>NC_057852.1:98457874-100957874 GCF_015237465.2 Chelonia mydas
CTCTACGACCTCCCGCATTCGCCTAGGCAATGGCCGGGTTGTCTCTCGGACCACCACTCCGGGTTCAGTCTGGATCACATGGTAGGTGAGCGTAGTCCGCCCGGGTTTCATGGTGAACGTCTTGGGGAATGCCCTTACTAAGCAGAGGGCCTGTTCTTGCTGCTCGACTGTGAGTGTCTCGGCTAGCTGGGGCTCACCATTATCCGACTCCTCGGGCGGTTAGGGCCCCAGGTCCGGTTCACGGGGGTACGGGGCAACTAGTAGTCCTTCCCGTTCCTACCAGGGTTTTAAGAGGTTTACATGATAAATCTGTTTTTCCTTACGGCGACCAGGTTGCTGAATTTCGTAGGTGACAGGCCCTACCCGGCGGAGGACCTCATACGGACCCTGCCAGCGGGCAAAAAGCTTTGATTCCTCCGAGGGGAGCAGGAGGAGTACTCGGTCCCCTGGCCCAAATGATCGAGCCTGGGCGCCCCGATTGTAGTGCTGCGCCTGGGCTCTTTGGGCTGTGTTTAAGTTCTCCTTTGCAAGCTCGCCTGCCCGCGCCAGCCGCCCCTGCAGCTGTAAGACGTATTGTAAGAGACCCTGCATTGCGGACGAGTTGTGTTCCCAAGTCTCCCTCAAGAGGTCCAACACCCCGCGGCGTTGCCGCCCACAGAGGAGCTCGAACGGGGAGAACTTCGTGGATGCCTGTGAGACTTCTCGAATTGCCAGTAGTAAAGGAGGGAGCAGCTGGTCCCACTGGCGGAGGTCCTGGGTTGGGAAACGCTGCAACATTCCCTTCAGGGTCCGGTTAAAACGTTCGACCAATCCATCCATCTGGGGATGGTAGACCGAGGTCTGGAGTTTCTTAATCCCCAACGGGGCACATACCTGACAGAACAGCTTAGGAGCGAAGTTGGTCCCTTGATCAGTGAGTATCTCCCGTGGGAGGCCCACCCTTGCGAAGATCTTCACGAGCTCTGCAGCGATAGTGCGGGCGGTGATACTTCTTAAGGGGACGGCCTCAGGGAAGCGGGTGGCATAGTCCATCAGGACAAGGATGTATTGATGGCCCGCCTTACTTTTGGAAAAGGCCCCACCAGGTCCATCACTACCTGCTCAAATGGTACACCTACGACTGGTAAAGGGACCAGGGAGGGCCTTCCATACCCCTGCCAGGGCTGCATGTTGGCAGTCCGGGCACGACACACAGTCATCCTTCACCGCATGCTGGACACCGGGCCAGAAGAACCTGGCCAGGACCCTAGCCACAGTTTTTTCCTGCCCTAAATGGCCTGCAGCCGGGATGTCATGAGCAAGCTTCAGGACAGCCCGACGATGAATGCGGGGGATCACGAGTTGGGTCCGGACCTCTTGGGTCTGGGGGTCTCAATCAATGCAGTAGAGCCGCTCGTGATTGAGTTCAAACCTAGGCCATTGGATGGTTCGCTGGGCCTCCATGACCTCACCATCCACCCGGGCCAGCTGTTCATAGGCAAACCTGAGCGTAGGGTCCTCCCTTTGATCTCGGCTAAAGTCCACCAGGTCAGGAGGGGGGCCAGCCGTTTCCAGGCCGTCCTGCCCGGGTGTGGGAACTGGGGCAACTCCGGGGTTGGACCTCGAGTCAGGGCCTGTCTTCATCTCAGGCAGAGCTCCCTCGAACGCCTCTTCGGTGGGTAGGGATCGGAGCACCTCGACGAAGTCTGGCCAGTCGTGGCCCAGAATAACTGGATAAGCGAGGGATGACGCCACTGCCACGTTCATTAACTGAGTTGCTCCGTTCACCGTGATGGGGACCTGAACCATGGGGTACGATTTCACGTCTCTGTGTAGGCACTGAATCCGTACTTCCCCAATGGTCCGCTCAGTGTCCAGGAAGAGCGCCTGGTGGACGAGGGTCTACCCACAACCCGAATCAACTAGACCAACAATGTGGGTCCCGGCGACTTCCATGGGGGCTGTCAATTTGGCCACGGAGGGCGGACGGGCCTGTCGCTCCCTGGTGCACACCAGGCCAAAGTTGCAGTCCATCGCAGGACAGCCCTGTTCCAGATGACCGTACTCGCCACATCGAAAGCAAGGTCCTACCTCTGGGCACCCCGGCCGCATGGGTGCACCGGTGGGGCTGCAGGGTTGGCTGGGGCCCAGTGGTCAGGTTAAGCATCCAAAGGTGGAGAGCGGTGTGGACTCAGGGTGTTGGGGAAAATCGGTCCTGCCGCCATCTGGTCGTCGGGTACGGTGTCGTGCATCGGTTTGGGAGGTGGGCTGCCGCCCCTTTCAAGTTTCTGTGCACTGGGTCCAGGGTTTGGGGGGCGGGCTGCCGGTCCTATCGCGGCCTCTGCCTCTAGAAAGTCCTCCATAAGCGTGACGGCCGCGCTCAGATTTTGTAGCTGGTGCCGCAACACCCAAGCCCTCCCCTGGGTCGGGAGGATGTACACGAATTGTTCGAGGATGACCTGTTCAGTCACCTCAGCCGCTGTTTGACACTCGGGTTGTAGCCATCGGCCGCCTGCATCCTTCAATTCCTGGGCCACGGCCCGGCGTCTGGCACCCAGTGGGTAGACCTTTTCCCGAAACCGTTGCCGAAACATCTCTGGGGTAATGTCAAAGGCATCCAAGATAGCTGCTTTCACTCGAGCATAAATGCGGGCCTCATCATCTGGGAGTCCACGGTAAGCCTTCTGGGCAAGCCCCGTCAGATATGGGGTGAGGAGGGTCGCCCATTGGTCAGGTGCCCAACCGGCCACTGAGGCAACCTGCTTGAAGGTCACCAAATAGGCCTCCGGGTCTTCCTCAGGCCCCATCTTGGCCAGACGGATCGGTGGCCCAGCCACAGGATTGCAAGCTGCTGGAAGCATTGGGTTTGTTGTTCATGGTGCTGGGCCCCCAAGGTTTGAAGCAACTGCTGTTGGTGGACACCCAGCTGCTGTACAAGTTGTAGCTGCTGCTGTTGCTGGCTCTCAGCCAGGAACTGGATAAGCCTTTCCATTTCCATCTTTCAATTAAGGGAGCTTCAGAGGCCCCCTCGCTCTAACCCCTTCCTGCAAGGATAGGGATCGCTGCCCGCATTCTCCACCACTTGTGACAGGTTTCAATCAGTCCACCGAGCCTCTAGGGGGAGATGGAGAGCTACTGTCCCACTGGCCGGCCTTAGTCACATCTTTCAGACACTGGGGAATTAGCGGAGAAGGTGTGCCAGCCAGAGTCTGCAGCGCGCCCCTCAGGCAGGGTGCGCCGGCACGAGTCTGCAGCGCGCCCCTCAGACAGGGGGCGCCGGCATGAGTCTGCAGCGCGCCCCTCAGACAGGGGGCGCCGGCACGAGTCTGCCGCGCGCCCCTCAGGCAGGGGAACGCCGGCACGAGTCTGCAGCGCGCCCCCCAGGCAGGGGAGCGCCGGCACAAGTCTGCAGCGCGCCCCCCGGGCAGGGGAGCGCCGGCACAAGTCTGCCGCGCACCCCTCAGGCAGGGGAGCACCGGTACGAGTCTGCAGCGCGCCCCTCAGGCAGGGGAGCGCCGGCACGAGTCTGCCGCGCACCCCTCAGGCAGGGGAGCGCTGGCACGAGTCTGCAGCGCGCCCCTCAGGCAGGGGAACGCCGGCACGACTCTGCAGCACGCCCCTCGGGCAGGGGAGTGCCGGCACGGGTTTGTAGCGCACAGCGCCAACTCCACTGCGTTCCAGCCCAGGGCCCTGACAGTGGCGGGAGGAGCGGGTCCCGCCACTGGGTCAGCAGAGAACCATCCGCGCCCTGCTGACCAAATACACCCACCACACTGTGCAGTTCTGCCCCTGGGCTACTTCCTACCCGGTCTCTCAAGGGGGCCTCTCCGGTCCCCCCAGCTCGTCTGGGTATTCAGCTGCTGGCAGCTCCAGCTCTCTATCTGTGTCAGGCTCATGCTGGCCCGGGTTACAGCCTGGCCCCTCCAGGTCCCCCGGGTACTCAGCGGCTGGCAGTCCTGGTCACCTCAGTCCTTCCTCCAGGTCAGGTTCCTCCTGGCCCAGAGCCTCCCCTGGGTCAGCCGCAGGTCTGGAGGGAACAGCCAGCAGCCTGTGTCTGTCTCCCTCCCTGTTGCTGCCCTCACTGGGCAAAGGGCCCTGCCCTTTGTACTTCCTGTTCCACCCCTCACCTTCTAGGGATTGGAGTAAGCATGGTCTGGCCCCGCCCACTCAGGCTGAGAGGGTGGCTCTTTACCTTCTGGTTCGAAGGGAGGCCACCCTGGCTCCCTATAGTGACCCACTATAACCCCCAGATCCTTTTCGTCAGTACTGCTGCCTAGGCAGTTATTCCCCATTTTGTAGTTGTGCATTTGATTTTTCCTCCCTAAATGTAGTACTTTATTGAATTTCATCTTGTTGATTTCAGACCAATTCTCCAATTTATCAAGGTCATTTTGAATTCTAATCTTGTCCTCCAAAGTGCTTGCAACCCCTCCCAGCTTGGTGTTATCTGCAAATTTTGTAAGCATACTCTCCACTCCATTATTCAAGTAATTAATGAAAATATTGAATAGTATCGGACCAAGGCCAGATCTATGCCGGACCCACTAGATATAGCCTCCCAGTTTGACAGCAAACCATTGATAACTACTATTTGAATATGGTCTTTCAACCCATCTTACAGTAATTTCATCTAGAGAACTTCCCCTAGTTTGCTTATGAGACTGTCATGTGGGACTGTGTCAAAGCCTTACTAAAATCAAGGTATATCATATCTACAGTTTCCTCCCGATCCACTAGGCTAGTAACCCTGTCAAAGAAGGATGTGAGGTTGGTTTGGCACAAATTTTTCTTGACAAATACATGTTGGCTATTACGTATTATCCTATTATCCTCTAGGTGTTTACAAATTGATTGTTTAATAACTTGTTCCAGTATCTTTCCATGTATTCAAGTTTGGTTGACTGGTCTATAATTCCCTGGCACTTCTTTGTTCCCTTTTAAAAAGAACAGATACTATGTTTGCCCTTCTCCAGTCCTCTGGGACCATCCTCCGTGAGATCTTGAAGATAATCGCTAACGGTTCTGAGATTGAATCAGCTAGTTCGTTAAGTACTCTAGGGTCAATTTCATAAGGCTCTGCAGTTAGACATATAAATCTAACTTATCTAAATATTCTTTAACCTTTTCTTTCCCTATTTTGGCTTGTGTTCCTTCCCCCTTGTTGTTAACATTAACTATGTTAAGAATCTGGTCACATTTTACTTTGTTAGTAAAGACTGAAGCAAAATAGGAATTCAACACCTCAGCTTTCTTGATGGCATCCATTAACTCTCCTTCCCCACTAAGTAGAGGATCTACACTTTCCTTCAGCTTTCCCTTGCTCCCAATGTATTTATGGAACCTCTTCTTATTGCTTTTTATGTCCCTTCCAAGGTATAACTCATGTTGTGCCTTACCCTTTCTGATTTTGTCCTTATATGCTTTTGCTATCTTTTGTACTCATCTGTAGCAATCTGTCCACATTTCCACTTTTTGTAGGATTCCTTTTTGATTTTCATGTCATTAAAGAGCTCCTGAGGGAGCCTCATTGGCCTCTTACTATTCTTCCTATTTTTCATGTGCATTTATGGGATTTCCATTTTCTATGAAAATGAAAGATTCTGCAGAAAACACACAGTTGTTTCAGAATCAGCCTATGCAATTCTGCAAGCCAGACTGTTAGTTTTGTCATGACCGCTGTCTTCCAAACTCCTTTGCACTCAGAGAGGGGAGGGAAGTCCCTGCTATCATAACCAAAGCATCAACTCCAAAAGGACAGAACGTTAGGCAAATCAGAAATTTCACTTAAAAGCTAACCAACTTGGGGCAAGTTATGGCATGAAAGCCACAGGCTACAGTTGGGGGAAGTGGGAGGATACGGATTTCCCTAGTAGCCTTGCAGAAGCTGCGATCAATGAGCTGCTCTCTCTAGCAGCAGTCCTTATCAAAGGAGAGCAGCTGTTCAGTCCTCAGGTCATTTTACCTGCCTGCTCTGAAACTAGAGCAGTTTGAACGCAGGGCAAAATACCCTGTTGCTTCTGCTCAGACCTAGAAGTTTCCCTCAAATCACCTAGCCGTAGGACTCTCTGTACAGCCCTGTACTCTGGCCTTTGTGCACTGTACATAATCTACCCCTCCAGAGAGTACCAACACTTTTAATGTCCTTCCCCCCTAGACCCCAATCCCCTCCAATTTTGCCCACCTTCCTCTGATATTAAGTGTCGGGAAAAATCCTTAGCTAGTTTAATGAGCCTGTTTGTTTTAAAGGAGCATTGCTGCCAGCAAATGGAAAGCCATTCAGCAGGGTTGTAGTGCTTTCACCATGGATCCTTCTGGTTTGAAGGCCACTCTCACTTCTCACCCCCCAGGGCTACCTATGGACAGGCAAATGCAGCTCCAACGGCAGAGTGAACCTCACCATGTTTTGGGGAAAGGAAAGGGGAACAAGTCACCACATTTCTGTTCTGTGTTTGTACAGCACCTAGTACAAGGAGGTCCTGGTCCATGATTAGGCTCTTAGGCGCTACAGCAATACAGATAATAAAATAGCAATACTTGCCATCTGTATTTCCCCTTACTGTGAATCAGTTGTCACAGCCAGGTCATTTTCAGGATAATGGGTCTCTATGCAGACCACTACAAACACGGGTTATCCGTATTCTTTACAGACCCACAAATACAGTATACTCTGGATTATCCAAACAGCATGGGCGACACGGATTTTATTCAGCTAATCAGGATTTCGGCTAAGCGATGGGGCAGGAGCCATTCAGCAGTGGGGTGGCCACCTCCTCCTCCTTGCAGTCCAGGCTGGGGGGAGTTGTCTCTGCTCTATCCCACCAGAACCACAGCCACCCCACCGTCCTCCGGCACCTTCTGGGAACAGGTGTCACTGGCCCTGCAGAAGCGCAGGAAGACCTCTGCAGCTCTGCTGTCATGACCCTGCTCCCTCACTCCTGTGACAGCGAGGCTACAGAGGTTTCCCTGGCTGCCACAGGAGCCATTCAGCAGCAAGGTGGCCTCCTCTGCACCCGGAGTCTCGTCCGCCTCTTTGCAATGCTGACTGCGGTCTCTTCTCTATTATCCAGACCGCCACATTATCCCAATCCCTTTTTTGTCCCCCAGCATGAGATAGATGCTCTCTGTAGCATGTACCTCACACTGAGGGACAGGGAAGAGATTTGGATAAATGAGATTACACTGTGCATCTGTTAGGACCACCTTTTATCACAGTAGTGTTTCATCATTTCTGCCCCAGTGGAATAACTGCCATCTTGAGGGATCACTCAATGCTTCCCAGTACTATGACTGAATGCAGGAGACTGCACCATCCCATCTCCTCTATCTGGAAGACAAGTTTGCTGTTCCACAGCATTTTGCTATGATAGCTCAGTGGTTTGAGCATTGGCCTGCTAAACCCAAGGTTGTGAGTTCAATCCTTGAGGGGGCCATTTAGGGATCTGGGGCAAAAAAAAAAAAATTGGGGATTGTGCCTGCTTTGAGCAGGGGGTTGGACAAGATGATCTCCTGAGGTCTCTTCCAACTCTGATAGTCTATGAGTCTATTAACAAACTTGCATCATACAACTTGGCAGAGCAGACATAATCAACAAAGAGAAGTCTATGGCATGGGTAAGAAAAGTTAACATGCACGAGGCTCTTGTAAAGCTATTTTTTTCTTCTGAAATTAGATGTGGAGAATCAGACTCTCTGGAAATGGATAAGCCTAGTATACATTCAGTCTGCCTTATTCCCTATACTGTAGAATGCACTGTACATGGGATACAGTATTATTGCCAACAAAATGAAAATCAATTAAATACACTTAGTGAAAATCAGAACTGTAAATGTAATTAACAATGTAATTAATGATGACTAACTAATATATAAGGATGCCCGGGTACTGTATAAGTAACACGGTTCAAAAGCTTCTTTAACGTATTCCAAACTACAGTTAGTAACCTGTTCTCAACTAGGAATAGCACAAGCACTTTTTTCCATTGTGATTTTACAAAAGAATACTACTACTCCTAACTTCTGTTAATAAGAACATCATTTCTCTTGATAATAGGTAAATGTTCAGATTGTCTCATACTTGATTAATGGTCTTTTCCATCTGTACCAAGCCCAGGTTTGGGAGAATGCTTTTAATAAAATCCACTATGGTTTCTAAGTTCTCATGTTGCAGAATCAAGGGTTTGTGACTTCCCAACAGGCTTAAAGCCACTTTAAATATAACCTCTGATCCCTGAAGAAAGAGCATATCTGTGAAAACAAAGAAAAACCAAAAGTACATAAAACAAGCACATCTTTTGATAAGATAACAGTAAAATTTCCAAAGGATAACAACTTCATACACTGTAGAGATCAAGAGGCTAGAAATATTCACCAATCAGGCATTTTTGTAATTGTGTTTTATAGTTAAACGATTTTTTTTAACAGTACCTTACATTGAAAGGGGAAACAGAACTTTTGTAAAAGTTTTACACTGAAAAAGAAACATTTCTTTAATACATGGAATCTGCATCAGAGGAAGTCAATAAGACACACGGTGTGTGAGATTTTTGAAAGGATCAGATATTCATATATTTTATGTAGGAACTGTATTTTCAGCTACGCTAGCTAAGTCATATGCTTCAAGGGCATGAACTGACCAATGCTATGTAAAGGAGTTCCTTCTCCTGTTCTGCAAAAATAGTGTACAAAAAGCCACTTGTAAGAGAGAGTGAATGTGCGCACGTGCACACATGCATGCGTTGTGTAGTGGGCTATGATTTTTTCTAAAGCATTAGATATACATGTGGCATTATGCCCCATATTCTTCATAGCAATATTATTATGATATGATTATGGCATAACTATGATGTATTTTATGCGAGAGGTCATGTAAGACATCACTGAAAAGGTTATGATTCACTGAATCTGATTATCCTATTTGTATGCGTGTATCATTTTGGTATCTGAAGTTAGGAATATTGTCTATGCACCTATTACAAATGTGTTTACACCTGGGGAACGCCCACTAGGCAGAAGGCAATCAGTCTAGATGGCTGGCTGGGCAGGGCCGTTAGGAAGAGGATAGGTCTTAGAAGATGCTAATATCCCAGAAGGGAGCCTTCCTGAGGACACTATAAACAGCCTCTGACTCATTGCTGCTATGACCCTACAGGGACATGTGACCAAGTCATCTGGTACTGGACTCCATCTTGGAATACCAGTGTTTTTTCACTGAAAGCCGTGGGAACTAAAGTTGGAATTAAAGGGTTCCTTCCACATGCAAAAGCTATTTAAGGCAGGGGAGTGACATCATGTGGTTCTTCACTGACTCCCCGCCCAAAGGAGATGCTTGGAAACACCTGAGAAACAAGAACTGAACCGGGGGAGAAGGGCTGAACACAGGCGAGAGGAAATTCTAGCCTGTGGAAGGGATACCTGGGTTTTAAGCTGCAAGCAAGTGAAGCATGCCCTTAAGAGCCTCCAGCCAGCTTCAATCATCATTTAGGGTGAGAATTTGCTACTCATATCCAATTTCTTTAGAATATTAAGCTTAGTTTGCTGTTTTATTTGCTAGGTAATCTGCTTTGATCTGTTTGCTATCCTTATAATCACTTAGAATCTATCTTTTGTAGTTAAACTTGTTTTTGTTTTGTCTAAAACCAGTGTGTGCGGGAGTTATTACTTGGGGCAGAAAGCTGTATATATTCCTCTCCACACTGAGGGAGGGGGTGAATTTCATGAGCTTACGCTGTACAGTTCCCTGTGCAGTGCAAGACGGTATAATTTTGGATTTACACTCCAGAGTTGAGTGCATGCCTTAGGAACTGGGAGGTGCCTTAGCTGAGCCTTCCCATAAAGAGCTGATCTCAGCATCTGTGTGTAGCTGCAGCTGGGTGTGTCCCTACCTATACATGTGCTGGAGGGGGCTTGAGGGCCTGTCACAACAATACAGTGTAAAGGGAGCCCAGGCTGATGTGTCAGACGGGCTCAGTGGTACCCCAGTTCCAGGTGGCATCCCGGGGGGAACCTGTCACAATACATCAGGACCCATTATTATTCAATTATTTAAGTGTCAATCGTGTGTTTCACTAGCTAGATCAATTGCCCTGGTTGGTGAGTTATCACCCGAGACATCCAGTACATATTTAAGTTATGTATAAGCTAGGCCAGGGGTAGGCAACCTATGGCACACATGCCAAAGGCGGCATGTGAGCTGATTTTCAGTGGCACGCACACTGCCTGGGTCCTGGCCACCGGTCTGGGGGGCTCTGTGTTTTAATTTAATTTTAAATGAAGCTTCTTAAATATTTTAAAAACCTTATTTACTTTACATACAACAATAGTTTAGTTATATATTAACGACTTATAGAAAGAGACCTTCTAAAAACGTTAAAATGTATTACTGGCACGTGAAACCTTAAATTAGAGTGAATAAATGAAGATTCAGCACACCACTTCTGAAAGGTTGCCGATCCCTGAGCTAGGCTATGCAGTGAAATTGGACAGTGTTATCTCTTCTTGTATGTGTTATGTTTTTTGAGGGGGGTCATGAGAACTCTATGAAGAAGTAAATGGAAGCAGCAGAATTTATTAATTTTCAGCTGTCAGTTCTGAGCTTGAATGGAATCATAAATTAAAGAACTTTAATAAAAACAGTAAGTACCTACACTTTAATTATAAGAACGGAGTGTAATCTTTCTTCAGCCCTATTTCTTACCTACTGAAGGGAAGTGCTAAACTGCATTAGGAAAACATAACACAATGCGTATGGGACTTGAGTTAAAGAATTCAGTTTTCTAACAGCATCTGGGTTTATTTGTTTTTAATATAAGTATCTGATAAACATATTAATATTCTAACAACCCACACAACTAATCACATTTGTAGTGTATCTTGAAATCTTACTAATGTAAGCTGTGTATTAATGCTGCAGGTGGCCCCATAAAGACAGCATCCTGGTACACATTCAGCACAGTGCAGCCACAGTATCTAGCTATCTTTCAGCATAACTTCCTTTCCATCTCTTCCTTTTTCCTTTACAAACAGCCTACAATCTAGCACAGGTCTTTATGGAGACAGGAAATATATGAGAGCTACCCTGCAGCAGCCAACGATACCACTCACAATCCAACTGGCCAGGGGAGATACAAAAAGCTCTTTTCCTCCATAGACTCTCTTGCTACTAGACCTCAAAATCTGCTCTGGGTTTCAAAGAGGGACTTTGATACAGGAGGAAGTATTCAGTATATTATGAAAAGTTATTAAGGGCAGGGGGAAACCATATGGGGGGTAGGTGGATTTTTGTTTTCAGTTCAGGTTTGCTAATTACCAAATATATCCGTGTTTATACAAAGGCTTCCTATCTCTCTTCCTTCTACTTGAACCTGCAAGTGAGGTCATGCTGCTGAACTGGTAGCATCACAATAACTTACATGGTAATAGGCTGATGCCAAACACATTCGGACTTCATGATCAAATAGAAAGAGAAACTGAGCAATGAGGGAAAATGCTGATGTCAAAACCACAAGTCTCTCCAGTGCAGCAAAGAACATAGGAAAACACTGGCTGACTACATTTCTGTGTACAAATATTCTCCCTTTTGAAGCTTGCATCAGAATGAAAGTTTCCCACTACAGTACCTTAACTTTACCCTGAAGTCATAACTCATTTCACTCCCTTCCTGTGTTCATCTCTCTCTCACAGAGGGACAGACAGAGCATGAAGCACATGTAATAACTGATAATAAATCTTATATTTCTACCCCATTCATCCTAAAAACAGTGCAAACAGCTCCAGTTCCAATTCAGTACATTCTATAAGCGGTAGGGCTGCTCTGAAAGACGTAACGGAAAGTGAGCAACTGTCTTCATGTGTCTAGAGAAACTTGAAAGATACAGGACATTGCTCTGTAAGGGAATCTACAGTATTTAATATTAATACAGAGAACACCAAGCAAGAATCAAGAAAGATGAAGTACAAAGCAGAACCTAATTATGCAGAAAATAATACATCTACATGACCCAACACCTGCCCCTAGAAAACATGCAGATTAACTCAAAGTGACCTATACAGTGTTAAGGTATAAGTCGGATTGATTATATACTTCTGAAATACCTCATTCATATATAAAATAGTGAGCAGTGAACAAAGGCCCATTTATTTTAGGAGCTTATCCATCTCTAAGGCTTGCTGTAAGTGGGCTGCAAGCCAGCGACAATGCAATGTAGGCATCCAAATTAACGTCAGCATGACCGGCAGACATCAGGATTTAAAATCAAGTTATCTACAATCTTGGAACAGAATAAATGTTGTTCATCCAAGTCTCCTCCACCACTAAGTAAATAGGAGGTTTTAGAGAACCTTTGTTTTGCAGTACCCTCACATGACGTTCTATTCTGAAGTGTTGAAAGTTTGGACAGATGGAGAAAAAAGGAAAAAGGTAGTTTTCTACTTTCTAGCATAACACAGCCTTGTAACTCCAGAACTTCTTTATAACCTATAGCTTTAATACACTGGAATATAGCCTTCAGAAGAAAGTGGGATCTAAGGTAGTCTAAATGCACTGTACCTTTAAATACTACATTGTTACATAGCAATTGGGTTGCAGGAGTCAAGGAACGAAAGATTGTCCTATCTACTATTGGTGCACATGTGCCTCATGCACTTCAGTCCAGAGTCTTTAGCCAGCAGTATCCTGGCATGCATCCTGGTCTTTACCCAGCAGGACCAGGCACTGTGCATGCACCCTGAGAATCCTCATGCTCTGCATCAAGGGCATATAAGGGCAGAGTGCATCAGTGCTTCTCAGTGCCTCTGGCTTTGAGAGGGAGCTTGCAGTCTGTGTGACTGCCAGCTAATTTCTACTGAGTAGTTAATGGTTTTGATATTTTTAACAGTTTTTAGTATGAAGTGGTCAAAGCGGAGACTCTGAGGTTACTGCCTGGGAATAAGCAATCGTGGAATGTGCATACGGACAACCAAGCGAAGGAGAATGGGAAGTTACTTACCTGTACAGTAACAGGAGTTCTTTGAGATGTGTTGTCTACATGCACATTCCACAACTTACCCATCACCCCTCACCTCTGGAGTCCTTCTCCATGAGATGCTGCAGTTGAGAGGAAATTGAGGAGCACTGGTGCACTCTGCTCTTATATGCTCTCGATTCAGAGCATGAGAACTCAGGGTGCACGTACACAGTCTGGGTACTCCTGGCCAAAGATTCCAGATTCAAGCGAATGCACCAATAATGGAAAATGCATATGGACAACACCTCTCAAAGAACTCCAGTTCCATTGAATGGGCTGTACAGTCAAAAGTTGGCAGGTAAATCAGTTTGCCTGGTTAGTCTGCATTTGAGACACTAGAATTCAACTTTTTTTTTCTTCCTCCCTAGGAATCTAATAAATGAGTGTTAAAACCAAAACCTGTTATGTTGTGCAAAACTGAGTGACCAGTTGTGTAGGAATTACCTAGTTCCCAGCACTATGTGCAGTATTGGCAACTCCAACCATTCAGAAATCATAAGATTGGCTTAAAATCATGACAATTAAAAAAGAAGTTTGAGGTTTCTATCTTTCTTCAGGTTTCTGAGACTTTGGCACAACTGAGGGTGAGAAACTTTCATTTTAAAAAGGAGTCAGTTCAAGATTCTCACCTAATCATATGCTTCCAAGAGTTGCTGATTTAAGAAAGCCACCAAATATTGTGAGACTTTCAACGCTGGACTTGTGCTTCTGGGAAACAACAATGATTTTTAGGAGATGGTTTTAGTCTCGCATGCTCCTTTACTGTGACAAGGCCCTCGTTCCACAGAAGTCATTTACTTATCTCAACCTTTTATTCCATTACAAATTCTTTGCTTTTTAAAGCTCTATAATCTTTCAGTGGCAAATTAAAAGCAAAACACATGATATGCAAATCTATATATTGAGGAGTCGCAAATGTATTAGGTTGGGCATAAACTAAAAGCATGTGTCTTTTGTGTATCCGCAGTCAAGCAGTTCACAAACGATCATACTGACACATGATAATTGATAATACAATTAATCACGGATGATTGAAAAGAGGAATGTTGATTATAAACTCAGTGCATGACACTTTCATTTTCATTCCATTCCTGAACAGAATTATTGTCAGTTAGACATTGATTATTGTGAGGCTAACCTGTTTAGAACACAACCTTGTTCCTTGATTGGGTGCTGTGCTCACCATAACTAGCTGTGTATCGAAAAAGGCAGTAAATATAGATTTTATCTATGTAATCTATTCCATCCTTATCACCATAGTATCTTCCAATGCCATATTTTGCATTGACTTAAATAGGAACAGGACCATTCTCCTTGAAATAAATATTTATTATTTGCTTTGTATTGAAAAAGAGACTGATTAAAAAGGTTAGGAGAGTGGTCATTTTAATGCATCAATAAATCATTGCACCTTGTGTGCTTGATCACTCAAATCTATTTTCCAAGATAGGAAATGAGAATGATTAGCGGCACAGAAACAACTTCCATATAAAGAAAGCTTTAAAAGATTGGGAATGTTTATCTTAGAGAGGAGACAAATGAGAGGACATGCTAAAGATATATGAAATGATGAAGGGCATAGAGAAGGTAGACTGGCAAATGTGCTCATTCTCATAAGAAAAGATCACAGGGACATTCAATGAAATAGAAAAGCAGAAAATTTAAAACTGATAAAGGGAAATAAATACCTTTTCACGTAACACATAGTTAGCCTGTAGAACTCATTGCCACATGATATTATTGAGGCCAAGTTCTTAATAGGACTTTTTTTAAAGAACTGGACATTTACATGGATGCAGACAATGGGTAACAATTTTCAAAAAAGTGACACAACAGCCTAAATCACGTTGGGATTTAGGTGCTTTTGAAAATTTTACTTAATAGCCAGAGTTAGAATAGCAAGGGTTATTCTTCGGGGCATCACCCAATCTCTAACTAACTAAATGTTATTTAGGAAGAAACTTTCTCTGTGGAGAAGTTGTTCCAGAACTGTGACTGAAAGGTTTTTTGCACCACTTTCAGAAGCAGCAGGTCCAGACAATTTTGGATGCAAGCATACTGAAGTATGTGGACCACTGGTTTTATGACAATTCCTACGCTCTGAAAACAATGCTTGATTATATGTTTCTCTCAATGTGTTTCTCTGTACTGTGAAGCTAACGTATTTCCAGGATATATGGCACCACTGTACTAGCCTCTCTCCTTGGCTCTTACATGCATCAGCTCCTGCCTATTGCCTAAGCCAGTGGCTCTCAACTTTTCCAGACTACTGTACCCCTTTCAGGAGTCTGATCTGTCTTGCGTACCCCAAGTTTCACCTCACTTAAAAACTACTTGCTTACAAAATCAGACAGAAAAATACAGAAGTGTCATAGCACACTCTTACTGAAAAATTGCTTACTTTCTCATTTTTACCATATAATTACAAAATAAGTCACCTTGAATATAAATATTGTACTTCCATTTCAGTGTACAGTATATATAGCAGTATAAACAAGTCACTGTATGAAATTTTAGTTTGCACTACTTTGCTAGTGCTTTTTATGTAGCTTGCTGTAAAACGAGGCAAATATCTAGATGAGTTCATGCACGCCAGGGGTATGCGTACCCTTGGTTGAGAACCACTGCCCTAAGCAAGCAACTAATCTGGTTGAAATAAGTCATTCTTGTTGTGTCTTATTAACTTTTGGCCAGTGTATTTATTCTTAGTGAGGCAGGTGTCCACAATCATCTCTCTGTGTAGAGCATAGAGCACGTCAACAAAGCTCCAAAAGTGGGTGGCACTCCCTGGGGAGGGGACTGGTCAGTTGGATGCACCAACTCAGTTCTTCCTTTCTGGAGTTTCCACGGGTGGTGGAGAGTTAAAACCTCTTTCCTGGGAGGAGGGGTGGGGGAGGGGAGTGAGAGAGGAGAGAGAGAAGGCCACCCTTTGGGAGAAATGATTCAGGGAAACTGGAACTGAACTGAAATACACACTTTTTATTTCAATATGTATGTATAGTTAGTTGAGTCACCCATTTATGAGTGTACTGATTTAGTCACGGGACACCAATTGCCTGGTTTTGTGCCCCTCTAGAGTGTGTATTGTATGGTATTCCTAGACCACTGTGTGACGACACTGATCTTATTCACATAATTATAAAATTTTAGGCATATAGCCCCTAGAATATCTAGCCCCATATTCATTCTGAGATATTGGATGGAGAAAACGCTGATGAAAGAGATGGACCACAAGTTCTAATACAAAGGATCAAAGAGATTGATCCAGAATTCAGAATGATCTACCTGTTGAAGTCAGGGTGGAAGCAATGTACAGAAAGTCAACAGCTGAGCGCTGATCTACACTATCGCTTAATTTGATGTAACTTACGTCACTCAGGGGTGTGAAAACAACACCCCCCTGAATGACATAAGTTACATGGACTTAAAGCAGTGTCCACACCACGCTATGTTGTCGGGAGATGCTCTTCTGTCGACATAACTTCTGCCTCTTGTGGAGGTGGAATAATTATGCTGATGGGAAAGCACTCTCCCGTCGGCATAGTGCATCTTCACCAGACGTGCTGCAGCACCGATGTAGCATGGTAGTGTAGGCTTGCACTAAGGTGTAAAAAGAAAGACAGAGAGACCTACCCACCAGTTGTATGCAGTACTCTGTGATGTCAGCAAGAGGGGATGAGAGGGAACAGGCTCTATGAGTTAATTTATGCAAGCTATATTGTAGGAATTGAAGATGGACAAAAATCTAACAGCTACTATTATAACAAAGGGACACCAGAAATAAGAAATGAGAGGATTAGTGCATATGGAATACTGGTGAACCTTGAAAATGTATAAGGAATAGTTACATCAACAACAGATGTAATGCCTGCAAGAGAATGGGCAATGATGGGTCTGGAGTCAGGCAAGTGGAACAGTGTAAAATCTCAGAAAGTGTCCAACCAGATGTTAAAGGAAAAGATTAGATCCATACTGAATACTTCAGGAGCAAAACAGGCTAAAGTTAGCAGTATTATACAGCATAGAACAATACTGATATAGACTCACTGCAGCAATGCCAGCATTCCTTTGTGAAGGGGAAGCCTAGGACATTGCAGAAATGGGATTTCCAATTTAATGAACATAGGAAGGCTCAGTAATTGGGAAGGATTACAGGACTCAGCTGAAATTAGAAGGATGAGGAAATCCAAAGAGAAAAAAGTTAACAATAGAGGTGAAGAGACAAGACTGTCAGTTCCAACCTTCTACCGTCTCTGAACAGCATTTTGCTATAAACTCCACACCTTCACTTCCTATAAGCTGACTTTTGTCACTACACAATACATCTGTGGAAGTGACTATTCATCAAAAATAGGATAAATATTGTCTTAGGTGTATGAAACAGGCTGGATCCTGTAGCAATGCAAACACAGTTTCAAGAAGACCAGAAAGGTATTTTTATGAAGAGTTACCGAATACTCTGGCAACAAATCCCAGGGGAAACTGAGAGGCAAACATGGTCAGAAACCAGGGGGCAGCATAGAGACTAGGGCCAATCTCATGCTCCTCCAAGTGATTGTAGAGATCTCTGTGGTAATCGTGAAGAAGTCTGGAAAGTTGATACATCTGGATCTGCAAAGAAAAGAAAAAGAAATGAAGAACTGACTAAGAATAACAGACTAACTGGAAGTTATAAGAACAAAGCCCATGCTACTCCTTCTCATGAGAAAGAAGGAGTGAAACATATCTACCAATTCATGTTCAAACACACTTATAAGAAACTAATCTGAAGCCTTTTCAGTGACTCAATGGGTAGCACTTCACGATTGGCCACATTAACCATCCCTCTCACCCCTAAGCTGGCAGAGTGATGCTCCCTGTTTCAGGGTTCCCTGTATTTTCTCCCTACAATAGCCAACTATGCAGGGCTATCTGAAGACACACTTTCATACAAGGGCTACTTGAATGTAAATTAGTCTTAAACACAGAGTTGTGTGTGTTTTTCATAATTTCCCAATGGCCTCTCTTAAACTGAAACATAAATCTCTTGAAGATCTAATCCTCTTTATAGTGCCCCTTCTCTTTAGTGTTTCTGCAGTGGAGTCAAAAAGCAGAATCTGACAATCACATCACTAACAAATTATATTGCTATTATTAGCAGCATCCTTTTTACAGAGGCATAAAAACAAATACCTGTAAAATAGTCATGTCGGGACGATACTGTTTCCTTAGGCCCATGTCAAACATAAGAAACTTCAACATCTTAAAAGCATCTTCTTCAGTCATATGAAGCAGCAGAACTCCTGCTACAAAACTCAGGCCCTGGCAATACCCTACTTCCGGGTCCAGAAGAGAATAGGCCTTCAGAATATTGTAGAGTGACAGCTGCCCAGCTCCCAGTTGTGCTGAGAAATAAGGATGTGTTGGAAAGGTGCGTCCTGTGAAAACAACTGAAGTTAGCAATTCAAACGTTAAACAAAACAAAACAAGCTTGCTAGGTTACCAAGTTAAACAAACAATCTTTTTAAGTCAACTTTCAGTGCTGACATTATTGAGTTTATTCTATAAGGCAAGGAGAGCTTTTGTACCTTAGAAATATATATTTTTGTAATTTAAAAAAGACATGGCTTGGATGACTGCTGGGGTCCAAATAAAGAAGTCTTAGACCAATGTTCAGCTATCTGGACCAGATTCTGATCTCAGTTTCCCAATCATAAATTGAAGTCAGTGGTGTAAACTTCAGATTTACAGGTTTCAGAGTAACAGCCGTGTTAGTCTGTATTCGCAAAAAGAAAAGGAGGACTTGTGGCACCTTAGAGACTAACCAATTTATTTGAGCATGAGCTTTTGTGAGCTACAGCTCACTTCATCGGATGCATCCGATTCATCCGATGAAGTGAGCTGTAGCTCACGAAAGCTCATGCTCAAATAAACTGGTTAGTCTCTAAGGTGCCACAAGTACTCCTTTTCTTTTTTCAGATTTACAGTGATGCAATAATAAGAATCTGATCCTCTCAACCAAAAGCAAACAGGACCACCACTTCCCCCCTCTACTCAATTATCCATAAACTCTTCAATATTGATTTGGGCTGGTCTATAATAGCAACCTCTGTGATGTCTATTGGACAATAGTAATTCTATTCGTTTATTTATAATTAGCTAATCCAAACAACATAAATTTACATTTCTGATTGATCTGTGCTACTTGCACAGTGAGATAGAACTAATCTGCTTTTTTATCAAACAGGGCCATTTTATTGAACTTTCCCTAAAGATTCCTATCAGTATGTAAATGACCACATTGAAGGTCTGTCGTTCACAGAATATTAGCAGGTGTTTCAGAAACAGATTTTTGGAAGAATGAAAAACAACCATGAGATTTCCCCCCCAACAACCTATCTGAATTCAGAGGATGTTTTAATACTTCTTTTGTTCCAGGGCAAGTGATATGTTTTTTGTAGTTGCCCACTTGTTAAATATCACCCCACCCTTCAGCTTCTGGAATGTTGCTGTATTGCTCGGGCTGGAGGTGTGCTGGCAGATACCATCAGAGCTCTTGTTTCAAAAAGACAAAGCCTGGGGCTGGTTCTTCCTGCATTCCGGTTAGTGCTCTGAGCTACCGAGTAGAAAACCTGCATTTGATTATTTCTGAGTCTGGTCTCATGGCTGCCAAGACTGTTAAGGAATTAAGCGCTGCAGATGCAGAGGGAGTGTGATTAGCTTCCCAAGTGAAAGAGCAGCTTTCATTTTTCTGCAGGGACTTCTTTCCCTAAGCTAGAAGTTATTCTAATACATTCTGATGAGAGACCCACTTAGCCTCTCTCTGTCAGCAGCAAGGCCCCCCTGGCACTGGTCATTCAGGGAGAAGGTATAAACTAGGGTCTGGAAAAAATCCAATACAGAGGGGTCCTGAAAAAGGAGTGGGTGGGGTGGAAGCAATGTCGCTAATCTCACTATTTGGTGTATTTCTTAAAGCCCTAGCTGCTGCTGGAGTCCTGTAATTAGATAAGAATCAGCTTTTTCTTAAAAAAGTTTGTGGCCTTCATAATGGCAGAGAAAAAGCTTAAAAATGTGACCTAAATGCACCTTTAGAGGCTCAGACACTAAAAGGAAATAAAAAAAACCCTACATTTATTTTTTAAAAATACTGATTTTTAAGAGTGATTTTTTTTTTCAGAGGGGTAGCCGTGTTAGTCTGTATCAGCAAAAATAGCCAGGAGTCCTTGTGACACCTTAGAGATGAAAGCTTATGCCCAAATACATTTGTTAGTCTCTAAGGTGCCACAAGGACTCCTTGTTATTCTTGTGATTTTTGAATGCTTGAAGTTGGTAAGTTTGGGAAGAGCGAGAATACCGCAGGCATTTACCTCTGAACATGGCACATCCTTACCCTGTAGTGCCAAAAAGCCAGAAGCCAACAAGCTCAGCAGGAGAAAAAAGTGAATGTAAATCCAGTTATTTGTTCCACATTCACTCCTGCATTTTGGGTCTGAAGTCTCCCATTGACTTCAATAGGCTTTGGATCAGATCCCATGAAAGGCAAAATATAAAAGTCATCTTAAAGTTACGTAGACTGATTTTTTAAAAAAAGTATTGAAGTTACAACAAACTCCTACGAGTTCTGTAACTGAAAGATGAGAGAAAAAAAATCCGCTAATTTTTAGTTTATTTTGTCCATACACAAAGTGCTGTCAAATCCACAAGAGAGACAATCTCAGATTATCTCTCTTGACTAGCCAGTTAAGACTCTGGAGGATCAGGACCTACATCAAGTGAACCTCGTAGCTCTAAGGTGAGCAGAGATTCTTGTAAGTCTTCATAGGATTGTCCCCTCAATTTGTATAGACACTTCACAGATCAAGAGGGAAAAGAAGTTTTTTAAAAATCCAAACAGGAAAATGTGATTAAAATTTTTTTAAAAAATTAAAAACTGGCAGAGAAACTGAGGCAGGTGCAGTACATGATTCTCCATTTTTTTAATTGAGCAGAATGTAAGCTTCTTGGGGCAGGGACTGATTTTCTGTTCCATGTTTATACAGTGCCTAGCACAATGGGGTCCTAGTCACTACCGCAATACGAATAATACAAATACATTTCAAGTAGACAGTGATCATCTGATGGTTCTGTACCACTGTACAATTCAGTATGTCCCCAACTTCAGAATGAGAGACAAATATTTTAATATTTATACTAATGCATAATCACAACAGGATGCTCCAGCTGAACTGTATTATATTGATTCATGGCAGCTGTGCTGTCATTGCAGAGTCTTCAGTGCCTACTAGCACACTGGGCATTGTTTAATACAATTCACGTCCTTTTAAACTTGTTTTCTTAGGCAAGGTTAACATCAACAAAGATTTGTCTTTCTTCGCTATTCCAGCTCTGACAAGGTCAGATACCGACACCCTTACTCATAGTTAGCTGTACTTTTCAATTCCGTGAATTCATTGGCACGTCTTGTGCTGCTCATTAGTCTTAACTACGAGCCTGGCTGTACACCTGCTCAGGAGTGGGGGCATGAGCTACTCACATTGCCAGCTGCAAAACAGGGAGGGAGAAAAGGCAGGCACCTTCTAGTGGGATGCTACTGCATGTGGGCAGAGAATGGCAAGAGCCTTGGCCCAGTTCTTCCAATGCGTCAGCCAGGAGCAAGCCAGCACAAAGCGAGTAAGCTGTGACAGGAAAGGGACGGGCATACCTTACTTCTCATGGAGCAAGGGGGAAGCAGGAACCAAATTGTGACTCTCAGTGCCCACCCTGCTGCTTGGGCGGTGGTGGTATGTACTGCCCCTTCCTCAGGCTGGACTGCAAGATACCAGTTCAGCCCAGTGTGAGTAACAGTATTATGATTTGGCCAAGATCTCCTTGACTTAACTTGGGAAAGCTCTGAAAGTATTATAGAACACATCCCCGAAAACAGCAATACCAGGAGGGATGAGCTGGAGTACCAATGAGAAGCACAGTCAGGAAAGTAACTGAAATACTTTCCTCATGGATTGCATTTTCTAAATGGAAAACCTACCTAATTCTCAATTACTGAGGGACCATCTCCACTCATTGTTATATTTTGCTTTCCACAACAAATCTCTGTACAACTTTTCATAGATTCATAGATATTAAGGTCAGAAGGGACCATTATGATCATCTAGTCTGACCTCCTGCACAACGCAGGCCACAGAATCTCACCCACCCACTCCTGCGAAAAACCTCTCACCTATGTCTGAGCTATTGAAGTCCTCAAATCGTGGTTTAAAGACTTCAATGAGCAGAGAATCCTCCAGCAAGTGACCCATGCCCCATGCTACAGAGGAAGGCGAAAAACCTCCAGGGCCTCTTCCAATCATGAGTGATGTACCTGAGTATTCGGATTCTAATATCTAAACTATATTGTTAAATTGTTGGATCATATTAAAGAAGTTCTGTATTAAAATCACAAATTGAGTTTGATTCCCCATAGTTTAAATTCCAGGGTATTACTCTTTAAGAGGTCTCTTGGTTTTTGGTACTGTTTCTCTCCCTCTATGTGTGAAACTTGCAAGCTGCTAATTGTGTTAGTACATTCTAAGACAGAGTCTGTTCTCAAAGCAATTCTTTGTAACAACAACTACTCACACAGAGAGAGACTCAAAGCAATACTCTGTAACAACAGAAACAGCACCCAGAGACTCCCCGCCCTTTTTTTGTATTCATCTCGCTTTGTTAACAATTGTGATTAAAATAGAGATAGAGGATGTATGTGGATGGATGCTTGGTGTGGATAATAACCGAATGATCAGGGAGGTGCCAGCCTAAGAATCCAGTGTCCATCGGCTGAAGAAGGCGTCAAGTGGAAATAACCAGAGGACCCCCGGAGGGCAGACTGGAATCCACCCAACAGCCTCAAGAATGGGAGAACCAAAGAACAAGATAACATCCAGTAGCAAGGAGCCGTCAGGAATGTGACATCTGCTGATCTATTCAGCAACAGCATGATGAAGCAATTCCCATAGACTGGCATAGGAAGAAATTCCTATAAAAATGGACTCTAGAAAGTGAGAACTTTGGGGTCTGATTCTGCAAACCAACTTCCAGGAGCATCAGATGAGCATCTGACAAGGCCCTGCTCCCTCCTCATGTCCAGGCCACCTGGCCAGTGGCTTGGCATGAGCAACTCTAAGGCTGGTAACTATGATAACAACCTTGCAGAACCTGTGTGTGTGTGTGTGTGTGTATGAATGAATGTGTGAATAAATATGAAATTGAATGGAATGTTATAGCTATAACTAACTGCTTACTATGATTCTTTCTGTATTCACAATAAATGTGGCATTTTGCCTTTTCCCCTTTAATAAGATCCTGCTGGTTTTTATTTTATTGGTATAACAAAATCTATTCCCCTAAATTTGGTTTTTGCAGATTATGTGCTCTATGTATCATATACTTTATCCACAAATACAAAGTTTGTTTTTAATCTAAGCACTATCGCCAGATGTACAGACACTCTTTTCTCAACCTATGTATGATATAATTTTTTTTACATTAGCTTTAATAAAATCTTTAAGCTACACATTATGAGAAAATACCCTCCTATCCTCAGAACACACAGGTTCCACCACACAGCTATGCATTCTCACACAAGAATTCTTGAAGATCTATTTCAGATAAACATATCTGATCGCCTAGAGAAATGCTAGTTGGAACATGCAAATTCTTTGTAACTACCTGTCCAGCTCTTTGCTGCTTGCCTGTTCACAACATTTTTTTTACTTCCCTCCTTAGGAGTATTTCATTTTCTTCGTTCATCTTATTAAAGTTTTAGGGCTTGGTCTGTCCTTCAGATATGTCTTTCCCATACAGTTTGAAAACATTAACGACTGAATTTATGCAAAAGCGCACAATTACTACTTTCACCAGGACATGCATTTGTTTTATATATCTGAGCACACAACGGAGACCATGAAGAGACAGTGTGTGTACACACACTTCTATTAGCATGGGGCAAAAGAGAAAACACCTGTAGACTACTGAACCATCAAGCCCCAAAAGCCTGCTGGTGAGCCATCCTATGCACTATTGACTAACTGCAGGAAAGGCTAGCCAACCCCCCTTCCCCAAACTTCATACTGTGGAGCTGACTAGACAGAGGAGATTTCAAATAAGATCACTGAAGCCTATATTCCCTTCTCTATTCTTAGCCTATCTGTGTCATACTGAGGCATGACCCAGGTACCTCTTGGTGCCAACTGGCAGAGGAAACAGGGATTACACAGGATTTTAGAGGGATCCCCTGGGTTGGATATCTGAATAATAGTTCATCAAAGGTGGCCTGTGAGGTCTCTACCAAGAATCAGTTGCTCACTGGTTGACACAATCATTGTGAGATGTACATATAGATAATCCTTAAAGAGTTGGGTATCTATACTGAAAATTATGCTCTTAAGATCTTAGAGTTAAGGCGGGTCACCGAGAGGTAACATACCTTGGAAATGTTCCTGTCAGGCAGGAAGTAACTGACACTTATAGTTAGTCCAATAAAAGATATTACCACAACCACCTTGTTTCTCCAATATCCTGGGGCCGACATGACTACAACATCTCCCTTTCTGGCCATTTGTGTATTGTATGTCTCACAGTGTATGCTAATTTGCAAACTGATCCAGGTGCAAATTCAGAGATTACAAAATTTACAGGAGAGGAAATCTACAACAGAGGGTCTCAACCTTTCCAGGCTACTGTATCCCTTTCAGGAGTCTGATGTGTCTTGTATACTCCAAGTTTCACCTCACTTAAAAATTACTTGCTTACAAAATCAGACAGAAAAATACAGAAGTGTCACAGCACACACTCACTGAAAAATTGCTTACTTTCTCATTTTTACCATATAATTATAAAATAAAATTGGAATATAAATATTGTACTTACTTTTCAGTGTATAGTATATAGAGCAATATAAACAAGTAATTGTATGAAATTTTAGTTTCCACTGACTTCACTAGTGCTTTTTATATAACTTATAAAATTAGGCAAATATGTAGATAAGATGATGTATCCCCTGGAAGACCTCTGCCAGTACACCTCGTTAAGAACGACTGATCTACAGGACCAAACAAACAGTAGGAAGGTGCCCTGTTAATGAACCCAAAGGATTGGTGTGGTACATCTTGAAGTTCAAAGAAACACCTTCACCTAGGAGGCAACTGACAGCACGCCTGCCTCATGGAAGAAGGGTCACAGCCTACCTGCTATAAAGCACTGCAAGGATTTTGGATCAGCAATACTTGGTTACACATGAGAATATCTTGTTAATTAATTCTAGGCTCTAGACCACCTGTTAGGTTTGTTTGTTTCCAATACTTCTGCTTGCTATCGCTTGAATCTCTATACTTTGTTCAATGAACTTAGGTAAGTTTACAGTGAAATCAAGTGTAAGTGCTGTGTCTTAAGTGGATCTGAGGTGGAACTGGTAAGCTGGGGTGGACTGTTCCTTTGGAAGCAGTTGCACTCCAGACAGCCTCTCAGAGGGCTTGAGGGTTGGAGTATACCAACGGCTGACCTGCAGAGGGACAGTGGGGCTTGCAAGCTCTAGAGGAGAGCGCTTGTATGTTGCCCGTGGCCAGTGAAGATGGGGAGCTGACCCAGGGCAGGCACAGCCAAGATTTCCTGATGCTAAGGATGGGTGGTACCTCACAAGACTAGGTACCGCTTGGAAGCATCACATTGGGACCACTCTTGAAAGTTATTACAGGCAGACCAATGGCCACTGCTCAGCCAACAAGCTGTGCAACCAGAAGTGCTTTATATTCTTTTTTCTTACTTTTTGTGCTGCTAAATGTTGGAATGTGATAGGCTAATAATACTCAGCACTGACTGTGACAGAGCAGTGGCACTGCATAACACAAGTATTTAAATACTCATAATGTGAATTGCAAGCAGTTGGTTGGCAGCCGTAGAAGTAATATCATGATCAAATCTACAACAGCCAAAAACCCTGCACAAAAAAATCCTCATTTTAAATGTGCTTTTGGCCTTTTACTATCAGCCATAAAACAAACAGCTTTGTAATATAACAAAAATTATTTACTCAGATTCCCTCTCTTTTGTTAGTAATTAACCATATCTCTCCACGGTTCTGAAGAATGCTAAACTCTTTGTAGTAGATGCAAGTGTGGTGATCTACCAATTAGAGGGGGGAAGGAACATTCTTCTCTACCGTATAACATCTGGGTCACTTTAACTAATCCTAGCCAATTCCCTCACAGCTGCCTCTGCTGAAGGGATTTACCTCTGTTCCTCACAAGTAAGAGCTTGTCTACACATGGAGTTGTTCAGATGCAACCCTAAGCCAATACCCTACAGTAGAACCTCAGAGTTATGAACACCAGAGTTACAAACTGACCAGTAACCACACACCTCATTTGGAACCAGAAATATGCAATCAGGCAGCAGCAGAGATAAGATTAAAAAAAAAGAAAAGAAAAGAAAATACAGTACAGTGCTGTGTTAAACCTAAACTACTAAAAAATAAAGGTAAAACAACATTTTTCTTCTACATAGTAAAGTTCAAAGCTCTATTAAGTCACTGTTCAGTTGCAAATTTTTGAAAGAACCACCATAACATTTTGTTCAGAGTTACAAACAACCTCCATTCCAGAGGAGTTCATAACTCTGAGGTTCTCCTACATTTCAGGAAAGGATATAAAACCCCATCATACCCAACTATTTCTGGTGAAAGTCTGTAGTACATTTAAAGTTGCCTGATTCTAGGTTTAAAGAATAGTTCATTCAGTTATACTCTCTATACAAATTGTAGTTTGTCTTCCCAAATGCATATTATTGCCAAAGTTTACTGATTTTATTAGTCTCAAACACAATTTTACCATAATACTTGGTTACTAGGGAAAACCAACCTAGGGCCCCAATCCCGCAAGGGGTTGAATATGGCTCTGTGCTGATGCAAAAAAATAAAAATAAGAAGATCCAATTGCAGGATCCGAATCTGAAGGCTCAGTTGCGTCCAACCTCTCAGAGAGGGCAAAGACTGTTTACTCTATCGATGACAACTTCTATATGAAGAATCAGGCCATGGCCAACCTATTCCACACCAGCCAGTGGTATTAGCTAGGGCAGAGGGAGAAGACGTTACACACTCTTCAAGGGTAACACAGCAGCCATGCTTTCTTGCCACTCCTGAAAGCATCAACCTTGTGTGAGGCGCAGGGCCTTGCAGGTGCTCTTGCTGGCATGGTAAGTGCATCTCCCTAACATGGGGCTGAGGTTTAATGCAGCAGTTTAGCCCCTATTCCTCTCAGCTAAATTACTATTCTACAAAAATTCTTTACTGTAATAATAGTAATAATAATAATAATAATCTATGTGCTACCTCTTCAGGATTACCAAACGGCACCTAAAATGCACAACGTCTATTAGTCATTCAGATTAAAGCAAAAAGTTGTACTGATTTTCCCTCAAGTTTTAACCAATTAACCACATGACAGTTGGTTAGCTATTTACAATTCATGCCTTCCATAAATGACAACAGTTTCATTACAATTTTTAGTAATCAATCATAATGATTATTCTTTCATGGACATGTGAAAAAAACCAAACCATAAACCACATTCTCCTTCCGTAGTACTCTGAAATATAGGACCAGTTTATCCATTTATTATGGTAGAATTCAATGCATGCTCTTTAGTCTAAGAGTTAATCAGGGATTACAACCGAGGAACAGTTGGAGTCTTCTTAGAAAAATAGATTAAATGTTTGTGTTTGAGACTGTACATTGAATTAAAACAATATCTAGGAGGAAAAAGGAGAATATTTATTTGAATTCTAATATATTTTCAACAGGGCTACAGGCCACACCATACCAAGTATTTATGGCTATGTAGGCAAAATTTTAATTGCCCTTCAGCCTGCAGCAGATTACTCCTGGGGGAATTCCATGCCAAAAAATTCAAAATTCTGTGCACAATATTTCAAAATTCTGCATATTTTATTTATTAAAATAACAATATAATCAGGCCGGTTTCAATTATTTTGGTAATTTATTTTAGAATATCTGTGGGCAAGTATTCCTGCAACAATACAGACAACAAAAAAGATTCAGGAAATATTTTTTGACAAATGGATTCCTTACTAAGCATAGTAATACCGAACTGTGAATAAAAATTAATTTAAACTACAATACAGAAAGGTATTTTCTGCGCCCCTCAAAAGCAGTGCAAAGGCTTGGGGGGGTCAGGGATAACAGAGGAGCTGAGGGAAGTAATTGCTAAGAAGAAGCCTGGGTGTGATCTTGGAAGGTTGTTGAGTGCACATGGGAAAAGTATGGAACAGAGGTTTCTTTGTGGGGGAGAGATTGTTAGGGAGTTGGGGAGCCTCCCCCATGCAGACCCTAGCTGACCCTTAGCCTCTCGCATTTAGTCAAGCACATCTGTCCCTGCACCCCCCCCATGTATCCCTGCATCCCCTCCCTCCAGCCCCAATCATCCCAGCACCCCCACTCAGCTACCTGTCCTCCCCCATCCCCATGTATCCTGCACCCCCACTCAGCCAGCCCTCCTCCCCGTCCCCATATGTTCCTGCACCCCCTGGTCCCTGCACCCCCATGTGGCCCTGCATCCCCATTCCCATTTAGCCCCTAGCTCAGCGCTGTCACCCCACTAGCTCCTGTGCCCCTGCCCCAGTCTGTCCCCACCACTAGCCCCTCCACTAATCTATGTGATCCTCCCCAGCAGCTCCACATGCCCTGCTCTATCCATTCCCCCATATCCTGTGCCTCCTCACTTGGCCCCAGGGGCACGGCACTGTAAGGCAGACTCTCCCGCTTCCTCTCCACGGCTGGCAGAGCTGGCTGCCCTCTCTTCTGGTGTCGTAGCAGTCCCTGGTGGGCTAAAGGTGTAATTGCAGCACCTTCCTGGCAGAACGTATTTTCTGCGGGGGTGGGGGAAATATCTGCAGGGGACATGAATTCTGTGCATGCACAGTGGCACAGAATTCCTCCAAGAGTAATATTTGGGTTCCAATATCTGGGTTCCAATGAGGAAAGACAGCTAACGGTAAAGATAAGCCTGTGGCTGGGATCATGGAGGGCAAGAAATAGTCAAGGGAAACCTATCTCGGAATGAGAAAAACAAATCTCTTTTGGATGGAAGCTATATATTGCCAGTGGAGAGGAGAGGCTGGAGTTGGTAGGGAACTACCGTTGAAAGAGGAGAAAGACTGCAATAGACAATACCTGCGGGGGGACAAGAAAGCAGCTTAACAAAGTTTGTGAAACTAAATGTCCGACTCATGAGTGAACATGGCTGGTATGCTGGTTGGGGAAGAGCATCGCTGCTGGTCACAGCTCTTAAGATGTCATTCTTGGCAATGTGCCAACATAATAGTGTTCAATAGGGATCCACATCTTAAAGAACACATGCTTTTAGGATTCAAAGTCTTTTGAGCTGAATCCTCTTTTGTGTTTTGGCGCAGAACTGTTATATTTTGGCAATTTGAGAGAGAGAAGTAATGCTGACAAGGGCAGAGAAAAGGAAAATGAACAGATATTCATGAAATAATGTCTTTTGGGTAGCCAAAGACTGTTTACCTTTAACTCCCTATCACTCTCAATAAAATTAGCTCAAATCACTCCTCTTTGACACCACCCTAAAACAACAGTTTCACACAATTTAGTCTTAGTATGTCACCCTCATATTATAAACACCCTGACAAGCTTTAAATGAAATACAAGAATGAAATGAAAAGGAGTACTTGTGGCACCTTAGAGACTAACCAATTTATTTGAGCATGAGCTTTCGTGAGCTACAGCTCACTTCATCGGATGCATACTGTGGAAATTGCAGAAGACATTATTATATACACAGACACCATGAAACAATACCTCCTCCCACCCCACTCTCCTGCTGGTAATAGCTTATCTAAAGTGATCAGGTATTGTTTCATGGTGTCTGTGTATATAATAATGTCTTCTGCAATTTCCACAGTATGCATCCGATGAAGTGAGCTGTAGCTCACGAAAGCTCATGCTCAAATAAATTGGTTAGTCTCTAAGGTGCCACAAGTACTCCTTTTCTTTTTGCGAATACAGACTAACACGGCTGTTACTCTGAAAAGAATGAAATGGAAGACGGGTACAGGCAAAGATTTTCTAAAATGTTGGCCTAAGGTTAAGCCTCCTAAATCTGTAGTAAGTGGCTTGACTAACAAGGGTGCTGAACATTCAGTAGCTCCCTATGAAGCCAAGGGCAACTGCTGAGCGCTCAGCACCTTTGAAAGTCAGGCTGCTTGTTCAGGTGCCTAGATATGATTTTAAGAACCTAATCTAGGCTCCTCTTTTTAAAAACCTTGACCATAGTGTGACGCAGGCAGACCAGATGCTCGCTCATGCCAAGGCCTCAGGCCTCACTGAACGCTTACAAATTCATAGCTGGAAACCAGTCTTCCTTACCTGTGTGTTAGCATTATCAAAAGAAATGTTAGCTGTTATGTTGATAAGGATGTGTTTAGTGTTTTCTAAAATGCTTGTCGGATGCTACATGGTATTGTTGTCACTCAGCGATATCCTATCTTGTAAAGCGAAAGCAAGCATTTGCATTGTAAACCTCTGTGACTATGTAACTCATCAAACAGGGAAAAAACATTGTGTAATGAAAATGATGGTGTCTGACAAGGAAGTGTTAAATTCTGTTCATTAAATGCAAATGAGCCATTGCATGGAATCAAAGATCAAAGACTTTAAGTGCATTCCCCCTCCCCATGAAGAAGGGACCTGCGTGGAGACTGTTGCTTTCAGTTTGGTTTCTGTGAGAAGTTAGAAATATGGACACAAGAAAAAATTCTTCATATCTGGAGTGTCTGGATCAGTGGTTCTCAACCAGCGTCCCAATTAGCACACAGCTGCGGCCCAGCTCAGTTGCATGCTAACGGCTAGTCTGCGTGGCGGGGTCCAGGTTCCCGGTTACAGAGTGCGGCGGAGTCGGGGCTGCAGCCTGGCTCTGTGAGCGCTGGGGCAGCCACACAGAGGGTGTCTGGGGCTTCCAGCCAGTCCCGTGGGGTTGGGGGTCCAGCTCAGCCGTCCGGCCCTGCGAGCTCTGGGGCAGGCGTGCCACGGGGGTCCAGGGCCCAGGGGGGCGGTCATGCGGGCAGCTGGCCGGCCCCGCACAGTGGGGTTTGGGGACAGGGCTGCCAATGCCCTGCCACCCGGTCCCTGAGGCCCAGGAAACACATTGTGGGCCACGATAAATAAGTTGAGAACCACGGGTCTGGATTCTAAAAGGGCAGAATAACTGAACAAGAAGTCTGAGATCCCCAAAGTTACTCTGGGTAGCCCTTAAAGACTTTTGGGAAACAGGCAGAGTACTACATCTCTGCTGCCTTTTGAAATTACAGACTGACTCACATGTACATATATTTTTACCTGCTTTAACCTCTCAGTAACTCTCATTCCTTTTTCTTAGCTAATAAACCTTTGGTTAGTTTACTATGGAAGTAACTTCTATAGCGTTGTTATTGGTGTGAGATCTATGATGTGAACTGACCTGGGTGAGTGACTGGTCTCTTGGGAGTTAGTGTAACCTGAATATTTTGTAATTTTTGGTGTAAGTAACCATTTATCACATAGTCCAGCTTGCCTGGGTAGCAAGATAGCCTGGAGTGTCGAAGAAAGCTGTCTGTGACTCCACTATAAGACTACTGTATTACTTTGGGAGTTCACATTTGGTCCTGGGTTGGTGAAATCTAATGATAGAACATACCACGGGTGGGGTGTCTGCCTTGCTTTTTGACAGTCTGCCCTGAGGCTGGCACTTTGGTCGTGAGCCACTCCAGACAGCATGACACACAGTATTTTAAAGGAGAAACTGAGTGAGACTCAATAAATACCTTGCAAGATATTTGAACTTCTGTCAGAGAGAATTGTTTACCAAAATAAAATAAAACCAAAATAATACCCATTAGAACCAAACTCCTACACTTTTCCAAGTAAAGCTGTTTTAAATAGAAAGCAGCACTGAGGATTAGAAATGAGTCTCACCTATTTTAAAACAAGCCTCAACTCTTACAAACAGATTTGTTTCCCTGGCAGTTTCTATCCCGTTGACTTTAGGAGTTCCCTGTCAAAGTCTGAAGTAAAGCTGCATTAATCACATATACCAAAGTGCTTATTAATGCCCTATCTAATAAGAGGAGATTGTAGAACATTTCTGCATTTGAAATATGGACTTAGTGATTGCTAATAATGTGAAGTAATTATTTTCAATTATATCAGATTAAAATCACTTCTCACCCATAACCTATTATTAATCCAAGAAACATTTTTACTAGTTATTTTCTTTGTTAGAATTCTCCCGCTCCAAAGGTTGTGAAACTTTAGTTCTCATTTCACAATGCTGCTGTAGACTTACCAAGGTCAATAAGTATTGCATGTTGCTGGGAAGTTAATTGTTTTAAGAGTTCTTTGTAGGGAGTGTCCTTTGGCTGCTGCTTACTTGGAAACTGATGTTTAAGATGGTATTGTTCTGCTAAAAACTTCCAGATCTCACCCCGGTGATGACGTGGTACTCCTTGCAAGAAAGGGAAAAAAATAAGGGTGAGTGGGAAATACTTTACTCTTCTAATCACAAGAGTTAAAATATGTCTCAAGTAAACAGTCCAGTAGAACCTCAGAGTTCTGAACCCCAGAGTTATGAACAACCCCCATTCCTGAGGTTTCATAACTCTTAGGTTCTACTGTATTAGCCGGAGTGAGGCTTGGGAGATCTATCTAACAGAAACTATCTGTGACCTTCCAAGTTATACACCCTGTGGAAGACTATAGAAGCTGGCTATGCAGCAGGCCTACCTAGTTAGAATTCAGGTTCATCTGGTTTGCAAAATGTACCCTCTTTCCCCCCACTGGCCAAAGCATAAAAATCCTAATGGGGGTGTGGTGTGTGCACACTGGTCATGGGGTTGGAACAGCAGCTGCATAAGACTGAAATTAGAATTATGCAACCATTTTGAGAGAAAAGCACCACAAACAAATAGCTACTGTACCAGCTTCTTTAGGCAAGTACCAGCCACATAGGCCTCTAAGCAACCTAAAACTGCTGAACTGTGAAGTTACAAGTCTTCTCCACAGCTTTCCAAGCTGAAGTACACAATCTAAAGCTTTTTGATGGAATTGATATAGATTAGTTTCTAATACCGCAAACTATTGTCCTTCTGGTTGGCACAATCAGAAATTTGGGAATCATCAAGAAAGGGGTAGATAATAAGACAGAAAATATCATATTGCCTCTGTATAACTCCACAGTACGCCCACACCTTGAATACTGCATGCAGATGTGGTCGCCCCATCTCAAAAAAGATATACACTGGACCCTCACCAGAACGCGGGATTTGGGATCCATGCGTGGTACGGCATTAAAGCGGGGACCGCGTTATAGCTGGGACTACGTTAAAATGAATTGCAATTAAAGTAATTAAATTTGGGGTCCATGGCCACGACCTCATTATATAAGAATTCGCACTATGTAGACACGCGTTCTAGCGAGGGTCCAGTGTACTGGAGTTGGAAAAAGTAAAGAAAAGGGCAACAAAAATGATTAGGGGATAGAACAGCTTCCGTATGAGGAGAAGACTGGGACTTTTCAGCTTGGAAAAGAGGCAACTAAGGGGGGATATGATAGAGGTCTATAAAATCATGAGTGGTATAGAAAAAGTAAATAAGGAAGTGTTATTTACTCCTTCTCATAATACAAGAACAAGAAGCCACCAAATGAAATTAATAGGTAGCAGGTTTAAAACAAACACAAGGAAGTATTTTTTCACACAATGCACTGTCAACCCTTGCCGGAGGGTGTTATGAAGGTCAAGACTATAAAAGGGTTCAAAAGGGAGCTAGATAGATTCATGGAAGATAGGTCCATCAATGGCTATTAGCCAGAATTGGCAGGAATGGTGTCCCTAGCCTCTGTTTGCCAGAAGCTGGGATTGGGTGACAGGGCATGGATCACTTGATGATACCCGGTCTGTTCATTCCTTTTGGGGCACCTGCCATTGGCCACTGTCAGAGGACAGGATACTGGGCTTGATGGATCTTTGGTCTGACCCAGTATGGCCATTCTTATAAGGTACTGTGCACTAGGATTCATGCACAACGTAAGCACCCAGCATGTACAATTCAGACATCATCTAGTGATTAAAACACAGGCCTGACAGTTAGGAGGCATGTGTCCTATTCTCACTTCTGCTATAGGCTTGCTGTGCGACCTTGGGCAAGTAACCATATTTTAAAGCCTCACTTTCCCCATCTGAAAGAGGAGATAATGCTCCTTTCCAAAATCATACAGGTGATGGGAGGCTTAATTTATGATTACTTGCAATGCACTGAAATCTGTAGATAGAGAAGTGCAAAGTATTATCATAACTAAGGCCCTACCAAATTCATGGTCCATTTTGGTCAATTTCATGGTCATAGGATTTTAAAAATCATAAATGTCATGATTTCAGCTATTTAAATCTGAAATTTCATGGTGTTATAATTGTATAGGTCCTGATCCAAAAAGGAGTTGGGGGGGCGGGGGGGCACACGGTTATTGTAGGGGGTTTGTGGAACCACTATCCTTACTTCTACGCTGCTGTCGGCAGCGGAGCTGCTTTCAGAGCTGGGCAGCCGGAGAACAGTGGCTGCCGGCCAGGATCCCGGCTCTGAAGGCAGAGTTGCCGCCAACAGCAGCGCAGAAGTAAGGGTGGCCTGGTATGATATTGCCACCTTTACTTCAGTGCTGCTGCTAGCGGGGCGCTGCCTTCAGTGCTGGGCACTTGGCCAACAGCCACTGCTCTCCGGCCACCCAGCTCTGAAGGCAGCACAGAAGTAAGGGTGGCAAAACTGTGACCGCCCCCTAAAATAAACTTCCGACCCCCCCCCCGCAACTCCCTTTTAGGTCAGTGCCCCCAATTTGAGAAAAACTGGTCTCCTTGTTAAATCTGTAAAGTATAGGGCAAAATCACACAAAAGACCAAATTTCACAGTTCGTGACATGTTTTTCATGGCTGTGAATTTGGTAGGACCCTAATTATAATGGTTCAGGCTGTGTTACTATTCAACATGAGGAAAGGTACTTTACACGAAGAAGTCACTAGGGCTACTCATAGCATAAGATTCTATTCAATGCAAATAAGGATATTCCAATCTAGTCTTAAATGTGTTGGAATCAAGGGTTCACTTTTAGAGTAATCTATGAGTTGTGGTTTTTATTGTTTCTTTTGGTAAATATTTAAAACATAGTAAGAGATCAACACAGGAGGTCAAAATTAAGTCAGTTATCAAATAAGGGCTGAGTGGAGTCAGACCAAAACTTTTTTCTTTTCTTTTTCTTTTATTGGGGAAAATATGCAGATTCTGCTACACTAAAACAACTTTTGTCAATTTCACTCAATTGTTTCAATTGGGGGGAAAACCTAAATGTTTCATTTTTGATATCTGTGAGAAAAAATATTTTTATTCAAAACAGCTTTGCATTTTCAAATTTCCTTTAATTTTATTTTAAATTAAAAAAACAACAACATTAAAAGCTTGAAATCAAAAATGTTTAGTTAATCAAAACAAAATTTTCCTTGACTTTTCAGAATTGCCCGTGAACTAAAAATATCTGTTATTGGCCTGGCTCTAGAAGAAATATATACGAGCACAATTTTACTGTACTTCCTTACATAAAAAACAAAATGAGTAAGTATTTTTCTGATATGTATTTTTAATAGACCATCATTATCTCCAGATCATTACTTTATAGTGAGACTCCTGTAAGAACATGCTAAGAGCAAAACTGATATTTGAAGCAAAACCAGTGCAGAATGTAAATAGGGAGTATCTTCACAACTACTTTCAGTGTTTTGAACTTGGTTACTGAATAAAAATACATCAAATGGTGTAAACAGGCTTTTGGATTCACTGAAGGAACCAGATTCTGTTCTCAATTACGCTCCTGCAATTCCATTAGCTTCAATTGGGTGAACAGGTAACTGGCAGTAGACTTTGGCCAACAGTATAAATCTATTGCTACTGTATACACCATTACAGATCAATTAAATCCCCTTCAGGGCAAATAGCTGATAAATTATTCCCATATCAATTATATCTGTGCATACTGCAACATCCACATAAACAAGGTATTTAGTCCAGCAGTTCCCCAATTGAAGATATTTTGTATTTAGATGCTATTATTGATTAAGACTCATACTAAATATATTTATCTGCTTGCTTCAACCAGTATAACAGTAAAAAATTACTAGAAAAAACTCATTCTGAATTAGGATTTGGTGTACAGTATGTTTGCTGAATTCTGCCCCCCCCCCCCTTTTTTTCCTTTTTTTTCCATTCATCTCATGTTCTCCTTCTGGTTCTTTTCTTTTTTGGTGGAGTTTCTTTCTAAAATCAGTTTAAGGACATTTTTTTCATTGTCAGGAATTAAGTTAGAAACTTGGAGCCTCACGTTGGTATTTTGGAGTTATAAATCAACTGGTCTGGTGTCATTTGCCTATCTAAGGCCTGGTCTACACTGGGGGGTGGGGGATCGATCTAAGATACGCAACTTCAGCTGTGAGAATAGCATAGCTGAAGCCAACGTATCTTAGGTTGACTTACCTCGTGTCCTCACTGTGCGGGGTCAACTGCCGCCGCTCCCCCATCGACTCCGCTTCTGTCTCTCGCCGCGTTGGAGTACAGGAGTCGACGGCAGAGTGATCAGGAATCGATTTATCGCGTCTACACTAGATGTGATAAATCGATCCCCGCTAGATCGATCACTACCCGCCAATCCGGCTCAACAACCTATTTTATTAAACATCTGCCAACAGTGGATGATGGTTAGTTACCTACCCAAAAACCTAGTATGCTACACAGACTGGGAATGTACAGTGCCTGGCTCAGCAGGGCTGAAGCCTCCAAACACTACTACAATACAGACAGTAATAGATGAACAATGGCCAATTTTGTCAAACACGTTTTTTCAAAAAAACCTTAGGCTGTGTCCACTTTACTGCTATTAAGACCCAACTGTTCATCCATTTCTGAAATACTTAGGAAGAAAGCTATGCCATGTCTGCCAGATATTTGGAGATATATAGGCAGTGTGGTAGAGGGGACTCAGCTGACAAATGGACAACGGCAAAGAATGTTTGTTCTGGTATTGCATAGAAAACATCAGAGGGGAAAACAGATATTTTCTCATTAGCATGTGTGGAGCTCATGCATCTTCAGCAAGCTGTTACCCATGAAGGCTATTTACTGCTACTTTGAACCTTCTAGGCTTCATGATGACTGATAATTCAAGGCATTCAAAAGCATTTTTTCCACCTCCTTTTTCAAAAAGCCTATGGTACACTCAGCAACCTGTACAACTCAGTCAGATAAATCTGCACTGCACTGTGGAAGATATGGTCCTCCCGGGAAGCCAGCTCCTAGGAGAGCCTGAACTATAACTCCCATAGGCAATATTCTAGGAAAATGTAATTTAATGCTAATCTGACTCAAAGGAAGCCTTCTGAGTCCTTTCAACATAAGAAAACATTTTGATTTCAGGAATCTCAAAATGTTTTGATCAAAAATATTGAAATGAAAAGCTCTGACATTTAAAAAAATTCTATTCAGAATTTGTTCTGTGAAAAATTTTGAAATTTCAACTTTTCATCTAATTGCAGAATGAAAACTAACATGGGACTTTCCTGCAGGACTGAAATTACAAATTTAACTCAGCTGTAGTAGATATCATTGTCTCACTTGGGACCACTTTGTTCCCTTGTACAGATACTGTATTGAACCTCTTTCTGACAATGTGCAGTAAGAGCTGGGACAGGATTTCCAGGTAACAGTTTAGAGAGTTTACTCTGCTCTTTACATGAATAAATCTTTGAGGGGTTATCTGTGTTTATTTTCAACTCAAGTTATAACAGCGTCTAATACAATTGAGCTGCCTTTGCTACAACTCTGCTGTCCAAATCTCTCTTCCCCTTAGGATGAAGTTCATTAAAAGTGAATGTCACATACTCTACCCTCAGCTCCATGGTTGCAACTATGGTTTAAAATCAATGTGAGTGGCAAATGTGTAGCTAAGGGGCAGCGGGCCTCAAATGTATCAATTTGAACAGTGTCAATTGTTTAGTTAGACCACTGTGAACACCCCACTTAATAAGGTGATAAGAGAACTGATATTGGTAGAGAAAAGCAATCAGAGTGACCTCTAACATTAAGTTGTACATGAATTCCACCATTTCAAAAATATAGGCCATGCTTACCTTGCCCAACAGCAGAATGTATTGTTTCCATGTCAGTTTTTGTCTTTGACCTTCCTGGTGTACTCAGCATTTTTTCCCAAACCAAAGTTACATCTTTCAAGCACGGAGTGATTTCTTCATAATCAAGTTTCAGACGCCTGTTCAGCAAATTGTTTTCAGAAGCTAGGAAATGAGATTAACAGTGTACCAGTTAAGATTGTACAATACTATCGAACAGATTCACTTACAGAGGGCCTTATCATGCAAACGTCCACGCAGATGCCTGTCTACATCACTGAAGATGTAGGACTTTTGACAAGCTCCGTAAGAATTTCAGGATGCTTTTTTGTTTTAAACTGCTCTAGTTGTGCAGTTCTGTTGGAAGCCATTCTGTTAAAATCCATTCTGCATGGCAACTCAGATGAAGAGCCTTACAACTAGTCAAATCTTTAAAACTGAAAGAGACACTGAAGATGGTTAATGAAACAGGCAAGATTGTTAAAGACAATTTTGATTTTTCCTCTTCATAAAAAGGATTTAGTGTAAACAAGACCAAAACTGAACATGAGATATAAAAGTAACGTAGTCTGCCCCTTTGTAAGCTACCCTCCCTTTTGACTCAGAGTTATCGAGGAGTATTGCTATTTATTAGGAGTAGAACACAGTTACAACACTGAGCACACACCATAATAAAAGTCTGTGGCAAGTCTACTGAGAATTTTAGGGATATCAATTTTTAAAGGGGGATCAGGGAGTCAGCTGATTTTGTTGGAGGATGGTGGTGAAATGGTCACAGCCTTTGCACATGTGAGAAAGTAAGCAGAAGCACTATTTTGACCATGTGAAGGCTTGGGGAGACCCTAGAAATGCAAGAGAGGCAAGAGGAGATAAAGGGTATGTCTACACTGCAGACACCCACTCTGGTTTGTGGGGCGCGGGCTAATTGCGGTGTCAGCAGGATCCTCGTGCCTGGGCTACAGCCCAAGCCTGAATATCTACATCACAATTAAACAGTCCCTTAGCCTGAGCCCCTTAGCCCGAGTCAGCTGGCACAGGCCAGCCTCAGGGGTTTAATTGCTGTGCAGGCATACCCAAAGAGGAATGAGGATTTAAAGTGTTAAAAAAATTAACTCATATTAAATCCCAAGCAGGTCTCCTGAGTTGAAACCATGTTTAAAAAGTTATGTGTCATAAAGTTTCCATCACTTTAATGATGTTTGTGTGATATATGCACAATACCTCGTTGCTGTGACGATGCATTACTGTAATGCATTACAGTGTACTGTCATTCTGAGGACATATTATTACCATACATCAGAAGACTACTGTCACTTTGATGATTTAATACCATAATACTTCACCAAAACAACACTCCTATTTATCACTGTGTTGAGACAATCTAAGTTAAAAGGACAAAGTAATTTTTTAATAGTTTAACTCTCCATTGTTAAAGCTGTTTATACAAATTTAAGTCTTATTTTGTTGGTTCTTCCTCTCTCCCATTTACGGTAGAGCTGTAGTTAGTAATATTGAGAACGATACTTTAAAAAAAATTAATTTACAAAATCTCTGATCATGCCAAGATACTTTGTGTAACAGCATTATTGACTGTGTCATTACAGCTCTGGGTATAGTTTGCTATACAACTTCTGCCACTGAAGTTTTTAAAGCACTGATTTTTGTGGGTCACATGAAGCAAGGGCTATTTTTCAATTTGTCAGAAAGGAATGGTAAACTGGATATAGTTAGAAAATTTTCACCTTTAAATTATATAACGATTCAGGCCCCAATCCTGCGAGCATTTATCACGTGAACAACTCAGTAGAATTACTCGTGTGAGTTAAATTATGAGTTTTTGCAGGATTGGGGCCTTTTAGTTTCCCAATGAATCAATTTGTAGGCCTTTTGTGACATTTCATTAATCTGAATAACCTAAATCCTTGAAATTTATTTAAATTTTTTTTTGTTCCTAAATCCATTTTGAGGTAATAGGTTTCCTGGAAAGTAAGTTAAAGGCATCAGCAGAGACTTTAATCACTGCAGTGTTTTCCAAGGCAAGCGAGCTCACCTTATGACTTAGTTTACTGGGGCTTAGGCAAGCAAAAGTAACCAGTGAATCCAGCTGTTTTGTTTCACATCCCACACTAGTATGATATACTCTTCTAGAATGCTATCTGGCCTTAGAAGCACAGATTGCAGCACTAAATACTGAATTCAGACTGTGTAGAAAGATTACGCAAACTAAACAGTTATACTCATGGCAATCCAATGCACAAGACTGAATTCCCACTTCTGTTTCAACTATAAAAAGAAAAGGAGTACTTGTGGCACCTTAGAGAGTAACCAATTTATTTGAGCATAAGCTTTCGTGAGCTACAGCATCCGATGAAGTGAGCTGTAGCTCACGAAAGCTTATGCTCAAATAAATTGGTTAGTCTCTAAGGTGCCACAAGTACTCCTTTTCTTTTTGCGAATACAGACTAACACGGCTGTTACTCTGAAACCTGTTTCAACTATGTGGTTTTTCCTCCTCCCAAGTTAACGACGTAGGAATTTACAAAATTAAAAACTAAAATGCTTCATCCTTACTGGATATCATTATAATGACCACCATTTTCCAGATGGATAAACTGAGTCACAGGGACATCACAGACTAGATTTACAAAGGCATGTGCCTAAAGATGCTGATAGACACCTTACAAAAACACCTAAACGGGTTAGGCACTTAATTCCCATTGAGTTAGGTGCCTAACCTGTTTATGTACATCTGTAAATCCCACTGGGTACCTGACTGCATCTTTAGGCGCTTAAATACCTTTATAAAGATAGCTCCAAGTGACGTGGCCAAACCTTTGGTGATGTCAAATATGAAATTGCTTAACATTAATCTTCAAGGTAACTGACTGCAATTATGATGAGAACTAACATGAGAATTAGTGGTATAGTTTACTATATGCTTCTAATCTCAGTCTGTTACCCTAAACTTACTGATAAGGAACCTCTATGTTACCATACTCAAAAGTCCTTAAGATTGATTTGTTTTAGGATTTGACATGATGATGTATTCTTACTAGTTTCACTGATTTGTATTTGTGGTTGTATCCCTCTAATACTAGAGGGAAAAGAAATTCTAACTAGAAATTATTATTTAAAATGTTTGTAAGAGGTCACTTTTTTCGTGTTTGTCTGTTTCCAAATCACAGTTGCCAACTTTCACATGGTAAAGTTGCACCCCAACTTTCACAATAAACCAAAAATCAAGCTAATCCCATTTCAAAACAAGGCCAAAACAAGCCAATCCCTAAGAACCCCAACACTCTATGTGAGTAGATCCCCCCAGCGCGCAGTCTGGGACTGTGATAGGCCCACTGTGCACCCTGTCTCTCTTCCCCCCTTGCCCCTGCTTTCCCCTGCTTGCTGGGAGCCAATCAAAAAACAGAAGCAACAAGCTACAACAAGCAACAAGCTAGAAGCCCAAAACTTGCCAACAAGCAACTCACAAGCCCACTAAGCCAAAAACAAGCCAAATTTCTGAGGTTTTTTTTGCAGGTTTGGCGTGTCTGTTCCACATATCCATCCTGCTGTGCCAAAGGAATGGTTAAAAAACCCAAACATAAATTTTATCCAGAATTTTCTTTTAATGTACCAGAGATTTGATTCTGAGTAAAGGAATAATTATTTATTACTTTTTAAATAAAGTGAAACAGACTTTCACTTTACACTCTACAAGGCATTTTAAACACAATGACAAGGGTCATGTTTATTAATGTGCCTTTTCTGGCTGGCTTAGTGCTGGAATTCTGCTTTTGGTACCGCCTCTGCCTTTAAAGTCAACTGTTACTGGTATCCAGTATTTCATGCCCAGGGTCAGGGCCAATCAGAGCGGGGGAGCCAGGAGGGCCATTTGGCCTGGGTCTCAAGCTCAAAGGGAGACTCAAATTTAGAAACTTATTAATGTTTTGGCATTTGATAAGTTTCACAGCTTGTTTTTATGCGCATCCCTATCGAACCAGAAAAGCATTTGTTAAATAAAAAATTATTCAAACTATGTCTCACTGTTTTTTGGTGCCTTATTTTGTTTTCATGTGTTGTCATTTTTTATTATGGCTAGGGGCCTCAAAAGCTGGAAGTGGCTTGGGCCTCTCTGGACCCCTGAGAGGGCCTGCCCAGGGTCATATAAAGTTGGCTCAGGAATGGAATTACAACCACAAAACAAAGGACACATCTACATGGGGACTTTTGGTGAGAAGCCACAAGAGGAGTGAGTGAAACTAGGATACAGAAAGAAACCCTAAAGATTAAAAGAAAGCAATGCACCTTTGTTTTTGTAATGCTTGGCTGCAAATTAAAAAAAAAAAAGTCTTACTCCATAACTGCTCTTCTTCTCTTTCCTCCTCTTCACGCTGCCATCGTTTACCTTCAGTACTGCTGAAAGCAAGGCTTCAAAGAATCTAACCTCCTGTGACCTCACTCTTCAATTTCTGCAGTCTGGAGATGTCCCTCCTTCAAATGATGAGACTTTTGCAGTGAACGCAAGTAGTGCTAGTGACAACGGAGGTTTGTGCAGAGAATAACATACAAATAATGTGATTTATTCTCCTCTAGGTCTGCGCACCTACCTATCCAGACTGAAGGGAAAAAAATGGTCTGTTGCTATGTTAGCCAGGACTACTCCTTTCAGATCAGTATTTAGACTCTCTGTACTGGTATGTTCAACAAATATGCAATATGTAATTAGAGGTGAGCCAAACTACTATAGCAAAATTAGAATTGGGTCTATACATGTTGACCTTTCTGTAGGACGAGAATTAGGCACTCTCGGGCTAAACAAGTTCAGATGCATTATGGTTACACTTCTATTGAAGTGTGATTTATCTACACATTCTTGGTAGGACATGTCATAAATTATACCCTGATGTTCCAACATCTTTTTTACTACAAATTGCTCTATGCTTGAACATTGAATTAAAAGAATTACAGCACCAATTATGTGTCAGCTTAGAAAGTGACTCTATATCTCTAAATAAATGCAACTCCACTCAACAGAGGACCCAACTTGTCCACATTTTCTTCAAGTCAAAAAGAATATCATATAAAAAAACCAAAACATAAGGCCCCTGGTTTTCCTACATGAAAATAATTTTAAAATAAGAATCGCAGTAGCAGCTTGCATTAGAGCTGATGGGCAAACTGTTAGTCACTTTTTGTTTGTCTTTTGCAATTAACAGTATTATCTGGTACTTGAACATTTGGAAGCATAATTTTACCTGGCTGTTCAATGTACAGAATGCCCATGGAAGTCAATGGTAGTGGTATGCAAAGACTGAGGGTAGGATATACCCTTAGTAAGTGAGAACACCTGGACAGCAACAGTAAATATTTAAATGTGCAATAATGTATCAGGAGATAAAGATGGTAAGTAGTGAATATTATACTGCACATTTAATATTAGCACTTTTACTGCTTAATTTAGTAGTAGTCAAAATGAACATATTCTGTGCTTATTGAAACATTATTGCATATTAAAATATTTACTGTTAGTTCCCAAAGATGAAAACCCCTGAATATGTGGCTGATAAAAAAGCAAGCCTGCTAAAGCATGTTCTCATCTGCTTTTCAAAACATGTGTCACGGGTTGGTTCCTTTGTATAACAGCAACTCAGAGCACTTCTTGAAATTTATCTGCCTGTAAGGAAGAAAAAAAAGCAATTCCAAGATACACGTGCTCCTGTTTCTTTTAAAGACTTGTTTCTTTCATTTATTGACAAGTTTCAGATATACCGATTTTTAGTGTATTTGTGGTTGTTTAGTAATTAGTGTCTATTTTCTCTAGACAGAGTGCTGATCAACATCTGACTAAGCTTACTTTCTTATTTTCATAGATATAAGTGTCACACAGTGATTTAACACGTTATCCGTGGGTTTCATGTGGGTTTCACTTTGAAGGTGAAAGAGGAAAGAAATAAATCATCGGAGTATTTTAAAAAAGAGAAAAAATATACTTTTTAATGTTAAGTCCCATAAGAACTGAAAAAACCTTAGGTTCCCACATGTTCAGAAATTCCCACAGCAACTGCGTAATACAGCTACCAGCTAAAGTTCTAATTGGAAGTTTTATAAATCTCTGCCTGAGTTGAGCTTCCATACTACACAAAATCTTTCAGAACTAGCTCAGACCTCTGCCTAAACCAACCTTCCCTGGCTGGGTTAATCTTTCAAGACTAGACTCCCAGGCTGCGCTAGGTCTTTCAAGAATGGAACAAATCTTTCGGGTTTGGCAGGCCTTTGCCTGAGCCAGGCTTCCAGGCTAACTTCAGTCCTAGGCTGACTTCAGAAATTGGAGCAGGAGTTTGCCTCAGCTAAGCTTCCAGGCTAGACTTGACACTTTCAAAGCTGGGACAAGCTTTGTAGCTCCTTAACCCCACCCCCCATTAAACTCCAACCCATCAGCCAATGACCACTCCATCACAGCTACCCAGGACAACGGATAACATTGTTAAAAGTGACTCAGGTACCTAAGTCCCATTGTTAGAAGTCACTTGGGCTGATTTTTCAAGGGCACAAATGGTACTTAGGTGCCTACCTCTCACTGAAAGTCAATGGGAGTTAGGTGCTAAGTGTACCTTTGAAAATCTACCCCCAAGTCAAGACTGAAAATGGGACTCAGGCACTTTTGAAAATTTTACCCTAGATCTCAATATTCTGACTTTGTAGTGAGACACCAAATTAAGTCAACCTGATTTTAATACCAACAACCTGATCCTTAAAACAAGAAGGGCTAATAATGGAATGAAGTAGATTCTTTCTAAAAAAGGTAACGCAAGTACAGAAACACAAGTAGATGCTTAAGGAAATACAACACAGTGCACATCATAAAGGGCAATCACACATTCAGATTTCAAGGTACCACAGAAACCTGGACCCAGGTTTCACTGTCCCCTAAGAGCTTTTGCTCAGCTTTGAAAGAGGATTCCATTCAGTACTACTGCAGTTCTAGGCCTCTTTCTATACAGTTGTCCGCCTTGACAGACAACCCTTCCTCTCCACACATCTTACTCAGAGATTTATCCAGGGGTGTGGGGGGGAGGGGCAGGAGTAACTGTCCTTCCTCACACATTATCTTGGTACCAGGTGCTCCCTCCCTCAGAAGTCTTCAGAGGATCATCGTGGCCACGCTCACCATTAGTGTCTTTGACAGGGCTAAGAGGCTCTCCTCCTCCAAATCCCAAATGGTCTTTGGACTCCCTCCCATCTCACCTCAAATCAGAGAGGAGTGACCAACCCAACAAATAAAATTTAATCTTGGGCTTTCTGTAAAATGGAGGACATGGAGAATAGGGAAAGAAATTAATAGGAAGGCCAGAACTTCATCTATTTAAGTAACCATTAAAATTTTTTAGAAAATACTTTATTAGTAGTACCTCAGTCTATTTAAACTAAAGAAAATATACATAAAAAAGGGAGTCATAAGTGCTGGAGGTGATGTGAGGGAATAGTGACCTTTCTGCATATATTGTGGGAATGCCCTAAGCCAGTGGTTCTCAAACTATTATACTATTGTGACCCCTTTCACACAGCAAGCCTCTAAGTGAGACCCCCCCTTATAAATTAAAAACACTTGTTTATATATTTAACACCATTATAAATGCTGGAGGTAAAGCGGGGTTTGGAGTGGAGGCTGACCGCTCGTGACCCTCCCTCCCCCATGTAATAACCTCACAGCCCTCTGAGGGGTCCTGACCCCCAGTTTGAGAACCTTTGCCCTAAGCTAACAGTGTTTTAGAAGATAAACAACAAATAAAAAATTCAAAATAACTAAAGTTAGGTTACCCACAGAACACATAATGATTCTTTTAGGTTACAGTCCAAAGGAGGTTACTGACTCAGGGAAGGACCCACTGATAACACAATTACACTGCTACCAGCCAGATATAACATAGCTCACATTTGGAAAAGGACAGGTCCCCCCAACATTAGCATCATGGAGAAAAGTACAGGGAACCCTTTTAATGGAAAAATGACAGACCCCCTTACATCAGGATCAAGTAGATGTTGCAGTCTTTTAGAATTTGTATAAGAGGTTGACCATACACATATAGGTCTTTGAAAAAGGTAACAAAACCAGGTTATGCATATGATTTGTTAATATTTGTATGGAAATTTCATGTACATTAAAAATGACAAAATAAAAAGATTAAAAAACAATTAAGCAGAAGGGAGAAGCTCTACGAGGATGAAAAGCACTTAATTATTACTACCTTATCTTTATTTCTAATACCTTATAACTCTTTTCTGACCTTTCTACACAAAACGCACAGTTAACATTATATTACACAGTTCATATTATGTTATTAAGCCCTAGTCTACACTATGAGTTTAGGTCGAATTTAGCAGTGTTAGATCGATTTAACCGTGCACCCATCCACACAACGAAGCCATTTTTGTCGGCTTAATGGGCTCTTAAATTGATTTCTGTACTCCTCCCTGATGAGGGGATTAGCACTTAAATCCACATCGCCGGGTCGAATTTGGGATAGTGTGGATGCAATTTGACGGTATTGGCCTCCGGGAGCTATCCCAGAGTGCTCCATTGTGACCGCTCTGGACAGCACTCTCAACACAGATGCACTGGCCAGGTAGACAGGAAAAGCCCCGCAAACTTTTGAATTTCATTTCCTGTTTGGCCAGCATGGCAAGCTGATCAGCACAGGTGACCGTGCAGATCTCATCAGCAGAGGTGATCATGGAGTCCCAGAATCGCAAAAGAGCTCCAGCATGGACCGAACAGGAGGTACGGGATTTGATCGCTGTATGGGGAGAAGAATCCATGCTATCAGAACTCCGTTCCAAAAGACGAAATGCCAAAATATTTGAAAAAATCTTCAAGGACATGAAGGACAGAGGCTATAACAGGGACCTGCAGCAGTGCCGCGTGAAACTTAAGGAGCTCAGGCAAGCCTACCAGAAAACCAAAGAGGCAAATGCCCACTCAGGGTCAGACCCCCAGACATAGAATCATAGAATATCAGGGTTGGAAGGGACCTCAGGAGGTCATCTAGTCCAACCCCCTGCTCAAAGCAGGACCAATCCCCAATTAAATCATCCCAGCCAGTGCTTTGTCAAGCCTGACCTTAAAAACTTCTAAGGAAGGAGATTCCACCACCTCCCTACGTAATGCATTCCAGTGTTTCACCACCCTCCTAGTGAAAAAGTTTTTCCTAATATCCAACCTAAATCTCCCCCACTGAACTTGACACCATTACTCCTTGTTCTGTCATCTGCTACCACTGAGAACAGTCTAGAGCCATCCTCTTTGGAACCCCCTTTCAGGTAGCTGAAAGCAGCTATTAAATCCCCCCTCATTCTTCTCTTCCGTAGACTAAACATCCCCACTTCCCTCAGCCTCTCCTCATAACTCATGTGTTCCAGTCCCCTAATCATTTTTGTTGCCCTCCGCTGGACTCTTTCCAATTTTTCCACATCCTTCTTGTAGCATGGGGCCCAAAACTGGACACAGTACTCCAGATGAGTCCTCACCAGTGTCAAATAGAGGGGAACAATCATGTCCCTCGATCTGCTGGCAATGCCCCTACTTATACATCCCAAAATGCCATTGGCCTTCTTGGCAACAAGGGCACACTGTTGACTCATATCCAGCTTCTTGTCCACTGTAACCCCTAGGTCCTTTTCTGCAGAACTGCTGCCTAGCCTTTCGGTCCCTAGTCTGTAGCGGTGCATTGGATTCTTCCGTCCTAAGTGCAGGACTCTGCACTTGTCCTTGTTGAACCTCATCAGATTTCTTTTGGCCCAATCCTCCAATTTGTCTAGGACCTTCTGTATCCTATCCCTACCCTCCAGCGTATCTACCTCTCCTCCCAGTTTAGTGTCATCTGCAAACTTGCTGAGGGTGCAATCCACACCATCCTCCATATCATTTATGAAGATATTGATCAAAACCGGCCCCAGGACCGACACTTGGGGCACTCCATTTGATACTGGGTGCCAACTAGACATGGAGCCATTGATCACTACCCTTTGAGCCCGACAATCTAGCCAGCTTTCTATCCACCTTATAGTCCATTCATCCAGCCCATACTTCTTTAACTTGCTGGCAAGAATACTGTGGGAGACAGTGTCAAAAGCTTTGCTAAAGTCAAGGAACAACAGGTCCACTGCTTTCCCTTCATCCATAGAACCAGTTATCTTGTCATATGATGCTTCTATGACGAGCTGCATGCAATTCTAGGGGGTGCCCTTACAACTACCCCACCCCGTTCGTGCACTCCTGCAAGGGAGTCTAACGCAACAGGGATGAGGATTTTGGGGACGAGGAAGATAATGATGATGAGGAGAAGGAGGTTGAAGATAGTGCACACAAGGCAAGCGGAGAAACTGTTCTCCCCAACAGCCAGGAACTGTAGATCACCCTGGAGACAGTACTCTCCCAACCTGGGCTCCCAGACCTTGAAGGAGGAGAAGGCACCTTTGGTGAGTGTACCTTTGTAAATATAATACATGGTTTAAAAGCAAGCGTGTTTAATGATTAATTTGCCCTGAAGACTTGGGGTGCTACTGGAAAAGTCTGTTAACGTGTCTGGGGATGGAGCGGAAGTCCTCCAGGGACATCTCAATGAAGCTCTCCGGGGGGGGGGGGGGGGGGGGGGCGGGCACTCCGGGCACCCAACCACTCCACCCCAGAGAACTGCCCAAGCAACAGAAGGCTGGCATTCAATAAGTTTTGAAGTGCAGTGTGGCCTTGTCCTTCCCTCCTCCCCCACCCCACCCGGGCTACCTTGGCAGTTATCCCCCTATTTGTGTGACGACTTAATAAAGAATGCATGAATTTGAAACAACAATGACTTTATTGCCTCTGCAAGTGGTGATCGAAGCGGGGAGGGGAGGGCGGTTGACTTAGAGGGAAGTAGAGTGAACCAAGGAGGCGGGTTTTCATCAAGGAGAAGCAAACAGAACAGTCACACTGTAGCCTGGCCAGCCATGAAACTGGTTTTCAAAGTTTCTCTGATGCGCAGCGCATCCTGCTGTGCTCTTCTAACTGACCTGGTGTCTGGCTGCGCATAATCAGCAGCCAGGCAATTTGCCTCAAACTCCCACCCCACCATAAATGTCTCCCCCTTACTCTCACAGATATTGTGGTGCACACAGCAAGCAGTAATAACAATGGGAATATTGGTTTCGCTGAGGTCTAACCGAGTCAGTAAACTGCGCCAGCGCGCTTTTAAATGTCCAAATGCACATTCTACCACCATTCTGCACTTGCTCAGCCTATAGTTGAACAACTCCTGACTACTGTCCAGGGTGCCTGTGTATGGCTTCATGAGCCATGGCATTAAGGGGTAGGTTGGGTCCCCAAGGATAACTATAGGCATTTCAACATCCCCAACGGTTATTTTCTGGTCTGGGAATAAAGTCCCTTCCTGCAGCTTTTGAAACAGACCAGAGTTCCTGAAGATGTGAGTGTCATGTACCTTTCCCAGCCACCCACACTGATGTTGATGAAACATCCTTTGTGATCCACCAGTGCTTGCAGCACTATTGAAAAGTACCCCTTGCGGTTTATGTACTCGCCGGCTTGGTGCTCCGGTGCCAAGATAGGGATACGGGTTCCGTCTATGGCCCCACCACAGTTAGGGAATCCCATTGCAGCAAAGCCATCCACTATGACCTGCACATTTCTCAGAGTCACTACCCTTGATAGCAGCAGCTCAGTGATTGCTTTGACTACTTGGATCACAGCAGCCCCCACAGTAGATCTGCCCGTTCCAAATTGATTCCCAACTGACCGGTAGCTGTCTGGCATTGCAAGCTTCCAGAAGGCAATCGCCACACGCTTCTGAACTGTGAGGGCTGCTCTCATCTTGGTATTCTTGCGCTACAGGGCAGGGGAAAGCAAGTCACAAAGTTCCATGAAAGTGCCCTTACGCATGCGAAAGTTTCGCAGCCACTGGGAATCATCCCAGACCTGCAACACTATGCGGTCCCACCAGTCTGTGCTTGTTTCCCGGGCCCAGAATCGGCGTTCCACGGCATGAACCTGTCCCACTGCCACCAGGATGGCCAAATTTCTGGGGCCTGTGCTTTGAGAGAAGTCTGTGTCCATGTCATCATCACTCTCATCACTGCGCTGCCATTGCCTCCTTTTGCAGGTTCTGGTTCTGCATATACTTCATGATAATGCACGAGGTGTTTACAATGCTCATAACTGTCGCAGTGATTTGAGTGGGCTCCATGCTTGCTGTGGTATGGCGTCTGCAGGAGAGCAGAGTTGCAGGGGAAGCAGTGGTTGGATGACCAGTTTTGCAGACCTTCTGCACCATCTGCTGCCAGGACTCAACCACTGAGCGGGCTACACACTTGCCGTGGAATGGCGAGACAAGAGCAGGAGAGCAGAGTGGAAGCGGCGGATGACGACGGTCATATAGAGGACCTGCGAGACCACCAGGAGAGCAGAGTGGCAGTGGAAGCGGTGGTTGGAAGACCAGTTTTTCCGACCTATTGCACAGTCTGCTGCCAGAGCAGGAGAGCAGAGTGGCAGCGGAAGCGGTGGATGACGACGAGAGTTAGCAATCCTACTGCACTGTCTGCTGAAAGCAGTATGGTGCCCGCACGGAAAAAAGGTACAAAACGATTGTCTGCCGTTGCTTTCACGGAGGAAGGGGCGACTGATGACATGTACCCAAAACCACCCGCAACAATGTTTTTGCCCCACCAGGCATTGGGAGCTCAACCCAGAATTCTAATGGGCGGCAGAGACTGCGAGATAGCTACCCACAGTGCAACGCTCTGAAAGTTGACACTAGCCTGGGTACTGTGGACGCACTCCGCCGACTTAATGCACTTAGTGGGGACACACACAATCGACTGTATAAAAATCGCTGCCTAAAAAGTCGACTTCTATCAATTTGACCGAATTTCATAGTGTAGACATACCCTAAGTGTCTGCATAATGTGCATATAATTGTCAGCACCGGGGTAATCAGTATTTCACCCACAGATTAAAGTACAAGGCCAACTCCTTGAGGACTCCGTTTAACTCTCAGAATGGCTAAAGAGGGTTTAGTGAGTGACCGATATTTAAACAATCACCTGTGCATGGGAATGCACTAAAGAAGCAGTTCAGAAGGACAACACTGATGCTCCTTATCAGCACTTCCAGGCACCAGTCTAAAAACATCCAATGAAATGCCAACAATAAAGTGGCAATTAAGATAAAGTAAATAAGCCATAGGTAAAAGATTTAGAGTAAATGAAGGAAAGAAGAAGACACCATACATAATAAAGAGGGTTGGGAGAGACAGTGCTAGATTGATTTTATCTAAATTGCTTCTAAAACATTTTGTTAAGACCTGATCCTATTCATGTGAAACCTTCAATACAAACCAAGAACACAGAACTTGTTCTCCATAGGATCTATTCAAAATTTTTACTAACCTTGCAACTTTTGATTTTCCTTTTCCATTCTGAGGAGCAGTATCTGTTGAAGAATGGCTTTCTGCCACAGTTCTCGAAGCTCCCGAGTTGTCCGTTTCCTGTCTTCTTTCACTGGCCCAAAGGGGCCATCTTCACAAACTGGTTCTAACGGGGACCTGGGTGGAAGATCTCCCAATTCAGAGTAATCTTTAAGAGATAGAAATGAGCATTACCCATTTAGATTTCACAGTCAAACAAAAGGGCACATTTTCAAAGGCCCAGCAGCCACTTGTGCACATGTAAAAAATGTACTATGTATGCGTCTAAACTGTGTGCACTGTAACCTACACATAAGCAGTCTCAATAGTCTAAACACCTATCGAAGTGCAAGTGGAACCAATAGATTTTGCACATGCAAGTCTTAATATTTGTGTGTGTAGGTGCTTCACTATTGAAGTACTGGTGTAGGTATTCGAATATCTGAAGCGCACACAGAGACATATTTGCACTTGCAGGTGTACAGAATATTGGACACTTGTGTCAAGAGAATGCCTAGTATAGCCCTTTTGTAAATCTATCTTTTGTTCCCAGGATAGGGCTAAATTATTTAAACAATGCATTTGTATTGGAAACCTAAAACTGGAAATTTCATGCTTAATTGGACATGCAAAACTTGCATTGTGCCCATATCTGTATCTTCTATCTACTCAGTCAGATTCAGGCTCTCTTTCCTTAACTTCAGATCAATTAAAAAGAAATCCTGGCAGGTACATTTTCACTTTCTTGATGACAAAAATTACTGTCTTAGGTTTCACTGAGATCTGTCATTAAAGCTTTGACTTTTCTCCACTCCTTGAAGTTACTGTCTCTTGGGGGAGAGGGGAGGGAGGAGGGAGGCAGAGGGGCGGGAAATCCATGTGTTTAGGCACAGTTGTTATCAAATGTAAATTTAAAGTCTCCACACTCTTAACCCATCTTTATTCTTTCTTCAGGTGTCTCTCTCTCATCCAGTTTGAACACCATCCAATCTAAACATGTTTAATCGAGGTGCTGATATTGGCCATTTGTATCAATGGGAGTTTTCAGACAGTGACTTCAGGGGAAGCAAAACTAGAGAAATATGGGCCCGATTTCTGCCTTATGAAATTTCAGTTCCAGCATTTTATTACTGATAATATCTTTCTGTTCCCAGTATTTCCTGTCTGTTGGAAATAGCGCTGAATACCATTCTGCAGTGGTTAAGAACTATTTTATCTCACAGTTTGAGTATTGTACTTATACCATATAATCCTGTTTCTTCAATGGGCTCTATGCAAGCAGACCACATGTAGCCCCATTGACTCTGTGTAAGTGCAGGGTTCCTGCTATACACAGCTTATCTTACTTATCTATTAGAAATTCTAATCAATAAACCACAAATTTTCAGGAGATCAGATGCACTAATTAATAGGCCAGACAGTTCAGAATGCTAGCTATTTGTTTATTATTACTTGACATATTTTACATTTGTGCAAATAAAATATGGGACTCCATCCAGGAAAAATTATAAATAGCCCAGTATCAATTCCATAGACACCACGGATACAAAACACACTTCTTCCTCCCTCTCCTTTTAAAAATAGGCTTGGTAACATAAAAACGTAAGAACAGCCATACTGAAACAGACCAAAAGGTCCATCTAGCTCAGCAGCCTGTCTTCCGACAGCGGCCACTGCCAGGTGCCCCAGAGGAAATGAACAGAACAGTTTATCATCAAGTGATCCATCCCCTATCATCCATTCCCAGCTTCTGGCAAGCAGAGGCTAGGGATGCCATTGATGGACCTATCCTCCATGAACTTATCTAGTTCTTTTTTGAACCCTGTTCTAGTCTTGGCCTTCACAAGATCCTCTGACAAGGAGTTTCACAGACTGACTGTGCATTGTACATTTTCGTCTTTCCTTCTCTTCCTCCCAGCTAATACTCCAGACTGAAATAAATTACTGGTAATTTACCAAAGAACAGACATAGCACAAGCAATAGATGGGTCAGATTCTCTAATACAATAGACCCTCGCTAGAGCGCGCATCACTAGAGCGCGGATCCGCATATAGCATGGTCGTGACGATGGATCCCAAATTTAAATATTTAAATTCGGATCCATGGTAACGCAGTCCCCGTGTACGGATCCCGAGCCCCGCATTCTAGCAAGGGTCCCGTGTACCTCCCTACCCATGTCTCTCAACTCTGACCTAGAGGAATTCAACTTTGAGGGTTGAAACTGTTCTTCAGGCACATGCAGTCAGTCCTTGACCACTTGGCTGAGACCTCCAAGAAGGGAACTAATGGTGATAAGGTAGAGATTTTTGGTGATGTGCAGAATTGTCCCTTAGGAACCTGACAATAACATAGGCCTCATAGAAGAATTATGTTTTCATGAGGGACCTGTTGGTGGACTGAAGACATAAACCAGGTCAAGGAGAGGAATCCGAGCATAATCATTAGCTTTATCCTCAACTCTAGTTGCATGCTGCTCAAGTTAGTACTATCTGGTGGTGAAGAAGGAGGCCCAAAGTTATACCCCTTTTACAGCACCTTTATCTGGGTACCTCAGGGCTGTTCTCTAATTTATACTGGCTTGTATCCACCCTACAGCAGCACTTATGCCAGCCAAGGAGTGCTGTAGCACCTCCCTTACCCAACACACTCCCTATGCCAGAGGGAGCGGAGCTGGCAGAGAAATGGCTTTGCCAGGCAAAATTTCACCAGCTGCCAGTTTAAGGCAGCTTGCAGCTCTTTTGCACCACTGGAGTGACTCAAAGGATCTGTAGCAGAGGCCAGAGACTGGCCCATTATTTCTCAAAACTATAAAGACATTAAAACCACATACTTATCCAATGGCCTGCTAAGTAAAGCTTTATAACAGGACACTTCAATAAATTACAGAAGCATATACTAGCTATTGAAAGCTGGTGTGTCTCGGAGATTTTAAAATAATCAAAATTAGTATATAAAAAAATAGCTAAACTCGGTTTGACACAGAAAACACACAAACCTTAACTGCATAAACACAGCACCAATACAGTTCATAATACAGTGGGATGAATACCAGTTTCCAATGTAAATATTCAGTAATGTAGTCATGAACCCCTACAACTAATGCAAACAGAACAACATTCAAGAAGTGTTTGTTCTAGCTTCTAGCTTTTCTGTCACGTCACCTTTCCCTTTCACCAAATTTTTCACTTATGATTGTTTACTTAAATACCTTTTGCAGTAAGTCAAGCATGCAAATAGCCCACTTAAAAAATTCATTACAGTAGAACTCTTAAATCGGTCACAGAATAAAAAAAAAGCATCATGAGAATATAAGAGGAATTATTCTTTATTTTTAGCGAAACATTGAACAATATTGTTCCTTACCAAAATAAGTACTTAGCTTTTTTGGTTTTGTTTTGTAACTCCTGCTACAACAACATCAGTAATTAATTTCATCTGTCAACCCTCTCTATATATAGATTTAATTTCACCCATCCACTGATGTGTAGCCATCTTATATTGCTACACTGATGGACTCATTAGCCTTAGATGTATACAGTATCTAGAGGAAAAATAACTCATTTCCCCCCCAATGTGTCATGTCTCCCACGCATAGTTGTGGCTGAAAATATATCTCTCTTTATCCCAAGTTCCAACTGTAAGGCCATCTCCATGGGACTTTTCCCTTCAGCCAAACAGAATGGCTGCACAGCCTATCCCAAGGGAAGAGCCAGGTGACTCTGTGGCTACATATGCAAGGAAATGCTCTGCTCTAAAAGTAGTAAAGTGGACCCAAACCCAACTCTACCCAGTCAAGGCCAAGTACCTCTGTGCATATTATTTCAAACTAGCTCCTAGGGAGGGGACATTCCTGAAAGCAGATATTCTCAATGGTAGTTCAGAGGGCCACTTTTTTTTTTATTTTTTTTTATATAAAATTGGCTACCACTGCAACATACATTTGAAATTAAAAACACAAAGGTTATGTCTACACTGCAATTAAAAACCCACAGCTGGCCTGTGCCAGCTGACTCGGGCTCAGGGGGCTTGGGCTAAGGAACTGTTTAATTGTGCTGCAGACATTCGCGCTCAGGTTAGAGCCTGGACTCTAGGGCCCTGTGAGGTGGGACTGTCCCAGAGCTCGGGCCGAGCCCGAGTCATCTGACACAGGCCAGACATGCGTGTCTAATTGCAGTGTAGACCTGGCCACAGCAATTCTCTCCTTCTAGAAGTTAATTAAATAGAAAGGTTTTCAGCATTTTAAATTCCATTTGGATAGCCACTACCTTGACCTCTCAGTCTCTAAGTAGCCAGTCTTCTCTCACTTGCCCACAGGCACTCCCTCTGAACTTGGAAATTCACTCATAACTGACTTGTTCAACTTCTGACTTCTGCTTTTATGAACTGTATCACTGTCAGTATCTCCTCCCAAAGAGTCAGAGACAAAAGGGCTTGTGCAAACACCACCTATTCCACCACACAGTGCTTATGGAGTGTTACCTGAAGTTCAAGATCTAAACAGAGATGTATGTAGTAACAACAGAAAGTAGAGGATTGGAACTAGAGACACCTTCAGTGGGCACAATTTAAATCCTTATTCTTGCTCTCAGCACTTAATGTAAATTACCAAAGTACGTGCAATATTCCCTATTCTAAGAGAATACAGTGAATTTCATGGTAAAGTAAATTTGGCAAAAGGCAAATCTGTGACACTTTAGTAGCAATTACCGATAGTCCCAAAAGGAACTAGAAAATGTTGATAAATATACATTTGAAAATACAAATGTCTGCTACAGAAAAAAAAGATTTATAGTGTCACCTCTTGCAAAAACTTTAAAAGGTGGGGTAAAAAGTCGTCTCCGTGCCAAGACTCAAGTTCAAGTTTTTCCCTGCCATCATAACTCTGCTTTATACGGGAAGATCTGAGCTGGAGCAGGAAAATCAATTTGTAGAAATAGGCCCATATTCTGTAACTGATTTAGGGCTCTTTAAACACAAAACATTTTTAATAACGCATTTCAGATCTTTCAGGTTGCGTTACACATATGCAAACACACACACAAATATAACGGATTGTTTGAGTTCATATCAAACTGTCACAAAATTTTAATGAAATAAGCAACAGTGGTGCAACTAGCAAAATCTTTACACGATGTGTATCTGCTGTGATAATTTTCCTCTTTATGTTTTTGCATTAAGATAAACATGTCTTTTGGGGAGGATAGATATCCTTAATAGTTTACACGTTTCTTCTAGAGTTAGATATTTTATCAAACATTTTATTCAGGAAGAAATCTGTCTTCTTGTAAGGGGACTGTTGCCCCCTTACTAACATTCAGTGGGGGTGTTTTGGTTGGCTAGCTCCCAGTACTAAAAAGGGGGAAGGGTCGATGGGGAATCAGGACCCTGAGACTGACAGCCCCCACGAACAATGGGGAGAGGCCAATGCTCCAGGTCAGCCTGAATGACAGTGCGAGCAGGCTAATCAGGGAGTCAGGAGGCCAGGGAGGTCCCGTCCTCCGTGTGAGCTGGAATTGCCTGGGTCAGACAGAGTGAGGCCCAAACTAAGCTGGGGAGCAGAGCTGTGCCAGATCCAGAGGGACCAGAAAAGCAGCCCAGAGAGAGCAGACCCTGTCCTGGGAGCAGAGCTGCAGCAACCAGAGCCAGAGGGGCCAGAAAAGCAGCCCAGGGAGCTGGAGGCAGAGCAGCAGCAGCAGTGCTGAGACAGAGTGGTGGAGCTGGAGCAGTCCAGAGCTGGGTGCGGTGAGCAGCTGAGGGGAGCGAGGGGGACCCTGGGCAGAGGGCCCAGCACAGGGAGACGCCTCAGCCAAGAGGCTCTGCAGGCCAGGCTTGGATCGTAACCCCGAAAGGGCGCGGGCGACATTGGGAAGAAGGGTCCTACCACTTAGAGCCTGAGAGCATGTGGCCACCACCAGAGCAAGTGTCCAACCCATAGCATCCCTGCAGCACAACCAGGGCCTGAGAAGAAGACCTGGGACTTACAAGGAACAGACTGTGAACTGCCCTGACATTCCAGAGACACTGTTTGTGATGTTCCCTGCCACAGAGCGGGTGGATGTGTTTCCTTTAACCTTTCCCATTTTTCCTTATTCTTTTTAAAATTAATTGTTGATTAAATAACTTGCATTTGCTTTAACTTGTATGTAATGGCCAGTGGGTCAGAGAAGTGCCCAGTGCAGAGAGAGTACCCTGGAGTGGGGATACCCTAGCCCCTGTCCTAGGTGACCACAGCAGGGTTGGGGGTCGAGCCCCCCAGGAATCCTGGGCCCAGCCTTGTTGGGTTTACGAGGACTCTGCCAGACAGGAGAGTGGAAGGGGAGTCCTCAAGGGCAGGGAGGCCACTGGGTAAAGGAAGTGGGAGCGAGGACTCAGATCCTTTCGTTGGGGTAGTGCAGAAGCCAGGAAAGTTCCCCATAAGAGCAGGACTATTCCCCCACTTACATTCTGATAAGGAAGCATCATATTATTTGCAAAGGCAGTTTGAGGTTGCTTGGTTCCAGAACACAGGTTGTCAAACACAAGGCAAAACTGATTGAACACACGTACATGAGCCTTTCTAACTCTTCCATAATGTTAGAAGTAAATACACCCAGAGAATGTGATCAGAATTCCAATCTTCCTGTTTTTAATCTGTACATCCTCCCCTCTCAGTGAAAACATGAGCATGTTGATCTTCTTCAGTAGCAGGGAAAAACCTACAACAGATCATCTTCTAGTTCACTGCACGTGTTAGTTAAACAATTTTAGCTCTTGTGAATTTTCCAATAAAAAACTTCATCATATCAACATGCATCAGTGTGGGATATTAACTAGTCAACAGGACAGTTTTTGCTTCCAGTTCAGCCAATAATTTTAAACTGCAGGAACGGAGAGAATTTCATGCCCATTTTTGCCAAAACTGATCCTGGTTATCTTCAGACAGAAAAACTTAAACCATGGCACTTAAGGCTATAAAAGAGGGACGCATAATATGGAGATTATGGAAATTATAAAATAAATTATCATGGTGACCAACCGTACCTCTAATCCCACCAAGAATGTATCAGTTTCCCCCTTACGATTGTCAGCTCCTCTTGTGTTTTTTTTCTTATTATTGTTATCAGACATTAAACAGACATCTTAGTCTTCTCAGACAGAGTTTAATACACTAATTTACCTTCTCTCCCATGATCATGCTGCAATGTGGCAGGAAACTGAGAAGCCAAAATGAACATGTCTAACTGCCCAAATGACTTGTTTAGAGTTTGCACAGTGGCATCACTCATTTAGTTTACTGGGCAGAATGTGCATGTAACCCTTGGAAGCTGTATCAAAAAGAAAACAGACAGTTGACAATTCAGCCATTACCAGTGTTCATGAACATACGACGGTGTCAATGATGGCCATGCAGTATGGCTTCCAGAATCAGAACAGGAGTCAAAGGACCATTTTAAAAAATTGAACGTTTCAATCTTTTTTGCAAATGTTTTGAAGGAAGGCAAAGAACGGAGAGATAAAAGGCAGAATAATTCATTTGAAAGTAATTAGAAGTGCACATTCCAGTGAATTCAACTGTCAAGTGCAAAAAGTTAAACAATGTGCAGCTTTCAAGACCTATAAAAGGATAGCAAGTGCACTGAGGCACAACCTGAATATCTAAGCATACTATTAGTAGGAATTGAAGGAATCAGCTTCCCTGTTCACTTGCCAACCGTATAGGATTTTGTTGACCCTGCTTTGCATCTAACCCATATAACTTTAATGCACTGTGAATGAAAAATAGCTCTCCCTAGGAAAATTAGATATAAAACTCTAATTTAAATTCATAAAATGCTTTCCTGGGTGGAGACATTTTTTTAGTTCAGAAGGTAGAGAAAGCTACTACGGGAGAGGCTTTTCTAGATTTGATTTTGACAAATTGGGAGGAACTGGTTGAGAATTTGAAAGTGGAAGGCAGCTTGGGTTAAAGTGATCATGAAATGGTAGAGTTCATGATATTAAGGAATGGTAGGAGGGAAAACAGCACAATAAAGATAATGGATTTCAAGAAGGCAGACTTCAGCAGACTCAGGGAGTTGGTAGGTAAGATCCCATGGGAAGCAAGTCTAAGGGGAAAACAGTTCAAGAGAGATGGCAGTTTTTTTAAGGGCACAAAAGCAAACTATTCCACTGCATAAGAAAGATATGAAGTATGGCAAAAGACCACTCTGGCTTAATCAGGAAGCCTTCAGTGAGCTGAAACTCAAAAAAGAGTCCTACAAAAAGTGGAAAATAAGTCAAATTACAAAGGATCGATATAACAAATAACACAAGTATGTAGGGACAAAATTAGAAAGGCCAAAACGAGATTAAACTAGCTAGAGACATAAAGGGTAATAAGAAAACATTCAACAAATACAGTAGAAGCAAGAGGAAGACCAAGGATAGGGTAGGTCCATTACTCAATGAAGGGGGAAAAACAATAACAGAAAATGTGGAAATGGCAGAAGTATTAAATGACTTTTTTGTTTAAATTTTCACCAAAAAGGTTAGTAGCAATTGGATGGCTAACAGGGAATGCCAGTGAAAACGAGATAGGCTCAGAGGCTAAATAAGGAAAGAACAAGTTAAAAATTACTTAGGCAAGTTAGACATCTTCAAGTCAGCAGGACCTGATGAAATACATCCTAGAATACTCAAGGAGTTGACTGAGGAGGTATCTGAGCCATTAGTGATTATCTCTAAAAGGTCATGGAAGACGGGAGAGATTCCAAAGGACCTGAAAAGGGCAAACATAGTGCCCACATATTAAAAGGGAAATAAGGACAACCAGGGGAATTACAGAGCAGTCAGCTTAACTTCAGTACCCGGAAATATAATGAAGCAAATAATTAACCAATCCATTTGCAAACACCTAGAAGACAATAAGATGATAAGTAACAGTCAGCATGGATTTCTCAGGAACAAATCATGTCAAACCAATCTAATAGCTTTCTTTGACAGGGTAACAAGCCTTGTAGATAGAGGGGAAGCAGCAAATGTGATATATCTTGACGGTAGTAAGCCTTTTGATACTGTCTTGCATGACCTTCTCATAAACAAACTAAGGAAGTACAATCTAGATGGAACAACTATAAGGTGGGTTCATAACTGGTTCTCAGAGAGTAGTTATCAGTGGTTCACAGTCAAGCTGGAAGGGCATACTGAGTGGGTCCCGCAGGAATCAGTTCTGGGTCTCGTTTTGTTCAGTATCTTCATCAATGATTAGATAATGGCATAGAGAGTACACTTATAAAGTTTGTGGACGATACCAGGCTGGGAGGGATTGCAAGTGTTTTGGAGGATAGGATTAAAATTCAAAATGATCTGGACAAACTCAAGAAATGGTCTGAAGAAAATAGGATGAAATTCAAACAGTCTAAATGCAAAGTACTCCACTTAGGACAAAACAATCAGTTGCACATATGAAAAATGGGAAATCCCTGCATAGGAAGGAGTACTGCAGAAAGGGATCTAGGGATCATAATGGATCACAAGCTAAATATGAATCAGCAATGTATCAAACACTGCTTCAAAAAAGGCAAACATCATTCTGGGATGTATTAGCAAGAGAGTTGTAAGCAAGACACGAGAAGTAATTTTTTCATTCTATTCCACACTGATTAGGCCTCAGCTGGAGTATTGTCTCCAGTTCTGGACACCATATTTCAGGAAAGATGTGGACAAATTGGAGAAAGTCCAGAGAAGAGAAACAAAAATGATTAAAGAGCTAGCAAACATGAGGGACGATTGAAAAAATTTTGTTTGTTTAGTCCAGAGAACAGAAGACTGGGAGGGGACATGATAACAGTTTTCAAGTACATAAAAAGTTGTTACAAGGAAGAAGAAAAATTATTCTCCTTAACCTCTGAGGATAGGCCAAGAAGCAATGTGCTTAAATTGCAACAAGGGCAGTTTAGGTTAATATTTTTGTCTACATTTTCCATGGAATTTCTCTTATTTCCATAGAAAATTTCCATGAAAATTTTCAGTTTTTCAACAAAGGTGGACATTTTCATGAGAATTTCTAAGTTGCCCAAAACAGATTAATTTTTCATTGAAAAAAGTTTTGACTTTTTTTCCCCCACTAGCTCTCATAATCATACTTCTACAGTATACACATCACTAGCCTGTGATCTCCAACTAAGCATACATGGAGAGATTCATGTGGTGTGGTGGGCCAGCAGAAGGCCCTCTTCATTACTAATTGCCCTGCACAGGTGTGAGCTAGGGAGGGCACTGAAGTGCAAAAGTACTGGTGCACTTCATACTTATCCTGGAAAGGATTTCTGTGCTGGTCACATATCCTACTGTCTGTGAAAGGACATGCTAGGAGCAGGCCAAATATCAGTGTTTATTCTTATCTGATAGACTACATCCCCTGCACAATTGTCTGCCTATAGGCTGGAATGGACTCTGTGCAGCAGCTCCACCTCCTATATCCAGACCAATCCCTTGAGCTGCATGTGGGTGGAGTTAATTCATTATATGCATTAACAAGCTCCTGCCCTGAGAAGACTAAACAAACTCATGCACAAAGATGAGAGAGACAAAATAATAGGCCACAAAATATCAGAAAAGAGGCACTACAGTACAGTATTGCCAAATGAAGTCAAACAATATTTGTCTGTTAGAGTAACTGAATTTGCAGCCTATGCCACTAGACTTTATAAGCTTCAAAAGAAGCGACACAGAAATAGAGAACATCGCTGGGACCTCACAGAGATTCATACTTTCATAACAAGTAACTAAAATTTTGCCTTCAACCTTTTTTCAAAAAATAAAATGAGTTCCCAATTCCAGTTATCAATATGAACGATTCTGTTGTATTCACCAGTAGTTTCTTGGTCACACAATCTCATTTTTTAAATATGACTTTACCAAAAAGCCTATTTTAAAAAAATATTCCCTCAGAGGCACATAGTTCAATTAACCTCAAATATCCAGAATAAGATTTGTATCCAGTTAGAGACCATAACATTTTAGATAGAAAAGAGGGTTTTGTTGTTATTTGTTTTAAAGAAAATTAGGGGGAGGAAGTTTAAATTTAACTTAGAGTGTTAAATGTTACATTGGTAAGCCTGTTACAGACGACAGAATTGTTATATGGCTCTATAATTTGACGTTTTGCCTGGAGGCCTAAGGATAATGTTGTACAGAGATATGTGGAAGAGCTGGGTTTGATTCCTGCTCCTATTAAACTTGCCCTCTGGGGTGTCCATGAATACAAAACCAGAAAAAAACAATTGCTATCTTATAGCAATATCCCCATGGACATGTGACCTTTTCAGAGTTTATAAACTAAGCAAGACATGCCTTGGTCTGAACTCGGAGAGGACTATTCCAAGGAGTTTTCTCTTTTGTGCACTAGAATATTCATACCTTCTCTTGCTGCACTTCTCCCACTTTAAAATAATAATTTTTTTTTGTATTTCAACAGTTTCTTTCATACATGATCACAACATGCTATTCAACTAATACTGTAATACAAAATCAAAGAGAAACTGCACCTACTGCTATAACCATAGATGTACAAGTACAGCATTTTGCATTATTTTACATACATGTCTGGAGTTTAAGTCTTCAACAGATGCTATAAAGCCCATATAGCTAAAATAGAGTCCTTTTGCTTCCAGGAGAGTCAAAAACTGGAGCCACATTAAGTAACAAATTCCTTTAGTCTCATACACTGCTCTAAAGAGGTGGGGAGGGAGACAATTGAATGGCTAAATGAGGAGCTTTTGAAAATCTGAATATGTTAAGATAGCTGTTTAAATATCAGCACTGGGAAACTGTTTTGTTTTTTTTTTTGTTTTGTTTTTTAGCCAAGAACTTGCTATATTCTGCCAAAACAATACTATATTCTGCTTACAAAATCACCTCATTTGCCTATGTTATTAAAACTTCACAAATTAAAACCCAGGCATTTCAATGGGCACACCAGCTGTCAGATCCCAGTGGATTACAAGTGGCAAAATCTACACCCATAATCCTGCCCAGCGGGTCAATGTGGGCACATGAAAGCTATCAACAAGTATGTGTCTGAAGGGAAGAAAACTGAAGAAGAGCTCTCTATAAGCTCAAAAGCTTGTCTCTCTCAGCAACAGAAGTTGGCCCAATAAAAGACATTACCTCACCCTACTTGTCTCTCAAATATTTCAAACTCTAAACTCTTTTGTTCCAATGTCAGCTCTCAGCTTAACTGTTCTGAGGATATGGCTACACTGGAAACTTCAAAGCACTGCCGCGGGAACACTCCCGTGGCAGCGCTTTGAAGTGCAAGTGTGGTCACGCGCAAGCGCTGGGAGACCTCCTGGTAATCCACCTCCACAAGGAGATTAGCTCCAAGCGCTGGGAGCGTGGCTCCCAGCGCTTGGAGCCTGTCCACACTCGCGCTTTAAAGCACTCAGACTTGCTGCGCTCAGGGGGTTGATTTTTCACACCCCTGAGCCAGCAAGTTGGAGCGCTATAAAATGTAAGTGTAGACATACCCTGAGTTTTGAGACTAAAGCTATTTCAAAAAGATCTGTCTCCTTTGAAAAGACAATACATTACATGGGCTCCAAAAAACAAGGTACATTCCAAAGTATGTTAATGAGTAGGACCCATCAAGTTTAAGGCATCCGGCAGAGGGTGTGACTCACCCTTGGAGCAACTAATTATCATAAAAGAGTGGAATCTAGAAAATAAACCTCTCTGACTACTAGCCTTCTGCCGAGTTGAAATATTTTTCACGGAGTTCACAGCTGAACAAAACAGTTACATACACTTCGTCTTCTCTAAATAAAGTATTATAATTAGGAAATGCAGAATGAAATGGGCCTTAGAATTTTCTTCCCCATGGGTCCAGCTGTGTGCAGTACTCTAAGACCTGATCTATGCTAGAAAATTAGGTCAACATAACTATGTTGCTCAGAGTTGTGAAAAATCCATACCCTTGACCAGCCTAGTTAAGCCGACCTAGGTCCTCATATAGACAGTGTTATGTGGATGGAAGAATTCTTCCATCGACCTAGCTACCGTCACTTGGGGAGGTGAACTACCTATGCTGATAGGATAATCCCTCCTGTCGGTGTAGGTAGCATCTACACTGAAGTGCTGCAGTTGCACAGATGTGCTGTTGTAGCATTTTAAGCGCAGATATAGCCCAAAACAGATTTTAAGTAAGACTAAGGTAGAGAAGAAATTTTCTTTGAGGAAGGTTTTGTGGTAAATAAAGCTACAAAACATAAGAAGACAAGACTTCTTATAGTTAGGTAATAGTAAAATCTCATACTACATATTTATACTAGGATTTCTAACTATTGTAACCCAAGAAACAAATCATAATACTTCTCTCTGCAGGAAAACAAGGGCTATTAAAACAGTGGTGGAAGAAAGTTTCAAATAAATAATTCACTGACTCAAATTGTATACAATTTCTGAGTTATGTGCACAAAATATAGAAATAAAATACAATCCTTACAATATTTGCCATTATGCACTGTTGCTAAATGAATTTATGAGTATTTTTACAAATAGTTGCTAATGTTTTGGTTTTTTCCATAAATGAAAAAACTGAAATAGGCTTTGTTTATCCACTTACCAAATAAACTGGCAAGCTTGAAGAACAGGATTCCCCCAAGATTTTTCTAACACTATAGAGCTGAAGTAATTTTTAGGACCAATATGCTGTAATATTAATACTATAATATAGTCCATCTTATGCACCATTACAGTTTGCCAGAGTTGGAAACCCGATGAAAAGATTTTATTTCTAATATTCTTCTTTTTTTGAAATTTTTGAAATTTTTTGAAAAAAATTTTTTGAAAAAAATTGAAGTAATTCTTACACGTGAGGAGTCAGATTTCCAAGAGCTGTATAATTACTTTGGAAGAGTAGTCTCTTGGTTCCATCTGAAATTCTGAGTACTGTTAAGCAATACTGAATTTCTCATTCTCCGAAATTATGGTTTTATTCTTATATTATACCCCACTATAATACCCATCCCAAAACAGATCATCACTCATTCTCGAATCTGAAACTGACAGAGCTGTCATAAAAATCTTATTAGCCCTCTTATTACTAAGGTCACGTCTACACTACCCGCCGGATTGGCGGGTAGTGATCGATCTATTGGGGATCGATTTATCACGCCTAGTGTAGACGTGATAAATCGATCCCCGATCACTCTGCCATTGACTCCGGAACTCCACCACGGCAAGAGACGGAAGTGGAGTCGACGGGGGAGCGGCGGCCGTCAATCCTGTGCCGCAAGGACGCGAACTAAGTGATTCTAAATCGATCTAAGATACGTCGACTTCAGCTACGCTATTCTCATAGCTGAAGTTGCGTATCTTAGATCGATCCCCCTGCATAGTGTAGACCGGGCCCAAAACACCACTCACAGCTGCCAGCAAGATACTTTCAGTACAAAAAATGGATTGTTTCCCCACCATTTATTCCAGGAGATTATATACACGTCTATTTCAACCTGATATTTTATTTTTATGTTAATCTCTACTAAGAATTTTTGATGTATTGTGTGAATATGTAGCCATTATGATAAATTCTGAAAAATTATGTACTGAATCAAGAATTGAAACTGGAAATAAAACTATGAAAATATACCGCTGCACCAGAATTTAATCTTTTCAGCCATTTAAGAAAGAGGGCTAACTAGCAAAGTAAGGCCCCCACACCTGAAATTAGATCCAGAGGAGCAGACCCTTATACATTCAGTTTCTGAGCACAATCAATTAGGCTCCATACAGGTGCAAGGACAGTCAGTGTGAATCTGACTGCAAGTTGGGGCTCAGAGAAGCATAACTTACAAATCCAGGAATTCTAAAAGTTTTTGGACATTTGCAAAGGATTGTTTGTGATGTTTCATTTGAAGATTTAGTCATTCCCTAGAAACAGACAAAAGATTAGAATTTAATGAAGAACCAGATTATTCTGCTCTCAGAAGAAATACTGTAGCAAGTCATAATGCACCAAAGGACTAAGATCAGAAGCTACATTTTCCACTAGGAACACAACACCAGAAAGACAGAGAAAACAAAACAGTAGCATACAAATTTAATATGAACTCTCAACTGTTCTAGCACGAGAAACACCACCATCTAGTGTTCAAAAGACTACAACTATTCACAATAAATTTATTCAACATATTTTGCTCTCTTATCCATAAACAAATGTTTTTGTATTAATTTGTTTTTTGAAACTGTTCTAACACTTTACAAACACTGTGTCCACAAACTACGTCTTAGACTGTTTTTGGTGTACGACTGGGGAACAGTCACATGGCAATGTTCCTGCTCAGCGTGGATGACTAGAAAAAGAAAGGAAATTAAAGAGGGCTTCATGGACACATTTTTCACAAGACTAACTCACCAGGATTGTTCTTGTGATTGTGAACAATAGCAAAAGACATTGATGTGGACAGAAACAAACAGTGAGACACAGACCCCATAGCATATTTCAATGCAGAAGCTGCTACTTTATTGGAAAACCTTTATGTAATTGGGGTAGCCAAGCTGAACTGCCCGTCTGGATTGGTTCAGTGCCATTCTCAATGGGCACCAATAGCCCAACCTGAGGGTGAGTGTGAAGGCCCTGTCCCCTCTACACTCTCACACCTGTCCTAAGAACCTGAATGGAAGCTAAAGCCCCATCATGTTCCCTTCCTCAACATGAGAGTGATTGGGGGGAGGAGGGGTGTCACAATTTGTATGATAGTCAGAGGCTAACCCTTTCACCATGCCTTGCCATGCTGGCACACTGGGTTACAGGGCCTCAAATCTGACACTTTGTAACCCACCAACTGCACTGGAACCTGCCAACATTTCAGCAATTGTAATTTAAATCCCAAAACCAGACCTCCTGGATGCTGGGTTGATGGTGATAAAACCCACACAACCATAAGCCAATTCTGCAACATGGAAAAAATCTCCAGACCGCAAAAAAGACAGTTACCTTTTTCCGTAACTGGTGTTCTTCAAGATGTGTTGCTCATGTCTATTCCACAGCAGGTGTGCATGCTTGCCACGTGCACCAGTGCTGGAAGTTTTTCCCCTAGCAGTACCCGTAGGGGGAGCACCGTTGCACCTCCCTGGAGTGGTGCCTCCAAGGCGCAGTACAAGGGGAGCTGTGCGCTCCCCCAACCCTCGGTTCCTTCTTGCCGGACAACTCCGACAGAGGGGAAGGAAGGCGGGATGTGGAATAGACATGAGCAACACATCTCGAAGAATACCAGTTACGGAAAAAGGTGACTGTCTTTTCTTCTTTGAGTGATCGCTCATGTGTATTCCACAGTAGGTGATTCCAAGCTATATCTGTTGGAGGTGGGTAGGAGTTCACAGATTCCTGGGACAGAGGACAGCCCTACCGAAACCAGTGTCATCCCTGGTTTGGGAGACAGTCGCATAGTGCGAGGTGAATGTGTGAACAGAGGACCAGGCAGGGCCCTACAGATGTCCTGAATTGGGACGCAGGCCACGAAGGCAGCTGACGAGGCCTGTGCCCGCGTCGAGTGTGCCTTCACGATTGGTGGCCGGGGGGGAACTCCTGCCAGATTGTAACAGGTGCGGATGCATGAGGTGATCCAGCGAGAGAGGCGCTGGGTGGAGATCAACTGCCCCTTCATGCACTAAGCCGAAACAATAAATAGTTGCGAAGACTTCCTGAATGGCTTAGTCCGTTCCAGGTAGAAAGTCAGCGCCCTACGCAAATCGAGCATGTGGAGGAGGAGTTCCTCATTGGACGCGTGAGGCTTGGGACAGAGGACAGGCAGGAAGATGTCCTGGCTCATGTGAAAGGCAGAGACCACCTTAGGGAGGAACGCGGGGTGTGGGCGGAGCTGGACCTTATCCTTGTGAAAAACTGTGTAAGGGGGTCCAGAGGTCAGAACCCTGAGCTCCGATACCCACCTGGCTGACGTGATGGCAACCAGGAAGGTCACCTTCCATGAAAGATGAGACCAGGAGCACGTGGCCAGAGGTGTGAAGGGGGGTCCCGTAAGACAGAACACCACCAAGTTTAGATCCCACTGTGGGACAGGGGACCTAGCATGTGGGAAAAGACTGTCCAATCCCTTGAGGAACCGTCTGGTCAAAGTATAGGAGAACATCGTACGACCTTGTACCGGCGGATGGAAGGCCGATATGGTCGCCAGGTGCACCCTGACTGAGGAGGGGGCCAGGCCCTGGGTCCTTAGGTGGAGGAGGTAATCCAGGATAAGCTGAATCGGGGCAGCCGTCAAGGAAACACCCCGCTCGACAGCCCACCTGGAGAACCTGGACCACTTTGCCAAGTAGGCTCGGCGTGTTGGTGGCCGCTGACTTTCCAGGAGGACACGTTGGACCCTTTCTGAACATGCCTGCTCCTCCCTGCCTAGCCATTGAGCAGCCATGCCATGAGGTGGAGAGCCTCTAAATTGGGGTGGAGGAGACGGCCTCGGTTCTGGGAGAGCAAGTCCAGGCGGAGAGGCAACGGCCACGGCGGGGCCACCACTAAGCTCATGAGAGTCCCGTACCAATACTGCCGGGGCGATTAAAATGACCCGTGCCTTGTCTAACTTTACCTTCTCTAGGACCTTGCTGATGAGGGGAACGGGGGGGAATGCATAGAGAAACTGGCCTGACCACAGCAGGAGGAAGGCATCTGAGATAGCACCCCGTCCCAAACCCCCCCTGGAGCAGAACCGGGGGCAAAGTTCTGCTTAGTCATAAACAGGTCCACCTGGGGAATTCTCCATGCTCAGAAGGTCTGGTGAGCCATCTCTGAGTGGAGAGACCACTTGTGCTGAGAGAAGAAATCCCTGCTCAAACGATTGGCCCGCGTGTTGTGGGCTCCCAGCAGGTGGAAGGCCCTCAGGGAGATGTCATGGGCTATACAGAAGTCCCACAGCCTGAGGGCTTCTTGGCAGAGGGCCGAGGACCAGGTCCCGCCTTGCCTGTTGATGTAGCACATCAAGGCCGTGTTGTCCGTGAGGACCCTGATTATCTTGCCCTGTAAGTGTGAACAGAAAGCCACACACGCCAGGCATACCACCCTGAGCTCCCTGACGTTTATGTGGAGGGACAACTCCATGGTCGACCACAGCCCTTGGGTCTGAACTGTCCCCATATGGGCCTCCCAACCCAGGTCTGACGCGTCGGACACTAGGTCCAGTGATGGGGCCGAGACATGTTGCTTGGGGAGGACCTTCACCGAAGGGAGGCAATCACAGGGCTGACATGTGACCCAGGAGCTGTAGGCACACCCTGGCCATTGTCACAGGGAATTTCGAGACCGAGGCCATTAGCCCTTTCAGAGTCTCGAACCTGCTCGGAGTCCTCCTGGAAAGTTGGCAGCCGTCCACACGCCGAGCCTACTTGGCAAAGTGGTCCAAGTTCTCCAGGTCGGCTGTCCACGGGACCACAACCCCAATGCAGACGAGCGGTATCGCTCACAGCTGCTGCTCCGCAATCTGCTCCGACGCACAGACCTTCGACGGTGCGGTGCCGTCGATCAACACCTCGAGCTGCGGGGCGGTGTCTCGGCGGGGAGCGAGAGCAGGAGTCTGACTGGGAGCGGCAATGGCGCCTGTGCCGTGAGTGACTGTGGTAGCCCCGATGACTTGGTGACCGTCTGCAATTCCTTTCTCGGTCACATCGGTAATTGTGCCGCAGTGTGGAGCGGTGCCGGGAGCCCCATTTGGACGGCACCCAACCAGACAGTCTAGCAGGCGTTGACGGCGATGCACGAGGACTGCATCCCAAACGACTGCTGGTCAGCAAGCGGGGTCGGGAGCGGTCTCCTGACCAAGACCTGCGCTGAGCTGGGGGTGATTGTGGGGAGCCCAGCGGCGGTTTGCCTCTGGAGCGTTGGCCCGACACCTGCGGCACCGGCATGGTCATGACGTCTCAAGCCGCTTGCAAGGCCTCTCGACATCCGGAGAGGCCTGACCCAACGCGGCCGGGCTACTCCGCTCAACATGAGTCGGAGGCCTAGGGGCCGGAGGGGAACGAGGGCTGCCCGACATGGGTCTAGCCTCTGCCCCTACTTTCTCACGATGACGGGCCTTTCCTCTGCTTCTTGTGTCCCGTAGATGGGGAGCAGTGCTGGCTAGTGGAAGGCACCGAAGGGTCACCACATACCAAAGTTGCGGTGCCGGGAGCCGAATCGGCGCAGTGCGCCAGAGCCGGGTTCAGCACTGACTCCATGAGAATGGCCTGGAGTCTAATGTCTCTTTCCCTTTTTGTTCAGGGTTTAAAAGATCTACAAATCTTACAGCAGTTGCTGATGTGAGTCTCACTCAAACAGTGTAGGCAATCTGCGTGCGGGTCACTTCTCGGCATAGAAAGCCTGAAAGTGTCGCACGACTTGAAGCCCAGGGCATGCCCCGGCCTGGGTACTCTAGCTAACTGAACTGACTGAAAGAACTAACTAACAACACGTACTAGCACTAAGTGACCGGAAAAGTTCTGGGGACGAGCTACAGCTAAGCTGGAGCAGAGTAGTTCCGACTCACCTTCACTGGCGGCAAGAAGGAACTGAGGGTGGGGGGAGCGCGCAGCTCCCCTTATACCACGCCATGGAGGCGCCACTCCAGGGCGTGCAGCAGTGCTCCCTCTACAGGTACTGCTAGGGAAAAAGCTTCCAGCACCGGTGCACGCGGCGAGGACGCACACCTACTGTGGAATACACATGAGCAATCACTCGAAGAACTATTCTTTGTAGTTTTCATAGCCTAGCTGAGTCTCCCAATGAAACCAACGCTCATCGTACAGAAACTTCCCAGTAACATGCCTTTGATTTGTTACTTGAGACAAGCTATGTTGTAGGAAAGTATCTAATATATTTTCATCTTCTTAATTAGTGGCTGTATCCATTTTCAGAGCACAGGCAAATGCATTTTTCAACCAAAAAAATCTATTTGTCAAAAAAACCTTTATCTCACGCTACTCAGCATCTTAGAACATCTTAGAAGATCACACCCAAAGTCTGGATGTAGATATAAGTTCTTCCTACTTTATGTTAATTATTATTTACTATAGTTTTATTAGGTACTTAACAAGGCAGTATATCTAGCAGCAACCAACAGAACATTCATTTTAACAAGTCTTTCACTGGGTCATTTGCTTGTACAAGACTACTCAAATAAGTGTCACTCCTATCTAGATCTGCCTATTTTTATTTTTTGATCTAGAGATGTAAAGCTTGAAAGGGTCCACGGGTGACATTTACACCCACACCCAATTTATCTTATGAAGTTTAATAGAGAACTCACTCTTTTCCATAATATTTTTTAAAAACAACATATAGCTGGTACACAGCAAGTATAAAGTGCAATATTCAGTTCTTCAGGCTGTTTTAGAACTTCTATAGGAAGGACAATCACCTTTTACATGCTATAGATTTAAGAGTAATTTCTATAGAAGATGGTTGGTTTTATCCTTTTGAAATTCTACTGACCTGATTCTCAGGTCTGGGCAAGCTTGTCTTCCACTACCCCAGATTATGAGGCCGTTCAGGCAGCTAGCTATTCCTAGAGTGCAGAAGCATTCTGGCTACACTACCTTTCCATTGGCCACATCCCCTATGCAGTGCATTGTCACAGAACTGCTGCAATCAATTTACAGCATGAAACAGGAAAGTTTATTACCCTATTATTGCATGAAACCTATCCAGGTAGGAATTGTGCAAAATATTATAAGAACGTAAGAATGGCAATAGAGGGTTGGACCAATGGTCCATCTAGCCCAGTATCCTGTCTTCCAACAGTGGCTGGTACCAGATGCTTCAGAGGGAAAGAAAAGAACAGGGCAATTATAGAGTGATCCACGCCATTATCCAGTCCCAGCTTCTGGCAGTCAGAGGTTTAGGGACACCCAGAGCATGGGGTTGCATCCCTGACCATCTTGGCTAATAGCCATTTATGGACCTATCCTCAAATGAACTTATCTAATTCTTTTTTTAACCCAGTTATACTTTTGGCCTTCACAACATCCCATGGCAATGAGTTCCACAGGTAGACTGTGCATTGTATGAAGAAGTACTTCCTTATGTTAAGGCAGTGGTTCCCAAACTTTAACAACCTGTGAACCCTTTTCATTAAAATGTCAGTCTCACAAACCCCCTCCTAAAAATGAGTGTTTCCAGGGATTTTCTCCTTTACTTGAGTATACATTATAAAAGCAGTGATCTTGGAAATATAAAATTTGTTTTAATAACATGCTTATTACATACTATTTATTACTAATTATTTATCATTACAGTATTTTTATTACATTATGAAAACGGCAACACTCTTCCAAGATCTCACTTTCGTAGCTTGTATCACTTTGAATAAGCCCGTTATAAGACAAGGCTCCTATGTTTCATCAAGGAGTATCAGATGTGAAACAGTATGAAGGTATTTAAGAAGCCAACTCAAAGAGTTCCTCCTACACAAGCATTCAGGTTTTGAGCAGTCCAGGCAAACAACGCAGGTTACAACAAAGCTTAAACTTGTTCTTCATAATAATTTTTAAAAACAATACTAGCTGCCTATTTAATTTTAAAAACAGCAAAAAAATATCCACCTCCCTTTCCATTTCTTATAAGGAGTCTTGAAGTTTAAAGCTCCTCAATGTGATAGATATGCTTGCTTTGATTTGCTTAGCTTTTGGAAGTCCAGGGGCTCCGGGCTGCTGGCCCGGTGCTGCCCAGGGTCCTCGAGGGACACCTCTGGCCGCCATTAGGGAATTTTTTCCCAGGAACCCCCTGTAACATTTTGCAAACCCCCAGGGGTTCAAGAACCCCAGTCTGGGAACCACTGTGTTAGGGTGTCTATTTATAGCTACATAAATATATATATATATATATATGCCTGATAGAGCTGAGCAAATAAATTGTAACAAATCATCTGCTTGATACATTTTGCTATTTAGTAGAATGTTCATAAACCTATGATGATTTTCATAAATCTATTCATTATCTGACCAAATCCAATTAAATGTCTTCTACAGTTTATGATTCAAACCATGTTGCTTAGTTGTGAGTGGCCAGATTTGTCTTTCACATTTTACAATGAGAACTTGAGCTCCAATTTCGCGTGTCATCTACTTTAGCTACTGACAGGGGCACCACATGAAGGCAGTACACTTGCTCAGCTGCCTTGGATTCAGCTGGATTCAGGGGAACATAAGAAGGGCCAGACTCGGTCAGACCAATGATCCATCTAGCCCAGTATCCTGTCTTCTACAGTGCCCACTGATAAATGCTTCAGAGGGAATGAAAGAAGAGTGCAATTATCAAGTGATCCACCCTCTGTCATCCACTCCCAGCATCTGGCAGTCAGAGGTTTAGGGACTCCCAGAACATATGGTTGCATCCCTGACCATCTTGGCTATAGCCATTGATGGACCTATCTTTTATGAACTTATCTAATTCTTCTTTGAACTCAGTTATGCTTTTGGCCTTCACAATATCCCCTGGCAACAAGTTCCACAGCGCGTTGTGTGCTGTGTGAAGAAATACTTCCTTTTCTTTGTTTTAAATCAGCTGCCTATTCATTTTATTGGGTGAACCTGGTTCTTTTGTTATGTGAAGTGACAAATAACACTTCCTTACTCACTTTTTCCACATCATTCATGATTTTATAGACCTCTATCCTATTCCCCCTCTTAGTTGTCTCTTTTCTAAATGGAAGAGTCCCAGTCTTTTATAATCTCTCCTCATTTGAAAGCAGTTCCATACCCCTAATCATTTTTATTGCCCTTCCCTGTACTTTTTCCAATTCTAATATATCTTTTTTAGAGATGGGGTGACCAGAACTGCACATAGCATTCAAGATGGGGGCGTGCTATACATTTATATAGTGGCATTATGATATTTTCTATCTTATTAGCTATTCCTTTCCCAATGGTTCCTAACATTCTGTTAACTTTTTTGACTGCAGCTGCACATTGAGCAGATGTTTTCAGAGAACTCACTACAAGGACTCCAAGATCTCTTTCTTGAGTGGTAAAAGCTAATTTAAACCCCTCATTTGTATGTAGAGTTGGGATTATGTTTTCCAATGTGCATTACTCTGCATTTATCAAGATTGAATTTCATCTGTCATTTCGTTGCTCAGTCATCCAGTTTTGTGAGATCCCTTTGTAACTCTTCACAGTCAGTGTTGGATTTGACTATCTTGAGTAATTTGTTATTGTCTGCAAACTTTGTCACCCTGCTGTTTACCCCTTTTTCCAGATGATTTACGAATATGTTGAACAGCATTGGACCCAGTACAGATCCTTTGGGGACACCACTATTTACCTCTCTCCACTGTGAAAATTGTCCATTTATTCCTAACCTTTATTCCCTATCTTTTACCCAATTACTGATCCATGAGGGGATCTTCCCTCTTATCCGATGACTGCTTTACTCCTGGGGAATTCTGCACCAAAAATTAAAAATTCTGCACCAAAAAATTAAAATTTTTGCACAGAATATTGTAAAATTCTGCAAATGTTATTTGTCAAAATGATACTACATAATCATGCCAGTTTCATTTTGGTAATTTATTTCAAACTGTCAGCATGTGTCTCTCTAACAACACAGACACACACAAGAATTCCCCCAGGAGTAGAGTGTTAAAGAAACACCTATGACCAACCCAATTCCTGTTTCTCTGCACCCTCCTTCACCCCCCGAGCCCAGCCGGGGGGCCAGCCACCCACAACCCCTCCCTCCGAGTCCACCCACAGGGCCCCCCACAGCCAATACACCCAAATCCCCTCCCCTCAAGCCTAGCCGTGGGCCCGCCCCAGCCCAAACACCAGCCCCCCTCCTTCCCAGAACCCAGCCATGGTCCCCCCAGCCCAGACACTAGCCCCCTCCCTCCCAGAACCCAGCTGACCCCTAGTGGCGACCAGCAGCACTGCAGCCCATTTCTGTGGGGGGAAAGGAAATTATGTGCAAAAAACCATTAATTTCTGCAAAATTCTGCACGGCACAGTGGTGCAGAATTTCCCCAGGAGTACTGCTTACTTTACGTAAGAGCCTTTAATGTTTGCCCCCGTCAAAGGTTTTCTGAAAATCCAAGTACCCTGTATCAATTGAATCACTCTTGTCCATATGCTTGTTGACATCCTCAAAGAATTCAAATTAGTGAGGCATTATTTCCCTTTACCAAAGCCATGTCGACTCTTTCCCAACATATCATGTTTATCTTTGTGTCTTATAATTCTGTTCTTTACTATAGTGTCAACCAATTTGTCTGCTGTTGAAGTTAAAAAGTTCTTTTAAAAGAAGTCAAGATAAGGTAGAGCAGTTGTGCATATACTAAGCTAGTCCTAACTGTCCATCATAATAAACACTTGGGAGTGAGAGATGCACAAGAGGTAAATATCTTACATTAGTATGAAATTCAAAGTAGAAAAAGTGAATAGTAAGCTAAAATGAATGAGTTTAACACTCTGGTTTCTATTCATAAATAGATATATACATGGGGGAAGAGAAAGAAATTCACATATATTACACAGAACAGGGGGAAAAGTGACCAAATCATGTAAATAGTTCCCCTAATTAATACCTACTGCTCACATCTTAGCTTCCCTTATTTCTGCAGTTACTCTGTTTATCCAGCTGCAGATTGTTAAAACAGGATCTTGCAGCTGCCGTGCACTGCCAAGCTCCAGAGGAAGAGCTAGAATAGGCAATCTAGGTGGTATTTCTTTTTTTTAAAGGAGAGCTTTGAAATCATGTGTAAAACTATTTCTGTCAAGGATGTCAAACTTGCAAAACTTGGCAGATTCACTGCATAGCTCAATTTAAGCAGCACTCTATATACCTATTCTACTCAGGCTCTTATACTGTGCCCTCACCATGGTATCTGAGCACTTGTGAGAGATGAATTAAGTGGTGTGACTGGTATCTGTCATGTATGGTGACTTTCCCATTCCTCCGCTCTTTCCAGCAGGGAAAAAGGTGCAAGGATTCGTCTTTGTTTGTTATGAAGTGCTAGATTTCTATTACAGAAGGCCAGGTTGAAGAATTGTGCTTAGCACTTGGAACAGAAAGTAGTGAGCTTTGGGGTGATGCTTTAGAGAAAAAACATACAGCAAATCTGTAAAATTACAAAGGAGGTATATAAACCCCTTTATGCTATTTGTAGGCTCCTCTTGCTCTTGCATGTTGCATTAACATTTGGAAATCAGAAATCCTGACTCTATGGACAATGGTCTTCAGTTTCGTTTTTGCTTGTTTAACTTTTAGTTCCAAAATAATATAAGCCTTGTGGGACAAGACTCCCTTTTCAATGTTCTTGATGTGCCTTATGGAAACTCCCTATAAGATTTCTAAAAATGATTTAAGAAATTCACAGTAATGAACACCACCTAATTAGAGGTAGGCAAAAATTCACTAGCTACTCTCTGAGAGAGTTTTTTATTTTCAGCCCTTCCCACAACCATATTCTATTCTTTTAAAAAGCCCATTAAAAATCGGTTGAGATTCCTTAAAGGAATTAAAGGAAGAAATTAAGAGGAGAGAGATAACAAATCACTATTTAAGATGAAGGTTAAAAGAAGGCAAATGTTATGGACTGAGGGTACAGTGTTGGAGCTAAATTCAGTCCAGTTTTAAGCAGATGCAATTCCACTGTGATCAGAAATGTTACAACCCTTTGCACCAGGTAGATGTGAATTTTGCTTTTGAGAGCTCAGTTCTATGACCAATATGCCAATACATAGTGATACTGTAGTTTCTTCTGATGATACATAGTGATCCACACTCTGCACTAAAAGACATCACTGAGAAAACAATTATTTTCACGGAATTAATTAAAGGAAATAGGTATAACAAGGTATGCCCCATCCTCTGTCCCCATTTTTCTTTAGCTAGCTGGTGTAATGCAGTCACAGATATTATTGTAGCTATAACCTATAGTTGAAAAATAAAAACTCCTTAGCTGGGTAAGCCATGCTATGACACAAAAGCAGTTAGGAAACTGACAATAGAAACGAGCCACCTGGCAGCTGATTAAATAGCAACCAAAAATTAATACAGGTAGTTCTCCTCAAGCTATTTAAATTGTCACCACCCTACTGAGCAAACATAGGTACAGGAGATTAGTACTTCAGCGGTCACTTGGGGCTGTTTGCATGCAGTCAGATATGGATCTTACCATCATATCGGCTGGGAGAATCACATCCTTTCTGTGGAGTTGCCACTCGAAGGAATATCTGTTGTCTCCATGAATGCCGGCGAGTCCTTACAGGGGTGTCATTGCCAACATCCAGCTGGCTTTGTTTAGACTCATAGTCACTAAAATTACAGAATACAGAATGGCTTATGAATAAGTTATGACAGACACAAAAGTCGTCTAATGACACTGAAGTGTTAGGTTTCAATGGACATAAAAACCAAAGCTATCAGGGAAGGAAGGCTGTGTCCCCCATATATGCTGGGTCAGCCTCCATGTGTTAAATGGGTGAAATTCACCCCATTGCTGCAGGCCTGCACAAGGTCATATGTATCACTCAAGTTAGTGATTGGGCATCTGGCTTTGTGCTGAGTTTGCCTTCCAAGATTTAATGAACTTATTGTCAACATTTTACAATTTATTTTGTGATAATACCTAAATACACACAATGTGTAGCAGGTGTACATACAAAACGGTGAAAACAGTGCGTGTACACACTAACAAACCTTTACATTATTTGTTAACAGCACTTTTCATTTCTCTAATGCCTTTAATTAGTAGATCTCAAGGAGCTCTATAAACATTAAAACTCTCAACTCCCTGTGAATTAGGTGCATATTGTTCTTCTTTTTCATATATATATATAAACTGAGGAACTTGGAAGTTAAGTGACTTTCTCGAAGTCACACTATAAAAATCAGTCACAGAGCTAAGAATAGTCCCCAGGAATTCTGGCTTCTATTCCTTTGATCTAATTGATAGGCTTCACATAGAGCGTTTTGTTAAAATTCAGAATTAAATAATGAACAACAATGATATCTGTCCATTTAAAAATCCTACTGTTACCTCTTTTAGGAACTCAGCCCATTCTTTATTTTTCTTTTCAACTACCACTGATTGAGTGTCTTGTGGGATTGTGTTGAATGCTGAAGGGGACAAATAAGCTTCAAAGAGCACTGGTGGTAACTGATTTTCTAGGCCAGAAACCATCTCAGTAGGCTCATTCCATCCTGAGAACATTGCTGTAGTGTGGGATGTACACTGTATTTTCTTAATGGTGAACTGGTAATATGGATATGCCCCTTTGGGCAGGAGCAGTCAGATAGTGGGAATTAAAGTTGTATTATCATAACATCGGGGTTCAGAAATGGACAGCAGATCCATAGTCATTATAGAAACCATGGTAACCTCCCGACCTTTGATGGCATCCTCATTTAGCTTACTTCATCTATTACATGCAAGTGAATGATACATTATTAATTTCTACAAATGCATAAAGTGCTCTCAAAATTAAAACAAAGAATCCTTTGAATGATACAGTTTTACCTCCAGGCTAAAAGACAGAACCCTACCTTTTTGCTCTCCTAAAGTCAGAGGTGTTATTTTCATCTACAGGAGCCAGAAATTTTAAGAAATTTGGCACAGAGGAGGAAGAAGGAAGCTTTTTCCGTAGTGCAGTACGGTAGGAGGTGCTGAGAGTGCAGTTGGGAAAAGTGCAGTTTAGAATGAGCAAGTGTAAATATGCAGAATAAAAAAAAATACACAGTGCAAGCTCCAAAACAAAAATACTTTCAGGCATGAATACCAAGGAAAATAAAGTAAAAACTAAAATTGTGTAACAAGTTCTACTCTGAAATCGTATTTGAGTCACCTAACTATTCCAGTATTAATACACTTTAATAAATTAATTATCTGCTATGCTCAAGGATTCATCACCCATGTTTCAACCACGTTTATTTAATCCAATAAGAATTCATGGCTATTCTATAGCCAAACAACTGCTAAAATTGGTAGGTACATGTTCGAGTGTCCCACATTTTTGGAGGGGTGGAAAAAAGTTGACACTTCTGTAACTGGTATGGGGAGGGAGGGCAGCCACTGAATAAGCTGACTATGCAAAAGTGCCTACACACTAACAGAGTAACTTTCACACAACGGTAGAATTTTCAGCATCTGATTGTTTGGGTTTGTTACTCTTGTGTGACAGGTAGAAGCACCAATCAAATCTCACTAGAAGCATTTCAGCAAATATAACTCTTGTTCCCACCCTTTGTCTCCTAAACTTCCTACATGAAGCTCCTACAGCACTCAGAGGAACATTAATGGGTAGTGGTTTAATGAGAGCAGCTGAGTTAATGACAATTTCTGTCTGGAATGGAAGCTGATAAAGTCATCTGGTGTGTGGTAACTAAAAGGTAACATCGCTGAGAACTAAGAAATCATACCAAAATACACTACTGGGGGTGGGTTATTCTGTATGGGTCTTTGTAAGTCTCTCTTGTTGAAGCTGTTCCACTTTATATAAAACACTTGAATAGTCACTGAGCTAGAAAGAATTATTCTATAGTCTGGTGGTTAGAATGCTCGCTGAGAAGGTAGGAGACCCAAGTTCATGACCCTAGTCCAATGACGAATTATTTATACACAGTGGAACAGATTCAGCATGAGATTCAGATCCCCAGCACCAGAATATTCCATAACCCAATGGCTAGGATGCTCTTCTGCAATGTTGGAGACACAAGAACAAAACTCTTTTCCATGACAGGCAAAGGGGGGAATTGAACCCTGGTCTCCCACATTCCAAGTGCAGGCCCTAGCCGCTGTGATAAAAGTTCTAAGGGAGGCCATCGCGACACCTCTTCCCCATCTCTTCCTGTTTTGTGAATGGTGCTTAGGCCCAAAAGAAAAATGTTTGACTGAAATTATTTGGTGAATTCACATCAAAGTCACAAACAGTTTCAGATTGATTAAAATTGCATTTTTGGTGAATAAATAATTCATCCAAAAAATTTCACTCATCTCTAGTTTTAGGGAGCAGCTGGTCTTCTCACCATAAGGTGGAAAGGCAGAGTGAGTAGCCCTGTCTGTAACTTTCGTCTCCACAAATGCTTTTGCTATAAGGGCAAGAATATCAAACTATCACTTGATGGTGCTGAATGACTCTCCACAAGTCAGACTTTTATTACCCTCTTCACCTGGTCAAATTTCCAACTCTTAGTGAGTCACTTTCTCCCTCTCTCCTTTTCAATCCCAAAGGAGCAGGGACCTGTATCAGCGTTACTTTGAACAGGGTAGAGTGAAACTGAAAAATTCTGGAGAAACAGAGAGGGTGTGAGAGTTCTTGGCATCTAAGCCTCTGGCAGAGTTTAACCAGCGCTGTTTTCTGATGCATCACAAGAGCAACTGACCCCAACATATCAGCTGTGTGTGAGAGCACCTGAAATAATTTCATTCAGTCAAAATGAAAAATTAGATCAAGTGCCCTATGATAAAATGCAATGGTACAAAATGTTAGGAGAGGAGTTTATTTTCCCCTCATGTAAACACACCTCCTCTGGCAGCTTTTTATTAATAATAATTATTAATTATTATTATTATTATTATTGTTGTTGTTGTTGTTATTCAGTCACTGTGCACATAGTGAGTGAGGATAATACAGTGTTGTGTGTTTATGGTACAATAAAACAAACACTCTCCAAACTATATACATCTGCTATCTCACCTCTTTTGTGCAATGTGCCCACATTGTTCTCTGCTTGAATTATGCTTTAGATATTTTAAAAAAGTGGGTGAAGAGGCTGAGGGATTAAGACGAGCTAGAGGAGAGGGAGCTGAAGATTGACCAGAACAGCTTTCAGACTCGCCAACAGATGTGCTCAAACTGAACAGTGAGATTCCAGCCATGTGGGAGGGATGAGGTAAGAAAGAGAGAGAGAACAAATCTCAGAAACAGAGAAAAATGAAATGAGATTGCTTATCTAGCCTCATTTTAAAATGTCCTACTACTGCCAGATAACCATTACATAAATTTCTGATTTACAGTTCTCTCTGAAAGGCACCGAGCACTATAACCTAATCCAGCAAAGTACAGAAGTGTTTGCTTACAGGACCTGATTCAGCAGGGTACTTAAGCACATACCTAAATTTAAACACCTGAGTAATCTCAGTGAAATCAACGGAACTACTTGCATACATAAATTTATACACATGTTCAAGTACTTCACTGCATTGGGGTCAAAATGCTCAGCATCTTGCAGGATAGTGTCTACATGTACTTTGGAAACTACCTGTGAATCAGGGGTAAGACTTTTCAAAGGAATCTAAGTAATTTAGGAATCTAAATCTCATTGAATCTAAATCTCATTGAAAGTTATTGGGATTTGGTCCTAAGTCCCTTGGGCACTTTTGAAAATTTTATCCTACTACACATTTTTCTGAGAGCTCCATTTTCCCTACATCATGTACTTATTGCTCTTACTAGCTTGCCATAGTATACCACTAAGGGCCCAATCCTTTGAGGATTAAGTGCCCTGAGTTGCTCCCACTGAAGTCCTAGGATGGGACCAAAACAGGAATGGCAAAGGAAATTAAACATATATTCAACTTTTAGCTATAGTCCCACAGTAAAATAGGAATGAACTGAGAAAGCAGAAGCAAGTAGAAAGTTTTAAGGACGCACTTGTAAAGTTAAACCAATAAGTACTAAATTGCACCACAAAAGCCATTTAGCATTTAAGGAACAAAAAGGTTCAAAGAAGGGACAAAAAGGGAACTCAGGTTATGTTTCCTTTTAAATATCACAATTCTCTTTTTTCACTGTCATCATCTATCTCAAGCATTTACCTTTATCACCCTGCCTTCTGCAAGGAAAAGTGAGCCAGCACAGAGACAGATTTACTACTGTCTAGCTTGTATATACCAGCAGTTTTGGCAGAGAAACAGAAGTCTGCAGAAAAAAATGTTTCCACAGTAACTGGAAAAAGCCAGAGAGGGAGGAGGGAGAGGGGTGATGGAGGGGAAGTCCCATAAAGCTTAGTGAGATTTCACGGATGATAAGCAAGCCTTTAAAGAAGGACATCTGAAGAGCATTAGCATGAAGACTATTAACAATTTATTTTTGTTAGTGAAACTTTGCAGCTGAATCAAGAATTCCTTTTATTGCAGTGGCTGGTTAAAACTGGACAGGAGTCTGTCCTCTGACATCAATTAGAGAATTTCATTATTTTTTTAAACAGGATTCCTCTTCATAAATATAAAATAGAGTGGTACCACAAAGCCAGCATTTATTTAGACTGCTCTCAGATACACCCAGCAAGAACTATTTCACATTGATTTGCACAGGCAAACTAACTTCTCATCATCCACTTATATCATGGTTGTGTAGTAAAATGGCTTTCTGACACTTACTGTGGAATTGCAAGTTTCATGTTTCGTCTCCCTCCTTGAACAATACCAAATGAGTGGAAAAGGCGCTCTTAAACATAACATGTTTTAAGCGGACGACACACTGCTCTAACACTAAGCACTATATTTCTCTTTTGCTAAATGAACATACCTGGTATGCAATGAACATCCCATAATTTGCCCCAAATATCTATCAAACAATATCCTGCTTTTAAAATGAGTCTTACTTTCGCTTGTGAGGGGTCTCTGTGCTCACTGAATGATACCTCATAAGTTTCCTTTGTGGAATAGATGGTGATGTTTCAACTGGTTCCAAAGATTCCTGGCATTCGATAGGCAAGTGACTCAATGTGTTTGCTCGCCGGCGAAACCCTTGCTGAGGTAATTTATCAGGCTGTTCGATGGGGTGACTAACTGGGTCACTGGAGAGATCTCCCACAGATCCATTGGCCTTGGCAGGAGTCTCTGGAGGAAGTGGGCCTTCTTTTTCACACAAAGATGGTTCCTAGCAATATAAAAATATTCATCCATGTAAAATATGATTTATAAATAATAATTTGAGGTTCTCTATCCCAGGTCTATTTTTTGACACCATAAACAAATCTCCTTCCTGCTACAAAGGCATTTATTTCTAAAGAAGACTACTTTTAATCCCAGCTGAACATTTCCTGAAAATAAATACAGGCCAACACTTACAAGCTTTCCTGCCTAAATTTAGGCACCCATATAAGAGTGGCTGAGCTTTTCAAAAGGTGTTGAGAACCTGCATCTCCCAATATGCTGGTGGAAGCTCAACAACTCTCCAAGTCAGGCAACTCTTATTTAGATACCTAACTTTAGACACTATAGTTTGAACATTTAGGCCATGGTATCTCACACAATGACCTAATCTTTAATGTTTCATTAGTAATCAGCAAGGCAGCCACATGCTGTTATATCTATGCTTTATAGAGGAAAAAAAGGCTGAATAGTAGTTATCCTCAACACTTTGAAGAGGAAAACCTGAGACAAGAAAGGGACAAATGAATATATGGTATGTTATTGTCACAAAAGCTGAAATGTATAAGGAAGCATTTCAGACTACACAGAATCCATTTACATTAAAGATTTAACATAAAACTGCACTTTTTATTAAATCTTTTTCTTTTAAAAAAATCATTCATGATTACAAATGCAGATGCATGAGTCTATCTAGGTACTCATATTGACCCTATACCTATTGTATCTGAGCTCCTCACAAATAATGAATTTATCTTCACAACAGACCTGTAATGGAGAACTGAGGCACAGGCACACTAAGAGTGGAACTGTGGCCCACTCAAGTCAGGACTTATTAAAGGTCACATAGGAAGCGTATGGCAGAACCAACAACTGACCATAAGTCTCCTGACTGGTCAGTGGCCACACCACAAGACCATCCTTCCTCTCTGCTTCATATTTAACTTATTTTACTAGAATCTCAAACCATACCATCAATATATAAATTCTTTACATTTAGAAGTTTAATTCTACAGTCCTTTTGAATGTACAACTCCCACTGAAATCCAAAAAGTTGCATTTACTTTCAGTGTTGTTAACTAATCACCTCACTGGAATCAACAGTCCTGAAGCTGACGCATCAGTTTCTTTCATTGTTGCAATCTCAGAGAATGAACAATTGCCCAAATTGGGCCCACTAACCCCATCTTTTCTTAGCACCAGAAAAGAGATAATTTATAATCAAAATGCCTAAAGAAAGCCTAAAATTTCTGAAAAAGAGAAAGTGACATGGAGATATAGGTTGCCATCTCTTGGAGAAGGTGCCAGGATAAAAAATTCCATTATGATCTCTCAACATGTTAACTCAGAATTGCTGTTTATTAGAGAGACAAGGTGAGTGAGGTAATATCTTTTATTGGACCAACTTCAGTTGGCGAAAGACACAAGATTTCAAGGTACACAGACCTCTTCTTTAGGTCCGGGAAAGGTATGTAGGCTATGTCTACACTGCATGCCTTACAGAAGCAGTTGTGCCACTATAAGGTACGTGGTGTAGCTGCTCTTTGTCTGCCGGAGGTCTCCTGCCAACAAAATAAAACCACCCCAATGAGAAGCAGCAGCTCTGTTGGCGGGCAAAGCACTGTTCACTCTGGCACTTTTCGTCAGTAAAACTTTTGTCAGTCAGAGGGGTGTTTTTTTCACACCGCTGACCGACAAAAGTTTTACTGACTAAAGTTCGGTGTAGACCTAGCCTCTGAGTGTCACAGCTAAACAAGGTGGAGCGGATTGTTTAGCACAAGTAATTAGCACATTATGAGAGACCATTCAACGTGAAGCGGCACATTAACACCCGTGCAGTCACAGGACAAAAAAAGGAGGGGTTAGAGGATTTCAGATTGTAATAAACCATAAATCCACTAAAAAAAGGAGGACTTGTGGCACCGTAGAGACTAACAAATTTATCTGAGCGTAAGCTTTCGTGGGCTACAGCTCACTTCACCAGATGCATCCATCCACTGTCTTTATTTAGATAATGATTTTTAGTGTCTAGCAGAGTTATGAATTTAAGCTCCCAGGCTCATGTTCTGAAGGTGTTGTGCAGGTTTCCTTCGAGGACAAGGACTGAAAGATCAGGTATGGAGTGTTTGTTTTGTGAAAAGTGTTCACCTAAGGATGATATGGTGTTTTTGTCTTTTATGATTTTTCTGTGTGAGTTTATTCAAGAGCTTAGGTCTGGTCTTCACTACAGACCTGTATCAGTATAACTATATTGGTCAGGTGTTTTAAACATTCATGCCCCCCAACCAACCTAACCTCCCAATGTAGACAGCACTAGGTCGATGGGAGAGCTTCTCCCGTCGACATGGCTACTGCCTCTCGGGGAGGTGGATTAACTACGCCAGCAGAAAAGTTCTTGCCATTGCTCTTGCAGACTTGCCCTGAGTGATTATCTGGTTTCACCCATATAGTGATTAATGGGGCATTTAATGCACTGGACGAGGTACACAACAAGTTGTGATAGCAATGTGTAGGACTCATGGATCTTAAAAGATGTGTTGTGGGGAGTATTGATCATTGTAGCAGTGGAGATATGTCCACAGGTTTTGCATCTGCTGTTATGGGAGGGTCTGGTGCTGCTTTGAGTAGGTGAGTCCTGGTCAGTGGGGAGCTTGCTTCTGACGATTAGCTTGGAAAGTTTGGAGGGGGCATTGTTTGAAGGCATGAAAAGAGGGTTTGGAAAAGATTTCTTTCAGGATGTGGAACCCTTTGAGTATGGATTGTTATTGTTTAATGGTAGCCCATATGGATTCCAGTGTGGGGTGGTAGTCTCATGTCCAAGGATGTGGTTTATGATCATACCATTGCCCAGGGGATTCAGATGCATTTTAGTGTGGAGTGCACACCTGAGTTGGTTACCCACATTTCTTTAAGTTGCCTGCAGCAATGGGGTGAACAGAAGACGGAATTTAGGCCCTGATGTTGCAAGTTGATATCATGGGCAAAGCACCATTGACTTCTTTGGGCTCTGCATGGGAATAAGGATCTGCCCTGTGGGCCAGCATGCAAGAACAGAGTTCCCCTTGGTAGAAAAAAAGCACATTCTTAGTACCAAATTGTATCATATTACTCATATAGCTACATTTTTCATGTCTGGTGTTTTGTTTTTCTTCCCACACAATCTATCAGATTTTTTATTCATGAATTCATGAAAAAATAATAAATATAAGACATTAAAATAGACTGATTACACCAACACATCACATGACTTTAACTGTGAATGTTACAAAAAAGGTTAGCAGAAGATTCTCAATTTATTCACTCACTATGGTGATTACTTACTTTACTTGTGCTGCTTAATGTACTGGATAAGGAGCTGTCCAAATCCACACTTCCAGAACTTTCTAGTGAACCTTTGGTTTTACTACCCTTTAGAAATAAAGTATATGAAGCAATCAGAATTAGAACACAAAAAACTGCATTCCAACAGAACATCCTTGCTGGAACTGTTAAATCACTGATTCTGCCAGTATCATATTCAATTTCCTGAAATGCCTAAGAATAACCTGCCTCTCCATGAGAAACAGGTGCTTCCTTCAGGAAGGCAACAGATATTTTAAGGACCCTAGCAATTAATACACTCACGCAGGCCGAATTATTCTTTTTTTCAGCCAGGATTGCTGTTGGTAGCATCATATCCTACAAAATATATATGTGGAAAGGGTTTGAATAATCATGTGCTTGAATTACAAATATTATTACAGCACCTCCCTCAGACCATAAAATGAATTTTCACATTAGGCTATCTCCATCATAATGCAAAGATAGGAATTGACTAGTACAGAGAATTGAAGATTACATCAGCACATTGGACTCACGTAGAATGTCCCAAAAAACATCACCTCTGTTATACTGATTTGCATGTCTCTAGGTCAGAGTGAAAATCCATAGAGTTTGGTACAATCCCTTGGACTGAAGCCCTTTTGGATTACCCAGAGGAATGCATAGCAACCTGATAATGGATAGTTATGCAACAGTATATCTATGGAGCAAACCTGCTCTTGACCACAGGCAGCTAATAGTTGGCTTATGTTCTGAAGCACAAAGGTTAAAGTCCTGTATGAAGTTTTATTCCAGTTGCAATAGAGTAACTGTTGACATCATCATTACCATGAATAATTAATATTTTTTTTCTGAATCTTACTAACCTTTTTGCCCCAGGCCTGGTCTACACTTAAGGTTTATCAATATAGTTATATTGATCAGGGGCGTGATTTTTTTTACTGACATAGCTATGCCAATAAAAGCCCTAATGTAGATGCAGTTATACTCATAGAATCATAGAAATGCAGGGCTCGAAGGGACCTCAAGGGGCCATCAAGTCTAGTACCCTGCACTAAAGCAGGACCAAGTAAACCTAGACCATCCCTGACAGGTGTCTGTCCAACCTGCTATGAAAAACCTCCAACAAAAGGGACTCCACAGTCTCCTTTGGAAGCCTATTACAGAGCTTAACTACCCGGATAGTTTGAAACTTTTCCCTATTATCTAACTTAAATCTCCTTTGCTGCAGATTAAGCACATTATTTCTTGTCCTACCTTCAGTGGACATGGAGAACAATTGATCACTGTCCTCTTTATGACAGCTCTTAACATATTTGAAGATGGTTATCAGATCCTCCCTCAGTCATCTTTTCTCAAGACTAAACATGCCCAGTTTTTTTTAACCTTTCCTGATAGGTCAGGTTTTCTAAACCTTTTATTATTTTTAAAAAAAGAAAAGGAGTACTTGTGGCACCTTAGAGACTATCCAATTTATTTGAGCATAAGCTTTCATGAGCTACAGCTCACTTCATCAGATGCTCACGAAAGCTTATGCTCAAATAAATTGGTTAGTCTCTAAGGTGCCACAAGTTCTCCTTTTCTTTTTGCAAATACAGACTAACACGGCTGTTACTCTGAAACCTTTATTATTTTTGTCACTCTCCTCTGGACTCCGTCCAATTTGTCCACACATTTCTGAAGGTGTAGCACCTGGAACTGGACACAGTACTCCAGCTGAGGCCTCACCAGTGCCAAGTAGGGTGGGACAATTGCCTCCCGTGTCTTATATATGACTTTCCCATTAATACACCCCAAAATAATAAGTCTTTTTTTGCAACTGCATCACATTGTTGACTCACATTCCATTTGTGATCCACTATAACCCACAGATCATTTTGAACAGTACTATCACTTAGCCAGTTATTCTCCATTTTGTAGTTGTGCATTTAATTTTTTATTCCCCAGTGTAGTACTTCGCACTTAACTTTACTGAATTTCATCTTGCTGAATTCAGACCAATTCTCCAATTTGTCAAGGTCACTTTGAATTCTAAACCTGTCGTCCAAAGTGTTCGCAACCCCTCCCTGCTTGGGGTAATCTGCAAATTTTATAAATTCACTTTCCACTCCATTATCTTATTGGTGCAACATATCCGTCCACAACTTGTACTTATACCAATATAGCTTATGCCAATCAGGCACTTTTACACCGATATAGCAGTGTCCACAAGAGGGTTTTGCCAGCAAAACTCTCCTAATGTAAATTAGGCCTTTGTATTTTATGGCAGAGATCTTCATTAGTTATCATATGTTGTGTAAGGGCATATTTCTTTTATCATCCTAGGCCGGTCTATATGATAAACTTTTGCTGGGATAGCTATGTTGGTCAGGGAAGTGATGAAGTGTGATTTGTAAGCAATATATCTATGCCCTCAAAAATTTCCAGAGTAGACACAGTTATCCTGGCAAAACTGTGATTTTGCTGGGAGAGCTTAGTTTGCTTCAGTGTGGGAAGCTGTAATAAGCTATGCTGGTAAAAATTCAATTTTGCTAGTATGAACTGCATCCATGCTAAGAACACTTTGCCAGTGCAGTATACAGGGATAGCTACATTGGCAAAACACTTCTAGCGTAGACCTGCCATTAATTTAATTGAATGTCTCCTTGTCCTTGTATTATGAGAAAGGATAAATGGCACTCCATGATAAATCTTCTCTCCCATTTATTGTTTTGTAAAATTTATCTTGTCAACTTTTATCCATCACCTCTCCAAACTAAATGGTCCTGAATGTTCAATCTCACTTCATATAGAAATCTTTGCAAGCCCCTAATCATTCTTGTCACACCATTTTCTGGACTTTCTCTACTTTGTGATATCTCCTTTTAGAGACCAAAATAACAGTATTCAGAGAGAAGGGGTTCCAGAGGTTTAAGTGGTGGCATTATAATATTTTCAGTATTTTTCTCCATTCTTATCCTAATACAACCTGATATCTTATTTGTTTTTTTAACTGCTGCGGTGTATTGAGCAAATATTGCCAGCCATCTGACCATGATATCTGCATCTTTTTTCCAGTGTGTTTACAGATAATTGAGAGACCATCAGTGTGTAAAGGTTCAAAGAGTTCCTTCCAATGTTTATCACCTGCCACTTGTTTACACTGAATTTCATCCTCCATCATATTGCCCAAATACCTATCTCTGTAAGCGCCTTCTGAAATTCCTCCTAATCTTCTATAGGCCTGACTTACAAATAATTCTGTGATATCTACAGATTTTCGCCACCACATTGTCTCCGCCCCACCCCACGTCATTAATAAATATTATTTTAAAAATCTGTCCTATTAAGGGTCCTTGGTCAGCCCACTATTAATTTCCTTATGTTAAAAATTGAACAGATTTTTCTATTTCTCTTAACCAGTTTCTAAATCAATGAGAGAATTTTACTGCTAATGCCATAACTGCTTAGCTTCCTTTATAGCCTCTTGTGATGTTTTTGAAAAGCCCACATTAAAATGATATTTACTGCTTCTTTATCCACTAATTTGTTCTCTTCTTCCGTCTTAGAAAGGTATGATTTTCATTACAAAGCCCATGTTCACCTAAGTATTTCTAGAACTATCTTTAATAATTGTTCAACAATTTGCCCTGGAAGGAAACAAAAGTAGATGTACCCTATGTGTCTGTCACTCAAAAAAAGACAATTCAAATAAAGATACCTACCCGTGACAAGATACTTTCTAATGATTCTGTTAGTGACCGTTTAGCTTTGCTCTTCAACATATCTAGTCTGAACCTGGGAGCACTGCTTGGCATCTCATTTCCAGTAGTCTCTCCAGAAGGCTGTGAAGCCTATAATATTTAAGAAAGCAGGTTTAAAACACAGGGTTGTACAGAACAAAAACTCCATGAAAGATTTTAGACATCTGAGTAGCACATTTCCAAGCTTTTCTAAACTAAAACTGTACTAAGCTCTGAATCCTCTCATGCATTGTGTTTCTACTGGCATAACAGCACTGAAGCTTACTGAGTTAACCTACTACTAGATCTGGGAATCTCTTTTCCAAATGACATTTATTTGTTAAGTGAAGTATAGTGAGTACCAGGAATATTGTATTTCATAACAAAAAATATGTCTCTTCACATGTTTACCTTAATGCCAGAGCACAATTATATCATCTGTAAGCACACGAGGAATGGATTCAGGATGTCGTGGGGGAATTATTTATTTTAACACCTCAGATTAGACTTGACCAATTTATTTATTTTATTTTTCATGGCAATCGTGTCCTAGGACTTTGAGTGAGTTAGCTGCAAGAATGCATATCACTCCCCCAACTCCATTCCTTCGAATGCAGAGTGCACTGAGGTCCAGGAAGACACACAATATTTAACTTTTGCATATAAATATCACCATGAGGAACACTTCCACATTACGGATGACAATCAACTTACAGCTGATTTTTTTTTTTGGTTAGAAATTTAAGCCCAATTTTAGTGCTTGTGAAAGACGGACAGCTCTGGAAACTGAACACAGAACGGGTGTAGCACCACAGAAGTGGGAGGGAGGGATAAATGTTGTGCCTCAAACCTAACCTTAGTTAGACCTAACCTAGTTTTATCAACTATATGGACCAAAGAGTAATTCTCGGTGTCCATTAAATCTTGAACTTTTCTCCTGAGGCTCCCAGCATTAGTGCCAGATATACACAATGGTAACAGTATCAGAGATGTGAATGCATTAGACCAATTGATATCAAATGGACAAGTGAACAGCTCTCTGACAGCAGTAAGTTTTGGTCATTACCAATCCAGGCTGTTGACAGTTCAAACAAAATGACACTATATCCTATTTCCAATCTCCCAAACAGAGAATTCAATCTTTTCCCTCTAACTCAACTATCCTCAACCCCACATAGCAAGCCATTTACTTGAAAAGACCTTGCAGTTTTCTGGTGAAAAACACTTATTTTGAAAAGAACGTTTGGTTCAAAAATATTAATGTTCTATGAAATCTCTTGCAGCTGTTTAAATTTAAATTCTTCCAATTTAACATAGAGAACCTGAGTAGGATTCCTCACCCAGAAAGCAAGTGTGAGTAGCAATGCAGGAGAGAAGGCAAAAAAATTCAGGGTGTTTGGGTTATTCATCTTGAGAGATGAAGTCCAAAGGTATTTACTGTTCCACAGCTCTGAAGATAAAAGATCCAAGTAGATATGACATTTTCTACTAAGAAGAATGGTTGGGTGAGAGGCAAATCAAGTTTGCTGCTACAACTTTGGCATCTTTACAAGCGTCAGATTATTATTTTTGGGTTTCAAGAGCTAAAAAAACAGCATGTCTCAGCAGCATTAAAATCCACACACAGTTTTTATATTAAGGTATCTTCTTCTTCCTTAAACACCCACTTTCCAACTGTTTAGAATCTGAAACTATTTGATAAAAATAATTGGCACTAATCCCAAATGAAAATATTTCACATCTGTTAACAAAAAAACCCAAATACCACTTCCTCCTGTCCTACCTCAGCCCACACTGCTCTTTCTAAGTCCACACATTTCTGTCAGACATGCAAATGACTGAAGAATTGACAAAAACAGTAAATCATAAAACAAGAATGTGAAGTTTTCTTCCTGCTTTCTCAGCAATGCTAATAATTAATGTGACAGGGTCAGGCCACATGGCTACAAGAGAGTGATAGAAGGCAGATATATTAGCCCCAGGTTAAGTAGGTCCCTTTTCCCTGGGGGAGTGATATGCGTTCTTGCAGCTAACTCACTCAAAGTCCTAGCAAGGTTCCAGAACAATCAGGAACTTTCTGGAAACAATTAAGGCAGACAGGCTGATCAGAACACCTGCAGGCAATCAAGAAGCTGCTAAAATCAATTAAGGCAGGCTAATCAGGGCACCTGAGTTTAAAAAGGAGCTCACTTCAGTTTGTGGTGTGCGTGCAAGGAGCTGGGAGCAAGAGGCACAAGAAGCTGAGAGTGAGAAGGCGTTCGACTGGAAGACTGAGAAGTACAAGTATTATCAGACATCAGGAGGAAGGTCCTGTCGTGAGAATAAAGAATGTGTTGGGAGAAGGCCATGGGGAAGTAGCCCAGGGAGTTGTAGCTGTCATGCAGCTGTTACAGGAGCCACTGTAGACAGCTGCAATCCACAGGGCCCTGGGCTGGAACCCAGAGTAGAGGGCGGGCCCGAGTTCCCCCCATCCCTCCATCCCCACAACTCCCTGCTTAATACCAGAGGAGTTGATCTGGCCTGCGGGTTCCACCAGAGGGGAAGGTCTCTGGCCTGTTCCCTGATCCACTAGGTGGATCAGCAGAGACTGAGGGGATTGTTCTTCTTCCTTTCCCCATGCTGGCCAGTGATGAGGCTAACTGAGTGAATGGCAGAGTTGAGCCACAAAAGTGGAGAAGTGGAAAAGTGGAGGGCTGCCGTGAACCTCTGAGGCGCGCAAATCCGCCAATAAGCGCAGGACCCACCAAGGCAGAGGAGGAACTTTGTCACATTAACCAATAAGTAATAAAAGGATCAGAGATTAAAATAAATGCAGAGCTAGTCACAAAAAAGTGGGTGATGCCTCTCCAATTACTTCATGCTTTAAGTCTGAATACTTAGAGGGAGCAGAGTTCCAGGCTGCTTCACATAGGGACTTCAATGAATCTGACCCTCCCGTGTGTTCACTGTGTACCTAGCCTGCAGGAGGAGACTGCCTGGAGCAGGCATTACAGTACATTTCCTGCTATTGGTAGATACTGAAAGAAATGTTGACCAAGATTTTCAGAAATGACTAGTAGTTTTGGGTGCCTCCGTTTTGGGGTGCCCAGATTGAGTCACCTTAAAGGGGACTGGTTTTCAGAGGCAGAGGGGGTGCTCAGCCTTTTCTATAAAATCAGGCCCCTTTAAGATATTTCAAGTTGGGCACCCCAAAACTGAGACATTCAAAATCACTAGTCTCTTTTTAAAAACTCATCCATGCCTGAGATATTTTAAAACCCCTCCTCTGGTGAGAGAGAGGGAGGAGAGACAAGCTGCTGCAAGGCTAGTGGCAGTAGGGAGACAGGCTTCTCCAGGGTGAGAGGCTGCTGTCCTCCCCATAGGGAAAATAACTAAACCTGAAAAAAGAAAAGGAGTACTTGTGGCACCTTAGAGACTAACCAATTTATCTGAGCATAAGCTGTAGCTCACGAAAGCTTATGCTCAAATAAATTGGTTAATCTCTAAGGTGCCACAAGTCCTCCTTTTCTTTTTGCGAATACAGACTAACACGGCTGTTACTCTGAAAACTAAACCTGAGTGTCTGTTTAAGGGAAGGACTGACACCCCAGGGCCAACAACATGACAACATTCACCCCTCAGCGAGGGGGCCGGGAAATGTGTTTGTAATTTTTTTTCCTTTTGCTTGGTAGAGGAGACCCTCCTTGGGCCTGCTCTGAGGCCTACCTTGAAAATACTGACAAGTAAACACAGAGAGGGAAGACAAACACTGTCCAGGGTGGGGCTGATTTACCCCAGGCCTTGCCACGGCCAGAGGGGGAAGTGCTAAGTCTGGCGAGACTGGGGAGATGCCTGGCCACAATACCTGTATTTGAAGGGCAATCTGCCCACATTCTTTTCTACCCATATTGCATGTAATGTTGGTTACCTCCCAGATCCTTCACACTCTTTGGCTCTGTCTACATAACAGACCTTACAGCGGCACAGCTGTAAGATCTCCTGTGTAGCCGCTCTATGCTGGCAGGAAAGAGGTCTTCTGCCAGCATAATTAAACGACTCCTAACGAGCAGCAGTAGCTATGTCAGGAGGAAAGCGTCTCCCGTGGACATAGCACTGTCCACAATGGTGCTTTTGTTGGTGAAACTTTTGTCAGTCAAGGGGGTGTTGTTTTCACACCCCTGACTGACAAAAGTTTTACCGACAGAAGTGCTAGTGTAGACAAAGACTGAAAAGACTGAACTGTAGTTTTGTCCTTCCTTTCTCAAGTGAAGAACACTGTCTCCTCTGTCAGTTCTGCAGTAGTGTTTAACAACAACCTCTGTTTGCATCAGTCTCAATGATATTTCCACACAAACAAAGAAATATCCCCCATATTACTGGGCAACCTCAGCAGTCCTTCCTCAGGATAAATTCCAGCGGGCTTGATTCACCACTGAACTCTACTGGGACTAACAGGGAAACAGAAAATGAGAGCTGAGTCTTTTTGAAATTACACATATATGCTTCAGCTGTAAATAGTAACTGTGACGGAATGTAGTATTTTCATTTGAATGTTTTCTATATCCACTGTATTGAGAAGATAAGAATAGACTAACTGCAAAGACCAGTGGTCCATCTAGACTGCTACCAGCCAGTACCAGATGTTTCAGAGGAAGGTACAAGAGACTCCATAGTGGATAGTGCCACAAGTGGGTTTCTTATGCTCCAAAGCATAAGGGTTTATATCTTTTCCCCCCTTGCTATTAGCACTTGGGATTATACAAGTATATTCTGACTGGACTTTCTCTGCCCACTGCTGAGTGGCTGTTGCTCCAACCCTCCAGCTCTCCCTCCCTCAGTGATTCCACCTCAGCTTCACTGCACACCTGCCCCTCCTTACCCTGGCTTTCTCTGCCCTGTCCCCCTCCATTACACTTTCTTTCCATTTAGAATATCCCCTCCTAAGTAAACTCACCCCCCAAAAAATTATGGGACTAAAATGACATTTGCTGCCAACCCATTGTTCACTCTGCTTCTGTGTTCTACCCCTTCCCCAAACCCTGTGTCTGTCTTGTTTATTTAGATTGTAAGCCCTTCGGGACAAGGCCTGTCTTTGTACTGTGTTTGCACAGTGCCTGGCCCAATGGGACCCCACTCTCAGTTGGCTCTATTGTAATAAACACGTTAAATAATAAATATCCCACCAAGAAAAAGCAAAGTGGGCTTTCACTTCAGTGTTAATTTAACCTTAAATACAAAGATGGAAATTCACCATTGAGAAGTTAGTAGGAAAGGAAAAAGACTTTTTTTTTTAAATGAAAGCTCTCATACCTGCTTTGCTTCCCAAATGTGAACATGATCCTTCTGTTTTTCTTCATACATGTTTCTCAGAACAGAGATAATCAACTCATTCTCTTTCTGATCATTCCTTGGTCTTAATTTCTTTTAAAAAAACAAACAAACACATGGAAAAATAAGAGCTGCATTCATATAGCAGCTTTAAAATTATTCCCCTCTATTTTAACTTTTGTGATTGCCAGTGGGTAGTTAATGCACACTGAATAGTTTAATCTAGTTGATGCTGCTGTATAATTCCACTAGAGGACGCCAGAGATTCAAGCAATGCAGCAACATAGATCAATATTTTAACGATATTTCACAAATACCACACAATGCTGTGACTAACAGCAGCAGATATCAGCTGCTGAAAGTCATTTGAAGCATATTTTAGAAACTATAACATTGTCATAGCTAGAATAATTCTCAGTATAAATATCATTTATCAATATGATTCCAAAATAAAATTATAGTTTTACCTCTGTAGTGCATATGTAATATTTCTCTCTCAGTTATCTGACCATTTTACTATGGATCCAATTTTCGTTATATAAAACTTCACCTTTGTAACAAGCACCTCAGTAGAACATGGCAGGTACCCAGATTTCAAAGATTAAATTTATATTTTAAATCCTGCTATTGGTTTTTAATCCTAAAGCTCTGAAGTAGTTTAAATTAAAAATAAATACCCAAAGCAACTGTTATATTTTGCCCAAAAATATTCAAAACATTTAGAAAAAAATCATTACTGTTAATTTAATTAATTAATTGCAAGTATACCTGCCAACTTAGCTAAATGTTGTTTTGGTTATAGAGATACTCAGTTATAACCACAAGAGAGTTTAGAATGCATTAATGCACTGGTCCTAAAGCAGGTGCAATCTATTATTAAGGAACATCAGAGGGGAGACCAGATGAAAATATTTATCTCTGCTTATTCAGATTTTCACCTAGCCTTTAGGATTATTAGAAGAGAAAATATTTTTAAAATGGTAACCTACTGTAGTACATATCACAAAGGTGAAGCTTTTTAAATTCCCGAAATTCTCACAATTACATACATAATGTATGGGATATACTATGAGCAAATATAAAAATGTGACTGGGAGCAACTCTGGTTACGGAAAATATTTTTAGAAAGATAATTATCTCTAAAATGGAAATCAGGAAAACATATTGAGCCGTAAGGACTCACTGCATCTAAAATCCCAGATCACCAAAATTTGTATTAAAAAAGTGCAGAGATGACAGATTTTTTTTGTTATGTTTTATCCAGTGGATTATTTCTACAGCCTTACAATAAAATAAAAATCATCTTCAACAGATATGTTTTAGGGACCTCAGTGCAATAAGACAAGCTTAGGTTACAGAAATGCCCAGTCAGCTGAGGCACTAGTGCCAGTTAGCCCCCAAATACCCAGGAGTTACTATGTTTCTCAACTAAACTAAATGTTTCATTTTTGGTTAGGCTGACCCAAATCTAAATATTCCAGTTTGTCAAAAAGTTTAGTTTTGGATTAGTTCCATATTAAAGTGAGTCTGCCTGAGCTTCCATGTGCCTTATGTTCCCATTCTCTTCCTGATAAAACTACTTTTCCCATGATGCATCAGAGTCCCAAACTATTACTCCCGTGAGTCACCACAACTCAGCAGGACACAGATTAATGTGAAACTACTCCAAAACCAAACCAGTTTGATTTGGTTCAACAAACTGAAATATTTAGATTAGGGCTGTCGATCAATCGCAGTTAACTCATGCAATTAACTCTAAAAAATTAATCGCAATTAAAAAATTAATCATGATTAATTGCAGTTTTAATGGTAGTGTTAAACAATAGAATACCAATTGAAATTTATTAAATATTTTTGGATGTTTTTCTACATTTTCAAATATATTGGTTTCAATTACAACACAGAATACAAAGTGTACAGTGCTCACTTAATATTACTTTTGATTACAAATATTTGCACTAAAAATGACAAACAAAAGAAATACTATTTTTCAATTCACCTCATTCTAGTACTGTAGAGCAATCTCTTTATCATGAAAGTGCATCTTACAAATGTAGATTTTTTTGTGTTACATAACTGCACTCTGTAACAAAACAATGTAAAACTTTAGCGCTACAAGTCCACTCAGTCCTACTTGTTGTTCAGCCAATCATTAAGAGAAACAAGTTTGTTTACATTTATGGGAGATAATGCTGCCTGCTTCTTATTTACAATGTCACCTGAAAGTGAGAACAGGCATTTGCATGGAACTTTTGTAGCCAGCATTGCAAGGTATTTACGTGCCAGATATGCTAAACATTCGTATGCCTCTTCATGCTTCAACCACCATTCCAGAGGATATGCTTCCATGTTGATGATGCGTGTTTAAAAAAAAAAAAGCGTTAATTAAATTTGTGACTGAACTCCTTGGAGGAGAATTGTATGTCTCCTGCTCCATGGTTTTACCCACATTCTGCCATATATTTTGTGTTATGTTAGTCTCGGATGATGACCCAGCATATGTTGTTTGATTTAAGAACACTTTCACTGCAGATCTGACAAAACACAAAGAAGGTTCCAATATCAGATTTCTAAAGATAGCTACAGCACTTGACCCAAGATTTAAGAATCTGAAGTGCCTTCCAAAATCTGAGAGGGATGAGGTATGGAGCATGCTTTCAGAAGTCTTAAAAGAGCAACACTCTGATGCAGAAACTACAAAACCCAAACCACCAAAAAAGAAAATCAACCTTCTGTTGGTGGTATCTGACTCAGATGGTGAAAATGAACATGTGTCCGTCCACACTGCTTTGGATTGTTATCGAGCAGAATCTGTCATCAGCATGGATGCATGTCCTCTGGTATGGTGGCTGAAGCATGAAGGGAACATATGAATCTTTGGCACATATGGTACGTAAATATCTTGCGATGCTGGCTACAACAATACCATGCAAACGCCTGTGCTCACTTTCAGGTGATACTGTAAACAAGAAGTGGGCAGCATTATCTCCTGCAAATTGTAACCAAACTTGTTTGTCTGACTGACTAGGTGAACAAGAAGTAGGACTGAGTGGACTTGTAGGCTCTAAAATTTTACATTGTTTTATTTTTGAATGCAGGGGTTTGTTTTTTTTTACATAATTCTAAGTTTGTAAGTTTAACTTTCATGATAAAGAGACAGCAATTTGTATTAGGTGAATTGAAAAATACTATTTCTTTTTTTTTTATAGTGTAAATATTTGTAATAAAAATAAATATAAAGTGAGCATTGTACACTTTGTATTCTGGGTTGTAATTGAAATCAATATATTTGAAAATGTAGAAAACATCCAAAAATATTTAAATAAATGATATTCTATTATTGTTTAACAACATGATTAATAGTGCGATTAATCGCAATTAATTTTTTTAACCGCTTGACAGCCCTAATTTAGATTCAGGTTGAATAACAAACCAAGCTGAAATGAAGTGTCAATTCAGGAACATCAAAACCTTTTGTTTTGATGACAGGTGTCAAAACAATGTTTCACATCTCCAAATTGAACGTTCTGGCACTTGATTTTTTGATGAAAAGTAAAGTTCTCTACAGACACTTTTTGTAAAAATTTCATTAGTCAAAAATCCAGTTTTCCATCAGAAAAACAATTTAGACTGAAGATTTGACCAGCCCTAGAAACAATAGTGAATGACCCAGAATTTAAAACAAAGGGAGATTTCTAGATTGTCACTGAATACTGTAAGAAGCTGAAGAACAATTCTCAGGAAAATAAAAGCGTTCATGCTGGACACAGATTGTAAATAAAAACCATAGCAATGTAACTTTTAACTTAGAAACAAAACTAGCAAACAAAAAACACACATTACCTGAACCTGCTCAAAAAGAGAGGCCTGCTCCTGGTTATTTAGTGTTGTTAGATGCTTTTGGAGTTCTAGTTTAGCTTTAGAAGGTTGTAGTCCTAATAAGTGATGAACCAAGAAAAATTGAACAAATACTGTAATAAGCAAGCTTTAAACTGATACAATACACTACTCATATGATATGAACAGAAGCTTAAATAAGAGGTATAATCATTACTATTTAAATGAGTTATCTGCATTAGCTTCAGCAGATGGGCGATGTAGTATATATATTTAAAAGCAGTGTACTTTGTTTTATATAATTACTTACATCAATCTGTAAATATGAACTTTATAATACATGTAAAATAAGGAAATGCAATCTTTTGCAACAAGGAGTTTTACTGGGATAAAGTGCAGGATTAGGCTTCTTAGCTGACCTAGAAGATAGCAGGATCCTATAACACAGAATGAACCTAGAGTCTGCTGCAGCTTATCAACAGACTCTTTATTGAGGTTTTATGCAGTATAGGTTTTGGGGACTTGGGGTTTTTTAAAATATATTTGCTATTAAGTACTTTCTCATTTATATGCCTTGGTCTATAATTTGCCTCTTCAAGACTTTTGCCAAGATACGTGAAATACTGTATTCTTCAGCTTTTTTCTTTTGCTGAATTCGTTTACTGATATTTAAAAGCAGACAATCCTGTGGCTCTCATTAGTTCGTCCTTTTCTTATCCTTGTTTAAATTCCTTTTCTAGATTTTTTTTTTTTTTAGCCACCAACAGGTTTCTGTAATTGTTAAGCATCCGATTGTGGGATGCTTATACACTTCTCCATCAAGCTGGAGGTGGACAATAATATTCAATCAGACTCAACTGTCCTTTTAGTGATCTCAGAATCATAGCTACCTGAAGGCCAAAACAAAGTACAGGGTAGTGTAGTTCTAGAAATTCTCCTGTTTCTACAGATTAATACCAGATATGTCTTGGTCCAACAAGCTACTGTGGCTTTTCATTGATCTGACAGCTGTTGCTGTCCCTCATTCACCCCAGCCCTGCCCTAAATGGCTAAATTCTTAGCTGTGAAACCTGCTGAAATGCAAAATGTTCCTGACTTCATGTCTTTGCCACTTTCTGTACAATGGATGTAAGCTGCAATTACTTTGTTTTCTACCAGAAGTACAGGTCAAACACATTAAAGGGATCCACTGTTTGAGATCATGTTTGATAGCAGACCACCACCTCTGTCTAACTCAGTTCATTAACAGAACATGCAGTTCTCAGCTAGGGCAGTATATTCCTTAAAAGTTCATTTAAAAGTTATTTCCAATTTTTTTATTGTTTATAAATTCAAGAACCAAGTAATTTTCAATGCAATTATACTTAACTTTTATTTATTTTTAAAAATTAAGTAAATACACAGTATGATCAATTTAGCTTTTATTTGATCATTCTTGACACTAGTACTCTGATCTTATACTGTATTAAAGCTATTTTTTAATTAACTGACCAGGCTTCAAGCGTCCAAAGTTAATACAGTCCTAGGTTTAAAAAAAATGTGTATTCCTTTAGATCAATGTTCACACATAAAAATATCGCTCTGGTAAGTAAGCTAGGTAGAATACATTTTCAAGAGGTTTCATTGTCAACATTGCTTAATACTTACCTTCAATCTTTTCACAGAGTTTATGCAGGCATTGCATAGGGCATCCCTCGCAAAGTTGGAGCTGAGCTTTGGAGGTTTGTTGAACAGCAGCTACAGTGAAAGCCTGTTTCAAAGTCATCATGATTTCATCAACCTAACAAGAACAAGAGAGGAAATCAAGGCTAAAAAATTAAATTTTTTTTTTCCACTGAATGCATCCAATGAAGTGAGCTGTAGCTCATGAAAGCTTATGCTCAAATAAATTTGTTAGTCTCTAAGGTGCCACAAGTACTCCTTTTCTTTTTGTGAATACAGACTAACACGGCTGCTACTCTGAAACCTGAAATTAAATGTGATTTCTGCTACACTAAGTTGGTGTTGTTTTCAACCCAACAAAGTCAGTCTTTAAAAAGGATACCTTCATTGTTTTGGGATTATGTTAGGATAATGAGCAGGGCACCCCTGAGATACTGACCTTCTGATTGTGGGTTTGGCTTTCAAAACCAGTATACCTACTGAATGTAAACAGACCTCTCCATTCATTTTAATGGAAGTTCTACTTTTAAAAACAAACAAACAAAAAAACCCACGATATACAACGTGATTTAATGCTTAGTGAACTTTGAAGTGTTCCATGGCCTATGACCACTGCAGGCATGCCAGTGTAGGAGGTTATATTTATTTTGAATAGGATACATATTCTAACCTCTGCCGTCAACAAAAATTCAGTTTCTTAACAGTTTGCAATCTTGAGAACAATTACATTTTTATAAATGCAATGGGAGTTGAGGTCAAACAACAAAAAGGCTTAGCACCTTATGATATCAGGCCTTTAATTTGCATCTCTTACCAGGGCTTCATCTGTGCACTGAAACACGTAGCAGACAAAGTAGCAGTCACCATTTCCTGACGACTCTCTACAGATGAACCCAAAGTGGTCCACATGTCTAATACCCTGGCACAAAAGTAGTAGTAACAAAAGAGTCAAAGTCAGTCATGTTTACAAGTTGATTTCATACATGTAATTACCACACCAACACATTAGACAGATGTCCAACAGCATCATGGTAAACCAACTATCTCATTCCAGCTATATAAAAACCATCTAGCCTACTAAAGGATCTTGTAAATATATTTAAATCATAACTACTCATTTACAAATGTAGCAAACTGTAATGGATCTGTTGGGGAAGAACCTGCATGAACAGACAAGTGCATGACCACATGACCAGATCAGATTAAGTTTGATCTCCAATGTACTGCAGTAAATGTTAAAACTCCTCCAAAGACATTGCATCCACACTGGGGACTTAATTCAGTGACTCTGACTCAAATTCAGTAGTACTTACTACTCAATTGTACTACTGTCAGTACATATATCTCAGAAAGAGGAAAGATTGCAGAATCAGGCCAAAGAATCGGAAACAAAACCCATATTACATTATTCTGACAGTGCCCACAATGTGATAGCCCCAATACTGCAAAGATTTCTTCATATGCTTAACTTTACTCGATTTGAATAGTTCAGCTGAATTCACTGCAGCTACTTTCGGTGTACAAAATTAAGCATGCACAAAAGTCTTTGCAAGATCAGGGCTTCTGATAAGCAATGTACAAAGGATGCAGGAGAGAAATATAATCACATTTTGTACAATTTATTTTATTTCATGAATACAAATGTATCTGTACCTCTACCTATCCGTTACTAGTTGGTCAATTTCATGTTGGTGTCATGCCACAAGTGGGTTTTGTATATTAAAGTCAACCTTCCATTAAGGATAGTAGAAAAGAGGCATGTGATTTGTTAAACCAAAAACCAGGAGCGGATTCGCAAGAAAAACGTGAGTTTCAGTCAGTTATAACTAATTTGAATATTAGCAAACAAGACATTTCTCTGGTATTCCCTATCAATGTTGACCAAATTGCTGAATACTCAAGATTGTCACTGTATCATGAGGATACCAAAATCATAAAACATGAATATTTTTGGACACATATTGGCCAGGAGCACCAAAAACAAGAGCATGTATATGTAGCAGAGCAAGGCCAGTAATCATAAAGTAATGTGAACAGCACAATCTCCTTGCTATAAATATTAATAACCTTTCATCAAGCGCCAACTGAATAAAGAAAAATAATTTAATATACATGCAGATATCCAACTTCTCATAATATGATAGTTGCATACTCATACCACTTGGAAAAAGTATTATGACAAACGCAAACATTTGGCATTAATATTTCAACAGAAGACATTAATTAGAAAGACAATTAAATGGAGGCCTCAGGTTCTTAAATTCTAATTTCCTGTAAACGCCCAGGCTAGCTCTCTTAGGGTGTATACTGCAGAGCCCATTGTTATAATATCTGACAGTCAGTTCCAGAAAATATGTGTTCCAGAAAATATAATAAGGCTTGATTTTGACCTCCCCTATATATATATATTTGCAACTCCATTGACTTCAAAAGGGTTTACTCCCACTGTATACCAGCATTAGCAAGATCAAGATGAAACTCATAAAAATTTTCTGTTGGTTACTCAGAATGTTGCACACTCCATGAAATTTTATTTCTGTAAAAACTCTTCTTGAGTCTGAGTGAGTTCCGTTCCAGGGCCTTGTGGTATAACACTTAGATCTGGGAAAATGGAAATTCTATACTGATTCTGAATAATCTGCTAAATAGGATTTGCTTTGGAATTGGTCAGTATTCTTTGGAATATGTTAAAGTATAAGTAGATTACCTACAGCAGGCAGGAAGGAATCCTTTATAACCCTCTCCTCCCCTCCACAGATAAGTCTCTCAGAAGAATCAAGTATTTTTCTGCTCCTGGAAGCAGTTTTCTGAACTTGATGAATTACAATAAACAGTGATATAAGGACTCCTATGTTTCTATGTTATTATCTACAAGCTTGGGTAGACAGTGTATAGCAAAGACTGTTGGATTCAGAGGCCACAGTACTCTTCAATTTCTAGATTGGTCTTAAAGCCTATTTTATGGCTATAGGACACATTTTATTTATTTATTTTAAAAGAGAATCAGTTCCATTTCTTGATGGACTGTTGGAGCAGGCCTCTCCTGACACTTCCAAAATTATTTTAGCAGACATATCCCTAACCATGCTTCAGATGGAACAATATCACAAGTCTGATGTAAAGAAGGAACACAATTTGATCTCCATCTTTACAGAGAAACAAACTTCAGAAACATGCTAAGGTGGCACCAGCAGTCCTTCTTCAGTAGGTAGTGTCCTTCACTTCATTACAAACACTTTAAAAAATGCCCTAGTTTTTCAAAAAGAATCGCTGACTAATGCAGCAAGCACAGCATGTGTCCCTTCACCAAGTAGCTAGAACGTACCCCAGCTTGTTTTCTTAAAGCTCCCCAAACATACATCAGTCCACTAACATGGGCTGTAACACTATGAACATGCCAATTATTCTGCAGAGCAATCCACTAACAAATTCACAAACTTCACCTTGTTCATAATCAAAAACGCAGTCACCCTATATCTTCGATTTTGAGTGGTAAAGGCGGTGAAACAAAAGGCCTCCCCGGCCTCTCATTACCTAACCAGCAAAGCACAAAACATCTGCTTAGTTTAAGCACCGATGTATTCCCATAAATTCAAGGCGACCTCAAAATTAAACACAGGCTTACGTGCTTGGCTGGATCAGGGCTGGATCAGTAGGAGTCTTGCATCACTAAAAACTCTGCCACACTCACAAGACTAATACTTGCGAGCAAGGCAGAGTATTAAAGTAATCGGGATTTCCACTTTGAGAGCATGTGCTTGTTTCAATATCCCAATTGCTTCTAAGAACAAGAACACAGCAGGCAGAGCAGAGCAACTAGGACAGGCAACCTTAGCCTCCTGCCTTGTACCTTAGTGGCAGCCATGTCCCAGCACTAACAGCAGAGTCAGAAGTAGGTGCCAACAGGCTCCAAGCATTATCATAGTTTGGGGGGAGGGCATGACGGCCGTTGTCTTCCCAAACTGCAAGCCGCGGGAAGGTGTGGAATTTGCCCCCTCCACCCTATGCACAGCCCCATTGGTCTGACTGGAGGTACCCCCTCAAATACAGAACTCAAACTACGCCTATGGCTCCAAGGAAACTGTGATACTGCTCTGTGGCTGGCCACACATGGATGTGAGAGTGAAGTAATCTGTTCCCTCCCCTCTCCTAGTGAGATGAAGAGAAGCTGTATATGTCCAGAATAGCAGCTGTGTTAGTCTGTATCCGCAAAAAGAACAGGAGTACTTGTGGCACCTGAGAGACTAACAAATTTATTTGAGCATAAGCTTCCGTGAGCTACAGCTCACTTCATCATGCATCCGATGAAGTGAGCTGTAGCTCACAAAAGCTTATGCTCAAATAAATTTGTTAGTCTATAAGGTGCCACAAGTACTCCTTTTCTTTTTGTGTATATATCCAGTATCCCTAACTGGCAAACCACCTAGCCAGTAAAGCATTCTTCAGGCTTGAGGGGACCCTTAAGTAGGAATTCACTTCCTCTGCTGGTTTGAGAGAGCCAGAGTTTAGTGATCTTGAAGTTTATGTAATGATTCAGGATTCTGGCTGAAAAAGTGGCCTGAGGGGAGGTTAGGGTTCAGGTTCTCCTGTGATCTGGGAAGTTTTCTTCAATGGACACTATGTTGATTCAAAGGGTATTAGTTATATTAACACTGTTATTTTTATAACTAGCGCACATGCACCGAACAGGTGTGCAAGGAAAGTAGAGGAGAGGGTGCAAGGAGCCCCCTTTTGCATGCCCACACTAGCCCAGGCACGATGGTAGCCATTTCCTCATTTGTCACTTTCAACCATCTCACCCTCTTTTTGCATCTCTCCAGTAGCTCTCCTTCTCCATCAGAATGAATTAACTATTTGTCTTCACTTTCAAAGCCGTTCATGGCCTATCATACACCGTTGAGAGGTCTTGCCTCTCCTCTGCCAATGATGCCAGCCTGTGTCACTCATTTGTTAAATTTTAAAACAAACACCTTTGGATTTCTCCTTCCCTGCTGCCCTTCACACATGGGAGTTCCCTGTAAATGTGCACAAAACTACCTCAGTGTTCTCCTTCAAGTGTCTCCATAAAACGCCCCTTTGCTGTGATGCCCGCAAAAAGTTTTGACAACGGTAGAGCAGCTATTGTGCTGATATCCAGCGCTTAATTCTTAATGAAAGAGGTGCCGGGACTATGAACTACCAAGCCTAGAGGTGCCGTGGCTCAGCCCTGGCACAAATTAAGCACTGCTGATACCACTGTCAATCATGCTGACCAGTGTTATCTCATTATTTCTTTGTGAAACTGTTTTTTTATTCCACTGGTCCTCTCTTGTCTGATATTTAGATTGTAAGCTACTTGGGGCAGAGACCGTCTTTTTGTCCTGTGTACGTACAGCGCCTAGCACAATGGGGTCCTGCTCCATGACTGGGCTCCTAGACTCTGCCACAGTACAAATATACAGTATCAAACGTGCTCTCCTGAGTGCAAAGTCTTCTCTGAATTCACACTAGTCTCCTCAAAAGGGGCAGGGCCACCGTCATGTGCTCTTCTGCGATGGCCAGTAAAGCTGATTCTATACAGAGGTGGAATCAGTTGCTCTACAGTAGAGGCCCCCAAACTGTGGGGCACGCCCCCCTAAGGGGGCAAGGGGGAACATCCAGGGGGGCGTGGTGGAGCTCAGGCCAGCCTCTACAGGGGATGGGGAGGGAGCGCCACCCAGCCCCTCCCCGCCCCAGCTCTGCTTTGGTCTTGCCCCCAGCTGCATCCCCAGCCCCATGCCTGGCCCCATCCCCAGCCTCGGCTCTGTTCGTGGCCCCGGGCCAAGGCTGGGGGCAGGGCTGGGAGCAGAGCTGCACTTGGCCATGGGCCCAGCTGCCAGCCCCTAGTACAGCCCAGCTGTGGCTCTGCTCTGGCCTCCACCCCCAGCCTCGGCCCAGCCCCAGCCCCAGCTGTGGCCACAGCCTCGTCCCCCTATCCCTGTCTGCACCCCGCCTCCATCCCTCCAGAGCCGCAGCCACTCCTGGCCTCGGAGGTGCATGGACTGGAATAAGGGGAGGCGCGACCCTCAAAAGTTTGGGGATCACTGTACAGTAAACAACGTCCATCTTCCCTCTATAACCCTGGAGGCATAGCATCAGCCTTCACCAGCTCCTGCTGGGGTAGCGTATCTCTGTACCTCCTTACTATGAGCTGAGTGCAATAACTGTATATATCTGTGTGGTCTACAAAGTAAAAGTAACCTGAATTTGACTGTTATTTTTGAAGAGTGTTCAATTAACTCTGAAGTATTGTTTATGCCTTCTATTTCAGTGACTGATAATGCACTGCACAACACACATACAACCGAGGGAACCCTGAACTTGCACAACAGTGAATCATGTCTTCTGGAATCAGAAAGCAGAACTTGACAGGATATTCGGTCCACTTAATTTTTTATTGCACAGAGAAGAGAGTCTTGACCTCAGACATTACAAGGCTAAACATTAAACAAGAAACGAAGGCTTTACAAAATTACAGATTTCCAAGGGGTCTACTCACCCATGACATCTGGGGATCCACTTGGAACGAATTGGGAGGGGAGAATCAATGAGTATTCATGAATGGCAGAACCACCATAAAAATTAATGCACTATCAGTTTACCTGAGAGCAAAATGATATTTCCTTGAAGCTTTTCTCAAGTGCTACTTTTTTCGTGTCAGGACTGATGAGGTAAACTTCAGACTGCCCAATCTAAAAACAGTTAAATAAAAAGAGGAATACATTTAGCTTCAAGAAACATTATGTCAAATTTGTTCCAACTAAAAAATGTTCCTTGGGTATGAGAAATCTCAAAATTTATTCCACTCTATACTTTGACTCAATGTAGATTTAAATTACAATAGTACAACACGCACCACATTTTGCATGAGAGAGAAAAAACTGATGCAATGTTGGACTTGCACATACTATTAAATTTATAGCATTGTAAAATATTGAATTGAAATTTCGTTCTGTTTACCAGGCAAAGGAAAAATTAAAGGACCTGCATTTAACTAGAAAATAGCAAAACTATACTTACAGCAAATCCTGTATCTTGGCAAGGTGTTAGACTAGATGACACTTGGAGTCCCTTCTAACCCTATGGTTCTGTGATTCTACAAAAAATCAGTTTTCCCACGACCTTAGCACATGTCAGTTTAATCAGTTATGTGATGAAACTGCAGTGATATCGAAAGGCAGGCCTGGAAGTGACCGAATCCCCACTTATATTTTTTTTAAAGTGTTGTTAGATGTACATAGTACTTAATATAAAGGCAATGTATCTCAAGCTATAGAAATGAGGTTACTGGAGTACATTTTGATTTACTGGAGTACATTTAGCCGTAGACCAGTTTTGTAGCAGTAACCCTCTAGCTGCTGAGAAGCACTGCCAGGTGTGAACAGGAAATTTTTTCCCAGACAGGCACTAATTTTAAGGGTGAAACAGCTGTTCATGATTTTTCACCATTTTTTATGAGACTCGACATGGGCCAATATATAATGTTTAAATTGCAAAATTGTTGCCAAGTCTCTGGGGGCTACTTCCTAGTTGCCAGAAGATTGTATCTGCAGCCTGGTGAATTTTAGGCTGTTTTCCTCTTAGGAAGGTGGAATCTCCGTACATGCACAAAAAACAAACCAACCCAAAAAACTACAGCCACCTACAATTCTCAGAATGTACATTAAACCATCCAGTGCATCCCAGACACCTGGCTTATTGGAAAGAATCATCCAAGAGTGTAGGGGAGGAGAGTTGGGCCTCCTTATTTTGTCTGTTCTAAGCACTTCCCCATGGATTCATTCTTGACCCTTTCTCTTACTTTAGTCTCCAAACAACTTCCCACCATCTCCTTGTCCCCATGGCTTGTTTTCCTTTGCAGACCCCCAGGGCTGACCTCTTTTGCTTGGTGGAAGGCCATTCATCTCCTTGCCACTCAGTAGACCTCTCCTCTGTTTTTTGCTGGCTGCCTATTCCCGCGGCAGGAGACTAGCTCCCATTTCTACCTCATGCAGTTGCCACTGTCAGAGGAGTGCATCACTGTACCTAGGGCACTGGCCAGGATAGCAATCTCCCAGGATGGTTTATTAAAACAAGAGACTGTTCCAGCCAGATTAAGGGAATTGGCAAGCATCCTAGTCTAAATGTTTTTCATAACACCTAATGTGTCAAATACTCAGCCTCTACTATATGTTTCATATGAAGTCACAACAATAACCACTGCATGGAAATAAAGGTTATTTCAACCTCTGAACAATGTTAATTCAAGACTGATCAATATTAATTGGCTAACCAATGAACCCCAGCACTGTGATCAGCTATGGGATGGTGGATACTGCAGCCCCTGACCAAGTCATTTCACTTCCTACTACTGAGAGGCATTCCAACCAGATACAAGAAATCCAACTTCGCATATTAAAGAAACACCCTTTGTGAAATATTAGGAGACTAGGAAGCCACCAGGCAAAAGTAACCAAAGTTAAAAGCTGAAAAAGAAGCCACATCTGAAAGTCACGCCACTTTTTTGGGTGGCTAACTCTGTACATTCAAGTCTGAAGCACATTGAGGTTTGAGTCAAAATTTTCAGTTTCCACAAACTGGGGTTTAAATTACACACCTCTTTCAGCGTTGTGGCAATTTAGTTAAAGCGCTACTTAAGTCCCAAAGTTCACCAGGTGGGGGGTTGGACCTAAATATCTCCCTCTGCATTCTCCCCTCATCCTGCAAATATTTGCCATAGTCTAATAGTTTGAAACAGTATTCATTTAAAAACTAAGACTTAATTATTTTAAATGAGGCTACTGTATTTTCAAGGTGACAGAACCTGCCCCGAGGAAGGATGGTGCATGAGGTATGGCTCTAGTGGGGCATACACATTTTCCCCCCCACATCCCCAATTTACCTCCCTGAAAAAGCCAGCGTACAGCTGCACAGCAAAAGTTCTAGAATAGTCATAGCTACTGTTGTCCCTAAGCTCATCCCTCGAGACATAATGATTACACTTCCCTTCTGCAGGTATAATGCCTCTAGGGTCCCTGTTAAAATAGTGCATCTCCTCCACTACAACAGGGAAGGTCTTGGCTCAGAGCCATAAGAAAGCCCTATGAATTTAGTCTGACACAATCTAAGGGCATGTCTACACTACAAAATTAAGTCGACCTAACTTACATCGCATAGAGTCGCCGCAGTAATTACATTGTTTGTGCATGTCTACACTTTGTTCATTGTGTCGGCAGTGTGTGTCCTCATCAAGACCGCTTATGCTGATTGCACTGTCAGCGTGGAGTACTGTGGGATGGCTTCTGATAGCCAGTAACAGTCGATGTAAGCAACACAGTGTCTATGCTGACTTTATGCCTCTTGTGAACATGGAGTTATTAAGTCAGCGTAGCGAGGCAGTTACATCAGAGGGAGCAAAATTTTAGTGTAGATATTTACATAGTTAGGTCTGCCTAGCATCGACCTAACTCTGTAGTGTAGACCAGGCCTACATTTTAAAAGTATTTAAAAAAACTTTGCACTAAACTTTGCACTGTATTTAAAAAAACTTTGTACTAAAAAGCACAGAACCACCACCCCTTCTCTCGCCACCTCCATCTCCAGGGATAGCCAGCCAAAAGAAACACACACATGTTCTTAATGTACCCAAGAGATAAGCTCAAGATAACCAGCCAAAATATTGTCTACTATACTACCTCTCATTAACCAGTGTTGTACAGAATATAGTAAAAATGAATTTATTTGCAATATAGCAGGAAAGCGAAGCAAAACTAACCTATACCCCCTTCAAATCCTGACCATACACCATGTGGCCTACCACAGTAGGGGTGTAGCTGGCTAGGTGAATTTTGGATATAAACAGGTCAACCTGGTGCCAACCTCAACCACAGTCTGCTCAAAACTACTGTAGTAACCCACAATTACACATACACCCCGATTACTACTGGGAGTAGGTGCAGTGAAACTGCAGGAGCACCTTAACTAAACTGCTTGTTATGGGACACAAAGAGAGTGCTTGCCCGCAGCCAAGTTCCAAAGATCCTGTGCTCTAAATAGGTACCATCTCTCACCTATAAAGTTGTTTCTGCTGTAATTATTTAGCATAACACACACACACACTATATATATATATATCACAGAAATAATAAAAGTTATTCCCAGCCTTTACATCAGACCATTATCAATAATATTCCCTAATAATTTCTCAACCTTGTATTTTTGAAGCTCAACGTTTTATGTGGTGCTGTTTTAAACCATTTCACTTAATATACTTTGACAATGTAAAACAGGTTTTTACACTGAATGATAAAACTCTACAAAGAAATATGTACATTTATATGTGTAACTTAAGCTCCAATAACTGCAGAAAGTTATTCAAGGAGGAACTCCTATCTTCGCAGGACATTTCTTTTGCATTTCCTATCGAGTGTTAAGAGATATAAAATGCTTGCAATAGTTGCAATTTGTTTTACCGTGAATAACATAGTCCGGTTTCCTGCAATATCTGTTGGCTGCACGACGTTGTGTCCATAGCTAAGTTGACGTTTTAGGTTCAGCGAAGTCTCAGTTTCATCAAAAGAGCTGGCAAAACTGTTACTCCTGCAACTCCCATCTTGAAAGTCCCTCTTAAAAGAAAAGGAACGCAGCCCAGGCTGAGAATAAGATTTCCTAATTGGCCTTTTCTCTTCTTCTTCACTGACCAAGGGTTGGAAAACAGATCGCAATTTATCACTGAATGATAATCCTCCGGAATTATTGGCAGTTTCACGTTGTTGGGACAATGAATTAAATTCCAATTTTTTGGTACAACTAACATGGTTAAATTTTTCGATACATTCATCTATTAGTGCTGGGGGTGCATTTTTGTGTGCTACTGTCACTCGTCCACAGAACAACACCTCAAACTTTTTGGAAAAAGGGTCTTCAACTTCAGATAGATTATTCTGAAACTCTTCTTGGCGAGCGATTTTTCCAGCCTGTCGAATGGAGCTAATAATCTCAGGCACCTACAAGAAAGAGAAAAATACAGTATCAACAAATCGTTCTTTATGCTTAAGACACTGGAATGCTAAAAGGAGACTCCTAATGTCAATTTTCCATTTCCAATTTCCAAGTGGCCACTAATTTTGGGTTCCTCCTTTTCTGAGAGATCAGCTGGGGACATCGTGAATTTATCTCAAACAATATGTGCATTAGCAGCTAGATACTGTTCAATAGAAAACCTTGCAGGGAGGATGAAAACTGGTTCATTTGCTTCCCTAACAAGAGACCTGATCTTCCAAGGTGCTAAGGATTTCCAAAAAAGCCTCTGGACTGATTTAAATCAAAACAATTTAAATCACAAATTTTAATGATGATTTAAATCAGCAAGCAGAGAACCTTGATTTAAATCATCGATTTTAATTGTGTTCTGCATTTGTACATTTTAGTTATTTGCCTGAAGAAAGGCTGATTCTCATTGGTTGGTAACCATTAAAACATGTTGATTTGCAACTAATTATAGCTTTTAGACTAATTTTGGTGCTTCTTTTTGCTAACTAGGAGAATAAACTATATCTATATACATTTATTTAAGCAATTATACAGATTAATTTAGGTTTATTCAGATCCTCAATTTTTACATTTTTATTATGTTAAGAAATGCATCATTCACCATGCTGTGCAGAGAATAAAATTATGTTCTCCATGCAGTAAAAGTGTCAGAGCACCGTTCCAGTGTGTTCTAGTCCTGGGTCAAGGGACAGACTACCGAATAACCTATGGACCCCAAGAGGATTCCACTGAGGGAACCACTGTACTAGATGATTCACTTTATACTTCTGATTTGTGTCAAGCTCTGTTTGGCTGGAAATTGAATGAATAAAGAATGTGCAAAAACCAGCACTTAAAATGTATTTATTAGTTAAATAAAACTACTTTAAATGCCCCAAGAAGAAAAATTTATTAAAATGTTTTGCATTTAAAACTGATTTATTAAAAAAGGAAGTATCATCAATAGTTAATGAATTGCACTGATGGTTTCTGGTCACCATGTAATTGAAAATATTAGAACTAGTAGGTCTCATCCTCCCACAGCTAGTTTTCATTCACAGATTAGAAGAGAAAAAACTAGATTTCCTGCTTTTTCAGCTCCCAAGTGGTTTCTAAACTTTGAATGAAATAGTCATTGAGGTAAACTAGTGTGTTAAGTCAGAGCGTGCAAATGAAATTTGCTGAGAATACAAAGTTGGGAGGCACGATTAATACACAGGAGGATCGGAAAAATATACAGGAAGATCTGGATGACCTTGAAAACTGGAGTGACAGAATGGGATGAAATTCAACAGTACTAAGTGCAAGATCATGCACTAAAAATTTCTGCTGCAACTTGGGGGCTCCTTAGTTGGAAGCAACAGAGACCTGAGTGTGGTGGTCAATTACAGGATAACTATGAGCCACCATTGTTCAAGGCACTGGTAAGACCTCAATTGGAATAAACAAGTCTGGTCACCCATATTCAAGAAAGATTAATTTAAACTAGAACAGATGCAGAGAAGAGCTAACAGGATGATCGGGAAATGGAAGGCCTATCTTATGAGAGGATACTGAAAGAGCTTGTCATGTTTAGTCTAGCAAAAAAATGGTTGAGAGGGGATATGATTGCTCTGCATAAATATATTAGTGAGGTAATTCCAGAGAGAGTGTAAAGCTATTTAAACTAAAGGATGGTGTTGGCACAAGAACAAATTGATATAAACTGGCCATGAACATATTCAGGATGGAAATTAGAAAGTTTCTAACCATCAGAAGGTGAGGTTTGGAAACAGCCTCCCAACAGGAGTTGTGGGGGCAAACAACTTAAATTAGTTTTATGAGAGAAGGAGAAATTTATGAGTGCAATTGTATGATGGTGTTGCTTATGATGGTAGGGGGCTGGGCTCAAGGGGCTCACTTCTGGCTTTCACATGTTCCCCAAAGCTCATGCTTCAGGGTTTCAGCAGGAGTCAGGAAGGGCTTGCCTCCACCCCCTCCACCTGCCTGCCCCAATGTATTCTGGGAGGGGTTTTCTTTAAAAAAACAATTCCTTCCTCAAAGCATCAGGGATGGACATGACTGGAGATGGGACAATGGAGATGGGGAAGGCCAGAGCTCTGAGGTGGCACCGAGTTTCTCTTGCTCAGGTGCTTGGCTGGCTGGTTCTTGCTCACATGCTCAAGGTCTACCTGATCACCATATGTGGAGTCAGGAAGGAATATATCCCCATTGACAGTGACCTTTGGGATTTCTCACCTTCTTCTGCAGCATGTGGGTGTGGGTCGCTTGCCAGGATTATCTGGGTATATCTCACTTAATCCTTTCCTTGTCATTAGGGGAACCTCGAGCTCTGGTGTATCTCAGTCTTTCCTATTTTCTATCAGTGACACATAACTGTATAATACTTTAGTCTCATTTCAGTTGTTCGATTTAGTGTGCAGGTGCTGGGCAGTGTGGGTGCCCGTCGTATACAGAAAGTCAGACTAGATGATCTAGTGGTTCCTTCTAGCCTTAAACTTAAGACTCTATGATCTACTTGAATAAAATGAAATTAAGAAATTATTCTCTCTGCCCCTACAAAAGAGGTCACTGCTGTCAAAAGTTGGTTTAACCCTTCAACAAACTCCAGCTCCAGATGCTTAGCCAGCAACTTCCACCAGTTCAGTGGTTTGACTTTCTTTAAAACTTAGCAGCAAATATGTACTGCTTACTATTATTTTTTGTATTTAATGTAAATGATTTTAATAGATTATAATCAGTTTAGGTCTGACATAGGATGCCAATTTCAAATTTAATTTTAAATAGGTTTATATTTTTAAATTAAACCTCTATTTAATTTAATAATTTAATTTTAAAAAATCCTCAGTTTTCATCCACCCTAGCCTCTACAGCTCACACCCAGTGTTAGTATCAAGTTCAAACTCAAAAAGGAAAGAAAAATAACATTCTAGAATATAACAGTAGCCACAAAACAATCAGGAATGCCAAGCATTAATGTTATTGGTAGGTTAATGGCAAATCTTGCACACTTGTGATAACCTTCATAGTAGCACATTCTACCATTAGACCAAAGTGTTTTTGAAAGAAAGTAATTTTGTTAGAAAGAAACAAAATAATTCCTTTTGTCATATAATTCTATAATTCCACACAGTGGGAGTCCTATTTAAATTAATTTAAGAAACATTCCATTTTCATGGAATCCACGTTAGGAAATACTCAGTTATGATCCACAGAAACTATAAATTATAAACAAAAGCCTAACTACTATCAGAGGCCAATATTTTAATTTATTAACATGAACTGAATCAATAATAGTTGGAAATCGCGTCTGCTGTCTGAATAGCACATGCAAGGCTTCTTCCAATGGTCTGCTAGGCTCATATTTATATAGTGTATACCATACTTGATTATGTCACACTGCTTTGTGTTCTTTCTCAGTAAAGGATTATATCATCATATCAGCAACAAAGGCTGTAGAACAAACACAAACCTGGTGCCACAGTGTATTCATCCAGCAGAGAATACTGCCAGGTATTTAACAATCCAGAGTGATTTTGACAAAAGACCAACGAAGACATAATTTTCTACAGAAATGGATCTCATCTAGTGAAAGAAGAAATTTAGGATTAAACCCACTTTCAGAATGATTATGTTCATGAAAATTTGATTGCTGATGCTGCAGCAGGAGGTCTGGAATAGCATTCTAAAACAGTTAAATCATATATAGAGGAAAAAGACAATGGGTCAGGACTTAAAAATTCTATTCCCAGCTATGCCACTAATTCGCTGAGCAGCCTTGGGCCTAGACAGCTCTGTGCCTTGGTTTTAACATATGTAAAATGGAGATGATAGTTCTTGTTACCTCCAAGGGTGTTGTGAGGCTTATTATTTAATAGGCCAGACTGTGTGTTCTTCCCTTTCTAGATTGGTGTTCGATCATATTAAAGAAGTTCTGTATTAAAATCACAAATGAGTTTGATTCCCCATAGTTTAAATTACAGGGTATTACTAATTAAGAGGTCTCTTGGTTTGTGGTACTGTTTCTCTCCCTCTATGTGTGAAACTTGCAAGCTGCTAATTGCGTTAGTACATTCTAAGACAGAGTCTGTTCTCAAAGCAATTCACACAGAGAGAGACTCAAAGCAATACTCTGTAACAACAGAAACAGCACCCAGAGACTCCCCACCCTTTTGTTGTATTAACAATTGTGATTAAAATAGAGATAGAGGATGTATGTGGATGGATGCTTGGTGTGGATAATAACTGAATGATCAGGGAGGTGCCAGCCTAAGAATCCAGTGTCCATCGGCTGAAGAAGGCGTCAAGTGGAAATAACCAGAGGACCCCCGGAGGGCAGACTGGAATCCACCCAACAGCCTCAAGAATGGGAGAACCAAAGAACAAGATAACATCTAGCAGCATGGAGCCATCAGGAATGTGCTATCTGCTGATTGATTCAGGAACAGCATGATGAAGCAATTCCCAAAGACGGACATAGGAAGAAACTCCTATAAAAATGGATTCTAGAAAGTGAGAGCTTTGGGGGGGTCTGATTCTGCAAACCAACTTCCAGGAGCATCAGATGAGCATCTGACAAGGCCCTGCTCCCTCCTCATGTCCAGGCCACCTGGCCAGTGGCTTGGCATGAGCAACTCTAAGGCTGGTAACTATGATAACAACCTTGCAGAACCTGTGTGTGTGTGTGTGTGTGTGTGTGAATAAATATGAGATTGAATGAGTTAACTATAACTAACTGCTTACTAGGATTCTTTCTGTATTCACAATAAATGTGGTATTTTGCCTTTTTTCCTTTGATAAGATCCTGTTGGTTTTTAATTTATTGGTACAACATTTGAAGACGAAAATGGCTGTGGGGACTTTAAGCCATTTTTGCACCCTCCCTAATTCTGGCCCTGTCCAGAGGCACTATTTAGAGTAGGTGTAAGGTTGCCTTATGGTGTGCCAAGTTTTAGGTGAGCATCTAGGGACTGTTTACTCCAGCATAATAGCTTCCTCTCACACCCTATCTACCCACTGCAGAGCCAATATACCAGACCCTTAGGACTCAGTGTTTATAAAGTACTTTGAGACACTCTTCTGAAAGCTGCTACTTAAGTGCAAAGTGATATTCCTGGACTTGAAGAGAAACTGGGAGCTGGATGAGGTTTGGCAATTTCTGATTCAGATTTGTGAATTGTAAGGAAAAAGTCCTTTCATCTAGCCACATAACTTATGTAGTGTGTCAATTACACATATAATTTGGTTATATATAGCCACATTTCAGGCTATGTCTACATGAGCGTTTTCTAGGAAATCTTCCCTTGTTCCATCACCAGTACAGCTCCACCAGTGGGAGTGCCAGAGTAGACCAATTACAAGTATTCGTAGGACCATGTTATCCAGACATGCTCTGAGCAGGTTAGATGACACAATAGGCTAAAGACACTGACAGCTGAGCCACATTGTTGGATCATATTAAAGAAGTTCTGTATTAAAATCACAAATGAGTTTGATTCCCCATAGTTTAAATTCCAGGGTATTACTAATTAAGAGGTCTCTTGGTTTTTGGTACTGTTTCTCTCCCTCTGTGTGTGAAACTTGCAAGCTGCTAATTGTGTTAGTACATTCTAAGACAGAGTCTGTTCTCAAAGCAATTCACAGAGAGAGAGAGAGACTCAAAGCAATACTCTAACAACAGAAACAGCACCCAGAGACTCCCCGCCTTTTTGTTGTATTAACAATTGTGATTAAAATAGAGATAGAGGATGTATGTGGATGGATGCTTGGTGTGGATAATAACTGAATGATCAGGGAGGTGCCAGCCTAAGAATCCAGTGTCCATCGGCTGAAGAAGGCGTCAAGTGGAAATAACCAGAGGACCCCCGGAGGGCAGACTGGAATCCACCCAACAGCCTCAAGAATGGGAGAACCAAAGAACAAGATAACATCTGGCAGCAAGGAGCCGTCAGGAATGTGCTATCTGCTGATTGATTCAGCAACAGCATGATGAAGCAATTCCCATAGACTGGCATAGGAAGAAATTCCTATAAAAATAGACTCTAAAAAGTGAGGACTTTGGGGGTCTGATTCTGCAAACCAACTTCCAGGAGCATCAGATGAGCATCTGACAAGGCCCTGCTCCCTCCTCATGTCCAGGCCACCTGGCCAGTGGCTTGGCATGAGCAACTCTAAGGCTGGTAACTATGATAACAACCTTGCAGAACCTGTGTGTGTGTGTGTGTGAATGTGTGTGTGTGTGTGAATATGTGAATAAATATGAGATTGAATGGGATGTTATAGCTATAACTAACTGCTTACTATGATAACAACCTTGCAGAACCTGTGTGTGTGTGTGTGTATGAATGAATGTGTGAATAAAGATGAGATTGAATGGAATGTTATGGCTGTAACTAACTGCTTACTATGATTCTTTCTGTATTCACAATAAATGTGGTATTTTGCCTTTTTTCCCTTTAATAAGATCCTGCTGGTTTTTATTTTATTGGTATAACAACATTCCCATTCTCATCATTGCTACCATTACCAAGACTGTGGTGGTGGTGATGCAATAGAGGGAGATTTCCTGAAAAATGCTAACGTCTGCAATGCAAAAATAGCCACTAAATGGAGCTTACCCCAAATCAGTGAAACAGTAGTTTTATCCCTCCACGCTAGGAATTTGCACCAGTACAGCTACTCCAAAGGTGTAGTAGGGGATAATTCCCAGTCTAGATAGGCCTGTGACCAATTGCTAATGCATTGTTACTGAATTTGTTTTCTTCAGTGTTTATATCCCTTAGATACCCTTTGGACCTTCATGAGACTGCTGTTCTATAGCAAACTGGGCCTTCTATGCAGATATGATTTAACAAACAAAAAGACAAACCTAAAATCCTAGGTTTACTTTAAAATAGTTAATGAACTTCATATTCAAAGATACACAATGGGCCTTAAAAGGGAGGGATAGTTTTTATTTTGCCTTGGGCTTGAATTTCCTTATATTACATCAATTATAAATAGCAGCTGGGCTTCAATCCTCTGTCTATTTAAGAGTATTTCCTCCTTTGTTGTATAAGAACACGAAATGTGAAGCTAAGCTGGACACCTAAAGGGCATCCAAAGAGCAAAAACAGGGAGACGTACTGCCACTTGCAATGTACATTAGATTCTAATGGTCAACCCAGAACATGAAATCCTAGCGGATCTTAAACATAAAAAAGAAGCTTACAAGAAGTGGAAGGTTGGACATATGACCAGGGATGAGTATAAAAATATTGCTCGGGCATGTAGGAATGAAATCAGGAGGGCCAAATCGCACCTGGAGCTGCAGCTAGCAAGAGATGTCAAGAGTAACACGAAGGGTTTCTTCAGGTATGTTGGCAACAAGAAGAAAGCCAAGGAAAGTGTGGGCCCCTTACTGAATGAGGGAGGCAACCTAGTGACAGAGGATGTGGAAAAAGCTAATGTACTCAATGCTTTTTTTTGCCTCTGTCTTCACGAACAAGATCAGCTCCCAGACTGCTGCGCTGGGCGTCACAGCATGGGGAGTAGATGGCCAGCCCTCTGTGGAGAAAGAGGTGGTTAGGGACTATTTAGAAAAGCTGGACGTGCACAAGTCCATGGGGCCGGACGAGTTGCATCCGAGAGTGCTAAAGGAATTGGCGGCTGTGATTGCAGAGCCACTGGCCATTATCTTTGAAAACTCGTGGCGAACGGGGGAAGTCCCGGATGACTGGAAAAAGGCTAATGTAGTGCCAATCTTTAAAAAAGGGAAGAAGGAGGATCCTGGGAACTACAGGCCAGTCAGCCTCACCTCAGTCTCCGGAAAAATCATGGAGCAGGTCCTCAAAGAATCAATCCTGAAGCACTTACATGAGAGGAAAGTGATCAGGAACAGTCAGCATGGATTCACCAAGGGAAGGTCATGCCTCACTAATCTAATCGCCTTCTATGATGAGATTACTGGTTCTGTGGATGAAGGGAAAGCAGTGGATGTATTGTTTCTTGACTTTAGCAAAGCTTTTGACACGGTCTCCCACAGTATTCTTGTCAGCAAGTTAAAGAAGTATGGGCTGGATGAATGCACTATAAGGTGGGTAGAAAGTTGGCTAGATTGTCGGGCTCAGGGGGTAGTGATCAATAGCTCCATGTCTAGTTGGCAGCCGGTGTCAAGTGGAGAGCCCCAGGGGTCGGTCCTGGGGCCGGTTTTGTTCAATATCTTCATAAATGATATGGAGGATGGTGTGGATTGCACCCTCAGCAAATTTGTGGATGATACTAAACTAGGAGGAGTGGTAGATATGCTGGAGGGCAGGGATAGGATACAGAGGGACCGAGACAAATTGGAGGATTGGGCCAAAAGAAATCTGATGAGGTTCAATAAGGATAAGTGCAGGGTCCTGCACTTAGGACGGAAGAACCCAATGCACCGCTACAGACTAGGGACCAAATGGCTAGGCAGCAGTTCTGCGGAAAAGGACCTAGGGGTGACAGTGGACGAGAAGCTGGATATGAGTCAGCAGTGTGCCCTTGTTGCCAAGAAGGCCAATGGCATTTTGGGATGTATAAGTAGGGGCACAGCGAGCAGATCAAGGGACGTGATCGTTCCCCTCTATTCGACATTAGTGAGGCCTCATCTGGAGTACTGTGTCCAGTTTTGGGCCCCACACTACAAGAGGGATGTGGATAAATTGGAGAGAGTCCAGCGAAGGGCAACAAAAATGATTAGGGGTCTGGAACACATGACTTATGAGGAGAGGCTGAGGGAACTGGGATTGTTTAGTCTGCAGAAGAATGAGGGGGGATTTGATAGCTACTTTCAACTACCTGAGAGGTGGTTCCAGAGAGGATGGTTCTAGACTATTCTCAGTGGTAGAAGAGGACAGGACAAGGAGTAATGGTCTCAAGTTGCAGTGGGGGAGGTTTAGGTTGGATATTAGGAAAAACATTTTCACCAAGAGGGTGGTGAAACACTGGAATGTGTTACCTAGGGAGGTGGTAGAATCTCCTTCCTTAGAAGTTTTTAAGGTCAGGCTTGACAAAGCCCTGGCTGGGATGATTTAATTGGGGATTGGTCCTGCTTTGAGCAGGGGGTTGGACTAGATGACCTCCTGAGGTCCCTTCCAACCCTGATATTCTATGATTCTATGATTACTTCAGTGGCATAACTGCAACCATTTCTTTAATACATGTGCACACCACCAGGCTGGTCAGGCAAACTGATGCAGCATGGTTCTAATATTTAATACTGACATCGAGTAGAAGTGATAAATCTGCATTTGGCTGTACATTTAAACATTCTCCTTAATTTGTTAGGGGAGTGAGAGATGGGGAGAAAGAGAGAGAGGGAAAAACCCACAAGTTTTTCCCAAAGGTCCTCTGGGGTTGGATGAAATTTTTTAAAAATATTTTTACTATCAGGACTTCAGTATTACACCAGACCTTCATGTACAGGTTTGCATGCAGCTCTAGGAACCAGTAATTCCTAAGTTTTAATGTTTGCTCTCTCCCCAACTCCCTCTGTGACCCCTGGGAAGGGGAAATCACTAAATCACTCTGTGTCTCAGTTTCACCAATTGTAAAATGAGAATAATGCTTAGCTGCCCCACTGGAGTAAAGATTAACTAGTTTAAAAATTGTGAAGTATTTTTGAAGTTGAAATGTTATAATAGCTAAGAATTATTAAAGTCAGTCATGCCGTCCTTATCCTGGAAAAGTTACCATCAAGTACAATGAGAATTTTGTCCAAGAACTGCATGATCAAGCTAATTGTAAACACAGCCACTGCAAACCTCTAGCAAGGTGGAAGTAAATTCTGTGTGAAGTTCCCTGGCTTCTTCAGCACTGTGATGAAATCTCTCTTGTAGCTTGACAAATTACAAGATGGAGATTACTACTGAATTAAATTGGTGTAATTATGGGATTTAGAAACAGACTAAGTAGGGGCTATATGATGGTGGTAGAAGTGGGAATGATGAAGCTTTGTTGATAACTGAATTGATGTTTAATTGTTATGACAGGATTTGGACATCAAGTAATAATGTTTGGTGGGATGATATGCTGCTGAAAAAGTTTCCACATGGGGTGGGATATTCTCCTGGGGACTTGTTCCTCGGGGTACCTTCTTGGGGGTCTAGTGCATCATTCCTTCTGCAGTGGTGAGAGACAAGAGGTCTAGCTACACGTAGAAGGTAGCTTATTGTTGCCTAGCTCTCACCCCTCTCTGCAATACACAACTAGAGATGCGAAGCAACACCCTAGTTTAGCTGTGGTTGGAGCTGTATGATGGGAAGGGAGCACATTTTGGGTCAGGGATTCCAGGGTTATTTTAATCCTAGTTTGTCATCTTTATTTATCTGAATTCATTGTCTCTATTGATGGCATTTACAGTCTGTGCTAGACAAGTACACAGCTCTGGCAACTATGCCAGTGACACAATGTGGTGGACAAGAGGGATGTGTGGTACTGCCACAGACAGAGGACTCTGAGGACTAAGGATAAAAGACTGGTACTGGGGGATCTGGTCCCTTAATCCCTGAAGAGGTAGGCATGGAGAAAACCATGGAGGAGAGCATTTCCCAGATATAGACCAGGCATCTGACATTTAGTATCAGAGCCATGGGCATTGTGTAGTATGCTATCTTAAAAGCAAGGAGGAGGGACTCTATTCTACAGTTCATGCTACTTAATTCAAGATCAGTACCCAATAACCATTTTGGCCATCAATGATCTAATTGTTGATGAAGAACCTGATTTTGCATGTTACTGAGACTAGCCAGGTGATGTTGCTTTTCCAACCTTGACAGTCACCTCTGTTATGCAGTTCACCATGAGCAAAGGGACAAATAGGGAGGTAGAGTAGCTGTGCTGGTCACAACTGATTTTACATTTTGGAGGCCTCCACTCTAACCCTGTAGTTGTAAGAATATATAAAATAAACAAACCCACCACCACCACATAGGTATGACATTTTCAAACAGTACTGTGCTTTTTGAGTTACTTTTCAAGTGGTCTTCACCCAATAACTCCATCTTTTGACATTTTCCTTCCTTAATCTTTTTGGAGTTGTGATAGTGGAATACAATTGTTAAAGCTGTTTGCAAGTAAAATAAACAGATGACTTGAACGTACACACAGGGAGCAAATAATATATATGAACACTATGCGTATGTCTACATAGCCGAACAAAAAAACAAAACCAAAAAAACCCCCGCAGCAGTGAGTCTCAGAGCCCGGGACTACAGCCCAAGTCTGAGTCCATAGACCCAGGGATCTGAAATGCTGCAATGGTTTTGTTTGGGGTTTTTGTTGTTGTTGTTGTTATGTAGACATACCCCGTATGTACACTGTATATACCTGGGCTTTCAGAACAAACAAACCAACAATATTCAGAACTGTTTGACTCAGATCCATTTGGTGAAAAAACCACTGGGCTTGTGAAAATGTTTATGAGAGAGATCCGACAGGCACAGTGTGACCGCTGGAGGGAGCTGATTGAAACAATAAACCTCAGCCACAAAAAAAAAAAGGAGGGGGGGTCACTATTCAGAAGCTGAACCCTGATGGACAACAACCAAAGCATATCCTTGCAATCTCTCCCATCCAAGTCACACACCAACTCATCTTAAACGGTAAACAGACCACAAAGCAAAGCGCAAAACAAAACAAATCACGTAGGAGTTTTTGCTTACTGCTCAGAGACAGCAAAAGTCCCCAGTCAGCAGGTCAATATTGAGAAGCTGACAATAGTTATGGAAACCCTGAAGTGTGGAAAGGCAGCTGGACTTAATGGTATACCTAATGAACTATTACTACACTTTGGGATAAGAGCATAGAAGTGGCTACTTGATTTCCACAGCTCTCTCCTGGAGACAATGCCGGTGGCCAGGCTGCAAAGACAGGCCCAAGTGGCTCCACTGCAAAGAGGAGTGGCCCAATTCTGCAAAGAGCTACAACCCAATATCCTTACTCTGCTGAACCTACAAGCTATATAAGCAGATGATAGTCGATGGAATAATGCTAATAGTAGAAGGGCAACTGACTGATGACCAAGCTGGTTTCCACCCAGAACATTCATGCTGTGGCCAAGTTGCAAACCTAACTCAGTACATCAAAGATGGCTTCATAACTTGCAAAATTACAGGGATTGCATTTGTTGATCTGTCAGCTGCTTATGACTCCATGAACTATCGTGCACTTCTACTGTAACTGGCAAGAATTTTGAGAAATAGGAAGATGGTCCAAGTCATCTCTTCCCTGCTTGCTAATCAACGTTTCTTTGTTGAGATAAATGGTCAGAAAACTCGATGGCGAACTCATCATACTAGCTTGCCCCAAGACTCAGTGCTAGCACCCTTATTACTTAACGTCTACACAAATGACCAGCTGGAATTCCCCAACATATAAAGATTCATTTATGTAGATGATCATTACATTACCACCAAACAGGAAAGATTTGAGGACACTGAGCACATTCTAACTGGCTCCTTGAGCATTCTTGGAGAAAACTATTACACATAGTTTCTGACTGCCAACCTTAGCAAGACACCTTCCACCTGAAGGCCAAGGAAAAGCTCCAGATATTGTGGGATGGTACAATCCTTGAGCATATGAACATCTGGAGTATCTTGGGGTCATGTTAGGCTGAATCCAGACATTCAAAGAGCACATCAAGAAGCTGAAAAAGCAAGTGAACTCCAGGAACTGTGAACTCCAGAAATTGGCCATTACAAAATGGCAAACTGACCCCAAAACCAGTATCTCTCTGTGTTTCTCAGTTGCAGAGTACTGCCCCGCAGTATGGTCACACTTGAGGCGGCACACAAAATTGATTCTGATCTCAAACAATCCTGTAAGAACATCACAGGGACTTTGAAACAGACTTCGACACTGTCGCTGTATTGTCTTATAGGGATTGCACCACCACCAGGGAGGCAAGATACCTTCAGTAGAAAGAAGGCACAAAAACAAGTGCAGGATTCAAGACATCCACTCTTGAATTCCACCATCCAAGAGGTTTAGTCTAGAGACATCCTTGACTGTGAAAATCCCTTACTCTGTAGACTTTCCCAGTGGTATTTGGGGGTAACGAAATGGCAGAAAATGCTCTTTCAGAACTCCTTCTCCCAGGCACTGACCTTAAACAAAAATACTAATATCAGGCATGACCTGGAATGGCAATGTCTGGTGACAATATGACCAAGTGTAAGCTGAGGAATGATTCCAAATGTCAATGTGGAGAGCTTAGAGTAGACAAAGACTTGAACACTGCCTGATGCAGTGCCCCATGTCAAAATCCTGTATCCCTGAGGAACTATTCAGCTATTCAACAGTGACACACCAGGTCTTGGGTGCAGTTTTGGAGCAACAAGCTATCATGATGATGAGATAATGAATGTTAAATAAGAAAGTGCTGTTTTTACAGTCATGTTTACGATGACACATACTGTACAGGAACTAGTAATTGCATGGACTTTGCACCCTAAATATTTCCCCTATTCCACCTGCCTTGCCTGTCTTCATTTCAACCTATGTCATGGTGTATGTCATCTAGTTTGTAAATAACTTTGGACCATGTCTTTTAATTGCCTGCGTTATACCATGCTCATATTGTTCTGTATAAATTAGAATATTCACAGTGGAGTGACAGTGTCTCTCGAGTCCCACAGCCCTTCTCATCAATATCTTACCTAAATCAAATCGCATTTAAAGGGCCTGATTGTTAAAAAGAGCTTCTGTCTCTTCTTGCATTCCCAATATGCTGCTTGCAAATAACCGTGGGTGCAAATGAGGACAGAGGCTTACCTGATTTACAGGTATAATTAGAAAGTTAGCCAGAATCCTTTTATCTGTGCACATAACCGCTGTGTCCACAAAATGAAACCCACAACAATTTGTAAACACAAATAAGGGAAGCTTGTTATATACATACATAACTTCACATGCATAATTTTTGGTTCCCAGAATACTTGTATTCTTAAGTCTTCTCTGGTTCACTTTCTCTATTTAAATATATAATTAGTGGATACAGATTCTTTTTGTAAATCAGATAAACAGCTACTGAGGATAAAAAACTGGTGCCAAAAGACAAAGTATTGAGCAACGTGCAAATAAAGATGCAACTTCACCAAATAGGGGCAGTGCTTTATCGAGCAAGCTCCCTCTCCCCTCCCTCTCCCACGCCCCCCCCCCCACACACACACACTTTGGAGACTGTTCTGGGAAACAGAAGATATAACTAAAGCAGGAGAACTAATGTTTATATTTCAGATGCTGTGAATGTGGTATCTAAAAATCGTATGCTTAGACGATTCATGAATTCACTAACGCAAAAGTAAAAGACAAACTGTACATTTATTTAAGTATGCTGGCTGGATTATTTCTGTTATGATTAAATGGACATCAAATGGAAGCACATATAGAAAGGTGACATATACATGCAAACTATAAAATTAAGAAATTGTAAGCAACCTCTTGTCTTTATATTGTTGGTTAATCTAGTGAGAGACAAACCAGCATCTACAGCTTCTTAATATTTGTTTTCATTAGTTTACTAGATTAACACAATTAGCACTTCTACATCCTGAACTGAATCATGAGAAAAATGAGTCATTTTATAGCTGTTAAAGTTTGTTTTATTCCATAATTTATGGTATTTTGAAAAGCAAGAAGCTGTTCCTCCCAGAGCTGACTTTCTCCTCGAGGGGCAAGAAATCAATCAACACTTTCATTTTTTTTCCCACCAAAAGTTATCCCCTGGGGTCTATGCAAAGACACACATTAAAAAGTCCCATGTCTTCAGCCTTCAGTGGGTCCATGAAAAAGAGTGATAAACTATTTTAATTAAGAATGATCCGTAACAGCTGAATACAACAGCTGCCTTTTGGTAAACATATCCTGACTAAAAAAAAAGACTATTTATCTAACAAGACATAAGCAGCAGGCAGGGCCGGCTCTAGGATTTTTGCCGCCCCAAACAAAAAAAATTTTGGCCGTCCCCACTTTTTTTTCGTGCCCCCCCGCCCCCGGCCCAACTCCGCCCCTTCCCAACCCCTTCCCCTCCCTGGCCCTGTCTCCTCTCCTGGGCGTGCCGCATTCCCCCCCCATTGCTTCCTGCGGCCCCCCCCCCAGCTCACCTCCACTGCGCCTGCTCCCGCTCCCCTGAACACTACGCCGTTCCACTTCTCTCCCATCCCTCTCAGGCGAGAGAGAGGTAGCACGTTCAGGGGAGCAGGCAGAGCGGAGGTGAGCGGGGGGGGGGAGCGGAAGCGCAGGAAGTAACGGTGGGAGGGGGTTAGAAGAACCGCTCCCCGCCCCAGCTCACCTCTGCTCCACCACCACCACCGCCCCAGAGCGTGCCGCCGCTCGGCTTCTCCTCCCTCCCTCCCAGGCTTGACGCCTGCTCAGGAGAGCACGCGGAGCGGAGGCGAGCTGGGGAAGCGGGGGCACATTTCTAGGGGCAGCATGGCCGGCGCCGGAATGCCGCCCCTAGAAATGTGCCGCCCCAAGCACCTGCTTGTTTTGCTGGTGCCTAGAGCCGGCCCTGGTAGCAGGGTAATGTATTCCGCTGAAGATGAACTGTGTAATACATAAAATCTTTAATGTCACATGACCACAAAAATGCCAATATGATTTTCGATGGCAGACACAGGCGTCACAACATTGACGGCTTGTCTACACTTACAGCACCACTGTAGCGCTTTGTGAAGGGGAGAGCTTCTCCTGTCAACGTAGTAACTCCATCTCCCCGAGAGGCAGTAGCTATGTGGAAAAGAGAAGCCCTCCCACCAACATATTGCTGTTCACACCAGGGGTTAAGTCGGCATAATTACGTCGCTCAGGGAAGTGAATTTTACATACCCCTAAGTGACGTAGCTACACCAACATAAATTCCTAGTCCAGACCAAGCCCGAGTACAGTAGTAACAGTCCCTCCTTATGGCACTAATTCAGAAATGCACTTCAGCATGTGCTTCACTTTATGAACATGTGTAGTCCTGGAGCTACTTGTAGTTAAAGTGAAGCAGATGATTTAATTACTTTGCTGAATTAGGGCCTACGTGGCTATAAGATTTCACCTAGAATAATAAAGTGTCGCAAGGTACAGATCTTGTAATGCAGCACTTCTAAACTCCTGGAGACTAAGGCCATGTCTACACTAGGGATGTAAATACCGTTTAAAAAGTTAATCGTTTAAACGATTAAAAAACATGTCATTTAAATGGTTAACTGTTTAAGCGGCTGGGGCCCATTTGGCCGGCGTGGCTGGGCCCGCTCCAGCCAGGCGCCAGTGCTGGAACCGCTCCGGCCAGGTGCCACCGCTCCGGCCGCGTGCCACAGCTAGTCCCACTCCGGCCGGCATGGGGGTTAATGGTTAAGGGAGTTAACCGGTAAGACTATGTTTACCAGTTAACCGGTTAATCTTTTAGATCCTTAATCTACACTACAAAATTAAGTCGGCCTAATTTATGTTGGCATAGAGCCACTGCAGTAATTACATGGCTTGTGTGAGTCTACACTTTACTCCTTGTGTTAGCAGTGCATGTCCTCACCAGGAGCGCTTTTATCGATTGTACTGTCAGTGTGTGGCATTGTGGGACAGCTCCCGAAAGCCAGCAACAGTCAATCTAAATATCACAGTGTCTATACTGACACTGTGTCAACCTAACTACATCAGCCTTGACTCTATACTTCTTGTGGAGGTGGAGTTATTAAGTTGGCATTAAGGGGCTGTTATGTCAGCAAGAGCAAAATTTAAGTGTGGACACTTCCATAGTTAGGTCCACGTAAGCTCATTCCTATCTCTGTAATGTAGACCAGACTTGAAGCTGAAACATTATTAGGCCATTGGACAAAAAAGCATTTTGATTAACTGCAGTTTGACTAGTCAACAGCTGACTATTATATATGACAGACTATTTTTTTTACTTTTAAAAGGGTGTTTACTTCCTCATTATTCCGTTAACAAAGGGCTAAATAAAATACAAGGGATTTGTCATTTGATATTTAGCAGGAAGTCTAACTGGCTGCAAGCTCCTTTCTTTCTCCCTTCTCCCAGCAAAGCTCCACAGGGCTGAATGTAAGCTCCAAAAGAGTGTAGCTGCAGAGGAATTCCACTCCTGCAGTTTAGGAGCACTACAGAAGCTATACTCTGGTGTAGACCATGTCTACAGTAGCACTTATGTCAGCAAAACTTTCGTCACTCAGGGGACTGAAAAAAAAACAAACCCTGAGCAACGTAAGTTTTGCCAGCATAAGCACTCGTATGCTCTTCCGCCGACATAGCTATCGCTGTTCATTGAGCTGGTTTTATTATGTCGATGGGAGAGCACTCTCTTGTCAGCAAAACACGACTACATGAGTGATCTTACAGCAGCAAAGCTGTAAGCTTGTAAGTGTAGACATGGCCTAAGTCAAGTATTGCAATATTTTAGTTACTAATACAGTAAGCATCCTTTAGTATATTTTGCAAAAGTAATGAATTTTAGCACTGAGCCCTCACTACACAACTATTAAATCTTTGCCAAGACATGCAGTCACTTATGAGACACATGGCATTTATTGCTAGAAGACGTTGTACTGTATTCATTTAAATTTGGGAAATGACAAAGAGGCACTTATTTTAGACTTTCTAAGTCTGATAATGATTGAAAAACACAATAAATCATATCAAAGCAAACAGTAGCCCTCACAGTATACAATCATACCAAACAACCATGTAGCATGAAAAATCAAACTGTATTTCCCACTTCCCCTGAACAATATCAGCATTCAATAGTAACTGTATTTTGAACAGCCTTGTTCTGCTTGCCTGATTTAAACTGTGATATTGGCAGGTTTATAATATTTTATTGTTAACTTCTCCAAAGAAAGTGAAATAGTATTATTAAGAGACTGGGTTTAAATCTCTGCACTGTTACCTTCCTGCTCAATAGGAAACATACTTTTTGAAAAAGTAAAATTCTAAAATGAAGATAACGAAGATTTCTTTCACAGATATAAGCAGTACACATGCCTACAAGTTTAATTGGAGAATGAACTGCAAACATTCTACTCAAAACCACAACACTTTAGTCTCCTACCAAGGCCTAAAATACAAAAAGTAGAAATTCCCTATAATGTGATATTTGCAGAGAATCAAGGTAGAAGAAAATAACTAGGTCACCTCGCCTAGCCCATTTCAATTTCAATGCAGGACACTATTTTACATTCCAACGTAATTTTAAAAGTGTCTTTAACAACAGGACTCCTTCCTTTCTACTACTTCTTTTTCAAGGTTATTCCTCAGCCTAAAAGATCTCTTTGCCATTTTCCTGACATTTAGCGGAAAATCTCTTTTTGTTAATTTCATCCTTTGACTCCTAATTATTCCCCCTTATAATACCATGAATTATTCTCCTCCCTCTATATTGCTGACTCATGTCCCCTCCCCTGTTAATCATCCTTGAGCCAACTTTCAGTCTTGCTTCATAAATCAATCTGTCCACCTCCTGAATGGTTTTATTTGTTCTTTTATGAGCCCCCTCCAGTTTGACCTATTTTTCTACACACAGGTGCATGTACTGCACTTGGAATAGTGCAATCAAATCCACAGTAACATTTTATTAGAGGTTTTAACAAAAGTGGAATAGGCAAGAAATGACAGGTTGTTCCCTCCCTGCTCCATGATCCAAGAACAGTATATACAGCCCAGTAACTGCACTAGCCTTTTTTGCTGCCATATCGCACTGCAAGTTCATGTCTAATTTACTGACAACTATCACCTATGTCTCTTTCAGCATCCCTAGTGTCAAGGTGTCTCTCTCAATGACTGGGCTTTGGATTCTCTCTCTAATCATTCCCTCCCCTAAGCCTTAGGTTGCATGTTCTCCCACCCCCGAAGCTGAAGCTCCAAATTCATGGAATGTACATCAAACACTAAAGTTTCCTAATAATGAATATTACTGGCAGAACCATTTATCTATACAGCACCTGAAGTGCACTAGGAGCATCACACAACAAATAACCATTGTGCATGCCTCAAGGAGTTTACATTCCATTTTTACACAAGACTAAGGCCACGTCTACACTACAAAATTAAGTTGACCTAACTTACATCAGCATACAGCTGCCACAGTAATGATATTGTTTGTGCATGTCTACGCTTTGCTCCTTTGGCAGTGCACATCCTCACCAGGAACGCTTGTACTGATTGTACTGTCAGTGTGGAGTATTGTGGGACAGCTCCAGAAAACCAGTAACAGTCAATGTACACAACACAATGTCTACAGTGACACTACATTGACCTAAGTCCATTGACCATGACTCTATGCCGCTCATGGGGGTGGAGTTAAGTTGGCATGGCAGGGCAGTTACGTTAGCGGGAGCAAAATTTAAGTGTGAACATTTCCATAGTTAGGTTTATGTAATCTGTCTTACATTGACCTAATTCTGTAGTGTAGACCAGGCCTAAGTTTCATCGTGTACCTGTCCAGCAGGCATTAGAGGGCAAAGGAAGGATGGCAGGGTTATGGGAAAAACAAAGACAATGGGAATAAGCTAATGTAAACTGAATTTCCATCAGTGACCAATAAATAGGGGCTTTTACCACTGGGCTCTGCTGTTGCAGAAATCCTTTGTTTTCCAGGGATGGTGGTTGTCATGAGTCCTCAGGAAACTACTCACACAATTTGATCTTCCCTCCAAGATTCTGACTTGGCCTCAGATCCAACATATAGATCCGTAATACTGTCTTTACAAGATGGAAAGAGAGAAGTGGAGTGGGTGGCCAGAACTTTTCAAAGCCGGGAAGTTTATGATTAACTAATTACACTGGTATATGTGATTAAGATGCCAGCAACTGCTGATGCATTGCCTACACTAGAGTTCCCATGGTAAAGAGAGTGCTCTGTATCTGTATCTATCTAAATACTATTTTAGAAAAATAAGCTTTCTGTGGACAAGGCCAAAGACAGTACATCACCACAGATCAAGGAATACTTTAGCCTGTCATAGCACAAATAGCAATATAAATAGCTCTAAGACAGCAATAGCATAAACTCCACTATTCAATAAGTACCGTGTACCCAACAAATACTCCTGTTTTATTTGGTTACCATATAAAGTCATAATGGGAACTGTACATTTTCAGTCTGTTATAAATGATGGCTTAATAAAATTGCTAAATAAACCAGACCAATATAGTACATGCTTTCTCAGATCACAATCCTTTTAATGCTACTGGTGACTTGAGCTTGAGAATTTTCCATGTAACTGATGAGAACTACATTCCAGACTACCCTTTTTACATGGTCATATGAGCAGAGAGTACTCCATGAAACTTAAACTGATTCAAAAGGTTTCCTTTCCCTTCTAAAAAACATCTTAAGTAAGTGTTTACTGGTCCTTATAAACAAGACCAGAAATAGAACAAAACTGTACTCTGGGTTATACTAAAATAGGAAAGACTGGTGGGGTTTTTGTTGGTTTTGATTGATAGATAACATTACTGATGTGATCCAACTTTCACCTTTGTCCTTGTAGGTTCCCCTCAAAATACACTTTTTTCATGAAGCCTGAAGTACCAGACCCACCACTCTACTAAACATTTTAAATATAAATTCAATGCATGCCCAAAATTGCTGCACACTTCCAGCCATCTCCTAGTCCCATAGAGCCTGATCCAAAACCTATAGACGTCAATGGAAAGATTCCCTTTGACTTCAGTGGGTTTTGGATCAGGTCCAAAGTGCTTTGGGCATCCGATCTGCTTTTCTGGGGGACCATCCTGCAAACTCTTCTCTTATGAAACATCCCAATAGACCACATATAGAGAGCTTACATGATCACATACTTGGATACTATGCATTCCTTGGATCAGGGACTATGCCTTATTTGGTCCTCTATATCCCTGAGCACATTTGCAGGAGCTAAACAAGGTGTTAATTGCTGAACTATTTTTATCTCTCCAGATGATGTTTCTGTAACACTTGTTACAGAAACCTGTTTCTTAAAAGCTAGAATTGTATTCCTCCTTTTTACCCCACCACGGGCTTGTCTCCATGAACATTCGGTTTGTGGCAAGCCTGGGTGTGAATCGACCCCGCACTAGCCTGTCACACAGTAACTCTCTGTGTGGCCCTGATGATGCGCACTAACAGTTTGTTAGTGTTTATTCTGGATGAGGACAGAAACAAATCAGAGTCTGATATACAGTAGTAGCAAAAAGTGAAATTTGAATGCTCACGAAAGCTTATACTCAAATAAATTTGTTAGTCTCTAAGGTGCCACACGTACTCCTTTTCTTTTTGCGGATACAGACTAACATGGCTGCTACTCTGAAACCTGTCATTATGCAAGGCACTCAATTTAACCATATGGAGTGGAAATCTATCAAAAGAAGTGAGTTATACCAATGTAATTCTGTAGTATAAGCCCAGACCTAACTAGTAATTCAAGCGAACCGTTGAAGTGAAGACATAACCTAAGTCACATCACTTCCCTAAAAATCATAAACAAATATTATAGAATTAAGGCCCCAAGTACACAAACTGACTTTAAAAAGTAAAATATATAAATGGGTTTGTAGGAGTAGGGAAGCCTACTTTTCAAGATGGTTTAGCCCTTGTTAAATAATCTATTCCTCAGTCATTGCATGATTAACCAGTCCTTTTGGGAGTCTTGTGCTTCTCTGCATAGACCTGAGGAAGTTCAAATGTGCCGCATAAGTGACCAAGCAGTAAACGCTTCCTCACCCGGAGAGGAATTTAAATATTTAAATATTTAAACATTCCCACTGAGATGTTAATTGAAATGTGCAATTCCTGTCTTTTTTTCAAGTCAAAACTCTGGTAACTACCAATATGTCTCTAAAAATAGAGCTTGTACACATAATACTTTTAAAAATGCAGGATATTTTTTCTTCTATGTATCTCTGGTTGCATTTTAGGAGGTTTGGGCTTTACAAAGGCCCAAAGAAACAAAAAGAGAAAAGTCTGCAACATTTAAAGAGAAGTTGGAACCATCCACATTGCCATGACAACAGCTTCAGTGAGCTTACCTGATTGGTGCTATAACAGCAAACCAATGATCCAACAAACATGCAGAGGCAGCTCCTAAAATCTAACAAAATGTAACACTTCTCAGTGCCAAAGCTCCTCGAAGTCAAAATCAATTTGATAGAAACGGGTAGTTCACTTAGCTCAGTGTTGCCTATTCTGTGGTATATTTACTGAATGTGTGTGTGCACTTTCTCTACCTACCCCCTGGAATTTTGGGGAGCATCTGCAGTCTAGAATCCTGTTTGGTTGAAACCTGCCAAATCTGGCATTCCTTGGGACCTGGCAATGGGACCAGGGAAGTGAGAAAGACCTTGTCTTCATCAGGAAAAAGGTATCTTCTTAACTCAACTATAACAAGGTAAAATCCCAGTGAAGACAGGACAGTTTGTTGTTTTTACATGAGTTAGCACATCAAGTTAAAGGCTATAGGGGAGCGTAGAGTATAGCTAGACTTACCCTGGTTTTCCAGTCACCATAGACTCTGGGTAAAGAATTTTTATTCAGACTGGTTTGGTTTTGGTATAATTTATTTAGCTGTAATACCTAACATACACTTGGAGGATGTCTCTATTAAAGATTCAAAATCTCTATCCCTTCTATTCTGGTCACAGTTTACAACATCCCCAAGATTTTCTCCACAAGACCAGACTTCACATTCCCAATAGTTATAAAATAATGTCTACCACCCCCCACCCCAAATTTAAAAATAAACTCTTCAGGCCTTAAAAAACCTTCAAACCAACAACAGAGAGGGCAGAAACCCAATTTAAACAAACTCCTTTGCAAGTCTCCCTTGAAGGAACTCCATTTATTCTAATCAGTGCTTACTAGGTATGTATAGGATCTTGTTCTAACTCCATTGACTTCAACAAGGCCAGGATTTCAACCCGGGTCCTATGTTTTTCTTCATCTGACCAGTCCATTGTTATTTTGCTCTATCACATACTGTTGCCATTTTGTTTTGAAGAGCAATAGGTGCCCAATCCTTCAACTCTTACACAAGTAGTCCCACGGCCTTCAACAAGCCCAAGCACATGAGCAGGGTTGGAGAATTGGGGTATTTTCTCCCCTAACTACCCACTATCCTTCACTAAATTCCGCTCTTACAAACACTTATCCAGAATATCATAGTTACCATTCTTTTTACATTACTCTGCACCCACTTTAAACATTGTTCGGATTTAGTGAAAGTTATATTGGAATTAATACAGCAGCCAGAGCATGCATCGTACTTTACAGACAAACAACATGATGCCTGCCCCACAGAGTTCATAATCTAAAAGGATGATCCTGAATGGAGCCTTCTTAACGAAGGCCAAATCCCTCATCCATATGGGTAAAAATGAGGGCTGTCAAATGATTAAAAAATGAATCACAATTAATTGCACTGTTAATAATAGAATACCATTTATTTAAATATTTTTTGATGTTTTCTACATTTTCAAATATATTGATTTCAATTACAACACAGAATACAAAGTGTGCAGTGCTCAATTTACATATATTTTATAAGAAATATTTGCACTGTAAAAAACAAAAGAAATAGTATTTTTGAACTCACCTAATACAAGTACTGTAGTGCAATCTCTTTAACATGAAAGTGCAACTAACAAATGTAGAATTATGTAAAAAAAAAAAAAGCCTGCATTCAAAAATAAAACAATGTAAAACTTTAGAGCCTACAAGACCAATCAATCCTACCTCTTGTTCAGCCAATCGCTCAGACAAACAAGTTTGTTTACATTTGCAGAAGATAATGCTGCCTGCTTCTTGTTTACAATGTCACCAAAACTGAGAACAGGAATTTGCATGGCACTTTTGTAGTCGGCGTCGCAAGATATTTACATGCCAGATGTACTAAAGATTCATATGTCCCTTCATGCTTCAACCACCATTCCATGCTGATGACGTGTTCTGCTCGATAACTGTCCAAAGCAGTGCAGACCAACGCATGTTCATTTTCATCATCTGAGTCAGATGCCACCAGCAGAAGGTTGATTTTCTTTTTTGGTGGTTTGGGTTCTGTAGTTTCTGCATTGGAGTGTTGCTCTTTTAAGACTTCTGAGAGCAGGCTCCACACCTCATCCCTCTGAGATTTTGAAAGGCACTTCAGATTCTAAAGATAGCTATCTTTAGAAATTTCACATTGGTATCTCCTCAAATTTGCAGTGAAAGTGTTCTTAAAATGAACAACATGTGCTGGGTCAACATCCGAGACTGCTATATCATGAAATATATGGCAGAATGTGGGTAAAACAGAACAGGAGACATACAATTCTCCCACAAGGAGTTCAGTCACAAATTTAATTAACACATTATTTTTTTAATGAGCATCATCAGCATGGAAGCATCTGGAATGACGGCCGAAGCATGAAGAGGCATATGAATCTTTAGCACATCTGGCATGTAAATATCTTGCAATGCCAGCTATAGCACTGCCATGTGAATGCCTGTTCTCACTTTCAGGAGACATTGTAATTAAGAAGTGGGCAGCATTATCTTCCCTAAATGTAAACAAACTTGTTTCTCTTAGCAATCGGCTGAACAAAAAGTAGGACTGAGTGGACTTGTAGGCTCTAAAATTTTACATTGTTTTGTTTTTGAGTGCAGTTATGTAACAAAAAACTACATTTGTAAGTTGCACTTTTATGATAAAGAGATTGCACTCTAGTACTTGTATGAAGTGAATTGAAAAATAATATTTCTTTTGTTTATCATTTTACTGTGCAAATATTTGTAATAAAAAATAATATAAAGTGAGCCCTGTACACTTTGTATTCTGTGTTGTAATTGACATCGATATATTTGAAAATGTAGAAAAGCATCCCAAAATTATTTAATAAATTTCAACTGGTATTCTATTGTTTAACAGTGCGATTAATTGCGATTAATTTTTTTGAGTTAATCGCATGAGTTAACTGTGATTAATCAACAGCCTTAGTAAACATATTTGCAATGCAAGTGACTCATTGAGGGTCAAGAGAAGGAGACGTGGAGCCAACCATAGTTGACTGCAGTTTTTTTTTTTTTTTTTTTAGGGAATTAAGTGCTAGTTTAGCAAAACATTAAGAAAATGGGCAACAGACACCGTAGTGATTTGTATTTAAAAAGACATTGTAAAAAGGGGAAAAAAATTATTTTAAAACCCATATTTAAAAACTAACAACAATAGCAGCTTTGCCCTCCGGACTTCCTGAACATAAACCCTTTGCCTCTAAGGCAGATCAGTTTCATTTGTAGTTTCATGCCTAGACCAAGAACCTGATCACTATATTTTGTCTCAGAGACAGGTATTATAAGAAACATCCAAATATAGTTTTATAATAGAAATCATGGCAGAACTTTAGCAAGGGGAATTCTATGGGTAGCACTAGATTGTATCAGAATAACAAGAAACATTTCATAGGCAGAGATCACTCTTAAAAATTCAGCATTTTTAGGTATAATTTTATTTAGTTACTTAGGGCTACTGACAAGTGTAAGGGTGCACAGCACACACACAAAGGATATGACTTCACTGCATAGGTAGCCTGGGTGATTGGCACACAGGTCTGAGCTCCTGGATTAGCCTATCCCAGATGAGAGCAGCGGTGCCGGCACTGCAAAGCCACACCCAAGTTACTGTGTCCGAACTGGTGCTGCACTCCGATCTGTGTCACATGGGCTACTGGGGGCATATCCCATGGTTCTTTGTGCTGCAATAAGCTGATCTGATCTATGATTCTTTCCCAGTGAATTGTGGGAGAACTTGTCTGTTGTTCTGCACAGTCAGAATTGTGGAAAGGCACTGGAGGACTATCAGCAATCAAGTGCTTTAGCCTGTTACTCATTACAAAGTGGGTGAGTTACCAGCCCAAGTGAAAGCCTCACTCAGACTTTAGCCTATACCCCAGGGCACGCCAGCTAGTTCAGGTTCAAAGCACCACTAAACTTGGGCAACACAACATAGTATGTTGATGCGAGCATGAATGGTGGGTATAAGAGGCTTGGAGAGGCTAAGCCTCTCCGAACGGGGCAAGAAATGCCAGATGTGGTACCTTCCTCTGGAGGTACACTGGCCTGCTGCCTTTGGAGCGCCACTGCCGGACACTCCCGAGAAATGTGGTGGCCACCAGCACCCGGACCATGGCCCTGGCCGCTCTCCACCCCAAGACCCCACTCCCACTCTGTCTCTTCCCCCATGACGCTGTGCCTCTTCCCGCCAAGGCCCTGCCCTCGCTCCACCTCTACCCACCCTCGCTCCACATCTTCCCCCTACGTCCTCCCCACCTGCCACTTGCCCCTCTCTGCGCCCTTTTCCCCCGTCGCTTGCCCTTAAGACAGGAGGGGGTAGAAAGGAGCAAGCAGCAGAGAGTTCAGGGGAGGGGACGGAAAGGAGCAAGTGGTGAGTTGAGCCTCAGGGAAGCGGGCAGAGAGGAGTGAGCAGCAGGCAGGGGGGCATCAGGAGAAGAGGACGAGAGGGAGTGGGGCCTCGGGGCACAGTGGGGGGGTGGAGCATAGGCGGGGCTTCAGGTGAGGAGGCAGAGTGGGGGTGGGGTCACAGTCTGGGCACCAGTGGGCCCCCACACTTCTAGGGAGCTTCTGGCACTTGCAAATGCAAGAGTCACACACTGCCTAGGGATGGGAACCAGGTTAAGGGCAACACCCGAATAAGAGCCTGGGTTAAATCTGCAGCGAAGATGTACCCAGAGGCAGTCTGGGCCTAATTCTGTGAACACGTTACTTCAAAGGAATTGGTCTGTGAGTAAAGTTACTGTTATGCATAGGTGTTTACAGGACTGAGTCCTTAACAGATGCTACTAAGCACCTGCTCTGCTGGGAGGCATTTTGTTTTTAAGAGACGGAGTTAGAGAAGGCTCTGTTTTCTGGGCAGTTTTGTCACTTTGTACCACTCCCTATTCTGGAATGGACCAGTATGTGGTGAGGAGCAGATAGCTGGGAGGGCTTACAAAGATTGGCAGGACCTTATGTTTGTTTTAAAAATGTAAATAAGTATTTACCAGTAGGTAGACTCCCCCTAATCGGCCTTTACTGATCTGGTTTTGGCAGCCAGGACACTTTTCTGTGTTAGCAGCCTGATTAGAAATTTCTACACACCCGGCTTGTTTCACTTTCTATCCAAATTAGTAATATTGATTAACTTCCATAAAAAGTGGAATAAAATTAAACACAAAACAGCTTAAAAATATAAGAGATTTTTTTTAAGCCATGAGATATTCTTATAAACAGAGTTAGGAGTGTTGTCAGCAGTGTTACCTACTACTGAGAACTAGCCAAACCTATGTACTAGAAGTCCTGCCCTGAAAAGTTCCAACCTTAGCTTCTTTTCGACCTACTGCTTTGTCCAGCTGAGAAGTTATCCCAATTAGCCCAGTCTGATAATTCTTTAAATATTTACACAACAGAATCATCATTTTTTGGCAACAATCATCCATAAGACTGTGTATGTTTGTGACAGCTCACATGGAAGTCAGAGAATGTCATTTCCAGGGCAACCACAACAAATGAGTGTTCATGCAACAGACAGAGAATATGTAAGCGGGAAGGGGGAGGGAGAGCGGGGCCGGGGGGGGACGGGGGGGGGGGACGACATATTGCTGTGAGGGCGAGACAGGACCAGACCAGTGACAGTAGAGGGGACTGTAATTTTCAGCATGCCACTTGTGCAGTAACCACTTAAGCAGAGAATAAAGGCCAGGCTGGCAAATAAAGGGGCAACACTGCCCTGCAAAATAACTAGAGTTTAAATTTAAAGAGGCTCTTTTTTCAAGATATTTTGCAATATGGAATAGAAAACAAAACCTTTTATCCGAGAAGCTCAACAAAATTAACAAAGGCAGTCAAGTATTATACAGACATTCATGAACGTATCCTCATAACACTTTCATGAGGAAGGCGTCGCATCAATTTTGCATTTGGGAAAACTGAGGCACAGGGAAATTAGGTGACTTGCACATTATTTGCCTACATCCAAAATTGGTTTCATATTCACTGTGAACCTCTGGCTAAAATTCTGAACAACAGTGCGAGTGCCATTTCATCTTTTTCAAAGCAAAGAAAACCTACTACACTCAAATAAGCTATAAAACCAGACTTCAGTACAGTTTTAATTATACTTTTCCTGATTTCACAAAATCAGCTGTAAGATACAACATTTAACAACAATCATACCTTCAGGTTTCAGAGTAACAGCCGTGTTAGTCTGTATTCGCAAAAAGAAAAGGAGTACTTGTGGCACCTTAGAGACTAACTAATTTATTTGAAAATTGGTTAGTCTCTAAGGTGCCACAAGTAATCATACCTTCAGTTTCTCTCAACACAATTTTATATACCTATATATTACAAAAATTGCTTCTAATTTTACTTGACACAGTTAAAAAGTGCAATATGGCTCTTCACTCTATCCCTCATTTCTGTGATTTAACAGTGTAAAAAAAAAAAAACTGGTAGTTCTTACACTTTTTAAAAAAAGAATACATAAGAAAGTGAGTGAAAACTCCTCCTACCTTAGCCACCCAGCTGAACAATGGTGACATCCTACAAGATCAGACACAGATCACCACCCGCTGTTGTAACTTTAGCCACTTTCACAGCCTCTTTTTTCCACTTCTTGCCTGCTTTTGTCTGATAAACAACCCTCTCACATCTGCATCAAGCAGTAGCCTAATTTATTGTGAAAAGAGAAAAAGCTGTCTTTAGCAACAGTTTTTTAGGCAGCCCGTCTCATGCTGCAAAGAAGCATGTTCACTTCTCAGACTCTACAGCAACTATGAGGTCACTGGTCTTTGAGACTTCGCAATTCCACACAGTCTATCTCAGAGATTCCGTGCAAGAAAGGAAAGGGCTGGGTGGGTAAGGGGAGGAGGGGAATATGCCACAGGCAGCTTTGAGAAGAGACTCCACCTACTCGGACAAAAAGAGAGAGACAGAAAAGTACTAACAGAGTGCTGCTGTGTGGATTATTCAGGAAGTTGTGAAATGTGGTAGCTCGCACTTAACAGCACTGTAATAACATATCAATGATTTAAAGGGAAAAAAATACAAACTATACTGCCAACCAGCACTGAACTTTTAAGTAGCTCAGCTCAGCATAAAGACAGTATTCATAGCCGATGTTTAAAAAAAAACAAAACAGTTAATGTAGCTTTCTAGAAAAATGCCAGTGTCAAATAAATGTTTTAAAAACAAACTGAAAGCAAAACCAAGCTTCTCTTTTAAACTGGCAAAAACGCAAGTTTCCTAAATAATCTTAGTTATTTCTAAGTAAGTTATTGACATTAAACCCAAAATACTAGTATCTCTAGTTTAAAAAACAAACTTACATTAACAGAGAACAGAACAAAAAATAACCTTTGAACCAATGTAAAGTGAATTTCAGGCAGGTCAAGATATGTTATTTGCCATCCAAACCGGATGTGCTTCAACTACCATACCACTGCTCCTCCTGTTAAAAATGCTAGGAGTGTCTGTAAACATACCTGAAGAAGAGCTCAGTACAGCTTGAATGCTTGTCTCCTATTGGACCAACTTCTGTTGGTGAAAAAGATATTACCTCACCCACCTGTCTCTGTAAACATATACACACGTTTACATCAATATACACATACCTACAACAACTGACATTAAGAAGCAAGTTCTCCTCTCAAGTCACTACTCAGCTGGGAGTAGAATATAGCATTAAGTCTCTTATTTGACATCAAAAGGCTATGCTGAATTTGAACTCATCAAGGAATGGTTGCACTCAACCTTAGAAACAAAGTGTAAAGGTCTGTAACACGCAAAAATACATGTGTTTGTTTACTCTGTGTCAGTGTGTCACAACTCTCCATCCTGTATACCCAAGCCTTGCTCGTAAAAGAAAGCATAGTATTGTTCTGTGGAGCAGCAATGGACAGAGAGGGCCGCAAGCAAGACACAGGTCCTGCACCACTTCGTACAGCACCTACAACATTTCAATCAATCTCCACATCACTAAACAGCAAGCAACTCTGGCAGAAAGTCTGACTTAAGTTTTAAGTTCTTCTAGGATATTCTTTGAAAATGTCTCATGTAAGAAACCTGTCCCAATCTAGACTACGGAACACAGTACATTATTGCACTATTATTTATTTGTATTGCAGCAGCAGAGGCCATAATCAGGGATCAGGTCACTTCACACAGGGTGAAAAGACTATCTCTGAACCAAAGAACTTACAATCTAAGTATACGATTAGAGACAACAGAAGGATACAACAAACAGACAAGAGGAAATACAAAGTAACAGCGAGGCAATTATGATTATTGTATTAAGAAGTGGTCACTAGCCTTTCACCCTTTGGTGACCACTCATAACTGAGATAACAATCATGGATGTTGAACGCCCAGAATGCTAGTCAGTGATAATGCAGGAGGGAGCTTACAAAGCACTGCTTGGACTATGCCTCAGTCTAGAAAGGTCATTAGATTTCTCACTCTCATGGACAGTGGTCATCAACTTCAACATCAAGGAGTCATCATGGATAGCTCTCTGAAGACGTCCACGCAGTGTGCAGCGGCAGTCAAAAAAGCAAATGGGATGTTAGGAATCATTAAAAAAGGGATAGAGAATAAGACGGAGAATATCTTATTGCCCTTATATAAATCCATGGTACGCCCACATCTTGAATACTGCGTACAGATGTGGTCCCCTCATCTCAAAAAAGATATACTGGCATTAGAAAAGGTTCAGAAAAGGGCAACTAAAATGATTAGGGGTTTGAAACAGGTCCCATATGAGAAGAGATGAAAGAGACTAGGACTTTTCAGCTTGGAAAAGAGGAGACTGGGGGGGATATGATAGAGGTATATAAAATCATGAGTGGTGTGGAGAAAGTGAATAAGGAAAAGTTATTTACTTGTTCCCATAATAGAAGAACATGGGGCCACCAAATGAAATTAATCGGTAGCAGGTTTAAAACAAATAAAAGGAAGTTCTTCACTCAGTGCACAGTCAACCTGTGGAACTCCTTGCCTGAGGAGGTTGTGAAGGCTAGGACTATAACAGTTTTTAAAAGAGAACTGGATAAATTCATGGAGGTTAAGTCCATTAATAGCTATTAGCCAGGATGGGTAAGGAATGGTGTCCCTAGCCTCTGTTTGTCAGAGGGTGGAGATGGATGGCAGGAGAGAGATCACTAGATCATTACCCGTTAGGTTCACTCCTCTGGGGCACCTGGCATTGGCCACTGTCGGTAGACAGGATACTGGGCAGGATGGACCTTTGGTCTCACCCAGTATGGCCATTCTTATGTTTTTAACTTCATCAAGGGGGGAAAATACTATTTACCAATATAATATACTTAAACCTTTTGCACCTTTTATCTGAGGATCTTAAAGTCCTTTGACATAAATATTATGTTCATTTTACAGATGGGTAAGTTAAGCTACTGAAAGGTTAAGTGACTTACTCAAGGTCACACATTTAGTCAGTGGAAGAGCCATATAAAGAACTGCGGAGTCCTGATTCAAAGTCCTTTGCTTTAAACCACTGGTTCTCAACCTATGGCCCATAGGCTGCTTGAGGCCCAATCAGCGCAGAGCTGCAGCCCACATGACATCCTCAGGGCCATACAGGTAGTATTGATGTGGCCCACAGTGGTAAATAGGTTGAGAACCACTGCGCTAAACACTAGACTGCAGTGTTTGTCCATGAAGCCAGAGTAAGTTGTCGAATTTCAGCTAATAAGGAGAGATTCATTGACAGGCAAAATTGACTTTTACATTATTCTTTATCCCAGATGTGTTTTATTTTAGTAAATAAAATGCAGGAAGGGCTCTATCATGCAACCTTTACTCACAGAGGGCATGATCCAAAGCCCACTAAAAATCAACAGGAATCTTTCTATTGGCTTCAATGGGCTTTGGATCAGGTCCAAAGTTTGGGTTGCAGCTTCTGGCCCTATAACAATAAAAATGCAAGTCATTCCAAAGTTTCATAAAGGTGAATGGAAAAGAGGGGTGTATTTTTAAAAACAATTTGGAATTTTAAGCTTTGGTAATAACACTGAATGGGTTGATGGCCTCAGTCTGTTCTTCAGGCATCCACATTCAATGCCACTATCCCAACTTGAACTAATTGGCTCTCACAGCAAAGAGCCTGAGAATAAAAGTGTGTGCACTATGCTTACTCTCTGAAGGTGGTCTCTCCAGAGGCATTTTGGCAAGGGAGCAGGGAGAAGTTTCCACTGCCGCTGGTCATAATGCAGGTATTCTGTAGATGAATAAAAGGCATCTCTTTTCAGGGCTTCAAATCTGGCACCTTTCATGAGCACTAGATGTACTTTTAAATCTAAGTGTATTTGTAAGTTAGGCCCAGATTTCTAAATGTATTTTGGTGTTGCGGCACTCAGCATTGCAAGACGTAACGGATATAGGAGCTTAAATTTCATTTTCAAAAATTGCTGAGTGCCGCAATACCTAAATATCTTTAGAAATCTGGGCCTTAGTCCGCTTTTTTTAAATAAAGCAATTGGGGGCATGAGGAAAGGAGGATGTTGTCCTTATTTAGTGCTCATAATAGCGGGATCTGTCATCCATTATGTGAGAGTGTTGAAGTCATATTCTGCCAACACTGATCATAAACATGTCTCTAAAGCTACTCTTTCTCTCCGTGCTTTCAGTGTAGATCTTCTATCTACACAGAAGCTTTCCCAGCTGTCCCTTCCTGGCTGGGTTCCTGCTACAGTTACAGTTTTAAACAAACAATACACATATCCTCCCAGTTTCCATTAGATGATAAAGTCGGTAAGGAGACCTGACTCGAACTGACTCAGTGTGTGATCCTGAGCCAGCCACTTAACCTCACCCTCTACAGCTTCCAAATCTGTGAATTGCAATAGCAATGTTTACATGGCTTTGTAAAGGGCTCTGAGGATCCTTTGCATTCAGATTCAGAAAATTAGGCATTGAAGTCCAAGTTGTGCCACAGATTTGATTTTGGGCAAATTGCTTACACTTTGTACTTCCTAGCCTTACAAGGGTGAGGGGAGCATGCATTAATTAATATTGTGAGATACGCAGATACTATATTGATGGAGAGTTTGAGTGCATAGAGAAATATTTAATAATATCTGAAATATTTTAGCATAAATGGAAACAATTTCAATATTTCCCCCATCCTCCAAAAAAATAGTTTCAGCTATTTAATAGGAATAGTAACTGTATTCATCTTCTAAGACATCAGACATTCTAAAAATAGAACCTCTGTATTTTTCTATTTTTAAAGCCTAGCTTTGCAAAGTTTAAGCAAATAACTTCTTTCCCAAAAAGTACTGTACATCCATTTTGGGCAAGTGGAAAAATTACGAGAGTAAGGAACACATTTCTATATATAAGCACTAAAAAGGAGCATTTGAAACACCTTGTCTAAATTAAAGATCTTTACACCAAAACAGTCTACTGGATATTATAATGGAAAATATTAGCAGATAATTGCTACTATTTCAAAAAGTTCAGTCACTGGTAGTAGCAATTTACATGCAAGAATACTTTAAAGCCATATTTTTAACTGTACATAATCAGAAAATGGCTTGTTCAGTTCTGCAGATGTCCACCATTAACTTACAAAAAAGAAACAAAACAACTTACTTCTCCTTAATGATAGCGGTCTGCTTTCAAAAAACCATTTGTAAATTTGTAAGAAGAATTTAAAGTTCTAAGATCTTTCAAGTCATCTAGTTTGTCTTCCGGCCAATGCAAAGACCATTCCCTGTCACAGTCTAATTTTAAAGGCTGTAATTATCTTTGAGACTTCATTGGAGGCTAACAATGACGGGTTCATAAGAATTCAGACCACGCAGAGCACTGGCTAGGTTACTAGCTCCAACACTTAGTCTCTGAGCATTTGCACCTCACTTTCCAAATTATAATGCTGAATGCATTACAGAGGTAGACTCTCAGCTGCTGTCATGGTGCCAAGACTAGATGTTTGCTCAGTGGTGCCTTTATAGCAGGAGGGCCTAGTTCAATCCATTTCTTTTTGGAATTTTTCCCCTGTGGTGCATTAATTTATTCACTCCTCCTTTTATGAACACCCCCACTTTCACCTTTATTATGGGTTCAATAGGTTTCTTGAAGTTTCAATAGGTTTCCTCCATTGACCCAAGCAGGTATAATTTTTTTTCCCCAGCAGAGAAAGACGGGGAAAGGAAATGAAGAAAAGTTCTTATGGTGTCACTCTCCTTTAAGAAGGCTGGCTGACAGAGATTTCTTACATGAATTCACTGATTGATAACTGCACCCCACTTCTTGACACATTTGAATAAAAATGTTCAGACTGCTTGAAGAATGCCAGACCTCCATTCCACCTAACCTACACCCTCCTTTTCCCCCCCTTCATCTCTCTTCTTCCATTTTATTACTGTAACCCCCCCCCCCCACGTGTGTTCTGTATAGTATTTGACAAGCTGCAAAACTGCATAATTCTATTGGCAATCTCATGAGGAGAAGATATTTGGGAACATTTACAAGCTGCTGTAAGTCATTTTCATTTTTGTACTTGTTATTGTTCATTTCTTTAAAAAGAAAATCAATTAACATTAATTTTAAAAAATACTGGCTGGCTCACCGGACTTAGTTTGGGATTGTCTCAGCAATAAGGAAAAAAATAAATGTTACCACCATCCATTGTCCCCTAAGTGGCCCTTTTACTTCTGTGGAACTCTGACTGGTAGAGGAGCATTCACACACACTGCATAAGACAGCCAAAGTGAACTTGTGGCCTGCAGAGAGTTTCCCCACATACAGACCTGGTATGAATGTCTTCTTTTCAACCATGGCACTTCTTCCATCTTGTGTACACACAGCTAACAGAATTCTCATGTTGGCTCCAACACAGACTAAGTGACTGCTTCCTCAAGGGAAGGGAGTGCCCTAAGTGGATCTGTTATCACCACTTGTGTTTTGCAGATCTGAGACTTCACCTCTGTGAAGCCAGCAAGGTAAAAGGTGTGTATGTGGATTTGAGAAAGCCAACTGGGACTAGCAAAACCATTCACACGGATCTACTGCAGGCAGAGAAAAAGACAGGCTTTCCTCTACTCTGTAGCCCAGCCTCCAAAGACCTGGATCAAACTAGAACTGCGGGCCAGCTCTTCAAAAAATATATGAGAAAAGACCGTTTTTTGTTCTTTTGTTTTTAATTTTGGCTAACTTGTTGTCAAGAAAAAGAAAATGACTAAACACAAAGACAAAGATGGCTTCCTAACCTAAACGATCCAGCTACACAAGATCTGCCTTCACCTACTAGACTGACGGAACAAAAATACTGTCATCCAGTTAGGCCTTTGTCTAAGCGGAAAATACATTAGTCAAGTGCTGATGAGGGATAGGGTAGCCTCCATGGCTACTACTGTACCTTAAAATGAGTTACACAAAATATAAAATTTCTATAAGAGGGAATTCAAATAGTCTGCTTCCCTTAGAATTTGCTGCATAATAGAACAATGCTGATAAGCATACAGTACTCAATGCGGCAGTAGACGTTAGAAAAACAAGGGTTGGGTCCAGAAAAAAAAAGAAAACTATAAAATTAAAAAAACAATAACAAGGAAGATTAGCTATACTGGTCATAAGAATTTTCCTAAGATAGACCTCTTTTTGTCAGGGTTGCCCACACAGCACTGAACAAGATTCTAGTGTGGGAAAGGCAGATCTGCCTTTCCTCAGCCTCATTCTGAATGTGTTCTAGGTGAAGGGGGAGATGGGGTTGCAGGTTCAAATACAGTGAATGAATTCAACAAAAGCCTCTCCCTCTTTGCTAGGGAACAGGTAGCTCTAATCATCTGATTCAGAATCCTCAGAGAGGGAGGAAAACTTCCTTCATCAGCCAAGGACTAGGGTGAATACGCTGTGCCGGGGAATCCTCATAAGGGGTCTTTTTGCTCCTTTTGAGGGGTGGATTTATGGCCCTTGTTGCAAGAATCTTAGGGACACTGGCAAACAGCTAAGGAGAAGCCCCCAAAACAGTGCTGTAGAAACTGAGGAGTGGAGTGGGGTGGGGTAGGGTGGGGTGGGGAAGCTGGTAGCATGCAGAGCGAAACATGCAGCAAGAATCCTTTGATGCTGTCATCTGGCAATCTCCAGCCTTCCTTAAAATACCTACTGTAGACCGAGAAGGAGGCAGCAAAAAAATCCTGAGGAAAGGAGGTCTCAGCTGCTGAGGGAACTTTTACCTCTGAGTACAGAAGCTAGAAGCCTTGGGAGCAGCATCAATGCAGTTCTGCAGGCCTGCCCGTAGAGGGTGCTGACCAGCAACAGTACTGGGATTCAAAACCAGTAGCCAGCCTTCCAGCCTTGGAAAAAGCAAATAACACAGCAGCTCCAAGCCTCCTGGAGCAGTGAATTCCCACAATTATTTAAACTTACAAACTTCCAATAAGGCTGAAGATTTAATTTCAATGTTTGTAGTTCATGTTCACTCACAGCATCTAATTCAAGCAGAGCATAACAATCAAAAAGACGTATCAGTGGCAGTAGAATATAATTGATGCAATCCTGTTTATTGGTTGAATCCCTTGGATGATAAGATATTAGGAATGAAACAATTAAATACAGATTAACCACGTCTAACACTAAATTTACAATGAAAGAGCTTCATTCACATCATCCGAGTTCCTACTCTTTTCTCTCCCCTTCCTCTCCCCCTCCCCCTCCCAAGTATTATATTTCCTTTCTCTTGGAGTCTTCAACTGTTCCCTGGCGATTACTCTTGTTAGTCATCAAGAAAGAGAACAGTCTGGCAAAAAAAGCTTTCGGACATTTAAGGAAAGGAACAAAAAAAATTCTTAAGAGGAAAGACTGCAAACCACTGAAACACTGAATAAACAGATGTGATTGGAGCAACTTTCATTCTGAATCGCAGTTCTTAAGGATTAAAATAAAATTTCCCTTCATTTTGAAATATGTTGTTAAAGAAAATTATTTAGTTAGAAGGAAACTACTTGATTTGGGAAGACATTTCATTCCTTTATAGAGGGGCATTCCTGAACATTGGAAAACTATATAGATATATAATATTTATATAGTATATATTTTATATAAAATAGTATGTATTTTAAGTATTAAATAAGGATTTCAGCTTCTGTAGTCATAAAACTGTAAGAAAATATTTTCCCAGTAATATTGAGGCAAAGGACACAGGGAGTGGTCATGAGATCTCATTGGATTGATTAAATCAAAACTCTAACTATACTATGATAGGTTTCAGAGTAGCAGCCGTGTTAGTCTGTATCCGTAAAAAGAAAAGGAGTACTTGTGGCACCTTAGAGACTAACAAATTTATTAGAGCATAAGTTTTCGTGAGCTACAGCTCACTTCATCGGATGAATACAGTGGAAAATATAGTGGGGAGATTTTATATACACAGAGAACATGAAACAATTGGTGTTACCATACAGACTGTAACAAGAGTGATCAAGAAAGCTATTACCAGCAGAAGAGCGGGGGGGGGGGGGAGGGGGGGAGAGGACACCTTTTGTAGTGATAATCAAGGAGGGCCATTTCCCAGTCTTTATTCAAGCCTAAGTTAATTGTATCCAGTTTGCAAATTAATTCCAATTCAGCAGTCTCTTGTTGGAGTCTGTTTTTGAAGTTTTTTTGTTGAAGAATTGCCACTTTGAGGTCTGTAATTGAGTGACCAAAGAGATTGAAGTGTTCTCTGACTGGTTTTTGAATCCCTGACAGCAGGATTGGCTGGCTATGTAGACTCCCTCCTCAGGCCCTACGCTACCAGCACTCCCCGCTATCTTCGAGACACCACTCACTTCCTGAGAAAACTACAGTCCATCGGTGATCTTCCTGAAAACACCATCCTAGCCACTATGGATGTAGAAGCCCTCTACACCAACATTACACACAAAGATGGACTACAAGCTGTCAGGAACAGTATCCCCGATAATGTCACGGCAAACCTGGTGGCTGAACTTTGTGACTCTGTCCTTACCCATAACTATTTCACATTTGGGGACAATGTCTACCTTCAAATCCGCGGCACTGCTATGGGTACCCGCATGGCCCCACAGTATGCCAACATTTTTATGGCTGATTTAGAACAATGCTTCCGCAGCTCTTGTCCCCTAATGCCCCTACTCTACTTGCACTACATTGATGACATCTTCATCATCTGGACCCCTGGAAAAGAAGCCCTTGAGTCGGAGAACACTTCAATTTCTTTGGTCACTCGATTACAGACCTAAAAGTGGCAATTCTTCAACAAAAAAAACTTCAAAAACAGACTCCAACAAGAGACTGCTGAATTGGAATTAATTTGCAAACTGGATACAATTAACTTAGGCTTGAATAAAGACTGGGAGTGGATGTGTCATTACACAAAGTAAAACTATTTCCCCTTGTTTATTTCCCCTCCTACTGTTCTTGTAAAGTGCTGGAAATGGCCCACCTTGATTTTTCCCCTCCCCGCCCCCCGCCGCTCTCCTGCTGGTAATAGCTCACCTTTCTTGATCACTCTTGTTACAGTCTGTATGGTAACACCCATTGTTTCATGTTCTCTGTGTATATAAAATCTCCTCACTATATTTTCCACTGTATGCATCCGATGAAGTGAGCTGTAGCTCACGAAAGCTTACGCTCTAATAAATTTGTTAGTCTCTAAGGTGCCACAAGTACTCCTTTTCTTTATACAATGATAGCTTTCCAATGTGCTATAGATAATCCATAACCACGACTAGCTACTTACATAAAATGGAGCATCACATTAGATAAATCATAGATGGTACATAATAAAATAATTCTGCACATATACTTTTACCGCCAAAGGCCTTGATCCTATAAAGACTCATGCATGTGATTAATTTTAAGCATGGCAGTAGTCCCATTGAATTAAGCACATGAGTAAGTAATTGCAGAAACAGGGGCCCAAGAGGCTAGATCTTAATATTCTAGATGACTATTAAAAGTAGATTATGCTACCAATACTGCACAATGTGACATCTTTTTAAATCTACTTATGACAGCATGCATGGTATACCTGCCATAGTCACACAGTTTCTTATCATTAAAAAACATGTTTTACTAATTGCTTGAATAAATATCAATTTAATGTTTGTTTTCCAGTAGATCATTGATACTGCTTTTAAACACATGCAAACACATAAAACTGAAATCAACTAATTTGGTACCAGAAACATATAATATAATCATAAATTACAAGATATGCTGTCTCGGCAAGTATTTCTAAATGCCTGATTTTGAATTGGTCCTTAATTTCCTCATTATAGCTGATGAGTAAAGAGTCACAATCTTAAAAAAAAGTCCACATGTTCTATTGAAATTTCTCTTTATTTTGGTTGAGGTAGTACTCCTTTTCTTTATTTTGGGTGTTCTAAGACAATAGCCATTGTCTAATAAATTAAAGAAAATGAGACTATTGAACAGAACAAAACAAACCACAGCATAGCAAAACACACTGATTTTCTAATAAAAACATAGCCATTAACTTCTTTGGTTTTAGTTAAAGTAGCAGTTTCACTGGAAAGGAAGCTAACAGTAAAAACTCATAGTTAGGGCTAGAGCTCAGTGGATGTAAATCACCATGGAGTCACTAAAATCAATGAAGCACTGGCAACTTATATCTGCTGAGAAACTGGCCCGAAGGATGTAAAACTTTTTTTAACCGGAAAGGGCTCCATCCTGCTCCCACTGAAATCAATAGCTCGTTTCCCACTGTATCTTTTATGAATGCTATCATCACCAAAGCAAGCAAAGGTAACACAAGGAAAAATGAATACCATGTTTTCCTGTTGTTTTCCAGAATCCAACTGCAGAAATCTTAATTTCTGTAACATTGCCCTCATATCACAGACCTCACTGCTCCAGTCCTCTCACAAAACAAGCACTAGAACTTCAGCAGGATAGAACTAATTCTTTCCAGACTGGCTTGTATAGACTAATTACCGCATTTTAACCAATTAAAAAGCGCCTTCAGCAATACTGACCAATCAAACCTCAGTCTTAGTGATTCTTTTTCACTGCCAGCCTTCATCAGATTAGAAGCTGCAGCATACCCAGAGATGCCATTTCCTGTGTAATGCTATATTCAAATCATTACTGGTAACTTGCAATATGTGCAATAATTTTGCATGAGACATAATTTTATTTGTCTTTTGATAGAATTATCCATGATTTTTATGTTGCACTGTGGTGCTACTTATTGTATTCTACTTCAAAAACACTGGGAATAGGAAATTAAATAAGCAATGTTTGCTTGTGTGTATGTTTCATCTCCTGTTTCTTATTTTTCCTCCTCCAGCTTATTAACCCCTGCAATGTACCTAGATAGTGTGGACTCTATCCTCTTATGCTGTATATAAAATGCTGTTTTTGGCTAAGAGCAAGAGCAACAAACATTTGGTTTAAACTCAGAAATGAGATTCAAGCAATGCCTATCATCCCCCAATATCCCCTTTCTTCATTCCAACTAATACATGTTATTAATTAAAAAATACACATTCCAAAATTTCATCAATTATGCTTTACCTTCTCACTCTCAGCAAATTCTTTCTAGAAGAAACATTTCCTTAAAAGTACATTGCAAAATAATTGTTAAATATAAAACACAAAACTGACTGTTAAAATGTTGCAATGAGATTTGACCCCAGTGATCTTCCATGTTTTTGATCAAGCTTAAACACTTCAAAGGCCTTAGCATATTTTACTGTAAGACACAACTGCATACTTCTGCCACATGTCCTGACTTTTCCTGTTAGAACAATGGACTCCTTAACTAGTTTGATCTGTTGTCCTATAATTATTAATCCAAGCATACATTTCAACTGATTCATTCAGTATGGGTCCTCTAACTGTTTTACATGATAGATCATCCCTTACACTTAATAACTAATGCCCCAATTCTGCAAACACTGATGTATGTGTATGACTTCAAACATGTGAGTGGTATGTGTGTGGATACCACAGTTAAGCACATGTGTAAGTGTTTTCAGGATCAGGGCCTAAAATATTATTTCAAATGTGGCAGATTGTTTAGTTAAATACAAATAAAATAAAATAGTTATATCTTTTTCTTAATAATAATTTGAGCACTGATCCTGCCACTGGCTTTGTGCAAGTAGCCCCCCTGTGTTCACGCAGAGTGCCGTGACTCCTCGGGGCTTAGAGCATGGGCAGGGATCAACCTGCGCAAAGCCAGCTGCAGGGCTGAGATTACAGTGCCTTTCATCTCAAACAATCCTAAAGTGCATTAAAAATAAGAACTAGCCAACCTACCATGGAAATGCAGCAATCTCTGAAACAGAATACTATATGGCAATTTAGGCTGGAACACAGAGAAATGCTAGATCCCACTGTAATTGCAAGCATAATACAATTACCTATATTATGGACAATACTTTGATTTTATGTCTCACCCCAAAAAATGCATGACTGGTACCATGGTGCCACTTACCACCAGGATGGGGTATTGGTTTAGTTCTGATTTAAAATGGTGTGAGAGGCCACTGAATACAGAAACCCATTTAATGTCTAAAAAAAATTTTAATCTCTGTATAGTTTATCATTTCTAAAAGTATGAACTGGCATTCCTTTGTATTTTCTTAATGTGTTGTACAGCATTTATGGAGAACCCAGTGTAGGAATCAAAAGAGGGAAATGACATACTCAGGTCAATAAGAAACAAAGATAATTTTGGCAGCAATATTTAAGCAATAGTTATCAGGATGGATAAAAATTGTGTTTTTAAATAAAAGTTTTTTAAATTTAAAGCAATTTTTAACAAATATAAATTTTGTTTTGATTTAAATAAACCTATTTTGAAATAAACATGAAATTGATAACCTATGCCATGTCCTAAATTTATTATAATCTATTAAAAACCACAAATTACATACAAAAAGAAATTAAGCAGTATATATGCTGCCAAGTTTTAAAGAAGTCACTGAGCTGGTGAAAGTCATTGCTAAGCTCCTGGACTCAGTTTGTTGAAGTGCTTTTGACAGCGGTATCTTCTTCTGCAGGTGCAGAGAGACTATCTTCTTAATTTTAGTTTTAGTTTAGTTCAGTTCAATGATGAATTCATTCAAAGCTTAGAAACCAGTTGGGAGTTGAAAAAGCAGAACAGCTTGTTTTCCTCTTCCAAACTGAATAAAAACTAGATGTGAGACGGAGAGATCTACTATTTCTAAAATCTTGAAGGACATGGTGACCAGAATAATCAGTTCAGTTCATTAACTACAAATAATATTGCCCTTGTTTAATAAATCAGTTAGTGGTAAGTGCAAAACATGGTTTGATGAACTTCCATAAAAAAATTTTCTTATGTATTTAGCACTTTTAAGGTAGCTTTGTTTAGTAAAAAAATTGTAAATGCTGATTTTAATTGAATTTGAATTTCCATTCAAATACAACTTGACACAAATCACAGGTAAAAAAAACAATCATCATCTAGTAAATAAGAAATGAATCATTCACCATTTTCTAACATAATAAAAATATAATAATCTGAATATGGGTAAATTAAGCTAAATAACTGTTAAAATAAATGTATATCAATACAGTGTATTCTCCTGGTTAGCAGAAACAAAAAAACAAACAGCAGCAGCAGCACCACCACCACATTTAGAGTAAAAGTTATATTTCATTACCAAATACTGTGTGTCATCGGGTGTCCACCCTACACAGAAGTGGAAGCCCTGGGGTCCTACAATACCATGTCCCAGAAAGGAGCAGTTGGGGTGAGTCCTCCAAACAGCATAGAGAAGCTGCGTGGAGTGCAGCCAATCAGAGAAGGGCTGCAGGAAGCAGCCAATCGGAGGCCAGCAGGCCCATATAAGAAGATCTGCACTGCAGAACAGGGTCAGTCCCTACTGAGGAGTATCTTGGACAGAGCAGCTGCTGGCAGGGACCAGGGGAGCAAGAGCGAGTTCCTGACTGGCTGCTGGGACTGGGTAGCTGAATGCCCTGAGGTGAGGGTGAAGAAGGTGCTTTAACCCTAAGGCTTTAGGGAAGTGGCCCAGGGCATCATAGCAGCATTGAAGGAAGTTAAAGAGGTGGAGAAAGAGGTTGCTATTTACAGGGTCCCTGGGCTGGGACCCAGAGTGGTCGGCAGGCCTGGGTCCCTCCCACTCGCCACTAAGGAAATGGCTGGACTATTGCGCAGTGATACCCCTCCTCTACCCCTCGGAAGGGGGAAACAGAGCAACCTAGCTGGAGGGCTGAGTCGTAAAGAGGACGTGGTGGTTTCTGAGGCTGAGAGAGGGGCTGCAGGTCAGACGGAGAGAACAGCAACAGTGTGCAAACCACAGATGGGGGCACTGGCCTCAAGATAATCCCCAAAGTGACTGGGAAGAGGTGCCTGCCCAGCGGTGAGAGGTGCACTCACCATGTTTTAATGTTCATCACTTAGTGAGAATCAACCTTTCTTTAGGAAAATAACTAAAATGTACAAATGCAAAACAAAATTAAAACAGAGGATTTAAACAGATTTAAATTGGTGATTTAAATTGCTTTGCAGATTTAAATTGGTGATTTAAATTGCTTTGATCTCAGTCAATTTACCCTCATAGCTATTGCTAATTATTGTTGGTGGCATATAATTAAAATAATCTAAGCTTATTAGATAAAAGGAGTCAAGATCTAAATTTTGGAAGTCCTTAATTTTCACCACCTAATAATGTGGCAGACTGCTCAATGTATAAAGCTTTTTACATTTAAAAATATTCAAGTCAAAAGTTATTTCTTTCTGATAAAACAAATATGACCGTCTCTCTCCCTTTGTTCTATTCAATATTTTTAATCTTTGGTGAAATACTTCTTTTTGCTATCCATGTTAAAGTTCAAACCATGTTAGCCAGAACAGTCTAGCTCACACATTTTGAATTCTAGTGTACAGTAAACAGGTCCTTAGGACTATTTTACCCTAGTAAATACCATGCTGAGGTCAGGGAATGTGCTTTTGGTTTAGCCTGTTTGGATAGTACCAAACCGTGTTACAAAGAGAGCTAGATGAAATATGGGTAAAAGATGTAACAAAAAAATTTGACGGTGTTTCCATTTTGCTGTTTGAAATTTTCCCAGATATTTACACTTAAACTTTTATTGAAATAATTTTCAAAATAGTTTTTGAAGATTTTCACTGACCTAAAATAGAATTTCTGATCGAACAAAAAATTTCTACAGACATTCTGAAAATGAGTTTGATAAAAAATGTTGGTAAGACTTTTGATTAAAAACTACTAGGGAAAATTTTATAGAACATTCTGATGCTGATAATATTTCACTGGAAGCTTCCTTTTTGAACAAAGGTTTTTTGTTGGGTTTTTTTGTTTTTGTTTTACAAAAAAGTGTGGGAAAACTTTAACCCACTCTAATTATAGACATGTTACCACACACTGTTACAGCTCTGGAGACAAATCTGGCCCTGTTGGAAGAAGGCACAGTTCCATAAACTTCAGTGGTGTTTACTTATTCAATATGGCCTTAGGTCCTTACAATTATCAGAGGGGTCGCCGTGTTAGTCTGTATCCACAAAAACAACAAGGAGTCTGGTGGCACAGTAAAGACAAATCTGTTAGTCTTTAAGGTGCCACTGGACTCTTCGCTGTTTTTGTAATCCTTACAATGTTAGCTTTAACTTTTTTGAGCTTGCTTTCTTGTTAGATTTAGGTTGGTAATTCAGAGGATTTTCCCTTTTTTCCCTGAAACATACAATACTTCTGTCATAAAAATAAAGGGAAGGGTAACCACCTTCTGTATACAGTGCTATAAAATCCCTCCTGGCCAGAGGCAAAACCCTTTCACTTGTAAAGGGTTAAGAAGCTAAGATAACCTCGCTTGGCACCTGACCAAAATGACCAATGAGGAGACAAGATACTTTCAAATCGGGAGGGGGGAACAAAGGGTCGGTCGGTCTGTCTGGGTGATGCTTTTGCCGGGAACAGATCAGGAATGCAGTCTCAGAACTTCTGTTAGTTAGTAAGTAATCTAGCTAGAAATGCATTAGATTTCCTTTTGTTTAATGGCTGGTAAAATACGCTGTGCTGAATGGAATGTATATTCCTGTTTTTGTGTCTTTTTGTAACTTAAGGTTTTGCCTAGAGGGATTCTCTATGTTTTGAATCTGATTACCCTGTAAGGTATTTACCATCCTGATTTTACAGAGGTGATTCTTTTACCTTTTCTTTAATTAAAATTCTTCTTTTAAGAACCTGATTGATTTTTCATTGTTCTTAAGATCCAAGGGTTTGGGTCTGTGTTCACCTGTACAAATTGGTGAGGATCTTTATCAAGCCTTTCTCAAGAAAGGGGGTGTAAGGCTTGGGGGGATATTTTGGGGGAAGACATCTCCAAGTGGGCTCTTTCCCTGTTCTTTGTTAACACACTTGGTGGTGGCGGCAGCATACAGTTCAAGGACAAGGCAAAGTTTGTACCTTGGGGAAGTTTTTAACCTAAGTTGGTAAGAATAAGCTTAGGGGGTCTTTCATGCAGGTCCCCACATCTGTACCCTAGAGTTCAGAGTGGGGAAGGAACCGTGACAACTTCTAATTCATTTTCTGATTTTGTTTTCAGCATTTGAAAAGCTACATCAGGATATATACAGCCAAACTGTAATACATAAGAAGTGGATAACGCATGGGCCATTCCCTCCCTACACAGTCCCAGTGCTACTTCCTCTGTAGATGTTTTGGGCAAACTCTCAGCAGGGGCTTCAGTGTGGGACTGCCTTCTGGAGCTCAGATGCAGCTGAGCTTGCTTTATTTTAGTTATGCTTCAGGCCTTAAAAAGAGACTTATGAGTGTGACAAAGACTTAGGTTTTGTCTACACAGGTAGAAGCAAGGAAGGACCTCTGGAGGCATAAGGCATAATGCTCTATTTGTGTTGTTTTTTATACTGCTTGTTTCTTTTAAAGAGTTTACAGAGCGGTAAGCTGTATGAAGGGACTGTGGCTAGAGACTTTGTCATTTTGTGTTCTGAAGGGTAAACAAATAACTTGTAAATAAACCAGAAACCTCAGAAAGCATTTGGTTTTGTTCACCTGTGAACTTCAGGCCCTCAGAACCTAGCCCAACTACATCATATTGGGATACTCTATTAAAATGCACACTGAACTAAGCTCTTTCTATACAGACCCCCCAAAAAAGGGCCCATCTTAAGAGGAGAAGAGTCATTGAAATACCCCCAACTTTTTCAGCCCTTAAATCACATGCAGAACTCCCACTGATGGCATCCTATTGGTAGTAACTGAAGTTATTCATGTTAGAGAGAGTACAGGGATGGAGCTGAAGGTCTGTTCTCCTCTTGATGTGGATGTGTAACTCTCATTCTCACTCGTGGGAGTGAGTAACACACAAATGTCAATGAGAGAATCAACCTATTTACATGCTGAAATCTGAGTTACTCCTGCAGATTACCAAAAGACAAAAACTGGCATTCACGGCCTAGTATCTGGATATGGACGTATTACGTCAAGCCTATAGCATTTCTGACAGTTAACATGTTTTCGCGCCTACCAGATATCCTGCAGAAGGAACTAACAGAGACATTCCAGAACATTAACTGATGCCAGATACCAATCACTGTTGAGCATATGCCTTGTTTTATCTATTTAACAGATAAAAATAAACTCAATTCTCCTAGAAAAATGCTGTCCCTTAGAAAGCTAGTATTTCAAACCCAGAGACAACACTTTACCTGAATTCTGCATTTTGCCACTGACTTCAGAGAGCTTTGGATCAGGCTCTAAACTTCAAGGCAAGAAATTCCCCTGGTGGTAAGAAAGTGAACTAAGCAACCCTCCTTCATGGAAATTGTGTTGCAAATATCACAGTATCTTACATTTGCTTTGCATAGCCACTAAGTGGCACTTGAACACTTCATCATAAGATGTTGCAAACTGTTGTGGTGAAGGCGGGAAAAATAATCAGCCATCCCCTGGATGTCTAATCTTATGTGAAGAACGAAATTTACATTCTGCTATTATAGAAGCTCTCTAAGACCTTGACTACATGACAAAATGTTTCTGGAAAAGATTTTGTGCTGTGCCTCATGAAACAAACAAACTATTTTTTTTTCTAAATTCCAATCCCGCTGAGGAAATCAGAGGGCCTAATTTCAATAAATCTTCATGCACAGTCATGTCATTTTGAAGTACACCCCACCCCAGCTGGGAACACCAAACAACAGTCTCATAAGAAATTGGGTTGAAGCTATTTTGGTGAAGGGCAAATTTAAGAGGCTCTGAGTTCTTGACACGACTTTTCTAAATGCCTCAGAGTTAGATTTCAATTAGAGGTCTCTGTAAAGACTGATGATGTTTGTACTGGCAGAGGTACACTATGGCAGTTTTTAGTAGTTGGCAGAGAGATAAAAATGACAAATGATGCTAAGCTCTTCTTTAGACCCTAGTGTTTTATAACTTCTGAGTCAGATGCTACACTGACATTTGCATTTTTAATTAAAGGCATAAACCTGGACTGTTTTTTCTACCAGCAAAGCTAAACTAACTATGTTAATTAATCAGTAAAATTCTCCTGAATACTCTATTGCATTCTATTTTAAATTTTCCATTCCATCTTTAAAGCAATTCTGCCTCTTTGGTTAAAAAAATCCTATTATGTAATGAAATATACATTAAAAAATCAATTACATAAATTAGGATAATTCTCTCTGATCCAACCCATATGAAAGCATCTCAAACATCTCAACTGTCATTGGAAAAAGCCAATTAGAAGACAAAACCTGTGACTGCAATGTTAAGTTTGAGGTTTGAGACCTCCAGTCCTGTAGACATTTATACATGCAAGTAGTTCTGTCTACTTTAATGGAACTATTCACACACATAACATTAAGTATGTGTGTTAAGTATTTGCAGAAGCAAAATCTTAGGGTTAAGGTTTACATAGTAGCCTAAAAGGTAAACTGCAAAGAAACACCACCATTTAATTAATCCCAGGTTCATGTGTTGAATGCCCCACTAATACTAACCTCCAACTTTAACACTTATTTTTGTGCTCAATCCGCACAAAGAGTGGGACATTCAACACAGAAATCCAGGACTGACTGAATTATGAACTTTACTTTTAACTCTGCCTCCTTGTGAAAGCACAATAGAGGAAGGTCTTTCATTACATGATCACACAGTACTGGATAACAGGCTCTACAGCACAACTCAACAGATTAAACAAGATAGGATTACTAAGAGTAACTGCAATATTTAATAATGTTTTGCTTATTATCTGTGTGTGAAGTTAGTGCTCTTGAAAAATGATAGCATAACATCCCTGGAAACTGATAGCCAGTTGAACCAGCTACATAGAGGGATTCAGCTTAATCCACTGTATGGCAGGGGGTGGGGGTGCTCCAGTGGGCATGAAGGTCATGGGTGGGACAAAGGGGCATGACGAGCTCTAGGACAATAAAGTCCAAATAGGTATTATGGTCCCAATATCAGATCCACGTGGCTGGACCCTGGAGCTCCACCTGTGCAGATCCAGTTGCTGGCCTGTGGCCTATATTTATCCAGCCACAGAAGTAATTCTCTTGGAAAATATTTCCTGAAGACCCATCTGCAGAGTGAAATTAATGGAGTGCAAAGAAGCAGCAGCATAGGACTCTCAGACCTTCACCAGGCAAAGGAAAGTATTGATTCTTATGATGTGGTTTATTACTCTTCTTCACTTTGACGTAGAACAGGAAGAGAAGTCGTGGGGCTGAAGTATTTTCACAATAAATGATTTCTGCACTTATAAAATGTCTCCTCAGCTTTGCTTTTGTGTTAAACCCAAATCTGTTGGCCTTGAGGGCACAGGTTAAGGTCTGGCTGTTCACTCAGGCTTTTGCTTGAGTGGGGCTGATTGCAGAGAGGATTTGGAGTAATTTCAGGAAGGTAGTCCATTCAGTTTGATATTATTGGGATTTTTTTCTTTTTCTTTTTTTTTTTTAAATACATGCTTAGAACTTTTCCTACTAATCCATTTTTGAAACAGAAAAATAAATAAAAATGCCTGTAATAGCTTCATACTGCCTTGTGATCCCACAGTTATGAACATTAACTCCATATATCAAACTGTCTCAGAGATAGTTAAAATCACAAAGTTCCAGATAAGCTTGTAAAGCATCAGAGAGAAAATGAAAAGTATTTTATTTGTATTGGGTCGTATCCGACGCTAGAAAAAATAACTGTTCCGGGCCCCGCTCCTGCAATCTGATCCAAGCCAGAAGACCCTGGAGTCCGTGTAGACACAAGGGATTGCCTACGCAGATCTTCCCATGGGATAGGGCACGTGGTTTGTTATTGTGTTTGGCCAACATTAGTCTTTTAAACTATTTTTAAAAATATTATGATGTCTGCTTTTAAACACTATTTTCTGTTAGCTAAAATTACATTTTTCATAGTGTTTTGATATGTATAAAAGCTGACATTGAACAGTCCGAGTCAAGACTGAATATTTTATGCTCTTTATCAGGCCAGTTTCTTCTCTTCTCTCAAAATGTCACAGTACAGCATCTGAAGGCTCTAAAACTGATTATCATCAGGTGTATTTTTAAAAAAATAATAAAAATCTGGACCTTACATGCTTTGATTTCTTAAGATCACTTTTAATTACAAAACACATGCTGATGAATTCAGATTTTCTGACTTCTTAATGCATAATTGTGTTCCAAATACAAATGTCTTTCAGTCTTCAATTAGCTTTAATAAACCACAGCAAAGGTTAACTTCAGGAAATGCAAGAAACTTCCTTTCTCATCAAACCTGGCCCTTTGCAGTCTCATACATTCAGCTCAAATGCCTCCGTACACATAAGCCATATCTGATGTTGAAAAGAATAAATCAGCATTCTTTGTAATGTTAATTTTATATTTGCTTGTTCAGCTATTTTGTTATTTGTATTGCTGTAGTGCGCAGAAGGCTCACCTCTTGATTGGGGCCCTATTGTGCTACGTGATGTACAAATACAATCTCTCACCTGAGGACCTTACAGTCTACTTTATGACTAAATGCAATGTTAGTATTAACAGAAGGAACACTATGGTCTTTAAAGGGACTGCCAAATTTTCAAATTTGTTTTCCGAATTAAGCTACCCTTAAACTACAGCTCCACCAAAACTTTCTTCTAAGAGACTAAAGTTTTAAAAATAGGTCGCAAAGGGATAACTTCTTTTGATCAGAATATTATCAGTAAAGCAAGAACACGGCTGACACCTGTGCAGGTGTGACAATGCAATAAGGAAAAACAGAGTAGTGCATTTAAATAAGCACCAAAAAGTTTGGGAATAAGGTTACCACAAAAGTAAAGAAGAGATTGCCACACCCCATTCTATTGCAACATATTCAGTTCTCTAGATGTTGGTCCACCACCATCTCTAAGGCATAGTACAAACTGATTGTGATCTTTTACAAACAGATTATGAAACTTGAGTAAGAGATTTATTTAGAGCCTCAAATATGCAAAAGAAGTAAGAACAAGAGTGAAAAATGACTAGGGGTCAGATTCTCCCAGGCAAAGTTAAGGAAACTCCGTTATGTGGACGTCACGGTTTCCTTGGTATTTTTTTGCCAGGTCTCCAAGGTTTGCCTCCCACACAAAGAGCAGGAGGTTCTGACTCCAAAGCCTGTGACTCTCCCATTATCTATGCAGTTCTGTGCCATTTACTTTTGCAGGGCCTCCTATGCTCTTCCATCTGAAGGTACTTTTCGCAGTACAAGTTAATACTGTCCCTGTCATTGTTAATTTATTTTTCAAACCCCTTTGGGAGACAGGAATTGCTCCCAGCTGTGGAGCCCAGCCCCAATGGAGCATCCCTAGAACAGCATTCTCTCCCTCCATCCCCCTGTTTTCATATCCTCTCTATGTACAGGTGGCAGGAAAAATCTGTCCCAAATTAAATTACTCTATACTCTCTTTTTTTCTCCTCAAGTTTGCCTTAGCGTGAAAGCCTGTCTTGGAGATACTTATAGCCCAATTCTCAGGCCTGGTCAAGCTGAGCTCAGCACAAGATCCAGGAGAGGCAAAGGTGGATTTACACCACAGAACTGCTTGAAATTACGCCCAGCTCTCCACAGGCACCATTCTGCCAGCTGGGGATCGTTGGCCCACAGAGGCACTATGGACATACTCTCTGTATCCAGTCCCCTACCCCACAATGCTGGAGCTAGTGAATGGGGGGCATAGAGCTGGTTATATGGTCTTAACCCCTTGGGAACTGTCCCACACTGGGTCAGACTGTTATCAACTCAACAGACTCTGTTGCATAAAATGCCTACCAATCACCTATTTATAGAAACAGAGAAACACAAGACCCCTTCTTTTCTTTTTTTGTAATCACATACTGATGCTTATTGAACTTCAAGCGTACGGAGTCTTAGAACACAGACGTGCATAATAGTGCAATGGAAAAAAGGCTGTGGAATGTGTGCTCATACTTTTCCTTCACCCATCCTCCCCTGCCCCAGTACCATATATGATTGGGAAACTGCATTTCATTGCACAGTGGCACAATTATCATTTCCAGCATTAAAAATGTATAAATAACTTCTTATGCAACAAAGTTCCTGAAACAAGCCAATGGTCGTTTTACAGTCAGTATGCTCTAAACACCACGGCACAAGTATATTGAACTTGTTACAACCTGTATGTGGGAAGTCTCAGAGACATTTTCAGAAGAAGATGCCAAGGTTTCCATGCCCAGAGGTCAGGGGAATGAAAGAAGCAAAAGCACATAGAGATTTGCAACACCTAAGAGAGGAAAAATTTGTCTGAAGGAGCTCTTGAGCCCTCAAACAACTTCTGACATTGTGAGAGAAAGAAACCAAATACAAACTGTTGGGAATGTGGCTGGTGTTATGGTAGATAAATATTGCCTTCTAGAGAGGAATAATGTTCAAGTAGTTAAGGCACTACCCTTGGATCTGGAAGATCTAAATTCAATCCCCTGTTCTGACAGATGCTTCCTGAATAGCCTTAGGCAAAGCACTTAGTTTCTCTGTACCTCAGTTCCTCATCTGTAAAATGGAGATAATAGTTCTTCCTTCTCTAACAGGGGCATTTATGAGGATAGCTACACTACAGACTGTGAGATGTTCAGATACTATATTAATCATAGGCCTGTTTAACCTGTCTCAGGATATGTACTGGTCTTGATAAGCCCGCAGCACCAAAACTCTGATACTCAGCAATGGAAAATGTCAGTGGTTAAATCAGCAGCAAGTTTGTAAGCACTTTTTGGAACCTCAGTTCCACTATTCTGCATTTCTCACTTACATATCTCAATTCTCAACAATAAGAGTAAGAGAACACCAAATTTATGATGAATGTAGGCAACTTGGCTCTGAGATGAGGGTCATTGTAGCAATATGGAAACACACTGTGATATTTCAGATACTAACTATCTGGATAGTGCTTATTTTTAAGGGTCAAAATCTTAGGCCCAGAATTTCTCCATGTCACCACCAGGCCATCCACTGATTCTGAATGTTGTTGACCCTTCTCTCTCAGTCGCATAACACCTATATAGCCATCCAACACAATGACCTCCCCATATACCATACATCTGCCAGAGAGATGGGGAGGGAGGACTTCAGGAGGAGCAGGGCTTCCCCAGTGTCCTAGTGGGAGCAGGTTTCTCTGCAGCTGACAACTACGAATGCTGAATGAGCCACATAGCTTAACACATTCTCCTTGGCGCTAAGCCAGGGAACGAAGACAGAATTGGGCTGAAGATTTCCGCCATGTAGCAATCAGGGGTTGTTGACGGAAGGTTACACAACACAATTCCTTCCCCCATCCCCCCCAAAATCATAGGCGATTAAATCCTGGCCCCATTGAAGCCCATGCAAAACTCCCACTGACTACCTGCACAGCTGCTCTGCCTGTACCTCCCCTCAGATAGAAGTACTGCAGGGATACTCTATGTGCAGGGCACTATGTAGGGGTCCTCTCAGTGTGTGAATTGCACCATCAAATCCCCTTGCCATAGAATAGCTAGAAAACTAGCATTACCCCAGTCAGATACACTATAGCAGCGGTTCTCAAACTGTGGGTCAGGACCCCAAAGTGGGTTGCGACCCCCCTTGAATGGGGTCGTCAGGGCTGGCTTAGACTTGCTGGGGCCCGGGGCTGAAGCCCAAGCCCCACTGCCCAGGGCAAAAGCCAAAGCCTGAGGGCTTCAGCCCTGAGTGGCTGGGCTCAGGTTGCAGGCCCCCTGTTTGGGGCTGAAGCCCTTGAGCTTCTGCTTTGGCCCCCCTACCCAAAGCGGTGAGGTTCAGGCTTTGGCCCTCCACCCACCCGGGGCAGTGGGGCTCGGGAGGGCTCAGGCTTCGGTCCCCCCTCTGGGGGTCGTGAAGTAACTTTTGTTGTCAGAAGGGGGTCGTGAAATGCACCACCTCTCATGCACACTTTCAGACTTGCCAGGATTTCACCCAGGAACCCCAACAACCTGTTCTAATCTATTCTCCTTCTGCAAGAGCCCTACAAAGGTTATGGAAGCTGAGTAAAGTCAGAGAAAGGGTCATAAGGTGCAGAGAGTTCCCTGAGAAAAAGTGGGGGATTCATGCATGAATCCCCCACTCTTTCCTTTGAACAGCTCCCAAGCACAGAGTAGCCTCAGGAAAAGCTGGCCCAGCATGGATCCTGTTTACTCTGTGGCAACTGGTTACTGAACCCTGGCAGTCACATTACATAGTGCCATGTTTGGAGTCTATACTCTAAAACCCAGGGTCACTCTGTTAAGAATTGTAGGCCTAAAAAATTTACCTACAAGTCCACATTGTTCTTAGTTTGTTTTTCTTTTCTGTGTTTTTTTTTAACAAATGCCTCAGAATTTTGCCCCTCCCACCCCCCACCAAAAATCAGTAGCAACATCTTGCAATTTATGAGCAATCCTGCAAGAATAAACCAGTATGTGCTCATGATTTAGGAAGAAAAGGAATAGGGCCAGATTCAGCTGTGGGTTACTCTGAAGTGAATATGGAGTAACTCTACTGAAGCCAACAGAGTTTTGCTGGTTTTACACTGATGTAACCAAGAGCGCAGTCAGACTCACAGGTTAAATCCCCGTAGGGTTATAAGAAACAATAGTATATAAAACAAATTGCTTTAAAAATTATTCCAACAAATACCTTGCTTAAGTTCTTTTAACAGAGAGATGCTTAGGGATACTGCTGTCTTGGTGTCTAATGTCAAAATTAAATTACATAATAATCTTCAATCATGAGGCTAAACCTACAACAAATACTTTGAAGTTCATTGGGTCTTTGCCATCCTTTTTATAGCTAAATAATGTAGCCTTCACCAACTCTCACCCAGACTCTCTGTGCAGCCTGGCAGAGAGCTAAGTGTTGATTACCCGAAACCAGTGTATGTCAGCCTATAATCCCACTCAAGTCAGATCACCTACAACTCACAACACAGTGTGCTGTACTTAATTTGATGCAACATTACGTGTGTACTGTGAATGTCACGTACCATAGCACATTTAGAACACAGGGTTCCTACAAAGCCATTTGCCAGAGTAACCGCTTAGGCAATCTATAAGATTAAAAAGTCAATAAACCTGCCAAAAGGATAAAATTTCTGTGCACCAAAGATGACTAAAATAACAGGAATAAGTGTCTGCAATGTTTTCATAGCCATGTTGGTCCTGGAATCTTAGACAGACAGGGTAGCTGAGGTAATATCTTTTATCGGACCAAGTTCTGTTGGTGGCAGAGACAAGCTTTCGAGGTCAGCTCACCCGAGGAAGAGCTCTGTGTTACTTGAAAGCTTGTCCCTTCCACCAATAGAACCTGGTCCAATAAAAGATATTACCTCACCGACCATGTCTCTCAGAAATAAGTGTTCCATTTTTAAAATACACACAATAAATGTAGTTGCTCCCCATCTGTGTCCACTGTGGGGCAGATCCAGCAGCAGTGAACCAACAGGAATTTTGCCATTAACTTCAGTGTGAGTAGGATCAGGCCCTATGCTGGAGTTACTATCCACTGGTTCTTCACAAGCATGGATTCAATGGCCCCTTAGAGTATGTCTACACAGTAATTAAACACCTGCAGTTGGCCTATGTCAGATGACTCAGGCTCGCAGGGCTCTAGCTGTAGGGCTGTAAAATTGCAGCGTAAATGTTCAGATTTGGGCTGGAGCCCAAGCTCTGAGACCCCGTGAAGGTCCCAGAGTTATACTTGTGTAAAGCTGGTGTAACAGAGTGGAGAATCAGACTCGTCTTGTCTAGATGCGATAAATCGATCCCCGAATGTGCTCCCGTTGACTCCGGAACTCCAGCTCACAAGAGGCAGAAGCGGAGTTGACGGGGGAGCAGCAGCGGTCAACTCGCCGCCATCCTCACAGCCAGGTAAGTCAACCTAAGATACGCGAATAGTGTAGCTGAAGTCGGTGTATCTGAAGTTGCATATCTTAGGTCAACACACACCCCCTTTCTCCCCCACAGTGTAGACCAGGGCTAATATAGAATTCCCCCTTGTTGGCTACAACACTTTTGGAGTTAGGAAATTGTCATCTATAATATTTAGAAATTCCAAGGATGTTTTAAGACTCGTAGCATGAGATCTCCAGCTTGTGTCACTCCAATTGCAGTCACCCATGATCATGGAACTTCTTTCCTATACATTATAGATAGGTGCATAAGAAGGCGGACATCCTGTTCCCTAGTGTGATTGGTGGGTCTGTAGCAGACACCAACTAATACCCCATCTTATGCTTTGTCTGTTATGACATTGATTCATAAGGATTCAAGATAATTTTTCTTCCCTGACCCACCTTCAGTTCTCCCTTCCACTCCAAAATATCTGCAGCCAACATGGAGCATACCTACCAGACCCTCAGGCAATCAAAGGTCAGCCTGTACAGTTGCTCTGACTGTGGCTCCCCCACATAGAAGTACTGCAGGGATTCTGCTGTGTGGAAGGCATTGTGTGGGGGTCCTCCCAAAAGAGTGAACTGCACCCATTATGAGTCAAATCTTCTTGCTGTAGAGCAGGGGTTCTCAGCCTTTTCCTTTCTGAGCTTCCCCCCCACCCCCCCGCTATAAAAACTCCATGGCCCACCTGTGCCACAACTACTGTTTTTCCGCACATAAAAGCCAGGACCAGCAAGCAGGGCAACCCTGCAACACTAAATTGCTCAGGCTTTGGCTTCAGCCCCGGGTGGTGGGGCTTCAGCTTTCTGCCCTGGGTCCCAATGAGTCTAACGCCAGCCCTGCTTGGTAAACCCCCGAAACCTGCTTGCGGACCACCAGGGGGCTTCAGACCCCTGGTTGAGAATTGCTCCTGTAGAGTAGCTAGAAAACTAACATTATCCCAGACAGACACATCAGAGGAACAATTGAGACACCACCTCGCAGACACACTTTCAGTCTCTGCAGAATGAAGACTTTGAGGGTGCACATCTCTGCCTTCTTCAAAGATGTCCATCAGAATCCTGCTTGAATCAGCTGTAACATTTCTGTCCACAATAAAAGTGAATGATTCTATCCAATGTTTTTCATTAAAGGATTAACAGCCCTGATAAACACAAGCATGCCTTTCTATTGCCTATAGTGTTAGAATTACAGTTTGTTATGGTTTGTGGGTTTCCTTAACTTGTTCTCCTTCTAAGAATGGCAAACTGATATAGGGAGAAAAATAAGAACTGAAGTTAACCTTTTCCCAAAGCTGAACTATTATGCCACTTTTATTTGTGCATGTTTCTGCTTTTCCTGGTTCTGCAGGAACCACTGAAAATCTCACAGAAATGCCTGTTCTCATAAGATGTCCAGCCTAGATTTTCAGACTGAAAAAACAGCCAAACTTCAGTTCTTATCAGAAATGAACCTTCAAACATGCTGCTTCACTAACCCCTAGAGAGTGGTGAGAAGGATTTTTCGTCACTGCATTGCCAAGTGGAATTTCTGACTGCCAATCAGATTGTTGGATACCTGACTATATCCGCAAAAAGAAAAGGAGGACTTGCATCCACTGAATGCATCTGATGAAGTGTGCTGTAGCTCACGAAAGCTTATGCTCAAATAAATTTGTTAGTCTCTAAGGTGCCACAAGTCCTCCTTTTCTTTTTGCTTATATCGTTCACTGATCACTTAAAATAAACACAACTCTGCTCTGAAGAACACATTTCTGGATAAGTTGGTCTCTGATGTATTGTATTGCACAGATTGTGCCTGATGCTTCTCTCACACTTGTGTAAATCAAGAATATCACAGAACTTAATGGCTTTACAGAAGTCTAAAATTTGTTTCTGTAAAAGTATAATTGTGCCCAATTTATCCTACATCTAAGCCATCCTTAATATATCATTAGATCAATGACAGTAAAGTGACCAAATTTCCATTTGCTACACAAAACATCCATCAGGTAAAATGAATGCATCTACATGAAGCCAATGATTCTGATATACCAAAGAAAAATCATTGTAATGGGGTACAAAATCAGTGTCTCCTAAACTGAAAACAAATGAGGAGCTTTACCACTACATTTATTTTCTATGAAAATCTTGCCAGTTATGTAGCAGTAGGAGACCAATATCCTGTAACAATGCTCTATTAGCTTGTCATTATCTGTCTCTCATTCAGTTATATCCAAAGTGGATTTAAATGTTCAAAAATGGTGACAGATTAGAAACAGCAACCGCTAAAGTACTCTGTTTACCCATGGAGAACAGCAATACAGGTTTCCCCACCTTCACTTCAGTCCACCATACCTCTCCATCCATAAAATCCCAACTAGGGGAGGGAGGGAACCATATTTAAAAAAAGGGGGGGGGGGGGGAAATAGAAATTCTGCATTTCTGATGTAAATAATTTTCAGCAATAAAGGTGAGGAAGTATCACATTTGTGTGGAACATAAGCCATCTTGGGACCAAAACGAATGATCCATCAAAATGAGGGAATCTGGGCATCGTACCAACATATAAGTCTACACTGTGTCCTAGAGGGAATATCTCTAGAAATTACAAAGCCCACTCAGTACCCAATCACTCTGTTGAGACTGCCAACAAGGTAACAACATGTGATGATGAATTGTGTTTTGTAGAACCCTGCCCATTAGAAATCAGACTGATATGTACGTCATCAACCGGAGGTGACTTTTAGTCTAGCAGCTTGGGAGTCACATTGTACTCTCCCATGGTTAACTTGCCGTCTGAGGACAAAGAGTTTAGGAAACTACAATAGTGCCACCTTGTAGAATTTTCAGCTAATGGTCCCCTCAGAGTGGGACCATAGATGAATTACGTGGTGCAGCCTCCAAATCCTACAGAGTGCAGCGATTTGCATGGAATGGGGAGTTCTAGGCCCTTTGACCCTGTCCCTCCATAAAGATGCTCTTGGCTCTGCTGCCCACATCTGTGCAAAAAAACCCTCTTAAGGCATGATCAAATGCAGAACAGAACATAATATGGCGCAGGGCAGAAGGACTGTGTGTGCAGACATTTGCATGATTCTGAGTCAGGTCCCCAAGGCAGTTTGCCACATACAGTAGCTGCTCCCTGATACCCTCCTCCATTTACCCCATACTTCATCCAGAGCAGCTAAGCCCTACCGTCATGGTGCTGCAACAGAAGTGATTCTATAAGTTCCTAGGGAGTGATGGAACCATACCACAATGGGTCATTGCTTCCATCTTGGGCAGGACATTTCAGAAGAAGGGAAGTGTGGCTACAAAATCTTAATACAGAATCATGGCATTATTTGGAATTATGTAGAGTTCATTACTTGGGAGAGTAGGATACAGAGGCTTTTATCCTCTAAATCTCTGGTTTAAATCCAGGCAGAATACAAGGGCACTCTTTCTTACCCACAGAAGGGTATGCCCACTGGTCTGGATTTGAGCCAATGCTCCAAAGGCAAAAGGCTCTGCATCCCATTACCAAAATATTTTACCCCAGAATAGGAACAACATTCTTTCACAAGTGATCAAGCCTACATTCTGGTTCAGTATGCATATAAAAAAGTGTTCAGCTAATAAAATCTGGTCCATTCAGAACACTGCTGCGGAGATACTTTCTCACTCTCTGTTGTTCTGACTATGTTACCCTCTCCCTTCAACACCCTCTGCTGGCTGTCTCATTTCCATGCACTAAGTTCAAGCTTTCTATCACCACTTTCAAGACCCTTCACAATTCTGCTCCTGTCTCTTACCACATTGCCCCTTCTTCACCCTGTCAATTATACTAGTCTTTCTTATTTGTTTCTCCCACAGCCATCTTCCTGCCTTCTTCTGTCCAGGCTGCCCCAAGGTGTGGGACATGCTCCCTGAACTTATCTGTAAGGCCACTGCCCTCTCCTCCTTCAGATTCCACCTTTGGACTCGCTTCTTCCCTGATGCCCACAAGCAACTGGCCAATTAATTATGGATAAGGCAAGAGGTAGTGAGGTATATATAGTCGACATGTATTTGTTCATTTATGTGATTTTTTTAAAAAATACTTAATTTACTGCCCAGCAACAGCCTTACATTCAATTTTTTAAATTATCCTACATAAAGAAGAGTGACGTGGTTTCAGGAATGGTTGGGTAGCAGGATTGCCACCTTTCTAATTGCTGGCAACTGGACCCCCAAGACTCCGCCCCTAGTCCGCCTCTTCCCCAGGCCCCTCCACCCCACCTCCTCACCCAAAGCCCCATCCCTTCCCTCAAGGCCCTGCCCCCATTGTTCACTCCTCTCCCCCCACCATCACTCACTAGATCATCTCAAGGAGCCTGCCTGGAGATAGGAGGTGGCCCTGGCTGAGCAGGGGCTAGCACAAGTTAACAGAATCATAGAAGATTAGGGTTGGAAGAGACCTCAGGAGGTCATCTAGTCCAACCTCTGCTCAAAGCAGGACCAATCCCCAGCTAAATCATCCCAGCTTGGGCTTTGTCAAGCCGGGCCTTAAAAACCTCTAAGGATGGAGATTCCACCACCTCCATAGGTAACCCATTCCAGTGCTTTACCACCCTCTTAGTGAAATAGTGTTTCCTAATATCCAACCTAGACCTCCCCCACTGCAACTTGAGACCACTGCTCCTTGTTCTGTCATCTGTCACCACTGAGAACATCCGAGCTCCACCCTCTTTGAAACTCCCCTTCAGGTAGTTGAATGCTGCTATTAAATCCCCCCTCACTCTTCTGCACACTAAACAAGCCCAGTTCCCTCAGCCTCTCCTCGTAAGTCATGTGCCCCATCCCCCTGATAATTTTCATTGCCCTCCACTGGACTCTCTCCAATTTGTCCACATCCTTTCTGTAGTGGGGAGCCCAAAACTGGACGCAATACTCTAGCTGTGGCCTCACCAGTGCCGAATAGAGGGGAATAATCACTTCTCTCGATTTGCTCCTACTAATGCAGCCCAATATGCCGTTGGCCTTCTTGGCAACAAGGGCACACTGCTGACTTATATCCAGCTTCTCATCCACTGTAATACCTAGGTCCTTTTCTGCACAACTGCTGCTTAGCCAGCCAGTCAGTCCCCAGCCTTTAGCGGTGCATGGGATTCTTCCATCCTAAGTGCACGACTCTCAACTTGTCCTTGTTGAACCTCATCAGATTTCTTTTGGCCCAATCCTCCAGTTTGTCTAGGTCACTCTGGACCCTATCCCTACCCCCCAGCGTATCTACCTCACCTCCCAGCTTAGTGTCATCCGCAAACTTGCTGAGGGTGCAATCTATCCCATCATCCAGATCATTAATAAAGAGGTTGAACAAAACCAGCCCCTGAACCGACCCCTGGGGCACTCTGCTTGATACCGGCTGCCAACTAGACATGGAGCCATTGATCACTACCGGTTGAGCCCAACAATCTCGCCAGCTTTCTATCCACCTTATAGTCCATTCATCCAGTCCACACTTTTTTAACTTGCTGGCAAGAATACTGTGGGAGACCGTATCAAAAGCTTTGCTAAAGTCAAGACATATCATGTCCACTGCTTTCCCCTATCCACAGAGCCAGTTATCTAATCACAGAAGGCAATCAGGTTGGTCAGGCATGACTTGCCCTTGGTGAATCCATGTTGACTGTTCCTGATCACCTTCCTCTCCTCCAAGTGCTTCAAAATGGTTTCCTTGAGGACCTGCTCCATGACTTTTCCAGGGACTGCGGTGAGGCTGACCAGTCTGCAGTTCCCCGGGTTCTCCTTCTTATATATTTGCCTTTTTCCAATGATCCAGCACCTCCCCAACCCTGCGGTAACCAGACTTTTGGTTCAGGTGTCATTTAGCGTTGCCAGGTCCCCTTTTCAACCGGACTTTCCAGTCAAAAACCAGGCACCTGGCAACCCTAAATAACACCTGGACACAGAAGCCAAAAACTGGACTGTCTGGGTAAAATCCAGACAGCTGACAACCCTATTTGATCGTGCTTGTGAACTCATAACCATATATTTTTTGTTGTAATTCAAGACTGGTTTTTCAATCTAATTTGGGCAGGAGCCCTGTCTTAATGTGAATTCCATCTACATCAACCATAGTCTTTTCCAGATTCATCCACAGAGATGAAAGTGGTTGTGGACCTTGAATCTTATAACGTTTTAATCAAAACAGATCAGATGTCTCTATCTAATTATTACAACATTTTGGAGAGAGTTTGAGGGGTGTGGGTAATGAAAAGTAACACTGAAAATAAGTAATAAAATTTACTGTAGCTGCAACCACTGTATTAAGAAGTTATATTTGACCCAATAGAGAGATTTAATTTCCCCAACGTAGCCAAATTCTGCCTTAGTTTTTCACAAAGGTGAGATCATAACTTCTAAACTTTTATTCAGTAAGACTGGACTGGTAAATAAGTATAGTAAATCCAGTGTGAGTTCAAGACCTGCTCTGTGGGGGGTTCGTATACAACAAGGTTTTAATACCTCAGCTCTGTCACCAAGCTAATTTGGACTGTTGTCTCTCTTTCTGAATAACAAGCACAAATAGAAAAAATATGCAGAACATTTTTTGTCCATCCTAGGAGCAACAGAAAGGAAGCTGAAAGGAAGTTGACCTTGCCAACACAATCTAAATCTGGAAAACTGCTGTTTGATTCCTCAGAGCAAATGTTGCAGGCACTGAAAGGAGTCCTCTGGGACAAGATATCTAATGGACTGGAGCAAGAGACTGCTGAGTCACTCAGTCCACAGAAGTTAGACTTCTAATATTTGTTTCTTCTATAAGAGAACAAAATAGAGATGAGGCAATTCCAAATTAAAACAATAATGATCCTAGACAATGCTGTGCTCCCAATCTGGGTACCCTGCTGTCTCAATACATAGATCTCTCTCTCACTTTGATAAGCGTACACAACTTTCAATAATGTTAATGGGAGTTACATGCACGCATCACAGACAGAATAAATGGACCCTGTAAAGGAGAACAAACGGAGATAAGGCAATTCCAAATTAAAACAATAATGATCATAGACACTGGCATCCAAAATTTATGGACACAGTTGAAACTGTAAACCCAAATCTTTATATTTCCCCCTCTCTCTTATTTCAAACAGCTCCAGAGTCTGATCAAGCAAGTGGAAATAGTACTTTGCTTTTCACTCTGTTCTTGCAGAAGAAATTGTACTGGAGGTGATCAAAGTTGCTTATTAACCATGATCCTAACAAAACCACAACCCACACATATTTAACAGCTTCTTTCTACTCAGTGCCAAGTCCTAAAACAGGGGTCTCAAACACGCAGCCCGCAGGGTTATTTTCTGCGGCCCTCCTGCTCCCCGTGGCCCCCCCAGCATTTACCTAGAGCGGCTCTGGCCCGGCGCGCACCAGGGGCAGGGCAGGCTCCCTCCCTGACTGCCTGCCTGCCTGCCCCACCCCCGCGCCGCTCTGGGAAGTGGCCGGGACCTGTGGGAGAGGGGCCACAGGGGTCTGTGTGTTGCCCTGGACGCTCCTCCAGGTACCTCACCCGAAGCTCCCACTGGCCGCGGTTCTTCGTTCCCGGCCAATGGGAGCTTCAGGGAAAGTACCTGGAGGCGCTGCCAGGGCAACACACAGACCCCTGTGCCCCGCCCCAGGTCCCAGCCGCTTCCTGGAGTGGTGCGGGGGCGGGGCAGACAGGCAGGGAGCCTGCCCTGCCCCCGGTGCGCGCCGGGCTGGACCCGCCCCCCAAACCCCTCCTGCAGCCGAACTCCCTGCCCTGAGCCCCTTGCTGCACCCGACACCAGTCCTGCACCCCGACCCCCTGCCCTAAGCCCCCTGTTGCACCCCGCACCCTAACCCCCTGACCTGAGCTGCCTGCCACACCCTGACCCCCCTGCACCCCGACCCCCTGCCCTGAGCCCCCACCGCACCCCGCACACCTCCTACACCCCAACCCCCTGTTCTGAGCCCCGTGCTGCACACTGCACCCCTTCTGCATCCCAACCCCGCCCTGAGCCGCCTGCCACACCCTGACCCCCTGCCCCACCCTGTACCCTGACCCCCTGCCCTGAGCCCCCTGACGCACCCCACACACCTCCTGCTCCCCAACCCCTGCCCTGAGCCCCCTGCCACACCCTGCACCCCTCCTGCACCCCCTGGGGGCAGGGAGGGGGCAGAGTTGGGGTGGGGATTTCAGGGAAGGGGTTGGAAGGGGTGGGAAGAGGCGGGGCAGGCGCAGGGCCTCACGGAAGGGTGGAGTGGGGGCGAGGCCGGGGTAGTGCGGGGTGGGGCGGGGTGGTCTGGTCAGTGGTTCGGCCCTTGAGCCAATGTACTAGTCCTCATGTGGCCCTCATGGTCATTTGCATTTGAGACCCCTGTCCTAAAACATCTACTCCCCATCCTGTACTGAAATTCATCTTAGATCTTATCAAGAGGCCCATTTTTAATTTGACAGTATTTTCTCACTTAAGTGCTTGTGATTTAAGTCCTATTTGGCTGTTAGTTTACTTAGGTGCCTTTTTATCTTGGGGGAATTTAATTAAAGCTGTGTCCATAACCATGTATCCAGCTCTGAGCCAGGCACCACAAGTTTGGTGTTATACCCTGACTTACTCCAGAGCAGGTAGCTGTAAGTACATAAATCAATCCGATAAGCTGTACACATGCAAAGAGTCCCTGTGAGGTGCTTCAGTGGGGCTACTCTCGTGAGTAAGGCATAAAGGATTTGGCCCAATGTGAGCTCTGCCTCCAATATTAATAACTACAACTTATATTTCAATGGTACCGCTGCTTTGCCCACTAAACATTACTGGTCAGCTGCAGAAACCAAATGCCCAGTTTTACTCACCTTACTCATGTGAGAATGTAGCTTTAGCAGATTACTCACTTGAATCAGAAGAGCAGAATTGGATGCCTATTTTTAGCACTACAGCCTTCTCAGAGGGAACACAAGCTACTCATATAATGTAGAATTAGAGAAGGTCCAGGGCAGTTTATGGGTGAAATCCTAGCCCCGCTGACAGCAATAGAAAAACTCCCACTGACTTCAACGGGGCCAGGATTTCAGCCCATATCACTAGCTTATTGTAAACTAAGCCCTGATCCTGCAAAGATTTACATGTGCCTAACTTCACACAGTAAAACTGAGAGAATGTAAAGTTCAGCCCATGTGTTAAGTCTTTGCAAGACTGAGGCCTTACTTTGTAAAAAGAGTTTCAAGAACTCAGACTGTAATGAAAAGATCCAAAGATCAGAAAAGCTACCTCATTTTGAAATACACAATATTAACTTCTCTTGTGCATTTACATCATGCCCTATAAATCAGCTTCTAATATCTCATGGAGCGAAGCAAGCTCTGAGAATTGCTTTTTTACTTACTTTTGTTTGATCAGCAGCTCTGAATACATAACAGATACTTTGCTGATTTACTGCTCCATCCTTTATCAGACAAGCAAAGTAGCTTGGATCGTGGCTATTGTGAATCAGTTTGTGGACATGCTGTGGCTTATACTCAAACAGGCTGGAACAAATCAAAGGATCCCACTGTTGGCTTTTCCCTGTGTCTAGTCCACATCGCAGGCTTGCTGGTGAAACATAAAGCCGGATTTGGCTGGTGCTAGATTCTTCCATGGAAGACAGCATACTGAGCCGCCGAATCTCTGCCACAATCCAAGGCAGCACTGGCATGGTGGTTAGAGAATGCACTGGCAGAGAACCAACAAGCTGGAGACTAAAATCCACTGAGATATCAGTGGGTGCTTGAAGTTTTTTAACTTTGAATGATAGGGGCTCCATTTTATAATCATCAAGGGAGCCAGGAATAATCCACCAGTTTCAGTTCCCAGGAATGAAGATTCCTTTCACTGCATAGTAGTGGAATTCTGAAAGGAAAGAAATATTTATACAGTTAGAGTAACAGTCATTGAGAATTTTCTATTTAAAAACAATCACCAATAATGGAAATATTCATAGGGCATTTCTACACTGCAATGTAAACCCAGGGTTCAAACTCAGGTTCAAGCCTAATCCTCCTTCCATCTACATACAAATCACGCTAACCCAGGGCTTCGACCCCATGGTACTCGAGGGTTTGAGCCTGAGTCAAGCTGGGACCCAGTGTTCAAGCCCTACATGTTGTGTGGTTGCTGGAGAGTAGTTGCTTCAACAAAAACACAAACCCAGGAACCTATCCTTGCAACAAAGCCCGATGCCAACTCTGTCCACATATTTATTCAAGTGACACCATCATAGGACCTAATCACATTAGCTGCGCCATCAGGGGCTCATTCACCTGCACATCTACCAATGTGATATATGCCATCATGTGCCAACAATGCCCCTCTGCCATGTACATCGGCCAAACCGCACAGTCTCTACGCAAAAGAATAAATGGCCACAAATCTAACATCAGGAATCATAACATTCAAAAACCGGTAGGAGAATACTTCAACCTCTCTGGCCAATCAGTAAAAGATTTAAGGGTGGCAATTTTGCAACAGAAAAGCTTCAAAAACAGACTCCAACGAGAAACTGCTGAGCTTGAATTAATATGCAAACTAGATACCATTAACTAGGGTTTGAATAGAGACTGGGAGTGGCTGGGTCATTACACATATTGAATCTATTTCCCTAAGTTAAGTATCCTCACACCTTCTTGTCAATTGTCTAAATGGGCCATCTTGATTATCACTACAAAAGATTTTCTCCTGCTGATAACAGCTCATCTTAATTAATTAGCCTCTTACAGTTTGTATGGCAACTTCCACCTTCTCTGTATGTGTATATATATCTTCTTACTATATGTTCCATTCTATGCATCCGATGAAGTGGGCTGAAGCCCACGAAAGCTTATGCTTTAATAAATTTGTTAGTATCTAAGGTGCCACAAGTACTCCTGTTCTTTTTGCGGATACAGACTAACATGGCTGCGACTCTGAAATCTACCACTTTTAGACTTATTAGCTAGCCAGTTTTTAACCCATTTAATGTGTGCTGTGATAATTTTGTATCTTTCTGATTTCTAAATCCAAGTGCTGTGTGATATCAACTCAAATACTTCAGAGAAATCTAACTATGTAACAAACAACACTATTACCTTTTTCAATCAAACTTACAATCTCATCAAAAAATTATAACAGGTTACTTTGACAAGATCTATTTTCGATAAAACCATGTTATTTATATAATCCTTTAATTATAATTTAATCTAGAGAATATAAGAACGGCCATACTGGGTCACACCAACGGTCAATCTAGCCCAGTATCCTGTCTTCTGACAATGGCCAGTACCAGACACTTTAAAAGGAATGAACAGAAAGAGGCAATTTTTGAGTGGTCCATCCCCTGTCGTCTACTCCCAGTTTCTGGAAGTCAGAGGCTAGGAACTCCCAGAGCATGAGGTTGCGTCCCTGACTATCAGGCTAATAGCCATTGATGGACCAATCCTCCATTAACTTATCTAATTCTTTTTTGAACAGTTATACTTTTGGCCTTCAAAACATCCCCCAGCAACAAGCTCCACAAATGGATTGTGTTGTGTGAAGAAGTACTTTATGTTTATTTTAAACTTGCTGCCTATGAATTTCATTGGTGATCCCTGGTTCTTGTGTTATGTGATACAGTAAATAACACCTGCCTATTCACTTTCTCCATACCATTCATTTTATAGATCTCTGTCATATCACACTTAGTCATCTATTTTCTAAACCAAACAGTCCCAGACTTTTTGTATGCCAACATTTTAATGGCTGACTTAGAACAATGCTTCCTCAGCTCTCGTCCCCTAATGCCCCTACTCTATTTGCGCTACATTGATGACATCTTCATCATCTGGACCCATGGAAAAGAAGCCCTTGAGGAATTCCACCATGATTTCAACAATTTCCATCCCACCATCAACCTCAGCCTGGATCAGTCCACACAAGAGATCCACTTCCTGGGCACTACGGTGCTAATAAGCGATGGTCACATAAACACCATCCTATACCGGAAACCTACTGACCACTATACTTACCTACATGCCTCCAGCTTTCATCCAGACCACACCACACGACCCATTGTCTACAGCCAAGCTCTATGATACAACCGCATTTGCTCCAACCCCTCAGACAGAGACAAACACCTACAAGATCTCTCTCAAGCATTCTTACAACTACAATACCCACCTGCTGAAGTGAAGAAACAGATTGACAGAGCCAGAGGAGTAACCAGAAGTAACCTACTACAGGACATGCCCAACAAAGAAAATAACAGAACGCCACTAGCCATCACCTTCAGCCCCCAACTAAAACCTCTCCAAAGCATCATCAAGGATCTACAGCCTGTCCTGAAGGATGACCCATCACTCTCACAGATCTTGGGAGACAGGCCAGTCCTTGCTTACAGACAGCCCCACAACCTGAAGCAAATACTCACCAGCAACCACACACCACACACCAAAAACACTAACGCAGGAACCCATCCTTGCAACAAAGCCTGTTGCCAACTGTGTCCACATATCTATTCAGGGGATGCCATCACAGGGCCTAATCACATCAGCCACACTATCAGAGGCTCGTTCACCTGCACATCTTCCAATGTGATATATGCCATCATGTGCCAACAACGCCCCTCTGCCATGTACACTGGCCAAACTGGACAGTCTCTACGTAAAAGAATAAATGGACATAAATCAGACGTCAAGAATTATAACATTCAAAAACCAGTCGGAGAACACTTCAATCTCTCTGGTCACTCGATTACAGACCTAAAAGTCGCAATATTACAACAACAAAACTTCAAAAACAGACGCCAATGAGAGACTGCTGAATTGGAATTAATTTGCAAACTGGACACCATTAAATTAGGCTTGAATAAAGACTGGAATGGATGTGTCATTATACAAAGTAAAACTATTTCCCCATGTTTATTTCCCCCCCTACTGTTCCTCACATGTTCTTGTCAACTGCTGGAAATGGCCCACCTTGATTATCACTACAAAAGGTTTTTTTTCTCTCCTGCTGGTAATAGCTCACCTTACCTGATCACTCTTGTTACAGTGTGTATGGTAAGAGCCATTGTTTCATGTTCTCTGTGTATATAAAATCTCCCCACTGTATTTTCCACTGCATGCATCCGATGAAGTGAGCTGTAGCTCACGAAAGCTTATGCTCCAATAAATTGGTTAGTCTCTAAGGTGCCACAAGTACTCCTTTTCTTTTTGCAGATACAGACTAACACAGCTGCTACTCTGAAACCAGACTTTTTAAGCTCTCCTCATATGAAAGCTGTTCCATACCGCTATTCATTTCTGCAGCCCTTCTCTGTATCTTTTCCAATTCTCATGTAACTTTTTTGAGATGGGGCGACCAGAACTGCACACAGTATAGCAAGTATGGGTGCACCATGAATTTATAGTGGCTCTATGATATTTATCCCTTTCGTAATCGTTCCTGACATTGTTAGCATTTTTGACTGCCATATTGAACAGATGTTTTCAAAGAACGATCCAGGATGACTCCAAGATCTCTTTCTTGAGTGATAACAGCAAATTTTGACCCATCATTTTGTATGTAGAGTTGGGATTATATTTTTCCAATGTGCATTACTTTGCATTTATCAACACTGAATTTAATCTGTCATTTTGTTGCCCAGTTACCCAATTTTGTGAAATCCCTTTGTAACTCTTTGCAGTCAGCTTTGGACTTTAACTATCTTGAGTAATTTAGGTTTCAGAGTAGCAGCCATGTTAGTCTGTATCCGCAAAAAGAAAAGGAGTACTTGTGGCACCTTAGAGACTAACAAATTTATTTGAGCATAAGCTTTCATGAGCTACATCAGTCCATCCATAAATGGTGACTTCTTACTATTTAAGTTATCAATTTGTTCCAAAACCTCCTCTACTGACTCCTCAGTTTAGGACATTTCCTCAGATTTGTCAACTACAAAGAATGACTCAGGTTTGAGACTCTCCTTCACATCCTCTGCAGTGAAGACTTATCTAGTCCTGTGTCAGCCATTTTCTTTTTTTTTTTTTTTTTGGCTAAGGGTTAATGTCAGGCTGACAGGCCTATAATTACCCAGGTTATCCCGTTTTTAAATATTGACACAACATTAGCTTAGTTCCAGTCTTCTGGAACTTCCCCGGCGTTCCAGGACTTATTAAAAAGAAATGTTAATGATCCAGATAGAAACCTGACCAGCTCTTTTAAAACTCTTTATTACGAATTTTCTTTTTCAAGAGACAGCTATAACAACACGGTAAAGAATCATCTTTATTGTAAGTTTATTTTAGCAAATCTGTTATACTAAATCATGTACTCATTTCTTTATTATGGCTACAGTAAATTTGTTTGTCTTTCTTCATTTATAGAGTTGGCCAAAACAATGGGGAAAAAATTTGCAAAAATTTTCATGAAAAATTAGTCTGTGTTACCCATCAAAAATTTTCAAAATTTGAAAAGTTTATATCAGCTGTGTGGGCATTGCAAAAATGAGATTTATTTTTCAAGGGGTTGGAGGGCGGGAATATAATATTATTAGAAATGTTACATTGCATATAAAACATAAAATTTTCGAAAACATTTAAAAAAAACGGACCACTTTACAAAAAAAACGAAAAGGGAAAACATGGTTCTGTAACTACTTTGGAGGGAGGAAAAAAACAAGATTTAAAGATGGATACGGATGGTGGGCCTTTTTATAGCCTTCTCTTCTGGAACTTTTGGATCCAACTGTGGATGAATGCCCTTTTATGGCTTTATTATTAATGATTCCAGGGCTGGTGAGCTTAGCAAGAGAATCCTACAGTGCAAAGACAGTCCATGAGCCAGAACTCTGAATTTGCTAACAATCTAGATGCATGAAGCATTTAAGAAGGCCCCCAACAGATGTAAATACTATAAGAAATATGAAATATATATTTGTAGGCCTCATTTCAATTATATTAAACATCTTCCATGTACAGCTCATTTCATATACAGAAAGCAAGGGGAACAGTCCAGAAATCTCTTCGTTTATAAACACACTGTCACAGAAGTTGACCTCAGCTTAACAAAGCACTTCTATATTTGTCTAACCAACAAAATGCTCTGTAACGTCATTACCGCTGTGCTCTTGCAAAGGCTTCTGTCAGGGATGCAAACTCCCAATAGGGAAATGAAGCTCTCTCTTCTCTGTTTGAGACGCAATTGTGAACTTTTTTTGTTAACAGTGAAAATGGAAAACAATTCAGCAACTCTCCAGGTGGTTTTGATTCGTTCAGGGCTCAGCAGGCACACAGCGCAAAGACCATGAAAATCGAGCTCACTGATTATAACTTTGTTGTTACTTAAGGGCGAGCATAATGGTCTCAGTATAACAAGGCTAAGCAAAGTCTGTTCTCAGTTGAAATCAATATGGTTAATACATGCAGCAGGACTGAAATTCAAAACTTTGCTTTCCATTTTCAATTTTTTTGGGTGAACATAGTGATCCTTTTTGCCCAGGAAAGTGAGAGGCAGACACCACTTCCTAGAACCAGGCACAGTGATAGGCAGATGCTATGCAAACTTCTTTACAAAAAAGTATTTTACCCTGACCTGCAACTGTAAATGTGGGTCTCAAGAACACAGACTGATCACAGATTATGACCAGTTGGGGACTATCTTTGTGTCATGCACTAAAACCAGCAAACTCATTTCATCTGTGACCCAAACCAACTATGAACTCAGGGCTCTGTATGTGACACCACACTCCATCCATATTCTCCTTCTCTATGCTGAGGCTAAAATACACAATAATCACATATAAATGAATAGCACTGCTGCTTCTAATCAAAAATATCAAACAACAGCTAATCTCTTTAATTTAGGTACTTGTATGGCTCCCACTGCCACAGTATCTGAGCACCTCACATCTTTAGTGTATTTTTCCCTCACACCACCCCCATGAGGTAGGGAAGTATTGTTATCCCATTTAACTGATGGAAAACTGAAGAAAAGAGAGACTAAGGACTTGTCTACATTACCGCTTAAGTCAATATAACTTACTGTAAACAAGTTACATTGACTCTAAGCTCTGCCTCCATCTCCCACCAACATAGCTTCTGCCTCTCGTTGAGGGAGGGGGAGTAAATGCGTCGATGGGAAAGCGCTCTCCCATCAATATAGCGCGTTTTCACCAGACGTGCTACATCAATGCCACTGCATCAATGGAACTGATGTGCCAAAGTGAAGACGAGCCCAAAGTGACTTGGCCAAGGTCATATAAGAAAGCTGTGGCAGAGCAGGGACTTGAATCAAGGTCTGCCCACTCCCAGGTTAGCACCCTAACCACTGGACTATCCTTCTTCTCTATTTATGACATTAGCTCAGGGGTGGGCAAACTGTGGCCCATGGGCTGCATCTGGCCTGGCCCACGTTCCAGCGCTACAGTCGGGTTGCTGGGTTGGGGGCCGGACCACACGGCTCAGCCCCGCTCCAGCGCTCCGGCTGAGGCGCTGGGTCGGGGCTGGACTACCATTTTGTAGTTGTGTATTTTATTTTTCCTTCCTATGTCAAGTACTATGCACTTGTCTTTATTGAATTTCATCTTGTTGAATTCAGACCAATTCGACAATTTGTCAAGGTTGTTTTGAATTCTAATCCTGTCCTCCAAAGTGCTTGCAACCCCTCCCAGCTTAGTGACATCTGCAAATTTTATAAACATATTCTTCACACCATTATCCAAGTAATTAATGAAAACATTGAATAGATCCAGAACCACGACTCACCCCTGTGGGTCCCCACTAGATAACCAGTTTGACAATGAAACATTGATAACTCTTCTGAATATGGTCTTTCAATCAGTTGTGCACCCACCTTATAGTAATATCATTGAAACTACATTTCCCAGTTTTCTTCTTCCCAGTTTCCTTGAAAAAAGGATTTTTTTTAAATTTTAATCAAACATTTTCATGAAAATTTTCCAATTTAAAAAAAGGCCATTTTTTATTTAAAAAAAGGTTGTATTCATAAAATTGTGCCCAGCTCTAATCATAACCTCCAGTTCTCTTTTATTCCAGTACTACAAAATGTTGTATCCCTAACTAGAGACATCTACATGTTATTTTCAATGCTAAGTCTAAGGATTAAACTATATTAAACAGTGAGCTGTTTTGTCATACTTCAATAAGTACTGACCCGCTGGAGTGTATTTAATATAAACTCAGAGATTCTTGACATCAACTTGCTTTTTTAAAAAATAAATACTTGAATCATTTTCCATGTCCACACTTATATTATTTTCAAATGGACCTTCTTTTAAAAAAACCCACCAAAACCTAACTTTTTGGAACTAAAATTATGAACAGTAATAGAAAAATCAGATTTTCAGGGTTCAATTTTAGTAGTGCCCAAGAGGCAAAGGAACATCATTTCAACCCTTAAAACATGCATCTCATTAATCTAACTAGCCTCAGAATCTCCCTGTAGTCAGCCTCGTCTTCCCTTCCTCATATGCATTCTTTCTGTTTCACTTCCTTCCGTTGTTTTTGTCCTAACTTAGGGACAGATTCTACCCTAAATTACACCAATTTAATGCCACTGAATTCAATGGGGTCTATTTAATGTAAACTAAGGGCTAAATTCTGCTTTAGGAACTGATCCTGCAAACGTGTATGTACATGCCTAACTTTACGTCTATGGGTAGTCCTATTAACTTGAATGGGACTACTCAGAAGCATAAAGTTAAGCATGTGTCACAGTTACAAAGTGAGCTATGCTTTCATCCCCTAACAGTCCCTCTTGAGTGCCCTCTCATGGAACAGGTTGTGCTATCTTCAACCCCCACAAGGCGGAACTACACAGACCTACCCTACCCCTCTTTCAACAGTTGTGGTGGGTTCTCCATCATTAACAATTTTTAAATCAAGATTGAATGTTTTTCTAAAAGATCTACTCTAGGAATTATTTTGGGGAGTTGTGTGTGTTATACAGGAGACCAGACTAGATGATCACAATGGATTACAATACATGATCTGGCCTTGGAATCTATGAATCTAGATTGGATCTTTAGGCTGCAGCCCCCCTATTTACCAACCGTTTGCCAGACCCAATGGTATTTGTATGCCCTTTTCCTCTGAAGTCCGAGATAGTGGCTGAATAAAGTGACCCAAAAACAGCTTCTTCAACATAAAGCAATATTTATTGATTTACCCAAAGGTACACACCACGCAGCGCAAAGGGATAAAACAATAAAGGCCCATACAGGTTTTCCCTTACCTAAATCTTAATCTTTCCTTCAAGGCTTTGGTAAACTCCATTCAGCCAAGTTACCACCATCTTTGGGTTGAGACAAGCAGACTGTCCTGCTGCAGCATGCTTTCTGGATCTCCTTGCACCCTGTCAGCACTCACTCACACTCCTTGGGCAGCTCCCAGCAACTCACTCAGCCTCAGCCTGACTCCTGCCTAGGCCAGTGTCATTTAAGGCTTTAATGTCTCCTTTGAGTCTAGACTCAGATCTGGAAAGTGCAAACCTTGCCAGCCTGGTAGCGGCATTCCACAATTAACCAGACAGATCTGCGCACCACAGATTACCCTTACTGTAAGGGGATTCACTGAAAATGGATGGCCAGAGTAATGGACCAATGCCACACTTCATCACAGTCAGTGCTGCAGGACCAGGCTAGGAGCATGTCCTGGGGAAAGAAGGAAATGTGAAGAGACGAAAGATGTAGCAGGAAATCTCTGTGCTTCAGCCATTCTGGGCTGCCAGACAGTCCGTTGGAAATCACAGCAGCGAAGGCATAAATCAGAGCAGCCAGTGTCAATGCACTAGCTTATACCCGGGGTCAAATGGGATCCTAGCAGCCCAAGAGTTCAGGAGGGGCAACAGCAGTTCCCCACTCCCACTCCTGGGCTGCATCTACAACAAGTTCAGCCCAGAGTTGGGGCCAAAATCTTTGACTCTTATGGCTGCAAAAATAACATTCTGAATATGCAGGGCTGAACCTGCAGACAAGTAATTAAACTGATAATAACAGAAACTACACTTGATCTTTTTTCAGAGTAACAGCCGTGTTAGTCTGTATTCGCAAAAAGAAAAGGATACTTGTGGCACCTTAGAGACTAACCAATTTATTTGAGAAAACCTGGATTTGTGCTGGAAATGGCCCAACTTGATCATCATACACATTGTAAGGAGAGAGTGATCACTTTAGATAAGCTATTACCAGCAGGAGAATGGGGTGGGGGGAGAGAAAACCTTTTGTAGTGGTAAACACCCATTTTTTCATGGTTTGTGTGTATAAAAAGATCTTCTGTACTTTCCACAGTATGCATCCGATGAAATGAGCTGTAGCTCACGAAAGCTTATGCTCAAATAAATTGGTTACACTTGATCTTAGCTCAGTTAAGTGCCAAACACACCACAGCTCCTGGCTACAGAGGAAGACAGACCTCACAGAAGAATTAGCATGACTTGGCAGTGTGGTGGGACAGTACAAGGAAGTGGTCAGGACTCCACCACTACATAAATCCACAGGCCTAGCTCCCTAGGTAGGGGATGAACAAAGGCCCCAACTGTCACGTCAGCCCATGGAGGTTAGTTGCAGAACAGCCATGCAACCACTCCACACCAGACTACTAAGCCCTGGTCTACACTAGGAGTTGAGGTCGAATTTAGCAGCGTTAAATCGATTTCACCCTGCACCCGTCCACACGACGAAGCCCTTTTTTTCGACTTAAAGGGCTCTTAAAATCGATTTCCTTACTCCACCCCCGACAGGGGGATAAGCGCTGAAATCGGCCTTGCTGGGTCGAATTTGGGGTATTGTGGACGCAATTAGATGGTATTGGCCTCGGGGAGCTATCCCAGAGTGCTCCATTGTCACCGCTCGGGACAGCACTCTCAACTCAGATGCACTGGCCAGGTAGACAGGAAAAGGCCCGCGAACTTTTGAATTTCAATTTCCTGTTTGGCCAGCGTGGCAAGTTGCAGGTGACCATGCAGAGCTCATCAGCAGAGGTGACCATGATGGAGTCCCAGAATCGCAAAAGAGCTCCAGCATGGACTGAACGGGAGGTACGGGATCTGATCGCTGTATGGAGAGAGGAATCCATGCTATCAGAACTCCATTCCAGTTTTCAAAATGCCAAAACATTTGTCAAAATCTCCCAGGGCATGAAGGACAGAGGCCATAGCAGGGACCTGAAGCAGTGCCATTTGAAACTTAAGGAGCTGAGGCAAGCCTACCAGAAAACCAGAGAGGCAAACAGCCACTCCGGGTCAGAGCCCAAAACATGCCGCTTCTATGATGAGCTGCATGCCATTTTAGGCGGTTCAGCCACCACTACCCCAGCCGTGTTGTTTGACTCCTTCAATGGAGATGGAGGCAACACAGAAGCAGGTTTGGGGGACGAGGAAGATGATGATGATGAAGTTGTAGTTAGCTCACAGCAAGCAAGCAGAGAAACCGGTTTTCCGACAGCCAGGAACTGTTTCTCACCCTGGACCTGGAGCCAGTACCCCCCGAACCCACCCAAGGCTGCCTCCCGGACCCAGGCAGAGAAGGGACCTCTGGTGAGTGTACCTTTTAAAATATTATACATGGTTTAAAAGCAAGCATGTTTAATGATTAATTTGCTCTGGCATTCGCGGCTCTCCTGGATGGACTCCCAAAGCCTTTACAAAAGGTTTCTGGGGAGGGCAGCCTTATTCCACCCACCATGGTAGGACACTTTACCACACGAGGCCAGTAGCACGTATTCGGGAATCATTGTACAACAAAGCATTGCAGTGTATGTTTGCTGGCATTCAAACAACATCCGTTCTTTATCTCTCTGTTATCCTCAGGAGAGTGATATCATTCATGGTCACCTGGTTGAAATAGGGAGCTTTTCTTACGGGGACATTCAGAGGTGCCCGTTCCTGCTGGGCTGTTTGCCTGTGGCTGAACAGAAATGTTCCCCACTGTTAGCCACGGGGAGGGGGAAGGGGCTAGCCACGTGGTGGTGGGAGGCAAAATGCGACCTTGGAACGAAAGCACATGTGCTACGTATGTAATGTTAACAGCAAGGTTTATCGTGAAAGAGTGTACCCATTGTTCTATAAAATGTGTCTTTTTAAATACCACTGTCCCTTTTTTTTTCTCCACCAGCTGCATATGTTTCAAGGATCACAGGATCTTCTCCTTCCCAGAGGCTAGTGAAGATAAGAAGGTGAAAAAAACGCACTCGTGATGAAATGTTCTCTGAGCTCATGCTTTCCTCCCACACTGACAGAGCACAGATGAATGCGTGGAGGCAGACAATGTCAGAGTGCAGGAAAGCACAAAATGACCGGGAAGAGAGGTGGCGGGCTGAGGAGAGTAAGTGGCAGGCTGAAGAGAGGGCTGAAGCTGAAAGGTGGCGGCAGTGTGATAAGAGGAGGCAGAATTCAATGCTGAGGCTGCTGGAGGATCAAACTAATACACTTCAGCGTATGGTTGAGCTGCAGGAAAGGCAGCAGGCGCACAGACCGCCACTACAGCCCCTGTGTAACCAACCGCCCTCCTCCCCAAGTTCCATAGCCTCCTCACCCAGACGCCCAAGAACATGGTGGGGGGGCCTCCAGACACCCAGCCACTCCACCCCAGAGGATTGCCCAAGCAACAGAAGGCTGGCATTCAATAAGTTTTAAAGTTTTAAACTTTTAAAGTGCTGTGTGGCCTTGTCCTTCCCTCCTCCACTACCCCTCCCGGGCTACCTTGGCAGTTATCCCCTATTTGTGTGATGAATGAATAAAGAATGCATGAATGTGAAGCAACAATGACTTTATTGCCTCTGACAGTGGTGATCGAAGGGAGGAGGGGAGCGTGGTTAGCTTACAGGGAAGTAGATGAACCAAGGGGCGGGGGGTTTCATCAAAGAGAAACAAACAGAACTTTCACACCGTAGCCTAGCCAGTCATGAAACTGGTTTTCAAAACTTCTCTGATGCACACTACGCCCTCTTGTGCTCTTCTAACGGCCCTGGTGTCTGGCTGCGCGTAACCAGCAGCCAGGCGATTTGCCTCAACCTCCCACCCCGCCATAAACGTCTCCCCCTTACTCTCACAGATATTATAGAGTGCACAGCAAGCAGTAATAACAGTGGGAATATTGGTTTCGCTGAGGTCTAACCGAGTCAGTAAACTGCGCCAGCGTGCTTTTAAATGCCCAAATGCACATTCTACCACCATTCTGCACTTGCTCAGCCTGTAGTTGAACAGCTCCTGACTACTGTCCAGGCTGCCTGTGTATGGCTTCATGAGCCAGGGCATTAAGGGGTAGGCTGGGTCCCCAAGGATAACTATAGGCATTTCAACATCCCCAACGGTTATTTTCTGGTCTGGGAATAAAGTCCCTTCCTGCAGCTTTTGAAACAGACCAGAGTTCCTGAAGATGCGAGCGTCATGTACCTTTCCCGGCCATCCCACGTTGATGTTGGTGAAACAGCCCTTGTGATCCACCAGTGCTTGCAGCACTATTGAAAAGTACCCCTTGTGGTTTATGTACTCGCCGGCTTGGTGCTCCGGTGCCAAGATAGGGATATGGGTTCCGTCTATCGCCCCACCACAGTTAGGGAATCCCAATGCAGCAAAGCCATCCACTATGACCTGCACATTTCCCAGGATCACTACCCTTGATATCAGCAGATCTTTGATTGCGTTGGCTACTTGCATCACAGCAGCCCCCACAGTACATTTGCCCACTCCAAATTGATTCCCAACTGACCGGTAGCTGTCTGGCGTTTCAAGCTTCCACAGGGCTATTGCCACTCGCTTCTCAACTGTGAGGGCTGCTCTCATTTAGGTATTCATGCGCTTCAGGGCAGGGGAAAGCAAGTCACAAAGTTCCATGAAAGTGCCCTTATGCATGCGAAAGTTTCGCAACCACTGGGAATCGTCCCAGACCTGCAACACTATGTGGTCCCACCAGTCTGTGCTTGTTTCCCAAGCCCAGAATTGGCGTTCCATTGCATGAACCTACCCCATTATCACCATGATGCCCACATTGCCAGGGCCCGTGCTTTGAGAGAAGTCTGTATCCATGTCCTCATCACACTCGTCACCACGCTGACGTCGCCTACTCGCCCGGTATCGCTTTGCCAGGTTCTGGTGCTGCATATACTGCTGGATAATGCGTGTGGTGTTTAATGTGCTCCTAATTGCCAAAGTGATCTGAAAGGGCTCCATGCTTGCCGTGGTATGGAGTCTGCACAGAAAAAAGGTGCAGAACGATTGTCTGCCGTTGCCCTGACGGAGGGAGGGGCGACTGACGACATAGCTTACAGGGTTGGCTTACAGGGAATTAAAATCAACAAAGGGGGTGGCTTTACATCAAGGAGAAACAAAAACACCTGTCACACAGAATGGCCCCCTCAAGGATTGAACCCAAACCCCTGGGTTTACCAGGCCAATGCTCAATCCTCCCTCTGGTATTTCAGGCAGGACTTCATGGAGGGAGGGAGAGATGGGGGAGCAAATGAATACAAAACAAATCTGGTCTATTTCTTGTTTTGATCCATTCCAGCTATCTTTTACATCTTTGGCTGGCAGCAGACAGTGCAGAAGGACTGCAAGCCATCCACATTTCCTGGCTGCTCGGCAGAAGAGGTGCAATAGGACTGCTAGCCATCCTCATCTCATGCCTGCCCGGCAGAAGATGGTACAATAGGACTGCAAGCCATCCACATCTCCTGCCTGCTCACCATAAGATGGTACAATAGGACTGCTTGCAGGACTAAAGAGAATGACCTGGTCGAGTCACTCTAGTCCCTGCACCCATATCTGCCCAGGCGCTCCTGACCGACCTTACCGAGGCGGCCAGGAGCACCTCGGACATGATGAGGATGGTTTTCAGGCCTATTGTACCGTCTGCTGCCACAAGGCAATGTGTTGCTGCTGCTGTGTAGCAATGCAGTACCACGTCTGCCAGCACCCAGGAGACGTACGGTGACAGTGAGCTGAGCGGGCTTCATGCTTGCCGTGATATGGCATCTGCACAGGTAACTCAGGAAAAAAGGCACAAAATGTTTGTCTGCCCTTGCTTTCACGGAGGAAGGGAGGGAACAGGGGCCTGACGATATGTACCCAGAACCACCCGCGACAATGTTTTAGCCCCATCAGGCACTGGGATTTCTACCCAGAATTCAAATGGGCGGCGGAGACTGCGGGAACTGTGGGATAGCCACCCACAGTGCAACGCTCTGGAAGTCGACGGTTGCCTCGGTATTGTGGACACACTCCGCCGACTACATGCACTTAGAGCATTTGTGTGGGGACATGCACAATCAACTGTATAAAAATGCTTTCTACAAAACCGACTTCTATAAATTCGACCTAATTTCGTAGTGTAGACATACCCTGAGTTGGAGAAAGGATTCCTTTTTCTCCCTGTATCCTCTGAACTACCCTGAAGGAGGCACAGTTGGTCTTAAAAGAGGCAAAAATTTACCCCATTTGTTTCTACAAATGTTGGCTGTGAAGCTTAATGACAATTCAATCAACATTGAAAAATACTTCACTGCTGATCTTTTTAGCAGAAAAATCAAACTACTCTGGAATTCTGGGTAGAGTTTTGGCCTGTGGGCAGAATTCTGGAATGTGGACAACAGTTAAGTAACACCACTTTGCCTCTCAGTCTGACCCCGAGATACAGGTTGTCTGCACCCATGCTGATAGATTCATTTAAAACACATCAGCCTTACAGCATATACAAGTATAAATGACAAGAATATGCTTGAGACATGTGAATGATAGGTGCAGGAGGTGTCACCATTATTAAGGAAAAGTTTTCACCCTTTTGGTAAAGATTACACACTCAATTCTCCCCTCTCCTGTAGCGCATCACATAAAACCTACTAGATTGTTCTCTGGGGCAGGTGGTTATAAATTTATAATTTCTGTTATTTTGTTTTCAGCTTCATTTTAGGTTTTCAATCTGTTTTATTGTTATAGGATTGAAATAAGTACTCAGAACTGGGTAGATCATATCATGTAAGCACTACTATTGTATCTGTGTCGGTCCCAGGACACACTGTATAATATCATGTCATAGGATGCTTTTAATTTTCAAATAGTTTTAATTTGATCAGCTAGACAACAAAGAAAAAAACTGCACTAACCAGTCCTCGGGAGACTCACAGCAATTTATTATCTATTCCTTCACTTCTTCTACAACCCTAATTGGTATATATGCATAATGTCACAGCCAATTCCAGAAATCAATGCTTTCACTAAATTCCCCAGTAATTTCTCAGCTATCATGTACTTTCATAAAATCCTGGCTCTTCAAGGAGTCTTTCCATTGACTTCAGTGGGCTTTGGATCAGACCACACATTTCACTCTGTTTTAAAACCTTGGTAAGTCCTTTGCCTTGATAATAACCACACCTAAAATAATTACATTCACAGCTATTTTAACTAGCACTTTGCTCTATGGCATCAGATGAATTAAAAACAGTTAAATGGAGTGTAAAGAAACAAGTAAGCTTATTTTCAGGAAAGTAGCAACAGACTCTTGATTATGCTATGAATTACAAAATAACTGTGTAATAAACAAATCTGGAAACCATCAGCAAATTATAAATAGTTTACTGTTCCTGCTCTTGACATCTGTCGCTATGTGCTACTGCTGACAATAGAAATTAATACTCTGCTGCCTGACATTTTGGGTATTGAAGCTTCTAAAACAGTTTAATATTATCTAAACTAAAAAAAATTAATAGATGCATTAACAAATCAGCACTCTGAAAGTCAGAAAAAACCTGCTGTTTGCAAAGGATATAGACACAAGCCGGCTTGCTAGACAAGTTATAATGTTGAAGCATGAAAAAAGTATGCAACTGCCAATCATGTTACAACCTCAACTTCACTTCTCTTAATCTATTCAATGACATGTCCAGAATGTCACAAAAATGTACACCTAGAGGCACCAATTCTTCATTTGACTAAGTTCTGCGAATTCCCATTTGAAGTAGCCACATCATGGAATGCATCCATTTCCCTTTTGACTTGTCATTTTTCCTCCTCGCGTAGTAGTTCAGCCAATAGTATTTTTGTACAGTGCTTACAAAAAGTTTCATAGTTTGACCATTTTATATTTCATTACTTATAAAGTAGTTCATGAGCATTCTTATACCATTATTACCATTGTCACAGCTCAGAGCCATTTGTGCTTTAATACATGGCAAAAGTACATTTTATTCACTGTGTACAGTAATGTTCCACTCAATCTCTGGATTTAACTGGGGTCACAAATCCCTCCATCTGTACTGCAGCAGTTTTCTACTGTAGAGCTGCAGTATTAGCTTCTTTTCTAAATAAAATGCAACACACAAGGTCTCAATCTTTTAGAACTGCACTAAAAATAGTTACACATATGTCATACCTTTCCTGCACACTCTCTTCTTTTAAATGAATGTTAACGTTAAAGGGATTGTAGTCCTGTTAACTGTGTTTAAGGGATCTAAATTCGCATTCTGAGACCCCTGGACTACCAGAGGCTGGCTTCACCCCTATGAGAAGAGCACTGTGTTCCTCTCAAAAGATCACTCTTTTTCTTTCTGACATCTGGAGCAATGTTGACAAGTTCTAGAGGGAATTACATCTTGTGCTCCTGAGCTAAAAGAAGGATTGTAGAGATAATGATATGGATCCTTTACGGGGAAGAGTAAAGAGAAGGAAATTGTGGACTCTTGAAGTGCTTAGACTCCACGCAACATACACCCTACACAAAAATTAAGCAAACTTTTTTAAAATGGCAAGGTTGGTTTAGTTTATACTAACAACCACCAGAATATTCTGGGTGCACCCACAGCAGGCAATGAAGTATCCATTTTCCAGCACAGGTGCAGCTATATCCTGCCAGCTCAGGTGTTTTGACTACTCTGCAATGAAAATCGCACATTAGTACAAATGCCTACTTACACTGTTGTTAGCTCTTGTACAGTTTCACTCTTTCTAGGAAATGGATACAAAACTGTTTGATGTGTAAAACCCCAGAACAAAGGTAGTATGTAAGATTGCCCTGAACTCATTCTGTTGTGCCTCAGTGCTGTAAATAATATGATCCTCTACCAAAAGATTTCAAAATATAAGGTGCTCTTACATAAACAACATACAGGTTCAGGGTGTTCAGAGCAGAGAGGGCATCTCTGTATCTCCCTGCTTGCATCATTTAAACCAGACCCTGTAAAGTCATTTTGGCAGATCTTTTGAGCCTCAATGAGCACAGATCTAATCTGAGGATTTAATCCACACCACTATCAGCCCAAGCAAGGAGGAAGTGGAACAGGCAGATGTCATCGGAACGGCCAAACATCATTGCATTTTGGCATGTCCATAAACTCGTTTCAATTATTTTACTTCACAAAACTATACAATTGCCCCAGATATTAAAATATTAAAAACTTTCGTATTTACCATGCTGGGGGAGGGGGCAGGTGTATTACAATGGACGGTGTGCACTGAACAATTTATACCCACACCTCCCTATTAAACCCCGCCCCCCAACCACCCCATCCCACTCTGGGTAGCGCTGCCCCCAAGTTCGGGGTCAGTTTCGGCCCGTCTCAAGCAGATCTACAGGAAGGGTTGCAGACGCTCAAACGACTTACCTAAGGCAGGATGTGCGGGCGCGCGAGGAAGCGCCGCTCCGCGAGCGCTAGAGAAGGAGTCCGACCCCACACGGTATTTAGGGCGGGGAAGGGCAGAACCCAAAGCGGAGCGGGCTGGGGACAGCGGCTGCTGTACGTTGCCTCGGGAGCAGCATGCAGCGCGCTGGATGTACCTGCTGGTGCCCGAGCACGCTGCCGGCCTGCGCCGGGGTCGCTGTAGGCGCCAGAGGGCCCCGCCGTGGCTGCTCGCTGCCGCCGCCCGCCTGCTGCTCTCTTTCCCAGAGGAGGCTGCCCGGGCTGGGGACGGGGAGCCGCGACAGGCGCTGCTCCTGGGGCCCGAGAGAGGGACCCCCTCCCGCCTGCGGGGCGCAGCTGCAGCTCGGCGCGGTGCATGCGGGGCCGGCGCTGGAGGGCGCCTCCTTTTCCCGCCCGCCCGCGCGAGTGACTCGGCGCCGGGGGCGGGGGGCAGCCCCGCTCCGGCCTGGGAGGCGCCGCTCGGAGGAGCCGCCACTTACCGAACGATCCGAAAGCAACAGGAGCCCGCCCCGGCGCGCCTCGGGGCACTAGGACTAAGCGCAAACCCGGTGCAGCCGGTCACATGCGAGCAACAGCTGCACGGCAGGGACATCTGCTGGGTGCGTGCCGCTTCCTGGCTCCCGGCCTGGTCGTGTCAGTGCTGGGGGGGACGGGGTGTGCGACAGGCAAACCCCAGCTCGCCCTCTCCTCCAGGGACCTTCTGTGCTGGAGCGGCCTCGGCACCTCCTGAGGGGTGGCCTGCCCCAGCGTTGTCCAGCAGAGGAGAGGCTCGCTCACTGGATTCAGTTTAAGCAGAGATGGGGCCTAAACAGAGCTGGAGAGGGAACCAGTTTCGGGGGGAGGTATTGAAAATTTGACGTTTTCATTTTGCAGGGCTCAAAACAGACCAATTTTTGACACTAACTCCCCCCCCCCCATTTGTTTTGTTCATATTTTTTTAAAATAAACAGTGTGTTCTAAATGGTTAGCCGAACTTTTTGATTTCCCCCAAATCAGGTTTGTGGTAAACAAAAAAATTCTACAGCAATTGCAACAAGATTAGCAGTATGAATCTTGATTAAAAGAGTGATGAGAAGTATCACACAAATTTGGGGGAAAAAATTAGAGTTTTGTGAAAAAAATGTGTATTGTCATTCAAAAAATGTTGACCAGCTCTGGTCCAAACATTAGCAATTCCTTCGGTCCAGTTTGTTGGTTTGGGCCCATCTCTAATTATAAGGTAAGTCTTTAAAAGTACCCCAAAAAGAACAGGTGTACTTGTGGCACCTTAGAGACTAACCAGTTTATTTGAGCATAAGCTTTCGTGAGCTACAGCTCACTTCATCGGATGCATGCAGTGGAAAATACAGTGGGGAGATTTATATACACAGAGAACATGAAACAATGGGTGTTACCATACAGACTGTAATGACCCATCCACTCCCACTCTTTATTCAAGCCTAAGTTAATTGTTTCCAGTTTGCAAATTAATTCTAATTCAGCAGTCTCTCGGAGTCTGTTTTTGAAGTTTTTTTGTTGAAGAATTGCCACTTTTAGGTCTGCTACTCTAAAAGTACCCCGTTGTTCTCTGAAATAAAGTTGCTGCTGTCATTCCATTTCTCTAGTACCACTATCCACATGATGTAAATCACTGTTTGATTTCCTCCTTACCAGAGAGGCTAAGGTGTGCATGGACCTGGAGAATGAACTATCCTTTCAATCTCCAAGGTGCTCCTTTCACACTAGGCTCCAATTCTGAAAAATACTTCAGCCTTGTCTACACTGGCAAGTTTCTGCGCAGTAAAACAGCTTTCTGTGCTGTAACTCCCCAGGTGTACACACTGCCAAGGCACTTAGTGTGCAGAAACTGCGCAGTTGCAGCGCTGTAAAAAAACAAACAAACAAAAAAAAAACACCCCCACAAGAGGTGTACAGCTTTCTGCAATACAGCACCACAGTGCCAGTATAGACACCCTGGTTGATTACAGCGCTGCAGTTGCCCTCCAGGAGGTGTCCCACAATACCTCTTCTCACCTCTCTGGTCATCCGTTTGAACTTTACTGCCCTGCCCTCAGGTCACCAACCGTAAGCCTCACCCCTTAAATTCCTTGGGAATTTTGAAAGTCCCCTTCCCGTTTGCTAGGTGACGCGTGCAGTGGTCTCAGCGCATCTTTCCAGGTGACGATGCCTGCTCCACACACCAGGTGATCCTCCACTTGGAACAATGCCGAGCTGCTGGTCCTCATCAGCTTTTGGGGAGAGGAGGCTGTCCAGTCCCAGCTGCGCTCCAGCTGTAGGAATTATAATACTTACGGACAGATTTCACAGTGCATGACAGAAAGGGGCCATGACCGGTACACCCTGCAGTGCAGGGTCAAAGCAAAGGAGCTGCAGAACACCTACCATAAGGCGTGGGAGGCAAACCGCCACTCCAATGCTGTGCCTATGAGCTGCCAGTTCTACAAAGAGCTGGACATGATACTCGGTGGCGACCCCACCTTCACTGCGAAAGCCACTGTGGATACTTCAGAGTGGACCGAGCCAGAAGGAAGAACTCTTGGAGGGGGACCCAGAGGCAGAGGACAACTCAGAGATCAGAGATGTATGCAGCCAGGAGCTCTTCTCTACCCCGGAGGAGGCTAGCCAGTCACAGCTGTCAGAGCTAGGCGAAGCACGAACAGGAGAAGAGGAATCTGGTAAGTGACTTTGATTTTGGGAATCTCTGAAGCAAATTGTTGGGGGCAGGAGGGTTGCAGAAAGAAGGCTTGTGTCTGCAGGATGCGTGTACCACCACATGCCTAGTCTGAATGGCGGAACAGGGTGTTGATTGACTCCCTCACTTCCCGGGAATCTGCCTCAGAGATCTCCACGAAACTCTCTGAGATACTGGGTAATCCGCTGCCGCAGGCTCTTTGGCAGAGCTGCTTTGTTCCTTGCCCCATTAAGGGTAACTTTCCTGACGTCACTTGGGGGGGTGGGTGGGAGATTATTGCTGCACACAGGCGAGCTGCATAAGAGCCAGGGCAGAAGGCACAGTCTTGGAGAAGACCCTCCCTTGATTCGCTGCTCACCCTCAGCAGCGAGATATCTTCCATAATGAACACAGCCTGTAGAAAATGTGGGGACAGTAATGATTATAAGGCCCCTCCCTACAGTGCTGGCTCTCCCCAGGAGCCACGTGCCCAGTGTACACTATGGTCCTGGAACACTGATTTCCCCTGCCCCTGTGGTTACTCACCATTTTGGGGGCTTTGTGGCTCATGTGCGCTTGCCTGGGGTCAGCCAGTTAGTGACAGGTATGTGAATAGTGGCTGTGTTTTAAATCACTGAATCAGTGGTTGGGTGTTGCAAACAATACTGCTTCTGTAAAATGTTGCTTTTTGGCTTCACAGGTACGACCTTGGGAGCCCAGCCTCCTTCTTTGTTATCGCCAGCTGAATGGCTGCACAGAATTAGAAAGCAGCCACGAAGAACTAAAGAGGACTTTCTGCGTGATGTCATGATGCGCTCCGCAGCCAAAAAACAAGAATTGAAGGAGTGGTGGGACAGCAAGAAGAGGGACCGAAAGGAGAATGCGGCATGCCAAAACAAAGCCATGGAGTGGCTCTTAAAAGTTATGGAGCGCCAAGCAGATGTGCTCCAGGCACTACTAGCACTACAAACCAAGCAGCTCCGCACCCACCCTCCCCTGCAGCCGCTGTTGCAAAAAACTCTTTCCCATGCTGCCCCCAGACACCGCCAACACACTCTTATCAACCTCCTGGCTCCAGTCTGTACCCCCTGCATTCCACTCCTGCCCCGTCACAGTCCAGCCCTACGGACTCCCAGTACCCACTGCACTCAACACCTGTCCCTCTGCAGTTTAGCCCTCCTCAAGAACAGTACCCACTGCAACTGTATTCCAAAGGATAAGGTTGCATAGGATACCTGGACATACACAAATCTTTAACCGTCCTGGGACCCCACCTCCTCCTGGGACCCACCCTTTCCGCATCCCCCACAATGCTGATGTGTTTTTTGTTTGTCTCTCTCCTCCGGTTGTTGTTTTTTAATAAAAATGCTTTCAGACCAAAACAAATCTTGATTCCATTAACTGAAAGCAAACAGAGCCCTGCAAAGCAACAGGCAATTTTCTTAAACCTTCATAGTGCATCGTCTGCACCAATCACAATCACCTCCTAGCATTATAAGCACTGCACTCCTGAGCATAGCAACAAATATTAGTGGATTTCAGCTTCACATTGCTGCCTCAAGGTATCCCTGATCCTTATGGCCCTGCGCTGCACCCCTCTAATAGCCCTGGTCTCTGGCTGTTCAAATTCAGCCTCCAACCCTGAGCCTCAGTGGGTCAGCCCTGAGTGAAGCTTTCACCCTTCCCTTCACAAATATTATGGAGCGAACAGCACGTGGCTATAAACATAGGAATATTGTCATCGGCCAGGTATAGCCTCCCACATAGGCAGCGCCAGCGGGCCTTTAAACAGCCAAAAGCACACTCAGTAGTCATTCTGCACTTTTTCAGCCTGTTGTTGAACCGCTCCTTTCTGCTGTCAAGTTGCCCCGTGTATGGGTTCATAAGCCACAGCATTAAGGGGTAGGCACGGTCTCCCAGGATCACAATGGGCATTTCGACTTCCCCTATGGTGATCATCTGGTCCGGGAAGAAAGTCCTTGCTTGAAGCTTCCTGAACAGGCCAGTGTTCCGAAAGATGCATACGTCATGCACCTTTCCGGACCAGCCTGCGTTAATGTCCATGAAACGGCCACTGTGATCCACAAGCGGCTGGAGAACCATTGAGAAATACTCCTTCTGATTTATGTACTCAGTGGCTAGGTGGTCTGGTGCCAGAATTGGAATATGCGTGCCGTCTATCACCCCTCCGCAGTTAGGGAAGCCCATTTGTGCAAAGCCATCCACAGTGTCATGCATGTTGCCCAGAGTCACAGTCTTTCAGAGCAGGATGCGATTAATAGCCCTGCACACTTCCATCAACACAACTCCAACAGTCAACTTTCCCCTCCAAACTGGTTAGCAGCCGATTGGTAGCAGTCTGAAGTGCTTCCACAGTGCAATCGCCACGTGCTTCTCCAACGACAAAGCAGCTCTCATTCTTGTGCCCCTTGCGCCACAGGGCTGGGGTGAGCTCATCATACAGTCCCATGAATGTGGCTTTCCTCATTCAAAAGTTCTGCAGCCACTACTTGTCATCCCAGATGTGCATGATGATGTGATCCCAACACTCAGTGCTTGTTTCCCAAGTCCAAAAGTGGCGTTCCACTGTGGTCAACACCTCCGTGAATGCCACAAGCAATCTCGTGCCATAGCTGCTACCCATGGTGAGATCAATGTTGAGCTACTCTTGCCTTTGTAGTTTAAGGGATAACTCCACTGCCACTCATGAAGTGTTAGTGAGAGCGAGCAGCATATTGGTCAATAGTGCGGGATCCATTCCTGCAGACCGAAGAGGCAGAGCGCGCAGTACACAAACCATGGAAAGATGGCACCAAATGCAGGCGGAGCACAGGGATTGCTGGGATGCGAAGCAATGCATCACGGGGCATTGGGACAGGACCCAGGATGCCCCACGTCTCCCTCCGCCTTCCCACAACTCTTAGTGGCAGAAGAGGAAGAGATACTCTGTGAGATAGCTGTTCAGAGTGCACCACTCTGAATACCACTGCAAGTGTCGCAAGTGTGAACATGCTAATGCACGGGCAGCTGACAGTGTGAACGCACAACAGTGGTTTCCCTTCAGTGATCTCTGAGCGGCACTGTAACTCTGCAGTGTAGACGTACACTTCCACGTGTACTTAACTCTAAACTGGTGAGAAGTCTTATAGGCAGTGAGAGTGCTCACCTGCTTAAAGTTAAGCATGCACGTGTTTGCAGGATCAAGGCCTTAGGAAACTTTTTGCTGCTTTAACTGTTCAGTGAATAGAGGACTCTAATCTAGTAGACTATCAATCAGACACCTTTCATAAGCACTACAGTAACAAAAATTAAGAACTTAATTCTAACTTTGCTGCATAGGCTCACACACACATTTAGGCTTGTGAGATTTAATTTTTTTATAATTTCAATGAATATCAATTTTAAAGCTTTTTTGATGTTTATCAATTTAAATTTTCACAGGTGTGCAAAATTATGGGGGTATCAGACAATTATTTAATGATAGTGGTGTCTCTCAGATGTCTCTCAGTGGTGTCACACAGCTGTCAGTCAGACAATTCCTGTGTTGTGGCCCATACAGTGAAATTAGCAAGATTCTAGACGGTTTCATGGCTGCTTTTCAGAGAGCAGCAGCCCAGACAGACACCAGAACTACTCATAGGGGATGAGGAGACAAAATTAGCTGAGACACCCCACCCCACCCTGCAAGCAGCCAGTAGAAAGGATAGAGTAACAGGGACAATCACTCAACTTAGAAGGAAAGAGAGAGCTGCTTTTCCCAATAGCTGGGGGTGAGGAGTTCAAATATATCAGACATCTAATAGCCAGAGGCTGATAGGAAAGATGGAGCCATAAACTGAACAGCACCTCAAGTAGAAATCCTAGCTCACTCTTCATCACCAGCAGGGAATGGCAGTGAATCTAGACTAGGTCTGCACTGGAGTTCATTTAGGGGGCCCTCCATTTTCTTTCCTATCACCTCTAGCTCATATGCTTAATCCTCTAGCTGGTAGATGTTTTGTCAATTTTTCAAGCTCTGATGCAGGGTTTTATAGATCAAAATAAATTCGTTAAATGGCACTTACATTTGCAGTGGTTTAACAGTCACATTTTCTTTGGTAACTTTCCCCCCTTCTCTTTCAATACAAGGTTTTTAGCTACAGCTAAAGTGAGAGAAAAACAAAAGCAATCATCTTTATACTGGCAAACACCTTGAAAATTTAAATTCAGGAGCCCATACAAGCAGAGAGAGATGATCTATTTAATCTAACCAATCTATCTAGGCTTTTATATTGTATTTATCAGTATAGTGTAGTATCAGTGTGGTATTGAATCATCCCAGAACACAGCTAATTACCCAGAGTAAAGAAATTTGCAATTCACTGTATTAAGAAATAACTGTACAGATGTACAAAATTTCACAACTAGTGTACAGGGATTTGCATACTGTACTATTCTTGAGAAATAACTCAAGATTGGTTATACAGATTGAAATTTCCAGAACAAGCCCGAGTTAATTGTATGTATGAGGAAACAATATACAGTTAGTGATAGGTAATTAACACATCCCTACACTCTGGCTGTGACCATTTTATTTCAGAGTTGTTGTTTTTTTAATTAAAAATCATTCCAATTCATCAACAAGTAAATATCAGTGGCTTTTGAAAGTAATTATTTTTCTTGTAATCACCTGTTTAACAATGTACACAAATGCAATGATAGGAATGACCTAATATTAACAAGATATAGTGGAGAGACACACACAGGTCACAACAAACAGGGCCAAATTCTGCTGTCAGTGGCAACAGTGTAAATCTGGAGTAACTCCATTGATTTCAGTGGAGTTACCCTGGACTTACACTGCTGTAACTAATAACAAAATGTGGTGTTTACAAACTATGTACAAGAAAAAGTTGATGGTGAGACAGTGAATTATTTTAATGAGGAGAAGCATTGTTAAAAACATCAGGTTTATTGCCAATAAGAGGAGAACAAATGGCTCACTCATATGAGACAGGAAGTGCTACTGAACAGCAGGGCAGTGAAGCTGCAACTATTTTTTTTGAGATTCTGCCTTTGCAGCAAAAGAACACTTCGGAAGTGATTTTGCCGTTTACTTCCTATTCTTTCCTCTTTCTTATTGCCGTCACATTTATCTACCTCACAAACAAAGTTTGGGTATAGCCACCCTAATACAGTGAAACATTACAACACTACTAACTAGCACCATTATGCTACAAAAACATAACATTGTATGCGTTTGGTCACAGGATGCCTGTAAAGCAGTGGTTCTCAAACTTTTTTCCCCATGGACGTGAAAATTGCTGAGGGTCTCGGCGGACGACTTAATGATCATTCCAAATGTTGTTTGTACCGTTAGCTAGTTGTAAAGCACTTTGGATAAAAGCATTATATTAAAAAAACCCTTAATAAACAACATTTTTTTGTTTTTCAAGTAAAAGCAAACAAGTCATATTTTAATATCAGTAGTCTTACCTTTCTAATGTGATGGATGTGCCCTCTCTCCCCCGCCGAGCTGGGAAGGAGGGGGGTCTCTCCCTTTCTACCCCACCGCAGCAGCCCCCGAGCTGGGGCTCGGAAGGAGAGGGGTCTCTCCCTCTCTCTCCCACCACAGCAGCCCCTGAGCTGGGGCTGGGAAGGAGCAGGGTCTCTCCGCCGCCACAGCAGCCACAGAGCTCAGCCTGGGAAGGAGGGCCATCTCTCCCCGGCAGCCGCAGCCCTGGAGCTGGGGAAAGTCACCTCTTTCTCTGGCCACCGCAGCCCTGCACATTCCCAATTCCCCCCACCCCTTCTTCTCATCCCACTGCCCCCTTCCACCTACCCCCTAATCCCCCAAGGCCACCATCTCACCTTACATATGCGTCTTCTTCAGGATCCAGGCACCTAATTAGTGGAGCAACGCTTCCATGGCTCCACTAATTAGGTGGGTGGCCCTTCATTCTCTTGTGCACAGCCACCCAGGCGCGCACCTTAGAGGGAACTATCCACGGACCACCTGAACACAGACCACAGTTTGAGAACCTCTCCTGTAAAGAATAGGAGACAGTTATTGGTGTATCATCTTATTGTCATTATAACAAAAGAGCTTGTGTTGCTATTTCGGTTTATTTGATGAAAATCTATTTAATACATGTTTAAGGGCCTAATCCAAACCCTGCTGAAGTCAATGGTAGACTTTCAATTGACATCAATAGGCTTTGGATAAAGCACTAAATCAGGGGTTCTCAAACTGGGGGTCGGGACTCCTCGGGGTCGTGAGGTTATTACATGGTGGGTCGCAAGCTGTCAACCTCCACCCCAAATCTCGCTTTGCCTCCAGCATTTGTAATGGTGTTAAATATATAAAAAAGTGTTTTTAATTTGTAAGGGGGTGTTGCACTTAGAGATTTGCTATGTGAAAGTGATCACCAATAAAAAAGTTTGAGAACTACTACACTAAATTCTTATCTAATGACTTCTGGTTCTATTTATATATTGTTCCAGCTACTCCTATAAGCAGTATTTGAATGATGCCATTTATCACAGTGTATGTTTGCATGCTTTATATTTTGCAAGAACACATAACAGAATTTTAGAGACTCTAAGGTGCCACAAGTACTCCTTTTCTTTTTGCGGATACAGACTAACATGGCTGCTACTCTGAAACATAACAGAATTTGTTTATAATTGTCTTCCCAGGCAAGGACAGTTCTGATAATACAACCACAAGTAAACAGTTATAATAGAGCTGAGCCGTTGTCACATGTTAGGCATGTTGCTTTTGTATTTTTGCACGCTTATTTTAGATTTTCTGATTTGTCACCCACCCCCATAAATACATTTAAAAATGATTTGCCAGTGAACATACCAGTATTTTAGGCTTTTCCTTTTGTTCAGAAGCTGCTGTTATGTATCATCTGGTTCGCATTTTATTTAGATGTGCCTGAGAATGTAACTGGATAATTGAATATGCTCATTCTATTGTTCAAAATGTTTGGACAGTGTGTGACCTGATTTCATTTACCTGGTTTTCTGAAGAGCAATAGCCAGAAAACAAAATTATTCCTTCCAAAGGGGAGCCGAACTACAGAATATAGCATTTTGGCTACAGGTGTGCTTTTATAATGCAAGGAAATGCTATTTAAAGAAGGAAATTTGCTAAACAAAACTTTAGGTCAGTTCAGTCATGCTCATACCTAACTTCTCCTGTTTCCATCACTCTTCCGTGCAGGCTGGAGAGTAGGTTGAGAGTTTTGGTGCTGGAGATATTTTGCTGGGTGATTTTTCTTGGTATATGATTAAATTATTTATTTAATAATAATTAACCCAGGAGCCCTCAAGCCATGGAGTCCCAAGAGGCCCTAGTCCTGTAAGGATTTATGCATATGCTTAAACTTTACTCACTGTAGATAATCCTACTGACTTTAGTGTGGCTAGTCACAGCATCTAAATAAACCACATGTGTAAGTTTTTGCAGCACTAGGGCCACAGTCAGCACTCAGGGCTGGTTATTTTTTGTATACTGAAATCAACATCAGAAGGATTGAAATATTAAAACTTTAAAAAGCAGCTACCAAGCAGGAAAGTTTAATTCACAGTAACTTTAGAAAGGATATTAATGACAAGTTTAAGCAATATACATATACAACGCGAGTCATTTTGTTTTATAGACCAATTAATGTGCATGTATCATTTTTATAGGCACTTGTTAGCTCAGTGGACAGCAACAGCATCAAGTGTTCCCTTCCATATCTCAAATAAATAACTTATTTTAAATATGTGCTATGTACTAGAAGTCACAGTTCAGGGCAGCAGCTCCCATATTGCCCCTCTATGGGGCAGCAAAGATACCCACTCTTGAGCTTCTGGCCCCCCCAGCTGTCGCCTCTCTTGGGTAGAGACACGTGTCTCTCTCCCCCCTCCACCGAGGGTATTTCCAGGCTGCACTAGGTCACAGTGTTATTCCTAGCAAAAGACAGACTGCCTAACCAGACCTGCTTCGCTTCTCCCCACAGAAATGGTACACATTGTAATAGCTACAGTTAGAAGTTACCACACAATTCTTCCTAAGCTAGCCTATTTTATTCTTATGGTAAAAGCACAACAGAGAAGGCACATGAAGAACAATAAAAAAAAGCCTACATGGATGCTAATAAGCTTACCACAGATCACACCCTTGAACATGGGTTCTAGCAGGAGCAGTCCTTCAAAACTCCACCCAGGAGTTTGCCTGTGGTTTCATATTCATCCTACTCTTTGTTGAGAATAAGCACCCAATCTTATCAGGCCTTACTCCATCAAAGTCCTTCTAACCCTTCCCTAAGGACTAGGGCCCTGGATCAGAACACAAGCCTAGAATCAGTTCACCACCATGTTATTTATCCCAACATCCTTTCTTTGTCTGCTGGTCTCTAGAGAATCCAGTCTTAACCTTTGAAGAGACTATTAATAGATAATGAGCCAGACAATTGGTCCCCTCCCCATGGCAAAGCTTCAAAGGGTTGGTAACCAAAAGAGGAATTACACAGGCATAACATCTCCTCCTAGAGAAGTTACACATACAATCTGACAATAACACATAATGAACAATTGCATTTTTAATACAATAGACCTTACAGGTATTAATCTTAATTCAGTAAGGTTTAATCAGGATACTGTGTATATGTCACACTAGATGCACAATTTGCAATGAAGGTAAAATGTATTTACTTCCTTCTAGCCAAATTACTTTAGGGAATTTAAAATGAAGGTAATTCAATCTACATTTAAATCATATTTAGGTTGCAGCTAATCAACAAAACTACCAGTTTCAAAATGAAAGGTATCAATCCATCCTTAGCATATCCCATTGTGCTTTTAAATATATAGCATTGCCAATTTCTCATCTTAAACCAACAACATTTTTCTCATTAGTCAGTCAACCAGCTCATTTGCCAGGGGCCTGATTTTCTTAGATGATGAGCAATTGAAGCTTCTGATGACTAACTGGAATTTCAGGTGCTCATCACTTCTAAAGATCAGGCTCATTATGCTCAGCTGTAGTGATTTTGGGATCCAGCTCTCATTAAAACCAACTAGGATTTTCCTTGTGCTCTGGGGCTCAATTCAGATCACAAACATTCTTGATGGTGGTCTTAATAATTATTATTTTTAGAGAAAAGATCAGACAGTTCCTAGATATTGCACCTATTTAGTGCAATACTTTCAGCATAGATCTCAGTGGTGAGTATTCATTTTCCATTTTCTTTGCATGTATTCCAGATTCAAGCCTGGTTATTCAGACAGTCCATTTATCCAGTTGTGTGTCTGGGGGGGTAAACAACTCTGTGTTATCTAACTTCAGATTTATTATCTCTCACACAAATTTGATCCTACCTGAGGGATGGCGGATGAAGACAACTGTGAGGAAGATTTCTAGTTTAATAATGTCTGTTGGAATACATGATCATAGAAATCTAGGGCTGGAAGGAAAGGTTATCTAGTCCATTCCACCTGTACTATATGTCTAGACCATCCCTTACCTGTGTTTATCTAACCTGTTCAGAAATCTTGGACACAGAATTGGACAAATGAACTGTCTGAGTAACCAGTGTTGAACCTTTCCTTCAGAATTCTTTTTCTTCATCTTCAGTTCTTCATTTTAGTTTCAGTTCTGTTTTCTCCTCCCCCTGAAATATGTAAGAGAAAGTTGAGTAAAATCTCTGGAATTAACGGCTGAGTGACTGTTAGCTCAATCCTATAAACGAGAGGTTTGTTCCTGTGATGTTGGCCTCTTTTAGACATGTTTGGGGAAAAAAACTTTTCATCACTGAGAAGGCAGAATTAGGTATTTTCTTGGGTCTTTTAAATCCTTGCATTAATCAAAAGGCATTTAATATACAAAGTTGCTAGGCACTTTTTCAAATGTACTTATTACAAATCATAATTGGCAAAGTCATCACAAAGCCTCTTCTTTCCCCAGTACCAAAATGCCATCTTTTTTTTCCTTCACCCACTCATATGAATGCTCTACCCAGCTCATTCACGCAGAGAAGTTAGGACAAGCACAGCATCTGACCTCAACTTTCATAGTCTGCATGGGCAGAGCAGTGATCTCTCATATAGTTAGGACCCAAAGCATGTAAAACTTTATAAGTCAACATCTATATTCTCTTAATATATATCCCCAGAAAAACTAGGTTGTGCAACACATCATACGTGTGTGTGTGTGTATATATATATCTATCTATATAAATTCATATATACGTGAATGGCTCTGGTACATGGAGGAGAGTACAGAATTTTGTGAGCTGTTCAGGAGACGTTGTCCAGGCCTGTTGAGCCTGTCCATTGGGCTGTGGAAGCAGACAAAGAGGGGAGAACTGACTGATGTAGTAATAGAATCAGAGAGGAAAAGAAACATTGTGCGTCAAAGGAGGGCCTGATTAAATTTGGAGGAGATTGTACATATATGTTGGTGCTCTCCTAGGCCGGGGTGGGCAAACTACAGCCCAGGGGGCCGCATCTGGCCCTCCAGACTTTTTAATCCAGCCCTCAAGCTCCCACTGGGGAGCAGGGTCTGGGGCTTGCCCTGCTCTGCCACTCCAGCCGGGGAGCGGGGTTGGGGGCTTTCCCCCCTTCACACAGCTCCAGGAAGCAGCGGCACGTCCCCTCTCCGGCTCCACACGCTGCCCCCGCTCCAAGCACCATCCCTGCAGCTCCCATTGGCCGGGAACCATGGCCAATGGGAGCTGCAGGGGCGGGGCCTGCAGATGAGGCAGCGTGCAGAGCTGCCTGGCTGCCCCTATGCATAGGAGCTGGATGGTGGACATGCCGCTGCTTCTGGGACCTGCTTGAAGTAAGCGCCTCCCGGAGCCTGCACCCCTCCCGCACTCCAAGCCCCTGTCCCAGCCCTCATCCCCCTCCCGTCCTCCGAACCCCTTGGTCCTAGCCCAGAGCACCCTGCACCGCAACTCCTCCCTAGAGGCCACACCCCCAGCCAGAGCCCTCACCCCCTCCTGCACCCCAACCCCCAATTTTATGAGCATTCATGGCGGGCCATACAATTTCCATACCCAGATGTGGCCCTCGTGCCAAAAAGTTTGCCCACCCCTGTCCTAGGCAATTCTCACACTGAGTGGGCCCTACAAATGCTGACTGTTATTCACCTGACAAGAAACAGGATGTGGATAGTTTGCTAGAATGGCTCTTGTCCTCAGGCATCTGTTACCTTTTGCATATGACAGAAAACTGGTTTAGGCATCTTTCATTTCACAAGCCTACTTACAGTTTTAACAAATTAATTCAAAGGACATAAGTAGCTCTCTAGATTTTCACTAGTATCATTCAAGCACTATAATGCATTTCAAAGCAAAAGAGAATTCATTCATGTGAGACTTTTGCAGAATTCAGAGTAACAGCCGTGTTAGTCTGTATTCGCAAAAAGAAAAGGAGTACTTGTGGCACCTTAGAGACTAACCAATTTATTTGAGCATGAGCTTTATCCGATGAAGTGAGCTGTAGCTCACGAAAGCTCATGCTCAAATAAATTGGTTAGTCTCTAAGGTGCCACAAGTACTCCTTTTCTTCTTGCAGAATGAAGAGGATTACTTGTGGCACCTTAGAGACTAACAAATTTATTTGAGCATAAGCTTTCGTGAGCTACAGCTCACTTCATCGGATGCATTCAGTGGAAAATTGCAGAATGACTCAGCTGCTGAAAGCATGATTTCAGTTTACATCAAAAATAATACACATATATTATGTCTAATAACTTACTCTTGATCACCTAGAGTGGTGGCAGAAGGAAAGATAGTCAAGATCATCTCCTGCTTTACAGGAGATGCTAGTGCAGAGCTGCCTTGAAACCACTTTAACCTAGCTTTTGGAGGATCTTTTCCCTATAGGGGATCCTCAGGTAACATAGAGCTGCCAGCCACAGTGACTGAGGAAAATGAGATATGGCTAGAACTCCCTGGCTGTTGTATCATCCCATTCAGGTTGCTCTAACTTGCACCACAGAACTGGCTCAGCGCAGAACGCCCTCAGGATTGGCAGAGAAGTAGAAATCCCTTACATACACATACATACATACTCTGTTGCACCCAGTGTGCCTAGGCCAGAGTTTAGTATTTACCCTTAAACATACAGTGCATCTTTCCTAATTGAATCTGCCTATTCTTTTATATTGTAGTAAAGACTTTCAGTAAACATCTAGGAGCAGAAATGGGTAAGTGGTGAGGGTGGAGCCAGACACTGTTAGCAAAAAGTCCATTTCAGAACCAAAGCAAAGTTAAGTGGTTTAAAATATATGGTTTGCTACAGTCTGGGAATCCCAAGACAGTCAGAGAAGTGAAGACACATTTTTGTCCTTCACAAAGAGAAAAGCAAGAGTGGAAAGTAAGCAAGGGTTTGGACGCTTTTCCATAGGGGCAGCACAAAACCCAATAGCTGCACCTTGAATTTTTTTTAATTTTTTTATTTATTTTTTTTAAGAATTTTGCTCGTTATTTTGATAGCATCCTAAGTAATGTTGCTGGTAATTCTGGGGTAAATAATATTAAAAGCTTGGGTTTAAGTTTTAAAAACTGGAAATAACTTCTAATGCAGGTATAGAACAAAAAGGAGAGGCCAATGTATGTATAAATATTTAAGGAAGGAATAATAATGGTTGATAGCAGAATAGGACAAACATGGAAAATATCTGGAAAAACACTAACTGGGCTAAGGACCTCATTTATTGTATTATGTGTTAGGCTGCCAAGAGCCTGGGATAGATGTCTTGTTATTATTTTAAATATAAATAAATCTAAAGCCCACTGAAGTCAAGAGATACTGCTGATGACTTCAGTGAGTTTGGGATCAAGGCCTAAAATCATTAGTTTCTAGATTCCTGCATGTGTTACTCTTTAGAAACACAGAAACCAAAGACCATGAGAGCCTTGGTTCAGCAATGTTCACTCACTGTAATTTCAGAAAGATCAGCCGTGTGGAATATGCCCACCCAATCCTAGCAGATGATCCCTGCTCAATACTCCAAAGAAAAATGAGCAACCTTAAGTCCCTTTCCAACCCTAGCTCTGGTAACCAGTTCAGACCTCTGCATGTGAGCAAGAATCACCATGGTTAAGTATCTGAGCCACACACACATTTCTGTTAAAGTGAAATTAAGATTGTGGACACACAGGTGTGGTTTGAGTATACCTATCAAGAATGTGAGTTGAAAAAAAATAATTAGAACCCATGAAATTCCGAGAGTTATGGTTAAACTTACAAGATATCCAAAACCTTGAAAATATTCAAATTGTTAAGGTTGAACTAGGTCCCCACAAATCTCATAAGCATAAGACCTTTAATGAAAGTGTGGAAAGACTTCCTTCTGCATGCTATTTGTTTAATCATGAAAAAGCAAAAGACTTTTATATGTAGTGGAGATGACTGTAAAAGAAACCATAAAATGGCACAACCACTATACAATTAAAATTAAGGTGTTCCACTTTCTGTAGTCACTGATAAAATGAAACTGTTATGGATGCAGAAGACAGTACGATTTTCTCAGGGCATCTCTATAAGACAGGTTTGGTTACTTACATTAACTGAATTTCCAATACTTTCAGATATTTGGGTAAACATTTAACCTTACAAAGCCACTGTCCAATTACATTTTTAGAAATTGATTAATTTAAAAAGACAGTTTTTGATCCAGCACTACTTATATCCTGATTTTTAAAATATTTTTAAAAGTATTATGTAAGATTTTCTGCTCCCCTGTTAATGTTTAAAGGTGGCTTTTTTGGTTGGTTATGTTTCTTCTCTCTCTTTTACTGGGCCCAGGAGTAACACCACCAAATATGCTTGGTTTCCTTCCTCTTTTTGTGCACCCTCTTGTCTGCTGTTGCTTCAGGGTTAGGGTATGTCTTCATTGCAGTTAACTTGGGCTCTTACTCTGGTATTGCCACTCCCCAAGCACACACAACTCTCTTGCCTGAGTTTGGTCATGCTTTAAACCCTGGCTAGCTAGGGCTTGCTGGGTGCCGTTGTCACGCAGGCTGGTAACCCACCCACTTTGTAATGAGGACACAGACTAAATCACTTGCATGCTGACAGTCCTCCAATGCCTTCCCATAATTCCCCTTTCCCACGGTCCTAAAGGGACAGACATTTTCCCACAGTTCACTAGGAATCAATCATAGAGTGGCTCACAGGCCATATGGTAAGGCCCATTATTGTGTTGTTCTGTTCCAGCAAGAGGGTACTACATATTCTACGCAATTTTATGTGGGCAATAACCGGAGAGATCTTGTGTAAAAAGTTCTCTGCCAAGAAACACTGTCACGGTGCATCCAAAGTTAGCTGGCTGTCCACCGATTTTGACACTGTGCTGATTAAAGAATGTCTGGATATAATTTCCACAATATTTGCCTAATCTGGGTCCAAGATAGTACAAAATGATTGAAATATGTTCAAAATGTATTGAAATAATTACTGAAAGCATCATACAGCTCATACATGATACAGGTGAAAACATAGGTAAAATGCTCAAAACCCCCTTATATTTTATCTTTGAATTATGCATGAAATTACTTATAAAGCACAGAAGTCTAGTCCATCTAGTTCATATAATACACCAAAATTTTCCTCATTGATCATGCAGACAGTGTGCAATAATCAGCCATAATGCTATTCTGGTCAAATTAGTGCTGCAAAACACTACCTCAACCTCTAATTTATCTATCATCAGCAATACCCATAGTTCAGAATAGTTGTTAATGTATTGCATTTTAACTCCAGGCAAAGTATTTGTATGATAAATGCATGATATTTTAAATTAATTTCTTCCTAAATGTTCATAGTCATGTGTTTTCCTGGCAAATAGCATATTTTCCTTAGTGGCAGCATTGCAGAACAGTAGCATATAAAGGCTTTACATCCTTACAAAGAGGTTTTGGTATCCCAAATGATGATCTATTTAATATTAAAACAAAAAAGACACGCTAGGAACACATTGAAAGGTGCTTGTACCTAGCACCACCACATTTTTCTAGCAAAAACAGTTAATATTATGGATATTGCAAGTACAGCAGTGAACATTGTTATCCATATAGATTTCCAGGAAGTGATTTCATTATTGTCTCCTACGTGTTGTGGGGGGTTTTTTTGTTGGTTTTTTTTTTTTCTCCTCCTTCTCCACCACTTTTCAGCATCCAGCATGCAACTTTTGGAAAATTAACCGAGTATTGAGCCTGACATGTGCACCACATAAAAAGAGACAGTAATAAAACTTGCAAGCTTTGGATCTGACCAGTTAAAACATGTATTCATGCAAAACCAATGTGGCCACGCTCAAGAATGGTGATGAAGACCAAGAAATCTCTTGTCAATCATCTAAGATTCACAAGAAATCCAGTTTAATAACGTATTTGTATTGTTATATGCATCTAGCCTCAAATCAAGGAGTCCACTCAATTATTTACATGTGTCAGGTAGAATAAATACCATGCATGTGCTCAAGCATGGTTGGACTTCCATGGTGATAACTGATACATTGCTGAGCATTTCAACAGCAGCTGACAAAATAATCTGATATCCCCAGTGACTCAGGATTCCATCCCACCTGCTATAGGTATTCTATAGACAAAAAGCACATAGAGAAAGCAAGTAAATGCTGTGTTCAGGAGTCAATATTACAGGGAAACAGATTGATGGACAGTACCTCTTCCAGCACGAGTTCCACATCTTTGCCCAACCCCAGGAAGACACTTTGGTCAATACCGGCCTTCCCCGTGTCTGGACCAGTCTGTCCTGCCACCTGCATTGTATACCAGAAAAGGGAGTGATACATCACTGTGGCCCATAAATGCAAGAAAGATTAACTAGATCAGGCAGAAATGATAGCTGCAGTACAGATAAAAAGAGCTGCAGCATTGGAGGATCAGAATATTGTCTTCACATACCAGGACAGTATGGCAGTTGAAGTCCGGTACCATAAAACATTTTACAGAGACTACACAAAATTTTTGACAAAGTTTGTAGATAAGGATAAGCCTGCTTGTGCTGAACAGATGTACAGCAAAGCCTACAAGATTGTATATGCCACTGTCATCCACCAGAGGCTCATTGTAGACCAGGAGGTAGTGCGGATGACAAGACTAACCCTTACCCAAGACTGTTTGCCAGAAGCTGGGAATGGGTGACAGGGGATGGATCACTTGATGATTACCTGTTCTATTCATTCCCTCTGGGGCAACTGGCATTGGCCACTGTAGGAAGACAGGATATTGGGTTAGGTGGACCTTTGGTCTGACCCGGTATGGCCATTCTTATGTTCTTACCCAGATTTTCATTGAGCTTGTAAAAAAGCATGGTGATTTGTACATCACAATGTAATTTGGTGATTCAAATTACAGATAAGTGATACATTGTATAGGCCAATATTTTCATAATCATTTAGGCACAATCATGGCAGGGAGAAATGGAAATTTAAACATCACAGCATTTTTCTAACCTTTAAGTTTGTAGAATGACATGTTTCAGAGTAGCAGCTGTGTTAGTCTGTATTCGCAAAAAGAAAAGGAGTACTTGTGGCAACTTAGAGACCCAAATAAATTTGTTAGTCTCTAAGGTGCCACAAGTACTCCTTTTCTTTTTAAGTTTGTAGTAATTCTTGAATACTATAGTAAAACAAATTTAAAGAACAGTAGCAGAATCATGACTTACAACTACGATAAATGTCCCCATGGAGAACCCTGTTTTTAGAAATCATGCATGGTTTTGTATTGCGGCATTGGCCAACTGAAATATTGTCTGATATGCAATTTCCCTCAGCTCATCTTTCATATACCATACCACAAGAATGTCAGCGAGATGGTGTACGTTGACACACTTTCAACAAAGTACATTTATTAATAGACTTCCTTATCAATCAGAGGCAGAAACAGATACAGACACAGCTGTGAGTGAAGAGGAACAAATTCATTTTCAACCACAAGCTGACCTACCATCTCAAGATCATCAGCAGAAAGTACACAAGCTCCTGATGTGCAGTCAGCTAGGACTCTGCATAGTGGTGCACTGATCATCAAGAGCACATTGGATGACGCTCCTGGAATGAGTTGTCCCTGGCCACTAACAACAATCGATTTAAGTGTTGAATCTGCAACATCTGTCGTGCCAGTTGAATTTTACAATTTGATGCTCTGAATTATTGACACACCAGAGGCACCAACACTGGCCGGTTATGTTGATCTTCCAGATGATGTGGACCTTAAACTCATATTACTTTGCCAAGACTTTGTTTACCTTGAATCAAAGTGTTGAAAATAGACACCTAAATCCCTTTGCCTTGGATTGACAATTAGACACTTGACAAGTGGTCACCATACTAAACAAACTGGGGCATTGTGCATCTGAAAATACAGTAATTAGCCATGATGACACACACCTTGCTCAGCTATAGCTTGGTAAATTTCTGATAAGATTCCACTGGGCTTTGCAAAGAAGGCTTCAACAGCTCTAGCATGGGACCATATCGATTTTTGGAGAAGAAATCCTATCTTGATACTGTAGAACCACATCGCTGAATCAAACCCCAACACCAAGCAGGACATCACTGCCAAAAGGTGTATATAGTTCTCTTAAAGCACCCCCTAGATTTGCAATAAAGCAGTACCATCAGAACAAGAGGCAAGGTCCACAAGACTTGAGTCATAATACACATGCCCCAATAAAAGCTGACAGTTACAGATCAAACCTGGAACCTGCACTGAGAAATGAACTAGCATATATTTGTATGAAGGCTCTCAATGCTGACTCATGTACACTTCCTGGAGGGACGTGTTTTCATACTACTCTTCAGCATGACTGTGCTCTTGAGAAATCAGCTATACCTTACCTTCCAGTTATTCAGGCATCACCAAACAGATGTCTACTGTCTACACAGTTCTCAAACAAAGTATTGATATTGCTGATAAGCTTGAAATTAATCATGTAGTCTTGTCTTTGACCAATATATACAAAAGCATAAGTCCAATGCAAAGATGATGACTACAGAAGACGTTTGATAGTGTGCCTAGGCAAATTGTACAGCTGCATGTCATTGCTAGGTGTCCTTGGCAAAGGATTTGTGGATGGAGGACTTCATGGCATCTTGATAGAGTCAGAAGTTGCTGCCCAAGGATCAGAGTGTTCTGAGAGGACAGTGTTATAATTGCAGCATGAGAGCACACACACACTTCTGTATGAAAACATGCAGCATCTGAAATTCCAGACTTAAATCATTTCCCATGGACAAAGCAGATAAGTACCTAGAGGTCATTAAAAGAAAATGACACTAGCATTCCCTGTTGACTTGTTTGATGTTCTGTGTAGAGCGGATGAAGTCACCAATGTAGTCATGAAATATGAAGCCTTTGTCCAGAGAGAGAGCAAAGAGAACCCAATGTTTGCCTTCTGGAGCTCTTACACAAACATGATGCAACTCTTGCTCCCTTTTGTGAGAGCAACCCAAGAGTCTGACTGGGAGTTGCATCGTTCAGCTGTACGCTTCATGAAGCCCTAGTTTTTCTCTTACTATCAGACAAACTATACCAGGTATCTTCTATCATATTGACTGGAAATGGAGAAACTGCCCATCACACACTCAGAATGTTACACAGAACTCAGCGCTCGAGGAGAGTGGACAACCCAACATCGAAGTGGACATGGGTTCTCTTAAATTGCATGTGACCAGGCAATTGAACAAATGTACAATAAAGTTTCAAAAGCAAAAGGTGGTTTGATTGGATTGAGACAAAGCCAGTCAGCAGTTTATCGCTGGATCTTGGCACAACATAAAAGAGCTGCTATAACGAGATAGCATAAAGTGATGGCAGGCGTGACTCCAGAGGCATGGAAAAAGAAAGATCTTGTCAGCACAAAAATTCAGGATGATGAGACAGCTATAATGAGCATTCTGTGCACTGCTGAATGCATGATCAATCCTTTTATACTCCTCAAGATGGACTAGTAAAAAGAACAGGAGTACTTGTGGCACCTTAGAGACTAACATGTATTAGAGCATAAGCTTGTGTGGGCTACAGCCCACTTCATCAGATGCATAGAATGGAACAAATAGTAAGAAGATACACATACAGAGAAGGTGGAAGTTGCCATACAAACTGTAAGAGGCTAATTAATTAAGATGAGCTATTATCAGCAGGAGAAAAAACCTTTTGTAGTGATAACCAAGATGGCCCATTTAGACAGTTGACAAGAAGGTGTGAGGATACTTATTGAAATAGATTCAATATGTGTAATGACCCAGCCACTCCCAGTCTCCATTCAAACCCAAGTTAATGGTATTTAGTTTGCATATTAATTCAAGCTCAGCAGTTTCTCGTTGGAGTCTGTTTTTTGAAGCTTTTCTGTTGCAAAATTGCCACCCTTAAATCTTTTACTGAGTGGCCAGAGAGGCTGAAGTGTTCTCCTACCTGTTTTTGAATGTTATGATTCCTGATGTCAGATTTGTGTCCATTTATTCTTTTGCATAGAGACTGTGCGATTTGGCCAATGTACATGGCAGAGGGGCACATGATGGCATATATCACATTGGTAGATGTGCAGGTGAATAAGCCCCTGATGGCGCAGCTAATGTGATTAGGTCCTATGATGGTGTCACTTGAATAAATATGTGGACAGAGTTGGCATCGGGCTTTGTTGCAAGGATAGGTTCCTGGGTTAGTGTTTTTGTTGTGTGGTTGCTGGAGAGTATTTGCTCAGGTTGGGGGGCTGTCTGTAAGCAAGGACTGGCCTGTCTCCCAAGACCTGAGAGAGTGAGGGATCATTTTTCAAGATAGGTTGTAGATCTTTGATGATGCGCTGGAGAGGTTTTAGTTGGGGGCTGAAGGTGATGGCTAGTGGCGTTCTGTTATTTTCTTTGTTGGGCCTGTCCTGTAGTAGGTGACTTCTGGGTACTCTTCTGGCTCCGTCAATCTGTTTTTTCACTTCAGCAGGTGGGTATTGTAGTTTTAAGAATACTTGATACAGATCTTGTAGGTGTTTGTCTCTGTCTGAGGGATTGGAGCAAATGCGGGTGTATCTTGGATCTTGGTTGTAGACAATGGATCAAGTGGTGTGTCCTGGATGGAAGCTGGAGGCATGTAGGTAAGTATAGCAACAATTTCCACCCCACCATCAACCTCAGCCTAGACCAGTCCACACAAGCGGTCCATTTCCTGGACACTACTGTGCTAGTAAGCGATGGTCACATAAACACCACCCTGTATCGGTCACATAAACACCACCGCTATACTTACCTACATGCCTCCAGCTTCTATGTGATGATCCTTCAGACACCATTTTAGTGTACCTGATTAAGCTTGCAAGAAAGTACAAGTGTACTTATCTGGACTTTGTGACAAATAAAATGTATTTTAGTCAGGGAATAAGCACTAAAGTGCAACAGCCATACACAATTCAAGATGAACACAGGATTTGAATAAGAAAATAAAATTTTGATTTATATCAATTCATACCCATCCAGAAAAACTGTCACTTATAAATATTTGATAAATGTCATGTAAAGGGGATTACGGTAAAGAGGTTTGTTTTACTTTTTCAGTGCTATTGCTGAGGAAAATAGGCAGGCTGGCTGGCAAGGAAAATAGTAATACTTTAGGTATTTACATACACTTAATGCATCTGATGCATTTTTCTATCATTTCAAGTAGTTAAGCTGATGTACCAATACTTTTTTTGAAGGTAAAGGATAACATAATCCAGCCTACACTGAAAAGTGAGTATTGCTGAGAAAAACAAATTATGGGGATGGGTAATACCTTGACCTATTCTTACTACCTAGAGATAGACATGGTAATTTATTGCACATATCTCTTAGTCTGATGATTGTAGAAAATACTGATGCATTAAACACCCAGTAGGGCAAGAATTTTTAGTTCTCTAGCGTATTTTGTCCATAAATACCAAAAAATAGGGCTGTCAATTAATCGCAGTTAACCCACATGATTAACTAAAAAAAATTAATCACGATTTAAAAAAATTAATCGCAGTCTTAATCACACTGTTAAACAATAGAATACCAATTGAAATGTATTAAATATTTTTGGATGTTTTTCTACATTTTCAAATATATTGATGTTAATTACAACAGAATTCAAAGTGTACACTGATCACTTTTTTTATTACAAATATTTGCAGTGTAAAAATGATAAAAGAAATAGTCTCAGTTCACCTCATACAAGTACTGTAGTGCAATCTCTATATCGTGAAAATCAACTTACAAATTAATTTTGTTACATAACTGCACTGCATAACAAAAAAATGCAAAACTTTAGAGCCTACAAGTCCACTCAGTCCTACTTCTTGTTCAGCCAATTGCTAAGACAAACAAGTTTGTTTACGTTTACGGGAATAATGCTGCCCACTTATTTACAATGTCACCAGAAAGTGCGAACAAGCGTTTGAATGGGACGTTTGTACCTGGCATTGCAAAGTATTTACGTGCCAGGTGTGCTAAACATTCATATGCCCCTTCGTGCCTCAGCCACCATTCCAGGGGACATCCTTCCATGCTGATGACGCTCATTAAATGAGTTAATTAAATTTGTGACTGAACTCCTTGGGGGAGAGTTGTATGTCTCCAGCTCTGTTTTACCTGCATTCTGCCATATATTTCATGTTACAGTAGTCTCAGATGACGACTGAGCACGTTGTTCATTTGAAGAACACGTTCACTGCAGATTTGACAAAACGCAAAGAAGGGTCCCATGTGAGATTTCTAAAGATAGCTACAGCATTCAACCCAATGTTTAAGAATCTGAAGTGCCTTCCAAAATCTGAGAGGGACAAAGTGTGGAGCAAGCTTTCAGAAGTCTTAAAAGAGCAACACTCCAATGCGGAAACTACAGAACCCAAACCACCAAAAAAGAAAATCAACCTTCTGCTAGTGGCATCTGACTCAGATGATGAAAATGAACATGCATCAGTCCACACTGCTTTGTATTCTTATTGAGCAGAACCTGTCATCAGCATAGACACATGTCTTGTGGAATGGTGGATGAAGCATAAAGGGACATATGAATCTTTAGCGCCTCTTGCAACACCAGCTGTAACAGTGCCATGTGAATGCCTGTTCTCACTTTCAGGTGACGTGAACAAGAAGGAGGCAGCATTATCTCCTGGAAATGTAAACAAACTTGTTTGTCTGAGCAAGTGGCTGAACAAGAAGTAGGAATGAGTGGACTTGTAGACTCTAAAGTTTTACTTTATTTTAAATGCAGTTTTTTGTACATAATTCTATATATGTTCAACTGTTATGATAAAGAGATTGTACGACCGTACTTGTATTAGGTGAAATGAAAAATACTATTTTTTTACCATGAAAATATTTGTAATTAAAAATAAAGTGAGCGCTGTACTCTTTGTATTCTGTGTTGTAAATGAAATTGGTATATTTGAAAATGTAGAAATCAAAAAATATTTAGAATATTTTAATAGAATATTTTATTGTTTAACAGTATGATTAATTTTTTAAAATCATTTAATTTTTTTAATCGCTTGATAGCCCTATTAAATGAATTTTTCCACCCAAATGGACTATTTGCAATATATTTTTCTCGTATACGACTTAAATTCTTCATTACTATTTGCCCTATAAAGACTCAGATCAGCCAAAAACGATTGAAATGTGTATGGAAGTCTATTAAAGGCAAAATTGAATGGATCGAAGTTATGGACACAACCCTATGTCCGGATGGTGTAAAAACTGGTAGCTTTGGATGTGCTGTGACAAAAAACTGCAGGGTTTCTTGTGAAGAACTTTTAACACAATATCTCTCAGGTTATTGGCTATATAAACCTGCAGAGAGTAAGCAGTGCCCCTGTTGCTAGAACAAAACTCATTTTCTAAGCACTATAGACCTCACCGTGCAGCCTATCAGCTTAATTGTTCAGTCCACCAGGTATTTGGGTTTCTTATGCAGGTTGTTTTGAGATTAGGTTTAAATCTGGAGAGTTTCATGTGTTTTGATTTTTTTTAAAAAAAAATACAGATTGCTCAGAAAATTCCAGTTTAACTGAAGTTAGTGCAATCATAATTTTCTATCTAGTACTCACATAGCACACGTCACTGTAGATATGTCTTCATTAGTTAACTCAGGTGACCAGCATCTGAGTCCGAGCACCTGAGTTAACTTAAGCTGGATGCGAGCAGCCACACTGCAAAGCTATACCCAAGTTATTGTGTCCTTATTGGTGCTTTACTCACCCATATGAGTTGCTAAGCCACTCTATAATTCTTTCTCAGTGAATGGTCAAAGAACTTGTCTGTCCTTTTATCTGCCTCTGATAGGAATATCCAGAGGGAAGTAAATTCTATATCATTTTTGCCAGAACTCACTTAATCCTGGGGCTCATGAAAATGCTCCTGAAGACAGAATTCAGATTTTGGCCTGGGTCAGATTTCAATAAATAGCAGGTTCGTTTTGGTTGCTTTAACTCCCCCAAAGTGGATAGCCACTCTTCTAAAAAGTCCGGAAGCCCATTTCCATTTCAAGTTACGCAAGATAAACACTGAATTCAACTGGTAATATAGTCAGCATACTTCCAGGAACAATATGTCAGCAAAGAGTAGTTTTATAGTTTTGTTTGGACCTTACTGTTGCCTCCATTTCTCACGATAAACTATTTGGTATCAATGGGAAAACAAATTAATAAGTTTTCCAACCCCCCCCTTCATCTCTACACACAAATAGACCAGTGGCATGATGGATTTATCAGACTAAAGGGGAATATTTGGTAGGAGCCTCTTACTAATAATACTGACAGTATGAACCTGTGGTCTAATTAAACATAAAAATCCATCAAACCAGGAACTAGCTGTTTAAATCTGGTCACCTTATCCCATATCTAGAATGGAGAGGGATTCTGAAAATTGTTTGACTTAAATGGGCAGTATTCAAGGGGCAAAGACCTCCAGCCTCTTTTGCATCTAAATTATAAGTTATGATAAACAGGAAAGTATATGTGGAAGTGATGCTGCATGCACACACACACAAAAAATCTAAAGGGGGGTGCTGAAGATAAAAACTGCCCCAAAATTAAGTCCAACATGCTTACCAGGTTAAAAGCTACTAAACTATTCATTCCATCATGAATCTGTTTTGGTTCTTTTTCCCCTCTCCGGTTATGCTGAGATTAGATTGAAACCCAAAGTTCCATATTTTTTAAAAATTTAGATTGGTGAAAATTCCAGTCTCACTGAAGTTAAAACATTATAATCTCACTGTCTAGTACTCATAGTCCACATTGTTTTATTTGAGCACCCACTGTAGTTAATCAATGGCTGTTTTTAGTAACACTAGAAATTGAAGATGTGTACCATCTTTGGCTATGAAGTTAAATCTATCTTCATTCTTGCTCCTTTCCAAAGTATTTAGTAGAAACAAATGGTTGTAAATCATGACAATGCATTTGTAATAAACTGTAGGAGATACTTTTACCAACTGGCTACATGACTAGACAATCATCTTAGAAACACCTTTTAGAACTGCTGTTTACATATATAGGTTATAAATTTAAGAGTTCTGTGAAAGTCCTAAGCAAACTGTTTTTTGGGTGAGTTATAGCAGTAAATAGATGTAAATTACAATTACACATAGGAACAGCCAGATGGAATCAGACCAGTGGTCCATCTAGTTCAGTAGGCTGTCTCCAGCAATGGCTAGTACCGGTTGCAAGAAATCTTGTGGACCCATGTGAAATAATTTTCCCATAGGAGAAACTTCTTAACTATCAGTTAATAGTTGTCTTATGGCTTGAAGCATAAGGGCTTATATATCCGTTATTTTATCCTATCTACCATAGATACGTCTGCTGATGTTTATGTTTAATTCTTTTCTGAAGCTTAGTAAGCGCTTGGTCTCTATGACTCAGACTCCAACTTTAAGGCCAGAAGACACCATGATCATCTAGTTTGGTCTCCTGCACATCACAGGCCACAGAACCTAACCCACTCACTCCTGGAGTAGGCCCATTAATTTTGGCTGAAATGACTGAAGTTATCAAATCTTGATTTAAAAGTCTTCAATTTATTGAGAACCCACCATTTATTCTAGTTCAAACCAGCGAGTGACCCACGCCCCACATGGCAGAGGAAACAAAAAAAAAAAAAAAAAACACCTCTAGCATCTCTGCCAACCTGACCTAGGGGAAAATTCCTTCCAAACCCCAAATATGGTGATCAGTTAGAGCACGTGGGGGAGACCCTCAAGTCAGAAAACTGGGATAGAATTCACTGTAGTAATTCAAAGTACCCCCCCCCCCATGTGCCATCTCTAGCTGTCATTCTTAGCAGTATTTTTGTCCCATTTTTAGTCATCTGATCACATTAGCAGCATTTAAAAAAAAAAAAAAAAAGCGGCCACACATGGAGCAGAGATGCTCTGAGCCAACCACAATGACTCCCATTAAAAATCTAGTCCTTTTAACCCTTTACCAAGTTGAAAATTGACTGATTATTCCCATTGTTTTCTTACTTTCACTTTGTGGCCATAATTTCTTACACGATTTTAATTGTTATACAGAGTAAGCGTTTCTGCTTCTCAGAGCTTGTAGCAGCAAAGCGCCTCATTGGGCTACCTTTGGCACACCCACCATACTCATCGTTGCCTCCTCTTTAAACCTACATGTTGTGAATAAGAGCTATATGTAGTCTGATACAGCCTTCAATCTTTGAATTACAAAGTAATGTGCTACTTTTAACAAATATGTTCTGTTACCATTTTCATAAAAGCACCACCATATTGTGTGTATGTTTTGTTTGGTTAACTGCTTCTTAATTGTCTTGGTGGTTTGTAAAAGTCACATTTCTGAATATGGACAGAACAGTGATAGTCAGGCATCAGGAGCACTGCACCCTTTTATGAAGGTTACACAAATCATCAGCAGGTTTTATTGTTCAGAATAATCCTTCCTCTAAAGTTAAGGTGACTAAAGCAAATTAATTCTTACTGCACTTCTCTAGAAGCACTGAAATAAGGGGTAATATATCAGGGCTTTCCTATCAAATTTCCATTGAAAACTACAAAGATATCATCTGCAATAGGATATTCCTTTACTTACAATGTAACTGTCTAGCTATAAACATTTTGAATTGTCACAGCCTAAGATCTTGTGTACAGCCGAACATTTTCCCTTGTGTCAAAATAAAATCCTAGCAACTACCCCTACATGGAGTAAGATCAGTAGTATTTACTTTACAGTACCCTCTTTTTTCCATTTTACCACTTGTTTACAAAGAAAACCATTGGAATACAGGAATCTCACCTTAGAAGGAGTGATATTTTGCTTTCAAGATTCAATTCAGGTTTACACTATGCCAAATACATTTTAGCACAATAAAACAAACATACATAAGAATGCTGAGTTACAGACTAACATTTTGACCAACACTGGCTGGATGTTGTAGAATCCCCAACATTAATATGGCATATACATAAAACACACATTATATGGTCCTCAGTGAAGTATATTCATAATTCCAGACTGCAGTGTGTCCTCCCATGGTTTTTTAATAGGTTATTTTAGAGTTGTCCTTGCATTTCATTTTCAGAAGATAACTACCAGGGCAGTGAAAAGCTATATGCATGGAATTTCTGTACAAAGTGAAACATCTTAAGTCTCACTGAAGTCAATAGCAAAACCCTCCCATCTGTTGTATTTATGGGCCCAATCAAAGGTCAGGGATGCATCATATGAGGCACTTTATAAATATACACCAAGAAGTCAGTCTCTGCCCCAGTATGGTGTTAAGTGTCTTTAGAGAAAGACACAGGGCTGGCATGCTCAACTCCAACCCAAGATGCTGCATTTCCTCTTCCCCTGCCTACAAGATGATGTATTTTCATAGACACCATGGCAACAGACAACCGACGTCCATTCTGGCTCTGCTTCATTGACTAATTTATGCTGTCCAGCATATATGTAGTAATATGTATTATCTGCTCCATATTTTTATATATATTAGTATGCATTAAGCACAAATAATTGTAATAATGGTGTAGGCTAGTTTTAGGCTACATCACAATCCCATAACTTCTTCCATTTGGCATAAGCAGATAAGAAACTTGTCAAAATCAAGATACATTCATTCTATGTCTTAGTACAAGCTAGGGGAGGCACCTTCATGGACCAGTACCTAGAATGCTAGTATCTAAATCAAAGATACAGAAAGAACAGAAAAACAAGTTAGGGAGCTGGGTTAGATTTTAGTGACCTGTAAAGAGAGATTCAGCTGGTATTATTTATACATAATACAAGTTGTAATGTGTAACTTGGGGAGCACACCTTCTGTGTAAGGTGAATGTATCATCACTGCATGACATGGCTTCTCAGAGGCTGGTATCATATATAACCTTACTCCTGTACCATATTATTATTGTCTTAGAGCAGTAAGACATGTTTACATGGTTCATTATTAATGAAAGTGTGGTGGTCAAGCAATTGACTATACAATTTATCAACACCCACAAATTCACCACCAACCCCAGTAAAATCCTGCTATTGTGGCTAAAAATCACTTTTGGAAACCTGCTCTTCTAGGGACATCTACCCTGATTTCACCAACATTCCCCACAGATTTCCAGTGCCCCGTAGTTATGCAACTAGCCTGACTTGCAAAGATAAAACTAGACATATTCATGCAGCGCTATCCAATTCCCCCGTATCAAAAACTTGGTAGTTACATTGCTGTCAAATTAGGCTACATACATGTAAAAAGCAAATTGCATTTACAGAAATTAAGGCAAGACAAGTACAATAAAATTTATTAGAACAAGACTTGATTATTGAAACATATTTGCATTGTACCAGATAATTTTTGGTTGCTAGTTTTTAATAAGGAATCCCTTGATTTACCCAGATAAAAGATATTAGACCAAAGAGGATGTGGAACACATATTGGTAAGGATATATATTTTAATCTTTTTTTTTATCCTTAAAAATCCCTACTTTTTCCAATAGTGTAGAGTTTTGCCCACAACATGCTGTAGAGACAGTGCGATTAAGGAAACCGTCTTAATTGTTTACTCTGCTTTGGGCTGCAGTTTATTTTTTTCTGGCTGAAAGAAATACTCTTCAATAGCACTGACCAGCTCACCTAATTCCTCCTTCAGTTGGTCAGGGTCACTAAAACAAAAAAGAAACAAAGTAAACAAAACCAAATCATAGTAGAGCAGCAAAAAAGGCTAGAAGAAAAGGAAAAACGGGGTATATTGTGAGGGCTTGTCAGGACAGTCAGTGCATGGCAAGCTGGGATGTAAATTACTGGACACTAGGAGTCCATGTGGACCCTGCTACTGCATGATAGAAGTTCCCCAGTGTGCACTGATTTACACCCCAGCTTGCCCAAGCACTAACTGTTAGTCTAGCCTAGCCCGCAGTCTCATGTGTGATGTTTTAACAGCACATTTTCTATTAATGCTAGTAAAATTGTGCGTTTGATTTCTTAGTCCCACATGTGGGACTAAGTCAGCGTTTAGCTCTAACCTTTTTGTATCAAGGAGGTGAATTTACATGTTTGTCCATGTTTTTCTAATTATTTGATATGACAACAGCTGATTTAAGCTTCAAATATTTCCCATTTCATTCCTAGTTTGTATGTTTAGTAACATTTAGACCTTGTATCACTTTTCTTTCATTCATGATAAAGCATAAATACAATTAGCCTTTTTTAACAAAAGTTAGCTTATTTTATAAAATACTTTATAAACACATATTTGTATTTTTGAATCCATCTGTTGCCTCTCATCTTAGATTGTAAGCTTAAGAACTGCCTTTTTCAGATATTGTTATTTAGAGTCTATCACAATGGGATTGGGGCCTTTAGGCAAATATTACCATAATATTCAACATTAAATATTTAAAGATCAATTTTGACGAGCAATTCATAAACAGTGTTTTCTATTTGAGTTAGTTGTTAGTGTCCAAAATCTTCAATCATCACTATAGCTTAGCAGTCAAAAACTTATGAATAGCTACAGAAAACGGAAGAAATGCAAGCTTCTCCACAATACTCCATCAGCGTGCTTCAGCCAAAACATAGCACATTGATATGGCAGTCTTCATTTCTATTCAATCCCTGACTTCTGCTGAAACTTCCAAAAACGGTTGTCTCTGTTTTGGGGAGACCACCTGAGCCACCAATTCATTTCACACACAACATGGTTCAGACACTACCAATCTGGGCTAGATCTGAATGATTAACTTAAAAGTAAAATACTACATATGCTAATTGTCAAAACTATAAGGCACATTTCCCCTCCCCCCTTTTAAAAAGAGGGAAGGAGGGGCTTTGAGATTTGAAGTTGCTTGCTTTGATGATAGTAGGTTATACTAATTACAGCATTGCACTTAGAACATTACTTGTGATGTACTCTTACGTTATCTCAAGAAAGCCTAAAGCATACAGACGTGCCAGTTTTTAGCATTTGTACATCTACATAAATGTGTCCTTGGCTGAAAGAGAATGAGAAAGATAATGCAGAGCTTCTGATGAGGGATCCAGAAGATCCACCACATAATTAAGAATATGTTCTTTGGGGAAAAAAAAAAAAAAAAAAAAAAAACAACTCTTCAAATTTTACACATTTATGAAAGTGGGCCAAATTCATCCTGGTGTCAGACAAATGGGCTAAATACCAAGATGTTATTTGACTTCTGACAGTCAATTACCAAGGCTACTTGAGTCAAAGGAATAAGTATGATATTTCAGTAATAAGTCTTGATATTAACTTTGAAACAAAAACAAAAAAGATTTGAGAAAGGAAGCAGCCCTTTCAAATCATCTTGGAATATTTTAATACAATTTTAAAATGTTGAGGGCCCCTTCCTGCTCCTACGGAAGTCAAGACAATCCATGTTTAATGAAACTTCAGTGACAGCAAGAATTGGCCATTAATTGTGCGGAACTAAAGTTTTTCTAAAGAGTGTAATTATTAAAATTATATTAAAATAGGCCTTTTTAAAAAAAACAACAATTTATTCCTAAAAGCAACACAATACCTGTTTCCAGGAGGGGCGCACAATTCAGCATAGTATTTGATTTTTGGTTCTGTCCCACTGGTCCTCATAGTAGCCACCCCTCCATTAGCAAAAGTAAATGTTATCATTTGGCTACTTTTACTAGTAGGAAGCACCTAGAAATACACATACACACACACATCATAGAATAGCTTCTTTAAAAGTTCGCTACTTAAATATATGCAATGAGTTTTAGATGCAAGAGAAAAAAAATCTAACAACTTGTATTCAGTACCAAATACACAAACTGAACTATTTTATTTTGGCCTCCCAACTTCAGACATGTTGGAGTTAATCACAATCTTACCGTCAACCTAGGATTTGAAAAGGAAAGCCATATCATGGCTTGAGTCACTATTAGATAACACATCTTGAAATCTTGTCAAGATTTTGGTAGCACATAGAAAAAGCTACACAAAGCATGTGCTCAGTGACTATCAAAAGAAAAAAATAAATACAAATCACCTTTGATTCTAAAAGAAGGCTAAAGAACCCAAAACTTCACATCTGAATAGATATTTTACATTTCTTATATCAGTACTGAGGGGAAACAATCCCTCCAAGCAGTAGGAAAAAACAGAGAAAAACTTAAAGCTGTAGTAAATAGCACAAATCCTCCGAGCTTCTTCAGCTGACTCTGCCATTTTATGCAGTTTAGACAAGATCACAAAGTATGGCTACAAGAATCTGTGTGGTTTTTAGTTGGTATTTTCACTTTTCTCTCAGTGTTAAGTATACTGTTAATTGTATGGACTATAAAACCTGATCTATCATTTTTATAAAAGGATACTTACCGCCTTTTGATCAGGCTGGCTGCTATCATAGCCAGTAGTGAGATCCCTTACTCCAGAAACTTTAAATTTGCCACATGATTTTGGGTAAGTATTTTTTCCATCATAATTTCTAAGATTCTCAAATAGCTCTTTAACAGTCTTAGGATCATGGCAGATAAAATATGAAGCTTTAGTAATGTGGTAGCCATACCTGTTAAGAGAAAATATAGTGATTTGAGAACACAGTCTACTTAAGCACACACTGTGCATACCTTCTCATTGTGATACAAAACACATCATGATACATTTGTGTTTATAATGCATCTAGGTCAAGGGTTCTCAACCTTTTTCTTTCTAAGGGCCCTCAACATGCTATAAAAACTTTACACGCCACCTGTACCATAACAACTGCATATAAACGCCAGGGCCAGTGCTAGGGGGTAGCAAGCATGGCAGTTGCCCAGGGTCTCATGCCACAGGGGGCCCTGTAAAGTTAAGTTGCTCAGGCTTCAGCTTCAGCCCCACGCGGTGGAGCTTCAGCTTTCTGCCCTTGGCCTCAGCAAGTCTAATACCGGACTGCTTAGCAGACCCCCTGAAGCCTACTCACAGCCCCCCAAGAGGCTCTGGATCCCTGGTTGAGAACCATTGATATAGGTAATATAAAAATAACTGATCCTCACAAATCATCTAAAACTGGAGAATACATATTTTTCACTTACATTTTTGTTTAGTTAAAGACCATAACTGCTGGGATTTAGTTTAACATGAACTTCCCTCTGTATTTTAACTGCTGCAAAAATACCATTTTTTAAAAATTGGGAATGAAAAAGGGTAATTACAAATGACAAAAAGAACTGTACCCTGTTGTAACTGTGGCTCTTAAAGATGTGTTGCCCACAACACATGTCCAAAAAACCACAACAACAAACACACCACAGTTACTCTGAGGTAGGTAATTGTCCACATGGATTCTACTCTTGGTGAGTAACAAGCAGTAGTTGGTTTGCTTGGAGGTGGATACTGGGAGTCCTACTTTTAAACAATGACTGCAGAACAGCTCTACCAAAACAGACATCCAATGTGGAAGCTTTTACGAAAAATACTGTTTTGTGAATGTGTAGACTCTACATAGCTTTGGTACAAATTTGAGAAAGAAGAAGGACATTCACCCTCCCTGTCCAGAAGATTTTACAATATAAGATGACCAGTAACTGTTGGCCTATGTCTTGTTTATGTAATCATATACCATGTGTCTGCAAAACTTTCAGTAACACACAGGTCTTACAGGCAAGACACAACATTATATAAGACAGGGGCCAGTCCTGTGTGTAACATGAGCTCTAGTCTCCCATCAAGCACATTACACACAGGGCCATCCCTACCAATTATGGTGCCCTATGCAGCCTGAGCACCTGCTCCCCCCCAGGGCTGCACTCAAGGTCTGCGGGGCCAGGAAGGCAGGAGCGGTGGGGGGGCCAGTCTGGGGGGCGCCCCCACGCCCAGAGTGGTCTGGGGAATTAGTGGGGGGCCAAGAGCAGGAAGCGGAACGACCCGGCCCCAGCCCGCTCTGCTTCTCCTGCCCCAGCCGTGTCGCTTGGGGGAAGGGGCCTTCCCCCCCCCACCCCCCACTCACCAGCAGCAGCGGGAAGCAGAGCAACCTGGCTCCAGCCTGCTCTACTCTGCCAGCTTCCAGCCGCATCACTCCGCTTCCCACAGCCAGCGAGTGTGGGGGGGCGATCTTTTCCCCACCCACCCACTGGCGGCGGGAAGTGGAGCAACCCGGCTGCAGCCTGCTCCGCTGAACCTGCCCCAGCCGTGTTGCTCGGGGGAGGGGGACCCCACCCTGCACTCAACAGCAGTGGGAAGCGGAGTGACGTGGCTAGGAGCTGACTGAGTAGAGCGGGCTGGGGCCGGGTTGCTCCATTTCCCACCGCTGCTGGTGAGTGTGGGGTCACTGGGGAAAGAGGAGGAATGGGGGCGGGCTGGGGGCAGAGCAGGGGGGAGAAAGAGTAAGAGGCAGGGCGGAGGGAGTTGACTGGGACCCCACACCCCTCTAGGGACGGCCCTGCCCCTTGCAGTGGGCGCAGCCCACCGGGGTCCAGCTGAGGGATAGGGCTGGTTGCTGGAGCTGGTGCTGCCGTGTATGCAGCACACAGCTGCCTAGGGCACCATGAAATTTGAGGAAATATGGTACCCCAAATTTCATGGTGCCCTACGCAGCTGCGTATTCTGCATATGCCTAGGGATGGCCCTGATTACATGTACACCAGGAGCTGAATGGACCCTCCTAAGTTTACAGTGTTGTGACTGTGTCGGTCCCAGGATATTAGAGAGACAAGCTGGGTAAGGTAATATCTTTTATTGGACTAGCTTCTGTTAGTGAAAGAAACAAGCTTTCAAGCTACGGAAACAAGCTACACCTTGTTTATGTATCTTGCGAAGCATGTAGAAGATCCCTGGGGTGGGTTCATGGGGGATGAGGCTGTACCATTTCCCAATATACACAAACCTCCAAAAGACGAGTCTGGGAGCTTAAATTCACAACTCTGCTAGACACTAAAAATCATGGTCTTAATAAAAAGACTGGATTTATGACTTATTACAGCAACCTGTAAGTAACCCACTAACCCTTCCTTTTTTGTCCTATGACTGCACAGGTGTTAATGGTCCACTTCACCTTGAATGGCCCCTCAGAATGTGCGTTAATTTCTTATGCTAACAAATCTGTTAGACCTTGTATTTAACAGCGACAATGAGGACCACTCCCAGACCTGAAGAGCTTTGTGCAGTTCTAAAGCTTGTGTCTTTCACCAACAGAAGTTGGTCCAATAAACTGTATTACCTCACCCACCTTGTCTCTCTCTCTCTGGGACCAACACAACTGCCACACTGTAAATTTAGGAGGGTCCATTTGGCACCTGGTGTATTTGTAATTCCCATTAATGCCAAAGAAATATGCTTGATGGGAGAATAGATCTCGTTACATACAGAATTGGACCCTGTCTTACAGAATCTGTTTTTTCTTGCCTACAAGATCTATGCGGTACTGAAAGCATTACTGAAACAGTTGTATAGCTTGTCACTTGAATAAAGACTAAAACTGAACAGTCTGAGGCAACTGTGTATATCCTTAAAAGGGGGGGGGGGGGGAGGGGGAGAGAGAGAGAGAAAGAGAGAGAGACTGAATATGTTAAGCTTTGTTTTTATGAGACAGGGCAACTTGCAAGTAGATAATTACTGTTGCAAAAAGTACTTTGCCTCTATATTGTATTACATATTATTCAGTAGCAAGTTAACTAACATATTGGAGATGAAGAACATCTGATAACTAGACAATGAAATTAAACTCACTCATCATAGATAGCTTTCAGCTGCAGAGACAAAGACAAATTTTTGGTTGCTAGCCAACTAGACATCTCTGCAGTTATAACAGCAGCACTGACACCATCTTTGTCCAGGACAACAGGGCTGCACATATATCCTAAACAAAAGAAAGCATATAAAAAGAAACCTGTAACAAAAAGGAACTAGAGTATACAGAGAAAACCGCAAAGAAACACTGACACACTGCAGAAGTTGAAAGTTTTAGCAAACAAAAAGTATCTTCATCACATTCTGGTGTTAGGAAGAGCACCCATAAGAATGATTATATAATAAACTTCAGCATTTCTGTAAGCAACATTTCAGGTGATTTTTCTGCACAAAAAGATGAAGTTAAACACTTCAGTACTGTAGATATCAATCAGTGAAACGTTTTCCAACCACTTGCAGATCCACTCGTAAGAGGTACTTTTACGGGGGGGGGAGAGGGGCTGTTAAAAAAAATAAAAAAAAAAAATCACAATAAGGCAGCTTAACCAGAGTTTGGTCCCAAATTTGATTCTTTCCATATGGCAGCATGTGGTAGTGTCAACGGAACTCCAAAAGTCACTCTTTCACTGGTGTTGGAGTGCTATTCTACTATAAAAAAAAAAAAAAAAAAGTCGCTTCCCAAATGTGTCATTTGTGTGTCAATTATAACAATTAGAGTTGGGTTGTTTTGGTTTTTTTTTTTTGTGGTTTGTTTTTTTAAATTGTCACTCATGGAAACTTGAATCTCAGATTTCAAGTTAACTTGTCTTCATGGCTCATGCATACTCTGCAATTGGAATTGCGTTAACAATTCTGATAATGTACAAACCATCTCACTACCATATTTGCATCACCTCTGAAGTGCTACAATAAGTAGTAAAAATTAGTCAACCGGGTAGATAGGATACTGAACACGCATGGGGAGTGAGTGTTGAAATGATGGCACTTTTACATAGCCACTTTCTGGACAGAAGTGATCTTTACTCTTCTACAGTGCACCAGAGCTATCTATACTGTTCATTTCTTACCTATAGCTTCTTCAAATGCAAATAAAACCGTTTTCCCCTGGTCCGTGAGCTGCTTGGCTCGATTTCCCATCCACTTGAAACCTGTCAATGTCTCCTAAAGTGAGATGCGGGGGGGGAAAATGTAAGATACGCTGCACACAAAAACAAAAACATGAATACAGACTTTTACACAAAAACAGTTTACCTCAAAGTGAAAGCCTTCCTTCAGTGCAATTGCTCTCAAGATTTTGGAAGAGACAGTGCTGGATAACATGTATACATCTTTGATGGCAGCAGGATCTTGATTCTGATTTTTCCAGCAAGTGAAGATCCACCAGCCTAAAAGAGCTCCCAGCTCATTGCCAGAAAACACTTTCCACTCACCACTGAAAACAAAAACACGATGCAACCATTATAAAAACAATTTAAAAGACAATAGTGGAGAACATTTAATAGTTGTTGTGTACAAGAAAATTGGCAGAACAGAGGAAGTCATCTAACTGCTGTGGAGGTGAGTTTGATTTTCAAAGGACAAATGGGAGTTAGGGATCCAACTCCCACTGAAAAAAAATTAATGGGAACTGAGTGTCTAACTTCCATTGGAAAATGTTCCTTAATTTTTTATCCAACTAAAACAGGACATTCTCCTTGTCATTCCCATTGGCTTCTATGCCTGTCAAAAGCTGCAACAATTCACTATCCACATTTGACGTTACAACTGTTAAAGCTAAAGAGAATTAAGAACAAGTATTTTTCATTTTAAACTAAAGTATTTTGGTTTTGGAGCATCTACATCATATCTTGATAAAAAAGACCTCATTCACAAGCTACAACACCAACATGACTTGGGGAAAAACAACTCGGTACTAAATGACCGTTATTAGAATGGGTTCAGTGACAGTCTGGGCTACTAATTTTCACGTAATCACAAGTACATCAGGACACTAGATCATTAAGGAAGAATGGAAAAGTCTCAAACATAGGGAGAAATATCAAAAAAGGGTCAAAGCTGACTCAATTATTGGAAGAGCAAGGAAAATGATGAAGGGAAAAGCAGAAGAGAAAAGGGGAGTGAGAAAATTGTTCAAAAATCCAGTTGTGAAGGGGAACAAAGACATCACTAAAGCTGACATAAATCAAGACCTACAAAAACAGTACCTGTTGTGAAAGAGAAGCAGCCTCAGTCTCTTGCATCTATTGATGCCAATAGGCACAAAGTAATGCACAGCAACAGTTTAGTGTAATAGCAGATGACAAACTACTTGCGCTCTAATGGGAGTTTCTGTCAAGGAAGAAGTACAGATACTGTAGAAGTCTATTCTTAACATACTAGTTAGTGTACAAACATCTTCAGCAGGAGGAAGAGATGAGAGGACTCAAAATGCGAGGACTATAGCTGGCCAAGAGATTAGGAAAGAGAAAGGCACAGAAAAGCAAGTACATACATTATGTGCTTAATTCAGACCTAGCTCTCACTGCTATAAAAGTGTGCTAAACTAGAAGCAGAATTTCTAACACAGAATATTAAAGTCAGATTTAAAAAAAACAGACATTTAGCACTGGAAAATGTCCCCAGCAAAAACATTTTCTTTTCCCTCAATGCCAACGAAGCCTTGTGTGTGTGTGTTTGACACATGCAACGTTTTGCTGGCTGCTTGACTTTGCACCTTCTTCCTAACACATTTGCTTTTTACATTTTATTTTTGCTGGTATGTTAGTGGACTTAGAAATTCTGTTCCTGACTGCAATGTACTTCTGATTTAAAACTTCAGTGCACGCATCATTACATACGAACGGCCATACTGGGTCAGACCGAAGTCCATCTAGCCCAGTATCCTGTCTTCCAACAGTGGCCAATGGCCGGTGCCCCAGAGGGAATGAACAGAACAGGTAACCATCAAGTGATCCATCCCATCACCCATTTCCAGCTTCTGGAAACCAGAGGCTAGGACACCATCCCTGCCCATCCTGACTAATAACCATTGATGGACCTAGCCTCCACAATTTATCGAATTCTTTTTTGGACCCTGTTATAGTCTTGTCCATCACAACATCCTCTGGCAAGGAGTTCCACAGGTTGACTGTGCGTTGTGTAAAGAAATACTTCCTTTTATTTGTTTTAAACCTGCTACCTATTAATTTCATTTGGTGGCCCCTCGTTCTTGTGTTATGAGGAGTAAATAACACTTCCTTATTTACTTTCTCCTCACCAGTCATGATTTTATAGACCTCTATCATATCCCCCTTAGTCGTCTCGTTTCCAAGCTGAAAAGTCCCCGTCTTATTTATCTCTCCTCATATGGCAGCCGTTCCATACCCCTAATAACTTTTGTTGCCCTTTTCTGAACCTTTTCCAATTCCAATGTGTCTTTTTAGAGATGGGCAACCACATCTGCATGCAGTATTCAAGATGTGGGCGTACCATGGGTTTATATAAAGGCAATATGATACGACCATTGTTCAAAAAGGAAAAAAAAAGGCAAACGTAGATGTGTGCTGGCAAAACATTAATATCCTGGAACTGACATGGCTACAGCTACACAGCATAAAACATTTTAGAGTAAAGGATGACAAGCTTAATCTACATGTCCTTAACAGACCCAGGGGAGGGGATGCTGATAAATCCATTCCTCTTCCCAGATACAGAAGAGCCGCTCTAGTCCACACAGCTGGAGCAAGGAAAAGCCCTTGAGTTGCTGTAGGAATGAAGAGGATCTGAGTTCTCCTGGTGAGCAGGAAGAATACTTGTGCTCTCCTCCTCTTCTTCCGTCGGAACTTGAGAGCCCGAGTTAATTGGAGTGGTATAAAAACCTCAAACACCTCTAATTTCGACCACCACAGGAGGAGACATGGTAAATAGCCCTCTCTCAGCGCTTAGCCAGTGTCGAGGGTGGGACCTGGGTTTCAAATCACTCCGATAGTGAAATATCACCTATACTGCCCCTTCCCTTGGTAGCAGCAGCAGAACTTTGTTCTGTATTGCAAGGAAATAAAAACCTGAAGTCCACCTTCAGTGCAGGTTTACAGTAGGGCTGTCGATTAATCGCAGTTAGCTCATGCAATTAACTCAAAAAAATTAACTGAGATTAAAAATATTAATCGCAGCTTTAATCACACTGTTAAGTAATAGAATACCAATTGAAATTAAATATTTTTGGATGTTTTTCTACATTTTCAAATATATGGATTTCAATTATAACAGAATACAAAGTGTACAGTGCTCACTATTATTTTTTATTACAAATATTTGCACTATAAAAACGATAAACAAAATAAATAGTATTTTTCAATTCACCTCATACAAGTACTGTAGCGCAATCTCTTTATCATGGAAGCGCAACTTAAAATGTAGATTTTTTGTTACATAACTGCACTCAAAAACAAAACAACGTAAAACTTTAGAGCCTGCAAGTCCACTCAGTCCTACTTCTCGTTCAGCCAATCACTAACAAAAACATGTTTACCTACCTTTATGGGCGATAATGCTATCCACTTCTGAATTACAATGTCACATGAAAGAGAGACTAGGCGTTCATGTGGCACTGCTGTAGCCGGTGTCACAAGATATTTACGTGCCAGATGCAATAAAGATTTATATGCCTTTTCATGCTTCAGCCACCGCTCCAGAAGATGTGCTTCCATGCATTCATTAAAAAAAAGAAAGTGTTAATTAAATTTGCAACTGACCTCCTTGGGGGAGAACTGTATGTGTCCTGCTCTGTTTTACCCACATTCTGCCATATATTTCATGTTATAGCAGTCTCGGATGATCACCCTGCACATGTTGTTCGTTTTAAGAACACTTTCACTGCAGATTTCACAAAACACAAAGAAGGTACCGATGCGAGATTTTTAAAGATAGCTACAGCACTTAACCCCAGGTTTAAAAATCTGAAGTGAATTCCAAAATCTGAGAGGGACGAGGTGTGGAGCATGCTTTCAGAAGTCTTAGAGGAGCAACACTGATGTGGAAACTACAGAACCCAAACCACCAAAAAAGAAAATGAACCTTCTGCTGGTGGCATCTGACTCAGATGATGAAAATGAACATGCGTTGGTCCGCACCGCTTTGGATCGTTATCAAGCAGAACCTGTCGTCAGCATGGACGCATGTCCTCTGGAATGGTGGTTGAATCATGAAGGGACACATGAACCTTTAGCACATCTGGCATGTAAATAACCTTGTGACACCAACTACAACAGTGCCATGAGAACGCCTGTTCTCACTTTCAGGTGACATTGTAAACAAGACGTGGGCAGCATTATCTTCTGCAAATGTAAACAAACTTGTTTGTCTGAGTGATTGGCTGAACAAGAAGTAGGACTGAGTGGACTTACAGGATCTAAAGTTTTACTTTGTTTTAAACGCAGTTTTTTGTACATAATTCTACATATGTAAGTTCAACTGGCATGATCGAGAAATTGCACTACAGTACTTGTATGAAGTGAAATGAAAAATACTATTTCTTTTGTTTTTTTACAGTGCAAATATTTGTCATAAAAATAAATATAAAGTGAACATTGTACATTTTGTATTCTGTGTTATTAACATCAGTATATTTGAAAATGTTGAAAACATCAAAAAATAAACTGGTATTCTATTATTGTTTAACAGCACAATTAATCGGGATTAATTTTTTTAATCGCTTGACAACCCTAGTTTACAGCTGTATAGATTAATTTCTGCTCTACCAGATTAGGTGAAATGAGAAACATTAAATTTCTGGGTGGTAGTATTCAGCGGTGCACTTCAACTGAATCTCTATCATCTGGTACAGCTTTTCAGAAGCAGTCTGTATGATGCTGATCACTCAAGGGGACTACTGGATGGTGAGCCAGAATTACATGTCACATAGGCCACAGGCACATCTGACAAATGTGGCAGGTCCCCACCTTAAAGGAGCTTACTTTCTGTGGCCCCAGCAACAGAATCTAAATGGACCCAAGTGTCCAGCTATGCATGTTTTACAATGGAACTGAAAACTAGTAGCCAAATCACCAGAAGTTGCTGAGCACCTACAAATCTCATAGGAGAGAGAGTGAGATGCAGATACACAGCATCTTTGAAAAAATCAGGTTCAAGGTGTCTAATAAATACCTTAGCATATGTAGTCAATCACTACCCCTATTCTTGAACTGGGGAAAAGATAGAAGGGGTTTGATACATGAATGAACTATGCTGTCCCCCTGATTCTGGAAGTCAAAGAAAGCGTTACGTGCAATTAAAGATGTTAGTTACTACTCACTAAATGAAATGAGTAAGAAAGCATGTTTTGACGCGTACTACGGAAGATTTCTATTTAAACACCTTGATATACTATAAAACAGACTAAGCTATTTGGGGTAAGGGCTGTCTCTTCATATTTATCTTCTTTTTGTACATTCCCTAGCACAATGAACTCTAAATCATCATTGCAGCCTCTGGGTGCTATTGCAATATAGGTATTATAAATCACACACACACTTTTAGAGCTCTCAGATTTTCCCCAATAATAATAATAATAGCAACAACATCTAGGAATCTATGAAAAGATAAGGCCAAAAGGAACCATTGTGATCATCTAGTCTGACCCCCTGCATAATACAAGCCACAGGACTTCCTAGAATGAATTCAGGCTTCAAGTAAATACCTGTGGTTGAATTACAGCATATTTTTATTACTGTACCTTTCTTGTTTCTCTGCAACAAGAAGTCGATCAGCATCTGGGTCATTTGCTAAAATAATTCCAGCCCCTTCTTTTTCAGCCAAAGCAAAAGATAATGTCTAGAAAACAATAGTACAGTGCAACACCAGAGAAGGATCATCAATACTTATAAATAATATTTTCACTTTCTTTATAGGTCTGTAACACTCCCATTTATTTTCACTTGAACCCACAAAACCACAAAGCTATGTTTATAGCAGAAACGCCGTCCTTAATTCATTCAAGGATACCCTCAGTATTGTAGAGATCTCAATGGGTAGCAGCACTACATTAAAATAAGATATGAAGTGTGAAGAGTAAATTAATAACACCTATTTCTACATTTGGGGGCCAATTCAAAGTCCACTGAAGTCAATGGACTACTCACACAAGTCAAGTTATTCCCATGAATGTTTGCAGATAAGGCCTTAGATCTCTACATTTGGTATCATCTTATTCTACAGTTTAACTGTTAACAGCTGTTGGATTCAGGCTGTTAAAAATTTCATTGTAATTGGACATTTTCTAAGATGGAGGAATATTCTCAGTTTGTTTTTTAAGGACTATTCTGTTCTCCATGCCGATACTGTATATTCTACTGGAAAGTTAAAGAAAAAATATCTTCTAGTAGTTTATCTTGTTATTAGATAACCAGTTCATTAAAAACTATGAAAAGACTTGTTAGCTTTTCAAGAAATCTAATGGAAATGGAAACTCAAAATGAAAAACTATTTTATAAAAACGTTATACCTAGGTTTACAGTGACAATTTCTGGCTGGCGGAGAGAACACTTTTAAAATAGATAGCAAATATTTAAAAACAATATTTACCAGTACACCTTTACCCTCTTCAGGATTTGGGTACTTTACTGTTGGAAATTCTGGATCAGGATCCTTCTGTTCAGGAACAGCCAATGGAGGTTTAAAGTCAAATGCCTTAAAGGCTGACTGCACAAATTCATGGCCTACACCATGCACAGAAGTGTGGGTGAACTTCAGCTTTGTTTCCTTGTTTATATTCCTGAAATCAAGTAAATTAATGATGTTAAATTAACATGGCCACTGTGTGCCACTTAACGGGGTTCAGAAACAACCATGACTCAATACTCTGCAACAATGTTAAACTATGAAACCAAAGAAAGTTTGTATTAAAAGGTACCCTTTTTTACCCCATCTCTAGCCCTACATGACTGTACCAAGACATCAGATAAAATAAGGCTCTGTATAGCCTTACAGAGCACAGGAGGAAGGAAGAACTAGTATGACTGGCTGATAAGATTCAGTATCCAAGTTGAGTAATGGCATTTAAACAGACTTCTACATAAAAGCAGAAGCTACACTGAACCACAGTGCTATCTGTTGCTATGTTATTTATCTTTCACCCACTTTACTTAGAGGCATATACAACTAAGAACAAACACCACTTATTCTCCTAAGTAGATGCATAATGCTTGTTTGTAATATTACAGCATTATTTTTCATACATTCCTGGCTTTCTAGTATACTGAGTTTAGCAGTTGCTAGCCTCAGGGTAAAGTTAATGTAACCGACGGAAGTTAAAATTTTTGTACCCAGCTCCTCCCCCTCCCCAACGCCAGTTTTAGTTTTAATCTTTCTTGTTTAAAATCAAGTTAAAAATATAGGTTTGTCACCAAGAGAATGACAATCATCACCAGCTCACCTGTGAAAGCAGTGCTTTTGTATGTCTTTAAAGTAGTCCTTATTGATAGTGACATAAGGATCATGAAGTAACAAGCTGCTGTCAACCAGACTGTCATCCCAAGCCTGAGGCCATGGCTCTTGGTTCTCTTCGATAGCTTGAGAGATTCCTTTGTCATGAGGTGAAGTTATCTGTGCACCATTTTCCCAATAAACCTAAATGGTACACAGGACACACCGGGGTTATTTTAAACATGAATACCTTTACTGATCTTAGTTGGCTAAATCCTGGCACAATTTATGGCTGATTCCAGTAAATACAGCTAAAACAATATAGTGTAACATACTTTGAATATAGATTTCCCTAAGCTTTGTTTTTCTGAGGATGTAGTGCCCTATATTTAAATCCCCCATGAAAAAAAAAGTAGACTACCACCGGGCTCATCTCATTTAGAGAAAAATCAAATTTCAGGCCATTTGCTAGGCAGATAGTTAATTCTTGTCCATAATATATTGTATCAACCTACATAGTTTACTCTAATTTTATATATAACCACTACGCATGAGACAAGACAAGGGGGAAAAAAAAGGAAGAAAATATTTTTAGTACCAAAAACAAAAAACAACAAAAAACCCACACAATTTTTAACTGCAAAAGCAATCAAAAACTTTTAGTCCCCTACAACACCTGCTGCTCTTGGTCTTCAAACTACTTCCACCCATGCAATAAATTGTTAATTTAAGTCACGTTACTGTAAAATTCTTAACACTTTCAAAGGTCTGAACGTATTTGAAAAAGCAGCAAGATTACTGAAAATTAAAAATATATATATAACATTTTAGAACAGTGAAGCAACACATTCTGGAGGAACGAACAAAGATCTGAGTTCTAATCTTGCCTCTGCCCCTAACTTGCTATATGGCCCTGGGCCAGCCACTGTCTCATCTGTAAAATGGGGATGATATTACTTCCCTCCCTCCTTCCTAGGGCTACTTTGAAGATTAAGGACTGGATAGCTCTTTGAACATACAGAGTGCTACTATACATGCTATTATTAAATAGTCATGTCTGAAAACAATGGAAGATTTAAGTTATATAGGAATACCTTGTAACCATTATCTTGTTTTGGGTTATGGGAAGCAGTAATCATAATTCCAGCAGAAAGTTTCAGATGAGTTATTGTGTAGGGCTGTAAAACAATAGTATAAAGAGAGTTATCATGGAGTCTCAATCCTGCTAAATTCTGGGAATCAAGCCATCGCTGCAACCATACAATCATAATTTCAAGTCTAGAAAATAACCGTATTCTCTTTATTGATTGTGAGCCATGCCATCTAGTGGCCTGACTGCTTAATTACAGGTATATTCAGTACTACACATGCCCAATAAAAGTGTGAGGTCAAAGAACATTTGATTTTCCAAAGACTAAATCTGGACTGAATATACCAAAATAATGAAAACAAAGAAATAATGTATATGACAAATGTTATCCCTGTTCATTTTACTGCTGTGAAATTTAAGTGTAACTAATTCCCTTCACAGCATGTTTCAATTGAAGTTTATTTAAAATTAGAGCTGTGTAGAGTATCAATATTTAAGTTAACCAGAATTCAGAGTACAGTAGATTCCTCCAATTTGGGACAGCACAGTGAACGACTGTCACCATCAAGAGGTGTTCCTAACTCACAGAGGACATTTAAAAAATAATGCTGGTCTCCTGAGAGCAGTAGCCAGTCCACTGTGTTATTGGACAGGTCCAAAAAGTTGGTAGGCATTTTGCGCACTGGGTTAGGGACCGAATCTTGCTAACTGCATGGCAGCCCAGCGTGGCCAAAAGGAGCAAACTAACAATCAAGAACAGGCAATGGTGAAAAATTCACACAGTATTACATTAAAGGAGGAAATGAGAGCTGTTACATGAGCAAACGTAGAAAAAGTATGGATCACAAGACACACTAAAGTCCTAAGCATGACCATTAAAGAGCATATCCTCATTAAAGAGCAGTCATTGCCATCGTACGGCTTAAAATAATTTCCTGAAAGACAACTCATTGAAGCATGGCCTGATTGAAGAGTATTGTATAGGAAAACCAGTATTTTTTCCTTCTATCTTGAAATTAGAATACTATATTTGTAGAACATAGTAACCCAAGGATGACGGGAGATATGACTCTATTGTTCCAATCTATGAAATGTTTAATACTTTGCTACCAGACAGGTGTGCTTCTGTAGCACCAGTTTAACACTAGATAGAAGTTACTGGAATATCATATTCCAGATACATTAAGCAGCACAGGAGGTCCTGAAATACCCAATACAATCGGCAGCTACCAACTAGTTAGTAGCTGATCTAGTTTAAATAATGTTATTTGCTGGAAATACTATCTATAAATATATACAGTATGCATCTTTTGGAAGACATCAGCCACTGCTCATAAGCAGAAGTATAGCAGCTAATCTTCCAAAATTCAATAGGTAACATATCCCATCAGGCAGGTGTGAAGGGACATATATATCCTTCAGAAACTCTGGTGGCCCTTACATCCCCATCTTTCAGAAGAGCTGCTATCTGGGCAGCAGCACAGTATGGTTACACGGAATCAGAAACAGGCAGAGCACTAGCTGCTTCCGAAGAAGCTGAGAAGTTCAGGATAAAATATCGACAGCATATCCTAATCAGTTCCTCTACAGCTTACTGTACCTGAAGCAGCTAGGATCTTAACTAAGCCTGAGAGTAGCAAACTAAGAAATGAGTTTGCTTTTTCTAAAAAAAGATTAATAGTTTTTTTGTACTTGACAGTACCCTATTATGTTGTATGAAAAAGAAAATATAGACAACTATACCACAAAAGGTGTTGGTGTTATATTGGAGAAGAGGTACACTGGAATTCCCTGACTGATGAAAGTTGTTGCAGCAAGCCTTGCAAACCTAAATGACAAGAAAAGTTTATTTGGAAATACATTCATGAGACTCTCACTGGACAGTTAAATAAAATTCACAAGGAGCATGTAGATTTGATTCTGGTGTAATTCATTTGTCCCTTATTCTGGTTACAAACATGGTCCAAATTTGCAGTACAGACTGGATTTTACCTGTGTTTCATACCAAAATGCAAAAGGAGAGCAAAGCTATTTTTTACATTCAAATTGCACACACAAATTGCTCCAAGGAACATGTTATTGAAGCAGTGAACAAACTAGAATACATTCCATATAACATACAAATAAATCATTTCCACAGACTACTAAGAGTACCTCTTGCTGCTACCTCCACTTGAAGGATGGGCGCGAGCATCAAAACCAATGACAACCCCTCTTTTCTTTAGATCTCTGAAGTTCTTTTCAAGGTACCTGCAAAATCCCTAAAGACAGAAAAACTCAGAACTTAATCTTAGTATTTTAAATGTGGCTGCAATAAATTTTAAAATCTTTAAACATAAACAAAAACAAAAAACAAAACAAAACAAAAACAGCAAGTAAAGTACCCTAAATTGGTTTAGGGTACAATTTTCTGGGAGCAAGACATACTGATTGAAAACCAAGAAAGTGGTGAGTTTCCAAACAAAAATACTGAACTATCACTGATGGGTTTTATAATATGAATAATTCCAAATGAAAAATTTAAATCCAGGTAGATTAGGTAAAAATGATAATTTTGGATTACAGAACTTCACAAGTGATTAATTCAGATGCTATTTTCTGGCCTGAAAAAGTAATCACTACTAGTGAATACATTAATTTTTTAATCTCAAAACACCAAAATGAACCCTGTTTAGGACAAAGTAAATCAGTGACATGGGATACACCCTTACTTTTATTCAGCTTCTCCAGATACAGCAGATCTACTCTAGGATGTATGAGGTATTAGAACTTATGCAAATTGAGACTTGCACAGATGTACTAAATTGGCTTAATTTGGGATTTCCTAGATTTTTAATGACTGAGACAGTAGGAAAAGCATCTGGAATGTAAATACCTTGCAATATCAGCTACAAAAGTGACATGCAAATGCCTGTTCTCACTTTCAGGTGACATTCTAAATAAGAAGCGGGCAGCATTATCTCCTGCAAATGTAAACAAACTTGTTTGCCTTAGTGATTGGTTGAACAAAAAGTAGGACTGAGTGGACTTGTAGGCTCTGAAGTTTTACATTGTTTTGTTTTGAGTGCAATTATGTAACAACAAAAATCTACATCTGTAAATTGCACTTTCATGATAAAGAGATTGCTCTACAGTACTTGTATTAAGTGAATTAAAAAATACTATTTCTTTTATCATTTTTACAGTACAAATATTTGTAATAAAAATATAAAATGAGCATTGTACACTTTGTATTCTGTGTTGTAACTGAAATCAATATATTTGAAAATGTAGAACATTCAAAAATATTTTAATTGCGTATTCTATTATTGTTTAGCTGTGTGATTAAAACTGCAATTAATCACAATTAATTTTTTTTAATCGTGTGAGTTAATTGCAATTAATCAACAGCCCTAATATAACTCAGTAAGATTGCAATTTTAAGATAAAAGGTTTAAAAACTACAATTTAGCTGGCGGAGCCGAAGTCACGTGGGCCCAATGTGGGTCTCGCTGTGGTGGGCTCCTGCTGCACTGGTCTGGGCATGGGGGAGCGGCCCCTTTCTGGTCTCCTCTTCTTATGGGGTACCGGGGATTGAGAACAGTGCCGACCATTGCCCTAAGTGGGGAACCCTGCCAGTGCCAAGTGTTAATAAGACTTGTCTGTAAGTGTGTATTTGGGTAAGATCTGAAGTATTCATTAACCTGAGGGGTAATGTGTCCAATCCTTTGGGACTGGTAGAACTTTTTTACATGATGAATAAGATTTTCAGTAATCCTCATTATATTTGACTTGGGCATCTGGGTGGAGGCCTGAGGCTGGGTTACTTTAAGGGAACTGTGTTTCTGGCTTCTGGGTAACCAGTGAGGTGTTATAGAAGCTGTTTTGTGCTGGCTTGGTAAATCTACGTATTGGAATATCCACCAGCTTTGGGGCTTGTCTGCCCCATTCTTCGCAGTTCACCCTGAGTGACCTCAGTTGGCTCCCCCAGAATTCCGGTCACAGGGGGTTACCCGCTAACTGAAACTTATCTAACACCATACTATAACCTAACTATTTATAGGACAAAAGTGCAAGTGCAACTTATTTAGTAGTTTGAAAAGCAAGAGCTAACAAGCGTTCTGGCTAACCATCACAGGCAGTAAGAAGGAACTGAAGTGGCGGTGAGTTGGCAGGGCCCTATATTCAGTGCCAAGAAGGTGCAACCCCAGAGGGCACCCGGACCGATCTGATAGATACTGCGAAGGGAAAAACCTGCTGGCTGCTGTGCACGCACTCCTAATTGGAATGGACATGAGCAATCACTCAAAGAAGAAGTAGAATTTCAATATATGTAAGTGGGTTTTCTGAAGTGGTCAACATTGGCCTAACTCTGCTCCCAGCGAAACCACCCTTGAGGTTTTGGACAGTGGTTAAGCTCAATTTTATTTCCAATTTCATCTGGTTACTTTTTCATTAAAAATATTAGTTTCTACTGAATGCAGAAGAAAAGCCTGCAGTTAAGTAATAACAGAAAAACAAAGTGAACCTGGTACCTGAGTTGTCTGAATAACAGTAAGGTCATTCATCTGAGAAATTCCTGCCCCCATTGCTGCTCTGAGTCCTGCTGTCCCAAACTCCATCCGTGACCCAAAACATTTTTGTAGTTCTCCTGCATTTTCTTCAGCAACCAGTTGCTTCACTATTTCTGAGGTTTTTGTATTCTGTAAAAAGATAAAATTACAATATATTGTTATTCTGAAAAAGCTTGCTGTAACTTTAGTCTCAAACTGTGACATTCCTTACCATTTCTTCTGCTGAACTGACTCTCAGACTAGACCTGGCATACCACATCTAAAACTCCAAAGTATTAGTCATAACACCTTCATAATTTTAAATCAGTGTTATTATAATGGATTCCTATTTCAATACTATACCCATAATCTGGCATACCAATTGCAGTTTGCATACCATTTTGAGAACCTGACGCTGAAATCTTAGCTACATTTGCAAGTCTGCAAGATACAAGAATATCAGAATATAAGATGAGAGAATTTCAGTTATGTGAATAAAGGAATTTGAAAGAGAAAGCATACTGAAAGGCTATTTAGGGAGATAAAATACTAATTCTGAAATATTACTTGTATCGTACTACAAACGTGCATGAAGCGCACCATCTCTGTCCCACAAGTTTAAAGTCTGTCTAATACAATAACTACAGGAGGAGAAAATACGTGAAGGGGTGAAAAGGGAGGGAAGATCAGGGCAAATATATTGCAAACAAGCAATAATTGGAGAGAATATATCCATCCATCCTGACGGTTACACTTTTTAAATTTAACAAACTACTTTAATCCTCCTTGAATAAGTGGGTTTTGAAGAGGGAATTGGAAGAAAGGGTCTCATCACCAATTCTAGAATACAACCTTACTCTATTCATAATGGGGTGGGGGAGCTGTTGGGCTTGTTTTGTTCTTTAGTTCATTATGTGCACCACTTTGGAGGCATTTTCCTCTTTTCTTGGAATGTTACATGTGAAATACAGTTGTAATATCTCATCCTATGAGGTGCACAAGACCTTCACTATATTAAATACCCTTACATTTCCAATATCCATATTAAAAAGAGTATTGGATTCAAATTTCTACACTAGTTGTAATTCCCTGAACTCTGATGAGCCAGACAGAACATTAAGAGAAGTGATGGTCCAGTGTGCTTAGGGTGCTAGCCTAGGACCTATAAGACCTGGCCTCGAGTCCTTGCTCTGCCACAGACTTCCTGTGTGACCTTGGGCAAGTCACTTACTTCTCTGTGACTCAATCCCTTGTCTGCAAAATGGGATGAATACTTCTTTTCTACCTCACAGGGGTCTTGTAAGGATAAATACATTAAAGATTGTGAGGCATTCAGATCCTACTGTGATGGGTGCCAAAAGAGTACCTTAGATAGATTGGACAACAATGCTATGTGATACATGGTGTCTTGCACAATGCATTATCCATCCCATGATTTCACACATTTTCTACTGAAGTAGAACAAAGGTTAGATTTTAAAATGGTTACATCCTGCAGAGGATCCTACATCCTACAGAGGATTGCTGAGGGCAAAGCTCACCACAAAGTTCTAAAGTGCTATAGGTTTTTTTTTTAAAATATAAACACACATAAGCTCTATCCCCAAAGCAACAGAATTACATATTAAAACATACTTTATTTCACAATAGGAAAATACTGAGAGAAAATGCACTTTGTGTAAATCATGTATTGAAAAAGCATCCTAGGGGCCTATCTGCAAACTGTGACTCATGGGATATAATTCCATCAAAATCAATGCAACCATTTTCATGCATAACAGTTCACAAGACCAGGACTTCATTTTGTTATAACTGGGAAAGTGACATGCAGTTTATCAGTGATCAGAAGTAAACTTTACTTTTGATTTTGTAACTTTCTATTGGTATTAAAGCAAACCCCGTGGAACCCAAGTACCTGAGTGGTGAGTACCTGAGTGGTGTTTTCTTGGATCACAGTAAGTGTACAAGGGTTATATTGATTCAAATTGGGTTTGCTCAATAATATTCTTGAAGCTCATTGTGTGAAAAACTGTTGCAGACTGCATCATCCCCCTTTCTCAATCATCGCAGTGACCAAAAAGCATGTTAATCAAGAACATCTGCAACTTCAAATAAGATAGCAGTTGATAAAAATTAATGCATTAAAATGTTAAAGTACATTTTTCTTTTTGAAAAACTACTTAAAATTAAAATTGAAATTATGACAGACCTCATAAAAGTCACTAGCTAACCAAGCAGAACGAGAGAGTTTGCTGAAGTGCTAAACCAGCTTTTGACAGCAGTAGCTTCTTGTGCAGGTGCAGAGAGAATACCTACTTTCTTGATCACTGTGGACACCACCACCATCCAGCGTGCCACTCAAGCCCTCAGCCTAGGCGTTATCTTCACGTCAGATCTTTCTAGGTCCTCACATCTCTGCTATATCTTAATCTTGCCAATTTTTTCTGTATAACCTTTCTAAGATATGGCCTTTCTTATCCATCCATGTAGATAAAACTCATATCTAAGCTCCTATCATCTCGCATCTCAATTAATACAACATCCTTCTCTCTGGCTTTGAGAAATGCAATCTTGCCCCACTTGTGTCCTCTCAGAATGCTTGGGAAAATATCACTTTCCACACCTGTTGCTTTGACCATGTAACCCCTCCGTTTGCATCCCTCCACTGGTTCACTCTTCATTATCACATCCAACATAAAGGTACTCATTCACTTCCAAGGCCCTACACAGTCAATCCCTACCTATCTGTCATTCAGTATCAACCTACTCACTTGTTAAAATTTTCCAACAAGCATCTCCATGCTTTCTACCATGCTGCCCCACATTTGGGAGGCGCTCTCCATAAACCGCCTATTACTTGACTATGGTCAAATACTCGAGCAAAGAATGCCCTGATGTAGGCAGTGGCCTATCTTTTTGATTGTATCATGATGCCATTTGTTAGCAAGCCCACTTAAATATCCTAATCACTCACTTTACTACATGCTAATGACACCTGTGGGGGGAAAAAAACTGACTGATTGGCTGGAATCTCCTAGAGCAAACTTTTATGTATATCTTTATTTGTATATCACGTCACTGATGCAAAGATATAGATGACTCAGTTGAAGCGGATAAAACAAAGATAATGACAACCAAGATGTTTGAAGAGTTGGCCTGTTCCTTAGCTAATCATTTAAAAATAACTCTTTTCCAGTTGCTCTGTGTTTTATTTAATTTTGTTTTTTTTCCTTTTGTGACTGTTCAGTCTTGAATAATGTTCACTTTTAAATGCCAACCTAACATTGCAAAAAAAGGTAATTACACTTTCTTTTTTTAGGTCTTCATTACATTGTACTTTGAGTTATTTTAATATAGAAAATGCAATTAAGTAACTTGGGTTTTTTTGTTTTTTTTTTTTGTAAGTAAGCACAAGTATCTAAGGCTAAGCCTATTGGAGACAACAAAGTCTTACTCTTCTTTGCTAATCTTCTAATGAATTAGTGCTTTAAAATATCTGGCCATTTTTGACATTATTTGACCAATGTTTGACCAATTATTTTTGGATTGGTCAAATGTCCAATTCCACTTCAATTTACTAACTACACATAATACTTAGTTTTAAATGCAACACCTGTTTTGATAAGAAAAAAGCTTATGTATCCAGTAATTTCAGGTAGTTTCAGTCAACTAATACAAACAACTTTAAAATGCTGTTTTAGCGCATGTTTAATTGAATTTCAATTTCCATTAGAAGATATTGATAAAAATTACAAGTGAAAAATTAGCCTCATAAATAAGAAATGTATGATTTCCCCATTTTTAACATAATAAAAATGTAAAAATTAATCTGAATCTGTCTTAAGCTAAATAATTGCATCATAAGTGAGTAATGATATGGTCTGTCCTCATTATCCAAAAAGTATCAAGTTTAATGTAAAGACTGTATTTAGTTGCAAATCAACATGATTTAATGTTTACCAGCTAATTTGAAACAACTTTTCTTTAGGAAAAATACCTAAAACGTAGAAATGAAAACTACAATTAAAAATGAACGATTTAAACAAGTTTTCCTGCTTGCTGATTTAAATCATGATTAAAATTGGTGATTTAAATTGCCTGATTTAAGTCATTCTAACTTGGAAGACATTATTAAGTATGATCTAATCACACAGGACCACCAGATGAAAAATACTGCATGAGGTTCTGAGTTATATTTTAAAGAGTCTTATTTATTTAAAAAGGGCCCCTGCAATGCAAAAGGATGCACCCCTGTAATCACTCTACATATTGCAATAATAATATTTGTAAAAAATATGCTTTGTGAGCTATCATTAGATAACTAATGACTTTCTGGTCAGTAAATATCATGGTGAAATCTATGTAGCAACATTATGTGTAAAGTTATGAAATCCCCCTGTATGATGTTAAAGGCACATATTCAAACTCACATAGCCCCGATTAAGCAGACTTGGTCAAGGAGGCCTATCAAACATAAGAATGTGTGTTTACCACAATTTGCATATAAGCTGTAAAAAAAACAGTCCTCAGACAGCAAGAGGGGAAAGAAAGAAGACCAAGAAAATTCGACATTAGAGCATAAATAGGTGAAAAGAAATATACCTCTATCCCGATATAACGCAGTCCTCACAAGCCAAAAAATCTTACCACGTTCTAGGTGAAACCGCGTTATATTGAACTTGCTTTGGCCTCGAGCATTTCCATTATCAATAGTTACTTCCCACCCCGACCCATCCACCTGCCCCGCTCCTTGTCCCGACTACCCCCTCCAGAGACCCCCTGCCCCTAACCACCCCTCCCAAGACCCCACCCTCTATCTAAGCCCCCCTGCTCCCTGTCCTCTATCCACACCCCCTGACAGGCCCCCTGGGACTCCCACTCCCTATCCAACACCCCCATTCCCCACCCCTGACCGCCCCCTCCCCAGAACATCCAAACCCTCCAACCCCCTGTGCTCCCTGACCACCTCCTCCCCCCCGAGACCCTCTGCCCCTTATCCAACCCCTCAGCCCCGGCCCAGCAGCATGTCAGAGCCAGATGCGCAGCCCCGCCCCCCAGAGCATTGCTTTACCGCGTTATATCCAAATTTGTGTTATATTGGTTGCATTATATCAGCGCAGAGGTGTAGCATGAAGCCTCCTTCCTCCAGCAGACTCCATGTCTACTTGCTCTCAGCTGGAAAGAACTTTAGTGAGGCATGACACTCAGAAAAATGCTTTTCAAAGGGTAACTGGACTATAAAAGTGAGGGGCAAAACACGCCAAGTTCTTGCTCCATACCCATCTCTCTCTTCACCTAAGATGACCAGAAAAACAGCCACTGGACTTTGGGGCCAGATTCTAGCCTGAGAGTTTGGTCAGCAATGTTACTGGAAATGTGGTAAGGAACTTCACTTTGAACCAAGTCTAGTTTAAGTTCAGAAAGAGTTTTATCTTTATTTTTCTTGTAACCATTTCTGACTTTAATGCCTCATTTCTTGTACTCACTTAATATCTCTTTGTAGTTTTGTTCTTTAATCAAAATTAATCCAGTGTTGTGAATTGTTTGTGTAACTCCATTGAAGGTGACAAGCTATTATGTACTGATCCCCTTAGAGGGGCAAAAGAACCTAGTGCAGGGGTTGGCAAACTTTTTGGCCCAAGGGCCACATCTGGGTATGGAAATTGTATGGGGGGCCATGAAATTGGAGCTTGGGGTGAGGAAGGAGGTGTGGGCTCTGGCTGGGGGTACGGGCTCTGGGGTGGTGCCAGAAATGAGGAGTTCGGGTGCAGGAGGGGGCTCTGGGCTAGGGTTGAGGTGGGGAGGAGGGTGAGGGCTCCAACTGAGGGTATGGGCTCTGGGGTGGGGATGAGGGGTTGGGGGTGTAGGAGGGTGCTCTGGGACCAGGGGTTCAGAGGGCAGGAGGGGGATCAGGGCTGGGACAGGGGGTTGGGGTGTGGGAGGGGGTCAGAGGTGCAGGCTCTGGGCAGCGCTTACCTCAAGCATCTCCAGGAAGGAGCAGCATGTCCCCCCTCCGGCTCCTACGCAGAGGCGCAGCCAGGCAGTTCTGCGCGCTGCCCTGTCCGCAGGCACCACCCCTGCAGCTCCCACTGACTGCAGTTCCCAGCCAATGGGAGCTGTGGGGGCCGCGATTGGGGTGGGGGCAATGTGCGCAGCCCCCTGGCTGCCCCTATGCGTAGGAGCCATGGGGGGAGGGGGGGCATGCCACTGCTTCCAGGAGCCATGGCATGGTTGGAGTGGGGCAAACTCCCAACCCCGCTCCCCGACAGGAGCTTGAGGGCTGGATGCAAAACAACTGAAGGGCTGGATGCAGCCCCCGGGCCATAGTTCACCCACCCCGACCTAGTGTATCTGGACTGTCCAGGAGAGGGCTGGACACTGCAGAACACACATTTTGGGAGGGAAACTCAGGACTGGTGGCATGTTGGCACGTCACCTGCAAATAGTAACCAAGGTTCCTGGAAGATGCTGTTTGTTGACAGGCTGCTGGGGTCAAAGCTGCTGGACCAGGGCTGTGGCTTTACACAGACACTCAGGGTGCAACCTGCATACTGGCAGGCTGATTAAGAGTGACCCAAACTGGAAGCTACAACAGCAAAGCATTGTGAGGCACCGCAGGTATCAGGGCAGGGGTGACACAGCCCCTCTGGTCTGGACTGCACCCTGGAATGTCATAGGGACAAAACAGGAAAATTAAAATACATTGTTGAAAACAAATGAAATGTAAGAGCCAAACAGGATATTCAAAAGCCAAGTAAAGTGCCATCATTAAGAAGGGGCTGGTAATAATTAAAATCAACTCTGAAAGAAAAGAGAACAAAAAAAGTAGAGATTATGACAGAAGACAGAACTAGCGGACAGAGTATTGGGCAGGGGCTCTGGAGATCCGGGTTCCAGGCCAGCTCTACACTACACTGGTTTGCTGGGTAACCTTAGGCACATCACCTCCCTGTGCCTCAGCTTCCTCTTCTGTAACAATGTACAGAGGGCAAGGAATGCTTCAATACAACCCCAATTCATCAAAATCAAAACAAAACCTTTTGCTGAAATGAATTGTTGGGATTAATTTTTTTCTCAGGTTCATAACAGAATTACTGGTCAAAACCAGAGAGAAAGAGCGTGGGCACTCACCTGGGAGGTGGGAAACCAAAGCTCAAATTCCTGCTCTCAGTCAAGCCTGACTTTTGCATTTAACCACCAACCCAGTTGAGGGGCGGGGCCCTCTCCCTCCAGAACAGTGGGGTGTGTCTGGAGTTCCCGTCTAGTCCTACATGTCCATGATTTCATAATTGTTCTCGACATGCAATGCTTGGTCGCCAGCCCTAGCGACACGTACTCCCCTTTGTCAAGGGCTCGGCCTGGATCTAGGGCGGGAAGGCATCCAAGAGTCTTCGTGCTCTATCGAGGCATTATTCCAATCAACAAGTTTGGCCTAAAACTTGAGACTTAACGGAGCTATTGTCTTCCAGCCGCAGGCCGGATGCGACTCTCTCCCTCTCGTACCTAGCGAGCGTTTCTAGCGCAGCCCCCACAGCCGAGCCACGCGCGGTGTTTTCCCCCCGTCAGCCCCACAACAGAAAGCGAAAGAGGCACAGGGACGCAGCCGCTTCCTGCGCTCCGCGCGACCCACCCCCTGCGGGCCGGCCGCCAGCGGCACGGAGCCCAGCGGCGCCGGCCAGGGCTCAGAGGCCGAGGGGCGTGCCGGGCACTCTGCCGCCGGTCACGGCAGCCCAGGCGGCCGGGCGCAGGCGGATAGCCGGGGAGCTCACTCAGCCGCCCGTCCCGCGACAGGGGCGACGCCGGGGACAGCGCGGCTGGGGCGCAGGCAGGGAGAGCGCGCCGGGCTCCCCGCCTTACCTTGTCCCAGCGCAGCCACTGAGCAGCCGCCTCGGTCAGACTGGGCGCCGCCATCCTGCCCGGTCGGTTCAGCTCAGCGCTGCCCTTCCGGAGCGGAGCGCTCAGAGGGGCGGGGATCGAGCGGGAACAGGCGCGGCCGTTAGCTTCCCTCCGGTTCGTCCCTGGGTGGGGCGAGGAAGGATCCGGCCATAAACTGCTGCCCCTCCCGCGGTGCTGCCTTCGCTGCGGCACAAACCGCTCCCTCTCAGCCGTCCCGCCGGCGGGGGCACTGAGCATGCGCCGGAGCGTTCGCGGGGGCAGCTGCCCTCGCTCCGGTCAGACTTTGCTGCCTGCTCTTCGGAGGGGTGTTAAAAGGGGGGGGGGCGCAAATCGCAGCGGGGGGAGGGGTCAGGGGCTGAGCGGGGGGCAGATATTTGCTGGCCGGGGGGTCCCGCTACTGTAGGTAGCGGCAGAAGAGGGGCTGGAAGGAAAAAATCGGGGGTGGGGGCCTGGGTTAAGACTAGGGGGAGATGTTGCCAGACCCTGTGTGGAGACAAAACTCCTGTCGGGGGAGGGGGTAACAGTTACCCCGTGGGCTGAGCCGCCTGCTGTGCTTGCAAATGTAGGGGGGGGGGGCAGAGGCCTTTTTATTTCTGCTGACAGGAAACTGCCTGTCAGCCCTGGAGCAGAGGGCGGGTTCCTGGGGCTGGGTTCTTAAAGGCACAGGCCTCCCACTGCCTAGACTGTCGATGCTGGGACACCGCAGCTTCTCTCTTTTTTATGTAAGTTCTGAGCTGCTACGTTACTGCGAGAGCCAGGAGACTTAGTGCTGTGAAATATTGTACAAACACTCCCTCCCTCAAACTCTGCGCCACACATTTTAAGTATTTAAAAGAGTCTGCTATCAGTTTCTATGTCTATATGAAGTCACCACAGCTCCTTTCTCTTATATAACACGCTGAAGTGCTAAACTACCCCCCAGAGCCCACACATCCGCACCCCCTGCTGCACCCTAATCCATTGCCCCAGCTCAGCCTGTACCCCTCCTGCACCCAACTCCCTCCCAGAGCCTGCATCCCAAACAGGACCAGATTAACCTTTTGTGAGCCCAGTGCTAAACATATTTGTAGGCCCCCATGGGGGCAATGGGAACATGGGGAGGGGCCAGAGTCCTCAGAGCAAGGGGCTGGACGGGGCAATGGGAAAGGGGCATGGCACGGCAGGGACAGCCCCATTCCACCCAGCCCAGTAGAAGGGCACTGATTACAAACCTGTAGCCGCCAGACGCACACTGGCCCACCCGGCCCTGCACTGTCATTGTGCTTCTGCTCCTTGGGGGCAGGCCCATGCCGCACCATGCTACCCCCTGGCCCTGCACCCCTCTGACCCCCTATACCCAGTGCCAAACCACCCAGAGACCCCCACAAACCCGTATGCCCAGTGCCCTCCCACAGACCACTATAAGAACAGCCATACTGGGTCAGACCGAAGATCCAGCAAGCCCAGTATCCTGTCTTCCGACAGTGTCCAGTGGCAGGTGACCCAAAGGGAATGAACAGACAGGTTATCATCAAGTTATCCATGCCCTGCTGTCACCCCATCCCAGCTTCTGGCAAACCAAGGCTAGGGACACCATTCTTGCCCAGCCTGGCTAATAATCATTGATGGACCTATCTTCCATGAATCTATCTAGCTCCCAGCACCCCCCCCCCCCCGCCACAGATCCTCTCATTGCCCAGTGCCCCCCTACCCAAACACCCCACACAGCTCTCCCACCATAACTGCACAAAGCCCTGCACCTCCCTGCCCAGAGCCCCCTCCCATACATCCCCTTACTGTCCAGTGCCCCCACAATCCCACTGCCACAACTGCACAGTGCCCACACAGACCCACCCCGACACACACAGATCTCCCCCACTGCACAGCCCCCAACACACTCAGATCTCCCCATCCCCCCACTGCCCAGTGCCCTCCAAAGCCCCCCACTCCCCAGCACCCCAGAACACACAAACCTTCCCCACTGCCGAGCACCTCCCACCCCCTCACTGCCCAGCACACACACACCCCCAACCCCCTAGAGATCTACTCTCCCACACCCTGACCCCCGGCCACAATAGGAGGTGACTGTGTCTGCCAGGCTGAGCCAGCAGCGCAGCCAGGGCTGGTCCTGGAGCACGATAACTCCAGCCCCTTGGGAGTGGTGCAATCAGCCAGGCAAGAGCAGGAGCAAGGCCTGCCCGAGCCAGGCTCCCTCAGGACCCAGATGCCTGGCAGGACCCAGCTAAGCCCCCCCGCACTGTCCCCTGTGACTGTCTGAGAGTGGCCCGGTCTCTGCACCAGTCCAAGGTGGCTCTGCCCCTGGGGAGGCAGGTGGGACCCCACAGGTCCCAGGCAGCAGAGAAAGCTCAGAGCTGGAAGCAATGCTGGGGAACAGGGTAGATCCCTGGGACATGACTCCCGAGATCCCACACGGTCCAGCCACACCCATTGGCCCCATGGCCAGCAGCCCTGCCCAGGCCGCATGGTGGACCCCAGCTGCTGGGTGATGAGCCCCCTACAGGCAAGTGGAACCTGCTGACTGAGAGCTGCTTACACAGCAAGGCCTGGGTGCTGGACTGCCCTGGGCGAGGGGCCGGACCTGGCTGTGTGGATGAGTTAGAGGGGTCCATAATGGGGCCCTTCCCAGTGTGGGCGTGGTGCCACTGTGCCATTGGCACCATTGTAAACCCGGTACTGACCCCAAACGCCCTCCCATGGCAAAACTCCCTTGGACCTGTTCTGGATGCCACCAAAAAATATACAAACCTGCTGCCCCTGGTGCTACTTTACTGCTACAAGAGACTTGATGCAGTGAAATAATTTACCTACATTCCCTCAAACTCTGCGTCACACATTTTGAGTATTTAAAAGAGAGTCTCTTATCACTATATGTCTACATGAAGTCTCATAACGGTTCACAAGTGTGTCTTTGCTGCTGCTATTATTCCCTGAATTGCGCTCTCTTCTTTATAATCCAGTTTAATTATAGTTTTGCTCCTTTAAAAATGTTATTTCTATTAGTGTTATTACTCTGAACACTTTGTCATTTATCTGTATTATCATTGTACAATGCAGTCACTGTGCTGTTTATTTTAATAGCTAATGCTCATCAAAAAATTTTTAAGGAAGTAGTTGTTATTGGTTTTAGCAATTCCATCTGTGTTTCTATTATAGCACTTGCTATGGTTTTTGTACTTTGATTTGTAATTTGGAGTTTTTAATTCTACCTTTTTTTCTTTTTATAGCACAAGTTTATTCTGTTGGGTCATGTGACTTCCACTATGACTGATTTCCTGTCCTGTTTTCAACAATTCCTTTGCAGTTGCTCCACCAATGAGGATTGCCTTTTGCTGTATTTATCTTGCCTGTGAATCCAGCCCTTAGTGTCCCATGTTCACACGTCATTGCTCGTGTGTAGAAGTTGATTCGCAAATATTCCATAAATGTATTATATTGGGTCATCCTACATCCTTCCCAAGGGCAAAAATCTTCAGCGGCAATGAAGGTTTGGACTGATGAGCAGTGGCTGCAGAACTTTTGGATGCACAAGTCCACATTCCTGCATCTGTGTGCAAAACTCACCAAAATAAAAGCTGCACTGACAATGGAGAAGCAAATATAAATTGCACTATGGGGACCTGCAACACCAGATTCTTATTGGTCAGTCAGCGGTCTCTCTACTAAACCAAGGTGAAATGGATTTCTTTAATGTAAAGTAGTCAGAACATATTGTTAAAGATCATTTCATGTTCAATGCCCTGTTAATACCTCTGCAATCACAGAACAACAAAGTAGTGTTACTGGGTTTCAGACTGTTGTCTCTTACACCTTTCTTAAGTTTCCATAGCTATATTTCTGAGTAAGGCTAAGTTTTCATAGAATCATAGAAGTTTAGGGTTGGAAGAGACATCAGGAGGTTATCTAGTCCAACCCCCTGGTCAAAGCAGGTCCAATACCAACTAAATCATCTCATCCAGGGGTTTGTCAAGCCAGGCCTTACACCAAGTAACAAGTTTTCAGGGCCAGAGAGAGGGGAGGATTTGTGCAGGGGCCAAACCGTGCTCAGGGGAGGGAGGGACAGATGGAGGGGGCAGGTGCCAGCGGAGAGGCCTAGGACATTGCGGTAGCCCATGATCGGGGTAGACAGGGGGCTGGGAGGTGCAACACATGGGGGGGGGAGCCTGTGCTGGGGCCCAAAACCAGGTGTGGGGGCAGAGGAGCTTGTGTCTGTCTTGGCTCAGCACCCGGTCCCAGGGCTGCGAGGGTCACAGTGCCACCTAGCCCGGAGCTTAGCAGTGCTCCTCTCTCTGAGATGCTGCACTAAGCTGCCCAAGGAGACTTGACTCAGTGCCCTGCGTCTCACTCTGACCTGCCGCTTTAACCAGCTTCAGCCTTGGCACAGGCGTTTGGGGTATGACATCATTGCTTTCCCATTTCTGGAGGTGTAATGTGCTTGGGCGTAGCCTCCTGGCAGCCCTCAAATGCGCCTTGTCTGCTGCCCCCTCCACCCCGCCAGCCGGGCACTCCATTCCTTCCGAGTCGCTGTCGATGCTTCCCTCCATTTATTTATTTAAAAAACAGTATTTTCATGACTCCGCCTCAGCACCCCCCTCATTTACCTTAGGTACCATTGTGCCACTTAAGGTAGGATTCTAATAGTAAATAATTCTACAAAATAGTTTCTGCTAGTAGATAAGCACTCACATCTCAGTGTTTTCTAGTATGTTTCCTATGTTCTTATATAATAAGTTTGCAATTCACAATTCAAAAATTGTCTTTTTTATTTTTCCTGGAAGTACAAGTCCATTCTTTATTTTATGACACCAAGACTGTCCGATTTCCTGGTTTACCATCAAAACTTCATCCATTTCCTTTGTTGATCCACAATGAGAACTGCCTTTTCTCAACCATTCTGCCTCTCTATCTAGAAAATTATCGCTCGTCTATACTGGAAAGTTTTACCAATTGTACAGGAGTTATACCAATAAATACCCTATGTGGACACATAATCTGGTATAAGAGTGCTTTTTGTGGTTTAGTTTAAGACTCTTCCAGACCAACCAAGCTAAACTTAAAAAGGCACTCTTATACCTGAACAACTGGCTGGGATGATTTAGCTGGGGTTGGTCCTGCTTTGAGCAGGGAGTTAGACTAGATGACCTCCTGAGGTCTCCCAACCCTAATCTTCTATGATTCGACAAACTGTGTCCACACACAGAGTTATGGCAGTATAACTATACCTGTTTAAACCTACAACAGGACCTTTGTGCTTCACGTCATCACTTGTGTGTAGAATTTACTTCCCAAATATTCATAAAGGGCACTATACTATCTAGATTCACGTGACATTGATATTAATGGGAATACTTGCTATGCAAAAGTTAAGCACTTGTTCAATTTTTTTCTGGATAGAGGCCTTAGTTTGCACACTAATACTGCAATTGTTAATTAGCTGTGAACTCTACCAAATAATCTATGTATCTAATACGTATCTACATTCCTATAACAGTCTATGCTGGACTTCCAGTAATATATAATTTTGTTTTCCCTTCATTAAAATAATTCATTTCTTTAACTAACTCCCACATCCTGCAAACACTAAAGCACATGCATCTCTTCACGTACTTTATCAGTTGCACTGATGTTCATTTTGCTACTGATTTGTTTATATTTGATTGGCCAGGGCCATGAAAGTAAGATATCCAATCAATAAATTGTCTTTACATTATCATAGTTCCATAATATTTCATAGATTTTAAGGACAGAAGGAATCTTAAGATCCTCTAGTCTGATCTATAACAGAGGCCATATAATGTCACCCCTTTATCCCTGCACTGAGCTTATTGTATTTGACCCTTCAGCACCTGGTATTTTCTCTGTGAAGGTACTTATTACACTATAATCAAGCCATCTCTCAGTCTTCTTCTTGATAAAATACACAGATTGAGCTCTTTAAGTCTCTCATTGTAAGGCATTTTTGTGGCTCTTTTCTACACTTGTTCCAATTTTTCAACATCTTTAATAACCAATAATACTTAAGAACTCTATATAGTATTCCAGTGTCAGTCTCACCACCTGATACTGAGGTAACATGATGTCCCTTTTACTCGCTACTCCTTCTCTATACAACCAAAGATCATATTAGCCCAGCATCGCACTGGGAACTTCTGTTTAGTTGCTTAATCACTGACTCCTAAATCCTTTTCAGAGTCATTGCTTCCCAGGATAGAGTCTCCCATTCTGTAGGCTTACGTTCTTTGGGCCAGGTTTTTAAAGGTATTGAAGACTTGAAAAAAAATCAACTGATGCCTGCACATAAATACACTGCTCCTGTTAAGTCTGATCTTTATTTTTATTGGAAAAATAAAATTGTCTATGTGTGACCCAGGAACCTCTTTGTGCCAACTAGAAGAGGACACAGGAGGTGCATAGGGTTTTACAGAGATCCCTTGGATTGGTATCTGCATAATAGTTCAACAAAGGGTGGCATGTGATGTCTCTGACGAGCGCCAGTAGCCCACTTATCATTATCATTGCAAAATATATTTATGTATAATGTTTAAGAAGTAACATATCTATAGTGAAAATTATGTTCTTAATGTCTTGGAGCTAAGGCAGGAGGTGACATATCTAGGAAATGTTCCTTTATACTTATTTCACTGCCTGGTCATTTATATATTATTTATGTATATCTCACACAGTATATGCCAATTTGCATATGAAGCCACGTGTGGACAAGAGATTAAATCTACAGGAATAAACAAACAGCAAAGGGGGTGTCCTGTTTGTGAATAAAGACAAAAGATTATTCTGATATATATTGAAGTGCAAAGCAACACATTGAGCCCTTCAACAAAGTTATAGGGTTACTATATGTCCGGGTTTTCATAGATGTGACCTCTTTTTTGGTAGTCCATTTTCTGATCGGCTGGATTTTTGAAATAAGAGTCAAAGTCCAGGGTTTTTGTAGAGCAGATGTTGCAGCTCAGAAAAAGCCCCGACTTTGGTGCACTTTTCAGTTGGTCCATTCCCCTACTGCCCTGGCTGCCAGCTCTGTGGAGGGGCTTGTGCCAGCCACCCTGCCACAGTGACAGGACGCAACACTGCCCACCCACCTCCAGTGAGTATCTCCGCTGCAGGTATCCCTCCCAGCACCTCCAGGTATCCCTCCCACTACACACACCCCTCCAGCACCCCTCAAATACCCACTCCAGCACCCCCAACTGTACCCACCTCCAGGTCCCCTGCCCCCCAGCCAAATGTCCTCTCTTTGGGAATGTAAAATATGGTAACCCTAAATGAGGAGGCACACTGACAGTGTGCTTGTTTTATGAAAGGAGCATCACAATTAACCTGGCTGCAAAGTGCGGCAAGGATTTTGGGTGAGCAATGAGAGCTTCTTGTTAAAATGTGTGTTTATGATTTTATTTTATACGTAACACTTTGTTTCCAATACTTCTACTTGATATCACTTGAATCTTTATGGCGGTAGGAGAAGTTCTCCTGCTTGACATAGTGTTGTCCACACCACTGCTTTTGTCTGTGTAATGCATGTCACTAAGGAGGGTGGTTTATTCACACCCCTGAGCAACAAATTATGCCAACATAAGCTGTAGTGTAGACATAACCTAAATCTTTCTCTTTGTTACTGCAGAACTCGGGTGTAGTGAACAGGAGCTACCTACACCTGGTCTATGCTCAAAACTTAAGTGTTCTCCCTAAGTATTCTCTATTCTACTTCACACAAACCACCCCAGACTTACAAAATGTTATCATTCCTTCAGCCTTTTCCTACAGAGAGCCCCTTCCTGCACCCTGCACCCCCTCCCACACCTGAACCCCCTGCCCCAGCCCTACAGATAATTCCCCCACCCAGATGTGGCCCTCAGGCCAAAAAGTTTGCCCACCCGGTTATGTCTACACTGTAATAAAAGACCCATGGCTGGCCCAGGTCAGCTGACTAAGTCCTGTGGGTCCCAGGCTGCAGAGCTATAAAATTACAAAAATAAACTTTTGAGACCCTGAAAGTGGGGAAGGTCCCAGAGCCCAGGCTCCAGCTGGAGCCCAAACATCTACACAGCCTGAGCCTTGTGAGCCTGAGTCAGCTGACCCTACGCAGCCGGGGCTGTGCCATGGGTCTTTTATCACAGTGTAGACATACCCATGGGATTCAGACCTGTGAGGTGCAAAGTACCCTCAACTCCCATGGAACTTAATAGAAGCTGAGGGTGCTCACTGCCTCATAGGATTGAGACCTTAGACAGCAACTTGTGAGAGAGAAATGAGTGTAATATGTGCAGTCATACCCCCAGTAAACACATTTATAGACATGGTCATGATTGGTCATATTGGACCTTCATACTCAACATGAGCAGCACATGGAAGACACTAATAATCTTTGATAATTGGTATCCCTAATGTACATGTACTTAAATGTTTTCAGTCCAATACAATTGAGTGATTAGCTTTTGGTGATTCCCCGATTAGGAATAGTTTCTGTCTTCATCAGTTAATAATGAACTATTTTACCAAATTTCAAGATTCCACATGAAGGGGAACATGGACATTAAGTCACAGAGTGACTTGTTTTAAGTATTTATTTTTTAGTATTATTTAGTATTTATTATTTCTAATACAGTAGTGCCCAGAGGACTCGTTGAGGGGTTAAGTGCCCAAATAAAATGATAATCTGTGTACCAAAGAGTTTACATTCTAATTTAAACCAAACTGTAATAAATAGGTAGCCTGAGCACAAAAATCTGTTCACCAACCCTTGCCATAGTTATGATAATGAAAAAATAATCACTCAGGTCAAGAGCTTATAAAATTATTGTAAATATATTATTCATATGTAGCTCCCTTTTTTGTAGCTGTTCTCATTTCTATGAATGTATTCACTATTTACAGATTTTGCCAAATAGTGAACAAATTCCAGTGTAGGGGTTCATTATTGATCTAAATCATGTATTGCTGTTTCTACTCCTTAAATGGGTTGCTGAATAGAAGAATAATGAGTACTCCTTATATGCATGTTGTCATAAAAATAAAGGGAAGGGTAACCACCTTTCTGTATACAGTGCTATAAAATCCTTCCTGACCAGAGGCAAAACCCTTTCACTTGTAAAGGGTTAAGAAGTTAAGATAACCTAGCTGGCACCTGACCAAAATGACCAATGAGGAGACAAGATACTTTCAAAGCTGGAGGGGGGGAAAACAAAGGGTCTGTCTGTCTGTGTGATGCTTTTGCCAGGAACAGATCAGGAATGCAGTCTCAGAAACTCTGTTAAGTTAGTAAGTAATCTAGCTAGAAATGCGTTAGATTTCCTTTTGTTTAATGGCTGGTAAAATACGCTGTGCTGCATGGAATGTATATTCCTGTTTTTGTGTCTTTTTGTAACTTAAGGTTTTGCCTAGAGGGATTCTCCATGTTTTGAATCCGATTACCCTGTAAGGTATTTACCATCCTGATTTTACGGAGGTGATTCTTTTACCTTTTCTTTAATTAAAATTCTTCTTTTAAGAACCTGATTGATTTTTCATTGTTCTTAAGATCTAAGGGTTTGGGTCTGTGTTCACCTGTACAAACTGGTGAGGATTTTTATCAAGCCTTCCCCAGGAAAGGGGGTGTAGGGCTTGGGGAGATATTTTGGGGGAAGACGTCTCCAAGTGGGCTCGTTCCTTGTTCTTTGTTTAACGTGCTTGATAGTGGCAGCATAGGGTTCAAGGACAAGGCAAAGTTTGTACCTTGTGGAAGTTTTTAACCTAAACTGGCAAGAATAAGCTTAGGGGGTCTTTCATGCAGGTCCCCACATCTGTACCCTAGAGTTCAGAGTGGGGAAGGAACCTTGACACATGTTCATACATGTGTTGCATTAAAATTTGTGAAACTTTAATTGCAAGATTTGTGGACATGTACACAAATAAGTCAGGAGGTTGTCTGAATATCTGTGAACAACAAGCTTGTTGCATTTATTTGCAAAAAAAAAAAAAAAAAAAAATTAGTGTAACAGGGTGGCTCACCCCTAAGGGCTGAAGCTAGCCAACCCTGATTATTAAAGAGGCACAACTGGGTTGGATCAAGGGATTCCTTATAAAGAGCAGCAGGCAGGGCCCTGACAGGAGAAGGGAGGATGGGTGGGTCAGTCAGGGGCTAGAGCAGACTGGAACAGCTTGGTATTGCAGAAGAATGAGGGCTGAGTATGAACTTTTGTGATATGGTTATTGACTTTATGATGTGGATTTTATGCAGATTGTTTGAACCATAATTATTAAGGATCTTGGGAATTGTTTGAATCTTCTCTATTAAAACCACGCTGGGTGGAGTTCTTAACAAGGGGCCTGGGCGAGGGGAAAGGGTGCTTGCAAAGTGATCGCTAGGCAGCCACTCTGCCACATGGGTGAGTCTTTTTGTAAACTATAGGATAGGTTCTGCTCAGCATCGTGGTCACCAAAACCAGCAATAATAGATGTTCACATCAAATACTCCACTTTAGAAAAGGTTCTAGCATTCAAGATTGCTATAGTCTAGTGTAGCGGTAACAAATGCTGGATGTCTATGGGAAGGGGCACATCTAAGAGGGAAAGAACCAGTCTCTGATGGAAAAAGAAAGACCCTTCTGCATTCTGGGCCTCAAGGACTGGAGAAGAGTCAGTAAAACCTTGAGTTTGCAAACTGCTTTGACAATGTGTGACAGATGATCTAACCTCAGAGAAAAATTGCATACTACAGTAGATCCTCAGAATGCTTCCTCTGCCAATCCATAATGACTATAAGCCAGCTGGTTCTCTTTTAGGGCCCAGTTACTGCCAGATATTGGAAGAGTAAGGAAATAGCTCTCTCCAAGGCTGATTACGTATTAGCCCATTCCACCTAACAATCTCTCCCTGCAACTTCACATAGAAATTGAAGAAAGCATCACCCTGGGGGGGTTCTCTGAACAGAATGACTAGAACCACTCTAAGTTGATTCCATCAGCCCCTGTAAGGTGCTGCAGTCCTGTCAACAGGACCCCATGATCGATGGGTATTGAAGGGTGCTGAAAACTTGTGGTAACAAAAATGTCTGGCCTCTGCCTACTGCTCAGCTGAGATTGTCACCTCTGTGATTAACACCACTTGCATGCCATGGTTGTGATCCAAATAATTTGAAGATAGCAGATGCTGTTGGCCTGACACATTCTCAGTGACCTACCCCAGAAAGGGGTGATTAGAAAACAAGCAATATTTTATAATGATGCTAGTATTTCCAGTTGGATTCTTGAACAAGAGCTCTGTCATAGATTGTTTGAGTGTTGCTTGAGCTTGGCCTTCTTTTGGGATGCATTAATGACTCCCTCCCATTTAGGGCCCAGGCACTCCCTTCTAGTTTTCAGTAGCCAAGATGACCATAGGTTTAAGTCACAGATGACTGACTAGATGACTCATGAAAAACAGATGCAATTCAGCCATGAAAGATGGTGGCTTTGTTCCATCCGGCTTTAACAGCTGTTGTCCTAAATCAGATTGACCTGTTTTGCAAAATGTGGGCAGTTGCTGATTTTATTCCAGCCATCTTCAGGACACATGGAATTACTGCTACATACTATCTGCTAGAGCACTCTGAAGTCGAGCACTGTTCCTATTAAAGTATACCTGTCTGCTTATATCTGCCACCAACTTCAAATCAACACTGCAGCTAGTAACCCACAGTCCTGATGAATTATAACAGCACCACACACTGACCTCTGCATAGCACCCTCAGCTGTTTTTTAAGTCCTATTATTGACTCATTTACATTGTAAACATGACAAATGTAATTAAGAAAAAATAGTAAGAAGCTTTAAAGTGAACTCAGTATTGGTGGCAGAAATTTACTTGAAAGATCTCAATTTCGTTAAATATCTTTTTTGGTGTGTGTGTTTAAGGAACTGATCCAACTCCCATGGAAGTCAATCAGCTGGAAAGATTCTAGCTGACTTTAATGGGAGCCGGAAGAGGTCCTAAATCTCATCAGCACTAACAATTATTTCTTTACCTTGGAGAGAAAAGCACTTCACAATAAGTTAATGAACAATAAAATATCTTTAAAGGGAGTATGATACCAGTTAGTGCTGTGTTCTTGGGGAACCAGGGTGCAGTATCCAGCCTGACTCATGAAGGACACCCCTGCCCCCAATCAGAAGAAAGACTTACAGAAAGCAATGAAAAGGTGGTGGGAGACACACCTAAACCCCTCCTGACAAGGGTGACAAGAGTAAGGCAACTCTCCTAGCCTCATCTGCATCAAAGATGAGACAGGGAGGCATCTTTATTAGCATACAGAATGGAGAACAGAGATTCCAAGGCAAGAACTGCCCTGAACTCTGGGACCAGAAAAGCAGGGAAGCACTGAATCATGGGGGATCTGTGCTCCAGATATTAATGAACCTACACCTGCACACACCCAGCTCAGCAGTTATCAGACCAATTCTAATAATGAATCCCTGAATCATATGCAAAAATACAGAAGCTGCTTAATTGCACTGTGAGCTCCCTTGAAGGAACACCACACATAGCCAGGAATGATCAGTTCCTATTATCTAGCCTAAAGAAAACCCTTGCGTTATCAGTTTACCCATAAACAAATCTAGTGTTCTCCCTTGAACTATTGTTGTTTCCCTACAAAGATCCCTACCCACACTCAAGTAAGTGTTCTGATTCATGGATCTAAACTCTGCATCAGTTCCACTGGGACCTCATCTTCTCCTGACTGCTTGTGCTGGGGGCTCTGCTGGTCTTCAGCACTCAGGATCCTGAGCTACCACCATCACTTGGGAACCCCGACCAGTTCAAGCTTCATGGAGTGGTGAGACCCCAGCTCGCTCTCGGTTTTCTTTTCTACCTCAGGTATAACTTTTTAACCCTGACATGTTTGATCAGGTATAGTTTTCTATATATGACTTTTGTAATCTTTTATAATGTAACTTATGTTTGTTTAGGTTCTCCTTGTGTGGTTATCACTATTATTCAATAAATAACTTATGGTTAAGCTGGTTGCTTCCCTCCCTCCCTAAATTTTACTCTTTTATTTCTGGCTTCCCCATTTACTCTGCAGCAACGCTTCTCTTACTTAAGAGAAAGATCTCTGTAGCGCCTAAACTACTGTGGGGTTTGCTCATCAAGTGGGTTACAACCAGAACAATTGTAACGTGAAAGTGGAGATAGGGACGTGCTGTACCTGTGACATACAAGGGTGGCACCTTGGAAGTGCTGCTTGACCCAGCCCGCTGAGTCCAGGGACAGATAAGGGATCAGCTTGAGAGTGCTGATTGAGTCAGACTTGCTCTGTTAGTGTGTGTGTGTTCACCCGCATCTGATTCTGGGGCTGGAGGAACCCAGCCCTGGGGAACCTAGGTTCTGCAAGATAGCTCCATTGGGAGGGGACTTGCAGAAGGGAGAAGTAGAGCTCCCTATGAAAACACAAGTGACACAAGCAGTACATTAATAGAATTACAGACACCCCCCGCCCAGAAGAATAACCCTAATAAATGAGCACACCCCAAAGTAATGGGCAAATCCGGTAACAAGTAGTAAGTAAACAAGAAAAAAGAATACCTGGATTACAAAAATGTATACATTTGGCACAAAGATACTTTATACTGCGTTTAACTTGGAGTCCATTTAGGCTCAAAACAGCTGACTGATAGTACTAACGAGGCAGGCTTTTTACAGGGTCACACACAATTCTGCCAGTGTAACTCAATCCTGAACTGCTATTTCAGTCATCAGCAGAATCGGCCAAGTGTGCCAAAGTTTGTGTATTTCTCTGGTGGTTGGTCAGACTGCCATTCCTTGAGAAACTGCTGTACAAGAACATGGCATGTTCCCTAAAAGTCAGAAGAACAGAATGACAGTAAAGCTCCAAAAATATCCATGACCCAGAGACGAGCTGACACAGGACATCCTTGAGTCATGTCACACAGCACATATATCATGATCCCATTTGACATACATCTGCTTTTCATAAACATGCCTTTTCTGAAAGTCAAAGAAGATGCAGAATGACAGTGAGTTGGGTAATGGCAGAATTGTCCATGAGACAGACAAGTCTAGTGCGCTGATCATAGGAGTGGGGACAGAAATCAAATATGTTCTGTCATGTGCCTATCTATCCTCAGACTTGGAGGGAATTTCCCAGGCTCTCAAGGCTTTCACTGGTGCGGTAGCCATTGCTACTACAAATTCCACTATTCCAGTTGTTAAAATGATGTTAAAGACAGCAGAAGAGGACTTTAATAAAGAGCTTTAAAGAGAACCTATGTTTGGTCCCAGTGCAAATAGGCTATGAACAAAATGGTCTGAATTCACTTATTCTAAGGGGTGTGACAAAGTTCCTGCTCTACCTTGGTGGGTCCCGCACTTATTAGCGGATTTGCTTGCCTTGGAGCTTCACAGCAGCCCTCAGCTTGGCCATTTTTCTGAATTTACAGTCCAGTTGACTCCTCCTGTGTCTGATCAGGAGTTGGGAGGATTTGGGGGGAACCCAAGCCCACCCTCTACTCTGGGCTCCAGCCCAGGGCCCTCTGGAATACAGCTGTCTAGAATGCCTCCTGGAATAGCTGTATGACAGCTACAAATCCCTGGGCTACTTCCCCATAGCCTCCTCCCAACACCTTCTTTATCCTCACCGTAGGACCTTCCTCCTGGTGTCTGATAATGCTTGTACACCTCAGTCCTCCAACAGTCCACACTCTCGGCTCCTCTTGCTCCCAGCTCCTCTCACACACACCACAAACTGAAGTGAGCTCCTTTTTAAAACCCAGGTGCCCTGATTAGCCTGCCTTAATTGATTCTAGCAGCTTCTTGATTGGCTGCAGGTGTTCTAATCAGCCTGTCTTAATTGTCTCCAGAAGGTTCCTGATTGTTTCAAAACCTTCCCTCTTACCTTGGCACATCCCTTGGCCCGCGCTGTTTCCAGCAGCCCCCATTAGCCTGGAGTAGCAAACTGTGGCCAGTAGGAGCCGCGATCAGCCGAACCTGCAGACACGGTAGGTAAACAAACCGGCCCAGCCCGCCAGGAGCTTTCCCTGAACAAGTGGCGGATGGGCTTGGAGAACCACTGATCTAGAGTATACCACAAAGCTGCAAATTTGGGAGCTCAAAAAAAGTTCATTACACTGAGGCTACATTGACTGGAATGTTACTTTTCTTGACTTAAAAATAGCTGCAACAGAAGAACTGGGCAGAGAGAAGTAGACTCATTATATTATAGATACATTTACTCTTGTCTGAAGAGTTGAGGTAACTCTGATTGAAAGCATAAAAGCACTAAATAGGTGTCTCATCTTAGGTTCTCTTATCTGCTGTGTTTGAAAACTGCCTCTAAGAAGTAAAGATACCAGGACTTTGAACTTGGAATTAACAACTGAGGGTAATTCAATTGCAAGTGAAATATTACTTTACTTTCTTTTTCTTACAATGTCACTGTGTAACGGGGTGGCTAGCTTAATTGCAAGAGGGCTGGGGCTAGCCAACCCTGGTTAGAGAATGAGCCCCACCTGAGAGCAATCAAGTGAGTCCTGCTGCTTTTATACTGGAAGTTGAGGGAGAAAAGGAGAGCATTCAGGAAGCTGTAGTTATGCCTGCAGAGAATAAGAGGTTCCTTCAAAACCCTGACTCAGCATAGGAGATGGTGCTAGCAGTGAAGGCCTATAGAGAAGACCAAACTCCAGGTGGGAAGCAGAAAGCCAGATCCTCAGGGAAAAGTGACTGTGCTCAACTGAAGTGGGGATAAGGACTGAGTTTGTGGTCTATTTTGAAAGACTTTGTGTTACACTGGATTATCAATAGAGGGACATTGAACCTGGGGTTGGGGCCTGGAGAGCCAGTAGACCTGATGACTGAATAAATTGGGGAATGTTTACTTTCCTTTGGACTGAAGAGAGTTTAGGAAGCCCTGAGGAAGGGGAAAACAGAGGCAGGGTACATCAGGGTCACCCAGAGCCATGAGGGGATACTCTGGAGGCAGTAAGTGGAACACAAAGATAGCACTATAAATAACTTGCATGAACTGTTTTTTGTTTTTTTTGTCTGAAAGTCTTGGAAAGCATTAGTATGTGTGTTTCATTGTCTGAGTGGTGTGGCAAATGGCTGACACTATTATGGGTCCTGCGCTTTTCCTCCATATGATGGGTCAGGGTGCTGCCTCTTGCTCCTATTCTTGGGTGTTGACGGCTCCGCTAGTGCCCTGGTGGGAGAGAGGAAGGGAGCTGGGAAGGAACCCGGGCTCACCCTTTATTCTGGATCCCAACCCCTTCAGCTTCTTGGGCTTCCTGACTTCTCTCCCCTTGGGCAGGGTTTCTCTCAGTCCTCTGCCTGTGGAGTCCCTCTGCTCGAGCAGGGTTTCCCTTCCCCTAGAACTCTGATCCTCTGGTTAAGTACAGTCAGCTCTTCCTCCCTTCTCCCCTCTGACTGAAGCAGGGGTTTTTATTAGTTCTCTGGCAGGGACTTAATTGGCTCCAGGTGCTCTAATGAACTTGTAGTAACCTGGAATAAGGCTCTGATCATCCTGGGGATTATATACCTCCCATTGATAATTCTCCAGCTGTCCTCTGGCCCTGCTATATTACACTGGAAATAAGACTTGTATATTTAGGTACCTAAACAACTAGCTCTGTAGTCGCTTTCATTTAGGGTACATCCTGCACAGCAATTAAACACCCCTGGGTAGCCTTGGTCAGCTGACTTGGACTGTGGGGTGTAAAATGCTAAATGTATATGTTCAGGCTTGAGCTGAAGCCTGAGCTCTGGGACCCTGCGAAGGGGGAAGAGTCTAGTAGCTCGGGCTCCAGCCTGAGCCCGAAACTCTACACAGCAATTTTTAACCCCATGAGCCCAAGTCAGCGGACCCAGGCCAACTGTGGCCATGCCACAGGTTCTTTTATTCCAGTGTAGACGTACCCTCAATGACTAGAAACTCCAGTGTCAAATATTGTACAGGTTTATTATGCTACATTAGTGAAAATGACTTGACCTTTTATATAAAATATTAACTTGCCCGATTTACAGAAACTAAATTGTTTGGGAGGATGGGTCCTGTAACCTATAAAATGAAGTAGACCTGGAAGCTGTAACTCAGAATTCTAAAGGCCTTATGCAGAGCTACATGAGGCCAGGGCAGAATTAACCTCTTGAGGCCTGATGGCAGTTTGAGAGCGTGTCAAAACATTTCTTAAGCATGTAAAAGTCAAACTGGCACCAGAGGAACAGTTAATAGTAAAGTATTGCATACCCTTAATTTGAACTAAACCCTAAAGATTCTGTGGATATTTCAAGTGTATCTACATTCTCCCACCTGTTTCTATTTATTACAAAAGTGAAACACATTGAATTCAATCTGATTTGCATGAAGTTTTTCATTAAAATAAATATTGTATGGACCAAACAAGACAACACACATTAGCCCCAATCCTGCAACTGACTGTGGGGAGACCCTCTTGCCCACACAAAGCACTATTGACTTCAACCAGAGAGAGGCTATCATTTAAGAACCATTTGTTTGTTTTAGTTTGGGTGTCTTTTTTTTTTTTTTTTTTTTTTTTTAAATCAGCAAACGTCTCTTTCATGTCTGCTATGATTATACAAGGCAGTGACCACTCGGGCTTCAGCAGTCATTTTGTCCTCTACTGAAGTCACTGAACTTATTTTGACTACAAACAGTTATATAGTAAGAGTTCTGATAGTGAGGAGAACAGATAAATGAAGGTCACAGTCTGAGTTTATTTTATTTAATAGAACCTGGTATCTAAAGTCTGGTACCAATTTTAGCAGTGATTCCTGGTTCTCTCAATGTATTTTTCCAGGTGCAGTACCAGTTTGAGAGTATAAATATGCCACTCACATAGTTGCAGGCTACTTTCAGGGTGCCTACACTCACAATACAGAACACTCCTCAAGATGCAAATTACACATTATCCTTTTATGTTAACATTTCTTATCTTCATTACTTTTCCCCAAGCAATGCTTTGAAAGCAAAGTCTAGATCAGGGTTGTCCAACTCCCTCAACCATTGGAACGATTTATCAAGGGTTGTGATAGATTCTCCATCACTGATAATTTTTAAATCAAGATATGCTCTCGGAATTATTTTGGACAAGTTCTATAGCCTGTGTTAAATAGGAAGTCATACCAGACTCACAGTAATCCCTTTTGGAATCTATCAGTCTGTCAGGGCTACTGGGTCAAGCTGTTTGCAGACACTGGAAGACGATGCTGCATCACTACAGCCCAGTCACACATTGGAAGGTTAGTTTTACAACCTTCACACTCACTAGCAAACATGCAAATCTTAACTTGAAACACAACCGTTATCCACTAAGAACAGTTTTCTACACATAACCTATAAATACAGAAATGAAAACATTTCATATGCATTTGGCCTCTACATAATAAAAGACCTTACATCTTACAAACTGTATCACAACCCCACAGCATTATTCCCTCTATTCACACTGGTCCCCTATAATTCCACATATCTAACAGAGAAAAACAACATACAGTGCTCTTTGTAGGTCTTGCCGGAGCCCTAAGCATAAGTAACAATATGAACCAAAGGGAGTGAACGAGATTAGGCTTGGCTTTGGCAAAATAGCAATGCACCAGGTGTCAGATAACCAAGTAAGCACATTCCTGACTGGAGAAGATGGTACAAAAACACAGATCTCTCGTGTAATTAATAGATCTCTCAGAGATCTAACAGGTCTCTCATTCTTACGACATGGTACAAGAACTTATAGATGCCTCATAGGATAAGGAGGGAATGACAGGATAACAGATGAGAATGTCTTGTTCAAACTAGCAGGTACAAGGATAATCATCATGTTCCTATTACACCTCTGGCATTTAGGGCAGCGATGAAGCTCCTCCACTCCTGTCTGCTTCTGGCAAGTCTTTCAATGATTCCCCAGCTGTGCCCCAGGTTTTTCAGCTCGGCTTCCACAGCTCTTCGCCATGTTGTTTTCGGGTGGCCTCATTTTCGCTTGCCTTCAGGTGTCCATCTTATTGCTATTCTGATGATAAAATCAGTTTCCATCCAAAGTACATGACCGATCCATCTCCAACACCTCCTGGCAATGATGGTGCTCAGATCCTCTTGGCTGTACTCTGTCAGTATATCTTGGTTTGAGATTGTTCTGGGCCGAAAGATACAGAGGATTTTTCTGAGGCAGGTTGTATGGAATGAAGACAGTTTGGACATGTCCTACTTTCTCATTCCCTAGCATTCTGCACTATAAAGTAGTGTTGAAAGTACACAGCTCTGATAAATCTTGAGTTTGGTTTTGGTGTCGTATTTTGATGATTTCCAGACTGGCTTGTTCCACTGTCCTGGCTGATGGTGCTGCCCAAGTATGTGAATGTTTCTACATTGGTGAAAACATAATCCTCTATCCGTACTGGTGATGGTGAGGTAATATTAAATGTCATGATATCTGTCTTATTGTGGTTGATTTTCAATCCAATTTGCTGGCTGAATGCGTTGAGTTGAGTTGTTTTTTCTTGTGTATGGTGCTGGGTATGTGATAGGAGAGTGACATCATCTGCAAAGTCCAGGTCTTCAAGGGATGAGAAGAGTGTCCATTTAATGCGTCCTGGCATGTCTTCTGTTGTACGCCACATTACCCAGTCGATGGCAATGTTGAAGAGGATTGCGGACATGACAAACCCCTGACGTACTCCTGTTTTGACTTCAAAACTGAGCTCACTGTGATCAACACTGCATGTAAAGTTGAAATAGAAGCTTTTGATTTATATGGAAAGGAATTCCAATGCCTGCAGAATGCATCATAGGCTGGTCCTGTGAATGCTATCAAAAGCCTTCTCAAAGTCTATGAAATGTATGTAGAGTTCCTGTTGCCATTCTAAGCACTGTCCACTAGTGTCCCTTGTTGTGGCAGGACAGCTTGCGTGCTCTAACGATCCCCAGAGTCTGTGTCGGCAGGGGCTTTTTGCTCCTGGTAGATTCCACCATGCCAGATTGGTCTGTAGGGGAGGGCCCAGACAAAACAGACACCCTGGTCCTCCAGGTTGGGGGTTAGGCACAGGGCTAACAACCCTATCCTGTAAAAAAACAAAATATGTTATAGAAACAGCGAGGGAGAATGTACAAGGATAAGGGTGATAACTAATAACACCTGGAGTGTAATACATAATTTGTTTGTATCAGTGTGTAAAAGGAGACTTCCTAGGAGGGGCATCTTTGAACTGGTCTAGGGGACAGGATCCTGGTTTCCTGATTGAATCAGTACTGTAGCTCTTATGGGGCGCTAATACTGAACTTTATCGACAATAAACGTGGCCTAGCACCTTCGCTATCATGGGCGGCAAGTACCATAGCCAGGTGTGACCCCACCCACACTCCGTCCCCAAGTGGCCCCTGCTTCCGCTCGGCGCGGCCACTGCAGTCTCCCTGTGGGGTGGCACCAGCTTGGGCCTTGCCACCCGCCCTCCTGGGGCTCCAGAGCTGGGGAGGCTGGGTCCACACCACCTGCTCTGGGGCTGGGGGGGAAGGAAGCTAGCCTGGGGCGGGGGCTGGCTTCTGTGGGCGGGGAGGGGGCTTTGGGCTCGGGCAGGGGTGTGGAAGGGCCAGCGCTTCAGGCAGAAGGTTCACGCTCCACCTATGTTCACTACCAAACCAAGCCTGTGGTCTTTCTTATGAATAACACTGAGATCTGCTAAATTAACATGCTGCACTCTCTGTTAGTGCAGCTGGCATCAAACTCCAAGAACAGCAACCCGAGCAGCATTTACACTGCTGCAGCATCAGGGACACTTCTCAGCACTAACCACATCTCCACAATAAACCACATTCTTATTACTGTTAACACTGCTAGCCTTTTCAAAACAGTATTACGACACTAATCTCAACAGTGAATGTGGTTAGTTACAGTTGGACAGGAAATGTGATGGAGGAGTTGTGTGTCTTGTGAGTTGTGGATAGGGACCCAAGAGTGTGGTAGTTAAGTGATGTGTAGTATTGTAGATGGTGGGGAAAGGAAGATGAACTTCAGTGATTGGTTGCTGAGTTTGTTTGTAAATATGTATTGTCTGCTTTGGTGGATGTTGCACTTCAGCAGTCTTGACTGTTGTTGACTTTTTGGGAGGGACAGCTAATGAGATGGTGAAATTTTTTTTGCCATGGATTATTTAAATTGTAAAATTTTAAAGTGATTGTAGCTTTAAATTACGAGGCAGATTAAATTCTATTTAGCATATAAATAATATAACATGATAGACCATACAGTGTTGGCATTCTGTCTACATTCCATACACACACTAGCTGCAAACTTGGATAAACCTGTGATTAAGGTGGGGTTTTGTTTCTGTTTGCATATTAGAAAGTTATAGTTACAGTGCAGCATAGAATCTTCAAAGAAAGAGCTCTGTTATACATATTCAATGGGGTTCAGTAGTTCAGCATTCAAATCATGATTTTGTAGGAAAGGATGCCCTCTGTAGGACATGGAAGAAAAAACTTTTTAGGACACATTACAATATTAACAGTGCTAGAAATGACTCAGCCCCAAAATCGCTTTCTTTTTTTTTTAAAGAAAAAGACCCTTTTTCTTGTCAGATGGTAGATCAATATTTAGTCATGTGTTTTGATGACCCAGTATTCTTCCTACAGGACACGAGGCAGAAGTTTCCTTTGCTTATCTCCAAGAAGTAGTTCAAGTAGAAATTAAAGATCACATAGAATTCTTTAATACTAATAACAGCAGGGATATAAACCCAGTGTTTAGCCATACACCTGGTTCCTTCAAGCAAGTTCTGTTACCCAGGGGTGTAAGTAGAGATGGATGGAAAACAGTTCTCATTCTCTAATGAACATTCACAACTTCTCCAAAAGAAAAGGAGGACTTGTGGCACCTTAGAAACTAACAGATTTATTTGAGCATAAGCTTTCGTGAGCTACAGCTCACTTCATCAGATGCATTCAGTGGAAAATACAGTGGGGAGATTTATATACATAGAGATCTTGAAACAATGGGTGTTACCATACACACTGTAAGGAGAGTGATCAGGTAAGGTGAGCTATTACCAGCAGGAGAGCGGGGGTGGGGCGAGGAAACCTTTTATAGTAAAAAGAAAAGGAGTACTTGTGGCACCTTAGAGACTAACCAATTTATTTGAGCATAAGCTTTCGTGAGCTACAGCTCACTTCATCGGATGCATTCAGTGGAAAATACAGTGGGGAGATTTATATACATAGAGAACATGAAACAATGGGTGTTACCATACACACTGTAACCAGAGTGATCACTTAAGGTGAGCTATTAGCAGCAGGAGAGCGGGGGGGGGGGGGGGGGGGGGCAGGGAACCTTTTGTAGTGATAATCAAGGTGGGGCATTTCCAGCAGTTGACAAGAAGGTCTGAGGAACAGTTGGGGGGGGGGGGGGAATAAACATGGGGAAATAGTTTTACTTTGTGTAATGACAGGTTTCAGAGTAACAGCCGTGTTAGTCTGTATTCGCAAAAAGAAAAGGAGTACTTATGGCACCTTAGAGACTAACCAATTTATCTGAGCATAAGCTTTCGTGAGCTAGTGAGCTGTACCTCACGAAAGCTCATGCTCAAATAAATTGGTTAGTCTCTAAGGTGCCACAAGTACTCCTTTTCTTTTTACTTTGTGTAATGACCCATCCGCTCCCAGTCTTTATTCAAGCCTAAGTTAATTGTATCCAGTTTGCAAATTAATTCCAATTCAGCAGTCTCTCATTGGAGTCTGTTTTTGAAGTTTTTTTGTTGAAGTATTGCCACTTTTAGGTCTGTAATCGAGTGACCAGAGAGACTGAAGCGTTCTCCGACTGGTTTTTGAATGTTATAATTCTTGACGTCTGATTTCTGTCCATTTATTCTTTTACATAGAGACTGTCCAGTTTGGCCAATGTACATGGTAGAGGGGCATTCCTGGCACATGATGGCATATATCACATTGGTAGATGTGCAGGTGAACGAGCCTCTGATATTGTGGCTGATGTGATTAGGCCCTATGATGGCGTCCCCTGAATAGATATGTGGACACAAGTGGCAACGGGCTTTGTTCCAAGGATAGGTTCCTGGGTTAGTGGTTCTCTTGTGTGGTGTGTGATTGCTGGTGAGTATTTCCTTCAGGTTGTTGGGCTGTCTGTAAGCAAGGACTGGCCTGTCTCCCAAGATCTGTGAGAGTGATGGGTCGTCCTTCGGGATAGGTTGTAGATCCTTGATGATGCATTGTCAATCTCTCACATTTTCACAAACTGAAAATCCAAAAATCCTGGTCAAAACATGGTTTTCAACCATTTTTAATTTTTAAAAATTATAATACAATTAGATTAAATTTCAAAACAAAAAGTCAGTTTGAAATGAAAAACTGGAATTTTTTTTTATTTTTGACAATGTCAAGACAAATTTGTATAGACTAACCCTTTCCCACAAAAACTTTTGATTGAAAAATGGGGATTCATTGAAGTGTCAAAGAATTGCCACTCAGCTCTAGATGTGAATGAGAATTGAAAGCATAATGGTAGCTCGACTTGCTTGCAAAGCCACTACACTCTCTATAAAGCTGACTATGTCTACACTTAAAATGCTACAGCAGTATAGCTGCAGCACTGCACCTGCACCACTGTAGCACTTCAGTGTAGAGCAGAAACTCACTACATCGATGGGAAGGGTTCTTTCATCACTAGTACGTAATCCACCTCCCCGAAAGGCAATACCTAGGTAGACAGAGGAATCCATTGACCTAGCACTATGTACGTGAGGATTTAGGTCAATTTAAGTCCATCACTCAGGGGTGTGGATTTTTCACATGCCTGAGGGATGTAGTTGGGTCAATCTAATTTTCTAGTGTAGACTAATAGAGTACTCTCCAGTACTCACCCACAAAAAAGGTGATGCATGGCACAGACAGATGTCGGATGCAGGAAGAATTTTAATACCCAGCTCAATAAAAAGGAAGAGAGATTGACAGAAGCAAGGGGATGGTGTAGGAAGAAACACATTCTAAAAATCCAAAGACAGAGGGGAAAGACTGAGAAATAGAAATCTGAATTGCTTAATTTTAGGGGAGACTGTTAGAGAGAGGTTACCATCCAGTTAATAGTGGTCCTATAAAATGCTTGTTTATATTAAAATAACTGTTTCAAAAAATTTAGCTGTGCACATAGTTAGCCTATGTAAACACATTACTGATTCCTTTGTCCTCCCTCATCCAGTCCTTCTGATTTTTGACACCTACTTGTTGTATTTTGTTTGTTGTTGATTGTAAGATACTTCAAGCAAAATCATGAATGACCCCTGGAGAATATCTATCTAGAAATCACTTATTTCCACTTACATGATTAATAATATGCATTCTTCAAGAAAATGACATCTTTTCATTCCCCCCCACCGCCCCAAATCCTTAATTTGTAGACATAACACCAAGGCTACCTCTGATTCACCACAATTGCTTCAGTTTTACATCTCCTAATTTTATTGACTTCATCCAGATTACTTCTAATTTGCACTGGTGTAAATGAGAAAAGAATAAAGTCTACAGTCTTTACAACCACAGAATATTACTAAGTAATGCAAATGGACACTGGGATAAACCCCTGAACATATATAGTCCTACTGTGGGCAGAGATTGCCTACGTCTGATATGTGAAAGATGTCTCAAACAACACATGTTGGAAACACTTTGTATAGCTTGTCACACCAATAAAGTTTCATTAAATTGAAAGTCACATTTACCATACAACCTTCTGTAGATAACTGAAAAAAGATATCCTGGTAATTCTATCGTATTTTTATTAACAGGCCCTCAGTCTACCCTCACTTTCCTCATTTGCTTTTCTGTACATTTTAAATGGCTGGAGCAGTATTTTGGGGGATTCTTCCCTGGGAAAAAGTCTCCCTTCCCACAGACATGTAGTCACTGGTGAATGGCTAGGGAAGGGTGAGATCCTAGAGGAGGTCTATTCTTGGCTGAATGTTTTTCCACATATCTGGCTCTACTCCAGCTCCAGCAATGGGTTCCTCTGGACAAACCATGACGAAGGGAACAGACTTATCTATCTGTTCCAAATGGGCTTCTCGCCTTATCTATCGCAGGCAGTCAAATGATACACAGAAAACAACATTCTTTACAGTGCTCTAAGTGTTCATAGTACTCTAAGCCCTGGTCTACACTAGGAGTTGAGGTCGAATTTAGCAGCGTTAAATCGATTTCACCCTGCACCCGTCCACACGACGAAGCCCTTTTTTTCGACTTAAAGGGCTCTTAAAATCGATTTCCTTACTCTACCCCCAACAAGGGGATTAGCGCTGAAATCTGCCTTGCTGGGTCGAATTTGGGGTACTGTGGATGCAATTAGACGGTACTGGCCTCTGGGAGCTATCCCAGAGTGTTCCATTGTGACCGCTCTGGACAGGACTCTCAACTCAGATGCACTGGCCAGGTAGACAGGAAAAGGCCTGTGAACTTTTGAATTTCAATTTCCTGTTTGGCCAGCGTGGCAAGCTGCAGGTGACTATGCAGAGCTCATCAGCAGAGGTGACCATGATGGAGTCCCAGAATCGCAAAAGAGCTCCAGCATGGACCGAACAGGAGGTACGGGATCTGATCGCTGTACGGGGAGAGGAATCCGTGCTATCAGAACTCCGTTCCAGTTTTTGAAATGCCAAAACATTTGTCAAAATCTCCCAGGGCATGAAGGACAGAGGCCATAACAGGGACCCAAAGCAGTGCCGTGTGAAACTTAAGGAGTTGAGGCAAGCCTACCAGAAAACCAGAGAGGCGAACAGCCACTCCGCGTCAGAGCCCAAAACATGCCGCTTCTATGATGAGCTGCAAGCCATTTTAGGGGGTTCAGCCACCACTACCCCAGCCATGTTGTTTGACTCCTTCAGTGGAGATGGAGGCAACACGGAAGCAGGTTTTGGGGACGAGGAAGATAGCTCACAGCAAGCAAGAAAAGAAACCATTTTTCCCGACAGCCAGGAACTGTTTCTCACCCTGGACCTGGAGCCAGTACCCCCCGAACCCACCCAAGGCTGCCTCCCGGACCCGTGAGGCAGAGAAGGGACCTCTGGTGAGTGTACCTTTTAAAATACTATACATGGTTTAAAAGCAAGCATGTTTAATGATTAATTTGCCCTAGCATTCGTGGCTCTCCTAGATATACTCCCAAAGCCTTTGCAAAAGGTTTCTGGGGAGGGCAGCCTTATTCCATCCACCATGGTAGGACACTTTACCACTCCAGGCCAGTAGCACGTACTCGGGAATCATTGTAGAACAAAGCATTGCAGTGTATATTTGCTGGCGTTCAAACAACATCCGTTCTTTATCTCTGTTATCCTCAGGAGAGTGATATCATTCATGGTTGAAATAGGGTGCTTTTCTTAAGGAGACATTCAGAGGTGCCTGTTCCTGCTGGGCTGTTTGCCTGTGGCTGAACAGAAGTGTTCCCCGCTGTTAGCCACGGGGAGGGTGGAGGGCAAACCAATATGCTCCAGCGTATGGTTGAGCTGCAGGAAAGGCAGCAGGAGCACAGACTGCTGCTACAGCCCCTGTGTAACCAACCGCCCTCCTCCCCAAGTTCCATAGCCTCCTCACCCAGATGCCCAAGAACGTGGTGGTGGGACCTCCAGCCACTCCACCACAGAGGATTGGCCAAGCAACAGAAGGCTGGCATTCAATAAGTTTTAAAGTTTTAAATGTTTAAAGTGCTATGTGGCCTTGTCCTTCTCTCCTCCACCACCCCTCCTGGGCTACCTTGATAGTTATCCCCCTATTTGTGTGATGAATTAATAAAGAATGCATGAATGTGAAGCAACAATGACTTTATTGCCTCTGCAAGCGGTGATCGAAGGGAGGATGGGAGGGTGGTTAGCTTACAGGGAAGTAGAGTGAACCAAGGGGCATGGGGTTTGTTTCTCTTTGATGAAACAGAACTTTCACACCATAGCCTGGCTAGTCATGAAACTGGTTTTCAAAGCTTCTCTGATGCGCACCGCGCCCTCCTGTGCTCTTCTAACCGCCCCGGTGTCTGGCTGTGCGTAACCAGCAGCCAGGCGATTTGCCTCAACCTCCCACCCCGCCATAAACGGACCCCCCTTACTCTCACAGATATTGTGGATCGCACAGCAAGCAGTAATAACAGTGGGAATATTGGTTTTGCTGAGGTCTAACCGAGTCAGTAAACTGCGCCAGCGTGCTTTTAAACATCCAAGTGCACACTCTACCACCTTTCTGCACTTGCTCAGCTTGTAGTTGAACAGCTCCTGACTACTGTCCAGGCTGCCTGTGTATGGTTTCATGAGCCAGGGCATTAAGGGGTAGGCTGGGTCCCCACGGATACATATAGGCATTTCAACATCCCCAACGGTTATTTTCTGGTCTGGGGATAAAGTCCCTTCCTGCAGCTTTTGAAACAGACCAGAGTTCCTGAAGATGTGAGCATCATGTACCTTTCCCAGCCATCCCACGCTGATGTTGGTGAAACGTCCCTTGTGATCCAACTGTGCTTGCAGCACTATTGAAAAGTACCCCTTGCGATTTATGTACTCGCCGGCTTGGTGCTCCGGTGCCAAGATAGGGATATGGGTTCCGTCTATGGCCCCACCACAGTTAGGGAATCCCATTGCAGCAAAGCCATCCACTATGACCTGCACATTTCCCAGGGCCACTACCCTTGATATCAGCAGATCTTTGATTGCGTTGGCTACTTGCATCAAAGCAGCCCCCACAGTAGATTTGCCCACTCCAAATTGATTCCCGACTGACCGGTAGCTGTCTGGCGTTGCAAGCTTCCTCAGGACTATTGCCACTTGCTTCTCAACTGGGAGGGCTGCTGTCATCTTGGTATTCTTGCACCTCAGGGCAGGGGAAAGCAAGTCACAAAGTTCCATGAAAGTGCCCTTACACATGTGAAAGTTTCGCAGCCACTGGGAATCATCCCAGACCTGCAACACTATGTGGTCCCACCAGTCTGTGCTTGTTTCCCGGGCCCAGAATCGGCATTCCACCGCATGAGCCTGCCCCATTAGCACCATGATGCCCACATTGCCAGGGCCCGTGCTTTGAGAGAAGTATGTGTCCATGTCCTCATCACTCTCGTCACCACGCTGACGTCGCCTACTTGCCCAGTTTCGCTTTGCCAGGTTCTGGTGCCGGATATACTGCTGGATAATGCGTGTGGTGTTTAATGTGCTCCTAATTGCCAAAGTGATCTGAGCGGGCTCCATGCTTGCCGTGGTATGGCGTCTGCACAGAAAAAAGGTGTGGAACGATTGTCTGCCCTTGCCCTGATGGAGGGAGGGGTGACTGACGACATGGCTTACAGGGTTGACTTACAGGGAATTAAAATCAACAAAGGGGATTGCTTTGTGAGAAACTGAATGGCCCCCTCAAGGATAGAACTCAAAACCTCAAGGATAGAACTCAAAACCTCAAGGATAGAACTCAAAACTGGGTTTAGCACGCCGTTGATTTCACAGAAGGAGGGAGGGAGGAGAAAATGAATACAAAACAAATCTGGTCTATTTCTTGTTTTGAGCCACTTCATCTATCTTTATACATCTTGCTGGCAGCGGACTGTGCGACCGCTAGCCATCGTCATCTCCTGGGTGCTCGGCAGAAGACGGTGCAGTATGACTACTGGCCATCGTCTTCTGCTAGCTGCAGATTAAAAGACAGTGCACTGCCGGTAGGACTCAATCGCCATGAGACGAAACTTAAAAGTGAAATGACCTGGCTGAGTCACTCCCATGTTTGCCCAGGCACCCGGTTAAAAGAGCACCCAGGACTACGTCGAAGATGGCTATACTGCACTGTCTGCTGCCAAAAGGCAATAAACTGCTGCTGTGTAGCAATGCAGTACCACGTCTGCCAGCACCCAGGAGACGTACAGTGACGGTTCGCTGAGCGGGCTCCATGCTTGTCGTGGTATGGCGTCTGCACAGGTAACTCAAGAAAAAAGGCGCAAAACGATTGTCTGCCCTTGCTTTCACAGAGGGAGGGAGGGAGGGAACGGGGGCCTGATGATATGTACCCAGAACCACCCGCGTTTTAGCCCCATCAGGCACTGGGATTTCTACCCAGAATTCAAATGGGCGGCAGAGACTGCGGGAACTGTGGGATAGCTACCCACAGTGCAATGCTATGGAAGTCGACGGTTGCCTCGGTACTGTGGACACATTCTGCCAACTACATGCACTTAGAGCATTTGTGTGGGGACACACACAATCGACTGTATAAAAACGCTTTCTACAAAACCGACTTCTATAAATTCGACCTAATTTCATAGTGTAGACATACCCTAAAGATAAATGAGAGACAGTGGACCAGATCTGAACTTTGCACTATACTGTTACCAGAACCTGACAGCAATGGCAGTTTAACCAGCCACGGGAAGGTTACCCTTATGTTGGGGAGATCCTGTGGTAGTAGTGAACAACCAGTGCAGAAGCTTCTGTGGCAGCCTAACCCTTATCTCCACTCTCCAGGCTCCATTGTAATCTATGGGCATTCCTCTGTCTCTTGTAGTCTAGGGGCATTCAGGTGCACTCACCCACAATCAAAGAGGACAGGGAGCATAGGACGGAGTACTGCTTACTCAAGCCAGGAAGAATAGGGGGCGTTCCTCCGGTCATTTTAGGAGATTGAAAGAAAAACCAGAGGAAAAAGAAATGGAAACTGCCTGCCTAGCTCCTATACTTTACCCCCAAACAGCAGGGGTAGTGGGCACAGAAGAAGAACTAGCGAGCCAGGAACCTGAATGATATACTGGATAATCAGCCACACAAACCTTAATAGCCTGCACATGACTGGAATAGTACCAAACATATGCACCCAGCCCAGAAAAGAACTTTGTTAGGGAATGTGGGTCACCTACTATTGTTCTCTTCCCATTAGAGAACGTGGGCATTCCCTTTTTGCTACCATTAAAGTCAATGAGTATGCCCCCTCAGCCTATCTCTAGTCTACAGGCATTCTTGTTAATGTTCCTTTACTTTGACCCCTGGTTTCTTCCTTCTTTTTTTTTTTTTTTTTAATGACGTGCGACAAAAGGCAGACATTGCATTGTTCTCTTTGGGAATTATGTTTTTGCCCCACACCAGGAAAGACCAGCAGTGTTAGCTGCTGGGAGTGATAAGTGCTGCTATTTATATCCTCACACAGCACCCCTGGTGCTAGGATTGCAGCACTATTTCAGGATGCATGGAATTGTTAAAAATAGAATTCCATGGCAACACATCTCCTTAGAGGAGCCACATCCTAACCAATTTGCAGTTGCCATTGGTAATGTAGTGTTCTGAACAACACGAATTTTCATTTGAAGTCTTCTTTCCAAGCATTAAAATGTACTAGTTGCCCTGAGCCAGTGGCCTAGGGACAGTACTCTCTATTGCTATGTGGGGAAAACAAAGATTTCCATGCCAATGTCTTGTGCCCTGCTTGGCTTACTGAAATCAATGTGTTTATATTGCCTATTGTTGGGCAATTATTATAAGGTTCCTGTCTCCTTACTATTATTTGAACATGTCCCTGGGGGGAAGAGTACTCATTCAACACACGCCTCCACCCAATTAAGAGAATTATAATGGTTGCATAAAATTACAGCGTGGTTGCTTCTAGGTCCCTAATTGAAATATTACTATTGTGATGCTGGCAGACCCAGTGCTAGCTCATGCCAAGGCCCTAGGCTTCACTGAACATTGACAAATGCATAGCTGGAAACCTGTCTGGCTTGCTCACCTGTGTGCTGGTATAGTTAAAATAGATATTCGAGTGATAAGAATGTGCTTAGACTTTATGGAATGATTGTAGGATGCTGCACGTATTAATCCTACTTATAATATCTGTATCCCATGTTATAAGGTAATGTTTAAATGTTTGCTCTGTAACTATAAAAATGTTTGCTAAGACTTTAAATCCCCCACAGTCGGGGAGAAGCATTATAAAGTGTGAAATACCAGTTTACCATGAGGTGTTATCTCCTCCCCAACAAAAGTAGGTCTACAGACATCAGACAAGCTATTGTGGTCTAAAGACTATTTGATTGCTTCCCCACAGCTCTGAAGAGAGTATGTGCACAAACCCTTGTCCAATCACAAGCTTGGACGCTGGGGAAAGGGAATAAAAATTCCTGTTAAAGAGAAATTGTTACCCCTATACTGCTTGAGCTTGAGGGGCAAAGATTTCTAAGCATAAGTAAGGAGTCCCCAGCTGTTTAGCTTGGGTTGGCCCTAAATGACATATAAAGCTTGCATATTATAGCATCTACAATCATCCTCTGGAACCTGCGACTGTATCTCGGTTGTGTGTTTGTTTACTTGCTTTAACCTTGCAAATAACACATTTCTTTTCTAAGTTAATTCTTTTGTTTTAATATAGGATTCCTACAAGCATTATCTTTGAGAGATGTGTGGTGCATTTGACCTGGAGTAAGTGACTGACTGGTCCTTTGGGACTAGGAGTAACCTGAATATTGTTGTGATTTTTGGTGTAAGGGACCATCCGTCCCAGAGGCAGGCTTACCTGGGCTGCAAAATAGACCAGAGTGCCCAAGAGGACTGTTTGTGACTCCATGGTAAGGCTGTTATAGTGTTTGTGGAGTTCTCAATTGATGCTTGGTTGGTGAAATCTAATTATAGAACACACAACGGGTTTGTTTCTTAACAGTTGGCCCTGAGGTTGGCACTCATGGTCGTGAGTCCCTCTAGACAGTTTGACAAGTGTGAAGATAATAAAATAGTGTGGGTGTGTGTCTTCTCTAAAAACAGATAAGTAGGTGGTGTTCCCTGAAGGCAGAACACAAGAATGCTATAGATTGTACCTGTGATGATCCCCCAAGAAGTCTGTTTTCGGAAGCATCCTACAATAGACTTTACTCTATGCATTACCATGGAGCCTTTCACAGAAATGCAGACTTTTCACCCAACATGCTTGTGCTCCTCTTCTGTAGGAGGAAGAGGACGAAGTATATGATGGGGTGTAAGCACCTCCTGCCTTCAAAGGAAGGAAGGGCTAATAAACTGCCCTGGAAGGGAGGAAAAATACTTACCACAACTTGCGAGATTGTACAAATTGTTAGTGGGAAGGGCAGACAGCTAATCTTGGAAGAAAATATGCCTTTCAAGGCAAGGAATGGCGCTTACTCCCAGGGAATGAGACACTACCTGGCACCAAGGCTGAAGAGACCCTGCCTGTAGGGCTCAGCACTGAATCAGAATCAAGTTGGCACAAAAATATGGTACTTTTGCCTATTTGTAGTTGTGCAATCCCTTTTGTCCAGCCATCCCTTCCTAGCGCCAGAGATCCCTTCCCTCCAGCTGTCCTGCTGCCAACCACCTGTGTTAAAACAACAGAAAATACAAGGTAAAAGATTAGATTTAAATCAAAATAATACTTTAAAACTATAAATTAAATGAAAGAGTACACCACAGCCACCTCACAACAAATTTTGATATATAGGGGGAAACCCCTCCTCCCCTGGGAAATAATAAGTGCAAACACCTACACCTGGGCTGTATGTTTCCTTGCTACTTGGAAAACCAAATATCATTGTCCCAATTTATTACCCTGCCATTAACAACAAACAAAACAACCCCCCCCCCCCCCCCCCCCGCCTCTGACACAACCAAATCCAAAGTGACAGGTTTCAGAGTAGTAGCCATGTTAGTTTGTATCCGCAAAAAGAAAAGGAGGAGTTGTAGCACCTTAGAAACTAACAAATTTATTTGAGCATAAGCTTCTGTGAGCTACAGCTCACTTTGTTGGATGCATGCAGTAGAAAATACAGTGGGGAGATTTATATACACAGAGAACATGAAAGTTCTGAAATTTTCACTATCCTGCTACTTTCCATTTGGTGACCTCAAAGTACTTAAAAAAGAGCGATCAGTGGAACGCCAGGACACCCCTCCACCCCCAAGAGGGAGCTTTATTGCACAGTGCCTAGCACAATCGGGCTCCAATCTTGGTTGCAGCCTTTAGGGGCTGCCTTCCTACAAATAATAAATATCCAACATGGTATGTTGATGGGAAGTGGTGGGCGGGCAGGGGCACAGTGGAAGGTTGCTTTAGATTTGGGGGTGGGGGAAGAGGATAGATCTCTGAGATAAAATTATCTCCTGCCCCACAAACCCAAAATTAACTCAATAGGGCTTATGTTTTGCTTTAATTTGCTGCGTGCTTTTAAAAAAGTAAAGTTAGTCATCTGTAGCCTAAATCTGTGACATCTTCAACTGACAGAAGCTCATAAAAATGAGGTCCTCAGCTGGGAACTATGTCTTCAGTTCCACACAGTCAATGTGTTTACTCTTGGCTACTCACAATCCTCCTTAACTGTTACGATGGCATATAGGTGGCTCAGAAGTTGGCCAGAGGTAAGGTACAAGGTACCAGGCTTAAGTGGGCACATTGGCTAACACTATGTATATCTTTCTCTTTTATGAGAAAATGTTCCTTTGGATCAATTGTGAGGCACTTAACATCATTGGTTCTCTAGACTTGGATCCTTAACTGTGAAAGAAAAGAAATGTAGAGGCCATAGGCATTTCTTGCAAACCAGTTACTATTACTTGGGGAGTTAACCTGTAAACATCTACCCTTAGACAATGCATATAATCATTCCAATGTCAGGTAATAGGAAAAAGCCAAACTGCGCTAGGAAGGATTGAATCAGACAAAGTTCCAAGCACAAGTTGTACATATATCCAAAATACTACTAATTACCGGTTATCAGACAGACTTATTATTAGTCATCCAATGGGTATGCTATCACTTCTTACATACAAAGACCAACCAAAAAACATTGTCAGCAAAATAAGATTTGCTTGTCTGGGCAATAATAAAGTGAATTTGCATAAAGGAAAGAAGATAAACCACTTCCTACCCACACTCAGCTCTCTACAATAATATAACAGGCTGTGACCATTATGATTCAAAGTGTGAAAACGATTGTCAGCAGATTCCTATATACTATAAACAAGGATCGTGTTCGTTTTCCTGCCAACACTTCCACAGCTGATAGACTGCAGGATTAGGGCAGGAGTGTATTGGATCAGATGGCCTTTTTCTGCTCCTAAAATAAATTCATGCTCCTATTTTAACCTACTTGTCATACAATGCTCAGCTGAATCAGCAGGGTGACCAGGTGTCCAGTTTTTGAACCCGGTCGAAAAGCGCTGACCAGGCCGTTGACTGTCCAGTTGGCGGCACTGTGGCAGCAGGGCTCCTGGGAAATGGCAGAATGTCCACCCTCCGGGCCCTATGCATAGGGGCAACCCGTGGCCTCTGCATGCTGCCACCGCCCCAAGTGCCACCCCTGCAGCTCCCATTGCAGCCAATGGGAGCTGTGGGGGCGGTGCCTGTGGAGGGGGCAATGCGCAGAGCTGCCTGGCCGCACTTCTACGTAGGAACCAGAGAGGGGACATACCGCTGCTTCAGGGAGATGCTTGAGGTAAGCGCCGCCTGGAGCCTGCACCCCGACCCCTTCCTGGGCTTCGGGCCCCAACCCTGAACCCCTCCCGCCCTCCGAACCCCTTGATCCCGGCCTGGAGCACTCTCCTGCACCCCAAACCCCTCATCCCCAGCCCCACCCTAGAGCCCACACCTCCAGCCAGAGTCCTCACTCCCCCCCGATCCCCTCCCACCCTCCAAACCCCTCAGTCCCAGCCCAGAGCATACTCCTGCACCCCATATCCCTCATCTGTGGCCCCACCCCAGAGCATGCACCCCCAGCCAAGCCCCAGCCTGAAGCCCTCTCCCGTACTCTGAGCCCCTCATTTCTGGCCCCACTCAGAGCCCACATGCCCAGCCAGAGCCCTCACACACACCCCCTGCACCGCAACCCCTTGCCCCACCCCAGAGCCCCCTCCTGCAGCCCAAACCCCTCATCCCTGCCCTCACCCCAGAGCCCGCACCCCCAACTGGAGCCCTCCTGCCCTCCCGCACCCCAACCCCCAGCGTGGTGAAAGTGAGTGAGGGTGGGGGAGAGCAAGCGATGGAGGGTGGGGTGGGCAGGGCCTCATAGAAGGGGTGGAGCATGGGTGGGGCTTCAGGGGAAGGGGTGGGGCACGGGGCTGGGCAAGGGTGTTCAGTTTTGTGCTATTAGAAAGTTGGCAACCCTATGAATCAGCCTTGATATCTGGCTTAATTTATATATAGACTTGGAGAAGACCCAAACTGTGTGTTTTGTGGTTGAAAGGTGATATAGCCAAAGCCAAGTAATCTACATTCTGTAGGAGCAGGGCAGAGCCATTATTAACTCTTTAGTGAGGATTTGGCCCTGTTGAGGCATCTCAGCCCAAATGGCTTACCATGATTTTGTGAATGCACAGAACCCTTATTTGTGTAAGATGGGTTTTTTTCTCCTTCGCCAGTCTGAATAGTCAGACATTTTGTGTTATCAGCATCTAAGCTTGAGCCTGTGCTCATCCATTTGCAGACATTCTCTCAGCCACTGCAGTGACAAACTGTGCTTCAATCCTGAAGGTCATTATATGGTAGATAAAGAGATGCCCATAAAATCATGCTCTGACTTTTCTGAAGTCTAAATAGTTTGAGTGAAGAGACCTTCAGTGGCTGCTTCTTACCTTTTCTCGTGTGACCTTTGTAGTTGGGACAGGATTAGATTCTATAAACATCAGGTGAAAGCACTGATTAAGGCTTTTTATTTTTTAATATACTATCACCAAAAGAAAATATTTGGAAATGCATAACCCCCTGTCAACATAACATCACTATTAATCTCATGGAGTATTTCTAAATGTCTTCTTTAGGCATCTGAATGAAGGTCATGTTAATCAGTCCTTACAAAAAACTGCATAGCATTTAGATACTTTCAGTGAACTGATATATTAAGAATTTCCTAGTTTGCAGTGGCTGTTTTACCAGAGAAAGGCTCAACTATTTCTTCTATCCTATTTTTGTACTGGAGTAAATGGCAATTAAGTATATGATTTTTACAGTTATAGCTATTGCTTCATATAAGAAACTGATTTGTGCATCTGCACCTGGACAGCAAGAACCCTGGTGCTTCCATTTCTTGAGCTCAAAAGAGTCAGAGCAGTGGCTGTGGCCTTACTGCACCCCATTCCACAGAAGGCAAATGATATGCTGGAATCAGGGGTGCAACTCCATTAACTTCAACAGAGTTGTTATACCAGAGCTGAGTTTGGCCCCAAATGATGACAGTCCTTGTAACACTTTAACTTGCTAATGTAACTGCAAGATATTTTTCATATTCAGCAAAAAAAATTTTAAAAAAAGATTAGATAATTACATGAAGTGTTTGCTTCTCATCCTGTGGCAGGGTAGGTTACACAGCAGAGCAAACAGGACAGTAAATAAGATTGTGTGCCCCACATCGGAGTATAGAAGATAAATAGCAGTACATAAACAACTGTTCAAGAACACATCCTGACTGATTATTTTAAAGAAGCTCACTGTATTCTAATAGCTGAATTATTAACTATTTTAAGAGGAACTTATATCAAAGTTAGTTTTGTTTTTTAAAGCTGTCACTTAATTTATGCAAACTTACCAGCAGTCCTAGCTTGGCCAGGACAGGCCCGGATTTGTGACACCAATTCCAGGAAATTGGCATCAATTCCTGTGTCCCAGGTATGTTCACAGACCTCCTGTTCCTCAAGAAAACTAACAGCTCAAGCCACTTGCTCCTTGGTAGCCATCCCTTCCAGTGAGGCACTTAGCAGCTCTCTTGCAGGGCTTTTGTTGCTAGTTTTCTTGTAAGAGGCTTCTGTATAAAGAGGTTTATATAAAAGGTTTAGAAACTATGACCTATGAAGAGAGTCTTTTTTTTTTTTTTTTTTTTTTTAAGCCTGAAAGGGGACCTGATAACACTCTTTAAATACGTGAAGAGCTGTTATAAAGAGGATGGTGATCAGTTGTTCTCCATGTCCACTGAAGGTAGGACAAGAACTAGTGGGCTTAATCTGCAGCAAGAGAGAGATAGTTTAGATATTAGGATTATAAGGATAGTTAAGTACTAAAGTAGACTACAAAGGAAAGTTTGGAATCCCTGTCACTGGAGGTTTTTAAGAACAGATTAGGCAAACACCTGTCAGAGATGGTCTAGATTTATCTGGTCCTGCCTCAGTGCAGCAGGCTGGACTGGATGACCACTCAAGATCCCATCTAGTCCTATAAGGAAAAGGCTTTTGTCTGCAGCCATATTAAAAGAGCAGCAGCCATTAGCTAAAAAAGCAGGAAGTCACAACCTCACATTCCATTTAATTTACATTAAAACAATGTAATATCAGGCTGTTAAGGAGATCCTGTCCTAATAATATCACCCACTATCACCAGATAAAGAAACAGATCTTAAGATGGCTAAAGAAAACTTAGTTTGATAGCATTCTTCTCTGGCAAGAAATCACTTATCAATAGTTGTGGTTGTGAAATCCTCATTTCTTTATTGTTTTATCTTTATGGTCCCCACTTCCCTATTGTTTGTTCGTATGATCTCTCTCTGGTTCTTTGATTGTTTCTGTCTGTTTCATAATTAATTTTGCTAGGTGTAAATTAATTAAGGTGGTGGGGTATGATTGGTTAGAGAATTTTGTTACACTATGTTAGGATTGGTAAAATTTTAGTAAAATGAGTGGTTAAAGTATAGCTAAGCAGGACTCAAGTTTCACTATGTAAACAGGGGTCCAAAAGGAAGTTTTTTGGGAACCAACTCCAGAACACAGCCCCAAGAACAGAGCTGCCAGACCTCAACACTCTGCCAATGACACCGTGCAGAAACTGGAGTCCCGCAGATGGACCTGATCCTGACTGGCCAACAGGGAAAAGTTCATCTGTCTTATTGGGAGTGGTGAGCATTGTATGTGTAATGTGTACATTCTGTTTTGGTGGTTGTTAATAAATAGAGGTTACGTAGGATATTACTGTGTAAGGCTCTTTCACTGGTAAAAGACCCCGCAATCCTGCAGAGTGTAAGGTTACGCCTGAGCCCACAGAAGGATAAGAATGGGTGTCTAGATTGACAGCCTGAGCCCTAGGAACAGGGTAAGGGTGGGTCCCTAAATTAAGAGGGTTACGCCTTGAGCCCTAGGAACTGGGTAAAGGTGGGTGCCCCTAGAGTGTGAGTAACAGAGACTTTTGTGCGGGTAACAAGCCCTACATTTCTATGAAGTAGAGCTTCTACTCTGGCATCCAGCAGATCCCTTGCAGAGTCAGGATGAGATCCTCACTACTGTCTTTTCCCAATCCAGTGACACCCCCTTCTCTGCCTCCAGCCCCATTACCAAACAAACCCTCTCGCTCCTCGCCAGATCTGGATTCTCTGCAAAGTTGGCAGCTGTGTATATGCATACGAATCCAGCTAAGATAACGCTGGCTGTCCTCATTTCCAGATAGCAACACTGTTGCCGGCACCCAGTGCCAGAGGCGAACAACAGCAAGGTTCGTTGCCCGGTGTGCGTCACCCAATAATCACAATGGGGTGGAGAAGCAGAAAAGTTTATTTGAAGCTTCAAAGAAGGTACAGGGAGAATAGAATCTCAAATCCTGCACACAGAGCAGGAAGTTACACAGGCTTTTATACATCCTTTCTTCAGCATACTTATCCAATAGCAAGCTGCCCTAAGTATCCATATAGCCAGCCAATCCAGTTACCAGCTAGTTCCCTTGTTCTCTGTACCATCTGTTAAACCATACAAAAGCTGCTTTATTCAGCATTGTTCTTCCATATCTGCCCTGTTTGGCCTTGTTTAGTTTCAGGCAGTCTGACTCTGCAACATACTGTTGCAGATCCTCAGCATAACTGCTGCGAGTGCCTCCAGGCCGGGGGAGAGCACACTTGGGCCTAGTGCGAAGGGGCTTCATCGACACTCGTGGTCTTCCATCCCCTCGAGTTACCTAGTGGCCATGCCCAGTGTCCCCAACAACACTAAACCTACTTTCATTTGCCTCTTCAAAAGCAATAGCAACATTTATTTTCTAGTCTAAAACAAGCGTGAATGTGTTTGACTTGGTGGAACAAAACAGTACAATTCATTTTTCACAGTGTCCTCAGGCTGATCCCGGCTGGCAGTGTAGGCAGCTGCAGGCCATTTTTCACCCATCCCTCTGTAGCTGTATCATTCCTCTCATCAGAATGTTTCTTAAAATAATGTTGTTCCATATTTCTCAGATCATTTCCTTTTGCCTTCATGAAACAGGAAGCTGAAGAAATCTCTTCTCCTAGCTCTGTCAAGAACTTCCTGTTTGGCTCTCGATCAAAAAATCCAGCCACTCACTTGATTTTTTTTTTTTAAGTTTTCATTGCAATAAGAAAAGCAATTTAAGAACTACTGTAAGAGGTAGTGAACTACTGACTTGACATGAAGACCTAATTTTGGTAATTCTCCACAACAACTGTGCATAGAGAATACAAAATGAAGAACTGCAGAAAATCCCCAGCATTCATGATATTCAATTGTTGTTAATTTCAAGTGACACCAGCATAATAGATGTGTATGCTGTCAGAAAGGAACTATAATCAAATAACATGAAATGATGTGCCATGGGTATATTTATAGCCATCTCCATTGCATCTCTCATTCTATTTTTAGAAACATATTACTCTTTATAAGTGTTCCCTGGCTCCAAATGTTTGACTTCCCAGAGAACGTTTTTCCTTCTGCTCCATATATTTTCTGATTTGCATTACCATTCATGGCATTTATTATGATGTTCTTTAACTTAGTTTGCAGCTTTGAGACCAATTGGTGTGGCTTCTCCCTCAAAGAGTTTCACACACCAAGTAGTGCTCATAAATAGACCTGGCAGAATTGGATTTTCATCTTATATCAGCTCTGCCCCATATAGAGTTTAAAAATAGAATAGCCAGTGTCCTATCAACCATGCAAAAATAAGCTCTACAAACTATGCATGCATGAACACTGTCATTTCTTTGAAAAAGATTCACTGCAAATTACGAAATAGGACTCTCCTTTAAGTGTGTAGTCTTCAATTGCATACATACAAAATGGGAAATGACTGCCTACGATGGAGTACTGTAGAAAGAATTCTGGGAGTTTTTGTGGATCACAAGCTAAATGAGTCAACAGTGTAATACTGTTGCAAAACAAGCAAACATAATTCTGGATGTATTAGCAGGAGTGTTGTAAGCAAGATATGTGAAGTAATTCTTCCACTCTGCTCCACGCTGATTAGGCTCAGCTGGAGTATTGTGTCCAGTTCTCGGCGCCACATTTCAGGAAAGATGTGCACAAATTGGAGAAAGGCCATAGGAGAGCAACAAAAATGATTAAAGGTCTAGAAAACATGACCGATGAGGAAAGATTGAAAAACTTGGGTTTTACTCTGGAGAAGAGAAGACCGAGTGGGGACATAACTGTTTTCAAGTACATAAAAGGTTGTTACAAGGATGAGGGTGAAAAATTGTTCTCCTTAACCTTTGAGGATAGTACAAGAAGCAATAGGCTTGAATTAAAGCAAGGAAGGTTTAGGTTGGACATTAGAAAAAGCTTCCTAACTATCAGGGTAGTTAAGTACTGGAACAAATTGCCTAGGGAGGTTGTGGAATCTTCATCCTTGGAGGTTTTTAAGAGCAGATTAGACAAACACCTGTCAAGAATGGTCTAGTTATTTACTTAGTCCTACCTTGACTGCAGGGGACTGGCCTAGATAACCTATTGAGATCCCTTCCAGTCTTACACTTCTCTGATTCATGTTGTGTCTGATTGCTTGATGTGGATAAAAGTCCAAGGCCTTAAGGTAAAGTAATCGATCATGTTTAATCATGGCTGCTGTTAGTTGCTAATGAGTTGGCCAGCTGGTATAGTCAAACCATATCAGACTTAGTTTCTAGAAATCACTTTCTAGACTGTGCCACACTACCAAACCATGTTAGAAACTCTTTTAGTGGGAAGAAGAAAAGGAGTACTTGTGGCACCTTAGAGACTAACAAATTTATTTGAGCATAAGCTTTCGTGAGCTACAGCTCGCTTCATCGGATGCATTTGGTGCTTTTAGTGGGAACACTGTTTAAACTTATTTTTAAACAGTTCCCTTGCGCAATTAAAAGACCAATTTAACTGAGGCTTAAACCAGACATTATGCTACTTTGAATGAATGTGTCATTTCAGTTGTACAGATGCCATAAGATTACCACAGCATTCAATTTGATCAGACTTTATCACCATCTTTCTCAATGTCTGATGCAGACAAGTGAATTAATACAGCAAACCACATTTTTTTTAACTTTTTCACTATTGACATCCAGTTCATATTCTGGAAATAGAAATGAATCAGAGGGGGTAACACAGAAATAGAGGGAGGACAGGGAAGTAATTGTACTTACAATGCTTGCTTAGTAGTTGTGGCCCAAATTTTTCAAAGGTATTTAGGCATTGTTCCTCTCAACATTGATTTCAATGGGAGTTAAGCACCCAGGTGCTCTTGAAAATCCCATTAGGTGTCTATCTGAATCTTTAGGTACCTAAATGCCTTTCAGATCTGGTCCTTATATGCTTAAGTCTCATTGAAAGTCAATAGGACTTCAGATACTAAGTGCCTCCTATTTTTGACAATCACCTCAAGGAAGGAAGTTCAGCCAGCTGATGTTTTTCAACAATTTTCTGTGAGGAGCTGGTAAAAAGGAAAGCCATAACAAACACTCAGCTCTTTGGTCCGACTCCTTGCCATTTGTGATGCTCCACCATCTCAAAATAATGGAAAAAGCAGGAGTTACAACAGTTAGGAGTTTTTAAAATACATCAATAACATAAAAACTCAACTGAATGGTAAAAGATATATATTCTTCAAAGCTTATGCCAGATTATAATTAACAGTTGGCAGGGAGAAACTTTTTCTCACTGTGTGCAGGTTATTTCATAACTGCCTATTTCAGCATTTCTTACATATAATTTTGTGTATCCCTCCACCATGTTATTGCCTTTGTGACACAAACTCGCCCCAACCCCAACTCTGTCCCTGTGTAGTTCAAGTGGATCAATGCAAGGGCTTTTAGGTACCCCTTATCAGCTTGCATTGAATCATTCAGCACTGGCATAAACTGCAAGCAAGCAGGATTTGACCAAACGTATGTGGTTTCTTATGAAGCTCTCATTCCACTTCTTCCACTATTTACTGTAATTATAACAAAAAATGAAATGGTGTCAAGAGGGGTAAAAGGCTAAGACAAATTCTGAAACTTATTCCTTTGTGGGCAAAATTCATCATGCCTACAGCCAAACACAATTTTCTTAAAAACCAGCGTGTCATCTTAAAAATGGACCTTTTATTAATTAAAAGCAAATTAAATTTCTTTCAAACATATTTCAAATGTTATTCAAAAGGTACACGTGACTACAGCCATGGATAAGGAATACTCTGTTTAGATCAACCAAGCCATGCAGAGCCCAATACTTCCAAGGGCTCTCTGTTGATCCTCTTGAAGGGTTCACTAAAAGAAAAGGAGTACTTGTGGCACCTTAGAGACTAACAAATTTATTTGAACATAAGCTTTCGTGAGCTACAGCTCACTTCATCAGATGCATTGCTTATGCTCAAATAAATTTGTTAGGCTCTAAGGTGCCACAAGTCCTCCTTTTCTTTTTGCGAATACAGACTAAGACAGCTGCTACTCTGAAACTTGAAGGGTTCAGGCTCTAAATGTGGTGGGTAATTCTCGCAAAATGCTTGGGTAATCTTTGCAAATTTACTCTTTGCTACGTGGAAATAGGGGAAACACACAAGGAGAAGAGGGAAACGTTTGTCTTTAGGTGACATTTTATGCTTTAGGCCAGCTTCCCTCTCCCCCCACTTTTGTGTCCCCAAGCTGCATTTGGCAGGAGCAGGACGAACACAGCTGTTGGTATATCACATTTGCTTCCTTGCAGGATGGCACTGGCTGGGAGCCGTCGGACAGTCACTACATCTGCTCTCCCGCTGGCAGCTACTTTACTTTCCGAGCCGAGATTATCTCGGCGTGAGGCTGGAGCACAAGGTATAAACCCGTGAGCCGGCCCTCAGAGCGGCGCCCTTCCAGCGGAGGCACAAGCCCCGGGCCCCTCTCGCTACGCTCCCCTCCTCCCCTCCCCCAACCTTTTACCCCCAGGCTTTGCCCTCTCCCCGAGCAGCCCCGAGGGGGCGCGGCGCGCCTGCTCCCGCGCATGCTCAGTGCTGCGAGGGAGCGACGCAGCCCCTAGGCGGGGCGGGCTGGAAGGCGGAGGCTAAGGGGCCTCGCCCCCGCGGCCGGGGACTTGCAGCGCGAGCTGCAGCCGCTGGGATCAGTGATGGCTCCGTGGGTCTCCCCGACTCCCCCTGCGCCGGGCGCCCAGGGGAACCCCTCCGACCTCGGTGGGTGACTCCGTTGTTTCCTCGCGCCGCGCGGGAGTTTCGGGGGGGAACGAACGCTGGGCCGGGCCTGGAGCCGCCGCCCCCGCCCCGCCGAGCACCCGCTTCCCGGCCCCTGACTCTCCCTAGCCCGCCCTAGGGCCTCTCTCCGCGCCTGGGTTCGCCTGCCCCGGCCTCCCGGTGCCGAGCACCCTGGTGCTTCTCCCCGCCGCCCTTCCCCCGAGCAGGCAGCGTTCCTCGGTGGGCGTCCGCCACGGGCCGCCCCAGAGCCTCCCTCAGTCCCCGTCCCAGCCCATAGATCTCCCGGGGCCCCTCTCCGTATCTTCGCCCGGCTCCCCGTCCCACCCAGGCGTCCCCTAGCGCAGCGCCCTCCTCTGCCTCGCTTCCTCCCTTTTCCCTGCGCGCTGACTTCCCCGGGGGCCGGCGCGCTCGCCACTGCCTGCCTGCCTCGCCTGGGCACCCCCTGCGGGGAGCAGAGGCAGCCGGAGCTCTGGGGGCGACCCCGGTCCTTCCGGCTAACTAGCCCAGTGCAGCCGCTTGTTACTGAGAGGCGCTGCCTCCGGAGTCGCCTAATCTCTGCCCGAAGTGAGAGCGGCAGGCTGGGGCCACAGGCACTTTTTGAGGAGTTGTATTATGTAGTCTCCGGGTTGGGCACCCGAGCTGGGTGAGGAGAAGCAGAGCTCGGGCTGGGTATTTCTTCTCTCCCTTCCGAGCCTTTCTCTTGGCGATCTTAGTTTTCTGATAGTTGAAAGAGGTCCCCCCGCCCCCGCAGAGGAGAGTTCACTTTGGTACAGCTTTTTGTGTAATATCCCATAACTAGAGGCATAGCTGAGGGTAAGGAGGTCTCTGCAGTGTTTTAAAGCTGTAGCAAGAAAGTTCTTGGCTTTTCAGGTTCACCTCATGGTGCAAGTTGCCCAATTTTTGCAAAAACAAAACTCTAAAATATTGGTTTCATGGCTGGTTTTTTTTGCTTTTCTTATATGAATTTGGCATGTCTAAGTTAAACTTCGGTCCAGAATTTGGTCACATACATTCAAGGCAGATGACTTGTCTTCAGATGCTTCCTGTTGCTGCTTGAGGTTTCAGAGTAGCAGCCCTGTTAGTCTGTATTTGCAAAAAGAAAAGGAGTACTAGTGGCATCTTAGAGACTAACCAATTTATTTGAGCATAAGCTTTCGTGAGCAACCGCTCACTTCATCGGATGCATTCAGTGGTATTTGTAGCTCACGAAAGCTTATGCTCAAATAGATTGGTTAATCTCTAAGGTGCAACTAGTACTCCTTTTCTTATAACAAAGTTTATAATCTACTGGGTGTATTCATCCTATTTGTATGCATGTATCATTCTTGTTTCTGAAGCTAGAAAAATAAAGTATAACTCTGAAATCCTATTGTAATTATGCAAAGTGTGGGCCATTAATGGTGGTTTAGAATCTTGATGGCTCCCATTGACTAGGACAATTGGTTGTAAATGGCTCCATTTACTTGCAAACCTTCATATGTACCTGTGGGCCAGCCCAGGAAGAATGAAGCCCGGGGTCTTACAGGGCATGTGATCATGTCACCTGATACTGGAATCCATCTTAAATCTGGTACTTTTCCATTTAGAAGGAGGGGTGGGGACAAGCACAAGACAAAAGATTCTCCCCTTGTGCCAAAGCTATAAAAGGGGGTGGAACAGAACAAAGGGGGCTGCCAGTCCGGAGAAAACCCCCAGTTAACACCTAAGATGTTTGCTGGAACTAACAAGGACTGTACCAGGGACAGGATTCGGCCCAGACTAGGAAGGGGTCTAGTCTGTGAAAGAAGCTTATTGAAACATCTCTGAGGGTGAGATATGACCTGTAAATCAGTTTCTTAAAGTATTAGGCTTAGACTTGCATGTTTTTGCTTTATTTTGCTTGGTGACTGACTTTGTTCTGTTATTACTTGAAACCACTTAAATCCTACTTTTTATAGTTAATAAATTCACTTCTGTTTGTTAATCCAGAGTAAGTGATTAATACCTGGGGGAGCAAACAGCTGTGCATATCTCTCTGAGTGTTATAGAGGGAGGACAATTTATGAATTTACCCTGCATAAGCTTTATGCAGAGTAAAACGGATTTATTTGGGGTTTAGATCCTATTGGGAACTGGGTGCTGGAGACAGTAACCTGCTGAACTATTTTCAGTTGAATCTGCAGCTTTGGGGGTGTGGACCAGACCCTGGGTCTGTGTTGCAGCAGGCTAGTGTGTCTGGCTCAACAAGATAGGGTTCTGGAAGTCCCAAGCTGCCAGGGATAATGGGCTCAGAGGTAATTTCAGCACATCAGGTGACAGTCCCAAGGGGATCTCTCTGACCGAACCCATCACAGCCAGTTTATACGAAGTCTACATGCAAAACTGCACTGGATTAACAAAAGGTGCTATTTTAAACTGATTTAGCTAAACTTGTCCAAAACCCTCTGTAGACACACTGAAGGTACGCAGTCCCAAGGGGGTCTATGTGACCAAACTTGTCACAGGGTCAACCTAAGCAAACACCTGGGTATAATATTAAGCATTTCTCCTAGGCTTTTTACACTATGATTTTTGCAGATCTATCATTCCCAAATGGTGCAGCTGGGTTGGGGGATATAGTGGTAAAAACAGCTTTATCTGGACTTTGGCTTCTGCTGGAGGAGCTGCACCTACAGTGTAGACATACCTTTAGCTAGGAGCAAACCTCCCAACCCAGGTGAACCGCCTCACACTAGTGGGGCTCAAGTTAGCACGCAAAAAACAATATGGATGTTGTGGTTCAGCCTCTCAAGCATGGGCGCTGCGTGAACCACCAGCTGGGGGAGGCTAGCCCTGAGCCCCACCCCTTCTGCGTCGGGCCCACTAGAGCCCAGAGCCACCCCCATGCAGCCACCGGCCCCTGCCCTAGGCTAGTGTCACCAGCCACCTCTGGAGCGCCAGGCGGACGGTGTGGCCCCAGAGCACTGGGTGGGCAGGCGGTCCAGCCCCCGGAGCTGCGCTGAACAGAAGCAGGAGAGGTAGCCTGGGGACAGAGCATGGGTGGGGCCATGCCTGGCTGTTTGGGAATGATACCCACTGCCCATGCTCTCAAGCCTTGGTGGGCAGTTGGGCTTGACTCAAATTTAGTTCTGTTGAGTTTGAAGACAGTTTCACTGGTGAATTCTTGGGGTGGCATATAAAAAAATCAGCCCCATTTATCTGGGCTGGAAGGCTCGCTCCCAGCTGCAGTGTAGATGAACCTGGGGATCTGAAAGATCATAGTGTAGACAAAGCCTTGGAGCATACACTAACTTTTAGCATCATATTGAGGTGTTGACAAAGTTGACTCTTATCTGTCAGTCCCAAATTTTCATTAAAACAGACTCATCTTCTGGTGTTACCAACTTGTATTGACTCACAGGTCTTCTGCCAAGGGATTAATTATTTTTTTCTGGTTTGCGTGTGGGGGGGAGGAGGTAAGAAAAGGAGGTAATTTTTCTTTCCCCCGCTCCCCAAACACAGCCTTTCTTCTCTCAGGTTTCATTCATGTTTATGTAAGATACTACTGAGTAAGACTTACCTTTGTCACCTCTCTACTTTGGTATATGAGATGCAGGTTTGTACATGCTATAGTTGCTGTGCAGTTTTTGTGCTATAGCTTCATGAAGAGAAACTGGCATTTATACAGATTTGTTTAATTAGCCAGAAGTCTGGAATTGTGAGCATGTACAAACATTTAATGTATGTCTGTTGGGATTTAGTTCTGTTGAGCTTGAAGATAATTACGCTGGTGAATTTTTGGGGTGGCGTCCCTGAGGAGAGTTTAGTAACATTTTTCTTTTTAGGTTTCAGAGTAGCAGCCGTGTTAGTCTGTATTCGCAAAAAGAAAAGGAGTACTTGTGGCACCTTAGAGACTAACCAATTTATTTGAGCATAAGTTTTCATGAGCTACAGCTCACTTCATCGGATGCATAAAGTGGAAAGTACAGTGAGGAGATTTTATTTTTATATATATATATAAACACAGACCATGAAAAAATATACATTGAAAGGAGAGTGATCACTTAAGATGAGCCATTACCAGCAGGAGAGTGGGGTGGGGGGAGAAAAAACCTTTAGAAGTGATAATTAAATCAGCGGCACTGCTATGGGTACCTGCATGGCCCCACAGTATGCCAACATTTTTATGACTGACTTAGAACAGCACTTCCTCAGCTCTCGTCCCCTAATGCCCCTACTCTGCTTGCGCTACATTGATGACATCTTCATCATCTGGACCCATGGAAAAGAAGCCCTTGAGGAATTCCACCATGATTTCAACAATTTCCATCCCACCATCAACCTCAGCCTGGACCAGTCCACACAAGAGATCCACTTCCTGGACACTACGGTGCTAATAAGCGATGGTCACATAAGCACCACCCTATACCGGAAACCTACTGATCGCTATTCCTACCTACATGCCTCCAGCTTTCACCCAGACCCCACCACACGATCCATTGTCTACATCCAAGCTCTTCGATGCAACCGCATTTGCTCCAACCCCTCAGACAGAGACAAACACCTACAAGATCTCTATCAAGCGTTCTTACAACGACAGTACCCACCTGCTGAAGTGAAGAAACAGATTGACAGAGCCAGAAGAGTACCCAGAAGTCACCTAGTACAGGACAGGCCCAACAAAGAAAATAACAGAATGCCACTAGCCATCACCTTCAGCCCCCAACTAAAACCTCTCCAACGCATCATCAAGGATCTACAACCTATCCTGAAGGACGACCCATCACTCTCACAGATCTTGGGAGACAGGCCAGTCCTTGCCTACAGACAGCCCCCCAACCTGAAGCAAATACTCACCAGGAACCACACACCAAAACCACTAACCCAGGAACCTATCCTTGCAACAAAGCCCGTTGCCAGCTGTGCCCGCATATCTATTCAGGGGACATTGTCATAGGGCCTAATCACATCAGCCACAATATCAGAGGCTCGTTCATCTGCACATCTACCAATGTGATATATGCCAGCAGTGCCCCTCTGCCCTGTACATTGGGCAAACTGGACAGTCTCTACATAAAAGAATAAATGGACACAAATCAGATGTCAAGAATTATAACATTCATAAAGCAGTCGGAGAACTCTTCAATCTCTCTGGTCACTCGATTTCTGATCTCAAAGTGAGTATCCTTCAACAAAAAAACTTCGAAAACAGACTCCAACGAGAGACTGCTGAATTGGAATTAATGTGCAAATTGGATACAATTAACTTAGGCTTGAATAGAGACTGGGAGTGGTTGAGTCATTATACTAAGTGAAACTATTTCCCCTTGTTTATTCCTTCTCCCCCCCCCCCCCCCCCCCCCCCGGTTCCTCAGACGTTCTTGTTAACTCCTGGAAATGGCCCACCTTCTAAAGGTTTTCTCTCCCCCCCCACCCCACTCTCCTGCTGGTAATAGCTCATCTTAAGTGATCACTCTCCTTTCAATGTATATTTTTTCATGGTCTGTGTTTATATATATAAAATCTCCTCATTGTACTTTCCACTTTATGCATCCGATGAAGTGAGCTGTAGCTCACGAAAGCTTATGCTCAAATAAATTGGTTAGTCTCTAAGGTGCCACAAGTACTCCTTTTCTATTTTCTTTTTAAAAATCAGTTAGTGCCAAGTATCATCAGATGGGCAGGACTTTGTTTCTGAAAACTGGACTTGTAAAACATTTTGACAGGGAACTCATAAGAGATTGGGAGAGTCACTCATTTTCTTTCTATGAAATTCTTCCCTTCCCCTTTTCTAAAAAGACAGGTGCTCAGCTACACTTCTTCACATCTGTGAGCCACTGGATGTAAGTCTCGGGGAAGTGTGGAGATAATCAGCGTTGTGCTTAAATTTCAGTTTTCAGCTGAGTATCGGAAATGATAGTGACAACTATCCTCTATAGTTAAGGCTCTGCCAAAGTCACGGTCCATTTTGGAAAATTTCATGGTCATAGGATTTTTAAAATAGTCAATTTTATGGCTTCAGATGTTTACATCTGACATTTCAGGGTATTGTAACCATGGGCCTGATCCAAAAGGGGGTGTAGGGTGGCGGTGTGGTCCCCCGCTTCCCCGGAGAGGGACAAGCTCCACTGGTCACCAGAGTGGGCAGGGCCAGAGTACTCCAAGCCCGCCCCGCAGAGGGTTAGTTGCTGGACAGGAAGTATAAGAGCCCAACCTCAAAGAACAGCCGCTGGAGAGGCTAGACGCCTCCTGCCCAGCTCCTGCTGGGGAGACTCCAGCAACCAGTGGCGGACCTGGAGACTGGCCCGACCAGCCAATACTTGACACAGATCAGCATGTGGGAGAGTTGCTGAGCCTACCCCTCACCAGCTGCCCAGAAGAGTTGCCAAGCCTACCCCTGGCCAGCTACCCAGAAGATCCAATGGTGATCAACCCCCCTGAGGACACCGCCTTGACCCAGGTACCCCCAGAGGGGGAGTTGGGAAGTAGCCCGGGGGCAGCCGATCCGAGTCTGGCTGCAACACTGCCGGAACCTATGTCTGTGTGTTGCGACCGGGATCCGCACTGACACAACAGCGGGACTTTGGCTGCTGCTAGGGCTCCGGGCTGGGACGCAGTGGAGTGGGAGGGCCTGCGCCACCCAACGTGTGGGTGGCAGTCTCCCCCTCTCCCAGGCTGCTTGGAGCCTGAAGCCTGGGTGTGCTATTTTCCTGTGTTTGCTCAGCCCCTGCCTGAGGGTCTGAGCCTTAGACTCACTGCTTCCTTGCCTATATAAACTGCTGCTCAGCCCCTATCTGAGGGCCTGAGACTTGAACTCATTGCTGCCCCACCCTGGGCTTGGGCCTGTTGACTGTGTAACTTGTTGCTCAGCCCCTGCCTAAGGGCTTGAGCTGTGACTCTTTACTGCCCCACCCGGATCCCAGGCTTGGGCTTGTTAACTGCTAATTGTTACCTATGTGTGTTCAGCCCCTGCCTGATGGCTTGAGCCAGGACTCCTGTGGCCTGACTGATTTCCCCAGGGGCCAGTGCTAGGACTAAGGGAGGCGGTGTGGTTCCCCACTGCCCTGGGGAGGGATGAGCCCCGACGAACCCGCTCCACATAGGTCATAGGAAAGGCTACTATCGGGGGGGTTATGAGATCACCACCTTTACTTCTGCGCTGCTGCTGGGGGGGTGCTGCCTTCGGAGCTGGGCAACTGGAGAACAGCAGCTGCTGGCTGGGCTCCCAGCTCTAAAGCCAGCACCACTGCGAGCAGCAGCATGAAGTGAGGATTGCAGGGTATGGGGGAGCAGGTTACCCTACATTTGAGTTTTCCTGGCAGCCTCTTCACCTGTGTCGGGGTGAGGGGTGCTGATAGCTGGGGCTGCAGCCTCTCTGCCTGGATTGTGGCCTGTCCCAGCCAGCTGCCACGGAGCTTCCTACAGCTGGGGGAGGTTCCCAGAGGTGGGTCTGACCAGCTCATGGAGTGGCTCCTGCAAGGGAAAAGGAAGTCCTGTCCCTCCCCAGCCTGGGCTGGGATTAGCGGTTGGAGCCTGACCCACAGTAGGAGCCTGTGGCTGGAGTGCCCCCAGCCCTGCCCCTCTCCTACAATAGACTGATTTCACGGTCCATGATGTGTTTTTCACAATTGTGAATTTGGTAGGGCCTTATCTGCAGTGTAAGGGCTGGTCTACACTGAAAACTTAAGTTGGCATAGCTACACATGTCGGGGTGTGAAAAATTCACACCCCTGAGAGACATAGCTATGCCACCCTAACCCCCGGTGTGGGCAGTTCTAGGTCCATGGTGGAGGTCGATTTACTGCAGTGAGGGGAGAACCCCTCTTGTTGCTGTAATGAGTGTCTACACTGAACTGCTGCAGCTGTGCCACTGTAGCATTTTAAATTGTTGAAATACAGGGCTTGTCTATGTACAGAAGCTGTGCTGTTTTAACTAAAATAGGTTTTTAAACTGATTAAGTCTGTGCAAATCCCTCTATGGTGACACAATGATTTAAAATATTTGCCACCTTAGCTTTTATCTGTAACTTTACCATTGAAAGCTTAAGTGATATGAATTAATTTTAAATCTTCAGTGTGTCTACAGAGGGTTTTGGACAAGTTTAGCTAAATCAGTTTAAAATAGCACCTTTTGTTAATCCAGTGCAGTTTTGCATGTAGACTTCGTATAAACTGGCTGTGATGGGTTCAGTCACAGAGATCCCCTTGGTCCAGGCTGAGGTTGATGGTGGGGTGGAAATTGTTGAAATCATGGTGGAATTCCTCAAGGGCTTCTTTTCCATGGGTCCAGATGATGATGTCATCAATAGAGAGCAAGTTGAGTAGGGGCATTAGGGGACGAGAGCTGAGGAAGCGTTGTTCTAAGTCCGCCATAAAAATGTTGGCATACTGTGGGGTTGCAGGCTTCCAGAGAGCAATTACCATCCATTTCTTTACTGTCTGAGCAGCTCTCGTCTTGGTGTCTATGCACTTTAGTGCTGGGATGAGTGTGGCATACTGTTAGGGGGCTTATTCCTTCACCCACTTACTTCCCTGGTCCTTCTTGCATGAACAGAGAGCAACAATACCCGAAGTCCAAAGGTGCAAACAATTCGATGTGTATTGGGGTGAACTTCCAGCAAGCATGATTCCAGTTTCCTTCCTTAGTGTCCCCCTTCCCAGCTCTGACACCACAGAGCCTTACACCTGTGTCCCTGTTCCCATTCCTGCCCTTAGCCAAACATGATTCCAATTTCCTTACCCCCATTCCCTGTTCCCATTTCCCCCTTTAGCAAAACATGATTCCAATTTCCCCACCCCCATTCCTGTTCCCATTTTCCCCACACACACCCACCCACTCACTTCCTGATCGACTGCAGACTATATAGTAAAACTTGAGTTCAGCTTAGCTATATCTTAACCAATCATTTTCCTGAAATTTAACTAACCAGTCCTAACATATTGTAACATGATTATATAACCAATTATATCCCACCACCTTAATTAGTTTACACCCAGCAAAATTAATTATACAGCAAACAGAAACAATCACAGAACCAGACAGAGATTATACAGACAAACAATAGCAAAGTGGGAACTATAATGACAAAACAATACAGAAGTGAGGATTTCACACCCCAGCTATTGATAAGTGAGTTCTTGCCAGACAGGATGCTATCAAACTAAGTTTCCTTTTACATTTTCTAGGCACTATCAGGACAGGATTGTATTCCTAACAGCCCAATAGCACCTTATTTCAATGTGACTAGTTTGGAATGTGAGGATGTGACCATTCACTTCCCAGTTTATGGCTGCCTCTGTTGCTTAGCCAAAGGCCTTAGCCTAAGAACAGGGCCTCAGACTGTCACAGTAAGAGAAGGACCTTGCACTGTCAGACAGTGATTTTGATTCTTTCTTTTATACCTCTGACTAGCCAAGTGATAAGAATACACCTAAATTCTTCGAGTACAGGCCTTTACCGACAGGCCTGAATATCTATATCCTAACACATACAACAACAGGAACTTGACCTTCCGCATACAAAAGTTCAGGAGCAGTTGCTGATCATCCCAGATTTGCATCATGATCCAGTCCTACCACTCAGTGCTTGTAGTACAGGCCCCCAAAACACTGTTGCACTGTGTGCAGTTTGTCATTGAATACCTACAGTAGCTGGTTAGCTTTTTTGCTATCTTCCACTCATCCTCTGTATCCCCTCTGTGTCTTGAGAGTGTGGTTCTTGCAAATATGAAAAAATCCCTTACCCTGTCCTTAAAATGGGCAAGAGACGCTCCACTGATCTGTTTGGCTTCTGGTGGTGAAATGAAAAAACTGCACACAAAAAAAATAGCCAAATGTCAACTCTCTCTGTTGAAATAGCTATGTGAGTAGCAGTATTCCATAAAAACTTCTGTGGGTAAAACCTCCAGTGTAGACAAGTCCTTAATGGAAACCACCTTCTTTCTATCAAAATTTCCTTGCTCGCTTTTGGGGAAAGCTACAGTTCCAGGTTGTCATCATGTAACATCACTATTAAGATCCTTCAACATTCTTGCTAAAGATCTTCAGCAAAGAGGGAATAAAGTGAGGACCTGGTTCATGTATTTCAAATCTAAGTTACATTTAACTTAAATTAAATTATCAAATTGCACAAATGTTGGGAGTTCTTTCTGCAGAGAAAAAACTTGCTAGAGATCTTTCACTTTTTTTGCAAAAACTTCATAAAATTCGTAAGACTTGTATTCCCTTCATCCTCTTTTTTCAAGCCATTTTGTGCAAACACACTGTTGCAGTAACTAAAAACAAGTATCTATTAACATACCTTATAGTACAGAGTATACCTTTAAAATTTTTAAATACATTTCAAATACAAATTTAAATATTTGTCCATCCCGTTCCAAGCTATATTGCTGTTTGAGTCCATACTTACAGAATATCTAAACCTAACCTGCAAAGGTTTCTTCTCGCTTCGTCCTCCTTTTCACGCACATGCACACGGGTCCCTTTCTCTCTCTCCAGAATTAGGTTAAAAAAAAATGTAATGACACTTCTGAAGGCTGATCTGCAGCATTTCCTTTTTCCATCCCAACTGTTGCTGATGTCACAGAACCATAAATCCAGGAATATTGCAAAATTCAAGGGAAATGAGATGGGGGTTGGAGAAACAAAAGGAGAAACTGGGTGAATGGGATAGAAGCCAAGCCCTCTGAGCAGTACAAAGGAAGCTAGCAAGGTTGGCACAGGTAACTGTAGACTTAACTGCTATAGCAGAGAGGTTGCCTTCATCGTGCCTAGTCCATAAGTGGCGCTCAGGTATTTTGAGAGTGCTCTGGTTTTAGGCTGTCTTAAGGAGGAGAATCCATTTGGGCAGTTGTTCTCACACCTTTTGTAGTTTTCCACTGGCTGTTGGTGGGTCTTCTTAATTTAGCCATCTGACTTTCCTTCCAAACTTCAAAATTATTTGGTGGGGGGATGGGACAGGGAGGAAAGAGGGTTGATAGTGGAAAGGAAAGCATTCCCACATTCTCTGCAATATTTAATATCTTTAGGTAAGGCAGACCTACAAGCTGATCTGCCTGTGATTTAGTAGCAGGGGCAGACGCTATGTAGAAATAGTTTGGAGTACTCAAATAGTAAGGTACAGATAAAACCAAGATTGGTCTCTTAATCAAAATGAGCTATATACAGTAAAATCTGATACATTGACTGCTGTCTTTAAAACATGTGCATGTATTTCCTATTCCAGAAAGGCCAATCTGCCTCTACGTCCATACCAGTAAACTTTTTTATTCAGCTGATTAGTGAAATTTTTGTGAGAGTTTAAATGTCAGTATAGAACAAATATTTCACTTACGTTATAATGTACAAGTTCTTGGCACAAGCTGTGCTTTTTTTCCTTTGGATTTAGAATATAAAGTCTTCTAGAATCTTTTTTAGAAATTAGGGGTGTGTGTATTATTTTACATAGCAAGTCATTAAAGGTGACTAATTGCTTTCACTTTAACAGCTGCTGTGCATGTATGACAACCTGATTTCCTAAACCATTTAGCACATTTTGTATTCCTTAAGGTACGGAGAGCAGATTAGACAAAGTCTGTACATAAAATCTTCAGTTGGTATAAGCAAATAATGGATGTAAACTTTTTTTTCCAGTGAGAAGCATTTAAAGTTACAGGTTGGTCCAAACTGTGTGACAATACTATGGTGAGGAAATAGAAACTAACTTTTAAGTAGTTGTATTGAAGTACAGTTAAACAAAATAATGTTCACCTTGTTGATCAGTATGAGATGAAAATTGAGGAGGAAGAGTAAAAGAAGATGAAATAAAATGTTATTTCTGCTGTAAAAGCCTCTTTATATGTCTTGTAGTACCCCAGTATGGAAGAACAGATCGTCTCTCCTAAATTTGGTGATATATATTTTTCCCATCACAAGGGTCCATGCTAAACATAGGCACCAACTCTGTGCGCTCTGGGGCTAGAGCACCCATAAAAAAAGAAGTGGGTGCTCAGCACCCACCAGCAGCCACCCCCCAAACAGTTGTTTGTTGGGCCCCGCAGATCAGCTCCTCCCCTTCCACCCTGCACCTCCCACCTGCTGCTGATCAGCTGTTCAATGGTGGGAGGGAGGCGCTGGGGGGGGAGGGGAGGGGCGGGAAGTGGCGGAGCGAGGGCAGGGCACTCTAGGGGGTGTTGGGGCAGAGCCGGGGCAGGAAAAGACAGGGCGGAGCCTTGGGAAAGAGGCAGGGCGAGGGTAGAGACTTGGGAGAAGGGATGGAGTGGGGGTGGAGCATGCCCAGGGAAAGCTGAAAGTTTGGCGTCTTTGGTGCTAAATACAGTTTCCCCTCTTAGATAGGGAAGATATGGATTCTTCCAGTATCTCAATTTTTTGTATGGAAGATACGAGCTGCAAGGGTCCTATTTTTAAAGTGGTGTTGGGTTATCCTCGAATCCAAGGGGAGGTAACGGCATTATTTAGTGCTTCTGAGATGTAGGTGTGGATAATGTTTATTCACAGCAGGATGGGAGTGGGACGAATGAACTTTCAGTGTGGTAGGACCAAATGATGAGTGATAGGGAGGCATAGAAACAATTGCATATTCATTAAAGTTAATGGCTAGGCATCTGGTTTGCCTCCAGTAGAACCTGTTCAGTATTTTAGATTAGATGTGAACTGCTTTTCATTTTACATCAGATCCATTTCCACTCGTCATTCCACTGATGTTCTCTTTTTCCATTTTGTCCCAGGTAAGGATGCGTAATGGATAGTATTTAGCCACTGGTAACATTGGGCAGCATTTTGGAAGTCTGCTTGCTTTGGAGATAAACTTCTTGAGTGGTGAGGTGGTGAGTTTGGGGGTGCACCTGAGCATGGCTTAAACAGCAGGTTCAGAGGCATAATCCGAACAGTAGATAGTATTCCAATGCAACATAATAGCTGCAGAGATGCAGGTATGCTTCCAATTCAATGAACTATTGTAATGATCTGTGACAGTACATACACTTCCCCTTTCAGAAAGTACAGAAAGTATTGTAAAATGGGCCATCTTTATGGTGATAGCCCTAGTCAGTTTCTCATTGTGACTAGGTTCATAGATGGGATTTCAACCTAGTGATTTTCTGTCTTAAATTCTATGTCTGAGCTAAACAAAATGAAATTCATGGTATCTTCAAGGATCTGTATTGATGTAAACTTTGATTTAACTATATTAAAAGAAAGTTTGACATTTTTCCTCCTTATTTTGAAATATAATGAATGTTTGTGGAAGGATTGTTGCCTAGTGGGTAGAGCTGGGGCCAACAGGGTTAGACTCTTGACTTCTGTTCCCAGCTCTGCCACTGAACTGCTGTGTCCTTAAGCAAGTTGCTTCACCTTTTGTGCTCGTTTCGCCATCTGTAAAAGAGAATACCTACTACTTATAGGGGTTTGAGGCTTAATTCATCAATGGACCTGGATCCATCAGTGGAAAGACTCCCATTGACTTCAGTGGTCTTAGGATCAGGCTCATAATCCACCCAGTCCTTTGAGAGCCTAAAGTCAGAGCTGCTTGAAAGTGCGAAGTATTATCTAGAAATGTGCTTCATAACCATATATTTATTTTACACAGGAAATCAAGATTTTCCTAATATTTTGGCAAGCCATGGTTTAGAAAGTACTACATCTCAAGCTGTCGGTGATCACGCAGGAAGTGGCATGCATCCAGAATATCTTGCTTATGGGTTGGTTCCTGTCTTTTTCATCATGGGCCTTTTGGGGATCCTCATCTGTCATGTGCTTAAGAAAAAAGGATATCGGTGTAGAACAGAGGCCGAGCAAGAAATTGAAAAGGAAAAACTTGGAGAAAAAATAGGTAAGTAATGTCAATGTTTTGTTGTTCATTTTTATGCAGTATGTTACTAATCTGGAATGATCCATAGCGGGTGCGCGTGCGCGCGCTCTCTCTCTCTCTCTCTCTCTCTCTCTCTCTCTCTCATAATACATATCCTCGATTAAATAGTTTAAGAACACTGACTTAACAGACAATTAAATGGTAATTACTTTTGGCCATTCCCAACCTAACCAAGTGACCTCTATTAGGAAATTCTACCAATTCCCAATGCCAGTCCTCTAAAATATACTTTTAAAACCTTTTTTTGAAGGATCAAAGTGTCCAAAATACTTCATGGAGACAAGGTTGGTGAGGTAATCTCTTTTATTTGACCAAAGTCTGTTGATAAGAGAGACACTAAGAGCCCATGTCTCTCTTACTGGACTAACATCTGTTGATGAGCGAGACATGGGCTCTTAGTGTGTGTGTGTGTGTGTGTGTGTGTGTGTGTGTGTCTCTCTCTCTCTCTCTCTCTCTCTCTCTCTCTCTCTCTCTCTCTCTCTCTCTCTCTCTCTCTCTCTCTCTCTCATATCAACAGACGTTAGTCCAGTAAGAGAGACATGGGCTCTTAGTGTCTCTCTTATCAACAGACTTTGGTCAAATAAAAGAGATTACCTCACCAACCTTGTATCTCTAACACGCTATAACAGGGGTAGGCAACCTATGGCACATATGCCAAAGGCAGCATGCAAGCTGATTTTCAGTGGCACTCACACTGCCCGGTTCCTGGCCACTGGTCTGGGGGGCTCTGCGTTTTAATTTAATTTTAAATGAAGCTTCTTAAACATTTTAAAAACCTTATTTACTTTACATGCAACAATAGTTTAGTTATATATTCTAGACTTATAGAAAGAGACCTTCTAACAACATGAAAATGTATTACTGGCACGCCTAACCTTAAATTAGAGTGAATAAATGAATGCTTGGCACACCACTTTTGACAGGTTGCCGACCTTTGCGCTACAACAACACTGCACACAAAATACTTTATAGCTTTTGTGACTATAAACTACGATTTGAATAGCGAACCCACTTTTCTGTATTTCATCTGCTGTCTGCAGAAATAGTGTGCAGTGCATAACTCTTTTAAAGATTGACATCCATAAACCAGCCTTTTTTAAAGCATTACTTTTTGGTGTATGTTTAACAGTGCAGATACTTGAATTTTATTTGAGTAAATTTAATACTCTAGTACTACGGTTTCCACCCTCTCTCTCCTCCCCTGTTGTGACGGATTGGAACATTGGTGTGCTCTGGCTGTATTCTTTGGTGTCAGGCCTTAACACATTTGCTGCTATCATTTTTTCCCCTTCGTCTTTTCCTTTCCCCCCCTTCTCTAACATTTTTTCTTTGTGCTCTTGTTCTTGTCCCCTTACTTGTCAAAAAGTACTTGCAGTGTGTGTTAGTGGCTCCATGAATTCAGTAGCATGTGGTGCTGAAGTTACTTATTTGACTTGGGAGCAGAGGAGAAAAGCTTACGCATGGTAGGTTGTTCCTGTTGCTGTCTTTATTGGGAGACCCTGTGAGCCGTGGGTATTTTTCTTTAACTTTGTAGCTGGAAGTCAGGTAGGAATGGTTGGGTGGGTTCTCTTCAGGAGTCAGGCAGGAGCTCCTCAGTGAAGCAGAGACTAAGTAGCTTTAGGGATAATGCTGCCTTTCCTGGTCTAATAAAATTAAAATATTGAGTAAGGAAGTGACTTTCTATATTTTTGTTGCCACATAGGGTTGCCAGGTGTCCAGTTTTCGACTGGAATGTCCGGTTGAAAAGGGAAACTGGCAGCCTTCGGTCAGCGGCCTTTGCCACTGGGGGACAGGAAGAGTAACAGCTGATGCGGAGCCGCTCCTCCAGGCTCCAGCTTAGCAGCTGCTGTTCTCCTCCCCCCACCCCCAGCCTGACAGAGAGAACTGGCTGGCTCCTGGACCAGGCTCCAAAGTAGGTTCCGGCACCAATTGGGGGTGTGTGGGTAACCTGTCTGCCCTCCTGCCCCGCTGTGCCCCGATTTTCCCAGCCCCTCGCTCTGGGGATCCTCCTGCTTTGCCCCAATTCCCCAGCTCCTCACTCTGGGGACCAACCCCACCCACACTGTGCTGTGCCCTGATTTCCCCACCCCGGCCCCTCGCTCCGGGGACCAGTTCCCCCTCTGCCCCAGTCCCTTGCTCTAGGGATGGACCCTGTTGTGCCCCGAATTCCCCACCCCAGCCCCTTGCTCTGGGGACTGTCCTCCCACTCCATTGTGCCCTGATTTCGCCAGCCCCTGGGTCCAGGGACCGACCCCCGCTGTGCCCCTATTGGGCAGGCTCTGCGCCAGCTCCTCCCAGCCCAGTTCTGCAGGTGGCAGGTGAGTCCCAGGGGATGAGGGAACGAGTAATGGGCTGGGGTGGGGGACAGGTGGGGGGTGGGCAGAGCCTCGGAGGAGGAGCCAGGGCAGGGGGTGGGACCTCGGTGAAGGGGTGGGGGAGGGGTGTTCGGTTTTCAGGGATTAGAAAGTTGTCAACCCTATAACAGGGTGGAAAGCAGTGGTGTATTCATTATGCACAGTCACAGAGTCAATTTTTACCCCTTAAACTACTTTGAGAAGGCTTTTTGTGAGACTCCCCCACCAGAGTTCTCAATTCAGAGATTTTTTACACAGGTATATTTATATACTCATTATATTTAAGTGCTTTTTCTTAAAGCCTTGGCTCCTGGAGTCATGCTGTTAAATGAAAATCTTGGCTTTCATTTAAAAAAATATTTCTATCCCTGTGTTGTGTGGAAAAACTTGAAAATGCAAATCCTAAAGATTCAAACTCTAGAAGGCAAACAAAAATCTAAAATTTAGTATTTTTATAAAATCTTTCAATTTTTAAGATAATCTCATGATTTTGGGAGGGTCTGGCTCTTGATATTTGAATGCTTGGGGCTGGCAGTACTTGACTCCTGTCTTCCTAGTTGTAGTGAAAGGCGCTGAATTTATAGTCTTAGATACTGAAGTCTATTGTGGTTAACAATATAGCGTGCAAGCTTCCCTGCAACAACTCATTAATTTGCTACTAGTCAAGTGTGAGGTATTCCATATGTGGTAACTTAATCTCCAAACCCATTTTCTGCTGAGACTTATATTCCTTCTGCTCTCTTAAAATTTAGGTGAGAAGGAGGATGAAAGTGATGATAGAACTTTGATATTTCAAAGTTTTATGAAAACTCTGAGTTTTCAGGGGGTATTAGATGAAATACATAAACTATGGAACTTAAGAACTCAGTCCTGATGTCTTTAGTGAGAGAACCTTGCCTGAATAAGGGCTGCAGGACTGTCTTCAGGATTGTTACTAAAATCCATAAAAAGTGTTCTTGTTTTTTTTTTAATATGGCAGTGATATAATACTTATGGAATAAATATATATTTAAAAAATGAGATGTTCTCCTGTTCTCCTTACTTTACCATAGGAAAAAAATTTATAGGAGGCTGTAATATTGACTATATATTATTGTTCCCCCCCATAGAAATGAATGAAAGTGTAAATGACAATAACGATACTGTGGGGCGAATCGTCAACATCATTATGGAAAATGAAGGTACAGTTTAACATCAATGTACAGTGTTCTCTGTTAAAGATGTGAATTCCTCTGATGCAGTTTAAAAAGCTACATAGTATCAAAAAGAAAAGGAGTACTTGTGGGACCTTAGAGACTAACAAATTTATTTGAGCATAAGCTTTCGTGAGCTACAGCTCACTTCATCGGATGCATTCAGTGGAAAATACAGTGGGGAGATTTATGTACATAGAGAACATGAAACAATGGGTGTTACTATACACACTGTAAAGTGCTCAGATAAATTTGTTAGTCTCTAAGGTGCCACAAGTACTCCTTTTCTTTTTGCGACTACAGACTAACACGGCTGCTACTCTGATACCTGTCATAGTATCAGTGTTTCCGCAGCATATTAGGGCTTTCTTCATTCTGATGCGCTCTCATACCTTCTTGTTTGCACACACTTAACGTTCTGAAATTGCTTTTTAGAATGAGACTTCCCATATCTTCTCTAGAGTTAATTTTTTTTTTTTTTTGGAAGGTTGGTTCATGTTGGAAGTTTAACTTGTCTCTTTCACCAACAAAAGTTGTACCAATAAAAGATATCTCACCCATCTTGTCTAATATCCTGGAACCAACACAGCTAAAACACTGCAAACTTACTTTTCCTGTCATTAAAAATAATAGAAACTTAGCAGTCTTTGCAAGAGCCTGAATGTTCTTATTTTTAAAAGGAGAAGATAAAAGAACTAGCTTGTTCGCTTAATGGTAATGTCAAAGCCTATTTGGGAGCATTTAAATACTACCATCACACTGACTGGCTTGGAATGGTGGGGCAGGTTCCGACTACTGCACATGTGTGACTGAGGCAAAGGTTTTCAGCAAAGTAGGGAAAACAGGACAGCAGCACCGCTGTTTACTTTGTGATGGATGTATCTAAACAATGGAAAAGTAAATGTTTGGAAGGGGGAAAGAATGCTGAGCAGCTATGCAGCCATGTTATGTAAGATTTTCCCCCTGTAACATCACTTCGCATTCTGCCTGCTTGGCCAAACAAAGGGCTAGCTGATTAGGAAAATGTTTCTGTTTTGTTTTCAAATTTTGTATTTTGCATTTGTGTAATTTAGATACTTAAACACTAAACTGAGTCCTCTGAGGACAAGTATTTTGGATTTATTCAATAAAATTGGTTTAGAAAGAGGTGGTAGAAGAATTTTAAAAAAAAAACCTGCTGAAAAGGTACACTAAGTGGTTTATTGAAGAGTTTTAACAATATACCAAAATGTAGAACCCCCTGAATATTTTATATATGTGCAAGCAGTATATATCTGTATCTCCACCCTTTCCATAAACACACCATATATGAATGTTTCAATGTGTGATCGTATATACATGTTAGAAAATTGAAGTAAACACTCTACTTTATTTCAAGTTAGTTAATACATAGTCAAAGGTACGTAAGGACAGAGGCTTGCTTGTAGCTTGGCTTGCAGGGGAGCAATGAAGTAGAGTGGCTGTCCGGCCAAAACAGGAGAGTGGTGCCTGTGTAGCATTCTTCTCTGTAACATTGATGGAATCTGCTCTTTGCAACATCACACAATTGGGATTACATGGGTTTTTAGAGAGTTGTAGGACCTTAATCAGGGAGTAGCTGCTATGTATTGAACTGCTCTTCTAGGAGTTTCTCCCAGTGTAAATTTATGTACAAGTTAAGACTGCCCTTAGACCATTAACTTCTCCTTTGTGGCATCCAACCTGCAGTGTATAGCTGAACTAGTGATCCAGTAGCAGTACAGCTCTAGGAATATGCTAAATGCAATGCAAAGGCTAGTATCTATGTGGCTGTCCTGGAAGCGAAGGGAATTGGATCAGATTTTCCTTTGGAAACTTGGGCTGTTCACAGTTGAAGGGTTGTAGCTCCTGGCCTTTTCTGTACATTCATAAATACCCTGAAGAGAGAATGTGGTGGCTATTCAGAATTCACTTGTTTATAATTGGAATACTTTTTTTGTGGAGGTTGGGAGTAGCTGGCCCTCAATATGTTGCTTTGAATATGTGATCTGTCTATAATTCTTAAGTTGTAGTGTACTTAAGGTTGTGTAGTACTAGTGTGCACTGTTAAACAGCTGCTTATTTTACCAAAAGGCAGCTTTATTTTAATGGTGGCTGAAATGTTGCCTTTGAGATCCATCCAAATAATTAAATATTCATTAACTCTACTAATCTTTGACTTGTGGCCTGGGAGTGCTTTTTAGACAAGGTTATCAGTTTGGTAGATTGTATGCATGGTATTAAGCATGGCAAGCATTCTCATAACATGGACAGTAATATATGTGCTTTGTATTGGGACTGAGATATGTGTTCTATAGCAAGAGTAACTTTACCTTCTCAATTATAAACTCCTATAAGTTTTTAAATAAATCAGCATTTCATAGAATCATAGGTCTGGAAGGGACCTTGAGAGGTCGTCTAGTCCAGTCCCCTGCACTCATGGCAGGACTAAATGTTATCTAGACCATCCCTGGCAGGTGTTTGTCTAACCTGCTCTTAAAAATATTTCATCATATAGATTTATTTTGTTTGCATGCAGATTTTTTTATTTGTTGCCTTTGGCAGCTTACCTTTTGGAGATTCCATAATGCAGACTTCTCTGGTCTAGATGGAACTAAATTCAGAGCCATTCAGTTCAGCTCGTGAGATTGCTGTTAATGCACCTTTGCTAAGTGGATTCTGGGTCAAAATTAGAATCTTCAGCTTGCTTACTTTTTACTATCTTTTTTTGGTTATACAAGGACATAGCAACAGATTTCTTCTAACAATTTCTGTTTATGCTCTTTGCAGCAAATGCTGATATGTTAAAGGCCATGGTGGCAGATAACAGTGTGTGTGATCCTGAAAGGTAAGACATTTCTATTTTAACTCTGTATATTTCCTCTGCTATGTCAAGATGTACCCTACCAATGATTCTATGTTAATTAAAACTGAAATCTCAGTGAAATTGCAATCCTTTAAATGCTATTATGATAACTGAAAGTTTGTTCACTCTAGTTTTAGATTCAAGAACATTCAGTAGCAGTCATTTGGGAGCTTAATCACAGGGATGCTACTTCAAAGAAGCAGTTACTCTTTTTTTTTAAACAAAAAATGCATACGTTCTTGTCACACTACTCCTGTAAGTTTATGTAGAGTCCATTTTTATCAAAACTGGAAATGTACATTTGATTTCATAAAAACAAGGTATCTATATCTCTTATTAGAAAAATACAGATTGCCACAAGTTGCTTTACTTGTTAATCAGGTTTTTTCTATTCTTTTGCTCTCACTTGCCTGAGTCATTGGTTGAAAAGAAAATATTTTGATTTCATTGTCTTATTTTTCTCTGATTCACTGAGATTTCCTTTCTCTTCTGAGAGAAACTTTTTTCTGAGGAACTTTCAATTCTGTGTGTATGCATTGAGATTTACAGTAGAAGTCTATCATACCGGGGATTGAAAATTGACAGTAGCTCATAGTGCCTTTACACACTTGTTTAATTCTTTAAAAGAAGGCTAGGGCTTGAAAAACTAATCCAACACTTAACAGCTAGAGAACTAACCCAGATTGCTAGAGGCTGATCTGAAAGATGAGAGGGGAAGAGACAGTAGCTTTCTAGGGGCTTGATTTGTACAAAACTTGACTTCAAAAAAATACACATCTTTCTTTTTTCTTAGAATATTTGTTCTGTTGTAAATGTGCGTATACTTTGGGGTAGTATACACAGTTTTATGTGCCAATATAACTATATATGTTTTAGAAAATGAGAGAGTTAAAGTGGAACAACCCTTCTTAGGCCTTGTCTACACTGGCAAGTTTCTGTGCATTAAAGCAGCTTTCTGTGGTGTAACTACCGAGGTGTACACACACTGCCAAGTCACTTAGTGCACAGAAACTCCTCAGTTGCAGCGTTGCCAAAAAACCACCTCGACAAGTCTCTTGTCGTAAACCTTACAGCGCAGAGGGTCCAGTGCTGTATTGGCAGTGTAAACATATTACAGTGCAGAAAACAATCAGTTGGCCTCTGGAAGTGTCCCCTAATCCCTCAAGTGGCTGCTATGCTCATTGTTTTGAACTCTGCTTCCCTGGAGACATGCGCCCCTCCCCTTTCAAAGCTCCATTTCTGACAGCCCTTACATGCTGTGCTGATCTGCTCTAGGACACACAGCAAGCCATTAATGTGGTAATTCTTGTGCTGTTGAACACAGGTAGGTGGGTGTGTGAGTGTGAGAGAGAGAGCTGTGCAGAAAGCCCAGGGAGGGAGGCGGGGGCTGATGTCGGAGTTTCCCCCTCCCCCGTCTCAGCTCTGGTTACTTCCTGCCGCTGTCTGAACTTACAAGACAGTATGCTGACGCACTCTGTCCCCCAAAACACAGTCTCTCTTCCCCCGTCCGTATACACACACACACTCCATGTCGCACTCTGCCCCTCCCCCCCTTTCAGTTGAAAAGCAGCTGACAATTTAGTAGGATGCCCATGGAACAACAGGATTGGAAAACCTGCATTATGTGACGCTGTGCCTGCCCCATGAGGCATTGCAAACCCCTCCCAAAGCACCCTGCAGCCAGTTGCACAGTGGAATAACTACCACAGTGCACTGCTCTCTTTGCCATTGTAAGAGCTGCTAACGTAGATGGACTCCACCGTCACAAGGAGTGGTGTGGACATGCAACAGCAGTTTAATTCTAGCGCCTTAATAAAAGTGGTATAACTTGTTGTGCAGAAACTTGCCACTGTAGACATACCTTTCTTGTGGATGCAGTTGTACCAGTCTCTAAAGGTGCTTGTGTCTGTACTGATAAAACATGTTTAACTGTATCAGCACCGATATAAACACCTTTAGGCTGGTACAACTGCATCCATGCTGAAGAGGGTTGTTCCACTTTTAATTATACCATTTTCTAAACAAATATAATTATAGTGGTACAAAGCCTGTGTGTAAATCAGCCCTCTGTATGCATTATTTACACACTTTGTTCTTTCTCCTTCATTTTACCTCCTAATTTACTTGGAGCAATTTTTTGAGGAAAATATCTTCGCAATCTTGAGAGATGTCTGTTTTCAAATATGGGCCAATTTCAAAATAATCTTGTGTGATGATGCAGGAGTGTGTGGTTGAGTTAAAATTTGAACAACTAAATGGTTTTGGCTTCTCTGACTTTTCACAAGAGAAAATGAAGATGTATATGTGAATTTGCAAAACTGCCTTTTTTGTGGTGGGGGGTGGTGGTGTCTGCTGGTGCTCTTCTCTCAGTAAAAGGGGAGGGGGGGCGGAGGGAGAAGACTGGAATAAATTGTTGACTTTTCCACACCAGACTAATGTATCTTTTTGTCAGCTAAAACTACCTTCTGTGAGGGGGAAAAAAATCAACAACCTAAATTTAACACTAACTGGATACAACCTTAGGGTATGTGATCAGAGAATAAGGTGGGACGATTATTTAAATTTAAAGAAACTGGCAAGCTATTTCTAAGAACAACAATTATATGTAATTAAAGTTAAACATTGTTAATTTTTTTGTTTTGTTTTTAAAAATAGCCCCGTGTCTCCTAACACTCCAGGCAGTCCTACAAGTCCAGGCTCTCCTTTGTCACCAGGTGATACTCCATCAAAACATAACTGTCATGGCCGTCACTTGCATACTGTTGGGGGAGTAGCAGAGAAGGATGTTTGTACTCGCTGTAGTCACAAAAGATGGCATCTTTTAAAGCCAACCAACAAATCTAAAGAACAAAGAAAAAGCCGACAAGGAGAAGTTACAGTACTTTCTGTGGGAAGGTAAGACTGTTCTGTTTTGTTTCATGCTTTATTTACATGTTATCTCGTCTGACTCTTACTGTTGGATTAGTTATATGCTGCTACCACCTACTTCTGTAACGATTCTTACCACAACCCAGCACATGGATTTTTCTGAATTGCAAGACTGTAATTAACTTTCAAGGCATTGTTTTACTTCCCTAGGCATCAGATATCTGACCTGTAAATCCAAACTTTGTCAATTCACTAGTTCTCTTTTTTGATCAGATGTTTTTTTATTGGGATTTGGATAAGCATATTGGCAAGTGAAAGAATTTTAATGATTAATTTGTATTACCATTAGTGTCTGGAGCCCTAGTCACGGACCAGGACCGCATTATGCTAGATGCTGCCCAAATGCAGAATAAAAAGACAGCCTCTGCCCCAAAGAACTTACTTTAGTCTAAGGCCTGGTCTACACCTAAAACTTAGGTCATTCTAACTACATTGCTCTGGGCAATGAAAATTTTCATTCCCTGTGTGATGTAGTTATGTTGACCTAACCCCACTGCAGATGCAAGATGGAAGAATTCTTCTGTCAATCTAGCGACCACCCATCGAGCGATGGAAAAACCCCCTTCTGTCACTGTAGTGAGCGTCTATGCTACAGCACTGTAGCTGCTCCTGTGTTGGTGTGCTGTTGAAGCACTTGCAGTGTAGACACAGGGCATGGCTACACTTGCAGATGTAGAGCGCTGTGAGTTAAACCCGCCTTCGTGGAGCGCAGTTGGGAAGGCGCTGCAGTCTGTCCACACTGACAGCTGCAAGCGCACTGGTGTGGCCACATTTGTGGCACTTGCAGCAACATTGGGAGCGGTGCATTATGGGCAGCTATCCCACAGAGCACTTCTTCCCATTCTGGTGCTGTCCCTTGTGAGAAGGGGGCAGGGGAGCGGGGCATTCTGGGTCCTGTCCCACGCCCCGTGATGCATCGGTTCGCATCCCAGCATTCCCTTTGCTTCCGTCCACATTTGGCTTCATCTTTCAACGTTTTTTGTACTGCGCGCTCTGTCTTCCCTTTCGGTCTGCAGGAATGGAGCCCGAACTGCTGAGGAGTATGCTGGTGAGTCTCGTCAGCATGTCACGTTTGGCAGTCGAGTTATTCCTTATGATCCAAAGTGACAGTGAGGGCTCTGATGATATTGACTCGAGTAACGCATATGACACCAGCTTGTGGCATTCATGGACATGCTTACCACTGTGGAACTCTGCTTCTGGGCTTGGGAAACAAGCACTGAGTGGTGGGATCACATCGTCATGCAAGTCTGGGATGACGACTTTCGGATGAGAAAAGCCACTTTCATGGGGCTGTGTGAGGAGCTCACCCCAGCCCTGCGGCGCAAGGACACGAGATTGAGAGCTGCCCTGACAGTGGAGAAGCGGGTGGCTATTGCAATCTGGAAGCTGGCAACTCCAGACAGCTACTGATCGGTCGCTAACCAGTTTGGAGTGGGGAAGTCGCCCGTTGGAATCGTGTTGATGCAAGTTTGCAGGGCCTTTAATCCCATCCTGCTGAGAAGAACCATGACTCCGCGTAACATGCATGACATTGTGGATGGCTTGGCACAAATGGGTTTTCCTAACTGCAGAGGGGTGATAGATGGGACACATATTCCAATTCTGGCACCAGCCCACCTAGCCTCCGAATACGTTAATCGGAAGGGGTATTTCTCGATGGTTCTCCAGGCACTTGTGTATCGCCGTGGGTGTTTCATTGACATTAACGCAGGCTGGCCCGGAAAGGTGCATGATGCATGCATCTTTCGGAACACTGACCTGTTCAAGAAGCTGCAAGCCGGGACTCTTTTCCCAGACCAGAAGATCACCGTAGGGGGAAGTCAAAATGCCCATTGTGATCCTTGGAGACCCCGCTTACCCTTCAATGCCGTGGCTCATGAAACCCTACACAGGGAGCCTTGACAGCAGCAAGGAGCGGTTCAACAACAGGTTGAGCCGGTGCAGAATGACTGTGGAGTGTGCTTTTGGCCGTTTAAAGGGCCGCTGGCGCGCTCTCTGTATGGGAAGCTGGACTTGGCCGATGACAGCATCCCCACGGTTATATCTGCATGCTGTACCCTCCATAACATTTGTGAAGGGAAGGATGAAAGATTCACTCAAGCATGGAACTTGGAGGTTCAACACCTGGAGGATGAATTTGAACAGCCAGGAGCAGGGTTATTAGAGGGGCCCAGTGTGGGGCTGCAAGGATTAGGGATGCCTTGAGGGAGCAATTTGAGGCTGAAAGCCGCCAGTAATGTCTGGTGCCCTGCACAGGAGTGAAGTTCAGTGGTTCCAATGTTAGTAGGAATTTGTTTTTGCTACGCTGACTTACCTTAGCCCAAAAAAGAAACAGGCACTGCATCTTTTACTTTATGCAATAATAAAAAATGTTTTCAAAGCCAAAAAATCCATTTATTGAAAAGAAAATTCATTTGTTGAAAAGAGACACAACTGCTTGGGAAACAGAAAGGGAAAGGGTTTGGGGAACGGTACAATCACAGATTTGCCTATGTCCTGTCTGGAGTGCTGTGCAATGAGTGCTGCACTTCAGGATGGCTATACTGCATGGTGATGGGGGTTGAGTGCAGTGGGTAAGGGTCGTAGTTTTCAGGGCTGGGTGGTGAAGCTACAGGTGTTGGAGGCAGTGGGTGGCAGTAAGAACCTGGATGTTGAGGAAAGTGGGCTGGAGGTGACATGGGGGCAGAAGGGAAAGAGTTTTGGGACAAGGGCTGCGGGGGGGCGGGAACGGCGTGGTAGTGCTCCTCCTGCGTTGCTACGAGCGTCTGAATCGAGTCCGCTTGGCGCTCCATGATGCTTAGCAGCCGCTCCATGCTTTGGTGCCAATGATCCGCATTCTGCTGGTGGACCCTCCTTTAACTCTCCCGCCACTCCTGCCCTTTTTGATTTTCATTCTTTGAATGCTGCATTACTTCACGCAACATGTCTTCCTTCCTTCTACGTGGCCTCTTCCTGATTCTTTGGAGTCTTTCGGCTAGTGATAACACGGATGGCTGAGATCTCAAGGTTGCATCTGTAAAGGCAAAATGCAACACTTAACAGAGGCAGCATTGTTCACACCAGACAGAGCAATGATTAAGGATTAAGCATACTTAAGGGCAAGCACAGTATACACAATAGCATAATTTGCCCGTTCCAAAGCGAGAGCGCACAACCCACGGGAGCTCCAAAATGGTGAGTAAGCACACGGTCAGGTGTGACTGATTGTTTCACAGCTGTACTGTCCTCTGGGTTTCTGTGCCTTTGGGGAGCCAACAGCGGCCGGAGGCCCCTATACTGAACACTGTCCCCACATTTTCCTCAGGAGTTCGTCCTGGAAGGTCTCTTGCTTCTGAGGAAGCAAGGGAGGGTCGTCTTCTGCAATGTGGCTTTCACCTTGGCCCATATGCAGCTTGCCTGTGTGCAGCAATGGTCCCCTCGCCCCTCACGGCACGGTGGCGTGGACAAGTTAGCCTGACTGGGACAAGGACCACAGTGGCTCTCCCGAGAAACCTGCACAAGCGCATTGCCCAAGTTCTGGATGAGACCCTTGAAGAGATCACTGAGGCCGATTACTGCGATGTGAGAGAGCACATCAACACCTATTCCGCATCTAGGCATGCATGCAGCCCTAACCCTCCTCGCCCCAAGAGCCGCACCAAATAACTTCCTTCCCAAAATAAAAGCCACTTACCGGGAACCTCCTTTGGTGTTTGTCCTTCCCCAAGCAGTGGCTGCTGTGACAGGCTACCTTCCTCCTGGCTTGAGAACAGCTCCTGGCTGCACGCATCTAGGGATTCCGGGGTATATTCCTCCATCTCAGCACCCTTGCTCCCACTTTGCTCCTCCTCCTCCTCCCTTGTTGCACTGGGCTCTGAAGTGTCCATGGTGGTCCCCGGAGTGGAGGTGGGGTCGCCCCCAAGTATCATGTCCAGCTCTTTGTAGAAACGGCAGGTCGCGGGGGCAGCACCAGAGCGGTTGTTTGCCTCACGGGCTTTGCGGTAGGCATTCTGCAGCTCCTTCACTTTAATCCTGCACTGTAGTGTGTCCCGGTCATGGCCCCTTTCCATCATGTCCCTTGATATCTGCCCGAAGGTATCATAATTCCTATGGTTGGAGCCCAGCTGGGACTGGACAGCTTCCGCCTCCCAAACACTGATGAGGTCCAGCAACTCACCATTGCTCCATACTGGGGCTCGCCTGGCGTGTGGAGGCATGGTCACCTGGAAAGATTTGCTGAGAGCACTCCACACATGGTTGAGCAAACAGGAAAGGATTTTTCAAAATTCCCAGAGAATTTAAAGGGCCTGTCTGACAGTTGGTCACCTGAGGGCCGTGTAGTAGAGTTCAAAGTGATGACCAGAGTGGCTAGCACAGGCATTGTGGGACACTTCTGGAGGCTGATCAGAGCGCACTATAGGACCAGGGTGTCCACACTGGCACTGCGGCGCTCCAGCGGGGGCGCACATTATTCCACTCACCAAGGTGGAGTACTAGGAGCGCTGTAGCTACGGAGTCAGAGCGCTCTACGTGCCTTGCTAGTGTGGATGGGCAGTGAGCTAGTGCGGCCGGGGCTTCTTTATTGTGCTGTAACTCGCAAGTGTAGCCAAGGCCATAGTCTTAAGTGTAAGACAAAAGATGACAGATGGGGAAGTACAAGGAAACAGTGAGACAGTGTTGGTCAGTGGTCTCAGCACATCATCAATATAACCATTGTCATGTTTTTTTGTCGGCCCTGTAGAAAAGGAGAGTTTGAAGGAGGAGGATGAGCTATTTTGCAGATATTTTATATGGAGCTCCTCCCAAGTGTGAAGGGACAGCATGGGAAAATGCACTAAGATGCTTATTTGAATATTTAACAAGTGGGCAATGGGCTGATTGGAGGTGTGATCCAACACCTTGGTAATGAATGAGAATTGATAGGGTGGGGATAGGCTATGAAAGAGTCTGAAAGTGAAAGCAAGTAGCTTATATTTCTTGGGAGAGAGAAATGGGAGCTAGTGGAGGGATGCATAGAGAGGGGAGACGGGATGCAAAGAGAGGTCAAAGCAATGGGAGAGGAAAATTACCTTTGCAGCAGCATTGTGAATGGATATGACTGAGGCAAGATCTAGTATGTAATTAGAAACTGTATCGTAAGACATACACCTCAGAGGGCTGAATTAAGACTGCACAGAAACCTGCATTTCCTATCTTTTGAGTGCTTGACTTTACAACCATAATGTTCTCTGTGTGTGTGTGTGCATGCGTGCGTGCTGCTGGTTTTTATAAATGCAAACTTAGACAGAAATTCTATGATGTGGCATTGTATCAACACACGTGGGTCATCAGCAGTGTCTGCTACGTGGAACTTTGCTATTCGAGCACAGTGACTGTTGTCATTCTCTGTGTGGAGGGGGAAGAGACACTTTACCAGAGGCTTTCACAGATGTTTTCTGACACCAACGGAATAATGAGATTTGGGAATCATGGGTTCCACCCCAGTCTCTGAGAGGGAGTCATGTTCCCTGTGATAACAGACCTGTCTGCCCATTCTGCGCACACAGACCCCCCTCCCCCTCCCGCCAGCTTGACCCCTTCTGCTGTGTCCCCTCCAGCCTGGCCTTTTCTAAGTCCTAACTTTTGCCCACCACTGGCTCCTCATCCTGTTTTCTTCACCTAGCTATGTCACCACTCCTCAGGCTTCCCATCCTAGTCACAACCTCTAAACGGAGCAAGGAGTTTAAAGTACCACCTCCCAGAAGGCACAAAATGAGGCCTAAAGACCTGTGCCTTGCACTAATCTGCTGTTGTCATGAAATTCTTGATGGGTCCCCATAGTTTAATAACATTCAGGTTTATACTGAGTCTTTGGAGCTTCAGGGTTCCAGCACACATGTGTGCATATTACTCCCTACCTCCCACACTTAGGTGGGGAAGTCTACAAGCTCCAAATTTCCCTCATAATGTTTTTTTTAATGGATGAATGCCTCCACCATCATAGGAACCACAGAAGACCTGGACTCAGGTTCTTCCTCTCATCTGCTCATGTGCATAGCATGTTGACATGAGTATTTGCAGTTTAGTGCTTGGATTGCACATGGACCCTGATGTCTGTGATGTTGTATGTCTGATTGTTTACGCTTCCTTTGAGGGGATGGAAATGGAAGATGCTTAAGGAGCACAATAAAGTGAATTTCACTTCAGCGTGGGCTAATATGGTTAATATGTTCTTTTTAATCTAGTCAAGGACACTAATGAATTATACTTTGCCTCATAGCCAGGTGGCTTTAAAATTTTGTGATGTGGAATTTTTTAAAATCCCTTCATAGTGTGAGTAGAAATCCAAAGCTGTGGATCCAGTAACACAACTGCCTAAAAAGAAAGCAAGAATTACAGATAGATCCTCATTCTTTTAACTTTCTTTACGGTAAGTATCAAATACAGAAGATGCAGTTTTCCCTCTTGTTTCAGTTTTTTTGGCTTTTGGACTATTCATGATTGCTCAACCAATAGTGTAGTCTTGTTTTAAAATTAAAGATCTTGTTTCTTTTTCCAATACAGGTAGGTATGGTCCAAACACTAGAGTCTGAGATAGGAACTCCCAACTTTAGACTTCCCTCCTGCTGTATTCTTGGAAAGCCCCTTTTAAAATATCTTGTTTTCTATCTATATACTTGCCTCATTGGGATGTTGAAGATTGATTAACCAACCTATCCTAAGTGGGTTCTTGGGATGTTGAAGATTGATTAACCAACCTATCCTAAGTGGGTTCTTGTATTGCTTGTTTCAGATTTAGAGTCACAAAAGTAGAGCACAAATCTACATCCAAAGAGCGTAAAAGCTTGATGTCTGTTAGTGGTGTTGAAGGTGTCAATGGAGAAGTGCCTGCCACACCTGTCAAACATGGATCACGAGAAGTTCCTGCCACACCTATCAGACAAGGAGCAGGAGGGAGAACTGGCACAGAATAACAGGTGGGTGTTGAAGATTATAGACTGACATGGAAAGTGGGATCTGGTGAGAGGGTCAGATATATTCTCACTGATTTCTTTTGTTAAGATGTTAAATATGTGGCTATCCATATTCTAACACACATTGGTTAATTATAAAATGTCACAAAGAGAAAATATATCTACAAAGATGTATACACCAACTTTCAGTTACCTTGTCAAGTCTAACCAGACTCTTACCCAATTATTTATTTATATTCTATATTTAAGGTTTAAATTGAAATAAAATCCATTTATCTTTTATTGTCGCTTCCACAATCCAAAGAATGAAGAGGTGTAAAAGAACATCTGTATTTACTCATTTTCTCTGTAAATTATTTGATTTCATTCCAGGTGCTGGTGAGGACTATGTCCTCAGTACAAAAAACACTATCACAACTAGCACTAACTGGAAAATACTTGGGCAGTCAGCAGAGTCATAAAGCACTGAATGGGCATGGAACCAAACTTATTTATAATGGTGGCTGTTAAAAGACTTGCAGATCACAGCCTCACAGGAATATCTGAGATGTCTGTTGTTTCCTATAGTTTAAGTGCTGCAGTTATTGCTTCTTGTATCAAATGGTGCCATAACTGTGGAATCTTGGATACCTCTGAATGGTGCACATACCTTGTTAGGAGCACCATTTCAAATTTTGGTCGGGGTGGGGAGGCAATTTTAACCATGATTCCAAGGGCTACTTAGGCACCTGAAAACTTTTTTTTTCCAGATAATAACTTAGAAATTAGCTGACAAGAGCCCTGTAACTAATTCCTATATAAAGAAAGAAAAAAATACATACGAATGCCAATTAAAGCCATATTTAAGTTTATATTTAAATTTAGAACAATAAGGAGATAATACAGCAAGATATTCCCAATCCCAAAATTGGAATAGATCATCTGACTTTTGGAAGCATCCTACTAGGACAAGTCTCCATGAGTTTATATTACACCTACCTGGGATTCTAGGGGTGTTACTCTAGTACAAATAATAAGACTAGAAACTGACTTTAAATGGGAGTGAAACTGACATTTAAAAGTCACTTTCTCTTCTGTTTAAAGGCTATTTACTTTCCAGGAGGCTCTTAAACACAACACTGCAATGATTGAGTTGTAGTTCTCACAGGAGAATATGTAAAACCAAACACCAAGAAAATTGCACATTTTAAAGTTTGAGAAAAAATAGTCTTGTTTATTATTTAAAGTTTGTAGATATGTTTTTAAAGTTCCAGTCTGTGTTGAGATGCTGTACCTCAGTTCTGATTGCTGTAAAATGGGAATAATATTTGCCTGCGTGCCATATGGAATTATAAGGATTAGATTGAGATCTGTGGGACAGGAACTGAGCCTTCTTAGTGGTTTGTATGGTGCTTAGAACCACTGCGGACTTCTCCTGATTTAAGGACTTTGGACACTAGTGTAACATTCATCAGCTGTTGAGATGCCTGCTGGTGGTAGCTGAAGGGGACTTACCTGGTGGGTGGGATGTCAGTGGAGTACAGGTCGAAATCTGTGTTGACCAGCAGCACAGACCCAGTGAGCTCAGCACCTGCTGGCAGAATTTGCAGCGCAGCATGGGAACACACCTGTCCTTGAAGCTGCACCCACTAGTGGACATGATGGCTCTGGACCAGAAGGGTCTGTCTCCGACCTTTTCCCAGGAAGAGGTGAGGGCGCTTCCTGCTTCTCTGAGGGCAAATGGATCCCAAGACCCACTTATCTGCTCCTAGCCCCCCCATCCTTCTTCAGCTCCCCTTCCCTCAGGATCCTTGCCCCGGGGTCTGTTCCTCCTCACTACTCCCTCCCTCAGTTCACAGCCCTATGCCCTCACCTCTCCCTTCCTGTGGAGATTGACTCCCTTTTCCCACCCCACTGTACCCCTTCCCTCCCCAGGCTCCAGCATCCCTTGCTCCTTCTGTCCTTCCCACCATCACCACAGGGGACTCTGTGCTCCCTCCTCACCACTGGAGACCCTCTGCTTCTTCCCCCCAACCACCACTGGGGACCCTGTGCTCCCTCCTCCCACCCTGACTGACCCCTTCCTTGCCTGCTCCACCCCTAGGGGCCCTGCTTTTCCCAGGGGCCAACCCCCTTCTCTTTGCCTTGGGCCAGTTAAGTTGTCTGTGTCGGTCCTGCTGTCATTTGACCCCAGTGGGCTAGGCTGTGCGAGCCCCTCATCTTCCAAGCTTTCAGACTCAGTTTGAATCCCTATCCTTGCATCCCATTGGAAGAGAGCGGCTGCTGATTAGAGGAGGGGGCGGGATGGGTGAGCTACCACAGTGTAGAAAACTGACTGCGGGAGCCAGAGGACCCTGGCTCCTGAAGGAGGGGAGCTAGGTGCATGTCATGGCAGGTAAGAGCTCCGCCTGGGGCTGGGGTGTGTGCCATGAGCAGACCTCCAGTATGAAACGGGTTGAAATGGTGCCCCTGCTTGTGTTGGTAGCTCTTGGCTTTTTAGTGGCTATTGCTGCAATGACCTACATAAAGTGACCTACAAAGGACTTCCATTTAAAAACTGGACTTTGCCCTTTTTGCTTTCTTATGCGGTAAAATGGTAGCTTGAACACTTTTTTTTTTATTTTAACTTTTTAAGTGTTTTTTCTTGCTTCCCATTAGAGTCGATCTCTGCCAGCTAACCTGAGGTGATAACTTGATTCTATACTAGGGATTAACCTTGATTCCTTTTCCTAGTCTAACCAAACTCTCAGTTCTCATCTTTGTTTCTTGACTCGGACTCTTGTTTCACTGGTTCTCCTGTCTCCATAAAGTCTTCCAGGATAAGACATGGTTGGGAACACTTAACGTGCATGCAGGATTTTTAAGTTTTGTGTTTAATAAAAAAGAAATCCAGGCTTTCTAATATATCTCATGAAGCAGCAAGAAAAGGACATACAACATTAAAGTAAAAATTGAGTTCCAGTACATTTGGAAGGTTACTATAAAATAGTCTTATTTCAAACCTATACAAAACGATACAGAAGACATGTTTTGTATTTCTTTAATCTTTTTGATAGCATAAAACTTGATAGTTTTGCGACTCCATTTGTTAAATAAAACAGTATTGCTGCATATTACCTGAGCTGCTTTCTAAAATTTACTGTATCTTTTAAATTTAAAAATAGACTGTACTCTAGGAATGCATGATATTGCTATAGCTTTGCGAGAAACTTTGAATGTCCATCTAAGGCAACCTTGTGTGTATTGTAGAATCTCCCATAGGATTTAAGTGGTTGCTCGCTATTGAAACAGAAATAATGTGGGTAGTGGCGGAGGGACTCAGTGGAAACTTTTTTGTAAAGTTCATGCCAGTCTGATATAACTGTTTTGTAAATCATCTGGGAGAGAGCCTAATTCAGTGTTAGGCCATAATCAGGTCTTGACTGATGGCTAAAACACTTTTCCCTAACATAGTTATAGATCCCTGTTTTTTTCTGTTCATACTGGCAAAAAGCTGTTCTAATATAAATTGAATCAAAATCCTATTTCACAGTTGTGTTTAAGAAAATTGAAGCAATAGTAACTTCAGGAATGTAACCTATATATTCCTTTTATCTCCTAAGAAAATATCCTGACTTACTGAAACTGAACAGAGATAGGTGCCTGTTCAGAGTTTTTTGTCACTGCAGCCAGTAAACATATGTTGATGAAATACATTCACATCTAGAGAATTTTGACCCTGATCCTCAGCTACAGTAAAAGGACTTCATGCAGTTGCAGGACAGGGAGGCGCAAAGGCATTGTAAAAGCTATGCACCAGCTGCCCACAGCATGAAGGGGACATTTCTGGCTGCTCGAGATCACTGGGATATGGCAGAGGCAACTCTGTGCCCTGACATCAGCTGCAGGGTTTGGGCTGGTGTAGGGGCTGTTGCAGCATCGCTGTGCCACTTGAGGATTCCTGTATGCTGGGGGCATTCCTGCTTTAGGGCAGTTTTGTGCAGTATTGCCAACAGTTGCCCTAATATCCTTGAAGTTTTCCCTCTGCTTAAACTGCCTGTAGCCAGCATATTCTCAGCACTTTTTTGAAGTGAGCCCTGCAGTTGCACAGCTTAGGCTTGAGTGTCAATGCTGACTGCCTTCCTGGAAGTCAGAGTTTATTCCCAGCATAGCAATCTGTTCCACCAATTTAATTTATTTTGAAAGTAAAAGTTTACTTGGCATATAAGAAAAAAGAGAGAATAAAAACTTTTAAGCAGAATATAAACATAACTTGTCTAAATATTGCAGATAGCATAGCAAGCTCAGACCTTGCATTTGGATTGCAATCTATTGAATAAATAAGATAAAAACTTCACATGGTAGAAAGTTCAATATCTGTAGTTAGTGTCCTCCTTTCTCTTCTCCCCCTCCATTGAATTCCAGTTGCCCTGTGGAGCTTTTTCTAAGATGTTTAAAATTTGTGGTTAGCATGTTTGGACATTCTCGTCTGTTACCTTAAATGTAGACACATAACCACATAGTCTCCGTTACACCATATTTAATTAAAATCCTAAAAACCTTGTGTAACTTCTTCCCAATCTCCATTAATACAAAAAAGGCACCTACCCATTTCAAAGTATCCCTTTGAAGTTTAGCTATTTAAATTGAATACATGCCTGCTTCATCCTAAAACTAATTATGGAATCTGTTGTTATCTTTGACATTTTCTTAAAGGTGTCTTCACACTTGGTAAGGCAACTCCCATCCTTTCATGTATTTATATATTTTCCACTCCATGCATCTGATGAAGTGGGTTCTAGCCCACGAAAGCTTATGCCCAAATAAATTTGTTAGTCTCTAAGGTGCCACAAGGACTACTCGTTGTTTTAGCAAGTTAATTACTTTTCCACCCTCAGATAACTGTTTACTGGTTTCAGATTGACAGCTAACACAGTACTTTAGAGACAGTACTAACCTTACTAAATGAACAAGTGCAATTCATATCAGATAGTCCATGTGCTGCAAGAAAATGCTAATAATTTTTTACTATGGGAAAAAAAATCTATAAATCACAGTACAGATAAACCATAGATACAACCATAACAGGATGTATAGAAATCCAAAAGATAAGTAGGTATAATCATTGTCACACCCACTAATGAGTGTCATCTTAAACTTTCAGCACCAGAGCGCCACAGAGAAGTGATATAATTAAGGTAGATATATATGCTCTTTGAATGTCTTTTGTAATGGATTACCCACTTGGTAAAATTCTCATCTCTGCACAGGACAAGGTTAAAATTTTAAGAATGTGATTTTACATGTATGTAAAAAAAGGCAGTTTTCAAATTTTGAACATATAGAATCATAGGACTGGAAGGGACCTCAAGAGGTCATCTAGTCCAGTCCCTGCACTCAAGGCACGAATAAGTATTATCTAGACCATCCCTGACAGATGTTTGTCCAACCTGCTCTTAAAAATCCCCAGTGATGGAGATTGCACAACCTCCCTAGGCAATTTATTTCAGTGCTTAACCACTCTGACAATTAGGAAGTTTTTCCTAATGTCCAACCTAAACCGCCCTTGCTGCAATTTAAGCCCATTGCTTCTTGTCCTATCCTCAGAAGTTAAGAAGAACAATTTTTCTTGTTTGCCTCAGGTTTTCTGAGAACACTTAAGTTACTCTGATGTGCATTAAAATTTTAGCACAGGTAAATCTGACAGGTTCACTTAAAAAAAAACAAAAAACAAACTCACATTTATCTCTTTCCCTTTTTTAGTATAACTTCAGCTTTAAATACATAAATGAAAATTGTTCGTAATAAATAAAATGCACCCTAACTAGCATCAGCACTGTCACAGATTCTGTACTAGGGTGTGTGCTCTACTATCATTTTCTGACTCCAGTGTCTTTGCCATCACCAGATGACCTATTTATGCTAAGGCAACAAGGAGGAAGAGAAAACGCACTGAGAAGAGGAGAAGACACAGAGTAAGGAATGGAAATGAACACTAAAACTCATGTGACTCTTCTCTATAGGTTGACTTCCTAAAGTCTGTTAGAAATATTGATCTGTATTCTTGGTCGTTGTACTATGGATCAAGCAAATCTGAATTCTGTGGCAGGGCTCACCGTACATTCCTGTGCGTAGGTTAGTCATTCACAATCAGTTTGTTAAACCCGGTATAATGGAAAGGAATGCATACAGGGTTTTTTTTTTTCAGTTAATTGTAAGTTTACTTGTAAGGCATCTGCTATTGATTTAAAGTTCTGTTAATCTAAATACAAGGCAATTACTTACATTTGAGCATGCTGAAAAAAGCCTGCACACACTATTCACTATATTAAACTAATATCTTGTGCTATCTTCTCCAGTCTGAGGACCCTTCTCCCAAATTCTTGGTTGTCTAGACACTGGTGTGTGTTAGAGTAGCCTGTAAATTGCTTTAATCTGTCTGTTGCCAGTGACCTTATAGCAGCCAGGAATTTGCCAGATACAGGAACATTCCTGATCTTGCACTTTTTTCCTCACCAGAGCCCCTCTAGCTGGAATTAAGGGTGGCCTAGGAGCTCAATGATCAGGAGATCATTCAGTGACCAGTTAAGTTGGACTCCGGATTGTTTTGTGCACTCAAAGTGGTGCAGAGCAGCTCCAATATACCAGTGAATCAGGCCACTTGTCATGAGTGACATTCTGTTGCATTGTCAACAATGTACTTAAAGTAACTTTTGTAAAGGAAAACCAAGTCTGTCAGTTTTATTGTGGGGTAAATAGTTTTGTTTCTGTGCAATGGAGTTTTTAGAAGTGTGTTTGATAACGTTGCTGAAATTGAAAACTTAGGAGATGTACTATTATAGGAAATGTATTTATGTCACTGTAGCTCTTTATAGTTTCTGTGAAGGAATCTATGCAGGGGTAGGTCCTAAGCACTTCAGATTTGTAGCCAATAAAACATTTCCAGTCACTGACAGTGTTGCATCCTGTGGTCAGCAGCCTATTGGTTTGCCTTCATCTTACAAAGAAAAACGTATGTAACCCTTGGGGAAAGCAAAAGTTCTTCCACCAGAACTTCCTCACCGCTGTGTCCAAATTAAAATATTTAATTAGCTTAGCAATGTAAACAATGGAAAACGTAGGCAAGTTGTATTATATGGGAACAGCTTTATCCTTTATTTCCAAATAAGAAACTTATGGCATGGTGGCTGTCATGGTTACAGGGATAACAACTTTTGATCATTGTCTGGTCTCTGAGTATACCCCTCACCTCCTGAGCCTCATGTGTTTACTTCCCATGGGGTGGTGATTCTCCCCCATTTAGAGTGGGGCATTGAATCAAGCATGCTTATGCCAGCAGGTCCAACTACGTTCAGCACGTGCTGGTCTGTCTTTGGGAGCTTGTTACCAGTGGCAAATACAATGACCAAACAGCCTTCTGAAAACAAAAGTATTTTCTATTCTTAACAGTTAGCAGCAAAGTAAAACATGAGAGAGAGGATTTTTAAACAACAAAAGGCCTACATGCTGTCTGTCCTGTCTAAGCGCTTTCACTCTGCAAGAGGATTCTGGAAAGGCCTAGCTTTGTCAGACACCATGTTAGGTGTCTGTGGGTGTCAGTCTGTTTCCCCTGAACAGCTTCCTGATAACTACCTAACTGTTGGCCAGAGAATCTTTTTAACCAGTCTTCTCACATTCCTGTGCTTGGACTCTGCTGCTCAAAACCAATTTGGTGGGCTCCATTGGAGGTCAAGCCCACCTCTTCTGAGCCAATTGCCCTGCAATTGTCTCCACACACACATATACTTTTTGTTGAGGAATGTATTATCTTGAATCATTGTTTTGCCTTCCTACTTGTTTTTTTACAACAGCCTGCTATTAAACTAAGACAATATCATATAGTAAACTTGCCTGACAACAATCAAACATATAGCACACAATACAGTATTCAAATATTATTATAGAGCAGCCCCGTGTCCTTCAGAGTGTCTGTCTCTGAAAATAGGTACCCTCAATCCATTTGTGCCAACTATTAAGCCATAATATCAGTGTCCTTTCTTATATTCATATTTGAGTGTGACTCTCTGATACAAAATCAGTGACTGTTAAGCAGTGCTAATTGTTGTTTGTATCTACTTGCCATGATTACCACTTTGCCTTAGAAATGATGTGTTAATTGGGAGCATTTGTGATATTTTGGTAGACTTTGCTGTATAACAGAAACTGAAAAGTGACACTTTTGCTCTACTGCGTGCCTAACAAGAATACATATCAATCTGTAGCTTTAATGCGTGTCAATAGGGATTGTACTAAATCATGAGAAAACTATAAAGCAGTTTAATCTGCTTCACAAACTTCTTGTAAATGTCTTTGTAACTGATTCATGTTTTAAATAAATGCTGTGTTTTTGTAGCTGTGTCGGTCCGAGGATATTAGACACACAAGGTGGGTGAGGTTATATCTCTTATTGGACCAATTCTGTTGAGAGAGACAGAAGTTGGTCCAATAAAAGATATTACCTCACCCACCTTGTCTTTTTAAATGAATACTGTCCATCTTCTTTAGTCGGAGTAAGTGCTCTAATTTTTTTTCTTTATCTCTGAAAGTCAGGTTTCTCCATCAGCCCATGTATTAGTAATTATCAATATGTGTAACAGCAAAAGATTTTCCCCTGGCTATCATTTCACATGCCCCATAGGTTGCCACTTAAAGTTCAGGAATGAGGAATATTGTAGCAGTATTGCGAAGCCCAAATGTTCAAAAATCATGAGTTAGGCTCACCAAAAATCATGAGATTATGTAAAAATAATAGATTTGATGTTTGTTTGCCTTTTGCTCTTTGAGCCTTCAGGGTGCATTGGAGGTCACATATTGAAGCTTTCTCCCTAGCCATGGGGGCTAGAAACTTACTTTTTCTTTAAGAATGAAGGCTGAAATCATCACACATCCTTGACTCCAGGAGCTGGGGCTTAAGGAAAACAATTATCATGAGAGTTGGCAACACTGTATATAGGGAAGTTTACATTGCTGACTGTGCTCTACTTGATCCGTAGGTGGCAGATGTAGTCCAGACATCTCAGACCTACAAGAGAAACCAATTATTTTTGTCAATTCTAAATAAAATTAAGTCTTTTAACAAATGTTTTATTTACAGTTTTCAAGAACGGAGTTCCAAAAGTAACTTTTATCTGAGCCCGACTGCTATTTGGGAATAAATACAAAGATTTAATAGATTTTTCATTATTAGTGTAAATAAGATATCTTCCTTCACTCAGATTTAACTCAGACTACCAATATAATCTTAAAACTACTAAAAGATACTTAAATTGATAAATCCTTGGCCTACCGTGTTTTCCCCTTATGTTTGCAGATTTCACTCTTTTCATGAACAGCTCTACAGCATACTAAAATGTATGCAGAAGGAATTTAAATCGTGCCAGTATATTATTTTCAGAATTCCAGGATATCGTGAGAATAGGTAACTGAAGTATACGTATGTGACAGTATTTTTAATATTAAAATTACTGGATGAAAATGTGGACTCTAGAGTAAAAGTTGTTTTGTACTTACACAGCCAACTAAACAGTTGATTGTTTTGAATATGAAGATGCGCAATTGTAGAGTATCCCGAAATCTGAGATTTTATTCTGATGGGAGCACATTTTAGTAATATGTGGCTTAACACTGCGAGTAAATATGCTCAAAAGAGTGAAAATGTTTAATATATATGCTATTTTTTACTTAATTTAAAATTAGTTGCTATTTTGATTCCATTAGAAATATGCAAAATTTTTATCCAGTACCATTCAACATGTAAAATCTTATTAGTTGAGATTATCTAGTACTTATTTAACATGAATTTCTAATTATGTACATAAGGCTGATGTTTGTGGGAAGTAAAATGTGTATTGCCACTTTAGCAAAAAAAAATGTGGTAAATGTGTGATCTTATTACATATAAGTGGTACAAACATTGCCGTCATCAAAAAAACCAAATAAACCTAAACTTCATGAAGTCAGTTTTTCTTAATCTTGCACATCAACTGTATTTTTAACAATATGGTTTGTATAAGACTTTTGTACTACCAAAGTAGTAAAAAAATAAAATAATAAACTGATTCTTAAACTCCTGTGTGTTCCTGTTTTAAAAAACCTTAATTCTTAAAAATATATACATGCTGTGTATTTGTAGCTATTGTGGTTTGCACTATAGTGAAATTGTCAAGCTCTGTGGGGTGGCAAGGAATTTATGCCACACTTTCACTTTTGCAAGAGCTGCTTACCTTCCAGTGAAAGACCTCCTGGAGATCCTTTTTTGATTTATATTTAATCTAGGAAGACCGATGACATAGCGCTTTAAACCTAAGATTTGAAGAATCTGTGTCAAATATATTAGGTGTGCACATTTCTCAATTTACTTTTCATGTGTAATTTTTTTTGCCATGTTTACAAATGACAGGAAGCTATTAGTATTTGTTGCTTCTCAGCCTGGCCTGCAGTGAAGTTACAATGTTCTTTGTCACATTGCAATCACCATGACAGCAAGCTGTAATAACTGTTATGACAACTGTATAATTATGACTTCATTGCAGGGTGGATCAGAAGGAGACCCAAAGCAGGTTATTACTGGGGTTAACCCATATTGGGTTATCAATATGCACCAGGATAGGTATGTCCTGCAACCTTTGCTATCTTATATAAGTGTTTCTACCTGCATCGTGAAAACAAGGCCTTTTTCAAGCTATTGTGAAGGGTTTTTTTAATTGAGTAGTGCAGTCCATGGTGCAGGATGAGCCATTTTCCTTTTGTCTCAATCTTCTAAATGTTAGAGCAGCCCAGATAAAGCTTAGCCCCAGAAGCACAACTGGACTTTGTGTTGCAATGCCCAACTTTTAGGTACCAAGAAAATCACTGAAATTCACAAGGCCTGAGTTAGGTGCCACAAAAGCCAGCGTCCTAGGCAGCCCCCTGCTTAAGTGAACCGATAGGACACATCCCTTCTGTCTGTACTACTAAGCCCCACCTCTCTCTGGAATTTAGGCACCTAAATCCAAGCTGTAGATGCTTCCCTCTGCTTGGGATCTTACATCAGGGAAACCCTCACCCGGAGTTAAGTGACTAAGACATTCTTTGCAAGAAATGGCTGGAGGAGGTGATGCTGCAAATGCCTCCCTTATAACTTTTAGCCCAGTGTTTAGAACCTTCACTGAGGATGTGGGAGATGCGGGTTCAGTTCCCTCTTCTGTCTGAATGTGGGGGGAGGAGAGAGGATTTAAACAAGATTGTTCCCCTGTTCAGGTAAACACCCTACCCACTGGGATATGGAATATTTTGATGTGAGTCTCTCCCCATCTCTCCTGTTGAAGATGTTCCACTCTGGATAAATAATCATTGGAGCAGGGGGACTGGACCCTGTGTCTCTCACCTCCCAAGTGGAGTAAGTTGTGATGCGGTCTAAACAGGTTTCCAGCTATGTCATGCAGAAGATCTAGCTCAGAATAGAGCAACAAGGCAATTCGCTTGTGTATGAATATCAGAGAAGGGTTGAGTGTCAATATTCAGGCCAATTCACTTGTTCTGATAGAAATCAAAAGAGATGTTGATTGAATTATTTTCATCTGTCTCTGGCCTGTACTTAATTAGCCTTGGATTGAAATATGTTAGTGTTTAAATAAATGTGAATTTACTTGATGTGTAAAGCTGCATGAAAACTGTAAAGAATTGTTTCTATCACTTTATGTTTACATTATGTTTATGTTTACCCATTGGAGATTGGAGTGTTGGATATGTTAATTAAGGAACATGTTGACATCAAAGCCTGGCTGGTCATTCTGTGTTCAGCAGTGGGGAATACGGACCCATGCTGTGATGGTAATGCTTGCCAGACTGTTTTCAGCTATAAGAAGGGACCCTGGGAGCGATTCTGCATCTGTGATCTATTTGGATGCTGTCAGGAGGCGTTCTAGGTACAAGACAGAGGTCCCCAAAGCCATTTTGGGCAACCCTGAGAGACCTTGAGAAACGAGCAGCTACCACATTGCTGCCATCATTTGGACTTACAAACTGTAACTTCTACCTGCTTTAACCTCTCAATATCTCTCATTTCTTTTTCTTTGCTAATAAATCTTTAGTTTTACTAACGGATTGGCTTTTGCGTTGTTTTTGGTGAGATCCAGAACATCTCACCAAAAGTGACTGACCTTTAGGGCTGGGCGTAACCTAATGTGTGGTGATTTTTGGTTTTAATAACCTTTCTTCACAAAAGTCCGGTTTGTCTGAGTGGCAAGATGCGCTGGAGAGCCTAAGGGGGCCATCTGTGCTCCGTGGTAAGGCTAATATCGTAATCCAGGAGTGCACACTTGTTACTGGTTTGGTAAAATCTAATTATAGAATATACCATCAGTTTGGGTGTGTGCACTGTTTTCTAACAATCTGACCTGAGTTTGGGGCACTGAGTTTTGAGCCACACTCCAGACACCATGACATACATGTTTATCCAAAATATGTGTCTCCCTTAACTCTTCCTTTCCTGGTTTTCAGAGGCTTGAGATCTCAACATTCTGGAAGGGCCTGAGAGAGCTCCAGCCAACTTTGTTTAACTCTATGGTAACTAATCTTTTTGTCAGTGAATCTTATTTTAAAAAAAAAACAAAAAAAAAACTTAATGGTCATTTAGGCCGTTGCTCACCTAGGTTTGCAATTGATACATTAGTGGGGCTAGGTAATAACAAAAAAACTGAAGTTTTGTACAGCACTTTTCATCAGTAGATCTCAAAGTACTTTCACATCATTGAGCCCCATTTTACAGATGTGAAACAAGCACAGGGAGGTAAAGTGACTTGACCAAGTCCCCCAGCAGGCCAGTGGCAGAGCCTTGAATAGGCCCAATGTACGGGTCTCTCTGCTAGGCCTCATGGTTGCTGTGTGATTGTGCTCTTCCCCCTCCCCCCCCATCTCTGACTTTTTTGTTTATCATGGAATGGGGATAATTGTACTTAGGTCTAATTGCTAACGGTGCATGTGTGAGAGTTCTCAGACATGGCCTATGTGCGGCATAGAATCGAAACAGTTTTACCGCGTGGTGGCTACCGTAACTTTTAAGTGCATGAGAGAAGACCGCTGTATGTCTTTTATCACCATTCCACACAACAGATAGGTCCCTCCCTACACGCACACATGCACCAATACTTCCATCTCACTCTCTTTTTCCCATCCCATTAAGCCATTCGTTAACACTAGTAGGGACTGTTGGCACATAAGAAGATGCTCTTTGCTGTCTTGTGTCCTCTGTTGCTGTGTACACATTACAAGCAGCAGCTTACTGGAGGGCTGCCCACTTCCTTGGTTATGAAGTCTTAGCTAGGTTCATCCTCTCCCCCCCCCCCCCCCATCCCCAGCTGGGCCTTCCACCCAAACTCCTTATCCTTTCCCATCCATAGTCACCTGTCCCAGCTACCATTTGTATGTGAAATGTATTTTTCTTTTCAAAAATAGTTTGGGCACCATCTCAATTATTTGCTGTTCTCAGATTACATTTCTTCAAAATAAAATTAAATAAAAAATGGAGTTGATAGAAGTGGATTTTACTCAACTATATACAGTTCACTTTGACTTCTGTGCAGAATGGGTTTCGAACTTCAAAGTTGCTAGACTTCGAATTGTAGGAAATGATGTTTTTCTTCCAGAGGTTTGTATCTCTGGAACCCCTTGATTAAATAAGCCCCACCATGACTGACTTACCCTCTCCTACTCTCCCATGAGCAATGGCAAATTTGAAGACAATCCACCTGAGCACCTGGAAGAGTTGTTTAAACAGGAAGGGCTTCCCAACCTTAACCGAAGCAAAGCTGGTGCTTCTGCTATAATGTAGTATAAAATCAATCATCGTCACTTGCTTTGCTGATCCAGATCCCTAGCACAGGGTAATGCTGAAAGGGGGTGTGACGTTCCCCTCTGGTGTTATCTGGACCAGTGATCTGCTAGGTCACTCCAATCCTTGACTCTGGGAGCCAGCCTTACCCTGTTCTGCTGTGAGAACCCCCACTCCTGGACTGTTCACACACAGCCTCTGGCATGTAAGCTGCTCCTTGGCTTGTGCAACTAAATGACACTAGCCTATATCTCCGGTCCCAGACACAACCCTAGGAGCCTCCAACTTGCAGTGCCCAGTTATACCTGCTGGACGCTGCAACCTTATATGAGTTTGTCAGTTTAACAAAGAAATTGATATGTACCAGGCTTGTTATCCCAAGGGGAGCCTCTGACACACCGCAAACCAAACGCACGGCTTCAGGTAGAATAAATAAAACAAATTTATTAACTATAAAGATAGATTTTAAGTGATTATAAGTCAAAACATAAGTCAAATTTGGTCCAATGAAATAAAAGCAAAATGCATTCTAAGCTGCTCGTAACACTTTCAATGTCCTTACAAACTTGAATGCTTCTCACCACGGGCTGGCTGGTTGCTCTTCTGTGAGGCTCTCCCCTTTGATCAGTGTTTCAGTCGCTTGATGGTGTCTGTAGATGTAGGTGGGAGAAAGCATGGCAATGTGTCTCCCTTTTATCATGTCCTTTCTTTCCTCTTGGCTTTGCCTTCCCCCTCCTCCACCCCACCGAGTCAGGTGAACATTACCTCATTGCAGTTCCAAACTGACCAAAGGAAGGGGTGACTCCCTTGAGGGTTTGTCCCATCCATGCCCTGATGAGGTGTGAACTGCCTCTCTGTTCCTGGAGAGTTTTTGCATGGGCTCGCTTTAAGCTATGAGGATACATTTTCAGCCTCATAACTATGTATATGAAATTATAACCTTACTATAACCTTACTATAACAACCATACTCAGTGCATCATGAGCCTTCTGAAGACACCCAACATGACAAACTTTGCATTGGATACCACACAATCATTTTATAAAGATGAACATGGGAGAGTAGGGTGTTCCCCTGAGGTACAGAGTGTCAGAGGGGGACTTTTGAAGGAGGGAAGGGGCTTTATACATTCATCTGAAGCATAGAAAGCTCCAGAGACCTGAGTGTTCCCATTCCCCCTCCTCTGTGCTGAAGAGCCTGTGATGTGCATCAAGCATGCCCATTCTCAGCTCCAGTCCAGTCTCAGGAGTGTGTTCATGGTGTATTCTGTAAGCATACCTGTATTTCTCAGCTCCCTACCCAGCGGTGCAGGGCTTCCCCAGATCCTGGCTCACATAGGGGGCAGGGAGTGGGGCTCAGACCTCGAGGGGCAAGGCCCCCTGATACCAGCTTACATTGTGGGGGAGAGGTTGAGAAGAGCTTAGATCCCTCCCCACAGCTCAGCTTAGCTCAGAGGACACACACAGGTCAGGGAGAGGGGCTGAGATACCCCCAGAGGGTCACGGCCTCTTATTGCCTAGCTCACATAAGGTGAATAAATAGGGGGATTTAGTCACCTATAGAGGGGCAGAGGCCCCAGATCCTGGCACACAAAGGTAAAGAGAGGGGCTCATACCCCCTCAACCAGAGTTGGCCCCACACACAAGAGGGGAAGCTGTGGGACTGACAAGTGCCCCTGAACCTATACTTCCCCAGCCACTTCCCCCCATGTCCCTTTCCCAGTGTCCTATCCTTCCCCTCCTGCTCCCTCAGCTGAGCCCCCTCCTATTACCCCTCCCCATAATTCTTGCTCCCTGTATTCCCCACACTCCTGTCTCCTAACCCCCTTACAAAGTATTTGAATATGTCCAATTGTTTTTGTTCAAAAACACTTTGATTACATTACCCCATAATAATTAAAAAAAACCTCTGACTGAGAGAATTTAGCAATATGCTTTCACCCCTTTTCCAGATTTCTGTTCTGGAGGGGGCTTGGTCTTGAACTAGCACTGTGTAGTTCATAATCAAAGACTAGGCATATCCCTTTGAGTTATGCAGCTTTACTTTTTTCAGCTCCTCTTAACTCCTTTGTCTGCGTATGCTCAGTGTACTCTATTTAGGTCAGGAACATTAGGTGTGAGCATAAAATGAACCCTAAGCTCTGGCAAATACCATTCTAAATTTGACTCCCCCAAAGGGGTACGGGGTGTGATGGGCGGGGGGGACTCTCCAGCAGCTGAGATCTCTGTGCCAGGATCAGCTCCATGGATTGATTCCCAGGTCTGAGCAAAAAAACATTGTGAAATGTGAAACCATATTTCAAGGCAATACATGTGGATTTCAGAGCACTTACAGACCTGGAGGTCTGCCCTAATAATACAAACCAGAACTTGCTAAAAGTCTGTAGCACGAATGTTCTTTCCTCTGGAATGTAACCAGACGTACAAAGAACAATGGATTGTTAGTTAGCCACTACATCCATGCGCACACATGTACTCCCAATATCCATTGTAGCTACAGGATTGCAAAAATCCGGAGATTAGCCTGCAAGTAGTGAGACTTTAAAAAGGATAAATCATGGTTTTCAGTCTATCTTCCCCTCTATGCTCTCTCAAGGTGGGTGTGATAATTAATCAAACCCTGTGTCTAGCAGCAGCAGCTGCTCCCATGCCCCTAGCGTCTATTACCTCCCGCTCCTTGCAGGAAAGGTGGGGGTTACAAGGTATTACACAAACACCCACAGGCAGCTCAGTAATTTTGTCTGCCGCAGTTCCTCCTTCCGCCGCTAGAGATCACTGTGCTCGGAAGTGGCAGCATTAGCTGCTCCCATTGGCTGCAGGGTGCCCTTGCATGCACTGAGTAGGGCAGAGTTCCTGGAGTAGCTGTAGCACGTGTGGAGCTGTCCTTCCATCGCAGGCCAGCAGCAGCCACCACCCGAGTGTGAGGAAGGGGGAGTTAGTGCAGGTAGGAGCCTGGGGAGCCCTCCCTTTTAGGCTGGAGCCGGAGGGAGGGGCTAGGGTTGCAGGAGCATGCCTGGGGGGTGGATTGGGGCCACATAGTATAGTAGAGTAGAGTAGAGTACAGTAGGGTAGGGTAGGGTAGGGTGGGGAGGGCAGTGGAAGGAGGGAAGGAAGGTGGAGTCAGGCTGGGGGAGTTGCAAAGAGCAGTAGGTACACAGGAGAAGTTTTAGCCAATTAATCTCCTGGATGCTTAACTGATTGAATGTCTCCCCCTCATGCTTTTCAGTTTATTCTCTCTTGTCTTCAGTATACTGGAATGGTAGTGCCCCAGGATAAAATACAGAATTGTTACCTATCACAATGTTATGCTCATCCCACTGCATGGGCAGATTAAATTTGATTTGTTGCAGCTGGATTTAGGTTTCTTTCTGCACAGTTTGCATTTACTTCAGAATGAATTTTGTCTGAGTAAGGATGATGGAACTAGGACCCAAGTACTATAGTGGGTGAGATCTTCCCTCATTTGTCTCAGTCCCTTTAGCACTGCTCCTTTATGTTCTGCATATTTTGTTGTAGATTTTCAGTCTTCAGGGTTTAACTGTACTTTACTAGTTAAAGGCTTCAAGTAGTAATTTTTGTATGTACACAAGCCCTCATTTTGTTTGTTTTTCTCTTTAGATATTGCCCCCTCCCTTTAATTTTCCCCCTTTCCCAAATCTCTGTATTTCTTGTTCCTCTTACCCTTGTTTCTTCTGTGTTGGTGAATCTGGTTGAAGGTGCTCAATATCCAGCAGTGCTGCCTACAGTGGCAGAGGTAGTGCTATGTCTGTACTGAACACAGCAATTCTTTAAATGAGAGGAGTAAAACTCATTTATTTTAGTAGGTCTCCTTAGAGTTACGAGTGAGATGCAAAATGGCCCTAACAATGCTGCTTTTACAAATAACCACCTGACCTCCACTTGTAGGAAGTAACTGGCTTAGGTAAGCCTTGCGTACGGTAGCAATTATTGGGAAATCGTCCCCATTTGCACTATGACTAATATAGCTCCACTAGTGGTGGGTGTGCAAGTGAAGGCACAGTACCACTGTGTAATCTAGGCCTGTTCCAGCTGCTTCCACCATTGCTGCTAGTGCAGATGTAAGAGTGGAAGAGAACCTGATTCAATTTCTTAAAAGTGCTTGTTTGAATTTATAGAAATGGATGAAACAGTGACTGATGGCTTAACAATGCTGATAACAACTACCAGGCAGGGGCATTGGGGTAGATGGAATACCAAGGGATAGCAAATATGGTGGGAAATAAATCAGAAATCAGTCAAATATAAATGAATGTTGTCTAACTTTGGGCAAGCTTATGATTGTTTTGAGTTCATTCAATTCATTATGATGTTTATTTAGAATTTATTAATTTTGTTACATATTAAAATATGCAATCTAATTATAGCTACAGTGCACTTAGATTATTTTGATGGTTCTGGTAAGAGTAAAATAAGGTCTTGTTTATCACTAACTGTTTAGTATGGAAACCAGGGCTCAGAAACAGTGCCACACCCCCATACCGGCACTTCTGTGTCTCCTTCCCTTCAACTCCCCTGGCTGATCAGAGCTGCTCCATGTGCTCATGTTCCTAAGCACCAGGAGTAGCTACTGCTCCCTCCTGCAAGCACAGGGCTGGGGAGCACAAGCTCAGAGGAGCCAGTGTGGAGAGCTGTGGTCCCCTCAGGCCTGAGGGGGTGGAGCAGATAATGCAATTGTGATGGGTCTGGTGGGGACGGGTATGTCACTGGGAGGGCTTGTGTGTGTCAGGGAGAGGAGACCAGTCTGTGTGAATAACAGTGTGGGGGCTGGTGAGTGTGTCAGTATGTTTGTGGGTGAAAGTGGGGGGCGGCGCACTGTTGCATAGTGTGCATCAGTTGTGGGGGACCTGCATCAGTTGTGGTTATGATCTGCAGTGTGTGGGGATCTGCATCAGTTGTGCTTGCACTGCAAAGGATTGTCGGCATCAGTTGTATGTATGGAGGGTCTATCAAGCAACTGGTGTTGGGTGACAGAATCAAAGGGTCTGTTTTTTCAACAGTGGGTGGGGCTTCAGCAAAGACTGCTGTTTGTTTTTTCCAGTCCCATTCTTATTGCTTCAAGTTACTTAGATAACATGGGGATGAGCGTAACAGAAATATCTGAGTAGAGAATTCAGTTTTGCTAGTGTTTTGTCATGACAGACTATTAGAACATTCACTGTGTGGTCATGATGTAAATAGCAAATGTCACAAAGGCACAGAAGGAACCTCACAAAGTACGACTGGACATCAGTATTTTGATTTGCCATAAAAATGCTTTAAAACCATTAATGGCAACAAAACATGGCAATAGATGAAAACCAAATAAATAAAAAATACAAATATAGTGTTTTCTCCTGCCTCTCTTATTGAAATAAATATACCGATCTATTCTAAAAACTTTAAATATTTTTACCTTTGTTAAATGAGCAGGTTCGGCACAGATAGGTCTGAAATCTATATGTGCAGACAGCAGAGGGAGCTGTAGCAATTTTTGCTGATTATTCAAACAAACTTTTTGTAATGCCAACATAATCCTAATTTAACTTGTTAGGTATTAAAACAAACAAGCAACAAAAACATACAACCACTCCCCAGCCCTCCTTCTTCCTTCTTTTAAAATAAACAACACAAAGAAAAACAACAGGATCCATGTCCCTCATGTCAAAACTCTAGTTTTATTCAGTAGTTTTGTTGCCTGGTCTATTGATTGTGTATTAGTTACCTACCTTTGTAGGCTACAGTATTAACGTGTGTGTCTGGAACAAGGTGCGTGAGGTAATATCTTTTATTGCATCCGATGAAGTGAGCTGTAGCTCACGAAAGCTTATACTCAAATAAATTAGTTAGTCTCTAAGGTGCCACAAGTAATCCTTTTCTTTTTATTGGACCAGTTTCTGTTGGTGAGAGAGATGAGCTTTGGAGCTTGCAGCGCTTCCTCAGGTTTAGGAAAGATACTCAGTGTCACAGCTAAATACAAGGTGGAATAGAATTTTTAGCAAAAATGTTGTGAGACCATTCAAGGTGCAGTGGGCAGTTAACACCTCTGCAGTCATGGGATAAAGGAGTAGGTTAGTTAGTAGGTGATTGTTGTAATGAGTCACAAATCCAGTGTCTTTATTATGACCATGATTTTTAAAGATTTTCATGCAACAGCTTTTGTTAGCTTTGTTTTTGTTATGATCATTTAGGTTTGTTTTTAGTACAGTCCTTTTTTGACTCACACAGACTGGATGTTTGTTACATGAACATCTTATCCTAAATGCAAAACCAGCCAACCTAGTTGGGCAGTAACGTTATCTTTTTGTTTCGTACCTAAACATATCTGCACAAGCAGGGGATTTTGTCAGTAAAAATTAACTAGAACCCAAACAGCCAGTGGTATTGTTTTGACAAAACATGCAATTTATTATTAGATTGTTAACCTTCAAGTGTCACTGCTTCAACCACATTGTGTTAGATTAAAGATTCTCAAGTGTAATATCCTCTCAGGGTATGTCTTCACTAGCAACGTTAAGCGCTGCCCTGGCTTTAACGTGGCAGTGTAGTCACGGCACCAGCGCTGGGAGAGAGCACACCCAGCACTGGAAAAAACCCCACCTCCAGCGTAGCTACCAGTGCTGGTGCACTGTCTACGCTGCCACTTTACAGCGCTGAAACTTGCAGCACTCAGGGGCGTGTTTTTTCACACCCCTGAGTGAGAAAGTTGCAGCGCTGTAAAGTGGCAGTGTAGACAAGGCCTCAGTCTTGGAGATGGTTATTCTAGGTCAGGGACAGGCAGAATGAGGGAGCTTGTAAAGCGGTATAGACCACAGTGGTTTTGTGTTATGGGTAGAGAATTTCAATATCCTAGTGTTGTCAATCCAGCCCCTTTCTCCTACACACCTATGCGTTTCTCAGATTAGCACCACTTTCTGGTAGTTTTATTATCACCTCATGGCTTAGGGGGGAGAAATTCCCCAAATGAGAACTATGATGTTATCCAGTCTTTATTCATAGGTTCTTAGAAAGTAGAGATGGAAAAGACCTAATATGTAGGTTACCAGCAACAGTCTATTCCCATGCCAAATGCCAATTAAGGAGTGCTCCCTACAGTATATCTTTTAGGGCTTTTAATACATTTAACAGTTTAGGTTTTTCCAGATGCTTAGCCTATTTTTTTTTCTTTCCGAATTTCATCCCATATACTCATATCACCTTTTGTCACCCTAAATTCCTCTTCCTTTTCAGTAGTTACACCTTTCCAATATCTGTGGGTAGCTATCATGCACTCTCCTTACCCCCTCTGCAGATGGCTTATTCCCTTGGATCTTTGAGTTCATGGGACACAGTTCTCTGAGTGAATCTTTAGAGGTGAGGTTGTTGTCAAACTCTTGTAAACTGCACTGTGTTGTTCAGTTCATGAGCATGAACCAAGCCCTGCAGAGCTTGCACAGTTTTGCTCTTTATCTCCTCTTCTGATTCTTAATGATTATAAAAAAACAACAACACTGAACCTAGCATAGATTCTTGCCGTACTTTACAGTAATTCTTCAGTTCTCCATATTGTCCGTTGACATGACCCTTTATTCCACAAGCAGTGGGAGGAAAGGAGACTTTCAAGAAATACAAGCTTGCTTCCTATCAGGAAGCAAAAAAAAAGTGTCACATGAGGACTATGGTGTAATTTGTTTGCTCACTGTCGAGTTCTCTCATATTTGTTTTGCTATACAATATTGATTTTTTTTAAGTGCTGAGCACTAGATGTGCAAGTGCTCAGCACCATTGCAGCTGTATTTAATTTCAATAGGAACTGTAGGTTCCCCAAAAGGGGACCATTGTGATCTAGGCAGACTTCTTGCATAATGCAGGCCATAGGACGTCCCTGAATTAATTTATGTTCCAACTAGAGCCAATCAGGGTGGATCAAAATCTGATATTGAAAAGAAAAGAAAAGAATTTAAAAACTGTATTATTTATTGAAATCAATTTTTTAGATTTAAATTAAATACATTGTCCAGCTAGTTCCATTCAATGACTAGCTCATTCAGAGTTGAGAAACTGAATGGGAGCTGAAATAGCAGGAAAGTTTGTTTTTTCTCATTCAATCTCTGAATAAAAAAAAAACTAGAGATGTGCAGAAAACAGAAATCCCTTCCTGAGGGAAAAATTGTGTTTTTTAAAAAATGTCATCCCAATTGGGATGAAAAGTCAAAAATGTGACATTTTTCACAGGAAAGGATTTTAAGTACAATTTTGTTTCAGGGAGCCAACGTGAATGTTTTGGCTACCTAACTGCTTGCCTTATCACTTTCTCACCATAGGCAGAAAGAAATACTCAGGATCTTTCAGGCAGGCAGGTAGGGAGCTGTTATTTTGATTTTCCTGATGGAAAAATAAAATTTTTCCCATGAATTCTTCAACATTGTGAAAAGGGCATTTTCTACTGGAAAATTGTTCTAATGGAAAATTCCTGACCAGCTCTAATAAACATGGGATGTGAGAGGATGATCTGCTAGTTCTAAAATCTTGAAGCACACGGTAACCAGAAACAATCATTTCAGTTCACTAACTACAGACAATACTCCCTTTGTTTAATAAATCAATTGGTTTTAAATGCAAAACATGTTTTGATAAACAGACTTTTTTCTTATAGATCCTGCACATTTAAGATAATTAACATATAAAAATAATTTGAGTGCACAAAAGAACATGTTACATTGAATTCCAGTTTCCATTCAAGTGCAGATTGACATAAATCACAAAAAATTAATCATCCTTTAGCAGATAAGAAACCCATCATTCACCATTTTATAACATAATACAAATGTAAAATTAAGAATCTTAATCAATGTATGTTAAGCTACCTAATTGCCTAAATCAATGTGCATAGGTGTCTCCTGGCTAGCAAAAGAATTATCAAGCAATGAGAATCAATCTTACTTTTTAGTTATTTTCTTAAGGAAAAGTCAATGATTTAAATCAAGGTTTCTTGCTTGCTGATTTAAATTATTATTTAAATCTGTGATTTAATCACTGTGATTTAAATCAATCCACCTGCAGCATATCTTTTACAAGAACATCCAATCTTGGCTTTAAAATTTCCAGTGATGGAGAATCCACCAAAAGCCTTGATAACTTGTTCCAGTGGTTAATTACCCTCAGTTAAAAATGTATGCCTTATTTCCAGTCTGATTTGTGTATTCGAACTATTGGATCTTGTTATACATTTGTCTGCTAGATTGAAGAGCCCTCTATTATCACATTTTTGTTCCCATGTATATACTTATAGACTGTGATCAAGTGACCCCATAACTTTCCCTTTAATGCAGAGGTAATATAACTTCCCTACTCCAATTCAGTATTCCTCTATTTATACATCCAGGGATTGCATTAACCCTTGGAGTTACCCAGGGAGCTCATTTTCATCCGATTTTTCCCTCCACACCATCCCTCAAGTCTCTTTCAGAATCACAGCTTCCCAGGATAGAGTCTGCCCTCCTGTAATTATGGTCTGCATTCTTGTTCCTATATGTTTGATTTTACGTTAGGCCACATTGAAACGCATAAAGTGTCTATTCCCATTAGCACACAGGTGGACAAGAGGCTCGCTCACACTGACATGAAAGCTAGCAATGGAAGACTGCAATTTTTAGAGTTCTGCTTAAAACTGATCCTTCTGAATAGAGGGAGCATAAATGGTATTTACATTACTTGTAGTTCTGCTCTTTATTATGTAGCTGCTTCTGATGTGTGTTTGGGGATTTTTTTAACTGCTACAAAGGGAGGAGAGGGGCTCTTAAAAGGTATAGTTTTGTGCATGCAGCTTACGCTCAAATTTCCAAGAACATTGCTTACGTCCTCTGCTTTGCCAGGGTAGTAAATTTTATTCCCACTAATGGCTGGACTAAGAAGTTTTATGCAAAAATAAAATGGACTGTAAAGGTTGATAGTATTTGCATTTCTACATGACTGCATTTTAAAGGGCTGAAAAAGGCTTGCTGATTACACAGTTATTGAAAACTTATAGGGGAAAACATACAGAATTTGTGCTTCTGTGGGAACAAGGGGAAGTTCAGGGTTATTTCAGAGGTAAGCTGCTTCTCTTCCCTTTTGACATGGGTTGTTATTAATTAATAACTATTCTTTGTAGTCAGTGAAAGGGGCCGTAACACTGGCTCATATGCTGCTTTAGCTGCTCAGTGGTAGGAGTGACAGCGAGAGCAAATCTGCCCATAAAACCACAGTACGACCCCGCAGAGTGTGAAAGCGGCTAAGTGGGAGGCTGCCCTCAGTTCCCACGAATTATGATGCCAGGGGTTGGGAAGAGGAGCAATACTACATGGCATGATCCTCTACAAAACTGTGACTGATCTCATTCTATGCTCTGACTCATGGCGGAAGAGCCCATTGGTGGCAATAAACCAATGGCAGAGCAACTACTGGTCCTCCTGTGCTGCTGTGGCTGGTGGTGGATGTGTGGGGTGGTGGTAACAATAGGGCAGCTTGCAGGGGAGCCTTTCCACGTAGCTCGTTCATCTCCATTTTCCAACCTATTCCCTGCCAACTATGTTCCTTGCAAGTTGCAGCATGCAGACTCCAGGTCTCCATTTTTTGTGTTAATTTGTTAATCTCCACATGCTTTATAAGGAAGAAAAACATAGAGTGCTTTTCTTTTCTACAAACTGAGCACGTGGACTTATCTTGCATTTCCCTATCTGACCAGAACTCTCTCTGAAGTCAGTGGGAGCTTTGAGTTCACAAGAAATCAGGATTCAAGGCCTCTGTTCTTGACCCGAGTAGATTTGCTTTCAAAGGTGTAACCTGGGGACAGAGTGCCACACCAAGCAGGCATGGGTTACAAAGGTATGTCTGTACTAGGGCAAAAGGTGTATTTTAAAATACGTTGGCTAACAAGTTTGAACTAAGGTGTTTTAAAATCCTAGCACAGAGAGGGCAAGTGGTATTTTAACATGCTTTAGCTGGTCAAGGTGAACTCTACAGGAGAACCTAGGGTTCAAATACATGCAAATAAGGGTCACAGAAAATTCCCAAGGGTTCCGAATTAGGGCTACTGTGGCTGCTGTTGCCTACACTTATGCTTCTTAAACATGTTAAATAATTTGGAGAAACAGGGAGTGTTTAAATGGAGAACAAATCCTAGTAAGTGAGAAAAAAAGTTGCTTGGAAAAGAGCCCTGGTATACAACCTCTAAATGTTCCATATTTATATAAGATACTTGGTCTGTGTATGTATTTTTTGAATTACCTAAAGACCCACTAGCTTCTCTCTCTCTCTTTTTTTTTTTTTTGGCACTCCAGTAAACTGTTTATACTCCTTTCCGCTCTTCATTTATGTACCATGTTAACAGCGAAGTTAGAAACAAAAAGCAGCTGTTCATAAGGAATCTGATCCAAAGTCAGTCAAAAACTTCTGTTCAGTGGCTTTGGATCAGGCCAAAAATGACAAGTGTGAAACAACTTTAGGGTCCATTTCAATGGAATGTCCATTTTTTTAATGAAGTGGGCCTGGGTCATTAATTATCAAATTACTGTGCAAATAAGGCTATTTAACTAAGGGGGGAGCTTAGTTTGAAACACTGAAATGAACTCCACTACCCCCAAATCACGCCCAAATTATTAACTGACTAAATCCAATAAGTGGAAATCCAGTGCTTTAAGTTGCCTTGAAATTGTTGTATGCAGATGGGCAGTCCAAGTATGCAAAGAATACTTCCTTTCATTATTTGTCTGTGTGAGAAACTGTCTCCTCGCAGTGCTGCCTACATACTGTATCAGCAATGAGAAAAAGAATACAGTACAATATACCCCAAGTAGCATAGTCTGTTACACACTAGAACATGTCCTTTTGATTTTATACAGCAGAATTATGGTGCACAACTTAGTATAGTCTGATTTTTATATTTTATGCAGAACATATTGTTCCTTCATTAAGTTTTCTAATAAGCCTGTTGAACAGATGAGTTCTTTTCTACTAACCAGCTGCAGTATGAGAAATATCAACTGAAGAATATTCAGATTTTACATTTCCATAAAATGTAGTTTCACAATATAAAGGCATATATGCAATTGCCTAGTATGACTGGTTTATCTATAATGTACAAATTGTCTACAAGTGGAATTCAGTAATACAGTAAATATATACGTATATATATAAAATCACATATGAAAAGATTTAGTAAGTATAACTTTGCCTTACTAAACATTATCATTTAACATGTCTCAGTTTCACAAAAATATCTCTGACAGTGCTTTTCACCCAGGCACTTTACAGACTAAACACATACAAGAAGAAGTTCACTTCTCACTGAAATGCAGCCACTGCCGGGGAGGCAGAGGGAAGGGACAGTCTTTTGAGACTAATGTTCTGTATTAAGAACACATGGAGCTTTTTTTATTTTGACAATACAATGTGCCAACTATTTCATTTTCAGTCATGTTTGGCTTTCTTGAAGCAATAGTAATTTAAACCACTATTAGCAGGAATATGTGTAGTGTTTTGGGAAGCAGAAATATGGATTTCATACTGTAGTACCTATTTGGGAAAAACTAAGGATATGTCTATGCATTGGCGACTGCGCTGGCATAGCCATGTCACTCTAGCTATGCTGGCATAATCTCATTGTGTAGACTCAGCGTAGATGGATGGAAGGGGTTTTTCCAGCAGTGTGGGAACAACGCCACACCGTGTCATGGCAGCTAGGTCAATGGAAGCATCATTCCGTCAACATATCTGCATCTTTGCTGGGAGTTAGGTAAGCATAGCTAGGTCGGTTAGGGGGTTGGTTTTCTCACACCCCTGACCAAAGTAACTATGTTGACCTAACTTGTAAGTATACTCCAGGTCTAAGTAAAGACTAAGATTAAAGGCCTTAGTATAGATCAGATATGAGCTCTACCTTCAGAATTCTGATCCTTTGACTAAAATTAGCAGAATTACAATGGCATCGTACCACTATCATTTCCTCACTTGAATAGACTGTTGGCATATAGACTGGAGGCAAGTAGCATATATTGCACGGGCAAAGGTGACATAACAATCGGTAATTTTCACACACATTAATTGAGGATGGGTTTTATATTAAGTTTCTTTGAAGGTTTATTTCTTAGCAATTGTTGCATAATTTAGAAACCTAACAAAGTATAAAAGTCAACAGATAATGGTTCTCTAAATTTTAAAACAATTATTTTATTAACAGTTTATAATCAATTCAGGAGCCATCAATTCACAATATAAAACTTGGACCACATTTTCTATCTCAGCCATTCGACAGCATCCAACATTTGGTGACTTTAAACATGAAGAGTTTATTTTCCATATCTCCGAGGCTTTCAACCGGAAATTGAACAAGAGGAAGTTTAACATACTAACTGAAAACTAAAAATATGAAATTATCCAGAAAGGGTAAACATTTCTGAAAGTAGAGATTCAAAAGTTCTAAAGTGTAATAGGTACTTGATTTGGGGACAGCTGTCTCCCTGCTGTAAGTCTAGGGACTGTAGTCCAGTTACAGCAGGATGAATTTAGCCCTCACTGGGTTGTGGGTGTTTTTTAAACAAATGGGTTTTGCTTCTTCTGGGAGGCTGAGGCAAAATCCGTTTGTAAACAATTGGTGAGTCAAGAGATTGTGATTCTAGTTTCTTGCAAAGCATGAAACCAGACAAGTTTCACATGGGTTTCACTGTGACTGCATCTCACAGCTCTGCTAATTTCTTAGTCATAGTTTGCTGAAAGGTTTTTGAACCTAGAGTCAGTTGTATATTTTTACACTGAAATGATTCAGTTCTGTGGTTTTGTATGGCTTGTACCAGAAATGGGGAAACTCTGGTTTTTGTAGCCGTGCTTTGAGATTCATTTGAACATGAAACCTGAGGTGTGTGAAAGCCCTTGAGTCAACTGAAGAAAACCTTCATGTGAACTATATTGTTATATGCTGGCTTTGTGTGAGTGATGCTACGCTCTTGTTTGTGGCCTATGGGAACGATATGGGCCTTATTACTACCAGAAGCCAAGGGAGTTCTTCTTCAGTTCAGGTGGTAAAGGACTGTGTTTTAGCAGCTAAATGATCAGAGTTCTAGTCCCAGCTCCTTCTGTTTTTTGTGCTTTATACAATAATTGTCTGTTCTGTACAACACATGCATTCATTAGTGTTTCATACAGCTCCAGAACTAAGTTTACTATGAATGTGTTAGAAAGAAATCTCCATCTAATACTCCTCATCCTCTTCGTAATCTTCCCCCGCGGTTGCAGCTTCCAGCGCTGCAAGAGCTTCTGCCACCTCTGCGTCCTCCTCCTCCTCCTCTTCAATTTTTCCATTAATTTCTTTATGGTTAATGTGCTTTTCCTCTTGTGCTTCTGTTATGAGGCCCTCAGATGCAAGACCATCAGGCATGTCCTCTTTGACGCATACATTTACAAACTCAGTTTTAAGACCTTTCTCCACTGAATCATAATTTTCCTTCATGTGCAAAGGCAGGCTTAGGCCAGGGTCCTCACCCTTATTTATCACTATAGATGCTGCATTTTGGTCTGAATGGGTATAATTGTCTGAAAAACTGTCCTTTTCAGGAGCATTATAGTTTCTGGTTTGGCTATCACGTGGGAGGTAATCCAGGTCTGGTAATTGAATGGCATCGTTTTGGGTCTCCAGTATTGCACTTTCTGTGAGAGAGCTGTTTTCTCCTGCAGACTGCGAGTTCTCATCTCGAGAACGTTCTGGCTCTTCTGAGTCTGGCTTCTTGTGATTGCCTGTTTCTGGGTCACAGTCTTTGCCAGATTCATTTGGTAAAGAGAGTCCATTGGTGCAGAGGTCTCTTGTCCTGTTGGCTAAAGAAGAACTTGCTGACTGGCTGGAATTTCCATGTCTGATGGTTTCTTTGATTCGGTTTGTGTTGTGATTAGGAAAGGGATGCGTACCACTACAGGAATTGACACCACTGTGAGCATTGTCAGACTTTTCAATGCAGTTTCCTAGCCCTTCCTCGGGAAGAGCAGTTCCTTTGTGGTTCCAGAAGGCCTCTTTTGTGTTATTGAACCTGTTTTTATTTTCTGTTCTCTTTAACTCATCATTTTGCAGTTCATTTTTATGCACTGGAGTTTCATTGTTCTGATCGCCTTTGAATTTATTGCCGTCTTGCTTGTCTGGTTTGTAACTGTTTACTTCATTGGGGTATCTCGAGGATTGTACATCTTCTGGATCAAAGATATAGCTGGGGAAAGGAGAATTTTACCAGTTAATATTTTCTCTGTTAGAAACTGAAAACTGATTACACCCAAGTCTGACGTGTTGAGATTAAACAACTAGCGCAACTATGCTCAACCTACAGTATTGTGTACTAAATGTAAAAAGCATGTACTTAGTTGTCGTCATTTGCTCAATGCTACAGAACAATTAGGCTCCAGGTCAGAGGCTCCACAAGGGGACAGAGAGGTCATGGAATGCCTCACTGAGTATGTCACAGCCATAGGACAAGAAGTCCTTCCACCTTATAACAACGCAGTTGTTCCCAACCTTTATCCCCTGGGGGCTCGATTAGCAGGTGGGCACCCTGTACGTGTTCCCTGTGATCATGTCCTGACCCAGCTGTCATTCATCTTTTTTCCTTTCCTCTGAACATTTTCTCTCTCACATCTCCCTTCTGTTTCCCCTCTTTTTATTTTTTCCATTCATTTTTTGTACTCCCTCTGCCCCTTTTCCATTTGTTTTTTTTTTATTGCTCTGATACAGGTGTTCTTGTTGTTTCTTCACTATGCCCCTCCCCCCTTTATCTTCTCTGGTAGTTTCAATTTCCTTCCCCATTTCCCTCACTCACCATGGTTACTCCTGAGGGCATTCTATGCCAAAAAATTAAAAATTCTGCACACAATATTTTAAAATTCTGCAAATTTTATTTCTCAAATAAATGTGGAGGTTCCAGCATAATATTGGGGAGCACAGGCCACTGCCTGCACGGAGGTGAGTGATTACTGTGCAGCTCCCCCCACCCCAAACACGAACTCAACGGTGAGGCTGCACCCATCCCTGACACAGCGCAAGGACCGGACCTGCCCCAGAAACACCCCAGGGCCCTGCCCCTCCATGCCAGGTGCAATAGGTGTGGGCAGGCAGGCTCAGCAAGGCAGGATCCAAGTGTGGAGGGGCTTAGTGTGTGGGGATCCAGATGTGGATTGAGAGGCTTCTGTGTGGGGCAATCTGGGTGTGGGAGGTTCAGTGGGGGATTCAGCTGCGGGGAGATCTGGATGCACAGGGGCTTGTTGGAGGGTTCTGGGTGGAATGGTAATGGGACTCTGCAGGGGGGTCCAGATGAAGGTGGTTGGGGCTCAGCGGAGGGGTCTGAATGTGGGGGGATAGAGCTCGGTGGGGGGGGTCTGGGTGTGGGGAACTCTGTGCGGGGTCCAGATGTTGGGGGAGTGGTGCTCAGGGGGGTGGGGATCCAGGTGCGGCTGATTAGGGATCCGGGTGAGGGTGGCTTGTCGGGGTGGTCCAGGTGCAGGGGGAGTGGGGCTCATTGGGGGGATTCCGAGTGCGGGGTGGGTGAGGATCGGTGGGAGGATCCGGGTATGAGGGAGTCTGGGTGCACAGGGGTTGGGTGGATGGGAGAGAGAGAGAGTTTGCAGAGCTTCCTGCGGCTGGGGGAGAAATTTGTGGGTGAGTCTGACCCAGCCCTAGATGCCGTGCTGGGGAAGAGGAAGTCTCGTCCTCCCCAGCCCAGCCAGGACTAGCAGCTGATCCTGCTGTAGGGTAGGGGGCCGGGTCTTTCCCAGTCCGGCCCTCTGCCCCACAGTGATTTACCCCTTTGCTGGCTCCCTTGGGTACCCAAAACATACTTCTGAGGAGGGTCGCATGACCGCACTTGTGGCTTCCCCTTGCTTCCCCGTCAAAGAAAGTCATATTTTTCTGCAGAGAAGTAAAGAAATCTGCAGGGGACCTAAATTCTGTACATGTGCAGTGGCATTACCCCAGGAGTACGTGGTGATGGGGATGGCATCTACATAAGGCTGAGTGGAGCATTGAGAAGCTTGGGATGGCAGGCTGTCTAAATTGAAAGCCCTTTACTATGTGACCTGCCCAAAGCCAGTTATTGTAAAGTCTACAATGGAAGCAGGGATGTAAAGTAAGGGATTTCATGGAGCTGTCTCTGCCCTACCTGCAGATTTACAGCACATTTCCAGTGTTTAGAAGGTGATGGATCCTACAGCTTCCCTCACCCACTGAACTAGCCTTGCTTCTTGCCACTCAGGTGGGAAAACGCTACAGTGAGAATTTGCCTCCTTTGCCACATAGCTTCTGTGGGCTAGCAGCTACACAGATGAAACTCAATTAAAATAAACCAACATGAAGTTTACAGGAAATCAGCATTTTTGGGCTCCAAAATGGCTTAATTGATCTAAACTGTAAATTCCTGGATTATTTGCAACATGGTAAATATCCTTAACTTAAAGGATGAATGCAGGTGAGAATGGATTTGTTTTTAACAAGCTTTTATTTTATTCTGATTCCAAGCACCATTTCTTCTGTACCTTTTTATCATTTTACAGCACCTGCACCCCATCTGGATTACTCGTTGTTAACATCTGAAAAGAGAGAGAGAGAAGGCAAGAGAAAAGAAAAATGAGGGATGAATTATTTCATGCAAATATTAAATGAATAAATGGTGGTTGCATTGAACATGAGTCTCCAGTTCTGAAAGGTGCTGCTGGTTGGAGAGCGATTCCCAGTGCTTAGCAATGGGGAATGCTGTGGGAACTGGTAACAGCTCTTTTACAGAATGAACTTTTTCAGTGTTACCACTATGTCACCAGAATAAATTCTTCCCTTGCAGTTTGACTAGCAATAACAAACTGTTGTCAGTAGCTTTCTTTTTGTATGTAGCATCTCACAACAGATAACAACAAATCAGGCAGAGCTTCTCCTGTGGGGTGCCAGATGCCTTCAAATCCCACTAATAGCCCAACCCTTTATTATGATCGGAATCAACATGTTGGTTTGTTCCAGTGGTAATCTTGTGTTTAGAGATTCACTGAAAGCCAAAACCCAGATCTGAACATCGCAGAAATTTGGGAAAATTTGATTCTCAGTTTTATGGCTTGGGTCCATCTCTACTTGTGTCAATGGAGCCAGGGCCCTTTGTAAGCTTCTGTTTGCCAGAAGCTGGGAATGAGTGACAGAGGATGGATCACTTGATGAATACCTGTTCTGTTCATTCCCTCTGGGGCACCTGGCACTGGCCACTGTCGGAAGACGGGATACTGGGCTAGATGGACCTTTGGTCTGACCCAGAAAGGCCGTTCTTATGTTCTTATGTTACACATTTTGCAATAATGGAATTTCTATCCATTACTAGTCAGGATGCCCAGTTTCTCTTGACAACTGAACCTGACAGAACCTGTTACCCCTTTGCCCAGCAATAGCAGATCAATTTCCCATTAGGAGAGAAATTGGTGACACTGGATCATGGTATTTGCTAGTGCCATTGATTTTAATTTATTTACGAAAATCCTGTTTATCCACTTGCAGAAATTTGCAAGTCCCCAATCCTGTCCCCGGTGTAGGTTAGGGCAGCATATAGGGCTCCACTAAATTGTGGACTGATTGTGATGGACCCCTATGATCCATTCCAGCAGCAGCAATGAATTCCCATCTCTTTGTTCCTTGGTTGCTGTCTCCTTGCTTTCAGGACACTATCACTTCCATCATCACCTGTTCCTTTCACCAGGGAGGTCCCTTATCCCAAAGTCACTAGCCTTTGGCTGTGTAGAGGCGGGTCTCGGCACTGACCTGTTCTGCAATATAAAGGAATTCAGACAGGTTTGACTAGACCCTGAGTGTCCATTAGAGCTGTGCTTAACCCCGTAAGTCCCCTTTAACAATTTTCTGAGGACTTGTCTACAAAAGAAAGTTGCACTGGTTTAGCTTAAGGTGTAATGTTAAACTGATTCAGTTTAGTAAGTCCCAATATGGACACACTGATTTTCATTTAACAGTGTCTTGTTTTGATTTAGCTTAAACCTGTTCTTAATCGACTTAAACTAAACCATAAGAAGCCTGGTAAACTGAAATAAGTGTCCTTGCCGCATTTGGCATTGGTTAATTAAATTGGTTTAAAATCACACCTTCAGTTAAACCATTACACCTCTGTGTGTGTAGACAAGTCCTGAGCTCTGTCACTGCAGCTAGCTTTCTTGAGGGACCTTGGTCCAGCCTCTCTAGATTTAACCATTTTTATATTGAGTTTCTCATTGAGTGCTGATATCAGTAATTCATATCCTGTATTCTGTTAACATCTTGTTCCATAAAAATATCTCAGCAGTGGCTTTTAACAATACTAAGTGCTGATAACTTTTGTTTGCTTTAGTTGTAAAGCAGCCTGAGACATTCTGTAGAAAGATGATATAAATGCAGATTACTTCTGTTGTTTCTATAAGAGTACTTTCCATGATTTTACACTAGCGTGAGTATTTGAATTGTCTCTGCATTTACTCCTAGGTTTTACAAGCTGATAGTTACAAACACTTGTATTTGTCCTCTTGTATGAATAAACTAATGTTTATGGGAAGTATTTTGTACTGCATTCTTTTGTAAATAATTCTCAGCATTGAATTAGAAATACAGGATTTTAAAATGTCAATAAGAAAAGGAGTACTAGTGGCACCTTAGAGACTAACCAATTTATTTGAGCATAAGCTTTCGTGAGCTACAGCTCACTTCATCGGATGCATACTGTGGAAAGTATAGAAGATCTTTTTATACACACAAGTAGTGGTGAACACCCATTTTTTCATGCTTTGTGTGTATAAAAAGATCTTCTATACTTTCCACAGTATGCATCCGATGAAGTGAGCTGTAGCTCACGAAAACTTATGCTCAAATAAATTGGTTAGTCTCTAAGGTGCCACAAGTACTCCTTTTCTTTTTGCGAATACAGACTAACACGGCTGCTACTCTGAAACCTGTAAAATGTCAATGTTTCAGGTTTTATTTTTTCTAGGTTTACAGCAAGTTTCAGAACCAGGATTACAAAATAACGTTGTGAAGTAATATAGTCGTATACAATGAAACATATGTTTTAGTCCTATTAGTATTAGACATCTTGCTATGAAAATTTCAGTGCTTATCTTACTAAAAAGTGCCATAGATGTGTCGATGTTTTACAGCACACACAGTTTTGATAGATTCCCATCCAAAGCAAGTTACAATTTGAATCAGATGAATACTATGCAGACTATTAAAGAAAGAGGTTTGGAGCAGACAGCCGTAGCCTAAGTGCACAACTATGTTTTCAGAAGAGATTTCCATACAGAGAGATAGGAGGGCTGTCGGAAATGAAGGAGAAGGCTCTTCAAAGCTTAGGGGGAAGCAGAGTAAAAAAAGGCAGAAGTGAGATCACAGAAAGGGACACAAAGCGAATATTGGGTAGAATGTGGTGTCTGAGAACAAGTGTAGGAGGAAATCTGTTGTATCTTTATATGTTGTTCTATTTTTAATTAGAGACATTTTAGATTTGCCTTTTGTGACATTTTCTTGCCAAGTCTGACTCTTAAATATTTCCATACTAGTAAACCATGAGTGAACCCATAAAATATATCAGATTAAGAAGGCATGACTCAGAGCCTAAACTTGCAAAGCACAGTGTGTGGAATTTTCAAAAGAGCTCAGCACTGGCCAAACTCTGCTCCTGTTGAAATCAAAGGGAGTTTTATCTTTGACTTCAATTGGAACAGAGTTGGATCAATGCTGAGCTCTCTTGAAAATCCCCCTTGAGCGCCTTCTGTGAAATTCTGAACCTCCTCAATTCTCATTGATTCCATTCTCAGTGGAGGACACTCAGGAGATGCTTAGCCCTTTGCAGGATAAGACTTCACATTTTGAGGTGTTTATGAACAGCTGAACCTAAAAGATGATGGAATCACAATATGCTAAGAACAGGAATGTGCTGTTGCTAAAATAGTTACAGATCTCAGCATAGAACTCACACTGGCAAGGCCAAGGCTGTATTAGTGTCAAAAGCAAAGCTCCGCGTGTGGAATGGGGGGAGAATATACCCTTCAATCTTATATAATTACATAGCACTCAATAATGTTGCACGTGCATGCTCCCTTGGTCTGTTGTACTTGACTAAAACCAGCGGGTAGGGCTGTAGCTAGCAGTGTGAAATGTGTGCATATATTGGTCAAACATATTGGTGCACCGCTACAGACTAGGGACCGAACGGCTCGGCAGCAGTTCTGCGGAAAAGGACCTAGGGGTTACAGTGGACGAGAAGCTGGATATGAGTCAACAGTGTGCCCTTGTTGCCAAGAAGGCCAGTGGCATTTTGGGATGTATATGTAGGGGCATTGCCAGCAGATCGAGGGACGTGATCGTTCCCCTCTATTCGACATCGGTGAGGCCTCGTCTGGAGTACTGTGTCCAGTTTTGGGCCCCACACTACAAGAAGAATGTGGAAAAATTGGAAAGAGTCCAGCGGAGGGCAACAAAAATGATTAGGGGACTAGAACACATGACTTATGAGGAGAGGCTGAGGGAACTGGGATTGTTCAGTCTGCGGAAGAGAAGAATGAGGGGGGATTTGATAGGTGCTTTCAACTACCTGAAAGGGGGTTCCAGAGAGGATGGATCTAGACTGTTCTCAGTGGTAGCTGATGACAGAACAAGGAGCAATGGTGTCAAGTTGCAGTGGGGGAGGTTTAGGTTGGATATTAGGAAAAACTTTTTCACTAGGAGGGTGGTGAAACACTGGAATGCGTTACCTAGGGAGGTGGTGGAATCTCCTTCCTTAGATATTTTTAAGGTCAGGCTTGACAAAGCCCTGGCAGGGATGATTTAGTTGGGGATTGGTCCTGCTTTGAGCAGGGGGTTGGACTAGATGACCTCCTGAGGTCCCTTCCAACCCTGATATTCTGTGATTCTATGATTGGGTCCCCTACACTGTCATCATACTTGCACTATCCCTGTAATCCCCCACAATTTATTATCCTACATTCTATTACATACACAACAGTGCAGCTGATAGAGGAAGATATAGGAATCCGGGCCTGCAGCAGAGCCAGCCTCAGGGCAACCTAATGAGTGCAACTGGCCTGTAGTAGGCTGCCTGATTGACTACACAGACTGATTGGTGGGAAGAGTCAGCAGATCAGCTCTTAAGGCCAGCAGCAGCAGCAGTTTGGTGGGTGCTCAAAGCATTCACCCACAGCTGTGATAGCTCCTGCACCTGCCTCATCCCAGCCCTGCTCCTGCCTTTTTCCATCCCTTTGGCTTCCTCGGTCTCAGCCCTTCTGTTGCCTTGGACCCAGACTTGCCTCACGCCACATAACCTGGCTCTGACCCTAAGCTCTGATTCATGACTTACGACTTTGGCTCTGACCCTCAGCGCTGGCATCTGGCCTCTGACTCTGCTTTTGACCCTTAGCTCTGGTTCCTGATGGCTGACTCCGGCTCCAGCCACTAGGTACAACTCTCAGTCCATGTCTCAGTCACTGACAATTTTGAGCAGCCCCAAAACAGGGAACTGGAGCTGATATGGTGAGCATGGACCCTACAAAGGCCATTTATCTCTCTGACAGAGAGTGGGAGGCCCAGGTTGCCACCCTGCAGGTGCAGAATGCTGTTCTGCCACGCTTTCAGCTCCAACCCAAGCTCCCACACCTGGCAAGTTTGATGGTGGTCATGGCAATTTTGTGGATTCCTAAATCTGTATCTGCTCCTATTTCTGCTACATTGTACTCACTGACCAAGCCTTGGATTGATTATCAACCTGGTTAGTGGGGAGTCCCTGGCTTGGGTTTCTCTGCTCCTGGAAGAATCAAGCCCGCTTCTGGGACAGTTCGAGGACTTTGTTCAGGCTATGGAGGTGATTGTCAATGATCCATGTCACGAGCGTATGGCAAAAGTCACACTTCAGGTGTTGCTGCAGGGATGCTAGCAGTTGCTAGCTATGCCATGGGGTTCCGATGCTTTGTAGTAAATGCCGAGTGGAACAGTACCACCCAGCGTTATCATTTCCAGCTCAGCCTAAATGAGGACATTAAAGGTGAACTGGCACAGTTAGAATCCCTGTCTGACCCAGATCGATAATATTCAGCTGGACTGCACTCAAGGATGAATGCAGGGTGCAGCGATTTCTGGGGTTCACCAATTCGCCATAGAGAGAATGAACAGAACAGGTAATCATCAAGTGATTTATGGCACTCCTTGAAAAGAGAGCCTGGTTTGTCTGGTACACAGAGGCTCAGTTGACCTTTGATCGACATTCACCTTGCACCCATCCTGATTGACCCAGATACCACTAATCCATTTACAGTTAAGGCTGATGCCTCTAAGTTTGCTATATGTGGAGTACAGTCTTAACATGAAGGCCCATGCAACCAACTCCACCGCTTTGCCTTTTAATTTTGGAAACTAACCCAGTGGAAAAAATATGTGATGTTTAGCTACTGGCTATAAAGGCGGTTTTCAGAGTGGCACCACCTCCTAGAAGGGGCTTGATTCCCAGTCCAGGTCCTGTTTACCACAAGAACCTGGAGGTCCTATGGACTGCCTGATGCCTTAACCAGCACCAGATCTGCTGATGTCTCTTCTGTGCTCGCTTTGACTTTACAGTTACCTATTGTCCAGGGATGAGAAATGGGATGGTGGGTGATCTATCCTGCAAAGACGAATATATTGAACCTAGCGAAGAGCCCTGTGCCACTGTGCTCAAGGTTTCCCACTTTGTCAACAGGACAGTTGGCAGGGTCTGAAATCCTCCATCTGCTCCCTGCTGACCTCTTTGTGACCCAGATCTACTAGACCATGAATGATGTGGGTATCTGACTTGATTCCAAGTTCTGATTTCAGAAAGGCCTTCTCTGTTGTAAGGGTTGTATTTATGTTCTGGGGGGCGGGGGGAGAACCTAGGCTTCTGGTATTGAAACTGTGCCACAATTTACCACTTGCAGGCTAATATAAGACTTTGGAATCTGGTCTAGAGGAATTTCTGGTGGCCAGGCCTACCAATTTACATTAAGAATTATATAAGGTTCTGTGACCTCTGTGCCCATACCAAGGACACACAATCAAAATCCCTAGGTCTCCTCCATCCTCTGTTCATGCCTCCACTGCCTTGGTCTATTATATCAATAGACTTCAGTTTAGAACTGCCACACACTCAGGGACACTCAGTAATCCTGCTTGCCATCAACTTCCTAGCAAAGATGGTGCAGTTCAGCCCATACTGTATTATTCCCACTGCATGGGAGACAGCTTAGCTCTTCCTGGAAAATGTCAACCGCTACCAAGGGTTATGGACAAGCATTGTATTAGACTGGGGACCTCAGTTCATCTCCCGAGTCTGGAGAATATTTCTCGGATTCATTGGCATCAAATCCCTTCTCTCATCCATTTATCACCTGCAGACTAATGGGCAAACAGAGTCAATCAAATCTTGAAGAAGTCTCTTCACTGTGTTCTGAGTTACCACCAGGATGACTGGGTCACCCTGTGCTATGCCAAATTGGCATATAACAATGTGAACCATGCCTTGACCCAACATATCCCATTCTGTGCAAACTATGACTCTTAGCTCTTCTTCCACCCAGACTTACCCATAAATTCCCCAGTGCTGGCTGCTGTGGATGTTGCCTCCCACGTGCACTGGGAGAATAAGGAACACTTGCAGTCTCCCAAAGAAGCCTTTAGGCACCATGTGGACCAAGAATGTTGAGCTGTCCCAAATCTGCCTGTAGGGGACAAGGTGTTGCTCTCTGCCCAAAGCCAAACTGAATTATTGATACCTGGGCTCCTTCAAGATTATATTTCTTCAGCGGCTTTCTAGTTACAACTGCCCAAGTCCTTGAAGATCCACCCTGTCTTTCACATTTCACTTTTAAGGTCCTACACTGAGAATCCATACCCAAATGGCTCCAATCCGTCACCGCCACCCATAATAGTTCATGGATAGGAGGGGTACTTGTTCCACCAAATCCTCTGCTCTCGGCAAGTTAGGGGAAGACTCTAGGACCTGGTGGACTTGGAGGGCTACAGTCTGGACGAATGGTCTGGGAACTGGTAGAGAATATGCATGCCCTGGACCTATTGTGAGAACTCTATGAGAAGAACCCAGCGAAACCAGGCCCCTAGGAGGTACCCTTTCGTGGGGAGTATGGTCAGGAATCAGGGCCTGCAGCAGATCCAGTGTCTGGACAACCTAACGAGCACAACTGGCTTGTAGTAGGCTGCCTGCTGGGCTACACCACGCAACTGGTGGCAAGAGTAAGCAGAACAGTTCTTAGGCCCAGCAGCAGCAGCAGCAATGTGGTGGCTGCTCAAAGTATTTGCCTACACCCTGCCCCTCCCTTGGCCGCAGCCTTGTTTCACTGCAGGAACTTGACTCTGACCCTCAGCTCTGATTCCTGACTTCGTATTTCGGTTCTGATTTTGGTTCTGACCTTGAGCTCCTATTCCTGGCTACTGACTCCAGCTCCAACCACTAGACATGACTGCCCATGTTCCAGTTGTTGACAGTAGAAGCTTCTAATGAGGAGTAAAAGCCCTGTAAATCACCATAAGAAAAATATTGCCTATAGGAAATGTAGTTATAACGGTGGCATGTGCTTTCTATGCTATTGCTGTGTACTTCAATAATTTCTTTGTGACGTTTATCATCAAGATGAGATCATTCACTTTCCATTTTAAATCCTTATCTATTCTGGTGTTCCATTCATCATCATCATCATCATCATCATGATTAATACTGTTGAAATGCTTTATATCCAATGATAATATTTAACAATTTCCTGGAAGTGAGCTAGCTGAATGGACAATAACTTCTATTTGCAACAAAATCTGAAATATTTAAACAATTTTATTCGTAATTTAGATGAACTATTTGCAAAATTAACATTCAGTTTTTCAAAAAGTTCACTTTGATGCTTGATCTTTAGACTAAATACAGTGTATATATTTATTCCTTAGCATTATTTATTTTAGTGCTTGTGAAAGGTATGCAATTATCCCTAGAGCCTGTAGTTTCTTATTCACAGAACAGGTACAGCTCAGTTAGTGGCAGAACAAACTTCCTTTCATTGCTCGGGTATTGTGCTGCAAACCTGAGATGAAGGGGCCACAAATGGATAAGAGTAGTTCATACCCCACACCTAGTTAGACATTGACACCCAGCACTATAAGCCAGATCTTCATTTGGGTACAACTCCATCTGGCCCTATACATTTAATTCCAGAACGTTCAGAACACTTATGAAATATTTTCCTGTGATTCTTCCCCCTCCCCCATGTCCTTTGCATTCTTTTCTTTTGGAATCTTTCATGATTTTGAATTCCAGTGTCACCAGGGCTAAAAGCAAAAGTGCCAGCAGCGCATTTGCACTGAGATGGCAGTTTAATCTTATTCTTTACATCGATTTTTCTTGTCAAAACTAGTATTTGAATGAACATATCTTTTTAACGGAAATGAAAATTTGCATGGAAATTTTTTATTTTGGTCAAAATGTTGTCTTGGTTTTTTTGATGAAAAATTGAAAACTTAAAAAAAACCCCAAAAACCACCCCTTTCATTTTTATGTTTTTGGTTCCTCACCGCCTCTATTCTTTTACCCTTTCATCAGTGAGGACAAAAGATAGTGCGAAGGGGGAAAACCTAAAACCCGTCTTTGTTCTTTTTGTCAAAAACCCAAAACATTTTAGAACATAAGAACGGCCATACTGGGTCAGACCAAAGGTCCATCTAGCCCAGTATCCTGTCTTCCAACAGTGGCCAATGCCAGGTGCCACAGAGAGAATGAGCAGAACAGGTAATCATCAAGTGATCCATCCCGTCGCCCATTCCCAGATCTGGCAAACAGAGGCTAGGGACACCAGCCCTGGCTAATAGCCATTGATGGAGCTATCGTCCATGAACTTACCTAGTTCTTTTTTGAATCCTGTTCTAATCTTTGCCTTCACAACATACTCTGGCAAGGAGTTCTACAGGTTGACTGTGCATTGTGTGATAAGCATTTTGTTTCATTTTAAATGTTTTGTGAAAATATTTATCCTCCAACCATGTCTAATATTTAACCAATAATTTTCCCCAGTTGCTAGCAAAGCCTATGACTGATGAGAGATATTAATTTACTTAGAGAACTACTATAGCATAGTGGATGGAAAGTATGGCAGGAAATCCTGAGTTCTGACCCCTGCTCTGCCATCAAACTTGCTGTGTAATCTTGGGCAAGTCACTTAAACCAACATTTTAAAACCTGAGTGTGATGAGTCATCCCTGAATTTCCTCTGAGCCTGAGCCTGCTTAAACCTGATGAGTCCCTGAGCCAGAGCATGTGATGAGTCATAGGAGGCAATTACCTTTTAGACCCCATGCCACTTACCCAGGTTCAGCCAATCCACAGGCAAGAACCCACCTGAGTGATCTTAAGGCAGGTACATAGACTCCTAAGGGAAGCAGTCTTTCTAGTCTGCTCAACTTCAGTACCTGGTCAGGAGTACTCCCACAGCCGAGTAGTTCTGATAGTTTATCTGTGCTCCTGCTTCAGCCAGCCCTTGCTTCCATTCTTGCTTCGTCCTATGCCCGTTTCTACTCTAGCCAGCCCCCTGCTGATTCTGACGCTGGCTGCCTACTGTTGGGCGGTTACATTTCATATTTAAGTACCTAAATAGAAGGGATAGCTGAGGATGGCTGTAGTGGCATTTGTTCATGCTCAGTTCTTCTGGAAATCAAGCCACTTTTACTTGCATTACATAAATTTAGGAGCCCAATGTTAATCACTCACTTGAAAATGTTGACCTTCACCTTCCCTGTCCTAATCTGAAAACTGGGGCTCATGCCTACCTCAGAGGTGTTATGAGGACTAGTTAATGCTTTTTACAGTGCTTTGGAAAAAACTATAAGGGACTACATAAGTGCTCAGTAGTAGTATCGCTGTTCTGGAGTTCACAATGTGTGTGTGTGTGTAAGCTAGAAAAACATTTCTGCTTTTGTATTAAAAAAGAAGAACCAGATTTGAATCTGTTTCAGCCTGTGGTACTACTTAATCTGGCTCCTGCTCATCTGAGAGATAAAGGGCCAGATTTTCAGTCTGTAAATCTGAAATAACTCCATGACTGTAATAAAGTTATTGTCACCAGAGGAAATTAAATGAGAGTTGGGCTCTCTTTTGCTCAAATGTCATCCGCTGCTAATCCCACTGCAGTGTTAGGACACTTCTAGCTTGTTTTGTAGCCAAAAGGAGAGAAACTCCTTTCTTGTGAATAGAAATGGAGTTGTTTATAGAAAAAACACCCCAGCTATTATAATTCATTTATACAGTAGAACCTCAGAGTTATGAACAGACTAGTCAACTACACATCGGGTGACCAGATGTCCCGATTTTAGAGGGACAGTCCCGATTTTTGGGTCTTTTTCTTATATAGGTTCCTATTACCCCCACCACCTATTCTAATTTTTCACATTTGTTGTCTGGTCACCCTAACCACGCACCTCATTTGGAACCGGAAGTTCACAGTCAGGCAGCAGCAGAGAGAGAGAGAGAGAGACACACACACACACATATACACACACACACACACACAAAACAAATACAGTACACTACTGTGTTAAACGTAAACTTCTTAAAAGAGGGAAAGTTTAATAAAAAAGATGTGACAAGATAAGGAAACTGTTTCTGTGCTTGTTTCATTTAAATGAAGATGGTTAAAAGCAGCATTTTTCTTCTGCATAGTAAAGTTTCAAAGCTGTATTATGTCAATGTTCAGTTGTAAATTTTTGAAAGAACAACCATAATGTTTTGTTCAGAGGTATGAACATTTGAGAGTTACAAACACCTCAGGAATTCTACTACTGGGGGCAGGCAACCTACGGCACGCGAGCTGATTTTCAGTGGCACTCACACTGCCCGGGACCTGGCCACCGGTCCGGCGGGCTGTGCATTTTAATTTAATTTTAAGTGAAGCTTCTTAAACATTTTAAAAACCTTATTTACTTTACATGCAACAATAGTTTAGTTATATATTAAAGCCTTATAGAAAGAGACCTTCTAAAAACATTAAAATGTATTACTGGCACCCGAAACCTTAAATTAGAGTTAATAAATGAAGACTCGGCACACCACTTCTGAAAGGCTGCCGACCCCTGATCTACTGTATTGAATTTTGACAAGAGATTGAAATGGATGAGTTGGTTGATGATGGAGAGAGGAAAATCTAATATTAGGGAAGAGATATAGGAAGACTGATTTTTTTTTTTTTTTTTTCCTAACAGAAGATTTTGGGAACACTGCCATTTTACACAGTCAGAGAAGTGCCACCGTGTAGTCATGGTGATCGAGGAAATAGTGACAGGGCTTGAATCCCAGTGGAACAGAAGGAACGATATTGCCTTTAATAAATAGACACAAGAAAAGTGGAAAACTTCCCTTTTTAAATGTTTACCAGTAGCATTCTGCAATCTGGCCATACAAGGTGAAGAGAATGGAATGAGACCTTTCTTGAAAAGTGTATATAAGGGGGGGAGAGGAATGTACCCTAACTTCTGAAATTGTAACTTCTGTAAATGAAATGTGAAATGCAAGGCTGAGTATACATAATAAACCCTCCATCTGATTAAATAGAAGTGAGAAACATAATACTTCTGACTTTGTATTGTGTAATAACATAGGTTGTATTGTGTGTTTAAACTGTGATATGTAATATGGATAAACAAAAAAATACAAGTGAGAAGACATCATGAATAAGGAAGGACAAACTATTCCAATGAAAGAAAAAACAACTGGCAGCCTCTTGCAAAATAATGATTGAAGTGAATTAAAAAGTTTATTATGGTTTTAAAAGTCTGATCCTTTTTTAGTTGTGTTAATGTACTGTTTCTATCCATTTCCTGGTTTTGGCCAGGAGTGGAAACAGAAGTGCCAGGAGAGAAGAAATGTAAATGGTATTTTTGACTCAGCCCAGACCAGTAAGAACTGGAAATCTGACTGAAAATATTTTTGCAAGATAATCCAGCCTGATTTCCATGCCAAAGAGTTTGGCATGAGATCTGAACTTTTGCATGTTTCTTCCAAACTAAACCAGTGGGCTACCAAGTAACCAGGCATTTATATATTGGTCACTTCAATGGGCTGCTAGGCCAGTTTTTCCCCTCTCTCTAATGCACTGCAGTGTCTCTCTGGGCAGGCTAATGCAGATGGAGTCAGCCAGTGCAAAACCCTGCTGGCTTCTGCTTCCCGCTGCATCAGCCTACTGTGTCTCCACTACCCCAGACTCCAGCCTGCCAGTGATAAGAAGCACCAATTTGCACACCCTGAACAGTTCCCGTTCCTCCTACAAAGTGCACAAACCCTCCCTGCTTAGGGCTACGTCAAAGGAAGTCCAGCAGCCTACGCCTCACTGCCAAGGTAACCCAGCCATGTTTCACTTAGTTTCTATCACTGTCTTAGGCCTCATGCAGACACCTCAAAAACACCTGACATTTTCAGAAGCAAGTGTGGGAGGAGAATAGATTGTGGAGGAGATAGAAGGGGGAAGGGAAGAGAGGAAACAATAGATTTTGGGCATTAATATCCTCCTTAAGTACGCAAGCAGCTGTAAACACCTAGTGGGCTTTTCCTAGTACGAACTCTGGTTTGTATTCTGTGCTGTGTAGGTATCAGAATCTCATTTAAGATTTCAAAGGTTACATTGTGGATATGCATGCGGGTGCATATGTATGAGGTCTGAGAGAGTAGCAGGGGTGTGTGTGGTAGGGAGTGGGGTAATGCAGAGAATTAGTAATGGGTGGAGACAAAGGAATGAGCGATAAGGAAGATGGGAAAAATCAATGACAAATAGGTGAGAGAGGAATGGAAAGATTATGGAACAGCAGATAGAGCTGGCAAGAGGAGAGAACAAACACAGGAATAGAAAGGTGGGAGATTATTAAACATAAGGCACAGAAACCACCAGCAGATAGTAAAAGGAGAGAGAGAATGTTATGAAAAGTTACTTAGAAACCCAATCTAGCAAAGACTTGTCCCTGTCATTTGGACAACTAATGTGCTGAAAGTTAAACATGCTTTGCTGGATTGGTCCCTATTTAGTGTACAGGTTAAAGCCAAAATGTTACAGCAATTAAAACTATGTAGAATGTTTAAGTTTAAAATGAGAGACAAAATTCTTTGGTAACTTCCTTTTGGTTTCTAACCCAAACTATGCCTGCATTAGCATAATTTGGTATGGAGGCATCAGTAGCAAATCCATAGTTAAATTTGCATTAAGATTTATACTTAAAACAGGCCGGAAATCCCTCTACTTCCTATTTTAATAACCGAATTTAGTCTTGAAATTAACCACAATACTCATCAAAGGAAAATTAATTTTCCATGTAATTATCAGGTTTTTTAGAAAAGCAATTACTAGCTTGGGTAGAAGACAGACTTTAAAATGATCCCTTATTGAATTTTGGTCCTGACCTCTCATATGTTTGTTTGGCTACAGGGAGCCAAAGAAACACTATCACCACAAATTCCACCCCTCTTTCTGCATACCCACACCCTTTCTCACAATGTAACTTGAGAAGTCATTTTCATACTTTATATTTAAACATAAAGGGTTGGATTGGCACCTCGCAATCCATCCCCAGTAGGAGGAAGCATGTAGCTGTGCAGTACCAACAGTAGAATAGGGACCATATTGTGACTGCAGGTCACAGTTTAGTTCCTGCTTCCCCCACTGCTCAGTAAGGAAAGTAAGTGCTACAGTAGTCTTTTTCCTGGTGCAATCCACTTTTCCCTCCATGTCAGAACTACCAAAGCTCTACCCGCAGTGGCAGTGTCTCTTGCCCACCATGCTGCTGCCCTTGAAATGCTTATGCCACCTTGGTGCCCTGCATAGGAGCATTGCCGGGGTCACAATTAGGCCGCAAAACAGCAGTTTCCCTAAGTTGTCATAATTTAATTTGCTTTGCATCAGAACACTTCCAGAGTTGCCTGGATCCACCAGCTGCTTTTTTTCCTCCCCTCTTGCCTAGCCTGGCTCCCTAACTCCTCATCTGTCCGCCTCCTCACATGTATCTCCCCTATTCCTGACTATGGGAAGGCAGGAAGACAAGCTGCCTAGCAGGGAGCCCTGGTCCCTAATCCATATGCCTTCTTCCTCCACAGTTGCACTACTGAGATGGGGTTTATATGTGTGCAAGCTCTGGTTCTCAAGCCTGATTTTGCAGCAACTCCCACCCTATGCCTGCTCTTTCCCAAGCTCAAGTCTGACCTCATATTTTTTCATATACAAACTTCACCACTGCATGTGTTTTGTGGTCATTTGTCTTTAGCTATGATGAGTGTTCTAGCTGTTACGAGGACTTAGATGTTTTGAGCAAGGGGGCGGACTGGATGACCTCCTGAAGTCTCTTCTAACCCTGATATTCTATCATTGATTCTATGTGCACAGTGCAGGTGGTTCTATGGTGGAAATGAGATGGAGTTTATGGAGTTGAGCAGACAATGTGTGTTTGGGCACTATGATTAAAGTTGGTTGAAACTTTTGAACAGCTACTTTACTGATTTAAAAATGGGCTTTTTAAAATGTTTGCAAATAAATTGACGTTGAAATTTTTCATCTTAAAAAATCAGGCCTCTTGTAATTTAAAAACATTTTTTCGTGGGATTCTGGTAAACAAAATGTCTCAACAACCATTTCATTTTCAAAAAGTTTTCTTTTAAAAAATTGAAAATTAACCCCCCCTAAAAATTTAAAAAAGAAAACAAAAGAAAAAAATCCAGTTTGAACATTTCAAAATGAAAACCACTTCAGAAATTGAGTGTGTATATGAAAATAGGTTTTCATTATTCAACCAGCTCTAATTATGATGTTTGAGTGGTAAAGCATATTTGAGGTTGGTATGTATGTAAATGTTGTCCTAACTCAGGGGTGGGCAAACTACGGCCTGCAGGCCGGATCCAGCCCGTGCTGCGGGCCCCGTGCCGCTCTCAGAAGCGGCCGGCACCGCATCCCTGGGGCCCGGGGGGAGGAGGGGACAGAGGGCCCTGTGCATTGCCCTTGCCTCCAGGGACTGCCCCCAGCAGCTCCCATTGGCCGGGAACGGGGAACCATGGCCAATGAGAGCTTCGGGGGAGGTACTTGGAGGCGTGGCAAGGGCAGTGCGCGGAGCCCTGTGGGAGGCCACCCCACCCCCACCCCGGGGCTGCGCAGGGACGTGGTTCCGGCCGCTTCCTGGGGCGAGGGCCGGTAGGCAGGGAGCCTGCCCTGGCCCCGGTGCACGCCACTGCCACCCTGGAGCCGCTTTAGGTAAGCAGCGCCGGGCCAGAGCCTGGACCCTGAACCCCTCCTGCCCCCAATTCCCTGCTCTAAGCCCCCTGCCTGCATCTCGCACCCCTCCTGCACCCCAACTCCCTGCCCTGAGCTCCCTCCCGCAGTCTGCACTCTTCCTGCACCCCTGCCCGTAGCTCCCGCCTGCAGTCCGCACCCCTCCTCTGCCCCAATCCCTTGCCCTGAGCCCGTTCCTGCACACCGCACCCCCTCCTGCACCCCATCCCCCTGCACCAGCCCTGCATACAATTTCCCCACCCAGATGTGGCCCTAGGCCCAAAAAGTTTGCCCACCCCTGTCTTAACTAGTGATTCATGGTTTTAAAAAGAATTCATTAGTAGGCAATGCATTTGAGCAACATTAACTCAATTAACAGATTTTTTATGGGGGTTTTGGGGGCGGGGGTGTGTGTGTATTGGTAAAGGTACATTATGCCCATCTGTCTACCTCTGTGACCTGGTCTCTTTTAGAGTTTCCCAAGCCCTCTCAGCTATGCTTAAAAACTCTTCCAAAATCTATTTGTTAAGCCTACTGCTAAGGCTGTCTGAGAAACAAAATTCTGTTTCATGAAAAATGTTGACGTTTCAACGATTGGTTTTGTTCCACATTGGAACAAAAGCTAGACCTCTGACAACATTTTTGCAGGCAAAAAAGAACAAGCCGAGTGGTCAGGCCACTCGGGGGATGGGGGAGACCCAGGTTTAAATCCCTGCTCTGAATCAGGTACAGCCTATGGAGTCAATCTCCCTTTCAGGCTCCTGTTGGAGCTGTTCCACTTTCTATAAATAATTAAATATTCACTAGACTAGGGAGAGAGAGAGACTGACTCTGTAGACCAATGTTCAGGGCCCTCACCTGCAATGTGCCCTATTGATTATTCTGAGGTGAGTCTTGGTCTCTTTCTCTCATTTTGACTGGAAATTGCATTGTGGACCTGAGACACCTTTTGATTTTAATGAATTGGGTCCTTGCCTGCTGCATTTGCTGACAAACACTCATTTAATTGAAAAATTCTCATCTATCTCTGTTTGTGGTGCACATCTCAGTCAAATCCCTTCTCCAGACCAATGTCTGTATCATCACTGCATTTTAAACGGAAAAGAAAAGGAACCACCTGTGTGGCTAAACCTAAACCATGTAATCCAATCTCTCTAACTCGCGTCCTTCATTGCCCCTTCCTCTTTCTGGTGCATGTTGTATTCTCACCTGTCTGTCAAATCCATCACGGATACTGTATGTTTTTAAGGACAGGAGGCCTGTCTCTTACGTGTTTTCTGTGAATAAACTGGCACACTTGTGGGTGCTATTGAATAAAAAATAATTATTATACTATCATTTCTGTACACACACATGGCTGTACTGGGGTGCATTGAGAGGAGTTACGGTAGACTCTTATGTGCCATTCAGAGCGTATTGGGCTGTCAGAATTTTGACCTTGAGAGGAGAAGTCAGGGAACTGATTTTATTTAGACGCAGTGTGGATTGCCTGGTGTAGAAGTGGTTTTTGGCAAGGTGAGTATTGAATGGGGCTGGAGACTACCATGCATGAGAATTGGTGCCTTCCTCACTAATTCTTGTTTGTTGTTTCAAACTGTATAGACCCAGCTCCATTGCCATTTCTTGCATTTTTGAGGATTATTCTACTCAAAAATATTAACCGTCTATGACTAGTGCCCTACCAAATTCATGGCTGTGAAAAATGTGTCACAGACCATGAAATCTGGCTAGTGTGAGGGAGGAGCAGGGCCGGGGGTTCCTACTGTGTGCATGACTCCAGCTGCTAGGTCAGGCCAGGTTGGGGAGGGATGGGACTTTCTCCTTCCCTGCAGGGGCCGCTCCTGGGCCAAATGAGACCCACCTCCGGGAACCTCCCCTGGCTGCAGGAAGCTCTGCGGCTTTTGGCTGGGAGCCCAGCTCTGAAGGCAGCACCATCACCTGAAGCAGCGCAGAAGTGAAGGTGGCAATACCTGGCCCCCCCCACAATAGCCTTGCGACCCCCCCGCATGACTCTCTTTTGGGTTGGGACCCCTGTAGTTACAACACTGTGAAATTTACTATTTAAATATCTGAAGCCATGAAATTTACTGTTTTTAAAAGCCTATGACTGTGAAATTGACCTAAATGGACCATGAATTTGGGAGCGCCTTGTGACATAAAAGTTTTGTCATGGGAATTGTTGTGTTCTCACAAACAGGACTATTACTTCAGCAAGGGCATAAAGCAAAAGTAGCAGAACCCTTAAACAACAAAGTTGCTGTTGTCATACAAACATTCAGAGTAACAAGAAAACAAAAGAATACAAAATGGAATAGGTGACATTTAAGCAGAATTGTTTTGTTTACCTCCACATTTTCCTGGAAATGACAAATCTTTTATTTAAATAATTCACAGGAACATAGTAATCAAACTTAACATTAATAAACAATTGACAGCAAACACAGTGCACATTGTAATGAACCATCAGTATTTAAAAATATCAATTATCCTCCAAATTACAGCATACTTACCAAATAGGCAGTGGGAGTTGACTGATCATGATTTTAATATCTGGCTGAGTGGTGACATCTGAAAGTATATGTATGTGTTATTTGTTTATTCAAGATATTTGCAATAATAATAATAAGACGACTTATTGTGTTTTTCATCCCAGGATCTCAATATGCTATTGCAAACATTAATTATTACAATTTACTTGCAAATTACTTCAACTATTAAATGCTAAAAATTAATTGTTGTTATACTTCTGGCTTATTCACAATGGCCACCCCTGGGGGAGTGTGGTCTGCTGGCCAAGGGATGTGTCTAGCATGTATTCTCGTCAGGTGCATACTTTAGTTAGGGGTGCATGCAGCCACATTTCTGAATAGTAAGAAAATGCATCCTCACCACTTGGAGCCCAAGTCCTGACTAGTGGAAACTTGCCCTGATTGGCAAGATGCCTGGAGCAGAGTGTGTATCTGCTAGTATCCCTCCTCCCACTCACCGTGCTGAACAGGACAGGGTTGGTCTGTACTGTATTAGTCCAAAAATATGTACTAATTGGTTTCAATATATGCAGTAATCATATCAAGAATTTTTATCAAATGCAGCATTGCCAGCTTGTAAAAATTTTGAGTTGGTGGCATTGGTACATCAGAGGCAGCTCCCTTTCTGCACCTCACCCTCTTCCCCTTCTCTGTCTATTAATGTTTTTATATGGTCACCGTGATATCTTCTGCTCCTTGCACCTTCTTTTCTTCCCGTCTCCTCTTTTTGAAGACTCACTGACCTGCAGCTACAAATGGGCAAAGATCTTCCATTGGAAGCAAAGTTTAAATGTTCCCACCCAGCAATGACAGACACTTCCTGGCACATGTTAGTATTTGTTTAATGCTGCTTCGGAGGTGGCCTGACACCAGTGTGGTGTAGTTAAGGTTGACTCTTGGCGATGGTTTCTGCAAAAGTCATATTTTTGAAGTTGTGAATGCTAGCTGTTGCCTAGCTGAGCTTCCCATAAAACAAGTAGTAATCATTCATGGTTATTTCAAGCCCTGCTGGCTCCTCCCTAGAATGTTCTCCTGGCTCAATAATGGCATAACTTTGTATGTAAAATCCTTCCTTTTCTTTCTCTTGGCGCAGCGTTAGATCTTCTCTCCCCAGTGAGAGCTTTTCTAACCCTCCTGAGCGCCGTCAGAGGTGTTGTATGTGTTGGCTGTTTTTCTCAGGAAAGGAGGAGAGGTATTTCCCAGCCAGGTATTTTATTTTGTTTCCTTTATAAGGGGGCCCCCTTACAGGCTGTTCTCCATACCTGAAAGTGCCGTGCTCTTGCAATGCTGCTTTCTCTCTCATCCTGGCCAACATTCCTTCTCTCGATAAAACAGGCTCTAATGTCCAAGGCTGCATGTGTGAGTTACTGCTGAGTACTTAGGGCCTGGTCCTGCTTGGTGCTGAGTGCCTCCTGTGAGGTACTGAATGCCCTTAGGTCTCACAGAGGTTGATGGGAGTTGTGGGTGCTTTGCACCTGGCAGGAGGTGCTCAGCGCCTTGCAGGACAGACCCTTAATGACTAACATGTTTGCTTACAGTCACGGCACTGCTAGTATCCAAGTTACTGCTCTGAGATACCTCAGCTTTGGAAAGAGCTGCGTAACACTATGTAATCCCCAAATACTCTTCTGTTTCTCCATTTCTCTCTTTCTCTCTCTGGCAAACACTCATACTCTTCTGTTGTCTCTCTCTCACACACACACATTAATCTCTGTTTTTTATGTGTAGTTTCTCTCCTTTCCATCTCCATGGAGGACGTTTTTAGGGGATACAGACTTCTAAGGCACTTATTATCAGAAGCACATGGTGGGTATTAATCACACTGATCAGTAAAACATAATGAGATCTAAACCAGTCCCTTACATTATTACACCCTTAAAAACAGATTTTAAATATTTATTCAGGTTTAGAGAGAAGAATATGTCCTGTCTGATTTCCCTTGTCTACCACCCAAAACAAGAAGTCAAAGAGCATCTCCTCAGCCCACTATTTACCATATAAGGTTAAAATATAATTTTCATTTTAAATTATTAAAAGGAAGAGTGGGACAAAGGGTAAATCCCTTGCAATCGTTAGCTAGTTTGCACACGGGACAAACAAATATGCTGGGTAGCATAAAAAATCACTCACTTCCTCTTCAGAAGTCTTTCCTGAGTTTACTTTAATCTCTTATGATTGCTGAAGTTCATTTGTCCCAGTTTCATAGTGACTTATCCCTCTATTATTAATTACTTGTTCTATGGTAGCGACTAAAGTCCCCAGTCAGGCATCAGGGCCCCACTGTGATAAGCATCATATACATGTCTAAAAATGCAGTCCCTTCCCCAAAGAGCTTAAAGCCTAAACATATGACAAGGGGCAATAGGTAGTTCCAGCAAACAGCTGAGCGGAAGGACAAGTTAATAGTGTGCAAACCATATTTGGTTCAGTGAGCAGCAGTCACATCATGTCCACTGCTTACCAATTTTAATACCCTTCATTTACCTGGTCATTGTTTGTCATACTGCATAACACTGTAATATCACTGCATTATCAATTATTACTTGAGTGATCAGAAGATGCACAGTTGGTCATTCTAGCCAGGGGTGATCACATTGCTGGGATTCTGTACCACTAAAAGACATCACTGGAATGCAGAAACAGAGCCAGCTCTGAGCTGAGTTGGCAGCTCAGTCTTGTGTGCCAGCATATCCTGTTTGGCTAGCATTGCTGGTGTCTGACATCACCAGTTAATCCATTGCCGTAGTATTAATTTAGGTCAGCTTGCTCACAGTAATAATAATAATCATTAATAATTAATAGGTATATCAGATTCTGTATACATACTACATGTATCAGTGGGTAAGTTTCTGTACCACTTTGTACAGAAAAGTGTCTTGCCTCGTGTTCTTAGACTACAAGGAGCATGAGCACTTACAAACTCTTATGGGAGTAATAGGCATGTCCTTGACTGGCGAAGAGATGTGGAAGTACATCCAGCTGCAGACTGAGTTCATTTTATGTTAACATTGATGCAACTTAATATGAATTACATTGTAATATGCTGCTTAGTCTATTGTGAGGCTCTTGTGGCAGAAGAAGGTGTTACTGACCAAATAATGGGGTTAGAATGGGAAGTAAAATCTAGAACTTTAGTCTTTTAAAACTAATTGTCTCTAATGACACTATTTAAAAGGCTTTAAAATAGCCTGATCAGATGAATGCCATATAATAGGCTGTAAAATGACTCAGATATGTTGATAGCAGCTTCATTAAGGATTCATGACAAGCTGTCTATAATGGTAACTTCCCAGTCTGATAGCTAGACTTGACACCAGAGAGAGTTTGAGGCCCAATGGCATAGCAATAGTGCAGTGGGCTGCCATGTTAGAAACTGAGCATTAGGAGCCGATTGGTGACTCTCAATCCCGAGGGCAGTGGAGACTCCATGCATTGCAGATACACAATGGACTGACTCTCTTGGAGGGAAAAGCAGGACGTGCTTACTCATTTGCCAAGCACCCCTTGCAGGCCAATTCAGCATTTTGCTGGAGGAGGCAGCTTGTGAGTTTTATGCCAGGCCCCTTTCAGTGAAGAAATGAAGAGGCAAGTGCATGGGTTGTGAGGAGAAGCATGAAAATATAAACAAAACCAAGACAGTGGTTGGGCTAAAGCCCAAGTTCCGAAGATTCTGAGGTTAGCTGTTCTTCAGTAGAAGCAGAATTTTTTTGCATTAAGCGGGTCTGATTATCTGCTCCATAGCTTTGGATTATCTGCTCCATAGCTGCAGCCCTGGCTGGGGAATGCAAAGGACCATTGCTATTATGCTTCAGGGACATTTTAAGGAAATCATTAGGAAAATGTCATGTAGTGAACTTGTTTGACTTGGTGTATGGGTATGCTAGGAGGGAGGCATATGGGAATTAATACATGCAAGAGATGCTTAAGTTTTAATGTATTATTTTAAAATATGTGGCTACTTAACATGGATTTACAGTCAGAAAAGTTGTGATCTAAAATGGCAATTCTGTTCCTTGTGTATCTGGCTTTTAGTGACAATCTTTAAACTATTTTTCTCTCCTAATAATGGACATTTAGCTTCCAGGACCTCCCTCTTATACTCCTTATATTATTGGTACCATTCTGTACCACAACCTCAGACTCTTCCCTAGTAGATCGCACTCAAAGTTTCAGTACATGTCTTGTGGGATCTACCACCTTCTTGCTGTGAAGACAAGTCATCTAATGTCTCTTGTAGTCACCACCTACCCAGGTACTGATATTGCTCTGTGTGTCCTTTAGCTGTGACACTGATTTCATCAACTGGAGGATCAAGACAGCCTTTTCTGAGGTAGGCGTGTCCTAGAGTGCCCCTGTACATTGTCTCTGTAAGTAATTGGGCCTCCCTCAGTTCAGCAACTCTCTCCTAAAGATGCTGAGAGACATGCATTTCTTGCACTGGGGGCATACATGTGGCCACAAGGCAAACAGTAATATATTATGCACTCTAGGACTTTTCCAGCTCCCTTTGAAGTAAACAGAGGACTTTCCATTGAGTTCAATGGAAGTTGGCTCAGGCACTGAACTGCATAGTCCCTACCTTGACTAATCTATGGCTAGTTCTCTACCTCCAAGTTTTGATTTAATGATTTTTCTATGCTTTCTTCCACTAATAGTTATTTGAGCATCCCGCTCTTCTTGGCACCAAACTCCCATGCAGTTCAGACTTCCTTGTACTTGCTCTGTCTGATGCCTTTCTCAGCATGGGAGCTAACTTTAGCTCAGTAGTTCTCAATCGTTTTGGGCTCAGGACCCAGGTGTAAATGTTTATGGTCTGTCATGACCCAGTAAATAGTCTGGGGGTGGAGGCCCTGGCATAGTTTCGGTTGAATCCTGCCCCCGCAGTGGGTTGGGTCCTGCTTGGCATTCACCCCAAAGTGGCAGCTCCTGTGTTGTGGGGCTGGCTGTGGCTCTCTGCTCCGGGCGTTGCAACCTCCAGGGTTGCAGTGCCACTCAGGTTTGGCCCTGCCCCCTTGATTGGACCACATTTGTGTGAGTGGAATTGTGACCTGGCTCATAGGGTTGCAGTGCCACACACTCAAATTTGTCCTACTCGGACTCCCGCCATCATGATGGCTGGGCTAAACTCGAATGGTGCTGGGAACGCAGAGATTGCAGTGCCTGCGGCAGTAAGGTGAGCTCAGCCAGCCCCCTGGGACAGGAGCCACTGGAGCTGCCACACAACCCTTTGAAACATTTTGCCGACCCAATTTTGGATCCCGACCCATGAGTTGAGAAACCCTGCTTTAAATTATTAAGGACAAGGTGTAAATCCAGGGACTCTTGGTAGCTGTCTCAAAAAATACTTTTAGTTCCAAATGTAGCAACAGCTAGACAAGGGAGACTTCAAGGTTGTGTGGATGAGAAGATGGTGTGAAGAGGAAGGGTTTAAATGTATTCGTTTCTTTGGAGTTTTTTGGATCAGGAAGAGCCAGTGCAGAAGGGATGGAACTAAACTGTTGCACAAAATATGGACATAATTTTGGTGGATTATTTAAATGCTGAAGAAAGCTAACAGGTGCTGAGAAGCACTCAGGTCAGACAAAGACATCTGTTAGGGATGGCAATAGAACAAAGGTGTCTCTGTATCTAGTAAAGGATAGGACACAAATTACAGCTGAACTGTAGGAAGGGCAGGTTGAGATCAGAGAAGTACACTCCAGAAAAATAACAGGGTATCAGATTAAAGAGTTAAATTAAAATAGGCACACAGCAAAAATTAAAACTAGAACTAGCTAGAAATGAGTGTGAGAAGCTTGCATTAAAAAATGCCTGACAATAAAAAGGTATCTTGATAAAATAGGCATTACTGAAATATGGTGGGATGGACCGGTCAACAGAAAATCATGCCACCTTGTTACAAGCTGACTATTATATTACAGTTTTCTTACTGCTTCCTCTGACGCATCAGGTGCTGGCCACCGTCAGAGACGCTGCCCTGATGGCAATTCCTATGCTCTCATTACTGTTCAGTAGTGTAGTCAATACAGCAACATGAGAATGAGCTGGATTTCTGACTCTTGCATCATCAACTAATTCTGCCCTTATTCACATTTTTGCGACCCCAAGGAGATTTGATGAGGATTGGAAAGATGTAATAAGGGCAGAATTTAGCCTACAAAATAGTTATTACGGCTGGTGCTGAATGAGCTGAAAACAACACAGCTTGATTTTCAGTGCCTGGAATGAACTTGCAGAGTTGACAGTTATTCAAGTCAAAAGGTTTTGTTTGTTTTTTTATCTGTAAGCAGAACTACATGTTAAGCCACCTTCTGAGCCGGAATAGAGAGAGAGGGAGGTTTTGCTCGCATAGTACATCAGACTCCCACTTTAGACTTGACCAAAGCCCACAAATCTGCTGAAGGTGGAATCACTTTTTCAATTTGGGATGAGGTTTGTTTTTGTTTTCTCTTCTTTGACCATTTTAGAGTAAATTTTTGCCTTACCCATGCCAGTTTTATAAATGTAACAGTGTGGTGAAGGACACTGCTCAGAGTACTATAGAGGGCGAGAAGACTAGGAAGGGTGTTTTCTTTTTAATTTCTCTAAGGGTAAAAACTGTGAGGAAAAACTCGATAGGACAGACTGGTTCTTAGCAATTAGCGCTGGCTGGTCAACAAGAATTCTGTTTCATGAAAAAGTTTTGATGTTTTGATATTTGGTTTCATTCTGCATTGGAACAAAAACTAGAACGTTTGCAATGTAGAGAGAGACCCAGGAATAACCAGTTCCAGCTAAAGTGGTTCAAGTCCCTGATTCAGAGCAGGAACTTGAGTCTCTCACATACCAGGGGAATATCCAGTTGCTGTTTTGGGGTGAGAGGTCTTTCTTTCTTTTTCCCTGTAGACCTGAGAAACCTGTTCAGTGAAAAAGACCACTTTTATCAAATTCCTGACCAAGTCTACCAGCAATGCTGCTATTTAATTAGTCCTCTGTGCCATAACTTCACCACCACTACATGGCAGCATGCCATGATTTTATACTGCTGTGAAGTCAAAGCTCTATTTGGGCCTCTTCAACCCAGTTGTCACTCAACTTGGCCACGTTGCCTCTTGCACAAACTTTGCTTATAAGCTCCATGCAGAGGTAATAGTCTATGGTGGTTTTACCTACTTTCATGGGTAATGCTGGGAGTGTGGCTAACAGAACTTTTAAAAGACTAATCATAGCACAGAATCTCTAGTCCAACTGGAGAATTTTTGAAGCAAAACAAGGGCTCAGCAATTCTAGATTTAATAAAATATGTAGGCTAGATGTTCTAAAGGAACATCTAAATGTATGTGCCCCAAATTGAACCTTCCATTTTTTTGCACATGTAATTTTAGTATCACAAGGTTATTGCATGCCTAGAATCTTGTGTGTGCAGATTTGGTAGCTGGTGGCTCTACCTTCTGCTGTTCATCTATCTGTTTGGTGCACATGCTTCTTTTTAATTTGGGTTTTGGTGGATACCTGCATATAGGCAGCCCTCTACATTATGTAGAATTGTGTATTTTAATTTAAGGGAGAGGAGTCCTGAGAATAGGATGGATGGCTATAGATACCATTCTAAATGTACAGATGAGTTTTTTGGGAACATGAATTTAAAGGCAGGATTGAGGTCTCTTAGGGAATGTGCCCCTTGCCGTCATGTTCTGACTGTCCTGGTATCCTGAAAATCATCTTGTCCTGGATATTTTAAACGCCTCTGATTGATTAATGCTGCTAGAGACATTGCCAGGGCACAAAGACACTTAGACTAAGCCACTTGCAGTGAAAAAAGACTACAGTAAACCTGGAAGCAGTGAATGTGACTGAAAGGTATTCTGTTCTGAAAAAACTACTGGAGGGGGCCCAGAGTGTTGGATCATATTAAAGAAGTTCTGTATTAAAATCACAAATGAGTTTGATTCCCCATAGTTTAAATTCCAGGGTATTACTAATTAAGAGGTCTCTTGGTTTTTGGTACTGTTTCTCTCCCTCTGTGTGTGAAACTTGCAAGCTGCTAATTGTGTTAGTACATTCTAAGACAGAGTCTGTTCTCAAAGCAATTCACAGAGACTCAAAGCAATACTCTAACAACAGAAACAGCACCCAGAGACTCCCCGCCCTTTTGTTGTATTAACAATTGTGATTTAAAATAAAGATGGAGGATGTATGTGGATGGATGCTTGGTGTGGATAATAACTAAATGATCAGGGAGGTGCCAGCCTAAGAATCCAGTGTCCATCGGCTGAAGAAGGCGTCAAGTGGAAATAACCAGAGGACCCCCGGAGGGCAGACTGGAATCCACCCAACAGCCTCAAGAATGGGAGAACCAAAGAACAAGATAACATCTAGGAGCCGTCAGGAATGTGCTATCTGCTGATTGATTCAGCAACAGCATGATGAAGCAATTCCCATAGACTGGCATAGAAAGAAATTCCTATAAAAATAGCCTCTAAAAAGTGAGAACTTTGGGGTCTGATTCTGCAAACCAACTTCCAGGAGCATCAGATGAGCATCTGACAAGGCCCTGCTCCCTCCTCATGTCCAGGCCACCTGGCCAGTGGCTTGGCATGAGCAACTCTAAGGCTGGTAACTATGATAACAACTTTGCAGAACCTGTGTGTGTGTGTGTGTGTGTGTGTGTGTGTGTGTGTATGAATGAATGTGTGAATAAATATGAGATTGAATGGAATGTTATAGCTATAACTAACTGCTTACTATGATAACAACCTTGCAGAACCTGTGTGTGTATGAATGAATGTGTGAATAAAGATGAGATTGAATGGAATGTTACAGCTGTAACTAACTGCTTACTATGATTCTTTCTGTATTCACAATAAATGTGGTATTTTGCCTTTTTCCCTTTAATAAGATCCTGCTGGTTTTTAATTTATTGGTACAACAAGAGTTTCCCCTATATTTATAGGAATACTGGGTTTGTCCCTCTGGTGGAATGAACCAGGGGCCTGCAACCAGCTCAGATGGGACCCACTGAGGTCAGTACTATCTCTGTTGGCCCTGGCATTGCCTCTCAGGTTTCCTGTCTCTCTCTCTTTTTTTTTTTTTCTCAGTTCCTTGGTATCTTATCCCAAAGATCTTATCCTGTTCTGCTCTTTTCTTTCTCTACATCCTGTTGTCCGTCTTTTCACATTCACGCTCTCTCTCTCTCCCCCCCCCCTCCTTTTTTGGATTGTATTAATTGATTTTTAACTTGAGTGGGTCACTGCTGTACCCCTGGTTAGTTAAAATCTCGTCTTTATGATGTTTTGTTTTCTGAACTTCAAAGTGAAAACAGGGAGGGTTTCAGTTGTCACTACAGAACGAAGATCAGGTCGGAAGGAAACACAGTTCAGAACCTGTCCTGTCAGTCTGTGTAGGTATGGCCACACATCATCATCATTAGAATATGTGATAGGATAGCACAGAGAGAAAAATAATCCCATGACATGTTTATTGCGCCTCAATGCAGAAGACATAATGGCAGATCAGAAGAATGGCTACTAAATCCAAAACCTACAATGGAGAATAAAGATCTTCTTACCGATTAGGGTGTATTCCAGGGTGTGCACTCAGATTCCTCTAAATGTTTAATTTCTGAAATGTCCTGATCCTACAATAACAAAGCAAATGTTTTTGACTCAGGAAATCAATAATATTTTGGGAGCTGCCTCTTTCTCATGTTTATATTGCAAAACATTTACAAACAGTATGAGCCCCAGGTTCTTTGACCATGGCAATGTAATAGGGTTCCCAGGTCTCCCCCCTCGAAACACTCTAAAAAAAGATCAGATTAAGCCCTGATCCAGCAAAGCACTTATGTATATGCTTAACCCAATGAAGTAAATGGGAATACTAGCCTACTTAAAGTAAAGCATATGCTTCGTTGGATTGTGGCCTGTGTGAATTACTGGCTTTTTAAAAAACAAACAAACAGCGAATACTCAATTATGCAGTTGTACAGTATATTTTTGGAGGGACCAGGGTATTTATATCATCACCTAGAACCTTCTCTTCACCTTACACTTGTCCGAACCCCCTCTTAGAATCTTCATCATGAACCTGGAAACTTATCATAAGCCTCAGGCATTTCCATAATACTGCACGCACCTAGTAAAGATATTGTTGTCTCTAATATATGTGCTCCCGGCAGAATGAAAATTGCATTAAAATGTCTCTACCGACCATTGACAGACAGGGTAGTTTTGTTCATATAATGATAGAATTTGAATTTAAAAATGCAGATACTTTTATCTTTTAAAGGATATTAACTTTTTGTTTCCAGATATCCCACAAAAAATAGTGACAGGTTTCAGAGTAGCAGCCGTGTTAGTCTGTATTTGCAAAAAGAAAAGGAGTACTTGTGGCACCTTAGAGACTAACCAATTTATTTGAGCATAAGCTTTCGTGAGCTACAGCTCATTTCATCGGATGCACCCGATGAAGTGAGCTGTAGCTCACGAAAGCTTATGCTCAAATAAATTGGTTAGTCTCTAAGGTGCCACAAGTACTCCTTTTCTTTTTATAAAGAACAGTGTGTGTGTGATTGTGAGAGGAAGACTACTCTGTGAGAGGCAGGACCATATAATCAGCAGGTCAGACTCATTCCATGAAAAGGGCAAAATATGGGGCCTGGACTATAAAGTTTGTAATGTATGCGTTTCTTACTAGTGACAGTAGAATGTGTGTACAAAGATTGAGGGCAGTACAGCCATTATATATTACTTCATTTGCAGGCATCAATCCTCCACAGGGTTCTGCTTGCTCAAACTATGCAGCCTACTTGGGGCCTCAGTTACGTTGGTGGCACGCCGCATGGGCCTATGAGTGCCTGTTAGCAGAACCCCATGCAGGATTCATTCTGAAATTCAGCAGCAATTAGTAGGGAAAATATTAATACAGAGCATTTCAGAACCACCATTGTTCCTTCCCTGTTTTTAGGCTGTTTTTGCATGCATTTTTTGTTTTGTGTATGTATTTGCGGTTATGCAAATCAGGCTCACAGGTCCACACCTAAATTGTTGGAAAATAAAGCTCTCAAAATCCCATCATTAGATTTCAGTGTCACCGGTCAAATTATACCAGTTAGGCAATTGACAGTCATGTACATCTTTTTCAGAGCTGCCATTTCAGACTGCCTGCAGAATCCTGATGAGAACCCTGCGCTGAGTTGGTGTGGGTTTGCACTCAGTCCATATTTGGAACGTTTCCTATGCAACCAAAAGAGTTACTTTGCCTTCCCCGCTCCCCCCGCCCAAAAAAAAAAAAAAAAAAAGGGCCTGAGCTCTCCAGAATTAGATTATGTCATGGAGACGAAACTAGTGGACTGGGTTTTTGATACTACCCCTGGGATTTGAGGAAAACCTGGGAACCCTTAACTACTTCCCTTGCTCTGTGCCCTTAGGGGTAAGGCACATTAGATGCTATGGAGTAAATAGGTTTATGGAGACTTTCTTCTCAGAGTGATGCCATGTAATGTTTTAATAGACTTTTTGCCCTTGAACTTGCATCTGGTTGTGTCAGTTTGTTAAGAATTCTGTGGTGTCTCTGTTAACTTTAGTTCTATTATATTTGATATGGATGAATTTGCTCGTTCTTAATTACAAAATATGTCCTTAAAAACACTCTCATTCATTTCTGATCTGTTCTAGGATTAACAGTGTATTGTTATCCTCATGTCCTTGCTTGTTTGATGTGGCCTAAGAGTTTACACACACTACGGAGCATTACAATTCCACCTGACTGTGAAATCCACATCCTCCTTACATTGCATTGAGAGAATGCAGATTTTAGCTAGCAAATACAGAAGCTACATTTTGCTTTAATGAATTAAACCCTAAGGTGCCTTTCTAGTTACTGTGAATTGTTTTCATTTGCTGACAAACTTTGGAGTTAAAGATTAGCAGGTTCAATAGTTTTTCTTGCCAGGAGCGAATTTATATACTTTGACTAGAAATGGAGACGAAAAAACCTCAAAGAGAAGAAACGATATGAGTCACAGTTTTTGGCAAGCATCTCTATTACTAGATGTGAGGTAATTAAGTTGTTCCACTCTGAACTTTTGCCTAAACCACAATCTATGGGATCAGTTTCTGTTAAACAAAAGGGATTTTTTAAGAATTCATTCATAAGGTCATTTGCCTAATATTCTAAGGACTAGCATTAGAAAACATAGTAATGTTCGAGACTTTGTGTAACAAAAGAGAACATGCAAAAACTGATGGACATTTAAATGAACGTGCAGATCAAGTGATACTCTTTCTCTTCATAGTATCATCCAGAAGGGTAACCAATCTCAGTTTAAATTTAAACTTTAATAATAATTTTTTTTTTCAATTCTTGGACTTGTCAAACACGTTTTAAAATTATTACTTCCATCATGTTTGGAGCACATCACATAACTTACAATTTCAACTGTGTATGTGTGTGATTTCCACAAACCACGGCTGCCTCCTAAAATGAAGTACTCTTTCTCCACCTATCACTTGCTTAGTGATGTCGTCCTCTTAGTGGTTTTAGGAAACTTTCTCTATTTGTCTGGTCAATAAAACAAAGGCATATTTCCATATCCTGCTCTTCTGTATTGTTCTGAAGGACAGAAAACCCCCGCATGCTTCTGAATGTATTTAGGTACTGCTAGGCTCTTACATGCCATAAGATACGACATATGATTTGACACATGCCCTATAAAGTAATGCTTACCATGTCTATGCAGGTTGCATGCACTTTTATGGGACTGAGTGGAAGCCACATAGTCGTCATGGGTCCAAGCAGAAAGCAATTTTCACATTACAAATTAACCTAGAATTTTTAATACAAATGATTAGGCTAAACTCCATGTCCCATCATTGGCTGTTCCAAGTACTTATGCCATAGATAGACCTATTGTGTTTCCTTTTTTATTTAGTTCCTGAAAATACAGTCTCTCAAAGTCACATGGTTAAAATCTAAATGAAATATGATAAGCCTGCTTTGGCATAAACACTGGGTGCAGTTTTGTGCAGCAGCAGAAGGAACCTTCTAATCATTGTGATCAGTTGTTTCCATTTTCACCTTCCTGATGTGTTTTGCCCCCCTTTTTAGGTTGGTTTGATTTTTTAAAAATTGTATCTGTGATCAGATGCAAAGCGTCCATTGTTCAAATTGTTCTGCTCTCTCTGTACAGGCTGTGCAACTATTACTCCACCTTTGCAGTGCTATTGCTTTGTTTGGAATTTAGTCCCTAAGGAATTTATGCACCATGCAGGGCTCTTTTGTTGTATAAAGTTACATGAAGCCAACCAGTACTCTTCACAAGAAAATAGACTCCCTCCCCTAGGGAGTAGTGTTTGCTTTACTCAGTGAAACAAAACAAGGTTTAACCCTTTCTCCTTGATGCCAGAACATCATACATTGGTATTTCAGATGAATAGGACTGTAGGCAGTATTGGATTTACATTGTTTGAATAAGTGTACTGAATTTTAATACCCCAACTCATGGTTTAGGAACATGTGTGGTTATCAAAACTATTTTATTTTGAACCTAAAGGAAATTTTTTTTTATTTCCCTCATTACTCTTTCTCCTTCTTTGTTCTGCCCCTGTGTGTAGTCTTGCTACTTAGTTCAAGAGCCCTCTCCTCTGCCACTTCTATTGTCTGAAACTGTTTCTCTCTGGCCTGGTCTACATTATGAGTTTAGGTCGAATTTAGCAGCGTTATCTCGATTTAACCCTGCACCCATCCACACGATGAAGCCCTTAAAGGGCTCTTAAAATCGATTTCTTTATTCCACCCCCGATGAGGGGATTAGTGCTGAAATAGGCCTTGCCGGGTCGAATTTGGGGTACTGTGGATGCAATTCGACGGTATTGGCCTCTGGGAGCTATCCCAGAGTGCTCAGTTGTGACTGCTCTGGACAGCACTCTCAACTCAGATGCACTGGCCAGGTAGACAGGAAAAGGCCCGCAAACTTTTGAATCTCATTTCCTATTTGGCCAGCGTGGCCAGGTCACCATGCAGAGCTCATCATCACAGGAGACCATGCAGTCCCAAAATCGCCGAAGAGCTCCAGCATGGACCGAACAGGAGGTACGGGATCTGATCACTGTATGGGGAGACGAATCCGTGCTGGCAGAACTCTGTTCGAAAAGACGAAATGCCAAAATATTTGAAAAAATCTCCAGTGGCATGAAGGACAGAGGCTATAACAGGGACCCGCAGCAGTGCCATGTGAAAATTAAGGAGCTCAGGCAAGCCGACTGAAAAAACAGAGAGGCAAACGGCCGCTCTGGTTCAGAGCCCCAGACATGCTGCTTCTATGATGAGCTGCATGCCATTCTAGGGGGTGCAGCCACCACTACCCCAAGCCTGTGCTTTGACTCCGTCCGAGGAGTGGGAGGCAACAAGGAAGCGGGTTTTGGGGGCGAGGAAGCGCACAGCAAGGAAGCGGAGAAACCGGTTTCCCCAACAGCCAGGATCTGTTTCTCACCCTGGACCTGGAGCCAGTACCCCCCGAACCCACCCAAGGTTGCTCCCGGACCCTGAAGGCGGAGAAGGGACCTCTGGTGAGTGTACCTTTTGTAAATATTATACATGGTTTAAAAGCAAGCGCGTTTAATGATTAATTTGCCCTGGCATTTGTGGCGAGTACAGCTACTGGAAAAGTCTGTTAATGTGTCTGAGGATGGAGCGGAAATCCTCCAGGACATCTCCATAAAGCTCTCCTGGGTGTACGCCCAAAGCCTTTGCAAAAGGTTTCAGGGGAGGGCAGCCTTATTCTGTTCTCCATGGTAGGACACTTTACCACGCCAGGCCAGTAGCACGTAGTCGGGAAACATTGCAGAACAAAGCATTGCAGCGTATGGTCCTGGTGTTTGCTGGCATTCAAACAACATCCGTTCTTTATTTCTCTGTGTTACCCTCAGGAGCCTGATATAATTCCTGGTCACCCGGTTGAAATAGGGTGGTTTCAGTAAGCAGACACTCAGAGGTGCCCGTTCCTGCTAGGCTGTTTGCCTGTGGCTGCATAGAAATCTTCCCCGCTGTTAGCCACGCGGTGGGGGGAGGGGTGAAGTGAGCATCCCAGAGAATTGTGTGTGTGGGGGGGGAGGTGTTAGTTGGGTTTCTGCTGCTCGTGAACACCTTCTTTTAAATTGCCAACCCATTTTTAATGGCCAACCCAACTGCTACTTTGTATGGGAAATGAGGGCGCTGCTGTTTGAAGCCATTCCCACATGTTATGAAGGTTAAAGAAGCCAGAAGACTGTGGCTTACCATGGCTGCCTGCAAGCCGAATTCTGCTGCCCGGCCCTGCATGAGTGATCTCTCACACCAAACCGGCATACCCTCAATAAGAGGCAAAATGCGACCTTGTAATGAAAGCACATGTGCTATGTAATGTTAACAGCAAGGTTTACCGGGAAAGAGTCTACCCATTGTTTTCTAAAATGTGTCTTTTTAACTACCACTCTCCCTTTTTTTTTCCTCCACCAGCTGCATATGTTTCTCCTTCCCAGAGGCTAGCAAAGATTAGAAGGCGAAAAAAACGCACTCGTGATGAAATGTTCTCTGACCTCATGCTGTCCTCCCACACTGACAGAGCACAGCAAAATACGTGGAGGCAGACAATCTCAGAGTGCAGGAAAACACAATATGACCGTGAGGAGAGATGGCGGGCTGAAGATGGTAGGTGTCATCAGCTTGCTGAAAGAAGGCAGGAGTCAATGCTCAGGCTGCTGGAGGATCAAACTGATATGCTCCAGCGTATGGCTGAGCTGCAGGAAAGGCAGCTGGAGCACAGACCGCTGCTACAGCCCCTATGTAACCAACCACCCTCCTCCCCAAGTTCCATAGCCTCCTCACCCAGACGCCCAAGAATGTGGTGGGGGGGGACCTCTGGTCACCCAGCCACTCCACCACAGAGGATTGCCTAGGCAACAGAAGGCTGGCATTCAATAAGTTTTAAAGTGTTGTGTGGCCTTGTCCTTCCCTCCCCCACCACCACCCCTTCTCCCTGGCTACCTTGGCAGTTATCCCCCTATTTGTGTGATGAATAAATAAAGAATGCATGAATGTGAAGCAACAATGACTTTATTGCCTCTGCAAGCGGTGATCGAAATGGGGAGGGGAGGGTGCTTAGCTTACAGGAAAGTAAAGTGAACCCGGGGGCGGGGAGGAGGGTTTCCATCAAGGAGAAACAAACAGAACTTTCACACCGTAGCCTGGCCATTCCTGAAACTGGGTTTAAAAGCTTCTCTGATGCACACCGCACCCTCCTGTACTCTTCTAACTGCCCTGGTGTCTGGCTGCGCGTAATCAGCGGCCAGGCGATTTGCCTCAACCTCCCACCCTGCCATAAACGTCTCCCCCTTACTCTCCCAGATATTGTGGAGCGCCAGCAAGCAGTAATAACAGTGGGAATATTGGTTTCACTGAGGTCTAACCGAGTCAGTAATTTGCGTCAGCGTGCTTTTAAATGCCCAAATGCACATTCTACCACCGTTGTGCACTTGCTCAGCCAATAGTTGAACAACTCCTGACTACTGTCCAGGCTGCCTGTGTATGGCTTCATGAGCCATGGCATTAAGGGGTAGGCTGGGTCCCCAAGGATAACTATAGGAATTTCAACATCCCCAACGGTTATTTTCTGGTCTGGGAATAAAGTCCCTTCCTGCAGCTTTTGAAACAGACCAGAGTTCCTGAAGATGCGAGCGTCATGTACCTTTCCCGGCCATCCCACGTTGATGTTGGTGAAACGTCCCTTGCAGCACCATTGAAAAGTACCCCTTGCGGTTTATGTACTGGCTGCTTTGGTGGTCCAGTCCCAAGATAGGGATATGCGTTCCGTCTGTTGCCCCACTACAGTTAGGGAATCCCATTGCAGCAAAGCCATCCACTATGACCTGCACATTTCCCAGAGTCACTATCCTTGATAGCAACGGCTCAGTGATTGCATTAGCTCCTTGGATCACAGCAGCCTCCACAGTAGATTTGCCCACTCCAAATTGATTCCCGACTGACCGGTAGCTGTCTGGCGTTGCAAGCTTCCTCAGGGTTATTGCCACTCGCTTCTCAACTGTGAGGGCTGCTCTCATCTTGATATTCTTGCACTTCAGGGCAGGGGAAAGCAAGTTCCATGAAAGTGCCCTTAAGCATGCAAAAATTTCGCAGCCACTGGGAATCGTCCCAGACCCGCAACACTATGCGGTCCCACCAGTCTGTGCTTGTTTCCCGGGCCCAGAATCGGCATTCCACGCCATGAACTTGCTCAATTGACACCATGATGTGCACATTGCAGGGGTCTGTACTTTGTGAGAAGTCTATGTCCATGTCCTCATCACTCTTGTCACCACGCTGCAGTAGCCTCCTCCTCACCTGGTTTTGCTTTTCTTGCAGGTTATTGTTCTGCATATCCTGCTGGATAATGTGCGCAATGTTTATAGTGCTCATAATTGCCGTGGTGATCTGAGCAGGTTCCACGTTCCCAGTGCTATGGCGTCTGTGCTGAAAAAAGGTGCAAAACGATTGTCTGCCGTTGCTCTGACGGAGGGAGGGGCGACTGACAACATGGGTTACAGGGTTGTCTTACAGGAAATTAAAATCAACAAAGCGGGTGGCTTTGCATCAAGGAGAAACAGAATGGCCCCCTCAAGGATAGAACTCAAAACCCTGGGTTTAGCAGGCCGTTGATTTCACGGAGGAAGGGAGGAGAAAATGAATACAAAACAAATCTGGTCTATTTCTTGTTTTGATCCACTTCATCTATCTTTATACATCTTGCTGGCAGCAGGCGGTGCAGTACGACTGCTGGCCATCGTCATCTCCTGGGTGCTCGGCAGAAGACGGTGCAGTATGACTGCAGGCCATTGTCGTCTCCTGGCTGCTCCTTAGAAGACAGTGCAGTAGGACTGCTGGCAGGACTGAATCGCCATGAGACGAAACTTAAAAGGGAAATGACCTGGCTGAGTCACACCCATGTTTGCCCAGGCGCCCCTGACCTACCTCACTGAGGTCGGCTAAAAGAGCACCCTGGAGTACGGCGACGATGGCTACCAGTCATAGATCATTGTCTGCTGCTGCTGTGTAGCAATGCAGTATCACGTCTGCCAGCAGCCAGGAGACATACGGTGATGGTTAGCTGAGCGGGCTCCATGCTTGCCGTAGTATGGTGTCTGCATGGGTAACCCAGGAAAAAAGGCGCGAAACAATTGTCTGCCGTTGCTTTCACGGAGGGAAAGGGGGGGCCTGAAGATATGTACCCAGAACCACCTGCGACAATGTTTTTGCCTCATCAGGCATTGGGATTTCTACCCAGAATGCAAATGGGCAGCGGAGACTGCGGGAACTGTGGGATAGCCACCCACAGTGCAACGCTCCGGAAGTCGATGTTTGCCTCGGTACTGTGGACGCACTTCGCCGACTAAATGCACTCCGAGCATTTGTGTGGGGACACGCACAATCAACTGTATAAAACCACTTTCTACAAAACCGACTTCTATAAATTTGACCTAATTTCATAGCGTAGACATAGCCTTAGAATGCTGGTATTTTCCCGCCAAATCAAAGCTTACGAGGATGCTGCATCCACAGTCTGCTGTGCAATAATAAAAATGGGAGCTAAGAATGGATGGTAAAAAGGCTGAAGACTTTTGAGAACGAAAATACCTCCATCGTAGTATCGCAGGCCCTATCTACATGGGCAGAATGGAGGCTTTTTTTCCCAAGCAAGTTAGCTCAATTGAATTAGTTTAACTTGACTGAACCCTTCCTTCCCCTGCTCCCTCATCCCCAACACCCAGGTAGATATAGTTTAGCATCTTGAAGATCACTTGAAGTGTAAAGTGGGATGCCTAGGCTACCACCAGACTGACTAAAACCATTTTAAAGGTGTTAAACTCTGTGCCTACATAGGTGTGTGTGTTCATTCAAGTTAAACTAACAGAAAAAGCACTTCTTTTGCCTGCATGGACAGGGCCTTACTTTGTAAAAAGTAAACACTGGTGCAGCTGGAAGTGAACGCTACTGGGTCTGTTTATGTAATTTTTATATATTGGCTCTTATTAAAGAGAGCAGAGACAGAGACCACACATCTATTCCTTCTCTATTTCCATCATTACCTTTGTGCTGACTGCTTAGTGGCATGTTAAACAAAACAAGTCTAGCTGAACATCTGTAAACTCAATCATGTGCACCTCATCCCAAACTCAGCACAATTGGTTATGCGTTTAGAGCAGATTTTATCTGGAAATTGAAATTACTGCTGGCCATTGTTTTGGCAACATCTGTTTTCCTCATGTAATGTAACTAAAAACTGTCTGAAAATGCATCGAAGACAGACATTTGGATAAGATTATGATGTGATGGTTCAAGGTGTATGACCCATTGAAATATGAGATTGATTTAAATTTCTCAGTGGGGCAGGAAAAGACTTTTCCCTGCAATCTTGTCTTTAATTTTATTTTTTTAATCCTATGAGACAAGCAGTTCAAGCATCCATTTGAGTCTGAGCATACAAAAGTCACACTGCTCAAAAACGGGCTAAAGTTAACCAGTGCAAGCAAAGTTTTAAACCAATGCAGTGTATTCATGGACAAAGTTGCCTTGATTTAACTATATCAGTGCAACATCACATCTTTAGTTAAACTGGTGCAACTGTGGGTGTCGACCAAGCCTGAGAGAGTGTGAAAGCGTGGATCTTTCCGTTTACTGCTTCAGAGACAAGTTTCCCAAAAGCAGTAGAGCCACTGAAGCTCCTGTTACTTGGGGAGAAGAGAAATAAATGCCCTGATCCTGCAAGTGTTCTCTGTGGGCAGATCCCTGCACCCTCACAAAGCTCCATTGATTTATCTGGGGCTTTCTGCAAAGGTGCAGGCATCCACGGGGACCTAAGGACTGGTCTACATGCAGAAGTTGCACCACTGTAGTTAAATCATTGAAGTTAAATCAGTACAATTCCGATTTCGGGAGACTCTTCACTCAGTTTGAGAGCGACATATTTGTGTAGCTTAGTTTTAAGCCTTCTTTACAAATCATGAAGCAAAAGAAGGCAATTTGTTTTTCCTTTTCAGATTTAGCTTAGTTAAGCTAAATGGGTGCAATTTGTGTGCATGGACAGGACTCTAGTATAGACCATACCAGGAATGTAAATTCTGATCTTCCCTAGGTTTGCAGGAGGACCTCCTGGATGTCTCCTAACATGTGTATTATAAGCTCTAACACCTTAATTGAAGGGGCTGGTGTGTTGAGTATTTAACAAAGGCTTCCTTTCTCTAAAATGTACGTTAGGGCTTGTCTACACTGGCACTTTACAGTGCTGCAGCTTTCTCGCTCAGAGGTGTGGAAGAACACACTCCTGGGCACTGCAAGTTTCAGCGCTGTAAAGTGCCAGTGTAGACAGTGCAGCTCCCAGCGCTGGCAGCTACGCCCCTGGACTACACAGCCATGCTTTAACGTTGTTAGCGAAGACATGCCGTGAGTCACTGAAGTTAAATATGCCTTAAAATAGAGTTTTAAATGGTCTGATTAAAAATCCCTTTTCCTTTCATTTACTGAGCCTTCAGTCTTGTAATTTCATCCTTTAACTAGTTCTCCAGTTACCCTGCAATTCTCCAGGCTAGAGAGGAGCTGAATTTCTAAAGTAAAACTCAAGCGTGTGGGGGTGAGGAGGGGAGGACCTCGAAGAAATATATAGACCTTCTTTATAAATCATGAAGCCAAAAAGAACAATTTGTTTATCCTTTGCAGGTCAGCTTTAATTCAGTGTTCAAGTGATCTACAGGGCCTTGTGTGGGTTGAGATGAATTTCACCCCAAATGACTGGGTTCTCCCAGGTGATGGAGGTCGGCAGAGGTCCAATGTTAGGCCCTGATCCTGCACTGAGATCTGCTAGTATGGGCACCTGTGCCTGTGTGGAGTCTTGGGAATCTGCAGGTGTAGGGGTCTGTTCTAGTTGATCCCAGTGCAGGATTGCGGTCTTAGTGTTTTAGATTTCCTGACACCAGCTCACAGTGACTCAGGGTAGAGATTCTCCAATAATATGCAAGCAAAACCAAATCCCATAAGCTAGATATGTTTAAGAAATAATATATTCTAATAGTGCTGAGTGGAGAATGGTGATACTGTTTTATGGAGGATTTTGTGATTTCAGAATTTGGCTTTGTTTCAGTTTGGAATGAAAGCTAGCATTTTAAAAATTCTCAGCCAAGTGGAATTATTCTTCTTCAGCCAGCTTTAGTGGGATCCTGGCCTCCAGGGCAATTTGCATTGTGGTTACCACAGAACAGGGCATCCTGGGTGCCCGGGGAGCCCCGATTCAGAGGAAGCCTGCCTGGCAGCCTGCTCAGGGGCCTGGGAGCTAAGGAGATGGAAGCCCAAAAATCTGGGCTTCCAGGTATTCAGCTCCCTGTCAGCCCACCAAGTGGCCTGCCAAGGATCCAGACAGGCAAGATGGTAGGTTTCTGAGGGAATTTCATCAAAGTAGACCCAGTCTTGTGGAACATTTCAATGTTGATGAATTGACAAACATTGACAAAAAGAAAAGGAGTACTTGTGGCACCTTAGAGACTAACAAATTTATTTGAGCATAAGCTTTCGTGAGCTACAGCTCATGAAAGCTTATGCTCAAATAAATTTGTTAGTCTCTAAGGTGCCACAAGTACTCCTTTTCTTTTTGCGAATACAGACTAACACGGCTGCTACTCGGAAACCAAACACTGACAGTTTAATTGAAAATTTTCTGACCAGCTCTATATTATAAGTGAACTTAACAGGATGGCTAGTCAGGTTTCACTCCACACCCTTCAGTCCTCTAGTGAAGCAGGCGAGGGAAGAACGGGCCTGATGAGATGGAAACATTTCTGACAGTTAGAAAGGGGAATGACACTAGCTTGCACTGGATGAGCAGCCCTGACAGCTTGTGAGAGACAGAGCTGGCCATGAGGTTGAGAAATGCATCTTTACGTTTATTATACTAAAAAGAAAAGGAGTACTTGTGGCACCTTAGAGACTAACCAATTTATTTGAGCATAAGCTTTCGTGAGCTATAGCTCACTTCATCGGTAGCTCACGAAAGCTTATGCTCAAATAAATTGGTTAGTCTCTAAGGTGCCACAAGTACTCCTTTTCTTTTTGCGAATACAGACTAACACGGCTGTTACTCTGAAACCTGTTTATTATACTGATATTTCTATCTTTCCTCTGTGACAAAACTTTCTAACACCACAATGACATCTTATGAGGAGACTTAACTATTGAATTTCCATATATTCCTTCTTTATATCAGATAGCCTTGGCTGTATGATTATAGCCTTAAAAAGTGATGTAACTACTAGATCGCTTTGTTTGACTTCATACTATATAAAACTGTATTTTCAGAGGATTTCCAGAAAACAAAAATATCCAAAAGAAAACCAGTCCACTGTGAACAGGGCTATTCTGACCCCATTAGCTGGGTGGAGCCTTTGAAGCACAGTCCCCAGCACCTGTTGAAACTATTACCTCATTCCACAACATCCTGGGCACATGTACCATTACTGTGCCACTCGGACGACTACAGACTTTGAACACAGTTGAATGACTACCTGGAGCCAGCTGAGAGTCAGAGGTTTTGAGAGGCCAGAGAAAGCAGCAGAGACAATATAGTTCTTTTTTTATATTTTTGAACCTAATGCACCAGTCTACTTGCTCATTGACTGTTAATTGCCATCTAAACAACAGAGGACTTTTGCAAAGCAAAACCATTGTTTAATTTGTAACTCCTACCCTGTTTTGAGATTACCTTAAACCCTAGCTTTTCTTATAGACTGCTGCAAAAGAGAGTGCAAATCATTTCTGGTTTCAGAGTAACAGCCGTGTTAGTCTGTATTCGTAAAAAGAAAAGGAGTACTTGTGGCACCTTAGAGACTAACCAGTTTATTTGAGCATGAGCTTTCGTGAGCTACAGCTCACTTCATCGGATGCATAGCATATCGTGGAAACTGCAGAAGACATTATATACACACAGAGACCATGAAACAAAACTTCCTCCCACCCCACTCTCCTGCTGGTAACAGCTTATCTAAAGTGATCATCAAGTAGGGCCATTTCCAGCACAAATCCAGGTTTTCTCACCCTTCCCCTCCCCCCCCCCCACATACAAACTCACTCTCCTGCTGGTAATAGCCCATCCCTCTTTGAAACCTCTCTTTATAATGCGCATGATAATCAAGGTGGGTCATTTCCAGCACTAATCCAGGTTTTCTCAACCCCCCCCCCACACCCCCCTCCAAAAACCACACACACAAACTCACTCTCCTGCTGGCAATAGCTCATCCACACTGACCACTCTCCTTACAATGTGCACAGCAATCAAGGTGGGCCATTTCCAGCATAAATCCAAGTTTAACCAGAACTTCTTGGGGGGGGTTTGTAGGAAAAGAAAAAAAAAAAAAAGAAGGGGAGATAGGCTACCTTGCATAATGACTTAGCCACTCCCAGTCTCTATTCAAGCCCAAATTAATAGTATCCAATTTGCAAATGAATTCCAATTCAGCAGTTTCTCGCTGGAGGGTCGCTATCTTAAAGCAAAAAAACTTCAAATCCAGACTCCAGCGAGAAACTGCTGAATTGGAATTCATTTGCAAATTGGATACTATTAATTTGGGCTTGAATAGAGACTGGGAGTGGCTAAGTCATTATGCAAGGTAGCCTATCTCCCCTTCTTCTTTTTTTTTTTTTTTCTTTTCCTACAAACCCCCCCCAAGAAGTTCTGGTTAAACTTGGATTTATGCTGGAAATGGCCCACCTTGATTGCTGTGCACATTGTAAGGAGAGTGGTCAGTGTGGATGAGCTATTGCCAGCAGGAGAGTGAGTTTGTGTGTGTGGTTTTTGGAGGGGGGTGTGGGGGGGGGTTGAGAAAACCTGGATTAGTGCTGGAAATGACCCACCTTGATTATCATGCGCATTATAAAGAGAGGTTTCAAAGAGGGATGGGCTATTACCAGCAGGAGAGTGAGTTTGTATGTGGGGGGGGGGGTGAGAAAACCTGGATTTGTGCTGGAAATGGCCCTACTTGATGATCACTTTAGATAAGCTGTTACCAGCAGGAGAGTGGGGTGGGAGGAAGTTTTGTTTCATGGTCTCTGTGTGTATATAATGTCTTCTGCAGTTTCCACGATATGCTATGCATCCGATGAAGTGAGCTGTAGCTCACGAAAGCTCATGCTCAAATAAACTGGTTAGTCTCTAAGGTGCCACAAGTACTCCTTTTCTTTTTACAGATCATTTCTGGAAAAGAATCGCTCTGTTTGCAGATCAACACAAAGCATTGATAGTCAATGCAATCTATTCTGGAAGGTCGTTGTTTTTTGATTTGTCTGTCACCTTAGGTGATTCACCTGTGCTCGCAGTGAGCGATTTGAGGAGCAGGTTTTATAAACCTGAAAGAAGTGTGGAACTTGGAAGATTAGGTCAGGGAAAGGGAATCTGCATAGAAGGCTAGAGGATTAGAGTGGGAGACAGACAATACTAGGGCAGTTATTTATGTGGGTTGGACAGAGCAGTGGGTGAGGAGGAACTTTGGTCTTGTGGGTAAGGCACTAGCCTGGGACATAAGAGATTGGGGTTCAATTCATGGCTCTGCCCCAGACTTCCTTTGTGATCTTATGCAAGTTGCTTCATTACTCTCTGCCTCAGTTCCTGATCTCCCCACCTTTGCCTGTCTTGTCTATTTAGACTATAAGCTTTCTGGGGAACAGAATGTTTCTTACTATGTGTCACTTCTACAGCACCCAGCTAGGGTGACCATATTTAAGCCCTCCTGCAGGTGTCCCAGCTTTTTCTTAAAAATGGGCAAATTGTCCCATATTTTCTGTCTCCCCTCCCAATCAGTACTGGCGGGTCCTGCTGCTGACCTGATCCCTGCTCGCCAGCCGCCTGTGATGAGTGGCAGGGTCCAGTGGCCGACGATGTGGGTGGGTGTGCAAGGCTGGTGGCGGGGCAATGCTACAGCACGCTGGGCCGGCCACTCCCCCTGCTGGGCCATCAGCTGCTGGCTCTCGGCCAGCTGGCCCCTGCTCCCCCTGTCCCGTTTCTGGCCGGCACTGGCTGTGTGCTGCGAGCTGCAGTGGCTGATGACTGTGGGCAGGTGCCAGGCAGCGGCTGGTTACGTGTCGCCTCTGCTGCCCACCCATCAGCCCTTTACGTGCTTCCCCTCTCGCTGTCCTCTCCCTGCTTTGCCCCATCAGCCTCCCACTGCTTCTCCACATCCCCCCGCAGCAAGGTGCATGCTGCTCCCAGCGCTGTGCGGAGAACCAGCCCCTGGTCAGAGTGCTCGGCTCACCAGCAGCCTGGCTGGCAGGCTCCTTCCTTCCCCCACTGCCTCTGGCTGGGCCAACGCCCCGGGAAACCCCAAGACGCTCCGGCCCGAGGGACTGACCAGCAGGAACCGAGCTCCGCATGTGCCAAAGCCCTGCACAGCGCTGGTATGGGGAAGCCTCTCTGCCCCTCAGCTAAGCTGTGGAGTGGCGGGGGGGGGAGAGAGTGATTTCCAGCCTGTTCACACCCTGAACCTGCAGGCTCCACAGTAGCCCCCGGGACAGGAGCTTAGCACCCTCTTCACCCCCTCCTGCAGTCAGATTCCCTGGGTCCTGGTGCACAATGCATCCTTAGGGCTTAACCCCTTTCTGCCCACACTGTAGTCGGGGGTCAGGTGGCAGCTGGGTTATGTTGGTGGCCAGCAGCAGCCTGGAGGTGTTAACTGCCTTTCAAAACTGGGCAGGAAGGGACAAGCTGTTTCCAGTCACAGGGAGTGCGGGGGTGGGAAAAGACAAGTTCTACAAAGACACGGGCCAGATGCTTCCAGCCATGGGGTGCGATGAACTCCCATCACTTCCCTTCTGCACAGTGCTGAAAGGCTGCTGCTGGCCACATTCTGGTGTGAACCCTGGCAGAAATCTGGGTGGGGGGGAGGGGCATGTGACCCTGCATGCCCCCTCTTCCCCCCATGTGTTGCCTTGGGAAGTCATGGCACCAGGTACCAGGAAAGGTGGTCCATCCCGGGGGCTCAGCCAGGCAGGGTGGGGAGGGTTGGTCTGTCACCCCCCCCACTCCATTTGAGAGAGGTGTACTGGAGTGTGTGTGTGTGTGTGAGACCTCTCCCTGTGTGAACCCTAAAACCTTAAAGATAAGAAGGTAAACAAAAAGAATCCAGCTATGCAGTATTTCTTTTTAACGGAGACGCAGTCAACCTGATGTTAATTTGAACATTTGTACTGCATAGTTCTGACTGATTGTCATTGAAGTTGTTTGAATATGAGTAATTTTACTAGGTTTCCTGTATTCAGCATAGGGAAATATGGTCACCCTCACCCAGCACAGTGAGGCCCTGAGCTCAGCTGGGGCCTATAGATGTTACTTATTTTTATTTGTACTATGTTAAGGAAATTCTGTAAATCTAAAGATAATTGTGGTGTCCTTGGCAAGTCTAGCTGAATGGGAACATCTAATCCTATACAAGGGGAAAGAATCCCAAATCCCAGCTCCATAAAGTGAGTTTCTTCCTTTTCTTTTGGGAGGTGGGACTGGAAGGGCACTGAGCCCCAGGACAGAGTGTACCCTGACAAATAAATACTGTGAATTACAAAAAGCCCGCAGCATCAGCCTCGGGCACTTCACGGGAATGCCTCAAAAAAGGCAATATATTAAAGCTTCGTTGGAATCAATTACAGTCTTTATTTCCATTAAGAGATATTTAATCCTTACTCCGAGCAAAAGTAACCCATACACAGGACAGAGAGAGGTCTAGCACAGACCTTTGTTCACCAGCCTTTGACAAAGCCTCTTTGATGGAAATGTTGGCCCTTTCCTGGGTTGTACATGTTACTTTTTCTTGGAATAGCAATTGAGTGCTGCTTACTGGAAGAAAATCGATGATTTCAATGAAGCTTTCTTGAATAGGCTATTTCAGGCATTATGGTGCTGTGCCCCAGATGCATTCTGTTTTCTGCAAAGCTAGATGATAGCATGCTCACAAGTATGTTTTGCCCTCTCCTTCCATGAGTGGAGGGGTAGCAAAAAAAAATCTGTATTTGCAGAAAGTTGGCAAGGGAGTGAGGGATGGCAGCTTTGCAACAAGCTCATTCCCAACACCTTTTTGTCAACCTTAGGGAAGCCTTTCTGGGAACTTCTCCCTGGAAATTGGGCTCCCTGTGCCAGGTGGGAGGGGATTTGTGTGCCACTGTTTCCTTCTAAACCATGTGGGAGTTTTTGGTTTCCCCTGCCCCCTGAGCATGCCCCATAGATGAGGATATAGCAGAAAGACCCAGCACCAACACAGCAGAAGTTATGGAGGGCAACAGTTCACAATCTCACCTGAATGGATTGTTTGAGCTGAAATAAAAAATGGACTCTTGGTGAGTTAGGTTAGAGTTTTATGTTAACTGCAGAGGTGACTTGTTAAATTGTCCAAATACTATTCTGCACATTGGGCTCAATGAGAGGAGAGTAATATTGCATGCTGTGAGAGTGAGAGATAAAACAAAGAGGAATTGAATTGGCCAGAAAGATCTGTTTTTACTAAACAAAGAATTCTCAGTCTATGATTAACTTTATTTCATGCTGAGGGTAGAACATACAAATCTAGGCTCTTTCATGGAACAGTACATAACAATACCAGCCCTGTAGCAGGGAGAGCATGCCACTGCTGGATTATCTGCACTAAACCTGCTTCAGAGAAGTTCAGTAACAAATACTTATTTATTTCCACCATTAGGAGTGCTGCAAATCACAGACACCCAGATAAGCCTGAATGAGCTTCAGGTGCTCATCTCTGGTGCTGGCCATATGAAACCCAATTTGTTAGTTGCAAATTTAGAAGGTCAGATTTGTTCCATGTCAGGTTTGAATGATCCGGTGAGTGGAGCTAAGTGTCCTGAGATTTACAGAATTAACGATCTACAGACTCCAAAATCCTCAGATGGCCTTTAAGAGACTTAACAGGATTTTGGGGGGAAAAAATTCCTAGCTCTTCAAAGAGTAAATAGGATCTAAGGGAAAAATGAGTTTCTGTTGGTTTGTAAATTCAAAGGGGACTTAGGTAGATAACAGAGATGACATCTACATGGCTGCCAGCCTGGAAAAACTTTTGGGTGGATTGTAAACAACAATCACATCTTAAAGCTGGAATGTAAACAGAATGAAAAGTTCCTGGAACATATTTATAAATGCCTGGAGTCTGCATGAGGGTGAAGTTACATCCCTGGTTTGCTACTGCTGGCCTTTGTGCTTCCTGCGAAGGAGATATGACATGACCCCCAAAATATGCGTTGCAAACTTGCTGCTCAAGCCAGAAAAGAACCATGCTTGTCAGGCTTTAAGGAGAAAGCACCATAACTTGGCAGCTTCCCTTCTCCCACACCCACGGTGGCTAGAATGTTTGACAAAAGGCTGTGCAGAGGGTGTATTCTCTGGGCAGTGTGCCTGGGGAAAAAATGAATAGAGGGGATGGGCTGGAAGAAGTAGACAAAAGGGGCCTCTACACACAATGGGAAGATGTTTGGTGAAGATGAGCTGCCCTCTGACTTTAAACAAGAATCAGACTCAGCCTAGCTTAGTAGAACCCAAGCCCAGCCTCTCCCCACACACCTGGCCAACCATCCTCTTTATGGACACTAGAAATCAGAATGGAAAGTGTCTATTTTAACGTATCAGAGGGGTAGCCGTGTTAGTCTGGATCTGTAAAAGCGGCAAAGAATCTCGTGGCACCTTATAGACTAATAGACGTATTGGAGCATAAGCTTTAGTGAGTGAATACCCACTTTGTCAGAGGTATGTAGTGGAAATTTCCAGAGGCAGGTATAATGCATGCATCTGACGAAGTGGATATTCACCCACGAAAGCTTATGTTCCAATACGTCTGTTAGTCTATAAGGTGCCACAGGACTTTTTGCCTATTTTAACATAAATATTTATTGTATTTTCTTATCCTTGCTGGTATTTTGTAGGATTACAAAGAAGAAATCTGATTAAGTAACACAAAACTTGTTACAGCTTGTGTTGGGATTTAGGCATAAACAGTGTTAGAGTTGGGGTTATTATTTCCTGTTTGGATTCCTCCGGAAGATCCCTTCCTCGACTGAAATATTAGGCTTGAAATGGATGGAGAGGAGGAGTACAGTTTATTGTTTGAGTAGTGTGGCAGTGTTCCTAGGTACTTAGAGGCAGATCCTGCAGGGGGTTGATTGCCCTCAATTCATACTAAATCTAATGTTCATCACATTGGAGTTCTAGGACATTAGAGTTTGATCCTATGCCCATTTAATCAATAAAAGGACTTCAGTGGAAGTTGGAGGAAATCCTTAATGCTGCGGCTATTTTGCAACCTGTATGGGGAATTACATATGTTCTAATAGGCCTGAGGGCATATGTTCACCTCTGAGGGCATTTCAGAAGGATCAAATAATCAGAATGAAAACACAGAACATTCTTAATTGACATAATACTTGTAGATCTTTTCTTGCTGTTGTTGATTTTGCCTTTCTAGTAATTTTGTGCAAGTGTTTTTATGTGGCCAGGTAGGGGAGCGGCAGCTAGCCAACAATAAGACCCTGTAGGAAAAGACTTGGCGTTTGGACATATTAGGTAGGCACTCAAAAAACCCAACTCCATTTCCTTATATTTTGCCTTTTAAAAAAAAAACTAAACTCACTAATATAGGTGAGGAATAAAACGATGTAGAATCTGAGATTGTGTGTATCCTGTTGTGCTATAGTATACAGTGTATGCTTAAGTGAAGATGCCTTCATGTGCCATTATTTTACCCCTACTCCAGTACTGTATTTGGCCCACTTTTTTTTTTTTTTTAAACAGCATTTGAATGACTGTGTAAAGCATAGGGTATTTTAATCTGCATCATTTTACAGAGTCTGTAAACTTTCCCCAATTGATTTTTTTTTTTTTTAAAGCAATTTCTCTGAAAGACGTTGTGGGGTGAGAAGATGGTTAAGAGAATGATTGGTCACAGTGACTTTAAAGAATAAGAATAAAGGGTCTTTCTGTTGCAATTAGAGTAATTATTTTTCAAGCACATGGCAAATCCATAGTGTTGATCATCGTATTGAAAGCCATCCACATGTGGCTCAAGTATTGTAATTGTGAGATGGCAGTGAAATACGGTTGCATTTCCATTGTGCTATTGAACTGTAATGTGCTTGATTTCTTATCTTAATTATATTTACAGGCTTTTTAGTCTCAAACTGGAACAATGCTCACAAGCTATAGAAGAACATTTGTTTGTTGAAGAGACTTTAATGTTTGGAATTGAGCCAACCAACGAATCCATTTCTTTTCCAGAGAATAGGCTCTATTCACCAGAGTTATCAACCAGAATTTCACAGTTAAGTATGACACGTGGGACTGTTTTTATAGTGAAATAGCTCATGATGCTGTACACTAGTAACTATTGTGTTGGCATTTCTAGTAGAAACCCTCCTTTCAAAGGTTTCTGTCTTGGCTGTAAAAATGTGCTTTAGGTGGCTCTTTGGAATGGCAGATCCCCCCTGCTTAGGAGCAAGGACAGTTTATTGGCAATATCGATGTATTTTTTCATGATAAGAAATTGAGCTGGAATTGAAAACTGTGTGTATTGAGACAGTGTGGCCTAGTGGACAGAGCACTGGACCGGGATTCTAGGCCTGAGTTCTAGTCCTGGCTGTGCTACTGGTCTGCTGGATAAACTTGGGTAAGTCACTTCATCTCTCTGTACCTTGGTTTCCCCATCTGTAAAATGGGGATAATGATACCTTCCTTGTAACGCGCATTGAGATCACTGATGAAAAGTGCTAGATATTATTAAACGCTTAGGCCCTATCTCAATTAGAGAAGTTTGCATCAGTCCAACTTAATTGATTTAACGATGCCAGTGTAAATCCCCAAACCATGATCCAACAAGTGGACCAAATTTGGTGATGAATCCTGGTCACGTGCCATCTGAGGCACATTGCGCATACGCTAAGAAGATGTAAAGCAGAGTTTTATGCTGGTATGATTTAATTCAATAAATTACCAAAGTAGCATTACCTATTAAAAGACTATATCCTGCCGTCCTTGCACTATCCATTGACTTCAACGGGAAGTTTGCTTACTCCCCTCATTGAGGGCATATGTCCACTTTTTATTAACAAGATTCACAATCCACAGGTTTTGATAGATTCCTGCCACTATTTCCAGGTAGCAGGAGTAGACAAGAGACTTTTCCTCCAACCCTCCATGTGCCTGGTTGATCTGGACTTTACCATACTAGTGTATGAGTATTCTCCAGGCAGGATTACTACATTCAGCTCTACTTGGGGCTACATGTGAAGACTACTCAAAACGAATGCAGAACACGGCTGACCACTTACTTAGCAGAATTTCCTGGATGGGGCCTGATCTGAAGCCTACTGAAATCTGAGAGAGTCTTTCTGCTGACTTCAGTGGTATTTGTATCAGGCCCTTACAGTGTATTACACCTTTACTCCCATAGTCTTCTAGAGGTGGTTGAAAATTTTCTGAGGAAAATTTCAACTTTGTGTTGAAAAGCCAAAAACATGAAAACTGTTTTTTTGTTTGTTTTTTGTTTTTCAGCCAAAAGCTTTTAGGTTTTTGATGAAAAATTTAATGTTTTCTAGGAAAGTAAACATTTCCTTTTGTTTAGTTGAAAACCCAAGTTTTGATGCAAAATTTCCAATCAGCCCTGAAGGGTTCCACTTTGTTTCTGGGTACAATTCTAAGTATTAATATAGAACTACAAAGTCCTACTTGGTTTGGAACTTGGCTTTCTAAGAGACCATTGCACTGTTCATGCTCCATCTCAGAACCTCTGTTGAAACTGATTTGAGAGGTGGGCTGCATATACATGGAGGTTTAAGTTTTCCAAACTCCAAAGCAACATCACCACTACTTAGCCTAGAACTATGCAGTGTAGATTTGAGTGCTCCAAAGTATGTAAGTTAGTGCAACACAAGACAGTGACTCTTACAGCAAAGCTTCTGTAATTGAAATGCTTCCTTCTACTGTACGCTTTGTCCTGTGCTTAGAAATCATCTTATTCAGGAAATTATACCATACACTAATGAACTAATTGGTTTCTGACTGAATGGAGGTTATTTATTTTGTAACGTTTACATCAATAAATAAGGTTCAGTTAACAGTAATCTAATTAGCTGGGGCTGGGTTTCATTTTGCACAATACATTTCAAGTTAGAGGAAAGGGATCCTTCACTACTATGCAGATGTAAATGCAACACCTAGGTATGTATACGGGTGGACAGCAAAAGTAGAGAACGTTAATTTAGGCTAAGACTGAAAAAACTGGGAGCCTAAAATTTTTACTTTTTATTTGTTAATTATAATTTATTTAATAATCAATAATAGGTTCTAAATCCTCAAAGACCTGAAATAAGTGGCCTGGTTTTCAAAAGTGCTGAGCATTCAACAACTGCTGTTGAAGTCAGTGGGAGTTTTGTCATTCTCTTTAATGGGAGCAGGATCAGACTCAAAGGCATTTTGTGAAACAATTGTGTTTTGGTTGACGATTCTGTGCTTTAGAGAATCAGTAAGCAGCGTGTGCTCTCTATATAAGTAATGTATAAGGGCTACGGCATTTTTATTTAAGTACATTGCTAAACTGTTGGCATTGCACCTGCTATTTAACTTTTTGAACTAGATGAATGTTCTAGCAAACGGAAAATGTTTCCAAACGTTTTAAATTAAACAAGAATTTAAGAATGGAAATTGTACATGTATGTGACAAAAAGAAAAGGAGTACTTGTGGCACCTCAGAGACTAACAAATTTATTTGAGCATAAGCTTTTGTGAGCTACAGCTCACTTCATCGGATGCATTCAGTGGAAAATACAGTGGGGAGATTTATATGCACAGAGAACTTGAAACAATGGGTGTTACCATACACACTGTAAGGAGAGTGATCAGGTAAGGTGAGCTATTACCAGCAGGAGAGCAGGGGGGAAAAAACCTTTTATAGTGCTGAGGAAGAAGAGAACAACACTTCCTCAGCTCTCATCCCCTAATGCCCCTACTCTACTTGCGCTACATTGATGACATCTTCATCATCTGGACCCATGGAAAAGAAGCCCTTGAGGAATTCCACCATGATTTCAACAATTTCCATCCCACCATCAACCTCAGCCTGGACCAGTCCACACAAGAGATCCACTTCCTGGGCACTACGGTACTAATAAGCGATGGTCTCATAAACACCACCCTATACCGGAAACCAACTGATTGCTATGCCTACCTACATGCCTCCAGCTTTCATCCAGACCACCCCACACGATCCATTGTCTACAGCCAAGCTCTACGATACAACCGCATTTGCTCCAACCCCTCAGACAGAGACAAACACCTACACCTCAGACAGAGACAAACACCTACAAGATCTCTATCAAGCGTTCTTACAACTACAATACCCACCTGCTGAAGTGAAGAAACAGATTGACAGAGCCAGAAGAGTACCCAGAAGTTACCTTCTACAAGAGAGGCCCAACAAAGAAAATAACAGAACGCCACTAGCCATCACCTTCAGCCCCCAACTAAAACCTCTCCAACGCATCATCAAGGATCTACAACCTATCCTGAAGGATGACCCATCACTCTCACAGATCTTGGGAGACAGGCCAGTCCTTGCTTACAGACAGCCCCCCAACCTGAAGCAAATACTCACCAGCCACCACACACCAAAACCACTAACCCAGGAACCTATCCTTGCAACAAAGCCCGTTGCCAACTGTGCCCATATATCTATTCAGGGGACACCATTATAGGGCCTTATCACATCAGCCACAATATTAGAGGCTCATTCACCTGCACATCTACCAATGTGATATATGCCATCATGTGCCAGCAATACCCCTCTGCCATGTACATTGGCCAAACTGGACAGTCTCTACGTAAAAGAATAAATGGACACAAATCAGACGTCAAGAATTATAACATTCAAAAACCAGTCGGAGAACACTTCAAGCTCTTTGGTCACTCAATTACAGACCTAAAAGTAGCAATTCTTCAACAAAAACAGACTCCAACGAGAGACTGCTGAATTGGAATTAATTTGCAAACTGGATACAATTAACTTAGGCTTGAATAAAGACTGGGAGTGGATGGGTCATTACACAAAGTAAAACTATTTCCCCATGTTTATTCTCCCCCCTCCCACCCATGCCACTGTTCCTCACACTTGTCAACTGCTGGAAATGGCCCACCTTGATTATCACTATAAAAGGTTTCAGAGTAACAGCCGTGTTAGTCTGTATTTGCAAAAAGAAAAGGAGTACTTGTGGCACCTTAGAGACTAACCAATTTATTTGAGCATAAGCTTTCGTGAGCTACAGCTCACTTCATTGGAGCTGTAGCTCACGAAAGCTTATGCTCAAATAAATTGGTTAGTCTCTAAGGTGCCACAAGTACTCCTTTTCTTTTTACTATAAAAGGTTTCCTCTCCCCCCCCGCCCCGCCCCCGCTCTCCTGCTGGTAATAGCTCACCTTACCTGATCACTCTCCTTACAGTGTGTATGGTAACACCCATTGTTTCAAGATCTCTATGTATATAAATCTCCCCACTGTATTTTCCACTGAATGCATCCGATGAAGTGAGCTGTAGCTCACAAAAGCTTATGCTCAAATAAATTTGTTAGTCTCTAAGGTGCCACAAGTACTCCTTTTCTTTTTGCGGATACAGACTAACACGGGTGCTACTCTGAAACCTGTCATGTATGTGACAGTAGCTCCTTGTGCCTCTGGAGACCCTGTTTGGGGTGGGTAGTTTTAGCTCCTACCATATTTTGCTCTTTGAGCATCTTTGCCTGTGAATCTGTTGCTGGCATTTCAATGTGTACCTTAACCACACAAACGTAACATATTCACTATTAGACTGCTAATGTTTAGTAGAGACGAACACGTATTCCGACAGCTGAAATGAAGGGCTGACATCAGTCCATGCGACATCTGCTAAATTCACATGGGGGAAGATAATGCAAAAACTAATACGCAAAGAATAGAGCTACGCAGCAGGTAAATATTGTTTTTTCCATGCCCCACCCAAAGCAGTCAAACCAAAAATAGAGACATAAAGGACAATGAAAAAGCCTTCTTCAATTTTAAAGACACAGTAACCTCATTTTCCACTGGGTTATAAAGGTGCAGTGCTTTCAGTTTACTTCAAGAGTCTGAAATCCACAGGGCTGTATGCTGATCTCACAAGAGTATATCATGGGAGTAACTCCTTTGAAATCAGAGCAGTTAGAATTGTGCAAGTGAGATCGCAATCAGGCTCAGGAGTTAAGAGCCGATAACATTTTACAGAATATGCTAAAAGAAACTGCATTAAGTACCTGGCCATGTTGAGTTGCTAAGAAGCATAAAAGGTGCAGTAGGCAGCAGAGCTGCGGACTTGGGACCCTTTCATCACACCATCTGCTGCACTGAATGCAAGGCTCTTGCTAGGCAGTTAGTCTGATCCCAGCTTTCCCATGTGCAGGCAGCACTACCCTGGGGAGTACAGCTGCTAGAAGGGCCTGGGCAGCCCCAGACTGGGAGCAGGAAATCGGCAGAGCTCAGGCATTAACAAGTGCACAAAGTAAGGCAACCCCAAAGGAACTGCTGTGAAACCAGTGCCGCAAAATGGCTCATAGCGGGGATGGAGGGTCAGCCTTAGAAGAGCAGCAAATACCATAGTATTGTCCAGGGACGGGGAGACCAACTGTCAGAGGGGCCAAGTATTGACAGCCTAAAGGTGTATGGTGATTGTGGGAATGTGACTCCACACATGCCAGTCAGACTTGGTACACTCCTCTGTTTACATGGCTGGTGTGGCCACTTCAGAGCGAGCACTAGGGATCCCACAAGTGAGCAAACTGGCAGGTAAGATCAGCAGCAATCTGCCAGGAGCAAGGTGTCTTGGCATCCAGATGCCACACCTCAGAAATAGCACCTATCCCCCCGAGTGTGATATAGCTAGGGCCCTACCAAAGTCGTGATCATGGAAACACCTGTCACGAACCGTGAAATCTGGTCTCCCATCGTGAAATCTGGTCTTTTGTGTGCTTTTACACTTTACTATACAGATTTAATGGGGGAGACCAGCGTTTCTCAAATTGGGGGTCCTGACCCAAAAGGGAGCTGCAGGGGGGGTCGCAAGGTTATTTTACAGGGGTCACAATATTGCAGCCCTTACTTCTGCACCGCCTTCAGAGCCGGGCATCAGGGAAGCGGCAGCTGTTGGCCAGGTGCCCGGCTCTGAAGGCAGCGCCCTGCCAGCAGCAGTGCAGAAGTGTAGCGAAATGCCCATGCCACCCTTCCTTCTGTGCTGCTGCCTGCAGAGCTGGGCGGCCGGAGAGGGGCCCCCGCTGACTGAGGGCCCAGCTCTGCAGGCAGCAGCACAGAAGGAAGGGTGACAATACCAGGCCATCCTTATTCTGTGTTGCTGCTGGCGGTGGCTTTGCCTTCAGCACTGGGCTCCCGGCCAGCAGCTGCCACTCTCCAGCTGCCCAGCTCTGAAGGCAGCATAGCCATCAGCAGCAACCCAGAAGTAAGGGTAGCAGTGCTGCAATCTCCCCTACAATAACCTTGTGGACCCCCCCCCCAACTCGTTTTTGGGTCAGGATCCCTACAATTACAACACCGTGAAATTTCAGATTTCAATAGCTGAAATCATGAAATTTACAATTTAAAAATCCTATGACCGTGAATTTGACCAAAATGGACCGTGAATTTGGTAGGGCCCTAGATATAGCAGTGGTGGAGGGATGGGGAGAAGTGGTAGCCGGGGGAGATACACAGAGGTCCCATAGCTGTGGTGGTGGAGCTGAGTCACCGGGGCAAGCACGTGTTGCTGCAATGCAGCGATCTCTGCTCTAGCTCTGTTTCTCCTTTCAGCTGCTTGTTGGGTTGCTTTTGTGATGTTACTAGAACAGTCTGCAAAGCTGCATGGAGTCTGGCTGTACACCGCCCATTCCCCCTCTTGCTGAAAAAGGGTCTGATCCTGCTCCCACTGACGTCAATGGCGAAACTCCTGTTAGCGTCAGGAGTGCTTCTCAGGGTGAGGAGAGGGTGAGTGAAAAAAGACCAAGAACTCTCTACTTTGCCTTCATCTTTGAGCTTGATTCTCCACTGCAGAAGTTGAGTAACAAGCATAGAGGTCAATTGGAGTGGTCTGCTACAGCAAGAAATCAGCCTTATTTGCGTACAACATATCTAATTTGGCCCACTATTTACCTTAATAAAAATACACATCTCTTTTAAACGAATGGGGAGGATTCCAAAATGGCCATACAGTGATACTGAATAATGTGAGACATGAGAAGCCTCCTACCTCTTTTTTTCCCCCCAGAACCACAAAATGATTTTACATGTCAATTTACAACAGAACACAGGACTATAAAACTTCTTTATAACCAGGACAAAAAGCATCTGCACACATTCCACAGCAATTATTTGTGGCTAATATGAGGGGTAGGGAACTAAATAAATTGCTGGAGAAAAAGTGGAGGAGACAAAGGTCAGCCATTAAGACAAACTTCTGCTTTTTATATATCTGCTTTCTATTGTTACTACCTACGCATTTAATTTATACTCTCCCAAACAATGTGATCAATTCACAACAAAATATGAGTTCTTCCACATGTCCAAATGAAAGAATGCTGAATTCAATCCCCAGAAATACTGGCAACATCACTGGTACCTCTGTGACCTCAAGTCATCCTTTTCAACCCTTCCTCCAGGTCTCTCTTGATGCCCACTTGGATGTCAGCCTTTCAGCAAGGAAAAATGGTCTGTGCTTCAGTTTTGTCTCCTCTAACTTTTCAGCGCTTGCTTTCTCTAGCACAACAATAATCAACCATTCTCTGTCCACTGGCATTGTTGCCTGTATCCGCACTTTTGGGCTGTGTTCCTCCGAGTTCCCCTGAGCTAAGTAAGCATCGTTAAGCCAGGCCAATGTTTAGGTGGGAGAAAATCCATGTGCTGCTGGATTGGGTGCTGTTAATTCAGGAAGTGGGACTCTGCCTGTGAGTCAGTATGGAACCAGTACTCCAGTCCTACGTGGTGTTATATAGCACTGTGCTGCTGGAGGACTTCCTTTTTTTAGATGAAAAGTTAGACTGCAATTCTGATTGTTAGTTTTAACTAAAAATACTACGGCACTTCTATAGCACTGTGACAGAATGAATAAACAACATCACCTCATGCAGAGTTGTCTCCCCCCAAAGGGGGAAGGAGAGCCAGAGTCTCTGGCCTTGTCTACACGGCCACTTTACAGCGCTGCAACTTTCTCGCTTAGAGGTGTGAAAAAACACCCCCCTAAGCGCTGCAAGTTTCAGTGCTATAACGTGGCAGTGTAGACAGTGCTCCAGAGCTGGGAGCTACTCCCCTCGTGGAGGTGGGTTTTTTATAGCGCTGGGAGAGCTCTCTCCCAGCACTGGTGCCGCGACTACGCAGCTGCCGTGGCAGTGCTTTAATGTTGCTAGTGAAGACATGCCCCCTGTCTAGTTCACTGAGAACTTTACTGTTGCTCTCAGAGATTCTGGTGATGAATGGCAGTGTACAACCCTCAGGTAAACAGACGAGATATAGGAGTTGAGGTGTTATCTCTGGTATCCTGGCTAAATTGTGAGCTGGGTGTGTTATAATATGACTACCTAACATTCCTCCCATTGTTTCAGTTGTCTGCATTGTAATGGGCTTTATTTGTATCACAGTAGCACCTCAGACCTGAACCAAGGCAGGGACACTGTACTGTGCATTCTACGAAGAGACCACCCCTCCCCTGAAGAGCTTACCACTGAAATAGGCCAGGGGTGTGTGAGAGGGAAATGGGCTGAGTGACTTGCCCATAGTGCCACAGCAGGGCAGTGGCAGAGCCAGGAACAGACCCAAGTGCTCTGTAGACTTTCCCTCCTGTCTTTCTGGCCTTTTGTTTTATGTTCTCCATGCCATTCCTTGCCTACCTTCCCCAAGCACAAACCTTTCTCCTTGAAAGGTGACCATTAGACCCTTCTGTACCCCTAGGCTGTGTACTTGTGTGTGTATATGGATACACTGTAATTGGTTGTGACATACTTTGTGATATTTGTAACAGCAACACTATTCCCAGATAACAGTATTACTAGTGGAATAGAAAGCAGGCAGAAGAGGCGATGCTGTAATTGTACAAGGTTTGTTTTCAACACTTCTGCCTGTTTGGACCCTCCACTAAAAATTGGCCACAGGTTCTTAACGTCCAAGAATTCCTCATTGCCTGTGTACCAGAAGGAATATTTGATTTGTATGAATCTACCTCGCCTTTCCCATAAGGCACTGCTGTTGACTCTATGCTTACGTGAAATGACAAAGCAAGAAGTTAAATGGGACTGTGTCATAAATGGCATAGCAGAAATTCTAATTACTGTAGGTATTGTTAGGTTACTGCTATAAAGCACAGCTGAGCTGCTAAAGAAGAGCCAGGGGCATCTATGTCACTTGCACTGGTTTCTTAGGAAAGTGCTGTGGCTGTTTTTCTCTCGTTCAAAAATCATGCTTCTTTCGTTCTAGATCTGTAAGCATGATGACAGCTGAAGTCATACTTCACAAGCAATGCAAATATTTACTATGATGTCTCTGAAGCTCACTGGCTAAGAACATTTTGCATAATGAAACATGTAGCTGATTTAATGACCAAGCTGCTAAATATGGGTGTTCCATGACCCAGCCAATGTGTACAAACATTACGTAAAACAGAAGGGTCATAATAGACATTGTCACTTAAAAGACGCAGTGCCCCTTTTCCATTGGAATCTCTACAATGGGATGATTGTAGCTCTTGGTGCATTTTCTTTCTTTCTACACCCCTTATGTTAACCTGAAGAATTTTCTGTATTGATCTTGTGAATGATTTGGGCCAAATTTTATATTTAATTATATTTGTGTAAAGTTACAGTAACCCTTCTGAAATCACTCCAGATTTACACCTGTGTAGTTATGAGCAGAATATGACCTAAGGTAATTTTTATGGTTAGACTATAAGCTCTTTGGAGTGGGAACTGTCTTTTTGTCCTGTGTTTGGACAGCATCTAGCACAATGAGATCCTGGTCCATGACTAGGGTTCCTAGATGTGACTGTAATACAAACAATAATAATATATCAGGCAGTGCAGCAAAGTTACTGACACAACCCCATGCTTCAGGTACTCCATGAGGCACACAGCTGAATGTGTCCTGCTTCTAATGGGTTAGATAGTCAACTAGTTTAAACAGGTGCAGCTTTACTGAAGTCAACAGAGCTGTGCCTGTTTACACCAGCTGGAGATCTGGCCCAATAAGTGCAAATGCCTCTTAATAACATCATGGTTAGGCTAATACTCCTAATTTTCAGAGTGAGGTTTGAATAAAATACATATGCAATTGGTTGAAGCTAGTCAGGATTTCATTGACTACCTGTAGGCCAACCCCTCACTAGAACAAAACAAATGGACTTTGGTAGGGTCAGTTAAACGTAAAATTTTCTTCTTTTCAAACATTAGTCTCTGAAAGGTCGTTGGACAGGATAGGTGTTTTTAGAATATTTATATGACAACATCAAATCCTGTCATGAAATTTGTCCTGGTCTCAGCTGTCACTTTTATGCTAAAAATCCATTCCCTTTGCTTATCACTATTTAATTGTTATGTATTTCATTTAACCAATTTTAAAGCAGTAGGAACTCTGTGGGAACCTGAAGTCTAATCCTGAAGGCAATGGGAGTTTTTCATGGGTAAGGACGGCAAGATCGTGCCTGTGGTGGTTTTCAAAGGCCCCATTCTGAAAATCCTGCTGTTCTTTTCTGAAAAGTAATATACACTCAGAACACTGATATGGCCCCACAGCCTTAATAGACCTGGCTGAATTCTGTTCTTGGCTCTGCCACGGAATCACTGTGTGGCCTTATGCCGATCACTTCTGGCCAGAATTTCAAAAGTGGACACCATCTTGGCTGATTATAGGTTTTTGGATGTCCAACTGAGACATCTTGGGCCTGATTTCACCTGAGCCCTTCTGAAAATCAGGCCCAAGATGTCTCCGATTGGGCACATACAAAGTGAACAAAAAATCAGTGTCCAGTTTTGAAAATGTAGCTGATAACCTCTCTGGGTACTCAATTTCCCCATTTGTTAAATGTGGGTGACAATAGCTTCCTTTGTAGAGCACTTTGAAAACTTGGCCACAGAATGCAACGTAGTGCTAAGTATTATTATTCTCCTCTGCTTTTAATACCTGCTGATAGCAGATGGGACAACAGAACACTTTATACAGCTTTACACAGAAAGATGACAAAAATACCTTCCTTGCACGCATCACTTCTCTGCCAGAACTACTGTAGTTTATAAACTGTAAATCAATAAACACTACTAATTTGTTGGAAGCAACAGGAATCCCCAAGGGGACAATATTATGGAAAATAGAGGTAGCATTGTCAAACAAGATGGAGTACTGCATTCCTGCGAAGGGAACATAATGGTGAGTGGATAGTGCATTATCTGAAACAATTATGATGTTTAAGGGAAAACATAGGTGGAAAGACAAGATCTTCAAGACAGAGAGAGAGAAAGAGCTCCATTTTTGCCCAACATTGTACACTAGAAAAATTCTTCAACAAAAGTGAAAATATGACCCTCCATGATATTGACAAGGTCAGTGAAACCTCATGCCATTCCATGTGTAAGTTAACATGGCTTGCTGTAACTTGCATACCTGATTTCCCAAGTTTTAACAGAAGTATTATAATCCCTACTTGCATCCCTCCATTTCTAGATTCTGCTCTGTCTTTAGATTTTTGAAGTCCCCTCCCCACCTCCACCTGCCTCTTATTTATCTTGTAAGTTTTCACAAAGGTGCACCAAATTCTAGAAGGGAGAAAACTGGAATTACATAATTTTAATAAGCAGTCATATGCACTAAACCACAGTTTCACTGAAGTGACTCAAACAATACGCAATTCACAGGAGGCATAAATAAAATCAGAGGTTCCCTAAATCCTCCGTTTTCAGACATAAAGAGTATAGTAACTATTATTTCAAAATACACCCTAATAATTGCTAAAATGACCAGTTAGATAAAAAAAAGATTAACTTAAAAATCTTTTTAGGTTTAGGTTTTTATTAGTCAGAAGTAGTTTAAAAAGAAGGTATCTGATCTGCTTTGGTTTTCTGCTAAGGGGTCTGTGTCTCTGTCTGGAAAACAGTACTGTCCCTGCAACAGGTGAAACATCAACGAGTTTAAATATTTTCAGGACAAAACTATTAGAAAGATTTTTCTAAAAGTTAAAACTAAACAGAGTGCAGTAAATGCCCAGTAAACAATTTCTCTTGAAAGTACAATTAACATTTGGAAGTTTAAAACGTAAAAGAGCAAGAACGTTTCCTACCTGCAGCTTTTGTGTTGGTCAGGAAGTGTAGCTCTTTTCTGATTACGATCTCCCATGGCTTAGCTTGGTTTCTGCATTTGAATGTTAAATATGTAAGAATGCCTTGTTTAGCTTGAGAGTTTGCATGACCTCTTAATGAGACACTGTAGTTAGTATCATTGGGTATGAAGGTATCATGTGACTGTAGATGAAAATAAAATCCCTTAAAGTTTGAATTTAATACTTCCTAGAATCTGTAACCCTTTACCTGCAAGCTGGATATGAAACCTGACAAACTTTGTTGTTTTATGGTCAGGATAAAAAAAGAAAATGTGCCATCTTATTCCTTTTCTCTGGGACAGTAACTTGTATAAAAAAACCTCCAAGGCAATTTATGCATCCCCAGACTTTTGCTGCATTTTGAGTATTCTATATATTAGATTCTCCCAAGTCACGAACTAAGCTGACCAGAAAGTTCCCCTCTCAGATCAGGTATTTTTACCTGGCACTGATTTATAGTCACCACCATGTTGGGTGCTGCTGCTGCTCAGATTTCAGTCCTCCAGCTGAGAGATGTGCCTACAGGGGTGACATCAGACCTGTCCATAAAAGTTATTGGTTTTCTTGGAACAGCTGCCTTCTGGGTGTGGTATTACTTCCAGATAGGATATGAAAGGAGAGTGCTTACTTGTCCCACTCCTAGTTGTAAGAAGGAGGGAGTGCCTAGTTGTAAGAAGAGAGATTTTAGGAGATTCGTGCAGGCAGCCAGGCAAATTAATTTTTTTCTCCAGTCACATCAGTTAAAATACTGATTCTTGATATTCCTAGAGATTGTAGGCTGAGTCTTGGAAGGAACTTGCTGCATCACAACAACATTGTACAATCCCAGTCGGTTGTTTCAGACCTGCGGGTTCAAAACTGCCCACGTACTTTTCTCTAACCAGATGAGACTTTGGAAATATTCTACTAAATCCTTTTTATTGGTTTGTTTGTTTTTTTGTTTTAGGGCTTATGAAAATGAGGCTGATAGTCTTGGGTACAGCTACTCTACTGGTGGGTGCATTGCTATCATGCATTAGAAAATAACAATAGCTATATGTATGGGACTATACAACTTTGCCAGCATAACTCTGATCTGACCAGCAATACCCAGTTACTGCAGTCCCGGTCCTTGCTGCGAGAAGAGAACACTGATCATGCTGAAAAATGTGCCACTAAACCCTGATTGCCTTACTCATGCGAGGAATCCTATTGACAATTCATGTATGTAGAGTGTGCAGGAGTTGCCCCAGGGTGATTTTTCTGATGTGCACTGGGGATGATATAGATTTCAGAACACTGGATTCATTTCACTTGTGGCCTCAGTAAACTGGACACAGGGCTTAGAAGATGAAACATTAATGTGTAAAACAACTGCGCCACCTAGCCTCAGTTTCTTACAGCTGCCCTTTCTGTAGCTACATATTCAAAGGCTAAACATAAGATGTCAGGAAACAAATTAACAAAAATTGCTTTGGATGTGCTTAATGTAAATGGAAAAAGTATGTTGTTTAAAGGCTAAGCATAGCTGAGCTTTCAGACTGCATGCTAACTCCAATAACTTCTACAATAGCTGTTTGGCACATTTAGTTCTTCCTCCTATGTTTTTAGCATGGTTGAAAAGGGGCTTAAAGAATCAGGAATGTTTTAAATTAAAAAAAAGCCTACATTAAACTACGATGAACGTTCCAACTTCAAGGTTCTGATGGCAACTGTAAGGAATCACCAGTCTCTTGCAGGTACCTCTTCACTGCAAAAAAATCTCCATGGAAGCAAGAGTCAGAGCCTGGGTCAGCTGAACTCCAGCATGCGTCATGGGCTAAAAATAGCAGTGTAGATGTTCCCGCGGGGGCTGGAACCTGGGCTCTGAGACTTCCCCCAAGTCAGGTGACCTGAGCTCTGAAAATCGCTGCCGCAGGGTTGTGGGGTGTTTTGGAATGTACACCGAGTGACCCTGACTTCACAGAGACAGCCGGTATACTTTGAGATACCCACCCTTGTTTGTTTCCCATGCTGCACCTAGGCACGTGTGGCATGCTTATCTCACTTATATTGCTTCCACCTGATTTACACTGGTGTGAGATCAGAATTGGGCCCCATGGGCTTGCTCCTGCTTCCATTTATGTTACTTTGCCTTTGCGTGGGATCAGGATTCAGTCTAGTGAGATGAGCAGGTGACAGGTGACAACCTTCACTATGAGCCAGAGTCTGATCTGAAAGTGATTTCAATGCGGTTATCTGTGGAACAGGGTGGTCAGCATGAGTAAGCGTGGGAGGATCTGGCCCTACACATGGAATTCCTAGTCTTTATTTAACCTAAAACTTTTGAGCCAGTTTGTGGACCCGCTACTCACACTGGTGTGGAGTTATTCACCCAAGTAGTCCTTCTGAAGTAATTCATCTGAATTAGTGCTTACCAACATGGTAAGGAGTTCACAATCTGACCATTCTTGTTCTAATCACTTCTTGTCTTTATTTTACATATACATATTACATACAAAAAAACTGCATTTAAAGAACATTTATTATGGTTGCGAAGTCAAGCACTCAAAAGTTAGGAAATGCCAGAATTCAGGTTACCAGTATAACCTTAATTTAGCCCCTACATGTGTGTATGCATTATGATAAGACTTTAATTATATGATCACATACTGTTTTTTTCCACAGGACCCTGCCTCATTCAGTGCATAGCATAGATGGTGCTCTCTTAATTCAATATTTTGTTTTCTCCTCATTTGTTCACTGGGTGGTCCCAGGCGTTATTTGCTGCTGTGAAGACAGAATTATTAATTTCCTTATGGGATTTTCTGCAGCGCTTACCACTATAGTATCTGAGTTCTTCACACATATTAATTTATTTTCACAACATCCCTGTGAGATGAGAGTGTATTATTATCCCCATTTTACAGATGGGGAACTGAGACACAGTGAGATTTGAAGGAGGGGCGGGCGGATGTATCTCCTAATTGTGGGTGTCCAATTTGAGATGCTTAGGACCTGATTTTTCAGAGTACTTAACAATATATAGCACTTCGTATTTTCAGTGCACAGCTCCCAGTGATTTCAGTTGCAGCTGTGAGTGCTCAGCACTTCTGCTGATCAGACCCTAAGGTTTCAAGTCAGGTACCCAGAAAATGAATAACACACAGTTAGAGATCATCAGTGTAAAATTTGGGTTAAACGACTTGCCCAGCATCACATAGGTACTCTGTGGCACAGGCAGGGATAAAATCCAGTTCTATAGCTCAGCATTAAGCCGCCTTAACCATGAGGCTGTTGTTTCTTTTCCTGCAATCCCCTGCCTCATTTACTATACACTGTTCAAAGAAGATGATCCTGGAGTTTTTCTCGCCGGGGCTGCACTGGGTCTCTGCAGGGGTCATGAGTCTCCTCTTGTGAGAGTGCAGACAGGGCCTGGTCTGCATCTGCAGTTAAGTCCATGCCTTCTGCCTTCAGGTCCTGCAGAGAGTCCTTTATGGTGCAGATAGTCCAGCCTGGAGTGTGCTGGTGCACTCTTTTCTCTGCCACCTCCGAGGGCTCTGATACAACCGGCAGCTCTTTTATCTCCACCTGAGAGGTCCCCTGAGACCTCTCTGAGCTGCTCGTCTTCTACCAGGACCTCTCAAGACCTGGAAGCTAATCTCTGTGACCAGGTCCATAGCAGCCACCAAGAGGGAGGATCTTCTCGGAGAGCCCCTGCTACACAATCCACACCATAGTGTGCAGGTGATAGAGTTCCCCTTGGTGCACCAGAGGTTGGTCCTGGCCAGTGTCACCAGAGTCAGAGACCTCCTGGACTACGATTGGAGGGACTGGGAGGACCCCCCAGCACTTAGCCAGCTCATGGGATTGTTATCCTGTGTGTCCCCCGTTGTGTGCTCCAGGAGGTGAGGGCAGCCTTGCCTCCTGCTTCTCTTGCTTGTGCGTGTTCTGCAGGAGGGTGCTCCCCACCTATCTCTCACCTCTGGCCCTCCGGACCTTGTCATTGGCCCCCTGCTCTGTGAACCTTTCTAGCCACCCCCGACATGTCCCATGAACAATATCCAGCCTGTCCACTTCTGAACTGTGCCTGGAGAACATCTGTACATGCTCGTGCTTTGTACCATTCACTTCCTCTCCCTCGTGACCCACCCTGACACCAAGTGGCAGGACCTGTGCCACCTGAGGAGGGCAAGGAAACTTAGTGGGCCTGTGTGTACTCCACACTGGTTCCATGGCCCACCGGAGATATCAGTTGGCAGCTCCTTCATGGAGCCGTGAGCATGAGCATGTACCTGGCACAGTTCACAACTTCCCTGACTCCTGTCCCTTTTGCAGTGAGAGAGACACCCTGGCACACGTCTATGTAGGGTGCATATGGTTGCCACTCATATTCTGGCTTTTCCAGAACCTCTTACTGAGGTTCTGGCTGCACTTTTTAAAGTCCTGGGACCTCCTTGTCAGCCTCCTCCGAGTGCTGGCCAAGATGGCCATCCATCACACCAACAGTAGGAAGCTGGATGGGCAGGTACTCTGTGACTGGGGCCTATTTTTGTTCCCTTGTTCACAGAATTATAGGACTGGAAGGAACATCGAGAGGTCAACTAGTCCAGTCCCCTGTGCTCAAGACAGGAATATGTATTCTCTAGACCATCCCTGACAGCTGTTTAGTTACATCTCTGTGCAGAGTTCCTCTGGGCAGTGTCCACTGACTCCTGGGATGCTTTAGAAGAGCACTGGGTTCTCTGCTCAGGTGTTCCCTTCCGATTCCTGGATTTTCTACCTTTGACCTCCCTACCAATCCTCTTTTCTCCTTTGTTGTTCCCTGTAATCAACTGGAGCCTGGACTTAGTGGTTTCTCCCTTTAGTTGAAGGGGAGGGCCTTTAATTTTGTGTGGGCCTAGACCCTCCCATTTCCATTACTTCAAATTGTACACACTGTCCATCTTCTCTAATAAATGATACAGACAACAGCCTTCTTCACTGCACAGCCCTGATTCATCCTTACAGCAGTTCCATCTTGTGCACTTTATGAGGCTGGGGTTCTGAGGACATCATAATATGTGATTCTGTAATTAAACATTGCATCGTAATACATAGGATAATGGGACAGAATTAGGTTGCTCTGGCAAACTTTATTCTGGCACTTCTTAACTTTTGAGTGCTTAACTTTGCAATCTTAATGGTGTTCTTTTAACATAATTGTTTTGTGTATAATTTCCTAGGTTTTTACAAAAGCAAACTGAAAAAAACCCCAAACACATTCCATTATGTGGCATCATATGGACACTCCCACCCACTGTTCATCGGCAGGTTTGGAACCTTTAGCTTCATGACACAGGCCTCTGCCACTTAACCGAACAGAATAATTGAGAGCAGTGATAGATTGACATCCTGTAGTCCAGCATTTGAGGGGGATGAGACATTTTGCTGCTGGGATTCACAGATATTTGCTAACAGCAGAGGAATGGTGAGTCTCAGGAGCCTTGGGTTCCATTCCAGGCTCTAGAGCGGAGTGTCCTCTAGTGAGCACAGATTCTTCTGCCCCATTCTCCCCAACCTTGACCTCTTTTGCCTCTCCCTTCCAACTTGTACTTGTCCCAGTCCTGTCTCTTCCCCACCCTGGCTTCTCATCCCAGTCTCATTCTCTTCATCTAGCCAGGCCCAGTGTCCACTCCTCAGGCTTCTTATCTCAGTCCCATTCTTGTTGTCCAGCAAATCCTAGGTTTGCCCCTCTGCACTGCCCATACCAGTCTTCCCCCATTTCCAGTCCCAGTCTCCTTGTCTAGCCAGTCACTGGTTCCCCCTCCTGACTCCTTATCCAATCTGTCTCTCTCCTCCTTCCTGTCCTCCAGTTGTCCCCGGTTTCCCATCCCCAATGGCTCTCAGTCCCAGTCTTCCCCCACTGGGTTCCCCATCCAATTTTAGTGTGACCTCTTCCCAGCTCCTTGTCCCAGTCTCTTTGCTCAGCCAGTGTCAGTTCTCTCCTTTGCACCCTGACTTGCATCAGATCTGCCTCCCCACTCTTCCCCATTACGCCATCCACTGGTTCTCAGTTCCAGTCTCTTTGCCTAGCCAATCCCAGTCTCCCCCCAGCTACTGGCTTTATGGCCCCACTCCCATTTCTCTTCACGGCTCCCAGTCCTAGTCTCCTCCCTCATCCCATCTCCCAGTGCCAGTTTTCCTCCTCCCCCTTGCTTAGCTTCCAGTCCCAATCTCCCCCACAGGCTCCTTGTCCCAATTGATTCCTCCCCCCCCCGCCCCCTGCAGGTCTGGCTTTGCTAAATTGGGGAAAACAAGTTATTTTGCCCTAACCTCTTTCTCAGAAACAGCTGAACCATTTTGGCTGAAATTTTCCAAAAAAGATCATCCTGAGGCGGACACCTGGTGTGGAATATTTCAGCTCAAACAGTTAAAGTGTGGCAAAGTTACAAACAATTGAAAACAGTTTTATAATAGGTTTCAGAGTAGCAGCCGTGTTAGTCTGTATTAGCAAAAAGAAAAGGAGTACTTGTGGCACCTTAGAGACTAACCAATTTATTTGAGCATAAGCTTTCGTGAGCTACAGCTCACTTCATCGGATGCATACTGTGGAAAATACAGAAGATGTTTTTATACACACAAACCATGAAAAAATGGGTGTTTATCACTACAAAAGGTTTTCTCTCCCCCCACCCTAGTCTCCTGCTGGTAATAGCTTATCTAAAGTGATCACTCTCCTTACAATGTGTATGATAATCAAGGTGGGCCATTTCCAGCACAAATCCAGGGTTTAACAAGAACGTCTGAGAAACAGTGGGGGGGGAAGGGGCGAAAGGAATAAACAAGGGGAAATAGGTTACTTTTTATAATGACTCAACCATTCCCAGTCTCTATTCAAGCCTAAGTTAATTGTATCCAATTTGCAAATTAATTCCAATTCAGCAGTCTCTTGTTGGAGTCTGTTTTATAATAGGAAGTGTCGGGCAACCTTAATAATAGTTGGCACTACTAGCCCCTCCTAAAATATATAGACAAAAATGGTCTCCATACATCATCGTCTTCTGGGATGTTGCATTTTAATCTATGCCATAATGCACCTAGAATGCTCATTGAGGCCTCAGTTATCCACGTCATTGAGGCCCCAGTCCTGGAAACTTTCACATATACACATTGCTCTAAGCCTGTGAGAAGTTCCATTACAGTCAGTAGGACTTTAAAGTGAAGCATGTACTGAAATGTTTGTAGGATCAGGGCCTTGGCATGTACGCCACTTAGCAGAGACCTACTACTTTTTGTCGGTGTCGAAATAATATCAGTACGAGCATGTGGAAGGTCATGACAGTGGGATCGCGGCAGAGCTCCTGTATGCAATTCAGGATTGAGGCCTTTGCTTTTAGGTGAAATCAGCACCAAGCTGGCAGTCCTGGGTAGTAAAAGTCTCTGTTTCATCACAGCACAGATACTGCGTGGCAGCAGCAGGGGAAGCTTTCTGCCATTGTTCCTAATAAGATGGCTCAAAACTTTACCTGGAGGGCTCATAACCAAAGGGTTAGTCTCTATGTGCGCTATATTGAGAGGTTGGACATTGTGATTTAGAAACACCTAGCCTGAGACCTTCAATTAATTTCACATGGCCACTAACCTGCAGTCAAATGGCAATGAGTGACTTTCAGTGACTACCAAAGTGACCACATTTAAAAGGTTTCAGAGTAGCAGCCGTGTTAGTCTGTATTCGCAAAAAGAAAAGGAGGACTTGTGGCACCTTAGAGACTAACCAATTTATTTGAGCATAAGCTTTCGTGAGCTACAGCTCACTTCATCGGATGCATTCAGTGACTGAATCAAGATTCCTGCAGTCACTGAATGCATCCGATGAAGTGAGCTGTAGCTCACGAAAGCTTATGCTTAGATAAATTTGTTAGTCTCTAAGGTGCCACAAGTCCTCCTTTTCTTTTCACATTTAAAACGTAATCTAAAGGTGAGAAGCTCTGTATCCCATTACCTCTTTCTTTAGCCACTCAGTACTTTAGAAAGTAGCATTCCAATAATCTTGAGTACATTCCTCAGTGGATTATAACAACTTTAAAGTGGGTCACATTTGCAGTCTAAATACTTGACAGTGATTGTTGATAAACGAATCCTTCATCAGAACTATCCAGAGGGCCTTGCACACATTTTGGTTTGATTACCTGCAGAATGGTGTATCAAAAATCAAGCTGGCATTGCTCGATACAGGGACCAGAAAAGTATATCAACGAAAGGCCCTTTCAGAATGCTGCCCTTTCTCTCTCCTAACACACGACCTGAATAATTGCTGAACAGGCTTTATTCAGAATTTTAATAACTTGAGTTATTTATTATTTGCATTATGGTATTGCCCAACGGCCCCAGTGAGAATTGCAGTCCCTTTGTGTTGTGTGTTGCACAAACACTAGATGTCATGATCCCTACTCCAAAGATCTTACAATCTAATTTAAGATAACGGTTAAGATTCTGTGCTTTAAGCCAGCTTTGTGCATTGTTATTTTGGAAGCAGTTCACAGTGTATATTAGCGCAGGGGTGCGCCAATTTACAACAGCCTCCTGAGGGCTGCCTGTAGGCTGCTCTGCAGTTTGGAGCAGCCCAGAGTCCCTGTAGCAAGTCCCCCCAATATGTCCTCTGCACGGGGGCTTGGGAAGGAGGGCAGCATAGGGCCTTATGCCGGTGCTTAATTTGTGCCATGCTTGCCAGGGCTGAGCCCCAGCATCTCTAGGCTTGGCAATTCGTAGCCCCGGCACCTCTGGGCTCGCTGCATCAGTTATGGATGTAAAAAAATTACTTGATCCCCGGCACCTCTTTCATTACAAATGAAGCACTGCCCTATATTGTGACTGTACTAGGGGAATGAGAGTGCAGAGGTCTTACACTGAAGGCATTTCAGACTTGTGCTTTCCTAGGCTGGAGTAATTTTCTGCAAACTGGTTTGCCATGTCTTTCAGTGCTGTGATAGGGAGGCCCATTGGTCCCAATTAGCAAAGGATTCACTGTTCATTACAAGCTACCCCTGTCTCAGTCCTGATAGACTCACTACACCTAATACACTGCTTTCATGGTATTTATCCATAAAGGGTAGCATGTGAGGGTCCACTGAAAGCCTGTAACCTGTCGATATTCATAAACATTGTAATGTGTGTGTATGGGTAATATTTAAGGAATATTGTGACTATGCTGAAAATTATGCCATTATGGTCTTGGAATGAAATTTGGTCACCAGGGAATCATGTCTTGGCAATGCCCATTCAGATGGGAGGGAGTTTTCACCCCTCTCTTGCTAGCTGATTGTTTCATTTATTGCTCAATTGTACCCTTGCACCAACTCAGAAAAGTCAATGGGAAAACCATCAAACTACAAACATGAAAAACACTTGGCAGTGAACAGGAATGATCTGAGAACTTTGGGGTGAGAAACTACTGTATTAGATAGGGAAGGTAACTCTTAATAAGTTTACGCCGTAGTTCATATTTTATGATTTTATTTGATATGTAACCATTTGTTTCCATCACTCATTACTCACTCACTTCTATTTAAAGCTCAATTTTTTTCTTAAATTTTCTTTTGTTTTACTATAATTACTATAAGTGCTGTGTGTTACACAGGGATGGTGATTTAAGGTAAAACTGGTAAACGGGAGTACACCATTCCTTTGGGAACAAAGGATCTGGGATTTTGGTGGGTATCCAGTGATGCGGGGCTAGTTATCACAGGGGATACTTTGAAAGGATTCGGGGGCTGGTGTACATATGTATTTTACCTGTACGGCAAAGGCAGAGCCAGGCCTGCCGACAGGGGAAGGGGGATGCAAAGGGGTGAATTGCCCAGAGGTCTGGCAATTTAAAAGGGCCTGGGCGGATGAGATAGATACGTATTTTTTAAATAATAATTAAGATAAAAAGAAACCTGGTTTCCTGCTGCCGCGGCTGTGTCCAGAGCGCCGTCCCTCATTGTGACAGTGACGGTTTGCCAGAGCTCTGCTGCATCCTGCTGGTCTGGCAATCTGGCAGAGCGTCAGCAAGAGCAGCCTGGGAACTGCGGAGCTTGCTGCCTCCTCTGGCTGCTCGGGAGCTGCTGTGCCGGCCTTCTGGCTGTAGGTCTGAGGACAGGGAGACTTTAAAGAGGAACAAGCTGCCTCTGCGCTACCAGATTTCCTCCCCCCGGGCTGCAGCTCTGCCCCAGACACAAGCCAGCAAGTTCAGCCACCCAATCGAGTCTCTCTAAGTTTGCTGAGAGGCAGCTGGGGCTAGCCCCCCCCTTCACTGCTGCTAGCACTGGCTGACGGGATGCTATCGCAAGCGCAGGATGAGGGGCCACCTCCACCGCTCAGCCAGGGAACGAGGCACGGGTTTCCCTCTGCCTTTGCCCCTGGCCACCTCCCCCGGTAGATGTGGCGCACCATACCTGCCGTCTCATTGCTCTGGGTGTCAATGTCCCACAGCACCAGCAGCACAAGCTTTGTATTATATGTTTTAACTTTGTTGGTCATATTCAGTTACATCTTGTATATCAGTTTTTTCCTTGTCTTTCGATTACACATGAATCGTGATTAGGTGTCTAATTAGCATACTTGATACTTTAGGTGTGTTCTTACTTTGTTCTTCTTTAAATGTTTTTTATATATTAATTCCATAATATATTTAATTTAAATATATAATTCAAAATAAATTTTACATCTTATATTTAGGTTCACAATTTGTTTAACTCTGGTGCTGTAACTGGGAAAAAAAAGTTAACTTGATCAAGTAAGGCCACAACTTATGCAGAGTGGGTTCTAATGTGTTATCTATCAATAGGATAAAAAGTAGTGTTGTAAACCTCAGCCTTCCCTTTCTAGGGGGGCCATTGACTGTTCTTCCCTGGGGCCCGGAATTGCTGTCGGCGGGCCTGGGCAGAGCTGGTGTAGCCCAGAGGAGACTGCTTGAGGGGCTGACAGGCTGGTTGTGTTAGGGAGCTGACACCCAGCCGGGCACAGGCATGACTCGGTCGCGCTGGAGGCAGTGGTAACAAGTTTCAGAGTAACAGCCGTGTTAGTCTGTATTCACAAAAGGAAAAGGAGTACTTGTGGCACCTTAGAGACTAACCAATTTATTTGAGCATAAGCTTTCGTGAGCTACAGCTCACTTCATCGGATGCATACTGTGGAAAGTATAGAAGATCTTTTTATACACACAAAGCATAAAAAAATGGGTGTTTACCACTACAAAAGGTTTTCTCTCCCCCCACCCCACTCTCCTGCTGGTAATAGCTTATCTAAAGTGATCACTCTCCTTACAATGTGTATGATAATCAAGTTGGGCCATTTCTAGCACAAATCCAGGTTTTCTCCCTCCCCCCCCCACACAAACCCACTCTCCTGTTGGTAATTGCTTATCTAAAGTGTGTATGATAATCAAGGTGGGCCATTTCCAGCACAAATCCAGGGTTTAACAAGAACGTCTGTGTGTGGGGGGGGGGGGGGGGGGAGGGGGGGGGTAGGAAAAAACAAGGGGAAATAGGTTACCTTGCATAATGACTTAGCCACTCCCAGTCTCTATTCAAGCCTAAGTTAATTGTATCCAATTTGCAAATGAATTCCAATTCAACAGTCTCTCACTGGAGTCTGGTTTTGAAGTTTTTTTGTTGTAATATCGCAACTTTCATGTCTGTAATCGTGTGACCAGAGAGATTGAAGTGTTCTCCGACTGGTTTATGAATGTTATAATTCTTGACATCTGATTTGTGTCCATTTATTCTTTTACGTAGAGACTGTCCAGTTTGACCAATGTACATGGCAGAGGGGCATTGCTGGCACATGATGACATATATCACATTGGTGGATGTGCCGGTAACAAGGTGACTCACTGCCATGGGTGCCCTGAGAAGTGTCACAAATGTACGGTCAGGAAAAGTTATCTGCAAGTGTTGAGGAATAGGAAGGTATTTCTTCTCATTGGAGATTCAGTTATATAACCTTTTGATTTCATGTTGCCTTTGTTACTGAAGGCTTTCACAGAGAATGGCTGAGAGGAAAATGGTTGGTATTCAATGTTCTCTTTGGATATGTCTACACTACAGCGTAAGCCCAGGGTTCAAACTCAGGCTCAAACCTAAGTCCCTTCTATCTACACACATATCGTGCTAACTCAGGGCTCAGAGCACAAGGTCCCAGGACCCCATGGGGGTGAACGCCAAGCCTGAGTCACACGGGGACCTAGGATTCAAGCCCTATTGCTTTGTAGGTTAGACGCAGCCCCATGGACCTGTGGTTTGGAAGTCTACTAAAAGTAACCCACAATCCCACGGGCTGACTTTCTTTGTCCTCTGGACAATTAAGTTTGGTGGACAGTCAGGTTTTTCCACGCTGCACTAACAAAGGGCTAGACTAGCCACATTTTGGAAGGGTGCTAGGAAGTCTGGGGTATAGGTGTTTGGAATCATGCCCACATAATGCAGTGTAGATGCTGCAGACCCAGGTTGGGACTCAAGGTTCAAAAATTCCTAACCTAGGACTTCAAATGAGTTTAAACCAGGGGTAGGCAACCTCTGGCACATATGCCGAAGGCGGCACGCGAGCTGATTTTCAGTGGCACTCACACTGCCCGTGTCCTGGCCACCGGTGCGGGGGGCTCTGCATTTTAATTTAATTTTAAATGAAGCTTCTTAAGCATTTAAAAAACCTTATTTACTTTACATACAACAATAGTTTAGTTATATATTATAGACTTATAGAAAGAAACCTTCTAAAAACTTTAAAATGTATTACCGGGACACGAAACCTTAAATTAGAGTGAATAAATGAATGCTTGGCAAACCACTTCTGAAAGGTTGCTGACCCCTGGTTTAAACCCTCAAGCCCTATGTTAACAAACCCAGTGTCTGCTAACTCAAGTTCTGCTAACTCTGAGCTTACATTGTTGTGTAGACATACTCTCTGTGACTGACCTCAGGCCTAGCTTTGTCCACCAAAGACGACTCCACCTTCACACTTCAGCTTAATTCCCCTTTTAAAATTTAGATGAGAGACTCCTCCTAAGCAGACTTATCAAGCCATTCAGTTTGGGAGAAGCAGATAGTTTGTTCTGGAGATGTAATCTGTACTACCAATGATAAAGTGAATTGTTGCATTCTCTCCTGAAGAGTCAGCAACAAATCTGGAAGCTGTAGGCCTCTACCAAGCTTCTGTGGGCCAAGGCTCAAGGTTGGCTCCTGAACTAAGCAGAACTGGGTCAGTTTAAAATCTTGATATCTCTTTGTTGTTTTTTAAACATCCATGTTCTGCAGGCTGGGTTAAGTTCTGTTATTAACTCAGTTTTCTGGTGTCACTGTATTTTTCTAATTAGCAGGTCACAGATATTGCGAGAATGCTTCTAGTTATTCACCAATCCGAGGAAAAAAGTAGTTTAGCGAGCTCAGCCAATGTTTGGTATGTTACAGGTTCATAGGCAAATCAACTGTTTTGTTTCATTTTGTACAGTTGAATTTAGATATTTAGTTTTTATTTAGTTTGAGTATGGGCCCATTCAGTACTCCTTGTGCTGGAGAATCTCCCATAAAAGTCAATGGGAAATGCTCTTGTGCAAGGAGTACTGTACTGGGCTCTGTGAAATCAATGGTTGCTGCAAGCACTCAATACCTCTCAGGTACTTGTCATTTGTCAGAATGAAATTCATCCCCATGCAGAGGGCCAGTGTAAAACCTGTGCATCACTTATATCTTGTGCAGGGGTGGGCAAACTATGACCCACGGGTCGGATCCGGCCCACCAGCCATTTTAAGGCGGCCCTCGAGCTCCCACTGGGGAGTGGGGTCTGGGGCTTGGCCTGCAGGCTCCAGTGCTCCAGCCGGGGCACAGGGCTGGGGGCCGCTCTACACATCTTCTGGAAGCCACAGCGTGGCCCTGCATCGGTGCTCCAGCCAGAGAGCTTTTCCCCCTCCAGCTCCTATGCTGTCCAATGGCCCCCTCCAGTGCTCCAATGGGAGCTGCAGGGGCGGTGCCTGCAGATGGGGCAGCGAGCAGAGCCGCCTGGCCGCGCCTCCATGTAGGAGCCTGAGAAAGGACATGCCACTGCTTCTGGGAGCTGCTTGAGGTAAGTGTGCCCAGAGCCTGCACCCCTGAGTGTCTCCCCACACCGCAGCCCTGATCCCCCTGCCGCCCTCTGAACCCCTTGGTCCCAGCCCAGAGCACCCTCTTACACCCCAAACTCCTCATCACCAGCCCCACCCCAGAGCCCGCACCCCCAGCTGGAGGCCTCACACCCCCCCTCACTCCCCAGCCTGGAGCCCCCTCCTGCACCCTGAACTCATTTCTGGCCTCACCCTGGAACCTGCACTCCCCACCAGAACCTCCCCCACCCCGAACCCCAATTCCAATTTGTGAGCATTCATGGCTCGCCATACAATTTCTATTCCCAGATGTAGCCCTCGGGCGAAAGAGTTTGCCCACCCCAATCTTGCGGCCTTAAAATAATGCTTAGGTTCTATTGGAGCTTTGTTGATTCACACCAGCTGAGGATCTGGCCCTAAAAATTTAGTCCCCTTTCAGAAATTTCTTTACAAATTAAAACCACACACATAGCAGTTTGTTTACTTAGTTTATTCATACAAACAATGATTACACAAGACTGTATATTGTTTGAAGACTGCAATAGATTTCTAATTTAACAACTCTGTAACAAAATTTAACTAAATTTAACATTTATGAAAATATAACTCTCTGATTGGGTAATTCTTCCCAACAATACAAAGTTTTACATAAAAACATTCAATATGATCTATTAAGTTGCAAACAAGTTAGGAAAAGTCATTCAAGTCACTTGATATACTATATTGGCTTTTACATAGAACATTCACACACTACGTTAAACCCTAGGTTGGCATTCGTTTCTTGGAAATTTAGTGGCATGGAGTTCTAACTTCCCCAAAAGAAAAATGTGGTTTGTTTAAATTCTTTTAAAAGTTTGCCAAGGACATGCCATGTTTAAGATAAGTAAAGAGTGGGATGGGAGGACCTTTTCACCCTTTAGATACAGATAGCTACTTCTTTTAGTTAGGTGAAACTGTTTTTTAAAAAATAGTTGACAATATTTCACAATTTCTGTCTTGAAACTGATAAAACTGTATAAAAGGCTCAGAACAGTCGTAAAGCAAGAAGTGAAACATAAAGGAGCATACATACAGTATGTAAACCATTACCAATTGGAACAGTAAAGAACCTTTGGACAGCCTTTAGATTTTATGGAATATTTCAACACATATACAGGCATATTCTGTTAGTCCCAGAGTATTTGGTCATCTGATCTGTGTTGGAAAGAATAGGAATGGTAGTAATAAGGCAAACACTATCAAGAATAATACATGGCATGTCTGAAAGCTTTCTCTTAAGATCACTGTAGGGACTTAAGAGATATTCCAAACTTTTATACAACAGAGAGAATAAGTAACCTTTTAACATAGAGAGAGAAGTGAACAGGTGTTTGACTGTTTATCTGTTAATGCCCTTTCTCTTTGAAAAAGTATTTGTTTTATCCAGTACTAATATGCACTGTAAAAGAGACAGAAAAACAATACAATTTCAGTGTTAAACTTCTTCTTTTATGACCTAGGTAATAACTAGTTTTTATCATTTTTATCAGACTATAGAAAAATCCTTGCATGCAATGTTTGTAACTTTCAGTACTTTCATTTAGATGAAGACTGATTTATTACCTCACATGTAGATGTGTTTGGTGTTGATTGGCTTCTACCCCTTTCAACCCAAATGTTAATCCCAATTTTTTTTTAAAAAAGTAGCTATTTCTTTAAATGATGGAATGCATCAAGTGTTCCAGGTTGGCAGGTGACATCTTGTCATTGCACCATCAAGCAGAAAAACACGTTTGCAAGTGGGTATAAACTCAGGGTAACAGTTGACCTAGCTTTGTCCACAACGAGGCTATCTGGATTATAAAAGAGTGTCTTGCCTCCTATCCAACAATAAATTGAGTTTTGTCTCTAGCTAAAACTCTGGCAACCCCCAAATAAGATTTTCTAATTCCTGTAATGGTATAACAATTGTAATAGTATTGCTAGAAATTGTCAGTCAAGGCCCTGGATCTAACCTTGGACTAAACCTTGTATTCCAAAATTTTAAAAACCCTGCCGCCCATTGGATAAATGTTTTTCACATTTGGTTGATTTTTTTTTTTTGCTTATTTTTGTTCACATAAATGTAAGAATATTTGTTGAGAAAAACAGCATTCGTGCCCTCAGCTGTTCTTCGTCTTTCAAGAAATGCACTGGTACTTATTTTTGAATCAGAAGACTAGCCTATGCACATGTATTATGTATTCAGGAAAACTAAGTCCATGTTTCTAATCAGTTATCAGCAGCAAAATTGTGTCCTCTGCAATCTATGGCTGCGCACACTTTGTCATAACAGTAGTTATGTTTTTTGGGTGTTGTTGTTTCGCTTGTCTCGGGGTCTGTCACTGTGATGGGGCTATCTCTTGCAAACACCTCAGTAGACTCTCTCCAAATGCAGTCTGCATTCACCTTGAAGCTATAATTGTGACACTTTGGCCTAATCACTTGTGTTGCATTACTGAAAATTTGACGGCTGTTTGAAGTAGCAATTTTAATTTTCAGTGCTGCATCTACTCGATCCACTACAGTGTAAGTACCTATACTTCCATCATCAAAGCCAACAATAATATTCAAATGCCTCTGTGAGAGAGAAAGAAAGGTTGGAGTTTTGTAAAGGGAACAAGCACCAATGTTTTTACCATCAGCCAGTCTCATTACAATTAAGCTAGAGATGGCACCATTGTCGTCATCCTCTTCATTACGAAAACAGATGTACACAAGATAGCGGCCATCACGGGACAGCCTCTGTCGCCAGATAATCCCAGGGGCATGAACCACACGAAGTTTGCCGCTGTGTAAATCAAGCACATTGATGTTCTCATCACCACGGGATAGAATTCCTAGCTTCCCATTGGGGGATATTTCAAAGTCTTCTAAATCTTTTAAGAAATTACTAGGCAGTTGTACACGCCTGCAGATTACTTCCTCTGTCAGACTCCAGATGTTCACTGTTTCAGTGGATGTTATAAACACTACAATATCTGGGCAGTCTGGGATCAATTTAATATTAACAATGGTTGCACCATCATCGCAGCAAAATTTCTTGGTTATGCTTCCTGTCCAGAGACTTACTGCCAACACTTTATTCTTTGTCATTCCAACTACAAATGTATTAGCAGTGGTTATAAACGCATTCTGTAAGGCAACTAAAATATTGCAAACTCTGTGTCCCGTGGCCAGTCGCCAAACTCTGGAGGCATTTTGTTCACAGAGCGAGACGACAAACTGATCGTTGTGTGTAATCATCAGCTGAGATATCCTTTGTCCATTAATGCGGAAGATATTTTCGCCGGTAATGGTGTGCCATACATATTGGCTACATTTGTCATCTGATGTAATCATTATTTCTCCAGAAGAGGTCAGCACACAGTTTTCAACAATACCTTCATGCTTGAACACAGCTTCAATGAATCCAGTGCTGAAGTTCCACTTATGTACAGATTCTGATCCATCCAGTGTATAAATTAATTCACCTCTGGTTGGCAACACCAGTCTTTGGATGGGTTTGCCAGATTTGTCAATATTGGACATAGCAGTTATGATATCTATATCCCAGATAGAAAGGACACCACTGGTGGATAAGGATAGCAGCATGTTATGGTGACTGGGTTTAATTAGTCTGACTATGGTTCCTGAGATTTCCTGTAAGCTTGCCATACACTGTCCTGTATCTCTCCTCCAAACAAAAATGGCTGAGGTATTTTCCATAGAAGCAATTATACAGTCACCGTTTTTGGATAACACAGCAGATATAAAGCGCTCATTGTGTTTTGCTCTGAACTTTTCAGCCACTTTCCACATGCCAGTGTCGAGAAGTTCTATACTGAGTGCCTTACAAATTAAAATTGCACTTTGGTCTTCAGAAAGTTCAATGCTGACAACTTCGCTGTCTTCTTTCCTGCAATCGAAGTCATCTGTCAGTTGGGGATTTGTGATTTCCTCAGTGTTCCAAACTGAAAGGCCACCCTCATTGTCCACCATCACCATTTCTTGAGCAGTGTCCAGAACAAGAAGAAATTTCACAAATCCACCTGAAAATTCAGAGGTCACGGTGGACAGTTTCTCTCCACTTCCTAAGTGAAATATAGTGGTGGTGTTAAGGTACTGTCCGCAGAATGCATAGACTCCATCTGGAGAACACTGTACACAAGTCACTTCATACCAGCAGTGGAAGTGATAAAGAGGCCACCCATAAAGTAGATCTATTACAGTAACATCTTTGCTGGCTTCCAGCCAAGCAAGTGCATGATTAATGGACAGTGTAAATCCATTTATAAAATTTGAGCTTCCCCCAATTCCACAATGTTTTGATCCCTTAATTTCTACTTCAGACAAAAGACAGGAATTTTGATTATCGTAAATCAAAAGTGTGTTCTTTGTTGTAGCCACTACAAGATATTTTTCATCATTTGTAAGTTTGATCCCTAAGATAACAGATTGAGCTGTTGTAATTTGCCTTAATAGCTGGCGAGTCTCTGCATCCCAAGTACTGATGGAGCCATTTTCCAGAGCAGCAATGACTGTATTTGGATTAAAAGTAGGCAGGATCTCCGTGACCTGCATACAACTGGATGACAAGGGTAGTCGCTCGGGGCTGTAAGTCACATCCATGGAGGAGTGCAAAGGAACGATAGAGCAGTATTTGGGTCCATCTTTGTCACATTCTAAAAGAAGGTGTCTCAATTTAGGCAATGAGCTGACAACTGGAAGGAGCCTCTGTTGCAATTCAGCAGAGAGTGAACCTGGATATTTTGTTACTTTGAACTTTATACTGCGAAGGGTACTTGCCAGAAATTTCAGCTCCTTTTCTTGTGAATAGTTATAAGCCAGTTCTATGTCAGAAAGTGCTTTGTCAAACTGTCCTATTTTAATCATTGTGTACAGCCAGCTGAAGTTCATAATGACACCATACAGCAGATCGTCTGATCTTCCACATCTTGTCAAGTGATACAAAAGTTCTGTCATTTTCCTGTGATTGACAAAAAAGATGTCAGGCTCTAATGGATTACACTGAAAGACCCACGGCTGATCAGGTGCTTGCCTGTCAAAAGAGGTGAGATCCATACAGTGCTTCTCCTCATCATTCATGCTTCTACTGTTATTGTCAAGGCACCCATTCAAATACTGATCTTGGCTGTAAAAAGATTTCCTTCTTCCACCTGACCAAACACCGAGGAAGTACTCTGCCATGATTGTATGCATTTCATGTACATCTTCCTCACTGTGGAGATACAGTTTCTGGGCAATAAGCTGCAGGTGCCTATTTGCCCACACTAGAAGTGTTACATTTTTCACTTGCCGCTCTATCAAGTATCCCTTTAAGCCCTCCTTAAGCCTTGCAATGTATATGTACGGTACCCTCAATGGGTTACATTGCCTGACACTATCATTTAGCTCATACATAACACTGTTGTCAAGAGCTAAAATATCTTCCAATTCCATTTCACTCAGGCCAGATTTGGACATTGTGATGTAGCCCAGTGCTCTGGACAACAGCTTTAGCCCACACTTGTTTTCTAATGACCAAAATAACTGCTCGATGCTTTCATGAACAGTGACACAAAGGGAGGACTCATCAACATCTTTGTGAGATCTCCAGTTCCTAACCTCTCTGAAGGTTAAGTTTACAAACATAGGCAGTGTGCACTTTGAAAAAGCTTCATTGACATAAATTTGTTGCCCTGATGTTACTTTTCTTTTAACATGCAACAGCTGATGTTTCAGTACTTGGCTGCACATCTTTCTGTCTCTTGAAATCAACTCAATGTAGTTGTCCTCTTCATGAATAAGGCACCTCAGTTTTTGCAGGATCCCATGTTTGTTCGGCAGTGTTGACATGATTATCCGTACTGAACGGGGAAGGTGAATGGGGAGCCACCATAGTTTCCTAGCATCATCGTTATCTGAAAGCTGCTCTAGGGCATCAAATATTATAACCAGTGGTCTGTGAAATGAAGACTCATTCAACAGATTTATAAACAAGTCCCGAAGATCATGAATCTTTTTAGGGTAACTTTGTACTAGGCAACGGTAATTAATTGCTAATTGTTCACAAATACTTTGAAGCAGATTCTTAAGATCTGTACTCATTTCTGTGGATCCCAAAAATCTTATAACTACCACAGGGTCAGATTCTGGTCCCATCTCTTCCTGCAGCCAAGTATAAGCCTATAATGTAGAAGCATAATTTAGTTAATGTCTAAATTAACAGAGCCAAGTGAAGCACAATAACAGAGCACATAATTGTTTTACGTATGGTTTTATAAACAGCATTAATTTGTTGGAAAACATAAGTTTATTTTTGAAGTGTTCCTGTCCGAGTGGAAATGTTCTAAATAGTGGGGTTATAGAAAGTGTTAATATTATACATCACAAATGAAATATTAGATTATATGTCATCTTTAACTCAAGCAATATTGCCAGAGCACTCAGTAATACAGAAGTGGAGCTGCGATTTTCAGTGGAGACAAGTTCACAGACATATGAAATGTGCTCCTCACACTTCACCATGATAATCTAGTTAATGATTGGATAGGCATATGTGAACTAAACGACTTCTGAAATTTTGAAATAAACACAAATCATGGAACTTCTGAAGCAATTCAAGAGGATCTGAAACAAACTAGCATGTCTTGGAAATGTGCTTTACTTGTAAGACCGATACCATATAATCATTAAATGGTGTCACATCTTTATAACACCAGGGAACAGGAAGGGAGGGACTAATGATGTTACGATGGTGTATTTGTAAAGTTGTTTATTTCACAAATAAATTAATTCTTACCAGTGATCTAGGAATTGGATGAAATATTTGCATTTCCTTAGAAAGCTCTACTAACAATTATGTTTTGGCTGGAAATATAATATGGAGATGTGGCTACTAGGATATACACTGCCTCTTTCCTGAATAAATATCCAGTAATGTGCAGAAGACTGGATTTATTGTCTGTATCAAAGACTAATCTTAGATCTGTTGATACCACAATATGGAAAATGGGAATTAATCTGGTCTACATTTACTGCCTCTATTAAGATTAGCATATAATAAAATATATTGGTTTTTATTTTTTACCTTCTTTGCCGCTTCAGCTAATAAAAGGGTTTTTCCAGTGCATGGTCCTCCATATATGATAAGAGGGTTAATATGTCCTGTTTTGCTGTGCAGAGTGTATTTGTGAACTATGTTTAGCGCCTCACACCTGTACTCATAGAAAGAGGAGTACGTTTTACATAATGAAGAGTGTTGAAGGACTTCATCATAAAGCAAGTCTGTCTCAGTGTCAAAATTCTGTTGTACTGTTGCCTGAATTATATCAATCATGTCTTCATAGAACTGTTTACCAAGTCCTTCAATGTAGTGGTTCTCTACTTCTTGTGAATAACCAAGTTTCATGTCACAATGAGTAACAGAAGTGTATACTCTCAGATTAGATGCTGCAACAATAGTAGGAATAAATTCATCCCGGAGTTTGATCAATTTCTCATGGGCTTCTGGATCCCGCAGAACTTTCCCACCTATATGAATTACATCCATGTATTTTCCCATCTCTGGAATTTTAACAAAACGTTCAATGTTGGCAATTTTCCGAATGTAACAGACACACTTCTTCAGGAAAGCTGGTGTTTGTTTTCCCAAGGCAAAATCAAGCTCATCTTCAACAGCTGGAGGGAATAAAAAAAGAAAATAGGAAAACTGTTAACTTCCTTCAAAACAAACAGAGGAAAAAAATCTCTGTTCCCTCTAGATGAACAAACAAACAAAAAATACTGTATGCAAAATGTATCAGGTGCAGTTTTATTTAGTACTAGCTATAATACAGGACTCAGCCTCAAGCATGTATAAATTTACTTTTCTCCTCTTTTAAATTATGTGTGAGAAATGACAATCAAAAATATACTTTGATAATTGTGGAAATATTGCTAGGCTAGATTATGAATGGGTGCATAGATATAGAATATTTTGTGTACGTATTCTGAACTTTACCAGAGGAAAGATATCTCTTTGCTTGGCTGTGTTTCATTTTTCCTTTTTCATGCAGCAACTTCACAGCAGTCTTAAAAATCTTCTTAATCTCTTCTGATATGTCCTTCCATTTGTTCTCATTCATAGAATTTGAAGATGATTCCATCTTTTAAAAATATTCATAGTTAAACAGTAGCTGTAACATCAGTTTCTACAACTTCAGAAAGCAAAGGATTAATATTTAAGGTAATGATATACACAAGAAAGGAGAATACAGTTAATAATATAATGCATACATTTAAAAAAAACCCTCCAATATATTCACTCTTAACCTTTTATATTGGACAGATCATAATTTTACATTATAAGTTGTCCTGAATATAAAACATAAGACTTCCTGACATAGTGCACAAAACTAAAATGTGAACATTATTCAGGGGGTAAATAAGAATAACCAGTAAAATATGAAGAGAAAGTGGGTTTTTGGGTCAGGCCTGGAGTACTATTACTATGGTTCATTCCATTATGACCCCTAAATTGTTTTCAAATGATGCTGGTGAATTCCTTCCACTGTGACCAATCTATGTAGGTTTTTTTATTAAGGACATGAAGGTAATTTACCGTATTATGATTGTTCTTCAGCATTTCAGATTTTGGTCTGAGGTAATATGCTGGTGGCACTGCATTTTCATCTCTACAGTACCACTCTTCCAAAATCCTTGTCTCTAGCTTTGCCTCCACAGCAGCATCTAGGATCATTTCAAATTCCGATGATTCAACTTCTCCAGGTATTCGGATGGTCCCATATTTTTCTCCCACCAGGCCCTGTGTATTTACAACAAAGTATGGGTTTAGTGTCCCTTTCCAGTGATGCTAAGACCCTAGTCAGGATATGGCTAAATACTTTCATAAGAATCAACATGGCATTAACAACAGTTCTATCACTTTGAAGTTACGAGGAAAGTAAATAAATATAGTTAGGCTTTGTAGAATTGGATTTTTATTTTTTTATACTTTCGATGGCTAATATCAATGTTCATTTTAAAGCATTTTTTCCAATTTTTACCTATTTAAATTTCCATAGTTCTGGGGAATTATAGGGGTGTCAGGCAATAATTATTTAATGAAATAGACATTAAGATTCAAAAGTTAAAGCTTTATAACCATTAAAACACAATCTATCAGTCTCACGTCAACACATACAAAGTAAGTATCTGAGTTCTTCAGTAGCATTTTTTCTTTCTTTGCCTCTCTGTAAATTACTATTATCTATGGAAATATTTTTTCATCAGTTTGAGTGTGTACGGTGAAATCAATGGCTACAGACATTTACTGATAAAAATCAAATCCTTCCGAGCCTAAATATAGCAGAAGATGAATTCTTACTAGGACTATTGTATTGAACTGCAGTTTGGTTATAAGGGCTTGGATATTTAGTATCTTTCTTAATAATTAATGGTAACAGAAAAACCGATGAAGTGAGCTGTAGCTCACGAAAGCTTATGCTCAAATAAATTGGTTAGACTCTAAGGTGCCACAAATCCTCCTTTTCTTCTTTCTAAGGATCAGGGACACTGAAATTCCGCAAATGAAAACAAATACTCAAAATATATTTTATTAGGGAACCAACTATATATTCATATGATATCATGGTACAGAACATAGGTTGCCATGAAAATCCTGTGTGGCAGTGACAATGAAAACTCCTCTGTTTGTACTAGGTAGAAAAGAAGCACCAGGTTTTTCAGCATAAGCGGTTACTAGCCACATTGCTCTTTGAGTACTCCAGGTGTTCAAAGTGGTGAAGAGCTGAACTCTAAGCTGTACTAATCTTTTCCTTTTACAGCCAGCTCTGTGCGACTACAGCGATCATGCCAGGGCTGGATATGCCAGCTTTATGGCCAGAATCCGCCAATGGCAGTGTGGGAGAAAGTAGCTGAGCTGCACTGCACTGGAGAATCTGGCTCCTGGCCTCTCTTAGAAACGATGATATGTTGTTATCTAAAAACATAAAAATCTAAAGTTTTCAAACATTTTGGCTGAGTCACTCATTATAGACATGTATTTTCGAGGTAACTTTCTTCCCGTTTTTATGAGCGTGGTCATCCTTAATGTTGTTCATAAAGTGTGCAGATCTGGATCATGGCCTCCTTGACTTCTATGCCTTCCTCTTATTTTCTGCAGTTGAATGTATGTTTTCATTTTGATGAAAAGTCACATGGCATATTCAGCCTGATAACCATAAAGCCGTATTTTTATAATATTAGTAACAGCAACGAATACCCAGATTACAATTTAAGAAACGCAAGCTGCGTCACTGCCTTGAGAACTCTCATTAGCAGAAAATGCTGAAGATATTTATCCAAATAGCTACCTGGTGAATGAACGAATGAAAAAAAAAGAAAAGAAAGAGAAAAACTGGTCAAAACTAACTTAAATACTCAGGTGCACCCATTTTCTGTATTAAGAGAAGAATTGTTCAGAATCTCAGAGCTGAGACTGTGGTACCTCAGGAGTTAATTCTGTTCCAGGGGTTATGATGGGGTTATAACTCTTTTAGCTAATATATTCCTGGAGGTAGCACCTCACCAGTATTCTACAGAATGAGCATTGGTCGGATAATCATATAGGAGATACAGCTCCAGATAGAGATTTTCAAATCTGCAGCTAGCTGAGATTAATTTTGGACACTATGGGTTGCTAGTAAATATTAATATTTTATTATTCTTTCGGTATTAAACTCATGATTTCTTGGCCAAATATCCTAAAGTCTTTTCTGTGTTAGCCAAAAGTGATGGTTCAATTCTTACGTGAAGGAGTTTTTGTTTTGGACAAATGAATGTCTTCGTCCTAGCAGGCCTGTACTGAGTTATACACTCTGTACTCTGAACTTCAGCTGACTCTTGTGTGTTGTCAGTAAGCTTTAACTGGACCATAGCATATTGTTAAATAATGGATTGTGTGTCCTTCAACTCTATGGACATGTGGACACATTTCCCTAAGAGTCCAAAGGAACTGCTTGGAACTGGTACGGGGCAGGTGTTTCCTGTGATTATTAAAATAATAATCTGCCGAAAGATGCTTTTAGTTTATCAGGATTTAGACTAGCAGATTATTTCTTTCATAATGACTTAGTTACAGATATCTTTTTCAATTAATAAAATAATGGATGGTTGAACAGATGTTTTAGCCAATTGTGTGAACCAGATACCATGAAAAAAAGTCCCTGGCCAATAGATAATTTTGTCTCTTTTCTGTAAACTCATGTAGTATATAAAGAGATGACTGTAGTTATAGATGCATATTGTAGTGGACAAAATGACGTAACTGATAAGGGATGCTCATAAATGCTCTGTAACTAATAAAATTAGTAATTGACAAAATGGACAAGGAACATGTGGTATAGCAGATGTGTTCTTTAATCAATGTATCGGCAAAACATTTAATGCATGGATTAATGGCTAAGCATTAAGGCTAATTGTGGTCACAAGTGGTCCCAGTAGTGATAAGTTAGTTAGAAATATCATTGGCTTTTTGATTCAAAATAAGATCAAGCATGAGAGAGGATTTTTCTTTGTTCTGAACAGTATCTAATGGGTCAGTTTGAGGTAGTTAGTCAGAAGTGAACTGAAGTAAAGCTGCCATCACCTCTCCAGTTACAGAGAGTTGGTATGTTTTCTGTATAATGCTGTATTAAGGACTGATTGATTGACAGTCATACTTAAACAAGCCTTCAATGGAGTTAATTATTTGACACCATATCTTAGTAAATCCAAACACAACAGGGTGAAATCCAGGCCCACTGAAGTCAGTGGGAGTTTTGCCACTGACTTCAGTGAGGCCAGGATTTTACCCTGTATACTAAGTTTGATTTATCTTCTTTTAGTGGTTAGTTTATGTAGATAAAGATTTTGAGGTAAATACAAAGAGGTTAAAGAGAGGGAATAAATTAATGGGAGGGAAACAGACAGAATTTGATATGGCTCTCATTTAAGGAATCCTTATGTAGATACTTCCTTAGACATGCACATGTATACAGTTGTGACCCCCAGTGCCAACTAGCAGAGGGCACAGGGGAGCACACAGGTTTTCCAGGGATCCCTGGGTTGGATATCTGCATCATAATTCACCAAAGGTGGCATGTGAGGTGTCTACCTGTATGGATGATATTTAAGGAATGATATATCTGTATGGAAAATTATGTTCTTAAGGTCTTGGAGTTAAGGTAGATCACCAGGAGGTGACAATGTTCCTTTCAGGCAGGTGATGACAGACACCTATCTCTCTGTTCATCCATTTGTGTATTGTATGCCTCCAGTCACTGTATGCCTATTTGCATACTGAATCACAGGCAAAAGAAGAGATTGCTTATTCTGTAGATTTTCTCACTTGCAGATTTTTCAAACAGTGGGAGGTGGGGGTGTCCTGTTTATGAATAAAGACAAAGGATTTTTCTGGTATATCTTGGAGTGCCAAGTGACACAATGAGTCCTTCACTGAAAAGGCAAGCTGACAAGCCTGCTTGTCTCACGAAAGGAGGGTCATAGCCAACCTGGCTGTAAAGTGCTGTGAGGATTTTGGGTGACCAATACTCTCTGAGAGTATCTTGTTAATTCAGCCTAGGGTCCAGAAAGCATGTTACGATTTTATTTTTTGTTACCATTTTTTCCCAATACTTATACTTGCTACTATTTGAATCTCTATGCTTTGTTAAATAAACTTATACTTGATTCCACTATAAACATATGTAGGTGCTGTGTGTTAAGTTGAGCGGTGATCTGAGGTGGAACTGATAAGCTGGGCTGCACTTGCTTCTTTAGAAGTAGTGAATCTGTGAATTCTGAGTATCCAGCGGACCAGGGGCTGGGCATTCCAGGGGGACACTTGGAGGGCTCGAGGGTTGGGGTGTGCCAATAGCTAGCCTGTAGAGTAACAGTGAGGCCTAGAGGGGAGTGCTTGTGCTGCCTGTGGCCGGAGGAGTTGGGGAGCAGACCCACGGCAGGCACAGAGGAGACTTTCTTCCACTAAGGGCAGGTACCTTAAAATCATCAGCCTTGGTTTTGTAGAAAGCTGGTTGGAGAAATCAGTCTTGCTCAGTCAGAAGAGTTAAATAATCATCCTTCTGATGAAAGGAGAATGTTTTGATTATATAAATTTCTCTAGTTTGTGATCATTTCTAATTTGCACTTTTCCCTAAAAAGATCCACATCTCTTCCCACAATGGGTAAACACATTGCAAAGTTTAGACGTTCATTCTCCTAATCTACTTTTTAGAATCCTAGGTTTTCTGTAGTTCTGCAGCTGCACAGTGTGATGTTCCCCCTGGTGTTATCTGGACGGGTGATCTGCTAGGTCACTCCAATCCTCGACTCTGGGAGCCAGCCTTACCCTGCTCTGCTTTGAGAACCCCCACTCCTGGGCTCTGGCATGTAAGCTGCTCCTTGGATTGTGCAACCGAATGACATTAGCCAATATCTCCAGTCCCAGACACAACCCTAGAAACCTCCATCTTGCAGTGTCTAGTTATGTCTGCTGGATGCTGCAAGCTTATATGAGTCCATCAATTTAACAAAGAAGTTGATATGTAGCAGGCTTGTTATCCCAAGGGGAGTCTCTGACACACTTCAAACCAAACACACTATTACTATAACATTACTGTAACAACAATTACTATAACATCTCTATAACAACAATGCTCAGTGCATCATGAGCCTTCCGAAGACATCTGACATGACAAACTTTGAATTGGATACCGCACAATCATTTTACAAGGATGTGTCCCCGAGGTACAGAGCATCACACACAGATTAAGCAGGAAATAACAACCCTTCCTCTTCTGCTGCTGCTTCTTCTGCTTCAGGAAAAAATAACTTTTTCTCTGTCAGACTGAAATTCAGCCTTGTGCAGATGGCCAATACAAAGCTTATGCACTATTCCAGTCCAGTGTAGGTCATACATAGGCCTTGTGAATTTCACCCTCTGCAGAACTCCACTGTATGGATTTTGCAGTTACTTTTTATGTCGATTATTAAATGAAATTACCAACGCTGTACTTTTTCTGTATTTGGGCCCCGTAAATTCAATGAGGAGTTTTGCCTGAGCAAAGATGGTAGAATTGGCCTTTCATTAGCAATACTAAAATGTCTAAGTGTCTGCTGCATTTTTATGTTATATTTAAGGCTGTAAGAAAATCACAGGCCATGATTTGTTGCAGAAACTGCAACCTTTAACACACATTGCCTCTTTTCATAGTTGCCGCAAATTTGAGTGAGTAGCATTGTGACCTGGGGCACTGGGTCGCAGTGTCACTCAAATTTGTGTTTATCATGGTTTTTATTTTGGTTTTTTAAACAGTTTTTTTATAGTACTTGAACCGACCGCAGCAAAATCACAACTATAGCAAACTGTGGCTGCAACTTTTGAACCAAAAACCATAACTTTCATACAGCCTTATATGCAGATTACTGCAGCTGACTTAATTAATTCAAGTTATTCTTAAGGAGTCTTTCCTAATGGAATCTGTACACTTCCCTTTTCTCTGGTACAGTCTGTATTGTTATGTCTCCACAGTACTGGAAGTAATAAAAAAAATTAAGCAGTCTTTTAAGACGAGGAGGCAGGTTCTTTATTCTATATCTTATCTAAAGCTATCATTGCAATGGACATTACCCAAACAGTCATGCATCACTAGATCATCATTCTGAGTGGTGGAGCAAAGCACAAATAGAACACTGATATGGGTGTGGATAGGCTATGGAAGACTCTTAGCAATGGCTTTTTAATAAAGTTGAGGCATACACAGATTTTATTTAAAAGCTTTTTAATTATTTTTAACTGAACGCTAATACAGTAGAAAGAAAAGGAGTACTTGTGGCACCTTAGAGACTAACCAATTTATTTGAGCATGAGCTTTCGTGAGCTACAGCTCAATTCATCACGAAAGCTCATGCTCAAATAAATTGGTTAGTCGCTAAGGTGCCACAAGTACTCCTTTTCTTTTTGCGAATACAGACTAACACGGCTGTTACTCTGAAACTTAATACAGTAGAGGGGACACATGTATTGCTGCCTGTCGTTACTCTGTGGATGGCATTGTCCGTACCTACTTACGTGACTGATGTCATTTGAAAAAACAGCCACAGGAGAGAAGGAATAGTATTTGCCCATCAAAATGTACATACAAAAGAACATCCCCCATCTGTTATGGGGATAGAGACCAGTCAGTAAAATGAGCATATACAAGAACAGAAAGCTTGTGCCACTCTGCGTGAAGTCAAGCTTTCTTTGTAGAAACATTTCCCTACCCCTTGCATTAGCTGAATAATGGAGAAGCTTTAAAAATTAGTCTGAGAAGAGAATATGCATTCTGTCGAGAGAGAAATGCAATGTACCACGAAAGTAGCAGCAGTTGCGGGGGTGAGAAGGAAAGAGAAATCTGAGTGAACTTACAGCATGGTGACAAGCTGCAGCCCAGGACAACAGGGCTGGCTTTGTTGATACTCTGTATTTAGGATAACCTGGAGCCAACAGCTATAGGGCAACAACAAAAGTGAACAACACACTGTGTGAGGAGACTATGTGTGAATGAACATTCCATCACTTAGAAGGAGGTGGCTGAGGGTGGAAGGGAAGCTACTTAAGGGTAAATCCATATAGGTACCCCATTTCCATTAGAAAGTTTTCCCAAGGTCTTCTCAAGGAAATGGAGGAATAGGAGCCAGCTGCAGTGCACATTGCAGAGCTAGGCTCCTCTATTCTTCTCCTCACTATAGTACAGAATATTTTGAAAAGGGAGGGCAGATTGTTGTCTAAAAAGGGAATCCTCTGTGGAATTCTGGGTTCCTTTGTGGTCCAGGCACACTGAAAAAAACTGGCAGAACTGGATTACTATTAGAGATGGCACCATTTTAAAGGGTGGGAATGGGAGTGTGCCTGATGTAGATTTAGCAACATTGCCAATTAGTGGTGGAAAGATAGTACAGCAGTCCCAGATAAGTAATTATTTCTTTATATATATTGCTGTTTGTCTTCTCTTCACTTTCTCTGTATTAGAAAAGAAGTATACTTTTTGTTATATAAATAAATAACAATATACTAATGGTGTTGTATTCCTCTGGCTTCCTTCTGTGCTCACTGGGGTTTTTTTGTTTTTTGTTTTTTAAATCAAACTAAGAAGGGGGTGGGGAGAGACTGGAAGGGTGCAAAGAGTGAACTGGCCAAATACAGGGAGAATTAGAGGTTCATAAAACTGGTATTCAGTTTCTAGGTATATCATTTCAGGATAGGGCAATGTAAGGCCCTGAGATCTTATGCAATAGCTGAATTCTTGCCAAGATGTCAGTAGGAGGCTAGCTACAATGTGGTATCAATACGTGGCTCGAAGTGTCCACCTGAAAAAAAATGTCTAGATAAAGAGCATTGTTTGGTAAAGAGCATTGTTTGGTAAAGAGCATGTTTTCTAATCATTCCAAACTAGTCTGAGTCTACAATCCAGTTTCCAGACAATAATTTCATGGTGACAGTGTGAGTCATTGAACATAACATTTCTCCCATTTTCTGAAGAATGACATAAATAACTGACATTTTTCTTAAAGAAACAAATGTCAGATCCCAATATGAGGACCAGATAGTACAATGCATAGCTTTGTAAAGAGAATAGTGTTCAAATGCTGCATTAAGTCACACACAAAAATTAGTTTGGTGGCCTCATAGGACATTTCTCCACAGTGACATCCTTGCTCATGATCCACTGTAGTAGTTAGCAAAAATAGCAGTGTCTGCTAAAAAAAAGTCCGAGGACTGTAACCAGTATTCAGTAGACTGGAAGCTTGCACTTGCTTGCCTGCACCTTGCCTAACTTTAGCCAATGATGTCTTTCAATTTCCTTAAGCACCAAAATGAGAGAGAGACAAAAAATACTCCCTAAAAAATCCAACAACTTCTGCCCTACTAGGATGTAATATTGTATAATAAATCAGATCCTAAGCTGGTATAAACATACATAGCTCTACACCACCTGAGGATCTGGCTATATAAATACAATCTAATGCAACACCATATGTACAAATACAAAAATAAATCAATACAGTTCAAAAAAGATTTTTCGTGTTTGATGTCTCCTCATATTAAGTCCACCAAAAAAAAAGGGGGGAATATTGTCATTGACAACCCCTGTGAAAAATGACAGTATCTTACAGTCATGATCCAAACAATACATTTTACAATATTGATATGACAGTGTTTTGTGTGATTGTCAACTATAGAAAATGAGTATTTTTTTAAAGGGAAACGTTACTAAGAATATTTGTCCTACATTATATACCAGGAGACAGCTTGATATGCAGATTCATGAATTAAATCTCCCACACGATAACGCATTAACTTTTAATAGCAAAACAACAAATTACAGAATCATTAAATTGGAGGTGATTGAAATGTTTAATGCTGCCAGGGCGACCAATGCTGCCTCAGCAACCAATTGTATCTAGCTGGGGTTTGCATAATTAACATAAACTGTAATATAATGCCAAGAACAACCTCAGCAGTATCTCTGTTAGCTTTGTTAAGCCTGGGGCCAAAGCGACCATTAAAGGAAGATTAAACAATTATTATTTAGATCCAGATGGGAAATGTTTTTCTTCCCCTTTCCCGTGGTGTATGAATATACTCATATTACAGATGTACTCCTAGTCACAACAGAAGGAACAAAACTGAAATGATTTGGGTTTGCTCTTCAGTCATGACAGATTCACAGTGCATGTGGTGTAATTATTTCAGACACTTCATCACCAAAATGGTCACAGACATTTATACTAGCAGCTTTTCTGAATGCAGAACCAGTGTGACTTTTAGGTTAACTTGCAGTTCTCTGAGATAAAGTTTATGATAAAGTTTAATAAGAACTGTTATGTCACAGGAAGTTGTACGAGTTACTAATCAGCTTCGTTCATCTAATTTTTGAGGAAATGACACAGTAAGACCTGCAAACCAAGCCAGTTTAAAAAGCTAGGTTTCCTCATGATCTGTGTAGTAATCTCAGATACTATTTATTGTAGTCACTATAATTCCTTGCTTCACTACTAAAAGAGAAAGTGGCAGATTCAGCGAATATCCAGTTTTGTTAATGTTGGATGGATTAGAACAGGAGCTAAAATTGATGATCTCTTGCTGGACCTTATAGGTAAGTAGCAGGGCTCACTCTCAGTCTTTATGATGCTCTGAATTTGGCACTGAAAATGGACACAATTAGTTTTTTCCACTGGTTGACTGTGTCTCTTTTCACAGAAATCTCATGGTTGCCGGCTCTCTTTTCTATTAACTTTTTAATGGGATACTATTCTAAGAAATCATACTTGGAAGAATCAAATATAATTGGTTCATTTTTATAATCTTCCTATTATCTAAAGGCAAATAATACTTTTAACAACAATCTTGTGTCAAGTAGCCATTTTGCTCTGAGAAATATGTTTTGATTGCACTGATGCTTATCATGATGCTCACCTATTTATCACCAGACAGCCTCCCAAACATCAGTGCAATCAAAACATATTTCTTGGCATCACCAGGGGTGTGTGGCAGGGGGAGACGGGTAAACTTCAACAGTGGTGCAAAAATGGTTAATACAATTATAATTTATTGTGATAATTTTTGGTAATTGTAAACCTAACTTTGCCTTTACTGAAGTTTAGAAGATTTTTGTAATTACAAATTCATACATGTGCACATATATGGCTTTGGAAAATAACCATTCTTATGCTTATGTTTTTAGCTATTTATTTTACTGAAAGTAATAGTTAAGCCAATTAAAGACACCCCTAGGAAATCTCTGCTTTCTCCCAATTAGTGAGAGGTGTGAAAAGCTTCAAGGAGAAGACTTCCTCCCTGGCGATACAGCTAATACTTATCACTTTCATGTCCAATTGCAGATTTTGGAATGCAGTTTTTCAATGACTATTTTGTTGTAATATTCTATGTAGTTTATTTTATGTGATGTTAGAGCTATCTATTAGTTATTGTGATTTTTGTTTTTGTATAGAGGGTTTGGTAGGAGTTTTTAATTGTGAGTGAAGCTACTGTAGACTAACATTGGGAACTATCTGGTTAAAAGCAAACACCTAACAGGACTGTCTTCTTGAAGAGACACTCTTCCCTTAGTTAAAGGAAATTTTCTAGGATTTCAGAGAAAAGGATGTGTAGCACCTGGTTTATCAAGGACACGAAAGCTAGGTCAGGAGCCTCTTATCATACCTCTTCCCTCTGTTCCCTGCCCCTCAAGTAAAAAAAATATTCTATGGGGATATTAAAATGATATTGTAATTAAAGATATTACCACCTTCTCTTGTAAAACACCAGGTGGTTTTTAGACCATGTATTCCTGGAGAGGAGACCTAAGCTAATCCCTTGGTAAACAGAAAGAAATAGTGGAATTTAATTTGGAATTTGAGACTTACATTGATTAATTGCTTGTTTTAAGACAGCTCCTTGAGTGGCTTTTTAAGTAACTGAATGTAAATACTTTAGTTGGGATCACTTGCCTTTGGTATATCAAGGATAACCAACAATTTATAAATGGGCAAACAGGATTCACCTATCCTTAAACAAAATGCCTTGCCCATCTATAAACAGTTTTGGTTATCTATAATACACTAAAATAGGACTCTCTGTGATTTTGAAAATATAAATTCTGCTCTTCTCTTACCTAGAGAAGAGCGCTCCCATCTGGGTAGGTTTACTCTTAAACTGCAATCTCTGTTAACAGCTTTCCATAGAAAGGCATCAGTGTTTGCTTGTGTTTGTTGTTTTGAATTTTCTTTCTTTTAATAATAACATAGTCATAGTTAATCATTGCAATTACTTTGTCCTAAGGCATGGAAAGAACCCCATGTGACTAAGATAGTGGGTGTCAGATCCCTGAATTGGCACTATAAACAAAACAATTATGTTTCTCTAAACTATAAATTTTAGTAATTTGGGGGGATAAAATTAACTGGTGCACGACTTGAAACACCACTTTCTACTTCATGTTTGAGTGTGCAAAACCCACATTTGTATATGCAGAACTGTCTATAGGTTGCATGTTCAAGTCAGTTACGGCAACTACAGTCTGACTCTGATCCATGCACTTACTCCATTTGTGTGCACAAATACGTATTTTACACATGTTAACAGGTACACTGACAAATCAGGGAGCTTTTCTTAAAGTCTAGACCACAAATGGTCAGGATCTCAGTTTTACAAGGAATTTTATAATAAAGGCATTCTGTTTAACCTCCCATTCAAATGAAACCCCACCGCACTAAGCCAGCAGATTTCTTTGTTTTTTTGATATGTTATAACTTTAAATGCATCCTGTAGAAATTATGCTTTATACTATCTTTCAGATGTTGGAAAAATCATTTGAAAAAATAAAATAAAAAATAAAATAAAGAGTCTGACAGACTTATTTGTTTCTCCAAAATAAATGACACAATCATTGTTGAGTTTAATTATTATGAGAAACAGAAAAGAACATTTCATTGTTTTATTCCTCAAGGGAACAATAGCTGCTCCTTTATGACCTCAAAACAGAAATGCCAATACCTTAGACAATAGCGAATGCTTTGAATAAAATGTTTATTTAAATTTGTTTTTAATGCACTAATGATCACAGTAAAAGCAAAATAAATATTTGAATTACTTAAGGAGCTCAGTAAAGTACCCATTTGTCATCAGTTTGTAAGGGCCCATCACAAACTACTAAACTGACATTAGCTGAAGCCATGTTGCAGAGAGTTGTACCAAGCCACTTCATCCAAGCCAAATTTTGGGAAGATGAAAGTAATACAAGTGGTGGCTGAGAGATGTTATGAACATGGTTTACTTTGTTTTGACTGTGTAGACAGAAGTGGTGATGTGACGAGCTATACAGACTGCTGGGCTGCACCTTGGCCTCCTGATCAAGGAAGCAGTAGTGTGCTCTCTGAACAGACCCTTTTAGCTGCTTTTCAGGCTGTTAAGCAATCAAAGGTCATTGGAGAGAAGGCAGGTTGCTCCCCTTGAATAAAACCCACCAAAAATGCTACCATCAGGTGGCTTAAAAAATAGGTAGAAAAGTTATATCCCTGGATTTCTAGGATTTACGTATCATCGTGTCTCCAGAGCAGTGCAATAGAGTGGTAACTTTTCTGCTGCAGCCTACTGGAGAGTGGGCTTGGACTCAGCTACAGGAGACCTGGGTTCTCTTCCGAGCTCTGCCGCTAGTCTGATGTGTGATATTGGGCATGTCATTGTGCCTGTCTGTACCTCAGTGTCCCCATCTACAAAATGGAGATAACGATCCTTCAGAAAGTACTTTGATATCTACTGATGATAAGAGCTAAGTATTATTAAAATTGAGCCTATTGATCTGATGGTGTTAACATTTAAAGGCACTTGTGATTATTCACAAATTATTTTGTACAGCTCACTGCATAGTATTTAATCCAGAAACATGTACGATTCTTCCTTTCCTTATCCCTACTACAGGGAGTACCTGGTGTGGACGTCATATGCCTTTGTGTTTCAAGAACATCAGATCATTGGACTCATAAGACAGCTTGGGTTCCGTTGCACCAAAGATGAAAGCTGGCTGCTGAACTACATCCTAGGAAATCAGATTGGACTGGAGAGGGCAGCGGGGTTCCTGGGAAGACCCTAGATTGAAAGGAGAAATGAACCCTCCAACCCTATCCCATACGAGTACCATTCCTGCCCCGCTAGGAAAGGGGATAGAGTGGTAGTAGGATGGTTCTGAACTTTTATACCAAACTTTCAGAAATTATGATCTGGGATTGGTTCAGGATAATGATAAAGGTAAGGAGTGATTCTTCTTTGAATGAACCACTTCACTCATCTCTAATCTTTACCTGCATTTTAATATTTCCATTTCTCAAAGCTTTTGTCTCCCTACAGTGGAGCTAGATTAGAGATTATGAAAGATGATTCCCCAGCACAGTGAAAGGGAGGAGATAACTATCTAAAAGTACATCAAACACCATAGAAATCTATTTTGCTTATTTCACAGGAAATCCATGCTGTATCTCTGATTTACAAAGCAACAACATAAGGCCCCCCTTAAACCAGTGGTCCCCAAACTTTTCACATCATGCTCCCCAACCCTATCCCACTCCCCACAAGGAACTGGGGCCAGGAGCGGGGCTGTGGCTTGGGGTTGGTGGTGGACCAGGGATAAGGGGGCCCCAGCTGGGGGTCGGTCTGGTGCCAGGAGTGAAACAATTGCTGGGAGTGGAGCTGTGGCCAGGGGCCGAGGCTGGGGGCGGGGTTGGAGGTGGGAGCAAAGGGGGCTGGGTGGTGCTTCCTCTTCACCCCCCTGTGGGGGTTAGCCTAGGCCCTGAAGATTCCTCCAAACCCTCCTGTTTGGGGACCACTGCCTTAAATGGATATAATAATGTCCCCACAAAGAGGTTGCAATGATTTAACTCAATCAGCTTCAAATCTGATTTAGCTAAATCACTAACGTTCTTCTGTAGAAAATGCCACTGACATGTTAATGCTAATGAGGAATTGTGATGGGGTGTCTATTCCGTAGAAGTGATGAAAGGGTTAAGTGGAGCTGGATAGCTCAATTACGCTACCTGGCTTCACCTTGTAGCTGCACCTTGCATGTGAGAGGGAGGGAAATGGAGGCTTCATGATGAAGCCCAGCTGGGGAAGATGGTGGGTAGTTTCTATAAAGAGAGGAAGCTGACTCATGAGGAGAAAGGTAAAGAACTCTGCAGCTCCTCTCTGAGTAACAGAGTGTGGGTCTCTGAGAGATGCAGAGCAGCGGGTGGAGCACGCAGTGGTGGTGAGCCCTGACAAAAGGACAGGATGTGGCAAGGTGTCTGATGAAGCAGATCTTGGCTGCAGTTTACAGGGTCACTGGACTGGAAGGCAGGGTAGAGGGTGGGCCTGAGTTTCCCTACCTGCTGCTGGGAATGAGGCCTCTGTTGTAAAGGGTTAAGAATGACCGAAAACACTGGGAGAAGCGTGTGAGAGTGGGCAGAAGTTGCTTTCGTTGTGGCTTGTGTTTTACTTTTGAGCTTGGTTAAAAGACTCAAGGAAGAAGTTTTTGGGCCACTCTGATGGAAGACAGGTTTCAGAGTGGTAGCCATGTTAGTTTGTATCAGCAAAAAGAACGAGGAGTACTTGTGGCACCTTAGATACTAACAAATTTATTTGAGCATAAGCTTCTGTGGGCTAAAGCCCACTTCATCAGATGCACCAGTCCTCGCTTACAGACAGTCTCCCAATCTGAAGGAAATACTCACCAGCAACCACACACCAGACAACAAAAACACTAACCCAAGAACCTATCCTTGCAACAAAGCCCGTTGCCAACTCTGTCCACATATCTATTCAAGGGATACCATCATAAAACCTAATCACGTCAGCCACAATATCAGAAGCTCGTTCACCTGCACATCTACCAATGCGATATATGCCATCGTGTGCCATCAATGCCCCTCTGCCATGTACATTGGTCAAACTGGACAGTCTCTACGCAAAAGAATAAATGGACACAAATCAGATGTCAAGAATTATAACATTCAAAAACCAGTCGGAGAACACTTCAACCTCCCTGGACACTCAATTACAGACCTAAAAGTCGCAATTATTCAACAAAAAAACTTCAAAAACAGACTCCAATGAGAAACTGCAGAACTGGAATTAATTTGCAAACTGGACACCATTAAATTAGGCTTGAATATAGACTGGGAGTGGATGAGTCATTACACAAACTAAAAACTATTTCCCCATGCTAATTTTCCCCCTACTGTTACTCACACCTTCTTGTCAACTGTTTGAAATGGGCCATCCTGATTATCACTACAAAAGTTTTTTTTCTCCTGCTGATAATAGCCCACCTTAATCGATTACTCTCATTAAAGTTGGTATAGCAACCCCCATTTTTTCATGTTCTCTGTATGTATGTATATATATAGATATATATCTTCCTACTGTATTTTCCACTGCATGCATCTGATGAAGTGGGCTTTAGCCAACGAAAGTTTATGCTCAAATAAATTTGTTAGTCTCTAAGGTGCCACAAGTACTCCTCGTTCTGATGGAAGAGGAGCCCTGGAAGGGTGGAAACCCTCTGATTGATAACCACTGTTAGGTAGCACACAGTCCTTTTGGGACACTGATACCCTGGAAGGGATGAGACTTGTAAGTGGCTTGCGTAGAGTCATGAAAAGAGACAGATAACTCCACGGCTGGACTGGCTGTCAGCCGTGGGTGCCTTGCTCCAATGGTAAGTCAAATCTTCCACACAAAGACCGCTTTGGGAGGTGTGTGTATGTCCTAGCACACGCTAAGTAAAGCAATTGTCATACTTCATGTAGATCAGAGAGGGCCCTCCAGCAGTTTTGCCGAGTGCGTTATCTGGCGTACAGATGTTCGGATTTGCATTTGGTTTCTCTCCAGCAGGGGTCACTTGGGATGATTGTTGTTATTTTGATTACAGTAGTGTCCAAAATGTGCAAGGTGCTGTGCAGACACATAAGAAGAGACAATCTGTGCCCTAAATAGCTTATAGTCTAAAAGACATGAGAAAAGGGGGAAAGGGATACAACATAAACTTCAATTTTTTTTTATAGATTCCAAGGCCAGAAGGGACCTTTTGTGATCATCTAGTCCAGGGATGGGCAAACTATGGCCTGTGGGCCATGTCTGTCCCATCAGATGTTTTTATCCGGCCCTCGAGCTCCAGCAGGAGCAGGGTCGGGGGCTTGCCCCACTCCACACGTGCCATGGCTCCCGGAAGCAGTGGTATGTCTCCCCTTTGGCTCCTACACAGAACCACGGCCAATGGGAGCTGCAGGGGTGGCGCCTGCAGACGGGTCAGTGCACAGAGCCGTTTGGCCGGCACTGCACCGCCGTGTAAGAGCCGGAGGGGGGACATGCTGCTGCTTCTGGGAGCAGTGGGGGCAGTGCCTGCAGACGTGGCAGCGTACAGAGCCACCTGGCCGTGCCCCCACATAAGAGGGGGACATGCCGCTGCTTCTGGGAGCTGCTTGAGGTAAGTGCCGGCCGGAGCCTGCACCCCGACCTCCTCCTGTGCCTCAGGGCTGATTCCCCTCCTGTCCTCTGAACCCCTCAGTCCCAACCCGGAGCACTCTCCTGCACCCCAAACTCCTCATCCCCAGCCCCCCCCCCCGAACCTGCACCCCCAGCCGGAGCACCTTCCCGCACCCTGAACTCCTCATTTCTCACCCCACTCCACAGCCTGCACTGCCAGCCGGAGCCCTCACCCCCTCCAGTACCCCAACCCCCAATTTCATGAATATTCATGGCCCACCATACAATTTCTGTACCCAGTTGTGGCCCTCGGGCCAAAAGTTTGCCCACCCCAATCTAATCCAAGTTCCTTTATAACACCGGCTATAGAACTTTAGAGCACATCTTTTAGAAAAATATTCCATCTTGACTTAAAAATTGCTATTGATGGAGCCTTCATAAGTCTTACGGGAGCAAGGGTGAAAGACAGGGAACTGGCAGAGAGGATGAGCTGAGAGGAGCAAGGACGTAGGGAAAAGGAGAGGAAAGAGGGATCCTGAGGGTAGGGAAAGGAAGAGAAGAGGCAGCAGGGATAGTTGCAGAGGAACACGGAGGGCAGTGAGAATAACGTGGAGGAAATGAGAGAGAGGGAGGGTGCAGCAAACAACCAGTCATTAGAAAGGAACAGTGTTCAAAGGGCAAATTGTAAAATGCAAAGTGTGCTAACAATGTCTGGCATCTGGGAGGTTGCGAGGAGATAATATTACGTGGTGACTTATTCAGAGGCCAATCCAGTAGGGTGCTCTAAGGTGGTGTCTGAGTATGCCTACTGGACAGGGCCTCAGAGGCAAGATTGGTGGGAATGTCTAGTTTGAGAATCCCATGGGGGCTTAGGCATGAGTTAGGTGTCAGGACTTTGGTGGCTTTTAACATGCTAACTGGCAGACACTTAGATCCCTACGAAATTTAGGTACCTAAAGTGGCAGTTATGTACTTAAATCCCTTGGTGGAACTAGCCCTAATTGCCTATCAGACTCCACAACTGAGTCACTAACTCATTTCCATCTTCATCCCACCAAATGAGTCATTTTCACATTGTCTATCCTTTTCTGCAAGTGAGTGGGAGGTTGTCTGATTGGCATCTGATAGGAAAAATTTATGTAAAACTCAATGCCTTGAACGTAATTCCTACTGCGAGCCCGTAAATTCGTGTTATCTCTCTCTAACAGGTCTTATAACAGTTCAGTTATTGGAGGCTGGTGGTTTTGGGGGAAGAAAAACTCTATACTGTTCAGTAGTATAATAAGGCTGTTTTTCTCAGTAATGCATAGCCATTGTGCTGCTGTTCAGAAAGTGTTAATTAACAGTCTTTATCATAGACAGATACACATTTATGAAATCACTGTCTGCATGCAAGACCCCAACAAACCCCTTGACTTTGGAAAATCTAACGTCTGATACTTCTTGGCTAATTTCTCTTTGCTGTTTTTTTTTTCCTATTAGAGCTAAATAGCTAAATAGATTTGCAATTCATTGAGTCTGTGAATGATACCTTTTCTTTAAAATTAAATGCTAGGAAAATGATTTCACCACCTGAGTGGAAATAATACAGCCACCAATGACCAAAAGATAGATTGTGTCAGACCAACCTGATCTTTTTCTTTGAAAAAGATAACTGATTTTTTTAGACAAAGGAAATGCTGTAGATTTAATCATCCAGGATTTCAGTAAGGTATTTGATACAGTTCCACATATGAATTTATTAGTTAAATTGGAGATGATGGGGATTAATATGAGAATTGAAAGATGGATAAGGAAGTGGTTTAAGTACAATGGCTCACACTGAAAGGTGAACTGTCAGGCTGGAAGGAGATTACTAGTGGAGTTCCTTAGGAATCGGTCTTGTGACCAATCTTATTTAACATTTGTATTGCTGATGTTGGCACAAAAAGTAGGAGTGTGCTAATAAAGTTTGCAGATAACATGAAGTTGGGAGGTATTGCCAATATGGAGGAGGACTGGAATATCATACAAGATCTGGATGACCTTGAAAACTAAAATTTAATAATACAAAGTCTTGCATTTAGGGACTAACAACAAGAATTTTTGCTATAACCTGGGGGCATATCAGTTGGAAGTAACAGAGGAGGAGAAAGACCTGGATGTATTGGTTGTTCACAGGATGACTGAGCCACCAATGTGATGCGGCTATGAAAAAGGCTAATGCAGTACTAGGATGCATAAGGTGAGATATTTCCAGTAGAAACAGGAAAGTGTTAGTGCCATTATACAAGGCACTGGGGAGAACTCATCTGGAGTACTGTGTGCAGTTCTGGTCTCCCATGTTTAAGAAAGATTAATTCAAACTGGAACAGGTGCAGAGAAGGGCTACTAGGATAACCCAAGGAATGGAAAACCTACTTTATGAGAGGAGACTCAAAGAGCTTGGCTTGTTTGGCCTAACCAAAAGAAGACTGAAGGAAGATATGATTGCTCTCTATGAATACATCAGAGGGATAAATACCAGGGAGGGAGGGGAGTTATTTAAGTTAAGTGCCAAAGTGGACCCATGGACAAATGGATATAGACCGACCATCAATAAGTTTGGGCTTGAAATTAGATGAAGATCAGGAATGAAGTTCTGGAACAGCCTTCCAAGGGGAGGAGTGGGAGCAAAAAAAACTAGCTGGCTTCAAGACTCAGCTTGATAAGTTTATGGAGGGGATGATATGATGGGACTGCCTACAATAGCATGTAGCTGATCTGTGACTGCTAGCAGCAGATATGTCCAATGGCCAGTGATGGGACACTAGATGGGGAGAGCTCTGAGTTCCTACAGAGAATTCTTTCCCAGGTGTCTGGCTGGTGGGCCTTACCCACATGCTTATGGTGTAACTGATCACCATATTTGGAGTCAGGAAGGAATTTCCCCCCTGGTCAGATTGGCAGAGACCCTGGGTTTTTTTTTCCTTCCTCTGCAGTGTGTGGCATGGATCACTGGCAGGTTTATACTAGTGTAAATGGTAGATTCTCTGTAACTTGAAGTCTTTAACTCATGATTTGAGGATGTCAGTAACTCAGCCAGAGGTTAAGGGTCTATTACAGGAGTGGGTGGGAGATGTTCTGTGGCCTGCAATGTGCAGGAGGTCACACTAGATGATCACGATGGTCCCTCCTGACCTTAAAGTCTATGAGTCTAATGAGCCTTGCGTGACTTGGAGGAGGTGAGTATTATGAAGGGTGCAACAACAAGGCTAAAACTCCCTTTAAAGAGACTTGGGATAGACGAAGGCCCAATCGGGGTCCTTTATAATTTGGGACATCAGCAAAGGGCAGACTATTATGCTAGTTCCCCAGTATTTACTGTCCTGTCCTCTTCTCCCCCGCTATACTAGCTGGTTGTCAGATTATGCAAAAGGGATGGTACGTTTAAATGAATCTGTGGGATGGTCTGCTGAGAGCTGATCTTCATCTCCCTCCTCCAGTGAATGATGGAGAAAGGGATCAAACCTAAGGAGATAAATAGCTGAGAACAAAGAGGTCCATTAGTTGCTCCTAATTCTGTCACCTCTGATAAACAGGTATGTTAGGTCCCAAGATGGAAGTCAGGCTAGGGAGTCTAAGAATGGACATTAACAATTTTTATTTGGCTTATCTTTCTTAATGTTTCTACAGTACTTTGAACATTCAAAAGTGATATATGTGTTGTTATTGCAAAGCTTTCCAAAAGAATGAATAATAGGTTGTTAGGAAATTTTAATAAAGTTGTTTCTATATAGTCTGTTTTCATTTCCTGTTTCTCCTCTGTTGTATGATTTCAGTTTGGTGAATAGTATTAATAAATGCTATCGTTACTTTCCTCTAATATATGCATCATAAGTAAGTGTTTCCTCTCATGGCATCTCCTGGAGTCACCTTACTTAAAAGAGAAGAGAGAGCTCCAGTGCTTTCTTTCATGCTGTTCCCTATGCATGGAGGAAAACAATCCATCAATCACCACCTTATCCTCCTTCAAACCTACCTCTGCCACAATGTCTACAAATTATTGCTGACATCTTGACTATAAACTCTGTGGAGCAGGGACTGTCATCTTTGTTGTTTGTCTGGGCAGCACCTAGCACTATGGGGCTTTGATTCTTGACTGGGGTTCCTAGCTGCTACTACCATAAAACAAAGAATAACAATAATTCTGACCTTATTAGTTGGGAAGACTAAAGGCGCTGAAGATTCATATGTCCCTTCATGCTTCAACCATCATTCCAGAGGACATGTTTCCATGCTGATAATGGCTTGTTAAAAAAAAATGCATTAATTAAATTTGTGAGTGAACTCACAATTCTCCCCTAAGATGTCCCCTGCTCTGTTTTACCTGCATTCTGTCATATATTTCATGTTATAGCAGTCTCAGATGATGACCCAGCACATGTAGTTCATTTTAAGAATACTTTCACTGCAGATTTGAGAAAATGCAAAGAAGGTATCAATGTGAGATTTCTAAAGATAGCTACACCATTAGACCCAAGGTTTAAGAATCTGAAGTGCCTTCCAAAATCTGAGAGGGATGAGGTGTGGAGCATGCTTCCAGAAGTCCTAAAAGAGCAACACTCCGATGCGGAAACTACAGAACCCGAAAGAAAATCAACCTTCTGCTGGTGGCATCTGACTCATAATGAAAATGAACATGCTATCGAGCAGAACCCATCATCAGCACGGACACATGTCCTCTGGAATGGTGGTTGACGCGTGAGGGGACATATGAATCTTTGCGCATCTGGCATGTAAATATCTTGCAATGCCAGCTACAAAAGTGCCATGCGACTGCCTGTCCTCACTTTCAGGTGACATTGTAAACCACTTGTTTGTCTGAGTGATTGGCTGAACAAGAAGTAGGACTGAGTGGACTTGTAAGCTCTAAAGCAGGGGTGGGCAAACTTTTTGGCCCGAGGGCCACATTTGGGTTGTATGGAGGGCTGGGTAGGGAAGGCTGTGCCTCCCCAAACAGGCTGGCCCCCGCTCCCTCCCACTTCCTTCACAACCCCCTCCCCCGGCTCCTTGTTCCCTGACCACCCCCTCATCCAACCCTCCCCCCCCCGCTCCCTGTCCCCTGACTAACTGCCCCAACCCCTATCCACACCCCCGTCCCCTGACAGGCCCCCCGGGACTCCTACGCCTATCCAACTGCCCCCTGGCCCCTGACAGGTCTCCTGGGACTCCTACGCCTATCAAACCGCCTCCTGCTCCCCATCCAACTGCCCCCTGCTCCCTGTCCCCAGGACCTCCTGCCCCTTAGCTAATTCCTCCCCGCCCCCATACCATGCCGCTCAGAGCGGCAGGACTGCCTTATTGGAAAGCCTGGGAGGTGGAAGGGTGCGAGCTAATGCTGCAGGGGAGGGGGGCAGCAGGGGAAGGGCTGGGGGCTAGCCTCCCTGGCCAGGAGTTCAGGGGCCGGGCAGGACGGTTCCACGGGCCGGATGTGGCCCATGGACCGTAGTTTGCCCACCTCTGCTCTAAAGTTTTACATTGTTTTATTTTTGAATGCAGTTATTTTTTATACATAATTCTACATTTGTAAGTTCAACTTTCATAATAAAGAGAGTGCACTACAGTACTTGTATTAGGTGAATTGAAAAATACTATTTTTTTTACACTGCAAATATTTATAATAAAAATAAATATAAAGTGAGCACTGTACACTTTGTATTCTGTGTTGTAATTGAAATCAATATATTTCAAAATGTGGAAAACATCCAATAATATTTATATAACTGGTATTCCATTATTGTTTAACAGCAGGATTAATCATGCGATTAATTTTTTTAATCGCTCGACGGCCCTATATATATGCCAGAACAGTGAACACACCAAAAAGGATTATTATAATTGTTAATAATGAGATAAGAGATGGGCAGACAACTTTATGGTTTCAACCTACATCATGATGTGATGAAATGAAATCTATTCCATATTCTACGAGCTGTAATATACTATGTCATATTGGGCATCATTGTTTAATGTATATGGATACATAAGCAGAGTAATCCACTACAAGGTTCTGTAGGAGGGCTATTAAAATTGTAGAGTCTGGCATTATGCCCGAGGTTACCTGAGCCTAGATTAAATAGCCAGAAAACAGCGGAACAAACTGCAGATGCAATCCTTAGGGTGGAGGAAGCAGTGTTCCACTTGGGTTTGAAGTGGAAGCTTACTGAATGTTTTAAACTGAGATGAGATGCAGAGCCAGTTCTCTAATTAGAGTACTGCATGCTAGTAGGTGAACAGCTTTAGTCTGAGTGGCGTTTGTGACTCTTAAAATGGTAACCTAGATCAAGCATTTTAGAAACATCCAGCTGCAAGGTAAATAAAAATGGGCCTTGCAATCTTTTGGTGTGGCCAAAGTGAGATTTCATCTTCACGAAGACAGTAAGTAGTGAAGAAAAGCATGGGCAAGAAGTGAGACTCTTAGAATCCAGGTCAGGGAAAGGCAGACTGTTTTCTTTTGTAGTAAAACTGAGGGCCCCAATGAAAAGCTGGATCCTGTTTCAGGGGGGACAAGACCATGTGGGAAAAAAAGACCTGCCAATCCTAGGGTTTAAGGAGGTGGAACCAAAGTTTAAACATAAAAGGATATATGGATTTGAGAGAGGAACTAAAAGGAAGAAGCAAGGGATGAATGATTTACTTTAATGTGCTGTATGCTAGGCATTGCATAATTCAGGTGACTTGACAGAAATGTGCTTATGAGGGAGAGGTTTGGGATTAAGAGAGGATTCTGATACCAAAGAATTCTGTAGAAGTCAGAGGTCTCTTCAGTGAGAAGGTATCTATCCAATAAAGGAACATAAGTGAAATTGGGGGCTGTAGTGGAGATTTGCTGGGAGCCTATGGGACTGAAATGGAGCAATCTGCAGCCACCCTCATCTTTTATATGAAGGTGCAGCCTATGGTGAATATGGGTCCCAGACTGTGATGTTCCAGCTTGATCCAAGCAGAGGTCACACATGCGTAATAGAGATGAGGAATTACTGTACGACTTTGTTTATAGCATGTTGCCAGATTAGGATGCACTTTGATCATCCCTGAAATGGATGAAATATGGGCAGAAGAGGAATAGAAAAAAACAGTGATTATAAAGTTATCAAGCATTACTGTCTATAGCAATGTAAACAACATTTATTCAGAACATCCTAACAAAACAATTCAGCATGAGATCAACAAGAATACCTTTAAAACTGGAAACACTGACTTTAGAAAGGCAAACTTCTTGACCTGTGGTTTGCTAAAGGAAAAGATAAGATTTGGTAGTTGCACAAGACCTAATTGTTGGTGGCAGAGTTATTGATATAAGAGGGTGGCAAAATCAATGCGGCCAGTGAGGATCATAGTAGGCTCAATAAAAGCAGAATTTCCTGAAAGGTATCAGGCACTTTTTAACAGAATGAGCTAGATTTTTTTTTTCATAAGCATGTGCACTTTTGCTTGCATCTCTAAACCATATGTTTGCAAACGCGATGCACACGCAATCCCCAATTTTCACAGCATTGTGGATTCAGCCCCGTGTACCATGGTTATACTTTTTACAGATTTGGAGGCTGCTGGCAAGTACAAAACAGTCTGGACTGGAGACAACTACTGGAGTGGCAAGAGGAAAAGATAAGCTGAACAGAGGCAGAAACAGGGCACAAGACACAGTTGGTGTGTGGTTGGAGGAGCCAACTGATTGGTCTGCACACTTTCTGTTGTTGCTTAATGGAAAATTACTGCAGAGCTGCTTATAACATGTCTCTTGAATAAATGCATTGGCTCAAGCTTTGCAGCCTGAAAAATTAGTCATTCCCATCATCCAGACAGTTTGTTAATGGTCTCAGAACAGAGTTAGTGTTCAGAAGCTCCAGTCAGTCACTAGTAACGTGAAAAGGATGAACTTCTCAAAAACTGCACAGACACCGAGTGCATCTCTGCAGAAGTGTAAATCCACAGACTTAATCCATTTTCTACATATATGCACAAGATACAACTTTCAAGTATTCATAACTTTCCTAATTATAAACTAACTCTTTTCAGACTCTGTTTATAGAAGCCCTCCTGAAAGAGATCGACGAGGTTCCCTGTTCGAGCCTTCTGCTCGTCTAACGATCTGACTTTTGTTTATAGCGTGGGAATAGTATACTTTTTTTTTATATACAACAAAAACAACCAAAAGGATTTTTCTCAAGCTTCCCCCAAAAGTCTGCCTTTGGTCAGAGACCAAGCATGGAAAATTTTAGCCATAAAGGAGATTTTGTTGTTTGGAAAGTTTGACGAACGAAAACGGGATTATTATAAGTGAAACTGTTTTGCAACCTCTGCAGTGCACTAACTAGTGAAGCTGTCATTTGGCAACTGTCAAAGAAGTTAATTAGGAACTTTGGGTGATAAGACTAGCTCATCCAGCTTGACAAGTTGCAAACAGCCTCCAGAAAGAATTTTGCAATGTAGTGTGACCGGGTCAGATGATGTAAGACTGATAAATCAATGTACAGGTGAGCAAAAACAAAGTTCAAAGTTAGATCCATTGATATAGCAAAACCACCAGGTGCAAGATTATAACATGGTTTCAGAATGACTTGGATAAACTGAAAAGACCACAAACCACTAAGTAATTATCTTCTTTCATCTCCTTTCCATTCTTCTTAGGCTGCACCCTATGCCTGGAACAGCCGGTCCCCCTACCCTTGCAAAAAACTTTTGAAATCTACCTAATCCATAAAACAGACTTGCTGTGATGACCACACTGAATTATCTAAAAAAAGAACAGGAGTACTTATGGCACCTTAGAGACTAACACATTTTATTTGAGTATAAGCTTTTGTGGGCTAAAACCCACTTCATCGGATGCATGCAGTGGAAAATACAGTAGGAAGATATATATACACACACAGAGAACATGAAACAATGGGTGTTATCATACATACTATAATGAGAGTGATCAGTTAAGATGAGCTATTACCAGCAGGAGAGAAAAACAAATAAACAACCTTTTGTAGTGATAATCAGGATGGGCCACTTCCAGCAGTTGACAAGAACGTGTGAGGAACAGTAGGGGGGAAAAATAAACATGGGGAAATAGTTTTACTTTGTGTAATGACACATCCACTCCCAGTCTTTATTCAAGCCTAATTTAATGGTGTCCAGTTTGCAAATTAATTCCAATTCAGCAGTCTCTCGTTGGAGTCTGTTTTTGAATGCCCCTCTGCCATGTACATTGGCCAAACCGGACAGTCTCTACGTAAAAGAATAAATGGACACAAATCAGACGTCAAGAATTATCACATTCAAAAACCAGTCGGAGAACACTTCAATCTCCTTGGTCACTCTATTACAGACCTAAAAGTCGCAATATTATAACCAAAGAACTTCAAAAACAGACTCCGAGAGACCTAGTAGACCAGTGCTGGTGGGTGTTTGTCCAACCTGTTCTTAAAAACCTCCAGTGATGGGGATTTCACGGTCTCCCTTGGAAGCCTATTCAAGAACTTAACTACTCTTCTAGTTAAAAGATTTTCCTAATATCTAACCTAAATCTCCCTTGCTGCAGATTAAGCCCATTACTTCTTGTCCTACCTTCAGTGGACACGGAGAATAAATTGATCACCATCTTTATAACAGCCCTAGACATTTCTGTTATCAGGTCCACCCTCAGTCTTCTTTTCTCATGACTAAACATGACCAGTCTTTTTAAACTATCCCTCATAGATCAGGTTTTCTAAACCTTTTATCATTTTTGTTGCGGTCCTCTGGACTTTGTCCAATTTGCCCACTCCTTTCCTGAAATTTAGGGCCCAGAACTGGACACCATTCTCCAGCTGAGGCCTCACCTGTACCAAGTAACGTGGGACAATTACCCACCCCATATCTTACATACAATATTCCTGTTAACATACCCCAGAGTTATGTTAGCCTTTTTTGCAACTGCATCACATTACTGACTCATAATCCACTTCTGAGCCCCTGTAACCTCAAGATTCTTTTCAGCAGCATTATTGCCTAGTCAATTATTCCCCATTTTGTAGTTGTGCGTTAGATTTTTCCTCCCTGAGTGTAATGCTTTACACTTGTCTTTGTGGAATTTCATCTTGTTTCATTCTTGAATATATCAAAGGTGTTTTGAATTTTGGTGTCATCAGCAAATTGTTTAAGTATATACTCCAGTCCATTATCTGTCAATGAAAATGTTGACCAGCACCCGACCCAGGACAGACTCCTAATAAAGTGGAAGTGTTTTTTGTGGTATTTCTCTTTCAGAAATTGTATCACAAGCACTATTTGGGTTTTAAAATTTTTTTAAAATACTTCTTTCCTATCTGTCCACCCTCCAATACCCCATCCCTCTCCAAATTCAAATCTTACTTGTAAATTTAAAAAAATCTCTTCAGAACCAGTTTGGCATTTTAAACACAAACATTTGTATATTTGTTTACTGTTTGTTTTCACTTGTCTTCTGATACAATGAGGCCTGTTAAAAAGGAACAGACTAAAGCAAGAATTGTGATATCATAGCCCTGGTCAACATTACAAACTTATGTTGGGTATAACTACGTCACTCGGGTGTGGAAAGTCCATACCCCTGAGCGATGTAGTTATACCGACCTAGCCCCTGGTGTAGACAATGCCCATCGACATAGCTACTGCCCTTCTCTAAGCGCTACAGCCGCACAGCTGCACCAGTGCAGCTATAGAGCTGTAAGTAGATTAAAGTATTTCTGTGCTTCATAATCCATCCACATCCTTCACACTTGATAATGGATATTGCTTATGAAGTTCAGACATGACTTCAAATATTCAGAGCACCTTCTTCTATGTCTTTTATTGTCAGTTCACATCTCCAATGACAGACAGATGTTGAAATGTCATTAATATAAACCATCCCTTCAAACAGCCAGGTAGCCTCATCTTCAGAATTACCAGTTTTTTAAACTGTTCTTCAACACCATCTGTTGTTCGCATTTTATTATAAATATATCTGGAGTGAATTAATCTTAACACCTCTACAGAGCTTTTATTAGCATTCAATTGCCATCCCTCCTAAAAGTGAAATAAATCAAAATAAGTATGTTAGATATCATAGGTTGTTTTCCATGATGGCTTCATGCCTTTACTTTTTGTTTCATTTACTTAAAAAAAAATTGACTTAAATATAATGGCCACATACACTAGGAAATATTTAAATATTATGCATCCATTAACTAATAGGTCAGACTACCAGCCAGCTGATGCAAATTTCTGTAGCATCTTCCCAGGGAAGTGTATGGAGGAATGGAAAAGAACAGGTTGAGAAATTAATACTAATTAAAACGCTATGTCCCATGCAATGCCATGCTTGAGAAGCTAGCATAAGTTTCATGCAGCCAGAAGTATTGCCAATTGATATTATCTGCTGTGCTCTGCAAAATATTCAGAAAAGAGAAAAAATAGCAGCTACTTATAATAACAGTATTCTCTTTAGAGTTTTAAACAAAATGTTCACTGCTGTGTTTTTATGAGTTAAGTGGCATGTTAATTTCTCTAGGAATGAATGACACAGGCATACTTAGCCACTTGATGGCACTCTAACAGAACAGTGAATTTGAAAAAACTCACACTGAAAGCATGTATTTTTTACATTACAGAACCAGGTGGTGAAGTTATTATAGCTCAGGGGTGGGCAAACTTTTTGGGCCAAGGGCCACACCTGGGTGGGGAAATTGTATGCAGGGCCGGGACAGAGGGTTGGGGTGAAGGAGGGAGTGTGGGGTGGGGGAGGGGGTGCGGTGTGCAGAGACTTGGTGGGATAACTCACATGACTGGAGTTCTGTCATGGATGGTTATAAACTGTTCAGGAAGGACAGGCAGGGCAGAAAAGGTGGGGGAGTAGCACTGTATGTAAGGGAGCAATATGACTGCTCAGAGCTCCGGTACGAAACTGCAGAAAAACCTGAGTGTCTCTGGATTAAGTTTAGAAGCGTGAGCAACAAGAGAGATGTAGTGGTGGGAGTCTGCTAGAGACTACCAGACCAGGGGGATGAGATGGATGAGGCTTTCTTCCGGCAACTCGCAGAAGCTACTAGATCGCACGCCCTGGTTCTCATGGGTGACTTTAATTTTCCTGATATCTGCTGGGAGAGCAATACAGAGGTGCATAGACAATCCAGGAAGTTTTTGGAAAGCATAGGGGACAATTTCCTGGTGCAAGTGCTAGACGAGCCAACTAGGGGGGGAGCTTTTCTTGACCTGCTGCTCACAAACAGGGAAGAATTAGTGGGGGAAGCAAAAGTGGACGGGAATCTGGGAGGCAGTGACCATGAGTTGGTTGAGTTCAGGATCCTGACACAGGGAAGAAAGGTAAGCAGCAGGAGACGGACCCTGGACTTCAGGAAAGCAGACTTCGACTCCCTCAGGGAACGGATGGGTAGGATCCCCTGGGGGACTAACATGAAGGGGAAAGGAGTCCAGGAGAGCTGGCTGTATTTCAAGGAATCCCTGTTGAGGTTACAGGGACAAACCATCCCGATGAGTCGAAAGAATAGTAAATATGGCAGGCGACCAGCTTGGCTTAACGGTGAAATCCTAGCGGATCTTAAACATAAAAAAGAAGCTTACAAGAAGTGGAAGGTTGGACATATGACCAGGGAAAAGCATAAAAATATTGCTCGGGCATGTAGGAATGAAATCAGGAGGACCAAATCGCACCTGGAGCTGCAGCTAGCAAGAGATGTCAAGAGTAACAAGAAACGTTTCTTCAGGTATGTTGGCAACAAGAAGAAAGCCAAGGAAAGTGTGGGCTCCTTACTGAATGAGGGAGGCAACCTAGTGACAGAGGATGTGGAAAAAGCTAATGTGCTCAATGCTTTTTTTGCCTCTGTCTTCACTAACAAGGACAGCTCCCAGACTGCTGCGCTGGGCATCACAACATGGGGAGTAGATGGCCAGCTCTCTGTGGAGAAAGAGGTGGTTAGGGACTATTTAGAAAAGCTGGACGTGCACAAGTCCATGGGGCTGGACGAGTTGCATCCGAGAGTGCTAAAGGAATTGGCGGCTGTGATTGCAGAGCCATTGGCCATTATCTTTGAAAACTCGTGGCGAACGGGGGAAGTCCCAGATGACTGGAAAAAGGCTAATGTAGTGCCAATCTTTAAAAAAGGGAAGAAGGAGGATCCTGGGAACTACAGGCCAGCCAGCCTCACCTCAGTCCCCGGAAAAATCAAGGAGCAGGTCCTCAAAGAATCAATCCTGAAGCACTTACATGAGAGGAAAGTGATCAGGAACAGTCAGCATGGATTCACCAAGGGTAGGTCATGCCTGACTAATCTAATTGCCTTCTATGACAAGATAACTGGCTCTGTGGATGAAGGGAAAGCAGTGGACGCGTTGTTCCTTGACTTTAGCAAAGCTTTTGACACGGTCTCCCACAGTATTCTTGCCAGCAAGTTGAAGCATGGGCTGGATGAATGGACTATAAGGTGGGTAGAAAGTTGGCTAGATTGTTGGGCTCAACGGGTAGTGATCAATGGCTCCATGTCTAGTTGGCAGCTGGTATCAAGTGGAGTGCCCCAAGGGTCGGTCCTGGGGCCGGTTTTGTTCAATATCTTCATAAATGATCTGGAGGATGATGTGGATTGCACCCTCCGCAAGTTTGCAGATGACACTAAACTGGGAGGAGAGGTAGATAAGCTGGAGGATAGGGATAGGATACAGAAGGCCCTAGACAAATTGGAGGATTGGGCCAAAAGAAATCTGATGAGGTTCAACAAAGACAAGTGCAGAGTCCTGCACTTAGGACGGAAGAATCCAATGCACCGCTACAGACTAGGGACCGAATGGCTCAGCAGCAGTTCTGCGGAAAAGGACCTAGGGGTTACAGTGGACGAGAAGGTGGATATGAGTCAACAGTGTGCCCTTGTTGCCAAGAAGGCCAATGGCATTTTGGGATGTATAGGTAGGGGCATTGCCAGCAGATCGAGGGACGTGATCGATCCCCTCTATTCGACATTGGTGAGGCCTCATCTGGAGTACTGTGTCCAGTTTTGGGCCCCACGCTACAAGAAGGATGTGGAAAAATTGGAAAGAGTCCAGCGGAGGGCAACAAAAATGATTAGGGGACTGGAACACATGAGTTATGAGGAGAGGCTGAGGGAACTGGGGATGTTTAGTCTACGGAAGAGAAGAATGTGGGGGGATTTGATAGCTGCTGTCTACTACCTGAAAGGGGGTTCCAAAGAGGATGGCTCTAGACTGTTCTCAGTGGTAGCAGATGACAGAACAAGGAGTAATGGTGTCACGTTGCAGTGGTGGAGGTTTAGGTTGGATATTAGGAAAAACTTTTTCACTAGGAGGGTGGTGAAACACTGGAATGCGTTACCTAGGGAGGTGGTGGAATCTCCTTCCTTAGAAGTTTTTAAGGTTAGGCTTGACAAAGCCCTGGCTGGGATGATTTAATTGGGGATTGGTCCTGCTTTGAGCAGGGGGTTGGACTAGATGACCTCCTGAGGTCCCTTCCAACCCTGATATTCTATGATTCTATGATTTCCCTCTGAAAAATATTAATTGCCTGCTTCATACAGGAAAGTGATGTTGGGGAACACAAAAGAGGAGGTGTAAAGATTAAGGCTAATATTCTTTTCTCATTTCTACACAGCAGATCTTGATGTAGACTTTCTGATCTCATCGGGATTTCCACCCATATACAGAGAACAAATTGTTAGTGTTGTACTCCACCAGCTGTAGCTAAGAGGTGGGTTTTGTCACATCAGGAAGGGCAGATTAGAATGAAAGGTACACATATAGCCTTCTGAGGCTCAGGAGAGAATAAGATACAGAAAACTGTGCTCAGACACCTTAGGCAGCACATTTCCTTCTCAAATCACACACTACAATACAATCCCTCTCAATGCAGTTGCCAATTTTATGCAGTGACACCCTCAGCAGTCATATATTTTATACACATTGTTGAGCCCTTATCAAAAGTAAGCCCCCAAAACTGTCACTAACACAAAAAAGTGGTTATTTTAATCTATTTTGGTAAATGAGTTACAAGGATAGAGGCAATTTAAAGACTAAATTTAAATATTACATGGAAAACATACAGTTCTGAAGTACCATACAAAAGTTTGCCAAGGAACCTCATGGGCATTTTCAAAGGAACACATTCACAAAAGCATAAACCTTTATAACTATTTCAGACTCAAAGGTCATTGAAAGGGAAATACCTTCCAGGGATTAAGGAAGACCAAAGAACCCACAGCAGTTTAATCACATGGTAGAGCCAGTGGCATCATTGCATGCTTCTCAGTTCAACTGCCTGTACTACCTTGCCAAGAGACATATACTGCTGCAAGGGAAAATACACTCCACTGATTGATAGTCTGGAGACTGCCAAAGAGAAGGCTGCCCCAAGCATGCCAAGAAGAATCCGACTGTTCTATGTCTTTGATTGCAAAATCCGGTTCTGTGCTCATTTTTGGAAATGACTTTTTATCAAAACAAGGGATTACTCATTGCATGTCTGTCTGTATCAAGGAGGAACTGAATGATGAGTGTTCCATCAGGAGAAGCCAAGCACTGTCTATGGCAGGAAGCAATATTACAGAGAAAGAGCCAGATTCTGCTACCCTTACTCATGCTGAATGGTAACTTACACCATGAATTGTCCCATTTAAATTAATGTGACTACTTGCAGAGTAAGCTACTACCTGATGAGAATAAGTGGCCGAAACAATGGGTGCTCCTATTTATTTCAGTTAACTCAGTTGTGGAGGATGGCACTATTCCATGTGAGTAAAGGTGTCAGAATCTGGCCCATAGTGATTGTAAGGAGTTAATACAATTGGCAACAATTTTAGGACTTTATTTGTCTGTTGATTTTGGGGTGAAGTGGGGAAGGCAGCAATAAAATGAAGTTACAATAGGTTCAACAAATTGAGACTTATGACGAGGTAGGGTGTGTGTGTGTGTGTGTGTGTGTGTGTGTGTTAAAAGCATTATTATTAGTAATGTCAAGTAAGATTTAATACCGATTTCCTGGTTATACTTCAGGCCATTACAGTGGGGCAGATCCAGATGTCTCTTTTGCAGCTGCCCAGGGAAAGGAATTGGGAGTCTGGGACAATGCTGAATGCAAGGGGTTCAGGCTGGGCTGATGGGGATGAGCCCTGCTCTGTATGAGCTCCTGATATGGCAGCCACACAGGGGACAGGGACAGCTCCACCACTGGGTTGGGATCCTCCCAAACTCCCACAAGGCAGGAGCCTAGTTATAGACTCACAGAGACTACTTCAGCCATTGGGTTGCTTTTGCTTCTGTGGGGGAGCTCCCATTATCCAAGTACGTGGCTTGCATCTCATTCAGCTACCTAGCCAGGCTCTGGACTTACCCCAATAAAGAATATAAATTAGAAGCAGAGCTGATCAGAATTTTTTGATTAAATGTATCAGTGGTTTGAGCATTGGCCTGCTATACCCAGGGTTGTGAGTTCAGTCCTCGAGGGGGCCATTTAGGGAGCTGGGGCAAAAATTGGGGATTGGTCCTGCTTTGAGCAGGGTGTTGGACTAGATGACCTTCTGAGTCCCTTCCCACCCTGATATTCTCTGATTCTATTCTATGATTCTATTTTTATCAGAAAATGCCATGTTGAAACTGAAACTGTTGGTGGGAAAGGGTCAGTTTCAATGAATTTCCTGTTCCAAAAAATGTTGAAAGAAAGAAGTTTTGAACTTGTTGAAAAATCCTGTTTTGATCTTTCAAAAATGAAAAAAAAAATCCATTTTTGGGGTTGAAATGACTCTGTTTAGAAATGTAAGTTAATTTATATTTTAAAAGGTTGAAAATAAAATGAAACATTAAAATTGACCTGAAACAATTTTAGTCAGCCCATTGCAGAATAACAGTGTTCTGCAAGCCATGAGCATACGAATGCCGTAGTGAAGTGTTTAAAGTTAATTTTAGTACAGTGAAAAATATTGGATTGACAGCTGCGGAAGCAGAAATCCTTCAGACCAGGATAGGACCCTAGAACAGCTACTGAATTGGCAGCTGCCATATACGCCCTTCCCCTCACACTGCGCACCCAACGTATCTAGTCTGAACTGGAGGGACCACCTCTGTGAGTGATTAGTGCAGTCTAGACTCATTCAGTCCATGGACTCTCTGTGGGGATTCTCCACGTAGGTGCCATTGGTGATGTGGGCTGCTGTCCACTTGAAAATGCAAACAAACAACCCATTTCCCATAAGTGACTAAATAGCATGACAAGATAGTAATTATCATTCTCTACTGCATTCATACTGTAACCTAGAGGTAAAATGCTTCATGTCCTTTAAGCAGCCCCTTGAACCATCCACTCTCAGATTTTATTTATATTTTTGTCTTTCAGGGTTTTGTGGTTCATTTAATTTTGAGTTTAAATTAGGGCGGAAAAAGCCCTAGTCATTCCTTGCAGTTGCTCAAATGCTTCAGTGGGTTAGGATTAGAACAAGGATCAGAAAGCAATATCCTGCACAGGGAATATTTACGTAAATTGTAATTTTGAGCCTTTTTGAAGAACAAAGTATATATGTACACACTTCAATAATAGACCACTTTCAATTTCTATAATAAAAATTACAAATTCAAACGCACAGGAGCCATGCCCTGTGTAAAGGTAAGGATGATAGATTTTTGCTAAAATCTGAAATATATTACAGCTACCATTTCCCCCTTCAGTTTATTTCGCTATGAAATTTCTATAAAAAGAAAGCGAGTTTGCTTGGCAAGTTCTGTCCTTTGAAAGCCTCTGCTGCTTATCGCTCATAGCTTTGTTATCTTATAGAAGCCAGATTTTCAAAGTTACATACAAGCAAATATTTCCATAAGTCTAACTTATGCATGCAAATAACTGATTTGGACGAGCACATTTATCTGTTATTTTCCATGTACAGATTAGCAGCTAGGGCCTAGATCCACAAAGTGGTTTAGGAGTTGTGATGCTCAGCACTGCAACTCTTAGCTTTTAGGCAATCACACACAGCCTGCTTTAAGTGCCTAGATTCCCTATGCAATATGTGAGGAGAGAGAGGTGCCTTAGAATGGGATCCACAAAAGCCCAACATGCTAGACAGGGAGCTGCCTCAATTAGCCACTGGAGATGCTGCTGAGAGGAGTGTGTTTGAAGCATAGGCACCAAGTTGGTGGGTGCTCGACCCCCGGCCGCGCCCCGACTCCACCCCTGCCCTGCGTCCTCCTGCCCCGCCCCCATTCCAACCTCTTCCCCCAAGTCCCTGCCCCTATTGGACTCCTTCCCCAAATCCCCGCCTCTTCCCCGAGCGCACCGCGTACCCCTGCCTCCCCCCTTCCTCCCAGCGCTTGCTGCCATGAAACAGCTGTTTTGCAGCGGCAAGCGCTGGGAGCTAGGGGGAGAAGTGGGGAAGGCACGCTCAGGGGAGGAGGCGGAGGTGAGCTGGGGAGGGCGGGGTGGGAAGCTGCTGGTGGGTGCAGAGCACCCACCATTTTTTCCCCGTGGGTGCTCCAGCCCCAGAGCACCCATGGAGTCAGTGCCTATGGTTCGAAGCCCCACCCCTCTCACAGAGATGGGTATCTACCTGTGGCCTGGATGTAGGCACCTATCTCTGCTAACAATCCACAAGTGAGAACCCCACTTTTGGAACCAGGAGGCGTAGGCGCCTAAGTTGTTTCTTGTGCAAATGAGTTAGGTGCTTGCCTCACTCCACACAAAACCTGAGAAGGAGGTGGTGCCTTAACTTCTAGCCCAGTGGTGAAAGCACTCACCTGGGATGCAGGTGCTCCAGGCGCAATCCCGCCTCTACCTGAGGGGGAGAAAAGAATTCTGATGTGGGAGGTTCCCTCACTCTCTCCTGTTGAAGCCATTTCACTGTAGATAACTAGAGAGTCATTGGGCCGGTCAGAGTGAGAATGACTTTGTAGCCTGGTGATGAGGGCACCCAGCTGGGAGGTAAGAGACTCAGGACCCAGTCCCCCTGCTCCAATGACTCTTTAGTTAGCCAAAGTGGAACAGCTTCAAAAGGATACAGTGAGGGAGCCCCACTTCAGAATATCTCATGGCTCACTGGTTAGAGTACCTCTCCTGAAAGGTGGGAGACCCCTTTTTAAATCCTTTCCCCCTCCTCAGGCAGAGGGGGTATTGCACCTGGGTCTCCCACATCCTCCTCAGTGGGTGTTGTAACCAGTGACCTGGAAGTTATAAAGTGAGCGCCGCTTCCTCACAGATTCTGAGTGAGACTCAATCTGGGAGGCAGCCTCTGAGTATGCCTACCGGATCAGGTCCCACAGGTGAGATAAGCAGAGGCACACTTATCTTCCTCTGGCTTGTGGACTGCACTGGGACTTAGGCAGTGGATAGGTGTTCAGACAGTAGAGAGAGGCAGCAGCGTGTGTGCACCCAACAGAAACATAGGGGCATAGAGAACTTTTCCAGTGGAAATTTAGACACTGAGTTTAAATGTCTACAGGGTTAGGTGACAGTCAATTGGGGGTTTTGGGGATTGTAGAAATGCCTAAAATTGGGATTTAGCCACCTAAGTATCTCTGTGGATGTGGGCCTAGGCTTCTAACTCTCCATGAGGTCCTTTAAGCATATCATCTGTGTGCACTACTAGTCTCTGCATGTATAAATTAGGTGCACATAAATATCTACATGTATCTAATGTAGATAATCTGACCCTTGAGGTTCAGTGATTTTTTTTCTCTTCATATTCGTTCCATTATTTTACAGGGAACTGATTTTAGATGGTAACTGCCAGGACCTCTAGAAAAAGATTTTTGAAGACTGGTATTATTACACTTGGTCTTTTCCAGTATCTCCCCATGATATTACAAAAAATAAATGTCATTGGTAAATTCCCTTTTTAATTCCTTGGTACCCTCAAGACTTACTTGGCCTTCAGCAGAGAGGGTAAGAGAGAGCTGCTGCCATCTGACCCTGATTCCAATGCCACAGGAAATGGCATCAGAGGAGGGAATTTAAAATCCCTCCCACACTACAGTCACGGACCTCATTTCCTTGTAACTATTTTGAAGAATCCATTGTTGTTTGTTTCTCATTGACATTCTTGGAGAACCCTCTTCTGCACAGCCCACCATTCAATCATTCCAGCCCAGCTTGATTCTCTTCACACTTGCACTAGTTTTACATCAGTGAACACCACTGAGGTCAGTGAGATAAAGGGATTGATCCACAGCCCACTGACATGGATGGGAATCTTCTCTTTCCTTGAATGGGTTTCAGATCAGACCCTAAGTGAGAAGAGAATCAAGCTCGATATGTTGAGGAGATTTAGTAACTGGGTTATATTCCTGGAATATATTTTATTTTACTGAAGACTTACATTTTGAACTTTTGGTGGACTTCCCCTCCGCTCCCCCCCCCCCCGGTTTCCCCTCTTTTGTTCTCCTTTATCAGTTCAAATTATTTTGAAAATCTAGTTCTAAATCTAGTCCATCCTACAGAGCTAAATATTGAGATGTGCTGAACCTCACAACTCATGCTGACTTCAGTGGCAATTCTACATGCTTGGCACCCCCTGAAAAATGGGAATTAAACATAGATTTAGATGCATGACTTTAGGTACCAAGCTTGAAATGCTATAAAGAAAGCAAAAGCAAAGATTAACTCAGATACTCCAGTGACTTTACTCAATTTTGCACATTGATAATAAATCTTAAAATCACTTCAAAACTGAACTGGGAGTAAAAGGACATTCGACAAAATTGGAGTAATATGATTTGGGAACTTTCTCTGAGCCAAAATGTGTCCAGAATTAATCACCAAATTGTAATCTGAAGCAATCTCAAGAAAATACTACTAATTGTGGCATGATTAAAGCATGCATTATACCACAGGAATGAAAATTTCAGCAGATGTAAAAGCCAATCCACTCCTATATTTTACTATACACCATAGATGATTGCAGGCTGACTTAAAAATGTGTCTAAGATTTTTAGATCATTAAAATACTCTTCTTAACCCCACCAGACCCCTCGATTCCTAATATCAGGTCTTGTCTGATTGCTGTCAATAGTGCTCAAATTAACACAGTCAATAATTTCACACTGATAATGATAAATTACCAGGTCTGTTGAACAGCACCATAGAGAACATGTTTCCATTACTATTGGGGGCAACGGATTTGAAAAAGAGAAATCAGAAGTGGATGCAGGAAGCCTCTTAAATTTGCTCCCAACACCAGAGGAAGCTAATCCTCACAATCTACTTCCAAGCCAATATAATCTTAACTGTCTCAACTGATGCACCTTTGACTTTCGCCGATTATTCACCTTAGATTTTACTATTTGAAATTTTTCTCTGCTGATAATGTAAACACTTTTGATTTACTCCTAGCCTTAGTCATTCTTCTCATCTTTGGTATTAACACCCCTCAAATTTGTGTATTTGTTTATCATGTTCCCCTTTCAGTGGTCAATTAATTTTGCCTCATAAATTAATCCTGACCGTCCACTTCACTTCAATTCTTGACTCCTTTTCCTGCTTACCTGAGGTTTGAGGTGCCCACAATTCTTCGCCACTTCTTCCAGTCCATGGCAAGGCCTTGGAGTTCCAGCCCTTTTTTCTTCAAACTTCTCTTACTGATTCTTTCCATCATCTCCTCATTCTTCCACATCCTTTCTTGCTATCCTCTTCCTCACATGCTCTCTTTGCTGGTTGTTGTTCTTCCATTCTTATCATTATGTCCAGCTCACAACAAACATGGGCTCGCCAGCCTATTAATCACTGACTGCCAAGTTCATCTTCCCCCTAATTTCCTCCATGTGCACTCTATTATTTTCTACTTGTGTAGTCTTTCCTTCTATTTCCATCAGACCCCCCATTTCCAAACCATAGAGGAAGCAGGGGCAAACACATGCAGCATACACTTTGCCTTTCAATTTGTTACTAATTGATGGGCCACAGTACTCCTGCCACCTTTTTTACTTCTACCCATGCACACTGGGTTGTTCTTTTCTGTTCTCCAGATCTTTCTCTAATTGCATTACGTGTACGTCTCAAGTGAACATTCTTTCTTTTGATTCAGATTCTCTCCTGAAACTTCAATCAACAACTCTTCTTCCATCTTCCCTACTTGCATTACTTCAGATTACCTTTGCTCTCAGCCAAAAGGGTCAGATCAGCAGCATAGGGTAGTTTTCTCTGTCTCCACTGGCTCAGTTCTCCTACTAATTAACCCCATAACTACCATGAAAACAAGTGGACTTAGCATACTGCCTTGTCTCAAACCCACTATACGAATGAGTATTTGTGTCCACATATCAGTTAAGTAGACAGCTGACATACCAATTTGCAAGCCCAAATACCTGTATGGAATTGCAATGTGGGGATTACATGCACAAAATATACCTAGGTAAATTTTAGAGTACAGGTTGAGGCTGGCTAAAAACGTGATTCTTTATGTCCACATATCAGTCTTTCCATTATGGTGACCATAATGACTGAAAGCCATGCATTCAGTTAAGATACTGATCTATTGAATTCCTTTGCACCATTTGCTGCTAGGAATAAAGTAATAATTTCAATTGGTTTCCAAGCATTTTTGCCGTATCTTGGAAGGGGGCCCTGCAATCATTAGAATTAGAAAAACTAAATCATAAGCAAAGAACATAGATCCATTAAGTATGTCTCTTTGGACAATGGAAAAGAACACCTGCAGGACTTCTTTCCACATGCTTTTTATAATTGAAGCTTGTTGCCTATAACCTTTTCTGAGACTCCATTGAATAGATCAGACAAGGAGGAATATGAACTGAAACCAAATGATTTCACAAGCTATAAATGCTGTTTTTAAATTTTAGAGATTAAAAAGTGAATGAACAGCATTCTTTCAATGCTGTGACTGGATATCCCATTTTCCACTGAGTTTTGAAATTGAAATCTTTTAGAGCGTGATATGTGAGTGGAAAGTTGTTAGCAATGAGCTGTAACACAACTTTTGGTGTGTCACGGGGTGTACCAGGCCTTCTGTGCCCTCCACTGGAGGCATTGCCACCTGGACACCTCTGACCTACAAAAGCCACTCAGGCTCGGGTACCAACAAGACTTGATGCTCCGGCGGCTAGAAGGGCCAGGATTAGGCAGCAGTAGCCAATCAAGAACCATCAGGCAAGATAAGAAGACCTGCCTGCTTCATCTGAGGGGAGTTCTGGGTGTCTCTGGGACAGGAGAGGAGTGCCTAAGTCCTAGCCCAGAGTCCTGGGCCAGGGTCTAACTGTCAGAGTATACCTTCAATTAAACAGTGTGACAACCCATGTGAAGTTTAAGAGCTCAGGCAGCAAACTTTTTAGTTTCACTTTACTTAACTATGCAATGGCTAGCAAAAAAAAAAAAAAGCCTGCTGCAGGAGACTGCTCCAGGGAAGCTATGCAAAGTGAAAGTGTTGCGTAACTAGCTGTTAAATAGGTTCAAATCTAAACATATATGGTACAGAAAATAGTAATAGGTGACAAACGAACAACTGATTTCCATGCCCTCTTTCAGGTAGAATCTTGATATTTGGTGAAATCATTAATTCTGGGCTGTTGATTAAAGAAATCTAACCAAAAAGCCAGTGTCTGAAATCTGATCTTTCTAGTAAAAATCACTAAAAGGTTATTGGTCACTTTTGTTGGATTTCAACAATGCAAGTGCCCTTACATGGTTATTATGTTCATAAAAATTATATTAACACCTACTACGAGCGGTCATGTTGGGTGTGAGGCTCTAGTTTGGAGAAAGGGAGGTCATCTGAGGTCATTAGTGCAAGATAGGATTTGACCTGTTTAATCAGATATGTAGCCCCAAAATTTCCACAGATCTATTTATGGGGTAATTACAAACATTACAGTCATTTCCATGATGCAAGCTGCTGCTTAAGGACCCGATCCCGTGAGAGGAACAGTTCAGGAAGACCTCTGAGTCCAAACAGATCCCCACTGATATCAGTGTGGCTCTAAATAGACACAGGAGTCCGCCTGCACATTGTAACTTGCAGGGTACGTTTCAAGATTACATATTTGCTCATGGGCACTTTCATGTTGCACTAGGGAATGTTCAATCATGGGCTAAAAGTAGAATGGTAGGTGTGAAACATCAAAGGTCAGTGAACCCCTTCCACTCAGAACCAACATAGCATTACCACAGCTCTTAAAACAGACACAGTCAATAACATTCCCATGTGATATTAATACAATCTGCCAGTCTTACATAGTGTCAATGTTGCCAACTCTCACAATTCTATCATTAGTTTTGCGATACTGGCCCAGCGCCTGGAGTTATGTGATCTCAATTTATTTTTTTTAAATGTAAGTTTCTAGCCCATATGGATATGGAGAAAAACTTGACAAGATGAACTTTAAAGGCTCAAAAAGCTGCAGGCAAACAAAGAACCTAAATCTTACGATTTTTAAAAATCTTATAACGTAAATCAATCTCATGAGTTTTGAGGGCAAGACTCATGATTTTTTTTTTAACCTTTAGTGTGGCAATACCGCAGTGTTTTAAGATATGGGGAAATTACTTCATTATTTCAAAAAGTGGGGGGAATTGAAAATACAGTGCCTTGCACATTGTGTTGTCAAAGTGAGTGCCAAGTACCTCTTTGACAAAAACATAACCCTTTCATTGCTGTTCTCTGTTACAGCTGCTGTGTGACTGTACAGTAGCAGGCACATAGAGCACCACCAAAAGTATGTTTTGCCACAGGTATGAGGTATATAGTGTAGCATTTAAGTAACTTATAAATTAAGGAGCATACTCTACCCTTGTTCCTCATGTGGAACTTCCACTGACGACCATAAGAATTCCATGCAAAGCTCAAAGGGAAAATATCCCTCTCAAAAGGAGAAACTTATTTTTAATAAATAAAACTTGTAAGCACATACCGTATTACTTTGATTTAGCGTGTGTACCATTACAGTTACACAGTAAAAGTTAAGGTTTTTAAAAAGATCACAAACTACAGGTATACTTTCTACTCAGTCCAAGGATATTTCCCAAGGAACTGATACGTAATCCTACTCTGATAGGAGGAAAGTGGGAAACTGTACTTTCACAAAGAGGGTGCCACAGACTGAGGACTTCTTTCACATCTCTTTCAGGATTTACTTTTCTTTTTTGTCTCCAGGTAAAACCTTAATATTTGTGCTTGAACAAAAGTTTAGGTCTCTTAAGTTACTGCCCTGTGCTGATTTAAGAACTGACATTTCATTTTTCTCACACTGATAGCACAGTATTGGCACACAATGCCACAAAAAAGCAATTTATAAAATCAATCTAAACCCAGTAGTTTATTCAGTTTAACAAGATTTAATCCCAAATTCAGAATGTTTGGAGGGGAGAGGAAGAAAAAAGATGTGATTGAAAACCATAAAGAAAACCCCTCCCTAATGGAGGTTACAGGCATTCTTGCAAGAGACCAGCTCACTGGAAGTAAAACTTACAGAAAGGAAGGATGACTTAAAGCTATTGTATGTACACATTGCAGTTAAACTAAACAAACAAACAACCCCCCCAAAAACACAGCTTGCACCATTTTCTTAAGAAATGGAAGTTATCCACAACTGGAGGGCCAACCAGCTTTTAGTTAATGTTACTGTAACTCCAGAACAACTCTGCTTGCTTCTCGTGTAAAAGAAAGCAGAATTTGGCCCATTAAATTCTAATTAGGCAAAAAGACAAGGACACATGAAAAGACTTCTGTAACTTTGCCAATCTGGTCCAAAAACCTAAAATAGTAATGAACTGTAGATGGAGAGGGATTTTGTCATTTTCCCGAGACCGCCTTGTAAATTTCATGCATAAACTGAATGCATATTGAAAGAATATGCCACTTAAAACATATTGTTCACCTTAAGAGGTATATGTTAGGCCTAGTCTAAACTACAGAGTTAGGTTGGTGTAACCCTAACTCTGTAAGCATTTACACTACAATGTTGCTCCTGCTGATGTAAGTTGCCTATTACCCTGACTTAATAACTCCACCTCCGCAAGAGGCATAGCACTTAGTTCTATGTAGTTAGATCAACGCAGTGTCAGTGTAGATACTGCATTACTTATGTCAGTCCCTTGCAGCTGACAGACCGAGGATCGCTGTCCTGTCAGCCCCATGTTGTGGGACTCAATCGGTCAGTGCCCTACCATGCTCCATACAGACAGTTAAACTAGGCTCCTGGTGAGGATGTGCACGGCCGACAGAAGGAGCATCGTGTGGAATGTTGTAAGAGTCCAAGAATGCTCAGCATTCTCATTGTTTGAGTGGCTGAATTTTTTGACGCCACTTTAAGAAATATTGTTCAGTTGTCAGTGGTGTGGGGGGGGGAAGAGGGAATTAGTTTTATTTTTTAAATATGTATTTTTATACCATTAGAACTCTCATAGAGGTAAGGTGTGTTAGAACAAATCAGCAAGTGCCTTGAGACAATCTTTCTGTGTCTCATGGTATAAAGTTGAAGGGAATTAGGTCATGTATAGTTCTTTTCCACTTGCCAAACTGCTAATGAAAATATACCATATGAATAAAGGTATTGCTATATGTGATCAACCAATGGCCTATCTAGTCCAAGGTCCTACCTCTGCCAGTAGCAAGTATCAGATCCTACGAGAAAAGTACAATCCCCCATGATAGGCAGTTATTCAATACCATACCCACACAGGAAATTTCTTCATATTCCTGCAATCAAAGATTTGTTTATCAGTGAATCTGACATTCATATTTATGTTATATCTCAGACTGAGAAATTCCATTTCTGTTACTACCAAATTGTGCACATTCCTCTCTGATATTCTTTTTCTGGACTTTACCCTTTACTAACCAAGTTACTCATGTATACTACTGCTCCTAAAAAGCTGTGGTTATAAGGTAGAATCAGGTGAGTCTGCTAAGCCTGTTCTGGTGGAATAGAAAAAGCTGAATAGGATCTGCCCCAGACATTTCTTCTACTCAAAAACATTTTCATACTTTTCTTGACTTGGTTATCACTACATTTAAGAGGCCAGCTCCCCAAAGGGTTAAGGTACATTGGTCCTGGAGAACCTTAAACTAATGTTTCCTAAGCTTGTGTCTCTTCTGAGTAGCGTGAGTGTAAGAGAACTTCCACTTCTAGTGCTGTCAGTCCAGCAGATTTCCACTGATCAACATTACATTCACTTAAAAACCCTAGCTTTTGGAGCTTGATGATTAACCTGGTAAACTCCTGCATCAGTTGAAATGACTGGATTTAAATCAGTCAGGTACTGCGATACAGCATGGTATGAATACCTGCTTGTTTCCAATCTGATAACGTCACCAGCATTTACTCAAGAACTGTCAAGGAAGCTACAAGAAATAAGAGGGAGCAGGGATGAATATGAACATTTCAGGGGAGGGTACCAAAGATGTATTTGGTGTGCTGTCCTTGGGTCAGTGAATGGGAGCCGGAAGATTTGTGGGAGCTATAGTCACACTAGAATGCCATTGGAAGAGCTATTGATAGGATTGCTCTTGATAAAGAACAGGCGAGAATTTGAGATCCTGTGCTGTGAGTATGGTGGATTTGGGCATCTCTCTAGGGATAGGTATTGACAGGACTACCAAGTCCAGTTAACTCTTCAGGTCCATTGATTTCCATTCTTTCTTCAGGAGCAATGCCAGTTATAAACAGTTTCAAAATTGTTTAGTTCATAAAATATTCAGGAATGTTAGCGTAAGTAGGTGTCTTTCATTTTACGTTCCACAGAGACATCTGGGGATGATAGGACATGTTTCAAGTCCATGGCTACAAGAAAATGTAAAATCTCTACCCTGCAAGCCTGGTTTCTTTGTCAAAGAGAAAGTGAAAAGTCATAAAAATATATCCAGAAAACTGGACTAAGTCCAGGTTTCTTAGCAAAAGAAGAAATAGATGGAAGCCAGCTCTCTAGGGATTTGAGATGACATTTAAGTGTTACAGTAACAACTAACCCTAATCAAGGACTAGGGCTCCATTTTGCTAGGCTCTGTACAGGCAAGTAACAAAACCAGTCTTTGCCCCAGAGAACTCACAATCTACAAGACAGACAGTCTGCAAGAGGTGGATGAAATTGACAATTGAGCGAGGGTGGGCTCTAAGAGTGAGATAACAATAAAATGTTTTTGCAGAAAAGTACAAGCCATAGCTCACTACTTGCCTAACAAATTCCACACACAGGGAACTGTAGGCACCACAGCAACTATAGGTTCCAGAAGATCAGTGGTTCCATGTCACAGGCTGTTTTGTACCATTCAAGTTCATATAGAAAACTGTGTTAGTAGTTTTAGCGTTTTCATCTTTTGTTCCTTAATAATAATCTAAAATTAGGCCTTTCCTCAAAAATCTTCTCTTCTCCATTTAAAGTAGCATCTGCCATTTCGGTATGACAGGTATACGACTCAGACTTCAGCTCTTTATCTGCATTCTAACAAAACAGCAAAGATTTTTTTTTGTTTAATTTAACGTTAGTCCCCCAAAACTTTCTCACTGTTTGCATTTCCTACTCCTAGTGTCTTCAGCTTACCCATCTCAGGACTCTCTACATTCTAGTAAGTTGCAGTGACTCCAGCATAGCTTTTTCACTTTAACAATAGATTTTACCTAATGGTTTGTTCCTTGTAGAGCTATTCTAAACATTTCTTCAGTCCTTAGGCTTTCAGTTCCACTTTTGTGATTGCAGGCAAAATTGGGTACCTGGATGTTTATTATGGCCTTTCAGGACTTGTGGATGGGGGCATATTCTGCAAGTGATTGGACCTTACAGGAATCTTCTACAATAAATTATAATATGTAAATGAAGATCTCAGAAGAGAGATGTTGGTGTCCTGTGTTGTGTTGTAACAAGCACCTCCATTAACTTGATATTTGCAATAAGAAAATAACAGGGTGGGGAAAGGTTCATCAGTAATAAAGTACAACAATGTGTTTTCATTTTCAGCTCTTAAATCACCCAGTAAAACTTTAACTATTGAAAGTGCAAGAATTATGGAATTGGGTTTATAGGCATGAATCTTGTCCAGTTGAAAATATCTGGGCTGAAGGACAGGGAGTCAGAGATTCTGTCTTTGGCCCTGTCTAAATTAAGAGAAATCCGCTTTGTTGTAATGATATCGGTGCAAATTTCTACAGTGTAGACAGATCTTCTGTCCATCTTCCACAAACATTTTGTGTTAAAGCCATGAGAGTTATATCTGTAAATCTAAATAAAGAGCTTTTATAGTGTTTATTGATTAAAAAGAATTGATGGATTCTGAACCATTCTGCTGAGCAGTTCCACTAGTAGCATTATTGTAGTTCTACAAAACTGTTCTCAGTAGTAACACAGAATGTACAATTTACCTGTATTTTCATCTCGCAAACCATCAAGTCTAAATATCCTGATACAGAGAGGTACCCCACTCCACACTGTTGTCCCAAACATCTTATTGCTCAATACTTATCAAGCTCTGTTGCTAGATTAGATACTTTAAACTAACTGCTGGAGCTAAAGAAACGTAGTGTGCGTGTGCCAAGATTTCCTACTGGCTCAAAAGTCACTTATTCTAAGTTGTAATTTTTATACAGACCACCGTTTCAGATTGTCTGACTGTAACACAGGCAACACTCGGTGAGACTTTGTACTGTACCTCTCAGCGGTGCAGCTCAGAATTCACAGCTCAGTGGCAGTGGGGGTGGTGAGGGGAGGCTAGAGGGGTTTAAAGCCACCTTTTTACCTTCAGAGTTCTTGGCTGCTCTGAGGGCTGGAGCGTTGCCTGTGTAATCTAGAGAAGCCCCGAGGGTCTAACAGCAGCCTCCCTGAGTTGCTCTGAATCTCCTCAGCGCTATGTGCTGCAGCCTCACCCCTGATATACGCATGCCACCCCCAGTGATGCCCCTTGTCATAACCATAAGGGTAGCCTAAAATTCCTCCTTACCTGTAAGGGGTTAAGAAGCTCAAATAACCTGGTTGGCACCTGACCAAAGGAACCAATGGGGACAAAAGATGCTTTCAAATCCAAGGGGTGGTGGGGGGGAATCAGTTGACTAAGGAGCAAGTGATTGATTATGTGATTTGGCTGACAGCTTTGGCTGCGGGTAGAAGAGGCAGGAAATAAAAAACAGGTCCTATTGCTAACTTGAGTGGGACCAGGGAGTTTCTCCACTGGGAGACCCAAAGACGGAAATCCTGGCCTTATTGAAGTTAATAGGATTTTAACACTGATTTTAAGAATGTCAAGATTTTACCCTGGGTGCTGTTTGGTCTTTCCTGGTAAAGGCCTGGGGAAAGAACCTGAAAGGAGCTGTGATCAGAAGCCACTGAGAGGAGCTAGTGAAAGACGGGAACTATTCACAAACCTTAAGAGGAGGGCTGTGGAGAATTCCTGAAGACCAGGGACTGAAAGGACAATAGAGCCATGAAGCAGGGACTGTGTTTTGGCCCCTGACACAAGAGAAAGCAACACCCCTGCAGTGAGGGGGAAAGCACTATGAAACTCTCGGGAAGGGCTGAAAGGACTCTGAAGCGATGCTAGAGGGGCAAAACGACATGGGGATAGAACAGGTTAAAAAACAAAATCCTAGTTTTTGCAAAATAGTTCTTGTTTAGAGTGTTTGAAATTAACCCTTTTAAAAAAACAATGTTGCAGGAATTTTTATTGAAAACATCAGAATGGTGATAGAAATTGTATTTACTAAAAACATAGTGTTTGGTAATTGAAAAGTTTGATAAGCGTTTTAATAATGTTTTTGATGACAATGAAAAAATATTGAAAAGATGTACAACTCCCCCCTATAAAAACTGAACAAATTTTGTTTTTGAAAGAAGGCCATTTTCTGACTAAAAATAACTTCAGCCAACTCTGGTTGGTGAGCCTGGATACAGGGTGAACAGCTGAATAAATTTTATTTAATAACAATAAATGAAACCCCATAGGGGAGACTTTTGTATTAAACATCAGCATGATGCAGGAGACTTTACTGATTTTGCTAAGGTGGGGCCCTGAAGTGAAACTGCTACACAAATGGTGTGTGCAGATGGAGAGAATATAGCAACCAACTGACAGGGCCAGGAGGGAGGAGAAGCCTTAATACAGTGTCTGAAACAAAATACTTGTTTAAAAAGTTACATTGACTGAGGGAGGTTGTGTGTATGAGACTGGGCTGTTATCCCACATGTAACTGGCTCTGTCTAGCTACAGCAGTTTGCTATTCTGAGAAAAAACACAAAAAATAGTCCCTTTTTTAAACTAGCAAACACTTATCTTGAAAGATAATTGGTTTTTATACTAAGAACTTTTTTTTCTTCCTTTAAATCTTCAGAGGTTTTCTGACTTCTACTGAACAGAATTTCACAGCAATTGGCAAATCCCGGTAATGAGAGCAAAATACTGAGGCACAGATCTTCAAAGGTAATTGGGCACCGAACTTCCATTGATTTCAGTGGGAACCAGCTTCTTAATATCTTTGAGGCTCTGGGCCTGCATGTGTTCTCTCAGTGACCTGGGTTCTGCTCGATAAGCAATTCCTGCTTATTGTTAACAACTTGCTGTAGTAATTCCACAATATCATCACATCTCCAGATATTTCTCTAACAAGGAAAGTGAAAGAGACACATTTGTGGATTTTTTTAAAACCAGTTTTGTAGATTTAAGAGCAAGGATATTGGGCTGGATCCTCGGCTCCATTTAATCCATTTTGCATGGCTCCTGCAGGACTAATCAGACTTAAAGCCACCTTAAATGACTCTCTGAAGATTTCGCTAGCATTGAAGGGGTAGGAGGAATATTTGGGTTGCAGCTTCTACATCATCTCTCTCTTGAACCCAATGTAGGGGGCATGTAACAAAAAAATGAAGCATGTTCAAAGTGCCTCTTTGCCATGTTGATCCTTTGTGGCCAGAATGGCCCCTTGCAACTGCAAGCAGTCAGCGGACAGAGCAATCCTGGTCTTATATACCTTTTGCTGAGTCTGAGAAAACATAGAACAGCTCCAAGACGAGGACACCTTAAAGGAGGTTTAGAAACCAATTTTGCACGCTCCTCCTCTGCTACTGCCATCCACCTGCCTCAACATGTGGCAAACTTTATGGGATATGCAGTGACTGGGACAGCCCCTATAGAAGTGGGGAGGAGAGCACACACTGGGGGAATGCAAGGGTGGCCTCTACTACTCTGCCCATTGGCCCGCTGGAGTAGGAGGGGAGCTGACTGGTCCCTTGTTGGGGCCAAATTGTGGATTTTTTGCCTTCCTTGCAGCAGTCGGGAGGCACAGTTAGGTTAAATAGGAATAAGATTTAGTAATCAATGGTAGTACTTGGTAAGGATGTTGGTTTGTCGCAACTTGCAGCCAATTTCCAGTGTGGTTAAAAGGCAGGGATTGTTCTCAGAGTAAAAGACCTGGGATTTTGATGGTAGGTTTTTTATACCCAGAGAATAGGGCAGGGGTGGGCAAACTTTTTGGCCTGAGGGCCACATCAGGGTTGCAAAACTTTATGGAGGGCCGGGTAAGGAAGGCTGTGCCTCCCCAAACAGCCTGGACGCCGCCCCCATCCACCCCCTCCCACTTCCCGCCTCCTGACTGCCCCCCTCAGAACCTCCGACCCATCCAACCCCCACCCCCCGCTTCTTGTCCCCTGACTGCCCTCCCCCCCCCGGGACTCCTTCCCCTAACCACCCCCCGGGACCCCAGACCCTATCCAACCCCCCTGCTCCCAGTCCCCTGACTGCCCCGACCCCTATCCACACCCCCACCCCCTGACTGTCCCCTGGGACCCCACCCCCTATCCAACCCCCCTGCTCCCCTGACTGCCAGTCCCCAGAACCTCCACCCCATCCAACCACTCCCTGTCCCCTTGATGGGACCCCCGCCCCGTATCCAACCCCTCCCCGCCCCCTTACCACGCCACTCAGAGTGGCAGAAGCTCACAGCCACGCTGCCCGGCAGGAGCGGTGGGCCAGAACACCGGCAGCTCAGCGTGCTGAGGCTGCGAGGGAGGGGGAACAGCAGGGGAGGGGCCGGGGGTAGCCTCCCCGGTCGGGACCTCAGGGGCTGGGCAGGACGGTCCTGCGGGCCATAGTTTGCCCGCCTCTGGGATAGGGGGAGACCTTGTGGCATGCACGGGCCAAGTTCCTCCCCCCGCCACATTTCAGTACCTTCTGTCCCCCTCGCAGGTTGTATGGCTGTGAGTGAAAGGATTCAGATGAGTGAGCTGAATCTAAGGGGTAAGCTGAGGAGAGTCTACCCTGAGTTATGGGCTATAGAGTAGGAGTCTTGTAACCCTGCACTGGAACCACTTAAAATGCCTCGTATGCAAGAGTCTGGTTGACAGGACAGGTAGCGCCCCTCCTTTGGTTAAGTTGAATAAAGTTGCAGCCTGACACTTAAAATCTGTCCTTGTGTCTGTCCTCGTCCGCTGACATGTCCTGAACACTGCTCTGATACAGCTGAAGACATGGCTTATTAACTGTAGAAGTTGGATATGCTGGCTGCTGCAACTGATATTATTGTTCTCTCATTACACTGACAACAAACTCACACGCCCTTTACGGATGACCTGCTTAAGATTTCTTGTTATGGGGTCTGTGACACTTAATGTGCCTTTTTATTGCAAAATGAAGGGCTGGAAGGTGTCTTCCAAAGAAACAATTTTTTTAATTTAACTTTACTTTGAAATAGGTGGAATGTCATGAGTGGAGGGATTACTCGGTGTCTCAGGTGTTGACTGGGTGTTTTCTCATTCCCTAACCAAAGAACAGGGTGCAGAATCCTTAATAAAGACTATGTTCCCAGGTGTTTATTATTCACTGAAGTTAGATAGGTGTTAACAAAAAATAACAAAACAAAGAAACCCCAACAAATAACAGTCTGACTAAAAATCCCTTCCAGGCAGTATACATCTCCAGTAAAATAGTCTTGCTCACCTTACTCACAAAGAATCCCAGCCCATACATACTCCACACATAAACAAAACAAATCCACTTGCCTCCCAAATTGCTTCATGCATCTTGTTTCAGATATCAATGCTGACCTATGATGCTTTAGTCTAAATTGCTCAAATACTGATTTCTGGCTCTGCCATTGTATATCCAACCTCATTAATTACCTTAATCTACCCAGAAAGCGTTAAAAGGAACACTTTATTTAAAAAGTTGGCAGAAGAATGATAAATTTTTGTCCAGAATCAATACGTAAGATTAAAACAGTTTATATGCCACATACTGATGTGCCAAAAATATTTTTCCATATTTTTTACCTATGTGCTCATTAAAGCAAGGCACACATTTTTCTAAGGGAAAGAGAAGTAAAACTTTACACTTACAAGTCTATTCTGCACCATATAACGAATATAACACCACTGCCAGCAACATTTAGTGCATATGCTTCACTGAAAAGAGAGGATTCCTATTTTGCAGAATTTAACTGATGCAGTCTACTCCCAGTGTCTTTCAGTTACTGAGCTCAAATTAACATTTGACTTGGCGCCATAAATTCAGAATTGAAGATATTGTGATGGGCAAACATCGTACCTATCTCTAACAAGGGGAACAAAGATGACCCTGGGGAATTATAGACAAGGCAGCCTAACTTTGATATCTGGAAAAATACTTGAACAAATTATTAAACAATAAATTTGTAACTACCTAGAGGATAATAGGATTATAACGAATAGCCATCGTGGATTAGTCAAGAACAAATCATGCCAAATCAACCCAATTTCCTTCTTTTGACAGTGTTACTGGCCTGGTGGATGTGCGTGAAGCAGCAGACGTGATATATCTTGATTTTAGTAAAGCTTTAAAAACAGTTCCACATAACAGTCTCATAAGCAAACTAGGGAAATGTCATCTAGATTAAACTACTATAAAATGGGTGCACAATTGGCTGAAAGACCGTACTCACAGAGCAGTTATCAATGGTTCGCTGTCAAACTTGAAGGGCATATCTGCTGAGGTCAGTCCTGAGTCTGGTACTAGTCAATATTTTTGTTAACGACTTAGATAATGCTGTGGAGAGTATGCTTATAAAATTTGCAGATGACACCAGGCTGGGCAGATTGCAAGCACTTTGGAGGACAGGATTAGAATTCAAAATGACCTTGACAAATTAGAGAACTCGTCTGAAATTAATACAAGATTAAATTCAGTAATGCCAGGTACAAAGTATTACACTTAGAAAGGAAAAAAAAATCAAATGCACAACTACAAAATGGGAAATAACTGGATAGAAAGTAGTGCTGCTGAAAAGGATCTGTAGGTTATAGTGGATCACAATTTGAATATGAGTCAACAGTTTGATGTAGTTGTGAAAAAGGCTAATATCATTTTGGGGTGTATTAATAGGAATATCATACATAAGACACAGGAGGTAATTGCCCTGCTGTACTCAGTACTGGTGAGGCCTCAGCTGGAGTACTGTGTTCAATTCTGGGCACCACACTTTATAAAAGATGTGGATATATTGAGAGAGTCCAGAGGAGAGCAATAAAAAAAGATAAAAGGTTTAGAAAACCTGACCTAATAGGAAAGGTTAAAATAAATTTGGTACGTTTAGTTTTGAGAAAAGAAGATACCTTGATAGTCTTTAAATATGTTAAGGGCTGTTATAAATAAGACAGTGATTCTCCATGTCCACTGAAAGTAGGGCAACAAGTAATGGGCTTAAAAGATTTAGGTTAGATATTAGGAAAACCTTTCTAACCATAAGTTCTGGAATAGGCTTCCAAGGGAGGTTGTGGAATTCTCATCATTGGAGATTTTTAAGTACAGGTTAGACAAACACTTGTCAGGGATGGTGTAAGTGCAGGGGGCTTGACTTGATGATTCTCAAAGTCCCTTCCAGCCCTACATTTCTATGATTCTATGGCAGGAGATCTTTTCTTGAGCTTGAGGTAAGATACTAGCTACAACCTTAACAAATACCTACTCCTATTATACAGGAGTGTGTACACCACTTTTACAAAAGTTGATGGGAGGGCCAGTGAGGATGAACACAGGAATTATCATTTTTTGCCAGGTGTCTACAATGTTATTGAACCTTAAAGTACATTCTAAAAGCAACCTGTCCTGGCAGCACTAAACAATCGGTGTTTTGCATGCGTGTGTGTGTCTGAGAGAGAAAGATGATAGCCACAGCCTTCCCAGGTTGTCACTGGCCATCTCCCATTTTGATGTTCCGATTGAAATAGCATCCTATGATTTCCTGGGCCTGCCAGGCACACCAGCAGAGAATGGATCGAAGAGGATAACCTCTGCCTGCTGCTGTTCTTTTATAGGCAAGCCCTTGTTGGCCTGCTAATACCAGAACTTGGGAGAAGTACTGGGAGTTAATTCCCTAACCAAGGAGTGCTGCCACTGGCCAGCAGTCACAGTGCCCTCCATGTGGGGGCACCAAACCCCCCAAAATGGGCTGGTTGTGAAGGGCCAGTCATCCTTTACTGATGTCAAACTGTCTGGGAAATCTCAGGTCTGATATTTCAAATGCACAGTAAGAAGTATACAAGAAATATTTCAGAAGTAAAAGAGAAAACACATTTGTCTAGGAAAAAGCCTTTAACTGCACTACAGATGCTACGATAGCTATCAATGTATTTTTGTTTTAATGTAAAGCATTATTTGTATACCCACAACAAAACATGGACCTGCAGAAGTTTTCAAGCAATCTTCTAACAGCTTCATACGAGTCTTCTGGAGCTCAGGACTGTCCCACTCTTCTGTTTCTATTCCCCAGTATAAGTCTATGACCTGGAAATCAATGTATAACACACTGTTAGTTTTATCCATTAGTTTAAGCTTCTCCTACATAACAAGATGAACAAGATCTCAGTTAAGAGATTTGTTTTTTATCTTTAAAGAGTTAATGTGGGCAGTGGGTAGAGCAGTGGACAGAACTGGGTGCTATTCCCTGACATGGACCTGCGCTGTGATGTAGGCAAGTCAACTTATCTCTCTGTTTCCCTTCCCACTGTCTTCTCTATTTAGATTGTAAACTCTTTGGGGCAGGGATTGCCTCTTACTATATGTTTGTACAGCACCTAGCACATTGGTGCCCTGATCGCAGATGGCGATTCTAGTTGCTATTGTAATGCAAATAATAAATGAATAATAATAATTATAAGACTCTCTGAGCAAAATCCTGGCCCCTATGAAGTCAGAGTCTTGCCATTGACTTCAACACAGCTCAGATTTCACCCAATGACTTTTTGACCCACCAGAGATCAAACTATCCTGTGCTAAAATGAACAAAAAAGACACGACTGGATTAGATATTGTAATATCACTCTTCCTTTGTTCCTTAATGTTTTGTTGCTCTGGAAGCAAAAAATGCATGAATTTATAATAGCAGATGGCTTGCTGTTATGACTTTCATCTGTTGCTATAGATTCAGTTTTATAATGCTAATAAGATGCAAGCAAATGCCTGGAAGAAGCTGGTTGAGGTTGCTACATTTATTTCAGGAGATTTAGTGATGAAGCGTGGTTTCACTACATATTTTAACTAACGGATAGAAGTTTTGTTATTACAGGACCTTAATTTAAAGGAACAGAGAGTCCTTTATCTGTCCAAAGGTCTCAGGTTTTTTTAAAAATAAACTGATGATATATCCTACTGCGATTTGCTTATTTATGCTACTATCAGCTTTCAATACAACCATGTGATACTATTATAAAGAAGTCATTACTGCACAATTTAAAAAAAATAATTAATTTACATATTTATTTGTATTATAATAGCACCTAGAGGCCTCAGTCAAGATGGAACCATATTGTGCTTGATGCAGTTTGAACACAGTAGTAAGAGAGAGTCCCTGCACTGAAGACCTTACCATCTAAAAATGTATATGGTTGATGGATTAGTCAAGTTAACCTTCTTGGAAACCGGCAAATCTTCTTAGGAAGGTTCTGGTAACAATGGCTGATGGGTTATAAGACCCAATCCTGCAAACAGTTATGCACATGCTTTACTGCCATGAGTACTCATCATAGTAAAGTTAAGCACATGTGTAACTGTTTGCTGGATTGGGGCCACAGGCACTACACGCTGGAGGTAAGTGACCACATGTCGTGAAACAGCCCAAAGCGTGAAGTGCATTATAAAGTGGAATAAAAGAGCATAATGTTAGAAAGAATAATTTTATACATTTATACTTTACATAAACTCTGTCCCAAACACCGGTCTGAGCAAGAAACTTCTTTGCAGCTCTTGCCATCTCAGCTTTCCTGCATCTCTCTGCTTCATTGATCTTTTTCTCTTTACAAGTGAAAATATTTCTTTTCTCCCTATTTCTTTCTCCTTCCCATTATTTATCTCTGTGAATTTATTATTGAACTCTGTGTTGTTTTCATCAGATGCCTGAATATTAGAATTGCATAAGACATAAATTAACTAATTCAGTCATTCTCAGCTCCAAAGATACCGTATTTGAATTTGCAGCTGGATGAACTTATGTCACTCAAGAATTTTCTCAGGCATCAAAGGAAATTTTTACTCTAACTGACCAGTCAGAAGTCAGAGAACTTGAGCTAGGACAGAAGAGAGAACAGTGTGTCAAGGGCTAACTTTCCAGCACGCTGTGTGCCTTTCCTCTATGTGTTATGAAAGGTGAGAAGGTATCTTTCTCATAACAAAATCTCCCAGCAAAATTTCAGTAGGATAGAGAAAAACCTAGTATCTTATGTTTAAATGATTTTATTGTTATTGTCTTCTTACTTTATGAATCAAACTTTGTGCCTTGAATGCATGGTAAATGCATTCTGATTTATTAAAATGTGATTATCTCCAGAAATGGGACTAAGTAAAAATGTCAGCTTTCTCAAAAGGCTTCTCCTTGGGTGTTTTCTAAGTCATAACTTCTTTCTTTACTGACAAAAAAGAAAGACGACTGACCAGGAATTCTATATTTTCACAGTTTTTTTCTTGTGGGGTGAATACCTGGTGCCACTGACTTTCTGTTCTTTTCAGGTTCTTATTCTGTGCTCATCACTGTAGTATTTGAGCACCTTCCTTTAATGCACTGAGCAATGGGACTAACGTCTGTCACATTTGTTCTCTCATCCTCTCCCCAGGTGAAAAAGTGTGTGTAGTAGGCAGTGTTTTGTTTTGTAGTGTGTGTGTTATTGTTCACAGTGTTGTTGTAGCCATGTTGGTCTCAGAACTAGATGGCATCATGGAACAGGCTACCAAAATACCCTGAGAGAATCTGCTTCAATATGGAAAAAAAATCTGATCCAATTGCACATATCTAGTTGTCACCTAACACCCCACACTGGAACCCATACAAGGTATCATTAAACAATTATAATCAATATTTGATGGGGACCACATCCTGAAAGAAATCTTTCCCAACCCTGCCCCCCTTCTGCCTTCAAACAACCCTCAACCTTGCCAAGCTCATCATCAGAAGCAAACTCCCCACAGGCCAGGACACACCAACTCAAAGCAGCACCAGACTCCGCCGTAACAACTGATGCAAAACTTACGCCCCCGAACACAGTTATCACAGCATGTGACGTCCCTCATCCAATGCACTAAATGCCCCAACAACAACTGTGTGGGTGAAATGAGACAATCACTAGGCTCTTGAATGAACACACGCAAGAAAGTGATAAAAGACAAAAACACCATATCCTCAGTGGGTGAACACTTCTCAAACTGATCACTCTATATCTGACCTCTCAGTCCTCATCCTCAAAGGAAACCTGTGTAACACCTTCAAAAGACGAGCCTGGGAGCTTAAATTCATAACTTTGTTAGATACTAATAATCATGGACTTAATAAAGCCAGTGGATTTATGGCTTATTACAACAATCTGTAACCCACTAACTCCCCCTGCCCCCGCTTCTTTGTTCTAGGACTCCAGAGATGTTAACTGGGCACTTCACCTTGAAAGGTTTCTTAGTATGTGTTAACTTCTTATGCTAAACAATCCGTTCCACCTTGTTTTTAGCTGTGACACTCTGTGGGCAAGTCTACCCTTAAAACACTGCGTGGGTGTAGTTGCACCGATGCAGCTGCGCCACTGAAGTGCTTTCATGAAGATGCTCCAAGCCAACGGGAGAGTGCTCTCCTGTCAGTGTAGTTAATCCACCTCCCTGAGAGGTGGCAGCTAGGATGGCAGAAGAAGCTCTCCTGCTGACATAACGCTGTGTACACGGGGGGCTAGGTAGGTATGTCGCTCAAGGGTGTGAAAAATCCACACCTGAGTGATGTTGTTATACCGATAGAGGTCTGTAGTTTAGACCAGACCTGAGTACCTTTTCCAGACCTGAAGAAGAGCTCTGTGTAAGCTTGAAAGCTTGTCTCTTTCACCCACAGAAGTTGGTCCAATAAAATATATTATATACTCACACGTTATATGTTTATGTTAGAAAAGGCAAGGTCAAAGAAACGCACCTTGCACTTACACCAGCAGGGGCTGAGGTTTGTGATGGTCTTTAGCTGCTGGGGAGCTTATTCCACAGTCTTGGGCTGGCCCCTGAGTAAGTTCTGTCTCCTGCATAGATGAGCTTTCTTTTTATTGTAGCTTCAGGTACTTTCTCAAAAGCAGGGTTCATTGGGATGCTGGAAATGAATGCTTGGAGCAATGGTTGTAAAAGGGTAGTTGGGGCCCACTTGCCTCAGTCCCTTCCAAGAAAACCTCAGAGCCCGATGATGGTAGAATGCTGAAGGCATGAATGGGGGTGGAGCATGTATTAATGCAGAGGCAGCACTGTAAAAGAACTACAGTGACTGGTGAATAATCTTTCCTTTCTGAGCAAAAGTGAAGTTTAGAATCTCCCGTTACTAACACGTGGGAAATACATTATTACTGTTGTGCTAGACGAGAGGATGTTGTTGGAGCATGTTTTTAGGCAATCACATTATCTTGCTGAAGCTGGTGGATGCACTAGCCACCTTTCATTCATGCTAAATGAAGGAGCAACTAAATGCCCATGGGTTCAGGGACAGCTGAAACAATAGACACCATTGCTGAAGGCACAGACCAGCATGGGAAGGGCTGAACAAGAACTAACTCAGGGAGAATAAGAAGGGTTTCTGTGGGACTGATTGAAAATGCAGAGGCTGAAGAATTGATTGGTGGAGGTGTGTGTCTCTCTTGGTCGGAAGCAGAAAGCAGCCAGAGAAGCAGATGATAGCAAAGCCTAGAGAGTGAACAGAAACAGAACTCCTTGAGACACAGGACTGACGGGAAAGTGAGCACAGATTTCTGAACAAAGAAATTGCTTCCTGCTTCTGTGTTCAGGGGAAAAGACTTTGTATATAGTCTTTGTAAATAAGGATTTTTTTACATCGAAGGATTTACAGGATTGCATCTAATTTACAATTTACAGGATTTACAATTTACAGGATTGCATCGAAGAACTAACTGACTATCATCAATTTTTCCTACTAATGGCAACATTATTAAATCGTAGAATCGTAAGGGACCTTGAGAGGTCATCTAGTCCAGTCCCCTGCACTCATGGCAGGACTAAGTATTCTCTAGACCATTCCTGACAGGTGTTTTTCTAACTTGCTCTTAAAAATCTCAGTGATGGAGATTCCACAATCTCTCTAGGCAATTTATTGCAACACAAATGATGAATCTTTCGCAGCTACAGTTCACTTAGCACTAGTAAACATGCTTTGGCAAGCAAATCTTAGAGACATAGGTGCTGACTCCACGGCTGGAGCACCCACAGAAAAAAAATTAGTGGGTGCTTAGCACCCACTGGCAGCCAAGCTCCCTCCCTCTTCCCAGCACCTCCCACTCGCTGGTGGCCCTGCTGATCAACTCCTCCCCTCCCTCCCAGTGCCTCCTGCATGCTCTGGAACAGCTGTTCTATGGCATCAGGTGGCGCTGGGAGGGAGGGGGAAGAGCAAGGATGGGACATGCTTGGTGGAAAGAGGTGGGGCAGGGGAGGGAAGAAGCAGGGCGGGGGAGGGGCCTTGAGGGAAGGTGTGGGCGGAGCAAGGGAGGGAAAAGGCAGGGCAGGGGTGGGGGCTTGGAGGAAGGGGTGGAGTGGGGGCAGGCCTGGGAGTGGAGAGAGGGTTGAGAGGAAGTTGGCGCCTATGCTTAGGGGTATCCAAAACCAATAAAGAGACACAGAAAATAAATAATTCTAGGATAAATTCCTACGCTTTATTGCTCATAAGCATGCTTCCATCCCAATTTTGCCTGAGCTCTTCTGTATCCTACATAACAATGGACCAAATTTTCAATAGTGGTTTGTAATTTTGTGCCTAGTAACTGCATATCCAAACAGGTGTGCTTGCACAACTTTGTGTGCACAAAAATAAGAGGCACTTTTGAAAATTTGGCTGTAATGCAGGGGTGGGCACACTACGGACTGTGGGCTGGATACGGCCCATCAGGGCCTTGGATCCAGCCTGCGGGATTGCCAGCCCCGTGGCGCTGCGGGCCCTGCGCCACTCCCAGACGCAGCCAGCACCATGTCCCTGCAGTCCCTTTGGTGAGGGGGCGGGCAGAGGGCTCCGTGCGCTGCCCTTGCCTGCAGGCACCACCCCCAACAGCTCCCACTGGACGGGAACGGGGAACCCCGGCCAATGGGAGTTTTGGGGGAGGTACCCACAGGTGAGGGCAGCGCGCGGAGCCCTCTGCCCCCACTTCCCCCAGGGGCCGCAGGGATGTGGTGCTGGCAGCTTCCGGGAGCGGCGCGGGGCCAGGGCAGGCAGCCTGCCCTGGCCCCGGTGCATGCTGCTGCCACCCTGGAGCTGCTTCATGTAAGTGGCGCCGGGCTGGAGCCCGCACCCCAAAACCCTCCCGCACCCCACTCCCTGTCCTGAGTCCCCTGCCCCGAGCCTCCTCCCTGCACCCCTGCCCTGAGCCCCCTCTTGCACTCCACACCACCTCCTGAACCCCAACCCCCCCTGAGCCCCCTCGTACATCCCACACCCCTCCTCTGACTTAACCCCTCACCCTGAGCCCCTTCCTGCACACTGCACCCCAACCCCCTACCCCAGCCTACATTCATGGCCCTGCATGCAATTTCCCCACCCAGATGTGGCCCTCGGGCCAAAAAGTTTGCCTACCCCTGCTGTAATGTCTCAAAAAATATCTTTCAGGACTGGCATTATACCATCATGACCTAATCTTGCATCATGACCTCACAGCATTGTGTTACAACATGATGACTCTGCATCTTGACGTCATGATGTTGCATTGCAATGTGGTGATTCAGTGTCAGGCTATCAAAAATCAACTGTCACAATGGGATACATGAGAAGTTTGCCCTGCCCAGCGAGCTGATATAGGTGTCAAACCTATATGTGCATGAAGGACACTGAAAATTTAGAAAGAAGGGGTATATGGGATACAGTGGAACAAGAAGATGCTTGTGAATGATGTCAAAATGTATTTATTACTTATAATTGGAGACATTGCTCACCAAATGTCCACCCTAATAGAAATATTACTCAGTGTTATTGCCTAGGTGGGTTGCCAACCTGACGCTCTGTGTAAGTGCTGACTGCCCAACCTAGACTGACTTTGGGGCTAGTCTACTTGCACATCTGATTTCTTTCTTTCTTTTTTTTTTTTTTTTTAAGTTTTTCACTCATGAGTCAGTGTTTTCTGTTTGCTTTCTTCAGCTTCTGTCATAACAACTCCTATCATCTTTATAGGTCAATCTTTTTTTCTTACTAACTGAAAGAAGTTAGCATTTTATTTTGCATATCTTTCTGTAGGGTGCATTATCCTGTTGAACCCTTTAAGCAGAAAACACTGTAAATTGTTAACAATATATGTGAACTTTTTTGCTTGAAGCTGGCTGCCTTCATTTGCTTGTGCACACTGGATTTTCTTTCTTCCTGTGACGGGACAAGGCCATATGGCTATAGAAAAGTAGTGAGAGATAGATATATCGGCTCCAGGCTAAACAAATCACTGGTACCAGGATAAGTGAAATGGCATCTGCTCCAGGTCAATTAAGACACCTGGGGCCAATTAAGAACTTTCCAGAAGGCAGGGAGAAGGCTAGGTAGATTGGGACACCTGAAGCCAATCAAGGGCTGGCTGAAACTAGTTAAAAGCCTCCCAGTTAGTCAGGTGGGTGTGCATGTCAGGAGCTGTGGGAGGAAGTTGCACTGTTGGAGAGGCTGAATAGTACACACCATATCAGGCACAAGGAAGGAGGCCCTGAGGTAAGGGTGAAGTGGAGCTTGAGGAAGTGAGGGCTGCTGTGGGGGAAGTAGCCCAGGGAATTGTACATGTTATGTTTCTAAAAGGTCAGCTACCATAGCTGATACTATTAGGGTCCCTGGGCTGGAGTCCGGAGTAGAGGGTGGGCCCGGGCTCCCCCTCCAACCTTTCCCCCCTGATTAATCACTGAGACTGGGAGACAACAGAGACTGTGCAAGGAAGGATAACTTCTCCTCACCTCCCTCGCTGGCTTATGATGAAAATGGCTCAGTAGACTGTGACCCTTGTCTCTAGAGAGAGAAGGGTTATGTGGAGGGTCACAGTGAGCCTCTGAGGCTAGCGAAATCCGCCAGGAAACGCAGGACCCACGGAGGCAAGGACAGAGCTTTGTCACATTCCATTTATCATATATCTTCACTCCCCCCTGCCACTATACACCACAAGATGCCCCCACTTAACAGTTGCTAATTATCCTGAGAAAATGTTTCCATTACGAACTAGTTTCTCAGTTTAAAAGAAACCTAGAGAAACAGATATACGTCAAGCTGTTTAAAGATTCAAAATATGTGTTCTGGAGGTATCCTTTCTAGCGTACTTTTTATCTCTATTTTAATAACAGTCCAAATCAAAATACATAATTTTTCAGAAACATTTTCGTGATTCAAAGGAAAACAAATGGAACAAATAGAGTACCCTAAACCAATTCAGAGATGGAATTAATGTATTCAGTCACATTTCCCCACATATGGTAATTGTGTTCCACAGGAGTGGTCAACACAGGAAGCCTGGCAGATCTGAGGTTTTGCAACAATTGAGACCCTGTTATCGGTGAAGCCGGATGACTCAGAGAAAACTGGACCACTGAATATATTAGAATGAATTTAAGTTAGGTCACAGTTTATCAAGTTGATGATGACTTGAGTATACTCTACAGCAGGGGTCTCAAAGTCACGGCCCGCAAACCTCCCCGGTGTGGCCCGCAGGGCTCCAGCAGTTTTGGGGCCAGCTCTCTCCCTTGGCCCCACCTGTCGCCCCTGGGCGCTCCCCTTCCCCGGGTGATTTAAAATGGCCCAGGGCCCCACCAGTGCAGTGGAGCTGAGTGGTGTTTGCTTGCTCGCTCCACGTGTCTGCCGGCCCCTCCCTGCGGCTGCCGGGCGGGGCTGTGCCTCTGCACGCTACCCACGCTCCGAGTGCCCCTGCGGCAAATGGGAAGCTGTGGGGGGCGGTGCCTGGCGGCAGCAGCGCACCAAAGCCCCCAGGCCCTCCCCACCTTGGAGCCCCAGGTAAGTGCCGCACCCCCTTCCCCCCTCCCAGAGCCTGCACCCCCTCCCACCCCCAAACTCCCTCCCAGAGCCCGCACCCCAGACCTCCTTCCCCACCCAAACTCCCTTCCAGAGCCTTAGGCAAGTGTGGGGCAGAGTTTTGGGGGAGCGGAGTTTTGGGGGGCGGATTCTAAGTGGCATAAGTGATGTTATTGGCCCGCTGGGAGGATTTGAGGACTGGCACTGGCCCACGGTAAATTGAGTTTGAGACCCTTGCTCTGCAGTATGTGGCTTTCATGGTAGCCAGACACTGATCAGAGCTTATAAGTAGAGGACCACATATAAAGAATAAAAAGTAAAGTACTCCCCTTTCATCCACCCAAATACTGTATCTATTACAGGAAGAAGCTATGTCCCTTCTTGTATGTTTGAAAAGTGCCTAGCACTTCATGGGCATCACTGCAAACTAATAATTAATAATAATGATTGTGTGTATTAAAAGATAATGCTTCCCATAATAACCATAAAATAGTGGGAGGTCGGACTGCCAAGAAAAAGATATTTTTATGAGAGAAAAATCCATCTCAGAGCTGCTGCAGAATGCTCTCTCACTTCCCCTTTGTAATTTTTATATAACCTTTCTTTCCCACTTGAGCCAAAAAAATCTGCTAAAATCACTTGTGTACTAATGTCAAAACTAGGGCTGTCGAGTAATTGCAGTTAACTCACATGATTAATTTAAAAAAATGAATCACGATTGATCGCAATTTTAATTGCACTGTTAAACAGTAGAATACCAATTGAAATTTATTAAATATTTTGGATGTTTTTCTACATTTTCATATATATTGGGTTGTAGCTGAAATCAAAGTGTATATTATTTTTTATTACAAATATCTGCACTGTAAAAATGATAAAAGAAATAGTATTTTTCAGTTCACCTCATAAAAGTACTGTGGTGCGATCTCTGTCTTGAAATTGCAATTTACAAATGTAGATTTTTTTTTGTTACATAACTGCACTCAAAAACAAAACAACATAAAACTTCAGAGCCTACAAGTTCACTCAGTCCTACTTCTTGTTCAGCCAATTGCTCAGACAAACAAGTTTGTTTGCATTTGTAGGAGATAATGCTGCCCGCTTCTTGTTTACAATGTCACCAGAAAGTGAGAACAGGCATTTGCAAGGCACTTTTGAAGCTGGCATTGCAAAAGGTATTTATGTGCCAGTTATGCTAAACATTCGTATGTCCCTTCATGCTTCGGCCACCATTCCAGAGGACATGATTCCAGGCTGATGACGCTCGTTAAAAAAAATAATGCGTTAATTAAATTTGTGACTGAACTCTTTGGGGCAGAATTGTATGTCCCCTGCTCTGTTTTACCCACATTCTGCCATATATTTCATGTTTAGCAGTCTCGGATGATGACCCAGCACATGTTGTTCATTTTAAGAACATTTTCACTGCAGATTTGACAAAATGCAAAGAAGATACCAATGTGAGATTTCTAAAGATAGCTACAGCACTCGACCCAAGGTTTAAGAATCTGAAGTGCCTTCCAAACTGAGAGGGACGAGGTGTGGAGCATGCTTTCAGAAGTCTTAAAAGAGCAACACTCCAATGCAGAATCTACAGAACCCAAACCACCAAAAAAAAAATCAAACTTCTGCTGGTGGCATCTGACTCAGATAATGAAAATGAACATGTGTTGGTCTGCACTGCTTTGGATTGTTATCAAGCAGAACCTGTCATCAGCATGGATGCATATCCCCTGGTATGGTGGTTAAAGTATAAAGGGACATATGAATCTTTAGCGCATCTGGCACGTAAAAAATTTGCAATTCCAGCTACAGTAGTGCCGTAAGAATGCCTGTTCTCACTTACAGGTGACATTGTAAACAAGAAGCGGGCAGCATGATCTCCTGCAAATGTAAACATCCGATGTTGCATCCAATGAAGTGAGCTGTAGCTCACGAAAGCTCATGCTCAAATAAATTGGTTAGTCTCTAAGGTGCCACAAGTACTCCTTTTCTTTTTGCGAATACAGACTAACACGGCTGTTACTCTGAAACCTGTAAACAAACTTGTTTGTCTGAGCAATTGGCTGAACAAGTAGGACTGAGTGGCTTGTAGGCTCTAAAGTTTTACATTGTTTTATTTTTGAATGCAGTTATTTTTTATACATAATTCTACATTTGTAAGTTCACCTTTCATAATAAAGAGATTGTATTACATTATTTGTATTAGGTGAACTGAAAAATACGATTTTTTGTTTTTTACAGTGTAAATACTTGTAATCAAAAATAAATGTAAAGTGAGCACTATACACTTGATATTCTGTGTTGTAACTGAAAGCAGTATATTTGAAAATGTAGAAAACATTAAACATATTTAAATAAATGGTATTCGATTGTTGTTTAACAGTGCGATTAATTGGGCGATTAATATTTTTAATTGCTTGACAGCTCTAGTCAAAACTAGATTTGACTAGTCATTGCCTTTTATGGATCCGCAATTGTTTCAGGACATGTATGTAAAACAGTTAACGTCTGCCTCTGCGCTTGTGGGGCTTCCCATTACGCCTTCACCTACATGAAGAATTTCCTGATGTTTTGAGGCCTATGTCACTCTGTCTTCAGATAATAGTTGAATCTATTTAATAAAATAGTTTTATTTTTGTGAATATCTACAAGGGAAACCTTCCTCAGTTAAGATATTCATATATTATCATCAAAGCAGGAATTGAGGTCTTTCTCGATTTTTATACTACAGCCCATCTCAGAATGTGTTTTCTTCCCGATTATGGATTAAATGCATGGTGTTATGCCTAAAGGAGACATCACACTGTTTCTTTCTTTCCTTTCTTTGAGATGTCTCCTCAGAGATGACTGAAGAATAAGGAAAATAAAGGAATTGGATAAATAAAATATATCAGAATTTTCCATGAATAGTACAGGAGAATAAGAGAAACTGGTTTTATTATTTTATACTCCCCTTTGCATTCTCCCCCTGCAGCATTGCTATAGAGACTGTCCAAACAGCTGATCAGTTGGCATCCTCACATCAAGATTTTTCATAAACACAATCTAAAATCACATTGGATGCTATTTCTACTGCCATACAGGCTGTCAAACTCCATTTTGATTCGAGGGGATCTAAGATTGAGTCTCTTAATTCAAATAATATTGATTTTCATAAGAAAAAGCCCCAACAACAATCAGAACCTGCTGATGAATGTATATCAAGAGTGATGCAGGACTTTAAATGCAGAATGATAGCTTAAAGACATTAACTGTTATCACTAAAGATAATGCTTCTTTATTTCATAATGTTGAGTTATGGGGAAGCAATGCAAAGGCATGTAATAGTGTGTTGGGAGGAATGCCTGAAGATTTGGCATTAGATTTTTCTGATAAATTACATTTTTACAATTTTGTATAGTGAATTTATTCCTCCTCTCTGAGAGCCTGACCCAAAGCCCGGTGAAGTCAATGGGACTCTTTTTTTTTTTTAAATGCAATACAAGTTTATTCAAGAACATCTTAGGTATTTACATGGCCCCCATTACTGATGTATCTGAGTACCTCATAGATCTGTATTTATCCTTCCCCATGAGATAGGAAAGTACTATCCCCCCCATTTTACAGATGTTGAACAGGAGCAGCTTGAACCCATGACTCCCAAGTCACCAGCTAGTGTCGTAAACACTGCATCATCTTTCCACCAATACCACAAGACAGGGAGCGGAGGCACAGCAGACTGGCTGATGAGAACACAGTACTGCTCTTGCAAGTGTGAGGCGAACAAGGAAGGATGGGGCTTTCAAAGGAACCTGTGGAAGTTAGGTACTCAACTCCTACTGAATTTCATCTGGAATTGAGCACCAGTTCCTCAAAGATCCATTGAATATCCCAGCCAAAACTTTGGAAGTTTATGTGAAATGAAAACAGCTGAGGTGCTGGAGGGCAAACAAACAATCCCAAGACACAGGTTCAGCATGGCACTCTAGGAACTAGATTCACCTCTCCCATCGCCACCAAAAGAAGCTGCCTATTTAAGTCCTTGTATATGACCCTTGGCAATTTACTTATGTTTATTTCACTCCTAATAGATGGAGAAGAAGATGTAAAGCTGGACATCTTTAGAAGACACTATCATAGGATGTATTCTGCACCAATTTATGCAGGGTAATGGGATTTCTACTTCTGTCCTCTCACCCCTTGCCAAAATTAGCTCTTGTTTTCTGCCATCCTTACCTGTTTCTTGTAGGAGATGGAGAAACATTTCATTTTCAAATTGTTACCAGACAGAGCTAAAAATTAACTTGACAAGAGCAACTTGTTAAAGGTGATTGGCTCCCATTGATTTCAAAGGGATTTTTCTCTCATGCTTAAAGTCAAATATGTGTTTAACTGGATCTAGGGCTGCACACTCAGCATCTTGCAAGATCCAAGACCAAAGTCAACAGGAAAGGAAATTTCTTCATTGCTTCTGGAAATACAAGTCTGGGACTTTATCAAACCATTCAACTGGCTACATCAAAGAGTGAAGAGACACTATTTAAATCCTGACTGGCACTCAGGCTTGCACTTGCTCTGTTCCTGTTCCTCCTCCAAGTTGTAAGTAGAAATAGGGCTAACCTACTCTCACAGTATGCCAACATTTTTATGGCTGACTTAGAACAATGCTTCCACAGCTCTCATCCCCTAATGCCCCTACTCTACTTGTGCTACATTGATGACATCTTCATCATCTGGACCCATGGAAAAGAAGCCCTTGAGGAATTCCACCATGATTTCAACAATTTCCATCCCACCATCAACCTCAGCCTGGACCAGTCCACACAAGAGATCCACTTCCTGGACACTACAGTGCTAATAAGCTATGGTCACATAAACACCACCCTATGCCAGAAACCAACTGACCGCTATACTTACCTACATGCCTCCAGTTTTCATCCAGACCACATCACATGATCCATTGTCTACAGCCCCAAGCTCTAAGATACAAACGCATTTGCGTCAATCCCTCAGACAGAGACAAACCCTACAGGATCTCTATCAAGCGTTCTTAAAATTACAATACCCACCTGCTGAAGTGAAGAAACAGATTGACAGAGCCAGAAGAGTACCCAGAAGTCACCTACTACAGGACAGGCCCACCAAGGAAAGTAACTGAACACCACTAGACGTCACCTTCAGCCCCCAACTAAAACTTCTCCAGCGCATCATAAAGGATCTAAAACCTATCCTGAAGGATGATCCCTCACTCTCACAGACCTTGGGAGACAGGGCAATCCTCGCTTACAGACAGCCACCCAACCTGAAGCAAATACTCACCAGCAACTACACACCACACAACAAAAACACTAACCCAGAACCTATCCTTGCAACAAATCTTAAACTGGTTAAAGAAAACTTAGTTTGATAGCATTCTGTCTGGTAAGAAATCACTTATCAATAGTTGTGGTTGTGAAATCCTCATTTCTTTTTTGTTTTATCTTTATGGTCCCCACTTCCCTATTGTTTGTATGATTTCTGTCCGGTTCTTTGATTTTCTGTCTGTTTCATAATTAATTTTGCTAGGTGTAAATTAATTAAGGTGGTGGGGTATGACTGTTAGAGAATTTTGTTACAATATGTTAGGATTGGTTAAGGTATAGCTAAGCAGGACTCAAGTTTCACTATATAAACTGGGGTCCAAAAGGAAGTTCACAGGCCCAAGAACAGAGCTGCCAGACCTCAACACTTTGCCAATGACACCATGCAGAAACTGGAGCCCCCCAGCTGGACCTGATCCTGACTGGCCAGCAGGGAAAAGTTCATCTGTCTTATTCGGAGTGGTGAGCATTGTACAGTAACTCCTCGCTTAATGTTGTAGTTATGTTCCTGAAAAATGCGACTTTAAGCAAAATTATGTTGAGTGAATCCAATTTCCCCATAAGAATTAATGTAAATGGGGGGGTTAGGTTCCAGGGAAATTTTTTTCACCAGACAAAAAAGACATTATATATATGTATGTATATATATATACACATACACACACAGACAGTATAAGTTTTAAACAAACAATTTAATACTGGTACACAGCGATGATGATTGTGAAGCTTGGTTGAGGTGGTGAAGTCAGAGGGTGGGATATTTCCCAGGGGATGCCTTACTGCTAAATGATGAAGTAGCAACTGGCTGAGCCCTCAAGGGTTAACTCAGTGTTGTTAATGTAGCCTCACACTCTACAAGGCAGCACGAATGGAGGGAGGGGAGACACCATGGCAGACAGAGACACACACCCTATGAGAGAGAGATGCGCATTGCTCCTTTAAGTACGCTGACCCCACTCTAAGTACACTGCCTTTTTAAGTTAATCAGCAAGCTGAGATGGCAGCTGCTGCCAGGAAGCTCCCTCTGTCCTGAGCCCTGTCGTGTGTCCCCCCTGCTCTATGGAAGATGGGGTAAGCGGGGTGCAGGAGCAGGGGGGAGGGGGACACCCTGACATTAGCCCCCCTCTTCCCCGCACACCAAGCAGGAGGCTCCATGGAGCAGCTCCAAGGCAGAGGGCAGGAGCAGCACACGGCAGTGGAGGGAGGGACAGCTGAACTGCTGGCAATTGATAGCCTGCTGGGCGGCTGCTGCACAGGGAACTTAGGGGAGCGGGGAGCTGATAGGGGGGCTGCCGGTCCACCCTGGTTCCAAGCCCCCACCAGCTAGCTCCAATGGGCAGCTCTTCCTGCAAGCAGTGGAAAAAGCAGGCGGCTGCCAAACAACGTTATAAGGGAGCATTGCACAACTTTAAACAAGCATGTTCCCTAATTGATCAGCAATGTAACAATGAAACAACGTTAACTGGGATGATTTTAAGTGAGGAGTTACTATATGTGTACCATGTACATTCTGTTTTGGTGATTGTTAATAAATAGAGGTTAAGTAGGATATTACTGGGTAAGGCTCTTTCACTGGTAAAAGACCCCGTAAACCCACAAAAGATTAAGCCTGGAGGGAATGGGTGTTTGCCCGGAGACCAGAAGGAATGGGTGTTTGCCTGGAGCCCACAGAGAGGTAAAGTTAGAGTGCCTCAATTAAGAGGATTATGCCTGAACCCTAGGAACAGGATAAGGGTGGGTGCCCTAAAATGTAAGGTTACACCTGAGCCCAATGAATGGGGTAAAGGTGGGTGCCTAAATTAAGAGGGTTACGCCTTGAGCCCTAGGAACTAGATAGAGGTGGAAGCCTTGAGCCCTAGGAACTAGATAGAGGTGGAAGCCTTGAGCCCTAGGAACTAGGTGGAGGTGGAAGCCCTAGGGCATGGCTACACTGGAAACTTCAAAGTGCTGTTGCGGGAGCAGCGCTTTGAAGTGTGAGTGTGGCCGCACGCGAGCGCTGGGAGAGAGCTCTCTCAGTGCTCCTGGTAATCCACCTCCACAAGGGGGTTAGCTCAGAGCGCTGGGAGTGCGGCTTCCAGGACTTGGAGCCTGTCCACACTAGCGCTTTAAAGCACTCAGACTTGCTGCGCTCAGGGGGGTGATTTTTCACACCCCTGAGCCAGCAAGTTAGAGCGCTATAAAATTATAGGTGTAGACAAGCCCCTGGAGTGTGCAAGTGACAGAGTTTTGTGCAGGTAACAACCTCTGGAATGAAACCTGGGCAGAACCCAGGCCTAATGGTCTGAGAAGGTCCCCACTCACCCCAACTCCACATGCCCAGATTCAAGCATGATGAGTACGCTGCCAGAGTTGATCAGGTCCATCTAGCCCAGTAACCTATCAATGATAGTGATCAACACCAGATGCTTCATAGGAAGGTGCAAGAAGGTCACAGAAGCACCTCAAATAGTCCAACCCATCAATTTAGATTTTACAGCCAAAACTCAATGGAACTACTCATAAAACAGTTCTGTTTGGCTTCCACAGTCAACGTCAGTCATAAAAAAATGTTTATTACCAAAGTGCAGCATCATTCTGATGCAAAATGCTCTGCAAAGAGATCATTCTCTTGCCAAATAATCCTCTCAAACTCTAGAGGGACACTGGTGGCTTTGTTCTTTTATTCTCTTATCAAAAAGCACATAGGCCAATAACTCCAGGAGCTCCGATATGTAGTCCACTAATTCAGACAGAGACTGGCTCACAATGACAACTGCTCAGGCCATATCAGGGTGATAATGGCTCTGAAGAGCCTGTAGCTCTTCCTCATCCATAATGTATGGATCTTCTGACAGATCTTCAAGCCTTGTGGGTGTGTCTATGAGAACCTTGCAAGCTGAGTGCCTCCAGAAGAGATTTCAGATGGAAGGAATAACCATCAGAAAAAACTAGGGAGGACTGGGGAGAGTCAACTTAGTGAGGCATTGTATGAATGCTGCCACCAGGTATGCTGGCAACTATGATAAAGACAAAAATAAACCAGATAGCTGGAAAAACCAGGCTTGGTACTTCATGTGATATATTCAGGGGTGTATGATGCTCTACATCTTTTTGTAAAAAGTCAGGGTATTCCAGATTATGCTGGCAAATCAGAATAAATAATCCATGTAAGGCTAGAAGACTGACTGCTCCACCTACAGCATATCACATGTGACTGTCAGGAAGTCTATTCGGAGGGTGGGTTCACTCAGGTGAGGCAGGATTGAGTCATTCAAAATTACAAGAATCTTTTTGTAAAGGCCGCTGGGTAGCTTGTGTTTAAGAAGGCCAAGCCACATCCTTTCAAATGCCTGTTTATGCTTCTTTAGCTTCAATACATTCCATCCCTCCTGCTTAGCTTGCTTCACTACGAAACTGACCACCTCGTTCTCTTCGTTCGGCATGCTAATAGATTAAACGAGGAAAAATACATTCTGCTGGTAAAGAGATATACTCTTTTGTCTTCTGCATGACTTGTCTGATGTTTTCAGCAACCACCTTCATCACAAAGCTCCAAATGTCTTCATAATCCAGGTATTCTTGGAAAAGCAAGGTCAGGAGTGAAGAGTCCTCTTCTTAAGACATTAAGTTCTTGTGATGGGGTATTGACCCCACACTTGCCCTGAAGAGCTTAATGTAGGCTAAGAAGGGGTCCAATTAACCAGACAGGCCACAGCTGAGGGGGATCAGGTAGTTTAAGTAATCCACTGACTGAATAATGAGGAAACCCAGCTGAGGAAGAACGAGCTGGGCTGGGTTTATAAAGACAGGAAGTTAGCAGAGGAAGGCTGCAGGGAAATAGGCTGCAGTCACTCCCTGGGAGAAGGGAGATATATTTAGGGTCTATACAGCCAAAGAATCCTACAGTTACCCCCTGGGAGGAGGGAGTTTTGGGGCTGGCAAACCTGGGGCAGCCAGAGGTTATGAAATGCTTAGGGAAAAGGTAGTAAGATAAAGAATGGAACAGATGGTGGCTGCTGATTAGATGGTCCATGAGCTGGAACCCAGAGTAGAGAGCAGGCCCAGCTTCACCTACCAGCCACTGGAGAAGTGGCACCAGCTGAACAGAGAACAGCTGCCTGAGCCTGTTTATAAGAAGACTTCGGTACCCCAGGAGAGGACATGTGACTTGGCCAGAGGGCTAAGCCATGAACACGGAGCATCTTGCCTCGCTGAGGCCGAGGAAGAGAAGGTACAGCATGCAGCGAGAGGTGGAAAGGATGTGTTGGACCTGGAATCAGCTAATCCTCAGAGTGACAAGGGGAAGGCTCACTAGCGGTGAGCAGACCCTATGACAGTTCTCCACAACTAATTTTAAAAGCTCATGAGGGAAACTGAAACTCCCATTCTACCTTGACTGAAGGGTATTTCCCTTCCAACTCAACAAAGTTTGTGATAATTCCTTGACCTGAAAAGACTCATGGCCCATCAGCTCCACCAAGCAGTTGACACAACCGTTATAACAATGCCTCCTCCCTATTTGGTACTTACTTTCTGCACTGCAGTTCTCTGTGAAAGAGGACTCTTGGTCAAGCAGCTGGCCTCCAAACAGCTCCCGCACTCCAGCAGTGCCGCAAACTGGCTGCAGGGTCTGATGGCGCAAAGGATAGCGGCATCTTCGGCTGCCTGCAGCAGCTCCAGGATCTTGAAGAAGTAGCTGCCATTGCCCTGGCTCTGCAACACCAACTCCAGGCTGGTGGCCAGCATAGCAGCCATGCTCTGTCCTGGCAGCACCATCACCAGGCGCTACCTGCTCCACTGCTCCCCGCTGGGCCCAATGGGAGTCTTTCTATTGCCAGAGTCTTCAGGAAGGTGCTTAAATACATGCCTAGCTAACTGTAAGAAGATGAGTGACTTTTATATTCATTACTGATATTGTTCCACAAGAGGTGTGGAAGGACCAAGTTATTGTAAAATACAAGGTGAAAAAGGTTTATGAGTGAAATCCTAGTCCCACTGAAGTGGGTGGGAATTTTGCCATTTTCTTTAATGGAGCCAGGATTTTACCCCGTATCTTTCCAAACCTGGCCATGACTCTGCAAACACATGGGATAGTTTAAAAAAAAATGTTCAGAGTTTTTCACTGGTCATCAAGGCTTCAATAACTGGCCTATCAAATTCATTTCCATGTTACTGATGACAAAACTGTAGTTGCAGCAGTAATTATTATATGGAGTATGAAGATGCTGTGACTTAAATGATGATCAAAAGAAAAGCAGGAATGATGTGATTAACATTAACCCAACTGTTGAAACTATATGTGACTTTATATTTTCTGAATATGAATAGTTCAACTTCTAGAAAGACAGTACCATAATTTGGATGTGACATTATTTCCTCTTAGGTGTTTTGTATTTTTACAGTTTCATTATGCATTACTTTCAAGAGGAAATGTTATTAATTTGTTACTGTATTGTTCTTATTTACCAGTAAACACTCTTCTATAGAGCAGTGTGGATTTTTCTTAGCTGTCTTTTTATTAATACCAGCACTCTTTACTTGTGATGCTTTGAGCACTTCAATTTGACAAAATTATCATATTACATGTACTTTTTTTGGTTTTGTATAGGCTTCTATTTTGTGTCAGATTTATCAATAATTACACTATTTTTACATATAAATCAAAAATATTTTCAAAAATAGGAAGGTTAATTATATATCATAATTGAATATTTAATGTAATAAAATCTACCTGTAATTCCAGCCCATAGTTTTCCCTGCAGAATTCTCTCAGCTTGGGACAAACATGTTCTCTGAGTGTACTTCTTTCTGCTACTGTATCTGTGATAGAAAAAAGAATGTTGTTAACATTGATATTAACTCTATATTTTTATGATATATATATATATAGAGAGAGAGAGAGAGAGATTTTTGGAGGAAAATAGACAAGTCTTGAAAAAATGAGTGAAAATCTAATAGGGGGATTTCAATACCCAAACTTTATGTTCCTGGATGTTATGTTTAATGTAAATGTGTTATGATATTTAATACAACCAGCTTAATACATATTTTACAAATAGGCTTCTGTAAAACAGGACTGAACTGACCCTGTAAAGTCAGCAGTCATATGTCAACTTGACTTTTATTTAATTTTCAGGGAGCTGAATTTTACTGATTAGCAAAACCTCCAGAACAAAGAGACAAACCAAAGATTAGGTAGGTATAGCAGAATATGCATAGATAAATCAAGGTTTCATTGCAGTGAGAGCCAAATTCTACCATCATATCTTCACCCCCTCTAATTCTGTAGTCTCTTAAAAGAGAAGCATTGAAATTAGTGTACAAAATGCACCAATCCTCACACCCACATGTGGCCTATAAGTCTGGGTATGCAGATCTCCAGAGGCCTGTTTTCATAATTAAAAAAAAATTAGTAAATTACTAAGGCTACATCTGTTCTTGGACCTGGGGATTTGATTCTCATCTCGCATAGACATACTTGTGGTAGTTCTCATCTGTGCTAGGGCGCTAAAAATAGTATTGTGGCCACAGTCGCACAGACAGCAGCAGCACCCAGGGGGTTCAGCCAGGTTTGTACTCAGGACAGCCAGTACAGTGCCGCCCCTGCCCATGCTACCATGGCTACACTACTATTCTTAGCATCCGAGCTCAGATGAGAGCTAGCAAGAGTATGCCTACATGAGCTGGGAATAACACCCCTAATATAGATGTAGCCTTAGAATCAAAGATCCTAGTGAGTGCTCTCTGTCAGCCACCCACTGGGACTGCTGTGAGGGGAATCCAAGCCTCTGCTGGTCTGCGTTCCCAGCGTGCAGGGCCGGCTCCAGGCACCAGCGTTCCAAGGAGGTGCTTTGGGGCGGCAGTGTTTCCGCCACGGCAGCAATTCGGCAGCAGCTTCTCTGTTCCGCCGGCCGCAGCGGCAAATCAGCGGCAGCTTCTCCCTTTTGCCGTCCGAGGTGGCAGTTTTTTTTTTTACTGCTTGGGGCGGCAAAAACTGTAGAGCCGGCCCTGCCAGTGTGTGTCAAGCTTTTAGAGCTGCAGTGGGCTGTAGCACTGGTTCCTCCCATGGCTTCTCTAGCACATTTCCTGAGCACTGACTCTGTCTGTTCCTCTTCTAGGAAATCTGGGGTTCTCAGCCCACCTGCTGTAACCCTCGAAGACCAGTGCTGACCCCTGAGATACTCTGATTATTCAAACTCCGCCCCAGAGGTGCAAAGCTTCTTGTTTACAGTTTACCTCTCTCAGGGACATGCAGCAGTTCTGAAGCAGTCAACAAACACTTTGCAGTCTTAAACGCCTTTATCCTCTTTTATACTTAATCAGGTAAAGTATAGGAGCGCACCGATCATACAAAACAACAAACACTAAATGCATGTCCCTGCCTCACTTTCTTCATCACTTCAGGGCATTCTCTGAGCTGGGGTCCGAGTTCCTGGGATTTTGCAGAGTCCTTGGGGGCCAACTGGTCAGGAAAGTACATAGGGCACCCTTACCCCATTTAAACCCTTTCTGGCCACCTGGTCTCTTTTGTTCTCCTCCTGGTACTGTTCCACTGCTCCTACCTTCCTTCCAGAGGAAACAGCTTAACTGGTTTTTCTAAGGATGCAGCTTCTTCTTTGCATAATTGTTGTGAGATCTAAGTACCGTCATTAACTTTAACCTTTCTATCTGGGGTAAATACGCTTTATTCCTGGGGGCATTATACACCAAAAAATTAAAAATTCTGTGCATATTTTAAAATTCTACAAATTTTATTTGTCAAAACAACACTACATAATCTTGCCAATTTCAATTATTTTGGTAATTTATTTCAAAATACCTGTCAGCAAGTATGTTTGTAACAATACAGACACACACAAAATTTCCCCCAGGAGTAGAGTGTTAAAGAAACCCCTATGACAACCCAGTTCCTGCTTCTCTGACCCCTTCCCACCCCCCAGAGCCCAGCCTGGGGGTCAGACACCCACAACTTCTCCCCCCACTTCCCAGCTGTGGTGCCCCCCCTTGCCCAGACACCCATCCCCTCCCCTCCCTCTCCCAGAGCCCAGACACCCATCCCCTCCCCTCCCCCAGAGCCCAGGGATCCAGAGGGAGAAACAATCTGATGTTCGGTCCCAGGCTTGAACAGAGTTTCCTGTGCACTGCCCTCTCCTTCCCTCAGGGCATGCTGGGAACTGCAGCTGCCAGGAACCCTCTAGCTCCCTCCCCTGAGCAGTGTCTTCTATGTGTGAGCTAAGCTCTGCCGGGCTCCAGCAGCTCCTAGTGGCAGCTAGCAGCACTGCAGCCTATGTTTGTGGGGAAAGGAAATTCTGCATGCACATTAATTTCTGCAAAATTCTGCACTGCGCAGTGGCACAGAATTCCCCCAGGAGTAACGCTTTCAGGCTCTGTCAGCAATAGTATATCCACATACATATAGGCACTCAGGAAAGAGCAACTTTTCATAGTACAACTTCACAATATCAATCAGAATTTATAGGTTGTGCAGACAGAACCCCAAGTCATCACACTAAGACACCAAAGTTCTTATTAAAATACGATCTATACAAAATAGCTTTGGACGCATTTATTTATAATTAATTGTTGAAGAAATGTACTGACATGTTAGAGTTAAATTAGATGGTTCATCAAGAGCTATCTCAAGTAATCTGTTTCATAGCCTGAGAAACTGGGACACGGCTACATGTATACTGCAAACATGTTAAACATGTTTTGTAGCCTCTCGATCTAATCCTAAAAAGGTGTAGGTTTGTGGATCGGATTTTGTTGTGGAACGACACCTACTCTGTGAGTCAGTACGGGTTGGGGAAAGGCACAAAGTGATTTTGTCAGTGCAAGGTTATCATTGGAAATAAAATTATGCTTGTGAACGACTGGGTCTGTGTGCCATAAAATGAAAAGTAACAGAGCATTCATTTATGAAAGATAAAGTAGAGCTGTGGCAGTTAGAGCAATATTTGTATAACTGCTTTGACATTAAGGAGCCATTTAAAAATTGACTTAACAATCCTCTTACGTTGTAAGTTACAGATGTCCACACAAATCAAACAATATGCTGTGTTTACCAGCCATAATTGACCTATGCATGCTGATGCTGAGGTCCATTTTCGCAATCTGGAGTTTGAGAGAGGGAGTTTGGGTGCATAATTTAATTAGTTAGATTAAGTAGTTAATATTCACACATATCTTTGAAGTGCTATGTAAGTGTGAGGTATTATCACAATTTATTATTGTAAACCAATGAATTTATTGGTTTTATTTATTATTATATTTACCTAATTTAAACTAAAATCTAATTTTATTTTATTATGTATTACCAATGAATTGATTTTTCTGCTCCCATACATTGTGAAAGAAACAATATTTTTGAGGGAAGATGTCTTATTGGATTTCTCCAGTTTCCCTCCCTTCTGTTTCCTCCTTCACTATCTCTTCACCATCAAAAGATCCAAGCTGCTCTGATGCTCCCATTCCCCACAATTTTCTTTCAAGCCTATGAAATCTGCATCAAACTGAAAAAAAGTGTGCTGTAAAGATTTGAAAATATATGTACATATTAAAGTCAGGCTGTCTTTAGTACCATAGGTTCTTTCTGCATAAATCTCTGGTGGAGAGAAAAATAACTAAAATACTCTATTTTAAATATCTTTTCTATACATAATGAATGTATGGTCTGATATCTTAAATTAGGTTTAATGTATTAAAGAGAGGAAGTGGTTAGGGTTAGGGTGGTTAGGGTGGTAGGGGACTTGTGACACACAGGCTCAATTACCTGTGCTACCAGAGACTTCCTGTGTGACCCCAGGCGAGTCACTTAGTGAGGATTATAGTACCTTCCTACCTCACAGGGATGTTAGGAGGAAAAATACATTAAAGATTATGAGGTGCTCAGATACTATAGAAACAGAACATAAAATACAAAGTCTACTAAGGAATTAAATACTTCCTACAATGGCATGTGACTCATTGGCAACTGCCAGTAGCAAAAATCCCCAATGGCCAGAGATGGGACACTAGATAGGGAGGGCTCTGAGTTACTACAGAGAATTCTTTCCTAGGTATCTGCCTGGTGGGTCTTGCCTACATGCTCAGGGTCTAATTGATTGCCATATTTGGGGTCAGGAAGGAATTTCCCCTGGGTCAGACTGGCAGAGACCCTTGGGGGTTTTCACCTTCCTCTGCAGCATGGGGCACAGGTCACTTGCAGGTTTTAACTAATGTAAATTATGAATTCTCTGTCACTTGAAGTCTTTAAATCATGATTTGAGGTCTTCAGTAACTCGGCCAGAGGCTAGGGGTCTATTACAGGAGTGAGTGGGTGAGGTTCTGTGGCCTGCAACATGCAGGAGGTCAGACTAGATGATCACAATGGTACCTTCTGACCTTAATCTATGAGTATATCAGAAATTTGTTTAATCCATCAAAAATATTTGACAATATCAGTTTCTACACTTATAGCCATTGAAGTATTGGACTTCAAATTTGTCACTGATCCAGGATGAAATATTCTATGTCCTTTGCCTTGAGCTAGGATAATTTTGGTGTGAAACAGTCTACCAAAAATAGGAAGTCTCATATTCTTAAGAAATGCAGTTTCCTTAAGAAAAACATTTAAATGATGGCTGGCCATCAACTGTTATCTGACTACAAAAATACATACCTGTAGTAGCATCAAGTGTTTTAGTGACTGTAGAGAATATATTTTGCTGGAAAATCAGAAGCCCTATACATTGCTCAGTGGAGAATCCTCAACCAGATTTAAATGATCTCTTCCCATTTTCCAAAATGTGATACTTATTGTAAAAATAGCGTTGTCTCTTACAAGCAAGCAACTGGCTGTTGGGACATGAGCTTTCGGAAAAAAACAGTTTTAATTGGCTAATGGTATCCAGTTACTAAAATGACCAATATCATAGCAGACAAAATATTCTCTATATTGAAAAGCTAGAATGAGGAACAAAAATAGAGATCCACTGAGGGGAAAAAATATGGAGTGAACCATGATCATTTTTGGTCTGGGGAACAAAATATAGAGAGTACAATTTTGCCACCCTCACTCAGGTTGTATGATTTCAGTGGCACTACTTCTGGAACGAAGCACACCTCAATTTGATGAGGGTAGTAGAATCTCGTTCAGAAAGAGAAATAAATCCAGCTCATCACACAGAACAGTCCTGAATTTTTTAACTCTCCAAAAATCAAATAGACTTAAGCATTGTCTAACTCAGCGGTGGCCAACCTGTGGCTTCGGAGCCACATGCGGCTCTTCAGAAGTTAATATGCGGCTCCTTGTATAGGCACCAACTCTGGGGCTGGAGCTACAGGCACCAACTTTCCAATGTGCTGGGGGTGCTCACTGCTCAACCCCTGGCTCTGCCACAGGCCCTGCCCCCACTCCACCCCGTCCCCTGAGCCTGCCATGCCCTCACTCCTCCCCACTCCCTCCCAGAGGCTCCTGCATGCCACAAAACAGCTGATTGGGAGTTGTGGGGAGCGAGTGGGGAGGCGCTAATTGGCTGGGCAGCTGGTGGATGGGAGACGCTGGGAGCGGGTGGTGGGAGCTACTGGGGGGCTGCTGACATATTACTGTGGCTCTTTGGCAATGTACATTGGTAAATTCTGGCTTCTTCTCAGGAGCCATTCCTGGTCTAACTGGAATTCTGTCTAGTATTGCAACAAGGTACCCTACATTTTTAATGCCTGTCTACAACTCTTAATGGAAAAAGATAAAACATTTGTTTAATTGGAATTCTGTTCATTTAAACTCTTATTTGATTAAATCACACTGTCCTTGTCAGACTGGGAATTGGCCTTTGTTGATTTTGTGATCCCTACATGCATGTCATTCCTGGATGAGCCCACCAAGTGTTGGAGGCCCATGTGGCTGTAACAGTTGGAGATCCTGCAGTGCTTGCAGATTGGAGGGGAAATTTTTGCCTTAAATCTTTAAGTTTCACAGACTTGCAGATTATTTTTATGATGCATCTGTCTGAAAGTAAGGACATAAGCTTGTTCCACCTTTATGGTGATGCTACTCATTCAGAAACAATATCATTTCCGTAGGGCCTCACTAATTCAGAAGTTTTGGTACTTATATTAATGAACAATTAAGAATTCCTATTTTTTATTACTTTATGAAGCTTGTCTTTCTGAAAATGGAATGGCACATAATTTAAGATGGAGCAGAGTAATTAGGATGGAGGACAGATAAACTGGTTTAATTAAATAAAATCTGACTTGATTCATACTGACAGAAAATCTGTGAGGTTGGCAAGTCCCTAAAAATTGGGAATCTCACCGACCGGCAAATTTTAACTTACAGGCTGCTGCAGATGAAGAGATTACTTAAACGACATTCTTCTGGCTGCCAGAATAAAGTAGTGGCAACAGCACAAGAGAATTTTATCCTAATGTTAATCAGGTACTCTGAAATCCAAATGACAGCCTTAGAGTCTATGATAAACTGTAGTCACAAAATTGTATTTGCAAAAGTGGAGGATAAGTTAAGACTTTTTAAAAATTCTGGGCAGATACTGATATCAAACCAACAGAACATGGTGTCCTTTTTGTCAGACACAGCCTCACTGAAAGAATAATTACCCATGAGCAGCAACTCCTACGGATCACTACTTCCCTGAGTGCACACCTTGCATCATTACAAAATGCCCTGCCTCATTCAGGGCCTGAACCAAAGTCCACTGTAATCAGTGGAAAGACTCCCATCGACTTCAATGGGCTGTGGATCAATATAGCATGCACTTTACTTTGCAATGTATGAAGCACAGCTCCTGATGCTCACATTAGAAAATGCACATTGAATGATGTAGGATGCATGTTGAGCCCTGCCTCATTTAATGGGAGTAAATTTTTGATGATGCAGCTAAATTAGCCATTTACACATGTGGCCCATCTTCCTGCCAAATGATAGGTGATCACTGTTTATGTGATGTATGATTTTTTGAAGGCTCATAGCTAAGCCAAATCACAGCCAGTTTTCATCAGAATAATCAAGTGTACTGTTTCTCTGAGTGGTCCATTTCCCATGCCAAATTTTAACTTTTGAATGCAAGCTCTTTTGTTAGTACTTTTAAAAAGTATATAATGGGAAGAGTGTATATTTTACATTCTTGGATTTGAAAATGAGTGAATCATATTGGTTCAAACTTGCCAAAACCATTCACCTTTTGACTAATACCAGACACGGAAAAGTTCTGTCCAATAGATGAAAGTTTCAGAAAGGTATAAGCAAATGAAAATAGGGAGTTAAAAAGGAAAATTGTAGGCAATCAGCTCTTTGCAATCATTAACACTTCTACCATAACAATCCTGCCCACACAACTATTTCCTGTTCCCTGTGACACACCAGCAGCTACAGTGGCCCAAATTTGGCAATGGAGACGAGAAAATTTGTGGAGGTTAATCTCACAACTTGTTTACAAATCCAAACTGGTCTTCAAAGACACAGCACATTTAAGTTTACAGCCTATTCATGTAACTGACACACATATGTAAGGATTACCTGTGGGAGTAATGCAAGTTCAGGCCCTGAAACGAGTGAAAGTCGCAGCTACGGCAGTTGTATGGGCCATAACAATGGGATTGACTAGACAGGAGTGTTGTGCTACCCGGCTCGCAGAGGACCGGAGGAAAGCTGTTGACTGACACAGCAGACAACATTTGTCTTATTGGGATACAGGCAGCAGACAACATTTGTGACGGGCAGGCAGCTAAACCTGGAACCGAGAGAGAGAGAAAAGCAGCCTTTGCCACTGCTGAGACCACCACACCAATTAATGCTCGGCAGCAGGGGTAGTCATTTTGTCAAGGCCCAAATTCCCTGGTCACGGTATAGTCACAGTCCAAACTCCAGAGGAAAAACAAACAATAATAAGTAAATAAAAATATTTTGGGGTCCGTTCAAAAGTGTCTGGCGGTCCAGATTTGGCTCACAGTCTGCCTATTGACTACCCCTGCTATCCACACAAAGTCCAGAGCCATCAACAATATTAACACTGATCATTTCTTCCAGAGCTGCTCCTTGTGCACAAGGGGTGAGCGACATGCTCTACCCTAATGGATGCAGCAGACTTCTCCCTTCCTATCCACAGTGTGCCAGCCCTGCTCCCTGGGCCCCCGCAGAGAGGTGGTGGGGCTTGGCCCTGCCTCTTCTATAGCCCCTTTTTTCTAGCTTACTCCCCCCCTTGTGCTCTTTTGAACACAGGAGGTACAGGCATTGTTATCATTAGATGCTCTTTTACAGTCATAGAAGGGGGGGCCAGGGGAAACTTTTGCTGGCACCTCTGCCTTTGCATGAGTGAAGAGCATCTCTCCTGATCTAACCCTAAATGCATAGCCATTCAGAAACCTCACTGAAGAACATGGTATAAATACAATACTTAGCTTTGTTGGGGGAGGTAGCATCATGGACAGTGCGTGAGCCCCCCCTTCGGGGAGGCAAGCCACGCAGCCCTACCTCTTCCACCCAAGGCACCACCCCTACCCCCATCCATGGGAGCCCCAAGCACCCTCCACCCCATTCATGAGTGCCCTGAGTGCCCTCCCCCCCATCCACTGGAGCCTTAAGTCGTCTCCCCCCGCAGCCAGAGGAGCCCTGGCCAAACCATCCGGGGCCGCCGCCTGGCCTCACCATCATCCTGCTGACTTCTGGCCAGCAGCGGAGCTGAGCTCCTGCCAGCCTGGGGGAGAGGGCAGAGCATGGACAGGGCCAGAGCTTGGCTTAGGGAGGCTTAGCTTCCCCTACCCTATTATGCCCGCTGCCCATGGGTAGCATAGATGTTTGGCACAGAGAACATTTTTATGCTCTACATTTTATTTGGCCAGCTGAATAAGTTTTCTTTTCATTGCCATGAGACTGCTAGAAATAGAAGAGTAAGTGGTGAAAATAATACTGAACATTACTTAGTAGCAATACTGAATAAGGGCACTACTTCCATACCAGCTAACAATAAGATGCTCACATCACCAAAGACTTTTCAGCAACTCCTACTAAGCAGCAGGTTTTTTTTACCCCATTTAGCACAATATCACTTTGTATTACTCATGTTACTAAAAGCTTTTGAATATCAAAAGGAAAATAATGTTCTCAAACCTTAAATATTATGGAAACCTTGTCTCTGCATATAATACCATAATAATAACAGTAATTTGCATTTCTATGGTGCCTTTCATCTGAGAATCTCAGAGCACTTTACAAACTTCAGGTTAGATTCATAGAAACTGGCACATAGAGATGAAAATTACATGTCCCTGAGCTACCCTGGACCCCAGAGCTTCTGGAGAAATTCACACTGAAAGAGGGCAGGTTGCATTACTGCCTTCTCCCTCCCTTGGGTTTCCATGTGAGCAGGGAGCAATTGGAATTAGCAATTGAAGCTTCATAAAAGCCCATTTAGGGTAAGTTGTTAAGGGGACACGGTGAACCAGCTCACTCCCCAGCCTCCTTGCTGTAAAGATAGGGGTATGGAAGATTATAATTTAGAGATGCTCCTTCATAAGGGATAGTATTATGAATACAGGAATTTAGAGATGTGCCTTGGAAGCTGGGGTTGAGAACACCATGTAGCTGTGTACAGCAGTTCACCACAGAAGCTCTCTAGTTTGTTTTATTAAAAGTTGTATTCCTTTCTCATTCACTAGTTTGGTGTTTAATGAACCCTGAGATCATTACATAGTGTCAGAAGTGCTGAATGAGACGAAAACTGCAGTCATTTTGAAGTTAACTCCTGTGTTTGCAACTGAAAGCAGAGGCAAGGGGAGCAGTGGAGTAGCAAACAGAGAAGAACAAAGGCTTTTATATGTATTTTTATAAGGACAATAGTAGCTTGATTAGCTTAAGAAAGGGGAAATAGCCAAAAATGGATGGGTTGCAACCTCCATCCAGTCTGCAATTGTCCCGAATGTTGCGGAGAACTGGGAGAAATTCACACAGAGATTTACATTGCATTTAGTAGCCATAGGGGCAGCATAAACTGTGGAAGCACGAACCAAAGAGCTCAGTTCAACAGAAGGGTTCATCCATGTACTAAGTACAAAAGAATACAGCCAAAATAGGTCAAGTAAAAAAGTAGAACTGTACTGCCAACAGACCCCGTTGTCAGCAGGCAGGATTGAACTTGGGACCTCTGGAACTTAGTACATGAGTCTCTACCACATGAGCTAAAAGTCACATAGCCCTTAGCTAAGGCTGTAGAGCAGACTCATTAATCTCTCTCTAAGTGGTCTCAGTGCCACTAGATGGGACTGAACACCACACCCAGGAGGTATGTGGGTTACAGAACCCCTTGCTATGAAAACCACTCCTAGGGGGGAAGTCTGGGTATAGACAGTCAGGTGGAAGGTATGGATCACAGCATGCCCCGAACAGTGTGTTGCCCTCTGGAAAATTCTGTCATAAATGTGGGGAAAATAATCATTTTGCAAAATGCTGCAGATCTCAAATTCAGAAAACTCAAGTGCATTCAGTTGAAGACAATATGGTTGAGGAGTTTTTCATAAACATACCTAAATCAAGCAAGCCGGATGCGAGGGACTGGATACTGCCAATGAAAGTGAATGAAACAATTATTCCACTGAAACTGGACACGGGAGTTCAGGTTAATATTCTGTCTGAACAAGATTATGAGAGACTGAAAATAAGACCAAAACTGAGCCCAACAAAAATAAAAGTACCTGATTATTCCGGAACAAATATACCAGTGAAAGGGAGGTGCATTACTAGCATCAACCATAAAAAAGCTATGTACAGGCTCCCATTCGTTGTAGTGTCAAAGGTCCACCAACTTTAGGCCTTGCCGCGTGTGAAAAACTCAGACTGGTAAAACTGGTGCTTTTACTACAAGATCATACTGAACCTGGCTAAGAGGCACTCATTTGGGAATACCATGACCTGTTTCAAGGAATGGGTTGCTTGTAGGGTGAACATACAATCCAGATAAACAAGCAGGTCCCCCCAGTTTTCCATCAATGTAGAAAGGTGCTATTTGTACTCTATGATAATCTCAAGACTGAGCTTGCAAGGATGGAAGCAATGCAAGTAAACAAAAAACTGAAGAGCCAACAGAATGGGTGCACTCCCTAGTCATTGTGGAGAGAAGTAACAGCCACCTACACATATGGTTAGATCCGAGAGACCTCAACAAGGCTATAAAACGAGAACATTTCAAGCTACCAACGAGGGAAGAAATTATGACTCAATTTGCAAATGCTCAGTATTTCAGTAAATTCGATGCATCCTCAGAATTTTGGCAGCTAAAATTAACTGAAGAAAGCTCAACACTACGCACATTTAATATCCCATTTGGATGATACAGATTATTACTGTGATGGGTTGGACCCCTTGGGAAGCCACTGGATGTGCTGAGATACCACTGAGTCTACCTGTTCTGCCAGCATGGGCCCCCTTTTACCTGTCTTGCTGAGCCAGGCTCTTCAAACCTCCTCTAACACACACAGGCAGAGCCACACCCAGCTGCAGATCAGCTCTGGGAAGACTCAGCTTCAGGGACTTGCCACAGCACCCAGATGTTCACCCCCACCCCCTTGGAGTAAAAACCCAAAATTATATGAAATTCACTTCTTCCCTCAACGTGGAGGAGGGTATGTGCAAACTCTCACCCCCGCCCCCGTTAGAAAACACATAAACTAGGTTATATTGTAAACCAGAAATAAATTTAACAACTATAACAGGTGTATTTTAAGTGGTTAAGGAGGTAGCAGACAGAACAAGGCAGATTACTAAGAAAATAAAACAGACCACACAAAATAAGCTTAATACACTAAAGAAACTGGTTATATGTAAGTTCTCACCCTAAATGTGGTTCTAATAATCTTCTTCACAGGCCAGATGCCCTTCCAGCCTGGGTCCAGTTCCTTCCCCCAGTTCAGTCTTAATTGTTCCCAGCAGTCATATTGGATGGGGTAGCAGGGGAGAACTGACATTCTGGATTACCTCACTCCCCACCCTTAAATAGGATTTCCATAAGGCGGGAGTCCTTTGTTTCCTAGTTTGACCCCCGTTCCCTTACAGTGGAAAGTTACAAGAAGTCCCAGGTAATGTTTTAGCATCAGGTGACAAGGCCACCTGACTGTAGGATCACAGCATCCATGAATCAGGGGCAGTATGGAGCGTCCACAGGAAGGCCAAGCTTTTCACAGTCCATTATCTTTGCTGATGGGCCATTGGCCCTGTCTGCCTTTCCATTGTTGTACCTGAAGTGTTAGCAGTGGGCATCACCCAAAGTGGCATAGCTGAAATACATATATATAGTCAATATTCCTAATTTCTGATTCAGAAATGATACATGCATACAAGTACGATAATCATATTCAGTAAATCATAACCTTTCCAATGATATCTCACGAGCCATCTTGCATAAAGTATATCTTAATTATGTCATATTCATATCATCTGAATATGTTCATAAAGAATATGGAATGACACATCACAATTACACTTAACCTTTGGCATAGCTTCAGCACCAGAAGTGTACCACAAAACCATACCTATGATCTATGAACATATTAACGGTGTTCACACATCAGTGGATGACATCATCATCTGGGGCTCAACGAAAGAGAGGCATGATTGTAGACTTTGGGAAGTCCTGGATGCAAGGAGATCTGCAAACCTCAAACTAAATAGGGCGAAATGTGTTTTGGGGTTACAGAACAGACTTTTGTTGGGATGTTATTTCCAATGAAGGTGTAAAACCTGGTAAGAGGAAGATTTCAGCCACTGAAATGGTGCCACGTCCCCAACAGTTCCTGGGAATGGTTAATTATCTTGGAAATTCATACCTAATCTATCTACCAAAGCAGCAGCTTTGAGAAAACTCTTAAGAGAATAAAAAGGAATGGTATTGGGGTGCAGAACAGATCATTGATAAAAATGTTAAATAGCATAGGGCCAAAAACTGATCCCTGCATGACCTCACAGGAAACACACCCGCCTAATGACAATTCCCTGTTTACAATTACATTTTGAGACATATCAGTCCAGCCAGTTTTTAATCAGTTTTATTGTGTGCCATGTTAATTTTGTATCATTCTAGTTTTTTAATCAAAATGTCATCCGGTAACAAGTCAAATGCCTTACAGATGTCTAAGTCTATTAAATCAACACTATTACCTTTATCAACCAAACTTGTAATCTCATCAAAAAAAAGATATCAGGTTACTTTGACAGGATCTATTTTCCATAAACCCATGTGCAGTGATGCAGGTGGCACACTCCAGCAGGAGGTGGGGCAGAAGCAGCCAGGGAGACTGTGGAAACCTGCAGCTAATTAGGGCAAGGCTTGTTAGGAGCCAGACAGGAGGCAGCTGCTGGGGAAGCCCAGTTATAAGAAGCTGCCCAGCGGAGCAGAGGGGAGTCTCTCCCTGACAAGCAAGGGAGGAGGACTGGCTCCCAGGCATAGCACCTGAGACAGAGCAGTGCTAGGCAGGCTCAGGGGAGCGGAGGGTGGGCTCTGGCCTGTTACCTGCTAGGCTGCAGGCCCCTGCCAGAAAGGTCTAAGAAGGTGCAAGGGCCAAGGGGAAGTGACCCAGGGATGACAGACAGACAAGGGGAGAGAAGGAGGGCAGAGAGGCTGCCGCTAGAGGGTCCTTGGGTTGGGACCCAGAGTAACAGGTGGGCCTGGGTCCCCCCTTGCACTGTACCTGGCTGCGGAGGAGCATGCCCAATACACATTGCAACTTGCCCCTGAAGTGAGGGGCTAGTCTTTGGGTTGTGGTTGGCCCCTGCGGCGGGTGCAAGCCAAAGGACTGCCATGACCCCTGGAAGGGGGGTGAAAAAGAAGTAGTGGACACTGCCGAGCAGAGGAGCAACGCAGGTCCGAAACAGTGGAGTAGAGCAGACAATGGGCAAGACAACACCTGCAGAGGGCGCTCCGAAGCTGGACTGAGCTAATTCCCAGAGCAACCAGCAGGAGGCGCCGCAGTGGTGAGTCAGCAACCCATTACACCATGTTTTACACACATTACTTTGCACAGGAGTTAAGGCATGCTGCAGTGAAATTGTAGGAGAAATCTGTCAGGCAGAATGTAATAAAACCACTGCACCTGACCAGAGAAGCGGGATCAACATAAAAACTCCTGTAAGAAACTTCAGTGGGACACCTAATGGTAATGAAGAATGTTCCAAAGGCCACTCTCAGTTTGGTTCACTTCCTTCTGAATTAGTGAGCTCGTATGGCAAGGATATTGTTTCTGAATGAACAGCCTCACCATAGAGGTGGAACACACTTATGTCCCTGGCTTTAGACAGATGCATCATAAAAATAACCTGCAAGTCTGTGGAATTTAAAGATTTAGGGCAAAATATTCCCCTCCAATTTGCAAGGGCTGCAGGATCTCCAACTGTTACAGCCACACAAGCATCCAACGCTCAGTGGGCTCATCCAGGAATCACATGCATGCAGTGATCACAAAATCAGCAAGGGCCTCTATTCGCAGTCCAACAAGGACAGTGTAAATTAATCAAATAAGAGTTAAAATTAATAGAATTAAATCATACTTAGACATAAACACAATGAATACATCCAACAACAGTCAGTCACTAACAGTGAGAGCTTCTGTGTTAGGGCAGTCCAAATCCCCGTGGGCTCCAAGGCACCCCTGGGACAAACACACTCTGAGAATAATGGCGTTTTCAAACGGGAATTCTTAAGTCTCTAGGACTAAGGCTTCCCTGCTCAGGCCCTTCTGTACTTAGTGTTCCCTTTCCCAGGTGAAAGCCTCCCCCTTGTTCTTAGCTGCCTGCCTCATTCTGTGACCAGTTTCAGAACAATGCATTTTGAAGGAACCAAGATGAAAACACTCTATATATAAAGGTTTCTTTTCTTTATGTGATTATATTTTACTAGGGCACCTATGTGTATGGAAAAAAACAGTTAAGATGCTGTTTTGTTTAGTAGTATGCTTGTCAGATTTAATCCCTGAAATTTCAAGTGTTAACTCCTATTTTAACGACATGACTGTCATTAAAAGGTAAAGAGGTTCATATGCCTACAATAATATACAGCTCTGAAAAGTTTCTCCCAAAGTGTTTTGGGGGATGTTCACAAGACAATTCAATGACAGGATATGGCTCTAAATGTATAAGTTACTTCAAAACATTAAACAAAAACCACACTGACAACCTAACATAGCATTCAAAAGTCAGGTCTTAGTTGTAAGCCCCACAATTCTATTTGTACCAATCAATTTTACATCTTGTCTCCAAAACCAAAGAATAACACTACTTAAAACTATGAACAAACTTTAAAATGTGGACCTTGTTTCTTTTAAAATGTTAATTTAAACTCCCTACTACAAATTGTGTAAATAAAAAGATTTAAATGTAGTAGGTTTTATTTCTCATTGGACACAATATCATTAGACATCACATACACACCCACACACAGGAAAATAGGATGGTACCATATATGGTGAGGTGAGGTGTTAAAATACAGAACTGTGCATTTTAGGAGATACACCAACATAAAACTAGCGTGACAGACTGGAGAACCAGGCCCCATGTGCCCACACTCGGCAGAATTTCAACATAAATAATTACTTGATCCATGTATATGCAAGCTTTCTGTGTTCCCAATTTAAAATAGACTGTTTTCTGAAAGTTCACAATTTTTATTCGAAGGGTAATATTTTTATATGGTACAAGTTTAAGGCCTGATCCAAAGCCTTTTGAAGCCAATGGAAAGACTCCAGATGACTTTAGTGGGGTTTAGACTAGGCCCCAAATTTGTATCATATAAGCCCACTACCCATTGAAACCAACAGATTTTTTTCCCATTTACCTCAATGGGCTTTGGATCAAGTCCTTCCAGTCCAATTCTGCCCTCAGACATATGCAAACAATTCCTATTAAAGCCAATGAATGTGGCATGTGAGTATCCCAAGGCAGAATTTTATCCCCTGTATTGTGCTTATAAACTAACACCAGATAATTTTTAATGCATCAATCTTTCATGGTTAAATTCACTCATAGACTTTTAAGGTCAGAAGGGACCATCATGGTCATCTAGTCTGACCTCCAGCACATTGCAAGCCACAGAACCTCACCCACCCACACGTGTAATAGACCCTTAACATCTGTCTGAGTTACTGAAGTCTGCAAATCATGATTTAAAGACTCCAAGTTACAGAGAATCCACCATTTACACCAGATTAAACCTGCAAGTGACCCATGCCCCATGCTGCTTAGGAAGGCGAACCCCCCCCTGGATCTCTGCCAATCTGACCTGTGGCAAAATTCCTTCCTGAATGGGCTGTGTGTGAAAGCCTCTAGATTGCAACTTTATTGCCTCAGTCACTGCCCCTCACATTCCCTATGCATGGATTTGGGGGCAAGGAATGTGCACAAGCAGTGTGGGTGTTCTGCAGGATGGAAGGTCTTGAGCAGAATCTCTCAATGAATTTCACCTTCTGTAAACTACAGAAAGAGATTAATTCAATAAAAAGACAATTCTCTTTCATTTGATAAAGCAGACTAGCAAAAGCTCCCGAAAACAAGACAATTTACAAACAATTATTGTCATACAATTAAATGATGTGAAGGAAGAAGCTGTAGACAAAGCACATTACAGACACCAAAATTAAGTCTGAAAATTACTTCTACAGAAGACGAAAGCTCATTACAGCTAAACACGAGCAAATAGCAAAGCCTGCAATGACAAGAATTGTTACTGTAATCAAAATTAATACGAAACAACCCATTATTTAACCTAGAGTAGGTTTCCTGGGTGATCTGTGCAAAATAAATTATAACATAAAAATTATGATCAGGACTAATATTAGGCTATCAAGCAGATGTATACAAAGAATTCAGTGAAAATTAGTGAATCTGAATATATTAATTCATACTTCAAAAAAGTTAAGGCATTATACTTAAAATATTTCCTATTTTTCTATTTCAGTTTAACAATTATGTCATGTGTATTCTGGCAATTCTAGTAGTTTTTCTGGCACTATTAGAACAAAGAAAAACAACCAGGACACGTTACTGAACCACTAAGGGCACTGAATCTGTGGCAATCAATAAAACCACAGGCTATCTCAGACATTTTGTCTCCCAAATAAGCTGCATATCAAAGTAGTGGAAGCAAAAGAAATAGGATACTTTAGCTGATACTTTGAGCAGACACAAAGCACAGGAGGACCACATAAAAATAAGTGAAAATGAACGTAAGAGTGCATTAAAAAAAATCATACATCTATCATGTACACAATATTGTAACAACTACCAAAGAAAAACAGACAGTTGTAACAAGGCATTTGTTGCTGAAATGAGTGAATTGCATGAAAAGATGCTGAAAGGAAATTGTTTGCTGCTGAGGGAAACTCCATTATAATCCACATCATATTCAAGAAATCCAAACAACTAATATAATGATCCTTACCATTTATACAGCACCATTCTCAGAAGATGTTAAGAGCAGTACAAACATTAACTAACTGCCTTTTATAGCGCTCCTGTGAGGTAGGGTTAGGTTCTTGTGAACTCCTGGTTTCATATCTTAAGCAATCTGGATAATTTTTTCCAAGATTATATATAGAGCCCTTCCAAATTCACAGCTGTGAAAAACACATCACGGCTGATGAAATCTGATCTCCCCCGTGAAATCTGGTGACCAGCCGGGGGCTCCTACTCTGCACAGGACTCCAGCTGCTAGTCCCAGCAGGGGATGTGTCTTCCCCTGGAGGGGCTGCTCCTGGGGTAGGTCAGACCCACCTCTAGCATGTGACCTCCAGAAGAAGAGAAAGGAGAACCCACGTATCCCCAATGCAGACAGAGGTAAGAAACTGTTTTCAGGCTCTCTGCACGGGTACTATGGCAGAGAATGGTTTGGAAGAGTCATCTGAGGGAAGCAATCAAGAGACCCCATTGACCAGAAGGCATGGGATGCATCGTCCTAGGGATAGGGGTTCCCTGACCACAACTCCCTAAGGGAGGATACAGATGGTGATGGTCAGGGACTCCCTCTTAAGGGGGATGGAGTCATCCATCTGCCGTCCAGACCAGGAAACTCGAGATGCGTGCTGCTTGTTTGGAGTTGGAATTCAGGATGTGATGGACTGTCTGCTGAGACTGATAAAGCCCTTGGACCGCTACCCCTTCCTACTGCTCCATGTGGGCACCAATGATTCTGCCAAGAATGACCCTGAGCGAGTCACTGCAGACTGTGTGGCTCTGGGAAGAAGGATAAAGGAGTTTGAGGCGCAAGTCATGTTCTGGTTCATCCTCCCTGTTGAAGGAAAAGGCCCTGGTAGGGACGGTTGAATTGTGGAGGTGAATGCGTGGTTACCCAGGTGGTGTTGGAGAGAGGACTTTGGATTCTTTGACCATGGGATGTTGTTCCAGGAAGAAGGATTGCTAGGAAGAGATGAGATCCACCTAACGAAGAGAGGGAAGAGCATCTTCACAGGCAGGCTACCTAACCTAGTGAGGAGGGCTTTAAACTAGGTTTGCCGGGGATGGAGACCTAAGCCCTGAGGTAAGTGGGGAAGTGGGATACCGGGTGGAAACACAAGGAAGAGGGTGAAACAAGGGAGGCTTCCTGATTCATACTGAGAAAGCAGGGCAATCGGCTAGTTATCTTAGGTGCCTGTACACGAATGCAAGAAGCCTGGAAAACAAGCAGGAAGAATTGGAAGTCCTGGCACAGTCAAGGAACTATGATGTGACTGGAATAACAGACTTGTGGGGGGGGGGAAGAACTCACATGACTGGAGCACTGTCATGGATGGGTATAAAATGTTTAGGAAGGACAGGCGGGAGGGCAACTGCTAAAGACCACCAGACCAGGAGGATGAGGTAGATGAGGTTTTCTTCAGACAACTAACAGAAGTTTCCAAATCACAGGCCCTGGTTTTCATGGGGAACTTCAATCACCCTGACATCTGCTGGGAAAGCAATACAACGGCGCACAGACAATCCAGGAAGTTTTTGGAGAGTGTTGGGGACAACTTACTGGTGCAAGTGTTGATGGAACCAACTAGGGGCCGTGCTCACAAATAGGGAAGAATTGATAGGGGAAGTAGTAGTGGGTAGCGACCTGGGCAGCAGTGGTCATGAGATGGTCGAGCTCAGGAGCCTTATAAAAGGAAGAAAGGACAGCAGCAGAATATGGACCTTGGACTTCAGAAAAGCAGACTTTGACTCTCTCGGGAACTGATAGGCAGGATCCCCTGGGAAGCTAATATGAGGGGGAAAGGAGTCCAGGAGAGCTAGCTGTATTTTAAAGAAGCCTTATTAAGGGCATAGGAACAAACAATCCCGATGTGCAGAAAGAATAGCAAATATGGCAGGCGACCAGCTTGGCTTAACAGAGAAATCTTTGGTGAGCTTAAACACAAAGGAAGCTTACAAGAAATGGAAACTTGGACAGATGACTACGGAGGAGTATAAAAATATTGCTTGAGCATGCAGGGGTGTAATCAGGAAGGCCAAAGCACAATTGGAGTTTCAGCTAGCAAAGGATGTGAAGGGTAACAAGAAGGGTTTCTACAGGTATGTTAGCAACAAGAAGATGGTCAGGAAAAGTGTGGGACCCTTACTGAATGGGGAGGCAACCTAGTGACAATGATGTGGAAAAAGCACTCAATGCTTTTTTTTGCATTAGTCTTCACAGACAAGGTTAGCTCCCAGACTGTTACACTGGGCAGCACAGTATGGGCAGGAGGTGAGCAGCCCTCAGTGATGAAAGAACAGGTTAAGGACTATTTAGAAAAGCTGGACATGGACATGCACAAGTCCATAACTGAATGCAATGCATCTGAGGGTGCTGAGGGAGTTGGCGGATGTGATTGCAGAGCCATTAACCATTATCTTCAAAAACTCATGACGATTGGGGGAGGTCCTAGATGATTGGAAAAAGGCAAATATAGTGCCCATCTTTTAAAAAGGGAAGAAGGAGAATCCGGGGAACTACAGACCAATCAGCCTCTCCTCAGTCCCCAGAAAAATCAGGTCCTCGGAGCAGGTCCTCAAGGAATCCATTTTGAAGCACTTAGAGGAGAGGAAGGTGATCAGGAACAGTCCACATGGATTCACCAAGGGCAAGTCATGCGTGACCAACCTGATTGCCTTCTATGATGAGAACTAGCTCTGTGGAGATGGGGAAATCCAGCAAGTTAAAGAAGTATGGACTGGATGAATGGACTATAACGTGGATAGAAAGCTGGTTAGATCATCGGGCTCAACGGGTAGTGATCAATGGCTCAATGTCTAGTTGGCAGCCCGTATCTAGCGGAGTACCCCAGGGGTCTGTCCTGGGGCTGGTTTTGTTCAACATCTTCATTAATGATCTGGAAGATGGGATGGATTGCACCCTCAGCAAGTTCGTGGATGACACTAAGCTGCGGGGAGAGGTAGATACGCTGGAGGGTAGGGGTAGGGTCCAGAGTGACCTAGACAAATTGGAGGATTGGGCCAAAAGAAATCTGATGAGGTTCAAAAAGGACAAGTGCAGAGTCCTGCACTTAGGACGGACGAATCCCATGCACTGCTACAGGCTGGGGACCGACTGGCTAAGCGCTTGTTCTGTAGAAAAGGACCTGGGGATTACAGTGGATGAGAAGCTGGATATGAGTCAACAGTGTGCCCTTGTTGCCAAGAAGGCTAACGGCATATTGGGCTGCATTAGTAGGAGCATTGCCAGCAGAAGGAGGGAAATGATTATTCCCCTCTATTTGAGACTGGTGAGGCCACATCTGGAGTACTGTGTCCCCCACTACAGAAAGGATGTGTAGAGTCCAGTGGAGGGCAATAAAAATGATTAGGAGGCTGGAACACATGACTTATGAGGAGAGGCTGAGGGAACTGAGCTTATTTAGTCTGTAGAAAAGAAGAGTGAGGGGAGATTTGATAGCAGCCTTCAACTATCTGAAGGGGGAGTTCCAAAGAGGATGGAGCTAGACTGTTCTCCGTAGTGGCAGATGACAGAACAAAGATCAATGGTCTCAAGTTGCAGTGGGGGAGGTCTAGGTTGGATATTAGGAAACACTATTTCACTAGGAGGGTGGTGAAGCACTGGAATTGGTTACCTAGGGAGGTGGTGGAATCTCCATCTTTAGAGGTTTTTAAGGCCCAGCTTGACAAAGCCCTGGCTTTGATAATTTAGTTGGTGTTGGTCCTCTTTGAGCAGGGGTTGGACTAGATGACCTCCTGAGGTCTCTTCCAACCCTAATCTTCTATGATTCTACGATATGAGTTCTCAAACCAACCTCCAGTAGCCCATTGGCAGTTATAATCATTGAAAAATTATGTAGGACTATTCAAGGAGTTATGTATCTCTAATTAAAAAAATATGTTCTTAAGGTGTTGAACTTGAGGCCGGTCACCAGGAGGTGACATACCTCAAAAATGTTCCTGTCAAAGAATCTGTGACGTCCAGCGACCTCTGTGACTTCAGCCTGCAGCGGTCGGGAGCTGAAGGGTCCCCTGCAGCTCATAGGGGCTGGGAGCTCTGGGAGCTACCAGAGGCAGTGAGGGTACTCTGCAGCTCCCAGCCACCACGGGAACCCCTGGAGCAGCCAGTAGCAGGGGAACCCCGAGCTCCCAAGTTGCCACGGGTACTTGGAGCTGCAGGCAGCGAGGGCACCCCACAGCTCCTGGCTAACATGGGAAGCAGGGGCACCTCCCAGCTCCCACAGGCAGCGGGAGGACCCCCAGAGTTGCAGGCAGCAGGGGTACCCCCCAGCTGCTGCAGGTGGCTCCTAGCCCCTGCGCAGCTGCCCTGCTTGAAATGATGTGGGGACCCGCAGATCCCCATTTTATCTCGGATATTTTTAGTAAAAAAGTCACGGACAGGTCACCTCTTCCATTAATTTTTCTTTTTTGCCCATGACCTGTCCATGACTTTTACTTAAAATATCCATGACAAAAATCTTAGCCTTATCTATAACCATCTACACATAGGTAATGCAATACTGTATTTCTCAGTAAAATACAGAAGAGAGGATTCCAGATGGTGCCTCAGCTAAAAATTATTCAGCAAGACCAAATCATTGACAAAAATGGCTTGTTTTAACAGATTATGTCATGTCTGAAAGGAAAACAATGACAAACGTATAAAGAAGTAGTTTCTTTCCTCTTTTCTCCCTAACCTTTTCCAATTTTTGTTATTTGTGTGAATTTTTTTTATGAACATTGTATGATCTATACACAAGGCTACGGTTTGAATGTTTTCCAATGTATTTGGTTTTAGGCACTTAATATATACCTTGGGTTGTTTTCTTGTTGGTTTGTTTTTGTGGTGCTGGTACTTTCATTTTAACTAGTTTTTTTTGTCTGTTCCTTATTTTACCCCGGCCCAATTTCTTCTGATTGCTAACCCGTTCCAGCTGACAATAAAGAGAACTAGTATGTTTGTTGGTTCAACAATCTTTGGATAGCTGGTTGTCAGGGCCTGGTAAAAATAAGCTTAGGGGGTTTTCATGCCCTCCTATTTTTAGGCCCTACTGGTCTGGCAGGGGGCATGGAAGCAAGCTTGAACTGTACTAATAAAACAAATCCAATGTTTTTCTTTGATGTATTTTTCTGTACTGGGATGCACAGGTGTCAAGGTTCCTTCCCCACTCTGAACTCTAGGGTACAGATGTGGGGACCTGCATGAAACCCCCTCAAGCTTATTTTTACCAGCTTAGGTTAAAACTTCCCCAAGGTACAAACTATTTTACCTTTTGTCCCTGGACTTTATTGCTGCCACCACCAAGCGTCTAACAAATATAACTGGGAAAGAGCCCACTTGGAAACGTCTTTCACCCCAAAATCCCCCCAAGCCCTACACCCCCTTTCCTGGGGAAGGCTTGATAAAAATCCTCACCAATTTGCATAGGTGAACACAGACCCAAACCTCTGGATCTTAAGAACAAGGAAAAAGCAATCAGGTTCTTAAAAGAAGAATTTTAATTAAAGTAAAAGTAAAAGAATCACCTCTGTAAAATCAGGATGGTAAATACCTTTCAGGGTAATCAGATTCAAAACATAGAGAATCCCTCTAGGCAAAACCTTAAGTTACAAAAAGACACACAAACAGGAATATACATTCCATTCAGCACAGCTTGTTTTATCAGCTATTTAAACAAAACAGAATCTAACGCATATCTAACTAGATTGCTTATTAACCCTTTACAGGAGTTCTGACCAAACATGAGACCTGATGTAACAAGGGTGTCACTACAGCAGCCTTGGTTGGACTGTTCTTTTGAAAGATCCTTAATGATTCTTTTAAGAAGCTGATTTTCAATGAAGTCTTTTTGTTCAGGGAGGCAGAGAACACAACAGGGAATAGCTCTGTTTTGTCAACTCCTAGTCATTCAAAAGCTGAAAGTATTAGATTAAGTTTGTTTAATGTTTGTAGTGATTTTGAAGAACTAACATAGTACAGAATTGCTAAATACTATGACTGGGCAACCATCTAAAGAGCTGTATCACTTCTAGTTGTTATCTTTTTCTTACAGAAAGCTTAAAACAAACCAATGCAAACCATAGGAGGCTGGTGCACATAGAACTCATGCTTAAAAAATCTCATGTCAGAGCTGCTGATCACACATTCTAGAATAGATAATACTTAGTCCTGCCATGAGTGCAGGGGACCGGACTAGATGGCCTCTCAAGGTCCCTTCCAATCCTATGATTCTCATTGTGGAAGAGCTTGGTGACAGAATGGCCTGATGTGGTGAATCACTGTAGATTAACTACACAAACTGGGTATCATCCCACAAATAATATTTGGGTTCAATGTGAAAACAGTAATTCATTGTCCTCAGCCAGTGCAACCCTGGGAGGCAGCTTTCAGAGCAAGACAGCCTAAAATACAATGCCATCCAATGTAATTTTCCCACTACTACTTCCTCTGCTCCAGTGGATTTTACACCTGAGTGGTTTTCTTTTACATAATAAAAGCTGGCTGCCTCCCAGACTGCAGTCAGAGTGAGATAGGATATGTGGTGTAGAGTCTATAGCTTGTGTGAAAAACCTGCAGGGCTTGGCTTTGCACTGTGCCATGAGGAGAGCTGAGGCTGAAAGAGGTGAGCAGGATGGGGAATGTTGCAGTTTTCATCCTCAGACAGATGAGCACTCCATTACCTAGGAGGAAGGAGGCCTAAGAAGGACACTGTAGCATCCCTCATGCTACCTCTTACTCAGCAGTATCCGTTTGAAGAATTGAGTATAGTGAGAGTAGAATAAACTTGTTAATTTTACATAAATAAATAATATGTAAATATGTATGTAGATAAATGTTTGATGACTTCATAATTTTTTTTGCAATATGTAATTCATACTTAGGCCCCTCACAACCTTAATCTGGCCCTGCTGTTAGTCCAGAATTCATACAATTTATTAACCATTTCCGAGAAGCAGATGCAAATGAAACTCTTCAGTACTGTTTCTCATAACTAATAAATGCCAGAGACAAATGCTATAGAGAAGATGGTACTTAAAGAGTTTCCAAGCCCTGGAATGCCCAGTTGAATTCAGTGACTTAAATACAGTATCTTTTCCAAATACTCTAATATTTTTAAAGACTCTCTGTACTGCAGCTGTCTGTAACAATGAGTCATGGTAGCTTCCTTCCCCAACACTTTTTCATAATGATAATAAAAACGTTAACTATTACTTTTTCCAAGTGGCACTTAATAGTACATGTGATCTGGATTTTTCTTTATAATTTTTGTACATTTGTTTACTATAAATATAGGGGGCAGATTTATAATGGGACATAGCTCAGTTTAAGTACCCAAGTCCCACTGAAAGGCAATGGGAGTTGGATACCTAATGCCTGCCTTTCAAAACCTCCTCCATGGTTTTACAAGTTTTGGCTTCCCAATATACTTTGGTTATATATAAATATGATTATATTTTGGACAAAGTACATAGAGTAAAACATAATATAATCAGAATATAGCATACGGTACCTAATGTATATCAAATTTCAAGTAAACCACAGTTATGTAGTTGCCTATTTTAGATCAAGTTTTCCATTAAACTCTTCTTTGTCATATTTGAACTTGAATATTACATTTTCCACATAGAGATAATCTGATAAATAGTTAAATCACACTCCACATCACACAGGGTGTGTAGAAAAACAATACAGCAGGATCGTAATCCAAAGCCCACTAAAGTCAATGGTAAGACTCCCATTGAGTTCAGTGGCTTTGCAGGAGGCCCCAGCAGCAGGAGTCTCCAGGAGCACAGTGGCTTAACCAGAATGCTTCTGCATGGGGAGCACATTCTAGAGAGGAAGCTTTAATAGCCCATGAAAGAATGTGGCATGTGCTCCCTTCATGCCGTCCATGGCTGTTAGGCAATTTACAAGGCGATGACAGCCACCCAATGTCAAGCCCCCACTCTCCTTTTGCATTTTTAGTACCACCACCAGTAGTAGATACAGTCAGTCCTTACCAAGGACAGTAGTTGTGTTTGTTCCTTGCCCTGGGATTGTGAAAGTATATGTGAAGCTTCTGGTATCTGGCCTTAATCTAGCCCATAATAGGGGAATTCAATTTTTTGTTATTCTCCTGTTCATTTCGTTATAAATATTTTCTGATTTGTGTCACAACTGTAGTTAAGTTGTGTCACAGTTCAGGGCAACTGTATCTATAGTCCCTCTCTATGGCCCAGCAAGGGCACCTAATCTTAGCCCTGGTCTACACTAGGAGTTTAGGTCGAATTTAGCAGCCTTAAATCGATGTAAACCTGCACCCGTCCACACGACGAAGCCCTTTTTTTCGACTTAAAGGGCTCTTAAAATCGATTTCCTTAATCTACCTCTGACAAGTGGATTAGTGCTTAAATCAGCCTTGCCGGGTCGAATTTGGGGTACTGTGGATGCAATTAGATGGTATTGGCCTCCGGGAGCTATCCCAGAGTGCTCTATTGTGACCGCTCTGGACAGCACTCTCAACTCAGATGCACTGGCCAGGTAGACAGGAAAAGGCCCGCGAACTTTTGAATTTCAATTTCCTGTTTGCATGCTCACCTGCAGCTTGCCACACTGGCCAGAGCTCATCAGCAGAGGTGACCATGATAGAGTCCCAGAATCGCAAAAGAGCTCCAGCATGGACCGAACGGGAGGTACGGGATCTGATCGCTGTATAGGGAGAGGAATCCGTGCTATCAGAACTCAGTTCCAGTTTTTGAAATGCCAAAACATTTGTCAAAATCTCCCAGGGCATGAAGGACAGAGGCCATAACAGGGACCCGAAGCAATGCCGCGTGAAACTTAAGGAGCTGAGGCAAGCCTACCAGAAAACCAGAGAGGCAAACGGCCGCTCCGGGTCAGAGCCCCAAACATGCCGCTTCTATGATGAGCTGCATGCCATTTTAGGGGGTTCAGCCACCACTACCCCAGCCGTGTTGTTTGACTCCTTCAATGGAGATGGAGGCAACACAGAGGCAGGTTTTGGGGATGAGGAAGATGATAGCTCACAGCAAGCAAGCGGAGAAACCGGTTTTCCTGACAGCCAAGAACTGTTTCACACCCTGGACCTGGAGGCAGTCCCCCCCGGACCCACCCAAGGCTGCCTCCCGGACCCGCGAGGCAGAGAAGGGACCTCTGGTGAGTGTACCTTTTTAAAATACTATACATGGTTTTAAAGCAAGCATGTTTAATGATTAATTTGCCCTGGCATTTGCGGCTCTCCTGGAAGTACTCCCAAAGCCTTTGCAAAAGGTTTCCACCCACCATGGTAGGACACTTTACCACACCAGGCCAGTAGCACGTACTCGGGAATCATTGTACAACAAAGCATTGCAGTGTATGTTTGCTGGCATTCAAACAACATCCGTTCTTTATCTCTCTGTATTATCCTCAGGAGAGTGATATCATTCATGGTCACCTGGTTGAAATAGGGTGCTTTTCTTAAGGGGACATGCAGAGGTGCCCGTTCCTGCTGGGCTGTTTGCCTGTGGCTGAAAAGAAATGTTCCCCGCTGTTAGCTGGGGGGGGGGGGGGGGGGAGAGGGGCTAGCCACGTGGTGGGGAGAAGCAAAATGTGACCTTGGAACGAAAGCACATGTGCTGTGTATGTAATGTTAACAGCAAGGTTTACCGTGAAAGAGTGTAGCCATTGTTCTAGAAAATGTGTCCTTTTAAATACCACTGCCTCTTTTTTTTTTTTCTCCACCAGCTGCATGTGTTTCAATGATCACAGGATCTTCTCCTTCCCAGAGGCTAGTGAAGATTAGAAGGCGAAAAAAATGCACTCGTGATGAAATGTTCTCTGAGCCCATGGTGTCCTCCCACACTGACACAGCACAGACGACTGCGTGGAGGCAGACAATGTTAGAGTGCAGGAAAGCACAATATGACCGGGAGGAGAGGTGGCGGGCTGAAGAGAGTAAGTGGCGGGCTGAAGAGAGAGCTGAAGCTCAAATGTGGTGGCAGCGTGATGAGAGGAGGCAGGATTCAATGCTGAGGCTGCTGGAGGATCAAACCAATATGCTCCAGCGTATGGTTGTGCTGCAGGAAAGGCAGCAGGAGCACAGACCGCCGCTACAGCCCCTGTGTAACCAACCGCCCTCCTCCCCAAGTTCCATAGCCTCCTCACCCAGATGCCCAAGAACACGGTGGGGGGGCCTCCGGCCACTCCACCCCAGAGGATTGCCCAAGCAACAGAAGGCTGGCATTCAATAAGTTTTAAAGTTTTAAACTTTTAAAGTGCTGTGTGGCCTTGTCCTTCCCTCCTCCACCACACCTCCTGGTGCTTCTCTCCTCCACCACCCCTCCTGGGCTACCTTGGTAGTTATCCCCCTATTTGTGTGACGAATGAATAAAGAATGCATGAATGTGAAGCACCAATGACTTTATTGCCTCTGACAGTGGTAATCGAAGAGAGCAGGGGAGGGTGGTTAGCTTACAGGGAAGTAGAGTGAACCAAGGGGTGGTGGGTTTCATCATGGAGAAACAAACAGAACTTTCACACCGTAGCCTGTCCAGTCATGAAACTGGTTTTCAAAGCTTCTCTGATGCGTACCGCGCTCTCCTGTGCTCTTCTAACCACCCTGGTATCTGGCTGTGTGAAACCAGCAGCCAGGCGATTTGCCTCAACCTCCCACCCCGCCATAAACGGACCCCCCCCTTACTTTCACAGATATTATGGAGCACACAGCAAGCAGTAATAACAGTGGGAATATTGGTTTCACTGAGGTCTAACCGAGTCAGTAAACTGCGCCAGCGCGCTTTTAAACGTCCAAATGCACATTCTACCACCATTCTGCACTTGCTCAGCCTGTAGTTGAACAGCTCCTGACTACTGTCCAGGCTGCCTGTGTATGGCTTCATGAGCCAGGGCATTAAGAGGTAGGCTGGGTCTCCAAGGATACATATAGGCATTTCAACGTCCCCAACGGTGGTTTTCTGGTCTGGGAATAAAGTCCCTTCCTGCAGCTTTTGAAACAGACCAGAGTTCCTGAAGATGCGAGCGTCATGTACCTTTCCCAGCCATCCCACGTTGATGTTGGTGAAACGTCCCTTGTGATCCACTGGTGCTTGCAGCACTATTGAAAAGTACCCCTTGCGGTTTATGTACTCGCCGGCTTGCTGCTCCGGTGCCAAGATAAGGTTATGGGTTCCGTCTATGGCCCCACCACAGTTAGGGAATCCCCTTGCAGCAAAGCCATCCACTATGACCTGCACATTTCCCAGGGTCACTACCCTTGATATCAGCAGATCTTTGATTACGTTGGCTACTTGCATCACAGCAGCCCCCACAGTAGATTTGCTCACTCCAAATTGATTCCCAACTGACCGGTAGCTGTCTGGCGTTGCAAGCTTCCACAGGGCTATTGCCACTCGCTTCTCAACTGTGAGGGCTGCTCTCATCTTGGTATTCTTGTGCCTCAGGGCAGGGGAAAGTAAGTCACAAAGTTCCATGAAAGTGCCCTTACGCATGCGAAAGTTTCACAACCACTGGGAATCGTCCCAGACCTGCAAGACTATGCGGTCCCACCAGTCTGTGCTTGTTTCCTGGGTCCAGAATCGGCGTTCCACCGCATGAACCTGGCCCATTAGCTCCATGATGCCCACAATGCCAGGGCCCGTGCTTTGAGAGAAGTCTATGTCCATATCCTCATCACTCACGTCACCGCGCTGACATCGCCTACTCGCCCGGTATCGCTTTGCCAGGTTCCGGTGCCGCATATACTGCTGGATAATGCGTGTGGTGTTTAATGTGCTCCTAATTGCCAAAGTGATCTGAGCGGGCTCCATGCTTGCCGTGGTATGGTGTCTGTACAGAAAAAAGGTGCGGAATGATTGTCGTTGCCCTGACGGAGGGAGGGGCGACTGACGACATGGCTTACAGGGTTGGCTTACAGGGAATTAAAATCAACAAAGGGAGTGGCTTTGCGAGAAACTGAATGGCCCCCTCAAGGATAGAACTCAAAACCTCAAGGATAGAACTCAAAACTGGGTTTAGCACGCCGTTGATTTCACAGAGGGAAGGAGAGAGGGAGGAGAAAATGAATACAAAACAAATCTTGTCGATTTCTTGTTTTGAGCCACTTCATCTATCTTTATACATCTTGCTGGCAGCAGACTGTGCAGTACGACCGCTAGCCGTCATCATCTCCTGGGTGCTCGGCAGAAGACGGTGCAGTATGACGACTAGCCATCATCTTCTGCTGGCTGGAGGTTAAAAGACAGTGCACTGCCGGCAGCACTGAATCGCCACAAGACAAAACTTAAAAGGGAAATGAGCTGGCTGAGTCACTCCCAGGTTTGCCCAGGCACCCGATTAAAAGAGCACCCAGGACTACGTCGATGACGGTTACCAGTCATACTGCACTGTCTGCTGCCAAAAGGCAATAAACTGCTGCTGTATAGCAATGCAGTACCACGTCTGCCAGCACCCAGGAGACATACGGTGAAGGTTTGCTGAGCAGGCTCCACGCTTGCCGTGGTATGGCGTCTACACAGGTAACTCAAGAAAAAAGGCGCAAAACGATTGTCTGCCCTTGCTTTCACGGAGGGAGGGAGGGAACGGTGGCCTGACGATATATACCCAGAACCACCCACGACAATGTTTTAGCCCCATCAGGCGCTTGGATTTCTACCCAGAATTCAGATGGGCGGCGGAGACTGCGGGAACTGTGGGATAGCCACCCACAGTGCAACACTCCGGAAGTCGACGGTTGCCTTGGTACTGTGGACACACTCCGCCGACTACATGCACTTAGAGCACTTGTGTGGGGACACACACAATCAACTGAATAAAACCACTTTCTACAAAACCGACTTCTATAAGTTCGACCTAATTTCGTAGTGTAGACATACGCTTAGGCTTCCAGCTCCCCAGCCATCACCCTTCTTGGGCGGAGACACATGTCTCTCTCTCTCTCCCCCCTGTCCGGGGTATTTTCAGGCTGGATAGCTTCCTGCCTGCACTATGTTATTCCTCAGCAAGTCCAGACTGCCTTGCAGGCCTACCTTACTTTTCTCCTCACAGACAATAAACAGTGTAATTGCCACAGTAAAGTTACCACACAGCCCTTTATAAGCAAGCACCTTTATTCTTATGTTAAAAGCATTACAGAGAAAACATATTAAAACAATAAAAGAACCTTCAGGCATGCCAGTAAGATTACCAGAGATCAACCCAATGCCAGGAAGGACTCTGACTGGTGAACAGTCCTCCAAACCACCCCAAGGGGTTTTTCTGTGGTTACCAGTTCGTAACCGCTTTGGCTCAGAACCAGCACACCCATGAATCTGAAAGTCACTCTTATCCACTTTGGGTCTTTGACGAGACCACGAAGAAGTAATCAGCCACACAATGGGTTTCTCCTCAAGGGACAGTTTCAAAAGGATGGATATAGAGGTGGGTAATTTGTATTCCCCACTTCCCAAGTATGTCCTAGGAATACCATTAAATTTTGATTGTGAAGAACACTGTTACAAAGAGTATTTTGAAGCTCCATAACACTTCCCAGGGTTATATTAGCCATGTCTCCTCCTCAAAGAAGTTACATACTATTCCAAAATAATACATAAACATTTGCCTTCTTAATGTAATGAACTCCTAAAATACTTGAACTTAATTCAGTAAAGTTTGTCCAGAATAATGCAGGAAATTGACATCTCTGTCACAAGGTGTATTATAACATATGTGAAACTGAGAAGGTGATATTGATATTGCATTGGAATATCATATAATGTGGTATTTTTTGCTGTGCAGAAATAATTGTATAAATAATAATGGCTTAATTATGGAAAATGTGAAAATTAAAAATTAATTTGATTGCAGGCAGACTCCGAGTTATGTTTAGTTAGGCATTTTTTACATCCTGCTTTACATTATTCATGCCATTATTTGGCCGGTCTACGCAGGTGTGTTTCTTGGAATGGATTTTCTGCCTCAGAATGTGCAAGCATTGGACAAAGAGCCAGAAATAGAGAGGTTTGGAGCAAAGATTAGCTACTGGAAGCTGCTGCAAACCCATTCTGAGTGAGGAAGATTAAATGGGTGATTTTTATTCATTTGTTTTTAAAGTGTTTTTTGACAGTATCCCCAATTTTAGCCTATTACACGAATTGTTGTGCGGGTCTCTGAGTGTTGCTGGTAGTGCTGTGGATGTCAGTTGTGGGGCAGGTAGTTTTTAAAGGCATGTTGTGAGGGCTGCTGTATTACACATTCTGTTATTAGGTGCTTTGGGGCCATTTGCACAACAACAATATAGGCTTATTAGAACATCCTCTGAACTCCTGTTTTGGCCAGATATACCCTCTTTAAGCCCCACTGCATTTAAATCACGTACACTCATTTTGAACACCAGGAAATGCTGAATTCTTCCTATACCCATTTTCTGATCTTTTTGTGTCAACAACTAACTTATACTACAATGTAAGTCACAACAAATTTTGACCAGTTTTTTTATGAGCCAAATTAGACCTGGTGGGGAGGGCTGGGTGTGCCCTGGCTGGGGGTTCCTACTGTGCAACAGGTATAGCTGCTAGCCCTGACCAGGCTGGGGGGGATGGGACTTCCTCTTTTCCAGCATGGGCTGCTCCCGGGGCCAGGTCAGATCCACCTCAGTGAACCTCTCCCAGCTCTGAAGGCAGCGCCGCCACCACCAGCAGCGCAGAAGGTGGCAATACTGCAAACCCCCTACAATAGCCTTGCTTAGCCCCACACACACAGTTCCCTTTTGGGTTGGGACCCCCACAGTTACAAGACTGTGAAATTTGAGATTTAAATATCTGAAACCGTGAAATTTGAGATTTAAAAAACCCTATGACCGTGAAATTTACCAAAATGGACCGTGAATTTGGTAGGGCCCTACTTATATGTGCGTATAACTTTCTAACATGAATAGTCCCTCCCCTTGAATTCAGTGAGATTGCTGACATGAAAAAAGTTACTTACAAGCATAAGCATTTGCAGAACTAGACTCATAATCAGCCACCTAAAGGTGGGCAGATCTGGGGGAAGGAGGGGGGGGGACCATACCCAAAACACAATGGGCCCAATCCTCAAATGGTGTATATTACAGATTTATGCCATCTGAGGATCTGGATAAATACTTAAAAATGATTCAGAGCCATCAAGCAACTTGGCTGTGTAATCACGTGAACTTACTATTGTTACCTTCATCCTCCTTCTCTCCTTGCCTCCTGTTTATCCCATTCGCTTGGTCCCGTCTTAATTTAGGCCCCTTCCTGAAAATGCTTTCACAGGTGCATAACTTTGCATCTGTGAGTAGTCCCACATGCATAAACTTTAATAATACGTTCACATGGTTATGGAGGCTAGCGACCTGATGGCTCTGAATCATTTAAAAGTATCAAACTGTCCAATGATATCTAATCAATGAGATCATTCATGCATAATGTTACTGGTGCATGTATTGACAGGATCAAGGCCTTAGAATGCAAGCGTTTTGAGGCAGAGACCATGTCTTTTCATATGGTTGTACAACACCTAACACAGTCAGGCTCCAATCCTGACTGGATCCTGTGGGCTCCAGCACAGTACAATTATTTTTATTATTTATTATTAACAACAATAATAATAATAAATAATAAAAATTAACAATGTCACTCAAAAGGGATTTGAATTGTATTTCAAAGCTTTCATTTGGTCAATTACCCTGGGCACTATATAATAATCAAATAAACTCTGTCACTAACTCACACTTCATATTAACTTACCATGAAATGTTGCTATTTAGGGACCCCAATGAATGACTTCACACATAGTGTTTCCAAATAGCTGTACTGAAACCATGCACACACTACAGTATCTCCACACCTGGGTATTAAATTAAGCAAGGATGGTAGAGCATAGAGTTAGAGGCCAAGAGATGGAGAATTAGACTATATAATAGTTATAATAAAAACAGCCATTTCCCCCTTCCCTAATAGATACATCTACAAATAGGTTATAAGGCTCCCCGCTCATGTGATAAAGGCACAGCACCACGCCGGGGATGATACAGAGTCACACCAAACAGGGGAAACTGGGAGGAATTCCACCTCACAAAGGCAGAGGGGCATGCAAGAGAAGAGTACCCATTAGGGTTGAAACAAGCTTCCCTTACATACTTGGCCAACTCCAGTGGCTGGTACTTAGGGCAAGGTAGGGATCAGGTAACAACAAGTAACAACAAGTAACCGTTCATGTACTTCCTGGTCTTCCAGCCCACAGGAGCACTTGGAACAGCCAAACTAAGTTCCCTCTAAGCTGCGCAGCTGCTCAGCTGCCTATTAAGCCCTGTGCAGGGGCTCAGGGCTATTGCAGGGAGAGATGCCTCTCCCCCAGCATGGACTTGCTGCAGTGGGGGAGACGCCCCTCTCCGCTGGCCCCAGCACGGACCTGCCGCAGGAGAGGTGCCTCTCCCTCGGTCCGGCCTAGGCCCGCTGAGCTGCTGCAGCTGGGGAGAGGTGCCTCTCCCCCTGCCCCAAGCTGTTGCGGTGAGAGAGGGCTGGGGGGAGTCCTCTTTCTCCACCGCAGCCCCGGGGCAGCCTGCACCCACAAACCCCTCATCCCAAGCCCCACCCCAGAGCCTGCACCCCAACCCTCATCCCCAGCCCTACCCCAGAGCCCGCACCCTAACCATCTGCCCCAGCCCTCTCCTGCATCCTGAACCCCTCATCCCCAGCCCCACCCCAGAACCCACACCCTCAGCCAGAGCCCTCATCCTCCCCCCCCTCAACCCTCTGCCCCAGCCCTGAGCCCCCTCCCACACTCCAAACCCCTCGGCACCACCCCCACCACATGAATTTTGTTATGTGCACCAATACGAAGGTGATGTGTCACACATCACCTCCATATTGGTGCACATAACAAAATTCATTCCGCACATGGACATAAAAAATTAGGGGGAACACTATGGTATAATCTGGTCCCTAAAGGTGACTGTATTCTCTAGGTGATGGTCCATATTCTGCTGTCCCTCAGACTACAGTAAAGCTTCTGACATTAATGGAGTTACACTGGTGTAAAACCTGTCAAGTGAGAGCAGTATCATGCCCAGTGGAGTTATTCTAGATTTCTATTGGTATAACATATTATGTATGATTAAATATGGTCCTCTAACTCTGTCCTTTATGATCCTTCCTTAATTAAAATCCCAGACAAGGGCTGAAGTAGCTATCTTGAACAACAATGCCTACATTAAGGAAAAATTGTCAGCCCTCACTATACTCCCTGCATATGACTATTTGGAATTAATTAATATAACAGCAACAAATGCAATTATTTCTACCACCTTCAGTCTATTTAAATCTTATTGGGAACTATACATTGCAAATGCATTTGTTATAGCTGAACGCATGCCATGTCTCAAGAGTTATTACTGATATTTTTCAGCATAAGAAAAATCAAGGAAATCTGATAAATTTCTTAACTTGAAAACTTGTCATTCAAGTAATGTCCTCATATATATAATTATACGATGGCCATCTCTTGTTCTGAAGATTTCTTTCAAAGTCAAATATTTTAAAAATTCCCCATGCAATACTTAGATATTAATTGCTACCTTCAGGGTATCTTTTCTACATGCCAATATTTCTCATGCATGAGGTATAATGAATGATAAAGGCTCATACCACGCTAGCAGTTATGAAGTAGAACTCTTACTGAAGTCAAGGAGAGTTCTTAAAAATCAGTCGTGTGAGAGGGAGTAGTTAGAAAAAAGAAACCGACTACCAAACTTCTTACCAGGCTTGGTGTTTGTGTGAATTTGTACAGTTTGTCATGAAGACAATGACATGTTTGCACTGTTGCTTAAACAAGAACATTAACACAAGTATCTCAAAGTGGCACAGAATGAACAAGCTTCTTGGTAGCTCCAGTTTGGCAAAACACCATCCTATTCTTACACTGCAGAAATGTCAAAAGTCAGTTTTCCAAGAATTTATGAGATATGGAATCTGGGTACTTTTTGGGACTGAACTGGATCATGATGACAATGGTAATGCAGAGCAGGGGTGGCCAACCTCTGGCTCCGGAGCCATATGCGGCTCTTCAGAAGTTAATATGCGGCTCCTTGTATAGGCACCGACTCCAGGGCTGGAGCTACAGGCGCCAACTTTCTAATGTGCTGGGGGGTACTCGCTCAATCCCTGGCTCTGCCACAGGCCCTACCCCCACTCCACCCCTTCCTGCCCCCTCCCCTCAGCCTGCAGTGTCTTGCTCCCCCTCTCCCCCAGAGCCTCCTGGATGCCAGGAAACAGCTGATCGGGAGGTGCGGGGAGGGAGGGGGACGTCCTGATCGATGGTGCTTCCGGTGGGTGGGAGGCATTGGGAGCGGGGTGGGGGAGCTGATGGGGGGCTGCTGACCTATTACTGTGGCTCTTTGGCAATGTACATTGGTAAATTCTCGCTCCTTCTCAGGGTCAGGTTGGCCACCCCTGATGTAGAGGAATAGGAGGAAAGAATCTTACAGGAAACAATGTGTAGCAGTAAGTACAATGAAATTTGTGTGAAGAACTGACTCATGTCACAGAAATACAATGAAAATTTTCATATTTAATTTTAAAATTATTTCCTCATTATCTGCAACATATTTATCCGTGCTGACATCTACAATAAGACCATAAACGTAGTCAAAGTTAGTATATTTTTTCCATCCCAGATGAAACTACAAAACAACTACACTAAACTAAAGTTACAGGTCCTACAAATATTCCATGTTGATCCTGGGCTAGAATTAAATATAGGGTGCTATTTGTAGCAACCTTTACTGCATTTTAATGTAGATATTTTTTCTTTTATGTATATTATTAAGGCTGTTATAAAGAGTTGCTGTGCTGCAGTAACGTCACAAAAGGGTGTGAATTCTCCATTACAATGAATAAAAGATGAGGTGAGTACCATGGCAAGGCAAAAGTCTCCCAAGCAGTACACATGGTTTATTTAATCCCCTCTTTCTGTTGTTACATGGGACTGAGACTGTTTCAGTGTTTAAAGACTGAAGCCCTGCCAGATAAGACGCCTCAAGCCCTAATTATCAGACTTCACAGTGAGACAATCGTTAAACAGAAAGGTCAACCCACTACACTAGACCAGAGAGAGAAAGAAGCAACTCCGTAGTTGTTCAGGGAGGAGAGTTTATCTCCCTGTGCATTACATCTTCCCATCACAAACTGGGTCCCCACACCATGGTGAGGCTGAAGGGATTATTGAGATGAGGGAGCCACAGAGGACTGACTTTCAGGACACCATTTCATCTTCTTATGTAAAACAAACTTGGGGGTATGAGCTCTTCCAGCTCAGATCGGTGCAGAGTGGTGATGTTCCTGTTCTTTATTGCTAAATGTGTTGGAGTGCTAGTCACCTATCTAGCTGGAGAGCAAAGACTTTGCTGTTGTTTACTTTGAAACTGAAAGTGAGATAATAGGGACAGGAATCAATACTGTAACTGTGTATCAGCCCAAAGTTTAATATAATGTAGAATCTGCACTTGGAAATTCCATCTTCCCTAACCATACTTGGAAACTATAATCCAATGTATGAAGCTCAAATCCCTTCCTATAAGCCAAAAAGTGGAAGAAGAAAAGGACAGACTCTGGCATAATATACCCATCTCAGTGGCATTGAACTTCTAAACCAGGGATCTCAAACTCAAATCACCACGAGGGCCACACGAGGACTCGTACATTGGCCTGAGAGCCGCATCACTGAAACCTTTTCATAAAACGAAACAAAAGTATAGTCAAAAATGAAAAAAATGAAGAGTAATATAGTATGCTATTAAAAGTCAATGTATTAACTTTTTAAAAACTGTCATGTGAAGAGGGCTTTTAATAAAATATAAACACCTGTAACTATTCCTTATGTGGTCAGTAACACTGATGATCTACACTAACAGTCGATCAACATAGCTGTAATGGCAGGAACTTTTTAAAGTAACTATTCATACAAAATATGTTGCCACTTTTAAGAAACATTCTTCCCAACTACTCACAGCAAAGAATCACACATGCTGAAATTCATACCCCAGACTGCTTGTCTAGTCCATGAGTCCCCACCCCGCCTGCCTCTTCCCACCCCTTCCCCGCCCCCATTCCAACCCCTTCCCCAAAGTCCCCGCCCCGGCCCTGCCTCTTCTCTGCCTCCTCTCCTGAGTGCATTGCATCTCCGCTCCTCCCCCCTCCCTCCTGGAAAGTCCTAAGTTTGGCAGCAGGAAGCACTGGGAGGTAGGTGGAGGAGCGGGGACGTGGCGCGCTTGGGACGAGGAAATAGGGGAGGCGGGGGGTGAGGGGAGGTTGGCTGCCAGTGGAGTCGGCGCCTATGGCAGGCTGCAGGAAATAACTCCGCGGGCTGCATGCAGCCCACGTGTTTGAGACCCCTGTTCTAAACCAAACAAACAATGAGAGATATGCTCATATGTCTAAAGACCAGACTACTAGGAGCCAAGATTGGTATGCGAATACTTGTGAAGATATAAAGCAACCCTCAAACATTTATTGTGGTAAGAAAGGAAATGATGTGCTCTGCCGTGTTGTGATTTTTCCCCCTCTTTGATGGTAACAAGATGGACCTGCACCAAAACCGCAGATCCAAACAATCTGAACTTTAGGGAATGTGTACTTCTGGATACAGAGCAAACTCCTCTGCAGGACCGCTGAATAGGCTGAAACAAAACCCAGACTCTGTATATCCTTGAATTTTGCAGAAGTCTGGGTCTGGGTCTCAGCTTGGTGGCTAAGGCCCATCTTCAGTATGAACAGTGTTTGGATGTGCAACTCTCATATTCTTTGAGCATAAATATTCAGTTTTCACAAGAAGTACTGTTAGTTTTGAAAGTTGCCTTGGACAATGTGGTCTTTAGGGTGCTAATAGACTGCTGTGTTAGGTGAATCTGGAAACCTTAAATTTTTCAAGCACTATTTTGTGACCTCGATAACAACATTATTAACTATTTTGAAGTCTTAGAAATAGGTTTACCTTCTCTCAAATGAGAAGGCTGTCAAAATTATCTAAGTATCTGGAGTTTTATAATGCTGCTTATCACTCAGCTTCTGAGCATCTTCCATAATCAATAGCAATAGTGCAGTCCTAGTGGACTTCACGCAGTCTCTGGCTCTCTGTCTTCAGAGTAAAATCTCTGCTTGGGTTTTTGGTTTGGTGTTGGTTTGAGGTTTTTTTGGGTTTTTTTTTAGTTGGTTTGCTTGTTTGTTACTTGATTGATATTTTGAGGGGAAGGTGTTTGGGGAGAACAAATAACACAAGGATGTAGGGACACAATTAGATTCCAAGGCACAAAACGAGATCAAACTAGCTGGAGACATAAAGAATAACAAGAAAACATTCTACAAATACATTAGAAGCAAGAGGAAGACCAAAGACAGGGTAGGCCCATTACTCAATGCGGGGGACGGGGGGGGGGGAACAATAACAGAAAATGTGGAAATGGCAGAGGTGTTTAATGACTTCTTTGTTTCGGTTTTCACCAAGAAGGTTGGTGGTGACTGGACATCTAACATAGTGAATGCCAGTGAAAATAAGGTAGGATCAGAGACTAAAATAGGGAAAGAACAAGTTAAAAATTATTTAGACAAGTTAGATGTCTTCAGGTCACCAGTCTTCAAGTCTAGCCTGATGAAATGCATCCTAGAATACTCAAGGAGTTGACTGAGGAGATATCTGAGCCATTAGCGATTATCTTTGAAAAGTCATGAAAGATGGGAGAGATTCCAGAAGGGCAAATACAGTGCCGATCTATAAAAAGGGAAATAAGGACAACCTGGGGAATTACAGACCAGTCAGCTTAACTTCTGTACCCAAAAAGATAATAGAGCAAATAATTAAGCAATGAATTTGCAAACGTCTAGAAGATCTAAGGTGATAAGTAACAGTCAGAATGGATTTGTCAAGAACAAATGATGTCAAACCAACCTGCTTTGACAGCTTTCTTTGACAGGGTAACAAGCCTTGTGGATAGGGGGAAGTGGTAGCCATGTGTATATCTTGACTTTACTAAAGCTTTTGATACTGTCTCACGTGACTTTCTCGTAAACAAACTAGGGAAATATAACCTAGATGGAGCTACTATAAGGTGGGTGCATAACTTGTTGGAAAACTGTTCCCAGAGACTAATCATCAGTGGTTCACAGTCATGCAGGAAAGGCATAATGAGTGGGGTCCCGCAGGGATCAGTTCTGGGTCCAGTTCTGTTCAATATCTTCATCACTGATCTAGATAATGGTATAGAGAGTACACTTATAAAGTTTGCGGATGATACCAAGCTGGGAGGGGTTGCGAGTGCTTTGGAGGATACGATTATAATTCAGAATGATCTGGACAAACTGGAGAAATGGCCTGAAGTAAATAGGATGAATTTCAATAAGGACAAATGCAAAGTACTCCACTTAGGAAGAAACAATCAGTTGCACACATACAAAATGGGAAATGACTGCCTAGGAAGCAGTACTGCAGAAAGGAATCTGGGGGTCATAGTGGTCCACAAGCTAAATAGGAGTCAGCAGTGTCACATTGTTGCAAAAAAAGCAAACCTCATTCTGGGATGTATTAGCAGCACTGTTGTAAGCAAGACACGAGAAGTAATTATCCGCTCTACTCTGCGCTGATTAGGCCTCAACAGGAGTATTGTGTCCAGTTCTGAGTGCCACATTTCAGGAAAGATGTGGACAAACTGGAGAAAGTCCAAAGAAGAGCAATAAAAATGATTAAAGATCTAGAATACATGACCTATGAGGAAAGAGTGAAAAAAATTGGGTTTGTTTGGTCTGGAAAAGAGAAGACGGAGAGGGGACATGATAACAGTTTTCAAGTACATAAAAGGTTGTTAAAAGGAGGAGGGAGAAAAACTGTTCTTCTTAACCACTGAGGATAGTACAAGAAGCAACAGGCTTAAATTGCAGCAAGGGAGGTTTAGGTTGGATATTAGGAAAAACTTCCTAACTGTCAGAGTAGTTGAGCACTAGAATAAATTTCCTAGGGAGGTTGTGGAATCTCCATCATTGGAATTTTTTAAGAGCAGATTAAACAAACCTCTCAGGGATGGTCTAGATAATACTTAGTCCTGCCATGTGTGCAGGGGACTGGACTAGAATACCTCTCAAGGTCCCTTCCAATCCTATGATAGCCATCCCACCTCCCTTTTTTTTTAGTTTCTTACCTTTCTCGAACACATTCCTTTTATTTTTGGACTGTGCAGAGCAGGGAAATGGCTTGTTTTTAGGTAATTTTGTTCCTTCCTAAAGATGTAGGAGAACAAACAAAGCTGAAGAACTGAATATTTTGCAATTCTATAAAAGTCCCAAAACACCTTTTTGCTTTTTCAGTTGATCCTCTGCACTGTGTGCATTTAAAACATATAAGCAAAATCTGTTCAGCCATTTCTGGCATCAATTAAACAAACAAAAAAACTTCTCATTTTTCCAATTATAAATTTTTCAACATATACCCAAATCCTTAGCCGGGTCACCAAGTTCGGTGGCCTGAGCACTCAGCAGATGCACAGGAGGTCATGAGCAATTCTCCCAACAGAGCATCTCCACAGCTGCCCCCGCGGAAACTACTTAAGCCCAATGCACCCTCTTCCATGGCTCAATGAGCACTTCCCACAATGGAAACAAGCACCAACGGATCTGCACTGCAGTGGATCCTTTTGTGCCACTTCTGGAACAGTCCTTCCCACCATCCTATTCAGGAAACTTACAGCTTACACAGAGCAAGGTTCTGCATTCTGCAGGAGGTATACACCCCCCAAAAACCTTCCCCTCACCAACTGATGCAGGAGAACCTCATCAGTTCTGAAGCCGCAGAGGAGAGGGCTCCACAGAGACAAAAAACACCAAGCTGAAACTTTTCCATTCCATTTTTTTAGAGGGAGTCCTGCCTTGTATGGCTGGAATGCTGGATCTTATCAATCTCTGAGCCTCTTGAAATGGGCATTTGTTTCAAATTAGAAACTATTTAAAAAATGAGATTATTTGAAATTTGCCGCCATCTCAGACTCTGGGTCACCGAACTTTAAAAGTTCATAACTTTAAAAATACTCAACTGTTCTTCAAATGTAGTTTGTTTTGTAGCTATTAGACACCTCAATAATAAGTGCTACATAAAACCATAACACATACAACTTCAGGTAACAGGAACTGACACTTAACGTAAAAAAGTCTGGAGTTGTTTCCACATCTCTTCAACACCTCCCTTGCTATCTCATGTACTTGAACATCTGTGTTTTCCTTTACACAAGAAATACATTCCTTCCAGATTACATAAAATTATCATTATAAATAAGATATTCCTATGATGCAATTCATATAAGAAGAGACCATGCAGTATTTTGGGGAAGAAGCATAATGGACCAGAGCTAACTGCTTTAACAAGTATTTTCTTGACTTCTGTGTGTTTGATTATTCATTGATTTAATGCTTTTTTAAAAAAAGGAAATCAACATTTCAAGTAAAAATAAAGTAGTATAGTGGGAATATGCTACAGAAGGGAAATGTTGTATCTTTATCTCCCTACATATGGCAAAAACACCATAATTAGAGCAATCATAATTCTTCATCAGTTGTGAGTTGCCAGCTTTATGCTTATTGGTAGCAGTAAATGTTCTATGGCATGTCCACAGAAATGCATATTCCATTTCATTTTCTCTGTCTTTCACACACAGAAGGAGAGAAAATTTCTCAAAAACAGCAGACAAAGAAGTCCAAACATAGGAATGCAGATAAGACCCATTTCTGCAACTTTCTGTCACAAAAGTATCCCTATTCTACTCAATGGGACTAATCACCTGAATAAATACTACAATATCATGAGCAAAGTTGCAAATGTTTTTGGAATATTCAGTGTAAATGGAAAACATTTTAAATAGAATAATTCTAGCATTATATTATAAAAATAAGAGTATAACAATGAAATACAATGTAATGAAATCCCATTTTGGTCATCTTGCAAGAGACTGTTAAAGTTCCAGGTGTTTAGTTTGATGTTAGCAAAGCCTCCTAAATCTTTATATTAAATGACGTCTTATCTAACATTCTTATATGCAAAAAGAAAAGGAGGACTTGTGGCACCTTAGAGACTAACAAATTAAGTGAGCTGTAGCTCACGAAAGCTTATGCTCAAATAAATTTGTTAATCTCTAAGGTGACACAAGTCCTCCTTTTCTTTTTGCGGATACAGACTAACACGGCTGCTACTCTGAAACCTATTCTTATATGCATATATTATAGCTCCATAGTTAAGGTTACACTGATTTTTTTCAAATAAGTGGGATTTCAGTATCCTTGTTAGAGGTGAAAATAAATATTTGTCATTACAAAATAACACAAATTACTTTACTTCCCTAGTACAGTACAAATTTCATTTTCTAGTGAAAGCAACTAAGGTCAGTAGGGCTCTGATCCAGCAAAGCACATAAGCAGGTGCTTAACTTTAAACAAGTGTATTAGTCCCTATTGACTTACGTGCTTTGCTAGATCAAGGCCTAGTTTAAGAGTTCAAAGGAGTTAAAGCTGATCTATTTTACGATCCTTGTAATTTATAAAACAAGGCTTGGAAGGATTAGATTTTTAATCAGTAAATGTAGGTAAACATTGATTTCACCATACACACACAAACCAATGAAAAAATATTTCCATCAATAATAATTAAAATTTTACAGATAGACAAAGTAAGCAAAATACTGCTTGAGAACTTATTAGAGTTTGATCTAAGGACATTACTTTGTATATTTTGACATGTGATATTGACAGTTTATGTTTTAACAGTTATAACATTTAACTTTTTGAATCTCAGCATCTACTCTCATTCAATAATTATAGTCTTCCCCCATACTGTGTGACCTGCCTATAATATCCCACAACTGTGAACATTTAAATTGATGAAAATCAAAACAAATCCTTAAAAATAAACATTGATATCTGTCAAAATTTTTAAAAAATAAAAAATTGAATTCTGCCAAGCTTACTTATACATGGCTTTAATGCTTGAAACTTTAAGTAGCTATTGAGTGAAAAAATAACTCATGCACAGGCCAGCAGTTTTGTTTATAAAAGTTTTTAAAAAGCAAACCTCATTCATCATATCTGTTTGTCTTTATGCCACAGAAAGCAGTTTATAAAATTTAAAATGTCAAAACCTACTATATAAAGTGTTAACCATCACAATCTGATAAAAATTCTACAGACTTTGGAGGATCTTCAGTGTTCCCCCAGAGGGAGGGAGGGGTCGAAATGAGGTTGGCTTGGGTTTAGGGTAATGGACCCAAAAGCAAACACTAAGGGTGAAATTCATTCCTGGGCAGAAGGCCCAGTCAAGTCCTAGACACTACTTAAGTCCCACTTGAGCCCTCAGATAGGACTTGCTTACCCTACCCATGGCAGGAAGATGCATGGGGATGACGTATAAATGCAAGTCATCATTACCTCTCTGTCTTCATTAGGACTGTTCACATGTATAGGAGGGCAAGATTTGGCTCCAAATGTATTCTTTGTTAATGATTTCACTCTGTTCACTACTGAAATACAGCCTTCCCCAGACACCAAATGTAGCAACACACTAAAAACTACACAGCTGTTTACAGTAACAAATCAAGAATAATTTAACCAGTCGGAACAACAGATCAAGCTTAAGGTAGTGGATAAAATTACTGAAACTGGAATTTGACGAAGACACCAGGGTTAATTCCCAGCTACCCTGCTTTCCAAAGTGCCATGGAATTTTTAATTAAGGCAGTTGTCAGAATTTTGATTTTATGTTCTCATTCAAAATACGTCACCTTCAGAAACTAAGTTCCTAACTCCATGCTGTGGTACTGCTCAACTGGGACACATTATGACACCTATTATATCACCAGCACCACATCCCAAAGTGGCTAGGTTTTCTACTTTGTCAATACTTGGTCTGTAGACCTAAAAGACCACCTGAATGTGCTTAATCTATGAAATATGATGCTATCACAGCCAAGTATACTAGAACTACGTGAGAGTTCAGACCTAACTATTGTTATAGTTAATGTGAGCTGTGTGTTAACAGAAAGAAGAGACACAGGAGTTAATACTATTGATAGAAGTAAAAATTTACAGAAGCTGACTCTTTATTAAAAAAGGTGTAATTTTGTACAGATTTCCTCTGCATAAAATTGTAAAATAATTTATTACAAATATTGAGAGAACTGAATTTACTTCCTTATCACTTTAAAACAACCAAAAATTCTTGATAAGATTGAGGTTAATATAAAACACAATTTTCTAACTTTTCCCCGTAGATAAACATATTTCTAATTAGATAATGTGAAGGGATGTAATTTTCTTTGACTCAGCATTTTAAAATTATTTAAAATTCTTGATTGATATAGGAAACGGCTTTCTTTTTCAAATAATAAAGCAGCTTTAATTTGCTTTAGAAGACCAATAATTTTCAACTACATTAAAACGTTCAATTAATTAATATCAGCTACTTCAGAAACAAGGGTCACTATTGATATCAACTACTAGAGAAAAAATATTTTCACTTATCTAAGCTAGAAAACAAGTTTCTGTAGATCATTATTGTTTCTAATTAGCCATACCCATGATTGTTGTTTACTGTTCAATTATTCAGTGTAACAGTGTTCAAGAAATTTGAAAGGTAACATCTTTTCTAGCTGGAAATTAGAAACCATACAGCATATTATGTTAACTGTATTGTGGAGATGCCATAAGAGTTCCAGGGTTAAGGATATATTGAAATTTGCACTGAAAATAGGGAATGAATCCCTGATTCAGCAAAGTAATTAAGTATGTGTCCAACTTTAATAGACACTGGTAATTTAAGGGAACTACTTATGTGCTTTAAATTAAGTATATTGCTTATGGACTTTGCCCGATTGGGACCAGAATAAAGAGTGGCCCATATCCTCAAAGGTCTAATGCGTGTTAGATGCCCCCAAAACTCCGAGAACCTGGGCCAGTGTCCCTAAACTCGCAGCACTTACTATTTGACGGCTTGGCCTGCAAGGTCCTGTGAGATGCTGTACACCAGTGGTGGGCAACCTGCAGCCCGTCAGGCCGTGAGACAGTGTTTACATTGACTGTCCGCAGGCATGGCCACCCACAGCTCCCAGTGGCAGCGGTTCGCCGTTCCCGGCCAATGCGAGCTGCGGGAAGCGGCGGCCAGCACATCCTTGCTGCCCGCGCCACTTCCCGCAGCGCTCACTGGCCGGGAACGGCAAACTGCGGCCACTGGGAGCTGCGGACGGTCAATGTAAACACTGTCTCGCAGCCCGCCAGCAGATTATCGACAGGCCGTGTGTGGCCCATGGACCGCAGGTTGCCCACCACTGCTGTACACTTTCAACTCCTACTGAAATCAGTGGGAGTTGAGGCCACTCAGCACATTTCAGGAATGTTCAGAACAGTGGCAGATTTAGAGTTAGTGGGGCCCTGTGCACAGCTTCATTTTCGGGGGCCCGCCCTTGGGAACCAGCCAAGAAAAAGAACATTCTCTATTATCTCCCCCTCCTGTTTTTCATTCTTTTTTTCTTTATCCTCCTCCTATATTATAAGTAATGGGAAGTAAATGAAAGTAAAGAGTGGCATCTTGATTGGGGCAGGGGGCTGGGGTGTGGGAAGGGGTGTGGGGGTCAGGCTCTGGGAGGGAGTTTGGATGCTGGGTGAGGGCTCTGGGCTGGGGCAAGGGGTTTGGGTGCAGGAGGGGGACGGTGGTGGGTGCTTACCTTGGGCAGCATGGCTCCCAAAGCGACCAGCACGCACGCTCCTCTGACTTCTAGGCTGGGGGGCTAGGGGGTTGCTGTGTGCCTCTGCCTGCTGGTGCCAACCCCGCCTGCAGGCGCCGCCCCCGCAGCTCCCATTGGTCCCAGTTCCCGGTCCCAGTTCCAGATCCTCCTTTGGGGGAGGGGGGCAGCGAGTCTCCGTGTGCTGCCCAGGGCAGGGGCAGCACGTGGAGCCGCCTCCCCCACAACAGGGGTATGCAGAGACATGCCAGCAGTCGGCCACTTCTAGGAGCGGCATGGGGCCACCAGCCACAGCATGAAGGTAGTCTGCCGGCCTGAGCCCTGCTGCGCCGCCAGCCGGGACTTGGGGGCAAGTTGTCAGATGAGATTTGGCCTACATTTTGGGGTCCCCTCCTGTTGTTGGGGGTCCCGTTCAACCACATGGTTTGTTTCATGGTAAATCTGCTCCTGGTTCAGAAACTAGAAAGATCAAGCCCAAAGTGCACAAATGGATGTCGTGAGAATTAACAAGTAAGGTTTTGAACCTACAAACACACATAAGATCAGGTCCTAAATCTGTTAGTTAGTGAATCTGAAGCATTTTCAAATGGGTTCTTTTTCAAAATTATGTTTGTATTCACTTTTTGGGGGCACTCTTTAGAAAATAAATTCCTGATTTTATTAAGATATGAAAATAACTAACTTCTAGATTATAGTTAAATCCAAGGCACTGGCGTCTTTTTCCAGTTTATTAATTTTTTTTATTTATACACACTGTTAGTAATAGTTATTTCTGTCTATGTCACAAGGACCGTCAACAAATATTTTCATGGATGAATATTTGTCATCAAGAGGATTCTCTAGATCTAAGGCCAAGATTTTCCAAAGGGACTAGTGATTTTGGGTTCCTCAGCTTTAAAGGATTTTCATGCCACACACTTTACCCTTCTCCAAATCGGACTTCTTTTAGGTATCTCAAGTTGGGCACTCAGAATCACTGGTCACTATGGAAAACCTTGTCTCGGGCTTTCATTTAAAAAACAGAATGTATCTAGCCTTTACTGCTCTGAAGAAAAAATTGGAAATGTGAACCAAGGCTAAATCAATGCAATGTTGTCTTCCTGAATCTGCAAACAGCCTGAAAGAAATCACTCTGAGAGGCAAACCTGCTACATTCATCTCAATATGGTTAGTAAACTGATATCTCAAAGTAACAATTTAAGGAATCAATCCTGCTAACTATGAGATATGGGCCTAAATATTAACTTTTTAAACTAATTAATTGCTGAGCATTTTAACAGAAATATCTAGCTAATATGACAAATGGATGTGATGACAAACAACTTTGATGACAAATATTATGGAGGCGTCACAATCAGAGTGACTCCATAGTTAAGAATACATTTACACTTCCAGCAAGGTTTAAATTGGTCACTTATGCATGAATACAATTATGTATCTTCCCCAAATTTACAGCACTTACTCTTTCTGTACAGAATTAATATCTTGTAGATTTACATTAATCTTTTAAATAGTTTAAGCATTATAAACATTTTTAATGACTACTAATTGATTTTGGTTAATCTACCTTTAAGAATCCTTCTAGCAACAAAATCTCCCAAATTTGAGAGTTGAAAATTGACTCATGCATTCAAAAAAGCTTGGAAAAAGTTACTACTGTGACAATTTGTTTTCTGTACTCTATTAGTCATAACCACATGTCTATTTGTGCTGTGATATTTGTGATTTTTAAAATCAAATTAATTTGTCATTTTAAGTGTGACTTTTTGTTTTCTGTTACGTACATTGAAGGTGACAGTATTGTTGAATTAAATTAGAGTTAACAGGGAAGGCATTAGGGGGTTGATGTGAATGAGTATGGTAAAATTAGTGCACTGTTTCTTGGCAAGGGGTAGGAATGTTGCCTTAATCTAAGATTTCCTTACTTTTAGTGTTTGGATTTTTGTAAAGAAATAGACTTGAGCAACTTTAATTCTAAAATAACTAAATTTATGAGTGGGAATAACTCCTTCTCCTGAATGTATGCTAAATTCTTCAGCTCTGAAGGCAGAATATTTTGTACTTCTAAGTACAGGCTGCTTAATTGTTTCAGGGACTTCTAATAAAGTGCCTGATGCTGCAGTGTTTTTAAACCAAGGCTGTAGACTTCCATGGAAATTCTTCCTTGTAAATAGACCAGGATTAAGATCAGATTATTGTGTAAACTTTAGTCCTCTGCTCTCCAAAATACCTACAGAGAAAAAAGTTCTCCTTAAATTCTATTTCAGACTAATTACTGTGTATGACCTACACTTAATTGCAATATATTGTGAAATCAGTACATAAGACCTCCCTTATCAGGCATTCTTACTAAGAGATCCCTATACAGTATCTTCAAGTGAAATGCAGTTTCTTCTGCACCTTCATTAGAAGATTACCTATTTTTTGTTGTTGCTTTGAGTGGTCACTTCACTGTGTTTCGCTCAAAGTATATTTACCTTATTATAAATATACATAGCCGGCGATACTGTTCTTTTAGTTTGTGTGTGTTACTCTTCAGGACCGGGGCTGTAGCAAAATCTGAGTATATCACAGCCTATATTTATGTGAAATGGCCCGTTTCCTAAAATCAGAGCTAAACTTCAGGTAACGTAGGGCAGTGAAATACACGATCTAGCAACTTCGGTGCAAGGCGGCTCTTAGACATTTAGTTCTCGTAGCAGCCTCTCGTGCAGCTTTCAACCTTGAAAATAACAGATCCCAGCACAATCCTGGAGCAAGAGCCAGCTACCAGAGTTGTTCCTTTTCAGTTTGTTTTCACAACCACGGGGAAAGGCGGAGACCCGAGGGCTCCCCGCCTAAGAGCAGGCTGATCGGGCTCGTGGGCTGAAGAGGGGAGAAACAGAGTCATCCGATGCCAGCCGTCCTCCGGGCTGGGAAGCTGGAGACTCGTGACTGGCTGTGATGGTCTGAAGGCGCCCTGAGCAGCTCAGCTCAGGACTAGGGGCTGCTGCACTAACTACAAGAGGAGAACCCTGCTCCCCCGTGAACCGCAAGTGCCTGGAGACTCCCCGGCAGCTGACACGGCTGCAGCCGCGGAACCGCCTTCTCTCTTTACCCGGAGGGACGGCTTGAGCGCCACCCTTTCCCGGGACCCCTGCACTGCTCCCCCACAGCCGCAGGCCAGCTGGAGAGGGCTCGCCCCTGCTGTGCCTCTGCCCAGGAGGCGCGATCACTAGAGCAGCCAAGAGAAAGGAAGAGCTGCAGGCTGGCTGTGCCCGCCTTGGTGCCTTCTCCAGAGCATGTCTGGAGGGGGGGCAAGATGTGGGCAGACAAGCACCAACTTCTGCCAACACCACCCCGTGCAGAACAGCTAGGAGCTTGCCAAGGCCCCACTGGCTTGTTCTCAGCTGTGATCTAAGGGTCCAGGCTGGCAATGCCCGGCATCGGGGTGTGTGTGGGGGGTGGGTGCATGAGGAGAGACCTCTGGAGCCGCCGGAAGGGAGGACGCGGGGCTGCAGAGCCAGGGGCACCCCGGGTCCCCCGCGGGCTGGAAGGCGGCCGGCGCCCGGGCCAACGCGCGCAGGCGAGTTACCTTCGGGGTTGGCGCTGATGAAGACCCGGACGCTCCTGCCGCTGGGCGCTAGGTGAGACGGCAGAGCCGAGAGGTTCCCGGAGAAAGCCGCCCGCCGGAGCGCCGAGTCCCGCGGACAGGGCAGCCGGCCGGCCGCTCCCGCCGGCCACATCTCCCGCCGCCGCCTCCTCGGCCCCGCAGTGCTCCGCAGGAGAAGCTCCGAGGCAGCCGCAGTCCGCCCTCCCACCCCGGGCTCACAGCACCCCCCGGCCCGCAGCGGCGACAGGAGCAGCCGCGCTCGCCACCTGCTCGCTGGGAGCGGCCATACGGGCTCCCCGGCTCCTCTTCTGCCGCCGCCGCCTCCTGTGTCCTCAGAGCAGCACTGGGCGGCAGCGGGAGGTCACCGGCGGCAGAGGCAGCTGGGCTTGCGCTTTCCCCGGCCCTGGGAACGGGCAAGCAGGAGGGCACCCCAGGGCCGAGGGAGCAGGAGGGGCTGCAGAAGCAGGTGGCGGGTGGAAACAAACTTTATGCGCTGAGTTCTTCGCGGCTCGCTGCTGGGCGTTCAGCGATGACTCCACAATCCCGGCCCCATCACCCAGCGAGCGCCAGCGATGGTGCAGCACAGCAGAGCTCGGCTACTGCGGCCAGCCCGGGGATGGGGGGGCACCTCCGCGGGCATCCACCACGCCAGTGCGCGCCTCTCCCCCGCTAGCTTGGCACAAGCGTGGGCGATTTCACAGCGCCGTCCACGAGCCCACCCCTAGCGCCTGGGGCTGTGGCCCCCCTCTCAGTCCACACCTGCCCAGGGGAGCACAACGCATCATCAGCTGCCCCTGTAGGGCTTCCAGGGGAAGAGAGAGCGCGGGGCTCTTTGCAGAGAGATTCTGGATGAGGGGGTCGACCCGCAGCTCTGACTCTCGGGGGCCAGTCTCAGCAGGCTCCTGGCGGGTGCAGGCGAGCCTGGTCACAGCTGAAACACTGTAATAATAAGTCTCTTGGTTGGCTGATTTTTCTCATGCATTAAGGGCTGCGGCGTCCAAAAAGGGACCTTCCCTTCTGCAACTCTTCTCCAGCAACATATCCAGCCCCTTCCCTCCTCAAACTGTTTCACAGCCCCCGGCGGGGATTTTTATAGGAAAGCTGCTCCTGGCTCATCCTCTGGCCACTAAAGAGTTCAGAGAGATGTGAGGTTTGTTTGGTTTTTGTTGTTGTTTTAATTGCATCTGGGCAGGCTCCCCAGCGGGTCAGCTCCAGCAGAGGGGTTTCATTTCCAAAATCAATCACTCGTTTGTAGGAAGGACTCAAAGCCCGCTTTGAGAGGCTGCGAGGGGCAGGAAGCGGCTCTGCGGGAGCTCGCTTTTCTTTGCAGCAGTCAGCGGCTGTCCATCCCCGGCGGGCAGCGCCAATGAAATATTCAGAAAGGTTGGGACGTCTGGCTGGGCGGCCGCCGCCTGCTGATCCGGCGGAAACCTTTCACCAGACACGCTCAGGGCCGAGCAGCGCAGAGAGAAAGCCGCGCGCGCGCGCTGGAGGGGGGCTGGACTGCCCGGCCCCAGACCGCGAGCCAGGCAGAGGAGGATTGGTCCCAGCGGGAGACAGTGGCTGTGCTGCAGCAGCAGGCGGCGGACTTTTCACAATCTGCAGAGTTTAGAAACCTCCCAGAGAGAGAAACAGGGACCTGGCATCGGGTGGGCGGGGACTGGGCCCTAATATGATGCTCCGGGGCTCGTGGATCCCTTCTTGGAAACAAGCTGCAGATTCTTCCCCCAGCTGGTATATTGGGATCTCAGTATATTCCAAAGTCTCTCTCTTTATAGATCTTTCTTTCTTGGTACATGTATAATGCATGTGATATACATACAGGCTATATGGTAAATAAGTGATACATAATACATATGGGTTTCAGAGTAGCAGCCGTGTTAGTCTGTATTCGCAGAAAGAAAAGGAGTACTTGTGGCACCTTAGAGACTAACCAATTTATTTACCCTACGTTACACAAGTGAATATGATACATTTAAGTAAATACAGCCTTAGCGTTTTATAAATGGTGACTTGGTGTTGATATCGCTCTATTATGGGGGCCCTACATACATGGAGCTTTTCTCCCTGGGGCCAAAATCAGCGCACTGGCAATATGCAGGTTGCCTGGTGTTTAGCAGTGTAGGGAGGCTTTCTCCCTGCCTCAGATACTAGTCTCTGGCTCTCTCTCATGTGGTCTATGCTGGAAAAATGGCCTGTTGCTAATAATGGGTGTCAGCAACAGGTGAAGTTGAAGTGGGGTTGGATTATGGTTTAGCTGCAAGCGCAGTCAATGGCAAACCATATGCAGCATTGTTTCAGAAATTGAAGTAAAAAGGTGGTCGTTTACTGAAGTGCTGCCAAAGCTGGGGTTTCTTTGTCTGCACCCTGCCTCCCTTTTGTGCACCTGTGTTCACCAGTGGTTCAGATGCACCCATTGCTAGATCTAGTTGTCAGCAACAGGTAATTTGTCTAATGTACATCAGGCCTAGAAGCAGTCCCTGGAGGCTGCTGACAGCTCACTGAATGAGATATAAGTGATTTGTGGAACAGCTTGAGCTACATCTTACGAATTTTACTGGGGTTAATACTTAGCTGGACGAGATCCTCTGCTGTTTTTTCCAGCTTTAACAAGATAGACAGCATGGAGCCAAGGGCAAGTCACAGTTATTCCTGCAACAGTGGAAGCAGCTCCTGAGGGGAGCATGGGGGCCCTTACTTTATACTGGGACTTTTTATGACACAGCTGGTCTGGAACCCATCATAAACAGTTTTCTAAGAGCGTTTCTTAAGGAGATTCACCTCATGGCTATGGCTTTTGGCTACCTCAACTATGATGTGCTGCATTTTATGATGGATTTTTGCAGTCACTTTAACCTAATTAAGATCCCCAGCCTGTCTCATTTTAATTCACTGGGAGTTTTGCCTTAGTAGGAATAAGATCACATCCTAAGTGTCTTAGATTCTGCTCCTGTGAATTGCTCATGTGCAGCACTGGGAATGAAATGAAATAACAGATGTTGATATGAAAAAGAGGAAATGTGTGTATTTTGTGGGGGAGTGAGCGGTTCAGCAAAAAGGAGTTGTTTGATTTATGTGAGAATGTATCAATATTAAAACAAGTTTGAGTTACTGTAGAAGGTATTTAGTTACTCTTTCTTTAAATAATTTAAGTTTTAATATGTTAAGCTAACAATAAAAGGAACAGGATACCAAGGGATGTCATGTAAATTGAAATATGAAGTTTTAATAGGATATTATTATGTCAGTCATAAAACATTAATTGAAAATCCCAATAGACGAACAAATTTGGCAAATTTTGATATGGCGCAAGCTATACATTGCTTTTAGGTTTTAGAACAAAGCTACATCTTTAGGCTTCATTCCTGCCACACATGGACACCCTGCCCTCATGTGGCAGCATTCCATATAGGCACAAGAATCCACCCATGCAGCCCATTGTAGGACTGGACCTAAAGGCCTGATCCAAAACCTATTAAATTCAATGGGAAGACCCCCATTGGCTTCAGTGGGTTTTGGATCAGACCTTTAATTTCCAGTTCTTCCTACATCCTTAAGGTTAATGGGAGATTTGCCATTGAATTCAATGGGAATAGAAGCAGGCTCTCTCATTCCACCTGTCACTTGATATAAAACATTATGACTAAGAGCCTGATCCTGGAAAAACATAAGTAGCAAGTTGCTTTATTCACGTGGGTAATTTCTGAATACTGGGACTGTTCATGTGAATAAAGTTACCCACCTGCATAGGTTTTGCATGAATGAGCCCTATGTTAACTACATCCAAATGTTAAAATATATGTTGATCCTATTCTGTAGTTTGCCTTGGCTAAATCCTCATGAAGTCATTAGAACACTCAGATTTATAAGGACATAATACCTTTACAAGTCAGGTTCAGGTAGGATTTCATGTATTTGAAAGATTTCCATTATCTCTACATTTTTATATCCTGACTATTTTTCTTTGTTCTAAAAAACTGTTTTAAATATTAGTTGATATGTCTGGTTTTCAGTGCTCATCGCTGTTTAAGAGTCAGATTGGGAACCCGTCCCTTCACCCACACTGGGGAATAGTTGTTACTTCTGTTGAGGCCAAAGTATCAGACACTGCAAGACAATCTGGCCCTAAATGCTTCCAGCTGAACAATATTTTTTGTTTTCACATTTAGTTGTAAAAGACTTTTTAGGAATATTCCTTCACTAGTTTGATAAACCTACCCAAGTTTACTCTAAACATAATGCTAGAGTTTAATTAATTCCATATTTCTTTCTCCCCTTTCCCCTCTTCCTGTACCTCTCTTGTTTATCATTCAGTTAAATGCATTTTTTTTCAAAGAGACAAGGTAGATGAGGTAATGTCTATTTCAAAGAATGGTTACAACCGACAGAGCACTAATATAGAGCGACAAGGTGAATGAGATAATATCTTTTATTGGACAAACAGAAGTTGGTCCAAAAAAAGGTATTTCCTCACCCATCTTGTCTCTCTAGTATCTTGGGACTGACACAGGTACGACAACACTGCATAGAACACTAATCTGTAAATTAGGTATAATATTACAGAATGTATATCTTGTTAAAACATTGAATAGATTCAAGTTATTACCCGAGAGCCTGGTTCTCAGACCCTTGCTCACACTGAGTTGCATCTTACTCATAGAGTAGTCCTATTGAAATCAGTAAGACTTTTCAAGATGTAAACTACAACTCAATGGGCCTGATCCAAAGCCCACTGACATCAATAGAAAGACTCCTGTTGGTTGCTATAGGATTTGAATCAAGGCCAGTGCGTGCAACATGGTCCTATCATTGAAAAATAATATGTTGAGAGTTACACATCACTTTAAATCTTATTTACTGAAGAAAAGAAGAATAAGGATCAACTCTTAATTGAATTTAAAGCTTGGAAAGTAACCTGTGTGATAAATTAAATGCAATGCTACAGCTCATATTTAACTGCACAAAAGTCTGGAGATTTAAAATTATGGTTCCCACTCTAAGCTAAACTTGTGTTATTGTGAATGTTTAATAGATTAACTTTAATGCCATAGTTAGTATATGGCTGGGATTTTCAAAAGAGTGCCACATTGGTTTAACTCACTTGTCATTGACTTAGCTGAAGCAGAGTTAGACAAATGCTGAAGAGTTTTGGAAATCCCACCCTGTGTATGTAATGGGCTCATGTTACTTAGAGCAAACCTCATGTCTGAGGTTTTGAATTTTAAATAATAACACCTGAGGTTATGTGGCATCTCTCCTCCAAAAGTATGTTACCCGCTACTAAAATACAGCCATTCATACAGTAGAATGTGTCTATTTAATAATCCACATCAATATTTCACAGTAGTTTAAGGACATGATTCTGAAAGGTGCTGGGCATCCAAAAATCCCAATGACTTCCCACTGAGATGCAGGAAGTACTCTTTGCAGCTGTGGGGATGTGTGGACAGTATTGCAGAGGTAGCAGAGCCCCTCACACCTCCTGTTCCACATGGAAAGAAGAGATCCCAGTGTAATCCTGTGTGGAGCAGAATCACTTCACTGAGTAATGACACCATTTGTCCACTTGCAGGAGCAGCTCTAAAGCTATGCGATTCTTACAGTTGCACATTTGGTTTATAGCCCTTAGGGTAGTCCAGCTCATTCAGTCTTTGCCTTCTCTTCTGTCTCTGTTATCAGTTAGTTGCAATCACGAGAGTGTCCTTTGTAATGAAGAATTGTACTAACTGTACCATCTTATTTCACGTAAGGGCTGAGTCAGGTCAGTAACAGGTCTTTAGGCAATCAATAAGATGTCAAATAGTAACCAGCGTTCAGTATAGATATGGATGAGACTTGAACTAGTGCAGTTGAGGTTAAAGGCTCTATATCTCGTTTCTTATGCCCTGGGTCATCCTTTTGTCAAATTAAATGCTTATCTTTCATTGTCACATATATTTACTGAAGTGTTGCTGGGCTCCTCGGGTTTACAGTTTGCCTTGAAACTGTGATTTCCAGGAATAGCATATGCATCTGTAGTCTTACCACGGTGCTGTCCCTGGCCTCCAATCAGGGACTCCTTTTTTTACATGAGTTTCTGAGAAATTTCTGATCAAGTGTCTGATAAATTTAAAGCTCCCACTCTCCATCTACCTTAATCTTCTGAAAAGGAGCTTTTTCCCTCCTTCCTTCCTCTCTCTCTGCGCCCAGTCCCACACCTCTAGATTCCTGGGGTGATCCTCTACTCTACCCCTTCCACAACTTCCATGCAACTGCAATCAGTTCCACTACTTTACTCTTCTTCTCCAGTTGCCATTGTTTGGTCCTCCCTCCTGGTGAATAATGCCAGATTTGGGGGAAAGGGGGAGAATTGACCTCATTTTTGTCAATCTCAGGGCATAGGAACAGTGAAACTGTACAGAGTTTTGTTAATTTCATTCTTCTGCTTGGAAAAGCTATGAGTAGCAGCAGAATCGGAGAGAGATCACATTTGGTTCACATTAGGTTAATAGTTAGAATGTTTCTCTTAAGCACACATTTTGCAAATATTGACGGCTTGGGTCCCTAACTGACACAGGAAGTCATTGAGGGCAAGAACTTAACAAGATTTATATCAGGACTTGAAATGGGGACAGATAACAAGACTATCCACAGTTGTTATTAATGATAACAATTAAACCTCATGCATCAGGATTTAAGTCAGTCTCTTACTATTAGAGATCAGGACGAGACCCATGTGCGTGACAGATTATTCCACATCTGGCTATTGTAAGATTCCTACACCTTCCTCTGAAGCATTTGGTGCTGGCCTCTGTTGGAGGTAGGATACTGAACTAGATGAACTCTGGGTCTGATACCGAATGGCAGTTCTAATGTTCCTATTTTTCCTTGCTGACCAAGGAAAGTTTTCTGCTGGTAAATCCCTGATGAAATCCCTCTAACCCCTTCATGTTTTCCCCACAATTTAAAAAGTTAAAAAAAAATTGCACTGGAATATGTATTTTTGAATCTGCAATATAAATTATATATATTATAAATTAATTCCTGCTTAAAAGAAAAGTAACCTTACAAAATTAAACAGGTCTGAGGGGGGAAAACAAATCACTTTGCTTTTTATGGGGCCCAGTCCTGCTAAGCCTTAGGCTGGGGTGGGCAAACCTTTTGGCCCGAGGACCACATCTGGGTATGGAAATTGTATAGCGGGCCATGAATGCTCATGAAATTGGGGGCTGGAGTGCAGGAGGGGGTGAAGGCTCCGGCTGGTGGTGCGGGCTCTGGGGGGGGCCAGAAATGAGGAGTTCAGGGGGTTGGTGTGTATGGGGGGGTGAGGGCTCCAGCTGGGAGTGCGGGTTCTGGGGTGGGGCTGGGGATTAAGGAGTTTGGGGTGCAGTAGAGTGCTCTGGGCTCGGACCAAGGAGTTCAGAGGGCAGGAGGGGGCTCAGCCCGTAGGGCGCGGGAGGAGGTCAGGGGTGCAGACTCTGGGCGGCACTTACCTCAAGCAGCTCCTGGAAGCAGCGGCATGCCCTGCAACTCTCATTGGTCGTGGTTCTGTGTGGGAGCCAGAGGGGGGACATGCCACGGCTTCCGGAAGCCTCACAGAGCCACAGCATGCGTGGAGTGTGGCAAGTCCCCGACCCTGCTCCCGGATGGAGCTTGAGGGCTGGATTAAAATGTCTGATGGGCTGGACGTGGCCCGCGGGCCGTAGTTTGCCCACACCTGCCTTAGGCACATGCATTACTTTGGTATTCATGTAAATTGTCCATGTGCCTGAAGTTTTTCAGGATTGGGCCCTAGAACGTCAAACTAGTGGTGTTTGTGAATAAAGGATGAATGATCCATCCTTTAGTACTTAAGTAAAATGTTATACATAATTTTCTGGTAACAAATACAACAATCTTTAGTTGAATCACAAACCGAAGGTGAAATCCTAGCCCTGTTGTAATCAATGGGAATTTTGCTAATTGACTTCAATGAGTGAATGTAGATAGTCTCAATAACTTTAGGCTCCAGGGTGGACATTTTCTTCCCACCTTGATTGTAACCTGATATAGAATAGAACTTTCTCTAGAGTACAGAGAACACAGTTCATTTTTTGAGAGCTGTATAAGTTTGTACCAGTAGGCTTTGGATTGGATGACTGATGAGAATAGACTTTCTCATGAGATTTTTGGTACTTTGTATTTTCAGTCTTGCAGTGAATACTAAGACAACAGCCTTTCTCATGTTTTTTTCCATGGTCACCTTAAGTCAGAACCAGGAAGAGCTGAGGCTCTTGCAATGATGAAAAATAATGATAAATAATTTGAGTCTGAATGAGTTAATTCATGTCAATCACAAGAGTATCAGTAACAAAATAAGCTATCCAAATTATGACAAACCTCTTACAAATTTTGAATTTACTCTAAGTTTTGGCCATATTTTATTTTAAATCAATTCCGCTGTTAAAGATGATTGAATTTTACAAGGAATTAAGTGGAAAAGAAACAATAATGTGACATTTTTGTAAGAATGCTCTGTAGGTTTGATCCTGCACCATTTAAGTCAATGGGAGGTTTTCCATAGACTTAGCTGGGAGCAGGTTTAAGCTCCATATGAGTATTATAAGAAGGAATTTAAGAACAATCATGTTGAGAGAATGAGTCAGTACTGATATCATAACTAAGAAAAAGGGCCTTTAAGAATGTAAATGGAATACAATTTTTGTATACTTTTTAAGATGCCAAGGAGTGATATGAAATGATTATATGCCTTCTGCCTCCACTGAAGCTGAGAAGAATTTTGTTATTGCTTCAGAGACAGCAACACTGGATCTATTATCTGTCTTTCTGGTACTCTTAAAATTGCTTGCAGAATGGGCATGTAAATTAAAAAAAACCCAGCTATTTCACATAGGGGATTTTCAAATGTATTTCTAAGTCATTTCCCCCCTGATTATTCTGAACATGGGGATCTATGTATTTGTAAATAATATTTATGTCACTATAGTTCTATGTTTTTGAAAAGAATTAAAAAAGGTAACAATACAGTATGTTAAATGTTTTGGGTTCTTAAATCATTTGCTTATTTGTTTGTTGTTTTTAAGGCATTTCAGGTCACCTTTAAGATTCTCTTAGACTAAATGGCAACCAACTTGGAGTCTTGCCCTGCTTTGAATTACAGTAGTGGATCTCATGAGCACGTTCAGTAAAGTCTGTCCAGTTTTGTTACTGGTGGATTGTAGATCCATAGACTGTGGTGGATTTAGATTTTCAACATGAATGTAAATGTTAAATGGGGACGAAGAGAAGCCCAGAGGCAAAATTCTGCAAATGGATGAGGAAGGCATCTGTAATTAGACTTTCTGGGCACTGAGCTGTGGAATATTCTGGATCTTCTTTTGCTGGCATCATGAGATATTATATTTCCTGCTGCACAGAAGATTTTAAGGGTCATATCATCTCTTATGTGGACTACTTGCTATGGTGGAGTTTCCACCATATTTCCTGGGGTGGCAGTGTTATCCCTTCAGTGGATTATGTGATGTTCTGGGTTGCAATCCAGACCAGTGAAGAGTTGTGTTACTCTTACCTTATAACGCCAATGCCTTGCTACTGTGGCTAGGTGTTGGGTAGCCCTGGTCAAATGCTTTGGATTCTGGAGCATGCCTGCAATACCACAGACTTCCACAGGTTTCCACCAACCTTGCTTAGCAACTGGGAAGGTGACCCCACACTTGTCCCAGCCCCAAATTTCCCAAGAAATGTGTGTTCTGAAATGTCCAGCCCTGTCCTGGAACAACCAGAGGAAAGCTAAGATCCGTTGCTCCTTTAAAGAGTCAATATTCAAATTTGTTTTTTTACCTGGAGTTACCAAATAGTTCAGTTTAAACACAGCACTGGATTGGTTTAGATTAAAAATAAAACAAAGTTTATTTAATTACAAAGAGAGATTTTAAGAGTACAAACATAAGGATTAAAGTCAGAAATGGTTACAAGAGACATAAAGATAAAACACTTTCTAGTAGCTAAAACATAACAAGCTAGACTTGGTTCAAGATTAAATCCTCCCCACTTGTTTCCATCAAGATGGTTGACCAAACTCCTGGGTCAGGATCTACTCCCCCAAAGTGAAAGGGCTGGGACCTTTCCTCTGGAAACTGTCTTCTCAGGTGAAAGACAGATAATTTGGGGTTTCTTGGCCCCTCTATTTTATAGACCAATGAATCTCTGAAATGGATTCTTCTGAACGATACCTCCAGATAAAAGTCTATTTGTAGTTGTGAGGTATGCAACATGGAGCCTGTCTAGAAGGAAGTTTCCTGCTGTTTCTTCCCTGCTGGAGTTCTCTGCTAAAATGCACATTTTTTAGTTCCTCCTTCCTCCAGTGCAAGTGAATGAACATTAGACATGTGATTGTCAATCTTCTCCCCTGCTGTGACAGTGTAAAGTTTGCCTCCACCCCTTGTTAGCTTGATAGGTCTGTTTATACAATATGTAACTACATTCCCATTGTCTTTCAAAGCACTTTGGATGTAACTCCCCAGGTAGGGAAACCATATTGTTTTCCCTGGGTGAGGTAATTCCTGTTTGGCTGACAAACACAGTTTAAGAATTATCATTTCAGTTTCTGTCCATAACTTTGCATCAGTTGCTTGCACCTACATTATGTGATGATATTAATAACTAGTGAGTCATGAGCTTTTCATTGATACCTTGCATGACACTTATGAGATACTCTTCATGATGCTAAAGAATTGGAGTACACTTGAACAGATTAAGCCATTAGCAGATATCTGGGTGCCCCTTGCCCTCTGCTCTTGGGCAGGAGCAACAGAAGCACCCTAAAAGTGTGTGTGGGGAGGTCTGCAGCCACTCAAACTGTGGCCCTGCCCGCTTGCACCGTCCCTTCTCCCCGAGCTCCCGCCTTCACACAGGCTCTTCCCCCAAGACCCCGCCCCCACACCGCCTCTTCTCCTGAGGTCCTGCTCCCACACTGCCTCTTACCCCCAAGACCCCCCCTGCTCCTTTCTGCCCCATCCCCCCCATCTCTTACCCTTACGATTGGTAAAAAGTAGGGGGCGGCAATGGCCCCCTGATCCCCCCATGCCAGCACTCCTGCTCTTGGGCTGTTCTTAAGGTCAAACTCTATCTCTGTCCTTATGTGGTGTCCAGTACCATGCTATCTTAGTGACATCCAGAGTGCAGCCTTCAAACTCCCTGGCTTTCATGGGATCTGAGGAGGCTTTTCAGAAAAAGACTCTCCCTTCAATGGCATTCTCAATGTAGAGACCTAAGAACAATCTTTTAAGGAGCCATTAAGCAGTACAATTACAAATATAAAGGTTATTTAATATTTCAGGAAGCTTATCAACTCAGACAAAGAAATGGTACTACCTGCAATCTTGTCTGCTATTGTATCTATGCAAGCACAGGGATATTACACAGTCACCTCCAAGCTCCTGTCTACTTTGCCAGCTGGCATCAGCGCAAGGAATGCTATTTCATCTTCAGGTTTAAAAAAACCCAACCAAAACACCTGTCTTATCTTCTGTAACTGCAGCAGTGCTGATAAGATTTGAAATGGAGTATTCTGAGGAGACTCGGTAGAAATTCTCAATTCCCCTTTGCAGATAGATAAGCAAAAGCTTGTGATTTTCTCTTAAGATGGAATAGTAGTTGGCTTCAACACATCATTATTTTCATTCCTTATTCCTTGCTTCCTTGAAAGGTTCCCTCCAATTTTAAGAGTACAATCAAGGTGCTTGAATAGTTTTTGTCTCCGCTTTTTATAATAAATCATTGGAAGCTTGAACATAAAATCTGCTTCCTTGCACAAGTCTGTTTCTCTCTCTCTCCCTCTCTCTCACACACACACACCCTTCCCTCAGCAGGTTTATTGATAATTATGTTAAAAGAACATTATTAAGGTTGCAAAGTTAAGAACTCCAAAGTTAGAAAATACCAGAATTAAGGCTGTCTGTGCCATCTTAATTCAGCCCCATTGTGTGTATGCATTATAATACACTCTTTAATTACGTGATCACATACTATTTATTCCACAGGAACCAGGTGTTATTCAGTTCACTGAACAGTGTTAACTTAATGAGCAGGTATTCTGGCATGGAAAATTTCAGCCAGTTAAAGTTTAGCAAAGTGATAAATAATTGAAAACAGGGGCTTATAATGGGAAGTTTAAGTTGACCTTGGCAATAGGTGGCGCTACCAGTGGTGACTCTAAGACAGAATAATAGTTGGTACTTACACATTACTATGTATGTAGTATTACAAGGGTGCATGGCACATTACAGAAAATGTAAGTGGCTCTTGTAAGTGGCTTTTTCAATCTAACTTAGATGATGGAAGTCAGTGGGAGCTGTGGGTACTAGACACATGAAAAGCAGGCTATGTCTGCAAACTAAAAGTTCAGCCTTTTGGGCGTTGTTTTAAACCTTCTCCCAGTATCTAGGTCAAGATTTTTCAAAAGTGGCTAGCGATTCTGGGTGCCTCATGTGGTGGATCAGTATGCCTGCACAAGCGTGTATCAAAGTATGTTCTTCCCTTGACATTGTGACTGCCATTTTGAAGAGTATAACTTGTATGTGGAGTGCGTAGCTGTGACGAGGACAAACCAGAGCAACTTATTTTGAGGCCAGACAACTCCAGTGCTAATACAAGAGTGATCAATGGTGGTTGTCAGAACAATAGGTTTTCTAAAGGGAGTGGCCAAGTTAGAGGAAACTGGTTCTGTCAATTTGCCTCCAGGAGAGGGCTTGGACTTTAGCCACCTGACTGAGATGCTGTATCCATTCAGTGAGTCACACGACAGAGGGAACAGAAACCTTACAGTCAGGATTTGCAAAAGGACTGCAGGAAGTAGAGGGCAGAAGGGGACTACCCATCTGACACAGAAGCTGGATTTAAGGACTTACAGAAGGGGTGAGCATAGACTTAGGGGACAGAGTGTATTGGTTGCTGTTCTTTTCCCTAAAGATCTGTCCCTCTTTTGTATGCTTTAAGAATAAAAATTACTGTGGTTTTAGAAATTCCTGTGCAAAGTTTGTGCTCTTTACAAGAGCTGGGTGGGAAACAGTTTTCCCATTCCACAAAACTTTTTGTGATTTCAGAAATGTTTCTGTTCTGCATCAGGATGAAACTGAGACCTTTTGAAGGTTTCTGTGAAAAACCAGAGAAAGAGAGCCTTGTGATCAGGGCAGTCATCTGGGCTGTAGGAGACACAAGTTCGAGTTCCTGTTTTACCCCTGCATACCAGAGGCTTGAATCTGGGTTTCCTTCATCTCAGCTGAGTGTCCTTATTAGCTGGCTATGATGAGGTGGGACTCTCTCCTGTACAAGCTGTTCCATTTTGTATAAATAATAATTCAGTGGAGCAAGGATTTGAACCTGGGTGTATCATTTCTTGAGTGCCCTAGCTACCAGGCTGTAGAGTCAATCTCTTCCTTTTTTTCTGGCCCTGGGAATAAAAAGGGCTTGATTTTTCAGAAACTACTTGAACACCTGCATTCCAGAAACTAGGCTTACCTTATGGTGTCTCATGTTGGGCACCCAACTGTTGAGGCCAGTCACTCTTGAAATCTTGGAGATACTCTCTAAATGTTCCAATGTTAAATAAAAGGTCCCATATTAGCTGCTATAATGAAATAAGGAAATTGCAGACAATCCTCATAGGAGAGCAAGAATAGGCTTCAATCTCTGAAGATAACTGACTTGAACAATTGGAGCAATACTGTGAGTGGTGATAGATTCTGAAAAATCCCAGTAGCATAAATTTTGGGATCTATCTCATTGCTATTGTGTGTGCAAAAGTGCTAGGTGCAGAAAAGAAGAACATACACATTGTGCTGTCTCTGGGGAAATGAAGGTCCAGTAAAAGCAGGGGAAATGAAAGAAAGAAAAGGTTGAGATATTTCCATATACGTCTACTCGGTGTTTCTGTGTCATTGCTACTGCATAAATTGTATGGCAAGTAATCTTGGAATAGGATTTGAAACCGCAATTAGGGAAATGTTGACTCTAGTAAGTCTATGCATGTAAAGTTAAGAGGGAGCCATCTGTTGTGCAGAATACTAGCAGTACTTTCCTCCAGTAAGTGAGCTACACCTGCTGTACATAGATTAATTAAATCAGAAATAGAAAAGTCAATATCCCTGTGCTGCAAGACTGCCGATCACTACAACCCACCAATCTCATTTAAAAAATATTATTTATGCACATGAACTGAAAAATAAAATCACTGATCTCCGATTTGTCTGTGTTAATCATAGGAGATGGACAGCATTTACACTCCACTCTTAATGTGGTTTTACAGGATTTATCACTGCAAGTTTGTTTTGGAATTAAGAAGTCCCAGAGGAATGAGATTATAATAGTAACTCTGCTTTGTCTATTTCTATGCTAGGGGAAAAAAAAGACTTGCTAAGCTTTGTTTTACCTGCAGGGGTTCTAAAGAAACAGCTGTCAATTTTTTAGTCTCATTTAGTGCGTGTCATCATTTTTTATCCAGCTCACAAATTGATACTGCAGCTGTGCTTGGGGAAAATAAAGCTCTCCACGTGTTCCAAACCCAGAACAATGTACTAAATCTTGGAGACAAGCACTACGAGCAAAAGGGAATTTCACTGTATGAATCTAGTTGCTCTACAGCAGAAATGATGTCAGTCGATTTCTGTCTCTAGTCTACTGTATCTAATAGTGATTTCTGTAAATTGATGGAGCATGCAGTACCCTATTACCAAATGCCATCATGGACATGTTTTGCAACCATTGCTGTACCACAGTCGCCCAGCACTGTGCTCTGAAGTGTTACGAATGCCCTGAGACAGCCCGACTATTAAAACATTCATTCAACGATCCTGAAAGCAACTGCCATGACTAGGAGTGCAAATGTTTTATTTTGAAATAATCCTTATCCCCCAATAAAATCACTTGGGTTGTTGCTTTCATAACACTAATAGTTTTGTCTCTATAAACAGGAGTAGTTCAGGCCAGATCCTAGCATCCTTATTCATGCTGAGTATGTAGAGCCATTGAATTCAATAGGACTACTCACAGAGTGAGGTGCTACTCAATGTGAGTAAGGGTAGCAGAATCTGAGTGAATCTATCTGTCTGTCCTTTAAAAAACCCATCTTGCTTGCACAGGTGCGCCTTTCTGATCTACAGTACTTGGGTTTATTAATATCATACTTTATTGGCTGTGTCGTCCATTGGGTGAGACCACTTCTTTGAAGTTTCACTCCTCAACCGACAGCTCAGCTTCAAACAGAAACCACTTACCTCTAAACTGGATGCCAACTTTTACAGGTTGGACCTTTTATACAGGTGCCTTTATAAGTAAAAGTTACACTTTCAGAGAGAACATCTGCCTGCATGAAAAATGAAAACTAAATTACCTCTCCTTCCTGAACCCAGCTGTTTTCCCAGCATTAGGGAGTGCTCTTATGCATGGGCATTTCTGTTGCATTCAATCTACAGATGGAGACCTGAGGCACAGAGGGGCTAAGTGATTTGTCCAAGCAAATCTTTGTACAGCCATAAACAAAACCCAGATCTCCTGAGACCCGTTTCAGTACCTTACCTCCAAGAACAGTCTTCCTCTCCTTCTGTAATGTAATCTGAACTGAGAACAGTTTATCACTCCCAAGCAGGGCCCTAATTCAGGAAAGCACTTAAGCATGTGCTTAATGTCACCCATATTCAGGATCAGTGATAAAGCACATGCTTAGTTTAATAACATGAGTAAACCCTTGATTTAGTCTCTTTCTGCCTCAGTTTCCCATCTGTAAGCAGTGGAGGCAACAGCTCCTTACAGTGCAGGAAACATTGATTGTGAGGTGCTCAGTTACTATAGTGATTTGGGAGGGTTCATATAAGTACCCTCTCCATAGCTAGAACCCTGTTTCCATCTGAGTCTGTGGCATATCTCAGACTGATCTGACGCTTAAGAAAGTAGAATTTAATTAAGCAAATTGGAAAAATCTAATTTACCAAGTTAAAATATGTCCAAGGCACTAAAGCTAACGCCCCTACACTTCCAAAAATTGCTCTGATTTTAATGATCACAAGTGGTTATGGCTTAATTTAGTGTTTCATGTGGAAGACGGCACCTCCAACAGCACAGTAATGCTAACTTATCCTGTGGTATCAGTTCAGTACTGACTGCGAGAAGCCTGGGACTTAATGAGTCACAAAAATCACCACCTATACTACTCTGGGTTTTCCTGTCCATATACTAAACAGCCATAACTCTGCTTAGCTAGTGATTTCTTACAAGGTCACTGCTTGGGGCATTATGTTTGTTTACTTATCCATTTTTATTTTTGCTTTTCCACATTGTGTATGGACAAGTTTCAAATCAGACACGAAAAGACTTAACATTTCTTATCACCCTTTTTTTGTATAATACACAAACCTCAAACGTTATGGGCCCATTTGTGATCAGCTTACTTTAGAGTTGTCCTATTAAACTTCAGTGGGACTTTTTTGTTTGAGTAATGTGATGCAAATTTGGCAAGTCAGTAGAGTGGAGGTGCTCTGTGCCCTGATAGGCTTGATTAAGGAATGAATTGAAGTCTCACTCTTCAGACTAGTGATGTCACAGAGGCTGTTTGCTTGATCTCCAGGGAAGGAGGCCAGCTGAACTGCTCAGACAGCGCTCACTGCCAAGCGATCCATTGAGCAAATAGCTTGTTATGTCTGCCCAGCTAAGATTGCAAGGCAATGAAAACATGGCTGTAAGAGAAAACAATACTGCAATGGTTGAAAATTACTGGGAATCATAACATCCAAATATGATTCATAACTGATGATTATATCAGAGTTATATGCACATAACTATTTGCTGCTGTATTGCACAGCTGAGAGCTTTCTGTAATATTTTGCAGTAATATAGAAATAGGTGGGATGATGCAGCTGTTACATTCCAGAATCTTCTTGTGTTTTCAGTAAAATTTAGGCTGAGTGATAGAGGGGCTTTTTCTCAGTCTGAGAAATTTAATTTCATGTATATTCCAGACAAAGTCTGATTTAATTAACCATCCTCTCCATAGGTAGGAGTTAATTAGTTAGCATACCTATGGTATGATTTAATTAGTTTCTTAATGGGTATTTACATGACTGTGTTTGAGTTATTTTTTTCCAGCAAATAAACAATCACTTTACACTTAACAAACAAATGAGTATTGAAAAGGGCCAGGGATATGTTTCACTGTGGGGTCTCAGATCACTTTTACAACCAAACTAATACAAACACAATGGAAATGCAGCTACCTCTAGGGTGGGTTTTCTGAACGCCTGCATGGCGCTAAATAGACTGGTATATGGCCGCGCACCTTACAGGGAACTTAGACTACAGTACTTGTATTAGGGGAATTGAAAAATGCTATTTCTTTTCTTTTTTACAGTGCAAATATTTGTAATAAAAAATAAATATAAAGTGAGCACTGTACACTTCGTATTCTGTGTTATAATTGAAATCAATATATTTGAAAATGTAGAAAACATCCAAAATATTTAAATAAATGGTATTCTATTATTGTTTAACAGTGCGATTAATCACGATTAATTTTTTTAATCACTTGACAGCCCTAATACATATACACACTTACATATAGATACACAGATTTACACACAAAGAGTTGCTGGTGGCAGATGGTATAATCAAAGTTTAGTTTCAGCATCCATTCTAAGTCACTTTTTCAGTTGCTCATAAATTTGGCATTTTCCCCCTTTGCTTCCTTTGCTAATGTATTTACTGTCACAAGCTCTATGCCTCTTTCTACGGCCTCTGTTTGTGTTTTGGTTTGTTCCACTGCTTAACCTTTTTGAATTGCAGATGCATTATCTCTGAATAATTTTACAACCCACTTTTTATTGTTGTACCTCATAAAATTGGCTTTTAATGAGCAAATCTTATCAATGAGAGACTTTCTATTGACTTCAGTCGGCTTTGGATGAGGGCCCGAGGGTAAATTGGTGTAGCTCCATTAAAGTCATTTGAGCTGTACTGACACCAGTTGGAGCGCTGGCCTTTGTGTCTATCAGAAATTACACAGTTGAGAATAAAGAAAAGGAGTACTTGTGGCACCTTAGAGACTAACAAATTTATTGAGCATAAGCTTTCGTGAGCTACAGCTCACTTCATCGGATGTAATGGCATTTTCTACTATGAATGTGCAGATATTCATAGCTTGGTAGAGGTCATTTTTTGGGGGTTTTTTTTTTTGGAGCATTTGGGGAAAGATCAGGGTGAGAGCTGCCAGGGGTTATTCCTGGATGCAGTAGGATCAAGTTTGGTGGCAAGACTTGATTATAATAGCCAGGCGAGTGTGCAGTGGACATAAGCAATTTAATATGACTTGCTTATTGTGAATTCTAAGTTTTTAAGGGGCAAAGCAATAGTATCATGAAGGGCTAGTTTATATGTTGATTTGGAAGCGCATTTATTCTGTTATTTTTGAGTTGGCATAACTAGATATATGGGTCCTTTAAGGGCAGAGCCTGGCCAGTGCTTGCTTTACTAAGAGCAAGCATTCAGAACATTTGTAGCCCCCAGACAGGGCCGGCTCCAGGCACCAGCGTTCCGAGCAGGTGCTTGGGGCAGCACTCAGAAAGGGGCGGCAGAGTTTCCGCGGCGGCAGCAATTCGGCAGCAGCTTCTTTGTTCCGCTGGCGGCGGCAATTTAGCGGCAGCTTCTCTCTCCTCTGCCGTCCGCGGTGGCAATTCGGCGGCGACAGTTTTTTTCACTGCTTGAGGCGGCAAAAACGGTAGAGCTGGCCCTGCCCCCAGAGATGGAGCACATGACTGAGAGGAAGCAAGGCCTGCTGGGCAAATGAGACAGAAGAGCTCCAAGTGCTCAGTATAAGGGCAGATTTGGAGCTGACTGTTGGGCTTCTGAGAGAGAATGTGGTAGGGTAGGACCTGTGCTGGGTACTCTGTATCAAGGGACTCCGGGAAGGAGCCTGAGTGAGGTTTGGAACAGGATTGCGTGGGAAAGGGCTAGGGGAAAGGCCTGACCCAGAACAGGCAATGTAGGAAATGACCCTTGAAGATAGTAGAGCAGGCCAGATTTGGGTTTAGGGCAGATTGCTTCCTGATGGTTTAGGACTCCAGGGCTGATGCTTGTAGTAGACGGAGATCATACCCTTCCCTCCGCCCCCCACTCTCCATGAAGCCTCTTAGGGAGATGGTGCAGAAATTCCTGACCTGAGGGGAGATAGATTGTTAAGCCTAAAGAGGGCAAAGAACTTCAGACCCTGACAACAGAGACCCTGGTCAATGCCTGATAAAAGGGGGAAAACTGGGAGCACCTGCATTTAGGGGCTGAAGAACTTGTCTGTGGAAGTTTTGTTTGTTTGGAATCTTTCTTTTTCCCTGGAAAGGGAAAACTTTTTGCGTTGTGTGGAGGTTCAGAACTGCCAGATCACCCTGCTGGTTCATTGATAATCATTGTTTTCAGGGAAACGGAGGCACAAATACTGAGAAAGTATTCCATTCCTTCCCAGTGAGTCATAATATTTTCACAATCAGAAAAACACACATTCTCGTTTCATTGTCTCAAATCTCAGGAGGGATTTTTCCTAAGAGTTTAAAAAAGAAAAAAAAAGGTAGGCATGAAAATTTTATTTTCAAAGGTGAACTTTGGAGAAAGTTGTGAGTGAAAAGAGGGAGTTATAGTGGAAACTATTTTGCAACTTTAACCATATTTGCTACTGGTGACACCTCTGCAATAATGTCTGCATGTTCATATATGGCAGGTTTCAGAGTAGCAGCCGTGTTTAGTCTGTATTTGCAAAAAGAAAAGGAGGACTAGTGGCACCTTAGAGACTAACCAATTTATTTGAGCATAAGCTTTCGAGAGCTACAGTACTCCTTTTCTTTTTATGTTCATATATGTTCAGTTCATACGTACTGTATATGCATGTCTACCAGGGCATTTTTGAATAACAGTGTAAAGCCCTGTAGCACATAGTTCTCATTTTTTCAGCAGGAAAAAAAGAATGTTCTATTTTTGGACCTGAGCAATTTTTTTTAAAGCACGGTGACAGTTAATGATTAATAGACACAGTCCACAATACTGTCAGCAGGAAGCCAGTCAGTGTGGGGGAAGCCTAAATAATTGAAGGGAAGAGGTGACAGAGGCAGCCATTAGTTATACCAGATAAGAGAGGCTTCACTGCTGAGCAGCCTGCCCAGATGAAAGGGTTGTTTTACCATTTGTGGAGTTTCAGAGTAACAGCCGTGTTAGTCTGTATTCGTAAAAAGAAAAGGAGTACTTGTGGCACCTTAGAGACTAACCAGTTTATTTGAGCATGAGCTTTCGTGAGCTACAGCTCACTTCATCGGATGCATAGCATATCGTGGAAACTGCAGAAGACATTATATACACACAGAGACCATGAAACAAAACTTCCTCCCACCCCACTCCCCCGCTGGCAACAGCTTATCTAAAGTGATCATCAAGTAGAGCCATTTCCAGCACAAATCCAGGTTTTCTCACCCTTCCCCCCCCACACACACATACAAACTCACTCTCCTGCTGGCAGTAGCCCATCCCCCTTTTGTAAACCCCTCTTTATAATGCGCATGATAATCAAGGTGGGTCACCTCCAGCACTAATCCAGGTTTTCTCACCCCCCCCCCCCACACCCCCCCCTCCAAAAACCACACACACAAACTCACTCTCCTGCTGGCAACAGCTCATCTTACAATGTGCACAGCAATAATCCAAGTTTAACCAGAACGTCTTGGGGGGGGGTTTGCAGGAAAAAAACAAGGGGAGACAGGCTACCTTGCATAATGACTTAGCCACTCCCAGTCTCTATTCAAGCCCAAATTAATAGTATCCAATTTGCAAATGAATTCCAATTCAGCAGTTTCTCGCTGGAGTCTGGATTTGAAGTTTTTTTGCTTTAAGATAGCGACCCTCATGTCTGGTGAGAAAACCTGCATTAGTGCTGGAGGTGACCCACCTTGATTATCATGCGCATTATAAAGAGGGGTTTACAAAAGGGGGATGGGCTACTGCCAGCAGGAGAGTGAGTTTGTATGTGTGTGGGGGGGGGGGGAAGGGTGAGAAAACCTGGATTTGTGCTGGAAATGGCTCTACTTGATGATCACTTTAGATAAGCTGTTGCCAGCGGGGGAGTGGGGTGGGAGGAAGTTTTGTTTCATGGTCTCTGTGTGTATATAATGTCTTCTGCAGTTTCCACGATATGCTATGCATCCGATGAAGTGAGCTGTAGCTCACGAAAGCTCATGCTCAAATAAACTGGTTAGTCTCTAAGGTGCCACAAGTACTCCTTTTCTTTTTACATTTGTGGAGTGCAAGTCATGGATTTTATGATGCACTTCTCATGTTAAAAACGGGTATCAATATCTGCAGAAATCTATGTGAAAAATCTGCATCTTAACTTGTTCCACAGCACATCGTTACACCTGCAAGATAACCACTTTCTCAGAACTATGGGGGTGTAGTTTCAAAACCCAGCCTGTATACCCTAAACCAGCACAAATCATAGTTCATTAGCTGAGGAAAAGTGCACAACAGTCTTCATGAGGTCTGCCTGCAAAAGGCAACGAGGCCCTGTTGTCTGTAAAATAAAGTCATGAGCACTGTGATGGCCACAAGGGGCCCCACGCATTTTCAGAAGTGGTCAGTGATTTTTGGATGTCAAACTTGAGACACTTTGGTGCTGGTATTCAAAGAGACGGAGAGCCCCTGGATATCTATGGGGGTGACGGATGCGCAGCAGCTCTTGAAAATCAGGCTCATGTGTCTCAAGTTGGGCACCCAAAAACTGAGGCATCCAAAATAAAGGAATGCTTTTCAATATGTTGGCCAAAATCTACATGTCCTATATGTCGCTATCGTTTTCTGTCTTATTGATAATCGGACATTTCATATTCTCATAATGGATGTGAAAGAGGATCTGCACAATTCTCCTCTCACTTTTTGAAGAAATTGTACACTAGTTTCTCATCTGGCTCTCTGGATAACCTACAGTCATTTTCTTCAATTTCTAGTCAGCATTTGATACAGTGCTGTGGTTGAATTGCTTAAGATGGCAAGGACACAATGTAGATCTTCAGTTAACATCCTGTTATAAGAAAAATTGTGTTCATATGAGAAATAAAGTGTTGAATGGCATTCCGTGGGGGTTAATGAGAGTTTTTTCCACATGAATAGAAATAATATGATATTTTACAAATAAGTTGAGTTGAGTGGGAATGTAAAACTGCATGATAGTGAAAGCTATAGGAGACAAGCAAGACAAATTAGCCTTGTTGCTGGGCTGACAGAATTGGATTAAATTCAGTGAAAGAGAACATGAAGAAACATACAGGGCCAAATTTTGTTCTCACAATGATTTAGATCTGGAATAGCGTCATGGATATAAAATATTTGGGTAGAATCATGCTCTGAATTTAAGCCAACTTGATTAGGAAGAATTTTTAAAAGGACTTTGTAGCAGAGATGACTTGTACCTTTAAGGCCAGGAGGTCTTGGGCCAGTCATCCCTGCTACATCTGTGCTGGGTGTTGCACTTCAGAGGAAGAAAGCCCCATCACTGAGAGCTGGCTGGACAGGAGAAGAGAGCACAGGGCTATGAGGAGCCAGCAGAGAGCACAAGGCAGGCAGACGCTTGTGGAAGACTTCAGGTAGGAACGGCAAAGAGTCCTATGCCACCTTATAGACTAACAATATATTGGAGCATAAGCTTTCGTCGGATGCATGTAGTGGAAATTTCCAGAGGCAGGTATAAATATGCAAGCAAGAATCAGGCTAGGGATAACGAGGTTAGCTAATGTAGTGCCCATCTTTAAAAAAGGGAAGAAGGAGGATCCGGGGAACTACAGGCCAATCAGCCTCACTTCAGTCCCTGGAAAAATCATGGAGCAGGTCCTCACGGAATCAATTCTGAAGCACTTAGAGGAAAGGAAAGTGATCAGGAACAGTCAGCATGGATTCACCAAGGGCAAGTCATGCCTGACTAATGTAATGGCCTTCTATGACGAGATAACCGGCTCTGTGGATGAGGGGAAAGCAGTGGACGTGTTGTTCCTTGACGTTAGCAAAGCTTTTGACACGATCTCCCACAGTATTCTTGCCAGCAAGTTAAAGAAGTATGGGCTGGATGAATGGACGATAAGGTGGATAGAAAGCTGCCTAGATTGTCGGGCTCAACGGGTAGTGATCAATGGCTCCATGTCTAGTTGGCAGCCGGTATCAAGAGGAGTGCCCCAAGGGTCGGTCCTGGGGCCGGTTTTGTTCAATATCTTCATTAATGATCTGGAGGATGGGATGGATTGCACTCTCAGCAAGTTTTCAGATGACACTAAACTGGGAGGAGAGGTAGATACACTGGAGGCTAGGGATAGGATACAGAGGGCCCTAGACAAATTAGAGGATTGGGCCAAAAGAAATCTGATGAGGTTCAACAAGGACAAGTGCAGAGTCCTGCACTTAGGACGGAAGAACCCCATGCACCGCTACAGACTAGAGAGGCAGCAGTTCTGCAGAAAAGGACCTAGGGGTTACAGTGGACGAGAAGCTGGATATGAGTCAACAGTGTGCCCTTGTTGCCAAGAAGGCCAATGGCATTTTGGGATGTATAAGTAGGGGCATTGCCAGCAGATCGAGGGACGTGATTGTTCCCCTCTATTCGACATTGGTGAGGCCTCATCTGGAGTACTGTGTCCAGTTTTGGGCCCCACACAACAAGAAGGATGTGGAAAAATTGGAGGGCAACAAAAATGATTAGGGGACTGGAACACATGACTTATGAGGAGAGGCTGAGGGAACTGGGATTGTTTAGTCTGTGGAAGAGAAGAATGAGGGGAGATTTGATAGCTGCTTTCAACTACCTTAAAGGGGGTTCCAAAGAGGATGGATCTAGACTGTTCTCAGTGGTAGCAGATGACAGAATGAGGAGTAATGGTCTCAAGTTGCAGTGGGGGAGGTTTAGGTTGGATATTAGGAAAAACGTTTTCACTAGGAGGGTGGTGAAACACTGGAATGCGTTACCTAGGGATGTGGTGGAATCTCCTTCCTTAGAAGTTTTTAAGGTCAGGCTTGACAAAGCCCTGGCTGGGATGATTTAGTTGGGGATTGGTCCTGCTTTGAGCAGGGGGTTGGATTAGATGACCTCCTGAGGTCCCTTCCAACCCTGATAGTCTATGATTCTGTGATTCTGTGATTCAATCAGGGAGGATGAGGCCCTCTTCTAGCAGTTGAGGTGTGAACACCAAGGGAGGAGAAACTGCTTTTGTAGTTGGCTAGCCATTCACAGTCTTTGTTTAATCCTGAGCTGATGGTGTCAAATTTGCAAATGAACTGAAGCTCAGCAGTTTCTCTTTGAAGTCTGGTCCTGAAGTTTTTTTGCTGCAGGAGGCTACCTTTAAATCTGCTATTGTGTGTTCAGGAAGATTGAAGTGTTCTCCTACAGGTTTTTGTATTTTGCCATTCCTAATATCTGATTTGTGTCCATTTATCCTTTTACGTAGGGACTGTCCAGTTTGACCAATGTATATAGCAGAGGGACATTGCTGGCACATGATGGCGTATATTACATTGGTGGACATGCAGGTGAATGAACTGGTGTTGGTGTGGCTGATCTGGTTAGGTCCTGTGATGGTGTCACTGGTGTAGATATGTGGGCAGAGTTGGCATCGAGGTTTTTTGCATGGATTGGTTCCTGAGTTAGAGTTACTATGGTGCGGTGTGTAGTTGCTGGTGAGAACATGCTTCAGGTTGGTGGGTTGTCTGTGGGCGAGGAGTGGCCTGCCTCCCAAGGCCTGTGAAAGTGAGGGATCGTTGTCCAGGGTGGGTTGTAGATCACTGATGGTGCGTTGGAGAGGTTTTAGCTGAGGACTGTATGTGATGGCCAGTGGAGTTCTGTTGGTTTCTTTCTTGGGCTTGTCTTGCAGCAGGAGGCTTCTGGGTACACGTCTGGCTCTGTTGATCTGTTTCCTTATTTCCTCATGTGGGTATCATAGTTGTGAGAATGCTTGGTGAAGGTCTTGTGGGTGTTGGTCTCTGTCTGAGGGGTTGGAGCAAATGTGGTTGTACCTCAGTGCTTAGCTATAGACAATGGATCATGTGGTGTGTCTGGGATGGAAGCTGGAGGCATGAAGGTAAGGCATAGTGGTCGGTGGGTTTTCGGTATAGGGTGTTGTTAACGTGACCGTCACTTATTTGCACCGTGGTGTCTAGGAAGTGGACCTCCCATGTAGAGGGAAGGAAGGCCCAGAAAAGAGCGTGGAGCAACCCAGAGGAGCCCAGGAGGGACTGAAGGGAGAGATGGAAAAGAGCCTGAGGAGGGTGAAAGCTGAGCCCAGAGCATGGGCAGAAGAGTGCTTGAAATTAGGAGAGAGAAGACAGAAAACCACATGTGACCTGGCTGGAAGGCTAAGTCACCAAAGCAGACCCCTGGAGCCTGAAGGAGGAGATGGGATGAAGTTGCTGCAATGCCAGGCCTTGCTGTGAGGGGGAGCTCTGGGATGGTGACTCTCTTACAGACTTTAAAAGTAATGATGGATTTTCCACTAAAAATACATAAGTAGGGAGAGAAACTAAAAAGAACCACAAGTCTGCCAGTGGGATACCCTTCTGATAATCATATCCTGCTTTTTCTCTCTGTGCTGAAAACTCAGTAGGCAAAATATCAATGTCCAAATTACAGTGAACTCTGGCTTGGGAGCATGCAAAGATGATGGTAGTGGCTATATGACAAGCTACCTGCTACTGTGCAGCGGTCAGCAGCTCTTGTCACAACAACTCAGCATGTTCAAATTATTAGAGTTGTGGGGTGATTAGAGCGCCAAAAGCTCTATACAATACATCACAGGTAAGTTTATGTCTCCTTCTGCAGCACTAACTTCCACACCCCAGCTTTTACCTCCCCCTCCAAGGTTGGACACCACCATCGAGAAGCCAGCTCCAGGGGAGGAGGTCAGGGTGGTGCATGTAGGAGACAAGCACTCTGCAAACTTGCAGAGGTGACATGCAGGTTGGGTCATGTGGGGTCAAGTCCCACCCTTCCCCCAATTTGCTGCTTGGCTTGTACTTGAGCATGCTCAGTAACACTGCTGAAGCCAACTGCCCTCACTCTGCCCCCCTCCACACTATCAGCAGGCATGGATTGCCTCTGCTGCAAAGGTATTCTGAGATCCATGGGCTTGGGGCCAAGATTCCTTGTAGAATCCTCAGTGTCAGCTTGGTTAGAAAGCCTCTTTCACAAGGGCAGGGTGCTACCGTTAGGGCATGATTACAACCAGGTACAGTTTTGCAAGTAATTATCCCCCATCTGCATGATTTTTCTAGGAAGAGGATGATGTGGCTCAGGGTCTTTTTAAAGTGGTCTTCTGCTTCTGTATGTATGCATGAGACAGATCTGCAATACTGCAGAATACTATTCAACTCAGTCATAATATCTATCACATGCAAGTTTAACCTACAAAAATGGAAGCTCTTCTTTTACTATCTAAATCAACCACATTAGACCCAATTATGTCATTCAGATAAATGACCACACAGTGCTCCTAGCATGGAGATGAATCTGTTAAGCATCAGCAAAGAGATTGCACAACAAGATGGTTACAAATGTATATGTCACCATAATTTAAAGGGAACCCATTAAAACTCTGCCTAAAGTACATTTCTCAACTTGTCTGCCATGATGTGCTAATAGTGACTGTGAGCACCTCTTCCCATTAAGATTCACCCTCCTGAACCATTAAATTACAATACTGGGGCAAGTGCTGTATGTGAGAAGAGGGACTGGAATTCGTTAGCAATAATTTCGCATCTCATAACTCCATGAAATATTTAAAAATGGGTTTAAAAATGCAAGGAACCCTGTTGAAAGGAGGCTTATATGCAACATCCCAAGGAAAATAGCCATAATTTGGAGTATTTATTTCTACACCGATATGCAGCTACTTACTTGCAATGCTTCAGTCAAAGGGAGGTATAACATTAAGTGGCATTCAAGTACCAAAATGACAGGTGCTCTAGAAGTATTCCATGAAGGATCTGAAGGAATGGAAATCAGGGCAGTAATTTTGTACATGACCTTTTCAAGGAGCTTAGAGTTGGAGGAGAACCAGAGACTGTCTTTTTGATATATGTTTATGGAGGATAAGGCTATTGCGGAGAAACTAAATTAATTCTTTGCATCAGTCTTCACGGCTGAGGATATGAGGGAGATTCCCCAACCTGAGCCATTCTTTTTAGGTGACAAATGTGAGGCACTGTCCCAGACTGAGGTGTCATTGGAGGAGGTTTTGGAGCAAATTGATAAATTAAACAGTAATAAATCACCAGGACCAGACAGTATTCACGCAAGAGTTCTGAAGGAACTCAAATGTGAAAATGCAGAACTACTAACTGTGGTGTGTAACTTATCATTTAAATCAGCCGCTTTACCAGATGACTGGACGATAGCTAAAATATTATTCCAATTTTTAAAAAAGGCTCCAGAAGTGATCCCAACAATTAAAGGCCAGCAAGCCTAACTTCAGTACTGGGCAAATTGGTTGAAACTATAGTAAAGAACAGAATTATCAGACATATAGATGAACGCGATTTATTGGGGAAGAGTCAACATGGTTTTTGTAAAGGGAAATCATGCCTCAACAATCTGCTAGAATTCTTTGAGGGGATCAACGAGCATTTGGACAAGGGTGGTCCAGTAGATATAGTGTACTTATATTTTTAGAAAGCCTGTGACAAGGTCCTTCACCAAAGACTCTTAAGCAAAGTAAGCTGTCATGGAATAAGAGGGAAGGTCCTCTCATGGATCAGTAACTGGTTAAAAGATAAGGAGTACTTGTGGCACCTTAGAGACTAACCAATTTATTTGAGCATAAGCTTTCGTGAGCTACAGCTCACTTCATCGGATGCATACTGTGGAAAGTGTAGAAGATCTTTTTATACACACAAAGCATGAAAAAATACCACCCCCCCACCTCACTCTCCTACTGGTAATAGCTTATCTAAACTGACCACTCTCCTGTTACTCTGAAACCTGGTTAAAAGATAGGAAACAAAGGGTAGGAATAAATGGTTAGTTTTTAGAATGAAGAGAGGTAAAAAGTGGTGCCCTGAAGGGGTTTGTACCGGGATCAGTACTGTTCAACATATTCATAAATGATCTGGATAAAGGGGGCAAACAGGGAGGTGGCAAAATTGCAGATCATACAAAACTACTCAAGATAGTTAAGTCCAAAACAGAATGCAAAGAGTTACAAAGGGACCCCATAAAACTGCGTGACTGGGCAACAAAATGACAGATGAAATTCAGTGTTGATAAATGCAAATTAATGCACATTGGAAAACATAATCCCAATTCTACATATAAAATGATGAGGTCTAAATTAGCTGTTACCACTCAAGAAAGGTCTTGTAGTCATTTTGGATATTTCTCTGAAAACATTAATTCAATGTTCAGCGTTAGTCAAAAAAGCTAATAGAACATTGGGAATCGTTAGGAAAGGGATACATAATAAGACAGAAAATATCATATTGCCTCTATATTAATTCATGGTACACCCACATCTTGAATACTTTGTGCAGATCTGGTCATCCCATCTCAAAAAAGTTATACTGGAAAAGGTTCAGAAAAGGGCAACAAAAATTATGAGGGGTATGGAATGGCTGCCATACGAGGAGAGATTAATAAGACTGGGACTTTTCAGCTTGGAAAAGAGACAGCTACGGGGCGGGGGGGAATATGCTAGTGGTCAATAAAATCATGACTGATGTGAAGAAAGTATATAAGGAAGTGTTGTTTACTCCTTTTCATAACACAAGAACTAGGGGTCACCAAATGAAATTAATAGGCAGCAGGTTTAAAACAAACAAAAAGGAAGTATTTCTTTGCTTAATGCACAGTCACCGTGGAACTCTTTGCCAGAGGATGTTGTGAAGGCCACGAGTATAACAGGGTTCAAAAACGAACTAGATAAGTTAATGGAGGATAGGTCCATCAATGGCTATTAGCCAGGATGGGCAGGGATGGTGTCCATAGCCTCTGTTTGCCAGAAGCTGGGAATGGGCAACAGGGGATGGATCACTTGATGATTACCTGTTCTGTTCATTCCCTCTGAAGCACCTGGCATTGGCCACTGTTAGAAGACAGGATACTGGGCTAGATGGACCCTGGGTCTGACCCAGTATGGCCATTATATTCTTATGGGGCCATCATATCTAGGTGCTACTGCAGTAGAAATAAACAATAATAATGGTAGATGAAGAATGATGGGGGGTTAAGTGCCTTTTTTTGAAGACAGAGAATACAAGTACGTACTTGTATGTTGAAGGGAAGGAGCAAACGAGAGAGAGAGCGGATGAGGATGAAGGGGAGGGAGGAGTCCAGTAAGAAGCAATGTAAGTCAAAAGAAAGTTTATGGAGGGGGATCAAGGAGAGAGGTGTTGGGATTGGCAGGGCAGAGCTGACAGAGAGCAGAGGAGGGAACATCAGATACCAGAGAAGGTACACAGGAGCGTTACAGGTGCATCATGGTCCAGATTAAAAAAAAATCTAAATTCAGGACAATACTTAAGCATGTGTTTAACTTTAAGCTTTACACTTTTATGAGACTTAAACACATTAAAATTAAACATATACTCAGGTGCTTTATTGAATCCAACCACACCGGAGAAGCATTTCCTGGAGGCATTTTGCCTGGAGACTCTGGCTGTAGCATTACTTTCCCACAATGGTAGCCCTGGTCTGCCAGTTAATGTAGAAGGGATGCATGTCGAAAGTGCATCCGACAAAGTGGGTATTCACCCACGAAAGCTTATGCTCCAATACATCTGTTAGTCTATAAGGTGCCATAGGACTTTTTGCCACTTTTACAGATCCAGACTAACACGGCTACCCCTCTGATACTTGACAACATGCCTCAGGTGGCATGTGACCAGGATTCATCACTGAATTTGGTCCACTGGTTGAATCATTAGCTACTTGGGTCCGGGCCAGGTACTGATGGGGAGTATGCCTAGACCTTGGGATAGACTATGTAAAGAAATACATTGTGAACCTGCAGTGATTCTGAAGATGAAATAGGAACAAAAGTTGATCTATAATTGCTCAGGCAGCTTGCCAGCTGTCCTTTCAACGATCTCCTTTTGTGTAACTTTTTTTTTCATCACCACTTGAGTCACATGTTTTCTCTTCTAATCTTGTTTTTTCTTTTGCCATTTTAATCTCTTGGGGCTGTAAATAGGCATGATCATAACTAAGAACTACAGCCATTGTAGTGCCTGCATGAGGATACAAGATTGTCCCTAGAAGAGCAACTAAATTACAAAATACTTAGAAGCTGATATATCTTACCCTTAATCAGAAATTCATATTTGCCAAATATGATAAAGTTTTAGGTGGACACATTTTAGAAAGTTAATAAAAACAGCACTGATATTGGTAACTTTTAAAGATAGAGGCTGTAATACTTCATATGGTGTCTCACATTGGGAAGGACTTGCACTAGCTGTCTGTCTCAACATTCATATGGCCCTCTGTGTCATAGCATTTGACCTGAAACAGTCATTAATGGATTTTATCCTCATCACACCCATGTGGTGGAGGGGGTATTATCTTCATTTTTACACAGAGGGAGCTGAAACACAAGATAGATTAATTGACTTGCTTAAGGTTGCACAGAAAATCTTTGGCTAAAATGGGAATTCAGTCCAGCTCTCCTGAATCCCAGTTCAGTATCTGTACCACAAGACCATCTTTTCAGATTTTAAGGCCAGAAGGGGCAATTACAGCGCTTAATTTGTAATTAAAGAGGTGCTGGGGCTCAGCCATGGCAAAACCTGGCATAAATTAAGCACTGGGTGATTATTGTAATCTCGTTGATCTCCTGAATAACACAGGCCATACATCTCCTTCAGGTGATTCTTGCATCGAGGCCATAAGTTCTGGCTTAGCTAAAGCATATTTTTTAAAAAGACATTGCATCTTGACCTAACATCCTCCCCTTCTGCTGCAGTATGGGGAGTTCATGGCAGGCTAAAGCACAAGAAAAGAGAATATTAAATAAATCCAAGAATACTGAACAGTGGATAAAACTCATGGAGACTGATAATAGAGCGGTCATATAATTAACTTACCTACTTGAGGGGATAGACTGTTATCCTCACAAGTTGTTATATATCTGAAAGCTTCTATGGGCAATGGACTCATTCAGTTGCCTTAATCTAGTTAAAATTAAATGCAACTTTTATGATAAAAGTATCTTTAAATTTCCCAATAGTAAAACTTGATAGTGTTCCACTATTTGGAGCATAGTTCATGAACAAGGATCATTATAGTTTGGATTATTTAGAAACAAGGCACCCAATAATTCCAACAAATGCTTCCTTGCAGCCCTGAAAATCAATTTTATAATAATTTTTTGTAGGCAGCTGTAGTTATTCTAAAGAAATATATTGCAGTTCTATATTGAAGTTTCCATTGCCATCTGGCTTTGCTTTGCTAACCCATTTGGACTCCACAAATTGTTGATGACAATGTCTATAGCTACTGCTCTGCTTCTTTCTAGTTTACTTTAAAATATAGATAACAGTATTTCAGAATTATCGTCTGTGATTCTGTTTGTACTGGGCAAGCATGGCCTGATATAACTGAGCTACTTTTGCTACCTGGCTTGGTCACAGAAGGATAACATTTCAATACCTAACCAGATATGAAAGATACATTTGCTTTTGCTGTCACTACACTGAAAACTCATTTTTGTTCCAAAGATAAAAGTAGTTACTGTGTACCAAATCCCAAATGGCCCCCATTTCCAGCCAGGAACGTGCTGACCTGCTAAAGGCAATCCAGAACTCCCAAACTTCACTTCAGCTGGTTCCAGAAGTGATAAGATCCCACATATGAACAAGACACACGGAGCTAATCTAATGAGGGTAATGTTGGTACTAACCTGCATAAGAGATGTGCAATTGGCTATAGTTATAATTTTATCTTATTCCTTGTCAGGCATAATGACAACCAGAACAGGGGCTTCAGAAAGTAGAAATGACATAAATAAGTGAAATAATGTTCCTAACTATGGAAATAATGCAAACAGGTATCTGTGTGACAAATGCATGGATTCCAGTACATATCAGAATACCAGGAAATGAGATGGCTGACAAAGCAACAAAACATGCTCTGCAAAAATGAGGAGTTGGATATTAAGGTACCTTTAAGTAGACAAGACTTTAAAAGTCTGGTCACGCAGGAGCTTGAGAAGGAATGGCAAGAACTATGGGCTAAGGAGGACAAAGTTTCTATGATGTGTGCTCAAAAATTAAAGGTAATACTATACACCACAGTCCATGATAGTACAAGTGAAGCAGTCATTTTTTTGGTGTTAAAGGTCATTGTGCCTTAAATGATAAGTTAAACTTATTAAAAAGACATAAAGATGGGCTGTGTGTAAGCAGAGTCTGAATGAGCTCTCCCCTGACATCTAGCAGTGAGCTGTGGAAAAAGACTTCAGAATCTGATTTCGTTTGTATGGATACACCCACCCTGCCTAGGTGCTCAGCATGATGGGATTGCTTGCCCAAATGATCACTTGAGGCTGGTGTTGGATCCCCAGTCTCCTTGTTATTGGGGCAGGAGTAATCAAGCATTGTTATCCTTGTTGTGTGAACCAAGGGCAGCAGAACTGTAGCTGGCATACCTGAACGGAGGGACTCACCCTGAACTGAATGGCAGTTGCTAGGCAGGGCACATGGGTTCCAAAGCCCAATGAGTTGAGAGAGGGTGGGGACAGATATTTGTACTTGGTGGTGTGGGTACTGTTTAAGGGTTCTAGCCACCATTTGATCCTTCCTCTCTCTGTGGTATAGTAAAAGAGTTAATTTAGACTCAATTGAGAGTCTTGTTACATGCTATAGAGCTGAAATGATATCTAGGTCTGAGTATTAGACCTACTTTAGGACAGTGTCTCTACTGCAAGAGATTGCCTTGTGTGCACTAGTAGTGAGGATACCCCACTAACAGCTGAAATCACTGAGAGCTGTGTCAGGTGTGTGTGTGGGGCCCTGGAGACATCTTGGTGAGCGGCCAGCTGGTGGAGAGGGCCAGAGCAGAGCCCTGCAGAGGCATGGCAATCAGCCGTTGGGGCGACGAGCGAGTGCCTGAGCAGTGCAGCATATAAGGTGCTTCCTTACCACCACCACCCCACCTTCCACACAGGGTGGGAGGTGAACTCTGCCGATGAACCTCTGAACTCTGGGGCTACATTGGCCAAGGACAGCAACTGTGAGTGGGTTACAGACAAGGGATGGGCATGTTAAAGGGACTTTTGGGTTGCTAGACTCAAGACCCTGAGGGGAAAAGGACACTGCCCAACTTACTTGGGGGTGGGTCTTTTGCTCATGATTTGTGTTTATGAACCCTAGTTGCAGTGTTTTCCCAAATTAATGCTGAGTTAATTCCTTCCTTTTATTAAAGGTTTTTGCTACACTCATACTCTGTGCTTGCGAGAGGGGATGTATTACCTATTAGAGGTGCCCAGGGGGTGGTGTGTAATTGTCCCAGGTCACTGGGTGGGGGCTCGAGCCTGTTTTGTGTTGTATTGTTGAAAAGGAACCCCTAGATACTGAACCGGGCCCTTGTTGTTGCTGGCTCCACCTGGCAGAAGGGTTACGTGTGTAATGTGTGCAAAACCACAGAAACTATTGATCATATTCTATGCAATGTGTACAATTTTCTACGGAAAGAAAGTTTCTTTATGAAAAATGGAGTCAGCTTGGAATCAAAGATTTTTCCCTAAAGGGAAATGCAGTAGTGCAAAAAACAAAATAAAACAAAACTCGATGTGTTTCCTTAAGGATACTAAACCAAGTAAAAGGATAATAAAAAACAAACCAACAAACCACACACACACTTTGCCTAAAAATGAATGACAAAAGTGGTGGACATAACCTTGTATAATGAGGCTGCTACGCCAAAAAAAGTCAAAGACAAAGGAAACAGGAAGAGGAAGCTCTGGCGGAGGAGAGCTGCATTGAGCAGGAGACCCTGCCTGGGAGAAGGGTTGGGGCCTGGAAGCCAGAGCCAGAAGGTTGAGCTCCAGCTAGGAAAGGCTGGGAGTGGTGGCTTTCTGAAGAGCAAACTGGGACTGAAGAAGAGCTCTGGGTGTGGTAGAAGATGCTAGGGCTGAGTATGAACCTTTTGTTGTGGTGATGAACTTTATTTTGGGGGCTTAAGGATTACTTTGAATTGTTACTGTTATTACACCAGCCCCAGGCAGGGGTCATGGCATTAGCCATTAAAAAGACTATGTGGAGTTCTTAAGAAGTCCTGAAGAGGGAAAACAGAGTCTGGGTGCTGCAGAGTTACCCCTGGCCATGCAGCGTCCCATGGGAGGTGGCTGGCCCTGTGACACGGTTGCATTTTTCAGGGAGTGTTCCAATGCCTTGCAGTACATGGTGGCTCTGTGTGCTGTGGTAGTGCATGTGAATTTAGAGGTATGATATACTTAATGCTCAGAGGCCAGTTATTGGAAAAGGCTTATGATTGCATAAACTCATGAAAGTCTGTTACTTGAACTTACATTGGAGTAAGCTCCAAATCTAGCAGGCCAAACCAAGTCAGCTATAAAAAATGCAAAAATGTGTGCTGAGGGAGCTATTCAGCCGGTAGAAGTAATTCATACTTAGTAGTCCAGAAAGCAGAATTCCAAGAGGATACTTGAACATGTCATGCTCCTAGGAAAAGCATTACTGTTGCAAAACTAAACCCTGAGAGTGGACATTGTTTCTCCACTGTGATTCTATAACCTAGTTGCAAATTTTGATGGGAGTTGCGTACAGAAAACAAAATTAATTGTGGACCAGTTGGCTATTATTATGCTAAATCGTACTGCACAAGAGAGAACTCTCTGAAATATTAGTTCCAGATCCCACAGTACAGTTTAAATGCTGCCTGTAGGAAAAGCACAATTATTTCTACTCTGAGTAGATTAGTTCATTTCTTATTTGGCAAGGCATGTCTGTAGTGGAAATTGTTCTTCAATGTTTCTTTACCAGCAGTGCTTTTCTAAGTCTTTTTTACTTAATCCAAAGTATGGCTAGTAACCTATTCCATTGGAGACTTACTTATACTAGCATATTAGACTAACCATGCTACGCATTTCAATAAAATGATGAAAAGCTTTCCTTTACTCCATAATGACTAGGTGTCACTTTTCCAGTTAGAAGTTGCAGAGAATTGGGGGCACATTTCCTAATGTGACTCAGCAAGTGATGAATACAGATTCAATTTGGCACCTTCAAAGCCTCATAACTTTATCAAAGCAATTATTTTGACCAGGGACAGACCATACTTTCTATAGGCCTATACATAATTTCCTCCACTGCAGCTTTGCAGGTCCAGACTTCTTTCCTTTCTACCCCAGGATTTAACATAAATGATAAGTAAAAACTTCTTCTGGTGCAGAAACTTCCAGTAATACTAGCTCCCACTAAAACACTTAATGCCTATATACTACAAACAGCTGTCTATTTACCCAGCACGTCTCTTTGGCCCAAAGTATCTGGTCAGTGGAGCTTCACTGACTTCCATGATTTATCTGGGTCTGGCCCTTTAGGTTTAAATTGAACCTGTGACATGCTCAGGGAGATTAGAGAGGCTATTAAAATAAAAAACTCAATAATAATGGGGAATTTCAACTAACCCCATATTGACTGGGTGCATGTCACCTCAGGATGGGATGCAGAGATAAAGTTTTTTGACATCTTAAATGACTACTTCTTGGACCAGCTAGTCCTGGAACCCACAAGAGGAGAGGCAGTTCTTGATTTATTCCTAAGTGGAGCACAGGATCTGGTCCAAGAGGTGACTATAGCTGGACCCCTTAGTAATAGTGACTATCATATAATTTAATTTAACATCCCTGTGGCGGGGAAAACACAACAGCAGCCTAACACTGTAGCATTTAATTTCAGAAAGGGGAACTACACAAAAATGAGGAGATTAGTGAAACAGAAATTAAAAGGTACAATGCCAAAAGTGAAGTCCCTGCAAGCTGCATGGAAACTTTTAAAAGACACCATAATAGAAGCTCAACTTAAATGTATACCCCAAATTAAAAAACATAGTAATAGAACCAAAAAAGTGCCACTGGTCTAAACAATAAAGCAAAAGAAGCCGTGAGAGGCAAAAAGGCATCCTTTAAAAAGTGGAAGTTAAATCCAAGTGAGGAAAATAGAAAGGAGCATAAACGCTGGCAAATGAAGTGTAAAAATATAATTAGGAAGGCCAAAAAAGAATTTGAAGAACAGCTAGCCAAAGACTCAAAAAGTGATAGTAAATTTTTTTTTAAGCACATCAGAAGAAGGAGGCATGATAAACAACCAGTGGGGCCACTGAAAATCGAGATGCTAAAGGAGCACTCAAGGACGATTAGGCCATTGTGGAGAAACTAAATGAATTCTTTGCATTGGTCTTCCCGGCTGAGGATGTGAGGGAGATTCCCAAACCTGAGCCATTCTTTTTAGGTGACATATCTGAGGAACTGTCTCAGATTGAGGTGTCATTAGAGGAGGTTTTGAAACAAATGGATAAACTAAACAGTAATAAATCACTAGGACCCGATGGTATTCACCCAAGAGTTCTGAAGGAACTCAAATGTGAAATTGCAGAAGTACTAACTATAATCTGTAATCTATCATTTAAATCAGCTTCTGTACCAAATGACTGGAGAATAGCTAATGTGATGCCAATTTTTAAAAAGGGCTCCAGAGGTGATCCTGGCAATTAGAGGCCTGACTTCAGTACCGGGCAAACTGGTTTAAACTATAGTAAAGAACAAAATTGTCAGACACGTAGATGAACGTAATTTGTTGGGGAAGAGTCAACATGGTTTTTGTAAAGGGAAATCATGCCTCACCAATGTGCTAGAAGTCTTTGAGGGGGTAAACAAGCATGTGGACAAGGGTTACTTAGTGAACTTAGATTTTCAGAAAGCCTTTGACAAGGTCCCTCACCAAAGACTCTTAAGCAAAGTAAGCTGTCATGGGATAAGAGGGAAGGTCCTCCTCATGGACTGGTAACTGGTTAAAAGATAGGAAACAAAGGGTAGGAATAAATGGTCAGTTTTCAGAATGGAGAGAGGTAAATAAATAGTGGTATCCCCTAAGGGTCTGTACTGGGACTATTCCTATTTAACATATTCATAAATGATCTGGAAAAAGGGGTAAGCAGTGAGGTGGCAAAATTTGCAGATGGTACAAAACTACTCAAGATAGTAAAATCCCAGGCAGACTGAGAAGAGTTACAAAGGGACCCCATACAACTGGGTGACTGGGCAACAAAATGGCAGATGAAATTCAATGTTGATAAATGCAAAGTAATGCACATTGGAAAACATAATCCCAACTATACATATAAAATGATGGGCTCTAAATTAGCTGTTACCACTCAAGAAAGAGATCTTGGAGTCATTGTGGATAGTTCTCTCAAAACACTCAATGTGCAGCTGCAGTCAAAAAAGCAAACAGAATGTTGGAAATCATTAAGAAAGGGACAGATAATAAGACAGAAAATATCATATTGCCTCTATATAAATTCATGGTTTGCCCACAGCTTGAATACTGAGTGCAGATGTGGTCGCCTCATCTCGAAAAAAGTAAATTGGAAAAGGTTCAGAAAAGGGCAACAAAAATGATCAGGAGTATGGAACAGCTTCCGTATGAGGAGAGATTAATAAGACTGGGAGTTTTCAGCTTGAAAAAGAGACGACTAAAGGGGGACATGATAGAGGTTTATAAAATCATGAATGGTGAGGAGAAAGTAAATAAGGAACTGTTATTTACTCCTTCTCATTACGCAAGAATTAGGGGTCACCAAATGAAATTAATAGGCAGCAGGTTTAAACAAACAAAAGGAAGTATTTCTTCATACAACGCCCAGTCAACCTGTGGAATTCTTTGCCAGAGGATGTTGTGAAGGCCAAGACTATAACAGAATTAAAAAAAGAACTAGGTAAATTCATGGAGGACAGGTCCATCAATGGCTATTAGCCAGGATGAGCAGGGATGGTGTCCCTAGCCTCTGTTGCCTCTTGCTTATTTATTCTGATGGGCTTAACCTAACAAGGTACATAAACCTACATCCCATGGCATCCTCCGATAAAATGTGCTACATCAATGCAAAGCGTTAAGGCTTGTCTACAGTACACAGCTTTTAGCGACACATCTGTGTTGCTACAGCCATGACACTAAAAGTCGGCCAGTGTAGCTACTGTTTGTTGGCTCTCCTGCTGACAAAAACTTCCATCCCAAATGAGCAGTGTTTGTGTTGTCAGCAGGAAAGCATTCCTGCCGACAACGCGCTGTTTACACTGGCGCTTGTCGCAGCAAAACTTTTGTCTTTCGGGGGTGTGGAGGTGGGGTGTAGTGGGGTGGTCACCCACTCCTGCCCTGAAGGGCTTGAAATCAGCCCTGGGAGAGGGCTGAGGCTGCGAGAGGGCTGCTGCTGGGGAAAGCAGCAAGTCTCAGCTGATTGGGGAAACAGCCACAGCTGTGGCCACGCCTCAATCAGGGCCCAGCTGGCCTTTATAAGAGGGCAATGGGACAGGAGGACAGAGTCTCTCTCTTTCTCTCTCTTGATGTTGAGAGGGAGAGGCCTGATTGCTGGGAGCTGAGCAGGGTACCTAAAGTGGAGCAGGGCTGGGGAAAGGCAAGGGGAGCTGGGGCGTTCCGGCTTGGGAAACCCCCAGGCTGCATGCCTTGTAGAAGGCCAATAAGTGGAGCAGGGCTGGGGAAAGGCCAGAAGAGCTGGGGAGCTCTGGCCTGAGAAACCCCCAGGCAGCAGGCCTTGATGGAGGCCTAGGAAAAGGGTACTGGGGTTGCAGAGGGCAGCCCCAGGGTACACAGAAGCAGCAGGTCCAGACTCTCCTTGCCGATGATGAGTGGCAATTATACTGCAGTCTGCCCCAGGGAGCGGGGGCTAGATGGAGACTGGCAGTAGCCAAAGACTGAGGTGAGGTGGGGATGGGGGGGTGTCCTCCAAGGGTGGGGAGACCCAGATCTGTGGGGGTACTGCCAGGGAGCAGCACCCTGGTGTGAAAATTGGGGTTTGGGAGGGACTGGGGGCCCAGTGGCAAGCGGGACACTGGTCTGCAGAGGGTGCTCCAGAGGCTGGAAACGCTAATTTCCTGGATGACCACCAGAGGCGCTGCACGGGTGAGTCCCACCCCGCCACATGGGGTTTAAGACCTCTGAAAGACAAAAGTTTTGTCATTCGATTGCCAATGTAGACATAGCTTAAGTAGAAATAGTATGGTGGGATGTGTGTTAAGGAGCTAATAAACCTGTTGTGCCCCTGCTGACAGAAAAACAGACGTTTCAATGAGATTCCTCTTATCAGTTTAGTTTTTGTCTTCCTGTGCTGATTAGTAGGATTTATCCAGCCTGTTTCCAGCTATGCAGGAACACAACAGAAACAAAAATCTTTGGCATTTTCATTGATCACTCCATTTGTATAATAACTGTGTGCTGGTTTTGCCCAAAGGAATAATGAAATGTTGTCTTATTGCTTTCAGTTAGCTGTTGTGTTAGTGAGCTCTAAGGACCATCTGGGCTAAGATTACTTATGAAAGAAATAAAACAAATATATTATATATAATATAAGAAATATATTATTTCAAATGATTACTGATAACAATACCTTGTGTTAAACATTGTTCACACATCACTAGATCAATGGAGTTTGCACTGTAAAATTCTCTGGTAGGGAAACCTGCAGTATCCTTGCAGGGCTGCAACTGCTGCTTCAGGGATTTTGCCAGTCACAAACACCCTACAGGACCTTTAATAAGGAACAAGGAAATCTGAAAACATTCCAACTAGAGGCACTGAAGGCAAACAAATCAAATTGAGGCAGACAACTTTTGGTGAGATGATCCAGTATTTCACCTGGAAAAAGAAGAAAAATGGGTACTATAAATAAAATACACCTAGGATGTCTGGGACAGTGTGTGCTAAATGTTACCGATATGATTCCACTGTAACATCTCTTCATGGCTTTAGCATTATCAGGAATCAAATGTGTTTTATATTTAAGAGAGAGTTTACAAAGGACTTCACAGTGATGGGCCAAGACTGAAATATCCATTCCCTGAGATATTTGACCTACCTTCAGACACAAAGCTGCTAGGGGCACTCTTTTTGATGTCATTCCAGGATGTACCATAGTCTTCGAATGAACACGGCGTCATCCCAACTAGTGTTGTCTTTTGACAGTGCTGGAGATATTTCTGAACAGAGGTTGACATTGCTGCTTAACCTTTGTGAGCACAGAACTTTCTCCTTGAAAATTCTATAATGCTCGATACTTCAGAAGATTCTGTAGAATCCTTAAAGCATTTTAGCAGCTGGTGACAGTGTCAAACTACAAGTATTTTTGGACTTATTTCTGCCACTAAATATTTCAGTTTGAACAACAGGACACACTGGCATGACACAAAGTATCTGTTAGAAAATGAAAAAATTCTCATTAGTATGTTAACCAAATGCATATAGCGTATTCACATTCCAACATTGGACCCAATGTCAGTTGTATTTAATTCACCAACAGGTGGCAGCGTTCACTCAATTCCCTGCAGACATGTCTGCACTATGCAATGTGAACAGTCATTTGTCGTGCACTGTGGTGCATGAACAATATTGTCTGTTGGAGAATATTTATAGAATTTTTTGCAAGCTGCACCAGAAGTGTTAGTGTTGTGTAAATAGCTGATGTGGTAACAAAATGCTTTGTAAATCTTATGGAATTCAGTTGTGATTTATTAATAATAATTAATTAATTAATTAATCTAAGCAAAATGATTTGGGCAAAGGGGGGATCCAATTCTGCAAAATGCTGAGCAACTCCTCAATGGTGCTGTGATTCTGTGGCCCCCACTGAAGTCAGCATCAGGCCCCATATTTGTTTTGTGCTTCCTTAATTTTGCAGGGAAATGGGACTTTTGACTCAGACAAACTTGGACACTCTCGACAATAAGAAGTACAAGACACCAAACTTACTCCTAAAATTTTTGGGTGCTCTTGTGCTATTACATACTTACTCTGCTTTTGTTTAATAAAATTAGAAGTAACTGCAAACAAATCTTGTGATTTTTGTCATAGGGTTTTGGACATTTTGGTACAGTTGTTACAATATAGTTTTACTTGTGCATGTTCCATCTATCTCTGTATTTATAATGCACTCAAGTCAGCATGGGATCTGAGTGTATCATAATTATGAAAACATACATACTTATCACCCGAATACTGCTCTCCTCTTTGTTTCATGACATGCTGAGAATGTAGATGTGGTAAAGACGCTTTTTTTTAAAGTCACTTCCCCTCTTAGGTGAGTTATTATGGGAATCTCAAAGTGAAAGCAGAGCCAATGCCAGGCATCAGCAGATTAAGCAATTGCTTAGGGTCCCAAGCAGCTCAAGCCCCCCACAACTCACTTTTTTAGTATGTGTTGGGTGGGGGAGGATATTCTTGCTTAGGGCCCCCAGTGGGCTAGCACTGCCTCTAAAAGGTTTGCGTGGTCGTTCTAAGCTCCTGTGGAATGGTGTACCTTTGCCACCACGATGGTCTGATCCATTGGCAATAAGAATTTGATATTTAAGTATCTTTTCCTGCTTCTTTTTTCCCTTACAAATAACAAGAATGTAAAGCCTGGCCTTCCTTGGTTCTGCTAAGGACTTCTTCTGGTCTCAGATATTTATTGTGATCTGTCATACTTTAATTGAAGAAGGGAATTGTTTTGGATTTTTAACAAAGACTTTTAAAATTCTAAATACACAGTAGACCCTGGCGTTAAATATGTGTTTATAAAAACAGAGTTTCTCAGTCTCTCTGAAAATCCTTTCCCTTTTCAACGGATCTATTTTCACTCTCTGACTCTTGTGATGTTGTATTTTCACTAGCTAAAATCAGCATAGAGCCTTCCAGGGCAGAAATATCTTGAGTTTCTAATATACAAAACAAATACATATCACTCTTTTTGAGAAACTTGCAGACCTTCTTTATATAGCACAAAGAAGGAAAAATGGGTACAATCCCAGTTTTTGTTACTATATGTAACACCTCTCTGCACCTCAGTTTTAATCAGTAGAGTGTGTATAATGATATTAAACTACTTCACAGGGATTTTGTAAAACTTCCTAATGATATTTGTAAAGTATTATTGAGGCCAATCAGTAACAGAGACAGGACTAGCTTTCTGGAGTTCTGGGTTCCCAACCCTGTGTTCATTCTTCTAGCCCGTGGACACTGGAAGAAAAAAAAGTAATAAAAATATTGGCTGTTTCCCCCTAAAGGCTGGATTCTGCTTCTACTGTATTTAGTGGAAGTTTTGCCATTGATTGTCAAAGGAGCAGGCCCTAAAATGCTGCCGTTGGGTGGAAAAAAATTAGTCACATTGTAAGTAAAAATAATCAAAGCTTTTAACTTCAGGTATTATACAGTCACACTGGCTGAAAAGGAATTATGTTTTGGGAGAAAGCTGTCATTCTTTTTAGTAGTAGTATAATGGGACCCAGTGGCTACTGGTCACAATCTTGGATTGCAAGTGTTTTGGAGGGGATCCCCTATGTTTTGGAAATTTATAAAATCAATTTTAAAATGTCTTTTCACTTCGTGAGTTGGTCTTGGGATGGGCTATGAGACCTTATACAACTTGCAAGTTAGCCTATAAGTGCTTTTTTGGAACATGATTTTTGGAAAGTGGGTTCTGACAAACTCCTTTGTGTGGCTCACCCATATGGTTCAGACACTGGTCGCACTGCGAAATGTGTTAGCAATGAAATGAATTCGCCTCCTCTTCCAAAAATGCCCCAACTTTGATTTTCACAGCCTCATACATACTAGCGATAACACTGTGATCCAAACAGAATTGGGATGTAATGCTGCTGTGTGTGTGATTTGATTCTTCCAGCAGCCTTCCGAAGCACGGGTCAAGCCAGATCAATAATGTCCCCAATCAGTTGCATTTTTAAAAGGGTGGCAGTACCTCTTGGTGAGCCGTTTCTATCTTGATCATAAGCAATTCTTGACATCTGAATTGTTCTTTTGGCAGCCATATCAGAGAAATCCCAGATGAATCAGTAGAAGGGTAAAGGAGACAGCATGGATGACCCTGAAGCAGGAGCAGTGGCTGTAGGAATAATGCAGCAGCATGAGAATGTTGCAAATGTCTCATTAGATTACAACACTCATCCCCTGTTCCTATGACCTCTGCGGACATTGTTTATAGCAGGTTACAAGCTTTCAGCTTACTGTTGGGATCCTTAATAAGGTGAATCTAAACAGAGGATGCGTTCAGTTCTTAACCCATCACCAAACAGCTTCAACACAAGCAGAACCAAAGATGAGAAGACTCTGTGTATGCATCATTTGAGATCAATAGGGGGTTTAATTTTTCTTAGCGTTTCTCTCCTTTCAAGAGCAAGAGCTTGCATCCCAAATTCCCACTTTAAAACTGTGCCCCTGTGCTCAGAAAGCTCTGGCAGCTGGTTAGAAAAATCTTGTGATTATTTATGTCCTTCAGTGGACTCCATTTCTGGAATCGGCCTGTTTTGCGGATGGAATTAACTGAACAGAGAGCATGAGGGGGGATAGTGCTGCAGGAGAAACTCATCCATTGACGGGATTGACAGACAGCTTTGATACATTGTTCCCTGCGCTAAACTTCAAGGCAATGAATGTTCATGTTTGTGTTGCACTGCACAGTATATTGAATTATGACAGACTTCTCCTCCAGATCCCTTTTCTATTTGATATCAAAATACTGACATATTTTTCCACTTGCTGGCAGTCAGATAACATTTGTGCACATATGATTAGGCATCACAGCATTTCAAGAAAATGCAGTAGCTACACTTATTATCAGTGAATCCATGTTATCAGCTATGAAGAGATCCCACACCTCAGCTTGTGTTGAATTTTTAAATGCTGTATGTTTGCTAGTTGAAGAGCACTTTAAAAAATAACCACAACATAAGCATTGTTTCAAATGTCAGCCTGTCATTCTAATGTGTTTTTTCAGGGGGAGCAAATTGAAATGTGTCCTTTTAACACTTTGTATTAGCTGAAGAGCGAGACTGCCAAGTAATAATTGAGCTGAAACCACAATGTGCTGGGGTTAAGAGTTAAATCACCTGGCTCAGTCCTTCTGTACTGGAAGATTAGTCTTGGCCGGAGTCAATGTACCACTCTGCTTCCACATCAAGTTTTCCTATTAAGGCTTACTATATGAATTCTTTTCTGGTTAGCTCAAGATTCATAATCTCTCTAATAAATCTTTAAAATTCCAGGATGGGAGCTGGATCCAGTCAGTAAAAGAAGACTAGTCAGCAATGTCTCTGATTCAGAAATGTCACAGGCTGCTTGAACTGTATCTTCTGTACTGATGTAAGTTTTTGTGGGGAAATAAAGACATTCTATTTGGGAATGCATGGAAACCACAATTTACACAAGTATTTAGAAACAGAAAACAAAGGAATCTGCTGTGGATGATTTTCTTTCTGCAAGTGATCTTAGAATGGGGCATGAATTGCTATTTCTCTGATGCTACTTGGCAGAGTGTCAGTACAGAAGCTATAAAAGATATACAAATTTTGGACGGGAACTGGTGAATTATTTCACAAGCAAGGTGTTTTTAGATATGTTTGAGGCATTATCAGATCATGCTAAAAGGGGAATTTGAAAAAAGTATAGCAAGCTCCTTCTGTCTTTTTCATGTTCGTGTTTCTAAACATTTTTTTAAGAAATCTGGATCAGTTTGACTTGGTTGAATACAGCCTACATTTGTTTGGGTCTTACTAAGGAGTGATATACAGGGCCGTCCTTAGCCATACACAAACTACACAGCTTTGTGCTGCTCCAGCAGCCAGCCCGATCCCCCGGCTGGCTGAGCCGGCCAGGAAAGCTGCCCCTGCCCCAACGCTTCCCCAAAGCCCCTGCCCCACTCCACCCCTTCCCCTGAGCTATGTCCCGGGGGACTGCAGCAGGGGTTGGGCATGCCCTGCACTCACCGGGCGGCCGGAAGTAGAGTGACCTGGCCCCTGCCCGCTCCACTCCGCCGGCACCCAGCCGTGCCACTGGTGAGTGCTGGGGGGTGGTTCCCCCCTGTCCCCCAAGTCCCAAGGCTGGGAGCCAGGGGAGCAGAGTGGACTGGGCTGGGGCCGGGTCACTCCACTTCTTGCTGCCCCGTGACTGCGGGGTCGGGCCCACCCTGCAATCACCGGGTGGCAGGAAGTGGAGCCACCCAGCCCCAACCTGCTTCGCTCCGCCTGCTTGTGCTGGGGGGTGGTTGCCCCCAAGCCTGCTCCTGCCCCCCACAGACCTTGGCTGCAGCCCCTCCTTCCCTCCCCCGTGGAGGTCTGGGGCTGCGTAGGGCACCACAATGTCTAGCGATGGCCCTAGTGATATATCTCCGATGTGTGGAAGCTGTCCCTATATCTGGGTATTGTTTACGAAAAAAGAAGAATTCAGTCAACATCTCTGTAATGAGAAACTTCTGGATTAAAAAAGAGAGCCAGGGGCCTAGATACAGTAAATATTGTATGTGAGCGACTTCCACTGAAATCCCCTGGAGACACTCTTTCTGGTAGCATTTAATGTTCTCCTCTAATGGCTCATTGACCTCTCATGAGTGGGCTGAACTCTGTCAGGGAATGTGGTGTGCACCACTTTCTTATCTGCTTCTCTTTTCTCAGGTTGAGCAAGATCATCTCAGATACTGTTAATCTTTTCAGCAACATAGGATGAACGCTCGTTGCATGAGAAGTCATATGGGTCTGGGTTTGAAGTTCATTTGATGACCCGCTGTCTGAAAGATTTTGTAGATGCTGTGGCAGCACTGGCATAGCTACAATAGTGCAAGTGGTGCAGCTGCACCAGGGCCAAGTTGCAAAAGTATTCACTCAAATTTGCACCCCCTCTGTCAGACAGAGGGGCGGCCAGGCCAAATCTGATTGGCATTGTGTCCAGGTGTGCGGCAGTCGTAGCACCACTCAGGTTTGGCCCATCTGCCCCTCCATCATGACATGGGTGTGTGTCTGTGTGTGTGCAAATTTGAGTGAGTGGTGGAACAACTTGGAGCATGGGGTCACAACATCATCATTCAAATCTGGCCCTCGTTGTGTGAGTGGGGACAGGTGATGGGAATGAATAGAATCACTGGGTAGCCAGGATCCGGAGGAGCCAGCCTAGGCCAGGATAGGAGCAGAGTGCTGAGCTGGGAGGAGGCGCTGGTGAGTGGCCAGGAATGTCCTGGGGGTGATGAGTGGGGCTATGGGGCAAGTTGCTGGTGGGTTATGGGGCAAGTGGAGAGTGTTGGGGGGGCTTTGGAGGGGATGGTGGGGGGAGTGGGGAATGTTGGTGACTGTGATGATGGGCTTAAGCAAAATTTTAGTTTTCAGAATCAGGAAGGGGGCCCCTAATCTATTCTTGCACCAGGGTCCTATAGGGCTTTGTTACACCACTGTATGGCAGAGAAGAAAATGGACCTCTTAGTCTATCTGGTAGTTGCAGAACAGGCTTGCACAATCTCCTTGTGGTACAGATCACTGAAGTCTGAGAAGGACTTGTGTTACCTTTGCTCTAATCACTTGCCTTCATTTGGCATAGGTTGCTGATGAAGCAGGGCACTCTGGGGATGATGTGAAGGAAGGAGGTGTGTTTGTGTTTAGGGCTTTCGAAAGAGGGAACTGCAGATGATTGTAATGTTAGCCATGGTGGCATTTTTTTTGGGAGGGTAGGGAGCACGGTATACATTTAGTCTGAGACTCTGTTATTGTGCTTTTAAATAGTTTCCATGCAGCTTACAGGCATTTCGCTCTTGTGACTGTTCCTTTTAGTTTCCTCATTTTTGTATAGTTCCCCTTTTTTAAGCTAAATGCTATTGTGGTGAGTTTCTTTGATATTTTCCCCCTTACAATGACATTAAATTTAATTACATTACAGTTGATTTATTACTGAGCAGTTCAGCTATATTCACCTCTTGGACCAGATTCTGTGCACCACTTCGGACTAAATAAAAAATTACTTTTCCCTTTGTGGGTTCCAGGACTAGCAGCTCCAAGAAGCAGTCATTAATAGTGTCTCAAAATTTTATCTCTGCATCCTGTCCTGAGATGACATTTACCAAGTCAATATGGGGATAGTTGAAATCGCCCATTATTATTGGGTTTTCTGTTTTTCTAGCCTCTCTAATTTTCCTGAGAATTTCACAATCACTGTCACTGTCATTGTCTCGGTCAGATGGTCAGTAGTGTATTCCTGCTGCTATGCTCTTATTATTCAAGCATGGAATTTTTATCCAGAAAGAGGTGGTCACTCAATGCCATTTATCATTACATGATGCTAAAAGATGAGTTACACCAAAATTTTGCCTTGGCCTAATATGTATTTTCATAAATTATACACCAGTAATAGAAACATTACTATACATCTCCATTCTTTGTACAACATTTTTCTATTTTCTCTAAAATAGAAAAAAAGCCCTTAATCTGGGGGGGAAAACCCACTTATGTTCATAGCACTTAAGGACTTTTAAAATAATATTGCAATATAAATAAACAGTGCAAATGACATTTCTGCAATAAGAGATGAACAAATTTGGTGCTCTAGAAATCAGTGAATGTGATGTGTTAACTGATAAGCTAGCCAGCCATGTGATATTTATTCAGACTGTTTTAATTCATAATACATTCAAACTAGATCATGGGCTTTCTGATCACCACGTGAGTCCATATTGGTACTAAAAAGTTATACAATAATCTCTTCCGAGATTTCTTTTGTAGTTATGTTGCCAGGGCAACTCTTTTGCTAAAGGAAAAAAAAAAAAGGTTCCATTGTGACATGGAAGTCTGGAGGAAAAGTCAGGAAAACTTCCACTGCACAGTTGTGAACACAATGCACAGCAGCCAGCCAGGACACATTAGGCATTAGAAAGTTGTTTCCCCTGTTTCCTTTCAGGTCGCTTAAGACTGAAAACTTGGACAACTGCATGTAGCTCAATCTTATTTTCAGTTATTCATTTAATACATGAATAACAAACTGCAGAGGGGAAAAATGTGGTGGCTTCTAAAGGCAATCTTGTATTTTGGCTTAGCCAGCTCCCACAAGCTCTCATCCCATTTAGTTATCAATACTGTCAACTCCATGGACTAAATTCTGACTTTCTTTGAGGAAAAAGCCATTTAGGGAATAGGAGTTTTCTTCAGCTCATTCTATTGGGGGAATGAGTTATTGTCCGCAGAATGTACAAGGAATTCAGCATTCTCATGCACACAATATTTCAGTACACCCCCATAGCATCATAGCTCCAGGATGCCGTCACCCTCACACAACCTTCAGCCCAGCCAAGGAGTCCAGTAGATGAAGTGCATACATGGATTGCCTCCTGGTGGAGCAGGAATGCAGAGTATGCTGGGGAGTTGCTGCTTTTCTATCCTGTGTCCCGTGACAGATTTGGAGCTGCTCTGTGATAATGTATGAATATTGTATGTTGGCTGAGGTACTGGGATGTTGTCTGTATGATTATATTAGTTTAACTCAACTGGAACCTGCCTGGAAATACAGGCAGGAAGGAAAAAGAATGGCTGAAGATAGCCACTACAGCTGGTTGGAACATTTTTTGACTAAATGTGTTGTCATCAAAATGTTTCATCAAAGCCAAAATGTTTTGTGATTTTGATTTTGAAATATTTGAAGGGAAGGTTCCTGAGATCTAGATGGACTCTCCAGTCACTTTCAGAGAGACCCTGAAACAGAAATTTGACCTTTTTTGATCCAAAAATGAATGTTGTGACACAACTGTTTCATGAAAATGTTGGAAAGGTTTTATTTTCATTCCAACATGGAATGAAAATGAATTTCAAAACCTTGCAGGTTATCACAAAACAGAATTGTCATTCTTAGCCAGTTCTAATAGCTGCCTCTCAGCAAATACTTAAGATTTAGGGACAATGCCAGAACTATTAGCTTTTATGTCTTTGCTCTATTAGCTTTTATGTCTTTGCTCTGTCTCTGGTCAACCTACAAAATCGGTTTGGATCAGGGCAAGAGAAGGCTCATGAACACAGAGGAATAAACAGACTCTGGCAGGATTAAAAAGCACCCTTTGTCAAGAGAGGAGAGGTAGTTCAGTACCGCTCTATTTGGTACTGGTTAGGTCTCAGCTGGAGGACTGTGTCCAATTTTGGTCTCCAATGTATAGAAAGATTTAGAGAAAGATTTAGAGAAAGGATCTAGAGGCAAGCAACAAAGATGATCAAAGGGATGGAATGAAAGCCACATGAGCAAAGGCTGAAGGAATTGAGTATTTTTAATGTGGAAAAGAGGAGATTACGGGGGGGATATGATAGTGGTCTTCAAATGCTTGAAAGGCTGCCATAAAGAAGATGGATAAAAATTGTTCTCTTGCCGCAGAGGGCAGGACAAGAGGCAAGGAGTTCAAACTACAGCATAGCAGTTTTAGATTAAATCTCAGGAAAAACCTCCTAACTGTAAGAACAGTAGGACAATGGAACAAACTGCCTAGGAAAGTTGTTGAATCTCCTTCATTGGAGGCTCTCAAAAAGAGGCTGGATGGCCATCTGTCTTGGAAGGTTTAGACATATCAAATCCTGCATGCACGGGGGGAATGCAAGACCATCTTTATTTCCTGTTTATGCAAACTATTACTTGATCTATGCCCCCTAGTGGCAATTCTAAACATTCACCACTAACACCACAAGTCTCATTGACTTTCAACAGACAATTAGCAAGCACAGCTCAGTTAATTTGGACCTCAGTGGCTCCATCTGACGCAGGAGAATAATAATCACATCTACACACTGAGGATATGTTTTCACTGCCCAGTTAACCCAGGTGATTGGCACCTGGGTTAGCCTAACCCAGGTGTGAGTGCTCCCACCAGCCCTACCAGTGTAACTGTAGGCTCATTCTTTCTGCACTTGCTCTTGTGTGTCTGGGGGCATATTCCATGGTCATTTGAGCTGAGATGCTCTAGCATTCTTTCTCTGTCAATAGTGGGAGAACTTCAGTGGGAAGGGCAATGAAAGGACTATGGGACTATTGGAACTATCAGAAGGGCATTGAAGGACTACCAGCACTGAAATGATTTTGCCTGCAATCTCACTGCAAAGTGTGTGTGGGTTCCTGCCTGAGTGAAAGCAGAGCCCAGGTTCTAACTTACACCCCCAGCTGGGTAACCTAGCATGGGCTCAAGACACCTCCAAACTGGGGTCAGATTTTTCTGTGTGGGTGGTAGGGAGGTTTGGGATAAAACCTGGGTAAAAGCCCAGGTCTGCTGTTCAGTGAAGACATTATCTTTAGCCTAGCTCTTCTGGAAGTTGTTTTCTTTGCAGAGATGGAGCAGGATTTTTCTGTTTACATGTCCCCTACTAGGGGAACAAACCAATCTGTAAATAGAAAACAACACTTTGTGAGTGTTAAGGAGGGCTTAGAATTCCAGTGAAATTGCCTTTAACTCTTTCTAAGGACCTCAGCATGCTTTGAGCATCCCATGTAAGGGACACATGAATATGAAAAATTCAGTGTAATTTAGTGTGGGGGTTTTCAATATGTCATTCTGTGCCAGGGAGAGGGATTACAGCCACATGGAAGGGGCAGGTGGTATCTCTTCTATCAGCATAGACACGCTAATGTATGCAGGGACTTTTATGGATTCTGTGATAACTGTCACTGGAGCCAATCCCCCCAGGCTTACTCAGGAGCATTTCAGCCATTGGCTACAGCTGGTTGAAAAATACTTTTGGGAAAATATTAATTTACAAAGGAAAAAAGGGTCTGTAATTTGCTGTGCAAAGATGCTCAGTACATTACAGAAAAAACAATAATTCCTGACAGTGCAGCTAAAATAATATGCTGTAAGATGTATTTATGACTTTTAGTTGTACCAGGCTGGAGACACAATGGCAAATTTGTACCAATCTTAAGAGTTCCCCACAATGCCTAAAGCAGTGATATTTCAAAGAAGCTTGAGGCCTCTTAGAAAGAAAACTGAAATAGGTCATGATGACCTTAACCTTTGAAGAAAATTCAAACTCATTCTGAGGAGCTGCAAGGCATTTTTTCCAGCACATGAAATTTGACCTCTTATCATTGTAGTCCGGTTTGCTTTACACAAACGCACATCCATAGATATACATATTCATGCCAAACACATGCTTCCGGTGTTACAAATAATATTCAGTTACTTACAAATCACAAACACATTTTTGTTGGCTGGAGTGCATTTCACACAAGACACAATCACGTAATACAGAACAAAATCTCATTTTAGCATAACTCCTTGTGGGGATTCTATAAACTGAGTAATGTTCACGTTTGGGTAAGTGGATTTAAAAATAGCTTCAAGAGAAGAATAGGCAGCCTTAACTATAGCTTTCCCTACCGGCAAAAGCTATAATAGAGCAATTTATTACTCCATAAGGCTTTTCTTGGAACTCAAGGTGTAGCAAAAGAAATGGGGAGCAGCCGGGGGAAAGTGGCTGCTTGTGGAGAATATGCAGTCATAAAAGGTCAAATTCTTTTATGATGTAAAATTGGAGTAACTCTCTGATTTAAATGGATTTAAACTGGTTTAATGATATCAGAATTTGGCCCAACAGATCAGACTTTAGGGGAAAGGAGTTTTTACTCCTTAAGTTAAATAAAGTGTTCAAAAATATGAAGCATGTAGGTTGGTGAAACATAAACAAACAAATATCATAATGTCACATACAATGGGTTAAACCAGCTTATATTTTTCTCCTCTGGACTCTTCTTTACATGGTCTTTTAAAGTAAATGGTCTTAAAGAGGCTTGTAAGAAAAGCAGGGTATTCATTTAGATGACCTACTAACATATACTCTAGGTCCTTTCTAACCCTAGGCTTCTGGCTTTGCTTCCATGAAAGCTTTATGGTTTAACTTTGCGTTTTCCTAATATGTTTAAAATTTAAACATATTTCTCTTTGCCATGCCTAACTGCAGGGCATCCCATTGCTGGCCAGCCCTTGTAATACAAGGGACATCATATCTGTCACTGGTAGAACAAAGAGAATATGCTTAAATAGGTCCACTGTAAAGCATCTCAAAGTGCATTGTGATAAAATTGCTTCTGCTACCACCTCATTCCCTTTTTACAAAGGGGAGAATTTTTCCTACCGAATGACTATTTATTACATTTGAATTTGTCAGGAATAAAAAAAATCTGCTCATCATTAAACATCTAGTACCATGTACAAGAAGAAATTTTAAAAATATCAACTCGTATCAGCTCCTATGCAAAACTCCTTAATTCATCCCACAGCCATCCTACTGAAGCAAAACAGATAACCTCAGACCATGCCTGAAGTTCCAGAAAGGTAAGGGGAGAAAATTCCAGGTGTGAGAGCCCTTCACCAAGGATTTCTAGTACCTAGGTCTCCAGAGCTCAAAATCTGGAGACTTTTAGCACGAGTATACCAGCTGCTATCAACTGCCTGACAGGTACATAAGAAGGAAAACAGTATTTAAGACACTGATCTGGCAAAAGCATCAGTATGGATGGGTGAGTCCCGTTGGCTTCAGTGATCTGTGTGAGCATAAGGATTGCCACAGTTGGATACTTTTGCAGGATGGGGATATGAAATAGCTAGGCATCAAACAAGTAAGGCTTTATATATACAAACTGACACCTTTGATTGCCTTTGATTGCGAAATGAACTGGAAGCTGATTCAGGGTTGAGAACAGGTGCAATACGTGCTATGCCACCAACACTTCTAAGTAAGTGAGCAGTCACATCCTGTACTAGCTGAAGCTTCCAAGAGGTTTTCAAAGGTAGTTCCATGTAAAGTTCATTTCACTAATCCAACCTGGAGGTCAGAGAGCTCTTAAAGGTCTGATGAAATGGAGCATGGAAAGGCGTTTTTGGAATTCTCTGCTATTTGAGAAATTGGGGTTGAAGATCCCTTCAGATTACAAATTCACAGCCAAATGGTGAGCACACACCCCCAGGCAGAGAAATAGAAAACACCCCAATATCTTCCAGAGGCTTCCACCTACCTCCTAATATCACCTCCGTCTTGCCTGAGCTTCAGTAAATTTTTCTCTCATTCAGGACCCTCTTGGCCAACCAGGGAAGCACCATTCAGGTCTGATGAAAAGAGACATGAGACATTACTATGCTGGCTGTCCTTAGTCCAAATCATCTCATTATCGGTCTTGGGGGCCTTCCATGCATGTTGAACAGTAGGGGTGTGTGATGGGGTGCACTACTGACACTGGCCCTGCAAGAGCTGAATTGGGCCAAGTGGGTCCAATCAGTCCATTAGGCTGCAATCTGGGAGAATTAAGCCTGGGAGGAAAGCCCTAATTAGGGGAGCTCACCTGTGTGGGAACAGGTGGGGGTTATATAAAGACAGAAGATTGCAAGCAAGGAGGCTGTAGGGAGGTAGTCTGCAGTCACTCCCGGGGGGGGAGGTGGGTGTGGGTGTGGGTGTTTGGAGGGCTATAGAGACAAGTAGCCCACTGTTGTTCCCTGGGATTTGAGAGGCTGGCAAACCCAGATGGAGGAAGGCCAGGAGGCAAGGAAAAGGCTCAGGGAAAGGTGGCTAGGTGCAGGAGGGAACTACACCTTGGCTACTGTTTAGAGAGTCCCTGAGCCAGAATCAGGAGTAGAGGGCATGCCTGGTTCCCCTACCAGCCACTGAGAGAGCCTCCTCCGTTTCCTCAAAAGTCCCTCAGGGGGTTCACAGAGTCCTGTCTCTGACGCCAATGGGGAGGCTGCCTTAGATGCAGGTGAGCAGGGACTTTGATACACATCCCCAGAAGGGGAAACCACACAGTGACCTGGCTGGAGAGGTGAGTCACAAAGAGGACAGTAAGGTTCCTGGAGTGAGAGAGAGACTGAGTGCAACTGTAGGAAGGCGTTCCAGCTGTTCAGAGCTAATTCCCAGAACGTCTAGGAGGAGGCGCCATCCTGGCGTGAGCAGAGCACCCCATCATAGAGTGATACAATGGAACCAAGTCATGCCCACACAAGAGAGCATTTGGGGAAGATGAGGAATTGCCCAGTCCCACTTTTAGGGATTTCTTCGGAAGGAACACATGGAACATTGCCAATCCATTGATTTCTATCAGTGTCTATAGGCAAGTAAACAAAATCTCCTGGTCAACAGTACTGAAGGCTACTATTGGTTCTAAAAAAAAATCACCTTTCACTGCCAAGAGAAGAAGATTATTGAAAATTATGCACAGCAAATATTTCATAAAAGAAACAGAAAAAGGAAGAAAAAAAGACTCCAAATAGTGCCAATGTCCACAACCGAACATTTTCCCTCCTAATGTCAAAATTTTAGATATTTTATTGAATAGAAACCTACCAACCAACCATCTCACAGATCTTTAAGTCCAGAAGAGACTATTATGATGATCTAGTCTGACCTTCTGCACAACACCAGGCATAGAGCATCACTCAGAGTTAGAACACCCAGAGAAGACATTCTCTGAAATCTGCCAAGGGCAGGACTGAAAATCAGATAAGGAGTAGAATTCCAGTTCAGTGGCTCCAGTAGATTGCCATAAGCTATTTCATGACATGTTTGAGGGAAACACTGGACTCTCCATTAAGGAGACATTGGCTTCCTCAAACAATAATAATTCCAATACATTCTGTGACACACACAAAAGGCATAACTCCAATCTTGCAATTTATAGGCTGCAGCTCTTCCAGCATGAGAATGTTTAGTGAGTAAAACCAGAACACTGTTGTAGTTGTGACACTGATAGCCAGATCAGGTCAGTGTCTCAGGACAATTCTCTGGTGTGCAAATGTCAAAGAAGTGTTAAGTGTACCAATTCATTTGTGTGTTGATATAATTCAAAGGAAGTGTGGTGGTGTTGTGCTTGCTTATCTGTAAACCTGTGGGTTGCTATCACATTACGTTATGTATGTCCCTATAATTAAATAACCGTAGATCAATGTGCGTGTATATTCAGGTGTTAGAATTTCATGAATACTAATGAACGATACTTGTATTGTTTTCATGTATCTATCCCTATTATAATGTCAGTCAATTGCATTATATATACACCACTGTAACTAAATTACTTTGAATGCAAAAGATGTAGAAGACTGACTTGAAAGCAAGGGTCATTGAGTTCAACAATGGGAATCCACAGACTGCTTGCATTGCATATTCTTCATCAAAGAAAGGACCCACATGGGTTAAGACACCTGTCAACTTGTCTTCTATGAGCAGGACTTATATATATACTGGTTTATAGGAATGATCCTGCATCTCTGGGCTGATGGCTTCTGACAGGGTGAATCCTGAGCAATTGGGTCCCCAAAGCCATTTTGAGTAGGCCTGAGAGACTTATGGAAAACTAGCAAATATGGACACTACATCTCTGCTATCATTTGGAATACAAACTTAGACTCACCTGTACTATATTTTACCTGCTTTAACTTCTCAATAACTAATTTCTTTTTCTTAGCTAATAAATCTTTAGTTCGTTTACTAGAGAAATTGGCTACAGCGTTGTCTTTGGCGTGAGATCAAGAGCACCACTGACGTGGAGTCAGTGACTGGCTCTTTGGGATCGGGAGTGACCTAATGTGTGGTGATTTTTGATGCTAATAAGCTTTTGCCACAAAATCCAGCTTGTCTGGATGGCAAGATACACTAGCGAGCCTAAGGGGGACTGTTTGTGACTCCATGGTAAAATAAATACAGTAATCCAGGAGCGCACAGTTGTTACTGGCTTGGTGAAATCTAAACATAGAATATACCACCAGTTTGGGGTGTCTGCCCTGTTTTCTGACAGTCTGACCTGAGATTGGTCCTCTCGCTTATGAGCCAATGCACACAGTGTGACAGTGGTCATGGCATGTTTTTTCATACAGTGGATGCATTTAAAGTTCAGTTTTAGGGAGAGTAAAAGTTTCAGAAATAATCTCTACACTAGAACCAATAATAGTTCTAGAACTGGAAGAAACTTTAAGTGCTCCCACTGTGTGTTAGGAATTGTGAAGCATTTTCCACCCCGATGTATTATAATAATATACCTTTCTTTCTAGACAAGTTTTTTTCTCTTTACATTTCTTTTAAATAATAAGATATTTGCAAGGATTGCTAAAGCATGGGCTTATTTACATAACCTCAGACTTTTTCCAGGTTGGGCAGACTTCAGTGGGAGTTTTGACTGAGCAATAACTACAAAATAACCCTGGATTTAGTTTAGTATGTCAAAGCAGTTTGAAGGACATAATCCTATCAAAGTCATACCAAAACCAGAAGGCAGGGGAAATTGGATGTACTGGGTAAAAGAAAGGCTTCTTATAAGTGTTAGTCAAGCCAGGGGGACATTATGGGATTAGATTTCTGGGTGATTATTTATTCATTCCATTGTATTGCAGTAGTGCCTAGAAGCCCCAGCTATGGATCAGAACCCCACTGTTCTGTACAAACACAGGACAAGACGACAGTCCTGCCCCAAAGAGTTTACAATCTAAGTATAAAATAAGAGGCAACTGGTAGATACAGGCAGAGAAATACAAAGAAACAATGAGATCATACTACTAAGCATGATAAGCAATAGTCTCAGCACGCCTGCTGCCTAACCAGTGTCCAATTTTTTGTAAGCTTCATGGCAAAGGAGATTCTTAAGAAAGATTTGAAGGAAGACAATGAGGTGGCTTTGTGGTTGTTCACAGGTCGCTCCTCCCATGCGAGAGGGGCAGCTTGGGAGAAGGCAAAAAGGTGCAGTTTGAAAACTAACAAGTGGGCGATGGAGGCTGGCATTATTGGCAGAGTGGAGCTGACATTTGGATAGCATATGAGAGAGAGGACGAGAACAGGCTGTGAAGCACCTTGAAAATGAAGACACTTGATGCAACGAAGGAAGGGAGAGTCTGTGGAGGGATGCAAAGAGTGATATGGTAAAAATGATTATCTTTGCAGCAGGCTTTTGAATGGATATGAGCGGGGCAAAATCAGATTTGTCAAGGCCAGAGAAGAGGATCTTGTGGTAATCAGGTTGCGAGCCTGGATGAGAATTTAGCTGTGGGAATGGTTAGGAAAGGTCATGTTTTAGAAATGATATGCAGAAAGTATTGACAAGATTTAGGCACAGTCTGAATGTGAGGATCTAGAGAAGTCTGAGTTCAAGAAAGACACCCAGGTTATGGGCTTGAGAGACAGGGAAGATGGTGGAGTTGTCCACAGTGACTGAGAAGGGAAGGCTTTGGGGGAAGGATTAGGAGTTCTGTTTTGGCTCTGTTGATCTCAAGCTGGCAGCCTTACTTTGCATGAGGAGATGTCAGATACAGGCCAAGACTTTACTCAGGATAGGAGACAGGTCTGGAGTAAAGATGTTGATCTGTGAGTTATCAGTTTATAAATGATTAAATTTGTGTTTGCAGATGAGATTACACCTTGTCTCTGGGTAGAGGGAGAAGAGAAGGACAAAGGTTGGACTGCAAAGAGCTTTACAGACATGGCATTTACAGACTTGAGAATTAAAGTGCCTGACCTATTTGATTATCGGATAACCCTTAAATCAATGCATATATGGGAAAGTACACTACATCCAGAAATCCAAAAACTCCGGAGACTGGTGGGAATCAAGTATTTCTTAAGTTTCTTCTGGCTGCTCACATGAGCACTGAGCTTTTGATGAACAACACTACATTCACTTTCTGAGAACTAAAAGCAGCAAACTGTGACACAGACACTCCTGTATTCCATGTATGCATGTAGCTGCACTCATGAACAGAGACATGTTAACTCTTTGTTAAGGATTTTCTCCTTAAACATTTTGGTTAGCATCGTTGCCAAAGAGCCAGTTACAAAACAGTTTCAATTTATCATAATGTAAACCAGTAACATTTCTCTATGTATTTTTGGTAATTAAAATGGCATTTGCAGCAGATAGAAATTTAAGTTTAAATGTAAATAGAAATTATTTGTTTGAGTGAGTATAGAAGGTCAAAATAGCATTGACGGTTTTTGCCTGGTGTTTGAATTACCTCCGAGACCTCTTTCCACTCAGCTTCCTAAGAACTCAGTTAGGACTCCAGAGTTTGTCACTCGGGTATTTTTATGTGGCATACACCAGTGCTACGCTGCGTTGATCAGACTCAAATGCAGTGAGGATGGATGCAGGGTACATAGGGTGACCATATTTCCGAAAGGGAAAATGGGACACCATGCAGGGCTGGCCCAAGCCACTCGCCTGTGCCCTGCCCTCCCACCCGTACATGGGGCTGACCCATGCCCTGCCCTGCCCTGCCCTCTCCACATGCAGGGCTTTTGTCCGAGCCCAGCCTGCTCCCTGCTTGGGGCTGGTGTCACTCCACACCCAAGCCCTGCTGTCCCCACTCCGCCCCGCATGCGGGACTGGCATCACCATTCACCTGATCCCTGCCTCCCTCCCGCCGTGTGGCTGGCATTGCTGCTCACCAGATCCCTGCTTCCCTCCCTATGCAGCTGCTGTTGCCGCTTGCTGGAGCGACATGACATAAGTTTCAGCAACAAAAGTGCTGGTGAGAGATGCTCTCCTGTCAACATAGCTACTGCCGCTCATTGGGGGCGGTTTAATTATGCCAATGGGAGAGGTCTCTCGCGTCAGCATAGAGCAGCTACACAGGAGACCTTAGAGCAGCAGTACAGCTGTGCCTCTGTAAGGTCTGTAGTGTAGACATAGCCTTAGTTAGCACAAACATTCTGTTTTCCGCATGGTGATTGTCCAAAGAATGAGGCCTCCCCCTATGTGTTTAATTACTCATGGCAAGCCAGGCCTACCAATAATCTACTATCTTTGTTTTTCTTTTTTATATTAGCATTTGTTTAATTTGCATCATATTTTTGTTTTTCTGTGCTTTTTTCCCCAAGATTATTGCCCATCAATTCATTCCCAGGACTACAGTAGATGTAATTAGTTGAACCACCATTAAGCTTAATTTTAAAGCACAAGCCAAGAGGTGCACACTCCCCTCCTCTGGTACAGCCCGCCAGGGTGTCTCCACTGTCTATACACTACTGTCCCCACTTTCCTGAGCTCAGCTATTAGTTGGGCAATGGGTACCGATTGCGCTGTTTTCCTTTATATCAAATCAGTGGTGTTAATGGACCCGGGAGGTATGGTGCAAAGAGATTGGTCACCAGAGACTCCCATTCAGTGCTGTCTGCCATGACATTTGTCACATTCTCCTTCATCTGCACACTTCGCCATAGGATATGGGTCCCAATCTGAGTCAGAGAGGTGAGGTGCAGGCTCCCCTGGCATTTGGTTGTCCCCACCAAAAAGTTGTGGTACCCCAGAGTGCATACTGTGTTCCTGAACCATACCACCTCCTTCACTCACACTCTCTCTCTCTCTCCCCCCCCCCCCCCAATACTTTAGGATTCCCCGTCCATCTAGGAGTAGCAATCATAATGAGCACAGTCAAATTATTAATTTTATGTGGTGCCCAAAGTCCAGGACCTTCTAGCTTTGCAAATTGTAAATTCCCCTGCATGCCCCCCAACATTCTTAATTCCCTTTTTCCACTAGTGTGGGCCACAAAGTGAGCTGTTTAACAATGATGGCCTTCCTACACCTGGTCCATCGTATAGAGCCATAACAATGTAAAACATTATCTTTTAAAATGAACAGCTAGTCCCAATGGACTCAATGAAAAGAGAAGATAGAGTTTTGGTTTTAACCATAAAATCATTTGGAAACGAATTAACAGCAGCAGTGATTAATTGCAGTGCTGTGCTTGGGATCAGAGGAAGAATTAGCTGGAGTCTATTCCCTTGCCACTGCCAACCTATACCCAAAACCACAGTGAAATTTCCACATTACTTTTTTTGTCTTACCATAAAAATAAGTTCTGCGAGTATACCTTAAGAAAAAATACTGATGTGTTGTTCCATCAAATATTTAAGTGTTTTATTATGTCAAGGGCTCAAGCTAGCAATGTCTGAATAGCATGTAAATTTAATTTTCAACTAGAACCATGCAGGTTTTGAATTACTGTATTTAAAATATCTTCCAGTTAACTTAATCTTTTCTTCAAGCTTTGTTCATTAGCTGCAAAGTATAGGGAATAGCATAGAAAACATAACATTATGATTCTGGGGAAATAAAGGTCTGATCCAAGGCCCAGTGAAGTCCAAGGGAGTCTTTTCACTCATTTCAATGGGCATTGGATCGGACCTAAGAAAATGTATATGGCAGTTTCTGTAGTAATACTTAGTGAGATGTAAACTCTCCTTTATATATTTATAATTCTAGCTCTTATATAGCACTTTTCACCAGTAGATCTCAAATCACTTCACAATCTTTAATGTAGTTATCCTTATGACAGCCTTATTTCCCCCCATTTTACAAATGGGGAAGTGAGGGGCTCAGAGGCTAGGTGACTTGCCCAAGGTCACTCGGAAATCTATGGGAAAACAGGGATTTGAACCCAAGTTTCCTACCTGCTAGGCTAGTATTTTAAAACTGGACCATTTAAACACTACTGGACAGCATGGAAGAAATATCAATTTGATCCATAAAAGATGTCCTTAAAGAGATCTTGTTAGAATTAACTGAGTTATGTTTAAAAAAAAAAAATACGGGCCAGGGAAAGTCACCTTCACATAGCAGGAATTCCCTTCAGTGACAGGAGCTAGCCAACTTAGTCAGCTTAGCCTGATCATGACAACGATCATGCTTAAGTCTTATTTAAGTTATTGGAGGGCATCCAACCCATTTATCTCTCTGGCCACAGGGAGTAGCAGGTTGCATTGCTGTCTGTGTCTCACTGCAACAGAGTATACCAAACACACTCATTCCTAGCTTCTTTAAAGTACATGGAATCTTAATGAGTCCATAGCTTTGCATTTTTCTTTCTTTGAACAAGGTATTGAATGCTATTTCTAAACTGCACAGACATACCATACACTATGAAACTGTGACAGACTTGCCTGTTCTGAAGCATTTTGTTTAAAACCAGACAGCACTTATCAGCCTGTGAAGTGCAATGGTGGGCAGTATTTATGCACAGTGCATGCCACTGGGACTCGTCTAAGAAACTGGAGCAGAGGAGTCGTTCCCTGCAGGAGTCATTGACAGTTTATAATGTAAGAAGTTATTTTACACGGATCAGATTTTCCTCTGATGTGACGATCCTGAAAGGTAACAGATGAATGAAGGAGGGTTAGGTTGAAATCTGAGCCCTGTTCAGCTTTCATGAACATGCTGTTAATACACATGGAAGGAAATACAGCAATATTATAGCACAACCAAAGGTATGCACAGATAGAGAACATGGGGCTGATTCTCCATTGCTCTGCACCTTGTGTAGTCATTTACCCATGTGCAGAATAGATGTAAACCATGATATGGTGACACTTCACACCCTCTTTACACTCAATTTGCACAAGTGTAAATGACCACACAAGGTGCAGAGCAGTGGAGGCTCAGACTCATATTGTATTTTGAGTTAAAGACCACAACTGTTGTGTGCCCTTGGGAGCAGAACTACTGTACTGCTAAGTGTGATGCTTTTACTGGTCTCTCCAGCACTCTGCCATGATTTACAAGGCAAAAAAGCTTGAGAGCTCCTTTTTAAGTGTCTGTTGGCGTGAGTGGCAAAATGGTTAGTCACCAACACATTCAGTATCACACAATCACTTTATGGTACTGCAGTGCACATGGTATAACAGTGCCAAGAATATCATGCTTTGGAAGAAAATCCTTCACATCCACGGACCTGAAGATATCCTTTGAAGGAGTGAGTATTTATAGCACTGGTATAAATAGTACAAGCCACTGTAGCTTCAGGGGGAATTAAAACTTAGGTTGAAATCCATTAGAATTTCACATTTGGACAAATTTGGTAAGCGGCAAAAGCAATTCTAACTTGTGTGCTTCTTAAATTTCCTTTTGTCATTGCATGCTGCAGGAAAGTATTTTTGCCTCAATAAGTTTTATCCTATTATAAATAGCCTTCACTTTCCACACTGAACCTTTACAGCTTGTCTTTAGTTTAGTGAGGGCTGGATCTAGAAAGTGATTTAGGTGCCTGACTGCCACTTTAGGTGCCTAAAATCCAAAATTTAGATCTTCACAACCCCTGTTCAGCTGCTGCTTAAACCTGTAGGCATCTGAGTTTCCACTGGTAAAGTTCCTGAAACTCCACATTTCTGCTGGTGGACATGCGCACAGCCGCTGAAGTCCTGATGCCACTGAGTTGCTTGGTGTCTAGCTCACACCTAAGCCCCAGTAGAATCCTCAAACTAGGCGTTCCCATGGCCCTCTCACCTGTGGGGCACCATCCGGTTAGTGTGGTCTGAGAGAACTTCCCAAATTGGGTTCTGCACAAAACAGCTGCTGAGAAGGAAGTGGTGGGGGGTGTCAGAGAAAGAGTTTAATAGATTCATAGATTCCAAGTCCATAAGGGACCACTATGTGAGAGTGACTGTAGCTTAGGGTACCTACCTGGAAGACCAGGCCCCACTCCAATAAATATTCAAGTATTTTATACAAAATAGAACAGCTTCAACAGCAGAGATTGATAGAAAGATACCCCAGAATACCCTTTAGATTTAGGGTACTTAGATAGCAGGTAGGAGACCCAGGTTCCAGTCCCTCCTCTGATTCAGAGGTGGAATTTGAATGCTGGTCTTCCACATCCCAGCTGAGTGTGCAAACCGCTGGACTCTTCAAACTGGCCTGGCTTAGGCATTGAAATCCAGGAGGAGGGTATTTTTCCCCATGCATTGTATGGGGAGCCTGGGGAGCTAGCTCATGGTTGTAGATTCCACTAGACAGCCGGGTGCCTAAACTCAGCATTGCAGCACCTAATAGTTAAGTCCCCTTTGTGGTTCTAGCTCATAATTTCTATCACAATGTTGAATGTTTCTTCTGTGTATTAGTGTGATATAAGAAATTGATGATCAAAATGAGTATGATCTAGAGTATCAATTATGTATCAGAAAAAGGATTACTTCCTACAGCAAAGAATTTCCAAAAACTGGAAAGATTCCAATTGACTTTAATGGGCGTTGAATCAGGCTCTAAATAAGTCTGACTAGTGTGGAAAAGGAAACAGACCTTAATTTAGTCTATCAATAATAAAATGCTGGAGAGAGTACAGATGTCTAATTGGAGATTCCAAACTGCTTCTTTCATTTTGTATTCACAAGAAGCAAGGGTAGATACTAAATGTATTCTGTTTGAAGGTTAACAATGTAACCAAATTATCCTGTAGATGCTAATTCTCTTTCACGTCTTGGGGCTTGTCTACATTACCCGCTGGATCGACGGACAGCAATCGATCCAGTGGGGGTGGATTTATTGTGTCTAGTCTAGAACAATTGATAGGGGAACTAGAAGTAGGTGGCAACCTGGGCAGCAGTGACCATGAGATGGTCGAGTTCAGGACCAATCTGATTGCTTTCTATGATGAGATAACTGGCTCTATGGATATGGGGAAAGTGGTGGACGTGATATATCTTGACTTTAGCAAAGCTTTTGATATGGTCTCCCACAGTATTCTTGCCAGCAAGTTAAAAAAGTATGGATTGGATGTATGGACTATAAGGTGGATAGAAAGCTGGCTAGGTCGTTGGGCTCAACAAGTAGTGATCAACGGCTCAATGTCTAGTTCCAGCCAATATCAAGCGGAGTGCCCCAGGGGTCGGTCCTGGGGCCAGTTTTGTTCAATATCTTCATTAATGATCTGGGTGATGGGATGGGTTGCACCCTCAGAAAGTTTGTGGATAATACTAAGATGGAGGGAGAGAGGTAGGTATGCTGGAGAGTAAAGATAGGGTCCAGAATGACCTAGAGAAATTGGAAGATTGGGCCAAAAGAAATCTGAGGTTCAACAAGGACAAGTGCAGAGTCCTGTACTTAGGACAGGAGAATCCCATGCATTGCTACAGGCTGGGGAACAACTGACTAAGTGGCAGTTTTGCAGAAAAGGACCTGGGGATTACAGTGGATGAGAAGCTGGATACAAGTCAACATTGTGCCCTTGTTGACAAGAAGGCTAATGGCATATTGGACTGCATAAGTAGGAGCGTTGCCAGCAGATCTAGGGAAGTGATTATTCCCCTCTATTCGGCGCTGGTGAGGCCACCTCTGGAGTATTGCATCCAGTGTTGGGTCCCCCCACTACAGAAAGGATGTGGACAAATTGGAGAGAGTCCAGCTGAGGGCAATAAAAATTATTAGGGGGCTGGGACACATGATTTATGAGGAGAGGCTGAGGGAACTGTGCTTATTTAGTCTGCAGAAAAGAAGAGTGAGGGGGTTTTGATAGCAGCCTTCAAGGGGGGGGGGGGCGGGGTTCCAAAGAGGATGGAGCTCGACTGTTCTCAGTGGTGGCAGATGATGATGGTCCCAAGTTGCAGTGGGGGAGGTCTAGGTTGGATATTAGGAAACACTATTTCACTAGGAGGGTGGCAAAGCACTGGAATGGGTTACCTAGGGAGGTGGTGGAATCTCCATCCTTAGAAGTTTTTAAGACCAGGCTTGACAAAGCCCTGGCTGGGATGACTTAGTTGGGGTTGGTGCTGCTTTGAGCAGGAGGTTGGACTAGATAACCGCCTAAGGTCCCTTCCAACCCTAATCTTCTATGATTCTTTTGATACTGGTTTGGTGAATCTAATTTTAGAGTAAACCGCCAGTTTTGGGGAATTATCTGCTCTGTTTTTTGCAGCCTGCCATGAATGTGTCATTCTCAGTGTCGCCTATCCAGGCACCCAGTCACAGGGAATTTTCAGTGAAAAATAGAAAATTTCCACAGAAGGCAGCCACTTTCTGCAAAAGAAACAAAGCAAAACAGAAAAAAAAAACACTCCCCCCCCCCCGCGCAATAGTTTAGCTGCAAACCCAACATTGTCTGTCAGTTTTTGATGGAAGAGCTTTGGACAGCCCTGCTACTAAGTAATAGTGAGCTTCTACCTCATTTGGAGGGAGACCTCAGGTGGAGATTTTCAAAGGAGCTTAAGTAATTAGGTACCTAAATCTCACTGAATTCCAAGGGGATTTGGGCATTTAGCTCCATTAGACTCTTCTGAAAATCTCAGTCTTAGTGTTTCAGGATTTCTGTACAATAATTTGTACAATACATTTCATCCCTTGTTTTAAATTTATTGCTACACCTTTCCATTTAGAAGGTTATTTTTCGTTATTCTGTGTGTGAAGACATGCTGATTTACATTTACCTCTGGAGTGTAACAACTCATTTATTACAATTAAGAAGATTAAAATAAGCACTTTAGCCCTGTTGAAAAATCTTGGTATAAATTTCTTTACTTTTTTTTTTTTTTGATAAATCAAAAGGTCCCAGAGGCTTTAAAAAGAGAACTAAGTATTGGCTTGTTTTAGTTTCAAGTAGGTGAAGATGAAAGGGGAAACAAATTCACCATTGGGCCTGACCTGTGTTTCAGAATGTTTTAGGCCTTCCCACTTGCAGGGCTGCAACAGTGCTCACACAAATTTGGTCCTGCTGCCTCTCCATCATTGCGCCTGACCTGCCATTGCGACCTGGTGTATGGGGGTGCTAGTACTCTTTGATGTTGAAATTGAGAAGTAGTGCCCTGAAAATATGGATATTAAAGTATATGCTTTAAAAAGTTTCCTATCTTAAAGTTAGACAGCAGGATCAAAGGGCTGATTTATTTAAAACAGAATTCCCTCTATTGGAATCAATGTATTAATAGCCCCCGGTTCCATCGAATTTACATAGGAAAGTCCTATTTTGTAAGGGAAGGGCTCCAAGCTAAATAAAAGTTGAGGGGCATGATTCAAAAAAGGTTGAGAACCCCTAGAGTAAGGCACTAACTCCCCCTGCTTATAATGCACCAGTGGTATTGTACCATGAGGAAAATTTCTTCCTGACATAAGCTGTGATGAATTTATGCCCTGAAGTATGAGGATAGTTAGCCCTTGTAATTTAATCTTAACTTGTGGAGCTGCAGATGCTATTCTCCTTTATAGATATGATTAGTCCATCTAAATCTCTCTCTCATCAATGGACAAAATCCATTCCTACTAGATTCCCAGTGCCTCCCGCTCTCCTGAATACATTTAAGGTATGACTACACTGCACATCCCTTTTGGTGGTATGTAGAATACATATGCTACATGTTCTCCTAGCACAAGTATAAATAGCAGTGTAAACCATGAGGAACTAGTTAAGCAAGTGGATTAAAGACATGAGTCGTGTGGGTAGTATCTGGCTATTTACCTTATATGGCTCATTACTCGCCCAACAGTGCATCCCCGTCTACACTGATATTTTTAGCAATGTATTGTCCCACAGTTGCCTCCCTGCTACTGGAGTCTTTCCTCACATCAGGGAAAGACTCTGGCAGCAGAGAGAGGCTCTGGCAACAGAGAGACAGTGGGGAAAACTCCTGCAGTTCCGCACTGCTATAACCTTTCCCCGCTGCAGGGACCTGCCAGAATCTTTCCCTGCCACAAGGAAAGACTCCAGGAGCTGGGCATGACCGTGGCAGTGGGGAGGCAGCAGGGAAAGGCTTTGGGAGTTCCCCATTTCCTCACCTTTCCAGAGCCGTTCACTGACACGTGTAGCTACACATTGCACCGAAGGTACAGCCTGCTTTTCACTGCAGCGTGTAGCTACCCCTACCCTACATGTTTCCACAAGAACTGTGCAGTAGCAGATAGCCTCAGACACTGAATAATGTTCTGCCTCTGAGTACAATTCCAATACAAGATATGGGTGGAATTTTCAAAGGTGCTTAGTCTTTGCTTAACTTTGCTCACACTGAAGTTAGTACAAAATGCTAAAATACCCATTGACTTCATTGGGAATAGACTCAGGCCAATGATTGCTTGCAGAAATACCACCCTTTAGCTTAAAAAGCGGATTGAGCATTCAGTGAATCAGCTGAAGCGTGTATGGGTGGAATTCTTAGAACAAAGGACAAGGGCTATACATTTACTGGGCGAAAGAAACAATGGGAGTGAAAAGGGAATTAGCAACAAAGCAAAAATAAATAAATGAAAACAAGAACGAGAGCAAACATTAGGACAGTTGTCTTCCTATTTCCAATGTTTCTGAGGCTTTGGAAGGGGTGACCCCAGTGGTCAGTTTAAAGAGTGCACGCATCAGTATCAGTTCTGGAAGGTCTTCAGACCCAGTGCTGCAACTGGGTATAGGAAGAGTCATGTGGTGAAGGTCATACACAGGAAAAAAAAGTCAATATAAAAGTGTGATGCCATGAGGAGAATTTCTCATAGGCACAAAGTTAATAAAACAGGATTTCTCTCTTTCAGAATTTAGATATTTGCTTGGGACTTTAAAGGCAATGTCCCAGCCTCAGGGGCTGTTCCTTAACCTAATTATCTGCATATAAACATCATGGCAAGGTCACCGCACAGTGTTCAGCACAGATGGAAACTAAGAGTATGTCTACACCGCAGTAAAATATCTGCAACTGGCCCATGTCAGCTGACTTGGGCTTGGGCTGCAGGGCTGTAAAACTGCAGTGTAGAGGTTTGGGATCCAGCCTGAGCCCAAATGTCTACGTTGGAGTTTTATAGCCCCACAGCCTGAGCCCTGTAGCTGGAGTCAGATGACACTATCTAGCTGTGGGTATTTTATTACAGTGTAGACATACCCTAAGGGACAAACCTGAGCAGTGTGAAAGTCAAGTCAGAGGCAAATGGATTAGCAGATTCTTAGAGGGAATAAAAATTGAATTACCAGAAGGAGGAGGGATGCTGCATCCCATTAGCCTTTTGTTTTCCTGTTGGAAATATGTCACTGTCTTGCCTGAGTCAGGAATGTGAATTGCTGATATGATTCAACCCCTAGTCAAGTGAAGGGGTATTGTAAAGGTGAGAATCAAGAAAGAGAAAATTTTATACTTCCTGTCTTCATTCTGGGCTCTGTTGGATCAATTGTGGAAATGAGTTCCAGAGATGAAGACTCTTAATGGAATATGTGCCCTTACTTTTAAAGGACCATGATTAATTCCTCTACTGATTAAAGCTGCTGTGGTATCACACGAGGGGAAAGGTCTTTCTGGAAGGCAGGACGCAATTGTTTAGGGCTTTATGAATGAATTCCAATATCCTGAATGCCACCCAGAAACTTACTGGAAACCAAGCACACTATGGGGCCCCAATGTAAAGTCCTCTGCAATGCAATGCTTTCTATACTAAAGGTGAAATGTGGCCTCCTTTTAGTCAGTGGGAGTTTTGCCATTAATTTCAATGAGGCCAGGATTTTATCCAATGTATTATTCTGAAGCATCTTGAAGTGTGACCCCCTATCAAGTGCATAGTAGTGGACCAAATATGAGGGGACAAAAGCAGGAATAACTATAGCAGGCCAATATTAAAAACAGATATTGTAGGCTCACTAAGGACAGCTGGGAAAAAAAGCATTGGAAAGTAAACTAGGTTGCCAGGATTTATTTGAAAGGCTACTTATTGCTGTGGGAAAAGTTTTAATGATCTTGCATAAAAGAGATGCTCAGACACTATGGAGTAACTTTTGTGGATGATGTGAGTCAATTTTACACCAAGACACTCTGATATTTGCCTTTGTGGAAATGCCAGCCTCTCACTGTACTGTCTGAATGAACTGAGATTTAAACCCTAGAAATCCGCTAACCCACTGTTTCATCTTCTTCATTTAAACCAACAACCTTTTTTGGGTTCATTTATTCTCTTACATCAGAGTATTAACCACTCAGTGTGTTCCAAAAGAAAACCCAATGTACATAGATTTCAAGAGCAGCCTTTCACAGCACATCTCCTTTGTTAGCTGCCATTCATGAAATCTGCCTCCCCTGCCATCTGCTAGGCTGTCTCGACAAAATGAATTTTATTTTGAAAGCAAATAAATAAAGAATGAAAATTGACAGTTTCTCCACAGCAGTCCAAGGGCACATTTATCCTCAGCAGAATTGATGATGCTGTATTAACATAGTGTGGAGAGCCAACCCAGTATTTACTGAAAGGAAAAAAAAGTGTTGCATGAAAGCACTCCAGGGTTACTGGTGACATTTGCTGCTTTCCTGCCCATCTCTGTAATTTTAAAACAGACAGTGTGCAAGTGTCCTGTATTCGTTATCCTAACTTATTCTTTAGCAGTCTGACTAGTAACCAGTGGCTAGAGAAATTTCTGAGTATTTGGATACAACAACAATAATAAAATAAGGATTGTTATACAAATATATCACACATCCTAATTCTGGGCAAGTGCCCACCATCCATTACATGAGTTCAGAGTTTGGGATACTGTTGGATTCCCAGTTAGTTGTTTGTTTGATCAGTTAGCAGCACTGACTGGGAGAGCCCTCCTTCATCTACATTTGGCCAGAAAGAAACTACCATTTCTGTTGGATGCAAGCTGTAGTCCACGCCTTTGATACCATGAGGTTATATTGCTGCCATGTGATCTTCAGGCCACACCTTAAACCGCATTTGGAGGCAGCAGCGTCTTTCTAAGCAGAGTTTCTCTCTGGGAGAATGTGATACCAGTGCTCTGTGACTTGCACTGTCTACCTATTGATTGCTAGGTGGATTTTTAGCTGTTGGCTTTAAGCTAGAAGTATGTACCTGCCCTGGTGCTTGTCCCCCTGTTAGATACTTGTGCAGTTGCCATCAGAAGAGGAGTTCTTCAGTTTAAGAGACAGGGCTGTAGTCACGATGTCCTTTGAATAGCCCTGAATTTTGGAATTTACTCCCATCTCAGTCCAAATAACAGAACTGTTGGCCATCAGAGAATATTCATAATCTTTGTCAGGGTTGTGTAGTGGAACCACAACCATTTGAGGCATTAAAACTGTTAGAAGCTGAAAGTCATGTTTTAAAACATTTTATAAATGAACTTCTGAGCTCTCTTACTGGCAGTGATTGGTTATCTTAGTTAATGATCTCAAACCTACCACGTTTTACTCATAAGAGTAGTCCCACTAAAGTCAACAACAGGTCTATTTGCATAGGTCCGTCGTTATGTCTCACTCTTTCCCCTTCCCCTCCATTCATACATTCTAGCAATGAAATGTTAGGCTCTGCAAACACTGACTCATGCTGATAGCCCCATTGGCTTCCAAGAGAATTCTGGTGTAAATAAGGATTTTCAGCACCAGGCTTTAAAATTGCCAAACAAATTAAAAGGGCACTCTTTCCCTTTATGAATTCTAGAGTTTGTTCCATCTAGAACTCTCTGAGAATTTGAGAAGCAAACTGAGACACAATGTGCTCATGTACGTGACAATAGTCAGAATGGATTTCCATATCACAGCTATTTCATAGCAATGCAAGTCAAGGGGGAAAAACCAAAGTTTGGGTATACTCCTATAAGTAATTTCTTTCAGGATAATTTAACAGACTTCTGTTTTGTGTGTGACCTCTTCTAGTGAGGCGGTGTGGCTCCCCGCCGCCCCAGAGAGGGACAAGCCCATCCGGGTGCTGGAATGGGCAGAGCTAGGGAGCTCTGAGCCCGCCCCTCAGAGGGTCAGGCGGCAACCTGGAAGTATAAAAGCTCACCCTCAGAGCTCACTGGGGGCCCAGCCGCTGGGGAGGCCAGACGCCTCCAGCCTGGCCTGTGACTGGGAAGCCCCAATGGCCCAAGGTGCACGCCAGGATTTGCCAGACCTGCCCTGCAGCCACTACCCGGAGGATTTGCCGGACCTGCCCTGTAGCCGCTACCCGTAGGAGTTCCGGACCTGCCCTGCGGCCGCTACCCTGAGGAACCCATGGTACTGGATGCCCCAGAGGACACTGCCTAGACCCAGGTACCCCAAGAGAGGGAATCAGAAAGTAGCCCAGGGGCAGCCGACTGTAGTCTGGCTGAGGCACTGCCAGAGCCTATGACAGTGTGTTGCGGCCAGGAGCCCCACTGACACAGCCACGGATCTTCTGCCACTGCTAAAGCCCCAGGCTGGGACGCAGTGGAGTGGGAGGGCCTGCGTCCCCACTGCCACCCAACTCGTGGGTGGCAGTCTCCCCCTCTCCCAGGTCCTTTAGAGGCCTGGGCCTGTTTGTTTGCTCAGCCCCTGCCTGACATCAACTGCCTTGGTTGCCCCGCCCTGACCCAGGGCCTGGGCCTATTTCTATATATTGTTTGCTGCTACTCAGCCCCTGCCAGAAGGCCTGAGCACCTGACTTATTGTTGCCCCGCCCTGACCTAGGGCCCGGCCGTACGGTGCTTGTTTCAGTTGCCGCAAAGGCCGCCAAGGGAGACTCCCGTGGCCGGACTAATTTCCCCAAGCATTATCTGTGTGTTGTGAGCCTGTGTGGCTCCCCGCCGCCTTGGAGAGGGTCGAGCCCCGGCTAGCCACTTTACACCTCTTTATCAACTACAGGCCTAATCCACAGACCACTGAAGTTAACAAAAAGACTCCTGTTGATTTCAATGGGTTTTTGATCAGGTCTCAACTACAGGCCAAGTAAAGGGAAGTCACAGGCAGTCCAGTGTGATTCAGGAGACCAGCTGTTGCTTCATTGGATCTTTTTCATCAGGTTGAAGATTTCAGCACGTTCAAGCCATGTGTACACTACAGAGTTAAGTTGACTTAAGTTACGTCGATGATCATAAACTGCTGTAATTAAATTACTTTTGCACGTCCACACAGTGCTCCTTGTGTCAGCAGAGTGCATCCACAGTTGGTGCTCTAGTTCTGACACAGAGAGCAGTGCATCTTGCACCACTGTGCAAATTGCTACCTTCTCCTGCTAGGAGTTCTGGGAATGGATCACTGTGCATCATGGGTATGGCATCACTGCCCCATGATGCAGTTTTCTCTGTCCCATAATTCCAAGGGCTTCTGACTGCATTTTGTACCATTTTTCAACTGCCCCTGTAAACTTTGTGCCCGGCATCTCTGCCTGAAAGCATGGATCCTGACAGTCTCATGATAAGTGTTATGAACACAACACAGCTAATCCTGCAGTATTTCATGAGCTGCGAAACTTAACAGGAATCCATGCTGCCTGCCCTGCTGTGTGCCATGGAAAGAAACAATTCAAGATTGATGTTGGCATTCATGGAGCAGCCACACATGGGTGGACTGTCGCTATTGGACTTGTGAAACAAGCACCTAGTGGTGGGATCGGATTGCGATGCAGGTCTGGGATGATGAGCAGTGGCTACGTAACTTTTGTATGCACAAAGTCACCTTCCTTGAACTGTGTGCAGAGCTTGCCCTTACCCTGCAGCACAAGGACAACAAAATGAGAGCTGCCCAAATGCTGGAAAAGTGAGTGGCAATTGCTGTGTGGATGCTGGCAACCGGTGAGTCGTGAATCAGTTTGGAGTTGGGAAGTTGACAGTGGGGGTTGTGGTGGTGCAAGCATGCAGGGCCATTAATCACCCCCTGCTACGAAGGACTGTGACTCTGAGAAGTGTGCAGGAAATAGTGGTTGGCTTTGCGGCAATGGGATTTCCTAACTGTGGTGGGGTGATAGATGGCACGCACATCCCTATTTTGGTCCCAGACCATATTGTGACAGAGTACATCAACAGAAAGGGTTACTTCTCTATGGTATTGAAGGCGCTGGTGGATCACCGGAGTTGTTTCACTGCCATTGACGTGGGGTGGTCAGGGAACATTCATGATGCATGCATCTTCAGGATCACTGGCCTGTATAGAAAGCTGAATGCAGGGACTTTATTTCCAGACCAGAAGATTCCAATAGGGGATGTGGAAATGCCCATAGTGATTCTGGGAGACCCAGCCTACCTCTTACTCCCGAGGATCATGAAGCCATACACCGGAAGCCTTGCCAGCAGCAAGGAGCACTTCAACAACATGCTCAGCAGCTACAGAATGATGTAGAATGTGTGTTTCACAGATTAAAGGGTCGCTGGTGCTGCCTTTTTTGGCAGGTTAGACTGCAATGAGGAAAATATTCCCATGGTCATAGCAGCCTGCTGTGCTCTGCATAACATTTGTGAAGCCAAGGCGGGGAAGTTCCTCAGGGGAGCACTAAGGTGGATTGACTGGCTGCTAATTTTGAGCAGCCAGACACTAGTGCTACTAGAGGGGATCAATGGGCGACTGGGAAGAAGGCTATCTGAATTAGGGAGGCTTTGAAACAGCATTTTGACCATGAGCCCCAGTAATGCGTCTTTCTATAATGAATTTAGCCAGGCATTTTGTTTACTTGCCACATTGAATGACCCTTGTAGTAATTCCTGCCTGAGCTTTAATTGTAGTCTGAAAACATGGCAATTGCCACTGTGTATGAATTTCTATTGCAACCACCACCTGTGTAGGTCACAAATAAAGAATCACTGTCTTTGGAAGCCTAACTTTTTATTAAACAGCAAAACAGAGATTAACATGTCTTACAAGGGACTTGACAGTGAGCAGCACTTTCTGAAGTGAAGATCTCTCAGCTGTGTGTAAATCCAGTTGTCATTATGGAAAATGTTCCTGTGGTGGAGAGCAAGGGGTTCTGCAATGGGCCAGGAATTTGAGAGGAATGTGTGTGGGGTGTTTGAGGAGGGCAAGGAAGGCAGCTGTGTATGGGCTGCTGGGGAAGTCAAGCACGCACGTGTTCCACCTGCAGCACAATCAGGGACCTCAACATCTCTGTTTAGTTCTCCATGAGCTTTATTACTCTCTCCTGACCCTGTATTATCCATGTGTGGCCCTGTCTCCTCTCCTGGTTATCCATTTCTAGTTTCTCATTTACTGTCTCCCTCCATGCTCTGTGCTCACTATCGGCCTGATCTGATGATAGCAGCACTTCATGAAACATGTCCTCCTTACTCCTCCTCCTCATTTGCCTCCTTATCTGACAGAGGTGCACCGCTACTGTGTAAGAGCTGGCCCTAAGGGCACATCCGTAGAAGCAAAAGAAACAATACACAGAGCCAGTATTGTGTGTGTGCACTCAATCTTGAATCATAAAAAAATCATGGCAGGCATGTACCACGGGGATGTGGGAGGTGGAGCAAGATGGGACAAAGCATCTGGATGGTTTCAGAAGGGGATCAGTACAAGTGCCTAGGGACAGTATTCTGAATACTGGCACAGTTTTCCACAGGCGGGGGGATCAAAGCTGAAATCACACTACTGAGGGTAACTGAAGATACAAGGGTACATCTCCTGCATGAGTGCAGCTTCAGATCAAGTCCGTATGGTGGTTGCCTGTGCTGCTTTGGTTCCTGCAGAAGCAATTGCCAATTGGTGCAGCAAAGTTTCCTACAAAGGGAGAAGAACCAAAGCAGCTCTTCCAAGGAAACTTCAGCAGAGAGTTGCAGAGTATCTGCAGGAAACATTCCTGGAGATCTCTATGAAGGATTTCAGTGTGTATTACCAAACTTTTCTGGAGGGCCCATACCGTGTAGCTGCACAAGAAGCAGATGCAAACAGTACCTAGTGTTGTTAATTTCGATCCCTTCTCCCACATGCACCATGTAACAATATAAAGGATCTCTCTACTTCATGTAACCATGCACTATCAAAGAAAACATGAGTACTTAATGGAGTTCCCCTCTCCTGCTTCAGGCACACCGGAACTGGAGTGCTGGGACTGGCTAGACCCCTCTGGAGTCAAAAAGAGGTCCTGGCTTGCCATACCACCAGATGTCCCTGATGCCTGTCCCACATCCTCCCCCAACTCTACCTCCTCATCCACCACTTCATCCTCAGGGTTGACTCTGCTGGATGCTGCCTCCAGTCCTGCCAAAGTATTGATAGGGCGCTTGGCCGTGGAGATGGGGTCACTGCTGAGGATGGTGTGCAGAGTGATGTTTGCCTTCCTTGCCTTTAGTACACCTGCCTCAGCTCCTTGATCCTAGCACAGCACTGCTGCACGTTCCTTTCATGCCCTTTCTCATCCATGCCATGAGCAATCTGTTCGTAGGTGTCAAAGTTCCTATGGTTGGAATGGAGGCGTGACTGGACAGCTTCCTCTCCCCAAAGACCCAACAGATCCAGCAACTCCAGTGTACTCCATGTGGAAGCCTGTTTGCTGTGGAAATCTGGCATGGTCAGTTGGGAAGATGCAATGTGAGCTGTCCACGCTGAGCAAACAGGATGTGGAATTTCAAAAATTTCCATGGCTTTAAAAGGGTAGGAGTGTATGCCTGTGTAGCTGGCTGCATGGCAGCAGAATAGAAACTGCTTACCAGAGTGGTCATGATGGGCATTGTAGGACACCTCCTGGAGGCCACTTAGGGTGACATAAGCAAGCACAGTGTCTACACTGACACTGCATCACTCCAACTTTGATGCAAAAAGCTCTGTGACACTCGTCGAGGTGGTTTTATTTTGTTGGCATAGCAGGAGAGTTAAATCCATGGGAGGAGCATTGTTGTGTGTACACCTCCACTGTTCTGTGGATGAAACCTGACTTTTTTGTTGTGTGTCGTTAAATTTTCAAACTATATTTGTGGATTTAAAATGCTGTTCCATAATATGCCTTACTAATTATATATGTTAAGGCTGTCCAAAGTTGAGTGCTTAAAAGGTTGGAAAGCTACTTTCAGCCCTCTTACCTAAAAGTGGCATTTGAGAGTAGGCCCTCACCATGGAGCTATAGAGATTCCTTCCAGGCAAACCTCTCGTCTGACTTCCATAACAGAAATTCATTATTCGTGGTGCACTTCAAGCACTTCTTGAAACTACTGAGACTTACACCATTAATTATGTAGTGAACAATGTTTCTGAGCTCCTTGATTACTGTTAGGAGAGAGTACTACACTGTAGTATATATTCTCTGTGTCTTATGCACACATGGCCTCACTCAATGATTTCTAGAAATGTATGGAAAGAATCTCAGGCCTATATTCTATGTAGTTAATGATTAGTAGATAAAATATTTTAACAAAACATACTATAAATTTAACTTTATTTTAAATTTAAGTTCTGTCAAATTTTTGCATCCTGTACAACTTCACTTAAGTCACTGGGGTTGCACAGGATATATGTCAGTACAGCATTTGTTCCACTCTGTTAGAAGTTCTGTTTAGCTCTCCTAGACAAATTGGAATCTTCTGAATATTCTGATCCTTGGATTACATTATCAGTTGCAAAATAAGCTACTGTCCTATGAAAAGAAAAGGAAACATTCTAAACAAAAATAAGCGGCTATCTATTTAACAAATATTAAAGTTAGCATCAGAACAGAAGACTTATATTGCACATATTCTCCTTTCTTTTTCTTTTGTATGGCTTAAAATCAGCAATGTTACTTGTCCAAGTCTAAATTGGCAATCCAGTTGATTGCCTGAGGTGATGCGGAGCAGATGGCAGAGATATCACCAGGCTATACTTGTTTGGGACATTAGTTGATTAGTCATTCCATAGTTTGAAGTCTGTTTCTGCAGTAACAGATTGGGTCTCAGTCCCCATTTAGGGAGGAAGTAGGTACCTCTTCCATATGATGATGCAGTTCAAAGTGGACCATATTTTCCCTGGGAATGAAACCACTGGATTCTTTGATTGGGTCGTTGATGAGATGTTTGTTTGGGATGTTGGCATCCTACCATCTTGCTTGCCATTGATCTTTGGGGGACAACCCCAAGTCTTTGAGCTCTTGCACTGCAAGCCAAAAAGGTTTCTGGATTTTGGTGGAAATCTCAATATGTTGTTTAGGTCTTCATATATTGGAACATCCTTGTCTTTCTGATACAATGAATTCTGAAGGATTATCAGGTTGCGATGAATTTGGGGTGAGTAGATGTGTGCCAATGTGGGAAGCCAGGGTTGTGCCATTGATTTTACTGTGCCAGTGTGAAGTTGAGAGTTGACAAGCTATGTGTGGGAGCTGTGTGTCCAGACAGATGAGTAGTACTCTGCAGTAGAGTAGACAAGAGCGAATGAAGATGTCCAGAGTTTTTGCATCAGCTCCCCAGGTCATTCCTGTCATTTTCTGAATGAGATTTACACATTTCTTGTAATAATGGTTGGTGCAGCTCTGGCCTGGTTGGAAATCCACTTGTTCGTTTGGTAACATTGTGTGAGGTTCTGCTCAGATTAGACCCCAGATCTGTGAGATGGCTGATGGCTCCGCGCTGCTATTCAGCAGCGCTGATAGGTTGTGTGTTATCATATAAACCTGTGGTTCTGTCAAAGAAGCTCTGGAAGAAATAATTTTTCTTGCAGGGCAACTCTTTCCATACCTGTTCAATCCAGGGCATCCCAACATCACTGAGTGAATCCAATTTGACATTTGTTGCCTTAGCAGATAACAAGGCAGCCCACAAGAAGATTGTCATCACCTGCATTTAAATGAAAATGTACAAAATGTGAACTCTCCTCCTACCCCAAGATGCTCAGAACTGTCAGCTTTGTTAAAATACTGGATTTTTGGATGGTTGGCTGGCTATCACACACAACTGAATGTGTTATATCTAACTTATAAAGAGCAACAGAATTGCTAGGTAAGCTGTCATATATGCCTGACCAAAAGAAAGTTATAAGAATATGCATTGTAACATAGCTGTCAGTCTCAGTGACATCTTAAATGCACCCTTGGTTGACAGTATCATAAACAGGCCAGATCTGAATCTACTTTTAGAATACTAAAATTTATTTTAACATACTTCACAACTCTCTTCATTTGAAGGATACAGCATAATGTATCTTGGGGCTAAGGGAATTCAGCCACTATTTTAGTTATCAGGAATTCATCTATCAATCAACCGACTTTTAGATCTTTCAATTCCCTTCCCCCACACCTAATTATGTAATAGTTAATAATGTTAGTTATTATTGTTAATATAGCATCCAAAAGCGCACTAGGCACTTTGCCAACATATAAAAAGCAAAAGGTCCCAGCCTAAGGCCTGGTCTACAAAAGAAAGCTGTACTGGTTTAACTAACAGTTTAGTATGGACATGCTTCCTCACATAAAGGGCTGTAACCTGGGTGTTATCTTTGACTTGACCCACTCTCCAGATCCTCACATTCAGGCTGTGTCTAAATCTTGCCAGTGCTTCCTGAATAACATCTCTAAGTTCTGGCCTTTCCGTATTATCTATGCAGCTAAGTTTCTTGTCCAGTCCCTCATCATCTTGTCTACTGCAACATCCTCCCCTCTGCCCTTGACAAATGCAATCTTACCTCACTTAGGTCCATTTGCTGCAAAGATTATTTTCTGAGTTCCTTGCTTTGACCATCTCACACCTTGTTTTTGTAACCCTCCACTTCTCCATCACATAAAACACAAATGACTTTATTTCTGAGACCCTTCATGGCCCGTCTCCATCCTATCTGTCATCTCTTGTATGCTGTGAGATGTTGGTCCCTGCCTCCACTCTGACAGTGTTGCCAGCCTTCATCGCCCACTTGTTACATTTTCAAACAAGCATCTTCATGCTTTCTCCCTTGCTGACGCTCATGCATGGGAGGAGGTCTCAGGAAACATCCAGGAAACAACCGCATTGTCCTCCTTCAAAGCCCTCTTTTGCTATAACACCTAAAACTCAACATTGGCTAGCAGCTGATGTGCTGTGACCATGGCTTTTCATGCTGATTGATATTATTTCATTGTATCCTTGTACTTTCCCCTGTATGGTATCTCTTGTCTTATACTTAAGAGTCCCTACCCTGAGGAGCTTACATTCTGTTTGGACAGTATCCGACATAAATGGGTCCAGATCTATGATAGGGTCCCCGTGGTCTCCTGCAATACTATACTTATACTACCACTGCCAATATTAAATAATAAATAAGGTGTGATTTTAAACTGATTTTGTTAAACCAGTGCTTAAGTTTTTTAGGAACAGGTTTAAGCTAAACCAAAATAATCCACTTTTAAAGTGAAATCAGAATATCCATGCGGGGACTTGCACCAATTTAACAAATGTTTTTAAATCTGTGCAGCTTTCTCATGTAGACAATGCTTAAGAAGACCTTACACACAGACAAAGCAACATCTCTTGTTATAGCTTTGCAACCAGTTCCAATGAGAAATTAGATTGTGGTATTCATTGCCATGGGAAGTCAAGGGCAAAAATCAAAAGAATACAACACTTATATGGATAACAACAATATCTAGAGTGATAAATAGTTGATGCTGACAAAAAATTTGGAAAGGATGTTAAACCTCATGCTTCAGGGTTTAAGCTGACCTCTAACTATTAGAGATCAGGCGAGATCTAAGGCGAGAGAGTCAGTATATCCCATATCTGCCTATTGTGGGGTTTCTTGCACTTTCCCCTAAAGCATTTGGTGCTAGCCCCTGTCAGACAGAATACTCGACTAGATGGACTTTGGATGTGATCCAGTATTGCAATTCCTGTATCCAGACACAATCTAGCCCTCTGTTTGTAGAAAACCTCCCATTTATAAGTGTTATTTTGCAAATATAAAATCTGCAAAAGTGTTTTGTACTTTCTCCGAGCTTGGGCCTACAAGGACATGAAAGGCTGAATCCTAGCTAGTTTCACTGTTCTGTAATCAAGGGGGTGTTCTGTGTGTCAAAAAAATCTTCCTACTTTCACTGTTGGCAAATATTCACTTAGCCTTGTTGTTTTCCATAGAAAAAATATGAATGAAAAGGCCAAATTTTCACTTTACGCTAATCTGGTTGAACCATTAATCTCAACCAAATATATTAGAGGTGAACATTTTTCATACAGTTTAACCTTTAAGTAAAGTATAGCAAGACTGACTTTTTCTATACAACTGTAGTATATTAAAATATTTTGTTGCTAACTGGAAATTTGACAAGGTCTTCTGCACCAGGTAAATTTAGCCCACCTAATATATGACAGCTATCTGTACTTATTTTCATTAAGCGTGATCTAGAAATAGTATCTACAACAATGTGAGAATTAAAATGTAAAATGTGGAAGCTTTGAGATAATTACAAACTCTTCCCTTTTAGAGGACTTTCTTCTTGATGAAGTTGTATTTTTTGGTAGACTTATAGCTATAAATAGAACACTGCTGATCTGACTTTATAAATGTAACATGACCAGCATGTATTAATAGAAATGTTCTGTTATTCCATGCAAAACTCTAAAATCACCACTCAAAATTCAGAAAATCTAGAGTTAAGGTTGAAAGTTAAACTTCACTCTGCCCCTCATATTTAAAGTATGGTATCTATATATCCGTTGTAAATCAACTATAAAATGCAGTGTTACAGATATTAAATTACAATAAGTACATGCCTTCTTCAAACTTAACTTGATTTCCAAATCTCAATCAGATCAACAAAATAAGTCAAATTTGAAGAAATTTGGGTTCAATGTTGTTTCAGTTACTTAAAGCTGAAGTGATTTTTTTCATATCAAATCAAACTCAACCACCTGGCGAAATAAACGAGGTAGAGCAGAGACACTTTGACCAGATTGTATTTAAACCTCTTCCCTCACCTGAGTGTAGTAGATATGGTTAGGATACTTTTGGTTTATTCAGACTTAGAATTAGCCAGAGAGCAAAGACACTAGGAGTCTGTGAGGGTCGTCTCTCCAAGGGCTGCTTTATTAACTCTTTTCGGAGTGTTTGTGGCTTATCTTTTCTCAAACCTTTTGGATTGTTTGACTACTTTGGGAAATACATTTAGGGCAGGTCTACACTCAGAACACTGCAGCTGGTGTAGCTGAGCTGCTGTAGCATTTCAGTGAAGAAGCTACCTACACTGACGGAAGAGATTCTTCCATCGGCATAGGCACTCCACCTCCCCAAAAGGCGGTAGCTATGTCGAGGGGAGAAGCCCTCCCGTTGACCACATTGTCTACATTGGGGGTTAGGTCGGTATAACGACATTGCTCAAGGATGTGGATTTTGAACAGCCTTTAGCGACCCAGTTATACTGACAAGTTTATAGTGTAGGCCAAGCCTTAGTCAAGTATCCTGTTTGCCTGATGCAGCCCAGGATAGCAATCCAAAAACACAAAAAAATGAAGCAAGACATGCAGCTAGGTTCTCAATCAAAACATGTAAAATCATGAACCAGTTAGGTCAGCAATAGCTTGAAGAAAACGTAACAGTTTGAACAGCACATGTGTAGCAGAGGGTCCTGAGTAGCTGCACACAGCCAACACTATTCACGCACGTGCGCACACACGCACACCAGTCATCACAATTTCCTTCCCTTCTCCCCCAAGAGTTCATCAGTACCTCACTTCAGTCCCTGGAAAAATCATGGAGCATATCCTCAAGGAATTCATTTTGAAGCACTTGGTGGAGAGGAAGGTGATCAGGAACAGTCAACATGGATTCATCAAGGGCAAGTCCTGCCTGACCAACCTGATTGCCTTCTATGATGAGATAACTGGCTCTGTGGATATGGGGAAGGTGGTGGACGTGATATATCTTGACTTTAGCAAAGCTTTTGATACCATCTCCCACAGTATTCTTGCCAGCAAGTTAAAAAAGTATGGATTAGCTGTATGGACTATAAGGTGGATAGAAAGCTGGCTAGGTCGTTGGGCTCAACGAGTAGTGATCAACGGCTCAATGTCTAGTTGGCAGCCAGTATCAAGCGGAGTGCCCCAGGGGTCGGTCCTGGGGCCAGTTTTGTTCAATATCTTCATTAATGATCTGGGTGATGGGATGGGTTGCACCCTCAGAAAGCTTGCAGATGATACTAAGATGGGGAGAGAGGTAGGTATGCTGGAGAGTAAAGATAGGGTCCAGAATGACCTAGAGAAATTGGAAGATTGGGCCAAAAGAAATCTGAGGTTCAACCAGGACAAGTGCAGAGTCCTGCACTTAGGACAGGAGAATCCCATGCATTGCTACAGGCTAGGGACCAACTGACTAAGTGGCAGTTCTGCAGAAAAGGACCTGGGGATTACAGTGGACGAGAAGCTGGATGTGAGTCCAGTGGAGGGCAACAAAAATGATTAGGGGACTGGGGCACATGACTTACAAGGAGAGGCTGAGGGAAGTGGCCTTATTTAGTCTGCAGAAGAAAAGAGCGAGGGGAGATTTGATAGCAGCCTTCAACTACCTGAAGGGGGTTTCCAAAGAGGATGGTGCTAGGTTGTTTTCAGTGGTGGCAGATAACTGAATAAGGAGCAATGGTCTCAAGTTGCAGTGGGGGAGGTCTAGGTTGGATATTAGGAAAAAGTATTTCACTAGGAGGGTGGTGAAGCACTGGAATGGGTTATCTAGTGGTGGAATGTCCATCCTTAGAGGTTTTTATGACGTGGCTTGACAAAGCCCTGGCTGGGATGATTTAGTTGGTGTTGGTGCTGCTTTGAGCAGGGGGTTGGACTGGATGGCCTCCTGAGGTCTCTTCTGACCCTGTCTTCTATGATTCTATACCTGGCTGGAGGCACCAGGTGATCTAAGGGCCTTAGATTATACCTCTGATTCAGCTCAAGAGGTGGTTGTGGTTGCTGTAGCTCAACTGCCTAATCATATACAGGAAGAGCATCCTCTTCCCTATTTGTTTCCCTTTCAGTAGACAGTATATCTCACTGGTTTAACAATGCATTCTCCTTGTGGTAAACACTTGTCACACTTAGGGTGACCAGATGTCCTGATTTTATAGCGACAGTTCCGATTTTGGGGTCTTTTTTTATATAGGTTCCTATTACCCACCACCCCCGTCCCGATTTTTCACATTTTCTGTCTGGTCACCCTAGTCATACTCCATATCCAGCAGCCTGCAGTGTCATGCTATCGAAAATGTTTCCACATCCTTGCCTAGCATACACTGCTTGTCCAGGATAGAACACCTGGAGTCCTGCGTGGATATGCTTGTTGAAATCTCATATTCCATAATCAGATCAGTCGGCTTTGAGGACAGCAAAGGGGTGGGCTGAGCCTTTTCCATCAGCATATAAAACTTGTGCATAGGTCAGCTGACGAACTGAAAGAATGGGTTATTTTCCAACACTTTCATGAGGCATACTTTGAATAGACTACAAAGCAAGACTTAATGCAATAGGGAAGGGTGTATCTCAGTGTTTATCCAGTTTGCAAACTTATCTTTCTTCAGATTCCCATGCAGTGACTCCACTATCCCATTTCCTTGGGGATGGTACAGAGCGGATTTATAATGTACTGTACCAATACTTGTCAGAAAGCCTTCAAACCCTCTTGATACAAAAGGTGCCCCATTGTCTGAAACAAGGCTCTCTGATAGGCCAAACAGAGTGAATGAAGTGGTTAGACAAGAAATGAGCTCCTTTGAGGTGCCTTGTGAAATTATTAATGTAAAGGGGTAAAATGAATAATAGTCTGTAAGAGACAGCAGTGTGTAACCATGCACTGTAATCAAGGAGCCAGTAACATCCACTGCAATTCTCTGCCATGGTCTGTCTATGACTACCAGTTACAAAGGGACTGGAGGAACAGTGGTTGTATGCAGTGTGCAGACTGGACATACCTTTACATGATGCTCAATGTCTCAGTGCAGCCCTGGTCCCCAAACACAGCTGTGCAGAAGTTTCTTCATCTTCATAACTCCCAATTGTCTTTCATGAGAAAACATCCAGGACTGCTTATCACAACACTGTTGGAATGATCATCTGGGTGGGTTCATCTGCATAAGAGAGGTCGAGTAGCACGTCTTCACTGTGAGCTCAGAACAAATTTTGTAGCATGTAGACACAGTTTTCTTAAGGACTGGGTCCATCCAACCCGCTTATAGAGTACGTCACCTTTTGCAGTTCAGCATCTTGAAAATTAATATTTGATTAATGACTGTTTCTTGGAGCCGCCAGTCCTGGAACTCACAAGGGGAGAAGCAATTTTTGATTTAGTTCTAAGTGGCACACAGGATCTGGTCCAAGAGGTGATTGTAGCTGAACCGCTTGGTAATAGCGACCATAATGTAATTAAATTTAATATCCTTACAGGGGAAAAATACCAAAGAAACCCACTACATTTAACTTCAAAAAGGGGAGTGACACAAAAATGAGGAAGCTAGTTAAACAGAAATTAATGGGAACAGTCAAAAAAGTGAAATGCCTGAAAGCAGAATTGAATCTTTTAAAAACCACCATAATAGAGGCCATGGGCGATGGGTATATTAGACCAGGGAAGGCTAAGCTGACTTGTCACCGGACACTTGAAGGGCTGCAGTGGCCCTGCCCCTTCCCTGACTCTGAGGCCTCCATTGCCTGCTGCTCCCTGCCCCCCCCCCCCCCCCCCCCGAAGTCCCTGCTGCTAGCTCTTCTTGGGACGGGGAGCGAGGAGGGATGCAGCAAGCCAGTGAGTGGGCGGTGGACAGGCAGGGGTGTCTGGTAAGGGAGTGCGGCAGCTCAGCCAGGCACTGGGGCTGTCCCAGTGCAGGTCATTTGGGGGACTGGTGGCCAGGGAGTGGCGGCAGCTCAGTTGGGGGGGCCTTCGGGGCAGAGGCGGGGGGGGGGGGGCGGCAGTGGCTTGGCCCGCGCTTGTGCGGGGGGCCTTGATCCAGTGTTGGGGCCAGCCTAGTGTTTGGGGAGCTGGCGGCCCAGCGCTGGAGCTGGCCTGACTTGGCTGGGGAGGGCCTTCAGGGGTATGGGGGCTGGTGGCTCGTGGCTCAGCCCAGTGCTTGGGGAGGGGGGACGGTGGCTTGGCTGGGGTGGGGGGGTATAGGGGGCGGGAGGCTCAGCCTGCGCTCGGGGGGAGGGGGCTCGGCTTAGCTTTGGGGCCGGTCTGGCAGCCCTATGTAGCTGGGGTAGGTGGGCGGGCCAGGGCTCCTCTGGTTGTGGGGGGGGCTCTTATTGCTCCTCCTGTAAGGAGTGGTGGTTTTGGGTCTCTGGCGTGTGGGAGAGGGGCCTCCGGAGGAATGGGCAGGGCCAGCAGGTTAGCCTCCCCCAGGGCTGGATTACCCAATAGGCAGACTAAGCACGTACTTAGGGCATCAGCAAAGCAGGGGTCACAAAAAATTTTTTGAAAAAATTTGATATTTAAAAAAAAAGCATTGAAATAGTCATCATGGGAAAAAATCAGAACTTTCTTAGACTTCCTTACACTCCACTACCCACTCTTCCCCCGTTTTCTGTTCTCTCTTTATTACTTATCCCCACCTAAACCAAGGGGGCATCCTACTCACATAGATCAAAATAATGCGAGGAAATCCGATCCTGTCATGTATTGCAATAAATTTGTTTTATTATTGATATATTCTTTTGAGTTATATGTACTTGATTCGTTTTCTTTCATTATATATATGACACACACTATTTTTGTGTGTGTGTATGTTGTGTAATTTCACATACCTACTTACTATGCTATAATTGATACACTTGAAGCTCATATGAAGAGGAGAAGTGAAGTCTACAAAGTAGTATCAAGTAGATTCTTTTCTAAAACGATATGGACTTATCTGACGAACAATATTCACAAGGTTCCCAAAAGCTAGTTGACTCATATCCTGTTGACTTGAACATGAATCTCTGTGGAGAAGTTCGGCAGTTCCACGGTTATATGCGCGCAAAGTTTAATGAAACAGGAAAAATGAAATTCAGTCACATTGATCTTCATGACACAATACTGAAAGATGGAATACAATGAGTATTTCCAAATGTAGAGATCACACTATGTATTTTTCTAACATTGATGATTACTAACTGCTCTGCAGAATGCTCTTTTTCTCAGCTGAAAAGAATAAAAAACCCTCAGAGAACAACAGACTTGATTCACTTTCCCTATTGTGAATGGAAGCGGACATGCTTCATCGAGTCAGCTTCGATGAACTTATCCAGAATTTTGCAATCAGAAAATCTAGAAAGAAGCTATTTTAATTTCAGTGTACATGTAAGTTTGTCATTTCAAAAAAATAAAAATTTTACAGGATAGTATTGTTTTTATTTTGAATTACATATGGGGGGACACTATAATCTTTTTAGTGCTTAGGGCCTCTAAAGGTCTTAATCTGGCCCTAGCCAGAACGGGGGTTTACCTGCCACCCATGATAGAGGCTCAAAATATATGTATACAGCTAACTTAAAAAAACAAACAAAACAGCAAGAGAACTAACAACAACAAAATGCCACTATGGCTAAACAGCAGAGTAAATGAGGTGGTTAGAGACAAAGGCATCCTTTAAAAATTGGAAGTCAAAACCTCATCAGGATAATAGAAAGGATAATAAACTTTGGCTAGTCAAGTGTAAAGGTATAATTAGGCAGGCCAAAAAAGAATTTGAAGAGCAACTAGCAAAAGACACAAAAACTAACAGCATAATTTTTTAAAGCAGGAACTCTGGCAAACAGTGTGTGTGACTACCAGAAGATCATGGTGCTAAAGGAGCACTCAGTGAAGACAAGGCTGTTGAGGAGAAGCTAAATGAATTCTTTGCATCAGTCTTCACTGCAGAGGATGTGAGGGAGATTCCCGTACCTGAGCCGTTCTTTTTAGGTGACAGATCTAAGGAACTGTCTCATATTGAGGTGTGACTAGAGGAGGTTTAGAAACAAATGGATAAATTTAACAGTAATAACTCACCATGATCAGATGGTATTCACCCAAGAGCTCTGAAGGAACTCGGATGAAATTGCAGAACTACTAATTTTGATAAGTAACCAGTTGCTTAAATCAGTTTTTGTACCAGATGAACTGACAGAGAATTAATGTGACACTGATTTTAAAAAAAGGGTTCCAGAGGTGATCCTGACAATTATAGTCTGGTAAGCCTACTTTCCGTATCTGGCAAACTGGTTGAAACATTAGTTAAAGAACACAATTATCAGACACACAGATGGACAGAATATGTTGAGGAAGTGTCGGCATGGCTTTTGTAAAGGGAAATCATGCCTCACCAATCTACTAGAATTCTTTGAGGGATCAACAAAACGTGGAAAAGGATGATCCAGTTGATATAGTGTGTGTGGATTTTCAGAAAGCCTGTGACAGGGTCCCTCACCAAAGGCTCTTAAGCAAAGTAAGGAGTCATAGAATAAGAGGGAAGGTCCTCTCATGGTTGAGTAATGGGCTAAAAGATAGGACACCAAAGGTAGGAATAAATTATAAGTTTTCACAGTGAAAAAAGGTAAATAACTGGGTCCCACAAGGATCTGTACGGGGACCAGTGTTGTTCAACATATTAATAAATTACCTGGAAAAATGGGTAAACAGTGAGGTGGCAAAGTTTTCACACAATACAAAATTACCAAAGATAGTTAGTCCAAAGCAGACTGTGAAGAGTTACAAAGGGATCTCACAAAACTGGGGAACAAAATGGCAGATGAAATTCAATGTTGATAAATGCAAAGTAATGCTAATTGGAAAACATAATCCCAACTATACATACAAAATGATGGGGTCTAAATTAGCTCACAGAGGAAAGATCTTGGAGTCACTGTGAATAGTTCTCTGAAAACATCTGCTCAATGTACAGCTGCAGTCAAGAAAGCTAACATAATATTAGGAATCATTTGGAAAATGATAGATAGGAAGACAGAAAATGTCATAATGTCACTATACAAATCCATGGTACCTTGAACACTGTGCGCAGTCCTGGTCGCTTCAGCTCAAAAAAGGTATGTTAGAATTGGAAAAAGTACAGAGAAGGGCAACAAAAATGGTTGGGTGGCGGGGTGGAACGGTTTCTATCTGAGGAGAGATTTAAAAAAAATTCGGACTGTTCAGTTTAGAAAATAGACAACTAAGGGGGTATATGACACAAGTCTAGAAAAATCAAGAATGCTGTGGAGAAAGCGAATAAGGAAGTGTTGTTTACCCCTTCACACAACCCCAATGAAATTAATAGGCAGCAGGTTTAAAACAAACATAAGGAAATACTTCTTCACAATCTGTTGAACTCATTGCCAGGGATTTCTATGAAGCCCAAAAGTATAACTGGGTTAAAAAAAGAATAAGCTATATTCATATAGGATAAGTCCATCAATGGCTATTATCCAAGATGGTCAGGGATGCTCCCCCATGCTCTTGGTGTCCCTAAACCTCTGATTGCCAGAAGCTGGGACTGGGATGACAGCAGAGGGATCACTCTATAAATTGCCCTGTTCTGTTCACTCCCGCTGAAGCATCTATTAACAGCCACTGTGGGAAGACAGGATACTGGGCTAGGTGGACCATTGTTCTGACCCAGTATAGCCATTCGTATGCTCTTATATTATGAGAGGGCAGACTGCTAATGCCAAAGTTGATTGGCATCTGTCAAGGTTCCTCCCCCACTCTGAACGCTAGGGTACAGATGTGGGGACCTGCATGAAAAACCTCCTAAGCTTATCTTTACCAGCTTAGGTCAAAACTTCCCCAAGGTACAAAATATTCCACCCTTTGTCCTTGGGTTGGCCACTACCACCACCAAACTAATACTGATTACTGGGGAAGAGCTGTTTGGAAACGTCTTTCCCCCCAAAATACTTCCCAAAACCTTGCACCCCACTTCCTGGACAAGGTTTGGTAAAAAGCCTCACCAATTTGCCTAGGTGACTACAGACCCAGACCCTTGGATCTTAAGAACAATGAACAATCCTTCCAACACTTGCACCCCCCCTTTCCTGGGAAATGTTGGATAAAAAGCCTCACCAATTTGCATAGGTGACCACAGACCCAAACCCTTGGATCTGAGAACAATGAAAAAACATTCAGTTTTCTTACAAGAAGACTTTTAATAGAAATAGAAGTAAATAGAAGTAAAGAAATCACCGCTGTAAAATCAGGATAGTAGATACCTTACACGGTAATTAGATTCAAAACATAGAGAACCCCTCTAGGCAAAACCTTAAGTTACAAAAAAGATACACAGACAGAAATAGTTATTCTATTCAGCACAATTCTTTTCTCAGCCATTTAAAGAAATCATAATCTAACGCATACCTAGCTAGATTACTTACTAAAAGTTCTAAGACTCCATTCCTGGTCTATCTCCGGCAAAGACAGCATATAGACAGACACACAGACCCTTTGTTCCTCTCCCTCCTCCCAGCTTTTGAAAGTATCTTGTCTCCTCATTGGTCATTTTGGTCAGGTGCCAGCGAAGTTACCTTTAGCTTCTTAACCCTTTACAGGTGAGAGGAGTTTTCCTCTGGCCAGGAGGGATTTTAAAGGGGTTTACCCTTCCCTTTATATTTATGACAGCATCTCTTTCAGTAAAAAAAAAAACATATGGTGTATGCGGTTTCTTAAATGACAGAGCCAACCCAGCCAAATTTATTGAAAGAGTAACAGCAAGTAAATTATATCTTTCTTTGACATGAATCAGATCAAAGTCATACTGCTGCAACTGAATAATCCTCTTCTGCAGCCTCACATGCAGAATGTCAATGGCCTTATGACAGAGACCCAGAATAGGCAAATGATCTGTTTCCAAGGTGAAATGTCTTCTGATGTTGAAGCGTACAATAGTAAAAACCTTTGCCAAGAACTCTAGCTCAATCTGGGAATCACTTCTGTTGGGCTGAGAGTCTGGGGTGCCAAGATAATTGGCCTGTGATGACTGGTGTGTGTGTTGCCTGCCACCTATGTATTGAATTAGGCCAAGGAACCTCACTTCAGTTTTGCTGATCTTTATCTGCATACAAAGAATCACAGACTGGTGCTGACTGTTGTATTTGAACCCCAATTGCCTCAGGACCTTGGTACAAGTTTTTGTCAGACATGGGCTAGTGGTAATGTAATGTATTGGCTTTGTGTGTACAAGTTGTTAGAGAGCTTATTCCTTCACTCTCCCACTTCCCTGGTCCTTCTCGCATGAACAGAGAGCAACAATACCCGAAGTCTAAAGGTGCAAACAATTCGATGTTTATCGGGGTGAACTTCCAGCAAGCTTAAATCCAAGTTCCTTTTTCCTTATTTTCGAATCCCAACTTAGTTCCTGTTTGCCCCTAATTTATATAGTAATATTCTTAGCTATACTTTAACCAATCATTCTACTGAAATTTAACTAACCAATCCTAACCTATTGTAACATGATTAGCTAACCAATTATATCCCACCACCTTAATTAGTTTACACCCAGCAAAATTAATTATACAGCAGACAGAAACAATCACAGAACCAGACAGAGACCATGCAAATAAACAATAGAAAAGAGGGAACTATAATAACAAAACAATACAGAAGTGAGGATTTCACAACTACATCTATAAAGACATAAGGGTTTCCCAGCTGTGTCTATTGATAAGTGGGTTCTTACCAGACAGAAAACTATCAACCTAAATTTCCTTTTACATCTTCTAGGCTCTTCCCTTTCTCTGGAGGTGATAGATCGGATCACCTTCCTAACAGTCCCATATTGACTAGTTTGGAATGTGACCGTACGCTTCCCAGCTTATGGCTGCCTCTGCTGCTTAGCCAAAGGCATTGGCCTAAGAACAGGGCCTCAGACTGTCACAGTGAGAGAAGGCCCTTACACAGATTCTTTCTTGTATACCTCTATTACTAGCTAAATGATAAACATATACCTACATTCTTAAAGTATAGGCCTTTACAGGCAGGCCTGAATATCTATATCTAACACAAGTGAAAGTGATTTTGTCCTCTAATATCTGGCCCTTAGAGAAGTAAGGGACCTGATATACTTTTAGCTAAAGGAGTTCTCCTTTTACCTCATTAATAGAGAGGTCTGTGTTTTTAGCCCAGCTATGAGGATATGTGTACTTTAAAACTGGAGAAGGAAACCAGGCAAGAGGGGTGCTGGGGAAGCTTCAATCCAGAAGCTGTAAAATGAAGTTGAAAAAGAGGTTGAGTAGCTTTAGGATTGATACTATTTTCCTTATTTCAAAAAAAGTTCCTTGTTCAGTGTTGGAAGAAAGCATATCTTTCTGTGAATCTTCACTACACAACAAGCTACAGCTGTGCACATATGTTTGGTTTTATATGGTAATATTCTCTGTTGACGGGTTGTGGATTGATGAAGGCTTCCTAAATCCAGACACCATTGCTGTTGAGTACTCAGGAGAATATGTCCCATAATCTTTGTTTGGCAATTCTCTTAAAAATACTAGGTTTTAGAATGTAACATCTATTTAACACCTAGTCAAGCCACTAATTTAGTACTAGCTAAATTCACTGCAACAAAGTGAAATTTATTCTAATATTGTGACAGTTAAGCAGGAGTCATTAACATCTACTATCATTAGACTAAACCAGTTTCCTAGGAAACTTTGTCCCAATATAGCAGCCAGCACAAATGTTCAAATCTCAGTTAAGTAGAATTAGGAGCAGGCATTTGACTAGGAAATAGTCAAATATTTAAAAGCACTAATTTATTAGGATAGTAACAACCGTAACAAAAAAAAAGTGAGGCTATGTCTCCACTACCACTTACGTTGGCAGAATTTATGTCACTCATGGGTGTGAAAAAACACCCCACTGAGCAACATACATTTTGCTGGCATAACTGGTAGTGTGCACAGTGCTATGTCGGCGGGAGAGCTTCTCCTGCCGACATAGCTACTGCCGCTTGTTGGGGGTGCTTTAATTATGTCAACAGGAGAGCTTTCTCCCGTTGGCATAGAGTACTACATGGAGATCTTACAGTGGCTGTCCTGCTGTAAGGTCTCCCGTGTGGACATAGCCTAAGATTTTATGGTCTCCAATAGGCTTAGTCTTGGATAACTAACTGAGTTATTCTAATGTAGAAAAATACAACACAACGAAATTCTGTTCTACAAAAAAGAAAATAATATTTTTAGAAATGATAGATTACCATTTGAATGCGAGCTTTATTCAAGACTGAACAGTTACAAAAGAAGAAAAATGAAACAAATAAAAACAAAACACTAGCAATTATCAAAGAAAAGTTATCTTTAAATGCATTTATGTGTCAGGGACTGCAAGTGTTAAACCCTGATCCACAGGGCTCTTGTAAGCTAGTAGTTTCCAACCTGCCATCTAGTGCCCTGCTAACAGTTACTAGGATACAAGCTGAACTCTGATAGAGGACTTCAGTCCAGGAATCTGATTGGCAAGATGGTGGGGGTCCTGACTGGTTCACAGCTTCTATATAAGTCCAACACAACGCCAGGAAGTTGTCCATGCAACTGGGATCCACCTTGCTCCAGATTGTGTGCCTTGTGTTTTCTGTTCCCCTGACATGACTCTGCTCTCAAGTTTGTCTCCTGGTAACCTGATGCTGCCTCACACTTGACTTTTGGCTTGCCTTCTAGCCAGTTTGGAATTCTGACCTTCTGATGTCTGACACATCCTGACTACTGCTTTGACTGCTAGGTCAGATTGCTCACATCCCTGGTGTGATGTTGTGCTAAGAAGGCAGCAGGCCAACTCTTCAGAAAGCATCTTGTTTTTCATCATCATTTTCTTTATCAGCTTCAGCTGCTTCATCTACATTTTTGTCATCATTGGATTCATTGGTATCACCTTCTTCCTCTCCGCCTGATGAATACTGAGTCAACTGCTTATCTGTCACTTTCTTCTCTTACCATAAAGTGTGATAGGTGGTCACCAGCTTCCCAGCAGTGGAGGTCTTGAGACTGTTTCTGGTTCTTGAGTGAATGATTCCCCAAACCAACCAATTTTGTACCACCACACATGCAGTAGCACACATAAATGTAAAGAATCTACCATTGTAGCTATAGTGTACGGAGGACACAACACTCCTCTACCTTAATGAAGGAATAATCTGTTTTGATTCAACTGCTGGGATTGCACTCCACATTATTTTATGACTGAATGGACTGCTTCTTCCTTTATAATTTGCTAAATCCATCAGAAATTGTTTATTTGTTTGTATATCCTTTAAACTTTGTAACAGTCATTATGAAGTTACAGGCTGAATTGACACCATCATCAGAAAGCTTTTGGTCCTGAAAGTGTGGATCAAAAAAGGTAGGCAGCATTATCACATGATTTTTCTGTGAAATTATTCTGTCCATTATGTTTTTCTCTTCAGCTTTTATAAGTGTTCAGTATTCTCACAAATGTTTAACACTCAGAAATTCATTCGTGGCATCAGACTGTGTAGAACAATCATTTTCCATATTCTGAATGGGCTACCTATAGGTTCAAGCAGTAAAATGAATTTTGAGTTTCTTGATGGCAATGACTTTTGGATGAGAATGTCAGTGAGGAATATGCTGGGGCAACACCTGGCCACCGCCATTTCAACAGCAGCTGGTTGATGAATCTTCTTGCATATTTGAAGATCTTTGAGATATGACAAGGCTTACTCAGTGTGAATGAAGCCGACTGCTGCACTAAATGACTGGTGGTACTTGGTTGTTTTTGAAAAACGTGACAATGCTCTTCACTTTTGATGAGATGCTCTTCACATGTGATGAGAAAGTTGCCAGATTTTCAACATCACCAGTGAAAAACTACATCATACTGGCAGTACATCCATGACACAGAAGATTGGATACTCATCTATCAACTAAGCTAGTGGTTCTCAAACTATGTATTGGTGACCCCTTTCACATAGCAAGCCTCTGAGTGCGACCCCACCCCCGTATAAATTAAAAAAAACACTTTTTATTATATTTAACACCATTATAAATACTGGGATGCAAAGCAAGGTTTGGGGTGGAGACTGACAGCTCACGACCCCCCCATATAATAACCTTGTGACCCCTGAGGGGTCCCGACTCCCAGTTTGAGAATCCCTAAGTTTTCATATTAGACATGTTGTTGATCACAACTGAAATAAGTTTCTATGGACCCAATTCATTGATTTATATTTTTTAAATGATCAGCAATATATTGGGCTGTGTGGTGCCTCAGAATCATTAGTATCACCTTCTTCCTCTCCATCTGATGAATACTGTATCATCTCCTCATCAGTAATTTTTCTGGTCATGGAACACCTCAACCAAAAACATCTTAATACCGATTTGATGAACATCTGAAGACTTTCCCAGAGCAGGAGTTTTCACTGCTGAAGCAAATGAAGTAGCAAAATATTTATTAGAAGATGAAGAAATAGAATTAGCTTCACTTTCATTGTCACTCATGTCACTATCTTCATCAAAAGGCTATAGGCTTCACAATGCTGTTGCCAAAGACAAAGTAGAAGGGAATAAACAGAAGAAAGCAAATTTTGATGCAGACCAGTTTTTCCCCTTTCTTGCTGTTTGACTGCAATAATCTCTCTTTAACAGTAGCTGGACAAACCACAGGAATTCAACAAGTGTTTCTCCATTCTGCCTACATGTGTCATATATTCAGGTGGACAGAACTTGCACTTAGCTGTCATGAAAACTGACATTATTTGACTGGTCAATAGACTAGTTTACCAAGCCTAAGTAGAATATAATATTTTATACTTGTCACCTGAAGCACTTTCAAGTTAGATTCATACAGCACCAGCACCACTGATGTACCGTCTGGTGTGCATCAGTGATCGTGATTCTTCAAGTTGTGCATGCAGCTGCAGGTGGAAGAAAGTCCTGGAGAAATGAAAAATTCACAAAAGGTGAGGGGAGAGAGAGGAAGATTTTAGAGCCAGATACAGAAAAAGAGGGAGGGGAAACATTAACTGCTAGACAACCTCCATCCACACCAGCAGCTGGTTTCTTCCATTTTTGTATTAAATACTCATTGGATACCTCAAGTGGTAGTGAACATGGCATTATTGGAAATGGAAAGAAAAAGGCACTATTGGAAATGGAACATTATTGGAAATGGAAAGAAAAAGGCACTCCCTCATCATCCCAATTCCAGGGACTTCCATTGTTAGGGACAGAGCTGTATTCCGGTATTCCAAAGAGCACTAAACAAGAGAGGCAAAATAGAAACCATTTTCTATATTCTCCAAGATCCTGAAGTTTCTCTAGAAACCCATGTAAAATTTGTCATTATTTTTAATTAGATCAATTAATTGCTTTTGGTTTTCACAGCCCAGGTGTAAATGATTTCTCCTTCCAGATAAGTTAATGGCTGGACACCATCAGATTATTGCTTCTCAAAATTCCATTGAGGGTTTGTGTATTATAGCAAAGTATGCAGAATGGACAGGGTATTTTTAATGGTAGCTCTAATATTAGACCACTGTGCTCAAGCTTCCAACTTCACTGAAGATCTATATATACAGGCATACACTCACAGACACACAGAAAACATATGAGAGAGAGTTGTGTGTTTTATTTATATTAAAGGTTCAACTCTCAAGTCTACTTCCATATATATGGGTATGATTTCTACTGGAATCATAAATGGAAGTTGCATCAGGCGGGACTGGATTCATTGTGCCAGACCTCAGCTTTTGCAAACTGCCATAGTTACATTTACTTCAGTGGAGCTGCTACACTAATTTAGACCAGCTTTGGATCTGGTCTATTATGTTAATAGTACATAGCATGAACCCTTGGTGCTTGTCTATAGTATTTGCTGTTGTGAAATAATGCACTTAAAATACGTTGTCTGTATTGCTGGCTAAAATGACGTAGCCACAAAAAACCACCACAAGTAGAGACAAGCCCCATCAAATGCAAGCAGCCTTGAAAGTGTTTTTGGTGTGGAGGAAGAGCACCATACCACTGTGTTTCAAAATCTAAACGCAGATCCACAAATGAATTTAGTTGGTAGCCTCCAGTTGAATAATGGACTAAACAAAAGCTCTTCATCTGAACACCCCCAAATGCTGTGATACTCCAAATACAAATCCAATCAGTTTTTCAGTTTGAGACTATATTTCTTCTTACAGAGTGATTAGTTCATAAGCAAAAGTTTTCACTTCAAAATGAGAAATGAATTAGTGCTTTACCTAAGTCTTCTGAAGTGGATGAGTCAGCTACAGTAAAGTCATTAAATATTTGAACACTTAATCCATGTAATCTCTTTGCTAATGCTCCAGAAATTAGAAGATTGATGCTCCCATGTCTGAGGAATGCAGTTTTCTGTTCACCATAACAATAAAGAGAAATGCAGGGAAAATATGCATCCAGTTATTACTATGATAAACTGTCAGTCAAAAAAGTTTTAATGAATAACAAGAAGTGTCCATTTCTCTGTAGTGTCAGATTAATATTGTCATTGCTGTAACCATTTTTGTAACTAATGAAAACTGTGTCTATTTCTGAATGTTGGATCCAGAGCTTTATTTCCAACAGCCTAATTCTAAAAACATAAGAATGCCGATACTGGGTAAGACCAATGGTCCATATAGCCCAGTATCCTCTCTTCTGACAGTGACTGGTGCCAGATGCTTCAGAGGGAATGAACAAAACAAGGACATTTATGAAAATGATCCATTCCCTGTAATCCAGTCCCAGGTTCTCGCAGTCAGAGGTTTAGGGACACCCAGAGCACAGGTTGTTTACCTGACTATCTTGGCTAATACCCATTGATGGACCACCTATCCTCCATGAACTTATCTAATTCTTTTTTTTTAAACCCAGTAATACTTTTGGCCTTCACAACAGCCTTGGCAACAAATTCCACAGATTGGCTGTGTATTGTGTGAAGTAGTATTTCCTTATGTTTGTTTTTAAACCTGCTGCTTATTAATTTCATTGGGTAACCCCTGCTTTTCGTGTTACATGAAGGAGTAAACACTTTCTTCACACCGTTCATGATTTTATAGACCTATCATATCACCCCATATCTTTTCTCAGCTCAACAGAGGTAGTCTTCTTACTCTCCTCAGGTGGAAGCTGTTCCATATCTTTAATCATTTTGGTTGCCCTTCTCTGTGCCTTTTCCATTTTTAATATATATTTTTGAACTTGGGCAACCAGGACAGCATTCATGGTGTGAGCGTACCATGGATTTATATAGTGGCATTATGATATTATCTGTCTGTTTCATAATGGTTGAGGCTCTGATTTAGTCAATGAGGTCATGGCAGTCACCGATTCTGTGACTTTACTGGACTTCCGTGACTTCTTCAGCTTCAACTGTAAGCAGCTGAAGCCATGGCTGGGGCTGGAGTCGGGGCTATGCTCCCCACATAGCCCCACAGTGGGCCCTGCACCTCTGCCCTGGGGCTTGCTCTGGGAGCCACTAGGGGAAAGCTGACGGGTGCAGAGAAGCACATGGTTTTGTCAGAGACATCCTTTAGAGCAGTGGTTCTCAAAGCCAGTCCACCACTTGTTCAGGGAAAGCCCCTGGTGCACCGGACCGGTTTGTTTACCTGCCGCATCCGCAGGTTTGGCTGATTGTGGCTCCCACTGACCGTGGTTCGCCGCTCCAGGCCAATGGGGGCTGCGGGAAGGGTGGCCAGCATGTCCCTTGGCCCCAGCCGCTTTCCGCAGCCTCCATTGGCCTGGCACAGCGAACCACGGCCGGTAAACAAACCAGCCCGGCGTGCCAGGGGCTTTCCCTGAACAAGCAGCGGACCGGCTTTGAGTACCACTGCTTTAGAGTATCCCCTTTAATAAATCCTCCCCTATAACCTAGTAAAGAGGAGAGGATAGATGTTGATAAAGTACAGGTCAGAACTAAAGAAAAACAGTCAAATGAAAAAAGAGTCCAGTTCAGTTACATAACAAGAATGCAGATAACTAAATATTGACAAATTTTATAAGTGCTTGTATACAAACACAAGAAGTCTAAACACTAAGCTGGGTGAACGTGAGTGCCTGGTATTAAGTGAGACTATTGATATAATAGGTATCAGAGACATTTGGTTGACTTATGATAATCAATGTAATACCAAGGTACAAAAATATATAGAAAAACAGAGATTGCTCTGTTGTTGGGATGGCACTATATGTGAAACAAAGCATAGAGTAAAACATAGTAAAAATCTGAAATGAATCAAACAGTACCATAGAATCTCTTTGAATAGAATTTCCATGCTTGAACAATAAGAGAATAGCAGTAGGAATATGCTACCAACCACTTGACCAGTATGGTGACTAGGGTTGCCAATTTTGGGTGGACGTACTCCTGGAGGTTTCATCACATGGCATAATTTCTAATTAAAAATTAATTTTTAATTCCTGGAGACTCCTGGACAATTCTGGAGGGTTGGCAACCCTAAGGGTGACAGTGATTGTGAAATGCTCAGGGAGGCTTCTGTGACTGGTGTCCCAGTGTGGGCCAGCTATGGTCACTCAATTAGGGTGAACTGCAGAGATCGGGGCAGACAATCCCCATAAAACTGGTGGATATTCCAATACCTAGATTTACCAAAACAGCATAAAACAGTTTCTTTATTACCTTGCAACAAGTCCAAACACAGCTCCCTTAAAGTGATCCAGCTTCAGGCCTCCATCCAGGTACCCATGTCAAACATGATGAAAATTTCTCTAAATCTTATTTCGTCACATAAAAGAAAAGGTTCTACTAATCCCAAAGGATCAGACACATTACCTCCAAGGTTATTGAATACTCCAGATCTTATCCAAATACATGCTACAGCCAAATTTTTATTAACTAAACTAAACTTTATTAAAAAATAAGAGAGAGTATGGTTAAATGATCAATACACATACAGACATGAGTTCAATTCATTTAAGTGCAGATTCATAGCAGAGATGGTAAGCTTTGTAGTTGCAAAGAGTTCTTTTAGAAATAGTTCATAGGTTACAGTCCAATGTCCAAATCTCCTATTCAGGACATACCAGAATAACTGGGACCTCAGTCTTGTGACTCAAACTTCCCCCAATGAAGCCTAAACAGATCTGAAATGAACAGGATCAGGACCCAAGGGCCTTTTTATACAGTGTTCTAGCATCCACTTGACCACAGTCCTGGTTAAACAATAGGCTTTTGTTGTAACCTTTTGCTTTCTAAACAGCGCCAGTAATTAGTTACCCAAATTAACATTGTCTAATGGATAAATTGCCCTATTACAAACTTCAAAGAAACATAGACAATGACATTTTACCCAAGATTCAGCTAAATGTTAATATTCCCTTTTGATCTCTGAATCAATAGTTATAGTGACAGACAGGAACTGTCTGTTTATGGGTAGCATCTAAGATACACACAATTAGTATTACTTCTAACAATATAGGTTTGCATTTCAAAGTTCTAGTTTATTTAGCATGAATGGCTCCAATTATCATTCACATAGCTTTCTAACAGGACTTTAAAGGTGGGCTTTGGGTCATTCAGCCTGCAAGCTATTTAACCCTTTATAGCCATGCGTCACAGCTTCCAAAACAGAAACCCAGTAATAGTGGAGAATTTCAACTATCCCCATGAGTGGAAACGTTTGACCTCCAGATGGAATGCAGAGATAAAATTTCTAGACATCATAAATGAGTGCTTCTTGGAGCAGCTAATCCTACAACCCACAAAGGGAAAGGCAATTTTTTCTTTAGTTCTAAGTGACACGCAGGATCTGGTCCAAGAGGTGAATATAGCTGAACCACTCAGTAATAGCAACCATAATATAATTAAATTTAACATCCTTGTAGGGAGGAAAATACCAAAGAAAATCACAATACCATTAAACTTCAAAAAGAGGAACTACACAAAAATGAATAAAAGCTAGTTAAACAGAAATGAAAAGGAGCGGTCACAAGAGTGGAATGTCTGCAGGCAGCAGGAAAACTTTTTAAGAACACCAAAATAGAGACTCAAATCCTACACATAGCCCAAATTTAAAAAAAAAAAAAAGTGAGAAACAAAAGTATGCCACTGTGGCTAAACAGAGTAAAACAGGTGGTTAGAGGCAAAAAGACATCCTTTAAATATTGGCAGTCAGATCTTCCTAAGGAACAGAGAAAGGAGCATAAACTGTGGCAAGTCAAATGTAAAAGTATATTTAGACAGGCCAAAAAATAAAAAATTGAAGAGCATCTCGCAAAAGACAAACACTAATAGTAATTTACAACAGAAGCAGGAAGCCTGTCTAAGAGTCAGTGGGGCCACTGGATGATCCAAGATGATCAAAGATGACAAGGCTGTTGTGGAGAAGCTAATAGAATTCTTTGCATTGGTCTTCAGAGAAGGGCACTAAAAATTATTGAAGATATGGAACAACTTCCACCTGAGGAGAGATTAAAAAAACCTGAGTCTTTATTTGAAAACATGAGGGAGATTCACACATCTGAGTCACTCTTTTTAGGTGACAAAACTGAGGAACTATCCCAGATTGAAGTGGGAAGTCAATAGATGAGGTTTTGGAACTAACTGATAAATTAAACAGTAATAAGGCACCAGGACCAGATGGTGTTCAACCAAGAGCTCTGAAGGAACTCAGATGAAATTGCAGAACAGTGGTATCTAACCTATTGCTTAAATAAGCCTCTGTATCAGATTAATGCTGAGTTAAAAAAATCCTGTTTGAAGTAGAACATAGCTGGGAGACAAATATTCCAATTTTGCTATAAAGATCTCCAGTGATAGAGAATCCACCACAACCCTTTGGTAAATTGTTTGAATAGTTAATTACCCTCACTGTAAAAAACTTCTGCCTTATTTCTACTCTCAATTTGTTTAGCTTCAACTTCCAGCCATTGGATCCTGGTAGCTTTTTGTGTGCTAGATTAAAGAGCCCTCTGTTATCAAATGTATGTTCACCATGTAGGTACTTAGACTGATCACGTCACTCCTTCACCTTCTCTTTGTTAAGCTAAACAGATCAAGCTCCTTCAATCTGTCTAGAAGGCAGATTTTCCAATCCTTTAATCACTCTTGTGGCTCTTCTTAGAACGGTCTCTACTTTATCAACATCCTTCTTGAAGTATGGGTACTAAAACTGGATACAGTATTATCCAGTGCCAAATACAGAGGTAATATAACCTCTCTGCTCCTTCTCAAGATCCCCTTATTTATACATCCTCGGTCCTTTTGGCCATACTGGGAGCTCATGTTCAGTTGGTTATACACTAGGCTCCCCAAGTCCTTTTCAGAGTTACTACTTCCTGGGTAAAGTTAAAGATTCCTCTCAGGAGATGAATGGGGTGAGAGGATCCATACTGGGGACTGTCTAGGGGGACGGGCACACACCCACGCACCCACCCCCTGGCAGGAGTCTGAAAAAGTTGGGCCTTCCTAGATCCAGGGAATGGTAAGTTTTAGAAAGAGGCGAGCATATGAATAGCTGGATTTATTGTTTTAAGATCTGCTTTCTCTATAATACCTTTATTCTAAATAATTAATATTTTACTTTAAGATGGCTGTTTGGTTACTGGATACCATTGTCATTGTTCCTAGAAGGGACAGACGTGCAAGTCAGATAATCATGGTTAATTGTAGGGGATTGTAGTCCAGGGCTCAGTTGGAGAGTAAGAGAATAATGTAATTCTAGACCAGGAAAGAGGTGATGGCTTGAGGCCTGAGATGTGAGACGGGGTGCATTCAAAGAGACTAAGAGGGGTCAGAATTGGAGTTAGCCCAGTAACTGTGACAGGGAACAACTCAGTAGCAGCCTTTGCACTTCCCAGTTTCCTGTCTCAAAAACTGAGCCCATAACTAAAACAAAAAGCCTCCCTAGTAGTTAGAAAATGTTCTTTTAACTTTCTTGTTTTCATTTTCTTTGTTTGCTTGTTAATTCTTCTTGATACAGTCCAAGGCTGAGACAAAAGTAGAAATACTGTGAGAAAAGCTATTCTTGTATGTTTACAGAGCAATTTCTCCACTCAAGATCTGAGAAGGTTACATTTAATCAAACAAAGCTTTTGAGGGGCAATGTTACTAATAGCAACCAATAGAGTTGGTGCTGTGCTCCGATTAATTGAATTTTAATTCAAAATGTAAACAAAAATTGGATTTAAATGGAAAACAACAAGGAAGAGTAGCTTTATCTTTTTGTGACAGGGTTAGGACTCCCCACCGCAGTGCCTCCCACTGGCACATCTGGGAATTAGCTCTGTCCTCTGCAGGGCACCCTCTGCCAGTGGTGTCCCGTTCATCGTCTGCTCCCCGCTTGGTATCCGGACCCGTGTTGCTCCCTGCTTGGCAACATCCGCTTCTGGTCACTGTTCTCCGACAGTGCCCCTTTAGTCCATCCTCACCCCCTGCTTGGGGGGGCTGGGGGGGGGTTAACAGCAGTCTTCCCAGTTCAGTCCTGCCTCAGTGGCCAACTACAACCCCCAAAGGTCTAGCCCCTCTGCTCAAGGGCCAGCTGCAGTCTATCATGGCCATTCTTCCACAGCCAGGTGCTGTACAGGGGGGGGACCCAGCCCCACCCACTACTCTGGGTCCCAACCCAGGGACCCTCTAGTGGCAGCCTCTCCACCCTCCTTCTCTCCCCACATCTATCCATCCTCCCTGGGTCACTTCCCCTCTGACCCCTTGCACCCTCTAGGCCCTTCTGGTCAGGGCCCGCAGTCTGACAGGTATCGGGCTGGCACTCTCCTCTGCTCCCCTGAGCCTGTGCTGTCAAAGGTGCTGGTCTTCTTCACTGAGGAGACAGACCTTCCCCTTTAAAGGTCTGGAAAAGACTCACTGCTTAGCTCCTGGGCAGCCTTTATATAGGGCCTATCCTGGCCCTGATTGGCTGACTCTTTCCCTGCTCTGATTGGCTCTCCTCAGGCCTTCTCTGATTGGCTGCAGGTCTGTGCAGCCTCTCAGGCCTGGTTCAGCTCAATCTTGCTTGAGGGTGGGGCACCACCCCAACACACTTTTCACCCCAACACACTTTTCAACTTGGAAGATCAGAAAATGAGGACTAAATATCCCAATGTTTTAAAAATATGGTCTTTGTGATATTCTAATTGTGGACAAGTTCCTGTCATAATGAACTGAGCACCTACACCACCCAGGAAACATCAGCAAAAAACAAACAGTAAAGTGAATCCAAAGCAGGAATCAGAACGGAGACTCACACACAAAAAGGGAAGCACACCAACAAATGGTTAGATTGTGCCTTCTAGGCACAGCCTTGCATTGAAGGTCTGCAGGGGCCATGGACTGTAGCAGAAATCCAAGGAGGAATTTAGGCTGTTCAGTTCTGTTTGCTTGCTCCTTGGAAATTTTTGGCTGGAATTTTCAAAGTAGCTTAAGAGAGTGAGGCACCCAGTTTCCATGACATTTTGTCTCTTAACTGCCTCAGGTTCATTTGAAAATCCTAGCTATTACTCCTTAGGCTATGTCTACACTACCAAGTTAAGTCAACTTAAGTTATGTTGATGATCATCCACCATTGTAACTAAACCGCTTTTGCACATCCACACAATGCTCCTTGTGATGGTAGAGCACATCCACAGTTGGTGCTCTTGCATTGACAGAGAGAGCAGTGCACCGTGGGTAGCTATCCCGCTGTTCAACTCGCCACCATTTGTTGCTGGGTTTTCTGGGAAGGGTTTGCAGTGCCTCCTGGGGTGGACTCACCATCCCATGATGCAGTTTTCTTTGTCCCATCATTCCATGGGCTTCCAACTACATTTCATGCCACTTTTCGACAGCCCATATAGTTTGCACACCTGCCATCTCTGTCTCAAAACATGGATCAAAACTGCTCTCCAGTATATTGACGAGTGTTATGAACACAACATGGCTGATCCTGCAGTATTTTATGAGCTGTGCATCTGATAATGATTCCACGGTGTCTGCCCTGCTGTGTGACATGGAAAGAAACAATTCAGGATTGCTTTTAGCATTCACAGAGCAGCTGCAGTGGACTGCCAGTACTGGGCATGGGAAATAAACACTGAGTGGTGGGATAACATTGTTATGCAGGTACGGGATGATAAGCAGTGGCTGCAGAACTTTTGGATGCACAAAGCCACCTTCCTGGAACTGTGCGCAGTGCTACCCCTGCCCTCCAGTGCAAGGACACCAAAATGAGAGCTGCCCTAATGGTGGAGAAGGAGATGGTGATCACTGTGTGGAAACTGGGATCCCCAGATTGCTATTGGTCAGTTGTGAATCAGTTTGGAGTTGAGGTTGTAGTGATGCAAGTGGGCAGGGCCAGCTACAAAGGACTGTGACTCCGGGGAATGTGTGGGAAACAGTGGATGGCTTAGCGCCAATGGGATTTCCAAACCATGGTGGTGTAACTTTTGCGTGGGCTTCATTGCCCTTCTCCAGTGCCTAAAAAACCCCAACTCCCATAGAAAAGTAGCTGGAGACCCAGAGTTCAGTCTCTAAGGATTTTCAGCAAGGATTGCACAGGGTCAACTTCTCCACATTCAAGTCCCAAAAGGAACTAAAGAAATGAATTTAATTTAATTAAATAACTTTATAAAATCTTATGATAAAGAAAGAAATCTAATTTTACAGCATAACATGGTTATTGTATAATCCACAGACGTTATCTTCACAGTTATACATAACCATAAATAAAGAAAACAAATTAAAATTTGAACAGTTCAGTCCCCACAGAAATACAATGAGAAGAAACGGAAAGTTCCCAAAAGCTTATGTTTAGTTCACTTAAGTCTCAGTTAGAATTTTCGATCACCAAATCTATACAGTCTGCTGAGTCTAAAACAATATCTTCCGTCCACTTGCTTGTAGGATGTAGCAAGTTGGAATCCATGCAGACTTTTCCTCTGCTGAAATCACTACTAGCTGACTGCTAACTGATTAACCAATCACTCAGTTAAGTCACAAGTGTATAGATTTAAAGAAAACCCTGTTACAAGAAAATACAAACCTGAGAATAGCAAAATATAAATGACTCTTTCCCCATTACTACGTTTAAAGAAAAGTTGGTGAATCAGATTAGTTGAGACAATTTAACGAGAACAGTTTGGCTAAAATCAAAACAACATTCAAAGCATACAATTAAAGTAGAAGTTATTTTTCCCCCCCAATTTCCCCTGGCTATAATTAACATTGTCCATGCTTCTCTTTTAGAAGGTTAACAATATCACTAACCTGCTGCAAAACGCTTCATGGTTAGGGACAACAGCCTGCTTTCTGCTCCTGGGCTCAGCTTCTCCCAATTCACACAGGGCACGTGGCCCCCTGCAAAGCAGCTGTCCTGACTGCTTGCCCTCATGGAGTCTGACCCCAGCCACAGGTAGCCTATTGGAGCATACCCAAAAATACCACACCCAATTCCAGAAGCTTCTGGATGTGGAGTGCTTAATCTGCCTAGCAACAATGACCCAGACACAACTCACTCATACCTTTCCCCAATGGGTCTCTTAAAGAGATATCTCTCTATTAGACACATGGCTTACACAGGGGCAATAGATGGTACACACATCCCCATTTTGGTGCCAGAATACCTTGCGATGGAGTACATCAACAGAAATGGCTACTTTTCTATGGTACTGCAAGCTCTGTTGGATCACTGGGGTCATTTCACTGACATTAACGTACGGTGGTCAAGGGAAGGTGTATGATGCATGCTTCTTCAGGAACTCTGGCCTGTACAAAAAGCTGCAAGCAGGGACTTTCTTTCCAGATCAGAAGATTCCAGTCTGGGATGTGGAAATGCAAATAGTGATCCTTGGAAACCTATCCTATCCCTTCTCCCGTGGCAAGGAGCGCTTTAAGAACAGGCTTAGCAGGTGCAGAATGACTGTTGCTTATGCCTTTGGCCTATTAAAGGGTTGCCAGAGCTGCCTTTTTGGCAGGTTTGACCTCAATGAGGAAAATATTCCTGGGGTCACAGTAGCCTGCTGTGTGCTGCATAATATTTGTGAAGCTAAGGGGGTGAAGTTTCCACAGGGGTGGAGCATTGAAGTGGATCGACTGGCTATTGCTTATGAGCAGGCAGATACCAGAGCTGCTGGAGGGGCTCAACAGGAGGACTATTTGAATCACAGAGGCTTTGAAGGAGCATTTTGAAAATAAGCCCCAGTAATGTGTCTCTGTAGTGCATTTAGCCAGACATTGTTTTCTTGCACCATAGTATGAATCTTGTAATGGTTGCTGTGTGCGCGTTAGTTTTACAATGTAAATGCACTGATTGCCACTGTGTATGAATTTCAGCAGCAACTACTCTCTGTAGGAGACACATAAAGATTCCTTATCTTTCTATAAGTACATTTTTATTCAACAGCAATACAAACATTTCTGTGTTCTGCAAGGGACATGAAAATGAAGAGCACATTTTCAAACGAGGCTCTAACAATTGGATATATGTCCAGCTGTCATTGTGATACATGTCCCTCAGAATGGAGTGCATGGGGAACTGAGACGGCCCGGGAACATGCAAGGAATGTGTGTGGGGGGAGGGGAATGTAAGGAGGGCATGGAAGGCAGTTCTGTATGGGCTGCAGGGGGAGGTGCGCACGGATGTGTTCTGTCTGCAGTTCAATCAGGGACCTCAGCACGTCTGTTTGGTCCTGCAGCAGCTGTACTGATGCTCCTGCCCTTTTCCTCTCCTGACTATCCACACACAGTTCCTCACTGATAGCCTCTCTCCAAGCTCCTTGCTCACAATCCGATGCATCAGAAGATTGCAGCACCTCCTGGAACATGTCTTCCTTTCGCCTCCTGTTTTCTCTCCTTATCAAATGGAGCTGCTCAGCCAGTGTGCAGGAGGAGCGGTCAAGGGCACATCTGAAGAAGCTAAAGAAACAATAGATAGAGGCACTATTGTGAGTGCACTCACAGCCTTTGGTTCAAACAAGTTAGAAACACCACTTTCTCACTTTCCCTTGGAAGGCACCCAGCACAGCGGGAGTCCTAATCATGGTAAATTCGGCCTAGGGGTGGGGTGGAGTTGGGGGAAGGGGAAATATGGGACTACGGGTGCAGGGGGGCTTCAGGAGGGTATCAGTACAAGCACTTAGGGCCACTATTTTGAATACTGGACCCATTTTCCAGAGGTGGGGATGATAGCAACTGCTATCTTGCTCCTGAGAGTAACTGAGGATACAACGGTACAGCTCTTGCTTGTGTGCGGCTGCAGACTGGATCCATATGCTGCTCACCTATGTGTTGCTTTGTTGCCTGCAGAAGAAATTGCTGATAAGCACAGCAAAGTCTCCCCACAGACCCAGCAGATCCAACAACTCCAGTGTATTCCAGGCAGGAGTGTGTTTGCTGCAGGGAGCCGGCACGATCAGCTGGGCACATGCTATGTGAGCTCTCCATGCTGAGCAAACAGGTAGAAGAATTTCAAAAATTCCTGGTGCTTTAAAGGGGGAGAAGCCTGGCTGCAGCAGAGTTCAAACTGGTGATCAGAGGGGTCACAATGGACATCGTGGGACATCTCCTGGAGACCACTTATGGTGACATAAGTAATGCAGTGTCTACACTCACATTTCGTCACTCTATATCTCCCTAAGCACTATGCCTCTCATTGAGGTGGCTGTATTATGTCGGCCTAGTAGGAGTTTTAAATTGGTGGGAAGAACACTGGAGTGTGTACACCTCCAAAGTTAGGTCAATGTAAGCTGCCTTATGTCAACTTAATTGTGAAATGTAGACATGGCCTTAGGTTTGGTTAAGTTTTTTGTTTGTTCCTTTGTTTCTGTGGCTATGTATACAAGAAGCACAGGGGGAAGAAGAACTAGGTTTTTGAAGGAACTTTGAGACCATAAATATAATGCTTATGCACAGAGTTTCAATGTTATGAACTCTTTTCCATTACTGTTCTGGTTTCTGAGAAAATGGAAGAAACCGCCTAGGGAAAATCTTACACCTTTCAATGATCACATACATGATTTCATTATGAACTTGGATCGTCTTTCTAGCTTCCCCCCAGTTGTCAGCATACTCTGTTATATGCTGATTCTTTTATAAAGGGGCTCTAGGTAAAGCTATCGTGTATGGTCCAGATTCTCAACTGGTATAAATTAATGTAGTTCCATTGAACTCAATGCTCGCACATTGATTTATACCAGCTGAGATTCTGGCCCTGTAAATTTAGTTATGGTCAATGGAAATTCCAGAGGAAGAGTTAATCCTAAAATCTGGAGGGCTTCTAGTTTTCATGGTCAAAATGATTGAAGAATTAACACCTATAAATATAGCCCATTGGCACTTCTATTCGTATCATCGCAGGGCATATGGAATCCAGATAGATGTACCACTTCATCTGAAATCCTGGTTTGCAGCCAAAGTTCAACTAAAAAGAAAATAAAGTTTTCATATACAAAGTCAACTTTGCAAAAAGTTGCACAGAGATGAGGTTAGCAGAGCAATGTGCTGAGCCAGAGAGGATATCGGGGCAATGATTCATCCTCCTAAATGTATGACACCTCAAAGTAGTGTTGGCACTGAAGAGATCTCCAGAAAAAAGACTCTTCTAGTGGGATTTCCAGCATGATTCTGCCCTCACTAGAAGAAGCAACTAATTGCCATTGGAGGCACATTGGCATAATATGATATAAATACAGAGGTGGCAATTCAGGTCAATGTGGGGCTGTGTTACTTCCAGAGGGGAATATATCCAAGTTATTTAAATTTCTGAAACTCACAGAAATAAACTATGCACAGTTTGACCAAGAGATGTTTGCAACACTTTGGCTGTGAGTTCTCCCTTCAACATGTGTATAGGAGGAAAAGTTAAGCTGGTCAATCACCACAGCTTTTGAAGGCAATGATGGCTTTGCAATCACAGTCTTTGTGGCAGGACAGCAAAGTGACAAAGAAGGTTGCAGTCAAGGCAATGAACTAGGATTCAGGAAATCTGAGTTTATTTGTGAGTGCTGGCACAGATTGCCTGTGTGATTTTGGCCAAGATCTTTAATGTTTCGGTGCCTCCGGCTATGTCTGCACTACGGACCTTAGAGTGACACAGCTCTACCACGGCAGTTGCTCCCCTGTAAGGTCTCCTGTGTAGTCACTCTGTGCCAGCGGGAGAGAGCTCTCCGGCTGGCATAATTAAACAACTATATGCTGTCCATAATTAAACAACACAATGCTGTCCACGCCGGCACTTTTGTTGGTGAAACTAAAGTTGGTCAGAGGTGTGGGTTTTTTTTCACACCCCTGAGTGACAAAAGTTTTGCTACCCAAAGTGCTAGTGTAGACACAACCTCAGTTCCCAATCTGTAAAATGGAAATACTACCTCAGTTGTCTATTGTGATTGTAAGACCCTGCCCAAAAAGCTATCTTTATCTCTTAGTATGTGTTTGTACAGCACCTAGCACAATGGACACCACTCTTAATTGGTGCCTCTCGGTGCTACTGTAATAATAATAATAATTAATGTAAGCACATAACATTGTGGCTAAGCACGTATTAGAAAAAAGTACCTTATGTAGGTCATTTTCAGCAGGGAACAACAATATGCAGGTGTCATTTGAAGAACAAGTTCATTTAGTTATGCCCAATTTACTTCATCAAACAAAATACCGACAGAAATAAGAATCGCAATTTAGTAAGGTCCTCAGTTATCCACATTGCTGGAAACAATCATTGTTGGCTGTATAAAGAAAACAGTATCTACCACAAGTCACATAGGACTGGATGTTTAATAAGGAGCTAATAAGTTATGGGTGATCTGATTTATGAAGGTAAAAGAACTGTGATTCCACAATGCTTGAGATCAGAAAAGACCATTCATTGGAACACATGCGAGTGCAGGGACAGAGATTTGCTGTTTAGGCCTGACAGGCATGCAAAAATTGAAGAACAAGTTTGCTGGTTCAAATATTACAGCAAGAACACAAAAACCTGACTCTATATGAAGGAAAGAGAGCATGCATGCAAAATCCTGATGAGCAGTGGCTTCTGGGCATTGTCAGAGCCAAATCACTGAGATCCTATCAGACAACGGAGGAATGGAATACGTCAACATAACCATAGACAAATTGCAGAAAATTCATCTAATTGGTTCTGCATGTAACTCAATTCTTTTTTTAGACCACATGGTGGTTTTGTTCAGTAGGAAGTATTTTTAAGAACTTTGACCACACCTTCAATTCTGCTCCAGGCACTCAGAGAGAAACCATAAGACACTGATAATTATGTAAACCATGTTGTTGTACACGTGATGTACTGCAAAACCACATGCAAAATGGAATTGATTAATATTTGTTAATAAGCTAATATTTGAACACTGTGTTTTCACAGTACAACAGGCTGCTGAAATATTTATTTAGTGCAAACTTTCAAGTCTCTGGTAACAGTAGACTTGATAACAATTTTTTCCTCCTGCAAGTTTTGACAGCTAACTTCTTTAGACTTCTTTGAAAATTCTGACTAAAAATTTAAAGTTTTTTTTTTTTAATTAGTTCTGCTCAAAAATAGCAAAGGTGGACCCCTTAGTCAAAGCTCTTTACAAGCTGAATAAATTCATACTATCTTATAGATGTCGGTAATTGACTGATTCTTTAAATGATGAGAGATAAAGTGGGAATGGAAATATCTCTTATTGGACCAACTTCTGTTGATGAGAGAGAGCAGCGATCAAGCTACGCAGAGCTCCTCTGCAAGTCTGGGAAAGGTACTCAGAGTGTCATGGCTAAATACAGGATGGAACAGATAGTTTAGCATAAGTAGTTAGCACGTTTTAAGGGACCATGCATGATGAAGTGGCCTGATAACACCTGTCAAACACTGATCACATTTAGTCATTTAAGGATGATGAGTGTTATCTTTACAACCTAATGAAAGTCGTTGGAATTCTTTAAAATTGTTTGTATTACAGTAGAACCTAGAGACCCCTGTAGCTTTGAGACCTCATTGTACAATGGGATCTCAGCATTTCTCTCTCATTGGCTTCTTTGAAAATCCCAGTTTTAACTTTTTTTTTTCTTCTTTCTTTCTCTGAAGGACCCATCAGCTCACCTCCATCCCAAACACTACACTGACAGTAATGCAAAGAGACTAATCAGTATCTGGACAGTAGATGAAAAAGAATTAAATATACTGCACCTGAATGTGAATGGAAAACAAAGCCTGATTTTGATCTTGTATCAACTTTACACAGGTGTAACTCAGTTGATTTAAGTGGAGTCATTTCTGAGTTATACCACTGAAAATTAGATCACATTGATCAGATTTAATCCATAATTGCCACACCCCCCCCCCCCCCCCCAAATAATGTAAAATTTTAAAATGGCCCAAAAGAAACAGCTTCTCATAAAGACAGGTTTCAGAGTAGCCGCCGTGTTAGTCTGTATCTGCAAAAAGAACAGGAGTATTTGTGGCACCTTAGAGACTAACAAATTTACTAGAGCATAAGCTTTCGTGGGCTACAGCCCACTTCATCGGATGCATAGAATTGAACATATAGTAAGAAAATATATATATATATACACACACATATAGAGAAGGTGGAAGTTGCCATACAAACTGTGAGAGGCTAATTAGTTAAAATGAGCTTTTATCAGCTGGAGGAGAAAAACTTTTGTAGTGATAATCAAGATGGCCCATTTAGACAGTTGACAAGAAGGTGTGAGGATACTTAACTTAAGGAAATAGATTCAATATGTGTAATGACCTGTCACTCTCAGTCTCTATTCAAACCCAAGTTAATGGTATCTAGTTTGCACATTAATTCAAGCTCAGCAGTTTCTCACTGGAGTCTGTTTTTGAAGCTTTTCTGTTGCAAAATTGCCACCGTTAAACCTTTTACTGAGTGGCCAGAGAGGCTGAAGTGTTTTCCTACCGGTTTTTGAATGTTATGACTCCTGATGTCAGATTTGTGTCCATTTATTCTTTTGCATAGAGTCGGCCCGGTTTGGCCAATGTACATGGCAGAGGGGCATTGCTGGCACATGATGGCATATATCACATTGGTAGATGTGCAGGTGAACAAGCCCCTGATGGTGTGGCTAATGTGATTAGGTCCTATGATGGTGTCACTTGAATAAATATGTGGACAGAGTTGGCATCGGGCTTTGTTGCAAGGATAGGTTCCTGGGTTAGTGTTTTTGTTGTGTCAAATAAGCATTTAGAGTGGCATCATTGCTAAGAAACAGAAGTGCATTTCTTCACATCTAAAATCTCCCATGCATATAGATAATACCAAATTAGTATCTACTACATGATACTGATTTCTGATGGAAAACTTGTTTGTATTTATTCTGACACACTGTTCAAATGACTGTTTCCCCTGATTTTAAAACATCCAGAAGCTATTTCTGTGAGGAAAGGTGATATGTAGTGCTATTGAATTGCAGTCCAGTTTTATTACTCTTTCTTTTAGCCCTAAAGTTTTATGTGATGCATGAGAACATCTCCTGCTGGGACATTAAACGGGTCTCAGCTGCTAGTTTGTACTAAAAGCTAGAAGTGCTGAGCTATTAGCATTTACATTCAGTCAGGATTAAACTAAAAATTTAGCCAAAGCAAATCTTCTGAAGTCAGCCTATGATAAAAATTTCATAAAAACCTTTCCTTTGAACACACTTGCTGGACTAGACTTCATAACGTGCAGTCTATCCAAGGAAGAGTACAAGTGTGCTCATGGGGCAGTCACTTGTATATAGTTCCAGGAAGCCAGTAGGAGGACAGAGTTAATTGACACTGTAATTATTCTGGCTGGGATAGAAATTTCTAATTAGTATTAATTATGCAATTCTCAGAGGGCGGACAATGAAGTCTGCCAGGAAAGATTGTGTTGTTATTAAAATTGAAGTCCAGTAGCTATGAAATACAATAGCACTCCTTATTTTAAGAGGGGTCAGAAACTGTCAGTTCAGTAGCAAATTAGATTTGCTTCTCTTAAATGGTGCAATGCCAACAAACTCTCAGTTCACTGCAGCAAAGGAATGTGTTCAGAATTGCAGATACCAGGCTTGCTCCAGCATTGGCTGTGGAAGTGGGCTGTGCATTTACAAGTCAAACAAGTAGCAAAGATATAAGTTTGTATGGAGTGATATCCACCGATAGGTATAGATTTATTTGGGCATAAGCTTTTGTGGGTAAAACACCACTTCTACAGATGCATGGCCCATGAAAGCTTATGCCCAAATAAATCTGTTAGTCTTTAAGGTGCCACCAGACTCCTTGTTGTTTTTGTGGGTACAGACTGACACGGCTACGCCCTGATACTTGACACCGATAGGTATGGTTCTCACATGGGAAGAATGAAAGACTGCATGGTCTAATAGTCATTCCCTAACTGTTGTGATCTAATAGTCTATCTTCTGATAGTTATTACAGACCATCCCATCATTTGTTGTAACTTTTTACTTGGTGCCCTACTGAAGTTTAACTAGCTGGTCAGTTCCCACGATCATCTTGATTTATCTCGTTAGACTGACCACACACTTTCATGTATTTATACCTGCTCCTCTAGTTTCACTCCATGCATCTGATCAAGTGGGTTCTAACCCACGAAAGCTTATGCCCAAATAAATCTGTTAGTCTCTAAGATGCCACAAGGTCTCTCCACCTGTTTTTGTAGACAAAGTATATCTGCTCTTCTGAATCCTATTGGAGCACTCTTGAGCCAAAGTCAGCAAAATACTTAAATATGTATCTGGGGAGACACAGTTAACTTGAATCAGCATAAGCAGCATGGCAGAAGAAGCTCTGTAAGAGGGACTTACATGTTGATGGGGTATTGACTTTTCAGATGAGCTAAGGAACGTCGTACTGTGCACGGAAGGCAAGAAGGTACAGAAGTGACTTTATGAGAAGCTGAAAAACAGTCAGATATGACAAGGAACTTTGGCAGAATGGAGGGGATGGGGGACAATGTGTAGCTGACACAGAAGGAAAACTAGAAAGGGGCAGAGTTATGTCTCTTTTTCCTTGACCCTCTCATCTTAAATATTGGGGTAGAAAAAGGAGTCTATCATATTTGGAACCACCAAAAAGTAGGTCTCAGGAAGAATTTGCATGAGGAGAGAGTGGGGGGCTGATGCCTGAAATGAGAAGGTTTTTTCCATGCGAAGTGGGCTGGATGGAGAAAGGACTGAAGAAAGTAGTGAGGGAAGCAAACGACTAGGCATTTAGAGTGGCATCATTGGCTAAGAAGGGCTTGAGGGTAGATATGATAAGAAGCATGGTCCAAGGTATAGTTTGAGGTGAAGAGCCTTTAAGACAAGAAGTTTAAGCCTGACAAATATTTCAGAAGAAGCCAGTGGAGGGATTTGAAGAAGGGATTGATGTAGTCTGATCAAAATGGCAACAGATTATTTTAACGCTTACATCTTGAAGAGACTGGAGGGAAGCAATGTGGATTTCAGGGATGCCAGAAAGGAGGAAGTCTGGCAAGAGTTGACTATGGTGCTGTTGAGTTTTATGAGCCATTGGACAAAAGTAAGGGTCAGATTTTTAATATCTTGTTAACCATTTAGATTAATGGGGAGAAGTCAAAGCTGATTCTCAGGCTGCAGGGCTAAGGAATAGTTGCAAGCAGCAATGGACACTGACAGAAGTGGAGAAGATGTGGAAGGGAAAATAAAAAACTTCGTTATGGCCATGTTGAATTTGGGCTGGCAGTCATCCATTCAAGACAATATGTTGGAGAGAGCCTGACATACTGGATTATTATTGGTCATTAATAATTTCCCTGCTCACAACATGATCAGTGCTTTGCAAGTCACAAAATGAAGATGGCCCCATACCTGGAAAGCTTACATGCTAAAGGATGCACACAGGAAAGGCAGGATGGGAAGAGGAGGTGACTAGTTCAAATAGTCCAGAGGGCATTCCAAACCTAGGGAGATGTGTGCGGGGGAAAACACCAAGTAAGGAGAATAGGAGAGGTTGATCTGTGCGTGCTCAGCATAGAAGTAATAGCTGAAACTGTATGAGTGGGTATTTCAGTACCCACCAGCATTTCTGACCTGCATCACCTCTTTAACAATTCTCTTCAGGTCACCCTGACCTCCAACACCCTCAGTTCTGCCCTTTTTCTGGTGTCTTTATTAATATTTTAAAAAGACATCTAAGACATCATTACTACACTGCTTCGTGAGTGTATACATCCCCAGATTGTGCTAGCGTTTTTTCTGCCATACCACTCAGGTCTCACTTTCTGTCTAGCATCAATTCTTGGTTTGTTTCACCTCATATTACCTCTTCCCAGAATTTACCATCCCACTGAATGCACATCTTTTCGATTATGTTCACCCAAGTTACATTATCAGTGGGTGTTGCATTATCAGTGCAGCACCTGCATTCAAGAATGGAGTCAAATGCCAAAAATAATGTGTGAGAAAAAATGTCTGTTTTACTAGATCTCGAAGACTGAGATTCCACTCTCTGAGTACAGTTGCTGTACTGAGAATGTGTCTATTGAAAATATATTGCCTGGCTCTTAATCCTTCCACATTATTGTTAAAGGAGAGGATCACAAACAAAAACATTTTCCTCTAAGGACACACAATTCTGGGGTGAGTTAGGTCAACTTAGTCACTCTAGCCGAGTGATATGAATCAATCTAATCTACAAAAAAGTAGCACGCTGCTTGAAGCACTGAAATGCATTGTATTAGATGTAATAGGCAGAGAATGGTTAGATTGTATGGCATCTCAAATCCCTTGTGTCTGGGCTCTCTTGTGCTAGATATGTCATAGTTTTATATGTTATGCCATGACAGTTAGTGGCATGTATCCTGCTTGGTACACAGTTTAATTTCAGTCATTCACAACTATGTTCCTATGATAAAGAAGACCCGTAAGGTGCACACTTTCATACCATGAAACCCGTGGGGACTTCAAACACTCCCAAAGCTGAAAAATTCAGAGCCCAGATCACTGCAGGAGTGAACCTTGGGGCAGAAAACTCTGCAGGGTTTTCCTAGGCTGTTTCTATCAGGAGGGTTTTCCCTCATATGCTCTGCACAGGGGCCCTGGCCTCAGCTCTGACACCCTGACAGCACAGCTCCGTTGGAACTGTGCTGTGAGGGTGTAATGCATCCAGGAATACTCAGGGTTGTCAGGCACCTTGCTACCACCTGTCCTCCGCTTGAGGAAGCCTTGTCTGTGCCTGCCATGGGTCAGCTCCTCAACTCCTCCGACCATGGACATCACAAGTCATCCCCACAGGCCTTTCATGCCCCACTGTTACTTTACAGGTTGGCTACTGGCACACCCCAGCCTTCGAGACCTCTGAGCATCTTCCTGAAGTGTGCAGCCCCGAGTTCATTGGACACTCTCAGTCTTCACAGATTTGCTACACCTGAAGAAACAGTACACCCCAGCTCTACCTGTTTCACCTCAGAGCACTGTTCCACTTAACACACTGCATAGGTTTATAGTGAAATCAAGTATGAGTTTATCAAAAAATAGAGATTCAAATAGTACCAAGTAGAAGTATTGGAAACAAATGGTTACATATAAAATAAAATCATAACTCACGTTTTAGAGTCAAGAGTTAATTAACAAAATGCTCTCTTGTCTAACCAAATATTGCTCACCCAAAATCCTTGAAGCTCTTTCCAGCCAGGGTTTGGCTGTGACCCTCTTTTTGTGAGACAGCCATACCGTTAGCTTGCCTCCTAGGTGAAGGATTCAGTGTGTTTCCTTACACTCCTAGATGTACCAGAATGATCCCTTATCTTTATGCAGTGTAGTTGAAGCCGTGTTTGTCCTCGGAATTAGCGAGACCAGGTGGTGAGGCAATATCTTTTATTGGACCAACTTCTGTTGGTGAGAGAGACAAGCTTTTGAGGAATATTGTGTGGCTTGAAAATTTGTCTCTCTCACCAACAGAAGTTGGTCCAATAAAAGATATTACTCCCCTCTGCCTATGAAGGGAGAAAGTCCATTCAGAGGGTTCCCACTGAATGGGTAATACTGGCCAGAAAATCTGGCCTCTGGATAGCAAATTTCAACCTGCTCCCAGTACATCTAGAACTCTATGTAGTGCATATGTCAAGAGAGACAGTTAAACACAAAGCCCTTTATGATATGTGGTTGTGTGGTAGCTGCCTGAGGCAGCTCTGAATCTGACTTGGACAGATGTTCTAGCTGCAATAATATCAGAAGTGAAAGTTTTCCCTGAAGAAAGAATACATGCTGTAGTTGGGGGTGGGAGACTCTGAACATACTGTAATTGATGCAGACACCACAAGTTCTTTGTTATTGTTGCCTTTGTTAACAATAGGCTAATTATTCATATTTTACAATTCAGATCCTCTTTTTTTTCTTTTTCTTTTTCTTTTCACTACCAAGGAAACAGTTCAAACAGTGGGCTGTTTATAAGGGAAGCATTCCTGGGATTTAATTTCAGTGTGAACAGCTGTATGTTTATCTGGTTCTCAACAAAAATAAACCTCATGCAAATTTAAAGATGGTCTAATTGGAAAGGGAATGGAGCCAGTCAAATGAACTTGGAAAACGCATTTATCTTTCTCTTGTGGGACACACAACAATCACATAACCAAAGCTTTTAGTAAGCCTTTGAGCGCTATGTTACAAGATTATACTCTTTGATATTCTATTTAGGAAACATTTAAAAATAAAGACAATGTTAGGAAACCATTAACTTTTATTAAGAATATTTCATACATATTTTTTTTGGGCTCAGTTTTTAAAAACATGAATGTAGAGCTTCTGCAAATGTGCAGATTGACAACCCTGGAAACTGAGTGTGGAGGGAATTCACCATGGCACAGAATATATTTTTGCACAGTAGGAGATGGCTCTGACATTCCCGCACTCCCAGTGCAAAAGACCAGGGGACAGAGGTATTCTCGGTCAGGCTGTGGGCAGAGTGGGCTTGTCATGGGCAGGAGGAGGAATGGCTGGGTGGACCTGCACGTTGCTAATTGTCTGCTGCTCTAAAGGCTGATAGAGATGCTTTAGGTTAATGGTCCTCAAACTTTTTATCTAGTGGCCCCCTTACCCCTATTCATGCACCCCCCTCCCCACAAGCTGGGGCAGGGAGTGGGGTTGCGACTCCAGGAGAGGGATGCAGACAGGGGTAAGGGGGCTGAGGCTGGGTCCACAGCTGGGGGTGGGGCTTGGAGTCGGGACCCTGGGTGCAGGCCCAGCAGTCGGGGCCCTGGACATGGGGCTGGGACTCCAGGTGTGGGGCCAGTGTAGCACCAAAAGCTGGGCCAGTAGCTGGGGCTGGGGCCAGGAGTGGAACTCCATGCCTCCCGTGGGGGCTGGCCCAGGCCCTAGCCGCAATCCCCTGAACATTCCTCCGTACCCCTCTAGGGGTACGTGCCCCACAGTTTGAACCCCTCTGCTTTAGGTTTCAGAGTAACAGCCGTGGTAGTCTGTATTCGCAAAAAGAAAAGGAGTACTTGTGGCACCTTAGAGACTAACCAACTTATTTGAGCATAAGCTTTCGTGTGCTACAGCTCACTTCATTGGATGCATACTGTGGAAAGTGTAGAAGATCTTTTTATACACACATGCTTTGTGTGTATAAAAAGATCTTCTACACTTTCCACAGTATGCATCCGATGAAGTGAGCTGTAGCTCACGAAAGCTTATGCTCAAATAAATTGGTTAGTCTCTAAGGTGCCACAAGTACTCCTTTTCTTTTTGCTTTAGGTTGAGCCATGGCCAAACCAGCCCCTGTGGCCCTGACTTCTTCAATCTCTGCATTGCTGCTATGATGACTCTGTGCCTGAAGTCTTGTATTCTTTTGTAAAACAGGGTGTAACATGGGCAGCAGCAGTGCAAACCTCTACAGTGTAGCCCCCTAATATGCACCCACCACAGTCTGAAAAGATAGGCGAGGAAGTAATGCCGTCTTTGGCTTCTCTATTGAGACTCTCAACAAGAGGGTTCTACTACTGGCATTTGTGATGGAGGTGCCTGTGATGTGGATACCTGTCAGCATGGAACTCGAGTGAGATCACTGTCTCAGAAAGGCCACTCAAAAGATGATAAGCAGCAACAGTGGTGTTGGAAAAGTTTTTATGGTGGGGGTGCTGAAAGCCATTGAACAAAAGTGTAAACTCTGTATATGATGGAAACACTTCAAGCCAGGGGATGCTGCTGCACCCCCAGTACCCCTAGTTCCAGCACCACTGAGTAGTAAAAAATGCTGGCCACTAGGAAGCTGCAATGGCTTTAAAATCAGTGACCATTTGTAAAAGGAACAGCCAGTATTCACATTTCATAATTGTACAATGTGCATTTCTGTGAAGACTGAAAATGGGACAAAGCAGAGAGAGGGAGTAGAACCAGTTTTATTTTTTGAGGTGACCAATATGAAATATATGGAGTTGAGCTCCTGAAGTTTATTATAGTGTGATCAAAATAAGCTAATTTGTTAAAATGTTTCAGATGCAAACAGCTACTGAATGTTCATGTTTCTTGGTACTTTTACTTTTACTTCACACCTGTTTTACACAGATACCATTTTCTGTACTTAGTTTCTGAAGATAGCAACGATTTCCATGTTGGGTTGTGAAATGCCAGTGAGATATATTAGAGAGACAAGCTGGGTGAGGTAATATCTGTTATTGGACCAACTTCTTTTGGCCAGAGAGAAAAGCTTTTGAGCTACCCAGAGTCCTGAGTACACTGCATCCGATGAAGTGAGCTGTAGCTCACGAAAGCTCATGCTCAAATAAACTGGTTAGTCTCTAAGGTGCCACAAGTACTCCTTTTCTTTTTACGAATACAGACTAACACGGCTGTTACTCTGAAACATGTCCTCAGAGTGTCACCTCTAAATACAAGATCAAACAGATAGTTTAGCATATGTAGTTAGCACATATTCTAAGGGGCCATTCAAGGTGAGTGGCCTGTTAACACCCCTGTAGTCATAGGACAAAAAGGGGAGTTGGTGGGTTACAGGTTGTTGTAATAAGCCATAAACCCAGGGTTTTTATTAAGACCATGATTTTTAGCGTCTAGCAAAGTTAGCAATCTGAGCACCCAGATTTATCTTTTGAAAGTGTTTGTGTCAGGGTGGATTAGGTCCAGAGGGTCCCTGCTGGAGGCCTCGTGGCCCTGCATCACCCTGCCCCAGAATAGAGCAGGGAGAAGTCCTCCAGTCAGCCTAGAGTGGCTGTAGAGGAGCAGCCAATTAGAGGGGCTGTGGGAGTGACCAATAAGGGGCCAGAAGGGCTAGATAAAAGGCAAACAGCAGAGTAGAACCTTCAGTTGCTGTGTGGAGCTTGGCAAGAGGATTGCATGCCTGGCTGGCTAGATGAGCTGTGGACAGCTTACTGCAGAGAGCTCACCAGACAGAACTGAGCCTAGGGAAGGCTGGATAGAATAGCAGCAGGACCATGAAAAGGTTAGTGGAGGCAGGCTGCCTGTGGGAGTGAGATCAGAACCTGGCCAGACTAGGCAAGGGTACTGAGATGGGCCTTGCTGGTCTGGTGGTAGACTGAGCCCATGGGGAGGGCTGCTGAAAAGGATACTAGCTGAGGGTACCAAGATAGGCCCCAGCTTGGTGACTGAAGAAGCCTAAGAACTATGGCCCCATACTAGGGCTGGGATAAGAACTTGGGACTGTATACCCTGGAAGGAGGGGGGACAGCGTATGTGGCTTGGCTGGAGGGCTGAGTTGCTGGAGACCTGCTGAAAGAACCATCAACTGGGGGGCGCTCGCAAGAAGCGGGTGCCACCCCTAGATAAGAACTAAAACCAAAAGCAAGTTCACAACCAACCAAAGGGGGCTGCCCCAAGACTGTGATTGCAGGCATATTGGTGAGAGAAAGGGGGCACTCATGAGAAGTGGGGTGCTGACCCAATTAGTGTTGTTCAGTGTTTTCTTTGAGGATGAGGACTGACAGGTCAAGATATAGAATAATCGCTTTGTGAAATGTGTTCACCCACAGGTAATAGTTTTTGTATTTTATCATTTTCCTGTGAGTTCATTTGAGAGTGTAGTGATTGCCTGGTTTCACCCACGTTGTTGTTGATGGGGAGTTTAGTGCACTGGATGAGGTACACCACGTGTTGTGATAGGCCTGTGTAGGATCTATGTGTAGGATATGTCTGCAGGTTTTGCATCTGTTCTAGCAGGGTCTAGTGTCACTTTTGAGTACAATAATAGTGAGATACATTATCCGATAGGTTATTAGCCTTGTTTTATTTGCTATTAACATATATTAACTGTCTTCTGCTTTGCAAAGAATATTGTCTTTTTTCCAGTCTGCAATGGTGTTCTCCAAATTGTTGGTGTTTCATGTAGTTACATATGCTGCTTGTCCATAAAACTTGGCCCAGGGAAGGGGGAAGCAGTTGTACATTCCCCATGCTGTAATAACGTGCTGTTCACTTTATTACAAAAGGGGACAGAGGAGGTCTGAGATCTGTTCTCAGAGAATTTTTAAACTGGATGTGACAGCAATACCTTGGTACTACAGGATAGATAGGACTAGGTGATAAACCCCTTTATTATCATAGGTCGGTGTGAGCAAACTTTTTGGCCTGAGAGCTGCATTAGGTTTCTGAAATTGGGGAGGCTGTGCCTCCCCAAACAGCCAGGTATGGCCTGGCCCCATCCACCCCCCTGCTCTGTCCCCTGGACCCCAACCCCTGACTGCCCCTCCCACCCCCAGGACCCATGCCCCCATTCAATCCCCTTGTTCCCCACCCTCTGACAGCCCCAGCCCCTGAACACTCCCAAGCCCTCTATCCAACCCCGCCCCCTTACCACCCTGCCTGGAGCACTGGTAGCTGGCCACATGGCTGCAACCAGGACAGGCAGCTGCGCAGCACAGAGCACTGGCTTTGGCCAGGCTCCGCAGGTGCGTTACCCCAGGAGCTCACAGCCCCGCTGCCCAGAGCATTACGCTGGGGCACAGTGAGCTGAGGCTGCGGGGGAGGGAACGGGGGCTAGTCTCCCAGGCCAGGAGCTCAGGGGCAGGATGGTCCCGTGGGCCGTAGTTTGCCCATCTGTCATAGTACTGCATATTTCATTTTTGTTCTTTATAAGGCATGATCCTGCATAGCTCAGGTGTAGAAGCTTCTGCTTGTAAGCAATAGATGAGGCTCAGACATCTGAACTGCAATTAATTACTGCTGCTACATGGCTAGTAGTTTGCTCTGGGTAAATTTTAGACTGAGGCCTAAGAGGGAAGCAAGTAACGAAACTCCTCATTTGCAGGCCAATGATCATCCTTACGTATGTGTCACCTCAGACATGCATCCTGCTCCTTTTTCACTCTGCACTGTAGAGCAAAAGATCTTAGTCCTCCATAACAAGCAAAATGTAAGTTTATGTGCTATACACCTCTATCCTGATATAACGCGGTCTGCGGAAGCCAAAAAATCTTACCGCCTTATAGGTGAAACCGCATTATATGGAACTTGCTTTGGCCTCGAGCATTTCCGTTTATTAATAGTCACTTTCCAACCCCCCCACGCCTTGTCCCCAACTACCCCCTCTGGAGACACCCCCCACCCCAACCACCCTTCCCAAGACCTAACCCCCTACCTAAGCCCCCCTGCTCCTTGTCCCCTGACCGCCCCCTCCAGAGGACCCCCCGTCCTTAATCACCCCAGGACCCCACCCCCTACCCAACCTCCCTGACCCCTATCCACACCCCCGCCCCCTGACAGGCCCCCCGGGACTCCCACACCCTATCCAATGCCCCTGTTCCCCGTCCCCTGACTGCCCCTCCCCCAGAACCATCCAACCCTCCCTGTCCCCTGACCGCCCCCTGAGACCCTCTGCCCCTTATCCAACCCCTCGGCCCCGACCCGGCACCCTTAACACGCCGCTCAGAGCAGCGTGTCTGAGCCTGACACTGATCCGCTGGAGCACGCAGCCCCGCCCCCCAGAGCACTGCTTTACCACGTTATATCCAAAGTCGTGTTATATTGAGTCACGTTATATTGGGGTAGAGGTGTACTTAACCTTATTTGTGCCTATGGGTTGCTTGTATTCATAGCTGTGCTGCAAAAGGACTTGCTTTCAAAAGATGAGAAAGCTAATAAGTGGGGTCATGAGGGTCCTGAAAGAAAATCCAAGCACATAGTTTACATAAAAAGAATCCAAATTTGTAGTAGTGCCACCCTTGGAAAGACAGTAATTATGCATCTATAAATCCAATGAGCTGATATGTCAGTCACTGGAAAGCAGTCAGTATGAGACCCTGCTGGAGACATCCGATGGGCACTGATGCTACTGCTACATAAAGAAAAGGAGGACTTGTGGCACCTTAGAGACTAACAAATTTATCGAATGAAGTAGGCTGTAGCTCACGGAAGCTTATGCTCAAATAAATTTGTTACTCTCTAAGGTGCCACGAGTACTCCTGTTCTTTTTGTAGATGCAGACTAACACGGCTGCTACTCTGAATACTGCTACATAGTGACCTGCAAGAAGGAAAGACCTTGTGATAATTGTAAACTGAACTGGATGAAAAGAAGTGCAAATGTTAATTTGAATGCAATTTATCTTTATTTATATGTGGGCTTGGAATTTTGCTGACCTTATTAATGGAAGAAGCAAAAGCCTCAAGGCCACGTGATCAGCTGGTGTTAACGTATATCTCCATTGAGGCTTGAGGAGCTATGCTGATTTGCACTAGTTGCGAATCTGGCCTGTCCATTGTGAGGTATTCATACAGATGTAAGCTGGTGTGCCAAATTTCAGCATCTGTGATAAAAGTACCATTTCTTAAGATGAATGCTTTAGCCATATTCTCAACTACTGAAAACTGGTATAGTTCCATTGACTTCAATGGAATTATGCTTGTTTATACAGCTGAGGCTCTAGCCCATCAGTTTGAATCACCTCCAGCATTTCTCTGAATTTTCATTGTGTTCTAGGGCAAGGCCCTTATTTACAGTTCCAGGTTGTAATCCAGCAGAGGGAATGGAATCATACAATGGTTTCTTTATACTTCAGTTATTTCTTCTAGTCCTCTCCTGTCAAATATCCTATCTATGGATACACCTAAAAAGTACAAAATCTTAACCTCTTTACTCTTACAAGAAATAAGAACCTGTAATTCCTTGGCAGTAGATTACATCAGTTTTAAAGGCTGGCAGGAAATTTTGTCAGTGTTGCTTTCTGTCTTCTACAGTTTATTGCAGGATTCAGTTAATAATTAAAACAAATATAATACACTTAATAGAAAATCTCCAATTCACTAGATACTCTTTCAGAGTCACCTCAGCTGTAGATGGAATACATTGATCTGGATGATGCCTTGAAATACATGTTTCAGAGTAACAGCCGTGTTAGTCTGTATTCGTAAAAAGAAAAGGAGTACTTGTGGCACCTTAGAGACTAACCAGTTTATTTGAGCATGAGCTATCGTGAGCTACAGCTCACTTCATCGGATGCATAGCTATGCATCCGATGAAGTGAGCTGTAGCTCACGATAGCTCATGCTCAAATAAACTGGTTAGTCTCTAAGGTGCCACAAGTACTGCTTTTCTTTTTTTGAAATACATGTGTACCTGCTAAGTTGGGTAGCTTGGTTGTCAGACCTTTAAAACTTAATGTATATGAAACTATCAGACCACTTTATTATGAATTTTAGAATACCACATCTTGGATTTTGTGTCTTTTATATGAAGACATACCTGGTATTTCATACTGAACCCCTGGTATTTCATACTGAAATCTCCCTTATGTCTATGGATTACTTCACATGGGGAAAAAAGTGCATTAGGTACCATTAGAAAATATCCACAACCCCTATTGTAGCATGGTATTTAACTTTCCCACCGTATTTCCGTTATCTTAAAATAGGAAATAGTGCAACTAAAGCTGTAAATTTAACAACTCCAGGTAATATCTATTTAATTGTATCCACTATAAGATGTTCTGTCTGAGAATAGGGTGACCATAGGGACAGTCCCGATCTCTGGGGCATTTTCTTCTATAGGGACCTATTATCCCCTACCCCCTGTCCTGATTTTTCACATTTGCTGTCTGGTCACCCTATCTGCAAATCCATACTATATGTGAAACAGGCAATGCCTGTCCCTAAGGTCTCTCAGTCACTTGCATGACATTTTCTAGACCCTTCATCTAGGTAGTTTAATATTCTAGTGTTCATTTCCTTATGTTGCTGTTCAGATTTTTTTTTCAACCTTAATATTGCACTACGTAAAGTTAAGTTTATATTATAACAACCTGCCATGTTATCAAAGAAGAAAATAATATATTCTAAAGTGTACCAACTATCCTGATCAGTGTTTGCTGAATAGAGAAGCCCTGAAAGCTAGTAACAGGAATACTTCACTAATAATTGAACTTATCATTTTTCCACCCAGAATGTTAATAGTTGTCCTAAAATAGTTGGGATGATCCTTCATAAAGGAGACAATTCACAGTGGATCCCTCTTCCACTACCTGTGATGCTGAAAGTCCCAGTGTCTTCTAGACTTATGTGGTCACTCAAACACTGTTTTGTGTTTTGTTTTTTGTTTTTGTTTTTTTACAAACCAGCTCAAACCTCCATCAATTTCTGATTATTATTATTATTATTATTATTTTTGGTCAGCTCCTGGAGTGAAATCCTAATGCCAGTGACCAAAGGGGCACTGGGTTTCATCACTGGAACGTGGCTTATTTGAAGTGGTGATTGCTGTCTGTTATGACAGATATACTGTAATGACAGAGCAGGGCCTCAGCCACAAAATGTGCTGGAAATGGCCCACCTTGATTATCACTTCAAAAGGTTCTCTTCCCCCCACCCCACTCTCCTGCTGGTAATAGCTCACCTTAAGTGATCACTCTCCTTACAATGTATATTTTTTTCATGGTCTGTGTGTAGATAAAATCTCCTCACTGTACTTTCTACTTTATGCATCGATGAAGTGAGCTGTAGCTCACGAAAGCTTATGCTCAAATAAATTGGTTAGTCTCTAAGGTGCCACAAGTACTCCTTTTCTTTTTGCGAATACAGACTAACACGACTGCTACTCTGAAACCTGTCATTACAACAGTGTAAATCCAGAGTAAATCGACTGACCTACTTGGTATTACTCTGGCTCTCCATTTGTGTAACTGAGATCACAATTTGGACTAATGTCTACTCTTCTAGGCAGTTATAGCTGCTCTTGACCATCAGAAGGTACCTTTGTCACATTGGCTTTTTTTGGGGTGTAGTGCTGTGGTTAACATAATGATAGTTCAGCTGTATCAGACTTTTCCTGTCCTGGAGCTGTGCAGAGAATTTCACATAAACAGAACCAGTAAATTTGGATTTACACCAGTTTTGTGAAAAAGACAAAGTTGAAGCTTAGCAAAAGCACTCTTTGCTATTAAGCACTCTAAATTGATATTCCACAGCTTTGATTTCAGCTTCCAAGCAATTAGCATAACTTGGCCCATGGGAGAGCTGTGGTCTGTGATAGAGATGTTGCTATAAATGAAGTTTTGCCTTGTGTAACTTCTGTAGAAACTTCTGTTTTCTTATTATAAAAGTTCAAGCAGATGAACATTGGACAAAAGCTCTTTCTCCAGATGCTATCCAATGTTAGGCTATGAGAAACTAGTGCTGGTGGCATTCTCTTGCTTATTTAATTTCTCTTTCCAGCTATCCTATGCAGAGTCCACAATACACAGTACATAATTCCCCTCATTCCCACATTCCTAGATAATTAAATATGGTTTGCTAAAACCAAGGTGCTCATCATTTTGTACATTGAATCTGGCAACACAACTTGTGTGAAGTCAGTGCTCGTGACAGGTAACAAGTAAATTAATATTTGCTGCCTCTGCAATAGATTGATGGCATTTGAAGAAGCTTAAACATCTGTAAACACATGACACTTTCCACTGCTACCCTGTGCTGCTGCCATGACACATACCAGGTTGACAGCCTTGGCAAATCACAATTTACACATACGCAACCAGTACAGCACAGGTGGCAGCACTGCTGAGGCTTCCCAAGGCTTGCCAGGCAATCACTGGCAGGGCAGAGGACAATTAAATCTCCATGGCCCACTAGATCCACAGCTCTCTGCTCATACTGTCAGTTAGCATAAATTTAAGGTGGTGGTTTCTGTGATGCACACTTAAAAAAATGACAGGTTTCAGAGTAGCAGCCGTGTTAGTCTGTATTCGCAAAAAGAGACTAGGTGCCACAAGTACTCCTTTTCTTTTTACTTTAGTGATCTGAGTCCCTTTTTTTTTTTTTTTTTAACAGCCAAAAGATAACTTTTTTCAGTTACTCTTGACTAGTGCTGAATTCAAACCTGTGAACAAATCACCTGGATATGAAACATTCTGTATCCCGTTATCAGTCATCTGAGCCGTCTGGTCTCCTGTTTCCCTGAAATACATTTCAAATACATACATAAATGCAACAAAATCAGTGCAAAAACATCTGGATGAAAATCAGTTGGTTAGGATGAACAGCCAGGATATTTAAGGTAAAAGTGAGGTGAACATACTACCCAAAGACTATTACACTATTTCCCTCACCCCATTGATAGGGTAGTGTTAGCATTGTCTTGCAGCAGCACTTTGGAGACCTTGGCTAAGCAGGTGCAGACACATAGGCTAGAATTTCACCCTAATGCCTGGGTGTTTGGAAAGTAACAAGTATAAATCTCCCAGGATGAATAACCTTGTTTTTCCTCCAGCTTGAAAGTGACACAAGCTGATAAGTCAAAGTATATAGATAGAAATGAAAATCCCACATAATTTAAATGGAATTTTCTTTGTTTTTGTCATGTTTAAAAATAACCTAAACTTTTCTACAATGCTATAAAATGCCATTCTGGTCACTTGGGTAACTAGGCAATAGTCAGAAAAGCAAGGCTTTCTAATTTACCCAAGAGATTAGAACTGCTTCTTTCAGATGGTCTAACTTCTTAAGTAAATACAGAATTAGGGAGGATTTTTGCAACTGCTTCAGAAAAAAATTATTATTCAGCTGCAAGATCATAATTGCCCTACTGGAGCTGTTACAGACTGTTGTACAATTATCTAATGAAGATTCAAACAATGAACACTAAAAAGATTTCTGGAAAATAAAACACTGTGGGTACAGGAAAGACTTACACTGTAGTATTTCAAATGATTTTTTTAAAAAATACAATTACTAAAATTAAAAGCCTATAGCACTTTAAGGGCCAGATTTTCAGAAGCATTCAGCACTCAATCTCAGGCCAAAATTTGGCCACTTAGGTGCTTAAATGGAAACTGTCATGCATTGAGCTCTTTTGAAAAATCTGGCCATATGCCTTCAAAATCTTGTACAAACACTAGGTAATTAGTCCCCTGGGTATGTAAATAGGGCTAAATGGGGATTATACAATCTGGAAACTGACGCACCAAGATGTGGTAAAGTGTCCAAAGGCACCCACTATGGGTTCAATTCTGTAGCTGTTTCCACGTGAGGAAGTCTTGTTGACTGATATGGGAGTCTGTGTGTGGGGGGGCGGGGACAGGGGAACAAACAAGAAATAACTAGCCATTCCTAGGAATGAAGTGACAGCTCAGCCAAGTAATACTATAGACTAAGGCTGTCAATCAGTTAACTCACATGATTAACTCAAAATTAATCATGATTTAAAAAAAATTAATTGCAGTTTTAATCACACTGTTAAACAATAAATACTAATTGAAATATATATCTCCAAACTCTGGTGGCCCCTTCATTCCTTGTGGCCTTCCAAATCCACTCAGTTTAATCCTCTTCCACAACATTCCCCACAGGAGACCCTCCTTACTGCCTTCAATAGCCCCTCTGTTGCTCCTGCTTGGTGTGTTAAGGTCAACCTTGTGGCTGCTGAGGGTGGATAGCAGGCCTGCAGTCCTGGCACTAAATATCAATGTCTTTGGTTCTTTTGGCCCCATAGTATTTTTCAGCTTCAGACAGACAATATTTACCAGCACAGAGATAGTAAGAGCAGGATCCTTCTGGCATTTTTCTTCAGTTTTTGTATTAATCAACTTTGAATGTCTGGATGAAGCCAGTTCAAATCCATATTTTTTCATCCGGCAGAGAGCAATCAGTCCTTTGGCTGTTAAGTTGTCATTTGGAATAGTCCACTTACAAACTAGAGATGGGTGAAGCTTGTGAAACACATCTCACTTTTGGGTGTTTACCGAAATGTTGAATGACAAGGAAACTTTTCCTGTAACTTAAATGTTTTCCTGCCCTCACCTCAAAGGTGGCTCACTTTTTCAATGTAATACCTGTTTTCCTAGCTAAAGAAAAGCGTGTGCTATGTATTTAGAGGTAACAGCTATTCTAGTCTTGCATATATGATAGATACCAAATGTCTGGTGCACAATAATGAGTTTTCTGCATGCCTGCATAGATTGGGAAATTATGCCCCTTCCTAAATATGAGGGAGTGTTCAGCTGGTGAAAAGTCAGCTCTGCATCTACTGGTTCCAGCGCCTTGTCATAGGAAGAGTGACACTTTCATCTTTCCTTCAGAGATGGGGATGGGTGGAGATTCACTCCTCTACAGTTGCTCATCTAAGGTATAAACTAGAGCAGCTTTTAGGCAGCTCTAATTCACACCAGCCCACAGAATCCAAGAGCCATAATCAGCTCCCAAATAGCCCACCCACCCCTGCACTTCCACTCTGCTGTGCTGAGCAGAGATGCCAGCTAGTGAACAGGAGCAGATCATGAGGGAGTTCTCCATGTGAAGGAGGAGCAAATACATGACCCTTGGGGTCAATTTATTGCCTGTTTGCTTGCTTGCCATATACATGCTTAACTTAAGTTTACAGTGTGGGCTGTTTCAGGGGGCTGTGCACTGAGCATAGTGACCTACTAGGCAAGACTGAGAGCTTCCTAACAAAGCTCTACCCTGCCATCCTTTCATCCCTAATCCATTTAGGATCCCTTAATAAGAAGGTAGGGCTAATTCAGGGAGAAGAGGGGTACATATAAGTACCAGTGACCTAGGGAAAGGTAGGAGAGAGGTCCCAGAAGCCAAATTTAGGCTGCCAGGTAAGAGATTACCAGGACCTCCATGGTAGCGTTCTCTGAAATGTTTCCAGTTACACAAACAGGGACAGTTAGACAGGCAGAACTGCAGGGTCTCAATGCATAGATAAGATGAGGGTCTTCAGCAGAGGGATTTAGCTTTATTAGGAGTTGGGGAACCTTTTGGGAAAGGAGGAAGTACAAGAAGGATGGACTCCACCTAAACCAGAATGGAACCATACTGCTGGCTTTTAAAATTAAAAAGGTCATAGAGGAATTTTTAAACTAAGGGCTGTGGGAAAGCTGGCAGGTGTGCAGGAGCACAGCACAGAGACATCCCTTGGAGGATTTATTAAAGGGGATATTGTATAACCTAGTAAAAAGAGGATAGAAGTTGATAAAGTCCAGGTTCATGTGGAAAAGAAACAGTCAAACAAAAAATAGCCCCATTCAATTATATCACATGAAGGCAGACAATTACATGTTATAAGTGCTTGTACACATTTGCAAGAAGTTTAAATAGTAGATGGGTAAACTTAAGTGCCTGGTATTAAATGAGGATATTGATATAATAGGCAGACTTGGTAGAATGATGACGACCAATGCAACATGGTAATACCAGGATACAAACTATATAGGAGTGGCAGAGTAGGTTGCATGGGGGGTGGCGGGAGAGGGGAATGGCACTATATGTGAAAAAGCTTAGAGTAAAATATAGAATCTTAAATGAATCAAACAATACCATGGAATCTCATGCTTGAACAATGAGTATAGCAGTAGGAATAAGCTACCAACCTCTTGACCAGGATGGTGACAGCAATCGTGAAATGCTCAGGGAGGCTTCAAAAACAGAAAACTCAGTGGAGAATTTCTACTATCCATATAATGAGTGGAAACATTTGACCTCCAGATGGAATGCAGAGATAAAATTTCTAGACCTCATAATTGACTGCTTCTTGGAGCAGCTTGTCCTGCAACCCACAAAGGGAGAGGCAATTTTTGATTTAGTCCTAAGTTGTGAGCAGGATCTCACAAGAAATTAATATATCTGAACCACTTGGCATGATGCTAGCTGTCCAGATCATGCTTGAGTGTATTCAAGACAATTCACTTGTGAAGATCAAAGTAATGGTTAGATGTACAGTAACTCTGGATTAAGTTTAGAAGTGTGAGCAACAAGAGTGATGTAGTGGTGGGAGTCTGCTATAGACCACCGGACCAGGGGGATGAGGTGGATGAGGCTTTCTTCCAGCAACTCGCAGAAGCTACTAGATCGCACGCCCTGGTTCTCATGGGTGACTTTAATTTTCCTGATATTTGCTGGGAGAGCAATACAGCGGTGCATAGACAATCCAGGAAGTTTTTGGAAAGCGTAGGGGACAATTTCCTGGTGCAAGTGCTAGACGAGCCAACTAGGGGGGGAGCTTTTCTTGACCTGCTGCTCACAAACAGGGAAGAATTAGTGGGGGAAGCAAAAGTGGACGGGAATCTGGGAGGCAGTGACCATGAGTTGGTTGAGTTCAGGATCCTGACGTAGGGAAGAAAGGTAAGCAGCAGGATACAGACCCTGGACTTCAGGAAAGCAGACTTCGACTCCCTCAGGGAGCGGATGGGTAGGATCCCCTGGGGGACTAACATGAAGGGGAAAGGAGTCCAGGAGAGCTGGCTGTATTTCAAGGAATCCCTGTTGAGGTTACAGGGAGAAACCATCCCGATGAGTCGAAAGAATAGTAAATATGGCAGGCGACCAGCTTGGCTTAACGGTGAAATCCTAGCGGATCTTAAACATAAAAAAGAAGCTTACAAGAAGTGGAAGCTTGGACATATGACCAGGGAAGAGTATAAAAATATTGCTCGGGCATGTAGGAATGAAATCAGGAGGGCCAAATAGCACCTGGAGCTGCAGCTAGCGAGAGATGTCAAGAGTAACAAGAAGGGTTTCTTCAGGTATGTTGGCAACAAGAAGAAAGCCAAGGAAAGTGTGGGCCCCTTACTGAATGAGGGAGGCAACCTAGTGACAGAGGATGTGGAAGAAGCTAATGTGCTCAATGCTTTTTTTGCCTCTGTCTTCACTAACAAGGACAGCTCCCAGACTGCTGCGCTGGGCATCACAACATGGGGAGCAGATGGCCAGCCCTCTGTGGAGAAAGAGGTGGTTAGGGACTATTTAGAAAAGCTGGACGTGCACAAGTCTATGGGGCCGGACGAGTTGCATCCGAGAGTGCTAAAGGAATTGGTGGATGTGATTGCAGAGCCATTGGCCATTATCTTTGAAAACTCGTGGCGAATGGGGGAAGTCCCAGATGACTGGAAAAAGGCTAATGTAGCGCCAATCTTTAAAAAAGGGAAGAAGGAGGATCCTGGGAACTACAGGCCAGTCAGCCTCACCTCAGTCCCCGGAAAAATCATGGAGCAGGTCCTCAAGGAATCAATCCTGAAGCACTTACACGAGAGGAAAGTGATCAGGAACAGTCAGCATGGATTCACCAAGGGTAGGTCATGCCTGACTAATCTAATAGCCTTCTATGATGAGATTACTGATTCTGTGGATGAAGGGAAAGCAGTGGATGTATTGTTTCTTGACTTTAGCAAAGCTTTTGACACAGTCTCCCACAGTATTCTTGTCAGCAAGTTAAAGAAGTATGGGCTGGATGAATGCACTATAAGGTGGGTAGAAAGTTGGCTAGATTGTCGGGCTCAGCGGGTAGTGATCAATGGCTCCATGTCTAGTTGGCAGCCAGTGTCAAGTGGAGTGCCCCAGGGGTTGGTCCTGGGGCCGGTTTTGTTCAATATCTTTATAAATGATCTGGAGGATGGTGTGGATTGCACTCTCAGCAAATTTGCAGATGATACTAAACTGGGAGGAGTGGTAGATACGCTGGAGGGCAGGGATAGGATACAGAGGGACCTAGACAAATTGGAGGATTGGGCCAAAAGAAACCTGATGCGGTTCAATAAGGATAAGTGCAGGGTCCTGCACTTAGGATGGAAGAACCCAATGCACAGCTACAGACTAGGGACCGAATGGCTAGGCAGCAGTTCTGCGGAAAAGGACCTAGGGGTTACAGTGGACGAGAAGCTGGATATGAGTCAGCAGTGTGCCCTTGTTGCCAAGAAGGCCAATGGCATTTTGGGATGTATAAGTAGGGGCATAGCGAGCAGATCGAGGGACGTGATCGTTCTCCTCTATTTGACATTGGTGAGGCCTCATCTGGAGTACTGTGTCCAGTTTTGGGGCCCACACTACAAGAAGGACGTGGATAAATTGGAGAGAGTCCAGCGAAGGGCAACAAAAATGATTAGGGGTCTGGAACGCATGACTTATGAGGAGAGGCTGAGGGAACTGCGATTGTTTAGTCTGCGGAAGAGAAGAATGAGGGGGGATTTGATAGCTGCTTTCAACTACCTGAGAGGTGGTTCCAGAGAGGATGGTTCTAGACTATTCTCAGTGGTAGAAGAGGACAGGACAAGGGGTAATGCTCTCAAGTTGCAGTGGGGGAGGTTTAGGTTGGATATTAGGAAAAACTTTTTCACTAAGAGGGTGGTGAAACACTGGAATGCGTTACCTAGGGAAGTGGTAGAATCTCCTTCCTTGGAAGTTTTTAAGGTCAGGCTTGACAAAGCCTTGGCTGGGATGATTTGATTGGGGAATGGTCCTGCTTTGAGCAGGGGGTTGGACTAGATGACCTCCTGAGGTCCCTTCCAACCCTGATATTCTATGATTCCCCACTTAACATCCTCTTGCTTAACATTGTTTCGATCTTACGTCCCTGCTCCATTACAGAACATGCTCTGTTTAAAGTTGTGCAATGCTCTGCTGTAACATTGGTTGGCTGCCTGTTTTGTCCACAGCTGGCAGCCCCCCATCAGCTCCCCTGCAGACCCCCACCAGCGCCTCCCACCCACCGGCAGACCCCATGGATCAGCACCTTCCCCCGCCTCCTGCCCGTGGCAATCAGCTGGTTTGCAGCATTCAGGAGGCAGGGGTGGAAGCCTGCGTCCCTCGTCCTTGCTCCTCCCCACTCCCTCCTGTCTCCTGAACACTGCAAGCAGGCTGATTGGCTGGGGAGGGAAGAGTGAGGATGTGTTGTGCGGAGTAAAGGGGGAGGAGGAGAAGAAGTGGGTTAAGGCTGACTTGCAAATCCTGAGTGGTGACAATCCTGACGGGGAACTTGAGAATGCAGCTCCAAAGTGATAGGGGAGTTGGTCATCTAATGACTTGCTATAAAGAAATTTACCACGGGGGGGGGGCGGGGGGAAAAAGGGAAAGCAAAACAACAATCTCTAGATGTGTTTTTTTTTTTGAGTTCAGCAAGAGGAGCAGCCGGACAATCCACTCTCTGACTCCACCACCTCAACCAAGCTTCGTACTCAGCAATGATTGTAGTATTAAATTGTTTCTTTAAAATTGTTTAGAACAAATTGGAGGATTGGGCCAAAAGAAATCTGAGGTTCAACAAGGACAAGTGCAGAGTCCTGCACTTAGGACAGAAGAATCTCATGCACCGCTACAGACTAGGGACCGAATGGCTCGGCAGCAGTTCTGCAGAAAAGGACCTAGGGGTTACAGTGGACAAGAAGCTGGATATGAGTCAACAGTGTGCTCTTGTTGCCAAGAAGGCCAATGGCATCTTGGGATGTATAAGTAGGGGCATTGCCAGCAGATCGAGGGACATAATCATTCCCCTCTATTCGACATTGAGGCCTCATCTGGATTATTGTGTCCAGTTTTGGGCCCCACACTACAAGAAGGATGTGGAAAAATTGGAAAGAGTCCAGCGGAGGGCAACAAAAATGATTAGGGGACTGGGACACATGACTTATGAGGAGAGGCTGAGGGAACTGGGATTGTTTAGTCTGCGGAAGAGAAGACTGAAGGGGGATTTGATAGCTGCTTTCAACTACCTTAAAGGGGGTTCCAAAGAGGATGGCTCTAGACTGTTCTCAGTGGTAGCAGATGACAGAACAAAGAGCAATGGTCTCAAGTTGCAGTGGGGGAGGTTTAGGTTGGATATTAGGAAAAACTTTTTCACTAGGAGGGTGGTGAAACACTGGAATGGGTTACCTAGGGAGGTGGTGGAATCTCCTTCCTTAGATATTTTTAAGGTCAGGCTTGACAAAGCCCTGGCTGGGATGATTTAGTTGGGGATTGGTCCTGCTTTGAGCCGGGGGTTGGACTAGATGACTTACTGAGGTCCTTTCCAACCCTGATATTCTATGAACTTATACCTGTATTAAATTGCTTGTTTAAAATGTATATAATGCCTTTTGTCTGGCAATCTTTTTTTCCCCCTGGAACCTCTCCGCTCCCCTGGGACTTTATCCCTGGACTGTTTGGATTCTAACAGGGCAGAAGAACTGAACGAGAAGACTCAGATCCCCAGAATTATTCTGGGTAGTCCTGAAGGACTTTTGGGAAACCAGATACTTTATTACATCACTGCCACCATTTGGAGTTACAAACTGATTTACCTGTTTATATTTTACCTGCTTCAACCGCTCTAACTCTTTCTTTTTTCTTAACTAATAAGCCTATAGTTAGCTTACTATATAATTGGCTACCAGTGTTGTCTTTGGTGTAAGATCTTGAATACCAATTTATTTGGGGTAAGTGACTGGTCCCTTGGGACTGGAAGAAACTTGGATGACTTTAAAAAAAAAAAAAAAGTTTAACCTTTTTATCATAACGGTCAGTTTGTGGGTGACAAGACTGAAAAGTCTAAGGAGACTGCCTGTCTCTCCATGGTAAGACTGGTATAGTGATCCAGGCATTCACATTTGTTACTGGCTTGGTGAAATCTAATAACAAACTATACCACCAGTTTGGGATTTCTGCCCTTATGTTCTGGCTGTCTGCCCTGAGACAGAATCCGAGCCACTCTAGACAGTGCAACACTTGGTAATAGTGATCACAATGTAATTAAATTTAGAATCCTTGTAGTGTGGAAAATGCCAAAACCACATAACAGTAACTTCAAAAAGGGGAACTACACAAAAAGGACGAGGCAAATGAAAAGGAGCAGTCACAAGAAATGCCTGCAAGCTGCATGGAAAGTTTTGAAAACGCCACCACAATAGAGGCTCTAACTATATGTAAACCCCAAATCATTTTAAAAAAAAAGTAAGAGGACCAGAAATATGCCACTGTGGCTAAAAAAAAAAAGAGTAAAAGAGGTGGTTAGAGACAAAAAGACAGTCTGTAAAAATTGGAAGTCAAATCCTACTGGGGAAAATAGAAAGGTACAAAACTCTGGTAAGTCAAATGTAAAAGCATAATTAGGCAGACCAAAAAAATTTGAAGAGCAACTAGCAAAAGACAAATGCGAACAGCAATTTTAAAAATTTTTTTAATACATCAGAAGCAGGAAGCCTGCCAACCAGTCAGTGAGGCCACTGGATGATCCACATGCTAAAGAAGTACTCAAGGAAGAGGGCTATTGTGGAGAAACTAAATGAATTCTTTACATCAGTCTTCATTGTGGAGGAGATCCTCATACCTGAGCCATTCTTTTTAGGTGACAAATCTGAGCAACCCTCCCAGATTGAGGTGTCAGAGGAGGTTTTGGAAGAAATTCATAAATTACACAGTAATAAGTCACCAGGACCAGATAGGATTCACCCAAGTGATCTGAAGGAATTCAAAGATAAAATTGCAGAATTATTAATTGTGGTATAATACTTATTGCTTAAATCGACCTCTGTTCTAGTTGACTGGCAGATAGCTATTATAATGCTTATATATTAATTTTAAAGGCCCCAAAGGTGATCCTGGCAATTACAGGCTGGTAAAGCTAACTTCAGAACTAAGCAAATTGGTTGAAACTATAGCAAAAAAACAGAATTATCAGACAAATAGATGAACTTTATATGTTGGGGAAATAGTCATCATGGCTTTTGTAAAGGGAAAGCAGGCTTCATCAATTTATTAGAATCCTTTTGGGTGTGGGGTCAACAAACCTATAGACAAGGGTGATCAAGTATACTATGTCCCCTGCAACTTTCAGAACACCTGTGACAATGCCCCTCATAGAAGACTCTTAAACAAAGTAAGCAGTCATGGGATAAGAGGGATGGTCCTCTCATTTCTTAATATTTCCTTTAATTTACTAGAAATTTAACACAATTTGTTTCCAATACTGGAGTAATAATCTTTGTACCTTTAGATGAAAAGGTCCAGTTAAAAGTAGTTAAGTCAATGGCAGAACATCCTTTGACTTCAGAGGGGCCAGGATTTTATCCTGCATTCTCCTGGAGTCTGTAAATCAGGAAACTTTTCTCCAAAATTCCTTTGTTTCTCTTTGTTCCAAACTAGCTACGTCAGAGAAAATGAAGCCTAGTTAGGATTAAAAACAAACAACTACAACCTCATGGATCAGTTACCAGCTAAAGGATAGGGAACAAAGAGTAGGAATAAATGGCCAGTTTTCACTGTGGAGAGAGGTAAATAACGGGACAAGTGCTGTACAACATGCCATAAAAGACACAGAAAAAGCAATAAACATTGAGGTGGCAAAGTTACTCAAGATAATTAAGTCTAAATCAGACTGTGAAGAGTTACAAAGGGATCTCCCAACTGGGCACCAAAATGGCAGATGAAATTCAATGATGTTAAATGCAAAGTAATGCTAACTGGAAAATGTACAAAAAGATGGTGTCTAAATTAGCTGTTAACATTCAAAGATCTTTGAGTCATCGTGGATAGTTCGCTGAAAACATCTGCTCAATGTGCAGCTGTAATCAGAAAAAGTTAACACTGCTGGGAATCATTAGGAAAGGGATAGGTAATAAAGACCAAAAATATCATAAGGTCGCTACATAAATCTCTCATACTCACACATTGAACACTGTGTACAATTCTGGTTGGTCCATCTCTAAAGATATTGGAAATGGAAAAAGGTATAGGGGAAGGGCAAGAAAAATTATTAGATACAAGGAGCAATTTTTCTTCGGAGGAGAGATTAAAAAGACTGCCTCATCAGTTTAGAAAAGAGATGATTAAGGGGGGGATACAATAGAGGTCTATAAAATCATGAATGGCATGGGCAGTGGGAGCTCCGGCCAAACCCTCGCTGCCGTCCCTCCCACAGCACTGCCTTGGGCTGCCAGCTGGAGCGGAACCTGAACCTCTGCCAGCTTCAGGGTAGAGGGGGAGGGAGAGCAGGGCCTTCCAGCAGAACATGGGTGTGGCCACAGCCTTGGTCAGGGGAGACTTGCCCTGGTCTTTGATACCCATGATGAACAGTGTGGAGAAAGTGTGTGAGAAAGTGTTTACTCCTTCATGTAACACAAGTAGCAAGGGTCACCCAATTTAATAGGCAGTAGGCTTAAACCTAATATAAGGAAGTACTTCATACAATGAATAGTCTCCCTGTGGAACTTGTTGCCAGAGATGTTGTGAAGGCCAAAAGTATACGGCGTTCAAAAAAGAATTAGATAAGTTCATGGAAGAAAGGTCCATCAATGAGGATTAGTCAAAATGGTCAGGGATGTAACCGCATACTCTGGATATTGCCAAACCTCTGACTGCCAGAAGCTGGGGCTGGATGATAGGGGATGGATCACTTGACAAATTGCCCTGTTCTATTCATCCCCTATGAAGTATCTGTCACAGGCCACTGTTGGAAAAGAGGATACTGTGCTAGGTGGACCATTTGTCTGACCCAGTATGGCTAGCCTTATGTTCTGGGATTCACTTACCCATTGTTCTGCATACACTTGAATTTGCTGGTTCTTAAGTCACATTGCATAGCTTAATTTTCACCCAGGCCTTTTCTGGGAAAGATGGCTGATTAGGGGATGGAAGAATCTTACCTTGGGAGGCTTTTATGTTTTGGACATTGGTCCCAATTTGTTTAAATTGTATTACAATGCCCAGGGCTTTCAATATAAATATTGTTCAATGCCAGAACATTCTTAAATAAAGTGAGGTGTATATAAAGTTCTCCTTAGAGAACAGTCTATTTAAGTGATCTATGGAAAATGGGTGAAAGAATTAAAAAATTGCACTTGAAAAAATAGTTTTAGAATTGCTGCTGGCAAAATGGACTTTTAAGCTAAAAATAAGGTGCTTTGTAGGCATAATTCACTGATAGCCAGTCCATTTGATACTGCATCTTAATTTTATCCATAATCAGAATGAATGAACTTCTGACTCTCTCTTAAATGAGGGACCAATTCTGTCCTGCTTAAATTACCTGAAAAGAAAGCATCCTTAATGAAACATGTATTATATTTCCATGTACCAACAGAAAAACTAACATTTGCTTTTTAGTGCTCCCTGTAGGCATAAAGGCTATGATGATAAAGGGAAAAATAATGTATTATGCAGAGCTTTTAGCAAAATGAGCCCCTTCAGCAGATATTGATTTAATGAAATGCACTTATGCACGTAGATTCTTTGAAAAGGAGTTGTCTTCAGAACAAGGAAATATAAAAAGGCCAGATATAAAGAGGAGGTGTAGAATGAGAGGCTCACTGGTTTATTGGTCAATAGAATTAAATAATATAAATCAACAGACTAGAAAGGGCTTGGTGTCAATTGCTGCTCAGTTTAGTGTTAGAGGGTTATTTTTGTATTCATGATCCTATTCCTTAGTCTGGGAATTGGACGCAGTATCTACAATGGGCCATATGCTCTTGTATCTAATGCACAAAGGAGCAAAACTGTTTTTTGCAACTAACTGAAAAAGGTAGCAGGCAATCTACAAGAAAGTAATTCTTTTGTGGCACGATCCATTTAGCATTTGCAATCTGGAACAACAATAGCTCACAATATCCAGTTACTGCCAGAAGTAAAATGGATGAGGGTGTGGCGAGGTCTAAGGTGGGAGGAGTCACCCACCAAGACCTGCTTTTCCAAGTAGACATAAACCCTGTGTCTCCCAACTAGCTGAAAATGAACTTGATTAAAACCCTCCAATTTAATGTTATTTCAAGCAGTAATCACAAGTGATGCGTGTAGAGAAGCAACTGACAGAACTACAACATCCCCTCTAAAACATATCGCAACCTGCCTGAGTAAAAGATGCATGTACCATTGGTTATATCTGTTGACATTTGCCAAAAATGGTATTGCCAATGGAGAAGTGAGGAAAACCATATAACTGCTCTGTATTGCCTTGTGTTCTAATCGTAACAGGGCTCTTTTTGATGTAAATTTTTGGCCTCAACATCTCTTATTGGGGATGATCAGATTTAGAGGTATAATTCAATATAGTATTAGGGTTTGTAATGGATCTTGGATTTCGTCCCCACGTGGTGGATTAAGGAAAACTACAAAACTCTAGAAAAGCCTAGAATGTCATGGTAAATGTTTTATTACATGGCAGCTGAGATTCTTTTGCTAACAAATACATATTTGCAAACAGACCAGTCTGAGATTTGGACTTTTTCTAATTATATCTTTTTAATTTTGCTTTACACAAGGGATAAGAAATTTACTGGTATTCTACTGAGTTATAAGTTGAACACAACTTTGTTAGGGCAGTTTTTTTTTTTTAAATGGTTGCTCTCCGCATTAAAGGCCAGAAGCTCAGCAGGTGTAAATTGATTTACACCAACTCATCTGACTCTGACAATGTGCAAAATTGGATATGTCCTTCTGCAGCGTTGACTGAAAACCTAAAGACAGAAGAGCTGTGTGTTCGAAAATGGTGAAGTCAAAAAGACATCAATGTTAGAATGAGGAAAAACAAATCTTGTCAAATGTCATGTGTAATTTAAACCTACAGCACAGAAGATTCAGATTGCATCATAAAATTTCCAGTGTACAGAAGCAGGCTTCTGGGTGACTTAATGCCATTCTTCAGAGGGACAGGAGTTAAAAAAAAAAATATGGGCCAAAATATGAAAAATGGAAAAAATGACATAAAACCAACCATTTTGACAAACTAGAGAATTTGTTTGAAATCAACCAGATGAAATTCAATGAAGACCAGTGCAAAGCACTACATTTAGGAAGGAAAAATCAAATGCACAGGTATAAAATGGGGGACTAACTGGCTAAGCAGTAGTACTGCAGAAAAAGATCAGGGGGTTATAGTGGACCACAAATTGAGCAACAATGTGGTGCAGTTGCAAAAGAAGGCTAATACCATTCTGTGGTGTATACAACACTCCTATGTAAGATTGTGATGGGGTATACAAACCCCACACTGGAGAATAAGGAGATGCTCAGGGCTTAGCCAGCCCCATCCCATCTCACCTGCAAGAGATGCACAGGCTGGAGGAAGAGTTAAAAGGGAAAAAGCTCACTTGGAGGCAGGGAAGAGAAAGGACCTTTTACCTTGCAGCTCTTGAATAAAGGACTGAGGGAAGGCAGGTTCTCTCCCGCCCATTGCTTCCTGAAGGTCCCTCCCTGAGGGAAGGGAGGACTGGCTTCTGATACAGCCTAAGAGGGCAGCATTTCCTTCTCTCCCCTACTAACCCAGCTTATGTGTGGTGCTTCCCTGACTTGTTTATGGACTACCCCTAAAGTGGAGAGGCTTGGAACTAACCTGGCCAGAGGGCCAAGGCAGGAGAGGAGGCAGCTGCTGCTTCAAGAGGGAGAGAATTACCACCCCTTGTGCAGTCACAAAGAGGTGCCATGTGGTAAGCTGACCCCTTCACACTTTCCTGTACAGACTGAACTGTGGACAATTGTAGGGTGGTAGGAAGTGGCCCAGAGGACAGGCACTTCTGCATGTCAGACCCTCTTGTTCCCCTCAAGGGTCTTGGGCCAGAGCCTGGTGCACTGGGAAGACCGGTCTCCTCTACTAAAAGCCCCTCTGCAGGTTGCAGGGCCTAAGTCCTGGCAGCTAGGCAATGTTCCCCATGAGCAAAGAGCGTCACAAAGACAGAGGAGGTAATTGTCCCGCTGCACTCAGCACTGATGAGGCCTCAGATGAAATACTGTACCAAATTCTGCGTGCCACGCTGCAGGAAAAAAGTGGGCAAATTGGGGAGTTCAGAGGAGAGCAACAAAAATGATAAGGTCTAGAAAATGTGTTCTATGACGAAAAGTTGAAAAATACTGAGCATGTTTAGCCTTGAGAAAAGAAGGCAGAGGGGGTACCTGGTAATTATTTCCAAATATGATAAGGGGTGTTACAAAGAGGATGGTGATCAATTGTTCATGTCTCCTGAAGGTAGGACAATAAATAATGGACTTAATCTGCATCGAGGGAAAGATTAGCTATTAGGAAAACTTTTTAACTATAAAGGTAGTTAAGCTCTGGAATAGTGGTCTAAGGGAAGCTGTTGAATCCCCATCATTGGAGGATTGTAAGAACAGGTTGGACAAATGCCTGTCAGGGATGGTCTAAGTTTACTTGATCCTTTTTCAGTGTAGAAGGCTGGACTTAATGACTTCTTGAGGTCACTTTTATGATTAGGAGTCATAGAAGCTGCTCTTTGAGACCAAAAAGGAAAATCATTTCGCAAAGCATGGGCAAAAGACCTATTAGAAACAGTTGAGGAGACCAAAGGGGATGGATGTGTGTCCTAATAAAACAGGAAGCAAAGCACTAGTTAGTGCCTATTGGAAACACAGAGTGACCAATCCATTCCTGCAGTAGTATGCTTTATTTAGTTTTACTTGTTTATATTCGCATTAGTGATGTCATCAATGGGTCCTCAAGAAGGGACAGTTCCTGCCCTGAGACACTTACAATCTAACGGAGGGTATTTGCATTACTGCTATTGTGGCAGATATTCATGGGGTGATCTCCTGGCCCTACTGAAGTCAATGGCACAACTCCCATTATCTTCAATGGGGCCAAGATTTCACTCATGGTGTCTATTAACATATATTGCTTTTAGCATGTAGCACATTAAGCTGATGAAAACCTTAGGGAAAATTCACTTGAAAGCAATGGCAGTATGAAAAATATTGTGCGCTTATTAGGGAGTAAGACTGGTTGTCTTAAAGATATTCTACATTGGAAATTTAGTGGTTCAAGTGCCACACAGATAACTATACCAGGTTACCCAGAACATTGGCATGTTTTGCCAGCATGCATTGGAGAATATCTAGTACCATCAGTCAAAGTAAGTTTCTTTCTTCTGATCTTATCACCACTGGCAAAGCACAGTATTTTTAGTCAGTGAATATCTGGCTGTTTCTGCTGTCTATGTCAGGATAAATAAAAAATCAGACATGCATTTACTGGATATAAAAGTCTTTATCCTGGAGTGCTTTGCAGCTGCAAGGCTCACTCCACAAGTTTGGGCATGTATTTAATTAGAACATCATGTGTCAACTCTGCCTGCCTGGGCTTATTGAAGGTTGGAATCTGCAAGAGCTAAAAAGCAAGGGAGAGGCTTGAGGCACATGGGCAATAGCTGTTATGAAAGACCTCTTATCTTAATTTTAAAACTGGGGATCTAAGCTAAGCAGCACAATAAGTGTGTGTGTGTGTGACTTTAAGAAGCACTTTTAATTTGGAACTTCAAAAAGGAAATATACAGTGTTCCAAACCCACACATTTTCCCCCTTTATCTTGAAAGTATGCTCTGACAGATGCAATGACATTTAATTATTTACCATAGCAGGAAGGATAAAGGACCACAGAGGGCTTGCTGGAATAAAGCAAATGGAGAAAGGCTGGGTGCTCCTAAACCATTACAAATGTTAAATAGCATAAGTGTTTCTCCTAATGATGAAGGGTCAGAAACCAGTTTCAAGATGGTTCAGATGTTTAATATGACCAAACATCAAAATTTTCTAACTATATAGACTTTTTGGTTTCTTTCTCTCCACTTCTTCGCACGCACAATAAAAACAGTAGAATTTCAGAGCCGATTCAACTTTACAGAATTACTTCTAGCTTCTGCCATTAAACTGCTTCCACAATCCCCTTCAGGAATCCAGCCACAAGTGTCTACTACTCAATACAATCTATTTTATTTTACAGAGCCAGGAAGCTGATATTTTTATCTGCTAGCATCCTTAGTTCTGACAAGAAGGAGGAAAAACTCAAGTGTGAGGAAAATCTCGCCTTTTCTTCACATCTTGTTAGTAGATGAAGGTTCTTTGCAATGGTAAACTTGAATTTGAAAGACTTGAACTTCATGTACCTTTCAAATAGAGAGGCTCTCCATGCTATTTGCAGTTTGGTTTAGATTTTTGTATCTTTGCCAACTCCTGAATCTTTAATTATATTTAAGTCCAAAGGTAGCAAAAGGTTTGGTACCTGTTGAAAAGATAAGCACTTCTTGGGAAATTTAATTTCCCGTAACTTGTATTTTACAGTGGGTCACTAAGGATAGAAAAAGGACATTTTTCCTGTTCACCATGACAAGCAGTTTAGTCATTATCCATATTAATTTGATAGCACCACATGACCTAGTTATTGTTTTAAGGGACTTTTCAGCAAAGAAATAAAAGGAAAACCTTTTTCTGTACCAACATACTATAGTGGGGTGGTAGCAACACTATGGGTAAGTTGCAGTGTTGTAGCCATGTTGGTCACTGACACAGAGAGAAAAGGTAGGTGAGGTTATACCTTTTATTGGATCAACCTCTGTTGGTGAGAGACTAACTTACTGTTTAACAGCGGATTTTTCCAAAGTGCTCTAAAATCCACATACTCAGTTGGATTGTCTTGAAAGTTGCTGTGCTACATGGGGGTCAGTGATGGGGCTAATGATACAATTTTTAAATTGTACCAAACAAGAGGTTCATTAGATACATCACCCCCATAAATCATGTGACATCAGAATTTTACAGTTCTTATTTTTGTGCACACCTGGGACTCTAATCCCCCCCCAGAACTGGCATCACTCACTCAGGATTGAACTAGGCTATTATTTGGCACCCACTACCATTTTTGGATAAGCAATATTTAAAACTTTATTCAGGGTAAAAGTTGGGCCTACAGTGTGGCTCAAGCCAAGCTGATGAAACAGTCATTTATGTGTGCCTCAAACCAGAAAAATCACCCTGTCCCCTGTGGGCTTTGAGGAATTGTGGATATCTCTGTTAATTACTCACCTTGTCTCTTGTTCGTGTGTGTAGTCTTCAAAAATGGACACTTGAGGATCGAAAGAACCTGGAATATTAACTGCAAACTGTCCTACACCCAGAATATGTCTAGAATAAAATTCCTGAAAAATCAAAATCAGCTTTTATTCAGAGTTGAAAACTTAATTTTGTATAGTTCAATATGGACTCCATGTTCAAGGAGTTGACGTGACAGTAATGTTTGCTGATTATATCCTAATGCACTGGGAACTATAACTCTTGTGTTGCATGTTGCGTATACTTATGTTTGAGTGAGGGACGAACACCAACTTTTATAGTGTATTCAGGGATTCAATGGTTCTGGATAGTAGATCAAAACTTCTTGTTCTGTGTAAGGTTTGTAGACCCAACTTTTCCCCCCTTCTCATCACCTCTCCAGAAATGGTTCTGACACTTTGATTTTCCAGTGCTTGACATCAATCTTGGATATTGGAAGGACATCAAATTCACAAGCAAATGTTTTGAATAAATTAGAGCTGAAAGAAAAATGACCTAAGCTGTCTTTGACCAAATGGTCATATCACACACTGCATGCTGAAGAATGAATATTACAAGGAATTAATGTAGCAAACAGTACTCCTGCTCTGTAGTGTTTATTGTTCTGTATCTAAAACTGAGTCCAAAAGTATCATGTTAATAGATTGTGGCATAGGCCATGTGTGCCCAATGAGCCAAAATCATACTGCCAGGGTTGTGTATACTGCTTCCAGCAGTGTAAAAAACCCCTGAGATTAGAGACATGCGGGTAAACAGATGGCATGAGAGATTTATAATAGATTAGAGAATGGGAACTCAGACAGGTCGGACTGTGCTTGTGAACTGTCAATTATTGTGGATTGCATCACATCACCAGTCCAAGTGATCGTTTTCAGTTTCCCCAGCGTATTAGTGACTTTATCAAATACAGTGATATGCTGCTTGCTCTTTAGTTAAGATGCAAATGATTCCAAAACACTGAGTAATCCACTGACAGAGTTCAGTAAATGACCTTTTCCTTGAAAGGATAATATTTACAATCATATTCATAAACAAGACAAACGCCTTCTGTTCTCGAAGACCAATGTGCAGTGTAGGTCTGTTGGCTGACAGTCTGTAGGCAGAAGCAGATGCTGGAGCAGTCTGGGGGTGAATCCTGAGCCCAGGATGATTATACAGGCCATTTTCCAAATAGATTTGAAGTTCTGTACATTGGAAGTGCTGTGGGTCAACAGGCCCTAGGCATGCTCAGCCTTCCAACTGAGCAGAGTTCTCATGACAACTTTGTAAACAACATTATTCTCATGTCACACCTTCCGTAAGAGTATCTCACAATCAGTGAAATAAAATGGACGAGGCTGTGGCCAGATCTAAGATGGAAGGAGTCACCTACCAAGACCCTGGTCTCCCAAATAGACTTATACCATATACCTCCTAACTATTTACATCAATATTCAATCTATCAGAATTAAGCATCTAAATACCTTTTGAGGCTCTGCGCCATAGCACCCTTACGAGTAATGTACGTAGATATCCCCATTTTACAGTAATCTTATCTATGTCTCATCTGTATAACTTTGTCGCAGAAGAGCAGCCATGCAGAAGAGACACAATTACCACAGATGCACAGGCAGTCCTGGCATTTTCACATGCAAATATCTATCTGATTTGCATGTGCAGTCATGTTGGATTGTAAATAACCCCAGGGTTTTGAAAATTAGGAACACTTAGCTTTAGTCTTGCCAAAGGATCTATAGAGAGAGCCTTGTTTATATCACAGGCTTGGAATAATACTCCAATCTCCTGCCTCCAAATGAGGAGGCTCTCTAAAGTTATGGATTCAACTGCATCCATTGGTACCCCTCAATCTGGGAGAGGATTCCTCATCCTCTTCCTAGTGCACATATCCCTAGTACCCAGCCCAGGTACAGGAGTGGATGTTCGGGCCTGGAGTGGATTTGGGACATGTTGCTCATATGACTCTTGGTCTAGAATCAGAAGACATTTTGCTTTTGCTATGTTTGTACATTTTCTTGGAAGTGCATAGAAATAACCAAGTTTGTCTATTTGCCAAATGGTGAATGAAGAATACAAATGAGAGAACTTGTATATTAGTGTGATAATCCATTCTGTAATAGGCAATTATAATGCAGACACCCCTTTGTGGAGCTTCTGAGACTACAAAGTTTGACTTGGAAATTTTAACTGACAAACTGCAGAGAAAATATGTATCCCTTGAAAGCAATACACAAACAAGTCCACAAACCTGGAGTGAGCTTATTATCATTTCTTAGGTCTTCCTCATTTCATAACATAAAGCAGAAAGAGATATATTGAAGAGGTATTATGTCATATAATAAACATGCTACTGAAAACCTGCATCTAGCATTGCAAAAACAAAGTTAATAGTGGATGTACTTTGAAGTATTCTACTTAAATGCACCAGTTCATTGGTAAACTGCTGTCGTATTCATGATGGAAATTTCTTTAGAACCGCTTATTTTGAAATTGTTCAGAGGCTGTGTCTCAGGGGACAGAAACAGTACAAGTGCCATATCTCCAGCATGGGGCAAAAACTTTAGAATATTAAATATATATTTTTCTCCAAGGGCTCTCTAAGCTGTGAACAGCTGGGGCCCATATTGCAAACATCAGCCCTATGGTAAAAGGTTGGAAATCACACCATTAAAAAATTATAAGCAGTAGGTTATAAATTTTTATTGCTTGCTGCTGTTAATTAACCTTTAAAGGCTGCTCACGTAGGGAAAGCCTAGGGGTTGGCTTCTATGGGAGCACGTTTAGTATGTCTGAGTTCCATAATGAGCACCTGAGGATTCCTTTCTCTCCCAGTGTGAACGTGACATTTCAGTTCTCAAAGATGTGTGCTTGGTGCCAATACTTTACAGAGCTTTAAGTATGGTTAGCAGAATCTGGATGCAATAAAAGGCAGTAATTTGTCTCAGTCCTAACTCATTGCTCTGAGTTGTCCTGAAAACCGTTTTTCATATGAGAGTGCCCACTGACTTACTCACACGAGTAAGATTTACTCACATGAATAATATCCAGGTTTTTTTTTCAAAGGTGTTCCTTTGAGCCCCTTCTTAAAATTTTGCCACCCAGTTGAAAGGAAGGCTGCAGTGATTTGTCTGACTTGGGCCCACATTTTAAAAGTTATTTTAAGCATTGCTGCATTGGGTGTCACACTTAACTGATTTAGGAGCCTAAATCTCATTTTCAGTAGGGATTTAGGCACTTAGTCTAAATCCCATCACTAAGTGCCTGAATCCCTTTTAAAATAAGAATTGGACTTCTAAATCAGTTAGGTGTTGTATAGCAATGCCTAAATTGTTTTAAAAATCTGGGCCTAAGTTTATACCACTCTGGACATGACTTCTTGGCCTGATTTTATAACACTTTTGATCAGCCTTCTCCCTCCCCCCCCATCGGAATGCACTTGGAGGCAGGCATTTAAAACATTATTAGCAATAGATACTCCTTTCCTTCCTTAGAAGGCGTTCCCCTCAAGCCACTTCAGAACACACAGGCTGATCATTGGCCTGTACTATCAATATATGCAGTGTGGTCCTGTTCCTGCAAATGCTTATGCACATGCTCAACTTTAGTCATGTGAATATTTCCATTTAAGTCAGCGTACTACAAGCTTGCTTAAAGGTTTGGAAAACCTGACCTATGAGGAAAGGTTTAAAAAAAACTGGGCAAGTTGAGTCTTGAGAAAAGAAGACTGAAGGGGGACGTGATAACAGTCTTCAAACACCTTAAGGTCTGTTATAAAGAGGATGGTGATCAATTATTCTCCATGTCTACAGAAGGCAGGACAAGCAGTAATGGGCTTAGTCTGCAGCAAGGGAGATTTAGGTAATATGTTGGGAAAAGCTTTACTACTTACTTAAGGGTAGTAAACTTTTGGAATAAGCTTCCAAGGAAAGCTGTCCAACTTTTTTTAAAAAACCTCCGTTAGTGGCTGGCGGGCGGGGGGAGGGGGTCCACAAACACCATGTAAAAACCTTTTCAAACCAAAGAAGTATCTGCTGCTTGGATACAATTATTCACAATCAGGGAGTATAGTTAGCCAATAAATCTTCATCAAGACTATCCCCACTCTCATCAACTAACAAATCATTTTTACCAGTCGATGCTAACAAAAATAGCTTTTATGTCCTTGCCCCTCCTCTTCCCCCCCATGATTAATGAGGGAAGATTGATTGATTGATTTGAAGACAAGATTCTGCCCTTTGGAGTTGTGGCATTTTCTTCTACGCTTGGAAATATAGGAGTTCTCTCCCCCTCCACCTCCCCCCGCTCTGTACTTAATATTTCCTTTAATTTACTAGAAATTTAACACAATTTGTTTCCAATACTGGAGTAATAATCTTTGTACCTTTAGATGAAAAAAACCCAGAGGTCCAGTTAAAAGTAGTTAAGTCAATGGCAGAACATCCTTTGACTTCAGAGGGGCCAGGATTTTATCCTGCATTCTCCTGGAGTCTGTAAATCAGGAAACTTTTCTCCAAAATTCCTTTGTTTCTCTTTGTTCTAAACTAGCTACGTCAGAGAAAATGAAGCCTAGTTAGGATTAAAAACAAACAACTACAACCTGTATCAGGATTGTAATATCTGAATAATAGCAGTTATGGTCTTTACATTCTAAGTGGACTTTTGATGCATCTACCCACTTAACTGTTTGAGAACACCTTCTGCCTTTGCCAGTTTTTGAGGTGGCAGCAGCAGCAAGTGGTGAATTCAAAGAAGACTGAGGTTAAGAGAAACTCCTCCTCATTTAGTCTGCCCTCTTTAGTGTTGAAGAAGCATCCCTAGTTAAGAATTTATCAGCTGCACCACTTTCTTTGCTGCATCATGTTCAGGACATCACTGAACAAAGAGGGAGGTACAAAGGGATCCCTTAAAGGACAGTTTACAAATCATCCTAATGGGCGTATTCACATGGTGGTCTTTGCAGTGAAATGTACCCTTCTTCCCCCCCCCCCCCCCCCCCCCGAGGAGCCTTTTGCCTTCATAAAAAGGTAAACAACACAGAAGGCAGCATGGGGCCTTTAACCCCCCAGTCGCTCTGTAAATGTCACCTCCAGCATCACAAGGGCTGGGCTGATGATAGAGCTATCAGTCTTGGCAGCAGCCCAGATGAAATAATTATTGAATTAAATTAAGTTCCTCCATTACAAGAATTGCTTCCTTGCACTATAATGCTCCTATAATAGTAGCCACACTTATTTTAGGCTGTAAAAAAAAATCCATATGATAATCAATCCCCAACAAATTTTACTAAGAGGCTAGAAAGGAACAAAGGAGGAACAAAGAAACCACTTTAACACAGGTCATTTAGTATACTGAGTTTCCACGGAAACTGGATTCTCCATCTTTCTGCAATTGGCTGTATATGTCCAGTCCAAAAGACAAGTACATTAAATGCAGCTTTGAATTGCTTAGTCCAAGGACTCCTGTGTGTGTCATTTCAAGAACAGCTGTTTTGTGTAAAATCTCTGTAGATAATTGACCCTGTGCTGGGGCTTATTTGGTACATAGGACCTTGCACAAGGATCTCTGCATAGAAGTAAATCCCCTCCTGTGGGAAACAGTTTTCTCCATTTTACAGATGGGGACCTGAGTAACAAAGGTAAGGTGACTTGCCTAATGTCACAGGAAGTCTGTGGAGCAGCAGGGACCTGAATCCAGGTCTTGGAAGTCCCAGGCTTGCACCCTACCTACTAGATTATTCTTCATTCCATTGGGGGTGAGAGCCCATGATTTGAAAGGGGGATATCTTCTCCCCATAGCAAATACAACAGATGGAACATTTATTTGACACAACCCTTTTGGGCAGTTCTTGAGTGCAAATGCCAGAAAGTTAATACATGAACCCAGGAACAAAGATCTGTTTTTCTTCAGAAGCACCTAAAGATGTGTACGGTATTGAAGCATATCATCAGCTCTAACCTTTCTGATGTTGTTTTTATCAGTCACCATTCTACAAATGACAGGCGGCCAATAAAACACTCATTAGAGTCTTCCATCTGCCTGTCTGTGCATCCATCCATGACTTGCAGAGTGCGCAATTTCTGTTTGTTAGAGTATTTAAATGTCAGAAGCTATTTTACTCTGAACTGATTTCAGCACTATTCTAGTAGAGTTATGATATTGCTTTGAGTATATTGTTCCTTTTTTACTTGAGTGGTTAGCCAAAATTTCATAGAATCAGAAGGGACTGCAAGGGTCATCTAGTGCAACTCCCTCAAATTTAGGATTTAGTGGGTTGTTCTGATTAGGAGAAGAAATTGGTGATGGAGTCAGGTATTTCTCTGAATTAATCCTGTTAATTTACAAAGAGCACACAGTTATTTTCCCCTGAAGAGTGCAGGAATTGGAGAAGGATAGTTTCTTTGCTCACAGTTGCAAGCCACTGTCTAGCCAGCATTTAGCCCAAAAGGTCTCTATCTAGGTTTTTCTCAAAATGTTTGGGATAGCAGAAGAAGCCACTTGTCACCTCCTGAAGACAGAAGAGGAGAGCAGCAAACAGGCTAGTGATTTCTCAAAAAAATAATTTTAAGAGAAGTAGACAAAGTCTGGATCCTGTTAGGGGGTGTGAGAATGGGAACTGATGTTTTTGTCCTCTTCTCCATCCCTCTTTCCCATAGGGACTAAATAAAAAGAAATGGATTCTCCATAGGGGCTTGCTAGATCTTTGTTTCTCCTTCAGTTCAAAGGTACCACTTGTCTTCCTTGCCACATACAGAATGAAAGGAAGAGGGGAAACCATTCAACTCATCCCAAAGTGAGAGGGAGAAGAGTAAGGAGGTCTCTCATTTCCTCTACCCTCCACAGTGGGAGAGTGGCGATCCCCCTTTCCATCTACAGTGGCCCTCCTCCCCCATGTATATGTACTCTTGCTTCATAATATTGTTGCTGTCTTTGTGCCTGCCTCCTCTACCTAGCATTTTACAATTTTGGTGGTAGTTTGTGTATTTTTATAAATGTATTTCCTTTGTTTGTGTAGCGCAGTTCCCATGCAAATTGCTCTGTGAAAAAGCTCATGGATTTAAATGACAGGAAAACATTGTTTGCAAAACTTTTGAATCTTTTTTTAAAGTTGGTACGTACTGACAAATATAAAAAGAGGTGCATGTGTATTATACAAACTTTTATCTCTTCAACTGGAAAGTAAAATCGTATTTAGAAAAATCTTAATTAGCTTTAAGATGCGTTTCCATCATGTAAGTGGCTTACAGACTAGTTAAAAGAGACAGGCCTTCTGCAGTCTGGCAGTATCCCAAAAAGGCAAGGCAGACAAAAAATTGCAATGTTGCATATATACTGTGTTAAGTTCCAAAACAATGGTTCACCCTAGTCCATAAAGTGATATGGAAAACCCTGCCCTTCCTTGTGGACCAGACCCTTAGCTTGTGTCAATTGGCCTACCTCCCTAGAAGTCAGTGGAGCTAAGCTGATTTATACTAGTTGAAGACCTGGCCCATTGTTCTTGATATAGCCAATAACTACTGTGTGAGCAGGTGGCATTCACACTGCATTCCAAAACAGTCAAGACACACTGTAGGCTTTTTTTAAAAAAACAAGCACATAAACTACCTCACCCCCTTCTTAGGAGTTGGCTTTGTTTAATGTGTTAACACAACCCAAAGTGCAACTCAAATATTTTCCCCTAGGCCTGGCTGTTTCTAGGGTTCTTTTCTTAGCACTGTTCATCCCGAGACATTAGATTCTCTCTCCAGAGGAAGGCCACTCCTGCATCCCTTTCATCTAGGTGAGTTAAGCTGAATTTGTTATAGTGCTCCATTAACATCTCCTTGTAAGGCTCCAATGCCTGCCAATGGGATGAGGCAACCGGAGAACCAAGCCAACCTCTTGTGCTTTGGTCCATTGTATGTCAAGCCTAGTTTTAGACTATAGAATACATTCCATTCTTCACTCACTCACACCAGAGCAAGTCAGAAATGACTCAGTTGAAGTCAATAGAATTACAGTACAATGGCACAGAGTTCGTGTAAGTGAGAGGAGAATCAAGTCCATATTCATCAATACCAACTCTTTGACTCATTTCTTGGAATGATGCACCAATTATACAGGGCCAGTCATCTCTACACTAAACACATTCCACTCAGAAGAAGATGGCACTAATTTGATCAACTTAGTAGCAGAAAGGTTCTGATATTAAATCTGAAAGAACTGGAAAATGATCAACCTCTAACTGCCCTGATGATAATGGTTATAAAAGGGGTTCAGATGTTGAAGAGCCTTGATTGGTTAACAACAGTTCCAAGTAGTGACATTAATATAATTACCTGCTTTTCATTCATAATGGCTTGTTAATCACATCAGATTAAGTATCCACAAAAAGGTAGAAAGGGAAGCAGAGAGAATTATATATTTGTGCTAAATTTCTATGATATAGAATTGTTAACACTAGTCATGTTAAGGGACTTGTAGCACCTGAATAGGATGACCAGATAGCAAGTGTGAAAAATCAGGAAAAGGGGTGGGGAGTAATATCAGGACATCTGGTCACTCGATACCTGAACCTACTGGGAGTCCTTTCTCAGAATGTCTGGTTCTATCCATTGAAAGATTCTGTGGGGCCCAGAAGGAAACTTGGGGGATTTAAATCCCCTCACAAGTCTGAATTCTTAAAAATATATTTGGGGCTCTGTACCTTTTGGGTAGTGGTGGTACAGTATCACCCCATGCTCCGTGGAGCCCAGTTCTTGTACCACCCTTGCACACTTGAAGAATCTGCAGCTGTTACCTTCTGTGCCTGGCCAACTCTGCTGGCCATTGCAGAAAAGGGGAAGGGAGGATCGTAGCCCACTCAGGAGAGGAAACTACCACCAATGATAACACGAGTCTCATGTATTCTTTGTGCTCAGTCCCTGTGTGGGACATAAGGCACAATATTCCCAGCCCCATCTCCTCCTGACCTGTTCACACAGAACTTGCCCTTCCACATTTTCTACATTTCAAACGTTAAAAAAATTATCACTTTTATGTGAATAGTAGCTCACAGTGCTACTGCTCACCCCTGTCTGCTTATTCCTGTCAACTCCTTTCCTCCCACAAACGGAAAGAAGAGTGGCAAATGTCCCTAATGGAGACAGGATCTAGTAAGAATTTTACTGGGAAATCTCCCACTGTCCTATAACATTCAATGGAAAAGGCTGGATTCTAGGGGTATCTCTACACTGTAATTAAACACCTGCAGCTGTCCTGTATCGGTTGGCTCAGGCTGCATGACTGAAGATTGTTGTGTAGTGGTTCGGGCTCAGACTGGGGCCTGACCTCTGGGACACTGAGCCTGAATGTCTACACCACCATTAAACATCCCTGTACTCTGAGCCCAGTGAGCGTGAGTCAGCTGACACGGGCCAGCCGTTGGTGTTTAATTGCAGTGTAGACATACCCTAAAACTGTCATTGGTGTCTTGGTGTACAAATTAAGGAATGGTATTACACACTGAGGAGCTACCTAAAACCTTTAATGTATCCTTCTGTCAACACTCAACCTTGCTGGCCTATTCTTTCTGGAATTCTCCATTATTCATTACATATATTGCATAGTCATGTAGACCTGTGTAAAGCAGGTGTTGAAAGTTAGTGTTGTGTTTTTACCACTTAGCATTTTAAACCCACTAATACACAGTTTGGAATGATTACACAAGGAGGAAGTCAGTAGAGAATCAGACTTTCAGCCTCCATAGGCCCACCCTTGAAGTATACCTGATCAAAAAACCTCAACATTGTTTTTATGGAAAGCTTTGTGGAATTTTTTGAGGGGTCAAAGCTTCCAAAAATGTCAGCCAGCTTTAGCAGCCATTATGCTCCCTGGGCATTGGTTCCAGGTGTTGTGCTTTCTTATGCAGGACATAGCAGTTTTTAGAGCGACCTTTTTTTAGAGGGGAGCCTGGAACTGTTTGGTTAGGTTTCTACAAGTTGAACCTGAATTCACCCTACAGTTGGGACAGGGCTTAAATTCAGCCAGAGCTGTCCAGAGCAGAGCTCCGGTAAATATTTTCAGTCCCCCTGGAGTTTTTGTAGCATGTTGGGGAAGGAGGTGAGGGGCTCCAGGAAATACTCTGAGAATTTAAGCCCTGAGTAGGGACACCTAGGTTATGGCTTCTCTCCTAAATTGTGGTACACAAAGGTTTTCAACACCTGTTATTGTTTACCTGGCTTCTTTGTGTTAATTCATGAAGTTTCACCTTTATTTATAGCCTTACTAGCTTTGTCAATATTTAAAATAAATAGATCTCCAATTGTTGGACTGACACAATAGTTTACGATGCATAATTAAAGGAAAAGCTTCCCCCAAGAAGCATTTTTCATATGCCACATTGCTGATTATAAAAGGTTTCTAAAGTGATGCAGTGTTGCTGGCCTTGGCCATTTCTATAGCTATAGTTTAGTAGCTGAACTTGATATTCCATAATAAAATGTCTAAGACCATTGCTATGCATAGGTGAGTTAATTATGCAACTTACTTGAGAAATAAGATTGAAACCTTATACTAAGAAAAATAGAGGTATGGAGTAGAAAAAAACTAGTATGGGGAAAAAAGGGAACGTTGTATACCTCACCAATAATACATATGAAACATCTTTTCATTAACTCCGTGCTTATTTCCTACCCTTACATGTCCTTTAGAAGAATGTCCTATTTACTTAGGCTTAAATATTCACTGCAATGTTGGACAAGGTATCTGCATGCTTGGTGTTCAAATGATTTTTAACAATGCCATTTAATAGTCAATTACCCTTTTATAAGCAGAAACTAAAACTGTGCCCTGAATAGGGTACTGATGGAAAGAAATTTTTATCCTCTTGTTTTTCTCCCTTTCTGCCATCAGACTTTGATTACTTGAAATTTTTTGCGTCCTGACTCAACAATCTGACTTCAACTAAATAAATATGCAGGTCATCAGAAGCTTGTATGGATTGATTATTTAAAGCCATAATCTCATGCTTGCATTCTGGAACAAAGCTTTGGAAAAATGTTTGTCTTTCAACTATTGAAAACTTTTGCAAAAGTTAAGTTGACCTTGATAAGAAATCTTCACTTGTGCTGTGCTATTTTTCAAGAGTTGAGGGAAATTCAAGGAGCAGATTAAAAGAGGAGTACTCTTATGTTCCCTTTCAAAAAGCCCTTTGGCTTAGGGGAATGTTCACAGGTCCTTTATCTAGGTGGGAGTAAATGAGGAACAGAGTGTTTTTGAGCTGGTATAGATTATAAAGGAAGCTTTTGGCAGACCTACTTATTTGGCACTGGTATGACCGCTGCTGGAATACTGTGTGTAGTTCTGGTATCCACAATTCAAGAAGGACATTGATAAATTGGAGGGGGTTCAGAGAAGAACCACAAGAATGATTAAAGCACTAGAAAACATGCCTTCTAGAGACAGACTTGGGGAACTCAATCTATTTAGCTTAATAAGAGAAGCTTAAGGGGTGACTTGATTAAGTCTGTCTGTACCTACATGGGGAACAAATATTTGATAATGGGTTATTTAGTTTAGCAGAGAAAGGTATGACATAATTCAGTGGCTGGACGCTGAAGTTAGACCAGTCTGGAAATAAGGCATACATTTTTAACAGTGAGAATAATTAGCCATTGGAACAATTTACCAAGGGTCATGGTGGATTCTCCATCACTGGCAATTTTTTAAATCACACTTCAATGTTTTTTTAAAAAGATATGGAATGTTTTCAAGAAAGTTCTATGGCCTGTGTCATATGGAAGGTCAGACTGGATGATCACAATGGTCCCTTCTGGCTTTGGAATCTGAGTATCTGAGCACCTGACAGTCTTTAATGTAATTATCTTCACAATGTGTCAGTGAGGTAGGGAATTACTTTCATTCCCATTTTACAGGTGGAGAGCTGAGGCACAGAGACTAAAGCCCAGATCATCAAAATGATGTAGGCACCTACCTCCCACTGAAATGAGCGTTAGATGTCTAAATGCCTTTGAGGATCTGGGCGTAATTGATTTGTCCAAGGTCACACAGGAAGTCTGTGGTGGACCAGGGACCTGGGAATAGCACCATGATTTCACACATGCTATTCATCCACATCTTACCTACTAGACTGCAGTGCCTCTCCTATAAATGGCTTCAACTGTTGGCATATAGTCTACCTATGAAACTGGGTTAATAATGCTTACAAAAAGCACTTTAAAAACCTTGGTAACACACACAGAAATGCACTCAACTTCAGAGTTATTATTAGCCAATTTTTTTCAGATATTGTAGCCAATGCCCAGAAAAATCATTTTGTTTGGAGGCACTGCAGACTAGTGAATTAGGTATTAGTGCTGAAACCCAGAGATATGGATTCTAGTCTTGACTCTGACACTTGCAAATGAGAGATGGGCAAGGAACTATGCTAGCAGATCTATTCCAGAAGAAGAGCTTTCCTTAATTTGTACTGGTGTCTGGAATTAAATGTATTTACTGTTGCGCATGGATGTGTGACTAGCCTAGATACACTTTGAATGAGTCAAATCCTCACATGAGCCATTGTTAGCTAGCCAGCTCTCTTCTTTTAAGTTAAGGATTGGTGGCCCATCTATCCTATTTATTTCACACTTTAAAAACTGTAACTCAGTTTATCTTCAGAACTCTGCTGGCCATAGATTTCTCCATGTGTCTCTTTGCTTCCCATATCAGTTTTCTACAATTCCTTAACTTCTGATTTATATTCATTAAGATCAGCTTCTCCTTTCTTCCATTTGTTTTACTTACACACACTTTTATAGATGCCTTCATTTCCCCTCTAAACTTTTTTTAAACCAGTACAGCCTTCTTCCTCAGTTGTGGGATTGTGGCTCGTTGGGCACCTAGTCAGGTGTTCTTAAATTATTCCCAGTTATCATTCACATTTTTCTGATTTAAGATCTTCCTCCCAGCTGATTGGGCTTATAATTGTTTTCAGCTTTGTAAATTTGGCCATATCAAAGCATCAAGTATATATATTACTAGGCTGTTTTATTCTGCTTGCATATAATAAATGTGATTAAGTCACAATCACTTGTACCTAAGCTACCATTAATTTTTAGTTCTGTGATCAGTTCCTCTTTATCTGTTAAGACAATGTCTAACATTGAATTTTCCTGTATTGGATGCAATGCTTTGAGTTAGGAAATTGTTATCTATAATGTATAGAAATTCCAATGTTTAGAGGGCTGATGCAATTCTTGCTTGTATAAGCAGGGCAATACAAAGTAGCAGTAGGGAGGTGGTATTAACTCTAGACTGCTCTGATGAGACCATTATTGGAATATGGTGTCCAGTTCTGATGTCCATTTTTCACAAATGGGTGTTGGAAAAATTGGAAAAGGGTTCAGAATGTTTTGAAGATAGGAAAAACCTGCCTTTCTTAATCTCTCAGTGTAAATCTAATCTGTTTAGTTTATCAAAGAGAAAATTAAAATGTGACTTGACCATGGTCTATAAGTTTTTCTACATGGTGAGAAGATTTTTTTTTTGAACTAGTGGCCTCTTTAATCTAGCAGACAAAGGAGTAACACAAGCCAATGGCTGGAAATTAACCCTAGACACATTCAAACTGGGGATAAGGTGCACATTTTTAATAGCAAATGAAATCAACAATCGGAATAACATACAAAGGGATGTGGTGGATTCTCTATCACTTGAAATCTTTAAATCAAAATTGGATGTCTTCCAAAAATATGATCTAATTCAAACACAAGTGACTGGCCTTGATGCAAGAATAACTGGCTAAGCATCTATGGCCTGGTATTATGCAGGAGGTAAGGCCAGATAATCCTAATGGGCCATTCTATTACTTAAATCTAGACATTTCTAAAATTGTCCAGAAATATTAAAACCATCTTGAGAAATATTGGTCTCAAATCCAACTGTATAATTCTTCATCAGCCAAGAAGCAGAAGTATATTTAAGGCTAAAAGACAAAAGCAAAGGGAAGAAAATAGCATAATAATGAACAGGGAATTAGAAACCACATTTTTTTTTAATATTAACTGGGCGTGGCTAAAGAGAGAAAGAGATTAAGGTTAGCAAAACACCCATTACTGTAGTATCCAAGCTTATTATAAGAGTAACAAATTTAACCTAATACAATAATGCCATGTCCTTAATAGTAAAAGAGATTGGATCTGTTTTGGGGAAGAGGCTAAACAGGGTTGGGAGGGAACAGATTCAGGGGGATCTCATGAGATCTGTGTTTTAGGTGATGTTCTGGCTTCAGGGCACCTGCCATTTCCAGGAGAGAAGAGTAGGAAATTCTGTAAAGGCAGACCTGAAGTTTGCTGTGTTCTGTATGGATGAAAGTAATTCAGGATGGGACAGTGTAGCTGTGGATAGCCAGGCATACCGAAGACCAAAAATGTTACACGGAGGATTGAAGGGAGTTGAATATCACCTGAAATGTGTTAAATGAATCTAGCATAAAAACAAAACATTTTAGACCATTTGATATTTATAGTTCAATATCCAACATATCCTGTAATATTTGCTGTTCTATAGTAATTGGATTTAAAAATATTTCTTCTTGATTAAGCTACTAATAAGTGCAAAACCAATAAATGGTTTAAATTTATAATAGGGCTGTCAAGCAATTAAAAATAATTGCAATTGATCATGCAATTAATTGTGCTGTTAAACAATAACAGAATACCATTTATTTAAATATTTTTGGATGTTTTCTACATTTTCAAATTGATTTTAATTACAATGCAGAATTCAAAATGTACAAGGCTCATTTTATATTTTTGATTACAAATATTTGCACTGTAAAAAACCAAAAGAAATAGTATTTTTCAATTCCCCCATTACAAGTACTGCAGTGCAATCTCTTTATCATGAAAATTGAACTTACAAATGTAGAATTATGTGCAAAAACTGTTTTGTTTTTGAATGCAATGTAATACTTTAGAGCCTACAAGTTCACTCCGTCCTACTTCTTGTTCAGCCAATCGCTCAGACAAACAAGTTTGTTTACATTTACAGGAGATAATGCTGCCCGCTTCTTGTTTACAATGTCACCTGAAAGTGAGAACAGGCGTTCACATGGCACTGTCATAGTTGGTGTCACAAGATATTTATGTGCCAGATATGCTAAAGATTCATATGTCCCTTCATGCTTCAACCACCGTTCCAGGGGACATGCGTCTGTGCTGATTACAGGTTCTGCTCGATAACGATTCAAAACGGTGCAGAGCAATGCATGTTCATTTTCATCATGTCAGATCCCACCAGCAGAGGTTGATTTTTCTCTTTTGGTGGTTTGGGTTCTGTAGTTTCCGCATCAGAATGTTGCTCTTTTAAGACTTCTGAAAGCATGTTCTGCACCTCGTCCCTCTCAGATTTTGGAAGGCACTTCAGATTCTTAAACCTTGGGTTGAGTGCTGTATCTATTCTTTGAAAACTCACATTTGGTAGCTTCTTTGCGTTTTGTCAGATCTGCAGTGAAAGCATTCTTAAAATGAAGAACATGTGATGGGTCATCATCTGAGACTGCCATAACATAAAATATATGGCAGATAGCAGATAAAACACCGAGCAGGAGGCATACAATTCTCCCCCAAGAGGTTCAGTCACAAATTTAAATAAACACATTATTTTTTAACGTGTGTAGGGTGACCGGATATCGAGTGTGAAAAATCGGGATGAGGGTGGGGGGTAATAGATGCCTATGTAAGCAAAAGCCCCAAATATCAGGACTGTCCCTATAAAATTGGGACATCTGGTCACCCTAAACAAGTGTCATCAGCATGGAAGCATGTCCTCTGGAATGGTGGCTGAAGCATGAAGGGGCATACAAATCTTTAGCACATCTGGCACATAAATACCTTGCGACGCCAACTATGACAGTACCATGTGAACGCCTGTTCTCACTTTCAGGTGACATTGTAAACAAGAAGCGGGCAGCATTATCTCCTGTAAATGTAAACAAACTTGTTTGTCTGAGTGGTTGGCTGAACAAGAAGTAGGACTGAGTGGACTTGTAGGCTCTAAAGTTTTACATTGTTTTGTTTTTTGAGTGCAGTTATGTAACAAAAGAATCTACTTTTGTAAGTTGCACTTTCATGACAAAGAGATTGCACTACAGTACTTGTATGAGGTGAATTGAAAAATACTATTTCTTTTGTTTGCTGTTTTTACAGTGCAACTATGTGTAACCAAAAATAATATAAAGTGAGCACTGTACACTTTGTATTCTGTGTTGTAAATGAAGTCAATATATTTGAAAATGTAGAAAAACATCCAAAATATTAAACTTCAATTAGGATTCTATTGTTTAACAGTGAGATTAATCGCAGTTTTAATTTTTTTGAGTTAATCACATGAGTTAACTGCAATTAATAGACAGCTCTAATTTATACTATTGCACATTTACTAGAAATGCCTAAGAGGTTTTTGTTTTGAGACGTTTGTAAGTCTTGCCACTTGTAATATTTTTGTCCTTCCTGGAAAAGTTGCAGGAAGGAAAAACTTACTGGGAGGCTGAAAATCTGAGAAATGTTAACACTTCCTTATGATACTGAAGGAGGAACTTCAGAGAACCTTCCCCACTTTCATTGGGAGAGCACTTTGTCCTGTGAAATGTATTCAAATGATCTGCCTCAAGACGATAGTCTCTTCACTGGTGAAGTTCATTAAATCCCTCTTTTCAACAGCAATAAGCAGGTTTTCCAATAAGCCTCTGTAACCTAGTTTACTTCACAGCTCAAAGTATGATGCTGTGCTCTCATGAGGAGAAATGTGCCACTTTCTTGCTATTTTGGGCAGCGCTAACTGGAGCATTTACCAGTTTGTTTCACAAACATGCTGACATTTGTACCACTCTGACTTGTCCATGTTAACACTGAGTGGCAAATTGAGTGGGAAGTTTCACGCACATCTACACTCTCTCCTTTGTCTCTTAATCTTCCTTTCCCCTTTATGCTTAATGCTTTTCTCTTTTCATCTGTTTCATCCTTTTCCCTGTAGGTTGATATATATCTAGATTACATTTTTTATTTATGTTCCTGATCCTGCACTTGGGGGGGGATGAAATCAATGAGACTCCACATGGGTGAGGGGGGGTCTGCATTAGCAACTGCCAGTGTATTATTAGGCCTTAAGAGTATCACTTTGCACTACTATAAATAACTACACAAGGTTCAGAGCGATAGCAAAATGGGCCTTGAGAGTCAGAACTCCTGGGTTGTATTCCTAGCTATGCAGCTGACATATTATTTGACTTTAGAAAAAACTGGGACTAAATAATTTGCCAAAAGTAAACACATGCTTTTCCATTTTCTTGACTTTGCACACAGTGCTCAATGCATGTATGCAACCAAGGGTTTGTGTAGGTATACAGCAATCAACACAGGCACATAGACCATTGATATGTGCAAAGGTGTTCATGTATTTTGGGCCTTCTTCCGGTTATCTGAGTTGCCTCTTCAATGTTGATAAATCCAAAGTAATGCACGTTGGAAAAAATAACTATACATACAAAATGGTGGGGTCTAAGTTCACTGTTACCACTCAAAGATCTTGAAGTCATTGTGGATAGTTCTCTGAAAACATCTGCTCAATGTGCAACAGCAGTCAAAAAAGCTAACAATGTTGGAAAGCATTATCTATCCTTTTTCCTAATAAGAGAGAGAATCTAATGCCACTATATAAATCCATGGTATGCCCACACCTTGAATACTGTGTGCAGATCTGGTTGTCCCATCTCAAAAGAGATATATTAGAATTGGAAAAAGTACAGAGAAGGGGAACAAAAATGACTAGGGGATGGAACAGCTTCCATTTGAAGTGAGATTAAAAAGGCTGGGACTGCTCAATTTAGAAAAGACAACTAAGTGGGGAGATGGTAGGTCTATAAAATCATGACTGGTGCGGACAAAGTAAATAAGGAAGCGTGATTTATTCCTTCTCATAACACAAGAACTAGGGGTCACCAAATGAAATTAGTAGGCAGTAGGTTTAAAACAAACAAACATAAGGAAGTACTTCTTCAGAGTGCACAGTCTACCTGTGGAATTCATTGCCAGGGGATACTGTGAAGGCCAAAAGTACAACTGGGTTCAAAAAATTTAGATAAATTCTTGGAAGAAAGATCCATTGATGGCTATTAGCCAAGATGGCCAGGGACGCAACCCCATGATCCGGATCATCCCAAAACCGCTGATTGCTAAAAGCTGGGACCGGATGACAAGGATGGATCACTTGATAAATTGTCCTGTTCTGATCATCTCTCAGAAGCATCAGGGTGCTAGGCTAGATGGCCCATTGATCTGACCCTGTATGGCCATTCTTATGTTCTCCATTAATCTCAAAATGCTTTGATTTCATTTAGAAGAAGCCATGTAAGTATTATAAATGTAGACAATGTACTGTTAATACTGTGTACTTCTTTAAGTTCCTTTTGTACCCAATCATGTAGTTTTGGGGTCACCGCTCTCCAGTATTGGGATAAAATAGGGCAGATCACAGTGATGACTGAATCACAATACTGAAGTCTTGAAGTGTTATTTGAATGTGATCTGTCAGGTAGGGCTGAGCACTGAGAGTCAAAATCAAAAAGCAAAGAAACTCAAATAATTTTAATCATAAGTTATTTGTCTAGCTCTGCTGATGCTGTTTCATATTCCTTTTTTATCTAAACTTCAACCCCACAGCATTTGTAAGCCGCAACTGTTTTCAGAAGAACAGGAAATGGGTTTAGATCTATTAAGGTACTCAGGACTTCTAAATCCCACATTTAGGTGCTACTGTGATTGAGAGCATCCCCCGCTCGGCTGTCACCTAGCTCTGTAGGCTCCTAATCTCACTTGGTGCATAAATTTTCAGGGTAAAAGTCCTGTGGATGCCTTAATTTGCTGCCTTTGAGCATGGACACTGCAGTCTCATTCTAGGCATCTGAAAGCTTATCTCTTGCCTAAACCTCAATGCAATCCACAAACTAGGGAAGATAAGCTTTCCCCTGCTTATCTTGCCTGTGAGGCCCAATCCAGTAGGTGTACTCTGAGCATGCCTACTAGATCAGGCCTCTTTCAAAATCCAAGAGGAGGTGGTGCTGCTGCCTCCCTTATAACTTTGAGCCCAGTTGTTAGAGCACTCTGGTTAAATGAGACTCTGGTTCAATTCCCCTTTTGGCCTGATTGGGAGAAGATATTTGTACCAAGATTAGGCACCTCACTGCAGCCTAGACCGAGGTGCCTTGCTCCCTGAGAGTGGTGAGGCTGAGGAAACTCCTCTCCTCTGCATCTCCCATTGGTTACCTTAGGCAGCTTCCCACTTGGGTGCTAGCTTTTGTGAATCACACTCTTAGGCACTGTCTCTTCCCATTCACTGAGGAGGAAGCCTCGGAGCCTAACTCATGCTTTGTGGATCCCATTGTTGTTCCAGTGGTTTTGTAGGCACCTAAAATCTACACATTGTGGGGCTAAGTGCCAAAATCCTGTCATGGATCTGGGCCATAGTTCCTTTTCTCACTCTCTCCTGATCTGTCATATCTAAAAGTTAGTGACTAGTTACAACTGTTGTTTTACATTGTTCCTTTATTTTGATGTGATCCCTTTAAGAGAAGTGAGTTAGCTGGGGTTGCCTAGAAACATTGTTTTGATGACGACTTTGTGTCATTAATTCATCAATTAAAGTTGTGTGCAGCTGCTTCCTTATGAACTAAAGCCTAGAGTTCTGAGCACAGATGGGCAGTGAAATACTCCCCTCTCCTTTACACTCCCATTCACTCTCCAACACAGTTATTACTCTCTGCTTTTCATTCCCTTTACAGGTTCTCTCAATTTCCCTCCCTCTCTTCCTTGTATCCTCTTTGCAGACTCTGTCCCGCTCTCTTTTTAGATTTTTCTTTGTCTTCACTCTCCCTTCCCTAGATGCTCCCTCCTCCCTAGGCTCCTTTACTCCACTTTACTTCCTGGTGCTTTTTACCTCTTCCCCCAGTGCTACCTCCGTAGGAGGCAGAAGGAACCCTATTACAGGCAAAAGGAGTCCATGCAGCAGGATCTGTACTTTGTCCTCCCCTTACAGATGCTGCTGACTGCAATGCCTTTGCAGCCATTTGAAAACAACATGATACAGTGCGGGGATGCAGTATTTCATTCCAGGGTGCATTGAGTGTGGAGGGAATAACAGCCAGACAGCATGCTTCAAGGGAAGGGGAGAAGTTTTTTCACTTTTAACCTCCAACCAGTGTGGCAGTCATGTTGGGAAGGGCATGTACACAATTCCCCCCTGGCCTTCCCTTTTCATCTGTCCTTTTTAGATACAGTGGTTAGGTGCTTCTGCTGCAATCTAGCCAGTGCTGTGGAGCACATACGACCTGACTCATGCAATAAGCTGAAATGCTAGTGTACCACTTGGAAGATAGAACATAAAGTGATAAGTAATAGTGCTACAAACCAAAGCAAACATAATAAGCACCACACAATTTTTATTCTTTTGGGTCCCCAGCCCCGCCCAGAATTATGATTTACAACAGCCAGCGGATAATCTCATTGACAATCCTGGCTAAAGGATTCTCTTTGTATTATGTTGTCAGCAATCCTTTTAAGAATAGATTACTGTGATTCATTATTTTAACTGAAAGCCAAAGTCATGCTTTCTCTCAGATATACCCACACATGCCCCTTCCCTTGAGCCTTTTCTCTTTAGGAAGCGGATGGCTGTATTCATCTATTACAAAATGACCCTCTCCCTTTCCAAGTTTGATCAAGATAGCAGTCCCTTCCAGAAGCAAATGTTATCTCCTGGGAATGTGTTCAGAAATAAAGCTAGCTACTCTATTACCGGAAGAAGAATGCATAGAAATGTATAGAAATGTAGATATGTGGACTATTTGACTATGCTTTAAAAAAAGACACAAAAGGATGCTCTGATTACGCTCAGTTGCAGTGGAACAGAGTAAACAATGGAAATTGCTAGTCCCTGTAGCCAGATAGTTAAATAGGTTGGATTACCTTTGTCAGCTTTATCTGGCTTGTCTTCGTCTGTCCATCCCTCCTTGAATGCAGGTCAACACCACACCATTCTATTTTGTTGTGAGCACGTTCCTTCCATTTCTGGCCAAAGAGTTTTGTCATGGGATCAGCCCAGTGCATTTTCAGACTGCCCAGCAGTCGCTTGTCTCTGGGTATCCAATCACTGATGTGGGTTGTCCACCTCTTGTCTTGCCTGCAGACTACATGACCCACCCATCTTCACTTTGCATCATACATTGTCAGCACTACATTGGTTACCTCTGTACGGCTTTTGATCTTCTCATTCGGTGTATGATCACGGAGCAATATCTTACACATTCGCCTTGCCATTGCTCTCTGGGTGACAGCGAATTTTTCTTCCTCTGCTTTCATTGTTGACCAGCTTTCTGCTCCATATATCCTTGCTGGCAGAACAGTGGAGTTAAACAGTTCTTTCCTTTTCTTCATGGGCTGTTCATCATCCCTTAGACATGTCTTTATTTTGTTGAAACTTGCCCACCCCGCCTTTCGCCTCCAACTGCATTCCCCTTTGAATGAGTTATCTCTGCTCAGCTGCTAACCCAGATAAATATATTTGTCAACCTCCTCGATTTCTTTCTCGTTTACCGTGATTCCTTCTGAACGATGCTCATTCCACATCCACTTTGTCTTCAACATGTTCCCTTCCAACCCGATATCATGCAAAAGTATTTGCAGTTGCTACAGTTTCTTCTCCAGTTCCGCTGTGTCCTTTGAAGTATTACACAGTCATCAGTGAAGAGAAGATGTTAACTGTTCTCTGTCAATTCTGATTCCTTCTTCCCAGTTCAATTTCTTGAACAGCAATTCCAGTACTGCTGCAAACAGCTTCGGTGAGACTGTCGCCTTGTCTGACTCCCCTGCATATAGTAATAATGCAGGGGACATAGTATTATTCAATTTCTGTTGAGCAATTGTGGTTAATTTCTTCCAGCAGGTCAATGTACCTCAGGTCAATTCCAGTTGTGTCGAGCGCATTGATTACAGCGTTAATCTCTACCGAGTCAAATGCCTTTTTGTAGTCGACAAATGCAATACACAATGGTACTTTGTATTCCTTGCATTTTTCGATGAGCTACTGAACTGAGAGGATGTGATCAATTGTTGAATACCCTGAGCGGAAACCAGCTTGTTCTCAGCCTTCGTGCATTTCAAGATCCTTCTTAGTCTGATGTGAGTATGACGCGGGTGAAGCTTTTATGCGCTTGTGAGAGGAGTGTGGTCAGATGGTAGTTGCTCAGTTCTTCTCAATACTACTGATGAAGAAAGCTGATTAGTTTTCAATTTCTTCCATGCATCTGGAACACGCTTGCTATTGATGTAGATGGTGAACCATTGTGCCAATGCTTTGAAGAGAGTATTTTTCCCCTGCTTTGAGATATTCTGGCCAAACATTGTTCACTCCTAGACTGTTCCCTGTCTTTGTTAACGAACTGCATCTTCAATTTCTTCCCACATAACTTCGAACTTCTTCTGTAAGCTGCTGCCTTGACGGTGTACACTGGGCATTGACATCCAAGGTCATTGTAGAATTTTGTACCTATTTCATTCATCTTGGTCCTTTCACCATTTTCATCTTTCAGCGCTGCCGGGATAATCTGGTTCAGCCTAACATCTTTCTACCTTGTTCAGACTCTCATTGTTTTCGTCCACCTCTCTCAATTTATTCTTTCTAAAGTCTTCATAGTCTTCTTTGATCTTCACACAAATGTCTTTGCAGTGTTCTGTATTCTTCACCAATTTTCCCTTCTAATTTCATGCATTCCCTCCTCGCCATCAGATTCATAGTTTCCTCGCTGATCTGCTTGCATCACAGCATTTTCAATGCCTTTGCCTTCTTAGCTGGTGAGATTATCTGCAAGATAAGCTGTTTGCAGTCTTCATCAGTGTCATTGTTGACCTTATACTCAAGGTCCATGTCATTCATTTCCTGTGCAAATGCCTCTTTGTTGAAGTGCCATTTTTGCTTCGGTTTCTGGCTTCTCTTAACTCGGTCTTCGTAGACATTGTCAACGCATAGTTTTGAACATAACATACAGTAGTCTGAGCCTGTGAAAATGATTTGTTCTCCTCTTGTTGCTACATCATTGAAGATTCTTCTGGTATGCATCATTACATAATCAATCTGATTCAGTGTGACTCCATCCAGGCTTTTCCATGTCCACTGCCGATGCTGTTCTTTTTGAAATATAGTGTTCATTATGTGGAGATGGTTTGCCTCTGAATGCAACCAGACGTGCTCTGCGATAATTCCTTATACCTTTACTGAATTTTCCCACGTACTTTTCTTTCTCACTCTCCTTTCTACCTACTATTGCATTGAAGTCCCGTTGGATAGTTGTGTAGGTGGATGTTTTCTGTATTACCCCTTCCAGCTCTTTGTAGGAGTGTTCCATTTCTTCATCTTCTGCTTTCTGTGTGGGAGTATACACCTGAATAATTTTAATCGTTCTCCTTCATTTTATCTGAAGTGTTAGAACTGCTATCTGCGGTGATATGATGTTGTAGCTGATGATATCCATGGTACTGTTTCTTTCCTGACAATGAATCTAACACCTCCAGTCTTTCCTCTATTGTCAAATGATCTTCCTAGGATCTTCCTTGCTCTCTGCTTTTCTATTGTACAATGAGGTCTTTTGTTGTTTTCATATATCTCAATGACATTGGATTTTATTGATTTGTGTGTGTGGGGGGGTAACTTCAATGTAAGTATTGATGTATGGATCAGATGATAGTGTTCTTGTGTTGTGACTCGCAACAAATAGTTGGACTATTCTTTTAGGCATTTTCCATTTTTTATTCTGTGCTACCCCGGGTTGGTCAGGCCAATGCATGAGTCTGTGCTCAGTTTCCCGATTTATTCTGCTTTGTGTGGCTTGTTTGGCAGGAGAATTTTGCAGCAGTGCATTTAGGGTGCCAACCCTTGTGTCCTGTAGCTGTGGTCCACTTTAGCCCTCTCCCCTCCACTTTAGCCAGGTTGCCCTAGAGTAATAGAGGTATGGTCGGACTACCTACTACCCTGGACGCTAACTCGACACCACCTCAGCTTGGTAAGACCTGCCAGAGCATACGCGCTCTGCCATAGTTCGCTCACAAACCCCATTCACCACCACACCAACGCTGAGGTAGGGAGATAAGATTTTATGGGGGAAATAGTTTGGATCCCCTCATAATTGAAATGAATCTTTAGCAGGATTGGTGTCATGATCAGGTGGAGATGACTAAATCTGCCAATCTCTATCACTGCAGGGAATTCTGTATGTGAAACTAACCCTCCATGGTGTGTGTGTGTAAACCCAGTCATGCTAAGATGAAGACTTCATGATTTTAACACTATTTCCTCCACTGTAGTTACAATTATCAACATTATGGCTGTGCAAATTAATAGGGTGGGAGGGAAAAAACCTGGCAAAGCCTAAAGTTTGAAGTATTCATATTTTGCTATGAATTAATTTACAATAGTCCAGTTCCAAGAAAAAAGCATAAAACATGTTTTCACTCAAAATAAGGCAATTTACTTCACCCAAGGTGCTATTATTTGTTTCCTACATGTTGCATTTTTCTTAAACATGAATATAAGCTTTTCAGGGCAGTAATTGTGTTTTCCTAGAAGTTTCGTATAGTGCCTAGCAAAATCCTCAGTCTTTGTCATTCCATGTTCTAAAATTTCATTGGGATGAATGTCAGTTTTTGGATCAAGTCAAGCAAAATATTAGAATTTTCACGTGCAATGTAAAAAACAGACGATTTTACAAAAATGTTCAAAAAAAGAAAAGAAAATTTGTGTCACAAAATGGCCCAAAACAAATTTTATAAATTTCTCATAAAAACGTTTTTCCTCATTGGCATTTATTATAAATGGACTGTTTGTTTTTAGGATTCCACCTGTAAATATTCCTCAATATATGGCCAGCTGGGCAGCTGTAACTTTACCTGGACTGATTGCTGATGATAGTAGTGGCACTGGAAATCATGAGAGAGTTCAAATTTCCAATACTGCCTCTCAGGCAGCTTGGGGAAAAGTGGCCTTGGAATGGTCATTTTACATCCATCAAATGTTCTGTAACTGCTGAACTTCTGCAGTCTTATCTCCCTGTATTTCATGTAAATAATTTAAAAATGACTCTATTGTAGACTTTGAATGAAGCAACACTCCAGAACGTGCATGAAAAGCAAAATTTAGGTTGCCTGTCCAGATTCTCCCATTCCTTCACCTCTCTTGTCTCCAAGTACACACATCGTTAATATGCTGGGTTTATTGTAAGTTACAGGAGGCAAATTTTGTGGCAGGCCCTTTAAATATTCGGATCCTGCATAAGTAATGTACGATTACATATTGGCAACACATACTCCTGACAGCAAATGTTTTGTTAAATTCTTGGAAAAAGAACACACAATATGGCATTTTTGCAATAGGACAAATGTAAAATTCACACTTTCCTTCTGACAAAAACAAGGAGGATTGTCACACTGTTTCTATCACCTGTCAGTTTTTAATTAATAAACCATCAAAAGAAACATTGGGCCAGATGTTCAGCTGGTGTAAATCAGCATAGTTCCATTGACTTCATCCCGTACCGATAGGGTGAGCCAGCTATTGTTTCTAAGGCTTGCCAGAGTTGCCACTGAAATGTCTTTTTGATCCACACGCGTCAGGATGTTCAAGTAGCAACAATTACCAAGCAATTATAATTATCATTGTACTTGGCTGGCAAATTTTACAATCCTTTTCTTCTGTATGTAGCTCTTGTTATGGTTAAGCCTGCCTTGGTCACCTCAAGGTTGGATTACCGCAATGCTTTCTCCACAGGGCTAGCTTCTAATCTTTTGGAAAATTCAGATACACTTAATGCCACAGGATTCTGTGCTATTTCCAGCCTAGATCATATTACTCTTGAGCTTATGATCTACACTAGGTACAGACTAAATTCCAGGTGAAGATTCAGAGGTGCATGTGGGTGGTTTTATTTTACACTTAGCACTAATTTGGATTCTGCCTACTGCGGTACTTCTATCCATGACAGTTGCAGAGTACATGTGCTTGAGAGAGAGAGAACCAACCCTCTCCCCCCCCTCCCCCCCCCCCATGGAAGGAGCATAGCTATTGGACATTCTTGTGAAGGATCCATGGCTCAGGAATTCACTTTCCACTCTGGTGTGCCATATTTGATGGCTTGCAAGACTTGCCTACTGTCATGGGCTGCTCTTCTTTTGAGGGGAGGTTTTGGGGACAGAGGGAGCTGGTGGTGCAGTTGAGACAATTTCAGCATTAAAGGTTTTTTTTAAGGAAATCTATTATTTTTAAAACACACATACATTTTGTGTAAAGTTCATTGTTTTGATCTGTAATGTGCCTAGAATTTGTAATAAGGATGAATGGGAAATCCAAATAAGTATACAAGGGCTGTACTAATGATAAACCCAATGAGAGGCACAAAAAATTATCTACAGATAAGTGTCATTTGACTCACTGCACTAACCAAACTCTATTCAGCCCTAACAGCTGCAGGGTGCTAAACATAACGAGCTATAAAAGAGGTCTTTTTGAGTGAAGTCATTATTTCAATAATAGAGGAAGGTTGCCTTCAATAAGCTAGATGAAGAATAGTAGAATCAACTAAATCCCTCCAGCATCAATAATATTAGAGTAACAAGAGGCTAATATGGAAAACTGTTGGACCCAATTGCCATTTCTATTTCAGTAGCAAATATATCAAACCTAAGAAAAACTTGAAACACTATCAAGTGGCAGCCCATATCTAGCAGAGGTGTAAGCAAGGCAACTCAAGTCACAAAAGAACAGGTTAACTTCTGCTTTCACTGGCATTCTGTAGTTTTACACCAGTGTAACTTCTTGAGAATTTGGCCTTGCTACTATAACTTGAGATGCACGTGCCGCATCTCAGTGGTTTCACAAAAGCCAATAATTGCCCCTATGAACTCTTATAAAAATTAAGGGTCAATAGCGCTGGCTAGAACCAAACCTAGAGCAGGCAGATGCTGCGCAACCTTAGCCATGTAACTTTAGGATGGACCAGAGTTCAGACCTGTAACTTAACTGCTTTTCCCTTTCTGAAGCTGATCTTGGTGGTGGGTTTGCATGCAGGGCCAGTATTTGTGCTCCTAACCAAGGGCCGGATTTTTCAGTATTGCTGAGCACCAGCAACTTCCACTAAAGTCTGAAAATCAGAAAAAAGACTGAGCCTTGAAAATCAGGACCCATAATTTTATCCTGGGTTTCCAGAGGTGAAAGACCATTGTGCTACATCTCATTTTATGTTATAGTACAGTGGTTGTCTCCCAAAAGAGACAAGATCGTTATGTAATATCTGGTAAGCCGATAGGATGTTATGGAATAGACTAAACCACAGTCTGGTCAATTATGAAAACCTATTGGTATGATGATTTATCTGGGTTCTTATATGGCACCACCCATCACTGTAGACCATGCAAAATTATCATAAATTACAATACTTGCCTGTGCTTTAAACAGTCCTTTGTTTTAAGGCTGACAAAATGTAGTTTATGCCATTAAAATCAAATAAAATGTGCTTAACATGCATATCATTGCAATATCTTGGATTCCCTAGTAAACAGAGCGAAGCAAGTACATTTTTAAATTTTTTTTTAAAGTGCCAGAGCAGGCACTTACTAATTTTGTGTTAAGAAATTGTATTTAAATGTAAGTCTCTTGTGAAATGCACCTGACCTTATAGGAAGTAGACTTGCAATCTGAAGACGATTTAAATAGATGAGACCCTGAACGTGTTTGTTTCACACATACCCGTCTAGCATATGTACATCTATGAAACTGTTTGTTAAATTAAAGTGACTGATCTGGAAAGGTCAAACTTGATGTACTTGTAGAAAGCCTAAAGAATCTCTATCAAAATGAGTTTTTTAAAATTTTAATCAAGCGTTCAAGGTCAACGTTTACTTGTCTTTCTAAATTATCATGTAGACTTATTGAAAGGATATTTATGGCAAGTGTGTCATGATTACTCAATGGCTTGACCCAATCCATATAATACAGTTAAAAGTCATACTGCTCATGTTCATAAATATCAGGAACACAATGCATCATATTTGTTTTTTTAATTTGCATTATCAGAATGGGTTTTTCCTTGCTATATTGGATGGAATATTTAGATCTTCAATAAGCTATCAAAGCCTTTAAACACTGATATATGGGGCCATACTAGTGGCCTTGTGGTTAGTGTTCAGTACTTCCATACACTGTTTTCCCTTACACTAGTTTTATGCTGGTCTAACTCCATTGACTTCGGTGGAGTTACTTCTAACTTACCCTAGCATGAGTGAATCTTTTTGTGCCAGTGGTGCTGAAGGGGGTGGGAATAGTCCCAGGTTAGAAAGAGCTAGGACTGGTATGGAGAAGGTGCACTCCGCCCCAGGATAATCGTATGGGGAAAGAGTGCCTGTTGCTCAGTAACAACCATCCTGTCCATTATAGCACAATGTAGATTGAAAGTGGAAGGCAGAGGAGAATCCCTTTTAACCCTGAGTAAGGCTGCCATGGTATGGTGTGAGCAGATTCTTCCCAACCAAGCCACATACCACCATTAAAAAAAAATCCATGGACAAGGGGATGTGCTATAAAAACAACTGAAGTGACATTGTTTCTTGGTTTATTAGCAAAAGAAAACATATAATTTCTTATGCTCTGCAGTTACCAACCATTCAGTGAGCAAGGTTATGAGAAAAATTATTTTAGATAATTTTTACTTTCCTAACTGGGAGATTTAGGGAAAATACAACTAATTTTTTCTCATGTAAGAGCGGCAAGGGATGGTGTAGAAGTTCATTATCCAGCCCAAGCCACAAGTGCTGCAAAGGCCTCAGTGAGAAAATGCCAGAGATGGAGACAAGAGGAGATGGTATGGGCGGTGTTACAAGATGTGCTGAGTCAGTAGTTGGCTCAGCACCCTGTCACTCAGATCCCCACCAGTTTTAACTGGAACATGACTAAAAGACAGGCAATTGCCAGAGAGTGCCAATTAACGGAGTAGAGACGCAGCTGAGGGGCTAATAGGGTGGAAGTAACCCCCAGTAGCTGGGACTATATAAGCAGACCAGAAGGGCCTGCTGGGGAGGAGAGTAGGGAGCCTGAATGAAGGCAGGACTGGCTGCTACTAATACTGTACCCTTCCCAAGGAGCAAGTGGGGGAAGCTGGCTATTGACTGTAAATAGTATGCAAATAACACTCCAGGGCTATAATAAAGCATGGTGGTTAAGAACCCTGGAGATGTGGTGGGCAGAAATGAAAAGTCTCTCAAGGGACCACCCCATAATAACACTAGAGTAGAGATGATGGGCTGTTAGAGTTTACATTTTAAATTCATTTCAGGTAAGACAAACATCAAGGAGAGATTAATGTTCAGTTTCCACTGTGGTTTTGAGGCTTATCTGGCTTAGCTAAAGTGGTGAACATTTTCTTACCTGTGTGGAGGTTGTCTCAGTCACATGGAAGAAGTCAAGTGGCAAGTCATTTTATAACCTTTGGTAAGGGTTGTGTGTGTCTATATGTTGAAGTTGTAAGACTGGATGGCATAGAGGCATAAAAATAGCCATTGGTAAGTAGCTTTTGATTTACCAAAAGCAAAGAGCAGCAGTCCTGGCCGTCCTAACTTTTTTTTGGCAAAAGTGGGCATTTGTCCCATTTGCTCTTGCCAGCTTGATCAGTTGCAAGAGCAAATGGAACAATGTCCACTTTTGTCAAAGTGTGGTGTGGAGAAACATGTGTGGGGGCAAGCAGAGATGCCAGCCCCTTGTGTGTGTGTCGGGGGAGGCGGGGAGCAGGCAGGGCTTATGCAGGGCGCAGGCAGGGTTCCAGTGACCCCAGCCTTACATGGGGGCGGGGGGAAGACAGCGTTTGAATGACCCCAGCCTCATAGGGGTGAGTGGGGCTCGGGCCAGCCCCGTACAGTGTCCCATTTTCCCTTTGGAAAATATGGTCACAATCATGGTACTTTTCACAATATTCCATTACTACTGAAATCTACACAGTTGTATATAGTTTTGTTTGAGGATGATCTACTACAGACATTAAATATGGGGAAATTTTAGAGCAACTCAAGGCAAGTCACAGTAATACACAGCAGAGAAAACCTCAAGAGAAATAAAGATAAAATTCTGAGTTTGAGGACATGGGGTAAAATTCTGGCCACACTGAAGTCAATGACAAAACTCCTGTACCACCTCTAGAAGGGATGTGCCTGAAACACCACACTGAGCATCTAGGGCAGTGGGTCTCAACCTTTCCAGACTACATTTCAGGAGTCTGATTTGTCTTGTGTACCCCAAGTTTTACCTCACTTAAAAACTACTTGCTTATAAAATCAGACAAAAAAATACAAAAGTATCCCATATGCTATTACTGAAAAATTGCTTACTTTCTCATTTTTACCATATAATTATAAAATAAATTGATTGGAATATATTGTATTTATATTTCATTGTGATATTTGAGCCTAGTCTGACACCCAAGCTCCATAGCCTGGGACTGAAGCATATAACTTAGCTTTGCAGTCCCCTCCCCCATCCCCGTCGTGTGGGACCCCAGAAAACTACCTTTCTTGCTACCCCATAACACCAATCCTGCACTTGCGACCCCCTAAACCTGTCTCACAACCCCCAGGTTGAGAAACACTGATCTAGATGAGTACCCCTGAAAGATGTCTGCATACCCTCAGGTGTACGTGTACCACTGCTTGAGAACCACTGGTCTAGGAGACTTGCCCCAGACTACAGCAGCAATGGGAATGGAGGTTCAGGACTCTGTTTTTGGATTGCCTTGGATGCAGGGTGGAGATAGAACAGACTAGCAACTCTGCTAGAACCAATGATAGGCCAGAGCTGAGAGACAAAGGATTTGGTTTTACTTTAGGGTTTGGTTGTGCTTTGAGTGTAGCAGGGAAAGAAGCATCACAACCAGGGAGGACCCTTCTACCTTCCCCATTCCTACTTAAGGGAAGACTTTGAGTCCTCCTGGGATTTCTGGGACATTGAGCAGTGTCATCCCAGTAGAGATCAGAAACCCATGAGGCTGAGGAGAGTTGCAGTCAGGCTACCAAGAGCCAGCCTAATTGCACACTGGAATCCAGACCAGACAGTTACAAGGATGATCTTGCCACTTTGGTGTGGATACTTTGTAACAGCGCCATTGTTTGTTTATTTTGCTGTTCTGTTTTAAGCCAGGTACCAATTTCAGTGCTGCACCAGTCATCAAAGACCAAACCTACATTCACTGTTTGCCTAGGCAGATGCTAGGAGGGACCACAGGGTGGCTTGTACTGGCTGTACATTTGGGAGGGGTAGAGTTTATATATTATTATTTTGTGTCTTTTATTATCCTAATTCCTTTTTCCATTGTTCTTGAGTTCCCTGTATCTAATAAAGCCCCAGTTACTGTTTTTATTACTCTGGGAATTGTGATAGAGTACACACAAATAAAATAGCTGACACTCCTCTGTATGAGAATGCATGTTAAATATTTTCCGAAGGGACAACCCTCCGTGTTCTCTGCACTGGATGGCGGCACCAGGCACAGTTATAGGTGAACCCAAGAGCCATAACCCTGAGGAGAAAAGGAAGAAGGCAGCAGCCTTGCCTGGGGTTACACACCCATTAACTTCAGTGGTGCCAGGATTTCACCTGTAATTTCTAATGTCCTTTCAGTATCCCATTCCAGGTGCTCACTGTACTTAGAAATATATTGATGGATGTTTTTGCCCATGCTTTACATGAAGCAGGTGGTTCTGAGACAAAGGATTATAATTATTAATGTAGAAAGTAAACAACTTATTTTAAATCAAAGAGGGGAAAACAAAGTCCCTATTTAAATGAAGACTCATACTTCTGAGCTATTTTTAAAAGCCTGTTTTTGAACAGCAATCTTGGAGAAAAGCACATCTTTTCCAAATACTGCAGGCTAACTCTACAACACATGATGTCTGTTTATGTCCATTATATTATATGATTGACATAACTGGAGGTGGCACATCAGATCCATGGCATACAGTATAAATGGTGTTTGTTCTAAACAAGGTAGCTGTGGGCCACCATAATGTCAAAACAGCACACGGTATCTAGATTTCCATGCCAAAGGCAAATGAACATCATGGCTAAATTTTTCAGGTTGCCTAAAATTAGCAACTTAAATCCATATTTAGGCAGTTAAAGTGGTCTAATTTTTAGAAGTGTTGAGCATTTGCATCTCCCATTGAAATGACTGTTCAACACTTTTGAAAATCTGGTAACTTATTTAGGTGCCCAGCTTTAGGCGCTCAAGTTTGAAAATGTTGGTCCATATGCATTGTGGAAGGTATAGTGCTTGATCTCTAGGGCAAGGCTAATCTTTCTATTGAAGACTTCTTGATGATGAAATTAGGAAACAATTCTTTTTTTGTTTTTCAGTTTGATATTATTATTCCTATCCCAAACTGGTCCATGGAGCTGCTGTGTTCTGTAAAACAGATGGTTGTGCTTCAGTGGTGGATGAAGTGCTTCCTTGTATATCTAATTTGTAACCCTAAATCAATATAAGCTGTTTTTAAAATTGCTAATTTTTCTGGAAGCCACCTAAACCAGTTCCCTCTCAGACTTCAAGCAGCAGGTACCATAGCTTAGGGTTTCTGTGGTCTCTCTGTGAACAATTCTTCCAAGTGAGTGGCTACATCTGCGCTTCTGAGTAGAAACACTGTGATTCACCCCACTTTTAATTGGATCATCAGATTACAGCACCCCTCTTTACAAGCCCTGTTACCTCCAGCAGTGCCAACTGGGTTTGACCCCTGCTTTAGACTCTTCTCTGGGAACTGTAACATTGAATAGCTTGCTCAAAACAGTAGGATTTATTTATCCACAGGCACATCACAAGCTGAGAGAAAGGGGTTAAAAATAACAAAAGCCTAATATACCTATTGTCTTACCTAAACTTAGCTTGTCAGGTTAAGTAAATTCCACTTATCCCAGGCACTACGCCAAATATTGGGTCTGCGAAACTACTGCCTCTGACAGTCGGACGCGTCCCCCCTGCCCAGAGTCAGTGTATCCTGCACAGCTTATCCATTGCCAAGTTGCTTTGTTCAAAAGCTTCTACCTTGGCTTTCTCCCTTGGAGAGACTGCCCATGTATTGATCAGAACACGGTGGGGATAAACTTGCAAAGGAATTGACACTTACTTTACATGTCAGATATCTCAGAATGGGGTTAAATACACCCATTTTCTGCCTTCCTGTAGTCATACAGAGCCTCATGCGACTGATTTACTCCTTTGACTTCCATATGACCAAAAAAGACATCAGAACGGGGAAAAGGAAATTCAAAAGAAATAAAGGCATCTCTAAAATGGCAGATGTTAGGCTAAACTGTGATGTCTACAATAGACTGAGGGGAGCTATGGTGTACTACAGCAGTGATTCTCAACCAGTGGTACATGGGGGGGGTTTGAGAGGTCTTCTAGGAGGTACATCAACTCATCTAGATATGTGCATAGTTTTACAACAGGCTAAATAAAAAGCACTAGTGAAGTCAGTACAAACTAAAATTTTATGCAGACAATGTCTTGTTTATAGTGCTCTATGTATGATACACTGAAATGTAAATACAATATTTATATTTCAATTGATTTATTTTATAATTATATGGTAAAAATGAAAGTAAGCAATTTTTCAGTAATAGTGTGCTGTGACACTTCTGTATTTTTCTGTCTCATTTTGTAAGCAAGTAGTTTTTAAGTAAGGTGTAATTTGGGGGTATACAAAACAAATCAGACTCCTGAAAGGAGTAGAGTAATCTGGAAAGGTTGAGAGCTGCTGAGAGAGGAAACTATTAAAAATGGAGCACAAGACCAGGAAAGGTATATTTATTTAAAACTGTTTCCTTCAGACTATTAGTTCCAAAATGTTTATGAATTTGTGCAAGCTCTGAATCAGGAACGATCAGAACGATGAGGGAGAACATCATCCTTTAATTCCTATTGTTTTTATTTTTCTTTTACATTTATGGGGGGGGGAGGCACTAATTTGTCTTCAGATTCTAACCTCTTAAACCTTTCTTTAAAACTAGATTTGAAACTGGAAAGTAAAACACTCAAAGCTTTCTGTAAACGGACATTTGGCAGAAATATATACGCACAAAACAACACCACAAACATCTGTGGAATATCAAGAGCCAGAGACTCCACTTTTATTAGGAATGCCTAATAAAAGTGGAGACCGGATTATTTCCTATTTATGATAGCAGCTAGCTTCTGCAGCTTCTTCATTCAGTAGACAAGGGGAATTTCCAAAGGTTGCAGAGAATTACAGCTAGAAATGGCCATAGTTTGGAGTGTACAAAAACAGATGTTGGCAATACCCAGCCAAGTCACAATTTGTTATATTGTTGTAAAAAACATGTTGGCGGTTTTTGTTCCTTCCTCAGTTCTCATCAAATTGCTTCATTCATTTCTCAGAGAAGAATATTTTCATTGCTGCTGTTTCAGGCAAGGGCTAAAATTGGGAAAGATCCCACAGAGGACTGGCGACTTTAATAACTATTTAGCACCTTTGTACTGCAAGGAAGGTCTATGTTAACTTGTAAATAAAGCCTTCAGTGCTTCACAGAATCGTGTTAATGATGGAGCTGAACAAAATAAATCCATTTATTGATACTGATGTACTGCAGTAAAATACTATGCTGAAGGCATGGTGGGTGAAATCATGGCTTAATTTCAATGAGTAGGTCAAGATTTCATCTGGAGAATTGAAATTCAATCACATACCCTTTAATGTTGTCATTTAATTCCAGTTCTCTGTGTACTGATGTAAGAGGATGGAGTCAGGTTTATTGGGCTCTGTTTGTTTCTGCCTCTGTCTTCCTGTGAGATCTTGAGAAAACTCATTAACTTTTCTGTGTCCTAGTTTCCCCAAACTGTAAAACAGGTTTAACAATACATGCCTCACTGGGGTCAGAGAAAGGAAGTATTTTAAAGTTGTTTTTCCAAAATATAACTAAACTTTATTTGCTACTGATACATCAGATGTTTCCATGCTAGGTTCCTTTATTAGTGTCAAATTAACAATTACGCTTCCAGGCTATTTGTTCTTTAAAAACATACCCAAAATAAAAAAGCCTCAACGTCCTATCTTCTTCAGTCAACGTGATTTAATAGGACATTTTGCCAGATTTTAGTGAAAATTCTCCTGAACTATTATCTCAGCTTATGTGTGGACCTGTTTCTGTTCCCATCATACCTCATGAGCAACCCAATCCAAGTTCCCTCCAGCAGGAGATAGAACAGTGCACTATTAAGAACCTGTGCCAATGACAAGGATCTGAAGATGAATGAAAGAGCTCACAGAAGCTTATGCTCTAATAAATTTGTTCATCTCTAAGGTGCCACAAGTACTCCTGTTCTTTTTTTAGATAGGAATGTCTCTTCTGTGGCAGAACTTATTAGTAATTAAACTTAAAAGTGAAAGGCAAATTGCACATGGTCAGATATTAGCTGCTTAGTACTTTGTAAAATCATTTTCCTTTTGGGAAAAATGCAATATTGCCTTAGGGACATTCCCTTGGCAAAATGAAAGTTGATTTGCTTAGCTGTGTTCATTCCTATATACAGCAGTAGGTTAGCAGGGAAGCTTCAGGATGGTAAAACAGCAAAATAAAAAAATAGAAGAGCCATCATATGATAGAAGCTTTGATGGAGAAAAGTAAATTTATATAAAAGGACATGCAGAGAGGGCAGCTGGCAAACAGCTTGAGCAATTATCTTTAGAATCACTGGTTCAAATCCATGAAAAAGGCAGAGAGCTGCTGGGCAACATCCTTTCTGTGAATGCCCATGTATTTTGGTTTTGGCATGCTGTGTACCTCCTGGGTTCATTAAGATGACTACCTTTGAAACCATTTCTAAACTGCATATAGAGACTTGGATACAAAATACATCATGGAACAGGTTTTTACCACCATTTTCCCCTCACCCTCACATGCTATAAACATGGAAAATATGTATGTCCTTTGTTCTCTTCTTTGCTCTGAGTATGTGAATGAAATCAGAGATTTGGTTTCATCCATCTAGGTTTTTGTGATCCACTTACAAATATACACATTTGTAAATAAATCCTATCATTCAAGGAGAAGTGATCAGGCTTTTTAGTCAGGCTGGAGGAACAGTTCTTAACATACCATTTTCTGGCTACTTCCACAAATCCCTGATTTATTCCACACTGCTGACAGTTCTCTTCTTCCTAACTGCCATGACATGGAGCATTATGTCAGCCTGCCAGTACCCAGAAGCTATTGCTTCTATGGAACAATGGTAACTGAAACTGACAATGTGCATTGGCCTGCAGCAATGCAATCATGTTACCTTGCTGTGAGTCAGAAAATACCTTTCTAGCTCCCAATGACACTTGTTTAATCTCTTAGAGCTTAAAATATAAAGACTGGGATGTATGTAACCAGAGAAGTAAAAAACAAAAATATCCACGACACAGATGCTTAATATACAACATATTTTTAAGTGGGGAGGATTCCTTCTGTAACATCTATCTCCTTTGGTTTAGCATCCTGGATCAATTTTAAGTTTTATTTTGATAACAGGTATTCTGTCTCCCAGCTGGTAGATCAGAATAGACTTGATTAATTGACCCCATCCAGTGGTTGTCTTCACTGTGTGTGACCATCCTATTCATGATGATAGCAGAAACTCAAACCAGAGCTTTTGTAGTCCATGTAGGCTAAAAGTGAGCTTCTCTTAGCTGAGTCAGTAAGTGTCATGCTAAGGTTGCTTCATTGGGAGGCCACTTTTCATACCTTACAACTCATTTATGATAAAAGTTTTCTGCATAGCAGTATTTGACCAAATGGTTGATGTTCCATGCTACCATAACAATCCCCGATTCACAATTTTTTTGGTAGGACTCCAAAATTGACTTATTAAATTGCCCATATACTTCTTTTAACAACAGCAGTATGTTTTGATAACCCCAGAACCATCTTCTTAACTGGTCACATAATGGGAAAACTGCAGTTAAAGGCTTACCACCATGCACTGAGGTAACGGCCTTATTGAGAGCGTAGGAACAAAGAATTCTGATGTGCAGAAAGAATAGCAAATATGGCAGGGGACCAGCTTGGCTTAACAGAGAAATCTTCATTGAGCTTAAACACAAAAAGGAAGCTTAAAGAAGTGGAAACTTGGACAGATACTAGGGAGAAGTATAAAAATATTGCTCGAGCATGCAGGGGTGTAATCAGGAAGGCCAAAGCACAATTGGAGTTGCAGCTAGCAAGGGATATGAAGGGTAACAAGGGGTTTCTACAGGTATGTTAGCAACAAGAAGGAGGTCAGGGAAAGTATGGGACCCTTATTGAATGGGGGAAGCAACCTAGTGACAGATGATGTGGAAAAAGCTGAAGTACTCAATAATTTTTTTGCCTCAGTCTTCACAGACACAGTCAGCTCCCAGACTGCTGCACGGGGCAGCACAGTATGGGGAGCAGGCGAGAAGCCCTCAGTGGTGAAAGGACAGGTTCAGGACTATTTAGAAAAGCTGGATATGCAAAAGTCCATGGGGCTGGATCTAGTGCATCCGAGGTTGCATTTAATTAATTGCAATTAATCCCATCATCAGATCATTAATAAAGATGTTGAACAAAACCGACCCCGGGGGCACTCTGCTTCATACTGCCTGCCAACTAGACATCAAACCGTCGATCACTACCTGTTGAGTCCAACAATCTAGCCAGCTTTCTGTCCACTTTATAGTCCATTCACCCAATCCATGCTTTAACTTGCTGGCACGTTAAACAATGGGGAAAGTGGTGGATGTGATATACCTTGACTTTAGTGAAGCTTTTGATATGGTCTCCCACAGTATTCTTGGGATTATTTGCACCTTCAGCAAGTTTGCAGATGACACTAAGCTGGGGGGAGAGGTAGATATGATGGAGGGTAGGGATAGGATACAGAGGGACCTAGACAAATTAGAGTATTGGGCCAAAAGAAATCTGATGAGGTTCAACAAGGACAAGTGCAGAGTCCTGCACTTAGGACGGAAGAATCCCATGCACCGCTACAGGCTGGGGACCGACTGGCTAAGCAGCAGTTCTGCAGAAAAGGACCTGGGGATTACAGTGGACGAGAAGCTGGATATGAGTCAACAGTGTGCCCTTGTTGCCAAGAAGGCCAATGGCACATTGGGCTGTATTAGTAGGAGCATTGCCAGCAGATCGAGGGAAGTGATCATTCCCCTCTGTTCGGCACTGGTGAGGCCACACCTGGAGTATAGCATCCAGTTTTGGTCCCCCCACTACAGAAGGGATGTGGACAAATTGGAGAGAGTCCAGCGGATGGCAACGAAAATGATTAGTGGGATGGGGCTCATGACTTACGAGGAGAGGCTGAGGGAACTGGGGTTATTTAGTCTGCAGAAGAGAAGAGTGAGGGGGGATTTGATAGCAGCCTTCAACTATCTGAAGGGGGTTCCAATGAGCATGGAGCTCGGCTGTTCTCAATGGTGGCAGATGACAGAACAAGGAGCAATGGTCTCAAGTTGCACTGGGGGAGGTCTAGGTTGGATGTTAGGAAACACTATTTCACTAGGAGGGTGGTGAAGCACTGGAATGGGTTATCTAGGGAAGTGGTGGAATCTCCATCCTTAGAGGTTTTTAAGTCCTTGCTTGAGAAAGCCCTAGCTGGGATGATTTAGTTTGGGTTGGTCCTGCTTTGAGCAGGGGTTGGACTAGATGATCTCCTGAGCTCTCTTCCAACCCTAATCTTATATGATTCTATGTACTCAGAGACAATGCTCCTTTTTGACACCTTGAGACCCTTAGTTATTAATATAAGAGAGAGACTTCATATAAATAGGGCCCTACCAAATTCACGGACATGAAAAATGCGTCATGGACCGTGAAATCTGGTCTCTACCCCCCTCACCCCGCCGAAATCTGGTCTTATGTGCTTATACCTTATACTATACTAGGGCTGTGCTGTCCATTTTGGTCAATTTCTCAGTCATATGATTTAAAAAATTGTAAATGTCATGATTTAGCTATTTAAATCTCTCTAAGGTGCCACAAGTACTCCTTTTCTATTTAAATCTGAAATTTCATGGTGTTGTAATTGTATGGTTCCCGACCCAAAAAGGAGTTTGTGTGTGCGTGAGTTGCAAAGTTATTCTAAGGGGCAGGGGACTGTGGTACTACCACCCTTACTTCTGCACTGCTGCTGGCAGCGGTGCTGCCTTCAGAGGTGGGTGGCCAGAGAGCAGCGACAGAGCTGCTGCCTGCAGCAGTAAGGATGGCATGGTTTGGTATTGCCACCCTTACTTCTGTGCTGCTGCCTGCAGAGCTGGGCCCTCAGTCAGCAGCCGCCGCTTTCCGGCCACCCAGCCCTGATTAATTAAGGTGTAAGACCTCATTGAACAATGAGGAGAAAACAAAATATTGACTAGTTTCTCATTAAGTGAGCATCATCTATCCTGTATGAGGCAGGAGTCATTGTATCAGCGCATTTGCACATGGGGGCTGAATTAAGGTTGCACAGACAACTTTAAATCTGGCATTTCCTAACTTCTGAGTGCTTGATTTTGTAACCTTATGGTCTTCTAATGTACTTTTTTGTTTATAATATAAATAGTCAATATTGACAACTAATGAACCTTTCTTAAATATCACTCTACATGTTTGGTATCCTGATATTTGCTTTTGATTAGATGTTTGGGTTAGTCCAATGTAATTATACCCTGAGAGCTGATTTGCCTAATATACATTCATCAAATCATTATACATGCATAATCTACTGAGGGTTGCTGCTCCAGCCAGAGCGTCACAGCAGGCATTGTGTAGTGAAGTTCCCGGTTCTGGCTCAATCTGGCAAATGCACAAATCTCTGGGGGGCAGCCCCATGGGCGATGCCAGAGAAGATCTAAGTGTGCATCCCTTCGAGTGTCAATGGGGAGTTCTAGAGCATGGAATGCAGGGATGTTTCTGTCCATTATGGTGACGTGGCCGAAGAGCATGCACTGCTGCTTTTGAATATAATGAACGACTGAAGGAAGGCCAGATCTCTGTGGAAATTATGACCTTTCACACAAAGTCAAACCACTTTATGCTTGGGATTTGGAGCTGACAGTTTATATGGAACCCCTCTAGCCACCCCAAGTCTGCCTGTAAGAGAGTCCAGGTTTCAGACACATACAGTAATACAGGTAGTACACAGGATTGATAGATTCTGAACTTTGTCTCAGTGCAGAGAAGTTTTTGAATCATAAGCAACCACATGGTCTTCTTGCAGGAGGTGATGAGACCTATTAATTGAAGAATGTTCAGTTTAATACAACTATTTGAATGCTGCTTCTGCCCACGGTAGATGAAGTCAACATTCTCCATAGTACTTTACTCCACCTGCACTATGGCTGCTGCTGGCCCAGCTCTGAGGTTCTGGACCTTGGTCTTCTGCCATGAGATGTTCAACCCCATAGTGCAGGTAGCATGTTGGAGACTTTGGAGGATGGGGCTGAAATTCTGACTTCTCCACAAGCAAGGCAGTATTGTCACTGTAGTCTTGACCAGTGGACATTTCTTGACCAACCTTGATTCTGGTGTGTGGAGCAGCCAGTTCTAGTATCCAGTCAGTAACGTGACAGAATAGTGTCAGCACGAGAATACATCCCTGCTGCATTCCTAAGACTGGGAAAAACATGTCCCTGAGATCTACATCAACTCCCTGTCTGACAAAGCAGAGGAAGGCCTAAAGCGCAACAATCTGTGTCCTCCCTACGGAGCCATCATGTTCCTGGCTGGCAGTCATAAATACCCATCACAAAACCAGATGGCTTTCCCTGCTCACTGGCAGATGAGGTCCTGGACAGATGGAAAACAAGTTGTGAAAGCATGCTGAATTATGCACCAGCTGACCACTGTTCACAGCCACATGACCTGTCAAACTGTATGGCAGCAGACTCTGATTTTTCTGTTACTCAAGGAAGTAGGAAAGGCCGTCCAAAAGTTATGGAATGGACATGATGCTGCGCCTGACAATATTCTGCCTGAGCCTTGGAAACAGTCAGTGTGCATTGTCCTGTGTCAAAGGTTCTTTAAAGTGGGGACATCAGGCAAAAGTACCATCAGAATGGAAAGAAGGCATGACAGTGTCCGCATACAAAGGCAAAGGATCTTGCACCAAGTGTGACAACTACAGGCCAATCTCATTAGTATTGGTCCTTGGAAAGATTTTTGCTCATGTTATGCTTGGTAACTACCCTTTAACAGACTTTGTTGTTTACAGCAATAAGGTTTTACCATTGGGTGGTTGACAATGGACACTGTCCTTACCCTCTGGCTTCTGGCTGAGCTGCACCGAGAACTTAACTGCTCACTTCATGCAGCATATATTGACATCAAAGTGGGTCTTGACTCGGTCAACAGGTCAGCATTTTGGATTGTACTGAAAAGACTTGGCATTTCAGATGTTTTGCTAAATATATTGCATGATCTTCAGACTGGTACCGAGTACCAGACTGGGAAGTGTGTGTTGGTTCATGGCTTTTGCCATATTTCTAATGTACACTGAGTATAAAAAAAATCACAATACTAGGCAGCTCAGTACCAGAATAGTTCTGCTTTGTGTTGGAGACCACAGTTTGCAACCCAGTCCCACTGTCTCACTCCCTGGTCCATTTATAGAATGGTAGTGAAAAACTCCAAAGGGAATTATAAGCCAATGTTCCTTGGCCAGATGTGAGCCCTACAGGGTGGTGGAGCAAGGAAAAAACCCAGGATGTTCAACTCTTCATAAGTATTTATGAGGATTCTCCAAATGGGGATGCCTATTGATAATGAAATAATATAATGTGAGCAGCACTTTCTCCTTGCCACTGTTACAGACAGCCAAGTGAGGTAAAATTGGCAAAAGGATTTCCCAGTTAGACAGTGGGATAGATATCAGGCTGGTTATAAAGTTATTAAAGAAAATGCAGGAGAAAAATATTCAGAAATCTGAGGTTCAAAAGTATATTGACTGAATTTAGGGATGTTTAGGGCATATTCCTTGGTACCTAGGAATTAAAAATCAGAAATAAATTCTAATAATCTCCTCCCTTTGGACTTTTTCATCCCTTCATTGGACTTTAGGCTAATAGTTTAAAATGACTCTGACTCTGTGTTTAGACTGTAATTTGCTCATGGGAGGGAGTGTCATTGTCGGTTTTAAAGTATACTGTTGGCACCTGACAAATAATAATCTTAATAAATAAGAAAAGTAATGGCAGTGTAACTGCAGGCTAGTGTCTTTTTACTGGCGTCATTACAGCATAAGGGATTAAAATAACAAGTACAGGAGTGAACTCAGGGTTTTTGCGTAACATTATCACTTGGCATGATAGAAAATCATCAACATCCACTGCTATTGCAAGGAAGAAGTTAGATTTGAGCACCAGACATGCTCAGGTGATCCATCCTAGTATTAAATGAGCAAAAGGTCACTTCTTTTTAAAAATCACATGAGATCAGATACATAAAGTCTGGATTGGCCATCCTTTTTTCAAGAATCTAGCCACTGCCCCTTTGTGTATCTTACTGTAGCACTGATAAATTATTCATTCAAGGATGCCTACATCTGTCATATCATTTAAGTTGCACTATTATTTATTGGTAAAAATCTATGAACTCTTGTACAGGTGCCAAGTTGGAAAGTTAAGGGTATTGTGGCAGGAAAGGGCTCTTTACTCCTCCAGAATAAAAGATTTAGTGTACTCAGAGGAAAAAAAAACTTATGTTTCTGTCACTCTGTCCAGCATATTTAAATAATAAAGCACAAATTAACAGTTCATGCCCTAAATACAATGTCCAAGCAACATGGGGATTGGCCCTTTCCAGGGAGTCAGGGAGCAGCCTACCTGTGACAGGCTCTGCCAAGGAGAATGAGCCAACTCAGATCCACCTGTGAGTCATTCATTACCTAGGTGGCTGGGCAGCAATTAATTAGGGCCTAATAAAGGCTTATGAGAATTCAGTCAGAAGGCCCAGAATGGAGGAAGGTCCTGAGGAATGAGGCTCCCTGGAGAGCAGAGGCTCACAGGCAGAAAGAACAGGCCCAGAGAGTGCTCCCAGGTAAGGACTCTATCAGCACAGGAGAATGAAGTGGGCATCCTGCTAAGCCAGTCCCTAGTGGCCCCTCAAAGAGTGACTTGCTGTCGGGGGAAGACAGCCCAACAGAGACCCGAGAATCAGGCAGGGAATTCAGCCTCAGAGTACTCTGGGACTAGAGTTAAGACTGATTTAGCAGGGGCAGAGACTTTCCAGTGGAGTAGCTGACTGAAGCTTTTGTTTGTGTTGTCCCTTTTCTGTTAAATAAATGAGACTCTCCAATGGCACATGGCTACAACAATACTGAGAACAACAATGGAATATATTGAATTTTGCTATCTGAAATGGAAACTCCATAACATGAAGAAGGAGGAAGCAAAACTCAACTCCGCAACTACTTCCTGAGCAAATGCAAGAAACAAAACCTCCTCAGAGGACTCACCATCTATAACCCTCTGACAACTACATAAAAGTCTAAATATGCTGAACACGTCTGCAGAAGGACTTCAGAAAAATTTGAGGAACCACCTCGTGCACCTCATGTACTCCAGAAAGGACCATCTCAAACAAGAAATCATCACATGCTCCCATACACTAGAAGGAAAAAATCAGGAACCCTACCTGGAGATTATGCAAAAAATTCAAAACCACTATCAAAAAACCCTGATGGTAGCCATCCAACAAAAAAACAAAAAATGGAACCAACTATAACAGCTCCACAACCCATGACAAGTTGGTCCAATAAAAAATATTACCTTACCCACCTTGTCATCCTCCTTTTTAATACTAGACAGGCCTTCTTGGACTTGTTTATACCCCTGGATGAGGGGAAATCGAGGCAGGGCTGTGCCTGACCACAGGGGGTGCCCTGGGGTTACTTACAGTCATTTTACTAACTTTTCCCCAAATAAACCATTAACTGATGAACCACAGGAAAATTAGTGACAAATTTAGTTCTTGTGACTAGCTCAGAAATATTTGTCCTCATGTTTTCTGAAGCTGTTTTGTCACTTGAATCAGTATGTGCTAAACAACCTAGTTGTAGTTTTGTGGTGGTTTATTTTTTTTCCTGCAAAGTCTAAGGTGAAGAAGGTTGCGTATCATGTATCCACCAGGATTCGCACAACTCCCTCATTACAAACATAAGAAATGAATCTTTTATGACTTTTTTAAGAGAAGTCCTTTTTCGTCTAATGGGTACGTAGCCTGCTGAGCCCATCAAGGCCATTTCCAGCTCTGGGTGTCTAGGGTCATTGAAAAGTGACTCAGCTCCTTCCTCTCCTCTTCCCCCCACTTCTGATCCAAAAGGTGAGAGGGACTGGTGAATACCTGAATTTAGATCCCACCAGGTCTTTGGTCTTAAAGAGAAGAGGGGCCAAATTCTGTTCCAGTTATTACTCTGGATGAACACCAGTATAGCTGAGAGTTTAATTTATCCCTAAAACAACAGGAAAAACTCTGCTTGCTTTCACTTGAAATAACTGTTTGTTACATTTTCCTTTTTTAAGTGCTCAAACTTTTTGTGATTTTATTGAATATTTCTTCCTGAAACCTCAATAGATCTATCATTCCTTCCTAATGGTCCATCCCTTCCAAATGAGTCATGCCTGTTACATAGCAGCATCAAAGCCAGCAGGGGCCAAGTTTCAAAAACATATTTTATGTTTATTGCTTTGACATTATTCCACAACAGTGAAACAGTCTGAAAGCGTGCAAAGTTGCAGCAGAGGAAAGAATGTATCCAATACTGATTATCCTGAACTGATTGTGATTACATTTTTATCAAGGATTTGGTACCCTGAAGTTATGTGATTTCTGACTAGTTGCCCAGCCATTACCATTATTTAGGTATTGGATTGGGCATGACTATCAGAAGGATGCCACTGTGATTAGTGCTACTGATTGAATAATCATGGTTTCAGGTCAAGTATCTCCTTTGATGTGCAGTGATATATGATTTATATCCTGTGCATTGAAGATAGTGAAAGGGAAGCCATAATGCGTAAAACTGAAATAGTGAATTAGCAATGAGAATGTACATGCTGTTAGAGAGATGATGGCATTATATGTGCCTCTGAGGATTTTCTCCAGATAAAGGTGCCGTTGATTATTTCACAGTATCTCAGAAATCAAACCCAGAATAGATAGTTGAGAAGGATACCACTGAATTACATTCCTTTGCTGTGCTCAAGCACAAAAAAGCACATGACGCTGGTAGGTGGGATTACTTAATCCTGGTCAACCAGAAGTCTAGGTGGCTTGTCGATCACTAGAGCATTGAGTCTGCCTGAGACAAACAACCTTAATAGGAAAACTTCTGTTACCCCGTCACTATTATTTTTAATAAATAAGGTCTTGAACCTGCAAACACTTATACATATGCTTAACTTTACACCGGTGGGTTCAGTGAGACCACTCTCACACATAATATAGCATTTTGCATGAGTGGATACTAAGTGCAGTAAACTTGTTTTCCTCCCTTCCCCTTTTTAAATTACATTATATCTGATATTTAGAAACTGGAAGGCTTTCCTGGTTTGAGGAAATCCTGTTTCCTCTTCCCCTTTTCCCCCTCTTCCCCTCTCTCTTTCCTATGGCACTGCCCCTTACTATTGTATATTTTCTACAGTCTCCCCCACATCTCCCATTCTACTTTGTTGTTCTCTGGTGTTTTTATTGTCTAATTTGTGTGAAGTTTTACTGTGCTGTACAAAGAGTTTACAATATATAGTTTTATTAAATTCATATTTCAAACTATGTATTGCAAGTTTTCTGGAGCAAGGACTGTCATCTTCTATTCTGAGTGTATAATGTATAACACAGTGGGCTCCTGATTCCTGACTGGGGTGAAACACAAACACATTAATAATAATAGCAAACTATATAAGATTTTACAATATCTTAATCTGTGGCTACAGTTTTAAATATAGTACATAGGATTCTAATTATACTGATCTGAAAACTCTTAAAGGGATCAATAGGGTGAAAAGACTATTTGCACATATTACTGGGAATTAAATTAGCAGCAGTTGTTTATGGAACTCAGAGGTGAAATACCAGAGATTGACACAGTTTCCTCAATTAAAGGTGAAAGAGAAAAAACAATCCCAATGTAAATTAAAACTAGTGAAGAAAAACACACTTGCTGGGCCTTTAAACACCCTTCAGATTCATCATCTTGGAAGACGTGGCAGGTGAAACTACTTAGACAAAGGAGGGGTAATATAAAGCTGTAGGAAAATAAATGTAGCTCAAAGCTTTAGGAAATGGAGAGCCAAAGAGTTCTAGATAGCACACTTCATTGGTGAACAAGAACCTCAGACAGTAGGACTGAGATGTCATGTGGAAAAATACACACTTTATTATTTTGCCATTGATCATAATAAAAAATAACTGAGGGATAGATTGCACCCTTGCAATGCAGACTGAGCGAGAGACAGTGTAGGAATCAAATTATGACTCAGTGATAGTCTGCTTCCTGTTTGTTCCAGGACGGAAATAATCTGCACCAGCCCTTTTGCTGGCACAGATTACTTACCATGTATGTAAATACACAGGAGGTGGAGCCAGGGTTAATAGCCACTCCTCATCCCTTCTTGCCCACTCCCTGCCCATCTGCACCAGATGGGCAGTACCAGATCAGCAGTAGCTGCTATCCCCACTCTATGTAGTTTCCTGTGATATTGGTAGTCTTTGAAGGAGTGTGAAAAGGCTAATTTATGCTCCTTTAGTTTCCTGTGTGTACACACAGTAGGATTCACAGTGGAGCTCGGAAACAACTGCTTTGTTCCAACACATACACTCTGTCTCCACTCTTTCTCCCCCCGCCCCCATGTAGAGTTACTGCTTAGAACCTTTCCATCCGCTTCCTGGCTGGCTTCTTGCTACAAATGTGAAGAAACAATTTACATATTCTCACATCAGTTTTTTGCATCTGGCAATTCTCAGGTTTTGATTTTTTTGCCCCCTTTCTGTAGACCAGGGTAATTTGCATTGGACAGTGTCCTTTTTAAGATTTGACCATAAATTACAGAAAACACTGTTTATCGACCTTGATAGATGAAAAGATGAGATTAACCTATTCTGGATTTAGGGAGCTAAATTCCCTCCTAGCGTTTCCGGAATTATTCTGTTTTATTTACATATTGTCACTTAGTATTTCTGCCGAAACTCACTTGTTTTAATTTCACTCACGTTTACCGTGCGTAGAAGTTAACTTAACACTGAACTGAATTTAACCTGTATCTGTTATAGACATACCTCTTGTTACTTTCCTTGAGCTATCAAAAGATCTAATTCAGCTAAAACTGAATTTATAATCAATAAAATGCTGCAGTCTGCAGTTTCACATTTCCTGTGGTGATGCCAGGATATGAGAGGGACAAAGTTAGTGAGGTAATACCTTTCCTTGCTGAAAGAGACAAGGTTTTGAGATCCACTGGTCTCCAGACCTGAACAAGTTCTGTGGAGCTCAAAACTTTGCCTCTTTTTCCAACAGAAGTTGATCCAATAAAGCATCTTACTTGTGTCTCAGTGTTTTACATGAGATAAAATAGCCTTGTATGTTAAGTATCTCACTTTTTCCAAATCCATAAACGTTGCTTCTTAACATATGGCTTTCACTTATAATAATTTGATTATTTTCTTGCTACTGTTTTTCGTTTGGCTGCCCTTCACATGTGCTTTGAGATGATCACATGAAAAGTTAGTGCTGGCAAATTGTTATACTAGATATATCTCTAATGGAATGCTTTTTTTTAATGCTTTAGTTCTGATTTTTCTGCTGGTGCTTATTGCAACGGTTTGGCAAACCAAGCCTAAGCACTATCATTTGGGTGCTGCACAAAAGTGAAATAATCTTGAAATTCCCTAATGTATCACTTATATCTAAGCACAAAAATGAAGAGTAATTTTGTTATAGATTATAAAAATCCATTTTAACCATGTGAAGGATGTGGGGCTGCTCTAATCTAATTTAGGACTACTGCATGTTCTGTGTTTGTCAGGTGGTTTGTAAGGAGTTGTTCAGCTTCTCATTTGCCAACACTTAAGAGAGAATGCAAGACCCATCTGCTGTGATGTCCTACCCTCGATCACCCGATGAGCTCATCAGACTAGCTTGTCAAATGTGTGTGTGTGTGGGGGGGGAATGCCTGTTTGTATATACAGGAATCCCCCAAATCCCAGAACAGTGAGACAAAAGGCTTCTGAGAGATAAGTGTTACTCTTGAGGGAGACATAGTGAAGTTAGACCTACCTCAGCTCTCTGCCAAGCCTTTAGGTCAGATAGACATCATGTAGACCTTTTGCTTTTTAAAATCCTTTTTCTCTTATGTTTGTTCCTAGTGATAGGATTAAACAATACTTTGGTTCAAGGAGGTTCTCTGGTCACAGTATTTATTTCTGATCACTAGCTCCTGAGGGGAAGAACCTCAGGTACTGAGTCTAGTCAGACCTGCTGGGAAGCACAGTTGATAGACCATGTCCTAGGCTACATTGCCCTCTATAAGAGTGGGAGAATCATGGGATTTAATCTTCAGATCATAAATTCAGTTAAAACTGGGTACAATTACTTTGTCTAAGGTTTCTCATGCCACCCATAATTACTCTTCGAAGGATAAATATGCCCTCTGACAGTACATTAGGTATGTGAATATGATTGCTCTCTATAAATATATCAGAGGGATAAATACCGGGGAGGGAGAGGAATTATGTAAGCTCAGTACCAATGTGGACACAAGAACAAATGGATATAAACTGGCCATCGGGAAGTTTAGACTTGAAATTAGATGAAGGTTTCTAACCATCAGAGGAGTGAAGTTCTGGAATAGCCTTCCAAGGGAAGCAGTGGGGGCAAAAGACCTATCTGGCTTCAAGATTAAACTCGATAAGTTTATGGAGGAGATGGTATGATGGGATAACATGATTTTGGCAATTAATTGATCTTTAACTATTCATGGTAAATAGGCCCAATGCCCTGTGATGGGATGTTAGATAGGGTGGGATCTGAGTTACTGCAGAGAATTCTTTCCTGGGTATCTGGCTGGTGAATCTTGCCCACATAACTCAACTGAGTTATTTATTGAAATCTAAGTTTCCTAACCTTAGTCCTTTGGTTTGATTGTTGCTATGAATGTTAGGCACAATGATTTCCATTTAGAAGACAACACTTACCAGCAGCTAGTGCACAGTGGTACTTCCTAGTCTGTTACTTCCAAGTATCTCATATACCATTGAGTGCTGACTTTTGGCAAATTCTCTGTTTTGTCCTAGTCAAGTTATTATACTGTCCTCATCACCATACCATGTGAGCCGCTTCCAGAAGTGAAAGCATTTAACACACAAATCTTTTTTCTCACCTTTAGGTTACCCCTTGGATTTTTTAAATACTTTTTTAGAATTTAAGTCTGCTGTGCTGTGCGTATGTTCTTGAAGGCAATACAAAAGAAATGTGCCTTGCACTTGTAATGGAATGTGGTGATGTTTAAGTGGTTCTTAGATCTGTGAGAGTTTGCTCTACTGACTTGGACTGTCCCCAGAGAAAGCTGTCTCCTGCATAAAGGTGTTTTGTCCTTGCTGACCTTTTAATTGGGGACCACTGCTGTTAAACATACCAGGGACCTGTATATCCAAATAGTACGCTTATTTACCTAGACTTCTGCTATGCTGCAGTGAAAAGGAAGAACAATCTTTCAGTAGTAAAAACATTAACTCTGATTCTGGTTTTGTGTCTCCCCCCCACCACCCAGGGTTTTTTTTTTTTTGTAAATGTTCATGTTCAAGCAACCTATGTAAAGCTGGTATTAATGTGACATAATTGCTGAAAAACTGGAAGGAAGCAATACTTTTAAACTGGAGTTAAAAACCTTGCGAACATGAGATAGAAACTTGTTTTTACATGAATTGTTTTTCTAATGGTGGATAACTGTAGAAGACCACTTCTTGTGATGTTGCTATATTAAACTTTATATTTTTGATTTTAGTTCTTAAGTATCTAACAGTCAAGAAGTTTGTCTATTTGATAAACAATTAATTCATTTAAATATAACTGCTTTTGCACAAGATGTTCCTAAACTTCCTTGTGAGTTATGTGCCCAAACTTATTTGAAGAGCATTTGCAATGTTTTTTTGATAAAGACACCCTAGTGTATATTTACATGCAAAATGTGGGCAGCATAAAGCGAAAAAGCAGTCTGTGTGTGCAGTATCCTAATTTTAACTACAGTGAAAATGTCAAATTAAACAGTTTTATTGTACTTGAAAATATAGCTTACAAAAGATTTCTAATTAACACTATCTATTTAAAGTTCATGGACAAATTAAACATTCATTGTTTTTTTCTCTTTAAATGGCAATATAGTTCTGTTGCCAAGAAGATTAGAATGAGATTACAAGACATGTATAGCCACATTGTTGAGAGAATACCAACAGTACTTACTGCTAGCCTTTGCTCTTTGTTTCTATAGTGCTTCACACAATGGATCCATGAATAGACTTCCTAGGCGCTATCACAATATAAATAATAACTATGTATATATTCAAAGATGTATATGCTTTGAGAGGGTTAATTGTCTGTTACTGTGGCAGAGGCAGTAGTGGCCATCGGACAAAAATCAAATAGAGCTTCTTCCTTGTGGCTGAATACATTTCCCTTCCATCCAGGGTCTCTTGTAGCTGCAGCATTGGCAGCCTCTCAATTGACCCCACAAGGGAGTGTTCCTGCTTCCTGGAAGCAGAGCTCTGGTCTCCATTGGAAACACCTGAACTGATATGCTCCTTCTGAGAATACCGAATACTTCCTCCTACCCCTGCTCTGTGGATCAATATGGAAAAGGCATGGCTAAAGGTGAAGAAGCTAGAACAGGAGAAATAGCATGGCAAGAATGTCAAATAATTACCCTCATTGAAGTGGGAGAGAATGTTGGATTACAAACAGAAAGTGGCAAGCAAACTACCAAAGTAGCCGGCATACTATTCATGTCCCAGTTCAGATTTCAGTCCACAAAGATCTCCCAATCCTTTCCACAGCCAGTTACCCAAATGTCTGACGGTTGCATACAGGCTGTGGAATAGGGCCACAGAGTTGGATTTGTCCTAAATTTGGGAGAAGATACTACATAAAATTTTCAAAACCACCTCAGCAAATTGAGTCTGTCCTATTTTCAAAAGTGACTTAAGCACTTAGGAGCCTATGTCTCATGGGATGTGGGTTCCCAAGTCACTTAGGCTTAGTCTATGCTTAAAAAGTTAGGTCGAGCCAGGTATGTCACTCAGGGGTATGAAAAATCAACATAATTCCTGGTATTGACAGCTTTACCGCCTCTCTGGGAAGTGGATTACTTATGCTGACAGGAGAAACCCTCTCATCCTCATAGGTAGTAGCTGTGCTGCTGTGGCATTTGGACTATAGACAAGTCCTTAGACACTTCTGAAAATTTTACCCATTATTGTTTCCCTGGGTAGGGAAATAAAAAGATTTTCAGTAGAAGCAAGTTTTTGTTGGGAGTTTCTAAATAGTCAACACTTTTTAATTACTTTAAAAAGTGAGAGTTCCAGTGTGGTCCCTATGGGGAAGCATTTTAACTGTGTCAAACCACCTGCATTGTTCTGTAAGAACAGACTGGTATTTGCACAATTTAGTGATTCCAGAGTAGTTACATTAAAAAGGGTCTGTGTTGGTATGGTTTATTTTATTTGATTTCATTAAAACCTGATGTTGGGCCAGCAAATCTTCTCTTAAAATTTATTCCATGCTCTTGTATTTCTTTTCCCTTGATGAATTTTGCTGTAGCATACTCTTTCTGTTGCAACTGCCAGCTTCTGTAGAAGTCAATGACGTGACATATGGCAGTAAGCCATTCAGTGACTATATTTCTCTGCACTAGTTTTCTAGCTCTTTGTTAATAGGTTCTCCAACTGTCATATTTGATGTAAGGTGACCCTGTTTTTACTGCAGGTATTTTCTGAATATTTGCAGCTGTTGTAAAAATAATACTTTCATATTGTATTTACACTGTTCTTTTCAGTCATTTGTAGCTGCTTATCAAAAATTTCCCTGTAAAGGACGCGTGTTTTGCTCTTGATGATCTACATCTCTTTCTATCTTATCCCTTGATATAGGACATTACCTGCCACTGGCACTGGCTCAGTGAATGCTTAGTGGAAGAAACAGAGGACCACATTGTGCTCTTAGTTACAACTGCATCCAGAGCATATTCACTGAAGTCAATAGGTTTCACTTCATTGGATTCGCATGGGTGTAAGTGATATCAGAATATCCTAGGTTGGATCAGCAAACCTGATTCTGTGAAACTCCATCACCCCACTGGGATGAGATACAAATTACTGTGTGATCTCAATAGAGTATCTCAATTGATTTCACTGGTGTTACTTTAGATTTAAACTTGTATAAATGACAGTGGAATCTGGCCAAAATTTCTGAAAGAAACTGACCATGTTGATGTTTGCCGTGTCACCTGTTTCTCTCTCTCAAACATTCACCTGAAACTAAAGCATACAGAAGTAATGTGGCTAAGTAATTGTTGCTGTAGAAAAGTAAGTTGAAAACTTATTGACTCCTTTTGGTTTTAAATATGCAATTTTAAAGTTTCATTTACATATTTTAATGATTATTAACTACTATTTGCAGGCCCTTTGACTCCCATGGTGTTCACTGTGAACTGTGAGAGCCCAAGGAATGGAGGAGCAGGCCCTTAGGTCTCAATTCTGCAAAGACTTGCACATGCTTAAGTTTACACACTGTGACTATTCCCATTCAAACCGGCGGGGGACTTACAATGAAGAAAGTTAGCTACATGTGCAAGTCTTTGAAGGGTTGGGGCCTTAATCTGTAATTGTATCTAGTTCTGTGGAAGTGTATGGAACTGTGAAATAATAATAGTGTTGTTATTATAGTCTGTAATATAATACAAAATTGCATGCAGCTCTATAAACCCAACTTAGCTGCTACCATATAAACTTATTTATTAATACAAGAGCAGATGTCCCTGCCACTGCCCACCATTAACACTTTGACAAGTGTTAGAGAGCTTATTCCTTCACTATCCCACTTCCCTGGTCCTTCTCGCATGAACAGAGAGCAACAATACCCAAAGTCCGAAGGTGCAAACAATTCAACGTTTATCGGGGTGAACTTCCATCAAGCTTAAATCCAAGTTCCTTTTTCCTTATTTTCGAATCCCAACTTAGTTCCTGTTTGCCCCTAATTTATATAGTAATATTTTTAGTTATACCTTAACCAATCATTCTACTGAAATTTAACTAACCAATCCTAACATATTGTAACATGATTAGCTAACCAATTATATCCCACCACCTTAATTAGTTTACACCCAGCAAAATTAATTATACAGGAGACAGAAACAATCACAGAACCAGACAGAGACCATGCCAATAAACAATAGCAAAGTGGGAACTATAATGACAAAACAATACAGAACTGAGGATTTCACAACTACATCTATAAAGACATAAGGGTTTGCCAGCTGTGTCTATTGATAAGTGAGTTCTTACCAGACAGAAAACTATCAACCTAAATTTCCTTTTACATCTTCTAGGCACTTCCCTTTCTCTGGAGGTGATAGGCACTATCAGGACAGAATTGTATTCCTAACAGCCCAATAGCACCTTATTTCAATGTGATTAGTTTGGAATGTGAGGAGGTGACCGGTTGCTTCCCAGCTTATGGCTGCCTCTGCCGCTTAGCCAAAGGCCTTAGCCTAAGCACAGGGCCTCAGACTGTCACAGTAAGAGAAGGACCTTACACTGGCAGACAGTGATTTTGATTCTTTCTTTTATACCTCTAACTAGCCAAGTGATAAGAATACACCTAAATTCTTAAAGTACAGGCCTTTGCAGACAGGCCTGAATATCTATATCCTAACAACAAGGACAGCTCATGGAGCAAGAATGAATTAAAACCCTCTGATTAATACATTGATTAGAAGGTCAAATCATTCTTCAAACTTGTCAGTGAACAGCAACATAAAATTAATGTCAGAAGGTGGCCATTTTCTAGCCAGTTGTAATTCCTAAACTGTTGCTTTGAAGTTTTTAAAAAGTTCTACTATAGGAGTTATGAAATTGTTTAGGCCTTTTTTCCAGTCTAGCTGAGAGGTTTGAATTGGGTAAATCAAGGTCAATGTAATTAAAAATGCTTTAGTCCTAGCATATTATCCTTGCATGGCTCAACACGCTGTGATAACTAATAACAGTGGCAATCTTTTACAGTTGTTTGTGGCACAAAACTTCTGATAGAATGTGGGGGTTTTTTAATGTGTGCTTTTGATGAACAAGCCAGGTTAGCAATTATTCCCTGTTGAAACTCTCATGTCAATCAGTTGCAAAGCAATTAATTTAATCAGAAGTAGAATGGATTTACCAAATGAGTCAAAGTGATTTCTAGAAGAACCATATCAGAAGCACTATGAACAATGTATTGCTATATATTGTTTGATGGATTATAATTATAGACGTGGTGCTAGTGGCTTACAAGCTGGGCTGATGGATTTTTCTCAAATTCAGTTACAATAAATGACAGCTTGAACTTAAGAGTTGAAATTCCATCTTTGTTCCTTTTATACCCCCACTGTTTGCTTCCTTCCCTGTATTTGCTTAGTTTATATTTTAAGACTTGCCCTTCACTAGTAATGACTCTTTTCTTGTATCTCCTCTCTAAATGACACATGCCTCTTGAGGTACCAACAGGACTTCGAGGCCCTGGGTTGCTCATCAATTGCAGGTTTATGCCAAATTACTGGGCTTTATTATGTCAAACTTGAGCTCTATTAGTAGATAGTAATGGGATATAACTTCACACCAGCCACAGTGGTTATTTTTACAGTGGCTATCAATTGTTTGTTTTTAATTCTATTCTTGCCATGACTGCCTGCGGGCATCCTGAGCAAAGTGAAGAAACTGGAAATGCTCCTCCATTCATCAGCTACCTAGGCTGCTCATGCAGCAGTGTAATCAGCCTTCCCTGATTCCCTGAGGATACCAGACTCTTTGGGTTAACAATGTAAATATGCTGCTGCCGAGGTCTGACCTGTGCACTTAGTCTGAAGTTCTGTGAATGGTGTCTACAGCTCTAATCTTATAAAATGCTGGGCTGCAGAATGCTTGATCGTGTCAGTCTGAACCAAGCACTCTGCAGATGCGAGTACAATATTTCATAGGGTATCTTAACAACTTATCTGTATTATGCTAATGAAGAACCTCCTCCAAAAAAGGTGTATTTCTCTATTCACTTGTTTCTCTATGGCTGTAGGAGAGGCATTTTATATTGCCAGTTTAACTTAGCACTTGGTATACAGAGGCAGCTTTAAAGATTAAGCTTTAAGTGGACAATTTAATTGGAAGGAGGAGGCAATGATAGGCCCCAATGTAGAGCTTAGAAGAATCATTTTTGTTTTATATTACATTAATATCTAGAGGCTCCCCTGTGCTTGGCTCTACACTGTCACATAGGAAGAGACAGTCCTTGCCTTCCAGACCTTTATAATCTAACTAGATGACAAAGGGTGAGTAGAAGGAAGGAAATATTACTGTATTTGGGGATACTAATGCACAACATAATAAGCAACTTGCCCAAGATCACACAGGAAGTGTGTGGCAGAGCTAGCCTGCGAACTGAACCTACATCACCCAAATGTTAGTCTCATGGCCTAACCATCACACAGACCTTCCCCTCAAACAGAGCCCTAGGGATGGGAAGACATGTAGAGGGAAGTTAAAAATCAGCATGAGGCAAAAACTGGTAAGAGTGTGTGTTGATGTAGTGGTGTTGATTCAGAGGTACAAGCCGGGTGACCGGTTTCTTGGACTACTGTACTCAACCTATATCCCCTTTATATACTAGAATGCTTTGTATCCATAGAGACTAATATATTTTGACAGTAGGCTTTCTAGAAATAAAAAATTAACTTACTATGTCTCCCTTGTTTTTATTAATTCTCTGCTTTTAAAATTTACTTTGTCGCTTACCTCAGATATTTTTAGAATCTTTTCCTCTTCTGTCTATTATATGTAGTTTACATATGCTGACTTAATGCTCAATTATTGTGACTTAACATGTTTATACAAAAACATAAGAATATTGTGCCAGTAGTTTTTAATATTTTTTCAAAGATTGCAATAAAAGAACAAATTTTGTAACCAGCATTAATTTCAGCAAAGCTGCAGGTGGTTTCCAAATGACACTGTTCTTTCCCATACATAATTTGGTTTCATCTGAATACAGCACTGTAATAAAATGGTCTGCCATTTTGAGGCCCTAGAGCCAGCCTGTCCTGGTCTGGAAAGGAGTCAGATTATGCCCATAAAGGGCTGAAAGATTTCACTTGGAAGTGGAGCTGAAGAAGGAAGGTTGGGTCCCGTGGTTGGCCCTGAAAGGGTTTGGGGTCCAGAGCAAGAGATGCAAAGGGAAAGGTCTCTGCAGTCTGTGTTGGTCAGGAGAATAGTTTTGTCTTTCCATTAATAAATCATGCCCCAAGGAAAGGACTGGAAAAACTTGGGCATGATGTTAATCCTTCCTGGGCTAGGGGAGACAGCAGACCTACCAGCATATAGAGATATTGCAGTTGTGGCAGTTTCAAGATAGTACAGACTTATTCTTGTATTGTCTTTTATTTGTTTGAATTGTGGAACAGAATTCCTAATTTATTTCTAATATCTTATTAGACAGGAAAGTAACTTATTAACTAAATATAGGCTATTGGCTGTGCTTCGTTTTTCTTTTATTTGTAACCTTATGTTTCCAAACCCTTATGTTTGCTTTCCTTTTAATCTGTCTCAAGCTCTGTTAAATAAACTTTAATTTGATGCTTTTCACTGTAATGCCAAAGTCCGCCTGTCTATCTGGGTCTTAGCCTCTCTGTGCCTCCCTTCCCCATCTATAAAATGGAGCATTGCACCTCACGGGGTGTTGTGAGAATAAATAAAAACATTATTGTGAGGCACTTGGATACTATGGTGATGGGGGCTTAGAAGGTAAATCTAGCCAGCAGTACTGCAGCTGACCCAAAAGCGTTCCTATTATGATTGATATCAGTAAATTAATTCAGATTACATACCTCAGGTATAAAGGGGGACTACATTTCTTCTCTGTATGATAGTTCTCTTTCTTTCTATTTCTGTCAATCAGATGAGATTCATAAAGAGGAAACTTAGAGCAAGTAATGATAGGAATCTAAGCATAATTACCACAACAGCGTACAAGAGCCCTGTCATTTGAGGCTGAAGAGGCTTTGACAGAATTAAATGACAATATCTACTATTTGTCCTTAAAGATGGCTTTCAAAACTAATTCAGTCAGTTGGGTGAAGATTTTATACAGTACTACTTTTTGTTAAGAGAATGTTTGTCATCATTCATCACCGAGCTAAAAAGCAGTACTAGAAGAGGCTGCCTTGTGTATGCCTCACACACGTGACAATTTTTTTTCACTCTCCCGTCAAGCTTACAAATAAATAGCAGCCTTTGAATGATTCGTGCACTGAGAGCCACCAAATTGGGGGGGGGGGGGGGGGGGGAGGTGGATCGTGTGCAAGCTAGTATGGACTTAGACTTACTGACTGTCTTTTAGTTATTAGACACATTAAATTCAGCTCCTTCTGTCCTGGATTTGATTGAGGAATTGTGAAAATTTGCTACATACAAAATAAAGTGGGGAAAATCTAATCTGTTTGTTTTGAACTAATTATCACACTTACTGTTAATGGTATAATTGCTCACTCAGAAGGTTAATTACAAGCTACTCATAGTATGATTTGTTAACTCTAATATGACCTGTCTCGGTACAAATTATAAGTACCCATGTCATTGGTAAAAAGTAGATTATAAAGGTGTGCATTGGCCAAAGGAGAACCTCATTTTTAGCACACTTTAGCACACATGGATCTCTTGGAGGATAATCACCAGTATTTTCAAAAGCTAACTGCCTAAACAAAAATTGCCTGATTTTTCAGAGGTGTTAAGTACCATAACTGCCAGTGAAGCCAGGGAATAGAAGCTTGTCTGGGAAATCTGAGTTCTAGACTTTATAGCTGTTCCTTACATCTGTTGGTAACCTATCCTTTTACTTACATCTGTTGGTAACCTATTTCTGCCCTTTTCAGGAAGAATTTCATGGTCAAACGTAAAACTGATGTTTTACTGCAGCATGTTTAGAGTGCCTTGCTGTAGTAGTACAAATGCTAAATATTGGAAGCGCTCTGGTACTTTTTAAGCAGACCCACCATATGTCTCCTCTTGGCTTACAAGAGAAAATGAGGGAGCACTCCTTTTCAAGTTCACTTCAAGTTTCTTCTATTTAAAACTTCTATAACTTTTTCTATAGAAGTAATCCATACTTAATACTGTTTTGACCATGAAATAGCTGCAGTTTCCCCCAACTGGATAGAAAACTAAAATTTGCCTAAAAAAAAAAAAAGGTTGCTAATGTTACCCTTTTAAATCCAGCAATTAGCCAGTATTTGGGGACTTGTGGGTTTTTTCCATTGGGAGAAATCGATAATAGCAAGGTATTTCTTTGATGCAATCCAGTTTATTTAAAAAGAATATGTACATAAAGTCCTGTTTCCCTGAAAACTGAAAGGAATCAAACCGGTGATAGTTTCCTTCGCTCAATATTCCAAGCTTCTTTTTAAATAAAATGGATATTGATAGTAATGAATACATATCAGAAGCTAGGAATTGTAGAAAATTGATTAAGGAAGCAAAAGAACAGAAGGAGATATCTATGGCCAACAGAGTTAAGGACAATAAGGAGGTTTATTTTAGGTTATTAGGAACAAAAAGACTCCTGACAATAGTACTAGTCCATTACTAGATGGAAATAGTAGTAATATCAATAAGACTGCAGAAATGTTCAATAAATTTGTTCTGCATTTGAGGCAAAAAACCAGATGTAGTCTCATGCAATGATAACACTCTTTCCATTCCACTAGTATCTTAGGCGCATATTGAACAGAAGCTCCTAAAGTTAGACATTTTTAAACCAGCAAATCCAGGTAACTTGCATCCAAGTGTTTTAATGAGCTATCTGAGGAGTTCTCTGGATTGTTAATGCTGATTTTCAGCAAGGCTTGGAACAGTGGGGATGTTCCAGGAGACTGGAAAAAAGGTAGTATTGTGCCAATATTTAAACCCTATAAGTGGGATGATCCAAGTAATTACAGGTCTGTCTGCCTGACACCAAACTGAGGCAAGATGAAGTGGCTGATATGGGACTTAATTAATAGAGAATTTAAGAAAGGTAATAAAATTAATGTCAATCCAAATGGGTTTAGGGAAAATAGATCCTGTCAAACTAACTTGTAATCTTTTGTAATAAGACTACATGTTTGGTTGATTCAGGCAACAGTGTTGATGTAATAGAAGTCTCTGAAAGTTGTTTGACTTGGTATGCATGACATTCTGATTAAAAAAACCATCCTAAAATTATATAAAATTAACATGCCACACATTAAATGGATTAAAAACTGGCTAACAGGTCTCAAAAGGGAACTATAAATGGGGAATCATCATTGCATGGGTGTGTTGCCAGTGGGGTCCCGCAGGAATCAGTTCTTGGCCCTATGCTATTTAACATTTTTATTCATTACTTGGAAGGAAACATTAAATCACCATTGACAAAGTTTGCAGATGACATAAATTGAGGGAGTGGTAAGTAATGATGCAGACAGGTCACTGATAGAGAATGATCTGGATCGCTTGGTAAACTGGGCGCAAGCAAACAATATGCAATTTAATACAGCTAAATGTAAATGTTCATCTAGGAATAAAGAATGTAGACAGTACTTACAGGATGGGGGAGTCTATCCTGGGCAGCAGTGGCTCTGATAAAGATTTGGGGGTCGTGATGGATAACCAGCTCAACATGAGCTCCTAGTGTGACCCTATAGCCAAAAGGGCTAATGCGATCCTGGGTTGCATAAAGAGAGAAATCTCAAGTAGAAGTAAAAAGGTTATTTTATATCTGTATTTGGCAGTGGTGCGACTGCTGCTGGAATAAAATATGCAGTTCTGGTGCTCACAATTTAAGAAGGATGTTGATAAATTGAAGAGGGTTCAGAGAAGAGTCACGAGAATGATTAAAGGATTAGAAGACTTATCTTCTCATGATAGATTGAGCTCCTTGAGTCTATGTAGCTTAACAAAGAGCAGGTTAAGAGGTAACTTGACCACACTCTCTATATGTACCAATAAGGGGAACAAATACTTAATAAAAAGAAAAGGAGTACTTGTGGCACCTTGGAGACTAACAAATTTGTTAGTCTTCAAGGTGCCACAAGTACTCCTTTTCTTTTTACGGATACAGACTACACGGCTGCTACTCTGAAATACTTAATAGCTCTTCAATCTAGCAGAAGAAGTTACAGCATGATTCAATGGCGGGAAGTTGAAGCTAGACAAATTCAGACTGGAAATAAAGCGAACATTTTTAACAGAGAGTAATTAACCATTGGAACAATTTACCAAGGGTCATGGTGGATTCCCCATCACTGGCAATTTTAAAATCACCATTGGATGTTTTTTTCCTAAGAGATCTGCTCTAGGAATTATTTTGTGAAGTTCTGTGGCCTGTGTTATACAGGAGGTCAGACTAGATGATCACAATGGTCCCTTCTGGATTTGGAATCTATGAAAATGCGTAGCACACTATGGATGCTACTGCAATAATTATATTGATATTACTGGACATGATTTGAAAATGCATAAGGCTTTTTCCTCTGTGGATATAAAATGCTGGAGATGTTAGTCCCTAACAAAGCGTACACATTTTTCACTCTCTATTCTTCGTGCCTGCAGATGCGGACAGTCTCAACTGACATTTGGAAAGATATCAAGAAATATAGTGTTGTTTCTTCCATGGTTAAATTGTTGTCCCTTGGGCTTGTGGATACATAAACTTCTTTGTTTTGACTGTTCTTCTTTTAAGTGGATTACTACAGCTTTAGCCATTACCAGAAGGGTGAGTTTAAGAATTTGGAAAAGCACTGTGTATGGCCAATGTATATGGAAGGGCATCTGAAGTGACTGGCTGATATCACGGTGATTTGAGAAATTCCTTTGCTGGAAGAAACAATAGAAAACTGCACACTATATTCTAGACTCATTAAGTTAATCAAAAGACTTTCTTATGCTTTTCTATGCTTTTTTGTCTTTTATAAGCCATTCAATATTCTAATATTGCAGTGTGTTTTCTTTCCTCCTTTTTTGTAAGAAGCTAAATCTAGATGATATGTTTAAATTGCCCTCTCCCAGCTGTGGTCTATTTCTTTCCTTCCTTTGAAAGAATATGTGTAGAGGAATAAATTAACTCAGCCCTACATATCTTTAAGGGCTATGGAACTGGTACATTCTCCCTTTGCCATGTGACTGGTGGGATGCAGAGATGGAAGGTCTAGGGCTTGCAAAAGCAGCAGAGGTGTGTAGGGGGTGTATCCATGGCCTAAAGCCATTTTGTTGGGGGGACTCTTCCCCCTACCCTTTCTCCTTTCCGATCAGTCATGGCAGTTTGGTCAACTGCAACTCCATAGTTTTGTTCTTTATAGCTCCTGCGGGAGAGTCACTCAGCATGCAGAGGAGTTAGTGGTACATGTAAACTGATTTCTCTGGAAGTTCTTGGAGAGAAGAAATTACTTCGCTGTTGCCAGGGCGCACACCCACACTTTTGGGTGATCAGAGAAGGTGAAACAGAAGGCTGTGTAGCAGAGAGACCATCTCACTTAGCCACAGTTACTCTCCACGTTGTTCTCTGCACTTTCTGTCCCCTCTGTGCTGCACAGCAGTGAGGGAACATTCAAATATGTTTGTTTATATGCTTCTCCCTTCTAAACAGGTGCTTGTTTAGCATATAATTAAAAAAAGTCACAGGTGTCTAAAGAAAGAGCTAACAAAAAATAGAAGCACAATATTTTAATAAATGCAAGTGAAAAGTAAGCCAATCTACAGTATGTTGTGCTAATATAGAGTAATAAAAGGCCCATTTGCTAGCCACTATCAGAAAATCCATGAGAGGGTGGAAAGGTGAGAATCCTGATATGGCTTTCCTTGTGGAGTCTGCCCCTATGCAGAACAGGCTCTGGGACTAGCCCCAAGCCTATGGAGCCCCAGGAATTCCAGGGGAATAGAATGAGGTGACCTGTGCCCCTTACCTTTTCACAGGCTCTGGAGCTCCAGTGCCTCTCCTCCCCAGCCCTTGACAGGGCTCCCAAAACTGGCAGTTGCCCCCTCACTGCCCCTTTTAAGGGGAACCCACTGGGGAAGGGGATGTGCAGAAAGGTTACAACTCAAAGCTGTATTATTGCTTCTCCCAGTTCTTTGTGGGTGTAGTTGGGGGTTGATATCTTCAGCCTTATCACTCCTCCTCCTGGCTCACTCCTTTCCCAGGATGTGGATCCCAGGAACCAAGCAGCACTCAGTCGGGCTTCAGAGAAGGGAGGTGGTGAACACTGCTCTGAAGGCAAATGATGTCACTTTCCATGTGGAAAATCCTACATGGAGTAAAATATATGGAGTTCTAGTTGGTACTCCTGAACTTTGTAATCTAACCTTTTCCCTGGGAAATAGCAGGAGGTTTGGAGAAAAGGGAGCGCATATTGTAATAGCTTTGGTGTGGCCTCCATTATTTATTTATTTTTCTCTCCATGGCTTTTGCAGTCAGGAATTTAGCTACAAACCCCAAATAGAGGTTCCTTTCCACATGCAGATCTAGGAGGTGCAATCAAAACCAAAGTTACTAGACTTTATCTGAATACTGTCATGCAATGACTTGTTTTTGTGCTGGAATAATCTACATATTATGATAGAGGACTTGTAAAGCCTCTGTTGAAAAATAATGTTGTCTTGCAGATCCACCTTGATTGCTGATTATGATTAAAATTGAGGTACTAGAGTATAGAAACGTTTATCAAATTCATTTTCTCCTTATTCTTCCCTAGAGGTTTGCCTTTCATGCATATTCAGAAATCTTAATATATTTTTATTTCCTGCTGTGAAAGATAATACAAGACAGTATTCAAAGTGTCTGATTTTTAAAAAAATTGTATTTCTCTAGAGGTCATGCTCCCACAGAACTGAAAGTCTAAAGATTTCTCCTGGTTTGTATTGTTTATGTAAGGCGATGCCTATACCCTGAGATGGGGCGTGAGGTTGTGTACACATACTCGCTCTAGGTCTCCTCAAGATAGTGTGAGGATAAATAACAGTATAGGTTAAAGGGGAGACTACAACGGGTCCTACTGAAAGGTGAACTGTCAAGCTGGAGGGAGGTTACTAGTGGAGTTCCTCAAGGATCAGTTTTGGGACCAATCTTATTTAATCTTTTTATTACTGACCTTGGCACAAAAAGTGAGAGTGTGCTAATAAAGTTTGCGGATGATACAAAGCTGGGAGGTATTGCCAATTTAGAGAAGGACAGGGATATCCTATAGGAGGATCTGGATGACCTTGTAAACTGGAATAATAGTAATAGGATGGAATTTAATAGTGAGAAGTGTAAGGTCATGCATTTAGGGATTAATAACAAGAATTTTAGTTATAAGCTAGGGACACATCAATTAGAAGTAACGGAGCAGGAAAAGGACCTTGGAGTATTGGTTGATCATAGGATGACTATGAGCTGCCAATGTGATGTGGCCGTGAAAAAAGCTAATGCGGTCTTGGGATGCATCAGGAGAGGTATTTCCAGTAGGGATAAGGAGGTTTTAGTACCGTTATACAAGGCACTGGTGAGACCTCACCTGGAATACTGTGTGCAGTTCTGGTCTTCCATGTTTAAGAAGGATGAATTCAAACTGGAACAGGTACAGAGAAGGGCTACTAGGATGATCCGAGGAATGGAAAACTTGTCTTATGAAAGGAGACTCAAGGAGCTTGGCTTGTTTAGCCTAACTAAAAGAAGGTTGAGGGGAGATATGATTTCTCTCTATTAATATATCAGAGGGATAAATACAGGAGAGGGAGAGGAATTATTTAAGCTCAGAACCAATGTGGACACAAGAACAAATGGATATAAACTGGCCACCAGGAAATTTAGACTGGAAATTAGACAAAAGTTTCTAACCATCAAAGGAGTGAAGTTTTGGAATAGCCTTCCAAGGGAAGCAGTGGGGGCAAAAGATCTATCTGGCCTTAAGATTAAACTCGATAAGTTTATGGAGGAGATGTATGATGGGATAACATGGTTTTGGTAATTAAATATTCATGGTAAATAGGCCCAGTGGCCTGTGATGGGATATTGGATGGGGTGGGATCCGAGTTATCCAGGAAAGAATTTTCTGTAGTATCTGGCTGGTGAATCTTGCCCATATGCTTAGGGTTTAGCTGATCGCCATATTTGGGGTCGGGAAGGAATTTTCCTCCAGGGCAGATTGGCAGGGGCTCTGGAGGTTTTTCACCTTCCTCTGTAGCATGGGGCACGGGTCACTTGCTGGAGGATTCTCTGCTCCTTGAAGTCTTTAAACTACGATTTGAGGACTTCAATAGCACAGATATAGGTGTGAGGTTTTTTGCAGGAGTGGTGGGTGAAATTCTGTGGCCTGCGTTGTGCAGGAGGTCGGACTAGATGATCATAATGGTCCCATCTGACCTTAGTATCTATGAATCTATGAAAAATATAGCTGGAGCAGCACAGGTAGTGTAGGAAAGTTTCCCTATATAAATGCTCAGTTATGTTCATGTTGATGTCTATACTGAATATAATGTATGTTTAATGTATAGTTTTAAGGAACTGCATTAATTAAGGTAATGTGGCTATTGGACCCTGTGATTCAAAATGGAGTCGAGACAGTTAACAACACTGACTCCATATTTGTTGCACTTTTTGTCACTTGTGGTGGTCCAGTTCACAGTGGAATGTTTGCACCGCAGAATATATAAAGGGACTGTGTGCCCTAACCGACAGGCTGTTCATCTCAGAAGCACCCAGTATCAGGCTTGTTTGCGCGGGCTTCGAGGATCACCTCTACAGATCAAGATCTACCTCATCGATCTGGACAACATCTTACACCTGAGTCAATGTCATCTAACGCTTGAGACAACCTACTTGATCCTGGTTCCAGCGTTGCTGTTTCCTGGTTCCTATATGTGGATGGTCTGGTGTTCCTCCTGCCCTCAGCCATAACCAGGCTGCGCGATCAGTCATAGGTCCAGGATCCGACGAACCCAAGCTGCAAGTACAGATATCACCATCAGCTACCTAATCCAGACCAAGGTCATCCGTCATGACAGTATAGTTTTGGGGTGTTTTTTGTTTAGGGTTTATTCTGTTGGAAGTTATTGCCAAAGGGGTTGTAAGGGACCAAGCTTCACACCTACCTTTCTGGGGCAACCACAATTGCAGTTTATTGCTTTTGTCTAGATTGCCAGTCCCCTTTTCCCTCTCTTAATAAATCTTTGTGTTTTCAAAGAATATCTCTGTCCCTTTCTTAAAGTTAAGAGGGCGGTGGAAGGAACTGACATCTCTACTCCACAAGTGATAGATACTGTAGGGCAGCTCAAGTACCTGACCTCTGTCTACTAGTTTGAACGTAACAGTAGCATCCAGAAGAAGCATGGTTTAGCCGTGGCGAGTACATACCCACCAGTTTCAGGCTAGACTGCTGTTTATACGCATGCTAGCTCGATGAGAGTTAGCATGAGTACATGTACACCAGGGGGGGACTCTCACCCATAGGTTGTAGTGTAGACATAGCATCTGATACTTCTGTACATTTTGTTTTCCTGAAGTACCCTTGAATAACTGCTTAACAGCTCTTCTTCAAGAATTGTTGGTGCTCTGGAGAAAATTGCTTCAGTAAATCATAATGAACTTTGAGTTTTTTAAATATATTTTTTCCTAACAAATTTCCTTGAGAAACTAGGCATAACTAGCTACTTAATTTGATGTGATTGCTACAGCTAAACTGCTTCTACCTAAAATTAATTTATTTTATAATTAATTTGGCCATTGGCCCAAAACTTGTTTTCCACAGACATTTGTATGACCCAAACTTTTCCCACATTAATAGTCACATAAAATGAATAATACAGAGTGCAAACATTCTGAAGTCTCCAAAGTGAGAGTGAATAACTCCCTTTCAGAGTTGTTTGACCTCCCTGGATACTACTGTGGCACATGAAAGACTTGTCTTTACCCTCCCAGTAACCATGCTTTGACAGTAGCCCACATGGCTGATATAACTATGGGCGGAGCTGAGTTTGTACTTTGTGAGGATTTTAGGAATCTGACTGGTAATACTAACCTGGCCAGTCACCTGTAAAAGGGAAATCTACCTGTCTCAGCTCTCCTCATAGGCGCTTCCAAACAAATGGATGAAGCTCAGTGGATGAAATCCTGGTCCCACTGAAGTCAGAGGCAGAACTCCATTTATTTTCAGTTTGCAAAGTAGCATTTTTTGCATAACATGATTTTTACTTAGCTTTGTGTGGTTTTGTTTTATGTTTTAATTATGAAATGTGGTAATTTACAAAATAAATGATCAGCAGTAACAGCCAATTATGTCAGGGAAGACTGTTCTTAGTCACATTGTAAATTTAACTCCAGCAGGTTCCACGTAACATCTAGCTCTTAGCATAGCATCTTCATGACCAGCAATGATGCATCATTGTGGATTTGGTTTCTGAAATGGTAAAGCCGGTCTTGGACTGTAATCCCCAATGGCTGGAGGTAGATGGTCAAGGCTTCATAGTCTAGGGTTAAACACTACTTTGAGATAAATTGGGTGTCCAGGATCATAGGTTAAGGAGGACAAAGAATAAAAGACCCATTTGTCTTAATGCAGAGGGATAAGAAAGTTTGCACCTTTTATGTCATCTAGGTCCCCATCACCATGTTACAAATCACCCAGGTGCCAAATGTAATAATTAGAGAATAATCATTTCTGTCCTGGGACTGGATTATTTTCTCCTATGAATTATTTTCTCAGCTCCTTGGATAAAGTGAATTTCTATGGATTGTCCAGGAAAAGGGTATTTTTGGGAAGGAAATATCTCTCTGGTCATGTTATAGCCTCCATTAATCCATTAAAATTCTGTTGCTTTCAGTGTCATAAGAATGTGTGGTGCTCCAGGGGAAAAATAATTAAAAAAACAACAACCTCACTGTCTCGAAGCGTTCTCAATCTCAGGGTCTATTTCTGAACCCCTTACCTGAAGTAGCACATACTCATATGTTAGTCACATACCCGAATGCCTTTCAGTAGTGCATTAAGCTGTGGCATAAGAACTTATAAGGAACAAAATAGAATACTCATATGACAAGTCCCATGGAGGTCAGTGTCATCCCTTTTTGTACTGAGCCTAATTTAGGGCCCGATTCTGCCATTTTACTTGTGCGTTTAGTCCCACCTGCTAATCACTGAATGATATGCTAATCATAGGACTGAAAGGGACCTTGAGAGGTCTTCTAGTCCAGTCCCCTGCACTCAAGGAACTAAATGTTCTGCAGACCATCCTTGGTGGGTGGGTGTCTGACCTGCTTTCAAAAATCTCCAATAATGGAGATTCAGTGCTTAACTACCACGAGAATTAGGAAGTTTTTGGTAGTGTCCAACCTAATCTGCCCTTGTTGCAATTTAAGCCCATTGCTTCTTGACTCCTCAGAGGTTAAAGAGCACAATGTACCTTCCTCCTCCTTGTAACAAACTTTTATGTACTTGAAAACTATGTCACCTCTCAGTCTTCTTCTCCAGACTAAACAAACCCATTTTAAAAAATTTTCCCTCATAGGTCATATTTTCTAGATCTGTAATCATTTCTGTAGCTCTTCTCTGGACTGTCTCCAGTTTGTCCACATCTTTCCTGAAATGTGGTGCCCAGAACTGGACACAGTACTCCAGTTGAGCCCTAATCAGCCCAGAGTAGAGTGGAAGAATTACTTCTCATGTCTTGCTTACAACACTCCTGCTAATACATCCCAGAATCATGTTTTGTTTTGGTTTTTTTTGGGGGGGGGGAAGGGAGAGAACAGTGTTACACTGTTGATTCATGTTTAGCTTTTGATCCACTATGACCCCCAGATCCATTTATGAAGTACTCTTTCCTATGCAGTCATTTCCCATTTTGTATGTGTGCAACTGATTGTTTTGTCCTAAGTGGAGTACTTTGCATTTGTCCTTTTTGAATTTCATCCTATTTTCTTCACACCATTTCTCCAGTTTGTCCAGATCATTTTGAATTTTAATCCTATCCTCCAAAGCACTCACAGTCCTTCCCAACTTGGTATCTTCCGCAAACTTTATAAGTATACTTTCTATGCCGTTATCTAGATCAGTGATGAAGATATTGAACAGAACTGGACCCAGAACTGATCCCTGTGGGACCCCATTTTATATTGCCTTCTAGCTTGATGTGAACCACTGATAACTACTCTCTGGGAATGGTTTTCCAACCAGTTATGCACCCACCGTATAGTAGCTCTATCTAGGTTGTATTTCCCTAGTTTGTGTCTGAGAAGGTGATGCGAGACGGTATCAAAAGTCTTCCCCACCTATCCACAAGGCTTGTTACCCTGTCAAAGAAAGCTATTAGGTTGGTTTGACACAATTGGTTTGACATGATGTGTTCTTGACAAAACCATGCTGACTGTTACTTATCACCTTATCTTCTAGATGTTTGCAAATTGATTGCTTAATTATTTGCTCCATTATCTTTCCGGGTACAGAAGTTAAGCTGACTAGTCTGTAATTCCCTGGGTTGTCCTTATTTCCCTTTTTATAGATGGGCATTATATTTGCCCCTTTCCTCTGGAATCTCTCACATCTTCCATGACTTTTTGAAGATAATAGCCAATTGCTCAGATATTTTCTCAGTCACTCTTTGGGTATTCTAGGACGTATTTCATAAGGCCCTGGTGACATGAAGACATCTAACTTGTTTAATTATTTTTTAACTACTTCTTTCTCTATTTTAGCTTCTGATCCTTCTTCATTTTCACTGGCACTCATGAGGTTTGTTAAGGAAAGTTAGCATATGTGCATATGTGACTTCATTTTGGTTTGGGGCCCACCATTGTCTAAAAGCAAACACATCATGCACCAGGAGGAGTGTTCCTTAGATATTGCATTCCTGTGAAACCCCCCTCCCCCTTGTTTCCAGCCTGTCTCGACTCCCGGTTTCTGTTCTTTGTCTGTTCCTAACTCCTTGCCTCCTGGCCTTGATGTGAGCCTCCCATCCTGATAAGAAAGGCTACTGGTGCATTGCTTTAGGACCATGTTGTGTAGTTGAAATAATGGTTTAGCACGGGGGATGCACTTAGCAGGGATAGGTGGTAGATAAGGGAAGGGTTTGTCTATTGGCTAAGGTTTCCGATGCACGAGGGCAACATGCTTTGCTAAAAGGTATATAATCTCTGTATAACCTGCATTCGGGGTCCCCTCCTGATTAGCAGGGGGGGCACCACGCTCGAGCGTAATAAACTTAGTATCTTTGGGAACTCTGCAGTTGTGGACTTTGTTTGTGTGCCTCAGCCTCGAACTGTGTGTGACCTATCAGGTATAATTCGCAGCAGTTCTTTTGCGTGTCCTATCAGGTATAATTCGCAGCAGTTTGTGTGCGTGACTCTGTGAGGTATAATTCGCAGCAGTTTGTGTGCGTGACCAATTAGGTATAATTCGTAACAGGTTAGATGTCCATTTGCTACTAACCTTGCAAGTTAACATTGCAACTGATTTTCAGTCCACAGCACTTAGTCTTCCTATTTCAGGACTTTGTCCTTTAACGTGTTTAAACACAGTTGCAGGAAGATTTTGTTACTCCAACAGTAATACTGAAAAGAATACTCTCCCTTATTCAACCTGTGCTGCTCATCATTAATTGAAGCTTTTTTCTGCATAATGTCTCTGAACTAGATTACAAGATATTCCTTTCCCAGTGCACTATGTTCCCAGACTTCTAAAATGACTTGTTTGCAAGTTTTCACTTCCTCAAGTTCTGTTACAAGCAGCAGTAGCGTTGGAACAATTTTGAAAATGGGGGTGCTGAAAGCCATTGATGAAAACTGTAAACCTTGTAGATGTTGGAAACCATTTCAAGCCAGAGGGTGCTACCGCACCCCTAGTTCCAGCACCACTAATGAGCAGAGACAATCATAATAGTACATGTCATTTAATATATGGACTGTCTAATATTAATTTTAAGAATCTCCAACCCTGACTAATCATTTTGGTCATATCCAGACACTAAATAAGTTCCTTTCTTTTCTGTAATTCCTGGAAAACTTAACCTAGAAAATCTTGATCCCTTGCATTTCGAAAGAGAGAGCAGGTGGAAACAGTATTTTTAATGTTTTCCTTGCAAGTCTGACTGTTCAATAAACCTTCGTATCCAGGGAAACCCTGAGGACCAGAGCTTCAGCGAGTTGAAATTGTCATAGCTCTACAGCCTGCTTTTGAGCTATGCTGATTTAAACCTGCTGAGGCTCATATTTTGGTGCATTATAACAAAGCCAAGAACTGTGCAAATGAAAATACAAGGCATTTTTGACTTGTGAAAAAATCATCACAACAACTTTGGTAGCAGAGAAAGGGCACTGAATAAATGTGGTCCCTTTGCTATATGATGGAACATGCTGGGGAAAAATAGGCACTAATGAATACAGAGAAAATGACAACAGCAACTACATTAAAATATGACAGTAAAGGGGGCTGTAACTGCCGATGTAATCCATGAGAGTCCAATTCTTTCAGTTAAATACCCACAAAAACATGCCAATCAAACTCTAGTCACAGTTTACACTGTCTGTTGTGTTGCATTTCATCATATAGTCAGCAATATCTGAGGCATAGAACACTGCTTACAGTGAAGATGTTGCAGTTTAATTCTTCCTGGTATTTCAAGTGGAAGAATTAATTTTCAGTAACTTTTGTTAGACTGAAGTTTTGGTCCACTTTTCCAATGTAAAGCTTATGACACCAACAAATCTCTCTAACCATTCTCTCTCTCTTTCTCTTTCTGTGCACTGTTACACTCTGGCATTTTTACCTAATTTTATACTCAGCCATACTTATGCTGTGTCCTGGATTTCTACTTTGTTTCCTTTGTAAGGCCCATTGATTCCTTTTTAATCATGTGAAAAGGCATGGATAATGGTGATGAAGGACAACGGTATTTCTCCTCTGCAGCTTGAAGCTGGTTCTTTATGTGGCAACGCTCAGCCAACTCCCGTCCCTCTGCTGACCTCCCAAGGACTGTTCAGCTGGAAGAAGTATCGGGTGCAGCCTTCCCCCGCACAGTTGCCTACATATCCCCCTAACTAAGGAAGATGCTGCAATGAAAATCCTTTCTGTAACCAGCTCATCTCCTTCCTTGCCCTACCTAGGCCTCCCTCTGCTGGCTTGGAGGATTGGTGGAGGAAGAGTGTGGCGGTGTGGGAGAAGGTGAAGGTGAAGGCAAGCAGAGTTGGTGAGGAGCAAAGTCAGAGCCACTGCTCCATCCTACCATAATTTTGTTTTCCTTCTCTTCCCCAGCCTTGGAGATGGGTTGGGAAAGGACAATGGGAACAGGAAGCTTTGAAGGGAGAGAGAACTTTTCAGGGGCAGGTCACCTGCATGAATTAAAAGGGCAAGGTTCAAGAAATCAAAGGCCCTTTTTTTGTACTATTCAACTGAGCCCTGCTCTGCAAGGTCTCAGATTCAGAATACGAAATTCGTCCCTCTCTTCCCCCTCCCACAACCTATCCTGCATAGCATTGACAGAACAGCGGGGGGGGGGGGGGGGGAGGTTTTGGTTCCTTCTGGTGGGCCAACAGGAAATGTATTTTTCCTCCGGGGCATTCAAGCTATGAGCAACTTGTACCCCAAACCAGATGTTACTGGTGCATGAGTGGTAAATATCCCTATCCTTTCAACTGAGGGGAAGTTCTAACGTAATTAGTTTGGCAGCATTGTTCCAAATGCTATTCACTAGCTATCAGGACCTAAGTACTCTTCACTGATCATCAGGAATGGAAACTCCTTTACTCTACTAACTCTTTCCTGACACGTGACCTCTTTGACCCCATCAAATTATTGCTGTAACAATGGAAATAACATGCTGTGCAAACAGCACCTCTAAACCTGTAATGAAACTAAGTTGAGTATTTTCAACATGATTACTGCCTGCTATCTAAGTTTCCTACAGCAGCATCCAACAAAAACTGCTTCTGTCAAAATTGTCTGAGGAGGAAAATAAATGAAACCCCCTTGCCCTTTCTGTAAAGCCTCTGAAGCCAAATGCGACTGTTATGATTACAGTAAGAAGCACTGCAGAGCACAGCTGCAGATTCTCTCATATCCATTCTTTTTGGTTCTACTCTGTCTGAAGTTAATGTCAACCTAAGATTGTACCAGATGTGGACCAGAAGGGGAGATTTGGTTAGGAAAATTAAAACGGGGGTGGGGGATGTGAGAGGAGGGAGCTGCTGCAGCAGCAGAGCTAACTACAGTGTTATAGAAGAAGAGATACACTAAGGGCCCAATTCAGCATAGACCTACAGCCCCTTTGTGCTGGCTAGACTAAAATTAAGACTAGTGCCTATAGATACAAAATCCATGAAGGAACACTGTCTAAGTTCACAGGTCAAAAAGTGTACCTTTGGGCTAATGCTGGTCCTTCCTTTGGGCTAGTGCTCTTTTCACAAGAATGAGAAAATAAAAATCAAATTAAAACTTGCTTCTTGTCATCCTAACTCTGTGCTGTTATGTCTCGTTTGGGAGCAATTTCTGCTGTGCCCCAAGCTGTGTAAGACATATTCCAACAGGGGGCTCTAGTGTAGCAGAAGGACTTCAGGGAGTCATTACAGTCAATGCATAATGCAACAGAATAGTGGCACATTGAGGGGGCCCTTATGCAGCTGAGAAGGTACAGTGCTGCACCTAGAAGTTTGAGCTTGACCTTCCACTGTTTCTAATGCTAATGCCCCTGTTGCTTGTGTGCCTGTGTGGTATGAGCCTGCTTGGACTAGTAAATCCTTATCCTGCACCACTGCAGAAGTGGGAGTTTTGCCTTGTGTCCATGGGTACAGGATCAACACCATAATGTGTTCCTCTTTATTCTTGCTTCTTCCATTCTTATGCATGTGCCCCCTTGCTATACACAATCAGCTTTTAAAACATACAAGAATCCGCCTAGCCATCAAGGAGTACAAGTTGTGTACTAGTTTACTATGGAAAAGTAGCTACTAGCAAAAGGTAGCTGATACTTTTTCTCAGAACCACACTTTTTTTCTTTTCATTAAACACAATTAGAACATAAAATAGCAGTAAATGGAAAACTAGGAACAAATGACTTTTACTGTCAATGTAGATTTGGCTAAGGGTTTTAAGAATCAGCTTTGAGGTGTTTGTATCAAGATCTCAAAAGAGTAGTTGTGTCATTCAGCATGAAGAATTCTAAAGTTAAAAGGTTCAATGATTCTAACATTATATATCACAGAAAACTGCTTCCCCATGCACAGAAAAAAGAACAAGCAAGAAACATACTAATCTGAATTTGGTTCTGAACATTCTGAAATAATGGACAAAAGGCAAAGAATAGCCATGAAAGTAAAAGAGGAAGAATTAGTTCCTGTCAGACCTTTGTTAACAGGAAAGAATAAATAATGGCCAAGAATATTTCCAAGTTAGACCTGGAAAAATCTAAATAAGATGAAGCCTTGAAAGAAAATCCTTCAGTTCAGATAAATGTAAAATACTCCTAACTTGCTGTATCTGGCCTTTATAAAAAAATTGTATGCAACATTAAATAAGAAATTAATTTTTAAAAATAGCTAATAAGTCCAAGGCCACATCTCGGTGAGTCATTACTGTATAATAGGCACATTTTGACATGGAGGACACAGTGACAGTTCAATGAATCAGTCTGTATCATAACATACAATATGATAAAAAGATGGCCAAGGCACATTTTACATTATTCAAAAGGTCACAATAACTTTGCAGAAGTAATTGGGATAAATAGTAATATTCTGAGATAGCAGACACCCAAACAGCCATCCCACTTTTCTACAAACTACTGTGTAATACTTTCATTCTCTAACAACAATTCTGATTCTGCAAAACAACAAAAAAACAACAAAACCCATAAAAAAATCTCCAGACAAACCCACAACTTCTTAGGTTTTTCAGCTATATTTCTGTGTGGTGATTTTGATAGTCCATAGAATTGTAGGACTGGAATGGACCTCGAGAGGTCTTCTAGTCCAGTCCCCTGCACTCAAGGCAGGACTAAATGTTATCTATTAGACCATCCCTGATAGGTGGTTGACTAACCTGCTCTTAAAAGTCTCCAATGATGGCGATTCCACAGCCTCCTTGGGCAATTTATTCAATGCTTAACTACCATGACAGTTGGGAAGTTTTTCCTAATGTCCAACCTAAACTGCCCTTGCTGCAATTTAAGAACATTGCTTCTTGTCCTATCCTCAGAGGTTAAAGAGAACAAATTTTCTCCCCCCTCTTTGTAACAACCTTTTATGTACTTGAAAACTGTTATAGCTCCTTTCAGTCTTCTCTTCTCCAGACTAAACAAACCCAATTTTTTAAGTCTTCCCTCATAGGTCAGGTTTTCTAGACTTTTAATCATTTTTGTTGCTCTTCTCTGGACTTTCTCCAATTTGTCCACATCTTTCTTCAAATGTGGCATCCAGAACTGGACACATTATTCTAGTTGAGGCCTAATCAGAGTGTAGAAGAGCAGAAAAATTAATTCTTGTGTCTTGCTTACAATACTCCTGCTACTGCATTCAGAATGTTTGCTTTTTTTGCAACAGTGTTACATTGTTGACTCATATTTAGCTTGTGATCCACTATTACACCTAGATCCCTTTCCGAGTATTCCTTCTTGGCAGTCATTTCTCATTTTGTATGTGTGCAACTGAGTGTGCCTTCCTAAGTGGAGTACTTTGCATTTGTCCTTATTAATTAATTAATGTCCAAACTCTCTTGAGGCCTGATGATTTCTTTCGCTTCAATTTGTACCAAATTTTATTTGAACCTGCAATCTTGATAACAATATTTTTTTTGGTTTCTACCTTTTTATATAGCTATTACAAAAGGTATATATTTCAATGATATCCCCTTTTCCTCTAAGATGTATAAACATGACTACAGCCAAGCTGATGAAACCATGAGGGTTGTGGGGAGGCTAAATATGAAATCCTTAAAGAACTCAGTATGAATTGAAAAAGGCTTAGATACATGAACCATAAGAATATTTGCAGTAACACTAGTTAAGAGAAAAATTTGTAAAGGACATCAACCCTATTTTTTGAGGACATTATTCAAGCACTCACTAACTGTTGTTAGGAGGAAACTTCCCCCATGGGCATGGTATTGCGTAATTGTACTTTATGTGGTAGTGACCACTGTTGGAGACAAATGAGATGTGTGCAGATCAGGGCATGCAATTTGCCTTTTCAAAATAGTGAAAACTTCTTAACTGTGCCCCCTCTATAATATGTTTCAGTAGGCTAACTTCAGTCATTGTGGCCAGATCTTCACCTCTTACTCCCATCATTCTGCTTCCCCTCTTATTCCTTCCATCCCTGTGCTCCCTCTCCATGCTGAATTCGTTACATCCTCCCCTTGAAGATGACAACAAGATGGTCTCATTCAGGTCAAAATATAAGACCCTCCATCCTGTGGAAGATTGTTGCTAAGAGACCAGGCAGTAGTTGGAAATATTATTATTTGATGACTGATGCTTGAGCACCAGCCAAACTATTATATGTTTAATACGTTCACCTATTCATGCCAGAAGAATATTCTTTCTGAAGGAAGTTCTAATAAGCACAAATAATTTGACTCACCATTGAGCTTCAGTATTCCCTGCTACCTTTCAATAGCCAAAAAGGGTATTGACTTTATTTGGTGCTTTCTCCAAATAACTTAATTCTGTTATTTAAACATATTAACCCTTCTTTAAAATTAAACTAACTATCCTTAATCATTCTAGTACAGTCCAAGTGTCACCGTTAAACTAGTTCCTCATCTAGAATCTTTGGCTAAATTTGGAAAATGGCCACAGCTATTGGGAAATCTGATTGGGCAAGAAGCAGTGTACATTGGTCTGGTTATTAATGCAGATAAACCTAAGTCCCTGGCCATTACCATTTGACAGCCTCCAGATCCAGATCACAACAAGCTCAATATTAACCTGTCTGGATGGCATATTGAGGAGATGGCAACTGTCAACTATTTGGGCAGCGTCATAGACAGTGCTGGACAATAACTGAAAGATGTGGATGCACATATAGCAGCAGCTGCTGCCATGCGCTGGGCCCTTCAGCAGCCTCTGTGGAAGATGTGACATCGATCTTCATACAAAGTTGTGCATCTATAGAAACACGGTTATACAAATTTTGTTGTACTGATGTGAAACGTGGACACTGAGGAAGGCTGAAGATCACTGGATTAGTGTTTGCAATTCTCATCATCTCAGTCAGCTGCTCCATATCAAGTGGCAGGACAAGATCAGAAACGAGGATACTCAAAGCTGAACAAATCAACTGCCACTGGTCTGGTTTTGGCAGCTTTTTTGTTACAGACATGGTATTAGAATAGGAGACCAATGAATTCTGAAGTGTGTGTATCAAGGAATGCTGCTACACGACCAATGATCTTGTGGGGACCAAAAGCTTCAGTTGTGCGACAAGATTGCCAGTGACTGACATAAGCTGAATATACAAACAGATCACCTGAAGCATTTTGCCAAAGATCAATCTGGATGGTTCTCAATTTGCAATTAGGATTATAATCTAGAATCTTTCCTCAACCATCATCATAATGACAAATCCCAGAGGGATGTGTCCTCCTTGCAGATTGAGAGCTACCTGGATCATTCTCTGGCTAGGTTGTTAATGTGGTTTGACATCACAATGGCATAGTGACCCTTCGGAGACTGTTTACCCTCAAGCTGTAGAAAAAAATAACAGTAATAGTACAAACCAGCTGACACATGGCTCAGAATACACAGTTTATGTGGGTAAAATCTCTCTCTCTCTCTAATGTTCACTTTCACATATAACTTTGTGATTAATTTCCACCAATATTTTGGCATTTATGATCTATTTTAAAAGTAGTGTTTTTTGTTAATGTGAGAATAGACTTGGAATTTCTCCATTATTTTTGGGGACTCTCTCTCATATGTGCCAAAGGGCACCGCAAAACAGTACATTTTCCTGGAATTGATAAACGTGGATATTTTCATCAGCATTACCATTGACGTCGTCATATAACTTTGATCATCTTATGCTAGTTGAGTTCTCATTGTTAATGAATGTGTAAAACGTCACAAGCTAAATCCTGAGTTCTGCAGATGGGAGACAGGAAATTCCTTTCCCTGGGATTTCATGAAAATTTAAGGTGAGTGTATTTATGGATAAGGACCCAAACCAACAAAGCATTTAAGCATACATGTAATTCATATTGAAGTTGATGTTAAACACTTAAAGTTAAGCACATAAAACACTTTTTTGCATTGGGGCCAAAATACCCCCCAAAATGCAGAGTAAGTTTTAACATTTGGGTTTTGTTCTTTAGACACTGTAAAATAATATGATTATTTGACTATATTGTGTTGTGAATTATTTACATGCTCCCTCTGTTTATCCTTTTCTCTGAAGTTTCATACTGCTCAGATTAGTGATTCATAGCATGCATTCCATTGCTAGTTTAGTCATAATACATTTTCAGTGAGGCATTCAACAGTGTGAAAACCGTACTTGCATTCCCATCATGTTTAACTTGCTGTGCATACAATCTGTAGGCTGAAAACTTTTTGTCTACTCCTGGTGGCTGCTCCGTTTAAGTTTGTCATATCATGTCTCACTCAAACTGTAAATAAACTATTGAATTTCCTGGGTGTTTGATCTGTACCACACACGTGATTTACAGAATAATTTATTCTACCTCATATTACTCTAATGTGTTTCTTATAGCTTTGTATAGTACTTCATTCTCTTGAAGTGTCTTTTGTTTAACCTGAGAGTCTTGAGACTGTAACATTCAGATAGTCCAGAGAAGCATTCATAAATGCAGTGGCAGATTTTAAAAAAAAAGTGCACCGGCTTCTATTGCCAGCAGTAAGTAAATTATGTGGGAATTAGGCACCTTAATACCTTTGAGGATCTGGGCCTTTATTAATGACCGTGTGTTTGTTCACTGTTGGCCCCTTTTCTTTCCTCAGCTGTGCTGTAAGGAAGGGCGTAACATCAACCAAGAGAGCATGGAGCAGGATCAGCCGTGAGCTTATAACAATAGCTAACAATGACTAATTGTAGTGTAATAACAAGAGTGCAATTACAGCCACTGAAACCCCATTAGGGAAAAAAAAATCCAAATTGCTAATTTGGTATGCAAGGTGACAAGTGTGCAGATAGTTTTGGTGAGTGTGGGTGAGTTGTAAATGTCAGTTAAAAAGACTAAGGCCCAATCTTGGGGGGTGCTGAACACTTGACACCCCCACAGATGTCAGCTGGATCTGCAGGGGCTCAATACCTCTCCCGCTTTCACTGCAGGTCCTGATCCCACAAACACGTAAGCATTGACTTCGGTGAATAGAATTATGTAACTGCTTCAGTGCAAGATTCATGAAGTTGAGATGCCACAGTGACTGGAATTAGAAATACCTAGATAGTTATAGTTACCAGTGATTACACTGCTTATTGGTTGCACAGGCAAGTGCATAATTACTTTGCCAGAGAACATGATTAATTTGGTGAGTGCTATGAATAGTTGTGTGTTACTTGGAAAACTGCTGGACTAAAAAATGCGTGTTTTAATGTATGAGTTATGATTTCTGGGTTAATCAGTGAGCTGAAAATTTTTGACTTTTTTTAAAAAAAAGATGCTGACTGAAAAAAGGGGAAAATACTTTGAATGATTTATAACTTAGTCAACTGACTACACACTTGTAAAGAGGTTTTACAGATTAATCTATGAGACCATTAAAGATAAATGAATTGTGCTATTTGGACACTGGGGTATTTACTGTTAGGGCTTGTCTACACTACAGTGCGGGGTCGATCTAAGATACGCAACTTCAGTTACGTGAATAGCGCAATTGAAGTTGATGTATTTAGATCTACTTACTGCGGTATCTTCACTGCGGTAAGTCGACAGCTGATGCTCTCCTGTAGACTCCGCTTGCGCTTCTCGTTCTGGTGGAGTACTGGAATCCACGGGAGAGCACTCAGTGGTCGATTTATCACGTCTATACTAGATGCGATAAATCAGCCTCCGCTGGATTGATCGCTGACCGCCGATCCGGTGGGTAGTGTAGACCAGTGGTTCTCAAAGCCGGTCCGCCGCTTGTTCAGGGAAAGCCCCTGGCGGGCCAGACCAGTTTGTTTACCTGCTGTGTCCACAGCGGAGAACTGCGGCCAGTGGAAGCCACAATTGGCCGAACCTGTGGACACGGCAGGTAAACAAACCAGTCCGGCCCACCAGGGTCTTTCCCTGAACAAGCAGCGGACCGGCTTTGAGAACCACTGGTGTAGACAAACCCTTAGTTTATAAAGAAATAGAGGGATTACATTTGGTGCACCATACTCCCTTCTGCTTCTGTGAGTGTAGATTGACCAAAACCCATGGGTCTAGCTGGGGTTCAATGATGGGAGGAGTGGAAGGGGAGAGAACTGATTCCTCAGTATGCTTCTTGCTTTCCCCAGACCTTTATTCAGCCCTCCACACTCAAAGATCCCTTGGGGTATGATGGAGGCAAGTAACTTTAAAAGAGAATATTCAAACTGATCTGTGAATTTAATTAGTTTTTTTTAAAGTGTTCATTGGCTGAGGTCAGTTATGTCAAGTTTTAGCCCAGCATACATTTTAACAGTTAAATTCTGAAAATAAATTCTAAAATAGGATTTCACGTAAGAGCAGTTGAAACATTAATGCTATAATGTTTGGTCTATTAATCCAGCAAGGGCTATTAGCCAGGATGGACAGGGATGGTGTTCCTCCCCTCTGTTGGCCAGAAGCTGGGAATGAGCGACAGGGGATGGATCACTTGATGATTACCTGTTCTGTTCATTTCCTCTGGGGCACCTGGCATTGGCCACTGTCGGAAGACAGGATACTGGGCTAGATGGATCTTTGGTCTGACCCAGTATGGCCGTTCCTATGTAAAACTAGTTAAGAAATATTTTGTTGATTTTCTTTAAACATTTCTCTTTTTACTTTACTTGAACTGAACAAAATGATTAAGTCTTCCATTTAATGAAACATAATGAAATTCTCACATTGGTCCTCCCCCATCACATTGTAACTACAGATATTATACCTACATCATTTTTCTGACAATCCATTTTAGTCACATTTTAAATCAGGTTTTCACTAGAATAACTACTTTTTTAATTAACCACCTTTTAAATTATAGTAATTAAATTCAGATGATACTGTATGCATGAAATGCTGATTCCCCCCCATGCTACATAGTGAGTCATCTCTCAATACACATCCCATATTTGTTTAAATGCTACCTTTTCTGTATTTAGTTTGTTTCTAGCTTGTTAGCAAACAAATGTTTCTGCTGTGTGATTTATAAAATAATGCACATCTCAAAGAGAGCTAATGATAATAGGCTATATAAAAACTAGTATCTTAATACTATATAGAAATATTGTTTTTTCTGAATTTGGTTTGATATAATAAATCTATTAGAAAGCAACATGTTTTAACTTGTCTTTTTGGCACTTTATTTTATGAGGTGAAACCTAAGACCGATTACATACATGGTTTTCTAGAGTTCCAACAGTTGCAAAATTAAATCACTTTTGTGAAAACATAGTCAAAGTGAAGATTATATTTAATCTTATTTACTCTATATTGCCTGTCTATTATAACATGTAACACAAAAACTTAGAAGACTATGCTCCTACTCTGTACATGGCTCTTCAGAAACATTTGGAATTTCAGCTTATTAGCCATTTAGTTTGTTTCCTTTGATCATTATTTCCTTCCTTCCAGTAGTTATAATTGTAGCGTATACAATGCAACTTCATTACCGAGTGGAGTTCAGGGCTTTATTAATGTGAGAATCCCCATCACCACATGATTCCCACCCTGGGATGTCCTGTAGGAACTACTGGAGAACCTCCTGGCTTGCTGTGTGTGGTTGGGGATCACCAGATAGCCTAACAAATTTTACTTCAATAAATGTATATGCATGAGATCATGAAGAAAAAGAATACTAGTTAGTTGTAATGCAGTTGTCTTTGTAGGAATTGAGCATACGTATCTGTAACCATTTTTATGCAATGAAAAAAGAACCATCACTCTGGACATTCTTGAAAATCCCCTAAAATATTCAGTTACAAATAGACAGTTTTCTCAATCACTTCCCACTGAGCAATAATCCTACAGTAGAAAAAAACTACAACCATTTAAACCACCACACCATGGTCCCACCAATATATATTATCTGCCCTCATAATTCTCTCTGGATCGCATAAATCAGAGAGAAAGGGTGGGCTTCAGCAGCATATACTAGAGGTCAGCAAAATTTGACGGTGGGCTTGTCTTCATTACAGGGGTAAGTCGACCAAAGTTACGTGACTTTAGCTATGTGAATAACGTAGGTGTAGTCAACGTACTTTAGGGCAATTTACTGGGGTGTTTTCACTGCACTGCATCAATGGGAGATGCTCCCTGGTCGACTTCCCTTACTCTTCTCTAGTGTTATCTTAATTACTATATGTCTATTTGTAATTTAACTGTGTCTTAAGACTTTTGAGTGAGATTTGTCTAAGAAGTAAATCCAAAAATCTGCTTTAATCCATGGGGAATGCACCTGCTCAAAGCAATATGAAATGATGTTGATAAACTAAGCAAAATATTTGTAATCATCTGTGAATTATATGGTAACTTGAGAATGCTTCCTACCAACAAAGTTTTAATCATTATGTAATTCTAACCATAACTGAATTTGAAAGCCGAAGGTTAAGGAGTTAATCAAACCAAAATGATAGTCACCCTATTCCCAAGAAGAACCCTGAAGTCATTGGAGTGAAATGTCTAATGAGCATATTTTTGAATCCTACAGTAATTGAGTTTAAAATATTGTTCTTCTGCCATCTTGATACAGCAGCATGTGGATGTTGGAGTAGTGAGCTTTGAGGGGAGTAGTGAATTCAAGTGCATTGCTTTTTATACTCTGCCATTACTGCAATACCAGCACCTGTTCAGAAGGCAGGATTGATACATCATGGTTAAGGCTGCGATTCTTTCATGGAGGACACGGAAGTAATGGATTCCATGACTTTCTGCGACCTCAGTGACTTCTACAACAGCTGTTGTGGCTGATTTCAGGGCTGCCCGAGCAGCTGGCACCAGGGACCCCTATGGCCAGCTGCACCGGCCGCTGCTTGAGCAACCTGGGGCCAACTGCTCCGGTGGTCCCTAGGGCCAGCCACACCAGCTGCTGCTTGGGAGGCCCTGGGCAGCTGGTCCCAAGGACCGCCCGAGCAGTGGCCAGTGCAGCTGGTCCCGGGGACTGCCTTAGCAGCGGCTGGTGTGGCTGGTTTCAAGGACCGCTGGAACAATGCCGGTGCAGCTGGCTCCAGGGAGCACCCGAGCAGTGGCTGGTGGGGCTGGCTCTGGGGAGGGCCCAAACAGCAGTCCTGGGGGTGCCCTGGGGATCAGCCGAACAGAAGTGGTCCTGGGGCTGCTGGAGCAGTGGCCCCAGGGGCACCCAGAGGACGTCTGAAGCGCGGTCCATGGGAGCAGTGGCTGGGGGGCAGTCAACCCTCATCACTGGAGTAGCAGGGCCCTAGAAGTAGATTTACTCACAGGAATTTTTGGTAAAAGTCGTGGACAGATCACGGACCATGAATTTTTGTTTATTGCCCGTGAGCTCTCCATGACTTTTACCAAAAATACCCATGACTAAATCTTAGCCTTAATTATAGTTAAACTACTGTGAAATTGTTATACAGTAACTACAGGATCTTTGGGCACTCAGTCTACTTTTGTACTATCTATGGTAAGGGGACAACAGGTTAGTGAAATTTTTTTGATCAGAACATTTTTTGGTGGTGTCATAAACATAAAGGGAAGGGAAACACCTTTAAATCCCTCCTGGCCAGAGGAAAAACCCTTTCACCTGTAAAGGGTTAAGAAGCTAAGACAACCTCGCTGGCACTGACCAAAATGACCAATGAGGAGACAAGATACTTTCAAAGCTGGAGGCGGCGGGGGGACAGGACACAAAGGGTTCTCTCTGTCTGTGTTGTTTTTGCCGGGACCAGAGCAGTAATGCAGGTCAGAACTCCTGTAAAGAGTTAATAAACAATCTAGTTAAATATACGTTAGATTCTGTTTTGTTTAAATGGCTGATAAAATAAGTTGTGCTGAATGGAATGTATATTCCTGTTTTTGTGTCTTTTTGTAACTTAAGGTTTTGCCTAGAGGGATTCTCTGGTTTGAATCTGATTACTCTGTAAGGTATTTACCATCCTGATTTTACAGAGGTGATTCTTTTACTTTTTCTTCAATTAAAATTCTTCTTTTAAGAACCTGATTGCTTTTTCCTTGTTCTTAAGATCCAGGGGTTTGGGTCTGTGTTCACCTATGCAAGTTGGTGAGGATTTTTATCAAGCCTTCCCCAGGAAAGGGGGTGTAGAGCTTGGAGGGATTTTGGGGGGAAAGACGTTTCCAAGTGGGCTCTTTCCCAGTTATATTTTGTTAGACGCTTGGTGGTGGCAGCAATAAAGTCCAGGGACAAAAGGTAAAATAGTTTGTACCTTAGGGAAGTTTTAACTTAAGCTGGTAAAAATAAGTTTAGGGGGTTTTTCATGCAGGTCCCCACATCTGTACCCTAGAGTTCAGAGTGGGGAAGGAACCTTGACAGGTGGAAAAACTCAGATTTAGGTTTATGGAAACATTTAGCAAATTGATGTTGAATTTCTTGCCTGAAAATGCCTTCTTTCCCCTGGCCACACCCCTCAAAAAGTTCCCCCAAAATTTAAACATTTCACTGACATTTTTTAAATGAAACATTTTGAATTTTTTATTTGAAATTACTTCGTTTTTGAAACTTTAGTTTTATTAAAAAAAACCTTTAAAACATCTTGAAATCAAAACAAAAGAAGTTCTTTCAGGTTGAACAATACAGTTAGTATGATCTGAAACTTCTACTTTTTAATTCACCAAAATTTTTGTTTTTTTAATTTTCTTTTTCTGGAATTGCCTGCAAACTGAGGAATCAGTTATTTGCACAGCTCTAAGTGGGAGTTCTCACTTGGAATAATGGGGGATATCTATATCTATATCTATATCTATCTATCTATATATATCTATATCAATATAGATGTGCATGGCACTTCATAGGCAACTGTAAAATGACAGTGTCCTGCCTTTAGAAGGTTACATTCTAAATTAAACATGGCACAGAAATGGCTGACAATTATAAATATGGAGCACTGAAAGTTCTTAGACACTAGTGGTGAGCACTATAAAAAAAACCAAAACCCCAAGAATAGAATGTGGCAGGCTACTATAGTGATCAGTTATGAGACATGCTTATTTTTATGTCTGCAGCTTGTTAGTTCCACTTTCTTTTCTAAGAATATATTTGAAGATGGTGGACTGAAGACCAAGATGAAGGTCAGTCACCAATATTGTACCCTAAGTTCAGTTTTTACTTACAGTACTTTTTGGACCAACGTCAGCTCAGGTGAATTTGTTTTATCACTATGTTCAGACAAAAGCAGTGAGCGCGCTCTCTCTCTCTATATATGTATATCTATAACCTATATCTAGATCTATAAAATTAAAATCTAATTCAAACAAAACACCTTGCAATACACTGGTGAATGCTTCTTGGCTATTCCCTCTACAGTTCTCCAGTTTTCCAAATTCTTGCAAGTTTATTGAGAGTCTTGTGATAGTTGGTGTTTTTTGTAATGTCCCAGTTCCTGGAGTCAAGACCCAGATCCACAAAGAGACTTGGATGCTTAAACTCCAGATTTAGGCACTTAAATCCTGGATTCAGGTCCTAAATCCTGGATTCAGGTATCACAAATCCCCCATTTGACTGTGGCCTAAACCTATAGGCACCTACATTCACTTGGAGTATTAATTTTTGCTGTAAAAGTTCACTAGGTGCCTAGGTTTGTGCTTCTGGGCATGCACACTGCTGCCTCAGGAAGATGTCTGGATACTTATCTCACCCCTAAGCCCGAGCATGATCCTCAAGGCAGGTGAAGGCATCTTCCCAGCTACCTGTATTATTTGTGGGGCCCAATCTGGTAGGGATGCTTGGAGCACACCTAACCCCAAACAAAATGAATGGGGAGCAAGAAGACTCCCTTATAAACTTTAGCCCAGAATTTAGGGTACTTGTGGCATGTGGAAGATTCTGGTTCAGTTACCCCCTACATCTGCCTGAAAAGGCAAAGGGATTTAACAGGGGTCTCCCACCTCTCAGGAGACTGATCTAACCACTGGATTATGGGCTGTTTCCCCTGTTGATGCTGTTCCGCTGTGTATAACTAATTAAATATGCAGTGGGTCAGCGACTGAGTGACAAGGACTCTGTATAGTCCTGTTATAAGGGGGGTTGCCTCCTCCTCCTCTGCTGGTGGTTTGTGCGCAGTTAGGCATGTGCCGCCATCATTCTTGTAAGAAATATCCTTAGTGCCTGCTACTCCTCCAGGACAGGGTTCTTGGCTGTGGATTGCAAGCAGAGATAGGTACCTCCCTGAAGCCCAGACTTGGGTGCCTCTATCTGGGGGCGGGGCGGGGATTACAACACATACTTCTTGTCAGCATCTCCCATGGGCTAGCATAGGTGGCTCCCTGCCTAACATGCTGTCTTTTGTGGATCCTCATTCTTAGGTGTCAATCTATCCCTATACATTGTATATGGAACCCAGATGACTAATCCAGAGTTTGAGGATTCCAGTGATTTTTCTAGGTGCCTAAGTCCCTTTGTGGATCTGGGCCCAAGTGATTTACATGAGAACCTCAGCTTTCATTTTTAAAAAGAGTTAAGTGTGTACCCTAATGGTTGTGCAGAAAAGCTTGAAAATGTGAACCCAGAAGGTTCAAAATCCAGCGGGCAAATAAAAAGACCAATTTTTCTTTTTAACTTAAGTCATGAGATGTTAAAATAATCACATCATTTTCTGGGTGGCTGACTCATGACTCAGTATTGATTGAGTTTGGCAATGCTGCTTTTTATTAGCTTTTCTTAACTGACAGAGCAACTTAGGTCCTGACGTGCAAACCTCACTGACAGCAAGTAGCACGCATGCAAATAGTCCCTTTGACGTCAACAGAACTACACCTTAAGCAAGTACCACACAATCAATAAGGGTGTCAGAATCAGGCCTTAGTTTATAAATACTTCTTTATAATAAAAAAAATCAGATTTACGCAGCCATAATACAGCTGAAAGTTCTCTAGTCAGGATAAAGTACTCAGTTCACAGTCTTTTACTCAATCCACTTGGGAAATGGATTAGTGTCACATAAAATGAAAGCTGTATTGCTTAGTTATCTATTCTGTGGCACAACACACCGAAGCCATCTTTCCGTTTCACTGGTCTGAAAGAAAGACTACTTTGAAAGAGCTGCCAGAGAGAGCAAAATGACACTCTAGCATACTGATGGAAATTATTCACAGATTAGAAGATCAGAAGGGACTGTTAGATCATATAGTTTGATCTCACAGATCTTATTAGTGGCTATGGCCCAAATCTTATATGTACCGACCTACCTTTAAGCACATGAAGAATGACTTCAGTGGGACTACCTGTGCTTTAAATTAAGCACGTTCTTAAGTGTATCTAGACTCAGGCCTATGTTTGATTCTTTTTTACAAAAATATGCAGATTTCTAAAAAAAAAAAATAAAGCCCTTGTATTTTCATTAATTGCTTCATGTAATTTTGAACACTGAGACATTTTGGTAATGATATCATGTAATTAATAATCAGGTCTGAATTAGCTGTATATCAGTAGGACACCCCATGAACAAAATGTAACATTGGTTTTCATAGTTTAATTTTTCAGAAGTACTGGGCTTTCTCTAATACTCCATGTCACTTCTTGTTAACCTGAAACCATCATTTCCATTAGAAACCATGGGAAATGGCCCTGCTACACTAAAACCAATTAACTAAATAACTATTTTATTAATCATGAATAAAACATTTAGGAATTGAGGTCATTTAGCATTTTGCTGGGTCAGGTTCTAAGTCCCTAACCCTATTATACAGTTTGTCTGGGATAACTGCAACTATTTAATTAATAATTATTACACTATGGAAGAGAATTAAAATTCCCCCATTATTTAGTGAAGTATTTTAGTGCCTCTGTAATTCTGAGGGTTAAATCCATTTTTGATTAGCCATGTTGTTAAGTGTCTGTTCTCAAATGCTGATAAAGTGCAAGAAATTACCTTTCAAATTACAGTAGTGTCACCTATGAATGCACTCAATGTCTCCTCGGGTATTTTTCACCTTCTGTGAAGATGACAAAATCTACTAATTAAACATTTCACATTGCAAGTTGAGCTGCACAGTGTTAACTTTAGATTTCATATGAATTCACATGTAAGAAGGGATGTGTATGAGAGTATTGACAGAACGGATCCAGGGTGAGATAGTGACTTCTCATCGTTTGCTACTCTTCTCCTATCCCCTTCTCAGTCACTGTTCCTGGAACCCCACCTAGGTTATGTTTACACTAGCACTTTTGTCAGTCAAACTTATGTTGCTCAGGGGTGAAAAAAACCACCCCTGACCGACATCAGTTACACTGCCAGAAATGCCAGTGTGGACAGAGCTATGTCATTGGGAGACACTGTCTTGCTGACATAACTACCGCCACTCAGTGGGGGTGGTTAAATTATGCTTGCGGGAGAGCTCTCCCCCATTGGCATAGCGCAGCTGCATCAATACAGCTGTGCTGCTGTAAGGTCTTTTGTGTAGACATAGCCTTAGGCTTTGATCCTGAGAGTCGCTGAGTGAGCTTCTCTCCTATTGAAGTCAGCGAGAGTGAAAGACATTTAGCAGTCCTTCCCAGGCAGTACATATGTTGCAGAATGGGGCTTCTAAAGACTGTGGATACGTCTACACTGCAATAAAAGACGGCATAAACATGGCTGGCCCAGGTCAGCTGATTTGGGTTCACAAGGCTATAGAATTGCAGTGTAAATGTTTAGACTTCATCTCAGAGCCTGGGCTCCAGCCCAAATTCAAATAGCTGCACTGCAATTGCATAGCCCCATGAGCCCAAGCCCTGCAAGCCCAAGTCAGCTGAAATCTTTAAACCACGATTTGAGGACTTCAATAGCTCAGACATAGGTGAGAGGTTTTTCGCAGGAGTGGTGGGTGGTAAATTCTGTGGCCTGCGTTGTGCAGGAGGTCAGACTAGATGATCATAATGGTCCCTTCTGACCTTAATATCTATGAATCTATGACCCCAGGCTCTGAGACACAGTGCTGTAGGGTTTTTTTTATTGCAGTGTAGACATACCCTGTATTATCTCTTTTAATTGCTTCTCTGCTGCTTGCTAGGAAAGGAGAATCTCCCTAGCTCAGCTCTCCCTTTTCACACACACATCTCTAATCCCACAAAAGGGAATAGAGCACTAGCACTATCCATCCCGTGTACCGAATGAGGCAGGGGTCCTGTGGAAAACAATAGTTGGTGATCATGTATTTAAAAGACTGTATCATAATGAATGCACTCAGGGGAGTGAATTTTGAGTGCTTGAATTAACACCTAAGTGTTCTTTACATATAAAATACATACAATTATGCACCTACAAGTACTGCACACCAATACTAAAAAAATAATTCACCAGCAAATGGTGATGGCATATGATGCATGAGTGAGCAAAAGGGGGTATATTGAATGAAAATGAGCATGTAAGGGCAGCACAAATGTATATAGGCTCACTTACCATGTAGCTACTTTGGTGCAATCAACAGAACCAATATTTTATTTCCAAAATAAATAAATTACATGCTTAAGTCTGCGTTTACCCCAAACTAAAAACACAAAACATAAAAAACAGTAAAAGGACCAAAAAAATGCCAGCGTGTCTAAACAACAAAGTAAAAGAAGCAGTTAGAGGCAAAAAGCACCCTTTAAAAAATGGAAGTTGAACCCTATTGAGGAAAATGGAAAGGAGTATAACCTCTGGCAAGTCAAATGTAAAAGTATAATTAGGCAGGCCAAAAAAAAAAAATTTGAAGAGCAGCTAACAAAAGGCACAAACACTAACTACAAACAGTGGCGCTGGAACACTTTTTATAGTGGGGTGCTGAAAGCCAGTGGTCCCCAAACCTTTTACCTTGCACCCCCCTTACCCCTGTTCATGCCTCCTTGCCCCCCAGAGCTGGGGCCAGGAGTGGGGCCGTGGCTCTGGGAGGGGGGGATGCGGACAGGGTAAGGGGGCCAGGGCTGGAACCTCAGCTGGGGGCAAAAGCAGAGCCCCGGGTGTGGGGCTAGCAGCCGGGGTCCCAAGCACGGGGCTGGTGGCGACCGGAGTCCTGGGCACTGGCCAGGCATAGGCGCCAACTTCTACTGGTGCCGGTGCATGCTTGACACCCCTCTGCCCCCAGCCCCACCCCGACTCCACCCCTGCCCTGCCCTGTCCCGTCCCCATTCCAATCCCTTCCCTAAAACCCTGCCCTGGCCCTGCCTCTTCCCCACCTCCTCCCCTGAGCACTCCATGTTCTTGCTCCTCTCCCCTCCCTCCTGGAGCTTGCTACAGCTGTTTGGCGGCGGCAAACGCTGGGAGGTAGGTAGAGGAGCAGGGATGCAGGGAGTGCGCTCAGGGGAGGAGGTGAGGTGGGGCGGGGCGGGGAGCTTGGCTGCTGGTGGGTGCAGAGCACCCACTTATTTTTCCCTGTGGGTGCTCCGGCCCCAGTGCCTATGACTGCAATCTTTTTAAGTGCAGCAGAAGGAAGCAGTCTGTCGAACAGTTAGTGAAGCCAGACCACTATCTGTTCGATAGTGGTCTGGCACAATCAAGGTGCTAAAGTAGCCCTCAAGAAAGACAAGGCTGTTGTGGAGAAGCTGAATGAATTCTTTGCGTTCGTCTTAAGCAAATAGGCAGTCATAAGATAAGAGGAAAAATCCTCTAATGGATCAGGTTTCAGAGTGGTAGCCATGTTAGTCTGTATTTTTTCTAATCCATCAGTAACTGGTTAAAAGATAGAAAACAAAGGATAGGAATAAATTGTTAGTTTTCAGAATGGAGAGGGGTAAATAGTGGTGTCCCCAAGGATCTGTACTGGGACCAGTACTGCTCAACTTTCATAACTGATCTGGAAAAATTGGTAAACAGTGAGGTGGCAAAATTTGCACATGATACAAAATTACTCAAGATAATTAATTCCAAAGCAAACTGCGCAGAGTTACAAAGAGATCTCACAAAACTGGGTGACTGAGCAACAAAATGGCAGATGAAATTCAGTGTTGATAAATGCAAAGTAATGCACATTGGAAAACATATTTGCCCCTTTCCAGGCCTCTGGAATCTCTCCTGTCTTCCATGACTTTTTGAATATAATTGCTAATGCTCAGATATTTCCTCAGTCAGCTCCTTGAGTATCCTGGGATGTATTTAATCAGGCCCTGGTGACTTGAAGACATCTAATTTATCTAAGTAATTTTTAACTTGTTCTTTCCCTATTTTAGTCTCTGATCCTACCTCATTTTCACTGACATTCGCTATGTTAGGCATCCACAGATAGGACTGTGTTCCCTCACATTCATAGATTCATAGATAGTAAGGTCAGAAGGGACCATTATGATCATCTAGTCCGACCTCCTGGACAACACAGGCCACAGAATCTCACCCACCCACTCCTGCGAAAAACCTCTCCATACTGCCAGTCTCTCCCTGCAGATTAGGGTGAACGAATCCCTCACTGAGAGAGGCTGGTGGTGTGATGGAAACCAACAATTATTTCCATTAGGGCAGTGCCTCTTTTTAGCAGAAATTAGGCTTCTCCTCATTTTGCTTCAGGCAGATGCTATTGCATTGTGAATTCTAATCTCTGCTTTAGTGTGCTAATTCTGTTTAGGTTCTTATGCCAAACAATGGGCCACATATATCAGTCGTGTTTGCTCTAAACATAGTATTGACTTTTCTTTAAAAATTACAGAATTGAAATCTGAAGCTGCATTGGTGTCTTATATTTATGCTCTGAATTCAGGTAGTACATTGTTCAGGAGGAGGTGGAGATCTGTGGCTGTTCGAAGGGCGATAGTTGAGTCTGAGAAGATGACGTGATGAATGGAGTGAAGGTGGATGGTTAATGGCTTACCTACTTATTTCTTTGGATTCTGTGATTTGTGTTGAGCGCAGTCTTACAACCTTAGCTCTACGTTAATGAAGGTTTCTATGCTATATTGTGTCATTTGGTCTGGTTTATTAAGCTGTGAATGGATTCACAATTTCTATTAATTTTTCTGCAGGCAAATTCTCATTCAAGATCAATATTCATGCTTCTTTAATTGTATAACTAAGTAGGTACAGAATACTAAATCTCTTCTATGTGCACTTTATTGTTTAACTATAAAAACAAAAATTGATTTATGCAGCTGTTTAAAGACATAAATATTCTGTGAGCTTGCTCCTAAGCAGCTGTGCACCTGGAGAAAGAGCAGAAAAATCAAATTCTTTCTAACAAAAACACCACTATATTACTACTTTGCAGAGTAGCATTAGGTCAGAGTTTCCATTCCATTTCAGAGTAGAAATCCTAAGAGCATGGTTTTTCAAATGTAGAAGGAAACTCCTCTCATCTACTGGGGAAGACCATTGACTGCAGAAGATGAGAACAGGTTAGAGGAGAAATGGAATCCATCAAAGGCTGCCCTTTTCAACTCAAAAAAGTACTATAATCTCCAAAGTGAAATTAAGGATTATTTGATCTTGGTTTGAATAATTACCTGGTGTCTGAAAGTCTATCCAAATCTGGGGGCAGATCCTGTGTCCCTTATTATTATTCTTTCAGGAAATCCTTATCAAGTAAACTGTTCCATTCAACTATGTGTGTGAGTATACCATTTGCTTGAATAAGTATTGCAGGATCAATACTTATGTACCATTACCATACATCTCATTCTGATTTTTGTCATTTAATGTCTTCTGTCGATCAAATTAAGGGCCCTCTGCTGCAAACTCTTACTCATGCAAATAGTCCCCTGGCCCCCTTATCTGACTGATGTACAACTCTTCCGTATGCAAAATTGGCTTAAAAATATCACAAGAGGTTTCCTTTCATGACTTCATCTGTTTCTACATGGGCCAGAAAACACACTAAGAACCAGCTTTCTCTAACTGCCACTGCCTGCAATAGTGGCATTTCAACACTTTTGTATCTGGTCTTGACATGCAGAGGCTCCCACAAGTTAATAGTTTAAACGTTTATTGAATCTTGGTGTGATGTTGCGCCCCATAATGCTTTATAGAAATATGCTTATGAGCGTAAATATGACATAACTGGAATATGTTTTATGTTAGATAGGCCATGTAACATATCTTTGCAAAGGTTATGTTCTACTGCATGTATTCATCCTTTTCGTATGCATGAATCATTTTTATATCTGAAGTTATGAGTGTTGGCTCTGTGCTTGTATTTAAAGTTTTGCTGTGGGAAGCACATAAGGCAGATTTGGTCAACATAGTGTGAAGAGAAAAGGAGTACTTGTGGCACCTTAGAGACTAACAAATGTATTTGAGCATAAGCTCATGAAAGCTTATGCTCAAATACATTTGTTAGTCTCTTAAGGTGCCACAAGTACTCCTTTTCTTTTTGCAGATACCGACTAACATGGCTGCTACTCTGAAATAGTGTGAAGAGGTTATTCAAGTAATTGGGAGTACTTGGCTAACAATGGACCTCGACTGATGCCAGTCCACATCTGAGCTTTCCTAGGAATGTTCGGGCTAACATGTGGGCAATGGCGTCGGCCTGTAGAGAACTGAGTCATGCATGGACAGGTGACTTGCCCATGTGCCTCCAAAATGCCATCTTGTAGCTGGGATTCTACACAGGGGGAAAGATGGGTTTCCACCCACAAGAGAGAGACTATATAAGCCTCTGGAAACACCTCCATTTTGTCTTCAGCTGGCTCAAGAGAGAGCCTCTCCTGCCTGAAAGAAACTGGAATAAAGGACAGTAACTATAGGGGTGTGAGTGATTGCTGGACCCAGACGAGGAGGAAGTCTAGTCTGTAGAAGAAGCTTATTGGAACATCTCTGAGGATGAGAGTTACCTGCATTTAGTTTCTTACTGTCGTAGGCTTAGACTTGTGTGTTTTTGTTTTATTTTGCTTGGCAATTTAGTTTGTTCTATCTGTCATTACTTGGAACCACTTAAATCCTACTTTTATATTTAATAAAATAATTTTTTACTTATTAATTAACCCAGAGCAAGTAGCTGTGCATATCTCTCTATCAGTGTTATGGAGGGAGAACAATGTATGAGTTTACCCTGTATAAGCTTTATACAGAGTAAAAGTGATTTACTTGGGGTTTGGATCCCATTGGGAACTGAGTATCTGGGTGCTAGAGACAGGAGCACTTCTTAAGCTGTTTTCAGTTAAGCCTGCAGCTCTTGGAGGTTGTGGTTCAGACCTGGGTCTGTGTTTGTAGCAGGCTAGTGTGTCTGGCACAACCAGGCAGGGCACTGAAGTCCCAAGGTGCCAGGGAAAACGGGCTTAGAGGTAGTCACAGCACATCAGGTGGCAGTCCCAAGGGGGTTTCTGTGACCCAACCCATCACACTTGGAAGGGGTTTGACTGGGGTGGGTGATATTTATGTTATAGAATCAGTTTGCCCAGATGTGATGGGTTGGATCACAGAAACTCCCTGGGAGCTGCCAACTGATGTGCCAAGACTACTTCTGCCCCTGCTTTCCCTGCCAGCTTGGGACTCCAGCACCCTGTCTTGCTGAGCCAGACACGCCAGTCTGCTCCAACACAGACCCAGGGTCTGAACCACGTGCCCCAAAACTGCAGACTTAACTGAAAGCAACATAGGAAGTGTTCCTGTCTTTAATACTCAGATGCCCAACTCCCAGTGGAGTCCAAACCCTAAATAAATCCATTTTACCCTGTATAAAGCTTATACAGGGTAAACTCACAAATTGTTCGCCCTCTATAACGCTGATAGAGAGAGATGCACAGCTGTTTGCCCCTCCCTCCATGTATTAATGCATACTCTGTGTTAATTAATAAATAAAAAGTGATTTTATTAAATACAGAAAGTAGGATTTAAGTGGTTCCAAGTAGTAACAGACAGAACAAAGTGAATTACCAAGCAAAATAAAATAAAACCCGCAAGTCTAAGTCTAGTGCAGTAATAAAACTGCATACAGATAAAATCTCACCCTTAGAGATGTTTCAATAAGTTTCTTTCACAGATTGGATGCCTTCCTAGTCTGGGCACAATCCTTTCCCCTGGTACAGTCCTTGTTCCAGCTCAAGTGGTCTTTAGGGGATTTCTCATGATGGCCCTCCTATTTGTTCTGTTCCACCCACTTATATATCTTTTGCATAAAGTGGGAATCCTTTGTCCCTCTGGGTTCCCACCCCTCCTTCTCAGTGGAAAAGCACCAGTTTAAAGATGGATTCCAGTTCCTGACCTCCACCTTCCATTCTGCTGGATAGCAGAATTTTAACAAAGGCTCCTGCAAACACATTGTAGTTTCAAGCCAGCCTTTGATCGGATTGGGGAACATAATAGAGTAATAAAATAGTCTGTACTATTGCGGGTAGGTGTGAGGAAGCGGAGAAAGAAAAGAAGCCATCCTTTTTAAGTTCTCTCACTACTTTCAAATTTGACTTACTGCATGATGAAATAATGTTAGTCTGCTGAATTCATACTCTGTCCAGGTGCTTTGCAGATGAGTTGGGTTCTTAAATGATTTGATTGCTCACTGAGTGCTGGAATTGCTTTTTTACGGAGACAGAGTCCACTGGCACTAAAAATCCTCCTCACCAGGCACAGTACATGAGCCAGCTCCACTGCTTTCCCTCTGACTCTGAGTCATTGTTACTGAATTCTATACCTTTCTTTGGGGATGCTGAGTAAAGTGCTTGTTCTGAATAGAATTAGACAGGGAAATGTAGTAAAGCTTGTTGCAAGCTGGAAAGAAAACAACTTTGTTCTGTTTGTTCCTGATCATGACTGCTAACTACACAGATCTTTGCCCCTGGGCCCTGGAAAGAGTAGCAGCAGTGTTCTCATCTGTAAAGACAAATGGCTGTTACTGAATATTAAAATGTTATTAACAAGCACACTAAAATCCTGGTATTCTAGGAGGAGTTCTTCAAATTGCACACATTGTGTTTGAATGTGCATTTTATATATATAATTATAAATTTTAAAAATACTTACCTTTACCAATGCCATCACTATATAATACTAATTGATTTTACTTTGCAGCATGCATCTCTATATATGGTTTGTGCTGTTAACCCTGATTTAGCCTGTCCTTCTCGGCTTCCAGAGATAGGCTGTTTCATTCCTACTGTCTTCTTTGGATAGCATGGGAGTGAAAGTTCTAGTATGTTATTTCACTAGGGATTTCTTTCTAGTGATACCGTAGGGCACTAATAAAAGTAATTTATTCAGATAATTATCTGATATTAAAATCATTCTCAAATAGCTTTGGGAAGCAATTATCCAAAAATGTGGCCTGATTGGCATATTAGACTATTTTACTGCTGATAAACTTATGTGTATAACATCACTCACACAAAGCCTGTTATAGTAAAAGTGACATGACATAAGAGAAGATTGATGATATTAATGAAAGCCACAGGTCTTCGCACAGAAATTTAAATAAGTGGAAAACCGAGCAACGAACCCAAATCACATTTGAGTTCTTAAATAAAATTACAAATTTTGAAGGGCGGCTGGCAGGATTAACTAATAAGACAAAATACAAACAGAGAATTTGTGTGTGTGTGTGCACATGTGCTTGGTGGGGGGAGGGAGAGACACACACAAGATCTCTGTAGAAGTGAATCAACCACACACAATTCCAAGAAGTGAGTAGTACATTTTTTCTAGATTAGCAGAGTGATGGCCAGCAGAAACAAGTTCATTTAAATTTATTCCTTACAAATTCAATCTAAAGAAGTAGCTGCAGTTCTCTAAACTTTCTTTGTTTTGCTCAGAAATCAGAAGTCAGTTGTATTCTGCATCCAACTACTTGGAACCTGAGCCAACTCATTCCTAAATGATACTCACTTAAGACTTTCATAAATGTAATTTCAGAGATAGTTTTAATGGACAACTTTAGGATGATATGAAAGAACTGAAAAAATTCCAATTACATCATCTAGCCTCACTACAACGTAGCATTACATGTAAATCTCCTTGAAATTGAAAAGTTTCCTATTTTTAAAAAATGGCTTTGATAAGTGTGACTACAGCGAGGACTGATGAAAAATAGTGAAATCTGTTGCATGGAATCTTGAAAAGAATTGGAGGATGGCAGGATCTAGCTGGTGCATTTAACAAGACTCTACTACAGTGAATGGCACATAAAATATGACTATTTTGCTAGACACAGTAAAAATACTATTAAGTAGACACAATATGAAAATATTAACATGAATGCAGCACTAATAATCAATGAAGATCAGGAGACCTAGACATTTGTTGCAGGGCTTTATGTTCACAATGCTTGAGAATTGCATTGTATTGTCTTCCACCCTATTAACAAACAAACCAAAAAATCCAGCCTCCTGAAGTCTTTGAATTATAGTCATGAATGTTACACTATGCTTAACTGATGCACAATACATCTGATTAACAAGATATATATTATTTCTCTTGTGAACTATACAAGTTTGACTCTGCACTGCATGTGATCTCTAGTATATAAATTACTGCCTGTATATGACTATCACCTATCTCCTGTCATCTGCCTGACTAGGGGTCTGCCAAATAGTGTTAGTGACCATGCATTTTGCAGAATATACTTTATAAATTACTAATTACTGTTGCTAGTGGACCAGATTGTAGCAACCATGAACAATTTATCCAAACTTTTCCAAACTTTCCTTGTGGTTTTTCCCTGATTAACCTCATTGCTCTGTGCTTAAACAAGATAAACACTTGTGCTTCATGTCATTTATAGAGGGAAAAGTTCTTCCTATGCCACCTCTGAGTTCTGATAGTCTTCTATGTTCTGGAACCTTGGGGGCAGAATTTGGAATGCCCATGCAGGAATTAGGCTTATCACACAGCTGTACAGCACAGCTCTTTGGGGATCCTCTGGGTGTTGCCATAGAGAAGAATTTGGGTTTGGGGGACAGGTTTGCAAAAGGGAAAGGATAGGGTTAGTGCAGTGGTTCCCAAACCTGTTCCGCTGCTTGTGCCGGGAAAGCCCTTGGTGAGCTGGGCCAGTTTGTTTACCTGCTGCATCTGCAGGTTCGGCTGATCGCGGCTTCCAGTGGCCGTGGTTTGCTGCTCCAGGCCAATGGGAGCTGCTGGAAGCGGCGGTCAGTACGTCCTTTGGCCTGTGCCGCTTCCAGCAGCTCCCATTGGCCTGGACCAGCGAACCGCGGCCACTGGGAGCCACAATTGGCCGAACCTGCAGATGCGGCAGGTAAACAAACCGGCCCGGCCCGCCAGGGGCTTTCCCTGCACAAGCGGTGGAACAAGTTTGGGAACCACTGGGTTAGTGGATTCACCACGTTTCTCCCCCTAAATGGGGGAGGTGCAGTTGTCATGATGGCTATTGCTGTTCCTTGCATTCTCTCTTTTCTCTAACCCTATGCATATTGATATTGATTAACTTAATATTCCAGCAGTATTAACTGGCACTACTTCTGTATCTCCCCTCCCCTCTGTAAGAAGCAATTTGCGTAAGTGTGGATTGCCTGTCCAATGGCACCTGTCCTGTTAGTGGGGAGCCACAGAAGAGTCAAGAGGCTGACCCCTTGCAGACTGGGGATATATGGGATTGGGAGGCCATTAGTCCTACCCCACCAGACGGGAAGATTTCAAGGAAACTCCACACATAGTATGTTGATCCACCAAAATGGCACTTGTTTACAGTTGCCAGGGGGGATGATCTGTTGCAATATCTTATAATAAGATAGCAGTGGTACAAAGTAATTGCTAAATCTTTATAACATAGATCTCAGCTTCACTATACCAGAATACTTCTGTCATACATGGAACAAGGCCTGAATAGTATTGGTAAAAAGAAATCAACAGACAAATCCATGCTGGATTTTGGAAATTGGTTTTGGATAGAAAGGAGATCCAAGGTTTCAAAACAACTTCTGAATTCAGTGCAGGTCTCAGACTGTGTATTTCAATGTGAGCTAAAAACATCTTGATTTCTGAACACTATAAAACTGTTGAAAATGAAACTGCAGCCAAATCATTCACTCCCAGAGGATGGTCTAAGAAACTACATCAATTGACCTTAAAAAAAAATTAAGAGTCAAGCACTCAGACATTAGGAAGTGCTAGAATTGAGGTGGATTCTTATTTCAGCCCCCTTTTGCATATTCATTGTGATAGTCTTTGGTTATGTTCACTTACTATTCTCCCCTCCTCCCCGCTCCCTGAGGACATAGTTTTTAGGATACAATTTTCTAACATTGTTTAAAAAAATGAAGAATAGAAATGTTATCATATAGAGCCATGTTGACCCCCAATTTGGGTCATCAGCAAAGTTTGGACACAGACCTACCATTTTACTAACAGGGTAAAGAGTAGCAATAGTAGGCTGTTATCGGGGCTGGCCTTACCATGAGGAGAACTGAGGCAGCCGCCTCAGGTGCCAGACTGGGGGGCGGGGTGTGCCACTAGGACCCAGAGCGTAGAAAATTGTATCTGCTGCTGGTGCATATGTATTCTCTCTGCTCTAGATACACAGAGATGGTGAAATGCTGTGCTGGAGGAAGGAGGGCACAAGAAACATAACAGGCAGGCAGGAGAAAAGGTGAGAGGGAATAACAGAAAGCAGCAGGAGCTGCAGGGAGAGAGACAGGAGGAGGAGCCTCTTATGTACCTCTCTAGTACCCCTAGGAGCCCGGACTGATTAGCACCAGCTTCTCAGGGAGCTTCCTGTTTCCTGCTGCTTCCCTGATCCCACTTGAGGAGAACAGGCAGTCAACTGAAGTAGTAGGAGCCAGTTAGGTCCTTAAGATGCTGATATCTTCCCTCACTCAGGCCCTGCTACTAGCCTGCTTATTTGCCCCCTTCAACTGAGTGTTGAGAGCCACTACAGCTGGCGCAGAACAGCAGTCATGAGTGAAAGAAGAAAATGCCCCCCTTGAGCAGCATTCAGAAAAAGAAAGAAAGCAAAGGAAGCTTTTCTATCTAAGTAGAAAGGAGCTCTCCTGAGATACATAGATACTAATGTTCACGGTGAGCCTTCCGGCCCCAGTGAGGATGTAAGTGGTGAGGAGATGCCTGATCTTCCAGTTAGAGTGCAGGTGACTTGGCAGCTACTGCAGCATCCATATCTCCATCTCAAATGGATGTAACCATGCACATTCCTGAAGAAAAGTGTAGATCAGATAAGAGTGTGGTGGAGGCGCAAGAAACAGCTGCTGCTGAGTTTAGTTCCTTAAGTCTAGATGATCCAGGACTGTGGACCCACTTGAGCAGTTGCCTGAGGGACTTCCTTGTACTGCATGGGCCACAGCAAGTGAAAAACTTCATGTTCCCCAAAGACAATGAAAATAGAAGTTTCCATTCAACACATTACTGGTGTGAAATCCCCAATGGTGACAAAGTGGACAGGCCATGGCTTATGTACTCAGAAACCCAGACTGCTGCAAACTGTTTTTGTTGCAAACTCTTCCAGTCTAATGTTCCAGCCACATTGGGTTCTACAGGAACAAAGGACTGGAAAAATCTGGCTAGAAATCTGACATACCACGAGAAGGCAGCAAATCACCAGAGAGCATTCCATAGGTGGAAAGAGCTTGAGGTGAAACTAAGGTTAAAGGCCACCATAGATGATCAGCATCAAGAGAAAATTGCATCAGAGTCTCTTTACTGGCAAAATGTTCTGAAAAGGCTCATTGCCATTGTGAGAATGCTTGCTACCCAAAACCTAGCACTTCGTGGCACCTCAGATCACCTGTATGTGCTAAACAGTGGAAACTTCCTTAAAACTGTGGAGCTGATGGCGGTGTTTGATGCTGTACTCCAGGAGCATCTAAGAAGAGTCACCACCCAAGAAATAGACACACACCTTGGAAAAACAATTCAAAATGAGATCATACAGTTACTGGCAACAAAAGTCAAACAGAAGATTGTGTCAGATCTGAAGTCAGCAAGATATTACTCTGTTATTCTGGACTGCACACCTGACATCAGCCATATGGAACAGATGACTTTAATGGTGCGTTTTGTAACAACAACAACAACCTAATGAAAATGTCCCTGCAATGGTGACTGTCAGAGAGCATTTTCTAAAATTTATTGACATTGGTGATACTACAGGAGCTGGTATGACAAATGTGCTTCTTAAAAGCTGGAAGATGTGGGAATTGTGGTAGCTAACATGAGAGGTCAGGGCTACGGTAATGGTGCCAACATGGGAGGAAAGAACAGAGGAGTGCAGACAAGGATCCGAGAGTTAAACCCTCGAGCTTTTTTTGTCCCATACAGTTCTCATTCATTGAACTTGGTGGTCAGTGATGCAGCATCAGCTTCTAGTGAGGCTGCTGAATTTTTTAATGTAATTCAGAGCATCTGTGTATTTTTCTCTGCATCAACTAATCAATGGCAAATTTTGAAGCAACATCTGGGAACATCCTCTCTGACACTGAAACCACTGAGTGCCACACGATGGGAAAGTTGAGTGGAGGCAATAAAGCCTATCGAACACGAAACTGGAAAGATAGATGATGCCATAGTTGCTGTTATGGAGGATAATGCTATGATAGGAACTGTTTGTGGGAGAACAATGGCAGAGGGAAATGGAATCATCAGAAACATACATAACTTCAAATTTCTGTGTGGCTTAGCGTTGTGGCATGACATACTATTTGAAATAAATGTTGTAAGCAAGAGACTCCAAGGTGTTGACCTTGATATATCTGGAGCAATGGAACAACTGGACAAAGCAAGTCATACCTACTTTTCTTACCGGTCAGATGAGAGATTTCAAAACATTCTGAAGGGTGCACAGAAATTGGCAGAGGAACTTCACACTGAAGCTATTTTCCCACCCATTCAAGAATATAAGAGTCACTGAAGAAGAAGAAGGCATTTTGATTACGAGGCACAGGATAATCCCATAAGAGACCCCCAAACAACAATTCATAGTTGAATTCTTTAACCACGTGCTGGATTGTGCAATAGAGTCAGTTGAAGAATGTTTCATGCAGCTCAAGGAACACAGCAGTATATTTGGGATGTTGTATGATATTCCAAAACTCCTCACTATACCTGAAGAAGATCTACACCAGCAATGCAGGGCACTAGAGACAGTGTTGACACATGATGACATGTGCGATATTGACGCAAGTGATTTAGGTGATGAACTGAAAGCCCTTTCAAGATACATTTCAGCAGGATCAACTCCAAAGGCTGTTCTGGATTATATGTGCACAAATAAGATGACCACCCTCTTTCCAAATGCTTTCGTTGCTCTGCGCATGCTTCTAACACTTCCTGTAACAGTTGCTAGTGGAGAACGCAGCTTCTTCAAGCTGAAGTTAATAAAAACACATCTATGCTCCACAATGACACAAGAGAGTCTGGTCGGCCTTGCATCCATCTCAATAGAGCTGGCCCAGACTGTGGACCTTCAGCAGGAAGCAGTTCAAATCTTTGCAACCAAGAAGGCACGGAAAGCACCACTTTGATTATTCAAACAGATAAAAATGCCAGTGTTTACTATCCAGACAAGAAAAGTTACATTTGCTGTTCAGGAGTTTGAAAGTTAAGTGTGACTTAAAATTTTTGAACAAGGCATTTTAAGTTGTTAGTTCTCCTTTATTGGGGTAGGTAGCAGAGCAATACCATGAGAGGAGTAGAACAGGAAGAAGGCAGAATTGAGACCTTTCAAAGTTTTGGCCCAAGCAAGGGGGCATGGAGGCATCATTTGAGCTCCCCCCTCAGGTGCCAAAATGTTGTGGGCCGACCCTTGCTGTTATCCTTAATGTGGGCAAGCCACTGAAGGGAGATGAGGAACACTTTGCCAAAGGTATCGGGGGTAGCCACTGTATCCACAAAAACAGCAAGGAGTCCGGTGGCACCTTAAAGACTAATAGATTTATTTGGGCATAAGCTTTCGTGGGTAAAAAACCACTTCTTCAGATGCAAAAGGTTTTGCCAAAGGGTTTCACAGCTATTTGCTTACAGCAGAAAAATATAGAGACTTGGTACTCCTGAGTTCAATTTCAGATTCTGGAGGGGCACATGTTCTAATGGTTATAGACTGTTCTACCAGTGTGCCCACAGCCTGTCTCTGTCCCCCTGTTCTCCCACGCAACCCCAACTGGCTCCTGAGTCCTTCTCCTTCAATCTAACGACCTCCCATTCTGTGCCTATGAATGCCCCTGTCCCCTCCTCCTCTCCTCTGCAGCTGTCCCCCCCATTGGCTCCTGTCTGCATCCCCTTATTTCCTTCCCATTCTCTGGCTTCTCCAATCCCATTCCCACTGGTTAATGCCCCAGTCCCCTTCTCTGCTCTTTCCTCCTCACCCCTTTGCATTAGCCAACGTGCTTCTCCATGCTGTCTGGGTGCCAGGAGGGGTGGGAGTGAGAGCACAGCAGAGAGAGTCTCCCTGTTCTCAATTCTGGTGCCTGGGATCTCACAGTGACCGTGGCAGATAGTAGGAAGAATTGCAGGGGAAGTCCTGCTGATCCTCTGCAGCCCTGGGGTGGAGCATGCTCAGTCTATCTTGGGGAAAGGTACATGCAGTCTGGTCACACAGAGGAGCTGTGAGGGGATGTAGCATACTCACTGCAGATGGAATCTTTGGAATTTTAGCTGCCAAACTCTTAAGAAGTCTCTACTCATCTTGTGTGAACTTAAATTTTTCAGAGGTCCATAACTTGGGCAAAATTGGGGTGAGTTTTCATGAGGACAGCAAAAGGGACATCCCATGACACCCTTGCTTGCAAAATTTCAAGCCCTTGCCCTAACACATGGAGAGTCTAGAGTGTCTCAATGGAAAAGTTGTAAGTTTTTTTTGGTCTGTTGTGTTTTGCCCAAAGATTTAAAAAAATATGTTTTTACCTGACTAATTCTTGATACAGCTAATTGTTTTAGCTAAAGCTTATATATACAGCCTTGGGCAGGACACTCAGCATGGAAAATTTCAGTCCACATGATTAAACTTTGCAAAGTTATAAGCAACTGAAAATGTAATCTTTGTGATGGAAAAATGTCAGGCAGCCTTAACTATCGGTGGTGCTACCAGCATCAACTATGATGTACTTTCTGGGTAACTTCTAACCGGCACTCTTTCTGTTGCCTTTCTTAAAGGCCACTTCAGCATCTGTGCATTATACTGCTCTTTTACTTTTTCCCTCCTCCCTTTCTCTTGCATTTTGTCCCCTTATTCCTCTCTCTTAAGCTTCTTTTTTTTATCCAACCCTTCCTCTCGATTTCTCTCTTCTCCATTCAGTGTTTTTTTTCTTTTTGGAAGTTTCCTTCTTCCCTTTGCTTTTTTCTCTCAGCTTCTTTCAGAATTTATCAAGGATGGCACTCGTCCAGTCTTCCTGCTCATAGTAGTGGAGTATTTCAGAATTCTTGTTTGCTATGACGGGTGGAGTTTCCCAAAGTGCCTATTCAGCTCTAGGGACTGAGGGAAGGATTGATGCCAACTCAAATGCACATTAAATAATTGTTCTGGCCAAAGCCAGAAAATTGCAGAGCTGCATGTTGAGAAGAAAGTTGTATAATACACATTTCTATTGTGCCTGCAATATTCTAGTAGTCTTTACTGAGAGGTCACTATACAATCCAAATTAAAGTCTAATTACGGCAGTTATGAGAACAATATCTAATGCAAGATTCTTATTATACCCTTCTGCAAGAAATTGAAATGATTTGTTCTTCTTGAAAATATAACTTTTGCTTCTATGTGTTGAATGAATTAGTAATAAATTAATAATCCTGAAGTTTTCCTTGAATGGAATTCTCTAAATATCTCTGGGGCATTATTATTCAATTGCACTATCACAGCCTTAAGTTACCAGCTCTGAGAATAAGAGAAGCAGGCAAATAAAACCTGATCACTACAAGGAACACAGGGAAAAAAAACACTTACAGATAATGATTACAAGTGACAGTTTCTTTCATGCAATCACGAGCTGAGATTTCAACCTGTAGTAGTGCCACATCTCATTATGCAAAGTGATTGTGGCTCTGAAGATCAGCACAGGCAAAAAATAGCATTCAGATAATATCAAGGAGCACTGATTTAAATAGAAATGTTTAACTATAGGCCAGGAAGTCATAGCAGCACAGTCCACAAATAGAATATTAATCAAATTTGTTTAAGAACTGATAGGAGTACAACATGGCAACCCTGCTTAGTTTGAGAAATGGTGATGTAACAATTTCGCCGTGCCCCAAAATAACCAGCGACAAATTAGGAGGAAAAAATTGAAATAACCTAAAAAACCTATTTTATTCTTCAGTATGTTTAGTATGATTCTGCATCCCAACTTACAAAAAATTAGAACTAAAACTTCCGGTAGCTTCCAACTGGAGTTTTTGAGAATGGTACTCCTGTAGAAGGAATGGGGAAAAAAACAATTGGTCTGAAAATTAGAAGAGTCAAGGCCTTTCCAGACATGACAATGAAGCCATGGTACTTAGTGATGAGTGACCATCAAAGGAAATAGGAGACTAAAATTTTCTAATATTTAAAGTTAAACAGAAGAGGTTACAGGAAATGACTTAAAATATTATTATTATATCACTGTCATTCATACTTACTCCTTTCTTCATGTGCTTCGTCTCCTGATTTGGAATGGAATGAAGTTATAAACATAGGTTTTCTCTTCTCCTGCCGGTATGGTCTCCTTTGGATTGTGGGAAGGAGCTAGAAGTAGAATGATTTCTCAGAGATCAGAATTTTGAGTATAGAATTACATAAGAACGACTATATTGGGTCAGACCAACGGTCCATCTAGCCCAATTCCCATCTTTTGACAGTGGCCAGTGCCAGGTAGTTCAAAGGGAGTGAACAGAAAAGGCAATCATTGAGTGATCTATCCCCTGTTATTCACTCTCCGCTTCTGGCAGTCAGAGGCTAGGGACATCCATAGCATGGGGTTGGATTCCTGGCCATCTCGGCTAGCAGCCATTGATGGACCCATCCTCCACAAACCTATCTAATTATTTTTTGAACCCAGTTATGCTTTTGATCTTCACAACATTCTCTGGCAACAAATTCCACAGGTTGACTGTGCATTGTGTGAAATACTTCCTTTTGTTTGTTTTAAGCCTGCTGCCTATTCATTTCATTAGGTGACCCCGGGTTCTTGTGTTATGTGAAGGAATAAATAACACTTCCTTATTCATTTTCACCACACCATTCACAATTTTGTAGCCCCCCATTGTATCCCCCCTTAGTCATCTCTTTTCCAACCTGAAAAGTCGCAGTCTTCTAAAACTCTCCTCAGATGGAAGCTGTTCCATACTTCTAATATGTTTTTCTTGCTCTTTCCTGTACTTTTTCCAATTCCAATATATCTTTTTAGAGATGGAGCAACCACATGCACACAGTATTCAAGATGTGAGCATACCATAAATTTATATAATGACATTATGATATTTTCTGTCTTGTTATCTATCCCTTTCTTAACTGTTTCTAACATTCTGTTAGCTTTTTTTGACTACTGCTGCACATTGAGCAGATATTTTCAGAGAACTATCCACAGTCACTCAAAGTTCTCTTTCTTGAGTGGTAATAGCTAATTTAGATCCCATCTTTTTGTATGTATAGTTAGGATTATGTTTTCCAGTGTGCATTACTTTGCATTTATCAACACTAAATTTCATCTCCATTTTGTTGCCCATTTTAGTGAAATCCCTTTGTAACTCTTCTGAGTTTACTTTGGACTTAACTATCTTGAGTAATTTTGTATCATCTGCAAATTTTGCAATCTCACTGTTTAGCCCTTTTTCCAGATCATTTAGTTAATGAATGAGAAACATTTGTAGATGATTTCCAAACTAAAGAAACAAGAATTGGGTTTCCTGGGATCATATGAAATCTTTAGAAATCAAAGAGGATTAGTGGATTCATCATAAATACATACCAAAATATGCGAGCAGAGAATCTTTAGTAATGAGTTGGTGCAATCAGAATGGTTGGCAAAATGCCTTGGAAATATTATAATACATGGAAAACGGGTGTTGTACTAATTAGTAAAGCTAATGACACCTACATTATAAGTAAAAAAGAAAAATGATTTTTGTACCAGATGAAGACAATCGAAGTATTGTGACTAATTATTCTGCAGGTCCTCTCAAAGTGAGTAATGGAATAGGGACATAAATCAGTAATGAACATTTCCTCAATGTACACTAAAATGTCTTAGTGAAAGATCAACAGTTATAATTAAAAATATTTGAGATATGAGCTTTGAAAACCAAAATTCCTAGGATCTATCTCTAATGAGAACATTAGAAATCTGGTCAACCTTTTTAAATATCCAGCTTTAATAATAATTTTCATCTTGCACCTGATTACACCGAACATATTTATCTGTATTATTAATATTTATTATTTGTATTACTCTGGCACCCAGACACACCAACCAAGATAAGACTAGACAGACAAAGACTGGGAGAAAGGAATCAATATTTCCCTTTTAAAGTCTTTTTACAGATGGGGGAATTGAGACAGAGAGAGATGAAGTGACTTGTCCAAGGTCTTATGGGAAGACTGTGGCAGAAGAGGGAATTGCATCCAGATCTCCTCAGTCTTGTTATGACCCTGAAGACTCCTCAGTGCCAACTGGCAAAGGGTTCACTCTTCTGTAATAGGAACTCCCAAAAGGCCTGACAAACTCACTACAGTCAGCACATTGCTTTTGTAATAGTTAACCAAGATGGTCAAGTAACGTATCTAATAAAAGCTTAAGTCATACCAAGCCTCATAATTATTGTGAGATGTATGCACGGATATTTAAGGAGTTGTGTGTTTGTACAGCAAATATGTTTTAAAGTCTGTGTTCAGGGCAGAGCTGATGAGGTGGTTTTGGGTCGGACAAAAAATGTTGATTCACATGGCTCCCTGTTGGCCAGGTAGACTAAGCTTTGTAGGCCAATACAATGGAAGTCCTACTTACATACGAGTCAACAGGGGATGGGAAGTCAACAAGAGACAAGACACTGGTCTTGCTGACTCTGGAGACAAAACCCATGAATTTTGGGGGTATAAGAAAAAGGCAACAGGACACCTTTATCCTTCACCGAGGAAGCAAAACAGATTGCACTTCTTGCATTCATGAAAGGGGATCCCCCATGTTGGTTGGAAATGCTGGGAGATTGCTTTAGGTGAGAGAAACTACTTTAGGCAAGGGTTTTAGCCTTTAGTTTAGACTCTAGGAAGCATGTTATACTTTTTGTTTTATATGTAACCATTTGTTTCCATCATTATAATTATTCACTGCCTCTTAAATCTTAGCCTTTAATAATAAATTATGATCGTTTTCACTATAAATATATCTCAGTGCTGTGGTGTTATATTGGAGCAGATTTTCAGTTGAACCAAACAAGCTGGTGTGGTGTGTGCATTGTTCCTTTGGGAACAGTTTACCTGGTAATTGTTGAGAGTGTTCAGTGGTTAAGGGCTGAGAGCTCCAAAGACTTGGGGTTGGTGTGTGTCTATCACTAGTCTCCAAAGAAAGAGTGAGGCCTGGAAGTCAGTGCTTGTGTTGCCAAAGACTATTGGTTTCAGGGAGCTGAGCTACAGGCACAGATAAGACTGCTTCATGCCAAGGGTAGGTACTGGGGTGATGTCTCACAACTCTGGGTAGCATCACACCTAGTTCAGTGTCTTAACCACAAGACAATTCTTTCTCTCTAATGGCATGTATGTTGCATGAAAATATAAATTAGGGAGGGGCCACAATTAATATGCCATATCTGGACCATACTTCTTCCCTAAACTTTAGAAACTTCAGATCCACCAACAAACTGTAGCTTTAATATAGTTATCTAATAGATTTGTAATCTGACATGTTCACCACACTTACAGTAATAGGAATAGCACAAGTGCATGATGAGTATGTAGTGAAAATATTTTTTTAAAGGAATGACTGATTATATCACAAGACAAAGACATCTCATTTATGGAAACTTAATGGAAAAACCACCAGTATTTAGAAAGACAGAGAAAGTAGGGAGAATGAAAGAGATCCTTCTTTTTATATAATATTCCCCCGCCCCCAAAATGTTGAGCTACTGTAATATTTGGCAAGAGTAAAGTTTCAGTTTGGCAGATTAATAGCTTCTCAGGCATGATAATTAATAATTATCCGAGCATCATGGTGGCTTATTAATCTTTCTAGTTGCTAGAGTTTTGGAACTTACTGATAAAATTTAAAGTAATTCCAGGGCAGTTTAGTAAGTTTATCTGGATTTATGAAGATTTAGTCTATAGGTGGTAGATACAATTGCTGGTCCCTGTCCTGCCCGCACATTAATGCAATAGGATTTTTGATATAGAGGTACTTAATTCTGCCCCTCAGAAGCTGATTTTATTGCTGTACAGGGAACGGGGACAGAGCCCAGTTCTGTCCCCTTGTTCCTCCACTGAAAAACCCGTAAGTAAAAAAAAACAACAACCCAAAAACCCTCTATCAGGAAATGGCTAACCTTGACCTTCAATTTCTGGCAAAATGAGTGTCAATGATAGAGTAGCATTAAGTCTCTGTTAATGACTGAGCTATTAACATTGGTGAGATTCTCCTTCAATGATTTTCATACATAGACCCTTTGAAAGAAGACTCCTCTCAGATATTTATTTAAATAGAATTATTTTCATTTCTCTATAATCTTTATTTTTGTTTGTGAGATTTATTTAAATACTCTCTAAACTCTAAAAAGATTCAATAGAGTCCTGATCAGCTCCAGGAGTTAAAGAAAACAACTTTGATTGGAGAAAGTATTTCAGTGGTAATTGCCCCAACCTGGATTAAAAAGGAATCTGTCATGACTAACCATAGCTCCTGAAATGGGTGGATACTAAACCCTCAAATAACATCTTAGAGACAGATCCTGAGCTGGTGTAAATCAGCATAGTTCCATTTACTTTGTTAAACTACACCAATTTCCACCAATAGAGATTTTGGCACAGTGTTTCTTATCAACACTCCTGTGTCGGAGATCCGTATTACATCATGTATCTCTGCCACCTGTAAAATTAACATCATTAGCACAGACTGACTTCAGGTTAGTAGCCATCTTTCTTCATTTTTTGCAACCTCGCCACTAGGAAAGAGTGCAATAACACACTGAATGAGACAATACATGTAGTAAAGCTGGATAAGCTAATGATAGCCTTTGCTGGTCCTGGTGGTGCTGGTCTGCCAAAGTATTCAGAGACATTGGCTTTTAGAGATGCTCAAGAATTCTAATGATCTCTCCCTGTTAAACGGGGTGGATATTGGGATATGAAAATAAAAATGCCACCTGGAAATCTTGTGCTATGCTTTATCCATTTATACTCTTATCTATCGATTTCCAGTTACATTTTTTCATTTGATACAGCGTCAGACTATTCTGAACTGTTCCTGTGCAATAAAAATGCTCACCATGTCCTGGATTCTGGAGCAGTAACATCAATCAAGGAATGTTCAGTTGAACACCAACCAAGTGGACAAATTGCGATTGGCCTTAATTTTTACTGATATTCTGGAATTGTCGTGGATGGCCATCAAGAAGTAATTGCATCTTGCTTTGAAATTAATTTGCTTGTCAGAATATGCTGCTGATACCCAATAAACAGTAATGATCAGTCTCACCATTTAAAAGTGTTATAGTCATTCAACTCCTTTCCCTAGGCCATTATTTACCGGAGGTATTTTCTTTGCTTACAATACAAAACTTCAGTAGCATTAATAGAGCAATACTATAGTTCTAATTGGCCTTCATTTTGTATGTCTGTGTTTGTGAACTTGGAGCTAATCTACACACAAGGAAAATTGTTCCTTTATACCAAAAACCCCATTAGTAGTTCTGGAATGTGCTTGTCAGAAACAGTAAGGAATATGTTCAAACCTGAGTACATTAATGAAAAGTCTTGTTCCACTGTATAACAATGTGTTTTCTACTAATTCTCTTGATGGGGAAAGTAAACTACTTTCTCTTATTTGTCTTCTCTCCATTTCTCACCCCTTTAAGCTCAAATTAGTTGTTTATATGGATTAAATGTAACACAACTACTGAGTTTAGTTATTACTTAAGTAAGTCAGATTTCAAAAGGGATAAATATAGAATTCAAACCAGTAGAGGCTGGCTACATTTCATAGACTTTGGCATAGGGGAGGAAGTGCACGTTTTGATGATTGTTAGTTTTGAATTGTTGCATAAAACTAAATACTAATATATGATATCTTTAAGAAATAGTGATCTATTACTTAGTTATGCTGTAAAGTACACAGCTTGTGTTAATGGGCATCTTTCCCCTAACTACATCTTGCATACCATTCATAGATTTAAAGGCCAGAAGGGGCAAATAGATCATCAGGTCTGACCTCAGGTATAAAACATGCTACAGAATTTCACCTAGTTACTTCTGTATTGACTCCAGTAAATTGTTTGACTAAGGCGTGTCTTCCAGAAAAACCCAAGACAAAAGAAGGACAAAAAAATCCGGAGCTATTAGGCTAGAGGATCCCTACAAGCTTTATGGGCACAGCACTGCACAAATGATGCTCATCACCTAGCTGGTTAAGGTATGATATGCAATTATAACAGCAGGAGTTGAAGAATTTGAGCATACTCCAGTTAGAATCTTAGTAATTGTTTGCAAGGTGTTCTGTATTCTGGATAAATGAAAGCATAGTCTTTCCATAATTTTGGATTATTACGCTGTGATGGTATCATAATTAATGTTACATTTTCTAGCAGAAGATCATTTATCTAATTTCCTCAAGATTGTCTCATAAGAAATTGGCTCTAGTAACTAGAAATATAAAATTCACCTGGAGAGGCTCTGAGGTACAACTACACCCAGGGCTGGATTACCCAATAGGCAGACTAAGCACGTGCTTAGGGCACCAGCAAAGCAGAGGGCACCAACAAAATGAGATTTTTTTTAAACACTTGATATTTGAAGTAGTCATCATGGGAAAAATCAGAACTTTGTTAGACTTCTTTACACTCCACTACACACTCTTCCCCCGTTTTTCTGTTCTCTTTTTATTACTTATCCCCACCTAAACTGGGGGGGGGGGCATCCTACTAACGTAGATCAAAATAATGCGAGGAAATCAGATCCTGTCATGTATTGCAATAAATTTGTTTTATTATTGATATATTCTTCTGAGTTATAGGTACTTATATTGTCTTGGATAAGTATGATACTTGATGAACTCATTGGTCTAATGAGTGACAAAGTTCATTCAGCGTATTGTGGATGAAATAAGTACTGCTGGGTACTTCAGTTTATCTGTTGACTTGTCATAAATATAAAGGGAAGGGTAAACCCCTTTAAAATCCCTCCTGGCCAGAGGAAAAATCCTCTCACCTGTAAAGGGTTAAGAAGCTAAAGGTAACCTCGCTGGCACCTGACCAAAATGACCAATGAGGAGACAAGATACTTTCAAAAGCTGGGAGGAGGGAGAAAAACAAAGGGTCTGTGTCTGTCTGTATGATGCTTTTGCCGGGGACAGAACAGGAATGGAGTCTTAGAATTTAGTAAGTAATCTAGCTAGGTATGTGTTAGATTATGATTTCTTTAAATGGCTGAGAAAATAGCTGTGCTGAATAGAATGAATATTCCTGTCTGTGTGTCTTTTTTGTAACTTAAGGTTTTGCCTAGAGGGATTCTCTGTGTTTTGAATCTAATTACCCTGTAAGGTATCTACCATCCTGATTTTACAGAGGTGATTTCTTTACTTCTATTTACTTCTATTTCTATTAAAAGTCTTCTTGTAAGAAAACTGAATGCTTTTTCATTGTTCTCAGATCCAAGGGTTTGGGTCTGTGGTCACCTATGCAAATTGGTGAGGATTTTTACCAAACCTTTCCCAGGAAGTGGGGTGCAAGGGTTGGGAGGATTTTGGGGGAAAGACGTGTCCAAACTACGTTTCCCAGTAAACCCAGTTAGAGTTTGGTGGTGGCAGTGGATATTCCAAGGACAAAGGATAAAATTAATTTGTACCTTGGGGAAGTTTTAACCTAAGCTGGTAAAAGTAAGCTTAGGAGGTTTTCATGAAGGTCCCCACATCTGTATCCTAGAGTTCAGAGTGGGGGAGGAACCTTGACATGACTCTACACCTGATCTTTCACATATTGATCAATTGAGTATTGTACTAAGATATGTGTCTCCCACAGATTGAAAACCAGTTGAACGATTTATAACATTCCTCAATTTGAAAAGCCACACTGGTGAAGAAATGGCAAATCAAGTACTGCATTATCTGTGCCAAGTTTGCAAAATAGATTTCTCAAAGTGCAGAGGTCAATCTTATGACAACGCTGCCAACATGTCAGGGCCTTATCAAGAAATGCAGAAGAAGCTTTTAGAACAGAACAAGTATGCCATATTCATACCATGTGCTGCACACTCTCTCAATCTTGTTGGCTGCAGTGTTGTTGATTGTTGTCCAGTGGCAGTAAGTTTTTTCTCAACAGTCCAGTTACTTTATACATTTTTCTCTGCCTCAACACACTGATGGGCAGTTCTTAAAACATATTTGGACAATGATCGTGTGTTGAAATCTCTTTCTAATACTCGCTGGGGGTACACATGCAATGGCAACAAGTGCAATTCTGGAGTCCTACTCAAAGATTGTGGATGCATTAGAAAGTATAGCTGAAGACCAATCAAAAAAGGGAGAAACTATACGAGAGGCAGAAAACATTGCAAACAAGATGCAAGAACTAGAGTTTGTATTCATGTTGACCAAGTGGAATGAAATTTTACAACACTTTTACCACACAAGTCAAACTCTCCAAAAAAAGAATTGGATTTGAAAAAATGTGCAGACCTCTGTCAATCATTAGCAGACCGCTTACACTCTTTGAGGAATGATTTCGAAAGATTTGAAGACCTATCAAAAGATATCTTGCCTGATACAAACTACAAAGAAGCCCAGTCCCGCAAGCGAATCAGGAAAAAAACAAGCAAATGATAGCAGTGCAACAGAAACAGCATTGAATCCTAGAGACAAATTTCGCGTATCTACTTACTACGCAAAAATTGATACACTTGAAGCTCATATAAAGAGGAGAGGCGAAGTGTATAAAGAAGTATCAAGTAGATTTTCTTTTCTAAATGATATGGACTTATCTGACGAACAATATTCACAAGGTTCCCAAAAGCTAGTAGACTCATACCCTGTTGTCTTGAACATGAATCTCTGTGAAGTTCGGCAGTTCCACTGTTACATGCGCGCGAAGTTTAATGAAACAGGAAAAATGAAATTCAGTCACATTGATCTTCATGACACAATATTGAAAGACGGAATACAATGTGTATTTCCAAACATAGAGATCGCACTACGTATTTTTCTAACACTGATGATTACTAACTGCTCCACAGAATGCTCTTTTTCTCAGCTGAAAAGAATAAAAAACCCTCAGAGAACAACGTGTCAGGACAGACTTGATTCACTTTCCCTATTGTGTATGGAAGCGGACATGCTTCGTCGAGTCAGCTTCAATTAACTTATACAGAAGTTTGCCATCAGAAAATCTAGAAAGAAGCTATTTTAATTTCAGCATACATGTAAGTTTTGTGTCATTTCGAAAAATAAGATTTCATTTTATGGGATAGTATTGTTTTTATTTTGGATTACATATTGGGGGGGCACCATAATTTTTTCAGTGCTTAGGGCCTCTAAAGGTCTTAATCCGGCCTGTCTACACCGTAGCTTGGACTGTGCTTCTCAGCTCAGACATGTTATCTCTGCTTGCCTTGAGCCAGCATCCTAAAAATAGTAGTGTAGACAGGGGAGCAGTTTGGGCTAGATAACTGTACATACCTGCCTTGAACCCCTGGGTATGTGCTACTGCCCAGGCTACCCCCAGCTCTGCTGCTATTTTTAGTTTACTCCCTTGAGTAGAGCTAGTGTGTGTCTATCTGCCCAACATAGGAAGTATGCTTCCAGCTGCAGCAAGAACGTACCGGAGTTTGTAGACCAAAACCACTGCGCTTAAAACAACTTTAATTTTCACTTTAATAAAAATGTGTTGTTTCAAATCATACTTTTAACTAATGAAATTACATCTATTAGGGAAAGGCTTGTTAGGTCATCGAATGCATCCTTCTGCAAGTGCAAGATTGTCTTTATAATATATTCAGCATCTGTGCTCCATACAAGGATTTACATGTAGACATCACATATTTGGAGGTCAGATCCATGTAATAATTTGCAGAGCCATCCAGTAAATGTATCTTCCAGGAGAAGCTAAGCACTTCTCAGGATCCCACCCTAAATCATTGTTTCTTGTTTTCCAAACAAAATGAAAAGCCCCTAAAAATATGAAAGAATTAAACTGTACAATAATAAAGGGCAAATTAATGAAGATATTTCTTGTCCTATTTCCATGACATATTGTGTAATAATTCTATACCGTGACCCTCAAGACCTGCTGTGATGGTTAAGTGACTCTTCCCATAGCAGAGGTGACAGCAGGATGGTATAGTTCATGATTCAGTTACACACATGCATACTTTTATTAATTTTAAGTATGATGAAATTTTAGAAGGGTTGCTGCAAGCACTCGTGAAACTTGATATCAAGATTACAGGTTAAATAAAAAATGCACAAAATGTATTAGTTAGAGCTGATAGATTTGAAAGAAAAAAAATCTGTGGTTTGATGGAATATAGTGTTTGAAAAAACTATACTCTTTTTTACAAAAAGTTTCTGCTTTCTGTAGAAAATTTCATTAAAAAAAATTGAAATATTTTGGTTGAAACTAAACCTTTTTTGGCTGCAAATGGGAATTATAATGTTTCATGGGTGTTGTAGTTTGCGCTTCCTGTAGGGGAGTCAGTGATGCATTATGGGTGATGTAGTTCAACTGAGGATCCTGGCCCACAAAGAACAGGGACACAAAGAGCCTGTTGTGATCATTAATCTCATCGCCTGCCTAACACAGGCCATAGAACTTCCCCAGAATAATTTCCATTTGAACTCGAGCATATCTAGTTTGGATATCATTTACATAACATGCTTCTGTTCTAACTGGAAAGATTGGCACTCATGCCCAGCAGTAGTAGGCATAACTTGGCATAGAACATTTTAAAAGATAAAAACTAAAATAGTTCATACTTTCCCGAATAAGTATTGACTAACACATTAGCTTAAATTTAAGAATATAATACCAATTTAGTAAAACACTTAAGTACTGAAGGAACAAATATGGACACTGTGTAGAATCAAGCATGTGGGTTTATTACGTACAGCGCTGATGGAGTGTCACCTCGCTTATTAGGCTCAGAGACACTGCCAAACAATTGATTACAATGGATTATATGGATTTTCCATGGGCGGAGGGAAATGATGGGGTAGGCAGTCCCAAACCCCTGGATAGTTCTAGCAGCAAGACAAGATAAGCACAGTAGCCAATGGTCAAAAGGTTACATAATGTCTCCGCCCATGGTTTCAGGTTAACACATGACACTTAATTAGTACACAGGTGTTTTCCATTAAACAATATATAAAGTGTGTTAGTATAAAATATATATATGTTGAATTCTGATTTGGGATCCATAGATAATGAAGTAGCTCCCTTGATTGTCCAACAGATACACACCTAGGAGTTAAAGCAAAAGGACAAATGAAAAGTATATAGCAATAAAGGTTGTCTTTTAATTATTCATTTGCGTTTTTAAGGCAGGAACTGACAATGGCTTGGAGGAGAGGTGCACATCTGTGAGAGGTGGGATATCATATCTCATACTGATATGTTTGAACCTCTTCCATAAACTCAAGGCTGGTGTGTAGGAAGGCACCTCTTCTACAGAAGAAACAGGGCCCCTTTCATTCCTATGATCTGTTCGCAACTTTGAGATAAAGCCCCCAGTTATTATTTCCACCTGGCTTCTTGCTGACCAAGCTTATTTTAACAAAAAGCAAGGTTGTCCTCTGTTTGTTCTGCTTCTTAGCTAATATTGTTCACTATTTGCTAGGCCTCTGTCTTCTTGACCAAACTCTGGATTTTGGGCCTGTAAAAAGAGCTGACACAGTCTATATATCAGGTTGTAACATAAACAGCATATGGATTTTAGCCCTTCAAGTACAATCTCCAAAGTAGTAGAAATAACACAAATTAGCACTGTAAATAGACTAAATAATGGCCTTAGCTGTGTCCTTGGAAGAGCAGGTCAAATAACTGAGAATGAATATTTATTTTCTGGAATTTTGCCTTATTTTGTATTCATGAGTTGGCCATGAAGTGATTGTGATTTTCTCAAATGTATTTGATATTCAGAATTGTTTGCTGAATAACTTCTGTGACTCATTCCTGATCTGCAAATTGTTTGTGAATAGTGAGTTGCAAGTATCCAGTGTTTGAAATTACAGCTGTTTAGATTGTACATTGGGGAAGTTTCTGTTTCCCAACTGGATGAGGTAGAACACCAAATACGAGGATTGCTGAAAAATCATTTCTGCTAGTAAACTTGAATATTCATAGAATGTGAAGGCCAAAGGGGGCAATCATAGTCAGTTCCCCCAGTACTTCCAACACACACCATATTGGATAGCTGCTTAACAATGAAATTCTGCTTACGTAAAGGCTCTTATGTAAATTAAGTTCTCATGGGATAAGAGGGAACAAAGGGTAGGAATAAATGGTAAATTTTCAGAATGGACGGGGTAACTAGTGGTGTTCCCCAAGGGTCAGTCCTAGGACCAATCCTATTCAACTTATTCATAAATGATCTGGAGAAAGGGGTAAACAGTGAGGTGGCAAAGTTTGCAGATGATACTAAACTGCTCAAGATAGTTAAGACCAAAGCAGACTGTGAAGAACTTCAAAAAGATCTCTCAAAACTAAGTGATTGGGCAACGAAATGGCAAATGAAATTTAATGTGGATAAATGTAAAGTAATGCACATTGGAAAAAATAACCCCAACTATACATACAATATGATGGTGGCTAATTTAGCTGCAACTAATCAGGAGAAAGATCTTGGAGTCATCGTGGATAGTTCTCTGAAGACGTCCATGCAGTGTGCAGCGGCCGTCAAAAAAGCAAACGGGATGTTAGGAATCATTAAAAAAGCGATAGAGAATAAGACAGAGAATATCTTATTGCCCTTATATAAATCCATGGTACGCCCACATCTTGAATACTGCGTACAGATGTGGTCCCCTCATCTCAAAAAAGATATACTGGCATTAGAAAAGGTTCAGAAAAGGGCAACTAAAATGATTAGGGGTTTGCAACAGATCCCATATGAAGAGAGATTAAAGAGGCTAGGACTTTTCAGCTTGGAAAAGAGGAGACTAAGGGGAGGTATGATAGAGATATATAAAATCATGAGTGGTGTGGAGAAAGTGAATAAGGAAAAGTTATTTACTTGTTCCCATAATATAAGAATGAAGGGCTACCAAATGAAATTAATGGGCAGCAGGTTTAAAACAAATAAAAGGAAGTTCTTCTTCACTCAGTGCACAGTCAACCTGTGGAACTCCTTGCCTGAGGAGGTTGTGAAGGCTAGGGCTATAACAGAGTTTAAAAGAGAACTGGATAAATTGATGGAGGTTAAGTCCATTAATGGCTATTAGCCAGGATGGGTAAGGAATGGTGTCCCTAGCCTCTGTTTGTCAGAGGGTGGAGATGGATGGCAGGAGAGAGATCACTTGATCATTACTGATCATCCAGGATACTGGGCAGGATGGACCTTTGGTCTGACCCAGTATGGCCATTCTTATGGTGTGGTGTTTTGATTCTTGCTTATTGTATGTATCAAGTATTTGAAAATTCCTACTATTGTCTGTGAAAATGAGAAAAGGGGAAACATACATTTCTAACTTCTTGCTTAGCAGATTGGTTCTTTAATATGTTATAATTTAAGAAGTCTCAAAATATATTTCTTTAACATCAAAGGCATAAATGCTTTTCAGAGTAGCAGCCGTGTTAGTCTGTATCTGTAAAAAGAAGAGGAGTACTTGTGGCACCTTAGAGACTAACAAATTTATTTGAGCATAAGCTTTCGTGAGGTACAGCTCACTTCATCGGTTGCATACAGTGGAAAATATAGTGGAGAGATTTTATATACACAGAGAACATGAAACAATGGGTGTTACCATACATACTCTAACAAGAGTGATCAGGAAAGGTGAGCTATTACCAGCAGGAGAGTGGGGGTGGGGGTGGGGGGGGAATCTTTTGTAGTGATAATCAAGGTGGGCCATTTTCAGCACTTTACAAGAACAGTAGGAGGGGAAATAAACAAGGGGAAATCATTTTACTTTGTGTAATCACCCATCCACTCCCAGTCTTTATTCAAGCCTAAGTTAATTGTATCCAGTTTGCAAATTAATTCCAATTCAGCAGTCTCTCGTTGGAGTCTGGTGGCTGAACTTTGTGACTTTGTCCTCACCCATAACTATTTCACATTTGGGGACAATGTACACCACTTCCTGGACACTACGGTGCTAATAAGTGATGGTCACATAAACACCACCCTATACCGGAAACCTACTGACTGCTATACTTACCTACATGCCTCCAGCTTTCATCCAGACTACACCACACGATCCATTGTCTACAGCCAAGCTCTACGATACAACCGCATTTGCTCCAACCCCTCAGACAGAGACAAACACCTACAAGATCTCTATCAAGCGTTCTTACAACTACAGTACCCACCTGCTGAAGTGAAGAAACAGATTGATAGAGCCAGAAGAGTACCCAGAAGTTACCTACTACAGGACAGGCCTAACAAAGAAAATAACAGAATGCCACTAGCTGTCACCTTCAGCCCCCAACTAAAACCTCTCCAATGCATCATCAAGGATCTACAACCTATCCTGAAGGACGACCCATCACTCTCACAGATCTTGGGAGACAGGCCAGTCTTTGCTTACAGACAGCCCCCCAACCTGAAGCAAATACTCACCAGCAACCACACACCACACAACAAAAACACTAACCCAGGAACCTATCCTTGCAACAAAGCCCGATGCCAACTCTGTCCACATATCTATTCAGGGGATACCATCATAGGGCCTAATCACATCAGCCACACTATCAGAGGCTCGTTCACCTGCACATCCACCAATGTGATATATGCCACCATGTGCCAGCAATGCCCCTCTGTCATGTACATTGGCCAAACTGGACAGTCTCTACGTAAAAGAATAAATGGACGCAAATCAGACATCAAGAATTATAACATTCAAAAACCAGTCAGAGAACATTTCAATCTCTTTGGTCACTCGATTACAGACCTAAAAGTGGCAATTCTTCAACAACAGACTCCAATGAGAGACTGCTGAATTGGAATTAATTTGCAAACTGGATACAATTAACTTAGTCTTGAATAAAGACTGGGAGTGGATGTGTCATTACACAAAATAAAACTATTTCCCTTTGTTTATTTCCCCTCCTACAGTTCCTGTAAATTGCTGGAAATGGCTCACCTTGATTATCACTACAAAAGGTTCCCCCCGCCCCTGGCTCTCCTGCTGGTCATATCTCACTTTTCCTGATCACTCTTGTTAAAGTCTGTATGGTAACACCCATTGTTTCATTTTCTCTGTGTATATAAAATCTCCTCACTATATTTTCCATTGTATGCATCCGATGAAGTGAGCTGTAGCTTACAAAAGCTTATGCTCTAATAAATTTGTTAGTCTCTAAGCTGCCACAAGTATTCCTTTTCTTTTCATAAATGCTTTTGATGTTAAATACTCCCACATTTATAGTCTGGTGGATTCACCATACAATGAAGAGTTTTAAAGGAGATGGAATATACATTGTGGTTCTTATTTAAACGATTTTTTAAAAAGTTTTCACACTAATAGCAGTGAAAGAAGTTGTAAAATGTCATTATTAGGATAAATGTAATTGGTTAGTACATAGGCATCACATCAAGGTGTAATCACACCTATATATTCTATGATCTCTAAGTTGTAGCCTCTCACATTTTGAGCAGGTGGTTTATGCATATTGAGGGGCAGATTGTAGCACACTTGATCTCTTGTTTTTAAGTATAGCCAGTAGAGTGGTGTAGGAGTTAGAATTTCCCTCCTGCAGAAAACTTTGCATGTGCCAAAAAAAGTTGGTTCCAAATCTGTACAAAATGTTGGATATATGTGAAACTTTCCACAGGAGGGATTTTTAAAAAAATGGAATTCTTAGACAATTCTTATAAATGGAATTCTTAGAAAATTTCTTGTCACGCTTCTCTGGGCCCTTTGCAGCCCACCAGATGAGCTTCTTGAGGAGCTGGGAGTCTGGAATCTCTCGGGGCTGATGCCTGGTTTCCATCTGTTTCCATCAGAAGAAAATGAAAATGTTCCCATGGAACATTTGACTTCAGTGAATCATTTTCCTATGGATAAATGTTCTGTCTGAAGATTTCTGATTGACTTTAATGGCCATTAAATGCCAGTAGGCTTCCTTAGTGTTTCAGAGCCGCTGAAAAAAGATGGAGAACCTAGTTGTCTGATTCAAGCTGACACACAGGACCAAATTCAGAGGTGAGTCTAATGTATTGCCATCACTGGAGCTTTTTGCCTCATTGTAGCTGTATTGATGTAGATACACCAGTGCAGGTATGCTATACTGCTGTTACCCAGAGTTTTCAGAACCCAAGCAGTGGTAACTTCACTGTTTCACTCCAGATGGTGCCAGGAATAAATCAATGGGAACACAGCACTTCCAGCTGATAAAAAATTGATACAAGTAAGTGTGCTTTTATCTAGAGCTGCAATTTATTTGATTTAAGCACACACAGACATAAGCAATAGGTTTAGAACATTCCAAATCATTACCTAGAATTTGAGATGGTATTGAGTAATTGACAGCAGATCAGCCATGACTGGTCAATTCCTTGCCAGGGAGCATGGTGTCAGGAAAAAGTCTCTCGGGATAGCTTCAGAGAGCTGCTCCAAAGTACGCTCTATTATCTAGTCTTTTTATAACTAACTTTTACAAAACACATAGCTCACAGTGACCCGTTCTAGGTCATCACCTCTCCTAACTTCAAGAACAAACAGTCCTAACAAAGATCAACAAACAGTCTTAACAGTCTTAGTCATAATGAGCTTCTATATCAAAGAAGCCCAAATTCAAGATCTTCATCCACTTATTTTCTTTCAGTCTCAATTTAACTCTTTTCTCCTCTGCTCCCATTCTGATTAGCAGAAACTGCAAACCTGCATCTAGTTTTGACCTTGCCTCCAGAAGCCCTGCTTATTCAAATTAACACTTAACTATGTGGTGGCTGATTCCTGGTGGCTGAATGCACACAATAGGGTTGCAATTAGCTTGATCAAAATCTGGGGTACACAGATCCCCTCCAATCTGTGGCAACACTGGTATAAAAATGGCTTGCAATGGTACCCATCTTATTGCCTTAACTTGGAATATAAATATGCTTGACATTTTTAATATTGGATATTTCTGTGGTAACTATAAAGTTTCTGCATTGCTTCTATTTTCTCTTCAGCAGATGCTCACTTCTCTAAGCTACTGATTCTCAAAAGCAAAATATTAACATATTTCTGTATTAGAAAAAATTTATTTTAGGCAGAGCTTTTTCACATTTAATGTGGACAGCTTGAAAAATTCAAATTTAGAGTAAAAATATATTAACAAAGAAAATCAGTTCCATGGCATTGTGGGCTATTGCACTGGCCTTTCAGCTTCAGAGATCTGGATTCCATATTAGCTTACAAAAAATTGTAAGAAAGACAAATGATTAAAAAGCTGACATATGTTGCTTTCTTTCCTTCAGTATTAGGTGATGCATCTGATTATTACTGAAGGAATAGATACTGTGTGTATATTGATCTCCATTTCCAGTGATTAGCAAAGATGGATCCAGTAATTCACAAACATTGCCTGTGAAAATAAAGGCTTCAGCTTTTCTATGAACAGTAAATTGAATTATTATTGCTCATATTCCATATTACTTGATTAGAACTTCATTTATACTACATGATCCAACAGTCCAGAGGTGTTTTGCCTGAATAAAAACTGTAATAGGGCATTTTAATTAATTCAAATAGGTATTTCATTGAAAGAATTACTTCTTACTTCTCAGTTGGTCTCAAATGCTTCTTGGTGATGACAAAAAGCAATAAAATGAACATGGGGCAGATCTGACATGTTAAAGTCTCCCACAAATGATTTTTGAACATCCAGTGAAAAGTAAGGAACAAGCATTGCCCTGAAACTGTACTATATACACAGATGTAGGACAAAGATGATATGGTTGTAAAAGACTCCCTGAAAGTGTTTTTTGTAGGAATGAACATATTTTCAATAGGATTAATGTAAAATAGATGCAATTTAACAGAAATGCATCACAAAAGTTCATTCCTTTGGCTTACTGTCCGCGAATTCCAATTGCCAGCAGCAATGCAAACACCTCCATCAGAGTTTGGGACCCTAACCAACTATCAACAATGATGGCCTTGATTCAAGGGTAAAATACTGACCCTATTGAAATCCAAGGAAGTTATGCCATTAACTTCATTGGCACCAGAATTTCACGCAGGGTTTCTTTCTCACATCCTCTTCCTTCACTTGTCCATTTGCTTCCATTTATTTTGATGGCCATCTGACTACTTCCTTTATGTAAGAGGAAAATCTTATAAACAGAAAGGTATTTAGGCTTCCAGCCTCTGAAAGCTACATTTGTTAAAAATGGGGTCTCAATTTAACTTCTACTTTTGCACCTGCAATGAAAATCAAGGGAAGAGCTTATGGGAACAATCACAAGTTTAAATGATAGCACTGTAAACAGTGCTTGCAAATCAGGTGGTTAGTTATCAAAGGTGAGATTTCTCAAACCTGCATATGGGATATAAATGCCAAATTACCAATAAAATTAATGGAAAAGGGATTTAGACATCCAATACATGGTTTTGAAACTCTCTTCTGTGAATGTTCTTGTTTACACATACAATTTTGCATCCACAGCATATTGTAGATGCAAAATTACAAAACCATTTAAAAATAGCTCCAGCTGTAAACTTTGTTCTCATGTCCACCAGTCCTCATTAATGTGGATCTTCTCTCTCAGGTTGTAGATGTAGGCAACACTGGCCTCTTGCTAGCTGTTCAGTACAAAGCCATAGCCCCTGAAGAGAGCCTTCCAGAATTGCCTGCCTTCATGGCAGAAGAAACAGGCAGTCTTCAGATTAATATGTCTCCTGATTCCTTATGCTGGTCTAAAATAGGATCCCTGAAAATATTTTTTTCTCCCGTCAAAAAAGTTCAATGAAAATTTCAAAAAATAAAAACTAAAAATTGTAATGGAAAATGGAGCTTATCAAAAATTCAAAAGCTGAAATCATTAAGCCAAATACCAAAATGATTTGGTTGTGAAATATTACTGTGGTGCCTTATAGGAGTTGCAGTTTTGATGTGTCATGCTCCCAGTCTCCTCTATAGGTTGGGATTGCTGGTTTGTCCATATGTGGTGCATCATGGCTGTTGCATGGTCATGGTGCAACATGGGACATGAAGTCTGGCTGGGGAGCCTGACTCAGAGGAGAATGGAAGTATGTGGCACCCAAACTACAACTCCTATGAGGCACTACAGTGGCATTTTAGAATAAAAATATTTGTTTTCAGAGGAAAAAAACTAAACTTTTGGGGGTTTGGGAAGTTCAGTTTTTTTATGGAAAAAGCCTGGGATATAGAAATGGCTGTGGGGTTGTCAATTGCTATAGAAAAGGGAGGATAGGAAAATAGAAGATGTGGGAATCACTCATTTACAGGTGATAGGCAAAACTAGAGATGAAGGATAGAGGAAAAGAAACAATGTTGATTAATGCCCAGAGTAGGACATGGGGCAGCAACAAAATCCATTCCACAACATAATGGCAGGAGTAGGCTCTGTATCCCTAGTGGCCCTTGCCATGGAAGAAAAGAAGTCAAAAGGTCTTAGGATATGTCTACAATGCAGTGTAAGCCTGGGTGCAGAGTCAGGCTGAAACTTAACCTCCTTTTTGTCACACACCCACCCACCCACCCACACACACACGCACACACCCCAGCCCCGACTGGTCTGTGATTCCCTGGGTTGTCCTTATTTCCCTTTTTATAGATTGGCACTATATTTACCCTTTTCCAGTCTTCTGGAATCTCTCCCTTCTTCCATGACTTTTTAAAGATAATTGCTAACGGCTCAGATATCTTCTCTGTCAGCTCCTTGAGTATTTGAGGATGCATTTCATCAGGCCCTGGTGATTTGAAGACATCTAAGTAATTTTTAACTTGTTCTTTCCCTATTTTAGCCTCTTCTGAACCTATCTCATTTTCACTGGTATTCACTATGTTAGACGTCCAATTACCAACCTTCTTGGTGAAAACCAAAACAAAGAAGTCATTAAGCACCTCTGCCATTTCCACATTTTCTGTTATTGTTTCCCCCCCGATTGAGTAATGGGCCTACCCTGTTCTTGGTCTTCCTCTTGCTTCTAAAGTATTTGTAGAATGTTTTCTTGTTACCCTTTATGTCTCTAGCTAGTTTGATCTCTTTTTGTGCCTTGGCCTTTCTAATTTTGTCTCTACATATTTGTGTTGTTTGTTTTAATTCATCCTTTGTAATTTGACCTAGTTTCCACTTTCTGTAGGACTCTTTTTTGATTTTTAGATCATTGAAGATCTCCTAGTTAAGTCAGAATGATCTCTTGCCATACTTCCTATCTTTCCTAACCAGTGGGATAGTTTGCTCTTGTGCCCTTAATAATGTCTCTTTGAAAAACTGCCCAACTGTCTTCAGTTGTTTTTCCCCTTAGATTTGCTTCCCAGGGGATCTTACCTACCAACTCCCTAAGTTTGCTAAAGTCTGCCTTCTTGAAATCCGTTGTCTTTATTTTGCTGTTCTCCCTCCCATGTTCCATAGAATCATGAACTCTACCATTTCATGATCACTTTCACTCACGCTGCCTTCCACTTTCAAATTCTCAACGAGTTCCTTCCTATTTGTCAAAATCAAATCTAGAACAGTCATAGGAACATAAGAATGGCCCTACTGGGTCAAATCAAAGGTACCTCTAGCCCAGTATCCTGTCTTCTGACAGTGGACAGTTCCAGGTGCCCCAGAGGGAATGCACAGAACAGGAAATCATCAAGTGATCCATCCCCTGTCGCTCATTCCCAGCTTCTGGCAAACAGAGGCTAGGGACACCATTCCTGCCCATCCTGACTAATAGCCATTGATGGACCTATCCTCCATGAATTTATCTAGTTCTTTTTTGAACCCTGTTATGGTCTTGGCCTTCACAACATCCTCTGGCAAGGAGTTTCAAAGGTTGACCCTGCTGTTGTATGAAGAAATACTTCCTTTTATTTGTGTTAAACCTGCTGCCTATTAATTTCAGTTGGTGACCCCTAGTTCTCATGTTATGAGAAGTAGTAAACAACACTTCCTTATCTACTTTCTCTACACCAGTCATGATTTCATAGACCTCAATCATATCTCCCCTTAGCCGTCTCTTTTCCAAGCTGAAAAGTCCCAGTCTTATTAGTCTCTCCTTATACGGAAGCCATTCCATACCCCTAATCATTTTTGTTGCCCTTTTCTGAACCTTTTCCAATTCCAATATATCTTTTTTGAGATGGGGTGACCACATCTGCACACAGTATTCAAAATGTGGGCGTACCATGGATTTATATAGAGACAATATGATATTTTATGTCCTATTATCTATTCCTTTCCTAATTATTCCCAGCATTCTGTTTGCTTTTTTGACTGCTGCTGCATATTGAGTGCATGTTTTCAGAGAACTATCCACAATGACTCCAAGATCTCTTTCTTGAGTGGTAACAGCTAATTTAGACCCCATCATTTTATATGTATAGTTGGGATTATGCTTTCCAATGTGCTTTCCAGTCTCTTCCCTTCTGAAATAAAAAAATGTCTCCAATACATTCCAAGGATTTATTGGTAATCTGTGCCCTGCAGTGTTGTTTTCCCAGCAGATGTCTGAGTAGTTGAAGTCCCCATCACCACCAAGTTCTATGCTTTGGATGATTTTGTTAGTTGTTTAAAAAAGACCTCGTCCACCTCTTCTTCCTGGTTAGGTGGTCTGTAGTAGACCCCTACTATGACTTCACCCTTGTTTTTTACACCTTTTATCCTTACCCAGAGACTTGCAACAAGCCTGTCTCCTATTTCCATCTCAACCTCAGTCCAAGTGTATACGTTTTTTTAATACATAAGGCAACACCTCCTCCCTTTTCCCCCTGCCTGTTCTTCCTGAGCAATATGTACCCGTCTATACCAATATTCCAGTCATGCATATTATCTCACCTTCTCTGTGATGCCAATAGTGTCATAGTTGTGTTTATTTACTGGCATTTTGTGTTCTTCCTGCTTATTCCCCATACTTCTCGCATTAGTTTTCAGACATCTAAGATACTGATTTGATTCCCCTCACCCCAGTTCTGTCTTGTCTCTCCTTTATCCCTGCTATAACAGCCCATGAACCCCCCCCCCCCCCCCAAAAAAAAAAATTCCAAACCTTCCAGGTCTCCATGTTCTTGACTTACCTGTGGGCTTTGGTCACCTGACCCCTTCAAACCTAGTTTAAAGCCGTCCTCACTAGGTTAACCAGTCTGTATCCAAATATGCTCTTCCCCTTCCTCGATAGGTGGACCCCATCTCTGCTTAGCAGTCCTTCTTCCTGGAACAGCATCCCATCGTCAAGAAAGTCAAAGCCCTCTTGGCGACATCATCTTCACAGCCAGGCATTCACCTCCAGCATGTATCTGTCTCTGCCTGGGCCCCTACCCTTGACCGAAAGGATTGAAGAGAACACCACGTGCACTCCCAACTCCTTCACCCTTACTCCCAGAGTCTTGTAGTCACTTCTGATCTGCTGAGGGTCATACCTCGCAGTATCATTAGTGCCCACTAGATGAGTAGCATGGGGTAGTAGTGAGAGGGCCGGATGACTACTACCCTCATCGATAGCAGTTCGTACTTCAGTCACTTTTGTAGATCAACCCATACCGTGAATAATCCAGCTCGTCCATTTCATAAGTGGTGATGTGATTCCTAAGTACATTTCATGGCTCTAAAATACCATACCCCTCCCAGCACCCCATCCCTGCCTACAACAAATAAGCCCCATACCAGCCCCTCCCTAAAAGCACATTCATAAAGGCACTATACCCTCTTCCATTGGGCCCTCTTCCACACACAAAGCATCCCTGACTTCTGTTGCCCTGGTGCATCCAGATCTAGCTGTGGTAAGGGCACTTTCTGGCTGAGGGTACCGATTCAGTGGCCCTCGCTGTCGTGGGTCCATTCAGGGGGAAACAGCTCACCTCTGGCTTCACAAAGATCATGAAGAGCACAGCAAATCACAGTAATGTGGACAGCATTGATGACACTGGAATCCAAATGGGTCTGTAAACATCTCCAGCGGGATTTCAGTCTACCAAAAGCCCATTCAACAACCATTCTACACCTGCTGAGCGTGTAATTAAACCTTCTTTTGCCAGGGCCTCTGAAATCAGGATACAGTTTCATAAGCCAAGGGAAAAGTGGCTATGTAGGTCACCCAGAATAATGGTGGGGACACTAATACCACTTATGTCAATGTCATTTGGTGGGACTAGTGTCCCAGCATGACCATGAATGTAGCCTCGTGATCAGCAAAAGCTCTGGTGTCATAAACTTTCCCAGTGAATCTATTCTGACGTTCATAAATTGCCTTCTATAGTCCATGAGGGCCTGCATAACAATGGGGAACAATTGTAGTTTTATGTACTCGTATGCTCTTTGAGGAGGGCAAACTATGGACACGTGAGTACCATCAATGGCCCCAGCACCGTTTGGAAACCCCATTCTCTCAAAGCCAGCAGTTACTTCAGGAATTGCATTTATGCCCACCACTTTGGGGTAAACCACATTCCCAATAGCATCAGAAACCTCTGCCACCACTTTACCCACAGTCATCCTGCTTCTGAACCACCAAGGGTGGCCTCATCCATGTGTCTTTATGCTGCAGGATTGGGGTAAACTGCTCACAAAGTTCCAAAAATGTAGCTTTCTTCATGTGAAAGTTCTGCACCCACTGCTGGTCATCCCAGTCTGCATAATGTGATCCCACCCGTCTGTGTTCAGGGCCCTGCACCTGATGTGCCAGTCTACACAGGGGGCATCAGCAGCTATACCAAGTGTAATGTGCAGTATCAGCCACTTCAAGTCTGCCATGCCTGGGTACACCTCTTCCTCTGCAGCCTCCTCCATCATAAGTTCTGTCATCCACCTTTGGTGGATCAGAAAATGCTGCCGAAATGTCCACCAGCATCTCATGGAAGCTCTGACAGTTTCCGTGACCCACGAGTGAAAGCGCAAGCAAGAGACGTACTTTAAAAAAAAAAAAAGTTTCCTCCGTGTTTCTGGCTCTGGTAGCTGGGAGCACGCTGACCAAAATGCCTGCTCAGCAGGATGTGTTGGTGGGCTGTTCACACCTCATGTAACGTACAGGGTGGACAGTCAAGTTTTCCCACAGTGCACCACGGTCAAAGGGCTAGAACGGTCACATTTCAGTAGGGTGCTAGGAAGCCTGGGATATGGTTGGTTTGACTCCGGTCTGCGTACTATGAGACCCCCAGGTGTGAGCCTGGGTTAGAAAATTCTTAACCTAGGGTTAACAATCAGTGTAGATGCTCAAGTCCTGGGTTCTCTAACCCAGGGTCAACTGACTCAAGTCCTGCTAACCCTGGGCTTACATTGCACTGTAGACATACCTGTTGTGAACTACAACAGAGCTGGCGTTGATACTATTCAGAGGATGCACACCCTCTGTGCCGGTTCTGAAAATCCTGCTATCCTGCTGCAGGAAAATTGCACAGATTCCTCTACAACAGTGTCCTCTGCATCCTCCAAGGAAAAATCAGGATTTTCTCTTTGTAGAGACTTCTAGCAATGAATCTTTCCCCAAGTTCTATTTAGAGGGTCCTCCCCAGCAATGCTTTTATTGCAAATGTGTTTCTGGAGGTTAATTACATTATAGTAATAAATCTAAGGATACATACTGTGCGCTCACTCTCTCATTACTGGAAATAAAAAGAATGATTTCTGAGGAGTTGGGCTGAAAGCTTTTATAATCATTTATCTGATGAGAGCAATCAGTGATAGAACTAACAGTTTGCTCTTTAACCCTCATATCTGAGGCTCATTAGATTACCCTGCATCACATGTCTCAAACATCTGAGCTGGCCTAATGAGACTAACTGTGCCATAAAGTGAAACAAAAAAAAGTCTTACATTTGAAGTAGATTTAACCCCCTCCCCTCACTTTTGGAAAAAAATTGAATGCTGATTTGACTAAGCGAATTAAAATGAATAAAGTAGAAGTTAAAGGAGGTTTGAAGGAACGTTCACTAGCGGCAAAATAAGACTTGTGTGACCTCCAGTTCTTTTGATTGTATTGATTCAAATGAAATGCAACTAATATTTGAATCATATCAATGTGCCGTTTATTCATTGCTACTGAAACAAATGTAATCCATATCTTTACAGGTCCGAAAGGTTTTGCTGTGCATTGCTGTAGATGTATAGGAATGAATATGGCATTGAGCACTGCCTCTATTAAGTAGGGTTAGCCAATTGTTATTGCTAACTTTTGAAATAATGAACACATACCTATTAATCTTATAAAATTAAGACACAGATTCTTGTCATAATTCCATAAACAGCTGTCTTTGTTGTTCCTGTAACTTTAGGTAACAGCTGGTTACTTCTGCTTGCTATTCGCTTGACATCCTTTGTACTTTTCTTGGGGGATGTGTTGTCATAACTTAAGTAGGCTGGTTTCTGAAGCTAAGACATTTACAGGCCATGTCTGGCTAACTCCTTAATGACATACTCACCTTGACAAACAAGCTCATTGAATTCTTTGGCGTTTCCCCTGCAGAGTAGATATAAGATCAGGATGTTCCCTGAAGACAGCTTTGTTTAATGTCAAGTTCTTTTTATCAATCAGTCTTCATTCATGAATTAATCAAGGAGCACATCCTTGAAGTTCTTACTTTCACCAAGACATGGCTTGGTAATTCAGACTCAGACATTTAGGTATTGTCTCCAACTGATGCATGTCTATAACTCATTAATACTAATGAAAATATTAGAGCATAGTTTCCACAAGGTTAAGTAGAACAGGTAAAAGCTGAATACAATATTTCCTTCAAATGTAGCCCATTATAGGGAAGGAGCTTTTGGCACCAGAACTCTTGAATCCTTGCTGCTTAAACTTCTTACCTGCCTGAATGAACTATTGGAATGTCTTCCAAGTACTGTACTCAATCATATATATTATGATAACACCGAAGTCATTGTGTTAGTCATGCAAATATATAAGTGGAAATGGTCACAGTCCTAAAGTGAGTGGAGGGGAAGCTTCATATGGTCTCTCCTAAGGCACGCTGCAGAGGAAAGGATGTCTAGTTTTGAGTGCTCAGAAAACAAGAATAACTTTAAGGGTGCTTGTTCTTTGAAAAATCTGCCCACAGTACTGGGCCTCCAAACTCACACAGCTCTCAACTCAGCTAATAGGATTTTCAAACCCCACTGTTATATAATGGGCCAATTGCTCGGATGTGTACAAATGCAGAATAAGATAATTCCTGTCCTAAAGAGCTTACAATCTAAATAGACAAGACAGGAAAGAAAGGGATACAACATACAAGCAAACAGATGGTTTGCAAATGTCATGTTAGTGCTTTGATTTTTTTATTTAAGTCCTGTGGATAGGATTTAGTGAGGAAGGGATTAACTAGAATAAAAGACAAGGAATGGGAGAAGAAACACTGAAGGGAAAGGCTGAGGAGCCAAGGGCAGAAAGCTAGTATGGAGGATGAGTAGTGAGAGTCTAGGGTGGGTGGAGAGGAGAATGTTGAAACAAATAGCCAGTCAGCTCAGAGGAGGGAATGAACAGAATGAAAAACTATAGAAAGCAGCCTGATGACATTCTGATGATATGGTTTCCAGGTAATGCTCTTCTTCCTCTTTCTAAATTCACAAATCCTCCACTTAGAGCTAAGATCAGCCAAGACACATCTGCAATCCTTCCATAGAGCATCCGTGGACAATACAACCTTACCAGCACCTGAACTGGTAGTAAAACCTTAAGTGGCAGGTGGGTAGAAAGGGTGATATTAAAGTATCATTTCACATGTGTTCCTGTCTATGGGGTAAGTGATGGTCTATGAACATAACAGAAAATGAATTAGCCTCCTGACAGCACCTTCACCCAACCCCCATTTCCCCTTTGGTAAGGGAGACAAGGCAGGCTTTGCAGGGAGTAGGGTTGCCAACCCTTCAGGATTGCCCTGAAGTCTCCAGGAATTAAAGATTAATCTTTAATTAAAGATTATGTCATTTGATAAAACCTCCAGGAATATGTCCAGACAAAGCTGGCAACCCTAGCAGAGAGCCCTGAAGGGTAACAAACTCAGGTTAAATGTTCCCAGTGGAAAGTTGCAGAAGCATGGAGTCCCATTTAGTTAACCACTAGAGGCTTATCTGTAACAAAACATTACAATTTATTTCAATCTTAATTAAATGGTTATAATTTGTTGTGAGTTTGACCATATAATTACAGGATACACATAATGATATACATGGTGTATATTTACGTATTGGGCACAGAAGTTCTGAGAATTAAAATACTGACCATAAATGCAAAAACAACAACAACCCAGATTTGCTATTTTGGCACACATTCCTCTGATCTTTTGTGTGAGAAAAATTATGAAAAGCAATTTCTTGAATAACTTTTCTGGCATAAAACCCTTTTATATCTTATGTAAATGATTTCCTTTGTATCATCCATGTAAGCTATTCCTAATGACATAATAGGAGGAAGAGGGGAGTAGGGAGAGACAACCAAGAAGTTTTTTCCATTTATCTAAATATGGGAAAAATCAACAATCCCGACTCAAATAAGAACAATTTGAAAAAGTAGTAATTTATGTAAGAGTTATATATAAAATCTTAATTGCATCTTAATTTTTCTACTCACATAACACAAATTCATCACCTTCATTAATAACAACAACAAAGGATGAATAACATTTGTATTAAAAGAAAGAGTTGGAGGAAAATTCAGTGAATGCAATAGTCTTCAAAATGTGATGCTAAGCCACAAATCAGATCTTTTTCCTGTGCTATAAAGACTTGATCCAAAGCCCATTCGGTTTAGACAGACCCACCTCGAAAAGGTGCAGAAGACCAGATTCATTGGTCATCAATCGAAAAAAGATTCATTAAAAGGGGAAAAAAACATATTCTATTGTAATTGCAATACATTAAGGGAGAGATTTGCAACCATATTGGCCTACTTCTGCTCCCACTGAAATCAATGGTAAGGCTCCATTTGATTTCAGTGGTTGCAGAGTTAGGATGACACAAAGTGCTTTTAAAAATCCAGTCCGAAAAATACATGCCACACCTTACTTTGTGCACCCTAATTTCACATTTAGATATAGGAGGTTGTATGTAATGGGGTCCCACAGTGGTTTGTACAAGGTTCAGTACTACTGAATATTTTCATTAATGACTTGGACAATGGAACAGAGAGTATGTTTAGAAAATTTGCAGATGATGCCAAGCTGGGAGGGGTTGAAAGCACTTTGGAGGACAGGATTAGAATTCAAAAGGACTTTGATAAATTGGAGAATTGGTCTGAAATCAACAAGACTAAAGTCAGTAAAGAGAAATGCAGAGTTCTACATTTAGGAAGAAAAAAATCAAATGCAAAAAACTAAAGGGGAATAACTGACTAAGCAGCAGTATTGCTGGAAAGAATCTGTGAGTTATAGTGGATCACAAATTGAATACGAGCCAACAGTGTGATGCATTTGCAGGAAAGGCTAATATTTTAGGGTGTTGTCACAGGGTTCTCTACTCACTGATAGGATGCCTCCTCTTGACTGTGTCTGCGGAACAGCTCTGCCCTGTCTGATGCCCACTTCCGTATCTTGCTGATGCGGTGGCCCCCTCACATTCCAGGTCTTGCTGGGCTTCCTATTCTTGGCTTTGAGTGCTTCCTCTTTGTGGCCTGGCCCTTTGGACAGGTCATTATAATTTTCCCCATCTGAATTATCAAAGTCCCACTGGAGAAACTGTCTCAGGCAGTCTTCTAATCCTCTGCCCTGACTGTGCCACTTTCCCAGTAGCTGGTAGGGGAACTACGGCTCACCCCTTAAACTGGGTTCCAAGACACTGAGGCTGTGTATACACTACACTTACGTTGGTATAAGGTATATTGCTCAGGGGTCTGAATAAGCCACCCCCCACAAGCAACATAAGTTACACTGAGCTAAGCGCTGGTGTGGACAGCGGCGTGGAGAGCTTCTCCCACTGACATAGCTACTGCCGCTCATGGGGTTGGAGTAATTAAGTCAATGGGAGAGCTTAGAGCGTTTGCACTAGCAGCCCTCCAGCGGTGCAGCAGCCTTGGTGCCGCTGCACCGCTGTAAGCTCTGTAGTGTAGCCATAGCCTGAGCTGGACTCTGGGCAGACATAATGAGTAAATGGGAATCTTGTCCAACGCGAAGTAATATTCACATTCGATTAAGTTATTTAATCTATTTTAGGTAACAATGCTGGATAAAATAGAAAATGCCTTAATTTGATACCTGTGGCACCTTAGAGACTAAGGTGCCACAAGTCCTCCTTTTCTTTTTGCGAATACAGACTAACACGGCTGCTACTCTGAAACCTGTCATTAATTTGATACTGTTGCCTGTAAGGTATTTTAGACATTTGCCTCTATTCTTATATTCCAGTCTTTTCACAAAAGAAGCTTTTTTTAATGATCAAACTCAAGAAAAGGATGTAAGCTAAAAGGATTTCAGAATTGAGACATCACAGCCAGTTACTTTCTATCTTTCATCTAATGCAGGGGTGGGCAAACTTTTTGGCCCAAGGGCCACATCTAGGTGGGGAAATTGCCATGAATGTAGGGCTGGGGCAGGGGTTTGGGGTGTGGGAGGGAATGCGGGGTGTGGGAGGGGGTGCAGAGTGCAGGAGGGGGCTCAGGGCAGGGAGTTGGGGGCTCAGGACATGTGGTTGGGGTGCAGGAGGGTGCGGGGTGTAGCAGGGGGCTCAGGGCAGGGGGTTAGGGGGCTCAGGGCAGGGGGTTGGGGTGCGGGGTGCAGGAGAAGTTCAGAGTGTGGGTTCTGGCTTGGTGCCACTTACCTTGAGCAGCTCTGGGGTGGCAGCGGCATGCAGCGGGGTTAAGGCAGGCTCCCTGCCTGCCCTGGCCCCATGCTGCTACCGGAAGTGGCCGGCACCACATCTCTGGGGGAGGGGAGGCAGAGGGCTCCGCGCACTGCCCTTGCCTGCGGGTTGCTCCCCCGAAGCTCCCATTGGACGCGGTTCCCCATTCCCAGCCAATGGGAGCTGCGGGGGGTGGTGCCTGCAAGCAAGGGCAGCACGCGGAGCCCTCTGCCTCCCCCTCCCTCAGGGGCTGCAGGGATGTGGTGCCGGTCACTTCCGGGAGCGGCACGGGGCCAGGGCAGGCAGGGAGCCTACCTTAGCCCCACTGCGCCACGGGTCTGGCAATCCTGCGGGCTGGATCCAAAGCCCTGATGGGCCTATCCAGTGTGTGGTTTGGGTTTTTTGTTTGTTTTTTTTTCTTTCTGATGGTTGCACTAGATGGATGTAGCATTTAAAAAAAATAAGCGCAGTGCTATAGTGTGCAATTTCACATGCCTTATGTAAGATATCATCCCAATGAAGTTACTGAAGTCCATGACTAAAGATAAGTGTAAGAACTAGGTCAACAGAGAGATTTATTCAACTTGAGTTTTAACAAACTGATTTATGGTAATGAAGAGTTTTATAACAACAATTTGGCTTTAAAGGAATTGATTTAGACAGTGGCATTAGTTAATTAATTCTGACACTTGTGTTTCTCTTGAATAATGTTTAACTGACTTTAATTAAGCTCACCCTCGTTTTACAAGTTAGTAGAGTGTTCTTTGAAAAGAAAGCTTCATCACCAATGAGAGTTTTCAGTGTACATTTTGATTACAACTGTTGGGCTTGATCCTGTGCCCTTGGCCCCTGCAATCAGAGCTTACTCTCACATGTGTTCCCACTGAAGTCAATTGTACTACGTACACAAGTGTGTACAGGATCAAGCCCTTACTTTGTTAAGCCACATTAATAATTGTTGCTTGATTCAGACTCTGTAGGTCAGATTTAAACATGCATAGAAATGTTTCTCTTCCTCCCCTGCCCTGCCCTTTTTTAAATTATCCCTCTCTCTAAGCTGGTCATATAACATGAGCCCAAAAGCTTCTTCCAATGAGTGGAAATAAATAACCACTGGCTCATTCTCACTCCCCCCGCTATCTTTTACAGAAAACAAAGATTTGTACAATGTTTCAGCCAACATCATCTAACATGCTCTTTCAAAGTACTTTAAATCCATCTTTCAGTTTTCCATTCAAAATTTTATGAAACCACAACAGCAAATTCGCTAATTGCTTGGTATGCTACTATCAAGGATGTGAGAATTGTTAAGAATAAATTGGATCACATTTTGTTTCTCTGCTCAGTTGGAATTCTCATGGGGTTCATTAGCGGATAGCTACAGAAAACAGGCATCTTGGTGAATGTACTGGAGAATATCATTTTCCTTAGTTATTCAGTAACTAGCCTACACAGGTTGGTCTTGAGGCAAAAGGCATTAGATTTACAAAGCGATACATCACAATAAATTAGTTCACTTGCGTTCAGTCCTGTGTATGTCCCAGTTCTGCTCCTTGTATTACCCATAAAATATGTTTATATTCTGCACTACTAAGCAATATGTCATTTTAGCCCTTCTAACACTGTCTGGTGTCTGTAACAAATTTTACACATACTCTGAGAACTGGGTTCACACAAGCAAAAAAAAAAAAATAAATAAGTGACTCATGGTTATAGGAACCAAAGTTTTCTCTATTCAGCCCTAATTCTTGTGATTAGGGAGGAACTGCTTGGAAAATATTTGAGTAATACATAAGGCCCTAATTCTAGCTATCATTTATTTATCTCCATACTACTTCCTCTGAGGCCTCACCAGTGCTGAATAGAATGGAAAAATTATCCTGAGGCTTACATATGACATTCCTCTTACTGCACCTGCTGCTCGGTTTCTAGGATCTTTTGGGAGGAGCTGAGAGCAACAACAACAACAAATTTTCAGGCTCATTGGTCATTCCCCTTTTCTTTCTGTGCACACTCTGCAGCTGTTAGTGGTAAAACATCTATTATAGGACCAAGGGAAATGCATGCATCATCAGGAAAATAGTTAAACTAACTGTACACACACTACCATGAAATATATTTTAAAAAGAAGAAGAGAGAAACTGCTTTCTCTAACATTGCTTATTCTGATCTTTGGGATTACTTGTAACAATAGTAGGTGCATGTTGAGATGGGAAATGTGATTTTTAATCTAAATGTTTCATTTTTAATTGTATTTTCTAATGTTCCTTTAACAACTTGAACAAAATGTGTCTTTTAAAATTAGAATGACAGGCAGTTATGGTACTATGAAGGCACTGGTCATTGTTCCATAGTCAAGGCTGAGTGAAATTGTGCACTAAAAGAAAAGATTCAACTGCTTTGTTATGTATGAAGAATGCAGTGTATCCTCCGTGAGATTACAGCACTTGTTCGAAGAAATGTATTATCACTCTGTCAGACATTTATTTTTCTGTGCATAGGCTATATTTGAAGAAATTAAGTTGTAATTAAGCTAAGTTATTGGGGATAGTTGTGTTTGGTTGTTATTTTTTGTATGGCGGCACCTGGAACTGGATCCATAAGTAGGGTTGTGTTCTAAAGTAGCTTAAAGTCGGACACAATTTCCCATTTCTTTTCTTCTTTTTTTCTTCTGTAAAAGCAGGTGGTCCATCGCTGTGAAGTTTCAGAGTGTTAGTTTTTATGTCCTTTGAATTTTCTTGTATCTCTTCTTTGATTCCTTTTATCAATTTGTAATAAGCACACACTTTACCATTACCAGAATTACTGTGCACCACAATCTTAACTCTGACCACCTCAGGATGAGGGCCTTTGGTAAGTGGACTGATAGATCTACTCTTCTGAACACAATACATTGCTGCATCAAACATCCACAAAGAATAGTGTTGGGAGATGATAATTTGGGAATGAGAGCAAGTTGAGGGAAAGATAGTTAAGGCTGTAGAGTCTGGTCTGTGGCATACAGAAGTGGTGGTAATCGTAAGGTGTGTGCCTGTGGATAGAGGACAAGATGGTATGTACTGTTAGTTGACTTAACTTTTCACTTTTGTGGGCTTGTGTCAGGTGTACTATTTGTGTCATAACTTTATCTACACAACAAATAGAATAGAAAGGGACAGGTAAACATCTCAGTCATTGTTAACTGGGACCTTTGTGACTCAACCAATCATCATTCTTCCTCTATGACCAATTTGCATGTAACAAGAGTTAGTGGTATGAAAGAGATGTTGCATGTATCAAGAGTTCTCAATGGTAGATGACTTGGTTCCAACAGTAATTTCTTCTGAAAAGTTCTATCATAAATGTTAACTGGGAAGTCAGGGAAAAGCATCAAAAAATTGTGTCTTTACAAATAATTTCTTCTAATCTGAGAACACAAATTCTAAAATGCAGTCATCATAATTGTATGATTATTCAGTATGGTGTCATTCCAGGATGGAGTTATGGTTGTTAGAGTCTTCTGAGTGTGTATTTCCATATCTTAACGTATTTGGATTTGTAGAGAAGTTAAATTCAGAACATTTCCTGGATTTAGAATGCTTGTTTTAGGGATAGTTATAGCATCCTTGTAATATAGTTTTCTCCTTAAATTGCTATTATCTACCCTCTATATTTTCATTTAACTCTATATTTACATAGTTTTGTGTAGGAATCAGAGTGTACTTGGATTTCTCCACTGATGTTCAGGCAGAACTGACATAACTAGAATGGGAGTTCAGCATGTGCAAAAGAAAGTATTTCAAGATACTGGTAATCATTTTATGCTTTTGTAACACAGTACCTATTTTCTTATTTGTACTAGATATAGTTTAAGGTTTAGAGTCTATTCCTTTATTACTCTCTAATCTTCTCCAAGATGCTGTTCATTTTTCATTTTTCCATGTCTCTTATGGACTTTTTAAATTAATGTATATTTCTTTCTTTCATTGTGCTCTGACAGACTTTGAATGTCCAGTAGTCTATCAATTTAAGACCCTGGGTGAGGATGATAAAGGCAAAGGGTTATATGTTTTAAAGGAAAAAGAGATGCATCTTTGCCTCGTAAGATTAATCAGATACTACAGCAATGAGTACTATATGAATGCTTATACAACATAATAGTAATAAATAAGCTCATGGTAGAGCAGGACCCTATTATCATTAAAAGATTTACATCATTATGGGGAAATCCTATAATTAATTAGGATATAATTATTAATTTTAAATACATGTAACTTGAGTACTGTGATATAAGACTTTTCTCCCTGCAATTTTTGTCCTATCATGTGAGAATGGAATCAACTGAAGGTAGTCATTGCTTTGAAAAGAATAGTGGACTCTTTGATTAATTGGCTTCTAGAAAAATGGTGGGTAATGGTCCTTTTGTAACCTTGTGGAAGGAAACAGAGTTGTTTTTCAGACAAACAAAGGAACAAAAACTCACTTAATATCAGGGAACTCCTCTGTGTTTCACATCGAGTCATAAAAGCCATGGGTTGGCCTTAAGATATTTTGGAACCAGGAAGACAAGAACCTAAGATACAAATTCTCTAAGCACAGTTCTGAATCTCATATACCTTTATATTCACCACAAAAATATGAGATTTTAAATTAATCTATCAAGCTGATGGGATAAAGCACAGCAGAGCTACATCTCTCCCCTCCAGGGGAATAAAGAGGAGATTGGGCCTGAGGAGATTAAAGATAATACCAACATTTTCAAAAGCAGATAGAGATTTTGAGTGTCCAAATTGAGACACCTTAAAGGGATCTGTCTTTTTGAGGGTGAATACTTAGCACCAGGCTCAAGGAAGGTGTCTCTAGTGGGGAACCCAAATATTGAGGCACCTAAAATCACTAGTCAATTTTGAAAATCTTGGCCTAAAGGCAGTGGGTGGACATATCTATCATTTACTGAGAAAGAGAAGTCAGACTAGATTTTCTGGAGGTACTGAGTCCCTTCAATCTTTCTTTTACCAAGTTATGCAATAGCACGAACAACTTCTTATCAGGTTTAATGCAGGTTTTATTTAGTCCACTTTTCCTATGCTGTGTGCCGGCAAAAATAGATATTAATGCTTTAATTTAATTTGACTGATTCATGTTTTAGGGTCTGTTCCCTCACAGTATCTCTTGGAGGCATGATACCATGAAGAGAATTCATGTAGTATGTGAAAAGCTGTCTGACTGCATTAGCTAGTGGGATAGGGAGGGCATTTGAAACATAGGCACTAGAGCAAAACAAAACCTTCATCCAGTCCACTGTTTGTTTGTTTTTTCAGGGAGTGGTGGTAGTTGTGATGCTGGTGGAAATCCTTGCTTAGGTCTTACTCAGTCCTTACTCGCTCAAACAATAAGTGAAGTCGATGGGAGTTTTGCTTGAGTACGGATTGCAAGGTCTGGTCCAATCATTCTGGGGGAGATTTTCAAGGGCACAACAGACTGTCAGACATCCAGTTCCCATTAACTTAACTCGTAGTGACACCATGCAATAACCACATGACTACGGAGAGGATATTCGAGTGTTTGTGTTTCGTGATTAGATTAAACTGATTTTTAAAAACAGATGGTTTTTTCAATTGTTTTCCACCCTCATGGTGTTACTACAGGGTAGAGTGAAGGTTGTTTGGGTGTCTCTGTGGTGCATTTCCGTATTTTAACTTGTTCAGATATCTTTTGTAATTTACATCGTGATTTAGTGGGCAGTGTTAGTGAAACTAGAGCTCTGTATGTGGAGGGGTGAAGGGAAGGGGAAAAGAGGTAGCAGGAGTCAATTCTCAGCCTCTCTATAAGGCCTCTCTCTGTGGTCATGCTTCAGTTCCACCAGGAGTCTTGCCTTGGTATGCAGTTCTGATTTCACTGCAGAACACATAGAGAATCAGACAGCAATAGTACTAGCTTCCTGAAACAGTGTTGCCAGTTATACTCAACCTTGACTCGGAGAGACCATTTCTAAGAATTCCATTGGCCAAAACTAAAATTGTTATCAAGGGGACTAAATGGGATTGTGTTTTACCAGGTACCCAGACTAAGACCTCTGACTCATTTCACATCGAGCACAGAAGAGCCATCTGATGATAATAGCTTTCACATTGCCAGCCATGGTTAAATCTGTACAAGTAAACTTCAGATAAAAGGCTTTGAATCCTATTATCATTGCCAACTCCCACAGCCATTCGTTCTGGTCCTATGCTGGTTTTCAGTGGAACTGTTATTTTGCAAATGCCCACAATTTGTGTGACTTTATTAGTAGTTCCTTATTGTGGTCTGAAAGGGAGTTGTCAGGGCTTATTGGTGATTACCTTCCCAGGCATAGGCATCAATGCCAAGGGTGCTCTGGGGCTCAAGCACCCACTGAAAAAAAATAGGGTGTGCTCAGCATCCACTAGCCACCAGTGGGTGGCAAGAGCACGTACATGGAGCACAGTGACCCTGGAAGGTGGAAAGCGCCCACTGGCAAAAACAGAAGTCAGCACCTTTGTTCCCAGTTGAGCTGTAAGAAAATATTTAAACTATTGTACTAAATTCTTTATGAAAAGTGTGCTACAAGAAGAGTTCTAATTTATTCTGAATAAATCTGAATTCTTAAAAGACATGGGTTGGAATCAATATGAAGTTAAAGGCATTTATTGTAATGGTTACCAAGTCAATATTTTTTTTCCATGTTCAAGCAGAAAATACACCTGTTGTTAGCTGATATCAAACAGAAAGGAACGGAACTTCTGATATCAAGCAGAAAGGAAAGGAGCTGAAGTATCTATATAAAATACCTTTAGAGGCAGTTCAGACTCAAAGACACAGAAACTCAGCTAGAAAGCAGCCTCTAGTTTGCCAGACAGTATGTAGTGTTTACCCTATTACAATCCCTCTCACCTGTTTATGAAAAGTAATTATATAGGAACATCTGAAATTTCTCCTGTAGATCTCTTGTCATTGATTTTAAAATCCTGGAAGGAGACTTAATAGAATGAAATCTCATTGGCTTCAGTTGGAAAGGGATTAGTACCTGTGACTATTTCATTCATAGTAACTGAGTATCATTTTGTAACGTCTCTGGGGAATTACCATCTGAGTAACGGTAAAGCAGTTTTAAAATTAGTTTAAAATTAGTCAGTTATTTATTGACTTCAGTGATGCAACATAGATTTATTGCAGCTGAGGATCTGGCCCACAGTTCTTTGTATTTTATAAGTATATGTTCCTTCATTCCAGAGAAATTTTTCAGTCCATTGTCTTTCCCATGATCCTGAAAACATTATAACTGCATATGACAATTTTTTCCCCTATGGTTCTTTCTTAAGTTAATCAGTTTGAGATCTCTTAATATTGGAATTAATTTGCAAACTTGTTAAACAGTTAACTCAGGCTTGAATAGAGACTGGGAGTGGATGTGTCATTACACAAAGTAAAACTATTTCCTAATGTTTATTTCCCCCCCCCCACACCCCCCACGGTTCCTCAGATGTTCTTGTCAACTGCTGGAAATGGCCCACCTTGATTATCACTACAAAAAGTTCCCCCCTCCATCCCCCCCGTTCTCCTGCTGGTAATAGCTCATCTTAAGTGATGACTCTCGTTACAGTGTGTATGGTAACACGCATTGTTTCATGTTCTCTATGTACATAAATCTCCCCACTGTATTTTCCACTGAATGCATCTGATGAAGTGAGCTGTAGCTCACGAAACCTTATGCTCAAATAAATTTGTTAGTCTCTAAGGTGCCACAAGTTCTCCTTTTCTTTTTGCGAATACAGACTAACATGGCTGCTACTCTGAAACCTGTTATATGGAAACAGTAAAGGTATTAAGTTTACTGCTCAATCAAAATACCTTCAACAAGGATGTACAGTAGGCCAAAGTCATCCTCTCTCTTGAGCTCAGCGGGGATGAATTTGGCCCTGTTTAAAGTGTGGTTATGTTGAAAAGAAACCATAAAATTGTGGCATTACAAATATATTCTCCTTCAATGACTTTCAGTTTTTCCAGTCAAAAAAGCGTGTATTTTTATTTTGCTTTTGTCTGACTACCTATCAACTTTGTAAACCCAGTCTGGGACCTGAGGTTTCTATAAACTTTCTATTACCAGCAACTAGCTGTTGATACAGTACTCTTATATTTGCAGGGAGATGAACTGGTAATAATTCTATTTCCACCACCTACGAGCCTGTGACAATTTTGCTGATGAGGAAGAATGAGATGGATTCTAATCTTCCATGTCTGCACTGGTTCTATTAATAGTTATAAAACTTAGTTGAGTTAGCAGAATGATCTGACACATGGAGAAAGGCCTGATTTTGAAATATGCTACGTACCTACAGCTCCCATGGACTTGAATTGCATTTTTGCGTACTCAGCACATCTGAGAGGTGGAGTGGTTTAGTGAATAGGGCACAAGATAGGGACTGTGCCTGGGACCTGCTCTGTGACCTTGGAAAAGTAACTTCAAATTTCTGTGCCTCTGCTATCCCTCCCACTTTTTTCTGTTCTATCTATTCAGATTGTAAGCTCTTCAGAACAGGGGCTATTTCTTACTATGTACTCACTTGTACAGAAGCTAGCACAATGGGGGGCCTGTAGGTGCTACCATAATACAAAAACATAATGAGTGTTAGGGTATCAAGTTGGGCACCCAAAATTAATGGCTGTTTTTGAAAATTTGGACCCTAACTAATAACTATTCCAAATATTCATTAACCGTTGCCTTGCCTACAAGAAATAGTGGCTGTAAGGTGCTGTGATATACTCTCTATATAAATATATGTATGTATGAATATGTATAAATACTCTAGCCCAGTGCATGGTTGAATCATACTTTTAAATAGACAGCAAGGAAGCTTACTGATATTAATACCTTCCTTTGATGGGAAGTTGTAAATAACTTCCTATAAGATCTGATCCATAGTTTATTGAAATTAATTCAAGTTTTTCCAGTGGGTCCAATGGGCTTTGAAGCAATCTAATACAGAAAAGTGTATTAGGGTGACAGAGGGAAATTCAAGAGGAGTCCTTTTCACCGCTAGCTACTTAGCAAGACAATGGGACTTTGCAGCCAACAAAAACATTGTCTGTGAAACAGTGCACTTGAATATTACTACAAGGTTTCCTGCCTTTGAATCTTTTCTTCCTTGATTGCCTATTGTTGCCCTTTTCCTGTTCTTTCTCTAGGTAGGATTTGCTAACAAAATGCACCAGCCATTTTCAAAACAACTTGATTACCATAGACATTTTTGATTGCCACAGACATTGTTGATTGCCACAGACATTGTTGATTGCCATAGAGATTATTAACATTTAAAATAAATTTTGTTGATAGGGTTTGAGTAGATAAAATAAAGGTAAGAACATTATATGGCATGACTCGTGGTGACTATAGAGCTAACAGGGAGACTGGAATGAACGAAACGGCGGGCGTTTGCTGGATTTCATATGGCAAGTAGTGTTTTTGTTTTGTTTTTGTTTTGGTTAAATCAGAAGAGGGATATTTCAGACCATTGCTCCAGTGCTTATGGACAGCAGGTGGGAGTACCACTATATTGCACTAAGGCTCATCATACTGGACTCCAATATGATAACAGATGTGCATCCACCCAGGAAATTACCATTTTCAACAAGAGACAGAGCAGCAAATGAATTTTCATGCATGGAAAAATAATGTAATAAACTGAGCAAGGCTCCTGACTTGATAAATTATATGTTTGTAGTAGGAAAAAAACAATTTGTTTAAATTTTTAAACCTTCGATAGCGCTATTAAACAGGAGCACTTCTGACTCCCAATGATAAAATAACAAGAAGGCACTCATCAGGAAAATATGTTTAAAAGGTTTGACGCTCCATGTGACTTTTGGAATTTTTCCTCTAGGTAATTTTAATTTTCAGTATCAAATATTGAACACATTTAGGAAGCATTTGGTAGCTACCTTTATTTACACATCTATATTTACAGAACCCATAGTCTTTCTCGAGAGCCTTACCAGAAAAAGGGAAATAAGTTCCAGCTATGTAGATCCTCTCCAATACCTGAATCGCACTCTGACTGGAGTCCATAGAAAACAAAAACTCCCACTGAGTTCAGTGGATGTTGTCTTGGGTCACAGGTGCCAAGAAATAATATGATTTCAAGTTAAGACAGATCCAGAACTGAATGTAGAAAAAAGGAGAAGTCTGGGGGACATTTCACCTGCACTACAACTTTCCTCTAACGCTAGTACTAACCATTCCCAGAGACCGGCTCCCAGTCTGAACGTTTCCTGTAGATAGTCATTCCTCATCCACTACCCTGCTTGTAATGGAGTGCTGGATACTTGTGTGTGAAAGTACCTTGTTCAAGCCTTACTTATCTCACACCCTTTCTACTGCAGTTGCCTATGTCCATCCTCCTCCGAAATCCCCTTCGCTGGCTTCCCATTGCCTCCCAAATCAAATTTTACTTCTTTGTTCTTATTTTCAAGGCTCTCCACAACCCAACTCTTTCCTGCATCTGAGCTCTTTTCTCCTCTTAGTCTCCCACAGAACTGTACAATGGACTGAATAATCTTTAATGTCCTTTCCCTAGGTCAGCCTCAAGGCTTTATTTCATGACCCCCCTCCTATAGCTAGAACTCTCTTCCTGATCCTGTCTGTGCTCTCCTTTAAAACCCATCAGGGAGGCTCATAAATGATAATCAGATACATTTATTATTGTTATTTAATGTAAAATTCTCTTCTTGTAGTTACCTTCCTGATATGTACTTTGCCCTCCCAAGTGACTGTGTAATCATATTGCTCACTCTTTTCTTTCCCTCTGTGCTGACATGTTGTTTTGTTTATGTTTATTTAATTTGAATAATATACTTCACAGTGAATAGAATCCATCTTTTTCTGTATTGTAAAGTGCCATGCACATCTAGGTTGCTATACAAGTAAATGATTATAATCATATTAACTAGCAGGAAGGGTCTGTGCATGAAGAATGACTATATTTCAATGTTGTGACAGAAAGCTTTCCATATGCTAGGTGGCAGGGCTCTGTAACTCATTAGTGGTCCGCTGGCCACAATTTCAGAACTCCCGTGCTATACAACAGAAAAATGTAACCTCCTTCCTTTTCCCTCGGGCCTGGTAGGTTCGGTAGTGACGATCCCAATCAAGATTTGTGGAATTCAGTTATTGTACTGCCAAACTAAATTGTGCAACATTTTAATTAAACTGCTTTCTTAATCTGCTTAATTTATGATTGTGTCAAAGATGCCAGTGGTAATTCTGTGCTTAATTTATGAGCACAGAATTACCACTGGCTTCTCTGACACTATTAAGGTCCCATCCCATAATACTCACATTTCTCTTTCTGCTAGTGTGGCAAATAATAGGATTTCATAAACACTGAATCAGAGGACGAGGCAAGTGGTGTAAATTGTACAGCAATAAGTCTGCATAAAAGTGAGGCCCCACTCCTGCTTTATCTTCTGCCCTACTGCCACCCCACATTTCCATCATCCCTTACGTCACTTCTCATTCTCCTGGAGCTATCTGTGCCGACTTGCAATAATGGATTAATGTGTTGCTTACATTCCTATTCACATCACCTTTGAATTAGTCCTAGTATGCTGGGATTTGTTTAATGTGAAAGACAAGCATGATGCACATTCCTGACATAGTTCTATCTATCATCTTATATTAGCATCTGATGCAGAATACCATCACTGATTAGCTGGAATGCCTTCAGGCTTTAGTAGCTGCCTCATTTAAAATATATATTTCCATTTTACTTGGTGGAAAATCTGGGGTTATTTTTGTTACCCATTTTCTAGCTGGAATCTGACTGTGTATATATATCACCATTAAATTCAAGCCATGAATGCTCTGAATGGTTATGAAGAAGTCACGTATTGCTGATCAGGATATTCCCAGCTATTGCAGGCTAATTTGACATGTTCTTCACAGTGTCTGTCAGAAATCCTGACCATACCACCCCATGAGCAGTCACAGACTAGCAAACACAGAGACAGAACGAGAAAAACCCTCGGGGGGGGCAAGTGAAGATGCTCTGTGGACACCTAACCTTGCCGTTCCCCCACTTTCACTCCATGATTCCAACCCACCAGTATAGCAGCAAGGTTGCTGGAATGGTACTGGAGAGGTATTGCACACTCTGATAACTCAGCATGGCTGCTGAGCAAACTGAATAACTGAATACCTCTTGCATCCCATCCAGCACTGGGGCTAATAGATCTGTTTCAGAGTACTCAGCTAGCAAGGGGACCCATTGGGGTGAACATACTCTATGACACTGTCTTGTGGTGCTCAGGACTGAGAGTGACCTTGTTACCCCCTGCCTCCAGTGAGAGGGAGTCTTGCTGGTGCTTAACTGGGTGTCAGCTTACTAACACCATCAGTCTGTTAGCCACCTCAACAACCTCCTCTGGGCTATGCCAGCTCTTACTTTGTCTTGCAGATTAACAATACGTGCACTCCAGTCCCCGAGCCTCCTAGAAGCGTTCCCCTGCGGTGTCCAGCCCTTCAGCACTGGACACTCACAGCAATTACAAGGTAAGCTGTCCCCTAAGGAGCAGTGCACACAGCGGCTTGTTTGGTTCATGTGAGGATCATCTCCAATATACTATCACAACACTGAGATATATTTATAGTGAAAACAATCATAACTTTATTATCAAAGGCTAACATTTAAGAGAGAGTGAATAAGGATAATGATGGAAACAGAAATAGATACATACAAAACAAAAAGTATAACATGCTTCCTAGACTTAACATTAACAGGCCAAAATCCTTGTCTAAAGTAATTTATCTCACCTCATGCAATTTCCCAGTATCTCCAACCAACATGGCTGGGATCCCTCTTTCATTAATGCAAAAGTGCTGTTTTTTATGAAGTCTTGTCTTTTTGCCTTTCTCTTTATATTCCCCCAAATCATTGATTTGTCCCCAGAGTCAAGATGACTCTGTCGTTTATTCCCTGATGTGTTGGCTCCGTGTTGCATTCATAGCCTCATGTTGAGTGTCATATGCAAACCAGCTTCTATGGTGTTGGCTTACAATGCAGACAGGTGACTATATATCCTTTGTCTGGTCAAAATCTGTTTGTCAGCCCTATTTTGATTCAGATTTGAGAAGATATTTTCCAGGCCCTTGAAGAATTCCACCTGGATTTCAACAGTTTCCACCCCACCATCAACCTCAGCCTGGACCAGTCCACAAAAGAGATCCACTTCCTGGACACTACAGTGCAAATAAGCGATGGTCACATAAACACCACCCTATACTGGAAACCTGCTGACCGCTATACTTACCTACTTGCCTCCAGCTTCCATCCAGGACACATCACACGATCCATTGTCTACAGCCAGCCCCTAAGATACAACCGAATTTGCTCCAATCCCTCAGACAGAGACAAACACCTACAAGATCTTTATCAAGCATTCTTAAAACTACAATACCCACCTGGGGAAGTGAGGAAACAGATTGACAGAGCGAGATGGGTACCCAGAAATCACCTACTACAGGACAGGCCCAACAAGGAAAATAACAGAACACCACCGGCCATCACGTACAGTCCCCAGCTAAAACCTCTCCAGCACATTATCAACAATCTACAACCTATCCTGGAAAATGATCCCTCACTCTCCCAGACCGTGGGACATAGGCCAGTCCTCGCTTACAGACAGTCCCCCAACCTGAAGCAAATACTCACCAGCAACTACACACCACACCACAGAAACACTAACCCAGGAACCAATCCCTGTAGCAAACCTTGTTACCTACTCTGTCCCCATATCTAATCTAGCAACAGCATCAGAGGGCCCAACCACATCAGCCATACCATCAGAGGCTCATTCACCTGCACGTTTACTAATGTTATATATGCCATCATGTGCCAGCAATGCCCCTCTGCCATGTATATTGGCCAAACCGGACAGTCCCTATGTAAAAAAATAAATGGACACAAATCGGACATCAGGAATGGTAACATACAAAAGCCAGTAGGAGAACACTTCAATCTTCCTGGACATTCTATAACAGATTTGAAAGTAGCCATACTTGAACAAAAACACTTCAGAAACAGACTTCAAAGAGAAACAGCGGAACTAAAATTCACCTGCAAATTTAACTACATTAATTTGGTCTTGAATAGGGACTGGGAGTGGCTGGCTCATTACAAAAGCAGCTTTGCCTCTCCTGGAATTGACACCTCCTCATCTATTATTGGGAGTGGACTACATCCACCCTGATCAAATTGGCCCTGTCAACGCTGGTTCTCCACTTGTGAGGTAACTCCCTTCTCTTCATGTGTCAGTATATTTATGTCTGCATCTGTAATTTTCACTCCATGCATCTGAAGAAGTGGGGTTTTTACCCATGAAAGCCTATGCTCAAATAAATCTGATAGCCTTTAAGGTGCCACCGGACTCCTTGTTGTTCTTGTTCTTGTGAGAGCTCAGGCTCAGTTCTACAAGCTGAAGAGGTCTGTATAAGACAAGACCCCTGTTCCAGGGAGTGTTACAATCGATTAGCCAGATTGTGCTGGGTCCTTTGCAGATGAGTATGGGAGGAAGGGGAGGCAGCAGAGACCTTTTCTCTCCTTTTGTGTCCCTGCATAGCAGCAAGGCACAATTCCAGTCCTTATGTTTTGAGAGTACAAGGACTGATTGAGGTTAATCCTGACAACTGACAGTGAGGAGACTGCTTGGGGAGCAAGCTACTCTTGTCTGTGAGTAAGAGTGGCAGAATCAGACCCTTAGCTTCATTCCCTGAATTTAGACAATACCTTAACAAAACTAGTCAGATTACCTAAGGGAAACTGGGGAAGTGATTATTTTTTTAAAACCCTCAAAGGTTAATGAAACTGCTGTCTCAGCACCTTGTAATCAATAGGAATCCTGAATTACTTGAGTAATACAGAGAATCCATTACGCTGAATGTATTTCTTATTAGTAACTACCATACCTACTCCATGACACAGCATCACTCCGCTGCCTTTGAGCCATTCAGGAGACCAGTCTCCTGCTATGGTAACACACAGCCTAATCCATCACACTTTGAGATGAAAAGCTTGAAGAATACCAATTTATGCATTTTTGGGATCACTTAGACATTATTTGCACGCCAAAGCACACATTTTCCGAATGCAAGTCTTTTTAATGGATTTGCCAAAGTAATTAATAACTAGGTGAAGCCAAAAACTCAGACATAGCTTTAAAAAGTTGATGTCTACTTACATTAACTTAATCTGGACTAAGCATTTGATGACCTAATGGATATTATACACTCCATAAATAAAATACAAGTGAAAGCATGATAAGTCTTCTAGAAGATATTCAGTCACTTGCAGAATTTAGACAGTTAGATGGAATGACAGAAAAAAGTCTTCCAAATATATCAAAACTAATGAAGAAAACAACACATCTAATACAGCCAAGTTAAGTAGCAGCAGGGTAGACACAAGTCAGCCACCTTTCAAGAAATTAAGTCAATTAGCTTTCACAGAAAGACTCCAAAAGTAAAAGCTTTGAAGCAGCCGTCTTAAAAATATAAATTACTGCATTCTTCTTCATAGATTGAAAAAAAATAACTAACCGCCCCAAACAAATTATTCATTAAACTTTACCACAGCAGGAACTAAAGAGAGAAAAATAAATGTGCCACCATAAAATATAGATGCACAGTACAGGACAGCCGGCATAAGGTGAATGAGTCATTTAAGAAAAACTGTCCATATGCAGTAAACACATTGAAAAATGAGGAAGCCTCCTATGGAAATTGCAAAGTTAAAAAAATTACATTTGACAAGTTAAAAATGACAATGGCCTGCTGAAATCCTTACTGCTTTAATCATGTCCTGTTTCAATAAGTGAAATTCCTTCCTTTGTTCTTCCTAAAACTTAATTCTAAACATCTTGGGGTCCAAAACGATCTCTTGCTTTGGATCCAACTTATTTCTATCCTTTGTTACCTTCACAGGCTTTGAATCTGAATCCAGATCAAAATTGCCTTTCTGGTTTTCAAACTCTTCATGAACTCCCTCCACCCTCCTTCTCTAACTTTGTGTCAGTCTGTTCTCTTGTCCTTATTCTCTTATCCTTGTCCTATCCCCTCCCTGTGATTCTCCATACTTTCGATTTGCTCTTTCAAATGTGTCCTACCTCACCTATTTGGAACTCTGATCCACTGACTTTTTTATTTTATTTTTTTAAGTCTCAGCGTAAAACTTGCTTTCTCTGTAAGTTTTATGCTTGATCTCTTCAACATTTTGTGGCACTGTGTTCTGAGTATATTCAGTTCTACACAGATTCCTTCACAACACTCATCACCCCAGGAAATGAATTCCTCCCAGAGGTGCATCAAGGTGGTTCTGTCCTGTGTGGTTCATTCTCTCTCTACCTCACCTAAGGTGGAAAATTCTCTGTGTAGTGTGGTGGGCTGTTTTTATAAATGTTATGTACACTGTGGGATGTGTTTATATTACGGAAGACAAACTCAAAGAAGTGCATCTTGTCCTTGGTTTTAAGGATGGGGTGGCTCTTAGTTCCTGTGAGAGTTCACTCCAAGATCTTGGACCAATGTTTGAGAAAGCTGTCTCCTGCATAGACAAATTTTACTCTTGTGATGGACAGTTCCACTGTGCCTGAGGAGCAGAATTATTAATCATGGTTATATATAACTATAATATAATTAACTGTACAGATGCAAATTATTAGTCTCAATGCTACTAGAACACACTCTTACACGCCATGGAATGCATATTCTAGGGAAGATGTGCCCTTATGCCTCCATTTTAGAGAAAGAGAGGGAAAGAGAGAGACAAAGTAGTTTTAGAACAGCTGTGGTAGAGACTAAGCTGGCAAAACCAAAACCAGCCTTTTCAGAGATGAATATGTGACTTTGAGTAAGAAGAACAAACACAAAACTAAGTACTGCAGTTGTAATTCCTCAATTAACACTCACTCCTGGTCTTAAAAATTATTTAAATGGAGTTTAAAACCTCAGTGTGAAAGGTCTATGAAACTTCAAAGAACTCCCAGAGAATAATTTGTAGAGCACCAGCACAGCTTTTCATCCCTCTGAAAGCAAATGAAAAGTAGGCACCTAAAAGGATAATTCCTATACATCCACCTCCCCACATACATGTTTTATTGTTTTTCAATATATAGTGCATACACACATTCAATACACACCAATGGTAAAATTACTACAGAATATATGTAATACAAATTGTACATGCTTCACCCGAGTAACCACATAATCTTATTACTGTAACTCTCATGCTTTCTTAACCCATGCTTTCACTACTTCAACTTGTACATCAGATTGTAAACTCTTTGGGACAACAATCTTGTTTTTCTATTTGTTTTGTAAAGTGCTTAGCATATTTTGGGGACCTGTAAAAATAATAAGAAATAATAAAAATTCCAAGCAACCCCACACAGAATTTTGAGGCAACATTACCTATTTAAAAATAACTATCAATATTCTCCTATAAGGCATTCACCATATTGTACCATAAAGATAAAATATTCTGTAATTCTTTGGTAATGTTCCCTCTTGAAACTATCATTGTAGTGAATATTTGAATAAGAGCCCTAGCCATTCCTATTTTCTAGCAGGGCTGTGGTTAAGGCTGAGTATTGCTTCTTGTCTAAAAGACAATTATCTGAAGTGCTCTAAAATCAATATGCTTACTGAGATTGTCTTGAAATTTGCTGTGGCTCATGCAGGTGTGTGGTCCAAATTTGAGGGCTTCCCAAGATACAGTCCCTTAAAATGATGTTTACAAAATCACCTGATTCTTATTGGGTTTGTTTGTTTGGGTTATTTTTGTGTGTGCATATGGTTCTATGGTTCTAATCATTCCTAAACTGACCTTGCCTGCTTTGGATTTATCTCAGTTAGTGCATGATACCCACTGCTCCTTTGGGGAAGCAATATTTCAAAAGCACTTGAGGGTTAGATTTAGAATTCCAGGTTGGGTTGAGCCCAGCTGATGAACCAGAGACTAAAATGCACAGGTGCAGCAAGACAAGGGCACTGTTCATGCCAGAGGGGGCTGCAAGGAGCTTGTTGCAGTAATTGGATGGCTCAGCATGACATGCTATAACCACTGAACCTCAAGCACTATAAGTTTGAGCCCTATCTTTGGAGCCTTGAGTTGTTCTCTGCCTCTATTTTGCAGGGGCTCCTTTTGGGAAATTTTGCCCATGTTTAAGACCTGATGTTTTAAAGTTCTTTAAAATCCACAGGCAGACTCTGATTTTAGTTTAGAAGTATGCACAAGGAAATTAGCATTAATTAAGTAGAGGAAAGATGAAAGACTCTAGTAAGCAGTTAGGATAATTGTGCTTCTCAACTATTTATTGAACAATGCAACTGAGTGCGATCAAAAGACAGCAAATCACTGGGTTCTTTGGTCTAGGGGTTACTGATACTCTGACTCCCGTAACATCAACATCACTCATAAAATGTTCAGGTTCATTAAACTATTGTCTTATTGGCTAGGGAATATGGGGGGTGGGAAAGGGTTGGGTGGAGGCTCTTTTCCTATGGAAACTCTTACCCCTTAGGGCTATACTCTTCCACATCTTCCAGGAACTCAGCACACCCCTAAAATGACCTTTATTAGTGTAAGGATCATCCAGACACTAAGTTTTGAAAACCCAGTTCAGTGACTAAGGCTTTGAAGAACAGGGTTTCCAAAAAGGTAGTTTTTCTACAATCCCTTGATGTATGGGTCATCGTCATCATTTGTTCTTTGTGAGCTCAGAAGCGCTGACAGAGAAGATCCATAAGAGGGCAAAGTTGTGTACCACATTCCTCTGCAGTCACATACTTGGAGGGGAAGGAAAGTGATCCTACCTCTGCCCTCCCCTACTTCTGTCCCACTCTCTTACAAATATCCCGCATTTCCTACCATTTCCTCCCCAGGGTGGCCCCCCAGGCCAATGGAGGGGGCTAAAGAACTCCTCTTACCTGCACTGCTCCCTGCAGTGGTGAGGGGACACCGGGCTCACCATTCTCCTTGATTGTGCTGCTTCTAGGGGAAACGGGAAGGTCAGAGCAGTACAGGAGAGCATGGGGAGGTACCTTAACCTCCCCTGATCTGGCCATATACATCCTCTTTGGTCAGGGGTGCCAGCAGTATTACTGGGGAGCCTATGCAGTGGTCATTAGACCTGCCTTTTCAGAGCTTTTTTCCAGTTTCCACATTGCTAGCCTCAAATCAAAGTTTTCTAATCTTTTTGTGGGTCTAGCCCTTTATGTTTATATGTCAATCTCTGCATATCCTGGCAGCTTGTCTGCGTTGTGCTCAGATTGTAGGTGACACCAGGCAGTGCATCTATAACATCTGACTGGTGCTTCCCACATACAATATATTTTCAATTCTGAAGTGTTTGGCTGCTTTTTTAAAAATACTTGCTCTGTTTCAAATGGCAGCATGTAAATTAAGATGCGTTTGCTAGGATGTCAATTAAAAGTGCTTACAGTACCACTTCTTTACTTGCCTCAAAGTATGGGCTCCCCTCCTCTTTCTAGATGTGTCTTACAAGGGCCTGGGGATTCCTCTTTCTCCCTAATCAGTGAGAGTCAGACAGCTTGATTATTACCTGCTGCTCTGAGCATATATATCAGCTTTCCCCACCAGTGTTGCATGTCATCAGCTTCCACTATATTAAATCCATTCTGAGGACCACCTTGATTTCACCTTGAACTTCTGGAGGTGTGGGAGTGAGAGTTTTACATAAAATCTCAGTGACAACAAAATGCATGCATGTATCATGTGAAGGTGAGTCAAAACACATTTAACTTATTGGTCTGGAGTGCCAGTTGTCATGACATGTCAATTAAGCATAGAATACTCCCAGAAACAACTTGTTAAAGTTGATGAACTGTGGGTCTGCCATGGTGTTTGTTTACAGTCTTGCAGAATTTTGTCAAATAAATTATTAATATTGGGGAAGATTTCTGTCTGAGAGACTGAATTTGATCTGATCTTTATCATGCCCTGTTTTTTCACTTTGTTTCTCTTTTTCTGTTGCCATGACTGGGGAATAAATAGAATCTCTTGCTTCTAGACACCTTCATCTCTCGTCCACATGCCTCTCAGCAATATTTTAGCCAATCAATATCTCTGGAAAGGACGATGGACATGACAGTGTATTTTGCGCATGGAGACAGGTTTCATTTTTGAGTTCTATTTAGAAATCGGTTTTGAACTAGGTCAGATTAATTTGCTCCACCTGAGCCCAGGCACAAGGGCAGCATGGGAGGTGAGGGGCAGAAGAAATGTTAAAGCAACAGTGAGCTGACAGATTAAGAACCTGCATATATTCACCTGCATATATGGGATAGAAGCATCTTGATATTGTGGAAATCAGTTTTTAAAGCAGATAGATTTTCCTTCTCTGCATCCATAGGTATGACTAATTGCACAGCATCTGGAATGCAGATTTCTCTAGCTCCTGAGAACAGAGGATGGCAACAGGGAGGACTGACTGATAAAATCATATGAATTTCACAAGTAAAGATCGCAGAATTGGACCTAATGTTAAGAGTAGCCACCTGCACTCACTTTAGCACACCTGAAAATTCTTTTAAATTCAGTTTCTCAGTTTTTTAGCTCTAATAATTGAGTACTTACAATGTGTCAAAAAGATCATAACCACTAATGAACCTGGCTGTCTCTGAATGATGTATTTTTTACTTCTGTGTTTTTAATGTATAATAAATAAACCTTGAGTCAAAGTTCAAAAGCTGTATTTACCAATTAATCCACCTTCAGTCTTGTTCAAATGAAAATAAACCTTTCCTTTCCTTACCTTGTATTGCAGGGGGAAAGGGGGAGAGCAGAAATTGAGCTAAAAAGGCTCAAAATAGATAATCTACATTAAAAAACAATTCACTTATATTGGAACCCAAATATTAAGCTTTTGGGATCTGCACTTTCCTAGACATATACAAAATAATTTTTTGTTAAACTCAGCTGTCACTCACTATCTGAATATGCATATAAATTAAATAAAAATATGACATAATTATCCAAACTAAAATTTTACCATGAAACACATGTATCTATCAGCAACACTGGACTTCAATTACCATTCAGTCATCAGTTTTTCTTTTTTCTTCACATTTTTTCCCCCTTAACCACGTACTGTACAAATGTTTGTATGGCACAGTCCAATTTAAATTGTCAGTGGCTGTTGGAGTTTTTTGTTTGTTTTTTCTTTGTTTTGTGCTTTTCGGAGGAGGAAAAAGCATACCAGTAGAAGGTAAAGTAGAGTCACATTTAAAAATTCAGGTTTGTCGAGATGTAATGTCAGTGTGCAGCCATTAAAAAGTTAGACCATTAAAACTAGTTTTGCAGATGCCAATTAGTGTTATTGTTGTGCATACAAAATTAAGAAAATATTATGTAAAATAATAACTGGTAAACATAGAGTGGCTACATTAAATTGTTTGTTCTAGTACTAAATGGTGCAGGTTTTGGGGGTGTGTTCTGTGCTTAAAATGGACCAATACTGCTATAAGGAGGTAGATCATTGGATCTAGCATGTACTATCTAATAGTGCTCACTGTGTTCAGATATTTTAACCTCAGGTAGCACTTTTTATCAATATATCTAGAATCTAATGTGGAAACTGATTTTGGGAGAGAGATACATACGTTTAAACATGATCTTATTGACTGTCACTAAATGTTGACCATTGATTATTGTACCATTGATTATTGTACCATAGCTTAATATATTTCTTAAGGGCAAAAATGACCTCTCTTCTGTAGTCTTGAGAAAAGTGTCATTTTAATTACCTCTGTCTGCCCTCCAACTTCTCTCCTACTTTAACTGATTCAATTTTTCTTATCTACCATCTGTCAGTAATGGTGCTTTCACCATGGACGCAGCTATTAACTTCACTGCATGCTCACAGGATGAGACACCAAGAAAAATATCTGAAGATAAATCATGGAACAGCAGTGAAATAAGAAAACAGGATATTTTGCTCTAGAAAACCAGTTTGTTTCTGGAGACTTGAGCTTGCAATGCATAAGAATTTAAACAAACAGGGTTAACAATGGTTCCAGGCCTGCTTTCATCAAATAGTGAGAGAGACACTATAGAAGAAAAGAAATTAATTTACACTTTACTTTCTGTTTTAAGTGGGTGTGGAGCTGCATTATCAAGATGATGTTATTGCTTGGAATCTAATGCTCACGGACATCTTAGTGGAAAATCCAGAGCCAGGGTTTATTAGTTTCTCTGTTGGAACAACGTAGCGTTACAATGAAAAAGTCAGTATTTTCCAACTGTTACTAAAATTGATACTAAGTGTGACAGGGTCGGGCCAGATGGCTACAGGAGAGTAATAGAAGGCAGATATATTAACCCCAGGTTAAGTAGGTCCCTTTTCCCTGGGTAAGATAACAGGGAAGGTTCTAGAACAATCAGGAACCTTCTGGAGACAATTAAGACAGACAGGCTGATTAGAACACCTGCAGCCAATCAAGGAGCTGCTAGAATCAATTAAGGCAGGCTGATCAGGGCACCTCGGTTTAAAAAGGAGCTCACTTCAGTTTGTGGTGTGCGTGTGAGGAGCTGGGAGCAAGGGGCACTAGGAGCTGAGAGTGAGAAGGCGGACTGTTGGAGGACTGAGGAGTACAAGCATTGTCAGACAGCAGGAGGAAGGTCCAATGGTGAGGATAAAGAAGGTGTTGGGAGAAGGCCATGGGGAAGTAGCCCAGGGAGTTGTAGCTGTCACACAACTGTTCCAGGAGGCACTCTAGACAGCTGCATTCCACAGGGCCCTGGGCTGGAACCCGGAGTAGAGGGCGGGCCCGGGTTCCCCCCACATCCTCCCAACTCCTTGTCAGACACAGGAGGAGTCGACCTGGACTGTGGGTTCAGAAAAATGACCAAGCTAAGGGCTGCCGTGAAGCTCCAAGGCGAGCAAATCCTCCAATAAGCGCAAGACCCACCAAGGTAGAGGAGGAACTTTGTCACACAAGGTACCATAGTCATTCTCTAATCTATGGGGGTAAACAGTGGTATCTTATACCTCTGTGTGGTAATTGCTGGCAAGAGTTGATGTTTTTCATAGTAACTTGTGCAGCTTGTTCAGTCTCTCTTTACACCATGAGTGCTAATTTTCTAGCTGCTATTGCTTCCTACGAATACATCCTATTATGTAAACAATAGAACTACATGGTATAGAAATTCATACTCCATATGATGCTAGCTGATAAAATAGTGCTTGTGAAAATTGCATGTCGAAAAGCTAGAGCTTCAAGTACTGAAACCTTTAAATTGGTGAACAGATCCACAGATCAGCAAGACCGTGGTCCAAGGCGCTGATCAGCAGTATGACAGGGTGGTACATTATTGTTTGATTTCTCTCTCACACTCAATTTTACCCTCCAGAAAATGCATAAGATGAATATTACGTGAAATCTGGTCTTCTTTTACTGTTTTCTCCAGCCAGGAACTGAAGTACCATGAAGACTCAAAATCTCACATTATTTTGGCCAGAAAATGGCTACCTGATGCATTAAGAACTACTGCGGTATGAGTTACTACAGAGAATTCTTTCCTGGGTGTCTGGCTGGTGAGTCTTGCCCACATGCTCAGGGTTTAGCTGATTGCCATATCTGGGGTCAGGAAGGAATTTTCCTCCAGGGTAGATTGGCAGAGGCCCTGGGGGCTTTTTCACCTTCCTCTGCAGTGTGAGGCATGGGTCACTTGTTGGAGGATTCTCTGCACCTTGAAGTCTTTAAACCATGATTTGAGGACTTCAACAGCTCAGACGTAGGTCAGGGGTTTGTTACAGGAGTTGGGTGAGATTCTGTGGCCTGCGTTGTGCAGGAGGTCAGACTAGACGATCATAATGGTCTCTTCTGACCTTAAAGTCTATGATTCTATGAAGAAAGTAGTGAAAAACCTAAACACAAATAACCAAAAATATAAGATCCTAGATCCAGCCTCTCTTTAAAGTTTAAGAAACAATATATACTATGTATTGAACTAAAGAAATTCAGAAATGTCTAGATTTTTCCATATTGGCTCAGTGAAGTACAAAACTTCATTGGTTGGGTAAAGTCAAATCAGAATGATGATAAGAATGGCCTGAGCTGAAGGAGAATGGATTGTTTTTAATATCACAAACTGAAATTGCTTTGGCATGTGCAATTATAACTTTTATGAAACTTCTGCTGGTTACATGAACTATCCTGTGCTGTTTTGGTTTAGGAATAAAGATGTCAGTTCATCAGAGTAAACTGTGTGAGTCTGAGGTGACTGACAACCATAATAAATCTACCCTACTGATCACCTCTGAGGAAGGGGGTTGGAAGTATTCCTGGATGAACTAGGTGAATATAATGATGAGTCTTTGAAAAATAGCCAAATGCAGAGTCAGTAAACTGTGCAATATATAAGAGGGCACAGAATCCTTTGTAGCAGAATATTGTGCATCTGCCAAGTGGTGTATTGACATTCGAGCAGACTTAATTAATTAACAGAGTCTTGTCCACTGCCCCTCCCTCCAATCTGGTGGTTGAACTCACAGGGTGTGTGCACATCCTGAGCATTATTTCAGCCAAGAATTGAAATGGGATGCTGGTGGCTTATAGGCTGCAATTCTGTCAGGTGAGCCAAAATGGAATTTCCTTCTTGTCCAGACACAGAAGAGCAGTGCTGTTGAATTTAAGTCAGATTAAAAGTATGCTAGTATTTAATGCACTGTAAATTTAGAAATGAGTGAGAAAATGCAGACTTTGTATTTAACATTTACATAGCACATAGACACACAATGTGCTTTACAAAACAATATACTTCGAATCTTTGCCTCACAGAACTTAATAGTCTAAAGGCTTGATTTTTGCAAACTGTACTCATGTTGTGTAGCATTTACGTCACATATTAACTCACTGGAACCATTTGAATGAGCAAGAAGAGCTCAATGTGTAATGAAGGGTTGCAGAATTAATCCCTGTATTAACATAATATCAAGTGGACATGACAACACTGGTAGTAGGGTAGGAGGAGGGAGGATAAGGACAAAGACTATATGGACATGTGGCCACTTGGGAGAGTAATGCAGGTGTCAGGAAGATTTAAAAAATCACAGTGATTTATTTTAAAATATATAAGGTCTGTGTTTTAAAAAATTACCATTGCTTAGAAGCTAAATGACCATTGTGGAGAAGCTAAATGAATTCTTTGCATTGTTCTTCATTGCAGAGAATGTGAGGGAGAGTCTCACATTTGAGCCATTCTTTTTTTATTACAAATCTGAGGAACAGTCCGAGATTGAGGTGTCAATAGATCACATTTTGGAACAAATTGATAAATTAAAGAGTAATAAGTCACCAGGACCAGATGGTATTCACCCAAGAGTTCTGAAGGAACTCAAATATGAAATTGCAAAACTACTAACTGAGGTATGTAATCTATCATTTAAACCAGTTTCTGTACCAGATGATGGGCGGATAGCTAATGTGATGCCAATTTTTATAAAAGGCTCCAAGGGCAATCCTAGCAATTACAAGCTGGCAAGCCTAACTTCAGTACCAGGCAAATTGATTGATTGAAACTATAGTAAAGAATAGAATAATCAGACACATAGATAAACATGATCTGTTGAGGAAATGTCAGCACAGCTTTTGTAAACAGAAATCGTGCCTCACCAATCTATTAGAATTCTTTGAGGGAGTCAACAAGCATGTGGACAAGGGGGATATAGTGTCCTTAGATTTTCAGAAAGCCTTTGACGAGATCCCTCACCAAAGGCTCTTAAGTAAAGTAAGCAGTCATGGGAGAAGAGGGAAGGTCCTCTCATGGATCAGAAACTGGTCAAAAGATAGGAAACAAAGGGTAGGAATAAATGGTTGGTTTTCAGAACGGAGAGAGGTAAATAGCGGTGTCCCTCAGGATCTGTACTGGGACCAGTGCTGTTCAACATATTGATAAATGATCTGGAAAAAGGGATAAACAGTGAGGTGGCAAAATGTGCAGATGGTGCAAAATTACTCAAGATAGTTAAGTCTAAAGTTGACTGTGAAGAGTTACAAAGGGTCCTCTCAAAACAGGGTGACTGGCAAAATGGCAGATAAAATTTAATGTTGATAAATGCAAAGTAGTGCATATTAGAAAACACAATTCCAACTATACATACAAAATGATGGTGTCTAAATTAGCTGTTACTACTCAAGAAAGAGATCTTGGAGGCATTGTGGATAGTGCTCTGAAAACATCTGCTCAGTGTGCTATGGCAGTTAAAAAAACAAACAGAATGTTAGGAACCATTAGGAAAGGGATAGATATCATAATGTCATTATATAAAGCCATGGTGTGCCCACACCTTGAATATTGCACAAAGTTCTGGTTGCCCTATCTCAAAAAAGATATAGTAGCAATGGAAAAGATACAAAGAAGGGCAACAAAAATGATTAGGGGTATGGAACAGCTTCCATATGAGGAGAAATTAAAAAGACTGGGACTATTCACCTTGGAAAAGAGATGATTAAGGGGAGATATGATACAGATCTATAAAATCATAAATGGTGTGGAGAAAATGAATAAGGAAGTGTTATTTACCCCTTCCAATAACACAAGAACTAGGGATTACCCAATGAAATTAATAGGCAGCAGGTTTAAAATAAATTTAAGGCAGTACTTCTTCAGACAACACACAATCACCCTGTGGAACTCATTGTCAAGGGATGTTGTGAAGGCCAAAACTATAACTGGATTCAAAAAAGAATTAGATAAGCTCCTGGAGGATAGGTCCATCAATGGCTATTAGCCGAGATGGTCAGGGATGCAATCCTGTGCTCTGGCTATCTCAGCCTCTGACTTCCAGAAGCTGGAACTGTATGACAGCGGATAAATCACTTGTTTGGCGTGTTCTGTTCTCTGAAACATCTGGCATTGGCCACTGTCAGAAGAGAGCATAATGGGCTAAATGGACCATTGATCTGACCCAGTATGGCCATTCTTATATTCTTATGCTTTTGGTTGATTCAATTTTTGGATCTCAGTATAAGATGCCTGAAAGGAGGCCTGCTGCTATGAAAATGAAACTGTTTAAGAGAGTATTGCTGTATGAAAGAGAAAAAGTGACAAATGACAATGATAAAAATCTTTCTAGAAGAGCAGGCCTTTAAGTGCAAATGCAGCATGAAAATAGGCCACCTCTAATAGGTTTTTATTTAAATGTTCCACCAGCACAGTGAGAACATTCAGTTTCGATAGGCTGGTAATAAAAATGACAATACAATTTGAAATACAGAAAACAACATTTTTGGATCAGAGTAAAAAAGACTAACTAAAAGCAATGTCTAAAAGCTCAACATCCTGATACTTGACAGCGTAAGCCAATGGAAGATGTAATTACCCAAGGAGTGAAATGGGTTGTATTTAATGAAATATTGTACTCTAAAATTAAAAAAAGAAGATATCTTGTTACTCTCACTGGGATTATGCTTCCTGTAAGTACTGGTCACCTGCCCTTTGAAAATCAGACACCTTTAATGTGCCTCAGGTTGAGCACTCAGAAATTAAGATTCTCAAAATCACTAGTCACTTCTCAAAAGTAAGACCTCCTGGCTTGTCTACCCATCCAGTTCCGTACCTCACCCTGTCTCTCCATCATCTCCTCCTAGATGTCTCACCAGAAACTCAAGCTTAATATGGTTAAACTGAGTTACTTATTTTCCTTCCCAAGCCCCCTCCGTTCCCCACATTCTGTGTCACAATTGTTAACACCACAATTCCTCTTGTTTGCTTAGATTTGTAGCCTTTGTCAACATTTATTCCTCTCTCTCTCTCTTGCCTCACACCCCCAAGCCATATCCAAATCCTGATGTTCCTTCCTCCAAAATATTGCTTCGATCAGTCCACTTCTTTCTATCCCTACTGCTAATATTCTTATCCTTACGATCTTGATCATTGGAACCTCCTCCTTTTGCTCTCTGGCCTTGTCCCTCACTGATTCACACTACTCCCTTCCAAACCCAAAAAGCTGCCTCTGTGCATCCCAAGCCTCTGTTTGCCAGAAGCTGGGAATGAGCGACGGGGGATGGATCACTTGATGATTACCTGTTCTGTTCATTCCCTTTGGGGCACTGGGCATTGGCTACTGTCGGAAGACAGGATACTGGGCTAGATGGACCTTTGGTCTGACCCACTATGGCTGTTCTTATGTTCTTATGAGTTCAGCTTCCCTGCCCATTGGTCTCACCATATCCCCACTCTTTAAATCTTTCCATTGGCTTCTCTGATCCACTGCATCAGATTATCATTTTTTAATCTTCTATGCCCTTTCTATCATTGCCCCTCCCTAATTACTTCTGGTTATCTCTTTTCACATCCCTCTTCCCACACTCCCAATTCTGTCAACAATGTCTGGCTAACTACTCACATCTCTGCTCCTCCCACAATCATTTCTGTGCATTCTTTCACGTCTCTCCAAGAGCTGGTCCACATAAGACTATTTTGCACTTCTACAGTACATTTACAAGAAACTGTTTGATTATGCCTAGGTTGTGGGAACCTGGATATAATCTCTCCCCCGCTCCCAACCATTTAGCTACTTCATCACTTTAGTTCTATTGTACTAGAGATGGCCACAACACAAAATTTCTGTTTTGCAGAAAATTTTGACATCTCCAAATTTTGTTTTGTTCTGAGTCATTCTGACTTGAGCCAGGGCTTCCAGGCTCCTAGCTCCATGACAGTGAGGCAGAATCTCCAATACCACCAGTGGTTGCAGGCTTCCTGCTGTGGAGGTGGGAACCTAGATTCTGAGATCCTCCTAGCTGGGCTAACTGGCACCCTGAGTTGTCTGACTATTGGGGCAGCTGGCTTCCCGGGCTCCAAGAATCAGGCAATCTGGGGAGCCAGCTGGCCTGGGAGACTGGGAAGCCCTGGGGTCCTGACTGTAAGGCTGTTCTTCAGGCAGGCTGCTGAGAAACTGAGTGAGCTTGCAGGAAACCAGGCAGATACGTTTTGAGACCAGTCTGTGTTCCACTGGAAGATTCGTTGAAAGCAACACATTTCTATGAAATGTTTGGCTTTCAACGAATCTGTATTTTCTGATGGGAAAACAAATTTGCTTTCAGAAAATTTCTGACCAGTTGAAAATGGGCCTGTTTTTGTTATATAGAATACAATCTCTTTGGAGCAGAGGTCATGCTTCCTTTTATGTTTGGAAAGCACCTAGCATACTGGAAATAATAATCCTAAACTGTTGCATGGTGTTGTTATGTACTGTTAAATAGATGTTGCATTTGAGCCCAGAGAAAGTAGCATTTCAATATGGTGGATGTAATTCCATACATGTCTGTGTGAATATACAGTTCATACAACAGGACAAAAATATCTTATCCACATGAAGCTACACAGGTACTTGAGGTAAGTAGAACAAGCCTAATTTATACGTGTTGTAACTCCATTGAAGTCAGTGAAGTTATACCAGAATATATGCATCACCCAGCATAATTAACTAACTGAGATTTAGCTGGGACCCAGGACTAATACTCATATTCTTGAGGAAAATGCCATTGGATATTTAACCACAAGTGATTTAGCATCTTGATTTTTACATCTCATCTGAAAATGTTCCTTAATACCATACAGCTCAATTCTACTTCCATTGAAGTCAGCAGAAAGATTCCTATTGATATTAGTAGGATTTGGATTAGGCCCAGAGCAGGCATTAGTGTGGTAGTGACAGGGGACTGTATTATTTGCTGCATCCCTACTTTCTCAACACTAACACTTTCGTCTCATGCAAGAGCTGACCAGGCCAAGCCTTGCTTTGCTTATGAGATCTGACATCTAGTAGATCAAAGAAGTAGAGCTAAAGATTGTCAGTTCACATCCTCCATTTCTCAAAATTAAGTGGTTCCATGCCACAATATTTCACTATAGAAGTACGGTATCAATATCAAAATAAAATATCCAGTATTAAAATACTTTAAAAATCCAAATGAGCCTGATTTTACAGTCTAACAAAAGTTTTGACCCATTTTAGAAGTGAAGGAGGGGATTAGGTCATTCAAGGTGGGGAGTGTGACAGGTGGAGTGGTCCAGTGGCAGGGCCGGCCCACAACATTTTGGCACCTGAGGCGGGGAGCTCAAATGATGCTCCCATGCCCCTTTGCTTGGGCCAAAACTTTGAAAGGTCTCAATTCTGCCTTCTTCCTGTTCTACTCCTCTCATGGTACTGCTCTGCTACCTACCCCAATAAAGGGGTAGGTAGCAGAGCAGTACCAACTTAAAATGGTTTAAACCATTAAGTACCAACTTAAACAACTTAAAATGGCTTGTTCAAAAATTTTAAGTAACACTTAACTTTGAAACGCCTGAACAGCAAATGTAACTTTTCTTGTCTGGATAGTAAACACTGGCATTTTTATCTGTTTGAATAATCAAAGTGGTGCTTTCCGTCCCTTTTTGGTTGCAAAGATTTGAACTGCTTCCTGCTGAAGGTCCACAGTCTGGGCCTGCTCATGCTCTGTTGAGATGGTTGCAAGGCAGACCAGCCTCTCCTGTGTCATTTTGGAGTGTAGATGTGTTTTTATTAACTTCAGCTTGGAGAAGCTGTGTTCTCCACTGGCAACTGTTACAGGAAATGTTAGAAGTATGCGCAGAGCAACAAAAGCATTTGGAAAGAGGGTGGTCATCTTATTTGTGCACATATAGTCCAGAACAGCCTTTGGAGTTGATCCTGCTGAAATGTATCTTGAAAGGGCTTTCAGTTCATCACCTAAATCACTTGCATCAATATTGCGCATGTCATCATGTGTCAACACTGTCTCTAGTACTCTGCATTGCTGGTGTAGATCTTCTTCAGGTATAGTGAGGAGTTTTGGAATATCATACAACATCCCAAATATACTGCTGTGTTCCTTGAGCTACATGAAACATTCTTCAACTGACTCTATTGCACACTCTAGCACGTGGTTAAAGAATTCAACTTTGAATTGTTGTTTGGGGTCTCTTATGGGATTATCCTGTGCCTCGTAATCGAAATTTCTTCTTTTTCGGTGACTCTTGTATTCTTGAATGGGTGGAAAAATAGCTTCACTGTGAGGTTCTTCTGCCAACTTATGTGCACTCTTCATAATGTTTTGAAATCCCTCATCTGACCGGTAAGACTGTAGGTGTGACTTTGCTTTGTCCAGTTGTTCCTTTGCTCCAGATATATCAAGGTCAACACCTTGGAGTCTCTTGCTTACAACATTTATTTCAAACAGTATGTCATGCCACAACGCTAAGCCACACAGAAATTTGAAGTTATGTATGTTTCTGGTGATTCCATTTCCGTCTGCCACTGTTCTCCCACAAACAGTTCCTGTCATAGCAGAAGCCTCCGTAATGGCAACTATGGCATCATCTATCTTCCCAATTTGGTGTTAATAGGCTTTATCGCCTCCACTTGACTTTCCCATCATGTGGCACTCAGTGGTTTCAGTGTCAGAGAGGATGTTCCCAGATGTTGCTTCAAAATTTGCCATCGATGAGTTGATGCAGAGAAAAATACATAGATGCTTTGAATTACATTAAAAAATTCAGCAGCCTCACTAGAAGCTGATGCTGCATCACTGACCACCAAGTTCAATGAATGAGAACTGCATGGGACAAAAAAAATTCAAGGGTTTAACCCTCGGATCCGTGTCTGCACTCCTCTGTTCTTTCCTCTCATGTTGGCACCATTATCGTAGCCCTTACCTCTCATGTCAGCTATCACAATTCCTGTATCTTCCAGCTTTTTAAGAAGCACATTTGTCATACCAGCTCCTGTAGTATCATCAATGTCAATAAATTCTAGAAAATGCTCTCTGACAGTTTCAGTAGGGGACATTTTCACTAGGTTCTGTTGTTGTTACAAAATACACCATTAAAGTCATCTATTCCGTATGGTTGATGTCAGGTGTGCAGTCCAGAATAACAGAGTAATATCTTGCTGACTTCAGATCTGCCACAATCTTCTGTTTGACTTTTGTTGCCAGTAACTGTATGATCTCATTTTGAATTGCTTTTCCAAGGTAGTGGTGTGTGTACATTTCTTGGGTGGTGACTCTTAGATGCTCCTGGAGTACAGCATCAAACGCCACCATCAACTCCACAATTTTAAGGAAGTTTCCATTGTTTGGCACCTACAGCTGATCTGAAGTGCCACTCAGTGCTAGGTTTTGGGTAGCAAGCATTCTCACAATGGCAATGAGCCTTTTCAGAGCATTTTGCCAGTAAAGAGACTCTGATGCAATCTTCTCTTGATGCTGATCATCTATGGTGGCCTTTAACAGTAGTCTCATCTCAAACTCTTTCCGCCTATGGAATGCTCTCTGTTGATTTGCTGCCTTCTCATGGCATGCGAGATTTCTAGCCAGATTTTCCAGTCCTTTATTCCAGTAGAACCCAATGTGGCTGGAACATGAGCCTGGAAGAGTTTGCAACAAAAACAGTATACAGCATTGTGAGTTTTTGAGTACATAAGCCATGGCCTCTGCAATTTGTCACCATTGGGGATTTCATACCAGTAATGTGTTGGATGGAAACTTCTATTTTAATTGTCTTTGGGGAACGTGAAGTTTTTCACTTGCTGTGGCCCATGTAGGAAGTCCCTCAGGCTACTGCTCAAGTGGGTCCACAGTCCTGGATCATCTAGATTTAAGGAACTAAACTTAGCAGCAGCTGTTTCTTGCACCTCCACCACGCTCTTCTCTGATCTACACTTTTCTTCAGGAATGTGCATGGTTACATCTATTTGAGATGGAGATATGGATGCTGCAGTAGCTGCCAGGTCACCTGCACTCTAACTAACTGGAAGATCAGGCCTCTCCTCACTACTCACATCCTCACTGGGGACAGAAGGCTCACCGTGAACATTTTTATCTATGTATCTCAGGAGAGCTCCTTTCTGCTTAGATAGAAAAGCTTCCTTTGCTTTCTTTCTTTTTCTGAATGCTGCTTGTGAGGGGCATTTTCTTCTTTCTGTTCTGTGCCAGCTATAGTGGCTCTCAACACTCAGTTGAAGGGGGCAAATAAGCAGGCTGGTAGCAGGGCCTGAGTGAGGGAAGATATCAGCATCTTAAGGACCTAACTGGCTCCTACTACTTCAGTTGACTGCCTATTCTCCTCAAGTGGGTTCAGGGAAGCAGCAGGAAACAGGAAGCTCCCTGAGAAGCTGGTGCTAATCAGTCCAGGCTCCTAGGGGTGCTAGAGAGGTACATCAGAGGCTCCTCCTCCTCTCTCTCCCTGCAGCTCCTGCTACTTTCTGTTATTCCCTCTCACCTTTTCTCCTGCCTGCTTGTTATGTCTCTTGTGCCCTCCTTCCTCCAGCACAGCACTCTACCATCTCTGTGCATCTAGAGTAAAGAGAATACATATGCATCAGCAGCAGACACAATTTTCTACACTCTGTGTCCTGGTGGTGCCCCCCCCCCCACAGTCTGGCACCTGAGGTGGCCGCCTCAGTTCACCTAGTGGTAAGGCCAGCCCTGTCCAGTGGACAGGACACTAGGGTGATAATTCTATTCCCAACTCTGCTACTGACCTACTCTATGACCTTGGGCAAGTTACTTCACCTCTCTATGCCACTGTTTCTTGCATCTTTCTTGTCTATTTAGATTAACATATTTTTGGGCAGAGTCTGTCTTGTGTTACATGTTAGTACAATGCCTAACATAATGAAGTCCCTTATCTTTGTTGGGCTATTTTAATAGAGATGATAAATGAGACTTGCATGTACTGGTTACTGTATATACCATTCAACCATGCTGACTAGGTTTTGGCATGTCTCATATCTTAACTTGACAATGCCTGGCTTGGCATAATTTGTGGGTTATATATCTTGCCTCCTGTGTTCAGTTTGTAATCTGTTTAGTTCAGGGCAGAGAACTTTTTGAATATAAATAACTTTACCTGCCCTTTAAATCATTGATACATTTGTAGGATTTGAGCTTTTCAGTAAAATACGAGGGTTTGGACATATTGAGTGCTTTCAATTTAACTATCTAACATTAGGTAGAATGGAGGGGTCATGAGAGTCCCTAATGGATACACTAACTCATTACTGAAATAAGAAGCAAGCAAGTTATTAGAGGCATCTGGAATGACTGCTCGCTGTCTACCTGAAAATAAACCAAGTCACAATGTGTCCTGTCCAGTTATATACGTGGATTACTTTGTAAAACTTGGGGTGGATTCTAGGCTAGCACCTTCTTATATCATTCTCCACAAACCTGTCATCCATGTTGCTGACAAATATAGAGATCTGGCATATGACTCATTTATTTTTGGAAGTGTTTCCTCAGTATATACAGATGGTGTTTACAGAGCCTATATAAGTGGTGGCCTTTTGGAGATTTGGAGATTTGCAGTGTCAAAGACTTGTCATAGACAGTGCTCTCTCTACTGTACTGGCAGAGGTCAAAAATTCTTACTCATCTGGTTTAGAGGCATTTATAGAGTGCACCGGTCTGAAGCCACTTACTATCCTTTTGCCTGTTTTAACACCTACCCCATCCTTTATGTGTAATGCAGAACTCTTTTGTCAATATAGTTTGCCTCAGCTGCTGTCATGGCAACTAGTTTCATCTTTGCTGAAATTTAGCTAAACTATAATTTGGACACCAAGTAAAGCAATACATTGCTAAAATCTAAAGTGGTCCAACTGTGCTCTTCAGTCAAGTTCTATGTTATTAACAATTAGATTCTGCTTTCACACCTAGGCAACCTCACTGAAGTCAATCATGGTTGCCTATGTGTACGTGAAAACAGCTGGAGTCATAAAGGATGTTACAAAAGGGGAAAGGAACATTTATTTCCTGTGGGACGTATTGGCTTTGTAAGTCCCCAGATTTTAACTTTTCACTGCATGTTCTGTTGGAGGTGGTGAACAGCATTCAGCGAACTGGAGTGTCCAAATCCTGGCCGTAAGCATGTATTGCCATTCCAATTTTGAGGCTGGCACTATCATTTATTCATTTCACTGATATAAGGCTACAGAAGAAGGTAATGATGACAAAGGTTCCAAAGCTGAGAGAGTGCATGGTATTGGAAACTTTTCCTTGGGAACATTCCTGGAACATATGTGTGACAGCTACAACTCCCTGGGCTACTTCCCCATGGCCTCCTCCCAACACCTTCTTTATCCTCACCATAGGACCTTCCGCCTGGTGTCTGATAATGCTTGTACTTCTCAGTCCTCCAACAGTCCGCCTTCTCACTCTCAGCTCCTAGTGCCTCTTACTCCCAGCTCCTCACACGTACACCACAAACTGAAGTGAGCTCCTTTTTAAACCCAGGCCTGATTAGCCTGCCTTAATTGATTCTAGCAGCTTCTTGATTGGCTGCAGGTGTTCGAATCAGGCTGTCTGTCTTAATTGTCTCCAGAAGGTTCCTGATTGTTCTGGGACCTTCCCTGTTACCTTACCCAGGGAAAAGGGACCTACTTAACCTGGGGTTAATATATCTGCCTTCTATTACTCTCCTGTAGCCATCTGGCCCAACCCTGTCACACTGTATCTTAGTAGCATTTCAGTTCATGCTGTTTAATAATCTTCCCTACTGGCTTCATGTAGATATTGAGAGGGTGGATCCTTGTGGGACTTTGGAGAAAGATTAGTAAGTGTCCATCATGACTATTTGGAAGTGGCCTCAGTGATAAAACTGAAGCCATTTCATTGTGTGCCCTCTCCCTCGTGTGCCCTCTCCCTCCTGCCACAAGTGAGATGGAAGAGCCTTCTTTTATATTTGGCAAGTGCCTAGTACACAGTAGTTGCTGTGTTCTATCAAAGATGCAGCGGGCATATGTGTTTAGAGAGCCCTCCTCCCCCTTTTCAGAGGGCAGAATAATAATAAATAATAATTAATAAACTGAATCTCAAACACAGAGAGCTGTTATCTGTATCAAGTGCTGCAGAGTTGTCCACTATGAATGTATGGCCCAAATCTGTGTCCAAATGGAGATCATCCATCAGTGCCATGGCTTTGCACATAGCTTGGAAAGGTACAGAATACTGACAGTATCTAGTCAGAGGTGAAGATGGCCCATGCTGTGTTTTTTTAACCAGCTAGCTCAGGAATAGGCAGTTACTGCATCATGTATGGAGAAATGGATAACACTAAATGAAGGAGATAGAAACAAAGTTGGAGGATAAAGGAATAGTCAAGCACTTTTATTTCCTACTACTCCCTACCACATTTGGTCAAACCTTAAGTCAGTTCCTTCAGACTGTGCATATGAAGATCTTCCATTCACTTCAATGAGAGATCTGCACATTGGACGTGATCCAAATCCCATTGAAGTCAACTTCCCATCAAGGAAGTTGTAGGCATATGAATCTACAGATTCTCATTCTTTGGAGCACAGGATTATTATAGAAGCTGTGTTCTGCCCCACTGACAAATTAGTAGGACCAAATCCTCAAGACCTTTATTGCTGATCTAAAAGCAGTTATTTGTCCTTTAATGAGATTTTCCTTATATAAAGATAATCTTGCTCTTCTCCATAAACAACAGCTTAGAGAGTATTTTGCTGTTTATGATGGAGAGTTGCCAGATCCAATTGTCTCTGACACTAACAATTAACATTAGAACAGTGATTGTCTCATAATTACAGTAGGAAGAGAATGAAGGATTGAGGGAAATGAAAGATGGAATTTTGAGAAAACAGTGTATTGTTTCAATTTCAAAATGGCATGAAACAAAAGTATTTTCAACATAACTGTCACAGTCCAGTCATTTTATATAAAATGCATTTAAAATTTGCTGTCAAAATTATTATAACTTATAATTGATTTGTCTTTTTAAGAACAAGCTTTTTGTAATCATGACATGTTTTGTTATAGAATTTCAATATCAGTTTTTTGAATCATTTGAATACTTGTCACATCTTTGAGAAATTTTATCTCAACAGTTTTCTGCCCCTAAATGAATGATTTAACAATCAAGTTACTGGATCTTGGCATTATGACAATCACAGTGCTAACCCCCATTATGATTAAGTGCTTTTAATGCATTCTATTTAACAGTCCATTGCCAACAAGCCAATTGTAAGCATTGCACGAAGAGACTGATAGCAATGATCTTTTCTTTACTCTAATTATATGCTCTCCCTCAAGGCAGCCCATTTCCAGCAACAGAGAGAATATTTGAAATGATCATATGTGCAATGAAGAAAATATTAACCTTTCAGTTTTAATTTCCTTTTTATGTTTTCCTTTTTTATGATGTTTTCCATCGCAGTTAAAAAACTGGAATCGAAAAGCCTACAGGTTAAAACAAACGTCGCACACACACACTGTGACACTATTCCTATTATCCTTTCCCTGTAAATGTTTGCCCTCCTCCGTGGAGATGTTTTGGAAGTAAAATGGGCTAAATCCTTGCAATGGGAGTTTTGTCCGGTGAGGATTGCAGGATTTGGCGTTAATTACATAACTAATGTCTGCTGCTTAAAGTAGGAGACTGGCAAGATCAAGAAAATTCACATATCCCTCATGGCCCTTAAAATGAAATGGCTAGCAAGGATACTCACTTCCAGACAGTAAAAAGATATAAGAAGTGATTATCTATGCAGAATACTGAGGCTTTTATATTTTTATATTTTCTAACCTATTGAAGTAGATATTGCATTATGGATCAAATTACAGCTGGTCCTGTGTGGGTTTGGTAGAAGGGAAAATCATAAAAAGAACCCATTCCCATTACAATTATGCAGGAAGAAACAGGATATGCTAATGCTGGGTTCCCTCTAAGAGGGGAGTTTCAATATTGCCAACAATGCCTAGAAGGGATGATTCCAGTTGGGGAGGGCATGACCCCCTTTAGAGCCATTGTGCTTTGTCTGGGGAACATTAGGGTGGGGCATCAACATATCTCTCAAGTATACTTCATTCGAGTGACAGGCCTCATTTCAGTCCCAAAGTTCTCTAGATACCACATACATTTCACATCTTCTCTATTTTATTGCTGAAAATTATCTGCATCTGAAAGTTAAGAATCTTGCAGCATTTCAAGTTTCCTGCATGAATGATGTTTTTGCATTCCTCATTTTGGGTCCATTCCACACATTTGTACCTTGTTGAGTTAAAAGGTAGGAGCATAGGCAATACCTTTGCAAGGATGAATGTTCATTATGTTTCCTTCTGTCATAATACCTCTCTCTCCATTATCACAGGTCACACATGCTGTACACATTGCTCCATTACATTATTCCAACTAGCTCTCCACATTTCTCTAAGCCATAAATTAACCATACAGATGGGTAATGATCCTAGAAATTTGATTCCATACTGAAGAATCTGTCCAAAGAAACTTGCAACACAGAGAAGAAATTATATACTGCTTCTTGAGTGCCAGGTCAAAAGATGGGTGCAATAAGGATGGAGTGAATCCTGAAGAATGCTGGTGCATTTCCACAAATTTCATCCAAGAAGAAACAAATGACATGAGTAAATAGAGAGTCAGTAAAATCAAAGGTTTCAGAGTAGCAGTCATGTCAGTCTGTATTCGCAAAAAGAAAAGGAGTACTTGTGGCACCTTAGAGACTAACAATTTGATTTGAGCATAAGCTTTCCTGAGCTACAGCTCACTTCATCGGATGCATCTGATGAAGTGAGCTGTAGCTCACGAAGGCTTATGCTCAAATCAATTTGTTAGTCTCTAAGGTGCCACAAGTACTCCTTTTCTTTTTTTAATAAAATCAAAGATGACTTCAAGGTCCTGAGAAGAATATTGAACTTCAGGGTTATGCATGTGCTCTTTTTGCAGGTGTAAGTGGAAAAAGAGGATGAAATCTGCTGTGCTCCTGCCATCCATCTGTAATGTCAATGGCCAGCCACTTGTTTCCTCTCACTGTCTGACTCCATCCCACCCACACTTCCCAGCTCAAGAGCCTCCTTTGTGCTACATATAATACAGCACCTAATGAACATTCTGTGACTATATGTTAAAAAAATAGCTATGAGTATAATGACAATGATGTTGACAATAACTCAAGAGTTGTCAAAGCATTTAATTTTATTTTCAATAAGAAAACTGTAACATAATATATCTGTTAACATAAAAGCAATGCAGGATGTATGGTTGTTATTGATATTAAGCACTAGGATTTTGTCCAAAGTGATTTTACAGTGACTGATTGGTAAACCTGACTAAGTAGTACATTTCTTCTTTTTTTTAATTAACTGGCACGGTCACATGCTGTGAATGGAATAAGGGCCAGTGTTGTAAAACAGTAAGTGGTCTGATTGCTGACAGGGTAGCCATATAAGGAAAGAATGCAGGTGTGTGAAATGCACATAGGGCCTGATCCAAAGTCTGCTGAAGTCTTCCATTGATTTAATTGAGGTTTGGATCAGGCACTCATATGCTATATATGAAATCCTGGCACCACTGAAGTCAACAGCAAGCTCTCAGTGGAGCTGAATTTCACTGTATCTCCAGTCTTACCAACACTTAATCATGTCCATGACTTTACTTATATGAGTAGTCCCATTAACTTTAATAGGTCTACTCATGTGAGTTATATTATCCGTATGCTTAAATGGCTTCAGGATGAGGCCCAAGGTGATAGGCAGAAACTACCAGTACTGGCTCTATGAAAAACTGGTAATGACACTAGTATTTTGGTGATGCTGTTTTTGTGAATTTGAGGGTGGTCAGCTAACAATGCCTTTTGTTACAAATATGGTGATGTTTGAGCTTTGGTGAAACAGGAGCAAAGAAAACGGATTTTCTTATCTAAGGAGCAAAATCAACTTTTTGTGGCTAAATGAGTGCTTCTGGCTGCAAAACCTGAGGGGAGGAAGGACCCCCTAACCCAAAATGCAAACAATACTTCTACCTAGGAAGGCTTTGCTGTTTCATAAACTTACAAAAGTCTTTCTTTCTTTCTTTCTTTCTTTCTTTCTTTCTTTCTTTCTTTCTTTCTTTCTTTCTTTCTTTCTTTCTTTCTTTCTTTCTTTCTTTCTTTCTTCAAAAGGAGCTATATCAGTCTTCCCTGTGCATTTGATAGAAATTTCTATGTTGGTGTTATAATCCACAAAGAGAATATTATAGAGATGATGAGAAATCATAATCTGTTCTTGAACTGGTGTCCATTCTCAGTGCTGAGACTGTTTTGTCCAGGATTTTCAAAATAACGGAGTTAGGTCTCAAAAGTAGGCCCTTATAAGATTACAATTTTGAGAAGCATTGAATTGTCTTTTTTTCTTTCCTACTGTTTTTTGCCCAGTGCTTTTGTGAAGTACAGTAAAGATTTTTTTCTCATTGTCATTGGAGTATATTTTCTAATTAATAAATCTCATTCTTTACCAGCACACAATCCTACCCAAAACAAATTGAGGCAACAGTAATGGCATCAATTAACGAGGCAATCAGGTATTTTGGAAGGTCCAGGGTTGTGCATATTGGACATATTTTGTGCAATGGGATTAATCTAGGGTTGCACAAAGTGAAAGGGATTCACTGACCATCAGTCAGGAATCATAAGAACATGTCATGAGGTCATAAAAATGCAAGGGGAGTGATCCAATGAATCCAGAGATTTAACCAGCATAGACAGAGGAGAGTTCTCAATACTTCAATGGCATTTTTCCATGCAGATCTAGGATTGTCTAACTTCTCCATACACTTCCATTTTCTCAGTATAGGAGGCTTAGTATAAAAGATCACCAAGCAACAGTCCATGAAGACTGAACAGTGGACTCCTGCAAGAGTCCGTTCTAGCTCCAGCATTTTTCAACTTATATACCAGCGATATTCCATCAACGTCCTCCCACAAATTCAGGTGCGCAGATGACCTTGTGCTGGCTACTCAGTCTTCCTCATTTGAAACCTCAGAAAAGGTTCTAGAACAGGACCTAAAAGCGCGAGAAACCTATTTCAAGACATGGTGGTTAAAATGAAATGCCTGAAAAACAGTGGTCTCAGCTTTCCATTTGAGTAATATCCAGGCCAAGAAGAAATTAAACATCAATTTCTGTGGGTCACAGTTGATGCATGATCATTATCTGTGTTACCTGGGGATAACCCTGGACCCACCATTGCCACCTTGAACAAACAAATAAGAAAACGAAGGCTAGGGCCAACATCATACAGAAGCTTGCAGGAACATCTTGGGATAGTGACAACTGCACGCTCCAAATATCGACACACGACCTGATCCATTCCAGAGTGGAACACCGTGCCCCAGTTCGGAGTGAAAGCCCACACACTGTTTTAGTGGACACCAAAATTAACACAGCTCTTCATATAATTAGCACCGTGGCATCCTTACATCAACACCGCTTCCACGGCTATCGGTACTGGCTAACATTGCAGCAGCAAATATCCAGTGAGAAACCGTGACTGTTGGGGAATACATAAAGGTCATGGCAAAGACCATACTACCACTCCACCAGGACTTACAACACCCCCCTTGCCAGTAAAATCAAGAAAACTCTTCTGGTCTCTTGCCACGGTCCTCCTTGTGGAAGGCGAGAATGTTCACAGAAGATGGTCTGAACCTGGGCAGCTGCCTATACTAAATGCCTGTACTAAACAAAAATCTAATCAATGACTCAACTGTGCCAATGCCAGGTTTCTCCTCCACACTGTGCATATGGACAGCTCTAAACCATATCCGCACCTGACATGGACAATGCACATTGTGATGTTCATTCCATATTCTTTATGAAAATATGCTGATGATATGAATATGACATAACTGAGATATACTTTATGCCAGATGGCTCATGTGAAATATCATTGGAAAGGTTATGATTTACTGAATGCGATTATCCAATTTGTATGCCTGTATCTTTTCTGTATCTGAAGTTAGGAATATTGACTATGTATCTGTATTTCAACTATGGTACTTTGGGTAACGCCCACTGCTGCTAACACTTCAGGTACAAGAATGGAGAAGGCAGACTGGGCGGACGGCCCATCAGCAAGGACAATAGACTGTGAAAAACTTGGCCTTCCTGTGGACCTCCATACTGCCACTGACTCATGGACGCTGTGATCCTACAGAGTCAGGTGGTCTTGTCACCTGATACTAAAACATTACCTGGGACTTCTTATGACTTTCCACTGTAAGGGAAGTGGAGGGGGTGGGGGGTCGGGTCAAGTTTGGGAAACAAAGGATTCCAACCTTATGTAAATCATATTTAAGGGTGGGGAGGAACGCAAACAGCACTCCTCCTCTCCAAGGCCTGTCTGCCCAAGAAGAAAGACTTCAAAAGGAAAGGCAAGGCGGGAGTCCAGGGGTCCAGTCTGAAAAGGAATATAACTGGAACTCTGAACCACAGAAACTTTACAAACTGCCTGCAACAATATCTAGGGTGAAAAATACTATTTGTAACCAATTTCTTTAGTGCAACTAGCTTAGTTTGTGTGTTTGATTTCATTTGCTTAGTAATCTGCTTTGTTCTGTTTGTTACCCCTTTTACCATTTAAAATCTGCCTTTTATAGTTAATAAAATTTGTTTTGTTTATTATTAAACCCCGATTCTGTAATTTCTAGCTGGGGGCGGGGGGGTTAAGAAGTGTGCACACCTCTCTCCATATTGAGGGAGGGGGCAAATTTCATAATATATCTTTGAGTCTGCACTCCAAGGGAGGTGGACAGCTGAGTGCTGGAGCAAGTCCCCTAAGCTGAGTCTTCCCAGAGCTGATCTGCAGCTGGGTGTGGCCCTGCCTGTGTGTGTGTGTTAGAGGAGGTTTTAAGAGCCTAGCTCAGCAAGACAGGTAAAAGGGGGCCCATGCTGGCAGAAGAGGTAGACTCAGTGGTATCTCAGCACATCAGGTGGCTTCCCAAGGGGTCCAACCCATCACACACGTACTCCAGAGCTGGAAAGGGAGGGAATCGCCAGACTGTGACTGTGGCATGGTGGAAAGTGTCAGACACATCACGGACAGTTGTCCAATCTATGCGCATCCTGGAGGTGCCACAGCTATTGACATAGTGACTGTAGTCACGCCATTGCTTTCATTGTTCCACTATCACCATATGAAAGAAGAAAAAGGAGAAGTATAAAAGAATTTTACCATTCAGTGCTGAGTTTCTCTGGACTTCATTTTGGAACCCATTCATAATTTATGTGCTGCCTTTAGGTTGACTATTCACAGTTTAAATGTTCATATCCTGGTGACACGTCAGTATCTGATACTCCCTGCTGACTCTAGTAATGGCATATCTGCTTTTCCTTAGAGAATAGCCAGAGTGGAAGATTGTATGTCCTGTAGCAGCTAGAAACAAAAAATTGATTTTAACAGAGCTCCCCATGGCTTAGGTACTTTAACATGGTGGATTTTTAAAATCTCTAATGTACAAACTTACACTCTTCCACATGGGGTGCTAAAATTGGGCTGTGCTAGAAAAATTGTTTACATGGCAACCAAGCTGTGGCATCACTATATTCTTACGGTCCTTTAAAAACAAACTTGAATTTTCTGGAAGTGGTATCTAATGGGACAAAATATTTAATTTGGCACTATCAGCCAAGTGATGGGAAAAAGAGGTTTACCTTTTAATAATGCTATTATTTATTACATGGCTGATAGTATCTAGAGGCCCCATTGTACTAGGTGCTGTACAAATGCATAGTAAGAAACTGTCTGTAGCTAAAAGGGTTTACAATTTAAATAGACAGACACAGAATATAAGAGAGGATTTTTTCCCCATTTTACCAATAGTGAATGGAGGCACATAGGGCCAGATCCACAAAGAAACTCAGGAGTTGCAATGCCTAACGTTCAGGCAACTAAAAAATCACTGGAACAACAATGGGATCCACAAACCCTGCGTTAGCTGCTTAGGCTCCCTATACAATGAATGGAGAGAGATAGGTACCTAAGAATGGGATCCAAATGAAAGGTAGCACAGGAGGTGGGGAGCTGCCTAAACTAGCCAATGGGAGATGTCAATGAGAAAGGTGTGTCCTAAGCCCTGTCTCTCTCATGAAGTTAGGTGTCTAAGGGCTTGTCTATGTTGCTCTACAGTTCGGACTAAAAAGTGCTGGGCTGTGACTCCCCCATGTGGATGCTGCAGGAGTGAACTAAAAGGTTCCTATTTTGCATTAGTGTAATCCTAGCCAAAAAGGATCACATTAATGCAAACTAGGAACCTTTTCGTTTGTGGCCACAGCGTCCACACAGGTGAGTTATAGTGCAGCACTTTGGTGCACACTGCTATTTATACCCCTGCAGTCTGAATTGGGGGGGAGGAGCAGTGTAGACATGGCTTTAGTCTAGGCTGCAGGGAGGCACCCATCTCTGCTTGCTGGGAACCCCTCCTCTGGAGTTAGGTATCTGATATTATGAAAGCCAGAAGAGGTGGTGGTGGTAAATAGTTACTGGAGAAGGGGGACTGGAAGCTGGGTATCCCAGCTCTCAGCTTGAGTGTCTTAGATGCCCGGCAATTGAAGTATTAATCCAAAGAGGAACAGTTTTAACAGGAGAGATTGAAACACCCGTGCACTAGAATAGCCACTAGACCAGTGATTAGAACACTTTTCTCAGAGGAGGGAATTGACCCTGGATCTCCCACATCACAGCTGATTGCTCTAACCACTGGGCTAAAAGTTATAAAGCAGGCACCCCTTCCTCTCTGGGATCTTGAATGGGGACTGATCCAGTAGGTGTGCTCAAAGCAAGCTTGTTGGATCAGGCCTCACAGGCACGGTTGGAAGGGGAATGCCTGCTTTCCCTGGTTTGAGGATTGTACTGGTGCTTACGTTTCTGGGCACCTAGAATGAGCCAGCAATGCACATGCCCAGAGGCAGAAATTTGGGTGCCTAGGGAATTTTTACAGCAAAACGTTAGGCACTGAGTGAGTTTGGGGACCTACATGGTTAGGCAACAACCACGCGGAGGTTTTGTGGATCACATAGATGCCTAAAACTGGAATTTAGGAACCTAAATCTGGGGTGTAGGAACCTAAGTCCCTTTGTGGATTTGAGCTCTAGAAACTTGTACAAGGTCACTCATGAAGTCCATGGTAGATCTGGCAAATGAATCCACACCTCCTGAGTTCTGCCACCACTGCCCCGGACTCAAGACCATAATAGCAACAAAGCATGTCTTTTGTCAGCCTCTTGAATAAATATATTTTTATGTCTAACTCAAGGAAAAATATTCCTATGTCTGAGTTCCCCTGAGGATTCTGGGATGGAGCATGGTGTAGAATTTCATTCTCATGTCTTTTTGTGGTAACCGGTATTTACTTTCCTCATTAAAATTTTATGATGTAGAGTGAATCCCTTTGTCATGTTATCCAAGAGTCTGCGGTGAAACATATAGAACCTGATTCAAAATCAATGAGACTCTTTCAATTGAATTCAATGGGCTTTGGGTCAGGGCCATTCTGAGGAACTTCAACGTAGCCGCTTTATAATATCCAAGTGGTAAGATTAATAGTGCAAGCAGATCATGGAGAGTCTTACTTCGCTTGAATTATGAAACAAAATAACACCTGTGATGGAGGCTGCTTTTCTGTGACAGCGTTGTCAAGTGCATAGGGGATGGGACAGGCAACAGCTTTGTGTATTCTATTCTCATGTCTGCCACTGCATCACAAAGTACCATTAGGCCGGTCTTTTCTTCTTGCTGTGTCATTGTTTTTTCCACATGTAAAATGGAAATATGATATTTAACCTTCACTGTAAAGCACACTGATATCTCCGAATGACAAACATTGTATAATAATATTAATAAAAAGAGCTAGGTATTATCACAAATCTGTAGGTCTGGTTGAAAAATGTTCAAAACTAAACAGTTTTCTTTTGGAAAATGCAGTTTCACCAAACTTGAAACATTTTGTGGGAACCTGTCTATTTTGATGAAGTTTTCTATGGGAAAGTGTTAAAACAAATCATTTTAACTTCCTTGTTTCATTTCAATAATGTAAAAAATTTCATTTCAGTAGTGTCAAAATGAAACATTTGACCTGTATATTTGTGATGGCTCAGGGGCACCTATGATCGCTCTCCCAGTGACATGCAATTCAACATTCAGAGTAAAATGTGTATGAAGTGCATCACCTTCCACTGTATGACCCAAAGAACACATTCACTCAAAGTATGAGTTAGTACATTCCTGAAGATCTCTCTGAGGTTTGTTGTGCCAAATATCCTGCTGATTTTTCCATGTAGCATCATGAAAAAAATGATTGAAAACAGCATCTAGGCCCATCACTCATCAACTCCTCTTCTTTTTTTGGGTGGACTCGATAATTCCTTTTCTGGGGTGAATCACCCTCAGAAGGTTGAGTGACTCACTCAGGCTATTTAAGCACAGGCCAATGGGGGAATAGTCAGGTCCTTGGAAAAGTTAATTTTATTTAGTTAAATGTTAAAAAAATAATCTGATCATGTATACACTTCAGCACAAATTCTTTGACTTTTGGCACTATTTTCATCACAACTAGCCTGTGGCCAAGAGATATGTTAACACATACTTATGTTAAGGAGTACTTGTGGCACCTTAAAGATGAACCAATTTATTTGAGCATAAGCTTTCGTGAGCTACAGCTCACTTCATCAGATGCATACAGTATGCATCCGATGAAGTGAGCTGTAGCTCACGAAAGCTTATGCTCAAATAAATTGGTTCGTCTCTAAGGTGCCACAAGTACTGCTTTTCTTTCTGCGAATACAGACTAACACGGCTGCTACTCTGAAACCTGACATACTTATGTTGTGGTTGAGAAAAGTTCCACTTCAACTTGTAGGAGATCATTAGTGTGTGTGATAGCTTTTCTGGAGGGACAAGCACACATGGACTCTTAAATGTATTCATCTTTTCCTGATTACCAAATGGGGGGAAAAACATTTCTAATCTGTCTTTCATGACCAAAGTTAGTAATTAAAGTAAAATCTGCTACTGAGCTGATTTCCTCTTTACCAGGACTAGTTACCTAAATTTAATTTAATTGTTTCTCTGTGCCTTCTAAAAGCAATTAATGTCATTTTGTTATATGGATACTCAAAATACAAGTTTGTAGCTAATGCATCAATTGACCAACTATTCCTATCCACTGACTTTATTTCAAAGCCAATCATTTAATCATATCTCATTTAAATATATAAGAAAATAACCAGACCAATACATAGCAGATATGTTATTTTCCATTTTAGAAATAACCTTGCATTTTTATATTATTGAGTCAGAACGAGAGAACTAAATAAAAGTTAGAGTTTTTATTTCTAACCATAAATACACTTTTATTACTCATCCTCCACTTTCCTGAGGCCATTCAGTGAAATTTTTATTAAATTACTGTAAAAGCCTAGAAAAGGGAGATGGTGATTTTTAAAAATAATTTCATGTTAGAAACTGCTTTCATCATGTTGTTTACTCACTGTCTGTCAAGAATTGATAAGTGATGAGAATTTTCAAATTATTATAATTTATAATTGTCTTGCCTCATTTATTTTTGTAGTGTAATTTCCATAATGTAAGTCTTGAGGCTAAAGAAGATGGTTCTGATTAGCTTTATTTCTGTATTTTTATTTTACCAGCTTTTCATTTTTATTATTTCTTTGAGAACAGATGGCAATGCACCATCAAGGTCTGTGATGGGACAGCAGTGAAGAGAAATATTTACAATTATTGTTTTCTATTGTGGTAACTCCTAAGAGCCCCCTCCCAAAACAGCTCTCCATTATGTTAGGTGATGTAAAAACAGACGACCAAAAGGTGCTTCCTATGTTGGCATTCATAAATTACATGTTTATCAGTTTGGCAGGTAAGTATCCGTATTAATCTGCTGTTTGTATGTACAGTCTTTGCCTGGGACATCCCACAACTGAGGAAAGATATTAGAGTCTATGCAACCAACATAAGGAACTTGTTAGTGTTATTGGTTTTGGGGGGCATAGGCAAGATAAAATGTATGGGCAAAGACGATGTACCAGAAAGTAGGGAAAGAGGAGGACAAAAGGAATAAACTCTTATTGACCAAGATAAGCTGCAATTGTTGGGAATACTACGTATGCAAAGTATCCCTTATGCAAACAGGATGACTTTTTATAGGTTACAGTATTTTTAACTAGGCTGAAGGTCTAATAGTTACCACCAAACTTGATAATTTCTGTATCATTCCTTTGGAATTCAGCTCATTCAAATGTTGTCATTTCCAGGAGGAAATTTATCCAAGCTCACTGGAACTTTATTGATATTACGAGTTATTATTTATTACTGTTGTTATTTCCAGAGTGATCTAACCCAGCCTTCTGAAACCCTAAATTCAAAGACCCTCTCATGGGAACTGAAATCATGTCAGCAAACCTAGCAGGATGACTCATTTTTATGTGACTCTCAGACATCTGTGTGTGAAGTCAAATGAAATACCCAGAAACTGGAAATATAAGAACCCCCAATTTAACATTGTGGAAAACTGAGATTAGCACAGTATCAAAAATGTAGGGAGAGTTGCAGATTATTTTGAATCTGAAGTGGCCTTTTTAATTTCCTTGTGAAAATTAAATGCCCCACTATGTCAAAAGAGAATAGTACACTGTAAAGTATCATTTTCTAATTGTTGTGTAGCTGGGCTACAGAAGATGTCATGTATCATACAAGCAGTGGCTGTTTATTTAATATTTATTTATGGTAGCACATGGGGGAGGTCCCATTTTGTTAGGTACTGTACAAAAATAAAAGAAAATTAACTTTTAAAATCTGACTCTCAATTTATATATTCGAGTAGCCTAGCTTTTCTGGTGATGCTGTCTCAGGAAACTGTGGTGTTCAGTAATCACTCAGACAAGGTGATTGACAGACATCTCTTTTATTCAGTGTCTCAGTTCCAACGGTCCCTGCAGGGCTGGCTTTAGGGGCAGGCAATCCAGATGAGCGCCTGGGGTGCCAGGGTTCGCGAGTGCTGGGCTTGGGATGCTGTTTTGTTGCTAGCAACAAAATGGAAAATAGAATGTTTGAAGTAAAACGTTTCAGGTCTTCCATATGTGGATTCATTTTTCACTAACCTCCTAGAATGTTCTGAGCCTTTGTAGAATCTTGTGGAACCTTCTAGACTTTCTATGAACTGCATTTTCCTTAAACCTCCTAGAATGTTGTGAACTGTGCCCTCACGGGTATAGAAGGGGTGGGGCATTGCCAATCAGTCAGTGAGATACAAGAACGAAATGAGAGCCCAGCTGCCATATTGTGAGCCTTGGTTTATTGTGTAATATTGTGTATGGCGAGAAAAGAGACCTTTTGAACGGAAGGACTAGGATTAACATTCTAAGGCCATCACCTTCTGTAACACTATTTAATAATGGTGCACAGTTCAGTTTTTTGTTAGTACTTTTCAGTTATTCTTAAAAGTAAAAAGTTTCTATAAGCTTAGAGGAAACAGGTTTTTTATTTACTTATATATGGCATGAATAAATACAGATTTACATATCCTACCATGCAAATGTATCATTTTATATGACAGGAATAAATCATGCATGCAAATTGTGCATCAAAGTCATGAAATGGGCTACAAATGCAGTAAAAAATAAGGTATTCAAAAGTTTAACAAATGGAAACGGGGGGCGCTGAAGACACTCCTTGCCTAGGGTGCCATTTGGTCTAGGGGCCGGCCCTGTGTCCCTGAGTTACATAACATGAGCCTCTGCATTACATAGCATGACCTGCATGTTCCCCATAGAAATGCCTGATTCAAGTAATCAAAAAGTGAGAGATTCAGAATATCTCAGGGACTCCCTAACCCTGCTGACCCAGCTCCTCTAGCTCCATAGAATGCTACTGCCCTCTCCTTGACAGAATTGAAGGCCTAGTGACTTGATCAAGCACTCCCCACCCCACTTTTATAGCTATTTATACTTATCCAATCAGAGAACACAAACAGTAATGTAGAAGGATGCTGTTTGCAGACCTTCTGCTTCTACTGTACAGTCCAGAACCTGGTTTGTATTTCTTTTAGCAGAGTTGTGAAAGCCTGAGGGTTGTAAAGACATACTTCTTGCTTTTGGGGGTTATTTATAAGTTGGACACTAGTTAAATTGTCAGTGGTGGCTGACTTGTTCTGCTGATTTTTCCAGTTTATTATAGACTTATTGATCTGAAGGCAGGGAAAGTGTCACCTCTCTCATTGATACTCTTGATGTTACTGAGAAGGGTAAAGTTGTTTCTAATATGTGGTTGCTTTGGGGACAATATTTCAACAGATTCAATGTGGAGTAGGTTTTGGGCAGACTTTATTCTTAATGAAAGACAACTGTATTGGTTCTGGGACATGTAACTGAGTTTATTGTAGCTGGGGATCGGAGATCGAAATGTTCTCCAGTTAAGTGGAGTTTTTTGTATATCTGCAAACTAAGGAGGATCAACCAAAAAGTGAGAAAATGGGATAACAAGAATAGAAACAAATTTTAAATAGCTACCTTAGATTCCACATTGCCTGATGTTTTCTGACATGCGTCATCTATTATCTGTCTTTGCATAAATATAAATTACTTCTCTCTTTTGTCTAACACTTTTTTCTTCTATAGATGATTCATAGAAGAAAGAAAAAGCTTGAGGTCAAAATATAGCCACTCAGTTTATTTTCTATTTTCAGTATGTGTTAAAGATGACCCTTCAATTTATCTGGTTTTATTATCTCTAAGTTAGTACTCTTGGAATGCTGAACCCAAAGTGACAACCACATGACTGGAATCATGTTAACAAATCTACCACAATGACTCATTTTTGTGTGACTCTCAGAGATCTGTTTGAAGGCAGATTAAGTAGGCAGGGGCTGAAAATATAACCCCAACCATAGCATTTTTGAAAGGCTGTGGGAAATTAAGATTAGCACATTATCAAAAACCTATTTTGACAATATAAGAATAGTCAGGCCCAGATTAAAACGTGGGGGCCCTGTGCCTATGGAAATGGGGGCCTCCTACCTTCTTTAAAGTGTCCCCATTCCATTCCCCACATATTGTGCAACAACCAGACATGCCAAATCCATGAAAAAACCGCAGAAATTGGGCTTGTTTTTGGCTTAATTGGCTTGTGAGTTGCTTGTTGGCTAGTTTTTGGCTTGTAGCTTGTTCCTTCTCTCTTTTTTTTAATTGGCTCCTGGCAAGCAGGGACAAGGGGGAGAGAGAGTTAAGGGTGCACAGTGGGCCTACCACAGTCCCAGACTGCACGCTGGGCGGATCTAGTCACACAGTGCTGGGGTTCTTAGGGATTGACTTGCTTTGGCCTTGTTTTGAAATGGGATTAGCTTGATTTTTGGCTTATTGTGAAAGTCAGGGTGCTTAGTTACCGCATGAAAGTTGGCAACTGTGGCAACAACCTTCCATTGGACAGTCCACACACACACCCCAGCAGCCCTGACATATATCCTGCTCACTGCAACCTCAAATACCTCACCCCCAACATACCCCACTCACCAACATCCTGGCCCTCAACCCCTTGCCCCACAGGCCGCCAACACTTCCCACTCACCTTGTAGCCACCAACAACTCCCCTGTCCCCTCATCCACTGCCTCTGGGACCTTCCTGGCTATTCACCAGTGCACCCCCATCCCAGCTCAGTGCTTTGTTCCCATCCTGAATGAGGGTGGCTCCTCCCACTTTTGGCCACCATGACCTGATCACTCCCATCACCTGCTATGCACTCACATGGCTCGGCTCTCATAGAATCATAGAATCATAGAATAACAGAGTTGGAAGGGACCTCTGGAGGTCATCTAGTCCAACCCCCTGCCCAGAGCAGGACCAATCCCAACTAAATCATCTCAGCCAGGGCTTTGTCAAGCCTGACCTTAAAAACTTCTAAGGAAGGGCATTCCACCACCTCCCTAGGTAACGCATTCACCACCCTCCTAGTGAAAAAATTTTTCCTCATATCCAATCTAAACCTCCCCCACTGCAACTTGAGACCATTACTCCTTGTCCTGCCATCTGCTATCACTGAGAATAGTCTAGATCCATCCTCTTTGGATCCACCTTTCAGGTAAAGAGCAGCTATCAAATCCCCCCTCATTCTTCTCTTCCGTAGACTAAACAATCCCAGTTCCCTCAGCCTCTCCTCATAACTCATGTGTTCCAGTTCCCTAATCATTTTTGTTGCCCTTCCCTGGACTCTCTCCAATTTCTCCACATCCTTCTTGTAGCGTGGGGCCCAAAACTGGACACAGTACTCCAGATGAGGCCTCACCAGTGTCGAATAGAGGGGAACACTCACGTCCCTCGATCTGCTGGCAATGCCCCTACTTATACACCCCAAAATGCCATTGGCCTTCTTGGCAACAACGGCACACTGTTGACTCATATCCAGCTTCTCGTCCACTGTCACCCCTAGGTCCTTCTCTGCAGAACTGCTGCCTGGCCATTCGGTCCCTAGTCTGTAGCGGTGCATTGGATTCTTCCGTCCTAGGTGCAGGACTCTGCACTTGTCCTTGTTGAACCTCATCAGATTTCTTTTGGCCCAATCCTCCAATTTGTCTGCTCAGGTTTGGCTCAGCCAACCCTCCATCCCCACAGAAGGATGGCTGGGCCAAATCTGAGTGAATGGCATTGTGATCTAGTGCATGGAGCAGCACCACCACTAAGTTTTAGGTTTTTTTCTGGTGGTCAGGGGCTCTCCTGAAACTGGGCACCTGTGCAAGTGCACCAAGTGCACATTAGTTAATCTGGACCTGAGAATAGCATGTTGTGAAGTATCTTTTTCTAATGGTTGTATAGAGAGTTATGATTCAAAATAAGAGAGTCAGATCCTAATTTAATGAAACAATTAAGAACATGCTTTAACTTGCTTAGGTGCTTTGATGTAGCAAGTCCTAAAATGACTATATTCCAAATTATTAGTTAACACAATTCTGAATTACAAAGGGAACAAAACAAAGATTATGTCCAGTCAGTATATTCAAAGCAACTATTTACTTCAATGGGAGTTCTGAATATAGAAGGATTTTAAGATAAAGCCTTTAAATGATATTGGCAATGATATTTCTAGATGGGATATAACAACTGACATTTTCCTTCTGCTGAACTGTGATGCCTATTTCTTTTTAAAAAACTTGTGAATGGTCGGTCAAATGTTCTGTTTTCTTTTTTCTTGGACAGCAGTGTATGAATTTATATGTATGGGAGGAAGAATGGTCTGGTGCTTAGGACACTGACCTAGCAGTTAGGTGATATGGGTTTTAGTCCTGGCTCTCTCAAGTTGCTTTGCCTCTGTTTGCTGTCTCACCCTCGTGGAACAGCTTTGACAGGGGAGAGAGCCCCATATCAGAAGTTTCTATAGCCTAGTGGCTGGGGCATGTTTCTTCAATATAGGAGACACAAGTGCACATCTCTGCCTTACAACCTGCAGAGGGGGAGTTGAAGCATGCACTCCCCACTGGGCTAAAGGTCATGAGGGAGGCACCTCCACTTTATGAATGGCAGCTAAGTCCAGTAAAAAAAAATGGGCTAGAACTATTAGATGACTTTATGTTAAATTCATGAATAGTTTTAGGTAGACTTACTCAATGAATGGATCAGAACAGATTCTAAAGCTGCCAGCTTTTTGACAGGGTTTTTGGAGAAAGCATATTGGAGGATATACTTGATATGACAGCCATAGACAAATCTGTCCATGTACAATTTATGAATTCTGTTTGATATTGTGACTTCTTTGTATGTTTATGCCCTTATGATGGTCTTTACGGTATTCTTGCATCATACTTCTCATGGAGAGGAGAACTGGTGCCTATGTGTCTGCCTTCTAGTTGGACAGTCATTAAGGATCATCAGCTATGGAATAAGCCTTGTTCTGACAGAACAATGGGATGTCTACAATCTAAGTCAAATCAGCTTTTCAAGTCTGGATCCAGGTTGGTGGTAACCAAGCAACACACCATCTGACAGGGGACTTTTATCACATAGAATCATAGAATATCAGGGTTGGAAGGGACCTCAGGAGGTCATCTAGTCCAACCCCCTGCTCAAAGCAGGACCAATCCCCAACTAAATCATCCCAGCCAAGGCATTGTCAAGCCTGACCTTAAAAACTTCTAAGGAAGGAGATTCCACCACCTCCCTAGGTAATGCATTCCAGTGTTTCACCACCCTTCTAGTGAAAAAGTTTTTCCTAACATCCAACCTAAACCTCCCCCACTGCAACTTGAGACCATTACTCCTCATTCTGTCATCTGCTACCACTGAGAACAGTCTAGATCCATCCTCTTTGGAACCGCCTTTCAGGTAGTTGACAGTGGCTATCAAATCCCCCCTCATTCGTCTCTTCCGCAGACTAAACAATCCCAGTTCCCTCAGCCTCTCCTCATAAGTCATGTGTTCCAGTCCCCTAATCATTTTTGTTGAGGTGTGTCTTTGACACTAACCAGGAGAGTCACATGACAGAGGGGACTGGAAGTTATAAAAAGACAAGATTTTCTCTGATAAGCTCTCTCACTGACCAGAAAAGATAAAAGATACTAAGCTGGAGAAGCAAGGTCAGGAGAGAGGACCTGGAAACCCTTAAAAGCACTGACCAAATCCTAAAGAAAGCATGGTGAGGAAACTGAGCCAGGGAATTGTATACAATTGTTTCTTAGTTTGCATAGATCTGTATCTCTCTTGTGCTGTTTTATTATTTATTATTTGTTTTACCATAGTGCCTAGGGGCCTTAGTCATAGACCAGGACCACATTGTGCTAGGTGCAGTACAAACACAACAAAAAGATGGTCCCTGACTTACAGTATAAAGTAAAGAAAGAAATATGTTTAGACATCCTTTTGCAAAGTCTGTCTTATTTTCTTCAACTATCATGAGTCCCTGAAAGATCAATCTGTAAACCAGAGTACCCACAAGGGTGAAGCTCTGAAGAGGGTTTACTTAAGCTATTGGGGATTCAGCACTAGTCTTGGGGCCAAGGGCAGCAGAACTGTGGGGATCCACTTCTGAGAAGGGGTACCCGATTGAATCTATGCCCATGGACTGAGCCCAGGAGCCACAGAAAGAGACGGTGCCTGCTGCCTGCCACAGAGATCCACTGTTGAGATGCAAATACAGCAACTTGATGAGTGCCTGACAAGAGAGAGTTTGACCAGGTTTGTGATTACCTCTCGTAATGATGAAGGGTCAGAAAGGTGATTTGTATGTAGCTGGCTGGCTGAGTTCCAGTCGAATTGACCACTTTAATGCTGCTGGGATATAGTTGCATTGTTAATGTTGTGGTAGGGAGTCTGGAGCCTTGGATAGGCCTCTTTTTAGTTATTATTTCAATTGAAATAAATAAATAAAATCTCCTATCAGACACCCCAGAGGATAGGTGAAGAGAAATTTTGGCTGAGCAAATTTTACCTCCCTACACACGTAGGAGTTATATTAGTAATTATTTTATTTATTATTTGTATTACTGTAGCACTTAAAAGCCTTAGTTATGGACTGGGATCCCATTATGTTAGGTGCTGTATGAACAGGAATGTATGTAGTGTTGTAAGACACAGAGAATGCTTATAAGAAAAAAATTGAATAAATGTATCAAATTGGTACATATGTATTTGTTAAACAATATTTCTGACAGCGAACGAGGAGGAATTTCCTGTATTTCATTTTGTATCTTGAAACCAACTGGAATTACACAACAGAACAGATTATTGAAATGACTTGAACTCTTTATTGTGCTCCATAGTTTTATGCTTCACAGGGCTACATTCTGTTCTCAGTTAAGCTGGTTGAAATAAGCTGGTTGAACAGCTAAACTGATGTTAATGTCAGTGGAGTTACCTTGGATTGCTGTTGGTATGAGAGGTCAGAATCTGGGCCATCAAGTCTAATAGGCCCACATCCTCAAAGATATTTAGGCACCGACCTCCCATTGAAATCAATGGGTATCCTAAATAGCTTTGAGGATTTGGGTCCTAGAGCCCATACAATGACAAAAGATTCCAGTGTCATGGTTTATAAAAAAGACTATTTCTCTGTTGTGCAACTATTCTAATGTGTAAAATGTAGAGTGATACTACTTGTATGTCAGCTGGGGCTGTGGAACATTATCAGTTTGGAACTGTTGCAAGTACTCATTAACTTTAGCTGATGGGGAAAATGTATATGTCTTCTAACGTGGATTTAATATATTTTAGAAGTAGCCCCTGCAAGATAATCAGGAAGCAATTAAAATGCTTTCCCTAAACTGCTATTGTTCTCTTGCAAATGATGTCCTAAGATTGCTGCGGGTTTGTTGTTGTAGTGACTCTAGTAATTAAATAAATGATTATGATGAAGAAAATGATTATGAATATTAAGAGTTATGGTAGCAGGCAAGTTTGGGGAAAGTGTTTCTAATTTCCACAATCATTGTATTTGCAAAGTGTAGTAACAGTAAAATTGCTCAAGGTTTAATTTTTTAAATTAATAGTTTCTTTATAGTCCAATCTAATGCTTCTTTTTCTTTTCTTTTTTTTTTTTGGCACCAGACTTTTCACTTTTCCTACACACAGAAGTGGAAAAGAAATAATAATTTGGAACAATGGCTGTGCTTTATAAATACAAGACCAAACTCAGTTTCCATGATCCTTTGTGACACTAACACACCTGCAAGTGGTCCATCCACAACTGCATTAATGATGTTTATTTAATATAGAACACTCTGAAATAAAATGTTCTGGGTAGAACAGATAAAGGGTTTTAAAGGGTTGTGAAAGAAAAAGTGGGTGTTTTTTGTGGTTTGTGCATTTGAACTGCTCTGCTAGGAAGTTGGGAGGAAAGGCAGCAGACCAGGTTCCCCAGATCCAACATGGCAGCACTGGGCCTCGTTTTCATTCTCCCAGACACCCTCCCTTGGATGTTTCCACAACGAAGATGCTCGGTCTATAACTGGAGAAACAGGAAAAAATAATTAGGGAAGCACACCTTTAACAATGCATGTCTCCAGACAGTCAAAATGTGTGTACATTATTGCCCATTGAACTGATTTTTAAATCAATGCATGACACTGAAAATCATGCTAGCAGCTTCACCAAATAATTTTATTTCGGATCCACTATTTTCCCTAAATCTCATATGTTGTGGTGTCTTATCGACACTTTTATTTTTCCTAAGACCAAACATAAATCATAGTGAGCCCAGGCAATGGCCAATTGGCATGAGTCCCTTTGAACAGTGATACTGATAGCCATGGATAACCTTTTTTCTCATAACTTCATTCTGTGCCTTCAGCAACCTCATCCTGATCATAAGATACAGCCAATCCATTAATTCTCATTATCTCCTAGAATTACATTGACTTTTGGAGCCTCCAAACATGTACCCAACAAATACTGTTGGATAGTATCCAAGTTACATTGATATAAATTTGTTCTTTGAACAACTCTTTTCTTAATTTTTTTTTCAATTGCAGCCCTCTCTGCCTTGAAACAATTTGCCAGATAACTACTAGCCATACAGGAAAAGGTAGTTCCATGCTTCTAGGTAGCTTGATCTCCTTTTGACTTCTGAGAGAAGTTTAATGACCATGAAAGCCTTACTTTCTAGTAAGCTAGAATGGATAGCCACTCAAAGTGTGGAAGAGGGAAGTGCTGCAAACTACTTTTAACCAAATGTATTGGAGATTAAAATTCAAATACTTGTATCATGAAAAAGAATGTAAAAATAGAGAAAAACAAATGAACAAAACCCCACATATGCACTTTGAATACCAAGATTCTAATGAAAATACAAAATAGAACAAAACTCATTGTTAGTAAAATCTTAAGTTGCCAACTAACTTTCTTTCTACAGGTATGTTAACAACAAGAAGGTGGTCAGGGAAAGTATGGGACCCTTACTGAATGGGGAAGGCAACCTAGTGACAGATGATGTGGAAAAAGCTGAAGTACTCAATGCTTTTTTTGCCTTGGTCTTCACAGACAAGGTCAGCTCCCAGACTGCTGCATTGGGCAGTACAGTATGAGGAGGGAGGTTAGCAGCCCTTTGGTATAAGAACAGGTTAAGGACTATTTAGAAAAGCTGGACATGCACAAGTCCATAGGGCTGGATCTAATGCATCCAAGGGTGCTGAGGGAGTTGGCTGTTGTGATTACAGAGTCATTGCCATTATCTCTGAAACCTTGTGGCGATCAGAGAAGGTCCCAGACAATTGGAAAAAGGCAAATATCATGCCCATCTTTTAAAAAGGGAAGAAGGAGAATCCAGGGAACTACAGACTGGTCAGTCTCACCTCACTCCCCAGAAAAATCATGGAGCAGGTCCTCAAGGAATCCATTTTGAAGCACTTGGAGGAGAGGAAGGTGATCAGGAACAGTCAACATTGATTCACCAAGGGCAAGTCATGCCTGGCCAACCTGATTGCCTTCTATGATGAGATAACTGGCTCTGTGGATATGGGGAAAGCTGTGGATGTGATATACCTTGACTTTAGCAAATCTTTTGATATGGTCTCCCACAGTATTCTTGCCAGCAAGTTAAAAAAGTATGGATTGGATGAATGGACTATAAGGTGGATAGAAAGCAGGCTAGATCATTGGGCTCAACAGGTACTGATCAACAGCTCAATGTCTAGTTGGCAGCTGGTATCAAGCAGAGTGCCCCAGGGGTTGGTCCTGGGGCCAGTTTTGTTCAACATTTTCATTAATGATCTGGATGATGGGATGGATTGCACTCTCAGCAAGTTTGCGGATGACACTAACCTGGGAGTCCTGCATTTAGGATGGAAGATTCCCATGCACTGCTAGAGGCTGGAGACTGACTCACTAAGCAGCAGTTCTGCAGAAAAGGACCTGGGGATTACAGTGGATGAAATGCTGGATATGAGTCAGCAGAGTGCCTTTGTTGCCAAGAAGGCTAATGGTATATTGGGCTGCATTAGTAGGAGCATTGCCAGCAGATTGAGGGAAGTGATTATTCCCCTCTATTCAGCACTGGTGAGGCCACACCTGGAGTATTGCGTCCAGTTTTGGGCCCCCCACTACAGAAAGGATGTGGACAAATTGGAGAGAGTCCAGCGGAGGGCAACGAAAATGATTAGGGGGCTGGAGCACATGACTTATAAGGAGAGGCTGAGGAACTGGGCTTATTTGGTCTGCAGAAGAAAAGAGTGAGGGGGGATTTGATAGCTGCTTTCAACTTCCTGAAGGGGATTTCCAAAGAAAATGGGGCTAGGCTGTTCTCCGTGGTGGCAGATGACAGAACAAGGAGCAGAGGTCTCACGTTGTAGTGGGGGAAGTCTTGGTTGGATATTATGAAATACTATTTCACTAGGAGGCTGTGTGACAGGTTGGATCACAGAAACCCCCTAGGGGCTGCCACCTGATGTACTAAGACTACTTCTGCTCCTGCTTTCCTGCCCTGTCAGCTTAGGACTTCAGTGCCCTGCCTGGTTTGAGCCAGACCCGCTGGCCTGCTGCAAACCCAGATCCAGGTCTGAACCACATCCCCTAACAGCTGCAGGCTTAACTGAAAGCAGCTTAAGAAGTGTTCCTGTCTCTAACACTCAGATGGCCAGCTCTCAATGGGGTCCAAACCCCCAATAAATCTGTTTTACCCTGTATAAAGCTTATACAGGGTAAACTCATAAATTGTTCACCCTCTATAACACTGATAAAGAGATATGCACAGCTGTTTGCGCCGCCCCCAGGTATTAATACATACTCTGGGTTAATTAATAATTAAAAAGTGATTTTATTAAATACAGAAAGTAGGATTTAAGTGGTTCCAAGTAGTAACAGACAGAACAAAGTGAATTACCAAGCAAAATAAAATAGAACACGCAAGTCTAAGTCTAGTACAGTAATAAAAACTGAATATAGGTAAAATCTCATCATTAGAGATGTTTCAATAAGTTTCTTTCACAGACCGCACACCTTTCTAGTCTGGGCACAATCCTTTCCCCTGGTACAGCCCTTGTTTCAGCTCAGGTGGTAGCTAGGGGATTTCTCATAATGGCTGCCCCTTCTTGGTCTGTTCCACCCACTTATGTATCTTTTGCATAAGGCGGGAATCCTTTGTCCCTCTGGGTTCCCACCCGTCCTTCTCAATGGAAAAATGCCAGGTTAAAGATGGATTCCAGTTCAGGTAACATGATCACATTTCCTGTGAGACCCCAAGCCTTCATTCCCCCCAGCCTGACTCACAGGAAGGCCTGCCTGCAAACAGAGCCATCCACAGTCAATTGTCCTGGTTGAAGGGAGCCATCAAGATTCCAAACCACCATTAATGGCCCACACTTTTCATAACTACAGTAGGCCCTCAGAGTTGTATTTCATATTTCTAGTTTCAGATACAAGAGTGATACATTTATACAAATAGGATGACTACACTCATTATAGTAGATTATAAGCTTTGTAATGATACCTTACAAGAGACCTTTTGCATGAAGCATATTTTAGTTACATTATATTCACACTCATCAGCATACTTTTATGAAATCATATAGAGTGCATCACAGGGTGGTGAAGCACAGGAATGGGTTACCTAGGGAGGTGGTGGAATCTCCATCCTTAGAGGTTTTTAAGGTCTGGCTTGACAAAGCCCTGGCTAGGATGATATGGTTGGGTTTGGTCTTGCTTTAAGCAGGGAGCTGGAATAGATGACCTCCTGAGGTCTCTTCCAACCCTAATTTTCTATGATTTTATGATACTTCAGGTATCAGGAATATTTATCAAAGATAACCATGACCATTGTTATTTAATTACACTACTCATCCATTACAACATTACAGATTCAGTTCAGATCTATTCTGAATAGGGATGCAATAAGAATATATTATGGGGTTCTGTTGTTAGCTGCCAGCCCCGTCAACTCAACCTCGATTCTGAGAGTTAAGCTGGGTTCCTTCCATCACATGAGTCATAAATGGTAATATATCTCCTGCAGGCCAAATTAGAGCCTTAATTGCCCGGTTCAACATCATTGTCTTCACTTTATGTCCTCCACTATGCCTCTGCAAATATCAAGAAGCCAAATTATGAACTCCTTACTCCCATAAATGAATGCTGGCTCAAAGTTTATTTAAGAATCATATACATTTAGTATCCCATTGTTTTATTTAGACATCACCACACATTTTTTAACATGCAGTGAGCAAACACAGCTAGAAAAAGAGTGTGGAATGGTGTGTATGCATATAAACTTCAAACTAGCTTCTACTTCCATTTTTGTAGTTTAACAATTTTTACAATCCTGAAGAAAAAATTAGAATAATAAGGGGTAAATATCATACAAAATTACTCTAAATAAGAATTTAATGCAGACTCTGACTTTGTTAGTGGAATTTAGCCTGGCATTGTCTTCCTCCTGCACCTTGTGTTGTACTGCATCTTCACTCCTTTCCCTCAAAAAGCTGTTCCTACTAGGCACGTATTGATTTAATCAAATCCTACAGCTGTAGCTGAGAAGTGTTCTGAATAACAATAAGGCTTTTATACTGAATATGACTTAATTTAGAGAATAGTGCTGATGCAAGATGGCAGATTCATTAAATTGCATAGTTGATCAATGTATTCACACTTTAGAAAATCCTACTTTTTGAACTAAATACTTTGGTTGTCAGATAGTCTTTTAAATATCTTGTTCTGCTTTGTGACAGATTTATAAAGAACAGTTTTAGGCAATCAAAAGATTGTCAGTGATTTGGAACTACCTGCAAGAGACAGGTGAGACTTCTCAGTTTGATGCCTTCCTACTAGGGGTAGCCTATTAAGCATCTACAGAGGAAGCTAAATGAAAAACAAGAATTGTTTCTGATAACATACAACAGAAGAGGTCTTACTTTAAAAAAAAGTGCAACAGATTAGCTCTTAGCTCCTCCCAAATGAATTGAGGGCTTGCTAAATTGAAGTGGCAATATTTACATGCTTATTATGTGTGCCTGTAAACCTATTACTTATAAATGTAATGCAGAGTAGCAAGGTCCTTGAGTCACAATTTGCATACCATTTTTCGTCTCCCCCTCCCTGACAAGCATATACTTTTTCAGAAAAAACTATGGGCAGAAAAATTAACCCACATTACACTGAGCATTACTGAGAGCATAATTATCAGCAGCTTTGTCTACATTAACAGTACCAATTAGGATTAAGATTCAAGCAATGATTTCTTGCTTGAAAAGAAAAGCTTGCAAATTCTAGGCATTGGGCTATGTTTCCAAACATCAGCAAACCAACAGACAGCAACAATTATGGGAGTGAGATATTAACATTTTAGTGCCTTTCTGTGAGTCTTACATATGTGCTGCACATTTAATATCTCCTAATTTTGTGCAGTACTTATTTATCCTGTTATGCTTTGAACATATTGGTAACCAATATATTAAAAGCATGATATGGGTAGTTACTTTCTTTTTTAATCTTTACAGACTATTTCTAATAGGCAATGGGTATTATTAGTTAATTATTTTATAGGATCTGATTCAACTCCTGATGTAGTCAATAGGAAAATCCCCACAGGTAGGTTTACTGATACTCACTGATAAAAAATAAGACATGGACCCTGCTGTGAGGAGCAGGGTAAAGACACAGGGTAAAACAACTCTGGAGGACGGGAACAGCAATGAAATGACAAAATTTACCCCAAGATAAGGAAAATTGATAGGAATGCTCCCTACCCAGAACTGCAAAACAGTTATGGCCAATAGAGAGTAAGAGAAACCCAACAATATATTTGCATTTCCAGCATTTATGCTAATAGTGACATTATAATTAGAGGCCTAATATGATTATTTGAACTTAGTTGTGTAGGATTCATATTGATTTGCTTCCAACAAATTCAAGGGATGTGCATGAGGAATCCATAAACTTCAAAAAGTTTAGAAATGTGAAAATGAATCCAAATGTATGAATGCTAACCTTAAGCTTATATCCAAGCCTCTTTTTCCCCCTCGAAAAATTCAACTGCAAAACTCAGGAAAAACAGTCTTTCATGAGATTCTTCTACTTCTTACTTGCATCTGGGTCACAGATCCCCAAGAACAGGCTCTTTTGGTAGTTCCGCTCTTAATAAAGCCAGGAAGTTGAGAGGCGAATAAAAATGAGAGTGAGGCAAATTCATAAAAACATTTATGTGAATATTAGCCCAAATAAAACACAGAACTTGCTTTCGTTGTGGTAACTCCTCTTTTGGGTTCACTTTTTGTGAATGTTCCAGCAAATGAGCTCAAGGATTTATTGCCTTCAGGGCTAGAAAGAACAGAGAATTTTGTTTGCAGAAAGTGAATACTGAAAAATACAAATATGGGTATTGTCACCAGACACCTGATTCTAAGAGCTGGGTTAGACCAATCAAAAGCACAATGTGTTCTTTGTGTCCAATCAGCACTAACCAGCACAATCCAAATTTGGAATTTTGCTATGAAATACTCATAGCAAATGGGACATGAATTAACTATAGACAAAGCATTAACAATAGAAATTATTTAACAAGTCATTTAAAATAAACTTTGAGAAAATTATAATCTGTTTCAGGACAACTTGTAAACAAGAATAAGAAGCTGAATTTGTCAAATTTATTATTTTTTACTAACTGCTTGAATCTAGTAAAAATAATATTTTAAAAGACTAACTTTGATTTTAGGGACAAGAAATTCTGCTTATTTGAGAGGAAAAGAGACAAATTATTTATCTGCATTTGGGTTGTTCACCTTACCATTTACACCATATCAAGCAATATTGGTTTGTACAGTTCCTAACATAATAAGACCCTGATCTTGGGTGGAGCTCTAAGTACAACCGCAATACAAACATAAATAATTCTGAAAAAACTTCGAGTACAAAGAATTTTTTTAGAATGTTTTGATAGATAAAGAGTTTCACATAGAATGGCTATTCACCCTTAACACAAACAATTGCTACAGGGTCACTATAGTATTAGTATTCACTCTGTGTACACAGATCTTTACAAAGCACACCTACAGTTGCTTGTTGCTCAAGAAAATGTTATATAAATTACATTGTCAGGATGATAACCTGTTATAAGAGTTGCGGCAAATAAGTACCAAGGACACAACTCTGATTAATCTATTTTTAGAATTTAATTTAAAAAAGTGTAATGTTCAAAAAGTAGTGCAGAAGACTTGGCTCGTTACTGCTTTCTGAATCTACTTTCAAACTATTCCTTCTAGGAAACCTTTTTTTTATTCTGAACTCCCCTGTAAATCCACACTCTTGCTTTGGACAGGATTCACTTAAATGCAGCAAAAGGCCATTTTAGAAAAGTTCTGTTGACTTCACCAGGGTGCTAAATTGGGGATGTGGAAGACCCAGATTAAAGTCTCCCCTCTGCCTAGTGTGGAGAAAGAATTTGAATTTAGGCTTCCCACATTTCAGAAGGTTGCTTTAGGCACTGGGCTGTGAGATATTCTGGTATGAGGCTTTCTCAATCTCTCCTCTTGAAGCTGTTTCACTTTTTATAACTAATTAAATAGTCATTGTGAACAGGGATTTGAACTTGGCCCAATGACTACTCACTGTCATAAGGAATGAGTATGAACTGCCACTGTGAATGACAATGGATAGTCTTTGGGACAGAGAACAAGAATGAGAGTGACTCTGCAGCCTGATACTTCGGATACTTACCTGTGATATGGAAACCAGAGCTCACATCTCAGCTCTGCTCTCTAATTTATTTATAAAACGTGAAATAGCTTCAAGAAGAGGAGGGAGGCTGAGGGGGAATTGAATCCAGCTCTCCTACATCCCAGAGGAGTGCACTAATCACTGTGCTAAAATTGATAAGGGAGGCATCATCTTCACCTCCTCCTCCAGCTGTTTTGTGACTTCTTTGCTGTTGTCAAAATGTGTGAAAAATCTAACTGAAATTTTTTGAATTAAAACCAAAAACTTTCATTTTTACATTACCAAATTGTTTTGTTTTTTTCAATTCAGTTGAAACTGTTTGACCTTGACATGAATTCCTGAATAGTTTTGGTCAACACAAAAGTGCATTTTTTGGTGAATAAACTATTTGTCTGAAAAATTTTCTCCAGCTCCAACTGTGTATCTCTGAAACGTTTCAATAAAGCTCCATACTAAGTAATATGGTACTGACAAGTATACTACAATAATAACTAGCTGAAATCAACAAAGGAATAACAATTAGCATGAGCATGTAACTATTCTTTGAGTTTTAGCTGCTCAAAGAGCACAATTTAGATCCTGGTGCTTTGCCTATGGGTGAAGATGCTTGCTAATATTAAAAGCAAATTAACAGGTTAAGAGGGTTTCAAGTCTTTGGCCATTTTGATTACAAACAATTTTCAACCAGAACATTCATTAAGTTATCTCAAGTTGGCGTTTAACAGTTGCATAACACAACAGTTGCGTGCGCACATGGATATACGCGCATGCACAAAGGGGTATGCAATTGCCTTGTGAATAATGTCAGGAAACTACCAATGCTGGCATCTGAAAGAAAGCACGAAGAATGTTTTTTTCTCAGTCCATTTTTTTCATAACTTAGAACCATAAAAATCTTTGGACAGATGGTCTTATTTCAGTCCCACATTATCTAAATATGTAATTAAGTGAAGGACTCTGAGGAGTATGCCATGTTACTTTTCTCTAGTTTGTTAGTCAGCTGTCTGAGCTTTTCACTCTGTCCAGTGTCCCATTTCACTTAGATCTTTCTGCATTTGTCTCAGCATCTTTGCCTTTTCTCAGGCTGATGTAGATATCTAGTTTTGCCTACTCTCCAAGCTTGGTCATTTTCTATTTTTGGAATACAGGGGCCTCTAGCATTACGAGGTTAAAAAAGAACAAAAGCATGAGCGTCCTAATAAGATAATAGGGTAATGAAATTCTAAACTGACATTTGTTGACAAAATGAATTAATAATTGATTTATTTTGAAAGTTTATATTTTTTTAATTAATTTGTATCTCTGGAATATGTCACGGGCTTTAAAGGGCTGAAGGTTTTATTAGTACAAAATATGCTACAGCAGGTCTAACAAATATGGGCTTGTCATTGACAATGATTGCCTTTGCAGTGCATCTATGTGCAGTATCTGTACTGGTTCATTAGTGTGAAACAATCCCAGTAAACTTGAAAAGACTCTTAAAAGCATGCCATTTCAGTATTCAAGGGTGAGGATACAGTAGGTACATGTACAGAATCATTAAGTCAAATATAATGAATTTCAAAGGAAAATACTGTCCTCAGGAAATGGAAAAATATTTTCTGGTTCGGCCAAGATCAGAAATGATTTACTGATGAGTTATAACATGAGAGAGAGAAAGAAACAAAAGCCTGGTTCCGCTTCAGGGCTAAATATTTATTATGATGCTTTGGGGATTTATCTGTGCGGCTCCCATTAACGTTATTAAGAGTTGCATGGCTAAACCTGGTACAGTTCTCTGAATATTTACCCTTAAGTGTTTTAGGGAATATATGTTGCCAAAGTGGTTGAAACTAAGCATACAGTTTAAGCCATATGCCAGCAAAGTAATCACATAAATTAGTGACTTGCTAAAGAAAACAATGTATATGATCTAATTTAATAAAGATCTGCTTTGCTATTGTTTAGAACTTTTGTGGCCCGAGGTCACTAGCTTTGAAAATGTGATGTACAATATCTCTGAAATCATTTCCTATTCCATCTTTTGTGGAGAAGAAAACTGTCATATTGTCACTAGTGGTGATCATCTTCATTAAACACTATTCAAATAGCACTAGAAAGGTTGACGGCCAATCGCTCTAATTCAATATTATGTGTTTTCTGGCTTCTCTGATATCTAAACCTGCACAAGATGGTGGAAATTAGTTTACCTCCACACCCAGCTGGCTGATGCAACAAGAAATCAGGCAGAATACATTTTCAGTATGCATTCTTTTTCACAGCTTCCAACTACCAAGTGTTGTAGAGTGGCTTGGTAAGTGGACGAGAGATCATATAACTGAGGTCTAACTTAGGTTACTACTCCTGATGCAATTTTTGTTTCCCTCCCCAAAGCTGCAATGCTAATTTCACCTAGTTGTCAGCTACAGTCACAAAGGGAAAGCTGATTGGGTAGCACAGTAATAAATAGTAACATATTTGTTTTTAAATACCTATGGTACTTGCTGTGAGGAGACATGTTCCCGCTTTGCTTGGAAGACTAAAATTCCTTCATCTCATCTACCTTAAAAAAAATCCATCTATCATTTGTGTTAGCCATTTGGGCCACCTCATGTAATTGTAAAGAGATCCTTGTTTAACGTGATTGAAACTAAGCATACAGTTTAAGATGAGTAAATTCATCTGGAGGAAATTTAACCTAATGAGGGTTGCGATGTTATTTTTACAGTGATAACAGGATTTTGTGCTTCATTTTATATTTATAATATTAAATAAAGTGGTTCAGTCATCGGATTACTAAATAAGAGAGGTTAATTGGATCAGATCCAGAAATCCAAACATCTGTAATTGCATGAACATGCAGCAATGCAGAAAGATAAGATAATATTGGGGGGAGAAGGGGGGAGGAATCACTGCATCATCTTAGATGAAACTTGACTTTTATTTATGGATTGGAGCATTTGTCAGATGACTATATATGAATTCAGTCTACACTGTCCTGGCTAGGGGTCTGTGCTCGACCCAATCCTGATGAACTGTCTTTCCCTTGAAGTAGATAGCTTGATTGTTCCCAGGAAGTACAAGGGAGTTTCTGGCCAGAAGATGAAGCCAATAGCTTATGCTAGTGCGATGCCATCCCTCATGCATACCGACAAGCACCACAACTGTATTGTCACTGAAGAGTCTGGCTCGGCAGAAAACAGTTTTCCCAACCCATGAGAATTTTCAGATTTTTTCCTGTTTCAAATTGTGAAATTTGTCTAAACGAACCTCTGATGGGGGTGCAACTTCGCTCCTCTCTTCTTGCCCTGCAGAACCTGTATAGACTCCACTAGTTGTGCATTCACTATGTCATATTTATTATCACTACAGTGTAGGGTGACCCGATGTCCCGATTTTATAGCGGCAGTCCCAATATTTGGGACCTTTTCCTTATATAGGCGCCTATTACCCCTGCCCCCCATCCTGATTTTTCACTTTTTCTATCTGGTCACCCTACTACAGTTCCCAGTTAACCATCCATTTATAATGTCTTCTGTGCTTTTTGCCCTTTCATTGGGACTGAGGGGAACAGAGGTCTCCCTTCCCTGAGGCCTCTGTATGTGACCAGGCTCAACTAGCCCTATTCCCCTGTCTCGCTCCTCTTGGCACTTCCTTCCTGGGCCTCTTTGTCAGACTTGGACTGATAGGCTACTTGGCTGCCAGCACTTGCCCCCACACCTCCTGGTTTATACACACCCTCTCCAGGGCCCCATAAAGTAGCAAGATCTTCTCATCAACCTCATCCTGGTGTTGGCAAGGGTGGCTGTAAGGTGGTCTTGGTGCTCTCCCTTTCTGTCAGGGAGGGAGACCATGTCCCCTCACTACAATGCCTCTGGAGCAACTCAGTTCAGGGGGGAATTAGCCTACAGTTAGTAGGCCCGAGCCTGCAATCCAGGCCGAGCTCCAGTTGAGTCTGTGAGCCCTGGTCCTCAGCCAGGGCAGGGCAACCAAGAATTAAGGGCTCTGGCCTGCCCGCAGGCAGAGCAACACAGCAGTCTAGAGGGATTGGCTTTCTGGAAGGGCAGACAGCAAAACTGTCTGGCGCCCTAGCTCAGGTGGATGACAGACCAATGCAGGCCTCTTGGCTTAAGGGTGGGGAGGCTACCACCCCCCAGGGATTGAGGGGCAAGGGATTAGGCCCATCTGACTCCACTGCGTCCCAGCCTGGGCTCTAACAGTGGCAGAGTGGTCTGCCACTGGGTAAGTGGGGAATCCAGCTACAATACACTGGCCGGTTTGCAGTCAGTAATGCAGATAAACCTTATTCAGCTTCCCTGGGCTCCTTCCTACACTCCCATTCAGCGGGATTCCAGGGTCGTTGTTTGTCTCACTGGGGTAAATGGCTAGTGGCAGCCCCAACAGCTCCTTGGTGTCCCCAGTGCCTGGCAGATCTGACAATCCCTCTGGGTCTCTGGTGCTGTAGCAGCATCTGTCAGGTCCGAGCTCCACCAGTGGAGGAGAGATGTCGTGCTCCTCCAGCAGCTTTCCTCCACCTGAGCTGGAGGACTGGCCTTTTATATTTCTTGTTCCTGTCCTGCCCCTCTGCTTCCGACAGGGCAGTTACTGGTGTCCTGGCTGTGCCCATCAGGGGGCGGTTACAGCTCTCTCCCCATCCATTAGGGAGGGAGACTATGGCCATCTAAAAAACCAGGATGAGGAAGCTGGATGGGGAGCTGCTGTGCAACTGTGGGGCCTATTTCCACTCCTCTCTTGATTAATTTATCCAAGCAGAGTTCCTCTGGGCCTCATCCACTGACTCTCTAGACACCTTTGAGGAGTAGTGTGCACTGTCCGTGGTTCTCTGTTTGGTGTCCCCTTCTAGATCCCTTCGTTTGAACGGTGACCCTCACTTCTGATCCTGTTTTTCATTTGTTGTCCCCTGTAATCCTATGAGCTCTGGGTTCAGTAGCTCCTCCCCTTAGGCGGGGGGAGGGGCTTCAGCTTGGGCAGGCTTGCGCCCACCCACCTTCCCAGGACCTCAGTAAGTGTTCACTCCCCACACTATGACACACAACACATTCTCATGAATAGTTTTGGTTTTGATGAATTGGCATTTTTTGTCAGAAAAACACTTTGTGGAAAAATTCCTGACAGGCTCTACTGGAGAGGATCAACATACGGTAGCCCAGAATAGAAAGCTCCCAGATAATGCCAGCTATGTCAGTCACTTCAAATATTTCCCCAGAAAGACCCCGTCATCCAGAAAGCTCGCATCTCGTTGTACATAGGGAGGAAACAGGGTCAGGAGGACACAAAGTGTTTAGGTCCTGGAGCCTTGAGCATTCATTCCAAGTGTATTCTCTAAGAACAAGGGACCATATTAGTGATTCAACAGGAAACATGAGCCTCTGAAGTACAATTGTTCAAAATGTTTCATTCAGAATGTTTTTTAATGAAAATTTGTCACAATGAAATTTCTATGGGAAATATGTGTTCAATAAAAGCATTCAGGTTTTCACTGAAAAACAAAAAAAAAAATCATTTTTTCAGCAACTACAAAAATGGCAAAATGAAAACCTGGAAATTTTTTTGATGAAGTCAAAAACTTTTCTATTTTAATTAAGTTTGTTTTCTTGGGAACAAAGAGCATTTCCTGACCAGCTCTAGTCTGAAATTTGGACATTTCATAGACTTTAAGGCCAGAAGGGACTATCATGATCATTGAGTCTGACCTCCTGTACATTGAGGCCACAGGACCTCCCCCACCCACTACTGTAACAGATCCCTAACCTCTGGCTGAGTTACTGAAGTCCTCAAATCATGATTTAAAGACCTAAGTTACAAAGAATCCACCATTTACTCTAGTTTGAACATTCAGGTAATGCATGTCCCATGATACAGAGGAAAGCGAAAAAAACCCAAGATTTCTGCCAATCTGTTCTGAGGAAAAATTCCTTCCCGACCTCAAATATGGTGATCAGTTAGAGGTTGAGCATATTTGCAAGACCGACCACCCAGACACCTTGTCAATGGCCAGTTTATATCCATTTCTTATGTCAACATTTCTTATGTCAACCTAACCTAAATAACTCCTCTCCCTCCCTGGTATTTATCCTTCTGATGTATTTATCGAGAGCAATCATATCTTTCCTCAGCCTTCATTTGGTTAGGCTAAATAAGCCAAGCTCCTTGAGTCTCCTCTCATAACGTAGGTTTCCCATTTCTCTGATCATCCTAATAGCCCTTCTCTGCACCTCTTCCACTTTGAATTAATCTTTCTTAAACATGGGACACCAGAACTGCACATACTATTTCAGATGAACTCTCACCAGTGCCTTATATAATAGTACTTACACATCCTTCTCTCTACTGGAAATACCTCATCTAATGCATCCTAGGACTTTTTCGCGGGCGCATCACACTGCAAGCTCATAGTCATCCTGTGATCAAGCAACACACCCAGGTCTTTTTCCTCCTCTGTCACTTCCAATTGATACGTCCCCAGCTTATAGCAAAAAAATGTTGTTGTTAGTCCTTAAGTCCATGACCTTGCACTTTGAACTATTACATTTCATCCTGTTTCTATTATTGCATAACTTTATTGGAGCTGTTGGAGTTATGACAATATGCACCAACTTTGGAACTAGCCCAAGGTCTGGGGCTTTAAAGAACTTTGATACAGGAAGGCTTTCAAGCTTTTAGGTGTCCCAAATCATGCCCAGGTATATTTATTTGGGTCTGAGAAGAGACTTTCCTCAGTTCCTGAGGAACACACCCATGCACTATTATCTTATAACTACACAATCCAGTCATGAGTACAGTACAAAATGAATATAATGGTTATGGTTTAATCATTAAAAATAAACACACTATTACTCTTCAGTTTATTAAATCAGGATTTTTCAGAACAGTAAAGAGTTTAAGGAAAAAGTAACATAGGTGGGATTCAAGGGATTTGAAAGCCCTGCTTCACTCAGGTACTCTTTCATTGTATCAACCAATGGCATGGAAATGTTTGACCCTCATCTCTCTTCAGTATCACATAAAATTCACCAAAAGTCTAAATGTGGCCCACCTTTGTCAACTTTATAAACCAAGGCCTATTTCAAATGTATACCAAACCTAAGCTTTCTGCTGCCACAGAATCATTAGAAGAATACTAATCATGTAGGTAGATTGTTCAGACCAGTTTAATCAGCCTCAGAATTCTAATTGCTACAAATATTTTTTCTCTAGATCAGTGTTCCCCATGAGAGGTTTTAAATAATTTTAACAATATATTCTACAGTGACATTAATTTTGTTCCTATCATTGTTAATAGTAGGATATATAATAGAGTTGCCTAACAGTCCTGCAGTGATTTAAGCCACTGTGTGAACATTTAGAAAGAAAAAGATCCCTATTAGATAGTTCATTATTGTTAAACAACCATTAAAATCAGATGTGCATCCTCATGTTTGATGGCATCTGTTTTTAGTGCACTTTAACAAATTGCAAACAGTAGGAGACCTAGATGGAAACCCCTCATTACCTGCTGCCTTTGGGAATTTGTTGGCTTTGGATATACAGTGTGCAGCCTACATTTTGGTTTAAATTTAGGAATAAGGCTTAATAAGATAGAAAATGCAGAACTGGTGTTTTTCTCTATTTACTTAGTCTCAAAAACCATTAAACTTTTTTTCTCTTTTGGGGTAGTTAGAATTAGGCATTCAAAATAATCTGAACTGCAGTATATTATCATATTCTTCTGTGGCTTCATTCAAATATTTGTTTCCTATAAACACTTGTTTTCACTTTTTCAAAACAAAACATGAAAAACACATAGTGCCAAATTCACCTTTGTTAAAATCCCATTTACTTCACTGAAGTTACATCGTGGATGACTTTGGTCATTGCAATATACTTGGTCAAATGTATATTTGCAGAACGCTACCATTGTTCAATGAATATATTTGACTTTTTTTGCATTAGATTACTAGCTGTATTGCTAGAGAAATACTATTAGTTGAATAAATTATTCAATGAATAATGATATTTGGCTAATAAATTATTAGTTGAATTTTTTGTTGTTGCTCAACCAGCTCTAATCATAAATAAATATGCAATATATCACCTTGCCCTAAGGTCTTGATCATGCAAACATTTATGCACAATGGGCCTAATCCAAAGCCCATTGAAATTAATGGAAAGATTCCTATTGACTTCTGTGAGGGTAGGATTTTCACCCCTTGTTTAAATAAAATAACTAAAGTGGGATTCATTCATTCAACAGCTATTGCAGATAGACTCACTACAGAATTATGAAAAGGTGCTTTGGAGAGGTATGTGAGTAGACAAAAGCCACTCATCATTTCACAGACAGTTTGCCTTTTAATATGTGATAGTGAGAAGGGACTAGCTGAAAGACACACGTCTACTGCATTGATTTAGTTTTAGTTGTCTCATGGGCCACATGACTAGAGTACTAATTGAATGACAGTCTTAAGAGAAAAGATTTTCCATGTATTTGGGGTGAAGTTAAAAGACAGAAACCAAGCAATTAATGGAAACAGAATATTGCTGGAGTTTCAAAGGTCAACTACACCTATGAAATGTAAATGTGCTGCTTTAATCATCAGTATCCTTGTTCAAGACTGTAAATATTTATGAATAAGAGATACTAAACTTCTGGGGCTCCATTTCTCTTGGAATAACAGAATAACGCATGGAGGCCATTATTTCTTTGAGTGATCACAAACTGTGACATGTGAAATAGTGATAAGGAAAAAAAGATGAAGAGGCAGAGCAAAGAAAAAAATAGGAAGATCTCCCAGGGATGCTCAAAACTCTAGTACATTGGGCTCCCCTCAACTTTCATTTGGTATCTTCAGAGAGCCAGTACCCTTCCCCTATTTTAGGACACTTTGTCCCTTCTGCCTTTCCCTAAGGCTTCAGGAGGTGATACGTGACACCTACCCTGAAACCAAAGTCTTTTAGAAATGGCAAAGTATGAGGTTCCTGTTCCTACAATGGTATTTGCGGGACACAATACATCCATTTCCCCCCTGCCCATCAGATGAATTCTTCATGGACAAAGGATTGATGCCTTATAAACCTTAGTGTGATAGGTTGGTAAAGAACATCTTTGCTTACCATGTGGTAATGATTATGGGGCTTTTCATCCCTAGTGTGTGTTTCAAAGCAAATCCCAGAAGGGTCCCTGGGATGGTTCTTGGGATGCCCAGGTCTGTGAGTCACCTTCTTACCCTCCTGCCTACAGCAAGAGAGAGAGAGAGAGACTTGCTGATGCTTAATTGGGTGTCAGTTCCCTGACCCCTCCAGTCTGTTAGCCACCCATACAATCTCCTCTGGGCTATGCCAGGCCTTTCTTTGCCTTGAATGTTAACAATAGTTGCACCCCATCCCAAGCCCCTTTGAAGTGCCCCTTGTAGTGTTCAGCACTTATCTACTGAACACTCACAGTAATTCCCAGTATGCTGTCCCCAAAGGAACAGTATACATACCAGCTTGTATGATTCAATGCAGAATCAGCTCCTTGTACAATAGCCCAGCACTGAGATATGTTTATAGTGAAAACAACACTATGTTTATTATCAAAGATTAAGATTTAAGAGATAGCGAGTAAGGACAATAGAAACAAAAGGGTTATATATAAAACAAAATCAATACACGTTTTCTAGACTTAACAGGCTGAACCTTCTGTCTAAAGTAGTTTATCTCACCCCAAATGTCCTTCTGCAGTATTTCCAAACAAGGCTGGTTGGGATCCTGTTTTCATTAATGTCATTCCTTCCTAGGTGCAGGATAAAGGAATGTCTTTTTGCCTTCTCCTCATATTCCCTAGAGTTCATTGTCTGGGACAGGACAACCCCGTGTGATTCAGTATCCTGTGTCTGGTTTCCCTTTTGACTTCCCACCCCCGTGTTGATTTTGTATGTAAATGGGGCTTTCACTGTGTTCATTTACAATACTTAATTTACATGTGAACTGAGATAGGTGAATATATATCCTTTGTCTGGCAGAACCAGTTTGTTAACTCTGCATTGATTTAGACTTTAGGAACTTATTTTCATTATATATACATATCTTTTTACATATAATCTGTACATACATTTCACAATAATATTAATGATCAGGGTGGTCCATTTAAGGGTGGTTTTCATTTAAGATCGTACATGACATACTTTAGTGGACCAGAATGTACATACTAGGATCAGGATGTTCTTGTAACCTTCTTTACCATTGGCATTGAGTGGTTCTTTGGGTCACAGTCCCTAGCTAGTGCCTTATGGATTATGGGGTTTCTCATGAGATCTACTGGTTGAAGCTGTATTTATTTGGTCTCTGTGCAATAAAACCTAGTATAAATGCATATACAGTAGAATGTATTTTTAACTTGTTTTAGGGCCTGATCCAAGGATTCCCACTGACTTCGGTGTGTTTTGGATCTGGCTCAATAAGAATAAAAAAGAGTGACTTATGTGCATGTAAATAATTTAAAAAAACCTGTATCCTCATAACTCCTTAACAATGAGGGACACTCTCTCTGCATTTTGTGAGGAAATTAGACAGTTCAGTGTTAGTATTGTTTAACATTTAATGCCGTAATTTATGGATTATATTAAGGTTGCCTATTTTCAAATGGGCAAAAACTGAATTAAGTCAAAAACTTGTCACTTTTGCCAAGCCACCATGTGCTCCCTTCTGGTCAACAACAGTGTTATTTAGCTCAGTAGTTAATGCAAATACAAACCAAAAACTATATCTTATACATTTGTAAAGGAATCACTTTTCTTTACATCTTTCAACCAATTAGAAGTTTTGGAAGTGGGAAAAAATGTAACATTGACAGTCATGTTCACCTGTAAAATTTTCACTGGGAACACCACCATAAATGAAGGTTGGGTGGGTAGGTAGGTAGATTTTGAATAAAAAGCTCCTATCACAAGCTTGAAGTGCTTGAACAGATTTTTTAAAATGATTCGTGTCACAAAGGGAAAAGGAAAGGAAACTACAATAATGACATAAAGATAGAGAGTAAGATATATATTGAAAGTGAGATGGTGTACTATGTTTTGTCATTCCAATTAAGTCACACTGGTAGTTAGTTATGTTAAATTCTACTTTGCAAAAGAAGAATGGAAATCTCAAACTAGACTTTCAGAAATTGGGATTAACTCCCTTTTACCAAGTCCACTAAGGACTTTTTGACCTTAAGGGGACAGATTTTCTGAGGTATTTAGGCACCTATAGATCTATATTGGTGCCTAGTGGGATTTTCAAAAATGCTTAAGCAGGTTAGGTGCCTAACTCCAACTGATCTCATTAAGAGCCTAACCCGCTTAAGTGCATTTGAAAATCCCACTAGCCATCTAAATGCCTTTGAAAATCTGGCCAAAGGGCCTTTATTATTTTAAAACCACAACCACACTGAATATTTGAGAATGTATGAACTGAGGAGGAGATGCTCTCTAGATACCTGGAATGAAAGCGAACAATTGCAGTGAATAAAGGGATGTAGCAGTAAATAAACCTGGAAACCAAATTATTGAAAATATATATATAACTCAGCACAAAATAAGCACTGTATAACATGGCTATCTGTTTTAATTTGTCTGACTTTATTTTAGATTTAAAAAGAAAATCCTGCTGAGGAATCTCATTAGCTAGAAGCAGCAGCCAAGCCACACACTAACTGGATTTTATGTACTTATCTATGGCCATAGCTTCACTAGTATATTAATTCAAAAGTAGTTCAAATGATTTAAATGGGACTACTTGCTGAATAAGAGCATGACTTCTATTAATAGGCAACTTGATGGGACTCATATAGGCAACTTGATGGGACTCATCTCCTTAGGAAATAAAGTGTACTTACTTGTTTGTGGAACTCTCTTCTCCGACGATCTGCTCCTGGTTTTTGCCTGACTGGCTGCTAAATTCCCATTCGTAGAAGATTGGCCAGTTGGTTATTAAGACAGCACTCTCCTTGCAGATCCAAGTACAGGCAGGATGCAAACTTCATGGTGAGTTCTGTTGACTTCACCTCCATGGTTTTTTTGCAGCCCTAACCACACATGAGTCTGATTCTCATCACAGCATATAACCTGCTCTGAGAAGTAAGGTATAGTTGGTACCTTACCCATAGAGGTTAGTGTTTCACTTCTTCCTTTTTATCAATACTTCTGGATGGTTATTTCAAGATTGTAAATTTTGAGAAGGATAATTTTTATTTAGAGGAAACTTGAATGAGTTTAGTTTGGCACTAGGAAGAATGTCCTAGCATTCCTAATAGGCTAGAATAGTCTCCTGTAGGAAGTGGGAAAAACTACATGCTTGAGTCATTCAGTGTTATACTAGACAAATCATTCAATGCCTACACTGGTAGGGGGTGGGACAATTTTGCCTGATATGTCTGTTATTTCTCTAATCGCTATGGTTCTTAAGAAGGAATTGGTATAATATGTCTCAATACATGAGAATTTTTTCAGATTAAGAATGGTGCATCTTGAATGGATCTGTTATATACTTCTAATAGAGGAATATATTCAGTGGGCCACATACATTCCCTACATGGATTTTTCCACATAAGTGTCTGCTTGTGGAGTTTCTTTAGCATCAGTCCGTTGAGGAGAGTGGCAGGGTTTGCCCTGCTGGCACTTACGAAACTTTTAGGGGTTTCTTCCTTAAATCTGGAGAGGCCCCAAGATCCACACAGAACTTAGAACATGTGCAGCTGGCAAGGAAATCTATGCACCAGTCCAAGGTCACTGAAGGGTGTCCTAGGCTTTCTCTTCCTCCAAGGATCTGCTGCATGTTTACAGCTTTACTGTGGATAGGTGCATATATCTCTAATGCAGCTTGCTGTGCAAGCACCTCATCCCTGTGGATAAGCAGACAGAATTTACTCATTAAAGTTGCAGTAATTGTTAATGTCATTGTGCCTCAAAAACTCCTCAATGCCAGCTGGCAAGGGGATTAGAGATATATGCTGATCCTGGCATGTATATTCTGGTTCACCAAAGAATGTCATGTGAGATCTTAAGTGAAAGTCAGTCACACTAGTCATTAATATCACTGAACTATACATAGAGATATTATGTAAGGAGTTATGTATGTATACCGAAATGTTTTATAAAGTCTGTATCAAGGCAGAGTTGACAAACAGGTATTCTGTCAGACAAAAGATGTTTATTCATCTGTCTCTCTGTTGGCATGTAAATTAAGTATTGTATGCCAGCACAATGGCTACATATCTACATACAAAGTCATTGGGGATATGGAATCATCAGGCTAGTAACACACAGGAAAATAAACCACTGGGATTATTCTGACTTGAAGTACACACAGTGACCTTTGGGAATATAAGTAGAAGGAAAAAGACACTCTTATCCTGCACCAGGGAAGTAATCATACAGTGTGTTCACATTCATGAAAAGAAGATCTGTGCCTACATTGTTGGAAGAGGCTGCAAAACAATTTGGGTAAGATAAGCCTTCTTTAGGGAGGAGGTTAGCCTGTTAAGTTTAGTCTCTAGAAAGCGTGTTATGATTTTGTTTTATATGTAATTCTTTTTGTTTCCAATATCCTTAATCACTATCCCTTGAATCTTTGATAATAAACTTATTGTTGTTTTCACCATAAATACAGCTCAGTGCCATGGTATTAAACTCCTTTGGAAACAGCAGACCTGGTATTTCTCTGAATATTCAGTGGATAAGGGGCTACACATTACAGAACAATGCTTCAAAGAGTCTCATGGACTGCGGTACACCTACTGTAAACCTACAAGACAAAGTAAGGGCTATGTGATGAAGTGTCTACTACACATAAGATTTGAACAGGTAAAATAGGCCAATTATCCTTATAGGCTGCACCTGGAGGGAAGCCAAGGACAGATGGGGTAGGAGCTGGGCTAGGCTTAGAAAAAGAAAAAGTTGGTGGTAGGAGAAGGACTGCAGGGAGCAGCTCTGTAATCACTCCCTAGAGAGAAGAGTTGTCTAGGCTGAAAAAGGGGAACTGTAGGTGGATTCTCTGTTGTGTGGACTGTGGCAAGATGCGGAAAGGGGTGAAGTAGCTACAGGGAGTTGAGAAAGCTGCAGTGGTAATCCCAGAGTGGGGGCTAGAAGATAGAGAAAAGAGGTAGGAAAGAACCCAGGGAAACAGCTATGGGATCAGAACATGAGTAGACCATGGTTGCTGGGCACAGGTCTCTGGGATGGAACTTGGAGTAGTGGGTGGGCCAGGTTCCCCTACTGCTACTAGAAAAGTGGTAAAGACCTGAGACTGCAGATAGACCACTTGTGCAGTGAGACTTTAATACCCTGGTAGGGGAGGACTAAACAGGGCCGGCTCTAGGTTTTTTGCTGCCCAAGCAAAAAATTTGCCACCCCAAGCTCTGAAAGCGCAACTGCCCAAGCAAAAAAAAAAAAAACCACCTAGAGCCGGTCCTGGGATTAAATACTGACTTGGTTGGAGGGAGGAGTCATGAAGAAGGAGCTTGCAAAGTCCAGAAAGAGAGACACCATTGGGTGAACAACTGAGGTGGGGGTGCCACAATGGGAGAGAGCTAATGCTCAAATGTAGCTGCCAGGAGGCTCCATGGTGGTGGGTGTGTCCCATTACTGATTGGCATAGTCCAGAGGAGACTGTTTGGGTGGCTAACTCACTGGTGGTGTCAGGGAGTTGACACCAGGTAAAACACAAGTAAGCCTCCCTATTGCTGGAGGTAGGGGGCTAACAAGGAGACTTTCAGTCCTGGGTTCCCAGAGAATTGTCATAGTGACAGGAAAAATGAGAAAAAACATACTCTATTAGGCTGACTTGCCCAGTGAATTCCACTTGTATTGTTCAAAGTTGCTTTGGAAATTTACAATCTTGAAATAACCATCCAGAAGTATTGATGAAAAGGAAGAAGTGAAACACTAACCTCTATGGGTAAGGTACCAACTATACCGTACTTCTCAGAGCAGGTTATGTGCTGTGATGAGAATCAGACTCATGTGTGGTTAGGGCTGCAAAAAAACCATGGAGGTGAAGTCAACAGAACTCACCATGAAGTTTGCATCCTGCCTATACTTGGATCTCCAAAGAGAGTGCTGTCTTAATAACCAACTGGCCAGTCTTCTCTGAATGGGAATTTAGCAGCCAGTCAGGCACAAACCAGGAGCAGACAGTCGAAGAAGAGAGTTCAAAGTTGCTTTGGAAATACTGATAAAAGCTGAAAGTCCTCAATGAGATGAATCCAGAGCTTACTAGGATCTAATCTACTTCCGAAAAATAAAAACACACTGGAACAAATAAAGCACAATTGACTTAGTTCAGAGTAGGACGAAAGCTGCTTAATCGCTTTAATCCCAGTAGTGAATATTCTCTTTTTATATTGCTAGTGCTTTCTTACCTGAAAATGTCTTTGTTGTGTGATTGTTAATCTCCCTGTATTTGTGTGCAACTCATATGTTTGAAATGATTCAGTCCAATGGGGGAATGAAAATGTATTGGGGATTTGTCACATGATTATTTCTGACAGAATTTATTTTCCGGATTACTCATTTTTTGAAAATGGTTACCAATCTGATGCTCTGAAAATAAACAGTATTTTAAAAAATATCAAAGCAGAATGTAAGGCTACAGATATTATAGGACAACTTTACATTGTTTTAAGTACTGCTTTATAGAATATTATAGGAAAAAAACACTTCTTTAAAAGCATTCCCATCGCTAGATACAATAGGCCTGATTCTCTTCTGATTTACAACAGTGTAGAGCAGGAGTAACTTCATTAAAGTCAATGGAATAACACTGGCATAAAACTGGTGAGGTCCCAATCAGACCCAATGGGACTATTTCAATCACTCCTAGCTCCTTTGACTATTGCACCCAATTGGAATTTTGTTCTTTATACTCTAACATATTTATGTTTCTAAATTCCTAGGGTGAAATCTTGGCCTCCTTGAAGTCAACAGGGGTTTTGCCATTAATGTCAATGAGGCCTGGATTTCACTTCTGGATCACAGACAATTATTCTGTTGCATATCTAATGCAAAACTAAAATGAGTCTATTTGAAAACTTTTTCAAGATGAAAACACAACGGTTGTCCAGAAAACCACAAACAGATGTCAGTTGATTTTTGTGGAACAATGTTTTCATGAATGAGTAATTACTGATTTCAATGGGAGCTGCTAGGTGCCCTCTACTTTTCAAAGCCAACCCACTTGCTTAGATATCTCGACATAGATCAAGGAGCCTAATTTTATAAATCTTTTTTTGTTACTAGTATATGTTGAACAATTACTGTATATGCTTCTTTTCTTCCAAAAAAGATGCTATGATGTATATAATGATGTAACTGAATGGAGAAGGCCTTTTTCTGTATCCAGACTCCAGCGAGAAACTGCTGAATTGGAATTCATTTGCAAATTGGATACTATTAATTTAGGCTTAAATAGAGACTGGGAGTGGCTAAGTCATTATGTAAGGTAGCCTATTTCCCCTTGTTTTTTCCTACCCCCCCCCCCCGACGTTCTGGTTAAACTTGGATTTATGCTGGAAATGGCCCACCTTGATTGTCATGCACATTGTGGGGAGAGTGGTCAGTTTGGATGAGCTATTGCCAGCAGGAGAGTGAGTTTGTGTGTGTGTTGGGGGCGGGGGGTGAGAAAACCTGTATTTGTGCTGGAAATGGCCCACCTTGATTTTCATGCACGTTGTAAGGAGAGTGGTCACTTTGGATAGGCTATTACCAGCAGGAGAGTGAGTTTGTGTGTGTGGTTTTTGGAGGGGGGTGAGGGAGTGAGAGAACCTGGATTTGTGCAGGAAATGGCCCACCTTGATTATCATACACATTGTGAAGAGAGTGGTCACTTTGGATGGGCTATTACCAGCAGGAGAGTGAGTTTGTGTGTGGGGGGGCGGAGGGTGAGAAAACCTGGATTTGTGCTGGAAATGGCCCAACTTGATGATCACTTTAGATAAGCTATTACCAGCAGGAGAGTGGGGTGGGAGGAGGTATTGTTTCATGGTGTCTGTGTATATAATGTCTTCTGCAGTTTCCACAGTATGCATCTGATGAAGTGAGCTGTAGCTCACGAAAGCTCATGCTCAAATAAATTGGTTAGTCTCTAAGGTGCCACAAGTACTCCTTTTCTTTTTGCGAATACAGACTAACACGGCTGTTACTCTGAAACCATACATTGTCCTGTGGCTGTCTTGCTGATAAAGAAAAGGCTTCAGCATCTACTACTGGCATGTCACATGCTAAAATTCACTTTAAAATCCTTCAATTCTTACATCATGTTTCTCGACCATGTTACATCAACTTCACACCTATGTAACACCACTGAAATAGGTGTAATGGAGAGAACCAGGCCCATAGACCTGAGATTTTTTTAAAGTTTATTTTAACATTTGTGTTATGATGAGAGATGCTGTCGTCTTCTCTTTATTGGCAAAACAGCTACATGACAGTATGTTATGTGTGACACTGCAGCCTTTGTCACTCTGCCTTATTAAAGTTCTTCATCCCTGACCTGGAGCAACACTTCGAGGGGTGAATGGGTAATTGTCTCCATATGTAAGTTGTGGCATTTTTTCTTTGACTTATAAGTATAGCTTTAAAAATCAGGTTTAGAGTGCAAATAAATACTCCTGTTTGTGTGTTCAAAATTCTTTTTCTGAACATTCATTTATAATTTACTGTTTAAATGAACATTCCTGCCAAGTCACCTATTTCTTGGAATAGTCATAGAAATTTGTTTTCTATGGGGGGTAAGAACAGATACCAATGTAGTTCACAGCTTTGATTCAAGAAAATATTTGTGGAAAATGTTTTGAGGTATTCACCCATCTCTAGTCAGTTTTAAGTCCTTTATAAGCAATCCTTAAAATAACTAATCAAACTCTGAAAATCCAATGCACTTTTAAAATGCTGATACTATGTATAACTTTAAAAAGATTGTTCACCTAGCTAAACTTTCAAAACAAGGGAAACCTTAGAGGTGGCTGATCCATGTTCAAATCCCTTCTCCCTCTCAGGAAGAAGGGGGATTTGAACTGGAGGGGTTTTCCACATCCTGCATGATTACACTATCATCTAGGCTACAGGGAGGGTATTGCTTGGGTCTTTGGGATGAACTCACCTGAGGGGCAAGGTGGCTTCTCAGCCTATGGGATCAACACCCTCACCACACACACAATTTGAGCAACCAAACCCCTATAAGATTGGCCACACTCGGTCAGACCAAAGGTCCATCTAGCCAAGTATCCTGTATTCCAACAGTGGCCAATGCCAGGTGCTTCAGAAGGGATGAACAGAACAGGCAATCATGAACTGATCCATCCTCTGTGGCCAGTGGTGCCGGAACAATTTGTATAGTGGGGATGATAACGGAACATTAGATTCTTCTCAGTAGGATTAGTGGATCATGCTACAGAATGTATAATTTTTTCAATTAGATTCTAAATATTGTGTAATTGAACTATTTTGTTCTCCATGTGAGAGAGTTCCTACGAGAGCAGAAAAGTCTTCGCAAATTTAATTCTCCCCTGGGTGGCCCTAATATACCATGAACCTTTCAGGCTTCCAGGCTTAATGGGCTTTCCTTCCAGCTTGACAGCTCTAATTAAAGGCAGGCTGTATTTTAGTATGTTATTCTATTAGCTTGCATAAAATCACTCACAATTGCATGAGCCTGTCAAAACTCATATTCAAACGTGTCCAGTCTCCTGAGTGAAGCAGGAGATTTTCTGTTGGCCACCTCTGTCTTCTGAATTAATTGCTCAGGCTCTTCAGTATTGTAATCAAGAGTCTGTCAGGTAATGCATTTCTCTTTAATGAGGTTTTTCTCTTGTCATGCTGCTGTCCTTTAGGTGTGCTGACTAGTAAGATTAGCTTACCTCCAAGAGTTGGGAGTCAAAAGAGGTAAAGAGCACAGCACCTAGTAACTGTCTCAATAGGGATGAGTTGCCCAGCACTAATAACTTAGGTATTTTCAAGACAAAAGCCTTACAAAATGTTCAATAGTGTGTTCTTCCTTTATTGGGAAAATCTTTGAGTTAAATTATTGCTTCACTGCATTCAAAACTTGGCAGGCACTGGCGTATTTAATTATGATTATGAAATATAATGTAGTTAATCCATAATAGTAATGTGGAAAACAGAGCAATAAAGTTTTCCTCACAAGAAAGTCTCTTCCAAGCTAGTTCTCCTTTGTTCTCCTTGAAAAGTTAGAAAATAAAAATGGCAGATTTTTGGTCACCCCCGCCCCTGTTTCTTTTATATACATTTTCTTTTCGTCCGAAGATCAAATATAACTAGAACAAAACAATCTCATATTAATACAGCACTTTCCTCCAGAAAGATTCCAAAATGTTTTACAAATTGTACACTTCATCCTCAGTTGAAGGGCAGTTTCTTTGGTGGACAAATAGCTGCTTAACCATGCAGAGTTACTCTGTAAAACTGTTTAAAACAGTGAGGAGTATCTTATCAAATTCCCGGGTGATTTTTAGGTAGGTGTAATGTAATTACCCAATTTAAATGTAAATAGCACTATTTAGTCATCATCTTATGTGGCTCCCATCACTTTGGCACCTGAGGGTTAGATTCACAAAGCTTACACACTGTTTCTATAGGTGCCTACAGCCAACAGTTGGGCACTGCTGATGTTCTCAAAACTACCATTCAGCTGCTTCCTGAAGTTCTGCTGGTAGGCACATGAAAAGCCCCCTATCATGATGCGAGCCCCCATCTAATGAGCTGCTTGGAGCCCTAGCTCAGGCATAAGCAGGATTCACAGTGTTCTTCTACCTACCTTGCCTATTGGGCCCAGTCCTGTAGGCATTTTCAGGGCAAGTCTACAGGAGTGGGCCTTGGCAAAAGACAGCCAAGGATGAGCAGGTCATGACTATTTGAGACAAATGTCCCAGTCTAGTGGTCAGACCACACACCCAGGCTGTAGGAGAGCCAAGTTCAAATCCTTGCTCTGCCTGATTCAAAGCAAGGACTTGAACCTAAGTCTCCTACATCTGAGGTGAGTGCCCTGATCACTTTCAATGTCTCCTGTGGCAGCTGTTCCACTGTTTTTATAAATTAGAGTCATTGGCCAGAGAGAAAAAGATAATTGACTCAATAGCCCAGTGGCTGGGGTACCTTCATGGAATGTGGGAGATCCAAGTGCTTGATCCAAAGGATTTATACAAAGTGGAACAACTTCAACAGAAGAGATAAAGATAAGCTCTAAGCACTAAGCTCAGGACATGGGAGATCTGCATTCAAGTCCCTGCTCTGCATTGAAAACAGGTCTCTCACATCCCAGGTGAGTGCCCTTACCACCTGGCTATAATGGAGCATGTGTTAATCTCTGACTGTCTTTAGTTTCTTCACAAGAAGGGTCTGGGTTTCACCTGTAGAGCATGGGCTGCCCTGGTTTAGGCACTTAGCTCCAGGAGAGAGTTGATGGCTGAGAATTCCAAACAGAGATAGGCACCTCCTCCTGCCTATCACTCTCCGCCTAGCGGCCCAGATCAGTGGGAGTTAGGTGTCTATATTCCGTTGAGGGGCAGGAAATAAGATCCACCCCTTCACTCTTGGCTAGCTTAGGTGGCTTCCCTCGAGGCTTGCTGGCTTCTAAAGATCCCTTTCTCAGGTGCCTACCTCTACCTATGCACTGTATGGGAAGCCTGAGCACCTGACTTGGAGCTGAGGACTCCAGCAGGTGGCAGGGAACCTACGGGTTAGGTGTTGTACATTTGAGGCACTCAGGGCTAAATCCACAATCATTAATAGATTCTCACAACACCCCTGTGAGGGATGATAGGGGAATACAATTATCCCAGTTTTACAGATGTTGAATGGAGGCACCTGGAGAAAGATAGGGCCCAATTTAAAGTCCACTGAAGTCAAAGGGAATCTTCCACTGACTTCAGTTAGCTTTGCATCAGGCTCTAAGGAGCTTTGCCACAGTTTTCCTATGGGACTTTGGGTGATATGGGATGAACTTATAACTCTGGATCCCAGTCTAGTGCCTTAACCACATGACCACCCTTCTGCAATAAGTGCTATGGGACCTTTAATAACTATACCGGGTGAGAGTATCAGCTGTGAATATCAGAAATGCCATTACCACTATGCTTGCCATTGACAAAAGAAAAAATTAATAACCTCAAAGCTACTCTGCTGAAGTAAAAATACAGTAAGGGGATTTTTTTAAACTGTAATAGGAGGCTGTCTGAGTGTTGGTACCAATAGAATTACAAACCCTGCAGACATAATACAGATAATCCTGCACTCACTATAAACTGTGAATACAAATGTTAAACTATCAAAAGTATCGCAAATACCGATAGTTCTTTGATTTGTTTTTTTGCCTCAGCTCTTACCAGAGAATTTTACATGTATTGAAGATGACTTTAAAAAAAAAATCCCTAGTATTCAATCAATCTTTAAAATCTTTGTCACGCTGCTTTTTATTTTATTCTCTTTGATACATTTAATTATAGTGAGCTTTGGTGTAGCACTACTCTGGCTTCAGTAAAGATTAAAAAACTCCCCAAATCTCATTACAATTACTCATATCAATGAAGACTAAGGCAGAATCTATGCTAGAAAACAAATTATAAGTCCCTTAATGATAGAGTTCAAATGAACTTGAAATCTTTGGTTCAAGGTCTCCAAGAGCTTATATCCCACTAAACTCATTTGTTGGGATGGTAAGTGGGAAGAAATATATGCACCTCTTTCCCGTGTGGTAAAAAGGTAGAATAAAAAATGTAGAAGCTGTGAGGGAAGTTGATGTGCGATTTTAAACTTGTATATTTTTAAGTGTCATTGTAATGAACACGGACACTTTTACAGCTGCATATATTTTCTTTCTTTATCCCATTACATCCTCAGGTGCATAGGGTATCCAGCAGTTTCTGCCATTTATTTTGCTGGTCAGTTCAGGTTGGTGTGTGTCATTATTTATATAAAGTGTATGTTTATGGTGCATGTAAAAGATACCCTAACCACAATATTTTATTTATATATTTATAATAAAAATATTGTGCTTAGAGTATCATTACCTGGCTGAATTCTTTAAGTGAATGGTCACCAGTCTTTTGTAATTAGACAGCCCAGACTTTGCATCCCACATGCTTTCAAGCCAGCTGGGTCTGGACAGTGTCCAGTCACTATTTCTAATTGTGGGCCTCAAAGGCATGCTCCTGGGGGCAGACCTCCCACTTGGCTCCTTTCCTTGAGATGTGATACTCCACCGTCCAACTGTCTTAGGGTCTGAAACCAGTTCTCTGACCTCTGAAGCCTCCCTCATAACTTGTGTATGCTTCCCCCCATTGTCCCATCACTGTGGGTGCTCTGGTTTATACTTAACTTTTTGGGGACCACATGGCAGGTAAAGTAAGGAACACAGGCTTTGCACAAGAGTTTCTAAAACCAGACTAATTATTACTCTCAAAGCATCCAGGAATTATAAATCTTTAGGTAAAACAAAAAGTTACTCACTTCTCCCAAGTCTCTGCCCACCCCTTCTTGTAAGTCCTTAGGCCCATTCTGTGTGTCAGGCAGGTAGGCCCCTCCTGTTCTCTGCCTTCTACTATCCTTCTGATGCCTGATGATGTTTGGCCCAGGAGAGAGAGACACAAACACTGGACGGGTCCTCCCCTTAAATAAGTTTGCTTCCTCTGTCATGTGACCAGCGGGTCAGTTTCAGACCCCATTCAAGTGGTCAGCTGGGAAGTTCCAAGCCCCCTCCACGTTTAGAATGGGAAACCCAGTTCCCTTTAGATTGGCCCTTCCCTGTAGCAAAACCATTGTTATGACAATCACCGTTGATGACTCTCATGCTCGTCTGTCTAGGGGAGGTGTCAGCCATTCCAATAAGTTGCCCTGGTCTGTCCTTGACATCGGTGGGCACCTACAGTTACATATTCAAAATATAAGTCACATTATTCAAAATGGTGGTTATGATATCAAGCAAAGGTCACATTTTGGTACCAACATACCAGTCCATCAAAGTACCTTTGATCATAATCCAGAAATAAGACTATCACTGTGGCTCGGGTTCTGAACACTTTACTGCATGGGCCCTTTCCACTGACTGTGCAGATTCTTTAGGATGAGATCGGTTTTTTCTGATCCTCTTTTTGTGACTATGAGGAAGAGTGGGTTCCAAGCAATTTCATCTTTCATCTCTGGGCCTATTTAATCTCTCTGGACAATCAGTCTTATAAGCTCTGCTATATATTAAGTCAAATCCAAATTACAGTTACCTTTATAATTATTTATCATGTGTTCATTATGTCCTAGATGTCATACAGGTGTAAAAAGACACAGTCCCTGCGACAGAGATCTTAAAAGTATAAATCTCACAATGCTCTTTATTTATGAAAGAGGAGAAATGTGTAAAAACAAGAAATGAAAGAAAATAACTTGTTTTTCTGTAGGCAACGACTGCAAATCTCACCTTACTAAGGTCTGAATTTTCATCATCAAGATTAGAGCTAGGTGCAGTAGTGTTTAGCATTATTATGTTTTCAGAGTTCCATTCCAGGATGAACTCTGTCATTCATAGATGTCTCTCAAAGCTCACAGCCTGTTTGTGGTGGTTACCCCCAACCTGCCCCTTTCTTGGAAGATAATGTCCAGCAAAGTCAAGTTCTTATTCCTGGAGCACCTGTGAACATGTGGCTTGAAGTAATATCCATCCTTCCACTTGCTATAGTTCTCCAGCTTGTAGATAAGTGTGTATGTTCATCTTCTGATCCTGTAAGTCAGAGAATAGCTTCCATTTTTTTTCCTTTATGGTACTGTTTCTAATGTGGTGTAAGGCAATGTATTCCATCTCTTGAAAGAAAAGAGCAATAGTGTACACTTGGAGCAGGCAGAGTTAATACTAATGATAATTAATAATGACGGTACCACTGAGGGGAAATATTGGTATCCCACAGAGTTTCAGGATGAATAATATAAGCAACTATGAATAAAACAGAGTATGGAGGAAGGAAATGGTCATTTTGATAAAAGCCAGAGTGTAAAATCATACCTTACTTGCTGTTTCTGCAAACTAGCAGAACCTGCTAGTCTTAACTTTGTCAACTTTAGTCCCTTTTTCCCTATTTCCCTATTCAGTGGCAATAATAAACTTTAATTACAGGCTCCAGACTTGAGCTCCCAGTACTTAGCCTAAAGATTTTTTTAAAAGTTACAACAAGAAAAGGTGATGTGTCTGTAAAAATCCAATAACTAGCAAACAAAATCCACCCAGTAACATATCATCAACAAAAAACCTCCCCAAACTAAAAGGACACCAACATATGAAGTGTTCTGTATGTTGGAAGTGGGCAACTTAAGGTTCCCTGGCAGTTACTCAAAGTCAGTTGGAAGGTTCTAAAATGTTTTCAAGCAGGTTGAGAATAGCGGGAAACTGAATGCCATTGGCCTCCCCTGAGGAGTCTGCTGTGGGAAGGCAGCTTTAGACTCTAGAGTGGCCTGGATAGGTGCCCATGAGTGCAGATACACTGAATCAGTGCTTCCCTTGTCTGGCCTAGCCTTAAGCCCCCACAATCCCTAGGGACTGACTTTTGGGCTGTACTGATCAGGGCCTTTCCCTAGGGGGATATGGGGCCAGGGACAAATCAGCCTCCCCACTAGTCTCTTCGCTGTCCGCCCAGCATGCCCGCCCAGCCGCCACTCACCTCCTCACCCCCCTTGCCCACCACTCTCCTTGCTGTCCACCCACCTGCCTGCCGCCTCACCTCCCCACCCGCCTCCTCACCTGAATATCGGGACAAATGCCGTCCCGATCAAACATCGGTCGGGACACGGGACAAAGGGCTAAATATTGGGACAGTCTCAATTTTATCGAAGTGTGGGGCCTCCAAAGCGTGGGGCCCGGGGCAGTCTCCCCGATTTGCCCTACCCAAGGGATGGCTCTGGTGCTGATCAGCTGCAGGCCTCTAGGCTATAGGTGCTTTGCTCTCCAGAAACTCCCACTTTGAATGGACTTTGCCTTTCTAGCAACGGTATGCTGGTAGGTGCTAGTGCATAGCCTGTGTGAATCTGGCTCTTATCCCATAAGGGGTTTTGATTGTAATTAAACCACATATTTCTTAAAGTCAGCGGTTAATGCAGATTGAAATGAGGAAGAACTCCTATTGTACTAGCTACTTTCCTACTTTCCCTATTGAAGGGAAAGAGGAAGCTGTGGGGGAGCACAGCTCTCCCAAGCCATAGAGAGGAGTGAGGAGCTCTTGTTCTGTTTTAACAGAGGAGGGGAACTGCCCTCCTCTCCATTCCCCTTTACTTTAACCCTACTTAAAGTGCTGAAGTGTTGAAAATTACTGTGAACAGATTAGACTGTCATGAACTTCTTGTACACAGAAGGTTTCAGAGCTGCTGCACCAGATTTGAACAGACTACCCACCTTCCTTTGGAAAAACTTTTTCACTAGAAGGGTGGTGAAACACTGGAATGCGTTACCTAGGGAGGTGGTAGAATCTCCTTCCTTAGAAGTTTTTAAGGTCAGGCTTGACAAAGCCCTGGCTGGGATGATTTAATTGGGGATTGGTCCTGCTTTCAGCAGGGGGTTGGACTAGATGACCTCCTGAGGTCCCTTCCAACCCTGATATTCTATGATTCTATGATTCTACGATTCCATCGCGGAGAGAGACACAAGAGATGCATTCCTTTTATGACATTTTAATGCACTGCCAACTTGGCTGTTACCAGTGTAGGGTTATGTTATACATGGCACCATCTCGGCTGAAAATAATAATACAGTTTTAGCATTCCATTACACAGGTGCTGAACTTGACTAACGTGAGGAAAGACTGCAGGATCCAGCCCTAGGGTACTTCCAACTTCGAACAAGTTTTTGCTACTGTTCACGGGCCAAGCCCGTCTGAATACACAGCTCCCAACACGCTGACAGCTTTTTTCCCCTTCTCCTCTTTACTCATAATTCCTAAAGTCCTCCATTATTTATAGTGACAGATGGGCCACTTTAGCAGCTTCCACATATCCTCCCTCTCTCCTGCCAGTACTCCCTTTTAAAATTATCGTTCCTTTCGCTCTTCAGTTGGCATTTCCCTGGCTGATCATTAATAAATGCCTTGTTGCTGAAGTTACACGATGCGTTATTAATCACAAAAGTGGAGATCTCAAGTGCGATTTTTTTAAAGATTAGATTAATTTTCTTCTAGTTACTGTTGCACTGCAGCTCTTGTTGCATTAGAAAAATGTCCAGTACCCAGGGATTCTTTTAACTGACATTCTTTGCACTTTCATCCTAATGAAAGCTGTGCAAGTACTAACAATATGTAATAAAAATCCTACCAATCGTCCCTTTCATGACCCCAAGGAAAGCTTCATCAAAAACAGAGCTGCTTTTAGAATTTTTCTACCAGATTTAAAACAGTGATTACTGATGGAAGTGTGCAAAGATTTATCTGTTTTTTCTGTGCTGGATAACGGAGCGCCTTAAGGACCTCCTGCACTGAGCTGCGTGAGGACAGATTTGTGCACCCAGGGGAACACCATTGCAAGAGTGGGCCTTTAGGCTTTTTGTAGTACCAGGATAACTCTTTTGTGGGTGGTGGTGTGTTAGAGAGGTGACTGGGCCGTTCTAACTTCTCAGCTGATATTTTCCAAAAAAGAACCAGATCCTGAGGATGGATATGCCTGTACCAGCATGGAGCCCCATTGATTTCATTGGATTCAATTTCAGAATCTGGCCTTAATTAGTCAGTATTTGTAAAGTGCTCCAATCTGTAAAGGACTATATATTGTGTTCTAACTTTATTCACTGATTTATTTTTTATTTCCCCTATTAGTATTTTCCAGAATTAAACCTAGAGAAATAACTCACTCCTCAGATTTTGGTTCTGATAGATACCTTCCAAGTATCAGAGTTAGAACCAATTTACATTGATAAGACCTAAGAGGTATTCAATCAAAATACATTAAAAAACACAAAAAGAAAAGGAGTACTTGTGGCACCTTAGAGACTTACAAATTTATTTGAGCATAAGCTTTCGTGAGCTACAGCTTACTTCATCGGATGCTGTAGCTCACGAAAGCTTATGCTCAAATAAATTTGTTAGTCTCTAAGGTGCCACAAGTACTCCTTTTCTTTTTGCGAATACAGACTAACACGGCTGCTACTCTGAAACCTGTCATTAAAAAACACAGATAGTAAAATATTAAATCTTCAACAGCTTGATCCAAAGCACATTGAAGTCAATGGGTGTCTCTCCAATAACTTCAGTGGAGTAGGGATCATAATGCAACATTGGTCCTTAAGAAGACATTCCCACACAGCTTTATACAGCAGCAAAGGGAAAATATATACACTGAAAGAATTATTTTAACATATAAATTTAAATCAACTCTTCCCTTACAAGCAGGCTATTCAATATCTAGTTCTAAATACTAGCACTCAGCTAATGTTTCCTATAAGAAACACTTTCTGCTTCCCTTCTGAAATCCCAGTTTGCAGTTCATCTCAGACCCATTGGTGGCCACTCAGGCTTCACCTTGAGCCATCTCCATTCTCAGGGTGGAGTCCTACGCGTCTCACCCTCTAGTCCAGAGATTTAGGCTGCAGTTCACAGTGATCACCCCCAGCAAGTCAGTCCGATTATCTCAGGGGCAACGACAGGGTTAACTAGTGACCAGTCAGCCTTCATAAAGCAAAGTACTATTTATTCAGAATGAAGAATTACAGTGAAAATATATCTTAAAAACAATAAACAGCTTACATGCAGGTCTTAGCTTCCCAGGGAGACCTTACTAGGAACAAAATATTTCAGGCCCTTTCCCCAGGGTGTCTCTTTCTGGTTACAGGTACATGTCAGTTCTTGGACTGAGTAAGTATGACTTGCTTTCCTGTATCTGTCTGGTCACTTTTATACAGTTTTCATTTCGGTTTGTCACGTCTCTTGTACCAGGTCAAACTAGTATATGCAATTTTCCCTAAGGGGTGAGCTCTGCCAGACTTGCTATCTGTCTAGGAATTTGCATTAATTACCCCCTCAGTGATTTTTTGTTTCTGCAGGAAACCCCTGTAACTTCCCCCAGAGAAACAGAATATAATCCTTAGCCCATAAACAAATATTTATAAAGATGATACAATAGCTTTTCAATATTCCATGTGTACATAATATTTCTCACACCAATACTCCTAAAGTTATAGGTACATACGATCAAAAGTTCCTTTCCTGATAATCAGAGGTCAAAATTGCCTTAGTGAATTTTGTAGCCTTTTGAAATCAAGGTCCAGCAGGCTTAATAAAGAGTTTCTGCTCTAGAGCTAAATAAAATGTTTTGCCATTCATAGAATGTGTGTATTTTTTGTTGCTATCTAAATCTAATTAAAATCACTCACATATCCGGAATAGGGCTACAATGATATCTTTTCCCCACCAACATAATCTGTTCAGTATACAACTAAGTATCTTTTGCATATGCATTGGTGCACACAACTCCCAGTACAAACAAATCAAATAGCCTACACTCAGCTGCAGAGTAAGTAGTCTGCCTTTTTGAAGAGGCTGATGAGAAATATGAGTCACTCTTGCTATTGAGTATGGGATTTTTGTTTCCAACTCGCTATTTCTAAATTAATTGTCTATCCTGTAGTACTCATGACATGAAACTTATCACTGTCTTTATGTAGCAAAACATTTTTTTAAAAGATTGCAGAAAATTAGAAAGCAATTGAATTCATAAGCTGATAGCAAAGACTCTTTTTTGACACAGTGCTTTATAAAGGAGGAAAATATATTGGTATGTGGGTGGGAAACTCGATTTTTATCTAAAATTACTATAAGGAAATGACCTTAAAATAATTATTTATCTATAGTATTATTAGTCATGTTGTTGTTCAAGAAAGATATGAAGCTAACTTTAATTAAATGGTATCTACATAAGCTAGAGTGGTCTGTTCACTAACAAAACAATTAAACTAAACACAGTTTCAGAAACAGTAATAATATGTTCAGGTAGTTGTGACCCTAGGGTCTCTTGTTGCCTTCTGGCCTGGGTCTGGCATCCACCAAAGAATGTCATGTAACGACTCTAATGAAATCTATGTGACACTGGTCATCATAATCATTGTGGAAAATATAATATATACTAAAAATCATGTTCTCTAGGTCTGAGAGTAAGACAGGTCACCAAAAGGTAATCCACATATTCTTGGCAGGCAGGAGGGAGGAGATGCTTATCTTGCGCTGGCTGGTTATGTGCAAATTAGTATAGTGTGGTTCACCATGGATGCTCATTTACAGTCTGAGCAAAATGTTAATCAGTAGTTTGAAGAGGTTGCAGGGAAAAACAATGCTTTCCATTTAAATTCATTATACAGGAGGACTTTTCTTTAAAAACTCATATACTAACCTGATATATAATTGTGTGTATGTTTTTAAAGAAAATAAATAGCGATGCCTGAAAATGCTTGTGTGGTACTTCAACTTCCCCTTCAGGGAAATTCCCTCTAGAGTACTTACTTAAGGAACTAGCCAAAGCAATCTTTGAACCATTAGCAATTATCTTTGAGAACTCATGTAGGACAGGTGAGGTCCCAGAGGATTGGAGAAGGGCAAACATAGTGCCTATCTTCAAAAAGCAGAAAAAAGAGAAATGAGAGAATTATAGATCAGTAACTCTGACTTTGAAACCCAGAAAGACCCTGGAACAAATTAATAAACATTCAGTTTGTAAGCACCTAGCGGGTAATAGGGTGATAAGCAATAGCCAACATATATTCGTCAAGAACACATAATGCCAAATCAATTTAATTTCCTTCAACAGAGTAACCAAACTACTAGATAGGGAAAAATCAGTATTTGTCATATACCTTGATTTTTAATAAAGCTTTTGATGCAGTTCCATATGACATTTTCATAAGCAAACAAAGGACATAGCCTAGTTGAAATTGCTATAAGGCAGGTGCATAACTGTCTGAAAACCCTTTCTCAAACAGTAGTTATCAATGGTTCACTGTCAAACTGGGAGTTCACACCAACTGGGATCCCACAGTGGTCTGTCTTGGGTCTGGTACTAATAAATATTTTCATTAATGACTTGAATAATGGACTGGAGAGTATGCTTATAAAATTTGTTGATGATGCCATGCTGAGAAGGGTTAAAAGCACTTTAGAGGACAGCATTAGAATTCAATATGATCTTGATAAATTGGAGAATTAGTCTGAAATCAATATTATTAAATTCAATAAAGAAAAGTGCAAGATACTACACTTAGGAAGGAAAAATGATGTGTACAATTAAAAAAATGGGGAATCAATATCATACTGCAGAAAAGGATGGGGTGGGGGGTGTTATAGTGGATCACATTCAGAATGAATCAGTAATGTGGTGATGTTGTCAAAAAGGCAGATGTCATTCTGGGATATATTAACAGGACTGTCATATGGAAAATATGGGAAATAATTGCAATGTTCCTGTCTACTCAGCACTGATGAGGCAAGTGTTGGATAACACACTTTAAGAAAAATGGGGACAAATTGGAGAGAATCCAGAGGAGAGCAACAAAAGGAAGAGGTTTAGAAAACCTTACCTATGAGGAAAGACTGAAAGAATTAGACATGTTTAGTCTAGAGAAGAGAATGCTGGGGGAAGGGAGAAAGACATAATGAAAGTCTTCACATTATATATACACAAAATATATGCAATATTTTAACAGTGTGTTTACCATCTACAGTGAAATTGCATTTTTTAAACTGTAAAGGTCTATTGTATGGCTTGTATTAGTCTCACAGCAAGGAGCTATATGGTAATAATGTTAAAATACATATGCAAACAAAAAATTGAAATAAGATGGTGATATGTAGTATTGTGTTGTCAAACGTTATGGAACTTGCTGGTCTTTTTAGTATCTGCTTCCCTTTGAAGTGAAAAGTAACTTTTCAGATGTAGTAATTTTTTTGCAAAACACCTCCATGACGAAGTATGAATGTACACAGACAGCAGTATAAAAATCTTCAAAGTGCTGTACAAACATTAAATAATTAATCCCATAGCTAAACAATGCCAGATCTAATTGAAATTACACAGGGAATTCAGGTAAGCAAAATGAGGAATTCATGAGAAATCACTTGCAGGGCTGTTTCATTATAGTTCTCTTGTTGAACATATTTATGCTTTTAAAATGATTTGTTAAGCGCTTATTAGAGTAACATTTCTCAAAAGCTGCCTCTTTGAAATGAGCTTTGAGAATAAAAAATAAATGTTAGGGACACTCCTGTATAGTAATAAAGTATTATGTTATGCTCAAATATTGTGCATCCACTACCAGAGGGCTCCTTCCAAAGAACATAGAATTTCCTCCCCTGGGGTGAATTGTCCACATTAATGAGAAACTGAAACCTAAATGTTTAATATATTGTTTAAACAAGACGACTTAAAGAAAAAAAATCTTTAAAATTAGGCTAGATTTTTTCAGAACTAGTTTCCTATTTAGGCACTAAAATAAATGGTCAGATTTTGAGTTCAGCAAATTGAGGATTTGGGCCCAGATTCACAAAGGGACTAAAGCATTAAAATGCCTAGCTTGTAGGCACCTAGGAAATCACTGGAACAACAGTGGAAAGCACAAAGTCTGAGTTAGCTACCTAGATTCCAGATGCAATGCATAGTGAGAGACACCTAAGAATGGGATCCAGAAAAGCAAGTACAGTGAGTGGGGAACTACCTAAGTTAGACAATGGGAGATACCAAGAAGAGAGGTGTGTCCTAAGCCCTGTCCTTTCCTGGAGTTTGTTGCCTAAGTCTAGGCTGTAGGAAAGCTCTTGTCTCTGCTTGGGATCCACAGCTGCCACCCCTTTTCTGGAGACAGGTAGTATAGCTTTCTAAGCTGTTACTTGTGAGAAGGAGTTAGCTGCCTGCTTCCCTTATAACCTTTAATTCAATGGTCAGAACACTCATCTGGAGAGTTCAATTCTTCCCCCGCTTGATGAGAAGAGATTTGAACAGGGATCTCCCACATCTCACGTGAGTGCCTTAATCACTTCATTATAGAGTGATTCTCATGCAATTAATATTTAATTATTCAATTAGTTAACTAAAGTTGAATGGCTTGAACAAGAGTGTCAGACTGTCCTCCAGGCCAATTGTTGGGGCTCTCACTTGAGAGGTAGGTAATCCTTTCTCATCAGTGCCCCAGTAGAACTGGGGTCTCCCATGTCCTAGGTGAGTACACTCACTATTGGGCTAAAGGGAGTCCCCCCTCCTCTACCACCTTGCATGGAGTGAGGTGTGCTCAGAGCATGCCTACAGGAAAGTGCCCCACAGGCAAGATGGGTGAAGGAATGTCCATCTTCCAGTGGATTGTGCTGGGGTTTATGTGTGAGGTAAGTACCAAGATGCCTAGAGCAAGGCAGCAGTGCATGTGCACAGATGTAGAAACTTAGGTGCCCAGAGAAACTTTACAGTCAAAATGTAGGCACAAAGTGAGTTTAGGTGCCAGCAGGTTAGCCAAGCGGGTGTTTTATGAATACTTTGAGGACCTAGGCCTGAGCCTTTATGAAAATCTCTCTGTTGGGCGCCGAGCACTCTTGGAAATCTGGCCTAGTTAGGAAATTAATGGTATGTCTATAATGCAATAAAAACCCCACAGCACCAAATAAATTGGCTTGGGGTTGAGGGGCCCAGGCTGCGGGGCTAAAAATTGCAGTGACTATGCTGGGGCTTGGACTGGAGCCTAGACTCTGAGACCCAGCCCACATCACTAGGACTCAAAGCCCAGGTTCCAGCCTGAGCCCACACTTCAATTGTGAGCCCAAGTCAGCTGACCTGAGCGAGCCATGGCTGCATATATTTTATTGCAGTGTAGATATACCCCTAAAAGGGATTTGAATGCTTTGAAAATTTTGTGAGTGTGGAGTGTGTCTCCTTTACTTCAGCCTCGGGCTGGGCCACCCACATCCCAACTCCCTGCCTGCCTGGTCCCCACCTCCTTCCCTTATCCTAGAAAAGGGTGAGATAGTTCCTTGCATTCACCTGTCCTTATGAATTATATCTGCTGGGAGACTGACACCTTGTTTGGAAAAGAGAAGGTGCAATGATCATGGCCTCACATATGGAGAAACCAGGGTGAGCAATGGGATCAGACCTGGAATCTTTTCCCCTGCCATCCCCAAAACAAAAGCCTTTGCTGCTTGAGCTAAAGAAACTCTCAGCTGTGAGTAAACTGTTATAGCTGCTGGGTGCAGTTGATAGAAGATGATTTGATTATGCACATCAAAGTCCCAATTCTGTAAAGTGCTGGGCACCAGTTCCAAGATAACTGCACCTGTATTCCCCCTCTGTGGTCCCTCACGAGCATGCACTTAAAGGTTTCTGGCTCTTCAGTTGTCACCTTTCCTGGGCAGAGGCTTGCCTCTCTCTCCCGGCTGATAAGGGGCTTTCCAGGCTGCACAGTTCCCTGCATCCACTATGATATCCCTAGCAAGCCTGGCTGCCTAAAGAGGCCTGTGTCCACACTTTGGTTTCTCTCCCAACACTATGAACAGTGTAACTGCCAGCAGTTACAAGTTACCACACAGCTCTTTCTCAGCAAGCAGCTTTATTCTTAAGATGAAAAAGCATTACAGAGAAAACATTAAAAAGAATACAAGAACCTACATGCATGCCAAACAGCTTACCAAAGCTAGCAAACCCCCAGCTAGCCTTGGGCTCTGGTAGGTGTCAGTCCTTCTAAACCCATAGCTGGTTTTTCCCCATGGTTATAAATTTATTATTGACTGATACCCAGATCAGTGACTGGACAGGTCAGCACAGATTCAAAAGGGTGGGTTTCTGCATATCCGGAGGTGGGAAATTTGCATTAACTGCCTCCTAGGTATTCCCCCAGGGAATCCATTTCTCCCGCTTATTGTCTGGCACATTTTCAGCGTAGGCCTGTGAACTCCTAGTTCTTCCATCATATCTCCCCCTCAAAGAGGTTAGATGCAATCCCAGCCCACAATAATACTTGGATTTAACATTTCTCTTTAATACGATGTACCCCAAATATACTTAAACTTAAATCAATAAGAATTAAATCTCTCAAGAATATGCAAGAAATTGTCAAGTTATTATTTCCATCATCCTGCTTTCTTGGAACTCATAGGTGAAGTGACACAGGATTTTTATGCATTAAAATACCAGTACTGCCTTGATTCCTGCTGACTGATAATTGCTGCACATGTGACTCCTTAAATTAGTCATTTGAGGGTTGGATAAGGGCTAAAGTAGGTGATAGAGTTAGTTGTGCTCTCTCAACTTCTTGTTCAAGATGGGCAGGGTAGGTAGGCATAAGTTTGCTACATTTATGCACCGGTAAAAGTCTCTCCTGTGTCTTCATTAGCTAGGGAAGGGAAGAAAAAAACAACAACAAACATACATCTCACTTAAGGGTTTCCTTTTAACTGGAAAACCTTGTTCTCTGTTCCAGCTTTAGTTGATATGCAGTCACCCTGCACCACTAAATTTAACTGATTACCCCCTGAAAGAGGAAAAGGAAAAGAACAGCAAAGTGACTGCTCTGTGAAAAATAGAAGCTAAGTGTTATTGGCTTGCCTTTGAAATGAGAAATGGGTAGACTCATGCAATGTCCTTGTGGGGCATGGCCCTAGGCTCACTGAAACGGGGAAGGTCCCTTTAGTAGACCTAGTCCCCAGAACTTTTTAACATAGGCTCTCAGGGAGTTACTTTTAGGTGTTTTTCTTCTCTCCAGATCTCAAGTAAGTATTTTTTTTCCTATACACCTTTGTCACCCTGTTACACACACTAACTTTTACAAGGCTAATTGAGACAAACAGACACTGACATAGAGAAAGTGTCACACCCAAACATAATTAAATATTACTTGATGTGTGTAATACAGATTACAAATAAATATTATTTATAGTAATAATGTTTTGGCAATTGACGATATCTCTGGAGCATTCTGGAAAATTCTACTAGAACTAACTCCTCTGTTGATCAAAACTCACTGTGTGTAATAAACACACAAATCGTTGGGAATTATGGTAGAATTTTTGCTGGCAGCTCCAAGTTTGTTTTCTAGGTTCACATCACTTTGGTTTTGTATATTCTACTATTCAAAACAAGTCTTAAATGACAAGATTTTTTGTAGTTTGTGTATATCCTTATTTGACATAGACATAAGAGCATATAGAGCATGCCTATGATTTTACAATAGCATTTTGACATAGCAGATTAAAATAAGTGACAAGACTAATATGTGACATTTTGGTTTTAAAGAGTTTGTATTCTCAATTTTAATGTTTAGGAAACTGTGTTTACAAAGGTCTAGAGTCCAAGAACCTGACTCTGATCTAGCTTATACTTGTGCAAATTAGAAGTAACTTCAATGATGCCATTGTGCTCACTACACCCTGCATATAGTTAGAATGAGAGGAGAAACAAGATCAAAATGATGATGGGAAAGTTGTAGGTCCCAATTTTGAATTATTTCAGTGCAGACAAGGGTCCCCACCTGCACAAGACTCACTGCAAGGTCAGGTACCTAATTTGTATATAATAAACATCTGTGATTTCCCTGCTGGGTATCAGAGAAACAGCCGGGTTAGTCTGTATTTTTGCAAAAAGAAAAGATACTTGTGGCACCTTAGAGACTAACCAATTTATTTGAGCATAAGCTTTCGTGAGCTACAGCTCTTACACTTTAAATATTTTCTCCAAAATATATTTGAACCTGCATGAAGAGATCGTATTTTTCCACACTATAGTGTAATCAGTTGGCCTGTCTTTATTCTTACTATCTTCAACACAGTGAAATAAAAAAAGAAATACCCAGGTTATATTGATGATGGTGATAATGATAAGTGGACCTGTTAAGATGATTACATCTATTATTTCAGAGTGGTAGCCATGTTAGTCTGTATTAGCAAAAAGAACGAGGAGTCCTTGTGGCACCTTCGAGACTAATAAATTTGTTAGTCTCGAAGGTGCCACGAGGACTCCTCATTCTTTTTACAAATATTATTGCAAGCCTTCAAACTGGTTGTTCATGAGTTATTTATTAAACCACTTTTTCTTCTTCCACAGTTGGATCTGTGCCATGCGAGATTGTAGATTTCTTGGCTTGACTGGGGAATATTGTAGAACTTTAACCAACTGCATTTTGCCTTTTAGTAATTGCTGCACTAAATCCTAAGGAATGACTCATTGTAAATGAGGACATCCTAATATTTCAATGTTAATATCAACTGTCCATATTAGACAACAACTAATTCAGTAAATTAGTGAATAGGTACTCATCTAGAAACCTCTTTTAGCACAAAAGAAAAGTCTATAAGGTAGGGACTCTGCCAAAAGCATGGCATAGCTTCCGAGGGCTAGCAAATACAGTAGCATGGGTGGAGTTTGGGGCGGGGGCAGGGACGGGCATTGCACCCCTTAAACTGCAAGCCGCAGGCAGCCTGAGTGTGCAATGTAATGAGTTCTGCAGAGGAGAGGGGAGACTTCTCCCAGGCTGGGGCCCTGAGGCAGGGAGTCAGAATTTTGTTTGGTTTCAGAGTGGCAGCCGTGTTAGTCTGTATTCGCAAAAAGAAGAGGAGTACTTGTGGCACCTTAGAGACTAACCAATTTATTTGAGCATAAGCTTTCGTGAGCTACAGCTCACTTCATCGGATGCATGAAGCTCACGAAAGCTTATGCTCAAATAAATTGGTTAGTCTCTAAGGTGCCACAAGTACTCCTCTTCTTTTTGAGAATTTTGTTTATAAACAGGGTGATTAACAGGTGATTAAGATAAGAAAGGGCTGTTAGGATATTTCCTAAAATTAAATGATCTGTTCCAAGCTTGCTGAACTGCAAGTCTGTTAGTCTTTAAGCTGCCACCGGACTCCTTGTTGTTTTTGCAAAAAGCAAGTAGCTTAAATGATAGAAAGTAATTGTAGATTTTTCTACAATTGTTTCAATCCTTGGATTCAAGAGGTAGTGATAAAGTTACTAATATCTTTTTTTGAGAAGATAACTGAAAATTTAGGTAAAGGAAATGCAGTAGATGTAATCTACCTGGATGTCAGTAAGGCATCTGATACAGTTTCACGTGAGAAATTATTAGTTAATTTGGAGAAGATGGGGATTAATATGAGAACTGAAAGGTGGATAAGGACCTGGTTGCAGGGGAGACTACAATGGGTAATACTGAAAGGTGAACTGTCAGGCTAGTCAGAGGTTACTAGTGGAGTTCCTCAGGGATCAGTCTTGGGACCGATCTTATTTAACATTTTTATTACTGACCTTGGCACAAAAAGTGGGAGTGTGCTGATAAAATTTGCAGATGGCACACATTTGAGCGGTGTTGCCAATACAGAGGAGAACAGAAAAATCATACAAGAAGATCTGAATGACCTTGTAACCTGGAGTAATAGAAGTGGGATGATATTTAATAGTGCAAAATGCAAGATCATATATTTAGGGACTAACAACAAGAATTTTTGCTATAAGCTGGGGACCTATCAGTTGGAAATGACAGAGGAGGAGAAAGACTGGGTGTATTTGTTGATGACAGGATGATTATGAGCCGTCAATGTGATGCAGCTATGAAAAAGGCTAACATAGTTCTGGGGTGCATCAGGCGAGGTATTTCCAGTAGAGACAGGGAAGTGTTAGTACCATTATACAAGGCACTGGTGAGAATACTGTGTGCAATTCTGGTCTTCCGTGTTTAAGAAAGATGAATTCAAACTGGAACAGGTGCAGAGAAGGACTACTACGATGACCCGAGGAATGGAAAACCTACCTTTTAAGAGGAGACTCCAAGAGCTTGGCTTGTTTAGCCTAACCAAAAGGAAGCTGAGGGGAGATATGATTGCTCTCTATAAATACCAGGGAGGTAGAGGAGTTATTTAAGTTAAGCACCAATGTGGACCCCAAACTAAATGGCTATAAATTGACCTTCAACAAGTTTAGGTTTGAAATTAGGCGGTTTCTAATTAACAGAGGAGTGAAGTTCTGGAGCAGCCTTCAAAGGGGACCAATGGGGGCAAAAAACCTAACTTGCTTAAAGACTGAGCTTGATAAGTATATGGAGGAGTTGGTATAACAGGGCTGCCTACAATGGTTTGTGTCCCATCAGCGACTGCCTGTAGCAAAAATCCCCGACAGCTGGAGACAGGACACCAGATGGGGAGGGCTCTGAGTTACAACAGAGAATTCTTTCCCAGGTATCTTCCTGGTGGATCTTGCTCACATGCTCAGGGTCTAACTGATCACCATATTAGTGGTTGGGAAGGAATTTTCCCCCGGGTCAGCTGGGCAGAGTCCCTGGTGGTTTTTTGACAGGTTTCAGAGTAACAGCCGTGTTAGTCTGTATTTGCAAAAAGAAAAGGAGTACTTGTGGCACCTTTTTGCAGCACAGGGCATGGGTCACTTGCAGGTTTAAACTAAACAGCGTGCTTAACAGTTGTTTATATGATTAATGTAGATGGTGAATTCTCTGTAACTTTAAGTCTTTAAATCATGAATTGAGGACTTCAGCCAGAGGTTAGGGGTCTATTACAGGAGTGAGTGGGTGAGGTTCTGTGGCCTGCAATGTTCAGGAGGTCAGACTAGATGATCACGATGTTCCCTTCTGACTTCAGTAAGAGTATCTGAGAAAGAATATACATTACCAGCGTCCCATAAGTGACTTGCCACAAACTGTCAGAACATGTTAGTATTAGAGCTGAGTGGGTCTAATATTTAATTTTCTTTCTTGATATACCAATTAGATACAGTGCTCCTGTCAGATAATTTCTAAGTTATTATCTGCAGAAAAAATTAGAGTTTTCAATTGCCTAAGTAGCCCCTGGAATCATGGTTAAAGTTGCCCCCCCCCCCAGCCCCCGAATCTGAAATGGTGCCTCTGTGGGCTGTCACAGAATTTGCTTCCCCATGTGCGGCCCCGTTGGCTTGACTGGAGCTGCCCCCTGGCCCCCCAAAAAATATAGAAGTCAAACCACGCCTACATACAGTAGTTCACTATAAAGCGCTTATTACTCTGTCACTTCTGGTGATCTCTGGTTCACTTCTGAAGCTCATCGTAAGTTAAATGAGTTTGTTTACATTCTGACCTGGCATTTATCTACATCATAACTCCCCCCCGCCACCCAAAAGTGATCAGAGTACTTGCAGTTTGAAATAGAGATGGCTCCTAATCAGATCCCCATTATGTGAAGTCCCGCTCTGCCCCCACAGGTTTCAGAGTAGCAGCCGTGTTAGTCTGTATTTGCAAAAAGAAAAAGAGTACTTGTGGCACCTTAGAGACTAACCAATTTATTTGAGCATAAGCTTTCGTGAGCTACAGCTCACTTCATCGGATGCATAAAGTGGAAAATACAGTGAGGAGATTTATATACACACAGACCATGAAAAAATATCCATTGTAAGGAGAGTATTTCACCCCTCATTTTCCTTTAAATTGGGAGTTGAAGGGAAGTGCAAAGAATTCAGATCATAATAGCAAGTTGAACATAGTCTTACAAAACCTGTGTCAGGTTCTGAGACTGTAGCCTGCAAGGTCAGACACAATGATGATGAAGTCTTATACAGTACAATGATGTCTTATTCCCACATATACTGTGTGTATATTCCAATTGGTTTTAATGGGAGTATTAATTAATGGTTTTATTGGGACATAAGTAAGGACTACTTGTATAAAGTGTTTGTAGGATCCACGGAGGTAGAGTATCCAGCTCTACTGGAGATCCCTTTTTCAAACTGTCATGACCTCCTTATATTAACATTTTTTTACTGTCAGTTTTATAGTATCAGTGATGATAAGCCCTAGTGATTTATTTGCGTGTGAGTGTGCAGGTATGTGTGGGTGTGTTAAGAGGCTGGCAGAGAATGCTTGATATTGAAGATGTGTGGGGACTGAGGGAGCAAGATTCTCTTTGCTTTCGATTATAAGATTTTAAATACCTGGGTCGTGACCCCTCTGATTTCCTTTCATGACCAGTTGGTTGGGTAACGCTGGCCTAGGTCACACAGAAGCCCATCTAGGGGATCCAGATATGGGTGACTAGAGAGTCAGCAGCTTTTCATTCAGTTGTGCCCACTATCTAAGGCAAAGGGTCACAAATCACTGTACGTTTCTGATAACTTGCAGAGGCTCTCTGTGCTGTGGAATGATCTCTGTTTGTGGCTTTTACCAGTACATGTTTTTTCCTTCTAGGTTTAGCCTACCTTTCACTTCCAAATTCTATAGATTCTTGCTTGCCAGAAACAAAACTGTAAGTAGCTGGCACCAGAGCTTACTTTGCAATGAAAGAGGTACCAGGGCTCAAGCAATTAGGAGCTGGGGCTCAAGCTATTTTTTTTTTTTTTTTTTTACATTCATTACTGATGTGGCAAGCCTAGAGGTGCTGAGGCTCAGCCCTGGCACAAATTAAGCACCGACTGGCATAGTTCATTTACCTCAGACTTGTTAGGGTTTTTATAATGATTGTATAGTTACCTAAAGGGGCCCTGGTCTCAGTAAGAATTAATTTTACAGGTTTGGTTCAAAGTCAAAGGGTTATCACCAGGGCTTTGGAGCTGGGCTCCGGCTCCGCTCCAGCTCCAGGCAAAAACCTGCAGCTCCGCTGCTCCAGAGCTGCTCCACGCTCAGCTTTGGGCTCCGCTCCAAAGCCCTGGTTATCACTTTAAGTGGATGTAAAACAAAATGTTAGACTGAAACATCAAACTCAAATTCTAGCATAGGAATTCCATCAGGCTTTTTAATAACATTAACGCACAAGCAACCTTAATTCTAGCAGTTCCTTACTTTTCAGTGCTTGACTTTGCAACCTTAATATTCTTTTAACAATTTATTTTTGTGTGTAATTTCCTAGTTTTTTTAAAAGAAGCAAACTGAAAAAACAAAACCACTTTGTGGTGTCCTTTTGATACCCTGCCAGTAGAGCTGGGTGAAACTTTTCAAATGGTTTATTTCCCAAAAAAATGCAGTTTTGACCAACCCAAAATGATTTGCAAACTTAACCTGATTAGTTTTGGCTGGGGAAAATTTTTTCAGGGCTAGCTTTTGAAAAGTGTGCGTGTGTGGGCTTTCAACCTCTCTCTCAGTGGCTATGGGAACTTGCCTAGATGTGGGAGACCTAGGTTTGAATTCCCATTCTGGAGTAAGAACTTGAACTCAGATCTCCCCTTTCCCACATGAGAGCCCTAACTACCAAGCTATAGGCCGGGGTGGCCAAACCATGGCTTGTGAGCCACATGTGGCTCTTTTAAATTAAAGTGCAGCTCACAGATCCCCTCATGCCCCGACCTGCCCCCCATTCTCCACCTACCAGACTGGGAGTGGGGAGCTCGGAGCTTCTTCCCTGTGGTGGGATTAGGGGCTTCTGCCCTGTGGGGAAGGGGATCTCGGGGCTTCAGCCCTGCAGGAGGTGCCTACCAGGGCTCAGGGCTTCAGCAGGAGCAGGGCTGAAGCCCCAAGTCCTGGCAGGTGCCTCCCACAAGGCTGAAGCCCCGAGTCCCAGCAGGTGTGCCCGTCTCTCTAACTTCTGAAGATTATCAGAGGGTAAGTAAGTCTGGCCGCCCCTGCCATAGGCTTTTTGGCGGGTTGTTCTCAATGTCTCTCATGGAAGCTGTTCCCCTGTGTATAAATACTTAAATATTCATTGGGCCTTAGAGATGGTGAGACTGTCTTAATCAGAATGCAACAGAATCATTCTTGCTCTCTATTTGGCCTAATGAACGTTTAATTATTTATACACAGGGGAACAGCTTCCATCAGAGAGATTAAGCAGAACCCACCCCAGATTTGCCTGTAGCCTGCTGATTAAGGCACTCACCTGGGAGATAGGAGATGTGGATTTAAATCTTCTCTCTGCCCAGTTGAGAGGAGGGATTTGGATCCCCTTATATCCTGCACACAGACATCTTCCACTTGAGCTAACAGAATAAATTACTGCAAAAATAAGTTATCTTCTATGTAGACCAGCACTAGAGGGGGATGAGACATTTTGTATGTGAGTTTCACAGGTATTGCTGGCAGCAGAGGAGTGGTGAGATTCAGGAACATTGGCTTCTATTCCAGTTTTTGAAGGGGAATGTGCTCTAATGGACAAGCATTCTTCTGCCTGTTTCCTCCTGTCCCTGTCCTTTCTCCTTCCCAACCATGACTCTTCAGCTCAGTCTCACTCTCCTCACCCAGCCAGTCCTAGTTGCTACACATTAGTTTCTCGTCACAATCTCCTTGCATAACCATTTCCAGTCTGTTTACTCACCAGCTCTGTATCCTGTCTCAGTACCCAGCCAGTCCTTCTCTCTGTCCCCCTCCCTGTCTCCTTGTCCAATTTGCCTCTCTCCTTCACCCTGGCCTCCAGTCATCCCTCCCCCTGTGTCACATGTTCCTGTCCTAATTGGCTCCCTATCCTCTTCCCTGGGTTCCTTCTCCAGTTTTAGTGTCCCACCCTCTCCCTGACTCATTGTCCTAGTTTCTTTGCCCAGTCATTCCCAGTTCACACACACCCATAACCTGGCTCCTCATCAATTCTCTTTTCCCTTCTCCTACCTCCTAATCCAGTGATTCTCAGTCATCTTGCTTAGCCACTTCCAATCTTCAATACCAACTCCTCATCCAAATTTCATCTATCCCCCCCACCAATTGGCTCTCAGTCAGTCTCCTTGCACAGCCATCACACTCTTTCCCCAACCAGCTTCCCTTTTTTCCATTCCTGCCAGTCTCAGCATGGGATGTGTGAGGAAGTGGGAGACACCTTGCCCCAATCTCCTGATCTTTGTGGTCTGGTTCTTGTCCCCTCTGCATTTGAACCAGGCAGTTCCCTCCTCCTCCACACTGCCTGAGCACCAACAGAAGCATGGAGGGGTCACTGAGAGCACAGGACCAACAATCTCCCTGCTCTCAATTCTGGTACCTTCCCTGGGGCAGCCTTAACCAGCCCATAAGAGCAATTGCTGGGAAATTCCTTCTGAGCCCAAGGCTGGAGCATGGCTAGTGCAAATGGGAATTTACCTGAAAATCTCTACTGAGCAAGTGCAAACTAATTTTTTTTTCTCAAAGGCTTATAAATTGGCCAAATTTGGGTTCATTATCATGGGGATGGCAAAAGGCACATCCTTGACACAAAGGCCATCTGCCTGCCACATTTCAACCCCAAAGCGTGAGATGCTAGAGCTTGTCAAAAAACCCCTGGGATTTTTTTAACATGAGCAATACGTTTTTTTCCTAGCATCATTCTTGGAAATGGCTGAGCCATTTTTGCTGAAATAAAATAAGAAGATACCCACCACAAAATGCATCCTAAGGGAAACAGAAAATTTCAGCCCAAATGGGTTATATTTTGGTGGGTATAAGCAACTGAAAACAGCCTCTTATTATAGGAAATGAGGGTCAATCTTAGTAGGGGGTGATAACAGCCCTGCCTATAATAAACAGTCACAAGAGAAGGCTAGCTGTATGCGCCACACAAATCCTAGGGATGACATTCTGTTCTGTGCCTCTAAAACCAGCACAGAATTCACAGCCATATGGAATGGAGGCTAAAATGGGTTTAATCCACCTTTGCACCCTTCTGATCCTGGTTTGCTCCGGGGGCCCTGGGGATCTGTCTGTGTTTCAACAGGTCCCTGCAGTACTGCCTGGAATCTTCGCAGCAGTGCATGCTGCAGTCCTGGCCCACCTGCTTTACTAGAGCTTATAAGGGGGTTCTTAGATGGCAGCCTTACAGCTGTCTTCTGCAGTGTATGTGACAGGGGAATCCTCCTCCAGGTGGGTATGGAGCTTTTAGGATCGCTGTACGCTGCTCTAGACCTTCCTTTGCACCAGGCAAGACCAGAAAGGGAGGGGTGAAGATCTCACCTTCAATGTCTGTCTTCAGCAGACAACGAGGTGAGCATGAAGATTCCCCCTAGATGATCTGCTCTCACTGGACTCATCTGTACAGCATTCCTCTCTGAAGTGAGTGCTGTGTGTGGAAGCTCTGAACCACTCCTGGAACTGCTAATTTCCTTTTTTTGGACACAAAGTAGCTTGTGTGTCTTAAGGCAGGATAACTTTTCTTCTAACATACTAATGAAACTCTACTGGTTTGCATACCAGCCCCATTCCCGTCTAATACACATGCTTCGCACTATTCAATCAGTTTAGCCAGTGAATGTAATCCACTTTTGTATAGTTTTGGGGAGGAGAAATCATTAATCAATTCAGAATTATTTTGGTGCTGTGGCTCATTGCATTTTGCACAAAGTTTCTACGTATACTTAGTTTGTTATATCTGTGGCTAGAATCATTCTTCAGCTTTACTTAATGTCAAAGAAGAAATACATAATTATTGAGTGGGAAATACACAAAAGAATATACCAACATCACTTGTTTATGTTTAGGAGGCAAAAATTCTGTGTTTGAAGTCCTCTTAGATGGAACCCTAAAATTACATATTAACTCTGTTGTTACAGGAAGAAAATAAGACCTTTCTGTCACTTCCATTTGCTATTATTTTCAGTAATGGAAAAATTGCTTATGAGTGCCCTGCACTACACAGAGATTACAGCACACTTTAGCAGTGAGAAATGATGGCTTTCTATCCAGCTAAAATCTTGTGCCCAGCGTAAGTGCATTGGTTGGCCAATCTGGATCTCTGTGGGGAGTAATGCTCTCCTCCCTCCCACTTAGACACACACATCTCCATGCTTAGGAACAGGAACAGAAAGACTTTGAGGCTGTTACTCCAGTTTAAACAGGCTCCATGGCCTAAATACCTCTGTAAGGTTGGCAAATGACTGGGGGATCAGTGTAGCAGTGGATTCTTTGCTGTGCCCTCAATGAGCCACTTGCATGTTGCCATGTCAGGAATCCCAATGGAGCTCATCTCTGAGGTATATGTGGGAACTGGACCCTCCCATACAGGCTTCTGGCATCTGCTTCCTTACTAAGGAAGAGAACATGAACATCCTCTCTGTCAGTGTGTCTCTACTTTGGGGGATGAGGGTGTGGGGGAGGATGGAGAAGGAAAGAGGAGGTGGCCAGGAATTGAGTCAAAACGTAGAAATTCCATAATCACAGAAATGTAGAATATTTATTCCAATAGGTTTATTTTTCTGATGAATATCCTAATCCAATATTCTCTGAATACCAAGGGCACTGTTCCTAAAGGTTGTAGAGCTTTGTTGTTAAAACACCTAACTGGAGTTCAGAAAATGTGTGTTCTATTCTCTGACCTTCCACAGAATGCCTGTGTAGCCTTGGGTGTGTCAGTTAATTTTTGGAACTTCAGTTTCCCCATCTGTAAAATGGGAATGGTAATACTTGCCTATGTCAGGGAACCATTATTTGTTAATGTTTTTCAAGTGCCATGAGATGTGAAGTGCAAAATATTCCCAGAAGCACCTGTGGCTAAGAAGACTTTTTGGAGAACCAAGTAGCAAGCTGAGCCAAATTTCTCTTTTTTTTTTTTTTTCCTTGCAAAACTAATCCGTTGAGAAGAAACATGAAATGCAAAGACCTATTTGAGATCTAATTTGTGAGAATATTCCAATATCAAAGAGCATGAGTGGTTAAAAAACAACCCACAATTCATATTGATTTATAAATCCATTCCCTAATAAACTAGTCTTTCCTTTTTATGAAGTAGGTAAGTTAAAATAGATCTATTTATCTGTTAGATCAGGAATCTAAAAGATCTATTCATCGATCCACTTTATAATGACTACTATCAAGAAGAATATTATGTGGAAATCAGCAGCAGAATAGAACTTCCTTAGCATTAAAAAAATTAATCCCATTCATTGTTACACAAACATGACCAATAATATTCTGAAATTTAGCATTCATTTTATTTCAATATTTTGTTCATCTTTTGCTTTTTTATATTTTGTTGTTCTGAAAGGTTCCCTCACATTCACTCTTCTGGGCTGTGTTTGGGCCACAGTGAGTATCTTTGTTTCTTTTGTTGCGTCTTGGAAAGCATCAAGCCGTGCTAAAACTGTTTTTTGTATACAGAAGAGTTAAAGGAATAATAATAGACAGTGATGAGACTGCTTTTGCCTTGATTCTAGCAAACAAGTCTGAGTTGTGAGTTCATTTTTTTTAACCACTACTGCTTTTTTGATTTTAGACTAGTCTAACAAATAGATCTCAAATATTCCTTGTCACTTCAGATTTGTTTCTTTTCAACAGATTAGTTTTGCAACAGAGGTTTTTTTTTCCTTTTGCTCACACACAATGAACGGAGTGTCTCAGTTTGTGTATAACAGAGGGAAACATATCAAAATTGGCATTCATTGTGTTCCGCAGCTGCAGAATTGTACTTCAGAATCTGTTTTCATGTAAAATTGTTTCATAGAATCATAGAATATCAGGGTTGGAAGGGACCTCAGGAGGTCATCTAGTCCAACCCCCTGCTCAAAGCAGGACCAATCCCCAGCTATCTATTTCTACCCTTTTATCATTGCAAAGATAACCTTCAGATTGTGAACTAACTGTAAACCAATGCCATGTTGTCTTTTTGAGTTTGCAGAGAGCCCAAAACAAGAGCTCTGAGAGATGTGAACTTGCCCAATTCCCTTTAGTTAGTACACTTGCCCAATTCCTTTCAGTTAGTATCATGATTTCATGATAATCTAATTTGGCACTTTTTCAGTGATGCCACAGGATTCAAAAATTTGGCTGCAGAATTCACCATTTTGCAGAAGCCACTGGCATATTTTCTTTTGTCTTCCTGCCCTGCCAAGCTCTCCCCTGCAACAACCTCTTGCTCTCCAGCTGTCCCTAGAAGGGAGAGTTAATTGGGTTACAGTCAGGGCCAGCTCCAGGCACCAGCTTTCCAAGCAGGTGTTTGGGGCGGCATTTAGAATGGGGCGGCAGTCTGTGTCCCGCGGTGGCAATTCAGCGGCGACTGCTTGAGGCGGCAAAATTGGTAGAGCCGCCCCTGGTTACAGTGTCAGCTTCTCTAGTGCTGATAGAAAACTGTCCAATGGAGCAGTTTTCCATTTGAAAATTCGGATTTGATGGGACTGAAATGTTCCATGGGAACACACAGAAATTTTCATTGGAAACCATCTAGACAGTCTGCCTGTCTGGTTTCCTGCCAGCCCACTGGTTGGTGCGATGCCCAGCTCCCCAGGCTGCCTGCCTCTCTGGCTACCCAGTACTCAGCCAACAAGATTTTCATTCTGAATGGGAATGAAGAGTCAGAAATGCAAAATTTCCCATGGGATGGGAATTCAGTTTCCTGCACCACTCTTTCACATCTTTTCATGAAACCAGGCAGCAGGGGTGTAGGGAGCTAGAGCTGGAGTCTAGCCTGCAGCCAGAGAACAAGGAGAAGTAGAAGCATGGGCTGTTACTCAGTTCTAGGGAGAACAGCATAACAGGCAAAGGAAATAAGTCATAAAACTGGCACACAAGCTCCCATTTACTTGGCACACATGACTGGGGTAAAGGGATGGAGGTTGTGAGCTGGGATTCCAGGACAATGCCATGTTAGCAGAGGCCAAGAGAGAAGGGCCACTGGGAGAGCATAATAAATAAAAAAGGCCAATCACTGAAAATAATCACGGTTGTAAATAATTATAGATGATTATGCATTTGGGTGGGAGAATGGGAATGAAGGTTTGTTCACAGAGAGAGAATAAATATTGCTATGGGATTTAGGGGTTCTTGCCATAGAATGTAAGGGTCTTTGACACAAAATTTGGGCTCATTGTGTTGTAGAGTACATGGACCCCCAATTATAGTGTAACATTTAAAGTCTCATTTACCATTAATCCATGAGTTTTCAAATGAGCACAAATCCTCTGTCTCTGAAAGTCAAAAAGTGTGTGAGACTATGCAGAAAATGAAATTAGTAAATTCATACATAAAGTTTAAATAAATGTTCTGTTTTGAACAGTCTTTAAGTACAAGCCAGTTCTACCTCAACCTGGGCAGAATGCCAGATCTGCCTTCAAATGGGAACCATTCCAAAATTATAATACAGAACAGCCTAAATCTATTAGTTGCTTGTTTTTTTAAAGATACCAGATTGTTCATATAGTTCTTGATAGCTGCCTAAATGATGCATTAGAAAAAATATATATGAATAATACATGTATGAATGTATTTGAACCAAAAGAAGTTTAAAGGGTAAAAAAAGATAGTTTTGAAAAATATATATATTCCACAGAAAGCCCTTGAAAGTAGCAGTTAAGAAGCACAAATATAACCAGTTGTCCTGGTTATGGGGGGCGGGGAGGGGGGGAGTGGAGAGAGAGAGAGACATTTTAATCTAAAAGTTCTAGTAAAGTTTTTGGCTGAAGATTAATTAGTCTAACATGATTCATCATAAGCAATGTGTTTCACAATTAAGCATGACTCTCTGTTGTGACTAGCACATATGTTACTTAAAATGATTAACTGGAAATCACATGTGGTAGCAGAATACAAGGTGACTATAATTCTGCCTCCTTATGTGCATGGTTTTATATATGCTTATTTTAAGGGATTTATTCACATATTAATACTTCAGGATTTACACACATACTTCTGCCACACATTCATTTAAAAAAATACACTTGAGGGCCAGATTCTGTTTCTAGTTAAGTTAATGGGAATTTTGACTAACTGAGCTCCAAACTGTTTTAATCTAAAAGTATAAAGTAATAATTTAGTATTATAGAAAATTATTCTGCATGGTTTAAATGAACATTTTATATTGTTTTCTTTTATTGCTGCATATATTTTTTTTCTCTAGACAAAAACTCTGCAATGTGCAGCATTATATCCTTTTACGCTTCTGTTACACTGCCAAAGGGTAGGGATTTTCAAAGCATCTTAGTGGTTTATAGCTTGTCTGGCTGAAAGAGGATATTTTCAAAAAACAAAAGCATAGCAAAATAAAAAACAACCTCACTCTGAGACAGAAACCTAGCATGGAAGATTTCAAAGCGAATGGTTAATCTGGCAAAGTTTATAATCCACTGAATACAGGGTCATTGAATGGGGAGTGTTGGATATGGATAAATAGGAATCGCTACCTGCACTGCCTATAATTAAATACTCGAATACTATAGAATATAATTTAGACTTTACCTTCATGTGTTTCAGTGAGAGAGATGAGATTGTTTTTGTATGTATATCTTATCTAGCTGTTGAGAGATTGACCAAAAGTGAAAGTGGAGAGTGACTTGCAAATTTTGCTTCTTCACCCAGAAGAAACAGTGACTCCAGGAGGAAACAGAGGCGCAAGGGGAAACAGGCTGGGGTAATAGCAGGGGGAGAGGGATTCAGGAGACTACAGGCTGGGGGAGAGGGGATCAAGAGGTTGGTAGGGGAAAAAGTGGGACAGGGCCTCATCTCGAATTAGGGGCTGCTTTATTTCCCTTGCATGGATGCACAAAGTCCATGTCCCCTTATCAGGGATCCCCTTCTGCTCAGCAGGAATCCTGAGGTGAAGCTAGTCAGGGATCCAACCCTCCCCCGAGCCCACCAATCTACCCAAATAATTTAGTATTTCCCCTCAAAAAGAAAAAATATGAAAAAAGGAGAGAGAGGGAAACCATGGAAAAATAACTAACAAACTGTTATATATCAGAAATATCCCGATATGTCAAAGTACTGGATTTTAAATCCCTTTCATTTTCCCTTGTCACTTTTAAAAATTGTATATAATTTTCTCATATAAGGTCACATCTGTTAGGGATATGGTAATTTTTAAAATATTGTTTACATTGTGAATTATATAATAGTGTTTTATAGTAGCCCCTACTAATCCCAATCCTGGGTCAGGACCCCATTGTAGAAACAAAAGATGGTCCCTGCACTAAAGAGTTTACATTCGAAATAACGTACCAGAGAGACAATAGGGGAACGCAGACAGACAGATGGGGGAGCATGATGAAACAATGACACACTGCTGGTCAGGGTGCTAGGCAGTGATCTCAGCACAGCAGCTGCCTGACTCTTGTCAGGTGTCACAGCAGAGGAGAATTTGAAGGAGGAGAATGAGGTGGCTTTGCAGATGTTTAGAGAGCACTGCCTATGCTTTGAGGAGCAGCAACGGCAGCTTGTTTGAAAATGTAACAAGTAGTGATGAAGGCTGGGATTATTTGAACAGGAGAAGAAGGCACTAACCTCTCAATAGCATGTGTATATTAATACTCAATCGTGTATTCATAATTTATATCACAGTGTTGAGACTGGGACCCTACTGTGATTGCACTGTGCAAAATCAGAAGAAGAGAAAATCTCTGTCCTGGAAATCTTACAATCTAAACTCTTCTTATTTCCTCTTAAAATACAGTATGTAAATATTAGTTTCAAAATACAGGAAAACTTTTCATGTTCATCTTTTACGTTGGTATTCTGATCTGGAAGAACTAATCTGACTAACAAGCTCTGACTTTGTGTCTGTTTATAATGACAGCAGTTGAATCCTTTATTAGACAATCAGTTTGTTCTCTGAGGTCTCGCTATTTTGCGAGATGAACTCATGCTAGTGATTTGTCAAGTTTCTCTGACAAAGTTATTGCATATCTGCTCTTTGATTTAGCAAATTGGTGACTCTACACATGACTGGCTTTCTAAGCAGTTTCTCATGTCAGAGAGTCTGCTTCATTAGAAATTAGGCCAACTATGAAGTAATTTTGGAGTTTGCTCAAGGAAAAATTTAAAATGTACAAAAATCTCTATTGGTGGCAATTTGATCTACTTTTTCGTTGTGTAAATATCCTTCAGTTATAGTCCTCACTGTTACAGACCGTGAAAAGAAGCAGGACTTACAGACATAGTGGCATGGCTCTAACAACAATGTTCAACAACAAAAGAACAGTAATTGTACTATAGGATTAAGTTATAGAAATATGCTTGCATATTTATACCTGCCTCTGGAAACTTCCACTACATGCATCCGACGAAGTGGGTATTCACCCACGAAATCTTATGCTCCAATACGTCTGTTAGTCTATAAGGTGCCACAGGACTCTTCGCCGCTTTCATAGAAGAGGCTCTCTCAAACTGGGGGTTGTGGCCCCTCAGGAGGCTACGAGGTTATTATGTGGGGGGTCACGAGCTGTCAGCCTCCACCTGCAAGCCCTCTTTTGCCTCCAGCATTTATAATAGTATTAAATATAAAAAAGATTTTTTTAATTTAAAAGGGAGGCTCACACTCACAGGCTTGCTGTGTGAAAGGGGTCACCAATACAAAAGTTTGAGAACCACTGTAGAATAATATAGAGTCTGAAGAAATCAGGCTGAAAGGGATTGAAAACTGCCACTAGAATTCTTACTAAATTAAAAGGACTCTCAAGCCCTGTTCTCAAACAATTGCGCGTATGCATACCATTACTTATGAGAGTACTTTCATTCAAATCTATGCGTTTATTTGTGGTAGTAAAATTAGGCATATGCTTAAGTGTTTGCAGGATCAGGGCCCTAATGGTGGCAGTATTCTCTGGTTGTCCCATCCTGTTAGGTGTTGAAACCCTTCTGGGATCTGCAAGATAACTCATACTGGTTCACTGAGGCATGTGGTGGTTGTTAAACACCATTCTGAATATGAAGGTAGCGGTGGTAGCTCTCTAGAGAGAATCTAGGTTTTGGTGGCAGACTGATCCTAAAGAAGTCACACAGCAAGAAAGCCTAGACTAGTAATAAAACCAAATCCAAGCAAAGGAGTGACTTTTTGACCTTATCTAGAATGTATGTAGCCTTTTGTTAGAGTAGGATGGAGATATCGGCAATATACAAGTGCCAAATTATAACAAAACCATCCACTCATATGGTGATCTTAGTTTGCTTCATGGTGTACCTTGCTTTTAAACTTTTCTCTGGGAACTCATTGTTTCAGAGGTTTTGAGGGATTCATAAATTAATCTCTATTTAAAAATACTCTTTATTTTCAGTCAGAATTTGTCTAGCTTTAACTTCCAGCCATTTGGTCATGTTATACATTTCTCTGACAGATTGAAGAGCCCATTATTAAATATTTGTTCCCCATGTAGGTACTTATAACATGAATGGGGAAATAATTTTTTCACTGAAATTTACTAGCATGAAAAAAGTGGTTTTCCTCAAGTAGAACTCTTTCTACTTCCCAATATAAATGGTTATTGTAAGTAACATTACTAGGAACTTCTGTAAGTAAGTCCAAGAAAGGAGGAATCAGAAATGGAAGTAAAAGTTCATGCATTTCTCTGCCATCTTAGATGCCTTTTGGTTACCATCTGGTTTTCTGCCACCTTGGAGCTACCTTCCCATAACCGTTATTTGGCTTGCTGCCAAATCCTGCAATTCTTTAGTACCTTTCAGGGTTATCTAGAAATCAACCACATAATTAATTCTCCATTGGTGCAGCTCCTTTAGTGGTAAGAAAGGTGGAAGATGTATGAACAAGGTGGTCAATTGATAGCCTAAGCCCTGTCTATACTACAGCTTTTCACTGGAGCTGCACCAATGGAAAACTGACTCTTTTCCTCAATGTAGAATCCCCCTCAGGAGGGGGTAACTTCTACATAGGGTTATGCTATCCATTGAACATGGATAGGGATTCAACTCATGCAGAAACCCACATATACTGATTTACCACTGCATAATGTATAGCACCATTTTCATTGTTTGTATCTATCCCAATAAATCTTAGTTTAAAACTGTCACTCTGATAGCTTATCATGATCCTTGTGAAGATCCTATCCATCTCTGCTCATTTTTATTAGGTAGTGGCATAAAATATGGACAAGATTAATATATTTGACAATGTAGGGTTGGTACCTATGTCTCTTGGGAAAAATGAAGCAAGTAGTCTCTTGTGCATAGTAAACCATGTCATCTCGTGATGCATACAGATGCAGTCACATAATTTAGAAGAATTTGGTACAGTAATATTTCCTAACAAGTTAATTTGATTAGAATAGTAATTAAATCCCCCCTGCTGTCCTTATTAACATAGTAACAACAGAAGGAGGGATCAAATGTATAACCAATAGCTAAATATAAATCAGAACATTTTTGCTTGGGAGTACAAGTCTTTGTGATGACATGCACTATGAAAATAAGTCTCCACTCAAACATGGGTAAAGAGTTTCAGTCAGACTTGTGAGGCATTTTCCTCTGAATTCAATGTTTTAGTTCTGAAAGCTGTTTCATTTATTTTGTCCCAAAAGGCACATGCTTTCTTCAGACATCCATTGTGAATGTCCATTTCAGAAGCAAGTGTACAAAGCCATTAAGGGACCATTTTGAGAGCAAAATGAAAGGAATTTTGGGGGAGGTCTTGGGAGAATTAAAATTTAAGAGGAATAAGAGATGTAGGTAGACAACAGTGAGAATAGAAATAGTTGAAAGAGACCATCGTAGAAGACAAATGAGGTCAGTAAGATATAGCAAGGTTAGTAAAATTTTAGTAAAGTTCTTTACTAAAATTTTTAATTATATATAAAATGCTCTTTAGGCATATGGTACAATGTGCACACTTACAATAAGGATTAATAGCCACAGTATTTTAAAACTAAACTAAAAATGTTTTCTAAATTCACAAAAAAAGTAATGCAACTCATTTAAATATAGCTGTGCATGTTTTATATAAGGGAAATATTCTGTGTGCAGAGCTCTAAGCCATACTGCGTCCCATAATTTATTTAAATGTACTAAGGGCCTCATCCAAAGCTCACTGAAGTTAATGGAAAGACTCTCATTGACTTCTGATATCTTTTAATCATGTCCTGTTCAGGCAACTGCACTTGATTCCCCCCTCATGATCCACCAAGGGTACCCACTGTAGACCTCCCAGCTCCTGGCCCATCTCCTCTCTTGGGCAGAGACCCATGTCTCTCTCCCTCCTAATCAGGAGTTTTTCCAGGCTGCACAGTTCCCTGCCTACTCTGTGATACGCTCCGTGAGCCAGACTTCCTAAACAGGCTATTCTCTGCTCTTTGCTTTCTCTCTTCAGACGCTATAAACAGTGTAATTGCTCACAGTTATAAGCTACCACGCAGCTTTTTCTGAGCAAGCACATTTATTCTTAATAAAAACACACACTTGCTAATAAGCTAACCGGAGATCACCCCTCTCTTCCCCTCCCCACACTCCTGTAAGGGCTCTGGTAGGACTCAGTACCTCAAACCCCACACAGGGGTTTTGCTGTGCTTACAAGTTCCTGATGGTTTTAGTTCAGAACAAGCACCTTCATACACACGTTAGACTTTCCATTACACATGTTGGGACTACATATTCCCAGAATTTGAAGATCAATCAGCAGGCAATGGTCCCTTCTTCAGGGCATAGCTTCAAAAGGCTGTGTTTTTGCTAGTGGGAGGGGAGGAATTTTCAGTCCTCTTCTCCTAGATATTTCCCAGGAAATCAACTTCACACACACACTGTCCCAAAGAATATTCTTATCTGCCATATTATTCAATGTAGTCCTTTGATCATCCAGGCCCACAATAATAAACTTTTGCATTTAATATAATGGAGTCCAATGATACCGAACCATAATTCAAGAAAGTTTTTCACAGATATTGCAATGTAGGCTAAAATAATTTTCAGGAGATTCAAATATGAGTTAACTTTTCCCCTTCTGACAGAGTTTGACAGCTTTTAAAAAGGAAAAGAGAGAACTCCACAAAAAATTCCTAAGACAGCATCAAATTCTATCACTGATATAAGAACGGTCATACTGGTTCCATCTAGCCCATTATCCTGTCTTCTGACAGTGGCCAATGCCAGGTGCCCCAGAAGGAATGAACAGAACAGGTAATCCATCCCGTTGCCCATTCCCAGCTTCTGGCAAACAGAGGCTAGGGACACCATCCCTTCCCATCCTGGTTAATAGCCATTGATGGACCTATCCTCCATGAACTTATCTAGTTCTTCGCTGAACCCTGTTATAGACTTGGCCTTCACAACATTCTCTGGCAAAAAGTTCCATAGGTTGATTGTGCATTGTGTGGAAAAAATACTTCCTTTTATTGGTTTTAAACCTGCTGCCTATTAATTTCATTAGGTGACCCCTAGTTCTTGTGTTATGAGAAGGAGTAAATAACTCTTCCTTATTTAATTTCTCCACACCAGTATTGATTTTATAGACCTCCTTCATATCCCCCCTTAGTCATCTCTTTTCCAAGCTGAAAAGTCCCAGTCTTATTTATCTCTCCTCATATGGAAGCCGTTCCATACTCCCTAATCATTTTTGTTGCCCTTTTCTGAACCTTTTCCAATTCCAATATATTTTTTTGAAATGGGGTGACCACATCTGCATGCACATTCAAGCTGTGGGCATACCTTTATATAGAGGCAGTATGATATTTTCTGTCTTATTATCTATCCCTGAATAGAATAAAGATACAATTTAGTTCCATAGATTTTAACCTTTTAAAATGAATTAGATTTTCGAGAGATACTTATAACTGAATTCTAACTACATGTGTGAACCCAGAGTAACTCCATAGATTTAGTATTTACTTTAAATCTTATATGTACAATTGTCTTTAAAAATGCAAAATGCTTTTGAAAGCTACTGTCATCCGTGCTACTCAAATTGTTATGTACTAAATACTGCTGGCTAAATACTTTTTAAAAAAAAGTACCTACTTCCCCCCATGCTCTCCCCCCCCTTTTTTTTCTTCAAATGAAAACTTTTATAACTTGCTTTGGTACATGTGACTCTTTTCATATACATGATTTGATTTTGTCTTCGGGACTGCTTCCAGAAAGTGAAATTCACACAAACATGTTTGCAGTGAAAGTATCCTGTTGGCTATATTGCAGTCTAATTGACCTCCCTTCTTCTGTTTTTTGAAGCTTGTCCTACAAATAGGGAGTAGAACCAATGACCTGTCCAATCCCATGTGAAGAGCATAAAGTCCAGGATCCAGTTGAAGCCAATAGTTCACAAACAACCCATACGAAACACCAAAATACGTTAACATTATTAGTTTTTGACCAAATAATAAATCAATCTGTAATCACAGTTTGAGCTGATTACATTTGTCAACTATTCACTGCAAAAAGTTCACCCAATCATAATAGTTATTCATTCTTCTTGCTGGTCAATAGCTTTTGCAATAAGTTGGCACACTATTAGCAACAGGTAGAAATTTTGTTAGGTAAGGTTAGATGATCGTTATGGTCCGTTCTATCCTTGAATCTATGAGTCAGTGGTCAAAAGTACTATTTTAATTAACCGAATCACAAATAATTTCAGTGCATTTCCAAATAAAGTGATTAGTGAAAAGCTGAAGGATTTTCTAATATAATTTTTCATTTTGATTATGTGAATTGGAATTTTAATTGTAAAAGCTAGTTAACAAAATAATTGACTGTCCCTTTCTCTTAAGTCAAGTCTCCTGTTTTCTTGTGTCTGCTTAGTTTTCAATGTTTTAATAACTTGGACCCTGATCCTTCATTGTGATCTACAGTCTGCACACAGGGACACACTTTGACTTCACCAGGGCTCTGCAGGAGCTCAACAGTCCACACACAAGGATCTTGATACAAGACTGGGATCTTATGTTTAACAAGAGACATATTATAAGAAAGCCTAAATGTTGCCTATGAAAGACAGCAACATTGCTTCCTCCTTGTTTATTACGTTCTTTCCCCTTCTGCTGACTTTTCCCACTTCCTTCCTTTCCCTCTTCCTTGTCAATCTGTCTTCCTTGTCAATCTTCTTTCTTTGCTTTTTTTCTTTCATCCTCCTACTCTAGCCCAAGGGCTATTCCTCAGCAGGAAGCTTTTTAGCTTAAATTTGAAAATGAAATAGAGGAATCACAAGTCTTAGACTTCTGTTGCAACCTGACTTATAAGGGGCTTGATCCTACACCATTAACATTAATGGGAGTTGAATGGGAGCCAAATCAAGCCAATCAGGAGTGTTTGCCATTCTCCCAGTAGTCAATGTGCTACTGCAAGCCACTGGGAGCCATTATAAATATTTAATTTGAGAATAATTTATATGATTTCTTGCCTGCCTTCTCCACCTGATGTTCCCCTCCCCCATGTGCACACACAGCAAATGAATTAGAGAAACAGTGATAAAATGTGAAACAATAATGCACAGGAGATGATATAACAATTTAGAAAAATCATAGTAATTTGTATGCACCAGAGACATCAGACAACATCGCCTTAGTTGCACAGTTATAAACCCTATTCGGAGGGGATTAAAATAAGTGTTTCTTTCAGAATGCTAAAGTTAGACTTGAAGGACATATTGCAGCTGAAGACACCATAAAAGCTAAACGTAAGACGAAGAGCTTATGATATTTTTTGGCAAGAATATTCAGAATAACTTATGCAAAATAAAGGCAGAGTTATTTTTGTCTCTTTTCTTTTCTTTCTGGAAATACGTGACCATCAGGGAAAACATCAGAATTATTAGGCTAAGAGTTCAATGGGGATGGAGCATGAATTACCTTTATGTTCCTAGAGATTTTACCTCCAAGACAGGGCTATGTTACTTAGTGGGGTAGTATGGGGAAACACTCATTTCTTCTTGGTTTTTCTATGCTGACCCTTCTACGTGTATAACTAGTTCAGTTCTACCAATATGTGTAATAGGTGCAGACGTGGGGTTTTTTTTGTTGACCCTCCCTGTTAGAACCCTGCTTAACTGTTGCTGTTTTGTGGCAATTGGGACATACTGAAGTTACTCAAGCTACACTGATTTGCTCCAGCTGAATATCTATCCCACTGTAGAGAGTCCAAACTTACCACCTTCCTGTGGTTTTGGTATTTATTGGTAAATCAAATATTCAGAACAGAAAATGTAAATCAATGGAGTTCAGCTGATTTGCAGCAGCTGAGGATCTGGCCCACATAATGAAGATTCTGTTCAGAGCTGGGTGTGAACTTGGAACTGCTTATAATAGTCTACTTTTCATCAGTATTAAATTCATTTTGTAAAGAGCATTTAGAAGAAAACTCTGACTTATATAATCTGTTTGAATTTCAGGAAAAGAAACGTGTGTCTGTCTGTCCATCCTAGAGAGAGTATGAATGAGATTAGGTTAATAGAAAGCCAAACGATCGATCAGAAAATCACTTAGTGTTTGTGATACCTTGACAAGTCAACTTAATACTGTCCTCTCAGTACAGAAAGAAAGATCAAAATATATAACGTTGCATAAAGAGGGATCCCAAGCTGTATTTTAATAGAAATCTAGAAATTCAGTTTACAAAACATCCAGTTCATTAAGAAGCAACAAATCAGCATATCTGTAAATTATTTGTATAATCTGATAGGAAATGCAAAGCTTAGCTCGGGGCATGATAGTAAATACATGCCCTACTAAATTATCTAATGCAAATCAAAATATGAGACACTAATTTCTGCTTATATGGAAATAATACTCTAGTGAAACACTGGGCTTGTCCTCACTACTCCATCTATGTGAATAATGTAGCTGGAGCCCACGTAGCTGAGGTTGACTTAACCCAGTGTCTTCACTGCGCTGCGTCAATGGGAGACGTTCTCCGGTCGACTTTGCTTACTCTTCTCGGAGAGTTGGAGTGCCAGGGTCGACCAGAGAGCACCCCGCTGTCAATTTAGCTGGTGGTCACTAGACCTGCTAAATCAATCCATGCTGCATTGATTGCAACAACATCAATCTCCCCGTAGTGAAGAAATGGGAGGAGGAGGAGGAGGAATAGAAACCACCTGCAAACTACCCAAAATAGCCTCAAGTTGAATAAATTCATGGGCAATTCCAGTTTCCAGGGAGCTGCTTCTCTGAAACATGACAGTTGACTTTTCAAGTCAAAACCTAGCATACCCCAAGAACCAGGTAAAATAAATTGCAAAACTCAGTGATTATCGCTTTAATTGGGGGGAGAGGAGGAAAAGATTCCTCTTGTTAAAAATAAAAATGTATTAGGTACAAGAGGACAGATGGGAAGAAGTGTTTATCTTGTTAAATCATTACCATTCCACCTCCATCGTTGACAAGCAGTGTTCTACCCAGAAGCACTTGTAGCCAACTGTAATTCTACTCTAGAATGTGTGTTACAGAGCTATCGGGCTGAACCCACAGTAAATCCGGATGGAAAATGGACTACCAAACCAGCACTTTGGATGTGTCTACCAGCTATAAGAGGTATGACTGCAACACACAGACATACCTGAACTATCTATCTAGCTTAAATAACATCTCATCTATCTAGCTTAAATAACAATAGCCGTGAAGCCATGACAGCATGGGCTAGTGACTGAAGTACACACCCAGGCTTGTACAGTCCATGCAGTTGTGGCTTCACAGCTGGTGTTCAAGCTAGCTAGATCAAAGCTAGCCTTTGGTATGTCTACATGTGCTTTAGTCACAACCCTAATGGAAAGATAGACATACCCTTAGCTAGGGGCTTACTATTTTGGAGAGATGACAACAGCCATTTGACTTACTGGTTACTTGCAATATATTTTAGGGATAAAGTCTTTTTCTTTTCTTACAATTGATAGCTACTAGTTTTTCATACCCTTTTAAAAATGGTCTAGTGCAGTGCAGGTTTACTCACCAGTAAGCAAAATCCTTACTCAGCACAAATGCAGTCATCCTCGGACAAAACTCTTTCCCCACTAATGCAAATCTGCAATTCTGAAACTCTCTTTATACCTAGTGAAGCCTAGTGTGTGGCTTTCAGTAATACTGTCGCATGTCTGGATGTGTAAATGTTTTGAGATTAGTCCTAGTAGCTACAGGAAATTGATGAACGATCAAGAAATCCAATGCATTTTTCTTTCTTACACTCGTCTTCAGTATTCTTTTGTCCAATAAACTGTTTATGGAATCCCTGCCTCTGTTCCATGTCCCTAGTGTCTGCTACTATGTTGGACTAGTAGATAGTACTAATTCCTGACCAGAGTGACTTGATGCAATTCTGGCCCGAGGTTCCACTTAGTCCATACACACAGGACCATTTGGTGGGAAAAGAGCATGTCCCTGACACATTAACTCCCCTTTCCTTTTGCTTCTATTTGAGCATAGATAATAAAACTCACAAAGGATTAAGGTGGCCCATTGACTTTAGTGGGAGGCATGCTTCAGTAAGGTTAGCAGAAGTCACTCATTACTGTCTGGTGTCAGAGGATCTATGAATTCCAAGTTCTGACAAACTGTAGAATTCCAGGGATTAAAGAGAGGTCAAACCAGGAATGAAAGTATAACAGAAATGTTTAGCATGCATGTGAATTTTGTGCTGGGATTGTGCCATAAATAGTGGTGGTGGTAGGGAGGGGTGGGCGGGGGAGAAGACGAGGCAAATGGTGATGTAAATTACCTACCAGATGTAAATTGGCATTTAATAAATTTGATCCTGCACCCACAAAAATCAAAGTAAATGTTGCTAAAGTAAGTGCAAGGAGTGCAAGATCAAATCTTTAAATGGTGTAAGAACCTGTCTTCATATTTTATTTTGCATTCTCCTGATAGCTGCTATTCAATTTATTTACCCACTGAATGCAGTTATTGTAAATTACTCTAGCTTATATACTTAATGTGTATTTTATATTACTATTTTTGTCATCCATAAATTTGGCCCTCTAATATTATAATCTTTATTTACATATACGCAAACCTGTTTGGAAATAGTTTTAGCTACGCTACTCTTTAAAAGCGGAGAAAAATCTTCTAATTCCAGTTTTAAAAGGAATCTGTTCAGGATTATATGTTTAGATACATATAATCTACCCAATAATGTAAATCTGGTCTTTATATCTTTCAAGTTAAAGAACTTCCTGCTTTTACATTCATAATTTCCCTTCTTAACTTTTTATAGGGTTTCAAAAATACTTTTAAAAAATTTTAATATCAACATTTTGAGCCAGCTAACAAATACCTGTCTATAAAAATAATATAGGTAAGGGACTAGTAATATATAGTATTGAATGTGAAAATGATCTTTTTCTATTATAGCTAATAAATTTGTGTTTTCCCCCACAGTATTTAGATAAGCTTAAGGACCGAAAACTGTCTGGATTTGTATATATTAATGGAATAAAATATGCATTTACATTTTAATCTCTCTATTTTTAGTATATAATGATTTTTACATTTGATGGAGGAGAAACCACAAATGTGTTCCATAAAAAAAAAAAATCTTGTTTGCTTATGTGCAGATGTCCTCATTTTCTCGTAATTAGGAAGCTCTTGCTGCTTTACCAAAGCAAGCAAGCCTGAAAGGGAAGCACCTGCTACCATTTTAATCCCAAGAAAAGAGGTTCATCCAATTAGACCCTATGCTAAAATAAGATTTATTAAGAGAGGAAAAGGCTTGTGCAAAACAGTTCTTGAGACTTTTAATTTATGCGTTTTTCAATCAGCTGATCTTTGTCTGCAGGGTTTATAAATAAATATAACAACTTGCAAAAGGCCATTATTTTAGAACTGCTAATAAAGCTGTAAATCATAGTGTGAAAACCCCTGCATCAGTTGTCCTTTGGATCTAACGGATAAATTCAGCAATAGCATGCATCATCTAGATGGAAGTCTTTATTTTGTCATCCTGCAGCCAAACTATACTCCTGGTGTGGTGCATAATATTTTATATCCGCACCTTTCTTATCAAAGCTACCTAGGTGCACGTTTGCAGACACCTTGTATAAGAAGTTGGGAGGCAGATGAAGGTCATAAGAACCTAGATTTTAAACCAGTTTTGTATTTGAAGGGGTGAGGGCGAGAACGGGACTGTAAACCGTATGTCAGAAGCTGCAGGACAAAAGTAAATACAGTTGATTTCCCTAACTGGTTACATTCAAAGAGGCTATTTTGATCATGATGGAAAAAATCATACCCTCTTCTATATCCCTCAAGGACCACAGATGCAGCAAAACTCATAGAGCTCTCTTGTGCAAGGAGAGGGGAAGATTTCAGTTTAGGGATGATATTTGTGCAAGAAGTGAGCCAGTGAATCCTTCAGGACCCACTTTGGCTTCTCTCTGGCAATTTCCCCTGTGGAGTAGGGGTAGAGGAGTAGACAGGAGCTTTAGGCATTGTTAGTAGGCACAAAGTGGCTTGGGTGGATAAGCCATCATGGACTTTCTTGCTCCAATATTGGCAATGAAGTGGAAAGAGTTTAATTTAACAAGGGGTGGAGGGGAGAGAAATCATGACAATCATACTAGAGATGAAGATGGCTCCCAATTAGTCCATCCCCTCTTAGTGCAGAATTCTTTCCTACAGTGTATTTTTCTAGTGCTGGGCCAAATCTTCTATGAAATGTCACAAGTAGCAGAACTTCCATTTCACTAGTGAGACTATTCTAGAATCTAAGGTCCTGATCCTGCAGCCGATTCTGTGGGCAGACGCTTGTGTCTGCACAGTCAGTAACGGGATCAGGTCCTAATATATTTCATAGGCAATTTTTTTTTAAATATAAAATCAGTATACACTTTTGCTTTTTCTTAAATTTGTACTATTATAACTAGCACATTTTAGCATCTTGAATAATAGTACTCCATCCTTGGTACTTTCAGCCTTCAGATATTAGAAGACAGTTGTCATATCTGTCCTACCAACCTCTTCTGAATTATAGTTGAGCCAAGGCACTCATATGTAGTGACTTTTTAAAAGAAATAGTCTAAATCAATTCCTCTAGCACTTTACTCATTTTGCAACTCCCCCAGAATCCCCTCTCCAACTTTTTGTTAGTGAGGTGTCCAGAACTGAACACACCCAAAATCAATTGATGTAAACTTTCATAAAGCCTTGGAATTCAATCAAAGAAAGCACATTCTTTCCCCCCCTCGTTTTTTTTAAAAAATGTTAACTTAGATCAAATTTACCTCCACAAATCCTTCAAGAATGGTTCATCCTTCTTTCTTTTACTACCCCTAACTATTAAAAATAATTGGAAATCTTCACTTGTTCTGCACAGAGGTAATGATGTGCAACTTTTCCCGTTAAGCAGCTATGCACAGGGAAATGAAAGCTTCTGGAAAGTTGTTGGTTTCCTTTTATAATGCCAATTTCCATTGCCGCTGTTTGAGAAAAGTAATTTTATTTTATTTTTTAAGACGAGGAAGCAATTGCTGGTCAGCTGAAAACAAAAGGAGCATATCTCAACCAATCCACAGAATACAGTGCAGCATTTAAAAAAACAAATAAACCTATTTTCAGATTCTAATGAACAAATGTTTTTTATATAATATTGAATCACTACCTCCTTCTATTCCTCAACAACAAATAGAAAATCTATAATACTGATGATTTTCAACAGAGCTAGGGCTGAGCTAAAATCCTGGATATGAACACCCAAAAAACTTTGAGACAGCTGTATTCAGACTTAGATTTTAGTAATGTCTTGCCCCTACGTCTCCAATCAGCTGAACCCAAACCCCCAGAATCCAATACTTCAGACTTTGGGATAATCTAGATTGTAATGGGCTGTTGTTCAGATTTTGGTTCCTAAGTGATTAAATGCCTTTGAAATTGGGATGTAGGCTCCTAAATGAATTAGGCATTGCAATGCTAATTGCAACAACGTCTCAATACTTTTAAAAACGTGGGCCTAAGCCAAAATTGCAGGCTTTTTAAATGTGCTCAGTACCCTAGCACATCACAATGGTTAATTACACTCCAGAGCGTTGTGCAGGTTATTTAAGAGAACAGGTTTTGTATACATATGAAGACAAATAGATTCCCTAGTCCATCTCCCATCCTCTCTGTAAACATATGCTCTTCTGGAGAAAGTTTATTACATTACTGGGATTATAATAGCCTTATTCTTCTTAGCTCTTATCCTTTACTTTCTTGACTGCATGGAACCTCAATTTCACCTTAGGCACCTGACTTGTGAGTTGGCCCTCTTACCATGCCTCATCTGTAAGGGTTTCTGGGCCAAATAATACTCTCCACTAGAAAGACCCAGGCTGGGGAATTCAATCAGTTTTAACATGCTTTCCTCTCATTTGATCTGGGAGGCAGGGTCTGGCCTTTGCAAACCAGGGAGCATATCCCACAAACCTTTAGAGATCATGAGATCTACTGCAAAATCCTGCAGACCTTGGAGTATATGCAAAAAGCCAGAAGACTTGAAACAAATGACCAGGGTGCAGAGCTGTAACTAGGCATTTTAATGCTGGGGGAAGCAAGCATATTTGTGCCCCCTACCATTTTTCATCACTTTCCCCACTTCCACACATCATCTCTGGGCACATGTGCGGTCACATCCTTGCACCCTGATTTTTTTGGGTGTCCCCCTCAACACAGACAGGCTGAGTGGCTTTCTGAGGTGAGTCGGTGGTGCTCCCTCTCTGAGCCCTGCCATGAGGGACTGGTCCAACCCACCAGGGGGCAAAGCTGCAGGGTGGAAAAATGGGACCAGCCTCATACGGTGGGTATGGAGCTCAGAGAGGGAGCGCCATTGATTCCCAAGTGGACCAAGAATTGCAATACATTCCAGATACCTAGAAAATGAGTTGGCATGTTCAGTTCTGCCTTTTCCCCCAGAGAGGTTCTCATCTGCTCTTCTAGCTAAAGATGCACTATTTTTGTCCAGGGTTAGTCACTGGTTTTACTTTCCAATTAATCAGTGGGAAAAAAAGTATATGAATGTTGCCAGTTTTCAGGCTCGTTTGTATCAGAAGCTTCATGGATGAATGGCGGTGAATTCCAGAGCTTTTTCAAGTTAAGCCTAGAGGGACTTGTTCAACAGATTTGTGTCTTGGAAGGCAGCTTGACATGCTGGTAGTAGGAGCATCTTAGAGAAAAAACTAGCAAGACTTACAGGTCATAGTAACACTAGATCTGTAAAAAGAAAAGGAGTACTTGTGGCACCTTAGAGACTAACAAATTTATTTGAGCATAAGCTTTCGTGAGCTACAGCTCACTTCATCAGACTTCAATGGGATTTAAACACATGTATCAAGTTAAGTATGTGTATAAAGACTTCCCTGAATAGCTACGTAGTCCCAGTCCAATGTCAGCCACAAGGTCATCTTTCTTTTCCCTCTTTCCTATCATTTAGCTCTTCAGTGTTAAGCCTAGGATTAAATAAAGTAACGGATCACTTTGTATGTTAGTAGAAAACACTTGATCTGACTAAAAATATGAGCTCATCAGTCACTGCTGCAGTAACCACAACTCTGAATTTATATTAATTCATTGTTAGGAAAAACCAGCAATGCCTTTTTATCTTCTTGGGAAAAATCTATTTATATTGTCTCTAGGTTTTTAAAAAGGTAGGTCTCTAGGTAAAAAGGAAAGATGGTTTTTAAAAAGCCATAAAGACTGAACTGAACAGAGAAGTTCCATGTTACTTTATACTTCTTCCTTATAGTTAAGACATTATAGGACTTAAATCCCTGATTCACAACTGAGTCACACTTTCACCTGAGGAGAAACCAGGCCTGCTAAAAAATGTCCAGTGATCTGAGTCCTAAAGTGAGATCACTGTTGATATGTTGGCCGTGATTAAAATGTATTAGCTATTCTAAGTGAAACTGCTGAAATACAATGTTTGACCTCAGCAGACTTTCCTATTTGTTTCTGACTAGTTGCAGCGGGGGAGGTTTAGGTTGGATATTAGGAAAAACTTTTTCACTAGGAGGGTGGTGAAACACTGGAATGCGTTACCTAGGGAGGTGGTGGAATCTCCTTCCTTAGATATTTTTAAGGTCAGGCTTGACAAAGCCCTGGCTGGGATGATTTAGTTGGGGATTGGTCCTGCTTTGAGCAGGGGGTTGGACTAGATGACCTCCTGAGGTCCCTTCCAGCGCTGATATTCTATGACTTTACCACCAGTAAGTGTGCAATCTGCTTCACGCCGCAGGTGGCTGTCACTGAACTTTCCAAAACGAGATGCTGCTAGAAAGCTGGCTTTTCTCAGAAATAAATGCAAAATGAATCCCTTATCTTTAACAAGTAGCAGCTTGCATGTATAGTGGAGAACAATAGTGATGAAGGAAACTGATGCTAATTACAGTTAAATGGGCTGAGATTAATACGATGGGACAATTGTGTGGGATCCCATATCTTGGCATTTTCTACAGAAAGTGATGTTTGCAATGATTAATAACTATCATCTCAATTAAGATACATCAGTCTCAAGTAGACTTTACATATATTTTTCATAGAATAAGGAAATTGCTGAAAAGAAGTGAAAGGGTACCTTTCACTGATTGATGAGTAACCTGCCAGTACAGTTAAGAAGTGAAAGGATACCCTGTACCCTTTGGGAATATTGAGTGCTCCTACATCGGAAAAGAGAGAGTTAAAGTATAGACCACCCCACTACAAAACCTTAATTCTGCCCTCTTTGAATGATGCCCCAGTCTCCCCTGACAGACAGACATAGCACATTATCCATCCAGAGGATAGGGAGCACTGTGGGGGGCACAACATAAGGATATACTTGGACAAATTGTCAGACCATGTCCTCACTAAGGCAACAGACCTATTTAGTAGACTTAATGAAAACCCACTGGCTTTGCATGGCCTGTGCTCAACACCTCACCAACTCTGCACAAACCACCATCTTTTAAAAAAAAAATACAAAAAGCAAAGAAATAATGGAAATTTAATTGCAATTCTAAAAGGTTGACAATTTGAACACTTGTTGGATAGTGTAACTGTGTATCAATTGTCAAATATTAATTTACTGGATGTATGAAGTTTTGAATGTACAGTATTAAATGAAATGGTACCTTGAGAAGGAAATCCTTGCATCATGTGTTTCAATAAGTGGAGCCTAGCTGAAAGCTAGATGACTAGTTTCTATCAAGGGGAATACATAGAACTAACATTTAGAACTGTGAAACAAAACTGGCATTTCTTATTTTGAGCAAAAAAACAACACCAAAAAGGGGCACTGAGATGAAAAACAATATGTTGTATCTTTCCCTGCAGAATGCAACTGAATGGCAAGGCCATATTCTGTCTTCAATTTTTAATGCAAAGTTGCATTGATTCCAGTGGAAGTTCCATACATGAACTGAGAACAATATTAACCCTAAAATTGTACAGATAAGTGTGGATTCCAGTTCAAACATAATCTTTTAATATAACTCTGTACTGAATGCCACGAACACTGGTGATAAGAGGAAGCCATTTGGGCCATCGGAAAACAAATGTGATTGGAACTGACCCCAGTATTCAGAGTGGTGGTAAACTGGTTTCTCTTCAGTTTGAACATTTTGATAGGTTTTGAAAGACAGGAAATACAAAAGAATCAGACTATCTTTAGGGTCAATTTTGGACTAAGTGGAAATGCAAATAAGCCAATGCTCACTGCAGGTATCTATCTTCTAATGGTGTTCCTGTGCAAACGATTCTTAATTGTGCTGACATTTTTAATTCTCTGCTATTTAATAAGAGTTTTCAATCTCTCATTTTAATAAGAGATTATGCTAGAAGAGCCTATTAGCCAAAAACACTCACTTTCAGTCAACCAAGTGAACATTCATGGATTGTGTACTCATCTGTGAATTGGATACACATTGTCTGAGGCTAAGAGTTAGAATCAGAGTACATTTAATTATCACTAAATGACCTTTATATGTAGTCTTAGATGATAGTCACTTTAAGGAGAAACTATCAGTTTACTTTCATTTTCCCAAAGCCTTTGTAAAGGCACTAAAGGATTTTAATCACCGTGCAGAGTTACAGCAGGAATATGAATCTTCCACCAATAATTAAGAGCTTTGAATACTTTTAAAGTAACAGTTTAAAAGCAACTATTGTTCATTAATGGAAATTGTGACACAAACTTGTTTAGTTTTTAATGCTTCCTGATACCTCCAGTCAAAGGAAGTTTTACTTGAGATCTGCTGTCTCAGTTGGTTTGCTGATTGATGCATACCCTTCCAGTACAGTATAACCAGTAGAAGGGAGCAACTGCAGCACATGGTAGACTTAAAAGGCTAGATTCTCTGGCCTGGCTGAGTTGTGCATGACTGAGTACAGGAAGGTGTAGTACAGGGTGGGAAGGGTAAAGGAGCTATTAACCAATCTTTGCACTCCCTTTGCCTCACCAAAATCTTAGGCTGGCCGGAACTGGTACAGTTTCAGCATAAATTGGAAGTTTCTAACAGTCAAGTCATCTGGGTTGTAGTCCCAGTTCTACCATTGCTCTACCGGGTGACCTTGGGCAAGTTACTCCACCTCTCTGTGCCTCAGTTTGCCCATCTATAAAATGGGGATGATGATTATGATGATCACTTTCTTTGGAAAGAGCTTTGAGAACTACTGATAAAAGCTCTACATAAGAGAGAGGTATTATTATTTTTATTAAACTCAGCTACCTATAGCCTTAAAGGGCTACCCCACAGCTGGGAGTAACTGGGTTATGGGGGCATTCTACCCATGCCCATTGCATTAGGTAATATAGATTGACCTGTGTTAATATAAGTTGACTCATCCCTATTTCATATACATTATCCTGTAGTTTTAAGTGAGAGATGCAATAACAAATAACAAAATCCAGCTACCACTACACTTGTAGCATTAAAACCAAACCACACCAAAACCAAACACCTTATCAAATAAAATTCATTTAACCATTTTCAATTGTATGGGGTTGTGCAAACATTAACGTATAATCCCATTCTTTACTATGTCTGTTGTTCAGCCCAAATTTCCTCTTGTTACCTGGTTCAGTTTTAGTTCTCCATCAGAAAGAAGAATTGCGGGTTTTGGACCAACTTTATAAAATGACATCTCCTGAGCCGACTGATGGTGGAATTCTATTTTTTTAATTTAAACTTCCTCTTGTAAAAAATGAAACACCTTCATTTTACTTGCAAAGATGAGTTACAAAGCTTTGCTGGTCTACAAATGTAGATATCACAGTAGGTATGTTTGCAAGTAATTACACTTCATTTATCAAGTAAAAAAAAAACCAAAAACTACTCTGCAGTACTGACATTTACCAAATCAGTGATTGCAAGTTAATTATAAAATAACATTAATCTACCAACACTGATGCAAAATGCTGTACGCACATAGGCTGTGTTAAAAGTAGCGCTGTAGCTGATAATTTTACAAAGTCTATAGCAAGAAATTTAACAAGGCATTGGTGCATTGCAAAACCAAGTGGGGAAAATAATCTTTTAAATTTTTAAAAAACATTTCTTGTTTACACTCACTGCACTGAAATTCCATCTTTTATCCAGTTTTCCTTTAACATGAAAGATTCATAGATTCAAAGGCCAGAAGGACCTCTGATTGTCTGGTCTGATCTCTTGTACAATACAGGACATCCCTGAATTAATTCCTGTTTGAATTAGAGTATATCTTTTAGGAAAACATCCAATTGTATTTTTAAAATTGCCAGTGATAAAGAATCCCTTTGGTAGCCCTTGGTACGTTGTCCCAATGGTTAATTACCTTCACTGACAAAAATCTATGCCTTATTTCCAGTCTGAATTTGTCTTCCACTTCTAGCCATTGGATCCTATTATACCTTTTTCTGTTTGATTGAAGAGCCCTCTGTCAAATTTCTGTTCCCAAGCAGGGTCTCAGACTGATCAAGTCATCCCTCAACTTTCTCTTTGTTAAATTAAATGGATTGAACTTCTTGAGATTGGAAGACATGCCTTCTAGTGACAATCCTTTAATCATTCTTGTGGCTCTTCTCTGAACCTGTCCAATTTATCAACATCCTTTGTAAATGCTGGTGTAGGGAGCCAGGGTGGCTCCCCTCCGAACCACAGGGTAAAGAGCCACCCTCTGAGCCTGAGTGGGCGGGGCCAGGCCAAGCTTCCACCAATCCCCGGAAGGGGAAGGGTGGGACAGGAAGTACAAAGGGCGGGGCCCTCTGCCCAGTGAGGAGAGCACCAGGGAGGGAGACAGACACAGGCTGCTCCCTCGCGATCCTGCTGCTGACCCAGGCGAAGCCCTGGGCAAGGAGGAGCCTGACGGGGGGGGAAGGCCTGTGCCAACCAGGGCTGCCGGCCGCTGAATACCCAGAAGACCTGGAGGGGCCTGACTGCAGCCCTGGCCAACATGAGTCCAATACCGAGGGGAGCGGGAGTGGCCCGCAGTGGAATACTCGGACGAGATGGAGGAACCGGAGCTGCCCGCAGCAGAATACCCGGAGGAGATGGAGTGACCGGAGTGACCCGCCTGAGAGACCGGGTAGGAAGTAGCCCAGGGGCCGAACTACACCGTGGGGTGGGTGTGTTTGGTCAGCGGGCGTGGACTGCCCTGATGACCCAGCGGCGGGACCTTCGCCTCCCGCCACTGTCAGGGCCCTGGGCTGGAATGCAGTGGAGTTGGGTGGGCCTGCGTTCCCCTACTCCGGCGCTCCCCCGCCTGAGGGGCGCGCTACTGACTCGCGCCGGCGCTCCCCCGCCTGAGGGGCGCGCTACTGACTCGCGCCGGCGCTCCCCCGCCTGAGGGGCGCGCTACTGACTCGCGCCGGCGCTCCCCCGCCTGAGGGGCGCGCTACTGACTCGCGCCGGCGCTCCCCCGCCTGAGGGGCGCGCTACTGACTCCGGCCGGCACATCTTCCCCGCTAATTCCCCAACGCCCGGAAGGTGTGGCTGAGGCCTGCCAGGGAGACCGTAGCTCTCCATCGCCCCTAGGGGCTCAGAGGACCGACTGACACCTGTCACAACTGGATACCAGAATTGGAGATAGTATTCCAGTAGCAGTCACACCAGTGCTAAATGCAGAGCTAATATAACCTTCCTACTTGAGATTCCCCTGTTTAGGCATCCAAGGGTCACATTAGCCCTCTTTTAATAACAAGGTCAAAGATTAGACATGAGACCTTACCAGACAAAAGCTTTGCATGTTCATTTTTACTTTCAGTAATTCCAAACAGAAAGAAAGTCAAGCAGCAACCCATATGTTATTTGCCACTATAAAAGACACTGAAATCCTTCATGATCCCTAAGTATATCACTGCCGAAGTATAATTGTTTGTTTTAAATAATGGAAGAAACTAAGTACTTCATTAAACTCAAAACCTTCTTTCTGTAGCCCTGATTCATAGCCCACTGAAGTCAATAGCAATTTTTCCACTGACTTCACTGGGCTTTGGATAAGGATTTATGTCAGCAAAGCTTTTTGTTGTCATAACCCCCAGAGTGTGATAGAAAAAAGGGATAGCAATATCTTTGGAAAAAAAACGCAACCTCTGAAGAAATGTTTTGTCTATGCCCTGGTCTACACTACAGGGTTGGGTTGAATTTAGCCATGTTAGGTCGATTTTATAATGAATGCGTCTACACAAGCAACCCTGTTCCGTCGACCTAAAGGGCTCTTAAAATTGAATTCTGTACTCCTCCCCGGTGAGGGGAGTAGTGCTAAAATCGACTTTGCTGGGTCGAATTGCGGTAGTGCAGATGCAAATCAAAGTTATTGGCCTCCGGGAGCTATCCCAGAGTGTTCTAATGTGAACAATCTGGATAACACTTTCAACTCCGATGCACTAGCCAGGTACACAGGAAAAGCCCCGGGAACTTTTGAATTTCGTTTCCTGTTTGGTCAGCGTGGTGAGCTCAGCATGTGACCATGCAGTCCCCCCAGAATCGCAAACGAGCTCCAGCATAGAGCGACTGGGAAACACTGGATCTGATTGCTGTATGGGGACAAGAATCTGTGCAGGCAGAACTCCCATCAAAAAAAAGAAATGCTAATATATATGCCAAAATCGCACAGGGCATGGTGGACAGAGGCTACAACAGGGACACACAGCAGTGGCATGTGAAAGTCAAGGAGCTTAGAGAAACCTACCAAAAGACAAAGGAGGCAAATGGTCATTCTGGGTTAGAGCCCCATAAATGCTGCTTCTATGATCAGCTGCATGGCATTCTAGGGGGGGACCCTACCACTAACCCACCACTGTCCGTGGACACCTGCAAGGGAGAGTCTCACGCAACATGGAGGAGGATTTTGTGGATGAGGAAGAGGAGGAGAATGCGCAGCAAACAAGCGATGAATCCGTTCTCTCCGGCAGCCAGGACCTTTTCATCACCCTGGAGCCAATACCCTCCCAAGATGGGAGCCCCGACCCTGAAGGTGGAGAAGGCAGCTCTGGTGAGTGCACATTTAACTACAGTACAGGGTTTTAAAGCAATCGTGTTTAATGTTTGATTTGCCCTGAAGAATTGGGATGCATTTGTGGCAAGTACAGCTACTGGAAAAGTCTGTTAACATGTCTGGGGATGTAGTGGGAATCCTCCAGGGACATCTCCATGAAGCTCCCCTGGAGGTACTCTGAAAGCCTTTGCAGAAGGTTTCTGGGGAGGGCTGCCTTATTTCGTCCTCCAAGGTAAGACACTTTACCACGCCAAGCCAGTAGCAAGTAGCCTGGAATCATTGCAGCACGAAGCATGGCAGTGAATGGTCCTGGGTTTTGGGCGCATTCAAGCAACATTCGGTCTTTATCTTTTTGTGTTAGCCTCAGGAGAGTGATATCATTCATGGTCACCTGGTTGAAATAGGGGAATTTTTGTAAGTGAACAGTAAAAGGACCCCGTTCATGCTGGGCTGTTTGCACTTGGCTAAAAGGGGTCATCCCATAGCCACATGCTGGGGGGGAGAGGTGAAGGGATCATCCCAAATAGCCATGTGGAGGGGTGGGGGGAAGGTGTGTGCTGCACATCCACCCGCAGCCCCTCCTTTTAAATGGCAAACCCAACCGGCATTGCTTGCTATGGGAAAGGAGGACGCTGCAGTTTGAAAACATTCCCACATGTTATGAAGGCGTTAGAAGCCAAATCCGCATACCCTTTGGCTTACCATGGCTGCCTGGAAACCGAATTCTGTTGCCCAGCTGTATGTGATGTGTTACCATACCGGCAGGTGCTCAATATAAAAAGCAAAATGCGACCTTGTACCTAAAGCACATGTGCTGTCTGCTGTGAATTTCTTGATTCACTGTGAAAGTGTCTCCCTTCTGTTCTCAGAAATGTATCATCTTAAGTTTTACTCTCCCTTTTTATCCCCCTGCAGGTGCAAATGTTTCTGTGCTCCCCCTATCATCTCCATCCCTGAGGTTATCGCAGATTAGAAGGCGAAAAAAACGCACTCGTGATGACATGTTTTCCAAGCTCATGCAGTCCTCCCACACTGATTGGGCACAGCTTAATGCATGGAGGCATTCAGTGGCAGAGGCCAGGAAAGCATTAAGTGAGCACGATGAGAAGAGGCGGGACGCAATGCTGAGGCTAATGGGGGAGTAAACGGACATGCTCAGATGTCTGGTGGAATTGCAGGAAAGCCAAGAGCACAGACTGCTGCTGCATCTACTGTACAACCACCTGCCCTCCTCCCCCAGTTCCATATCCTCCTCACCCAGATGCCCAAGAATGCGGGGGGGGGGAGGAGAAGAGGCAGCTCTGGGCACCCAGCCATGCCACTCCAGAGGATGGCCCAAGCAACAGAAGGCTGTCATTCAAACAGTTTTGATTTGTAGTGTGGCTACAATAAGCAATGTGCCCTTGTCCTCCCATCCTCCCCCACTCCACCCTACCCCCCTGGGCTACCTTATCAGTTATCTCCCTTTTTTTTTTTAATTAATAAAAAAAGAATGCATGGTTTCAAAACAATAGTGACTTTATTTCCTTTGCCAGTTGTAATTGAAGGGGGGAAGGTGATTGGCTTACAGGGAATTAAAATCAACAAAGGGGGCGGGTTTGCATCAAGGAGAAACACACACAACTGTCTCACCGTAGTCTGGCCAGTCATGAAACTGGTTTTCAAACCTCTCTGATGCGCAGCACGCCTACCTGTGCTCTTCTAATCACCCTGGTGTCTGGCTGTTCAAAATTGGCAGCCAGGCGATTTGCCTCAACCTCCCACCCCGCCATAAATGTCTCCCCCTTACTCTTACAGATATTATGGAGCACACAGCAAGCAGGAATAAGAATGGGAATATTGGTTGCGCTGAGGTCTAACCTAGTCAGCAAACAGCACCAGCAAGCTTTTAAATGTCCAAAGGCACATTCTACCACCATTCTGCACTTACTCAGCCTATAGTTGAACTGCTCCTTACTACTGTCCAGGCTGCCCGTGTATGGCTTCATGAGCCATGGGAGCAAGGGGTAGGCTGGGTCTCCAAGGTTAACTACTGGCATTTCAACATCCCCAACAGTAATTTTCTGGTCTGGGAAGTAAGTCCCTTCTTGCAGCTGCTTAAGCAGCCCGGAGTTCCTAAAGATGCGAGCGTCATGCACCTTTCCCGGCCATCCCACGTGGATGTTGGTGAAACGTCCCTTGTGATCCAGCAGTGCTTGCAGCACCATTGAGAAGTACCCCTTGCGGTTTACATATTGGTTGGCAAGATGGTCCAGTGCCAAGATAGGGATATGCGTTCCGTCTATTACCCCACCACAGTTAGGGAAACCCATTGCAGCAAAGCCATCCACTATGACCCGCACATTTCCCAGTCACTGCCCTTGATAGGAGAACGTCAGTGGTTGCATTGGCTACTTGAATCACAGCAGTCCCCACAGTAGATTTGCCCACTCCAAATTGATTCCCGACTGACCGGTAGCAGTTGGGCATTGCAAGCTTTCACAGGCTATCGCCACTCGCTTCTCAACTGTCAGGGCAGCTCTCATCTTGGTATTCCTGCGCTTCGGGGTCGGGGAAAGCAACTCAGAGTTCCAGGAAAGTGGCCTTATGCATGTGAAAGTTTCGCATCCACTGGGAATCATCCCATACCCACAAGACATGTGGTCCCACCAGTCTGTGCTTGTTTGCTGGACCCAGAATCAGTGTTCCACTGTATCAACCAGCTCCACTGCTGCTATGATGTCCCAATTGCCACATCTGGTGCTTTCAGGAACGTCTGTGTCCATGTCCTCCTCACAATCATCCTCGTGGTGCCGTCTCTTAGCCAGGTTCTGCACATACTGCAGTATAATGCACGAGGAGTTTACAATGCTCACAACAGCAGCGGTGAGCTGAGTGGGCTCCATGCTTGCCATGCTATGGCATCTGCATGGGTAACCCAGGAAAAAAAGCACAAAATGATTGTTTGCAATTGCTTTCACGGAGGGAGGGAAGACTGACGACATGTACCCAAAACCACCTGCAACAATGTTTTTGCCCCATCAGGCATTGGGAGCTTAACCCAGAATTCCAATTGGCAGGAGAGACTGCGGGAACTGTGGGATAGCGTACCACAGTGCACTGCTCTGTGAGTCGATTCTAGCCACGGTAGTGAGGACGCACTCTGCCAACTTAATGAGCTTAGTGGGGACATACACAATCGACTGTATAAAATTGATTTCTAAAAATTGACATATAAAATTGACCTATTTCATAGTGTAGACATACCCATAAGTGTGTATATATACAATAATGTTAGGAGAAAACAGTTCAATAATTTTAGTGACTAATAGATTTTTGAACTGAATTTTTCAAGACCTGTTTATACCCCTTTTTTGTATATATTTTCTATAAACATTTAAGTGAACAACTTCTGCTGCCTGAAATATGAGTGGAAACTAAATTTAAAAGTTGCATGTACAAAACATTAATAGAAACCAAATTTTAAATTATCTTTGGTAAGCATTTAACACAGAAGTGCTTGTGTGCTTATTCAAGCAGACAGCAGAAACAATCTGACTAGATTTAGCTGACCTGTCTCAAGTAAGCAACTTGATTTTTAAATCTGCAATTAACCAGAGTGTAAAAATACTGGACAAATGTAAATAATGAATAAATTTTAAAAAATGGTCTTCTCATGGAATTCCATAGGCAGAAAAAGCAGATAAATTAAGCAAATACATTATTCTTTCCAAAGTTTGTGCCTAGATCTAACATATAGCAAAATATTTATTATCCCCAAATGAAATACTTTAGGGGGAGATTAAAACAAAATCTTAGGAATAATTGGGTGAATATCTCTTACTCCTATATAATGTAGTTAGCTTAAAAATATGTTGACAAGTTTGTCAGACAGCTAAGAGTTTAAAAGGTGCCACCCTGTGGTAACAAAGAATATTGCTCCACTATGGATGTGTTCTTAAAAAAAAAAAAAAAATCTATGAGCTATTATTTCAGGACCATAAAACCCTGATCTAGAACCAAGAATAAATAAAAGTGGTGCCTACAGAGGACTCAGATATTTTCTTTTTGGATTATTATGGGCTAGATCATGCCCATCCTACATGCTGCGGCAAGAGAATAGATGGCATTCTGTACCACAGCTTCCTGAGTGTAGCGGGGAAGCAGGCTGCCTGGAGCCACTACATCTCTTTTGTGGGGAAAAAGAAGGGAATGGGTGAACCTTGACTCTAAAATGCCTGGTGATGTAATTCCACTGGCATATCAGGGAAAATTCACAGTGCCAGACCTTATTAAGGGTACTCCCTCATATGGAGCAACAGAGTCATTGTTTCACCATCTCCCTTCCAGACTGCTCCAGGGAAAGCATGACAGTGCAGCTGCAAGCAAAGAGTAGCAAACTGGAATGTCACAAGCTATCCCTTAATTAGTTATAGGCATAGTTTTCTCCCTACTTGGAGCAATGAGGAGACCTGTAGGAGGGAGATACTGAATCACAATCTACATCTCAGCCCCTGCAGGCTGCTCTAGGGGAAGTGAAACAAGGTGCTGCCCTTTACTATGGACTGGATTCCAAATAGAGAGTCTATCCCTGTGCTTGCTGTTAACTGTTCAAGGGTTCCAAGCTAATTCGTGTGCGTGTGTGGGTGTGTGTGTGTGTGAGAGAGAGAGAGAGTCCATCCACCTTTTTTTTTTTTTTTTTTAATTTCACACTTGACTTGGCCATAAAACCCTCTCTGAAATTTTCTCTACAGGCTTTCTGACCAGAGAGATGCTTTTAAAAATTTAAATTATAAATCAAAACAGAAATCTCTGCCCAAGATTTTTTAAAATGAGCATAAATTAGGGCCTTGTGTCCATATTAAGGCACCTACAGAAACTTTTTGAAAAACACTGAGCACCAATCCATTCCCATTGATTTCACCCAGATGGATCCAAAAGTACTTTCCAAGACAGCATACTGTATAGGAATTATTTCATCGCTGAAATGTAGCCATCACCCAAACAAAGGAAAGGCTCTTTAAATCAGAGCTAGAACTGCTATTATAGTATGTTCATAAATCACCTCATTGTGCACACATGATCATGTATAGTATTAACTGATACTAAAAACTTGCAATCCTTCACGTACAATATTGTAAGTAAATGTAAAACTTTAACTGTGAAATGTCTTACTTTTCTCATTCTCAGTGAGAGGTGGGTCTCAAATCTCAAAATAGCTAGATAGAACTAGAAAACAATGGGTGAGATTCTCTGCATTGTTCTGGCCAATTTTCCATCTTCTTTTGTCCCACCAGTGATGCAAATTACTAGCTGGGAATTCCTCTTGTGCAGGGGAATCTATGTATGGTGTAACGTTGGCATGATTCGCCTTATCCTTCCAGATCCTGGTCATCCCAGCTTAGTACGAACAAGGGGCATTTTGCTGATGCTGTGACCTTGGTATGGTCCCTAGGGGCTGTTACCAAGCAGTGTAAATTGGAGGAGTTCAGGGCTGCTGTAAATTGTGCTGCGGGCTGAACTGCCCCCGAAGTTGTCCCTAGGATCAAGGAAGAAGAGAGATGGCATAAAACCACCTCTGTGTCTACCCCCAAACCATGCTCCTGCACTGAACATAGCTGGGCCTGATCTCAGGATCAGGCCCAGGATCGCAATACCTCTTAAATTTTAGAGCACAGGCCTTTCAGAATCTGGACCCATGTATGAAAATGAATTTTGTGGTTGACTATATCTGAATCCTTTGGATAAGGATTTTCAACTTAACTCCAACTCTACTTCCAATTTTGCTTTTAATGTTATTTTTTAATAATTTTCTTTTATAGCATTTGAATGGAAATAAGACTAAATGAAAGTTTACCAAACTTACCCTCTGTTTCAAAGGTGAAAATCAGGAGTAATATTGCTGAAGTCAAAAGAGTTACAGGGATGTAAGTTAGGGACTGAGCCTGACCTACCTTGTTTGAATTTTTTCACATTCCCTTTTGTATCTGTTGTTCTGGCAGGGTCTATCAGAAGCAAGCTCCCTACAGATGAGGGCACATCAACTCAAAGTGGCACCAGACCTTGCCAGGACAACAGATGTAAAACCTGCAGCCACATCTCCACTGCTACAAGGATCAGTACCACCCATAGCACACCTTTCAAGACCCATGGGTCCTAGATATCTCTACCACAACATGGCATACCTCATCCGGTGCACCAAATGCCCCAACAACAACTAGATGGGTGAAGCCAGACAAATCACTGTGCTCTCAAATAAACTCAACACAGAAAAACGATAAGAGGCAAAAACACTGTACCATCCATGGATGAAAACTTCAAAGTGATAACTCCATAGCAGACTTCTCAGTCCTCCTCCTCAAAGGAAACATGCACAATACCTTCAAAAGATGAGCCTGGGAACTTAAATTCATGATTCAGCTAGCCACTAAAAATCATGGTCTCAACAGACACTGGTTTTATAGCTCATTAGAATAATTTGTAGCCTACTAATTATCCACTGTCCCATGACTGCAGAGGTGGTAATTGCCCTCTTCATTTTAAGTGGTTTCTTGCAACATGTGTTAACCCCTTATGCTTAACAATCTGTCCCTCCTTGTAATGAGCTGTGACATTATTCTGGTTACCTTTCCCAGACCTGAAGGAGAGCTCTGAGAATCTCAGGAGCATGTCTCTTCTGCCACCAGAAGTTGGTTCAATAAAAGTTGCAAAGTCAAGCCCTCCCAAGTTCGGAAATGCCAGAATTAAGGCTGCCTCACGCAACTTTAATTCAGCCCTCTCGAGCATATAAATTATAATATAGACTTCAATTAATTACATGATAATCATACTTTTTTTCCTGTTGGGCCATTGCCTCATTTAATGCACATAATGGATGGTGCTCACTCAATGAGCAGCTGTTTAATATTTTGTTTTCTCAATGCGTGGTCCCATGCTTTTTTCACTGCACACTACTTGAACCTTGCTCTGAACACGCTATTCATTTCTTCGTGGGCTTTTCTATCGCACTCATCTCCATAATAGCTAAACATTTCACAAACATTAACTTATTTTCATAACATGAGTGTGAGAGGAGGGGATATTATTATCATCCCCATTTTATGGATGAGGAACTGAAGGGAACCCTTCCATTAGAAAACTTTCAGCTGGCTCAATCCCTGATGCAAAGACCACCCCTTTGCCAAATTTCAAGTCCCTGTTAGATGGGGTGTTGGTCCTAGATCTTTCAGAAGAAAAGGTCACTAACATTTTTAACATGGACAAAACAATGTATTTTCTTCCTATCCTCATTCTCAGAGTTGGCTGGGCTGTTTTGGCTGAAATGTTTTAGAAAAAAATATGGCCTGAGGTAGACACCTGATATGGAAAATTTCAGCCCAAACCATTAGTCTGGCAAAGTTATAAGCAACTGAAAAGACGGCCTTACAATGAGCGCTGTTGGGCAATCTCACTAGGCAGGTACTACCAGTCCTGCATATCACCAGCTAATTCTACATTTAGTATTCAACTTCTTGTCTGCTATTGAAAGTAACCCTGAAGTTCATCTGTTTACTGAAGGCTATGATGATGGCTCTGGAGTACTAAACAAATGCCAGATGATAAATCAAGTAGATTTTTCTTTCATAGAGCCTTACATTTCTTACAGATCTCATCAATCCTATGACCTAAAATAAATAGTGTAGTCCAAGAAGGGAACAGAGGAGATTAGGTGATAAGAAAAATGATCATAAAGATAAGAGAAAGTGACAAACAACATTCCTGGCCTTGGAGCAGTCCACACTGCAAGGCTCCCCAATAGCTCCCCAGGATAATTGGCAGGGAAACAGACAGGATTCCAACAGAACCCTCCCTGCCTGTAATTCAGCAGAAGTTCATTGAACTCAACTGTTTTTCGTGAGACATTTTGGATATGACCTAGTGGCATTTTCCAACAAAATTCTGTTTCACTGAAAAATTTCCAACTGTCTGTAGTCAATAAGAATAGGTTCCCCATTTGTGTAAAACTATGTGTTTAGTGCACGTGATGGGTTGGCTGTCCCTCACTGGCAGAAAAGGAGTTTTTTTTGAAGCAGCCCTAGGGAGGCTGTGCCAGAGGCAGCCAATTAGAAAGGGGCTGAGAGAAGTAGCCAATCATGGCCTGGCAGGCTCATACAAGAGAGGCTGCAGGGCAGAGCACAGTTCAGTAGCTGACTAGAGCTCTTAGGGAAAAGGTGAGGCTCCTAGCAGGAGGAAGGCACACCAGTATCTGAGCTAGAGCAGTGCTATAAGCAGCGACTAGGGGAGCTAGAGAGAGCTTCTGCCTGCTAGGGCCTGTAGGCTGAGGCCCTGAGGTTTGGGCAGAAGAGGGTGCTGGAGCCCCAAGGGAAGCAGTCCCGGGACAATGGACTGCAGTTGCCACTGAGGGAGTGGCTGGACGGAGATTGCAGGTCCGAAGTGGGGGAATAGAGTGTGGTGCAGCTGGAGGGCAGTGCCACTGAAGGGGATGCCACAGTCATGGGAGTGGTGCGGGTCCTGGAACAAAAGTGATGGCAGCGAGGCACCACCAAAGGAGGATGTCCTGGCAAGCAGGGCTAATTCCCATGAGATCTGCCAGGAGGTGCCTCAGTGGTGAGTGAACCCGGTTACATTCACATAGATTAAATTGCCAAACCGTTTCCCCTAAAGTTGTAGAAGTCCTGCAATTTATTTATATATATAATTATTCATGGAGCTCTATAAGGGTGGTGAGGGCTCTATCCTAAACAGACTGTTCAGCTCTTGTTAAACTTGATTCCATGAGGGCTAGATGATAGGACATATCCACACAATAGGTAAAGTATCACACATCCTACCTTGATATCTCCAACGTTCATCGTTCTCATGTAGGCTCTTGTGCTTTATGAGCACAGATAACTGGTGCATAAGGTGAAGCAGTTTATACTGAAGAATGTTCTGTTTGGTCTTTCTTGTATCATTATGAAGTATTTGTATACAGGGGTATCCTTATCCTATTGCCTAGTTAATACTAATGGTCAGATTTAATGCCTGACATCTGCTGGCACCTTATAGACAAACTCTTCTTAAGTTCAGCAATACCCCTTCCTGGGGTTGGATTTATTAATATAACAAAATATTCAAAATAAATGTTCTTAAGTCCCAATTGAGTCCTGCTGTGGGCCTGCCTTGACTGGAGCCTTCTCCCTGAAAACTGAGGGTTCCATGCTGGAGCCTAGTGATGCCCAGAAGCCTCCCCCTTTTCCTGCTGCTCTTTAATGGGGGAATCAGCTGATCTCTGCCCAGGTGTGCCTTCTTAGTAGCTAGGGTTGACTGGTCCCAGGCAACTAGCCATTAAGGAGTAAACCACCCTGTTACAGTCCCCGTGGTGGAATGCTAAAACTGTATTCAATGTTCATCCACTCAGTGGTGCCATGATGCAAAGGCCACCCCATGTGTAACATGACGTACCCGAACTGTTGACAACCACACCTGGCAGTGCATTAAAGTCTTTTAAAAAGAACACATCTCTTGTAGCTCCTGCCACAATGGAAGCTCTGTAGCCAGTCCATATCTGGTACAGAAGCCTGACCTGCTAGTAGCAGCCCTGCTGTGTAAAAGGAATACAGACAGTCCCAAACAGAAGAAGGTATGACTGGAGGAAAATAGTTACAGAGCAAGCCTCCTATGATCCCCTACTCTCTCATGGGGACTGGTGCTGAGATTAACCAGAGGAGAGGAGTGTGACCCCAGGTATACAGAAGATTGACTTTTTCAGACCAGCCAATGGAGGCTCAGAGGATATTAATGCTTCCAACTTCTGTCAAACTGCAGTGGTGCCTGTTCTCCTCCAGGAGGGAATCTCTCCCACCCCAACTGCACACGTACAGTTGTACAGATGGGGGGGTTGCAAATTGCCCCTTCTGTGCATGATGAGAGGCATCAAGCCTGTAGACGTTTCATTTTTCTCATGTTTTCCTGTTTTCAGAAGTGACTTAGGCATCTAGGAGCCTGAATCCTACTGACTTTCAATGAGACTTAGGCTCCTAAGTAACTAAATTACTTTTGAAACTGGGACTTGGGTTCCTAAGTTATTTGGTACTTTAGAAAATTTTAGCCTTTATTAAATGCAACAGAAGGCATGTCTGTTCTAAACTCCTACAGTTAGAGATGAGAGGTGTTTAAAAATGTGTGTGGCCTGAAAAGTAAAGGAACAGGGGAAATGGAAAGAGTGTCAGTTTTATAAAGAGGCTTTCAGCTTTACAGTTTTCTAAAAGGCAAAACGCTATTTTTATTTAAAAACAAAATTAGACCCAGATCACATATAAGACCAAGGAAATGGAACTAAACGCATTTTAGTGCTACTCCCAGAGTGCAATCTCTAACTTGGGTAATTAAGGAGAGTGATTTCTATTTCCAGAGCCTAAAGTAAAGTGAGATCACTGGAGAGATTTCAGACTCACTGGAGAAATGTGTACTTTTTGAAATATTCCTGGCATAACACTAGTTATAGCTTCTGTTAATGAGTTCCATGATCTAGCTCCACTTCTCTTCAATGTTCTGTCCCTTGAGCTCAGCAGTCTTTCCCCTATTTGTCAACTGTTTCATTTCTCCATGGAACACCGCTATCATGGGGTCAGGAAGGCGGGGTGTGTGGAAGGAGTTAGGGTACATCCTCAGTTCTGTTTCAGTAGGGAGCCAGTGCAGAGATCAGAGCCCTTTTAGGTTAACTTAAGAGCTTCAAGGCAAACCTTGATCTATGAAAAAATATGATCTACAATTTATTTATTATGTGAGATTTGGGAATTGAAGTTAGATTTTTCGTTTGCCTAGACAGTTTGTGTATGAACCAAATCAAAGCACAATTAGATTTTTGTTTTCCTTACTTAATATATCTGAACTTAATCTGAATATTACATCTTTAGACTTCCACAACTCAACAATAAAGCTGTAAACCAAGTTAATAGCCCACATCTATTTTAACCAGTGCCTCTCGTGCATTATACACTTGAATTAGCTCTTGTCAGAACCCATGAGAAAGCAAGCTGCCCATAACATTGATATTCATTCTAATAGATGGCAAATTGCCAGGTTTTGTCCAGTTTATGTGATGTATATAGTAAACACTTGCATTGCTACTGAAATTTACCCTCTAAACATTTTAAGTCAGTTGACATTGACGTGTGTATTAAAAAAAAAACTGATTCAAAATTCTTTTTGAAAAACAACAACCCCAAAACCTCAAATATTCATCTGCTAAATGAACTGAAATATACTGAGGGGAAATGAAGTGAACTCAGTGCTGTTTCTCTTTATCAGGGCACTGCTTTGATCATTCCAGCTGCAGAATAGATATCCCAGGCATGTCCTTGATGGCAGTGGTGAGGGATGAACTGCTCCCACACTGTGTTCCACCAAGTAGCCAGGATTAGCCCAGGCTGGGCTCCTGTGGCTGCTATTCAATCCCACTGCTTAGTTCCAGGTGGGGATGTGGTCTATGCATGCCCTGAGAGAGAGTGCTCCAGCCAGCCCAGTCTTTAATCTAACCACCTACCCTAACTTCATTCTTGGTGTAGTTTGTTCATGGCTGCTGGACGTGGGGAATCTATGGTGATTCACCTGGAGTGCTTTGGCTGGTTACCTTTAGGGTTAGGAAGAATATATAATGCATTTTGGCATGAGCAGTCAAGCAATTTTTTTCATCTTTCCTAGAGTGCTTGGAGGCTTGGGTTTGGGGTTCTTTAGTGTATTATGTTTGTCATACCTTTGAGGCAGGCACACAGATCAGAATTGTGGTTGTAGGAGGAACCTGCTTATGGTTACCAAATCTCATTAAAGGGCCGAGAAGCTTTTGGCCAGGACTTGCTGTGCTGTGTTGACTTCAGTCTTATACAGGTTGACACACTCTTCATTGGGACCCTCAACTCTCACATGAGGCAAGTGTGGGCTGGTGTCTGACAATTGACTAAGTCTCAGCGCTGGATCAGAAATGAGCCTCAGATAGCCTCCTCTTTGGCGATATAGGTCCCATTGTCTATGATACATGCCTCACTACACTACGCTATACTGCTGGGTATTTGGGTTATGAGCTAACCCTATATGGTTATTGATGCAGATAAAGACACTTGTAACTGTCATATAAACCATATCAAATGTGTGTTATTGGTGAATACTTACCCAGGTCATCCCATTTACCCTTCTTAGAACAACAGTTTTCTTCCAGTCCTCTGGAACTTTCCCAGTGTTTCAAGACTTAGTAAAAATTGATATTAACAGTCCAACGAGCTACTTATCCAGCTCTTTTAAAACTCTTGGATACAAGTTATCTGGACCTGCTTATTTAAAAATGTCTAACTTTAGTAGCAGCCTGGAGCACCTTTCTGTGGCAGATCATTACCCAGCAGGTGCATCTGCATCAGTTTACTCTCAGTCCAGCTATAAAAAGAACAGTCTCTACCAGTGTCCATTCATCATGCCATTTTGAGCATAATTTATTTAGGTACCATACAATAATACATAGAACCCTCCTAATAATTGTTCTCTTAATTCCTACAGTAAAACCTAGAAATGTACAGTGACTTTTTTAAAAAGCTCCTCACCCATGAGTCAACTAGCATTCAGTTCCCACAGTCCAATAACTCAGCCCTTTTCAGCCTCCTGACACTGGATCTCTTGCTCAGGAACATCTGCAGACTAGTTTCTCCATTGGCTCTTCTCTCCTAGCAGTTTTCAGCCACCTAACACTGGCCTTCTAGGTCCAGTCAGTCAGCAAACTAGCCCCTCTGCCAGCCTCCTAGCCAATTCCTCCCTATTCTCAAGGAAGGCCTGCAGAGCTTTCTGCTCTCAGCAGATTCGGTCTTTTCCAGGCAACTCTGACTCATTAGGGAGAATCTGAAGAGAGAGCCCCAGGTGGTCCTTTGTCCTCTCACTTGGCCAAATTGGGAACATCGGTTCTGGCACAGGGGAACTGGACCTACTTAATTTACAGGTGCCAGCCACTCTGTGACTCTGCTGTTTATCATCCTCCTTGCTATTGAAATAGGAAGTATTTCATCATCAAATGGTGGGAATAAACCAGATATAATCACAAATACAGAACAGAAATATGTATTGAATACTTCTGCCCCTTTTGCATTATTATTGACAATTCTATCATTTCATCTAGTAATGGGCAAATACCTTTGTTAGGGATCCTTTTGTTCCTGACATATTTTAAAAAAAAAACTCTTATAGACCTTAACTCTCATGGCCATGGATTTTTCCTGTTGTCTTTTTGCTTCCCTTATCCATTTGCTATAATTCCTAACTTCTAATTTATATACATTGGTATCAGCTTCCTTTTGTGTGTGTGCAAAATAAAAATTATTTTGCATTACTACTTTCATTTCCCCTCCAAATTAGGGTGTTTTTGTATTAAACCAGTGTAACCATTTTCTTTACTGTGGGATTGTGTTAAATATTCTTAAGCAGTTCAGTTATGATTCACATTTTTCTGTTTAAATTCTTTCTCCCACCTGACTTGGCTGATTGTTTTCAGTTTGTGCAACTGGTTCATTTAAAGCATTATATATAAAATATTACCGGTTGGGACTTGTGCTGTTTTCACACAAATTTAATTAGGTCTTGATTACTTGCACTTAAGCAACCACTGATTTTTAATTCTGTGATCAATTCCTCTTTATGTATCAAGGTGAAGTCTAATATAGTAGCCTCCAGTGTTGAATGCAACACTTTTTGAGCTAGGAAAGTGTCACCTATAATTTTCAGAAATTCCAAGGACGTGTTAATACTGGCAGTATGAGGCTTCTAGCACGTCATTCAGACTGAAGTCCACCATGACAACACAGCTTTTTCCCCCCTACACAATATAGAAGATAGGTGCTTAAGGAGGCAGTCATCCTGTTCTCTAGTGTGACTTTTTTTGGTGATCTGTCACAGACGCTAACTAATACCCCCCTCTTGTATTTTACCTGTTAAGGCAGTGGTTCTCGACCTATTTATCATTGTGGGCCAAAATGTTACCTGTGCTGCAGGTTGAGAACCACAGTGTGCCCCGCACAAACCTGCCCACACACCCTTATGCCCAGTGCCCCCTCCCAGAGACCCTGTCCACAGAATGGGGCCAGGAGCAGAATCTTGGGTGCAAGACAGGCGGCAGCACCGGACCTGGCCGCATGAGAATGGGCGGCAGCCTTTAGCACACCTATGCAGGCTGTGGGTTGAGAACCACTGTGTTAGGGCATTGATCCACAATGAGCATTCAAGATCATTTACTTCTGAGTTGCCAGTGACTTGGAAATGGGTAATGCTGTTTTTGACTGAGTGCCACTCCCTTTCTGCCTACCTAATCCTTCCTAAATAAGGTTATAAGTCGTGATTTTTACATTCCAATCATGTTTATCTTCCCACCAGATTTCAGTCCTACCAACTAGGTCAAATTTATGCTTATAAATGAGCAATCCTAAATCCAGGCTCCTAGCACAAGCAATTAAAGAGTTTGAAAGAACTAAGGGCTGGATTGTGGCTGGCCCTTGGACAAGCACAAAGGGTGCATGAGGGGAAAGAGTAAGAAACCTCCATTCTTTGTATGACCTTTGTAATGAATGGCCTGTTAGCCCCTGCACTAAAGAGAGTGCTTCCAAGATGCAAAAAAGCAGAGGGGGAAGTAAAGAACCCAGAAGCACTGCTACTCACTGTTTATATGTATTCTTATACCTTTCAAAGGGTTCAAAGTCCATTAGAAATTCTCCATCTGATTTTATACAATCCAGTCTCTGTATATATGCGCAACAGTATAGAATATTGTGCAGTGAAGGCATCATGTCAGCTATAAGGAACAATAACGTCTAACATGCCCATTTGTCCATAACTACTACAAATGGAAATCTAGTCAAATTATTATTTTTCTTGGAATAACAGCAGACTTCCATTTCTTGCAATTAAGTGGACAAACCTACATTTGTGTAAATAACACACTGAAGAACAATCTCATAAATCCAAGAATAAAGTCAATGGGCCAATTTCGTCCCTCAAATAACTTCTGGGATGAACTTGGCACAGTAGCTTATGTGCATTGATTTAGAATAGTTTATGTCCTGAAATGACTGAAGATCTGATAGTGCATTCAAGTGACTTTATATTTATTCTGTGCTTTGGAGTTTCACTTTAATGATTGAATTTGGGTGGTTTTTCTTTATCATTTTGCTTCACTCATTTTAATTAGTCATAAATTGGTAGCTTTTTAATAGTAATAAAAGTCTTGGTATATATTGACATTGCAGTATGTATAAGATAAATGTGGTGCTCCACAAAGTTCATGGGCTCTAATTAGAAGATTGAATTTAATACATTTTTTCCCTAAGTAATATTGGATTTTATACATGATTTATAAGACCTGAAAGGCCAAAATAATGTACAGTGTTTAATATTCAGACTGCAGACTGATGTTCACTGACTTTTGGGAAAGTGCAGCTGAATTTAACTTGACTGTGTATTAACTGTTCAGAAACATCCCTACTGTTTCTAGAAGTGTTTTGTATTTTCCTTTTTCTGAATAAGAATTTAAGATGACGCTGTCCTCTTTTAGCTAGCTAATTTCTAAGATATATCTATTACAGTTTCTTTAACCTGGAAGACTTTCTAGAATGAAGGGAGGATGTTAGAGACCCCATTTCAGCAATGCATTTAAGCAGGTGCCTACGGGGGCTACTTGTGTTCTTAAAGTTAGGCATGTAACTGGCCAGACTGGGACCACAAGGTATGCTGGAGGTCAGTCTTTTCCAGTTATGGAAATCAGAAGTTTCGTATGTACAGTTGTCAGAAGTTCCAAGGACACTTCTCATAGGGAGAAATAACACACAAAATGTTACATTAAATATCTTTCTGGGTAAGAGCTCTTAAACTTCATTAATACTAGTTTGTTTTGCATTTCAGTGCAATTTTGAGATGTGTTATGGGTTGGAAGTGACAGAGCTTTATTGTGGAGATGAGGAGCATGAGAGTCCATTTAGATATGTAGGACTGGAGGGGACCTTGAGGGGTCATCTAGGCCAGCCCTCCACACTGAAGCAGGACCTGTCTAACCTGTTCTTAAAACCTCCAGTGATGGGGATTCCACAACCTTCTTTGGAAGCCTATCCCAGTGCTCAACTATCCTTATTAGAAAGAGGTTTCTAATGATACCTAACATAAAATTCTCTTGCTAAAGATAAGTCCATTACTACTTTTCTACCTTTAGTGAACTGCAGAACAATTGATCACCATCCTCTTTATAACAGCCCTTAAGAGTTTTCAAAGAGTTATGTTATCTGGTCCTCCCTCAGTCTTTTCTCATGACTAACTAAGCAAAGTTTTTTTTAACCTTTCCTCATAGGAGTCACGTTTTTTAAAAATTTTTGACACACGATTCATAAGACACATCAACTGCAGTTGGGATGGATATTGGTGTTTGAACTGTTGATTTTCAGGGTTGATAGGAAAGCCATGTGAGTAATCGTAACTATAAGAAAGATGAAAGATACATGTACATGAAACAACATCTGTGAGGGTATTAGAAGCAAAGGACCCACAACTATATGAGACTAGTAGTACAGGGAATGATCTTACAATATGAAGGGAGACCCATCTTGGACCAGCTGGTGTAAATCAGCAGTTTCATTAAAGTCAACAGAACTACAGTCATTTGCAGCAGTTAAAGATGTGGACCCTTTTATGAAGCCTCTATGAAGATTTAGTTGCCTTTTTATTTTTTTTTTATTTTTAGTTGAAAAGATTTTATTTCCTTTTGCATATGTTACATCAGTCATATGATGTCAGATGCAGGAAGGTTTTTGTTGTTGTTTTTTTAGCTCTTCAACTTCTGCATTCAGAACAAAGCAACAACTCAGGATGCTTACAGAAAGGGAAAATTACAAATTAAGTGAATGCACTTTAAGATGCTTTATAGTTTATACATTTTTTCTGTATGTGGTGGTTTAAATTGATCATTATTTTCCACTTTTCAAATCCGAGTTCTCAGAAAGAAATATGGAGAAATGAAGGAAAAAGACAATTTTTTCATGAAATTATAGTATCTCTTAAGGACTTCAGTGACACATTTACTTCAAATTAAAATTGAACTGTATACCCAGTATCCTAAGTCGTCATGTATGTAATGTACTTCTTTAAACATGACTATGATAGAATGTCAGACACTCAAACATGGTTGGGATACAGGCCTCCTCTATTGATTCATTCTGATATCAAGTGCTTGAACTCTTCATAAAGAGGAAAGTAATGACTGCTACATCATAGTGACATATGCATCTTGTTAACTATAGCCAGAATATAAAATGGGTTTGTCAAGGTTCCTTCCCCACTCTGAACTCTAGGGTACAGATGTGGGGACCTGCATGAAAACCTCCTAAGCTTACTTTTACCAGCTTAGGTTAAAACTTCCCCAAGGTACAAACTATTTTATCCTTGGACTTCCATTGCCACCACCAAACTTTATCTGGGTTCCTGAAAAAACGTAGTTTGGACATGTCTTTCCCCCCAAAATCCTCCTAACCCTTGCACCCCACTTCCTGGGAAAGGTTTGGTAAAAATCCTCACCAATTTGCATAGGTGAACACAGACCCAAACCCTTGGATCTTAGAACAATGATAAAGCATTCAGTTTCCTTACAAGAAGACTTTTAATAGAAGTAAAAAAGAATCATCTCTGTAAAATTAGGATGGTAAATACCTTACAGGGTAATTAGATTCAAAACACAGAGAATCCCTCTAGGCAAAACCTTAAGTTACAAAAAAGACACACAGACAGGAATATTCATTCTATCCAGCACAGCTATTTTCTCAGCCATTTAAAGAAATCATAATCTAACACATACCTAGCTAGATTACTTACTAAATTCTAAGACTCCATTCCTGTTCTGTCCCCGGCAAAAGCATCATACAGACAGACACAGACCCTTTGTTTTTCTCCCTCCTCCCAGCTTTTGAAAGTATCTTGTCTCCTCATTGGTCATTTTGGTCAGGTGCCAGCGAGGTTACCTTTAGCTTCTTAACCCTTTACAGGCGAGAGGATTTTTCTGCTGGCCAGGAGGGATTTTAAAGGGGTTTACCCTTCCCTTTATATTTATGACAGGGTTGAAGTCTCTCTCACAGGCAGAGGTAATTAGGGGAGGGATGGAAGAGGTCATGCAGGGAAAACCCAAGCCAGGCCAAGTCTGGGGAGAGAACTTAACCATATATTATCTGATGGTGTGTCATCACTGCAGAGGGAACTTGAGTTATCTAAATTCAAGTTATTTCTCTCAAGTCAACCTAGCTCAAGTGAGAGCAGCTACACTATGAAATAACACTCCTGGTGCTGTATCAGCACTGGCACTGTGCACACTCGTGTGTGATACTAAGACTTCTGAAAGCATATTCCGTGGCTCTTTGTGCAGCAGTATCCTGAGCTGCCTTATTAATTCTTTGCCAGTGAATTGTGGGAGAACCTGTCCATGCTTTCTGGACACATGCGGGAATTGTGGGATGGCATTGGAGGACCAATGGCACTTGAGTGGAGCTAGCCTGCACCCATATTGCAGAGCAGTCATGTTAGCAGCAGACAGTCTGTGTTAACTCTTGCTTTAGCCTATGTCTCTTGACAGGCTAGCCACTGTACTCAAGGTAAGAGTTTTTGTGTGTGGATGGGACTCGAGTGGTAACTTAAGCTAACTTTGCAGTTAAGACATGCCTTGAGTTAGCAAAAAACCAAACTACTGGAAGAGGGTACATTTGGATTAGGCACGGTGGATTTATATTCTGTTCAGAGCAGAATGGGAAGTCCATTTGCTTACTATTACTCTATATTAACTATATTTAAATGGGGATTTTAAGGCTGCATTGTAGTTGAAATGTTGAAGTAGAGATAAGATATGTAAAGTAAGAATGAAATCACTTCTCCTCACAAAGAGCAGACAAAATTAGACTTTTGCTCATAATTTTCCAGAAAATAAGTTCTTTTCTAAAGAAACAATGAAACACATTTCTTGAACTGCTCTACTGATTCTCAGAGAAAGAGGAGTCTTTGAAGTGAACTCCGAAATATTCTAAAATACTCAGTGTTCAGGAAAGCAGAACAAAAGAACTGTTCACTCTAGATGGAGATTCAAAACCCATGGGACAGAATCTAAATATTCAGAAATTAAAAGTAAACAGGGAATTCTGGCAAAATTGTTCCACCCAGAAAATGGCAAACATACAAAATAACTTGAATTGCCAAATAAGACTATGATTGGTATTAGTGAGTCTGGGAACTGATGATAAAAGAGAATAGAATCTGGTTTTATATGGCAATTTTGATGTTCAATTACACTGCATTTCTTCATGCTGAATACTCATAATACATTGCTGTATAGACCACATGGCCACTATGTGTATATTTGGATTTATGTGTATGCTCAGTGCTCACTGTCTAACAGTCACTGTTAATAATTCCTCTAAATCTATGCAGATTACATGTGGTGCTGTCCGAGTGAAATGACCATTCATAAAAATGATAGTGCTACTGTTAGACAATTGCGACAAATCTTATACAAAGTATGTCATGTAAGGTGTCAATGAAAGAGTTATGACTTGCTAAATCAGAATTATCCTGTTTAAATCTTTGTATCATCACTATATCTGAAGTTATGAATATTGGCTATATAGCTATATCCCAAATGTATTTGTTCCTGGGGCAACACCCACCAGGTAAAATCTACATTGAAGCCAGACAGTTTTGCGTTGATGATCTATCAAAGACACTTAGCTCTAACAATGAGCCATAGAAGAAACTTTCTGCCCAGGTACTTCTTCCTGCAGATGCTCCAGGCTCCAACGGGCCAATGGCTACCTCCTGGGAGTCATCAAGCCATGTAAGGACATGTGATATACTCGTGTGACCCTGGATTCCATCTTGTGCCAGTAACTTTCCACAAGCTGGGCTATGAGCTTTGTTTGGGACAGTAAAATTCCAGGCACATGGCAAAGGGTATAAAAGACCCCTGAAACATCTCCATCTTGCTTCTTTCCTGCTCTTTCTCTGGACTGTGGATTTACAACTGGAAGGAGCATATTGATTAAGTACTGAGGACCTTCCAATCTTTTGGACATTAGCAGAGAGATTTTACAATCCAGCAATCTCTAACATCACTGCTACAAACCTGATATAAGAACATTGCCATTATTGTATGTATAGGATCGACTAACCATTTTAATTCTCTTCTTCTTTTCTTTGATAAACCTTTAGATTTCTAGTTACTAAAGGATTGGCACTAGCATGACTATTGACTAAGATCTGAGTTACATATTGAGCTGGTCGTGTGGCTGATCTCTTGAGATCAGAAGAACCTTTTGTTTGAAATTGGTTTTCAATAACCACTCAACATAAAGTCAAGTGTGTGGGTGGTGAGATAAGGGCTGGGATGCCTAAGGAGACTGCATTTCTAACTTCTTGTTAACCTGTGTCGTGAGATAGAAGTTTGTTACTAGCTTGGTATAGCTGCGCAGGTTCTCTGAGCACCTGCCCGGTGCTTAATAGGCTGCTGGGTGGCCACACAGCTTACAGGGAACTTAGCCCGTGACCCATCCGTGACTGCATAAAAATATGCATGACAAAATGGGGAGCTGCAGGGTCCCTCACAGCACCACCAGGAACTACCGGGTGCCCATGGCAGCTTCCAGGCACTGTGGGCTGAAATCACAGACATCTCTGGAAATCAGATTCTGTAATTTCCACGACCTCCATAACAAAATCACAGCCTTACCCATAGTTAAGCTTTATTTCCATATTTGTAAATGGAGGTCACTTAGTCCAGCACTCTCCTCTCTCTCTCACACACACTACATTCTTTTGGGAACATAAAAATATCTGAAGTGCCAGTGGCATCAGACCGGTGGTACTTCTAGTTAAGTGTCCTATATCTGACAGTGTCCTGTACCAGCTGCTTTAGAGGAAGGTGCAAGAACTCCTGTAGCATACAGTGATGGAATAACCTCCCTGTAGGGAAATGTTTTCCTAATCCCAGGCAATAAGTGGGTGGTTTATGCCCTGAAGCATGAGGGCTCATATCCCTTACAGGATTTTTTTACCTTAATGTAACTGTGAATGTTCTTATGATTCATATAACTCTCTAATCCTCTTAATCCTGTTGAGTTCCTGGCCTCACTGAAACCTGACAGGGAGCTCCACTGTGGCAGTAAGGCTAATTTTCCATTCTCTCTTTTATAAAATATATTTCTTCCTCTATCAACTTTAATATGTTCCCTTTTACTGCCACTGGTCTAGTGTTCTTAATATGGTAAAAAGGACATTGATTTACTTTATGGGCTAGATTGCCATTGAGCTCTAAGCAGATGCACAGAGGTCTAAGGGCACGAAGGATTTACCTAGATTTCCAGTCTTGGCACAGGGGACTGCTACTCTTCCCATAGAATCATAGAATCATAGAATATCAGGGTTGGAAGGGACCCCAGAAGGTCATCTAGTCCAACCCCCTGCTCAAAGCAGGACCAAGTCCCAGTTAAATCATCCCAGCCAGGGCTTTGTCAAGCCTGACCTTAAAAACCTGTAAGGAAGGAGATTCTACCACCTCCCTAGGTAACGCATTCCAGTGTTTCACCACCCTCTTAGTGAAAAAGTTTTTCCTAATATCCAATCTAAACCTCCCCCATTGCAACTTGAGACCATTACTCCTCGTTCTGTCATCTGCTACCATTGAGAACAGTCTAGAGCCATCCTCTTTGGAACCCCCTTTCAGGTAGTTGAAAGCAGCTATCAAATCTCCCCTCATTCTTCTCTTCTGCAGACTAAACAATCCCAGCTCCCTCAGCCTCTCCTCATAAGTCATGTGCTCTAGACCCCTAATCATTTTTGTTGCCCTTCACTGGACTCTTTCCAATTTATCCACATCCTTCTTGTAGTGTGGGGCCCAAAACTGGACACAGTACTCCAGATGAGGCCTCACCAGTGTCGAATAGAGGGGAACGATCACGTCCCTCGATCTGCTCGCTATGCCCCTACTTATACATCCCAAAATGCCATTGGCCTTCTTGGCAACAAGGGCACACTGCTGACTCATATCCAGCTTCTCGTCCACTGTCACCCCTAGGTCCTTTTCCGCAGAACTGCTGCCTAGCCATTCGGTCCCTAGTCTGTAGCGGTGCATTGGGTTCTTCCGTCCTAAGTGCAGGACCCTGCACTTATCCTTATTGAACCTCATCAGATTTCTTTTGGCCCAATCCTCCAATTTGTCTAGGTCCTTCTGTATCCTATCCCTCCCCTCCAGCGTATCTACCACTCCTCCCAGTTTAGTATCATCCGCAAATTTGCTGAGAGTGCAATCCACACCATCCTCCAGATCATTTATGAAGATATTGAACAAAACCGGCCCCAGGACCGACCCCTGGGGCACTCCACTTGACACCAGCTGCCAACTAGACATGGAGCCATTGATCACTACCCGTTGAGCCCGACAATCTAGCCAGCTTTCTACCCACCTTATAGTGCATTCATCCAGCCCATACTTCCTTAACTTGCTGACAAGAATGCTGTGGGAGACCGTGTCAAAAGCTTTGCTAAAGTCAAGAAACAATACATCCACTGCTTTCCCTTCATCCACAGAACCAGTAATCTCATCATAAAAGGCGATTAGATTAGTCAGGCATGACCTTCCCTTGGTGAATCCATGCTGACTGTTCCTGATCACTTTCCTCTCCTCTAAGTGCTTCAGGATTGATTCTTTGAGGACCTGCTCCATGATTTTTCCAGGGACTGAGGTGAGGCTGACTGGCCTGTAGTTCCCAGGATCCTCCTTCTTCCCTTTTTTAAAGATGGGCACTACATTAGCCTTTTTCCAGTCATCCGGGACTTCCCCCGTTCGCCACGAGTTTTCAAAGATAATGGCCAAGGGCTCTGCAATCACAGCCGCCAATTCCTTCAGCACTCTCGGATGCAATTCGTCCGGCCCCATGGACTTGTGCACGTCCAGCTTTTCTAAATAGTCCCTAACCACCTCTATCTCTACAGAGGGCTGGCCATCTCTTCCCCATTTTGTGATGCCCAGCGCAGCAGTCTGGGAGCTGACCTTGTTAGTGAAAACAGAGGCAAAAAAAGCATTGAGTACATTAGCTTTTTCCACATCCTCTGTCACTAGGTTGCCTCCCTCATTCAGTAAGGGGCCCACACTTTCCTTGGCTTTCTTCTTGTTGCCAACATACCTGAAGAAACCCTTCTTGTTACTCTTGACATCTCTTGCTAGCTGCAGCTCCAGGTGTGATTTGGCCCTCCTGATATCTTTCCTACATGCCCGAGCAATATTTTTATACTCTTCCCTGGTCATATGTCCAACCTTCCACTTCTTGTAAGCTTCTTTTTTATGTTTAAGATCCGCTAGGATTTCACCATTAAGCCAAGCTGGTCGCCTGCCATATTTACTATTCTTTCGACTCATCGGGATGGTTTGTCCCTGTAACCTCAACAGGGATTCCTTGAAATACAGCCAGCTCTCCTGGACTCCCTTCCCCTTCATGTTAGTCCCCCAGGGGATCCTGGCCACCTGTTCCCTGAGGGAGTCGAAGTCTGCTTTCCTGAAGTCCAGGGTCCGTATCCTGCTGCTTACCTTTCTTCCCTGCGTCAGGATCCTGAACTCAACCAACTCATGGTCACTGCCTCCCAGATTCCCATCCACTTTTGCTTCCCCCACTAATTCTACCTGGTTTGTGAGCAGCAGGTCAAGAAAAGCGCCCCCCCTAGTTGGCTCCCCTAGCACTTGCACCAGGAAATTGTCCCCTACGCTTTCCAAAAACTTCCTGGATTGTCTATGCACCGCTGTATTGCTCTCCCAGCAGATATCAGGAAAATTAAAGTCACCCATGAGAATCAGGGCATGCGATCTAGTAGCTTCCGTGAGTTGCCGGAAGAAAGCCTCATCCACCTCATCCCCCTGGTCCGGTGGTCTATAGCAGACTCCCACCACTACATCACTCTTGTTGCACACACTTCTAAACTTAATCCAGAGACACTCAGGTTTTTCCACAGTTTCGTACCGGAGCTCTGAGCAGTCATACCATATATGTCGTGGAGTGGGGAAGAACAAGGACAGAGCCGTGGCTCCACTCTTTCTCCATATCCTGCCTAGAAAGGTGTGTGTGCATGTGCGTGCGTGGAAGTAAACTGCACCACGTAAATGGCTGCAATAAGTTTTCTCCTTCCACCCCTCACCTTACTCTCCCAGAGCAAGACAAGAACATGGTGATCGTCAGTTTCATCCCAGGGCTCCTCCTGGGGTGGCTCAGCTCTGCACCAACCCATGGCTCAGGGGAAACTCTCTCAAGCTCAAATGGCCCTCTTTATTTTAGAAAAGATGGGTGAGGTAATGTTTTTTTTTAACTGGATCAACTTATGTTGGTGGGAGAGAGTTTTTGAGCCACACAGGGCTGTTTCTCTTTCTCTCACCAACAAAAGTTGTTTCCAATAAAAGACATTACCTCACACACTGTCAGGGTTCCCTCCCCACTCTGAACTCTGGGGTACAGATGTGGGGACCCGCATGAAAGACCCCCTAAGCTTAATTCTACCAGCTTAGGTTAAAAACTTCCCTAAGGCATAAATTCTTCCTTGTCTTTGGACGGTATCGCTGCCACCACCAAGTGAATTAGACAAAGATTCAGGAAAAGGACCACTTGGAGTTCGTGTTTCCCCAATATACCCCCCCCCAAGCCCCTTCACCCCCTTTCCTGGGGAGGCTTGAGAATAATATACCAACCAAATAGGTAACCAAGGTGAGCACAGACCAGACCCTTGGGTTTTTGGACACTAAAAACCAATCCGATTCTTAAAATCAGAACTTTATTATAAAGAAAAAAGTAAAAGAAACACCTCTGTAAAATCAGGATGGGAGGTAATTTTACATGGTAATAAGATTTAAAACACAGAGGATTCCCCTCTAGGCAAAACTTTAAATTTACAAAAAACAGGAATAAACCTCCCTCTTAGATCATCTTTTGTTTTAGCTTGTGAATTTTCCATATGCTAACGCCTTTCCTTGTTATTACTTACAATTTGTAATCTTAGATGCTTATTTCAGGTAGGGTTTTAGGAGATATGTTTTTCCTGCCCTGGTCTCTTTGTTCTGGAGAGAACAACAAAAGACGCCACAAACAAAACCTCCCCCCACAGATTTGAAAGGAGCTTCTTCCCTTATGGGTCCTTTTGGTCAGGTGCCAACCGGGTCACTTGAGCTTCTTAACCCCTTACAGGTAAAGGAGGGATTTTATGCTACCCTTAGCAGTTTGTTTATGACACCCACCTTGTCTAATATCCTGGCATCGACATGGCTACAACAACACTGCAAACAGTACTTTATCTACTTCTGTGTTATCTCTAACTTGTTTGCCTTTAAATGATAGTCATCTGCTACAAAACACATTTCCAGCCCCTAATAACTTCTGTTGCTCTTCTGTGGCTCCTTTTGGCTATAATCTTTTTGAGATGGGCTGAGCAGGGTTCACCATCAATTGGTATATAGAATCATAGGGTTAAAATGGACTGCAAGGGTCATTTAGTCTAACCCCCACACTCATATATAACACTCAAAAGACAAAAAGAAAAGGAGTACTTGTGGCACCTTAGACACTAACAAATTTCCTGTCAAAAGACAGGAAATGCTATACTAAATGTTAGTACATATTGCTGAGAAATATGGAAATACCATACTAATGTCCAGTACTATTCTCTGCCTCATTCTTATTACAACCTAACAATATTTCCTCCTTTTTTTTCTGTTTGCTTTGTAGAGTCTCATGTCTCAATATTGAGATCAAATTTATAGCAGATCAGTGGAGGGGAAGGTGCAAAAGTGGCTTAAATCTCATCTTTGCTCTGCCTGATCCTGGTGCAGCTGTATGAAGGGCTGCTACCCTGTTATGAAGTACTGCTGCCTGAGAGGTCCTGAAACTCATGGCAGCTGCAAACTGCCACAAGGGGCCAAAAATACACCTGAAGGATGGCATGATGCAGAGTCATCTCAGAACGATGACCTCTGTCTTCCAGCTAACCTGTGCCAGCAACAGGGATGGGGAATGCCGTAAGAGCTCTTCATCACTGGAAAATCACCCTTACATGGGGGTCATTCTCTTTGGAGGAGTTGCATCAGCTTTAGGGGTCCTTGTGAAGTGCACTGTGGCTGTTTTGCACTTGAGACTGAGGCCCTAGATATTTAAAATCTTGAGGTATTCTCTTTCAGATTGTGTTTATAATAAGGTGGGTCAGAACTCATGCCTATTCTGCCGCACTTGATGCTTTGACTGCCTTATGAATTCTGAATCGCTGACTGTCCAGGTGTCTAGTAGGCCTTGCGTATCTGTCTGCATATTTGTGATGCAGGAACTACAGTTCAGAAGTAGAACCAACAGAGAAATCTTACTGGAGAGAAACTAAATAGGCTACAGTCAGAAATGTATACAAGATCAAAAGAACCTGCAACAGATTCTTAAGCCCCATCAGTATCAGCTGAAAGCACTAAAATTTCAGTTAGAAATGTACTTTAACAGACTACAATAATAACTGAAAGTGTAAAAACTGCGAAACATGCCAGAGTCAGCCTTCTGCTATAGTTGACAAGCTTATTTGAAACATTTCACTTCAACATTTTTGGCACAGCAGTAAGGTGTTAAAATGCAAATTACATTTTGCAGAGAACAGGGGAGAAACTCAATCTTTAATTGACTTTTCCTTGATTCAGAAGGTTAGAGTCTCTGCTGGAGAGGAAGTTACATTGTTTCAAATCTGAATCTCCAATCAGACAAGTTTTTTGTGGCAGCATTCCTCTCTCTTCCTTCATTGTGTGCGACAATTTACCTTAAGAACCCTTCCTGCTGCCTGAGGAAGTCGGTACAAAGATTCACGCAGACACTGGTTATTTTTATATATATTTTGTAATATGAACATGTTGGCTAACAGAAGAAAATAAGCACTTTTTACAGCATAAAGTGCTACTCTACTTTATTTTTGTATTTATCTATAGCTCCATATTCATTTTTTAAAAAATGATAAATATTTTCTTCCTCTTATGGATCAATGATAGTCCTCCTTATGCAGGAGTTTAGCATACTGTAGTAAACTTACTAGCATGTGTATGTATCACCATCACCTTCTGGATGGAATCAAAACTAAAGAAATTATGCCAAAGGCATGCTTACTGCTTAACAGCAAAAAGTGTTGGCTGAAGTGGCAGTAAACTGTACTTTTTAGAGCACCAGGATCTGAGTTCTAGCCCCATTATTGCCAAAAAGTTCCAAGAGGCCATGATTTGGAACATAATGACAGCTGTAAAGTCTCTGAGTGCTCATGGTTTTTACAGAAGACTGTGCAAGTCTCACTGGTATAACTATCAAATCAGGATTTGCATAATCTTTGGAGATGCATTTGAGCTGTTCTTGAAATTTCTACAAGACATTTTCATATCAACATAAGCATACTTTCTAAACATTAATCAAACCTCTTAACTTCTAGGAAGCTTCTGCACTTGTCCTCCCTTTGATCCTTCTCCGCTTCACTTCTTTACTTATTTTCAAGACTTGCCGAACATTTGGATAAGGTTTCTCCTTTTAATGCATAGCCCCAAATGTCGCTAGAATGTTGCCGCTTTGCTGTTTAATTTCTTTTCGCTTACTGCATATCTTCACATCCTGCTTCCGTGTTTCACTTCTTATTCCTAGTGCAAAGTAATGTTGACTGGTTTTAATATTCGTTCTTTCACAGCCAGCACTCCTCTCAGTGCTTTGTTCTCTCAGGCCTTCAAAACTGTTTTGAATTTTGTTGAAGGCTAAATTCAGTCATGAATAGTACCTGAGACTGGTGGTCTGTCATAACAATATGGCATTTCATTTGTTTGTTTAAATCTCAGCGATTGTGTACTGGTATATTCAACTCTTGAAAAATAGCTGAGGTGTGTGTCGTGTATCCTCTCCCCCCCCCACCCCCCCCCCCCAGTACGTCAATCAAAAGCAACCCTGACAGGAGCAGATTCTCTGGCTGGTTAAGTCTGCTTTGTGCTGCTCTGCAGGCTCAAAGCAAACGTTAACCTTAGCTGGTAACCTCTTAAACAATTGTAGTGGCATGGAGCCTGTGCAGCAGTTCTTTTGCTACTTATCTGCCTTGGCCATGCCAGGAGCCAGAAAAAGGGAGCATGGTGGAGTAGTCCTGAACCCAGATGAAGTCTGAAATGGCCCAAGTGGGCAGTTGCTAATCTTCAGGCTGTGTGCTCCGTTTTCTGCTAGGGGTCAGACTGGTGTTACCAGCCATAGGGCCAGGAAGTCACAATGGTCATTTAGTACTACTTTTGCCACTCCATCACCCTGCTGCATTTCTGACTAGTGTAACTCATCAATCTGGAGGAACTGGAGAAATGTGTCTTTGGGTCTAAGATCTTCTTGCAAGTTTTTTTTTTTTTTTTTTTTTGTATTTTATTTAATGAGGTGGCCTTCTTTCTATTCATCTCAGGAGCCAATTCAAAATTCTATATGTTCTTAAAATTCCCAATACCTTTAGTGGGAATGAAGTCGGGCACCTTTTCTGTCTCCAATCTTTTATCCATTCATTCCACTTTTCTAGCACTGGCATCCTAATGCTCTCCTTTCCATTTCCCACAGTTGCAGCATTGTTGGCATAAGAGCCATCAGCAGTTCCTGCAATTTGGAACTTACTGTAAAATCATACCAGTAGAGCTAGATAAATAATTCATAATGAATTTAACAAATTTCTTTGTTTTCTCCTGTTTACAAATTGCTCATGCAAATCTCAGTTTATTGTGTTTGAAATTTTCATGAACCTCTTCAGGGAATAATTACTTGTCTATAGATTGTTTGCCAGTAGCTTGTGTGAATAGTCAGTTTGTGCTGTCTATTGGTATTGTTTCAATTCTGTCAGGAAGATTTATGTAGCTGTCCAACACTACAATTTGAAATCCACTCTCTATTGGATAGCTATATAAATCTTCCAATGAGGGAATGGAACCAATAGCATGTGCGTCAATAACTGACCAACACGGTCAGAACTGCAATTCTCACAACTGAATATACATTTTAAGATTTTACTTTTGGTGAATATTTCAGCTAAAACTCACTTTTGGTTAAGTAATACTTGAGTACACAAATGTTCATGGAAAACAAACATGAAAGGGTCATGAATATGGATAAATTTTAATAAGTTGCTTTCAGATTCAAACGAACATTAATTGAAAATTATTTTCATTGTTCACAAAAGTCATCTTACTACTTTCACCATAAAAGTACTTTGCAAAATTAACTAATCTTTGGTATCTTATTACCATTTAACACTAAGCCTCCATCTCTATTACAGATCTATATATTCTCTCCTCCTTAAGCTTCTTAATTTTTCTCCACTGTAGTTATTGGTGTTCTAAAGGGATGTTTTAATTTATCAGGCAGTGTCTTTACACAGTAATTTTCTGTAACATCCTGTAGTGACCATATCCTGCCTGCTATCTGGCTGATGGAGTCTCCTGTGACTGTGGGGCCTATTTCCGATCCTCGGTCCGTTCACGTATCCGGGCAGAGTTCCTCTGGGCGGCGTCCACTGACTCCCTTGACGCCTTTGAGGAGCAGTGGGCGCTGTCTGGGGTTCTCTGCTCGGTGTCCCCATCCGGCTCCCTTCGTTTGACCCTTTGACCGCACTCCTGTCCCTGTTATTTCATTAGTTGTCCCCTGGATTTATTTGGTGTCCAGGTCCTGTGGATCCCCCTCTTAGGCTGGGGGGGGATCCTTTAGCAGTGGGCGGGCTTTGCCCGCCCTCTTCCCGGATCCCAATAGGATCTGTAATCCTATACATTCCAAAGGCAGATAGGTATTGTTCCTACAAACTATCTATATAAAATATGGACCCAGTTCTGTACCTACTTTATGTAGACACTCCCACTGAATCCAATGCAAATTCAGTATGCAGACCAGCTGCAGGTTTAAGCCCCACAGCTTGAAGTTTAAGAAACATTGGATGAAATTCTGACCTCATTAAAGCCAATGGCAAAATTCCCATTGTTTTCAATGGAGCCAGGATTTCACTGAATATTTTGGTTTACTTGTCTGTGGGTAGGATAACTAACTTTCATAGCTGGCTAGGCAGCAGGTGAGCTGAGACTACTGGTTATCATACTAGACTTTGCTCACCATTGTGCTACCTTGGCCTTTCCCTCTTTACTTCCTATTTCACTCATCCATCTCCTGCATTGTGTCATAAACTAGCTGGTGAGCAAACTGGGGAAGTGTCAGTTTCCTTCCATGCCTCTAGGGCTGACTTACTTCCTGTCACTCTAGGACCCTGCTCCTTCACTGATACCCCTAGGCTCTACTTCAGTTTAAAAAATAGTAATGAGAGGAATGTTTTGTGTGATACAGCAATATCTGCTTAATGTATCTGTGACTTGGCTTCAGAAATCCTGGTATAAACTGGAAAATATTACTAAAATCCAAAATTACAGCTTGTATCTTTTCCTAAGAGTAGTGTGGAGCTTTTAAGGATTTTTTTCTAAATAAAGCATAATTTTAAAAAACTTTTATTTTTAAAAATTATGCTTTATTTAGAAAAAAAAATCCTTAAAAGCTCCACACTACTCTTAGGAAAAGACACAAGCTGTAATTTTGGATTTTAGTAATATTTGCAGCTTTATAAATAGCCTTATTTAGAAACTGCGTTTAGAAACCCAATAATATTTATTTCAAAACCTCTTAGGCCTAGATCTTTGGGACCAACTGTGCTGTGCTTGATACAGCACTCAAGGTGTGGGGACGCGCAAATTTGACTTTGACATTTATTCCCATTATTCTTAGGTCAGCCAGAAACCAGTTTTGCCCCAGTACATCTTAAACAACCTCAAGACTTCTACAATACCTTCAATGGCCGCAAAAGGGTCATTATAGTAACCAGGGATTTTTGGAGCACAGCAGTACTTTGTCACACTCCCTACATCAGAGGTTGTGAGGGTGAGTGGTGTAAAGCCTGGAAATCTACCTGGGAATTCCCCTATGCTGCGGGGATACTCCCCTGTTGTCTTAAAGCAGTTTGACCCCTTTGGACTAATGAAGTGTCTCGAAGGAGCCACATCACGCTGAAGGATCTGATCCATTTTTCTCTTGATATTTGAAAATGTATCAAAACTACATTAAAGCCAAAGCAGCCAATATGAGTTTCATAACACCTGTTTTCCATGCTAATTATTTTAATAACTTCTTGGATTCCTGAAAGTAACTGTTCCTTACTAATTTTGTCCTTGAAAAAAATTGGCAAGGCAATTGCCCGTGTGTTTACTTTTGAATGGAGTTGCAATTCCTGGGTCTGTTTAAGCAACAAAACTTAGCTTGTTTAGTGGCTCATTATGCCCCTAGATACTCTTTGTCCACCATCAGCATGGATTAATGTTGTCATACCTATGTGAACTGTCTAGGCTGTTTCACAGCCAGTAGTAGGAGCACAACTGGAAATTACAGACACACCCAAACATACAAATAAGTTTTCTGAGGCTCAAAAAATGCCGATGAGTTGACTGGTGTGAGCTGGCTGTCTTGTTACAGAACTGACTCACCCAATCCTAACTATAGTTATTTAATTCATGACTCAGAGGGGGGGAAACAAGGCCAATATTCCCGCCTCATTCCCTTTTAGGACACGAGCACTTTCCTTTTTGGTTTCTGCTACTTACATACCGGCACAAGACCAGCACAACTTGGCCCGAAACAAAGAAAGCCCATCTGGGCTCTGACCCAAGTCAATGAGAACTTTGTTATTGATTTCAATGAGTGTACTTACAAGCCTTACCTTACCTTAAACTTTACCTAATATATATACAGTTACCATCTGGAGAAGTTGAGTGATGCTGAAAATTCAGTCCTTTCTTTTCTTGTTATCTATAGGTCATGGCTTCTAGTAAGTCTCAGATTTGTAGTGATTTTAATATTGTTGCCAACTGCTGAGCACCCCACTCTCTGAAAATCAGGTCCCAGTAATTGTCTCAAAGTGGATATCCAAGAGTTAAAAATCCCAATATTTTTAGTAATTTAAGTGTTGGCAGCCCAAATGATGGGAGAAAAGAAATATAGATTAAGTGACTTGTCTAAGGTCATGCAGAAAGTCTGTGGCAGAGTTGAGAATTGAATCAGATCTCCTGTGTCCCAGTCCAGTGCCTTGAGCACAAGGCCATGATAATTTAGCCCCATCAAGTACCTACTGCTCATTTGGAAATATAATCATTTTGTTCTTCTACCTTCCTTGGATGCTTCAGAACCATTAAATGCCTAACTTACAATAAAGTGGTCAGGTCTATTTAGCTAGACCAAGGAAATAAAGACCTTGACAGCACCCCATCTTCCTGGAACAAAATCAGCGATAACTGAAGATTTACCCTTTTATCCTCAGTCTTCAATTTAAGACTTCTAAGAGAAAAAATATTTATTAAGATTAAGAAAAAATTGCAGAGAATTCCTGTCATGTTAGGGGTGTATTTGTGCATATTTGAATACTTGATTGTTTTAGAAATTCTTATTTTAGTAAATCTGTAATTTAAAAGAAAATGAAAAAAGTCATTTTGTATCCACCAAAAATTTAAATAAATTTAAAAAGTGTATGGGTGAAGGTATCACCACTAACAAATTCATTTTACATAAAATGTTTTGAATGACATTGGAAAGTTCATTAAAATTAGTATGCACTAGGGCTGTCAATTAATTGCAGTTAACTCACGTGATTGATCATGATTGATCAATTGCAATTGAGTTAATATTTAAAAGGATTAGTTTTAATCACACTGTTAAACAATAGAATACCAATTGAAATTAAATATTTTGGATGTTTTTCTACATTTTCAAATGTCTTGATTTAATTTACAACACAGAATACAGTGTACAGTGCTCACTTTATATTTTATTACAAATATTTGCACTGTAAAAATGATTTAAAACCCCCCAGTATTTTTCAATTCACCTCATACAAGTACTGTAGTGCAATCTCTATTGTGAAAGTGCAACTTACAAATGTAGATTTTTTTTATCACATAACTGCACTCAAAAACAAAACCATGTAAAACTTTAGAGCTTACAAGTCCACTCAGTCCTACTTCTTGTTCAGCCAATCACTAAGATAAATAAGTTTGTTTACATGTGCAGGAGATAATGCTGCCTGCTTCTTATTTACAATGTCACCTGAAAGTGAGAACAGGTGTTCACATGGCAATTTTGTAGCCAGCAGTGCAAGATATTTACATGCCAGATATGCTCAACATTCATATGCCCCTTCACTCTTTGGCTACCATTCCAGACGACATGCTTCCATGCTTATGATGTTTGTTTTAAAAAAAAAATGTTAATTAAATTTGTGACTGAACTCCTTGGGGGAGAATTGTATGTCTCCTGCTCTGTGTTTTACCTGCACTCTGCCATATTTCATGTTATAGCCGTCTTGGATGATGACCCAGCATATTGGTTGTTTTAAGAACACTTTCACTGCAGATTTGACAAAATGTAAAGAAGGTACCAATGAGAGATTTCTAAAGATAGCTACAGCATTCAACCCAAAACTTAAGAATCTGAAGTGCCTTCCAAAATCTGAGAGGGACAAGGTGTGGAGCATGCTTTCAGAAGTCTTAAAAGAGCAACATTCTGATGCAGAAACTGCAGAACCCGAACCACCAAAAAAGAAAATCAACCTTCTGTTGGTGGCATGTGACTCAGATGATGAAAATCAACATGTGTTGGTCTGCACTGCTTTGGATTGTTATCGAGCAGAACCCACTATTAGCATGAATGCATGTCCATTGGAATGGTGACTGAAGCATGAAGGGATATTTGAATCTTTAGCGCATCTGGCAGGAAAATATCTTGCGACACCAGCTACAACAGTGGTATGTGAACACCTTTTCTCACCTTCAGGTGACACTGTAAACAAGAAGCAGGCAGCATTATCTCCTGCACAAGTAAACAAACTTGTTTTGTCCGAGCAATTTGCTGAACAAGAAATAGGACTGGGTGGACTTGTAGGCTCTAGTCTGAAGTTCAACATTTTAATTTTTGAATGCAATTATTTTTTGTGCATAATTCTGCATTTGTAAGTTCAACTTTCATGATCAAGAGATTGCACTACTGTACTTAGGTGAATTGAAAAATATTTTTACAGTGCCAATATTTATAATATAAAGTGAGCACTGTACATTTTGTATTTTGTGTTGAAGATCTGAAAATGTAGAAATCATCCCAAACCATTTAAATAAATGGCATTCTATTGTTTAATAGTGCAATTAATCAAAAAAATTTTAATCGCTTGACAGTCTTAGTATGATATTAAATAAGATTTATTGTCAGACTATTCAGGTAAAGAAATTATGCCATTCAACCAAGCACTCATATTTTATAAAACTGCCAGAATGAACAGTAATTTCATAACTGTAACTAGTAGCTAATTTTCCATTTCACCTATGAATTACTACTTGTCTACCTTTTTGGGATTTCATCTTAAAATCAGTTACAGTAAACAGACATGTTATAGAATCATTGAACTTAAGTTAAAAATCAATTTATTGTATGGTGTAACTATGTTTACCAGTCATTGGAAGAAAACAAAGATCAAAAGACTTGACAGCATTTTTTCCTGAGCCTTTATTTTAGAAACCATAAATCAATTAATCCATTTATATTTAGGTGTGAATTGATGCCACCATTTGTTTGTCAGTTTTAGGATATTGTGCATGCGAAATTGACAAGGTGTAATGTGAAGTCAAGAGAGAAGTGCCCAGAGAGATGCAGAGCACAGTGATGTGGATTGACCAGTAAATAACATAATACATACCTACTTACAGATGTACTACTGAGCGCACTCCATTTCTTCTTTTTAGGGCTTAGCCCTATTCCCATTGACTTCTGTGTTGCAAGAACAGGCGCTTTAACTAAAAGCCACAAGCCCATAAGCTGTGTCTACACTAGAGAACTGAAGATCTCTCAGTTGAGAAAGTAGTTAAGCAATTGTGCTTCAATGTATTCCCTGTCGCCATGCTGTCTGATGTTCTCAGCCACAGCAGTTTTGCCCGACTTTGTTCTAAGCCATTTCTATTGCAACGCCCCCTTGGTATTTTTCTGTTATTTCATGACAGTTTACACAAGCAGTAGAGTCTTGGCGATTTCTAAATGTCACCAATGCACTTTAGGATAGCAGTGGGAGGACGAGTTGAACTGTCATCTTGTCCCCATCTACACTAGCACTAAACTGGTTCAATTAAAATGTGGTTTATATTTCCTCCTCTAATTTGTTATTGGTATGGTACCCATGTACACTGTATTAAGCACTTTTGTGTGTGAATGTGAGAGGTATTAGAAGACTAAACAAAATGGTTCTTGAAACAGTAAATTTCTCTCTACTTTAGACTGAATAATCGTTAATTGCCCACTCACCATTAGATCTAGAAACTAATCCAGCACTATTTACTCAGGCAAAACTCATTAAAGGTTATGTTGGATTAGGGCAAAAGCAGGAAAATTCAAAGGTAAAAGTTCTGTGTTGTATATCAGAATTACATGCCAAAAAAGTTTCAGAACCCTGTAATACATATAGCCTTTATACAGTAGAAATCTTAATCCAGAGTGTCTTTGGGTTTGTGCAATGAAGACCCTTTTCTGTCTAAATTTCATCACATTGTGGTCCAAATTATGCTGTGACGGAGTAAGGGAGTTTTACTGGTTGTATGGGAGTTTTACTAGTTTATTGTCTGCATTAATACTAGATGGTGGTGGGATGTAAGGGTGTGATTCACTGAGGGATGATGATACTTGACAGCCAGCAGCTAAAGGATGGCAGCTGCCCTTTGTAACGTGAGTGCAGGATGAGGTTGGAGCCAGGTGACACCTTTTGCCCAGGAAACTGGAAAAGGCTGGAGGAGGAGCCGGGGGGTGTGGCTGGGTGAGACTGCTGGAGGGAGATTCAGTTTGGAGCTGGCTGGGGAGACTGAGGCCCAGAACCTGGGTCTGAGCTCCCCACATCCCCAGATGGACCTGACTGAGGGGTTCTGTACCTACAAGCTCCGTTTTAGACTGTGTTCCCGGTCATCAAATAAACCTTCTCTTTTGCTGGCTGGCTGAGAGTCATGGTGAATTGCAGGAAGTGGAGGGGCAGGACCCTGACTCCCCCACACTCTACCATATGCACACAGAAGAGGAGGTAACCAGGACTACAAGTATTGGGGAAGGGAGTGAAGAATAGTGAGATGTGAGAGAGCTCTTCCTGAACTGCATTTGTTTTCTCCCCTTAAACAAAAAGAAACTGGCAAGACACTGGGCAAAGAGGGAGCAGTTGGAGAGGATTCGGAAAGGAAGTGAAAAGTAGAGCAAATGAGCCTGCAGTTGTAAGCAGCAGAGCGAGTCAGGGAAGATGAGACGTGAGACACAAAGAGAAAGGAGAGAATGAATTTGCAGAGGAGGAAGTTCGTGTTTTGTGTGCATTATTCACTCAGCTCTAATCTAAGGTATATTTATTTAGACACATGAAAGAAGAAGAATATTCAAGCACCTCTGGTATTGTAAGTGGACTCTGCAGTATTGAATTTCTAGTCAATTACAGATTCCATATAGTTCTGGAAATAACCAGCATACTTTTTTAATAAGATTGGTCCGGTATCTCTTTAATTCCTCTGACTCACTCTCTGTGCGCACACCACCAAAATGTCACTTTGTTTTAAAGTTAAAATGTAGAAAGGAATTTCTACGCTGAAAGCAAGAATTTCAGTTACTTAACTTGCTCAAAGAAATTACCTAATATCTAAATCTTCTGGTGCTTTACATTCTTCAATCTCCTATAGAGACCTCTGTTTGTACTAATAACTATTTCACCCCTTGGCTTCAGAATTGAAAATACAAGGAAGCAATATTTGTCCAGAAGCCCTTGTATGACATCTGCTGGTGTGATAGGGAGTAGGCATGTATATTTTAAAGCTGTTAGATGTGAATACATCCAATTGTGATCAGACGTCCCAATTTGGATAGAATTCTATCCAGTTTTCTTAGACTATTCCAGCTTTCTGATAGGTGGTTACAAACAGTCTTTTATTACTTCTTTTCAGCAAGAAGAGCTGTAATCTGACCATGAACCAAATTAAGGAGGATATTAATATTTTCATGTACCATGTTACTAGAAATACTCTCATATATTCTACTTATGCAAGTGCTATGACAGCACTTTCATATCTGTAGATCTCCAAGTGCCTTACAAAGATGGTAACTATTATCCCAGTTTTTCAGATGGGGAAATTAAAGCATAAGAAAGTAATGGGAAGACTTTTAAAGGCACAAAGGTGAGTTAGGTGGTCAACTTGCATTGAAAGTCAGCCTCCTAACAGACTGACTCTCATTTGGGCCTTCGAAAATCTCCCCCTTTCAGCTGCCCAAGGTCACAAAACTAGGAAGAAACCCAATTCTCCTGACTCTTAGCCCTATACTCATTTCAAGGCCCTTGAAGGGAGGTCAGAGAAAAATGGAGTTCCTCTGAGGACAGATTAAAAGAACAGTTGTAATAAACAGGATATAACTGACCCCTCACTGGGTCAACAGAAGCATTTGAACTTCTGTGCTATAAGCATGAGTTTCTTCTATTTGAGCTAAGAAATACTTTCTGCTTGGAAGCTTTCACAGATTTTTGTCTATTAGGTGGCCCAGCCACTAGATGTGTATGAAGACACACACTCTCCTAGTGTTGATTATAGGATCACTTTGTTATAGAATGCTATTCAAGGAGAGAAAGAGAGAAATGCCCTTACTTTTTCATTCCAGCCCCAAAAAATTAGTTGTGCTGGAATTACTGCCATACTGTATCACACTTCTAATTTGCAACAAGACTTCTGTTAAGCTCCAAAACTGAAGGGGAAAATGTTTTCCCACTGGTTAAAAAGAAAGGGATCCATTCAAATTTCTAGGAGATAAAATGGTTTTTGATATTAACGTGGTCTAAGAGGAGTACGAATATACTGCTTTTTCTGTTAATCAGAAACCTGTTTTGACAGCATTAAACAGGTTCCAGAAAGTGGGTTGGAAGTTTAGTTGCTCTGGTTGACAGGGTACATAGTGGTAATGCAAACTGGGAAATGACATGATGGAATATATAAAGTACGCTTTTTTTTTAAGCTGGGGAAACAGGTTTGTCAGAATAACCAAATGTAAGAAGACTCTACTTTTTTTATACAATTTTACCAAAATAATCTAAATGTCTTTGTTCCACATTCTGTCCTCAAATGTCTACAGGACTCCTATTAATGTTCCTGATGATCCTTGCACATTCTAGGTCAAAATGAAATTATTTGTAGGGAAATGTCAGAGGTGGGGCTGCTCCATAGCTTCCCTGTGGGGCTGTAGGCACTCCCTCCCTTAGTCCACAAGTTGTGGCAACCTGCTTAGACAAGGGTGTCCCATACCCTGAGACAGCATCAGTCTCTAAACCATTAACTAAAGCTCAAAAATTGGCATCTGCACCTTTAAAAAACAAAACGCAGCCATTACTTAGCTGCAATGCTTGAGCGCAAGGTCCTGACCTGGCCCTGTTGTTCTGGGCTAGCAATGAAGAGCATCTCCTCTTCCACTCTCCTGTCTGGCAGAGTCCTCGTTAACCCCAACAAGGCTGAGCCCAGGATTCCTGCGGGCTCCACCACCAACCCTGCTGTGGCAGGGAACATCACAAACAGTGTCTCTGAAATGTCAGGGCAGTTCACAATCTGTTCCTTGTAAGTCCCAGGCCTTCTTCTCAGGCCCTGGCTTTGCTGTAGGGATGCTGTGGGTTGGACACTTGCTCTGGTGGTGGCCACACGCTCTCAGGCTCTAAGTGGTAGGACCCTTCTTCCCAGTGTCGCCCCCGCCCTGTCGGGGTTACGATCCAAGCCTGGCCTGCAGAGCCCCTTGGCTGAGGTGTCTTCCTGTGCTGGGCCCTCTGCCCAGGGTCCCCCTCGCTCTCCCCAGCTGCTCACTGCACCCACCTCCGGACTGCTCCAGCCCCAGCTCCACCACTCTGTCTCTGCTGCTCTGCCTCCAGCTCCCTGGGCTGCTTCTCTGGCCCCTCTGCCTCTGGTTGCTGCAGCTCTGCTCCCAGGACAGGTCTGCTCTGCAGGCTGCTTCTGTGACTCTGCTCCCAGCAGTGACCTGCTTCCTGGGCTGCTTTTCTGGCCCCTCTGGCTCTGGTTGCCGCAGCTCTCCTCCCCAGGCAAGTCTGCTCTCTCTGGCCTGTGCCTCTGGCTTTGGGGCTGCAGCTCTGCTCCCAGGACAGGGTCTGCTCTCTCTGGATCTGGCACAGCTCTGCTCCCCAGCTCAGCTTGCTCCCCTGCTTTCTCCTTAGCTCGGCCCCACTCTGTCTGACCCAGGCAATTCCAGCTCACATGGAGGACGGGGCCTCCCTGGCCTCCTGACTCTTAGATTAGCCTGCCCGCCCTGTCATTCAGGCCGACCTGGAGCATTGGACTCTCCCCATTGTTCCTAGGGGCTGTCAGTCTCAGGGTCCTGATTCCCCATCGACCCTTCTCCCTTTTTAGTACTGGGAGCTAGCAACTAAAACACCCCCACTGAATGTTAGTTAGTAAGGGAGCAACAGTCCCCTTACAAATAGTGTGGTCCTGCTAAGTATATTTTGAAAATTGCATGTGGGGATTTAGCTATTTGGTTCTGATACATTAATAGGAATTGCATAGCAATTATATACTGCAGAGCAGTTAGACAATATATCCTATGATACCAAGTCCTCTTTACTGCACTCTTGACATCAGAACAGTGAAAAGGTGCCTTAGTGTAATGAGAATTCAGGCCTTGCATGCTCAAGCCCCTTTGTGCTGCTTTTAATCAGTTAATTGCAGACAGCTGCTGTTGTCTTGTTGACATGCCTGTCTGAGATGGGCATAGCTGCTACTAATAGATTGTGTTTTACTTGTTTACAATTCACCCCAAATAAGAGTAAAGATTATGTGGTAGAAGAGGGCTGATTTCATGGGGGCCTGCTATCAGTCATAACAGAAGTTGTTGCTAGTCTGACATCAAACATCTGTTTCTTGTCAAATTAGCAACAAGAGAAGATGCATCATTTGCTGAAAAGCTTAGCAAGAGGGAACTTTAGTTTTGGAAAGTAGAGATAGCTTTGATTATTTATTCATATTCCAAAAATGAGTAGAGACCCCAAATGAGATCATGGCTCCATTCTGCTAAGCACTGCACAAGTGTGTAGTAAGAGTCCCAGCCTTGAATAATTTACAATCTAGAATGACAAGACAAAGGAGGGGCAAAGGAAATATCATCATCCCCAATTTACAGATAAAAAACTAAGGCTCAGACTAAAGGTTTGATTTCCTCCCCAGTGGTGTTAAGCACTTGCAGTTCCCTTTGACCATTGGAAATGTGGGTGTTTTTAGCATCTCTGAATATCCAGGCTCAGACTGGCCCATGATCAAACAGGTAGTCTACTGCAGCCCCGGAATTGAATTTATATCTTCTGAGTACCAGTCCTCTGTCTTAACCTCCAGTTTGCCATTCTTCCATCATAGGTTACCTCTATGGAATAATAACTTTGGTGGGGGGGACTAATGGGGGGAAAGCTCTGATTAGGGTTCAGTGCCTTCTAGGTAAGCTTCCACAAAAACATCTACCTTAATGCAGTGTCTTTACCTCTGCACACTGTATTAGTGAATGTATATTGTGTTACTGAAATTTGGTGTCCACACTTTCAAAAAGGATGGTGACAAAGGTATAACAAAATCCAAAGATTGGAAACTGAAGCTAGACAAACTCAGGCTAGAAATTAGGTGGAACTTTTTAGCAGAAAGGATAATTAACCATTGGAACAACTTACCTAGGAATGTAGTAGATGTTCCATTACTTGCAGTCTTAGAAAAACATCCAGTCTTGATGTAAAAAGAGAGGATGTAGCTCGAACAAAAGTTATGGGCTGGATGCAGATATAATTTGGTGAGGTTCTTTGGCCTGCATTATGCTGAGGTTAGATAGAAGATCATGGTGGTCCCTTCTGGTCTTAAATCTATGAATCCAAAACTCTGTGTACAATGAGTTGTTTTGAATGCCTATCTAGTGATTATAATAGCATAGTACAGGTGTACTCATTTCATAATTGTTTGTCAATTAATAAAAATAAGGGAACTATCCTTATTGAAACACTTTTTTACCTGATTGTCCTTTAAAACTGTTTTCCTACTGAAACATCTGGACATGGCCTACGTCAGCTGAAGGTCAATGACTTGATATGTAAATTAGCAATGTTTAACTACCAGCCTTGCAAACACTACCTAGGATTTCTTATTTCTTATTCTTTATATAATAGCAGCACCCAACAGCCCTATTATATTAAAAACATAAGCAGACATGACCCCTACCCTGAAGAGCTTAAAAATCTAATGTCCTGATCCTTCAAATTGTTCAATAAGATCCCTAACTTCCATGGGGCTCTGCATGGGCACTGGAGTCTGCCCAAATGGGACAGATAGGTGGACACCCCACACCAGAAATAAACTGGGAGGAGAGGTAGATACGCTGGAGGGTAGGGATAGGATACAGAGGAACCTAGACAAATTGGAGGATTGGGCCAAAAGAAATCTGATGAGGTTCAACAAGGACAAGTGCAGAGTCCTGCACTTAGGACAGAAGAATCCAATGCACCGCTACAGACTAGGGACCGAATGGCTCGGCAGCAGTTCTGCAGAAAAGGATCTAGGGGTTACAGCGGATGAGAAGCTGGATATGAGTCAACAGTGTGCCCTTGTTGCCAAGAAGGCTAATGGCATTTTGGGATGTATAAGTAGGGGCATTGCCAACAGATCGAGGGACGTGATCGTTCCCCTCTATTCGACACTGGTGAGGCCTCATCTGGAGTACTGTGTCCAGTTTTGGGCCCCACACTACAAAAAGGATGTGGAAAAATTGGAAAGAGTCCAGCGGAGGGCAACAAAAATGATCAGGGGACTGGAACACATGATTTATGAGGAGAGGCTGAGGGAACTGGGAATGTTTAGTCTACGGAAGAGAAGAATGAGGGGGGATATGGTAGCTGCTTTCAACTACCTGAAAGGGGGTTCCAAAGAGGATGGCTCTAGACTGTTCTCAGTGGTAGCAGATGACAGAACAAGGAGTAATGGTCTCAAGTTGCAGTGGGGGAGATTTAGGTTGGATATTAGGAAAAACTTTTTCACTAGGAGGGTGGTGAAACACTGGAATGTGTTACCTAGGGAGGTGGTGGAATCTCCTTCCTTAGAAGTTTTTAAGGTCAGGCTTGACAAAGCCCTGGCTGGGATGATTTAATTGGGGATCGGTCCTGCTTTGAGCAGGGGGTTGGACTAGATGACCTCCTGAGGTCCCTTCCAACCCTGATATTCTGATTCTATGGAGAGGAAGGGGTTAATGGAGGCCTCATGGGCCTGCCACTCCATCACAGAAAGGAGCAGTGGAGGTGAGTCCTCCAAGCAGCCTAGGCTGTATAGGAAGCAGCCAGTTAGAGGGTGGCTACATGGAGCAGCCATTGAGGGCCTAGTGGGATCACATACAAGGGAGCTGCAGGGCAAAGAAGGTGCTGGGGCCTTGGGGAAGTGGCCCACGGAATTGAAGCAGCAGAGACAGAGGTTAAAGAGGCCTAGCAGGAGGCTTCTATCCACAGAGTCCCTGGGCTGGGACCCAGAATAGTGGGCAGGCTCAGGTCCCCCCACCCCCACTTACCACTGGGGAAGTAGCTTGACTCTTGATGGAGATACTCCCCTCCCCTTCCCAGCAGGGGGAAAACATGGATGGTGACATGGCTGGAGGGTCAAGTCATGAAGACGCTGCGGTACTTGGACTGAGGTGGGTCTGCAGACATTGATGATGGGGGAGAGACCACCAGGAGATGACACATCAGCTGCCAGAGCTAATCCTTATGACGGCTAACAGGTGCTGCTGTGGTGAATGGACCCAGTGAGAGGAACTCATTGCAGGATCAAAGCTTAATTAAAAATATGATGCAACAAGTGATTCTAGCAAACAGGAGGAGAAGAGATGGAGGGTAACAGTACTAGAGTCATGCTCATATAAGTGATCAGTGAGGGCAACTTGATGATGCTGAATCAGTCACATATTTTAAGGATATTTCAAAATGATTATTGTTAAGCCATAACCCCCTGGTCTCCTGGAACATTAGATGTGCTCATGTAAGCCGTTTTGTAAAATCTATTTTCTGGATTTTTTTTAAATCTGAAACTTGAATGTGAAAAATGCTAGGCTACCTGAGATCCATATTGTTAGTGGCAGCAGGATGTATTTTCAAGCTGCTCTCTAGACTGTCGTTTCTATTCAGCAGTTTGCCCTGCCTGCTGCCTCCTCTTATAGATCTGTCAGTGAGTCATTTTGATATTTCAGCTTCTTTTATAAAAATTATAGGGGGGAGGAATAATTGGGCTTTAGTATTATAGTTTGGCTAAAGATGTGGAAATACAGTTAGATTTGGTGACTAAAAGGATGGAACTTAATGAATAGGGCATTGTTCTGCTGTCTCTCAGGGCCAGATTTTCAAAGTAACTCCAGCACTCACAACCAGGTACAGACATTTCAAAAATGCTCAACTCCTGTGTAGGCACCTGTCAAGGTTCCTTCCCCACTCTGAACACTAGGGTACAGATGAGGGGACCTGCACGAAAAACCCCTTAAGCTTATTTTTACCAGCTTAGGTTAAAACTTCCCCAAGGTACAAACTATTTTACCTTTTGTCCCTGGACTTTATTGCTGCCACCACCAAGCGTCTAACAAAATATAACTGGGCAAGAGCCCACTTGGAAATGTCTTTCCCCCCCAAAATCCCCCCAAGCCCTACACCCCCTTTCCTGGGGAAGGCTTGATTAAATCCTCACCAATTTGCATAGGTGAACACAGACCCAAACCCTTGGATCTTAAGAACAAGGAAAAAGCAATCAGGTTCTTAAAAGAAGAATTTTAATTGAAGTAAAAGAATCACCTCTGTAAAATCAGGATGGTAAATACCTTACAGGATAATCAGATTCAAAACATAGAGAATCCCTCTAGGCAAAACCTTAAGTTACAAAAAGACACAAAAACTGGAATATACATTCCATTCAGCACAGTTTATTTTCTCAGCCATTTAAACAAAACAGAATCTAATGCATATCTGACAAGATTGCTTATTAACCCTTTACAGGAGGTATGACCTGCATTTCTGCTCTGGTCCCGGCAAAAGAAAAAACAGACAGACAGAGAGAACTCTTTGTTTCCCCCCTCCTCCCAGCTTTGAAAGTATCTTGTCTCCTCATTGGTCATTTTGGTCAGGTGCCAGCGAGGTTATCTTTAGCTTCTTAACCCTTTACAGGTGAAAGGGTTTTTTCTTCTGGCCAGGAGGGATTTAAAGGTGGTTAGCTTTCCCTTTATATTTATGACAGCACCTGAAGTAAGGACCAGATTTTCAGTAGTGTTCAGCGCCCAGTAGCTCCCATTGTGACACTTTCTGTTAGATTTGTCAAGAGAGCTCAGCACCCAGTGTGCACACAATATGCTGAGTTTTCTTGAAAATCTGACTGCAATTATAGGAGCTGAGAACATGTGCCTTAATGTTCCTATGTTCATGACACAGGATGCAGATTTCAAGGAGAAAATGTTAGATATCCATAGGGTTGTCAGTTACATTGACTTCGGAATGGTTAAATTTGAAGCCTTCCATCCAGTGTCCTGCAAATTTAGGCACTTTACATAAGGCATTGACAGGTTTTGCCACTGACACTTCTATGTTTAGTTATTGTCCATGTTTATTTTCAATTTCACAATTGACCTTCTGTCACTGTGCCTCAGTGGCTCACAGCTGAAAATACCTGAATCAGGACAAATTGCTGAGAAATGGCTCAGAACTGAGAGTACCAATCTCAGGACACACTGTCAGAAAACAGGGCAGACGCCCCAAACTGGTGGCATATTCCAGAATTAGATTTCACCAAGCCAGTAACAACTATACACTCCTGAATCACTATGCCAGTATTACCATAATGTCACACCAGTCCCCTGTATGTTCTCCAGCACATCTTGCCTCCCAGACAAACTGGACTTCGGGGTCAGGAGTGATTGTTGGTTGTAATAACCTTTTATCACAAAGGCCCAGTCATTTACCCCAGGTCAATGGATACTCAGGATCTCACACCGAAGACAACACTATAGCCAATTTCTCTAGTAAACTAAATATTTATTAGCTAAGAAAAAGAAATGAGTTATTGAGAGGTTAAAGCAAGTAAGATACATTACAGGTGAGTCTAAGTTTGTAGTCCAAATGATAGCAGAGATGTGGTTTCCATACTTGCTAGATCTACATAAGTCTCTCAGGGTTATCCAAAATAGTGTTGGGCACCTCTGTCCAATCGCTCAGAATTTCCTTGTCAGAATCCATCAGTCCAGATATATAGGATCATTCCTTTAAGTCAGTGTGTATATATAGGTCCTGCTCACAGAAAACAAGTGGACAGGTGTCTTAAGCCATGTGGGTCCTTTCTTTGATGAAGAATCAGCAATGCAGACAGTCTGGGAATTCCTTTTGTTGAATTCAACAGCCCATGCTTTGAAGTTTAGCATGCTTCTCATTTAGAGTTCTAAGGCTTCAATCCCAGTTAATGGACAATCCAATTACAGAGACATACATAAGAGTATTTAGTTATAGCCATCCAGACCATCTTTCATTAGTTTTTATGAATAAGGCTGTGAGTATTTCACACAGGTCACTGATTCTGTGACTTCTGCAGCTGGGGCGGCCCCAGGGACCAGCTGAATTGGCTGCTGCTCAGGTGGCCCGAGGCATCTGGTCCTGGGCGCTGCCCTGGAGCAGTGGTCCAGTAGTACCAGCAGTGCCCTGGGCCACCTCTCTCTGCCCGCCCCGCCCTGCCACGCCTCGCCCCTCCCGGAGGGCCCCCACAGACCAGCAGTATCTGCTGGTACATCCTCCCTTCCCCAGCATCTAAGATTTAGTTACAGGTATTTTTTAGTAAAAGTCACGGACAGCTCCCTGGCCATGATTTTTGTTTATTGCCCATGGCCTCTCTGACTTTTACTAAAAATATCCATGACTAAATCATAGCCTTATTTATGAACAATGTGATAGCCAGAAACAGTCCTTCATTAGTTTTCATGCAGTTTTACACATTAAGTAAATTCTCATTTAAATGCTAATACCTTCTTTGATCTAGGGCTAAGTACAAAGATAGCATTCACATGAAAAATAATACTATAACATTCCTTTGAACTATTCTAACACAGAAATGAATTAGTACACTTAACGCTACTTTGAGATTCACATCCACATGAATTGTTCTAACTCTGACCTGAGCTGGTCTGTCAGCATCGCAGGTGCTATCTCTTGTGTCAACAAATGGTGAGCAGATTTAACCAATTAGCAGACTCCTGAAGATGATGTCTGGAATCACTATGGCTGCATTACTGCAGCCAAGACTTGAATGGGGACCTCCTGGTGCACTGACAACAACTTTGTCAAGTGAACCAGAACTGTAATAGTTTCTAGGATCAGTTTCTCTTGGCTGTAAATTAAAACTTTATAATTTTTAACATTTTCCTCTCTGTCTGCGGGCTGCATGTTGACGCTAATCCTATCCTTGTTGCTTGTCAGCTGGTGGCTGGATATGGCAGCTATCTTCATGAATTAATAGTCTCCTGGCAAGTGACTGGATTAAATTTGTATGGCACCTGCACATTCCCAAAGATGAGATTCAAGCTGCTTCCAGGGACTCTGTAGGCAGTGTGTAGCTGGGTATTTTTAAAAAGGTGGTAAGGTTTTTTTGAAAGATTTTTTTTTTCCCCACATTTTTCACAAATTGAGAGAATTTTTCAAAAATCTCTAAGAGGTAACCCAAATACATGATCGAAAATGGAATCTTTTCAAGACCAATTGAGTAGATGTGCTAAGTTTTATCAGGTGAAAGTCACTCTCTTTGCATTCCTTACAGTACTTTTAACTAGAGGCTTACCACAATTGTTTACTATGGTCACGTGCCATGATCTAAAACAGGATGTGTGTTTGAACAGACATGCTGAGTGGATGACATTGAACTTGGGTCAAAAATTCAGCATGCGCTTCTTTAGGACACCTGTTTTGAATGCTATCCAAAATTACCATTTTGGTGAGAGTTATCTATTTTTGCCAAAATATAACAATGCCATCCTGTGAGGAGGAAAAGGAGCTGTTTAAGGGTAGTAGACAGAGCCAATTCTCCCAGTTAATGTATAGTGGTATATATTTTTGTGGATCAGATTTTTTTTTTTAATTTAAGGCATTAAGTACATTCACATGCAATCATATTCTACATCACATGTAACCAAAATGCATTTTTCAACAGTTTTGACTTATTCATGGATCTCTATCTTTAGTGACTGATTGTAATATAATCAATAAAATGGGAGCCATTTGTTATTAAACACCTTCGTTAACAAGCACCTGTCTTATATAAGAGGCGCTGCTGCCCTAATTAATTCAGGTATACAGCTACTTTCCCTTAGTGTCTGGGCAGAAACTTGCAATAACAACCTCTCATTAAGTGACAGCACTATTGTTCTTCCTTCTTCAGAGTAAAATAAAATGCTTATGCTTTTGTGGGAAACAATGTCCTAATTTCAAATGAAAACATTCTTACATGTTATGTTCTTTCTGATAAGTACAAAAAAAGTCATTCCAAAATTCTGTTGATTGTCTGAATGAGTCATCACAATAATCCCTTGGGATAGATTCCTCTTCATCCCTAAAGGCATTTGGCAGACAGGTTTATAAGCATGATGGACAAGTCTGCCCCAGCAACTGCACCTACCAATTTCCACTCTGTGGCCCAAAAAGGGGATCCACTCTCCGGTCCAGGCTCTTCCGCCATCACTTCTCTTGGTGGAGACCTACATCTCTCTCTATCCCTCCTGACTGGGATATTTCCAGGCTGGAATCACTATGGCTGCATTACTGCAGAGTCAGAGTCAAACCAATGGTCAGAGCTGGAATGGGAAACCAGGGGTAGGGACCAGGAGCAAGGAAGGAGAGCAAGGCTCAGGGGTCGTGCAAGAAGGCAGGGTCCAAATGTAGCAGCCAGATAGGAATTTATCCAATTCATGGACAACTTCCTGTGCCACCTTCTGACTTAAGTAGCACAGCTGGGCCAATTGGTGGGGCTGGATGGTCCTCAAATCAGGACACCCATGAGTGGTACCACTGGTAGGGTCAGGGTTCTGTTAGCTACTCAACTCACTAGTTACTAGCAAGCCTCAGAAGGGCTGCCAGGATGTGAGAGTTGCCTAGGACCCATGGATCAGGTAAAAGACCCATGGATAGTCTCTGAGGGCACTCCCTACCCAGGGGACTTTAAGGGAGTCACTGGACTGGGTTTTTAGGCTGTCTCTTATCACAGAATCATTGTGTTAGAAGGGAACGCAAGGGTCATCTAGTCTAACTCCCTGAAGGATTTGTTGTGTCTAAACCAGCCAGAAAAGATAGCTATCCAGCCTCCTTTTTCCTTCAACATTCTCTGTGTAAAGTTGAAGTACTTATTCCCACAGCATCTAGTTGTCAGCTGTGTAATTTGGGCCCCTGTCACCATCTGGTTGTCCACCTGAAAGCAGGATACCCATTCTGGTGATTCCTGCACCCCTTGGAGAACGGGAACTCTGCTGGTCCCATCTTTCCCCATGTATTCCACCCCGAAGGCAGTCATCTGTAGTGCTTGGAGCAGGAGTTAGAGTCAGGAATCAGCCAAGGATCAGAGCTGGTATCAGTCAGAGTCAAGGCAAGGGTTGGTGCCAGACTTGGAGACTAGGGCAGGGGGCAGGAACCAGATGCAAAGCTGGGGAGTGGGGCTCAGGAGTCAGGCAAAAAGGCAGGGTCCAACATAGCAGCCAACCACAAACTCACCCAGGTGCACAGATGACTTCCTGTGCTGCCTTCTGGGTTAAATAGCACAGCTGAACCAGTTAGGGGGTAGTTCTCCAATCAAGACACCTGTTAGCTGTGCCTGTGCCTGTGGAGGAAGCTGCAGTTCCATCAGCCACTCAGCCTACCTGTTACTAGCAAGACAGGATACAAAGGTTGCCTGTGGACCTGGGTTCAAGACCTGTGAATCCTCACTGTGGTCTGTAACATTTTGGTCAGTTTCAGCAGTTGGATTTAGTGTGTGGGTGCTGAGTGATGTTGGTGGTCTTAAACTCTATGGCTGTGTGAGCACTGCACATCAGAGGCGGCAGTGTGTAGTGAATGTGTAGTTATGAACAGCAGGCTACAACACTAGGGAGGCGGTGGGGCACTACCTGGCTAGTAGCAGTGTAGATGGGGAGGCTCAGTTGGGTGAGTAGAGAGTCATGTAGGTAGGGTATATGCAAGTACACACCCACAGGTTTCTGGCATGACTTTACTCATCTATGCTGCTATTTATACCCATGCTTTGGGGCTCCCCATGCATGTACTCTGGATGCTGCTGAAATAAGTATGCAGTGTAGACATGCCTTATTATTTCATTTCTCTGTACCTCATTTATTTATATTTTTATGAGGACAGTGCTTTCCTATATTAAAGGCCTCTTTTGAGGATCAAATCATTTGTTTTTGTGCATTTGGCTTGTGGATGATAATTGCCATCTAAAAAGCCTATAAATAAATTTCAAAACCCCATATCCTTTATTAAATGGCTCACTGACACATTTTCTGAGGCAAAGGGAAAGGTGTATGACAACAATGTGTATTTAAAATGTCCTCTATGTCAGAATAGTAAACCAAATTGTAGTGTTCTGTAACCGCGTCCCCCCCCCCCCCCCCAAAAAAAAAAAATTATACAAAACCATTTGTGGAAGTTCTAAATACAATCAGTAACTCTTTCTGTAAAAAGTCAGTGTTTGGGCATTTCTCTCAGTCTGTCTTGTATACTTAGTTGTTTAGTACTAAGTAACTAGCTTCTGCCTTAGCTCAGTCAAATTTCACTTTGGTATGGCCGCTCCCTCACAGTTACATTCCTCTGTCTGGACAAACCTGCAGTAACTCCTCTTTGTTTAGGGATAGGATTTTAATTTATTTCTGCTACTCAGTAAAACTCAGATTCTGCTCTCAGTTAAATGTATGCTACCCCACTGCAGGCAACGGGGTTACATACATACATACAACAGAGCAGAATTTAGCCCTAGGTAGACTCTGTACCCCTCAGTGCCCACCTATTTTCAGTTCCGTGAGTCTAAGCTCAGTGTGCACTCCTACTCAAGAGCTAATATTTGATTTGATTAGATGACGGTAAATCAATATCTGGAGGTCAGTATGAGGAATGTTTATTACTAGGGAAGCCCAATGTCATAGCAACCAGGGCCAGCTTCAGCGTTTTTGCTGCCCCAAGTGGCAAAAAAAACAAAACTAAAAACCTTGCCGCTGAACACGGGTTGCCACCCCAGAGCCCGACGTCCTGCCATCCCTTTACATTTGCCACCCCAGGCACCTGCTTGGTTTGCTGGTGCCTGGAGCAGGCCCTGATAGCAACCTACGGGTGACACTTCTTAAATACGAGTTTGAGTAGTTGGTTATTGCTCTTTCCTATAAAGATCCGAGCACTGTGGCAGTCACGTTTTCCTCCATATGGTCAATTTTGATTCGACTGTGGTTTGAATCTAATCATCCGTGGCTATAAATTGCTAAAGCACGGTTTTGAATTCTGCTGATGGAGAAAAGCTCACCTCATCCTTCTGGTGTAGGCTATGCTTTGACCTGAAATTTGTTTACTTGTTTATGTTCTTACGTCACATGGACATGAAGTGTAGGTGAGAGAGGAAACTTTTGATACCTCCCTGCTCCAAAATCTGGAATTGAGCTGGGGAAAAATCACATCTTAGCCTCATGGAGGGCTACATTTTTGTGTGTGCATTTTTATGAAACAGAAAGGAAGAACCATGGGATGATGGGAATATGTACAGAATTTTGCATATGTAGAGCCATGGAAGGAATGAGTCCTATGGTGTGTTTTGCTCAAGAGTAGAGTTATATTCATATTCCTGTCATAGAAACAATATGAATTTGAGTGTTCAAAGGGGAAGTTAAATGGAAAGTATCGTTCCAATATGGACCTTCAGCGGAAGCTAGCTGTTTGTTGTTGTCCCATCTCATAGTCCGGCAGCACACTTCTGGGAAATACAACAGGAGTGAACTGCATGGGCTAAGGAAGATGTGGAGAGAAATCTTGGCCAATGCCACTGTGTGAGACTTTCTCCTATTTTGGCTAAGCTGTTGAACAATCTAAAGGAGGCTCAGTACAAAGTGAGGTTTGGAAGATCTCTGTACAGAAAAGAGAGCCTTGCCCAGGCAAGTTAAGGAACAACTTCAGTCTCATTGCAATAATGTTCTGCGTGCTAACCTTAAGGGAGTGTTTCTGTATCAGACAAATTTTCCATCCATTCAGAGTCCAATATATTATTGGACTGTTACACCCCATCACATGGCATATGGTAATTGCTATTCTGTTATACAGTGATAGCTGACGTTTTAGCATTTGAACTGCATTAGTCCTCCTAGTTTACTGAAAGTGATTGAACAGAAACACTAAGCATTGGCAATTGATGTGTGGCAATTTTACCATTGCTGGATAAGGTTTGGCTTGTATCCTTTTGTTGCAGAACTGTAGGCAAAGTCAGTGAGTTAATAACAGTAAATCAGGAAGAAGAAGGATGTGAACTTTGCTTCACACTGATTCAATTAATTCTGTCCTATTGATCTTCATAAATGTAAGCAATGGCTCTCCTGTCTGAGCCCTCATGTTGGTATCCTTCCCTCTCTAAGTATCTGAATTTGGGTCTAATTTGTATTTTGTTCAGTTGTTTGATATTTATACACCTCTGAACTTAACTTGAATGAAACCCCTAACAACAGAAGGGGAGACGCTGAAAAGAAGTATTGCTGGTCAGGAATTTTTTGACAAAGTGGTGGTGGTGGTTGGAAAATACTGAATCATCAAAAATGAAACATTATGGGAAAGGGCCAGTTTTGACAAATTTATTGTTTCAAATATTGCCTGGAAAAAGTTTTGAAAATGTCAGAATGTCCCATTTTGACTTTCAAAATGCAAAATTCCATTTTTTTATGTGAAACTATTTTTCTGTTTAGAAATTTAAGCTAATTACAGTAATAAAATTTTACTGTCAAAACTGAAAGGAAACAGAAGTAATTAAACAAAATATTTTAGTTGACCTGAACCTAAATTTTTATTTTTGTTTGGATGGTCACTTTGCAAAAACTTTCAAAATTTCAAGCTTTCCAGACAAGAAAAACTTTCCAAATCTCAAAAATATTCCTGGAATGGGAAAACAATTTCCTGCCCAGCTCTAGAAATACATTCTTTGTTCTCCTATTTCTCAGCTTGTTTCATATAGATTTCTCTCAGCTTCCATTCAGATAGAGCTCATATGTATTTTTCATGTAAATATCTAGTCTTTACTTTCATTTTTCATGCTCAAGACTTTTGGAGTGCCCCAATTATAGGATATGAACTTTATTAGTGATGCAATGCTGTTACAGCAGAAAGCTAGAGAGACTTAATGACAGCCACTTCACCTGTGTCTATTGCATGTACTTCTTTAGCCCTCAAGCAATTCTCACTTTTGTCATAATAGCTCCTAAATCTTCTGACCTGGGACACAGAAAGAACACAGCCACCTAGTGAACTTGCTAACAGGAAGTCCTCCGGGAAAGATTTTGTTTAGAATCCTCATTAGTATGTAGGGAAAAAAGAGAGTTCCTTATCTTATCATTCTGATGTATGGAGATGGATTATCGTGTAAAATTCTCAGTCCTGGGTCTTCTGCTCCTTGGCATTAAATAGGTGAAACTCCCCGATCACTAACGGGTTAAAGCATGAAGCTTGGAGAATTCTGCCTGTCTTACCCTAGGGAACACAAGATTCAAGGAGTGATAATCCTGCCCAGCTGGTATCTTTAGAAAATCTTTCTTCCTTCTCTGTGTACCACAAACAGTGTGGAGTTGTTTGATTTTGCTGTTGAAAGTAAACCTTTTGCTCTCCAAGTAACAATTGGGTCCATATTTATACCTTTGAATAGCTAGTCCTCCAGAAAATCCAAACACATTATAGTCGGATATTTTTCTGAAATTTCCCACTCTCTCCTTAGGTTTGTCTACTAATGTATTAGACAGTGGATAAAGGCTAATGTCGGAGCTGATCCTGAGTCCACTGTTTATTGATAATGCTCATCTCAGCTATTAGGTATTAATACTGTGTGGGACTTTAGGATTTGTTCCAAGTACTAGAAGCTGTCAAAGTGTAAGGAGCTCAGAGATGACACTGCAAAAGCAACATTTATTGGTTCTAATTATTGAGACTTCTTTCTTTGCCGTGGAAATAAAATTAAAAGTAAACCCATCCAACATTACAGTAAGTTTTAAAACAACATAAAATGTTTGGCTTTATGCAATACACAGAATAAAAGTTGAGGTAAGCTTCACCATATTCGAAATTTTTGATAGGCTAGTGCACCTATTGCATTGTTGTCTAAAGTGGATTTTTTTTTTACAGTAGAAGTTAAAATAACTATAGCTAGCACTGCGAGTGGCTTTTCATTCATAGATCTGAAAGGGATTAAAAAAGCAAGTTAAGCATTATTATCAAAATGTTAGAGAAGCCCTAAAAACTTGCATAGCATTATCTTGTTTATAAATGGTTTGAAGATCTACTCTAAGTCCAAAAGTCAGAATTTTATCCATAAACGCAATTTAGGTTAGAAATGACACATTGTGAATTTATCATTGGTAAATTTCCCAATTGATTGCAATGTGCAGATGGTTTATGTAATGTATAGTTTAATTACGTTGTATAAACCAAGTTTTTAATGGGCCTGACTCACCATTGCTTTGCACCTTCACTAGTCATACTTGTGAAGTGCACACAAACCAGAACCACAGCATTTTTTTACATCAACTTTCTATCCATCTATCCTCAGTTCTGATATGATGCCCATTGCTGTACTGTCTGAGCATCTGAGGATGTAGTTATTCTCATAACACCCCACTTAAATAATTACCACTTTTTTACAGCAGGAGAGCTACGTGACTTGTCTAAGGTCAAGGACGAGAAAGGTGGCCAGGAATTAGGGCCCTAGCCTAGGATTTGGGAGACTCCATTTCAAATATGTGCTCCACTTCAGACTTTCTGTGTGACCTTGGGCAAGACAGTTAAACTCTGTGTCTCAGTTCTCCAGCCTTAAAATGGGGATAATAGTACTTCCATAGATAACAGGGGTGTTGTGAGTATAAATACACTGTGAGGAACTCAGATACTAAGGCAATGATGCACATGTAAGTACCTATGATAGATTACAGAGGGAACCTGTGGAGGAGCAGCAAATTGAAACCAACCTTATCACTTCTTTGCATAGATGTAAATGACTGCACAAGGTGCAGAGCACTGGAGAATCAAAGTTCTTACAGAGAAATTGCATGTTATCCTTTATTACTGTATTTTTCTGCAACTGAAGCTTAGTTGAATAAGCTTTATGCTAGACACAGAGGCCATCTTGTGGTAGAATGTAGGTGGTAGCACAGAATGCTTGTAATTTGGAAGTAAAGTTAAAGTTCTCTCACAATAGTTTCATGATTGTGATTACGATTTATATTTGTATTACGGTAGCACCTAGGAACCCTCATCATGGACCACTCCATTATGCTAGTTTCAGCTATGTATTTTTACGATATCTAGATCTAGAGTTGCTGCAGAATAAGTAACTATAGAGAGAAAGTACTCAAAATAATTGCTTTTAATGGACGACTAATGTGTTAGCACAGTAAGTGACCAAAATACAAGATAGCTAGATTCAATTGCTATTGACAAAATGATTGGCACCACTTAAATGTAATCTGGTCTTAGTGGGCTTTTTTCTTTTTAAGAAAAAAAAAAAAGAGTGCATATTTTTGCACTTATGTCTCACTGAATGGACCAAAGTAATTCTTTTGCTGTTTCTAAATTGCTTAAAAAAAGTGGTGGTTGACAGATTCAACCTGAAGAATTAATAAATTGTTTCTCTTACTCCTATTGTAAAGCTGTAGTTTTCTTACATGTGATAGCTACTTCGGGATTGTCTAATAACATGAGCTCCAATAACTGGATATCCGGAACAAAGTTATACAAGTTTCCTAAGGTGAAAACATCTAGAAATCCGTCTTTCAGTTGTCCATCTCAAACCAGTGTTTTTGCCAAGTGAATGCTTTATTCTCCCACTTGAACCTGAGCTCTTCCGAAAGATCACTTCTGCCACTCTTACGAAGATAACGAGATAGGAGTCGCTGTTTATCAGCTGATCTTGGAAGATTCTTTTTCCAGAAGCAAAGAAGCTCATAGATCTGATGTGTTAGATTATCAGGGCACTTCAGTCTAACAAGCTGAAGAGTGCTCCGACGGATAGGCAGGTGCAGAGAGAGCAATGATGCATTATCTTCTGAGAGCTCCTCTGCAAGCCAGTACAGCAAGTTATCCCACAGGGCCTCTGTTAGTCAAAATGTAAATGCTTAAAAGGTGTTATTTAGACTTTTTAAAATAATATTACAAATATATTTTAAAAGAGCTATAAAATCATTTATTCCTGATGCCTTCTCCTAGACAAATGTTTAATTTTTAAAAAGATCTCCAAAGCTGAACATACTGTAGACTATGGGTGAAATCCTGTTCCCATTGAGGTCAGTGGGAGTTTTGCCACTGACTTAAACAGAGTTAGAATTTACCCTGTCTATGCCTGTAATTTTGCACTCTGGCACAAACTTTGATTATTAACTTCCCTGACTCAGTAATGATCATTATACTTAAATTGTGTAGAGGAATCAGCAATAAAATGCAGCAGCTCAAATATTTTCTACAACAGACCAGGGAAGAGAACACACCTTCAACCCTCAGCTCTCGAGGAAAGGGCTGAGGGAAGGCAGGAACTTCTTTGACAACCACTGCCTGAAGGTTCCTCCCAGAGGGCCACGTCACTGGAAGATGCAGGCCACTGCAAAGGTGGAGCAACGAGCGGCAGCAGACTTCTGTGGCAAGAGGGCTGCCACACCATGTTGAGCCATGAAGAGGCACCAATGATGAGCTGACCCCCTTCACAGGACTATATAAGCTATTTGTTTCCTTGGTAAAGTTTCTCAGTAACCATTTTTTTGTTTCATTTCCTTTAAAATCATTTATTTACATTCTTCTGACCTGACTATGAAAGGGTCAGTTTAATAAATGAAAATATTGGCACCAACTAGATTAGTGTAACTTAATAAAAATAACTTTAACCATTTAGTGCAAAAAGTAGCTCTTACCTGATGAATCAGTAGAAATTCTTTTTGTGCTTTGTGGCCGGTTGATTAATTTTTCATGCTACCAAAGAAAAAGTATTTAGGGAGGGAGAATGAACAAATCTGCTTGGGGAGGGGGATATGAGGGTGGAAAACAGTAAATCAACATTTCAAGCTGAGTGCTGCTTATGCCATTACCACATGCTGGGCCAGATTCAAAGCTACTATAAATCAGCATACTCCAAATGAAATAATTGAAGCTATGTCTCTTGCAGCAGCTGACAATGGGCCCACTGTACTTGACAGTATGTCTACACTGCAATCATAAGGTGTGATTTGGAGCTTGTGTAGACATGCCCAATTTAGCTTTAATCTAGCTAGCTAATCCAGAGGTGAAGGTGTGGCAGCATGGGCTTCAGCACTGGCTAGCTACTCAAGTAATTTTCCAGGGTTCTTATGGGCCTCAGTGCCCTGGTACTCACGTTATCTAGATCAGCGATTCTCAAACTGTGGGTTGGGACCCCAGGGTAGGTCAGGATCCCATTTTAATGGGGTTTCCAGGGCTGGCTTTAGACTTTCTGGGGCCCAGGGCCAAAACCCAAGCCTCACTGCCTGGGGTCGAAGTGGAAGCTTGAGGGCTTCAGCCCTGGGTGGCAGGGCACAGGTTACAGGCCCTCTGCCTGGAGCTGAAGCCCTTGGGATTTAGCTTTGGACCCCCGCCACCGTTAGGGGGCTCAGGCTTTGCGCTCCTCTTCCCCCCTCCCCCTCCTGGAGGGGGGGGAGCTTAGGCTTTGGCCTCCCTCTGGGAGTCATGTAGTAATTTTTGTTAGAACAGGGTCATGGTTCAATGAAGTTTGAGAACCCTGATCTAGATTAAAGGTATTATATATATAGAGAGAGAGAGAGAGCTTGGGGTATCCTTTGTGAACAAGTTGCTGCATTTGTGCAGATGTGCACAGTAGCAGATGTTCTAAGATATGATTCACATTGCTATCTATGTGTCATATGACAAATCTATTGTGAAGGGGTGTGTGTGTGTGTATATATATATATGTGTGTATATATAACATGAAGGAATGGAGTCTAATTTCAGATACTGAAAGAAACGTGCCTGTGCACCCACGTGCACTTGGTACAAGTTGAACTTCTCTAATCTGGTACTTTCTGGTCCAGCAACATCTGTGGTCCAGCATAGGTGCCGACTCTGTGGGTGCTCCAGAGCTGGAGCAGCCACGGGTTAAAAATAGTGGGTGCAGAACATCCACCGGCACCAAGGTCCTTGCAAGCCAGTGGCCCTGTGCTTACCAACTCCTCTGCCTCCCTCCCAGTGCTTCCGGAGCATCATAAACAGCTGATTCACGGCGTTCCAGCTCTGGGAGGGAAGGAGAGGATCTGGGGCCAGCGGCCGGGCCCCCAGGGAGGGGGCCATTCTGGGCGCAAAGCCTGGGGGCTGCTGCAGCACTTCCTGCACGTATGGAGACCTGCTGGCACTCTGCATTGACTCCCGTGGTTCAGCAAATTCTCTTGTTCCAAGGCTGCTGGACTAGAGGTTCAACCTATACATGCAAGTGTCACTGTTTACAAAGATGATGATACCTAGCACATACCTAGAAATTGTTGGCTTATTAATTTCATAGCACAAGCTTTAGGAAGGGCACACTCTAATAAACATGTTTTGTGGGTTTCACTGTAAATGAGGAAATCTGTGAAACTTCTCAGATGTATAGATTAATCGATAATTCTACCATTGCAGCTACACTTACTCTTTTATTGTCTGGTGCAATATGTAATTTTAACACATTAAAAAGATCATTATAAGCAATGGTCTGTATTCTCAATGATAAAGTGCAGTATTTTTTCCTACTGCCCTTGATTCACTGAGTTGGGGAACAGAGCCAAAGTATTGCCTGCTTTATTCCCCTTTCCCTGCTCCCTTCTACCTGCTCTTTCCCTGCTCCCTTCTACCTGCTTGGGATGGGGAAATTAGAGGTATGTAGCCCCTACTCTTACCTCCCTCTAACAGCAATATGGGGACTACTAACATGGTGCTGCGTGACTTGGCCTCCACCTGACCTTATGTTAACAACCTTTTCAAAAGAGAGACTTCAAATGTTTAAAAATTGGAAAGAAGGAACTGAGATCCATGGGTATTGAGTTATGTATTCTAAAAGCCACCACAGCCATGAGTTCCCTACTCAACCTAAGGTTTAGCTGATTGCTAGCAGTCCAGAAGGTAGGGATCCTAATGTGGATTTTGTGCATGGCAGTGCAAAACCCAATCAATCTTGTATGCATTTGAGGGCCTAATTCATCATTGTAATACACAAGTTTTACAGCAATGCAACTCCCTTGCAGTCAGTGGAGTTTTACCAATATAAAATGATCACAAAGTGCTAGAAAAATAAAGTATTAAATGAAATGGGATGAGAATCTCTTCCAGAGGGGCACTGTTCTTCTTTCAAGATGACAATGGTCTTTCTTTTTGTCTTGCTCAAATAGGCAGTTATATTTAAACATGGAGTTTAATTTGCTAATGGGGATTTAGAGCCTCAAACTTTTGAAAAAGGTTTCCACAGATAGTAATTGTAGATGAACTCAGTTGCCTATGGGTTGACTTTAATCTGAACCACTTTATACACCTCAGCTTTAAAAAAAAAAAAAAAAAAAAAGTGAAAATGATGTGTATTAATGTAATATGTATATCTAAAAATTTTAAATCTGCCTTAAAAGACTAAAATCTATGATGAAACATCAACTTCACCCAGAGTGTAACTGCACTGACTTTTGGCTCCAAATATTCTAGTTGAGCGTGTAAGTACTAGAATAGCCATAAACGGTTTTCTAGCCTAGAAGGCCATTCAATTAGCAAAAGCAGCTGCTTTTCTGAAGCATAGGATTACATGCTGTTTGACTGTTAGACAGTCATTAGGGATAAAACTGTAGCAGAATAGAAATTTGACAATGCTTGAAGATATTGCTACCATACTGTAGAGTACATGCAAATCACTCTGATAGCTGTTCCATTCATTCAGTAATATAAAATTACAAAAGGCTCAGTGAGTTGGACCCCTTACACACAACCAGACTGTACTAGCATCTAAAGCAGTAGAAGCAGAACGGGGGGAGGAGGGGAAACACCTCTTGGAATCACTTGATTGTTTTCTCCTCATATTTACTCCACTTTTACACCCGTGCAATTAGTCCTGATTTATACCAGTAGACTTGAGTTCAGAAACAGGCCTATTGTTTTCTCTTTGAGTTAAAAGGAAAAAGTTGAGGTAGATGCGACGGGGTATATCTGGCCCTTTGAGGCTCCCCCCTGGAGGCCCCATGGTCCTACCACTCCCTGCCCCAGGAAAGGAGCAGTGAAGGTGGATCCTCCAGGCCTGCCTAGAAAGGCTGCACAGAATCAGCAAATCAGAGCCCAGCTGGCTCAGATAAAAGGAACCGCAAAGCCTGCCCAGGTCAGTTCCTGGGTTGGTGCGTGCTTGTCAGCTTGCTTGTTGCTGGTCACAAGAGCTCAAAAAGAGAACCAGTAGATGAATTCTGGTGATATTTGCATTCAGTGAGGAGGAAGAGGCTCTGAGAACTTCAGCACTGAGGTATGGGTGAAGACAAAGGGGCTACATGGGAAAAGGCCCAGAGAATAGTATCAGGTAACCGAAGGAAGCAGTATGTGGCTGCTGTGAGGAGGGTCCCTGGGCCCCCCACCGGCCACAGGGCAGTGGCCTAAGCCCTGAGAAGGGGACAAGTCTCCTTTAGAAGCCCAAGCAAAGAGCTGGAATTAAAGGGCCCAGAAACAGGGCTGAACATCCTGGTGAGGGCCGTCAGGTTGTTGGACTTTCCCTACCCTGGAAGGGGTTCATCCATTTTAGACTCTGTGGCTTGTCTGGAGGGCAGAGCTACTGAAGACCTACCTAGTGAGGTCAACAACCTACAGAGGTGCCTGGGGCAGGAGAGCTTGCAGCATCACGTCCAGCTGACAGGAGGTACCCGCTAGAGGTGAGTGTCACAATAGGCAACAAAATTCTTAAATGCAGTTAAAACAAGATAGCTCCATCACTGGGTAGTGCTGCTGAATACCAATGTGATATTCTGTGATACTGTGGCACATAAAAATATAAATGTGAGGAGAATGGTCATGGTTTGGACGACACCATTATTTTTTTAGAAACTCATTTTTCAGGAGTTTTATGGTGAAAAATAAGAAAAAAATGAATACAACACTGGAAAGTCCAAAACGTAACTTAGTTTGCAAACTTCTGCTTAAGATTGGACTTATCAGCAACTTCTTCTGATAATATTTTAACTTATTAAGGCCTGGGATATGGCCAGTTCTCAGTGTCATTCTGACTAAAATTGAGAAAATAGCTAATGCTCAGAGCAGGCAGGGGTACATGGAGTATTTCATTTCCACCATTACTGGTTCTCCCCATAATGGAGGTGCCAAAGAGGTCTGCTGTCAGAAGAGAGAAATTAAGGCCAAGGTTAATTGTGGAGGAAGATACTGTTCAATGTGAAGAGGAGGTTACAAGGTTTGGGTCCAACAATTTTTAGGAAGAATGATTTTGACATTTAGAATTCCAATGGTCAGTGTACGTATCAAAGTTACCAAAGAAATCTGCTGAGGGTATGCTTCCTATAATAAGGAAGACTGAAAAGGGGTCTCTGTAGGTTTCTGGCTGGCTGGGTTCCTGTTGAATTAACTATCTAATGCTACTGGAATTTCATTGTATTACATGTATTTTTAATGGTGTATTACGGTGCCTACAGCCTTGGATAAGCATCTCTTTATTATTTTGAATCTAAATAAAATAAGGCCGAGTAATATCTTTAAATAAGTTTCAGAGTAACAGCCGTGTTAGTCTGTATTCTTAAAAAGAAAAGGAGTACTTGTGGCACCTTAGAGACTAACCAGTTTATTTGAGCATGAGCTTTCGTGAGCTACAGCTCACTTCATCGGATGCATAGCATATCGTGGAAACTGCAGAAGACATTATATACACACAGAGACCATGAAACAAAACTTCCTCCCACCTCACTCCCCCGCTGGCAACAGCTTATCTAAAGTGATCCTCAAGTAGAGCCATTTCCAGCACAAATCCAGGTTTTCTCACCCTTCCCCCCCGCACACACACACATACAAACTCACTCTCCTGCTGGCAACAGCCCATCCCCCTTTGAAACCCCTCTTTATAATGCGCATGATAATCAAGGTGGGTCACCTCCAGCACTAATCCAGGTTTTCTCACCCCCCCCCCACACCCCCCCCCCCTTTTCCAAAAACCACACACACAAACTCATTCTCCTGCTGGCAACAGCTCATCTTACAACGTGCACAGCAATAATCCAAGTTTAACCAGAACGTCTTGGGGGGGGGGGGTTTGCAGGAAAAAAACAAGGGGAGACAGGCTACCTTGCATAATGACTTAGCCACTCCCAGTCTCTATTCAAGCCCAAATTAATAGTATCCAATTTGCAAATGAATTCCAATTCAGCAGTTTCTCGCTGGAGTCTGGATTTGAAGTTTTTTTGCTTTAAGATAGCGACCCTCATGTCTGTGATTGCGTGACCAGAGAGATTGAAGTGTTCTCCGACTGGTTTATGAATGTTATAATTCTTGACATCTGATTTGTGTCCATTTATTCTTTTACGTAGAGACTGTCCAGTTTGACCAATGTACATGGCAGAGGGGCATTGCTGGCACATGATGGCATATATCACATTGGTGGATGTGCAGGTGAACGAGCCTCTGATAGTGTGGCTGATGTTGTTAGGCCCTGTGATGGTGTCCCCTGAATAGATATGTGGGCACAGTTGGCAACGGGCTTTGTTGCAAGGATAGGTTCCTGGGCTAGTGGTTCTGTTGTGTGGTATGTGGTTGTTGGTGAGTATTCGCTTCAGGTTGGGGGGCTGTCTGTAGGCAAGGACTGGCCTTTCTCCCAAGATTTGTGAGAGTGTTGGGTCATCCTTCAGGATAGGTTGTAGATCCTTAATAATGCGTTGGAGGGGTTTTAGTTGGGGGCTGAAGGTGACGGCTAGTGGCGTTCTGTTATTTTCTTTGTTAGGCCTGTCCTGTAGTAGGTGACTTCTGGGAACTCTTCTGGCTCTATCAATCTGTTTCTTCACTTCCGCAGGTGGGTATTGTAGTTGTAAGAATGCTTGATAGAGATCTTGTAGGTGTTTGTCTCTGTCTGAGGGGTTGGAGCAAATCAATACAACCGCATTTGCTCCAACCCCTCAGACAGAGACAAACACCTACAAGATCTCTATCAAGCATTCTTACAACTACAATACCCACCTGCGGAAGTGAAGAAACAGATTGATAGAGCCAGAAGAGTTCCCAGAAGTCACCTACTACAGGACAGGCCTAACAAAGAAAATAACAGAACGCCACTAGCCGTCACCCTCAGCTCCCAACTAAAACCCCTCCAACGCATTATTAAGGATCTACAACCTATCCTGAAGGATGACCCAACACTCTCACAAATCTTGGGAGAAAGGCCAGTCCTTGCCTACAGACAGCCCCCCAACCTGAAGCGAATACTCACCAACAACCACATACCACACAACAGAACCACTAGCCCAGGAACCTATCCTTGCAACAAAGCCCGTTGCCAACTGTGCCCACATATCTATTCAGGGGACACCATCACAGGGCCTAACAACATCAGCCACACTATCAGAGGCTCGTTCACCTGCACATCCACCAATGTGATATATGCCATCATGTGCCAGCAATGCCCCTCTGCCATGTACATTGGTCAAACTGGACAGTCTCTACGTAAAAGAATAAATGGACACAAATCAGATGTCAAGAATTATAACATTCATAAACCAGTCGGAGAACACTTCAATCTCTCTGGTCACGCAATCACAGACATGAGGGTCGCTATCTTAAAGCAAAAAAACTTCAAATCCAGACTCCAGCGAGAAACTGCTGAATTGGAATTCATTTGCAAATTGGATACTATTAATTTGGGCTTGAATAGAGACTGGGAGTGGCTAAGTCATTATGCAAGGTAGCCTGTCTCCCCTTGTTTTTTTCCTGCAAAACCCCCCCCAAGACGTTCTGGTTAAACTTGGATTATTGCTGTGCACATTGTAAGATGAGCTGTTGCCAGCAGGAGAATGAGTTTGTGTGTGTGGTTTTTGGAAAAGGGGGGGGGGGTGTGGGGGGGGGGTGAGAAAACCTGGATTAGTGCTGGAGGTGACCCACCTTGATTATCATGCGCATTATAAAGAGGGGTTTCAAAGGGGGATGGGCTGTTGCCAGCAGGAGAGTGAGTTTGTATGTGTGTGTGTGCGGGGGGGAAGGGTGAGAAAACCTGGATTTGTGCTGGAAATGGCTCTACTTGAGGATCACTTTAGATAAGCTGTTGCCAGCGGGGGAGTGAGGTGGGAGGAAGTTTTGTTTCATGGTCTCTGTGTGTATATAATGTCTTCTGCAGTTTCCACGATATGCTATGCATCCGATGAAGTGAGCTGTAGCTCACGAAAGCTCATGCTCAAATAAACTGGTTAGTCTCTAAGGTGCCACAAGTACTCCTTTTCTTTTTAAATAAAAAATACATTAGCTGGGTGTAAAAGAAAGAGCTCTCTTGGAAGTTCTAATAATTCAAATTGGTTTACAGTCCAACTTGGTGAAAATAATTTTGTCCTATGCAATTATTCTCAATGAGCATTAAGGTGAAATCCTGACCCCAGAGAAATCTCTGGAAAAACTACTGGCTTCAGTGAGGCCAGGATTTCACCACTAGCATCTAAAACACATAAGCTTTTGCATTTCGGGGTGTGTGTGTGTATGTGTGTTTTTTTTAATTGGGGGTGAGGGTTGGGGGACATAACTATTTTTCAAAAAGTTAGCTATGGTTAAAAGTCTCATAATTTAAAAATGACACGTAATATTAACCTCAAACTTTCAAAAAATATTCTTTTCGGCAGAGATTGCACAAGAAGCATTCTGGGCAGTAAAGAGCTTGGTGGTTTTTTCCCAAAGTTTTACAGGGTGCAGATTGGGCTTATAGGGAAAACTAGCTCACCACATACTAACTCACTATCATATCACTGTAATTAAACACACTTAAGGGGGAGCTGAATACAAATAACTGAAAATATTGTCAGGTGGGTAAGTAGTGGGTCATTTTAAAAGAGATCCCGTTTGTTCATGTCACCAAACAACCAAACTGTCTGCTTAGGGGATATTGTTGACTGGTATAAAGTGTTGTGGGTCAAAATAATGGTGGCTTCTGTACTGAGATAATTACTCAGTGTTTTCCTTTATTATTGCTATTGGTCTTTCACTTTCATGAGTATGAAGCTTAATCCACAAACAATATTTAAATTAAATTCAGAGTTTGTGAGAGCAAAGTGGTAATTATTTACAGTTCCAAATAGTAATTATAGAGAAAAATACATGAACTGAGGGGCCAGATTCTCATTTTATTTACACTACTGCAATTCTGGGGTAACTACATTATAGTGGTGGATGTGAGATGTTTTAAGTGTTGTTAAATTTAACATCCTCTAGATGCCAGTGTCATGTCTACATTTGCCTTATGTGAAACATGCTTTGAGAAGAAAAGGTCAAAAGCCTGTGGTTAAAGAATAAGCAGTTATGGTATAGAAGGAATGCTCATTATTGTAAACTGGATATTTTTTAGCTTAGATACACTGATCTAAGTGTAAGAAGAGTTATGGTCATTTTAACAAACTATATTTTGTTGTTGTAGATTGCAATGCATTTTATTTGTCTAACTGGAAGAAAATTGGCCCTTTATTATCCCATAAAGGCCAAAAGCCAGTGTTGCTAGGACTGATCCTGGATCTCAAAGAGGAAAATTTTAGCAGAATTTGGGGGATGGGTGCACGTGTGGATTTAAGAATACATAAGCCCCTTCATTTTCCGTTTAAACTGATTTTTACTGAAAAATTCTTGAGCTTTAAAGAAAGTATTCCATTTTTTGATTTTTCACCCTACTTTAGTATCATTCAAATATATAAAAATATTTTTTTAGGAAAATGCAATACATTGTATAATGTATATATTACAATAACGCATTAGTCTGTGTATATGCAAAGCTGCCTGTTGAAGTAAGGCTATGTATTAGTCTAGAAGATACACACCACAAACTGGTTTCAGAGTAGCAGCCGTGTTAGTCTGTATTCGCAAAAAGAAAAGGAGTACTTGTGGCACCTTAGAGACTAACAAATTTATTTGAGCATAAGCTTTCATGAGCTACAGCTCACTTCATCGGATGCATCCGATGAAGTGAGCTGTAGCTCACGAAAGTTTATGCTCAAATAAATGTTAGTCTCTAAGGTGCCACATGTACACAACAAACAGGCATGCTCACAAGCTCTGAAGTATGTGTGCATCTGAACGTACTGGCAGTGGTGAGCTGGAGCCGGTTCGCAAGAACTGGTTGTTAAATTTAGAAGCCCTTTTAGAACCAGTTGTCCCTCGCGGAACAACCAGTTCTAAAAGGGCTTCTAAATTTAACCAACGGCCAAAAGTGGCACCTTAGGCGCCGACTCCATGGGTGCTCCAGGGCTGGAGAACCCAAGGGGAAAATTTGGTGGGTGCAGAGTACCCACCGGCAGTTCCCCACCCCGGCCCCAGCTCACCTCCACTCCATCTCTGCCTCCTCCCTGAATGCGCCACCTCGCTCTGCTTCTCAACCCCACCCCCCAGCCGGCTTCCCGCAAATCAGCTGTTCGCATGGGAAGCCGGGGCGGGCTGAGAAGCAGGCGGCGGCTTTGCACTCAGGCCCAGGGAGGCGGAGGTGAGCTGGGGTGAGGGGGGTGCAAGGAGGCCACCCGTGCCACAGCAGGTAATCCGGGGGGGGGGGCCGCGCGCAGGGGAACCACTTCCCGCCCCAGCTCACCTCCGCCACCCTCGGCCTGAGCGGGAAGCCGCCGCCTGCTTCTCAGCCCTCCCAGGCTTCCCGCCGAACAGCTGATTTGCAGGAAGCTGGGAGGGGGCATGGAGAAGCAGAGCAGGGCGGTGCGTTCAGGGGAGGAGGCGGAGCGGAGGTGAGGTGAGCTGGGGCCAGGTGCGGGGTGGGGAGCTGCTGGTGGGTGCTCTGCACCCACCAAATTTTCCCCATGGGTGCTCCAGCTCCGGAGCACCCACGGAGTCAGCGCCTAAGGCGCCACTCTTGATGTGATCAGTTGGGGGGAGTGGCCACTCGCTATGCTCCCCCGACCCTAGGAGCCAGAGGGACCTGCCAGATGCTTCCTGGGAGCTGCCCAAGGTAAGCACCTCTGGGACTCCCCACCTCACCCCCTGGCAGGTCCCTCTGGCTCTTAGGGGTGGGGTGGGCACCCACTATGGTGGCCCATGAGACCGTCCTGCCTGGTTCTGGGGGCAGTCAGGAGACAGGGGAGGGGGGTGGATGGGGCAGGGGCCCTGGGGGGGCCTCAAGGAACGCGGGGGGTTGGATGGGGCAGGAGTCCCGGGGGGCGGGGATGGGCAACGACCCCCTCGTGGGGTGAGGAGGGAATCGGTTGTTAAGATTTTGGCAGCTCATCACTGCGTACTGGTGAATCTCACACCCACTATGTAAACATTTCAAGCTGTTAGCAGATAATGGTTTAAAGGTTTGACACACTAAAATTGGAAGAAAACAAAAATCTGTATTAGAATATGTTTCAGAACACAAGGAAGCATTTGAAAGTTTTAAAAACAAACAGGAGAAAAGGATTAAATTGAGTGTATGCACTGCAAATGGTGTGGCCCAATTATTAAATGCAAACATTTATAGGCTAATAGTTCTAAATCTACAACAGTAAACTGTTTGTTTGTTCAAATTAAGCTTTATTTTGAGATTCGAGACCTATTTTCTTAAATTCAGAGGTGGCATTGTGTTTTGAGTTCTGTTTCAGTTCTGCAGGAAATCACACTGATGAACGGAATTCAAATAATTAATCTACTGAATACTTCCCTCTTCCCCCACATCTTTCCGTCCACCAAAATAAACCCTGATATTTACCCAGAAAAATTAAGTGTTTTGAACTGATTTCCCCCTGTTTTTGTTGTGGTTGTAATAAACACTGATACATTTTCAGGAAAAATTAAATAAAATAAAAATTGTCAATGAAGGGCCCTAAGAATACAGAAAAAAATGTAGAAAAGTTTTATTTTAACCCTCTGAAAGACTTATCCATGATAAGGGGGAAGGGATAGCTCAGTGGTTTGAGCATTCGCTTGCTAAACCCAGGGTTGTGAGCTCAATCCTTGAGGAGGCCATTTAGGGTTCTGTGGCACAAATTGGGGATTGGCCCTGCTTTGAGCAGGGGGTTGGACTAGGTGACCTCCTGAGGTCCCTTCCAACCCTGATATTCTATGATCTTAGGATGACTGACCACAACATGGTGTCAAGCTAATTCAAATATGACAAAAACTTCAGGATTACCTTTTGGAAGATAGACTGGGACCTTTCATTACGTCTGAAAGTAAGAGATTCACAAAGACGAACTGTGGACAGCATTTGTATATTATATGTGAGAGTCATATAACTTAAAAATTTGTTTTCCAAAGCTGCTCTATCCTCTTCATAAAAAGCAAGATGTTAGAAGTCCTTAGCCGGACAACCATGAGGTGGTTTCTCTGAACAGAGCGTGATGGCATTTATCTAAGTCTTATACAATGTGAACTAGCCAAGGGAAACAAGAACCCCTCTGCCTTCAAAGAAAAGAATGAATTCCCTTCCTAAAGACAGCAAGCTGAGTGAACTCCAAATTAGATACAGCTGTGCCCAAGGGGTGAGGCTCTGATTCTGAAGTGGTGTTAAGTGATAGGATAAGTGACTTACTTTCCTGTCTGTCTTCTACAGATTGACTCTCCTTTTCACCATCTGAGAGGGAAGAGGTTTTTTTGTTTTTGGTACTGAAAAGCTTACTAATTTTAATTGCTTTGCAAAATTGAATTATTGTAAGATCAGGAACTATGGCTGGCGTAACTCTGCTCCCATTGAAGCTGGTGGGAACAGTATAGGGCTAATGCTGAATGCTTCTGAAAATCTCATCCTAAAGCAAAGGAAGTACAAAGTACTAATAGTTTAAAACAACATTCTGTATTGACTACTAGTGTTCCAAATCAACCAAAGAGGGAAGAAAGATGCATCTTGAAAGCAAAAATAAACTCCACGTATATAATAGTGCTAAGGGCTTTAATACTTAATGCATGCTAAAAGGACAGACCCTTTCAGAGGGGCTATGACAACCGGAATAGTAGTCTACAAATAGACTGGGCTGTATTGTTATCCCTATAACACCAATACCATGCACACACTCTGCGTTATCAATATGCCAGAGATGAACAGTACTGAGTAGAATGAGCATTGTGTTTACTGTGCCTGTGAGATACATGGTAGTATAACTGCTGTACAGGATTAACATAAACCTCATAGAACTGGGTAGAGAAGAAACAATGCGGCTTCAGTGTATCTGATAAACAGAAGTGGGTTACATATTCTGAAGAAACAATGCTGTAGAAGTGTATTATATACTTACTGTAATATGGCAAGTGTGTAATATAGGCAGGAAGTTAATTGTGCATGGGGGAAGTAACTGATTAAATTTCTTGATGAAATGACATAATTTTATTCTCTGCACACTAATGTGATAAGGGTATTGTAACTGCTTCATTAAGTACATCAAACACTGTGTATTAACATCACATGGAATTTGAAATTGCCTGCAGTAAGTTATCAACATTGCTATTGTAATTGCATTTGTAAGCATATGAAATTGTATGGCGGGCCATGAATGCTCTCACTATTGGGGTTGGGGTGCAGGAGGAAGTGAGGACTCTGGAGTAGGGCCAGAAATGAGGGGGCTGGGCGGGGATGGGAGGTGAGGGCTCTGGGTTGGGGCTGGGGGTGAGCGGTTTGGGGTGCAGGAGCATGCTCCGGGATGGGACCAAGGGGTTTGGAGGGCAGGAGGGGAATCAGGGCTGGGGCAGGAGGTTGGGGGCAGGGGGGTGGCTCAGGGGTGCAGCTCCAGGCAGCGCTTTCCTCAAGCAGGTCCTGGAAGCAGTGGCATGTCCCCACTCCGGCTCCTACGTGGAGGTGCAGCCAGGCGGCTCTTTTGTGTGCTGCCCCTTCCGCAGGCACCGCCACTGCAGCTCCCATTAGCCATGGTTCCTGGCTAATGGGAGCTGCGGGGGCAGCACCTGGGGTGGGGGCAGTGGGCGGAGCAGAACCCCCTTGCTGCCCCTAGGTGTAGGAGCTGGAGGGGGGACATGCCGCTGCTTCCAGGAGCTGTGCGGAGTGGCCCCCAACCCTACTCCTCAGCTGGAGCGCCAGACCCGGGCAAGCCCCAGACCCTGCTCCCCAGTGGGGAGCTCGAGGGCCGGATTAAAACAGCTGGCGGGCTGTAGTTTGTCCACCCCTGACTTATATGCATATACCTATCCTTGCTTGTCTAGTTTTACTTGTTTTATTAAGATGCTTTTGTTCTTTAGAAGCCAAAATCAATGGGAAGGACCTACATATAATTAAAATTTGTAGATCACACCACTGAGCTTAAAAATTAGGATGAACGTTTTATAACAACTTGGCCTACAGACCTTTTTGCCATGTTAGTAATTTTAGATCAGGTTATAAAGCACCTTAGCTAATCAAAATCTTCCTTTTAGCTACTAGAATATTAAACTGAGTAATCCATATTATCAGACTCATGGAAGCCTTGTCCTTTGCTATGCCATTCTGTTTTTGACTCTGTCGCCCTCACTTCCAATGGCATGAGTCAAACTGTGCACTCTCGACCTTTGCCCACTGACTCCCTGTAAGCTCTTCTGGGCAGGGGCTGAATCTTTTTTTTATGTATTTTGTTAAATGCCTAGCAGAATTTTTGGTGCTATAAAATAATAACAAATCATACTAGCTTTGCTATGCTATCCCAAATCACATATAAAGATCAAAGAATTATGACATAAATTGATAAAAATACAAAAATGATTGGCTTTCATTGTAAGCCAGATTTTGACTTTCAGTCAAAACAAAGTGGAAGGAAAGGCCTGGTGCTTACTCAAATTCAGCATTGCACAAACTATTGCAAGAGTGTTTCTTTCTTTGGCTCATATCTCTTTGTAGCAGACTCTTGGATGGGTTGTTAGCAGGGACTGAATCCAGAATCAAACAATCAAAATATAAGTCCTGTACTGCTTGAACTAAACCTATTAGCTGGAAATAGCAGCAGCCTCAAACTTCACATTGACAAGCCAGTAAAGGAGGACAAAAACACTTTGGATTATACTTCCCCCATGCTTGGGACTATGAATCCCAAATGTCTACAGTTCATAGCAGTGGAATTCCCCATATGGAACATAAACTCATAAACCACTCACATTGACCAGCCAAAAAGAAAGGACAAAGGCCTGGTTTACACTACAAAGTTAGATCAACGTAAGCTGCCTTGTGTTGACCTACTTGTGCATGTGTCTACACTTACATTTGTTTCCCACCAATGTAAGTACCCAGTTATGGCAACCTACTAACCCTGAGCAGCACTGATGATAGATGTACTGAGGTTGATGCAGCACAAGTGTACACACTGTTAACTATGTTGACCTTAACAGTCCTCCAGCAGCTGTCCCACAATACCCAACACTGATCGCTCTGGTCTCTATTGTAAACTCCTCTGCCCAGGGATTACATAGACTGGAAGGCCCCCTCCCATTTAAAGCCCCGCACATTTTTTAAATGCCTTTTCCTAAGTGCCCAGCTTGGTGAGCACACCTAACAACTCTCCATTGTTTTATGTAATTTCCCAACCCTCCGTGTTGGCTACATGCCCCAGCTTGGAGTAGACAGGAGATATTGGATCTTTTGTGCCTTTGGGGAGAAGAGACTGAGCAAGCACAGCTCTGGACCAGCCATAATAATGCTGACATCTATAAGCAGATCTCCTGGGGGATGCAGAAGAAGGGATATGACAGGGACCAGTAGCAGTGCTGTGTGTAAGTGAAGGAACTGAGGCAGGCATACCAGAAGGCCAAAGAAGCCTTCTGTCAATGCTGTGCCAAGCTGCAGACCTGCCACTTTTATAAAGATGTATGTCAGACTTGGCGGAGACCCTACCACCACCCTGCATGCCACTCTGGATTGTTTCACTAAGCTTATTACCAAATAAAATTCTATTATTTGGAATATAATTAATCTTTATTAGTTCACAACATATGTTGCAGAGTGCCTACCAATTCTGAAAGCACCCACTTGTTGCTGTACAGTGTGACACACCTCATGGGATCAGTGATAAACACACTGTAATAACCATAAATCAAGCACCACACAATTCCTAACAGGCTCCCAAACAGCCAGGCCAGATACAGCACAGTACACCACAACACAATATTGTGGTTCACTGTTAAAGAGCTCCTTCAATGCTTCCCTAAGCTGCATAGTTCTGCGTTGAATTCTTCTAATATCCTTTGTGTCTGGCTGTTCAAACTTAGCAGATAGCCACTTTCCCCCTTTGCTTCACACATATTATGCAGGACACAGCAGGTATCTATAACCATTGGGATATTTTTCTCACTTGGATCAAATCTTGTGAGTAAACGATGCCAGCAGCCTTTCAATCTCCCAAAAGCACATTCAACTCTCATTCTGCACCTCCTAAGTTTGTAGCTGAATCTTTTCTTGCTGCTTTCAAGGTGGCCTGTGTACAACTTCATGAGTCAGGGGAGCAAGAGGTAGACTGGGTCTCCCAAAATCACTATTGATTGACATTTCAACATTTGCTAATAATCATCTGGTAGTTGGAGGGGGGGTGGGGAAGTCCCTACTTGTAGCTTTCTGTGTTCTTAAAGATACAAGTGTCATGCACTTTCTGTGACCACTTCACCCTGATGTTGGTGATGCATCCTTGGTGATCCACCAATGTTTGCATAACCATAGAAAAGTAGCCCTTTCTGTTGATGTACTCTGTAGCAAGGTGGTCTGGTGCCAAAATATAGGGATATGCGTGCCATCTGTCACTCCACCACAGTTTGTTGAAAATCCATCCAGTATCCATCCAAGGTTTTTCGCCTTCCTCTGTAGCATGGGGCACGGGTCACTTGCTGGAGGACTCTCTGCTCCTTGGAGTCTTTAAACTACGATTTGAGGACTTCAATAGCACAGATATAGGTGTGAGGTTTTTTGCAGGAGTGGTGGGTGAAATTCTGTGGCCTGCGTTGTGCAGGAGGTCAGACTAGATGATCATAATGGTCCCTTCTGACCTAAATATCTATTAATCTCCTGCATGTTGCTGAGAGTCAGTCCTGCCTAGTAGAGTTGATTTAACAGCCCTGCACACTTGCATGACAAGAGCCCCACAGTGTTTTTTCCAACTCCAAACTGATTGCTATAGTCAGTGGGTAATCGGGCATTACAAGTTTCCACAGTGCTATCACCACCATTGATCCACTATTAGTGAAGCTCTCATTCTGGTGTCCCTACACTGGAGGGTTGGGGTGAGCGTGGCACACAGATCCAGGCATGTGGCCTTTTTCAGCTGGAAGTTCTGCAGCCATTGCTCATCATCCCAAGCCTGCATTACAGTGCAATCACACCAGTCAGTGCTCGTTTCTCAGGCCCAGAAATGGCACTCCACCATATGCAGCTGCACTGTGAAGGCCATCAATGACCTTGAATTGGTTCTCCAAGAAATCATCATGTTCCCTGCTGATTCATTCTTGCAGCTCAGCAAATACCGGAGGATCATGGATCCTGTGCTTGCAATGTTTATGACAATAGTGCAGAGCTGTGCAGGCTCCATGCTTCTGTCAAAGATGGTGGATAGTGAGGAGGGCCATAGAGGTTTTTGGAATTTTGAAAAAGTTTTGACAATTATGAGATGGAGACTGTTAAACACTGAGAAGTTGACACCTTGGTTCCAGGCACCTCTGCATGACTTGTTTCAACCCCACCATGCATTGCCAAAACTTCCTAAAAGACAATATGCTGGACACTGGCAAGTTGCACACTGGGATACCTATCCATGGTAAACTGCTCTGTGCATCGATATAAGCACTCTTTGTGTGGATGTGCAGTGCTGACGCAAGGAGACAAGTATGCCCATGCACGCGTGATATGCTAATTGCGGTGGCTTAATGACACTGTAACTTGCATCAACCACAGTTTGTAGTGTAGACATGGCCAAAGTCTAACCCTGTATTCATGAGGGTTTCATTACCACTAAAATGCATATGACATTCCCATTGCCCTTTTGCACGTAAACCAGGGGTAGGCAACCTATGGCACGTGTGCCAAAGGCGACACACGAGCTGATTTTCAGTGGCACTCACGCTGCCCGGGTCCTGGCCACTGGTCCGAGGGGCTCTGCATTTTAATTTAATTTTAAATGAAACTTCTTAAACATTTTTAAAAATTAAAAAAAAGCAATAGTTGAGTTATATATTATAGACTTATAGAAAGAGACCTTCTAACAACATTAAAATGTATTACTGGCACGCAAAACCTTAAATTACTCGCCACACCACTTCTGAAAGGTCGCTGACCCCTGATGTAAACCAATGTCTTTTAAGAGACTGAAGTTGAATTAACTAAAGTACTTCCAGTATTTGTTCTTTTTCTTGCTAAGGTTAAAAAGAAGGACAGAAGGCAATTTAAAATGGCAATTCTTGCCAACTGTTTCTAAACAGATGTTGGTTCTGTACACAAAAAATATTTGCAAGAGAGAGAGATCTGATTATGATGCTATTTTTTTCTACTCAGTCTTTTGTAGAGAAGCATTTCACTTTTTAGGGGGGAAATGAAGTGCAAATCTTGCCATATTTGAGCATTTCTAAGAACTTACCTTTTTTTAATATTTTCATTCAGGGTAGAATCTGATCCCTTTCAATCTCTCCTAAGTAAACTCATCACTACAAACTAGAGGAAGTTTCTTTGGAAACCCAAGGCTTGCACTGATCCCCTGAAGTTATGTATTACATATGTCTGTTATATATTTCCTATCAAGAAACACATTTTGAGAGTAATAAGGCCTATCTTGCTCAAGGGAATTTTGAAATTGCTATATTCAATATAGAAACTGCATAGTAGAAAAAAGGTTAACTTATTCTAGATTCACAGAAGAACTACAACTCTGACATTTCATCAATGCTTACAAATAAGCAAGGAAGGACCAGACTTATTCCTGGTCTATTCCATTCTAATCTGTAGAATAAATGCACATACTGCAGTTTCAGAGTTATTTAAAGCAGCCTGATTACACACTTTGAATTCTCAAGAGGCAGGTATAGAATTAGGACACTTTGAGCCATATGGTGGCTGGCCCTGTGCAGACTTTCCCATCACTTGCGCCCATTTGCAAAAGGCAAGCCACAGTGAGGCTAGTGAATACGATACCTGTTAAATGACTTGTGCTGCTAGTACCCTAAAAGGGAGATGGCTCCACTCCCCACACAAGCCAGCTCTGCTGGCCAAGTAGGAAGGGGGAACGCATGCTGCACCTTTTCTGAGGATGGCAGACGTTCTGCTACTGCATGTGTTTATCTGGGAACTCGAGGAGAAATTGTTTGCTGCTTCAGCCAGAATTCCCCATGATGGCGTCTAAGAATGGCGTGTAAGGAAACCACGCTAAGCAGACTGTTTTTCTATACCTCAATTCAGGCCCCTCTATTGAAATTATTCAGATTGAGCGGGCTCATTTTTAAATATTGAACCCACAAAATTTACTTCCAGGGACGTGTTTTGGGGGGGTCTCTCCAATAATAGCAGTTTTCCAGTCACTACAGAGCAACTACCAAATTACCAGTGTTCCTGTGCTTGCTTCTTTCATAACCATTGGTATCAGTTCAGCCTTAACTTCCTCACCACACTGGGATTGGAAGGTTGTATTGATAGCAAAGATGACCGTACATTTAAATGGGGGAGGGGAGAGCAGGGGCACATGTAATTACTGCAAATTGATAGAATGTCCCATCAGGACATTTAAGGGCTCATGTTCTTTGCAATAGAATACAGAAAGCAATAAAAGGCCTTGGCAGGTGATTAAGTACCAAAGCAAAGCTGATAGCTGCAAATGTGGTTTGTTTCAAGTACCATCCAATGTCATACATAACATGATTCTTATGCACCAAGATGAAAGAAGATGGAATAAACCACAGAACTGGGGTGGGGAGAGGGAAGGAAACAAAGTGAAGCCTGGGTCCAAATAAATAGATTTTCTTTAAGCATCCCCTTTGACTCTCCAGGGAAGTGCCACATATAACTGTTGTAGATCACTTCTGAAGGAAGGCTAACTTTCTGCTGAAAAATTAAAATAAATAAATAAAAAAGGCAAAGGAGTATATTGTCTTTTATAACAGAATTTTGTATTATATTTCACTTAAATAAAACCTATCCTCGTGCAAAAATGTACACAACTTAATTCAGTTTCAACCTTTAGATAGCAAAAAATAGCAGAGGGAGAGAGAAATAAAGAGTATGGTAATGGGGAAACAACATCAAGGAAGGCTGTTTCAGATCTGCAGAAAAGGGACTCATAGCAAGAGTGGTGAAACTACGTAAAGGGACAATGGTGGGAGACTAGTGCTATAAACGTGGGAGGAATACAATGGGAAATGGAGACATTGACAGTTGATGTAAATTGGCCTTGACTTTGATGGAGCTATGGCAGTTTACAACATGGTTCACAAGGTCTTGCAGCAAATCTGGGGAGGATTTTAAAAACAAACAGAAGAGTTCTGTAATAAATTGGGAGATGGAGTAGAGATGTTTGAGGCTGAAGGTGACACAATTGGTATTGGAGGTCAATTGGCATTTCTTTATCTGGAGATCTGGGTCTTGAGGAGGCAACACAGTGACATTACAATGGTCAAAGTGAGAGAAGAGTGTTGAAAATCTTATGCATGTCTTAGAGATGGAGACAAGCCAATAATGCACATGACAAAGTTACAGAGACTCACCGGGCATGCAAGGGGATGGAGTATTCAGGTTCAAAGATGACCATATATCTATGGATACTTAAGGAAAATGGATAGTCTAAATTCTTCCCTGAGCTCCCCGTGAAATTGTGGCTCTGCACCTTCCCAAACACTGGTCTCTGCCTTAAAGGCATGGTCTAGCCCCCATATATTTAATAATAACTTCCGATGCTGACCACTTGTAGCCATTCCATGGTATGTTTTGGAGAGCAGGGGGTGAATTGCAGTGTCCTGGATAAACTTCAACTGGGGAATTCTCCCCACAGTTTCAGCTGAATGAGATTCTTTATTTCCAGTCCTAAATTAATACCCGGTGGAGCTGTGCAAGGTGAAAAAGCTACTATGTTTCACCCCCGCCCCCAGTAGTGACATTTTATAGATGGGTTATTTCTGTGTCTGACTGTAGATTGTAAAGCAAATTAGGATCCTTACTGATAAAGGATATATCAATCTCATAAAAATGTCTGGAAGAGAGAGACTTCAAATAGTAAGGAGTTGTGGAACTTACCTTTGGTAAGGTTAGTGCTAACTTGCATAAAGGTGACTGGTCCTGATAGTCATCAGGCAGAAGGGGTTGATCCCAGTTCTTGGCTATTGTTTCTCTGCTCATTTTGTAAAATACTGCAGTTCCCTTGTAATGAGGTGAGCTGTAGTTACCAAATTCATCCACTTCTTTGAGTTGGAGCTCCAGTCTGGGCTTTCTTTGTGAATGAAAAGTAAGCCTGTAGGCTTTTCCAAAATTCTTCCCATCATCTGTATTCATTATAAAAAGATGTATTTCTTAGACTGAGTTTTAATGTCTGATTCTACGGTGTATATAAACACAAATCTTTTGCAGAGCAAGATAAGCCAATAGGACTTATACAAATAAAATCATACAAAACAAATTGTATTCAGGCCTGGGACCTAAGTATGAAACACAGAGCAAGAGCTACACTTTCCTGGCCACTTAAATTAACGGTTACATTATCTTTGCAGTTAGCTGCCTCAAAGTGCCTCTAAGGAGAGATGTGTTGCTGCTTGAAAAGCAATGCACATGGAGATGATAAAATTAATGAAATACAAACCATGGAGAGACAAGAAATGAAAGTCCATGTTGACAATGAAATTAGTACGAGCAGAAGAAAATATTGTATCTAAGGCTCTAGGAAACAATGTGTACTATTTTGTTAAATGTTACACTTTTTGAGGTGAGCAGCTGGTCAAACTTCAGGACCCTTGAGGATGTTCCAGTTGGGAGGGAAAATTGATGATGGAATCAGGTACCTTTGATGCAATCTTGTTTATTTACAAAGAATGGACAAAGTCCTGTTTCCCTGAACACAGGAGAAACCAAAAAACAGGAGACACTCTCCCTGCACACTGGTGCAAACTCCTTCAGCCTGCACTCCCTCCATCCCTCCCTTACCACTCCACCCCCGCCCCCCCCAAATGTTTTCTCAGTATGCTTTTTCCAGGGTTGTCTTACCAGCTGCTTGTTCAGGCTATGTTTGACTCTCTATGCTCCTTCCATGTCAGTCTCCTGCTTCTGGCTCTCTCAGACCTATTCTTGCCCAAACAATAGCCAGCAGAGTTCTCCACCTACATAGCTCAAATTTCTGAGTAGCCTTGGATGCCCCTCTTTAAGACTGCTCTTGTTTCTTACATTTAACCTGAATGAAGGGAGGCTGCTATACTCATCAGTTTAAGGGACTTTAACCCAACTGATAACATGACTATTTGAGATGTGTATTGTCATGTAAGTAAACCTTGTATTATAATGACTACAGAAAGGGGGAAGAGTTGCATGTACATCCATAAGTTTTGCATTTCCCTGTTTTTTGAGTACTTAACTCTGCAACCGTGACATTTTCTTCACATATTTTGTATAACTATGCAATATACTTGCGAAGCTAATACTATTTTTTTCACACTGATTTTCTTTGGATGGGTTTCCCCTGGGAAGAATTTATGTAATGTGTACAATGTGACCTCTGAAGGTGGTAAGCTACACCCTCATAATTAATTTTAAAACCTGGCAAAGAAGAGCATAAATATTTTGGGTAGGCTTTTCAAAAGTGCTTAGTGTAGTGAATAGTTTTTACCATGGCAATAGTGAATGACAGTAGTTAGACCAACTGTGAGCACTTGTGAAATTTCTAAACAATAGGCTATCATCACATGAATTAATTCAGAGGGCCACCAGCAACAGCATTAATATGCCCTAGATGCCACTATCCATTAAAGTCAATTGAGTTACTCCAGATTTACACTGATGTAAATGAACAGAATCTGTCCTTTTTTATTTAAAATCCATTTAACCCCAATGAGATGTTCTTAAAATGACCATAAAAGAAGATTAGTAGAAAAGGGAGGGCTATGGGTAAAATATTGACCCTATTGAAGTAATTGACAAAATACTAATTAATGTCAAGTGGGCTAGGATTTCACCATATGAACTTCTTTTCATGTAATCAGAGTGGAGTGGTTGCCTATCGAATTACAAGTTTACAAAAAATAAGGACTGAATGACAACAGTGAAGTGTGCCGTTTCAAAGAATTACCTAAATGCAAGCTCACTATTTGCAACAGGTGGAAGCAAGACAAGTTCTATATTATATGAGAGTCGTTCACTTGATAGGTTGTATTTATGTACAAGAAATGGCCAGTTTACCTGAGGCAAATATGTTGCCACTAAATCTAAAATGAATCTGCTCTCCTTCTTTCAGTTGAAACTGTTGCGTTGGTTCTGGAGGACCAAAGTATCCCTCCTCACGCAGGTTTTGCAGCTCCCAGTTCAGTTCTTTGGACAGAACCAGTAAAACAACTATTTTATGAGGGTTTTCTTTTTTCCGATATAGTATGACATTAGCCATGGTGCTGCGAATGGCTTCCTCCAGAGCCTGCATAAACAGAACTAGATGCGTATTGTCCATGGCAAATGAGAGGCGAATGACAATAAAGCTGCATTAAGAAGAAAAGAAGAGAGAAGAAAATAAGTAGTCCACGAGGTGACACTTAATTCTTTATTGAATTATAAATCGTTTTATTTACCTTTTGCAACTTATCAAGCAAGATAATATAGTGGTTCAGGTAACTGATGACCATTCTATAACATTTTTCCTCCTCAAGGTAGGAAACAAATGCTCAGATTAGTTTCCTGGGATATGACATCAGGCCAAAAGTCAAGCTGTTCAGGATTGAAAGCTTTATTGAAACAGTCCCCTGTTGTACCTCATTTTTCTCCCACTAAAGGCCATAGGTAAAATTTTCAATTGTGAGTTTGGCACTTATCTTAAGTCCCACTGACTTTCAACAAAAATCCCATTGATTCCAACTGGGCCATTTAGTAGTAAGTTTGAAAGGGAAACAAAACATCTTTTGTGCGGTGTACCTTTTGGATCTTGTTGCCAGAGGATATTATTGAGTTAAAACAAAATATGAAAGGCTAGATATGTATATGAATAACTCATGCTTCAGGGCATAAGATAACCACAACTTGGGGGCAGGAAAGAATTTTCTTGCTGTCTTACAATACACTATTGAATAACTAAATGATCTTGGTTGTAATGGGAAGGTTATACCTCCATCTGAAACATCCACCAGTGGCACTGACTACTGTTACACAGAATATTAGAATAAATTCTCAGTGATCAGTTCAAGTATGTTAATCCCTGTGTTATTTCAGTTCTCATGAAGACTCAAAACCCAGCTGATGAATCAAAATATTGTAATTGGAATAAGAGGGTAACTGGTTTTGAGGGAAGTAGAATTAATGTTTATCAAAAAATGTACAGAAATGATGACTAATATATAGTATGTAGGATCTTCAGCTGAAATATATATTCTCATATTTGATCAACTATATTGTAATTACAAAGTGTAGTATGTACATTACAGAGGATAAATACAAAAGCCATCTCATTTCAGACCTTTATATCATACTAAATTAAAGATTTTAAATAAGTATTTAAAACAACATGAATTTATATATTCGTTTCATTTTATATTTTTAAGATATGATGAAACTGAGGCAATTTTGTTACATATTTTAATAGCAATATATTTATGATTCAGTATGTAGGGAACTGGTTTTTTTCCATGTTTCTTCCTGATGTGTTTACAGAGCTTTTCACTTCTAGAGCCATTTAGATTATTTAGCTGGGTGGAACAATAATGCAAGATACGATAAGCCTCTCTAACAACAGACTCAGATGTAAATCTGGATATTTGACATGAGTAAGATACACAACTTGCTGCTACTTGTATGAAACTTAAGTGTTAGGTGTTCAGTATTAGGGCATATCAAAATATCCTCTATTTTGCTTTCAAAATGATAGAGTAATAAACTACAGTGAATGACAGAGGTAATTGCTGCACATGTACATAGTAATCTGCACTTTCACCAAACTCCCAAATACTTCCCAGTTCAACACAATAAGGTCTTTATTCTAATGTTCATGGTTTTGAGAACACAGTCCTTATTTTTGCAGAACTCCCATAGACATCAATAGGGATTTATCCTGCATAAACATAGCAGCACTAAACCCAATATGTATGAAATCATGTGCATAAATTCTGGGGAAAACAAATCACAAATTGATTTTCAAAGGTTTAAATGCATTTGAGTCAACTGTGGTTAGACTCAGGTTGTTTTGGTTCCCAGGCATGATCTATCATACAAAGTTTGTGGGCAGAATCTTTACATAAACAGAGAATTTTAAGTGAATACTGGAGAATATATGTCAACCTGAAATCTTAAAACTGAGAGTTATGCTCATCCAACCAGGGAGCAGAAATACTGTCCAATCAAAATTAATTACTATAACTTAAATTTCAAATGTCAAGTGCATTCTGTGTTATGTTTGTGCACAATATGCAGATGAAAAATTATTTACCAAAATAATTTTTGGCATAATTATTCATAACATACAAATCTAAGAAAGTCATCCGTATCTCATGAAACATTTACAGACTGGAAGAGCCAAACTTTGGCAAGTAAAATAATTCTTAGTGAATGATTTCTCAACTCTAGTAAGTTCCCATTCATTAATTTCTTTGGATATGAATCTTTTACCTAAATAATTGAATGAAATTATTTATATGTTACCTTTCTAAATACTCATCTACTTCAAATGTTACAAGTCCGTTTCGTGCATTCCGCACAATAACATCATCAAGCACAACCCACTCCTCTTCTTTGCTTCTGTAACCCAATACTTTCAAGGATTCACCAAGATTCTCTCCATGTTTTCTCACAGAGGCACTCATTGCTCTGGACAACCACAAGACAGGAGAAATCATTACAAAGGTTAAAATAAAGCTCTGTGGATATTAAATACTTGTGTTGTAGCAGTGTCTTTTCCCTTCTCTTTAATCTGCCTAGCTGCAGACCATCTGGGATGGTTTGTCTCTTACTGAAAAACTGCATCTAGAAAATGGATGGTAGAAAATGGTAACAGATAAGCTGTTACCAGCAGGAGAGTGGGGTGGGAGGAAGTTTTGTTTCATGGTCTCTGTGTGTATATAATGTCTTCTGCAGTTTCCACGATATGCTATGCATCCGATGAAGTGAGCTGTAGCTCACGAAAGCTCATGCTCAAATAAACTGGTTAGTCTCTAAGGTGCCACAAGTACTCCTTTTCTTTTTACAAATGAATGTAGTTAACCTCTGGTCTAATATTGAGCAAAACTTATATCAAGGTTTGCTTTTGACAGGGTCATCTGATTTGCACTGATTCACCAGAAGTGGAAATACACATTAGCCCTATGTAAAACCAAAAGTCTGATCTTGGGGAAAATAAAACTAGCCTTCCAAAACTAGTTATAGTTGTTATGTGAACCAAAATATAAACTCATAATAAGACAGTTAACAACAACTGGGGAAATTACAGACAATAACACACTAAGATGCTGTCTATCGGAGCCAGAGAAACACAGCAGCTAGGAGACATGGTTTATTTCTGACTTCTTCAGCTAGATCAGAGACCTCAGCAAAAAGGCCACTTATCAAGGAAGAACAAAATTAAAATAGTTTCTGCTGAACTGGAGTGAACAGTCTGATCACATGGGACAGACTCAATCAGGGTCACAAAAAAACCACAATGTGACTTCCTCCACCCAGCCTATCCTTATAAACAAAGCTTGAATTTTAAGGGCCCGATTTTCAAAAAAGCTGAGCTCCTTCACGTCCTATGGTCTTCAGCTAGAGCTGTGGGAAATCAGGTGTTCTGAAGAATGCCTAAATACACTCTAAAAAATGGCCTGAGAAATTTTGCAGATATCCAAAGAAAGCAAAAGAGTTTGCATCAAGATTATATGGACGCTGCACAGTATTTCATGAACATGTATGTTCAGTGGTTGAGCTTTTTGGACAAACTACCTCCCTCCTCCCCCCCCCCCCCCCCCCCCCATACCTGTGTCCTTCAGACGTTTTGTTTTAGTTTGAGCCCTGTTTTGTATAGATCCTGAGTCTCTTTCTGCTCTACATTACATGTATGTGGTATAAGATTATGCTTTAAAGAGTTCTAGGACATTTATTGGTTAAATATAAAATGGTTCAAAGTACTAGGAATACGTGAAGATAAGTTGCAGTTTGTTGTTTTATTTTGTGTTAATCCAGGCCTTGAACACTATGTAATGTATAGGAGCAGAAAAGCTTAAAACTATGTGGCTCACTATTCTTAGGCCATTGAATCAAGTTATTCAGCCACATTAAATTGTGTTTTGAGACATTTTAGTTTGACCCCTGTTTTATACAGAGCACTCTCTTTCTCCTCTGCATTACAGGTATATTTGTACTAACTGAAGTAATGAAGTATCCTGGGTCTTCAAGGAACAGAATCCATGTTACAGGCACACTTCAAATTAGAACCTAGCATAAATTCAGGTACATCTGAAGTTCAAGTCATGTACTTTACACAGCTCTAGGCTGACAGCATTGCTAAGTGTGGGCAGGTGAGATGCAAGCATTTGTGCACCATTGAACACCCCGGTACAGGATATCAGTTTAGAACTTTCTACAAGCAGTGATGACCAACCTTGCCAAATCACAGGGTGCATCTATGATGAGGATGAGGGTCTACAAGGGATTAGAGTGAGACTTAATCCTTTTTAAAAAGTGATCTAAGGAGGTTTCCAGAAGTGAAAAATTGGAACAGTTATTCCCTTTACCACCTAAACCCCTGCTTGTGCGGAAGCCTATTTGATTTTACATGATGGAATATATATTATAATTTTCAAAGGATCAGTAGGATTGGTTAAACCATCTCTTTGGGGTTTAGGGGAGCAACATTTCTAGGCTGACAGCAACCTGCTCCAACTGGTCCCTAAAAAGAAATACCTCTGTTCCTACTACAGGGTTTTATCCAGGCTTTCACCTAGGGAAGCAGACAAGTGGGTTTCGTTGTCAGGAGCACTTCATTAACCTGCCAGTTAAGAACTACTATTAGGAATTGTCACCAAGATTACCAAAAGTGACTAGTGATTATAGCTGTCTCTATTTTCTAAGGGGGAGGGGCTGATTTTCAGAAAGAACTGTGGTGCTGTATGTCCACCCTCTGATCAAGCTGAGCATAGGCGGCGAGTTATATGGGCCTGTGGTGCCTATACTCCACCAATATTTAGGAACATGGGCCCGGCTCCACCAATGTTTGGGCTTAGCTCACTTTGGGGGGCCATGTGCTTCAGCAAGATGCTGGGTCCAGGGTGACCTGAAGGGCTAGTGGGGAGCCTGGTGCTGGCAGCAGCAAGCGACGTGACCCAGCCCCAGCACGGCCCTGCTCCACCCCCTCCCCATTCCACCCTTTTCCCCCAAACCCCCACTCCACCTCTTTCTGGCTTCCACCCCATCCCCCAAGCAACGCCAGGGGCTGGGCAGAGCAGGCTTGGGCCAGGTCGCGTCGCTTACTGCTGCCAGCACCAGGCCCCACACTAATCCTCCAGGTCACTCTGGACCTCGTGTCCCCCTGAAGTGTGGGGCCCCCCCAAATCACGGGGACCGGGGTGGTTGTCCCAGTCTGTCCTATGGACGGGACAGCTCTGCTTGGATCCATTCTGGGCACCACCAAAAATTATATAAACCTGGCACCCATAAAGCTGAGCAGTGCTGGGCACCGTGAAATTAAGGCACTCAAAAAATCACTAGGTTTTGGAACTCTTGACCCATATAACCTTCTGACCTTTTAGAGTAGAGCCCAGAGACCAGGCTGGCCACCTGCCCATTATAAGGTTGTTGTCCTTGGCAACTGGAAATATTGATCCTTCTGTGCTTTGAACTATTTGTTTCACATTGTACTTGATGTCATTAATGGCCATGAAAAAGCATTGAGTAGGAAACAGGACTTAGAGTGAGTGGTTTTTTGGTTTGTTCTGCTAGGAAATAAACTCAGCCATCTACAGCAATGAAGGGTGAATCCTGGACATGACTGTAGCTACACATTAAGAATCAAATTTTGCACCGTGACTAACATTGAGTTGTATTCTGGACTACTCATGGAATAAAATACTACTCAATGTGAGTCAAGGGGGAAAAAATCTGGAGTTAAATAAAATGAAAACAGTAAAATTCTTTTTTACTACATATGTCTCAGTTTTTCCCGATCTTCTGTTAAAAACACTGGGTGAGATCCCCAGCTGGTGTAGGTCAGGGTGGTTTCATTGAAGTCAATGGAGGTATGTTGTTTTACATCAGTTGAAAATCTGGCCAATTATATTTTTTGAAGAGGACACCTTCAGAACGCTTTAAGGTGAAGAATATATTTTAATATAAAAATGGTTTGGTCAGGGCTATTTGCAATTCCGTTGATGCCTTGATCTTGCTGGATTTGTAGGTAGAAGTTCTCACTTACCGAAGATGATATGCAGTTGTAACCCTGGTTACAGTGGCACTAGATGCTCTTCCATTTTCTGTTGCATCTCCCGATCTCTTTTTTTCTGGATTTGGAGGACAGGGTAGAATAACACTGACTGACTTGTTAAATGGCTGGGATGAAGGATGCTGGATATGAACCAGTGGGCTAGTAGACACTACTGCATGGTACATGTCATATTTTGCCTTTAATATGGAAACCAGTGATGGCTCAATTGGCTGGACCTATGTATAGCAAGTAACAGAATAATTAATGTACAAGTACTTAAATGTTGCTTTTTTAAAAATCATTTTAGTTTAACTTCAGGAACTGGAGGAGAGTTGCATTTCACAAAATCTCTTGCCATTTTTTAATTGAGACCGTCTAGATTTTTTTCTTTAACTCTGTTGATGAGCTCTAAGGTTCTTCCTTTCCCAATCATTTTACCATATGCACAACCAAGTGCTTTGTAACAGTGTCATCAGAAACTGCTGCCATTGTTAATTAAATAGTTTGGACTCCTGTTAGTGTGTGTGATTGTTTTAAAAGGTAGAATTTATACACTACCTTTTTGTCTGTACTCTTATATTCATTTTTATGACTCTTTTAATACACATTCTACTTGCCAAGGATTTTAAATTCATGCTCTGATTTAACTTGTTGTTTTCATTTACATATTACAGCTAGGTCAAATCTTGAGGTTCTTAGTCAGAGTAAACTCTCACTGACTACACTGGGAGTTTTGCTTGAGAAAGGATGGAGGTGAGGACAAGAGTATTCATATCATTATTAGTAAAAGTAATTATTTACACATATTTGCAAAAATAGGGTCAGATTTTCTGGATGCACCAGATCAGGGAAGCTATAAGGTAGCCAGTTTTCTCTCCCAGATTCTCGGTCCCTAGCACAACAGCCTTCCAGTTCTCTAACTTTGGACCAGATGGTTATAATCCCCTAGGATCAATATATTATCTAGGAATAGCTGAAGCATATCATAATCCAGCCATTCCTGACCTCCCAACTCTAGGAACACCCTCTGTGCTTGTGACTCTAAGGAGGAAGGAATAGGAACAGGTTTTATTGGCTCTATACCTGCTGGGGACATCCACACTATGAGGTATTCCCAGCATCGGACTTATAGCAGTGGTGCCCAAACTTTTCCTGTCATGCCCCCTCTTACCAGTAATGGAATCTGTCTGCAACCCCCCTCTATTACTGCACAGCTGGAGGCAGAACTGGGTTTGGGGGAGTAGCTGGGGCTAGAGGCAGAGCTGGCTTTGGGGCAGAGAGCGAATGAGGGCAGAGCTGGGCTGGGGGTGGAGCTGCGGCTGAGGTTGGAGCTGAGCTGGGGATGGAGCTGGGCTGGAGTGGAGCAGGGGATGGAGTGGAACTGTGGCTGCGAGCAGAGCAGGGGGGCGGAGTAGAGCTGGGCCAGGCCTGGAGCTGGGCTGTGAGTGGAACGGAGCTGGGATCAGAGCTGGGACGTTGGAAGAGCAAAGGGTGAAGTGGAGCTGGGGCTGGGGCTGAGAGTGGAGCAGCGGGGAGAGTGGAACTGCAGCTGGGATCAGAGCTGGGCTGGGGTTGGAACAGGGGTGAGAGTGGAGCTGCGTCTGGGGACAGCATGGAGCTGCAGGTGGGGTCGAAGCTGGTCTGGGGGCACAGCAGGACTAGGCAGCTTTCAACCTGCCCCCCGAGGGCTGGCCAGGGCTCCACCAGATGCCCCACCCTGCAAAAAAATGTTTCTCTGCACCCCCCAGGCGAGCATGCCCCTCAGTTTGAGGACCACTGACTTATAGGGAGACGATGACTCTTTTGCACTTCCAGATTAGCTCAAAGGGAATGGATCAGAGCGGAGAAAATTTGCCTACAGAATACACCACTGCCTGACCCAAAGACTTCATGTACTGTGTAGATTTTTTTAATTATAATTATTAATATTGTTGGAAACAGTCTTGTTTCCCAGAACATAGCAAGCATACAAATAGCTACTGCTTCATTTATATCTGCTGTGACAGGGTCAGGCTAGATGGCTATAGGAGAGTAATAGAAGGCAGATATATTAGCCCCAGGCTAAGTAGGTCTCTTTTCCCTGGGTAAGGTAACAGGGAAGGTTCCAGAACAATCAGGAACCTTCTGGAGACAATTGAGACAGGCTGATTAGAACACCTGCAGCCAATCAAGAAGGTGCTAGAATCAATTAAGGCAGGCTAATCAGGGCACCTGGGTTTTAAAAAGGAGTTGACATGAAGCCCAGGTCTGTTATGCATAAAGGTTGCAGAGTCCCTCTTAATGTCCACTCCATATCCACCTAGCTGTCTATGCAGTGGAACCACAGTAATAACACTGTTTGGAGGCCTTCATCATTATGATGGATTTCTCTTTGGAACTACTCATGTGACATGGACATGATGCAAAGAAAAATATGAATATTTCACACTTACCTTTAACTGCATGGTCACTGGAGAACTGAACGTTTCTGGAGGGTAGTAGAAAGAGATTCTAGAATCCATGCTTAGCTTTTGTGAGAGCCCTTTCTTTGGAATGGTGAATGTTTCTTTTTTTAAGCATGAAACCACAGAAAAAATACCAAGCTGGCAAATTTTCACCTCTGCAAAGGTCCCCTTTGTGGGAGAAAAAGGATGCTACAATTGTTAGTAGATTATCATTTCCGGTGGATGAACTAACTGTATTCTGAGAAGCAAAATGAAAATAACTTAAATGTTATTATCATTTTGACAGCCTGGTTCTCTACTGTGTTACTCCAGTAACTTTCAGTGGTGAATAAGGCTCAGTGTCATTAACAAGGTTGCATCCTATGTTTAGTCGGTGGGAGGGTGGGTGTATGCAGATATAATTGTTACTCTTCTTTAGGTTAAATGCAAAATAATCTCTCCTCTGTTTCATTTACCAAAGAATTGTCAACTTCACACACATGCTCACATTTAAAACAAAACAAAACTGTAGAGTCATCTGTATTCTGGGGCAAAGTACTTCTCCAATTAATGTTTCTGAAGAGAAGATGTTAATTGGGGAGTTTTGTATCCAATAAATCATGGGGAATCTTGGAGAGAGAAATACAATTTAGTCTAGAAAAAAATCAGGCTAGATCCACACTGAACCAAATTATGCTCTGAGCCACCTGTGGGAGGAAGGGAGGATAGGCAGCTTTAGGTCACCTTTATGCCTCCCTATCTTGGCGGTTGTTCTGGGGGCGTGAATTAGCACCTGAAGCTTGAGGAACCCAAAACTAATGGTCACCTTAGAAAATGTGGGTCTTCATATTTAGGTAACCTTGGCAATATATGAAATTCATGATGGAAAGCATGGCTTATTAATCACTGCTTTAATTGCAAAATTTAACTCAACCTTAACTGTTCAGCGACAATAGACCTTTTCATAATACTCAAATAAGAATTCACCAACCTTCTGGTTTCCCTGGTACCCATCAAAGGAAATGGGAGTTAAGTAACTTGATTGAAAGTTCATATTGGTCACCTTCACCATGATGTCTCGATAATTTCCTCTGTAGCGTGCAGTGAATGGGATTGCAATGTTGATAGGAAAGGGGATTAGTTTCCCCTGGTCTAAGCACGCAACACTGATGACATTGCTGACCAGCTCCTCAGAATCTTCCACCACCAAGGAACTCATGTCATTGATGATCCTGCATACTAAATTTTCGAGAGTGATGGAAGGTGCTGTAATATAACAGGCAACTTCAGGTTCAATATTACCACTCACTTCTGCTAGAAATCTGCAGAAAAATACACAGTATTATTCTCTGGGCTTTTTTTTGTCCTATATTATGTAAGCAATAAACCAATTAATATATGCATTTAATATATTTAAATAATAAATATATCCAAATTATCCACCTATCTTTTCAGTTTTCATAAAGCACAGGGAACTCATCAGTAATACCTTGCATTAACTAACAAGTGCATAGGACCTAGAAAAATATAAGTAACACTGATTAAAAATGTATGTTACAAATTATTGGAAAGCTGCCTAATTTTGGGACCTGATCCAAAGCTCATTGACATCAATCAATGAAATCTTTCTACTGATTTCAATAAGTTTCGAATCTGACCTTTTATGTGCTCAAGATTTCAGGAAGCTACATTAAAATCTTCAGTGCAGGGTTACATTTTTATTTAGTGTCCATACTAAAGGGTGAACTGCCCTTTATGCATGTCCAATGGTTGGAGTGCACGCAGATGTGTGTTTACAAATAGTCAACTTTTTCATACTTACTCTTTGTTCATCCAGGGACTTGATCTTTCCACTTCTTCTGAATCATTTGTTGAAAGATTCATAGCAGGTGTATTGCATATATTCTCCGACCTTGCAGACTCAATTGCATTGTTTCTGTTGTTCCCATTAATCTCATAAATTTCCTCCTTTTTCTCGTCATCTTTTTCTTCTTCACATGAATTCTCTGTTGGTTTGTGATCTTCATATTCCATCTGAGTTGGGGGTTCTTCACTTACTGCCTGTTCTTGATCAGAAAGATTGATTACAGATCTATCACAGATATCTTCGGACTTTCCAGATACAATTATATCATCTCCATTGCTCCCGGGAACTTCTTGAAAAGCTCTGTTTGGGCATTTCTTATTATAAGGCCTTGCTCCATGACTTTCCTCCTTTCTGTTGCAATCTTTTTGCTCTGTATGTGAACTCTGTAGGAGCTTGTGATCTTCGTTTTCCATTAGCTTTGGGAGGTCTCTGCTTACTGCCTGTTCTTGATCAGGATTTTTTTCACTTAATGATATAGCAGTTTCTTTTTCCACTGTTTTGTTTTCACTTGACTGGACTTGGTGAATGTTCGGACTTTTCCTTTCATTCATGGGAGAAGTTACCTGGAGTCGTTGACTTACACCAGCAGATACTTTCCCAGAATGTGTCTTTTCTCTTTCACACACAACTATTTCATTGGAAACATCTTGAACAATCTGGGATTGAGATTTATCATCATGTCTGCATCTAATATCATAAAATTTGTTTTTTGCCTCTTGAAGATGTGTAACTGTATCCAGAAAGAGTTCATTTATTTTCTGAAGACAACCCACAAGAGTGATGATCTCTAGAAAAAAATGTAATTAATTGAGTGTCACTGAAATATGAGTGATAGTATGCAAAAAAAGTCAATACACACACGAGAGACAACACGGGTAAAGTAATACATTTTACTGAATCAACTTCTGTTGGTGAGAGAGACAAGCTTTTGAGCCCCACAGGGATCTTCTTAGGTCTGAAAAAGGTACTCTGAGACCTGAAAAAGAGCTCTGTGTGGCTCAAAAGCTTCTATCTCTCTCACCAACAGAAGTTAGTCCAATAAAAGATATTACCTCACCCACCTTGTCTCTTTAATATCCTGGGACCGACATGGCTATCACTATATTATCTAATACATACACAAGGAACTCTGCACAGCTATGCAAATGGCTTATGTATATGCATATTGGATAATATATTCTGTTTCTTTTCTTTCATTTTTTATTTAATACACAATAAAATATTTATTTCAAAAGCAAAGTGAATTTGAGTGATTTAGTTTATGAAGAACTGGATAATGACTTATAAAACTATAGTCTCAGCTCTCCCAGAACTTCTAATTAATACTAGTTTAATGATCAGACAGTAGCTAAATTCTTGAAGACAACCAATTCAAATCAGAAAACTGCTGCATAATAGCTGTAATTAGCTCAGGAGCAGTCCAATATTCAATCTTAATTATTTTTCTGTCCAGAAGGCCTCATTCTGCAAGGCGCTGACCACTCTGACCCTGATCCAGCAAAGCAATTAAGTATCTGAGTAGTGACAGAGACTTCCCACATGGTTAAAGTTAAGTGCCTTGTCGGATCAAACCCTAGAGATGGTGGAGATTTCTTCTGATGAAAGCTGAGAACACTCCTGTGAGGAAACACAGGAATTAGTTGTTGTTCCTATAACAACTGTGAGACAGGTATGGCAATTTCTTGCCATATCCTTGGGAGACCTTACTGAATTAAGTTTAAGAATCTTTGAGGTCCTTTGTATTACATTAATTGTTTATGTAACTTCTGAAAGAGGGAGAAGTGAAAGATGTGAGACTTGGGGATTCAAAGGACTATATTCAATGATGTGCCAGACAAGAATGGATTTATGGAACAAAAAGTGTTAAGTGGTTTTACTGGGGAATACCTAATGGGAGTTAAATGCAAATCCCCTACCTCCAGTTATGCCAAAAAACCCAACAAACCAAAACCCAGCCTTTTGAAATTATGCCCTGAGGAGTGGGCCGTTGTCTGCTGATCACCTCATACATGAAGCCAGAAAGGCCCAAGCTGTGTAAAAGAAAGACTGAACTATTCATAGCTGTACTCGTTCTGAAGCTGAAATAGTTATGAACTTGTAACCACAAGGAAAACCCAGTTTCAGGTGTTGAAGGACTGACACCTACCAGAGATCGAGGTTGGAGTTGGGGTGACCTTTTAAAGCAGGTTTGTAGGTTCTTTTATTGTTTTGAATATGTTCTCTATAATTCTTTCACCTTAAGAATAAATGTGCTTACTTACAGAGAGCTGTATGGTAACTTGTAACTGAGGGCAATTATGCTGTTCATAGCCTCTAGAGAGAAAATAAAGCATTGCTGCTGGTCTGTTTAGGCAGTCTGGCTTGCTGGGAATATCACAGTGTTGGCAAGGAACTTTGCAGCCAGGAAAAGCCCCTGTCAGGAGGGGGAGAGATGTGCATCTCTAGTCAAGAGAGGTGTGACAGCTGAGGAGCTGGGATCCCGGTGTGGTGCACTTAGTGGACTATGAGGGAGGAAGGCAGGTGTAGTTGTCCTGAAACTGTCATATATGATGGCAGTGTATGAGGGATCTATGATAGGGTGAACTGCCAGAAGTGCCAACAGCACTGAAAGCAAATACTGCGGAAGGAAATAGCACAAAGGAAAACGTCTCATGGTGTTTTAGGGAAAGGAATAGTGAGAAGAGAGACTGGGTGAGGGGGGAAATGGGTTAAGAACAGCTGAAGAAAAGTCAGCAGCTTGAGTTATGTAGCGAAAGGCAGTGCAACCCTAAGGAGTGGACAAAGGTGCACCTTGTTGACTTGCTGTTTTCTGATGACGGGAAGAGAAATGATGGCTCAGGTTTGCAGGGAACATCCAGCCCATTGAAAGAGGGTCCAACAGGTGGGGAAAATCTTGGAGCCAACTCCCTGGAGATAAGCAAGGAAGAGGCTGCCAGAGGCAGCAACTATGTCTCATGGGGATTGAACGCCTCACTGCAACAGAAATTGTGGACAGACTGACAGAGTACAAGAAGCTGGAGAGGGACAGAGTGCGACTGGAACTCCAGCTGTTAACAGACCAGGAGTGGCAGTGCCAGGATGAGAAAGAAGAGAAGAAGAACCAGAGCCAACAGGAGGAGCAGCATGAGGAAAGAGGACAGGGAACATATCAGCTCGAGATGGAGAGACTGTGCCAGGGAAAACTAAGCTGGTAGATGAAACCAAACCCCCTGTATCTGTCTCTGTGAGTGGCATACACTTCAAATTATTTCCTCATTTCAGGGAGGGGGATGACAATGTTTTTGAAGTGGAGTGTGAATTGAACAAGGTGGGAGAAAAGAACATGATGTGGTGGGTTGCTTCACTACTGTCAGGGACAAAGGACTTGGATATTTTCACTCTTATGGACAGAGAGGACTACAAAGACCAAAGGCACTCACACTAGGCTACCGGCTCCTCAATCAACATCCCTCGGATGGAGACCCTCTTCTCTCTTCCTTCTATCTGGGGTTTTTCCAAGCTGCACAGTTCTCTGCCCACACTGTGATATTCCCATGAAGCCAGACTGCCTAAATAGGACATTGTCTGCATTTTGCTTTCTCTCCAGAGGCTATGAACAGTGTTTCCCTCAGTTACAAGTTACCACACAGCTCTTTCTAAGCAAGCACATTTATTCTGAAGGTGAAAGATTTACAGATAAAACAAATTTAAAACAATAAAAGAACCTACATGCATGCTAAAAAGCTTATCATACCAGCTGAAGTCTCGAGTTCTGGTGTCAATCCTTCAAAACTCATAACTGGGTATGCCCTGTGATTAGAAGTTCATAACTTTCTCAGATTCAGAATCAGAACAACCATGAATAGTTCAGTCTTTCCTTTACGCAGTTGGGGCCTTTCTGGCTTCATGTATGAGGTGATCAGCAGACAATGGCCCATTCCTCAGGGCATAGTTTCAAAAGGCTGGGTTTTGGTTTATTGGATTTTTTTTTGGCATAACTGGGATAAGGGATTTGCATTCAACTCCTATTAGGTATTCCTCAGTTAAACCTTGGGACTTAGATCTTGGCCTCATATACAAGACAGTCAGTAGACAATGGCCCACTCCTCAGGACATAGCTTCAAAGGGCTGAGTATTTTTGAATAACTAGAGGTGAGGAATTTGCATTCACCTCCCATTAGGAATTCACCAGGAAAACCACTTAACACTTTTTGTCCCAAAAGTACATTCTCAGGCACGTTGAACAATATAGTCTTTTGAACCCTCGGGTCTCACATCTGTCACAGCTCCATCCTTCGAGAGATTACATACTATCCCAGCCCACAATAATACAAAAACCACGCATGTAACACAATGGATTCCAAAGATACATAAACTTAATTCAGTAAGGCCTCCCAAGCATATGACAGGAAATTGCCATATCTGTCACAATGTGACCTTATAAGAAAAATGGATTATTTTATTTTCCTGATTTGTCTTGTCTTATGCCCTTTCCTGGAAATTCTTGCAAAGAAAAATGTTCAAGGATTTTAGATGTATTACTTTTACAGCAACCCTCAAGCCTTTTGCTGTCAACTCTGTAGCAATTGGAGAGTTTTGGAACTGTCTCTCTTCATTTATTAGATGCATTACAAATCTCTGGGAGCATTTCTCAGCATATTTCTGTTCAGTACTGTGTGATACTCACAGGCTTGTTTTTGAGGTTAAATCCAGTGCAAGTCAAAACAAATAAAAAAGTGATAGAGATGAAACACCATATGCAACACTTACCACTTGCAAAAGATTGAGAGAGAGAGGGGGAAAAGACACCAAATAGGGTGATTCTCTTCTGAATAGAATCCAATGACTCACCTTCACTGCTCCTTCTTTCACACCTAATGAGGAAGCTGTCTAGATTAATCAATACCTTATTGTTTTCTACATGAAAAATAATTGTACTATATGATAATGTTATTGGTGTGATGCGATAGATTAGACGGGCCTTTTCTTTCAGTCCTAGTTTTCAGAGGCTTATATAAATCTGTCTCCAAAAATTACATTTTCAAGAAAGTTTTTTATATTTGTCCTCAGCCAAGGAATTTACATTTGAAAGATCCAAAGAAAATGTATTTAATGGTTGTTCAATTACCAGAGTATGAAAAGTATATATTTTTTTATTTCTGAAGTTGGAAAAAAATTGTGCAGATGCATTTTTTCACTCTAGCAACTGTAAACTGCCTTGGATATGAGATTTCAAACTTCAAAAAAAATGTAGATTTCAATAAAGAATGAATGATTTCATAATGTGAAAAAAATGGTTGAGGAATAAAGAAATGAAGAGAGTGGATATAGCATGATCTGCATGCACCCTTACTGGCTTAAGTATGTGCCATTATGGGGCTAAATTGTGCACGTTGTTTACTAATGTAAATCTGAGCAATTCCACTGTCTTCATTAGAAATGCTTTGCATTTACAGATTTACTAGAAGAATTTGGTGCGTGGTTTGTACAGTAAATATAATTGATTCAAGATATCTCACCTTATGGACCAGCTAGCATATACTTGGTAAGGTAACAAAGGGAATCCCAAAATGTCCCTATACCATTCTGGCCTTAAAAAGGGCTTCATTTAGAATAAAGTCCTATTCTCCTGTACCTGTCCCTACTTCATTATCTACACCAGCTATTTCCAGCCCACCACCACACGAGCAGTCAGAGGCGCAACCGATTCCTAACCCAATGCTCTTCCAATATCTGCAACTCAGCCAATATGTAAAGGTCATGTATTCTGTCCATTTACAACAAAAAAAGTGGTTTTATTTATATGTATTTTGATTTGTAATGTGTCTAGTGTTAGAGCTCTAAGCACTTCTACCGGATGTAAAAAAATCAGTTCATACCATAACTCACAACAATTAAAAATTAATACTGAGAAAAGGATCCTCCACTAACTTAATTATCAGTTTGGGGGCAATCATCCTGAGAATATCCCAGTGGTCATCTCAGGAACATGATATGGGAGTAGCTCAAGTGTGGTTTCAAGATGCTCGACTAGGGTAAAAATTCCTATTGTTTTACCAATCCTTTGAGGTAAAACCGAATAAGAAAGGCAGAGGGTGATGTGCTCCATTCCTTCCACTATTTGTCCAATACTTTCTCAACCCTCAGAGTAGACTTCAAAAAAAAGCACCTGAACTGCTAAGGTTTAGTGGGTGTATTCCTCTCCCCCACCCATTTGTGAAAATTGCTGCCAACGTGTAATTAAATTATGGGATTTTTTAAAATTTAAATTCATCATAATCTCTCTCACACATCAGATACATGTATATGGATGCACCTAGTGCCATCTGTGGGGGAGTCTACATTTTGGATCCTAACTGTATGGAGAGAGGGATTCCAGAATGGATGGATGGACTAAGGGGCTATGAGGAAGATCAGTTTCCAGTTGCATCTGAGATCCACTTGGTGTAACAGAAAAGGGGAGCAGTAGCTGGACACAAACTGGCTTCAGGGGTTTAAGCAAACGGTTAATACTGCTTATATCACCTGACAAGGCTTGCAAAACCTTTTGAGCAATCTTAAAACTATTTAAGTGACCAAACTGTTACCTAATACTATAAGTAGGATCCAGAGCATAAGACTATTACAAAAACATGACCATGGTTGCCTACTACAGCGGAAACTATTTGCCTGCATCTAGGTGGTTTCAATTTGTGTGTTATTTACTAAATAAAGTTGCAGCCATTAAGCCATTTCACCTTAAATTTGTCTCATATTTTCCTTACAGCCTACACACCAATTTATGTACAGCGAACATGCATATTAAGGCTTTAAAGCTGACACTAGATACAGTAATACAAAATATTGCTATAGATGCTATGGATATTACATGTAAACTCCAGTTATGCAAACCCCCATTACCTCAAATTTGGAAATAAAAATGTAGGTTTTTATTTGAAATTTTCAGTTTTCCCCAGTTCCATTTTTTTCATATATTCTTGAGCCATTCTGAAAACTGAGGTTTGCCTATCCTATGTACCTTTGAATTTTGTGACCTGTATGTGTTTAAAAGCTGAACCATATCACTGCATAGTAATTTTAGACTATTCACCAACATTGTGTTAAAAGAGCCTTTCCACATGTTGTTACAATGTTAACCTTGAAATTTCCTTCTGTGCATTTTTTAAAAGCATGTGATCACTTTAAGGACTGTACTTTCCTTGTTTTTCTGACCTGAGATAACCCAGTTTCAGAATACAGTGGCAGTCTATGTTTAAGTGTTTCTTAACTTCTTTACTAACTCGTTATTTTATATGAAAGAGAGAGACTATGGAAAAGAATCTTTTTGGAAAAAGAGAATCAGAGAGTTCTGAATGAATGAAAAGTAACTAATACAGATCACATATACATAGTTGGGAAAACCAAATTGCAAGCAGGTCTTTTCTCACTAGAAAGCTCTTGTATGATCTTGGATATCTTATGAAAACCATAGAGCTAAGACTCATAAGTACGGGCATAGCTGAAGATCTGAGTCAGGAAATTGTATCTCTCAGTCTCTTAATCCTGGTGTGCTAAACTAAAATATTATTAAATGCAGAGATTGTATTTTTCTGCTATATTTTGCTAAATATTCTTGATGTGGTGGGATTTTGGGGAAATTTTTGGTTTGCAAAAGCATGCTATCCTTTGTTCAGGATACTATTTTTAATGTGAATCCCACATGAAAGCACATAATTGACCCATTAAATGTAAATTTGTGTAATTAAATACTATTAGCAGACCAGTTTAACAGTACATTAAGAAGGGGGAAATCTAGAGTAATTTAGTTTCCTCAGGAAAGATTGGAGGAAGAATTTCTGGTTTGCTTGAGCTATGCAGGATCAGAGGGCAGAAGAACCAAGAATTGGCCCTTACTTGTATTTTTTTATACAAATAATAATGCAAAACAATATAGATAAGGAAACTTTATATTAATTCAGTTTAATTCATTATTCTACATGGAAACCTTTTTTAAGTCACTATCTCTTCAGAAAAATACATGGAGAGAATAAAAAGTAAAATATATTCTACTGAAAGAACAAATATTGAAGTTCCAATTAATGTAAAATGTGACTTCACATGAGCATCAGAGGGCAAAATTTGGCTTACTATATATTAAATAAATTCTCTTTATGGTTAAACTCATCTTTACTTGCCTTGACTTGAAACCAATTGCTTGTGTTTGTTTTGAAGAGTATTCAATAGCTGGCAGGTGTCTTGTAGGATCTCTGTATTGTGTTGTAGCTGTTGGCTGAGGGAACTGCTGAGTTCTTGCATGAGAAAGATCAATCTAGGCATATACTCCGCTGTATCTTCATTATCTTGAAGGTCACCCTTTAGAAGTGTTTCTCTTGTCATTAGATTTAGATGCCAAATCTGTTCCAGTACTTGACTTGGTTTATCTGTACCAGGTGTTATCTTACATTCAGCTACTTCCATTTTTAAATATAGAAAATATTATTGTAACTTCTCACATTCAGAACACTTCCAAAATATTGTAGCTTCAGTTTGTAACTTAATTAGGGCATAAGAAAAATGTTGCATCGTAGTCCTACTGAAAAATCAAGTACCTAGCTCTGAAACTCTGAGCTTGATGTTGACTATTAAAAAGTTACTAGGTGACAAAAAGGAGTGGCTTTCCAGGAACTAAAAGGACTACTGTACAAAGAGATGTCGGTGTGTACCAAACTGATTTCAGAACATAAATGTGGCAAGATTACATTACTGGAGTATACAGCAATGCTGTGATTTTCAAGGGATCTGAGCACCTGCACTTCAATAAAACTAGTTCAGTAAAATAAATAAAAAATAGTTCAATAAAAATGCTCAACCCCTCTGAAAGTCAGACCATAAATTTCTGTTTGTGATTTTTGCAGTGTCGAATGTGGATAGCATATCTCGATGAATGACCTGAAGCTCTTGAGAACAAACTGGCATTAACAGTTGCAAAGGGTCCCTAGGCATGCCAGTTCATAAATTTCAGGTGAATCCATTTAATTTATAATTGTGTTTTATCAGTTGGTGGGATAAAGTATACGCCACCCAGGCCCCGAATGCAGACCTGTGAGGTCAATTATGTTATTTACTGCACGTTCAGGGAGAGCCAGGCTTAACTGAACATGAAGCCTAGCTGGGCAGGCGCAGGCTGGGTTACTATAAAGATAGGAAGTCTGTAGTAAAAGAGGGGTGTAGATAGATAGGGAGTCTGCAGTTACTCTCTGGGAACAGAGAGGAAGAAACAGAAATGGAAACCTGAGGATTCTGAGCCTGAAAGAAGGGTCATCTCAGAGAAGCTGTGGGGAAGAAAGGCTGGGTAGGAAGAAGCCCAGGGAAACAGTAGCAAGTGTGCAGGCCTTGGCTGGTTATAGGTTGCTGGGCTTGGACCCAGTGTAGAGAAACTCAAAGCCCTGAGCCAAGAGGGTAAACAGACAGTGGGGCCCAGAGTTGGGGCTGAAGACCTGTTTTAAGGGCTTTAGACTGTGATGTGTGGAACTCTGTTATGCTGGAAGAGGAGGTCTACCTACATAGTGACCTAGCTAGAGGGATGACTCATGAAGAAAGAGTGAGGGATCATGTGTTAGTAACTGACAGAAGGGGGTGCCAGATGGGGCAATAGCTAATCCCACACCCAGACGTGAGCAGGTGCTCCTGCAGGAAGTGAACCTTTTAAAGTTGGCGATATTGTAAAGATATTCTGGGGTCTAAATAGCCACACATCTGGTAACAGTACTGAGTTTGAAATATATACTTAATGGCTAAAAAGATCTGCAAACACATTTTGTAATGGCAGTGAACATGTAAGAAAATGTGGCTTTGTATCTATCATGCAGTGAAATGCTTTATTTTAGTTGAAAAGGTAAAGAAAAAGCACTAGAAATTCAAGTAACTGAATTACTAACATCTAAAGCTTCATGTAAAACAATAAAACCTGAGTAACAGTAGTGTGAAACCTAGGTAGACCTTTTATTTTAACTAATACCAAGCCATGAAGAGTCAACTATGTCTCTTCCACAGGGGAAAACTGTCCTTATGAGAACTTATGCACAGATGGTAGGAGAGCTGAGCAGTGCTGGTGACACTTGAGTCCTCCTGCTGAAGCAGAGCAGGACGGCTGACAGTAGGTAATTCCGCGGGGGGGTGGGGGCGTATGCTGCTGCTCCTTCAAAGAAAAAGGCAGGCTAGGCCTCTACTAATGTGTGCTGCAGAAAACCGGTCCAGGTGGGTATGTTTTTAGGTGGTTAGCCTGAGCCTCTGTCCATGCCATCCTAGGTACAGTGCTGTTTTTAGCATGCTAGCTCAAGGAGAGCTAGTGCAGGTAGTCTACCAGAGCTGGAAATCACGCCTCCCAAATGTAGATGTAGATGTACCCTAGAGGTTCCAATCCAAAGCCTACTGAAGTCAATGAAAAGATTCCTGTTGACTTTGGTGGCTGAAATCCTGGCCTCCCTGAAATCAATGGCAAAACTTCTATTGACTTTAATGGGGCCAGGACTTCACCCAATGAGATTTAGATCCAGATCTACCTGAATGGTAGTGGACAATACCCCTAAAATAGCAGATTGCTCTTTTTCAAAATCATGGAGTTGGCCACCACTGTAATCCTTGGTTCTCCCTTAACAGTAGATTAGAATCCTGCTATGATGTTGAAGGGGAAAGAGGGGCTTTAATCCCCATTAGCACAGCATACGATAGTGCTGGGTTTGACCCAAAATGTATACTAAAGACTTATCAAGTATGTCTTATTCAGTCATTCTGTATAGTTTTCCTTGTAGGGCCTGCTATTAATACAATTAACATAGCTCCAATTGTGTTGTTTTTTTTAAAATACTATTTCAGTATAAAAGTGAAGGGAAATTTCACATAGGGGTATTGTGGGGATTAATTCGGTAATGTCAGCTCAGTAGTTTGAAGATGTCAATCACCATGTGAAGGCTAAGAATTACTATTAAATGTGAAGTTGTCTTAATCAAATTGAAAGGATTGGCTATAATGTAAAACTGAAAACAGCAGTGATACTACATTGAAAAGGAAAGCTAAAGAAATCATAATTTGCTTGATTAGGCTGACAAATGTAACACTAACATTCAGAAAGATGTAAGGAAGTCATTAACCCATTAGAAATTCGGATTATCCTGGGCTAGTTAATAGCTGTACTTTCAGTGGGAGGGGTTTGGTTGGAGAGCAAGGAACAGTTTCTATGATAGTCATACAATGTTATGTAGATCAGTCATATTTTGTTAGACTAGAAATGAATGATTTCCTCTTCCAAGACAAAATTTTAGGAGGTATAAGGAACAGAATGAGAAATCATACCACTGATCTACATAATAGCATTGTATTCTGTCATCCATGCTACTGGGCCAGATTCTCAAGGGTGGAAATCGATGTAGCTTCCTAGACTTCAATTGAGTAATACCAGGTTACATCAGGTAAGGATCTGGGTCCATTGTGTTAACTTCTCCAAAATATGTTGCTTAATTAGTGGGTGTTCAAATATGACTGAAGAGAATAGCCATTACTTTTTTATGTAAAAAGAATCAGGGGTGCTGGAACAAATTTTATAGAGGGGGTGCTGATGATAAAAACCACGTATTTGGTGTCTGTTATTACTACTTTAAGCCAGGGGTGCAGCAGCACCCCTATTTCTAGCATTGCTGAAAAGAGTAGATGAATTTAAACTCAAATTTTCTTTCAAAATTTGTATAATGAAGCATAGTAAATTAACCTGATACTAGAATAAACTATGCTGAATGTAGGAGATCTTATTAGAATCCTGTGATCTACCATATCCCTCAGAAAGGACAGTGTTATACATACAAGTTCTTCCAGAAGGTGGAGGCTCTGAGATACCTAATGTCTATTTTCCTGATTTGTCAAAGAATTATACACCCAACTTCTATTTGCATTAATGCATGCTACCTTCATGAATTCCCTATGCATATTTGGGAGAATACATTAGTTAACTTAGAAAACACATTTATCTAAAACCCATTCAATAATGCAAGGTGAAACAATTTGTTTTTCCAATATGTGGTTGAATGAATAAATAATATTATACCTTGGAATTGAAAGTTATATTGGCTCTCTCTGTAATCTTGAATACAATATGGAAATAAGGAGACCTTTGTGAAAATGTGACTTCATGGTCGAAAGGTCCATAATCGGAAAGTTCTCTCTAGAAATTTATCATTATATATTATAGGAACAGTTAAGGAAGTTACATGCTTATTACTATGCTTTTTGTCCCTTAGAGCACAAGGAAATTACAACTTTCTTGTTGGACATCTGAATTCGAACACTTGATTGCTGTTGAAAAATATCTCCTGCATGAAGATGAAGGAGCAATGTATTCAAATGTAAGTCAGCTTTCACAGCTTGTTTACAATGCAACAGTAGTTGCTATGCTACAGCAAGATATATACAGGCTGTACGATGGGCAGTTTTAAAGAATTTGTTATATTTAGGTATTTATGTAACACAAGCACAGTTTCCTTTTAAACTAAAATAGCCTCATGCCCAATTAATTTCAGCGGATGAATTATATCTGTGGCAGATTGTTCCTTGTGATACTGTACTTGTGCCAGAATAATTCCTTGTTTGAAGAGATACAAATAATGAAGAATGACACGTTTAAGACTTACAGGATGTTCTTATGGAGGGGAGAGATTTAAGATTTGTCAAATAATCCTGTACTATACTAGCAAGGTTTGGACTAGATGACTACACACTTTGGGGCATGAACTTATTTAAATGTTTATACAGTGCCTGTTATACATATACAAACTGTTTTTGGACTTTAGGTGCTACCACAATATAAATAATACATGATGGTGTCGTAGGGCCAGACTCAGCCCTCTTATTCTTGCCAGTATTATCTTACTGCAACAGTAGTAGTCTGACTTCTATATGTGAGTAGTTCCTTACTCCTGAGCTACTCCATGTGAGTAACAGTAGCAAGATCTGACCCTTAGTAAGTCTTTTTCCCTTGCAAGGAAGAGTGATAAAACTTAAATTCTCCCTCAGATTAACAGCAGTGAGAAGGAGAAATGTAAGATTACAAAAAGGAATTCACTTTAAATGGTTATTTCCTTCAAAACTATAGGAAGAAAAAGCTGGTTTCTGCATTGCTTAACCCCCTGAAATGTTTTGCAGAGATCCGAAAACCATAGACATAGCAAACAGACACCTTAACATGGTGCCTCTATGTTATGTTGAAGAAATGACTTCATCACAGCAATATAAGGGACTAGCAAGGCTATATTTGAAATGTTCTGAGCAATTGTAGTCCAATATTAAAATAAATATCACTGAAATGAATAAAACTGTAAAACTGAAACAGGAGGATAAAGTAGAGCATCTTAGTTACTCAGATATTACAGAAACTAGGTCTGTGATCTCTGGAGAAGTGGAGTTTAAGGGGAACTTTGAGATATAACATTGAATAGACTATTTGAGATTTTCAGATACAATTTCCCCTTTCTTGTATCAATTTAATTTTAAAAACAGCCTTTTACTAAAGGAATGTAAAGAACTTCATGCACAGAGCCTGCTCCTCAAATCGGAGAAATGTAAGTCTGGAAAGGATCTTGAGAGGTCAAGTGCAGCACACTGTCCTGAGGCAGAACCAAGTAAATCTAGACCAGGGGTCTCAAACTCAAATGACCAAGAGGGCCACATGAGGACTAGTACATTAGCCCGTGGGCCACACCATTGACCCCGCCCCAGGGGGTGCAGGGGGCTCGGTGCAGGGGTCGGGGTGCGGCAGGGGGCTCGGGGTGCAGGAGGGGTGTGGGGTGCGGCAGGGGGCTCAGGGCTGGGGGTCAGGGTGCAGGAGGGGTGTGGGGTGCGGCAGGGGGCTCAGGGAGGGGGTTCGGCTGCAGGAGGGATTCGGGAGGTGGGTCTGGCCCAGCGTGCACCGGAGACGGGGCATATTGGCTATATATGTGCATCTCAAATGTTTGTTCCTTAGATAACACCCACAAGGTAGCTTACATCCAGTCTAGCCTGCCTATTGTGAATGGACCATTCAAGCTGGATGGCCTATTAGAGACACTTAGCTCTCACAATGGGCCACTGAAGAGACCCAGATGGCTCTTTCTGAGGATGCTTAAGCCTCCAAAGGGCCAGCGGCTACCCCCTGTGGGAGTCATCAAGCCATGTAAGAACATGTGATATGCTCATGTGACCCTGGATTCCATCTTGTGCCAGTAACTTTCCACAAAATGGGTTGTGAGCTTGTTTTGAAACAGAAAATTTCCAGGCACTTGGCAAAGGATATAAAAGACCCTGAAATGGCTTAATGTTGCCTTTTTCCTGCCCTGATTCTCTGGATTGTGGATTTACAACTAAGAGGAGTATATTGGACTGAGGACCTTCCGATCCCTTGGAAATTACCAGAGAGACTTTACAAACCAGCAGTCTATAACATCACTGTTACAAACCTGATTAAGAAACATTGCCATTATTGTATTATATGATTTATTAACAACTTAAACATTTTTTATTAATAAACCTTTAGATTTTGCTTACTAAAGGATTGGCAGCAGTGTGATTATTGGGTAAGAGCTGAGTTATATATTGGCCTGGCTGTGTGGCTGATCTCTTGAGATTAGATGGCCCCTAAATGTAGTGAAATAAATTTTCAGTAATGACTCATCATACAGTCCAATGTCTGAGTGGTGAGATAAGGGCTGGAATGCCTAAGGAGACTGCATCTCTGACTTCTTGTTAACCAGTTTTGTTACTGGCTTGGTATATCTAATGATAGAATAACCACCAGTATGTGGTAAGTCTACCCTATTTCTCAACAGTTTGTCATGAATCTGGTATTCTCATCTGTGACCCACTGAGGCATGGTGAGAGCTGCCTTCTCCCTCTCTCTCCTCTGCCACCCACCCCCTGCTAGGCCCTGGAGTTCTTATAGTGTGTTGAGGGGGCATCAAAGAAAAAGGTTGAAAACCCCTGATCTAGACCATCCCTGACAGGTGACCGTATAATCTGCTCTTAAAAGTCTCCAATGACAGAAATTCCACAACATCTCTGAGCAATTTATTCCATTGCTTAACCACCCTGACAGGAAGTTTTTCCAAATGTCCAACCTAAATGCCGTTACTGCAATTTAAGCCTATTGCTGCTTGTCCTATCCTCAGAGCTTAAGAACAAATTTTCTCCCTCCTTCTTATAACAACCTTTTATATACTTGAAAATTATCATGCCTTCCACTCCCCAGTCTTCTCTTCTCCAGACTAAATGAATCAATTTTTTTTTTTCAATTTTCCTTCATAGGTAATGTTTTCTAGACCTTTAATCATGTTTATTGATCTTCTCTGGACTTTCTCCTATTTGTCCACATTTCCTGAAATGTAGCACCCAGAACTGGACACAATACTCCAGTTGAGGCCTAATCAGCATAGAGTAGAAGAATTACTACTTGTGTCTTGCTTACAACACTCTGCTAATACATCCCAGAATATCTGTTTGGTTTTTTTTTTTTTGGCAACAGTGTTACACTTTTGACTCATGTTTAGCTTGTGATCCTCTGTGACCCCCGTATCCCTTTCCACACTACTCCTTCCGAGGCAGTCATTTCCCATTTTGTATGTTGCAACTGATTGTTCTTTCCTAAGTAGAGTGCTTTGCATTTGTCCTTATTTAATTTAATCCTATTTACTTCAGACCATTTGTCCAGATCATTTTGAATTTTAATCCTTCCCCCAAAGCACTTGCAACCCCTCTCAGCTTTATAAGTGTACTCTCTATGCTATTCTCTAAATCATTGACGAAGATATGGAACAAAACTGGACCCAGAACTGATCCTTGTGGGACCCCACTCGATATGCTCTTCCAGCTTGACTGTGAATCACTGATAATTAGTCTCTAGGAACAGTTTTCCAACCAGTTATTCACCAGCCTTATAGTAGCTCTATCTAGGTTGTATTTGTCTAGTTTATGAGAAGGTCACGCAAGACAGTATCAAAAGCCTTACTAATGTCAAGATATACCACATCTACCACATTTCCTTCCCTCCCCCACAGGCTTGGTAACCTGTCAAAGAAAGCTATTTCGTTGGTTTGACATGATTTGCTATTGACAAATCCATGCTGACTGTTAATAAGGTAACAAGTATCTTTTAGGTGTTTGCAAATTGACTGCTTAATTATTTGCTCCATTATCTTTCTGGGTACTGAAGTTAAGATGACTGGTCTATAATTCCCCAGGTTGTCTTTATTCCCCTTTTTATAGATTGACATTATAGTTGCCCTTTTCCTCTCCCATCTTCCATGACTTTTCGAAGATAATCTCCAATAGCTCAGATATCTCCTCAGTCAGCTCGTTGAGTATTCTACAATGTAGAATACTCTTAGATAGTATACACCAACTGAGGCCTCACTAATGCCAAGTAAAGCAGGATGATTGACTTTCTTGTTAATACACCCCAGAATATGAGCCTTTCACAGCTGCATCACACTGATGACTCATGTTCAGTTTGTGAACCATCATAACCCCCAGATCTTTTTCAGCAATACTATTACCTAGTCAATTACTCCTCTTCTTGTAGTTGTGTATTTGGTTTTTCCTTCCTATGTGTAGTATTTGGCACTTGTCTCTATTGAGTTTAATTGTGTTAATTTCAGACCAGTCCTGAAAGATCCTGAGTAACATTTCAGGATGGATTGCACAAGAGGAAACTTATTCAGGGACATTGCCTAGTGTGGGCAGCCCTGAAGTAGATGCAGAGGGGAGTTCTGCACCCTCTGCATGTGACAGTGGGGATTGGGGAGTGGGACAAGGATATGCCCATGTTGTCTTTACATGAATATAGTGGGCACTAACTAGTAATAATCATTAAAAGGGCTGTACAATAATGGGCAAGATGCCTGAGGTCCAGTTGCTAAAATAGCAGCCTCAGAAGAACAGAACTGGCCTATTCCTTACATCTGATTTGGTGGCAGGTTTTCGTCCTGAGAGACTAGTTGTTAAAAATAATGATAAATGCTGAACTGGTACTCAGAAAATATTTTTAGTTTTAGTTATAAAATCTACTGATTTGAAAAATGTAGTCATAGGCAAGTATGGAACTGATTGTATGGTGTTTTAAATTGTAGATGGCCTCTCAGTTTTACTACAGACATCAAACACTGCTGACTCAAGCATCACCATGATACCCAGCGATGCTGTTCGATTTGAAAAATCAAAGCAGTGCAAGAATGAACACTGAAGTGGATAGGGAGTTGCTCTTTAAAATGGTAATTTTTTGTTGGTATATTTCTCTATAATTCATTAATTGACTTCAATGGGGCCAGGGTTTCACCCGTAGAACTTAGTTCTCCATTCCATTTTGGCAGTTTTACAGTATTGCAACTCTGATTTCTATGAATCTACACCAGTGCCAAATTGGTGCAACAGAATAGGCAATCAGCTCCTCTGTGTCTTTGTTTTCCTTTTGAAATAACGTGTTTTATCTGGATATTTCTTATTCTGAATTCACCCCAAACTTAATTTTCATAAACTGTATGAGGTTTAAAGAGACCAAATATTCATCAGAGTGAATAGCAGTGTATATTCATGTGAATATGTAAACAAACATTCATGTCAACTTGTGTCTGAGGAATTAAAAATAAATTACACCATTTTTTTAAAATGTAGGGATCAAAATACATAGCTAGATCAAGGTACTAGCATTTAGAAGATAGATAATCCTGTCAGAATACCTTAACATTAAAGCATTGCTGATCATAAAGGAAGTGGACTTTGTGCTGGTTGGATGGTAGATTACAGCATGCTAGGGAGAGACAAGATTTATGTTTATACTACATCTTTTAAATGCAAAGTTCAGTGCTTGGTTGTAAACAAAAGCATTCTGCTGAGTTTATAGATCAATTTGTGTCTGAGTATATTTGTAAGGACTTTTCTGTCTCTGGTGTTAAAATGCTCTATGCTAGTTTCTTTCAGGCGTCAAAAGTGGGTTTTAAGGAGGGATCAGTGGTGCAAGTGGAATCAATTTCTTACTGGTACAGGGTGGGGCAGCAGCTAATGGGGGGGCACATAATCTCCTCACATGTCCTTCCATGTAACTCCTCCCCCACCTGCCTCCAGGCCGGGGCCCCCACGCTCTCCCCGTCCCCTTCCCATGATCCACCCCCCTTACTTGGGGAGGGGAGGGCTCTGTCCTCCTCCACCGTGTCGGGGACTTTGGAATTGCAGCGGTGAAAGGAGCAGAACGTGGGGCTGCTGGATGGCCACATGCCGGCAGCTCCTCTGGTGCAGCTCTACCACCCCAGCCCTTCCTCGCAGGGTCTCCTCTGTCTGTACAGCAGCAGCCCCAGCGGAGGACAGGGCTGGGGGTGGTGCTGGGGGCAGTACAGCCATGCCAGAGGAGCTGCTGGCGTGGGCTGCCTGGTGGCCCCACATTCTGTTCCTTTCCCCACTGTGATTCCCATGCCGGCAGCTCCTCCAGTGCAGCTGTGCTGCCCCCAGCCCGTCCTCCAGCAGGGCTGCTGTACAGATGGAGGAGACCCTGCATGGAAGGGCTGGGGGCAGTACAGCTGCACTGGAGGAGCTACTGGTGGGGGGCTGCCCACCAACCCCACGTTCTGCTCCTCCTGTGTCTTTCCAGTATGCCATACCAGCTATAAAGATCTTGCTGGTAGGTGTACTGTACCATACCACCCTACTTTGCACTGCTGGGAGGGATTAAAAGTAGGCGAGGGTAGTGGCTGATCTTTAATTATGCATAGAAATGTGCAATCCTTTTGACTGCTATTAAGATCTTTGCTGTACTGTGTGGTGGCAGTGAGTTCAGTGGGTAATTATACTTGTTTAGAAAAGGTTATTTCTAAATTTTACCTTTTTAATTCAACCAGGAATCCTATTTGTTTTGATTATGAAAAAAGAATAAATAGGAATTGTAAGAGGGTCAAAATACTTTTGAACCTCACAAGTTCTTCTCCTCTCTCTTTTTAAAATTTATTTATTTATTTTATTTTTTTAAATCCAGAAAAGCTGTGAAGACATCCAAGTAGGGCTGTCACAGATATGAGGGCTCCTGATTTTGTGCTGAAGTGGTTTAACTGAATGAGTGAGTGATTTGAACTGCCATGTCAATGCCCATAAAGCAAAGAGTAAGTCCAGCTTTTTGCTCAAGTGTAAGGAATGGAGAGGTTCGACCCATGCCTTTATCTATAAAAATGATTTTTGCTGAATTAGGACAGAGTTTGACAAGTCAGATCAGATCTCCCATTCTCACTTAAAGAAAGGCGGATAGCACCACAGTGAAACAGTCAAGCTTCTTACTTTCCTATCTATTTAACTGGAGAGGATTGTTATTCCCATTTAGGAATGAGCTTTCTTTGTTCATGTTTGGTTCTCTTAGAGTAGGTACAATATTACGTTCTTTTGGAATAGACTTATTCCTGATGGATCACGGTTTGCCTTTTTGATGAGGGCATTGGTAATATTTTCTAGTTAAGCATAGCTGATGTTAGTGTTACATCATTTGATTATGTAAGAGAAATGTTGGCCTTTTCTATCCAGTTATTAGTGTAGTGCTTTATTTAATTATGTCTTTAATTAAATTTTGCAATGGGATAGGGTGTGGAAGCCTGCTATAAAAGTTTTCAACTTGTCAGCACCCTTTTTTCTAAGTGCAATGTCTAAAGGCCAAATTCTGCTTGCAGCAATGCTATTGTCATCAAAAATGGAATTTAGCCCTTATTGTTGCTATCTGATACCTTTAGTAGGATACAATGTGGGAGGAAAACTTGACTCCTCTTAATCTGTGTGGAGAGGTAGAAGAAGAGATGAGAGGCTAGATCCTGAACTTGTCAATTGGTGTAGCTCAGCTAAATTTTGGTGGAGCTTTAGTGACTTCTGTCAGCTGAGTATCTGGTCCTAATAAGTTTGAAACTCCTCACCTGAGGATAATCAGGATTTCTTAAATGTTAGCAGAACTCGACTGCAATTGGAAGCAAAAAAATTACAGTTGCTCTTTGACTAAAATGGCTTCCTTTAGTCTGTTCCGAATACACAAGACTGAAAATGGCTTACCCTCCCATCAGCAGAACAGACTTCAAACTCAACATGATTGCCTATCCCCTGCTGTGGCATCGGCCTCTCATGCTTGCCTCCAGCTCTGCTTCCCGGTTGGTCTGGGTTCTTCTCACTTAGTTCCTTTTTAGAATCTCACAGTCTTAAAGACCAGCTGCTTTAAACCCAGCCACTGCCTCTCCAGCAGCTATTCATGGGCAGAGAGTTTGTTTTAAATATGAATCTTCTAGTAAAGGATAACTGGGGTATATAGCAAACTTCCTATCTATCCCTTTGAATAGGAACATCATCCTCTGCATTCCTGAGGTTCTTCTGTGCAGGTGAAAGGGATGGGAGGGGAGGTGATGTATAATGGATTCGACCAAATACAGTCTCTCAAGAAAAAGGTCTATTATAAGGCTAATTATAAGTATTATACTTTGGAAAGTATTTCTATAAAACTGGCATTACAAGTTTCTATGTTTACTGTGTCTCAAACCTTTCTATACAAAGTTTGCTCAGTCAATAAATAGGTGGAGACAAAGCCCCATCTTGCCAGCCTTGCAGGCTCTTTGCGACCTGGAGGTCAATCTGGATTCTTACTGGCTTATGCATCATCAGCAGTCTGTGGTTTAAAAAAAAAATAAATAAATAAAAATTAGTAAGTCAACTGTTGCTCCTCAGTTATATCTATGCAACCCTTTATCCTCAGGGTAGGTACTTGGTCACATTTAAGTAACCCTATTGCCTTCAGAGGGGTAACTCTGAGTGTAATTTAGAGACAAGGTGGGTGAGGTAATATCTTATATTGGACCAGCTTCTGTTGGTGAGAGAGACAAGCTTTCGAGTTCATACAGAGCTCTTCTAATAAAAGATATTATCTCATCCACCTTGTGTCTGATACCCTGGCACTAACATGACGACGACAACAACAACAACACTGTGCAATTTAAAGACAGTTTCTTCAGTTGGTACTTGATTAACAATTCTGCTAATGTATAAGCCAGAAGATAACCCAGTTCACTATCCCGGAGTTGTTTTAGGTCTCCAGGACCACAAGGAGAAGAAGGAAAAAAAAAAAAAACAACAGAAAATACCTATCCTGGTTCTCTACTCAGCCAATTTTGTCATTGATTTCAACAATTACATAGGTATAAAGATGGTGTAATGGGGTGGTAGTATTAGTTCTGAATACACCCAGGAAGAGATATAGCAAGTTAGAGTCCAGTCATGGGATGGTTTGCACATCTAAGCAATGTTGGAAGGGGGTAAAACAGAGCTGCTATGTCATCCTTCCCTAGAGAGATGATAACGAAGTGATAATTTTTCCCTAAACATGTTCACTTTTATAATGGGAACCATGTTATGATATCTAGAAATCAGCTTGAACATTGTACAGTTAAAAAATCTGAGCCAAGTAGGGGTGATGGAGCATTCTCCATAATCGTCACTTAAAAAACAAATAAAATAAAACCCTGTGGTTCACTCAGAGCTCGTTGCCCAGAGGATGTTATTTTAGGCAGAAGTCATGCTATAGCTTCTATAGTGCAGGGAGCTAAATTATTCACTACCTCCTTATCAGTCTTTTACAGCTCAGTGTCAACAAGCGAGTTTGAAACCCCTCCAGGGGAAGGCTGATCAGTCCCTTCTGCTCTGCCATAGATACCACATATTGTTTCTCATTTGCTTAATCTCCTTATAAAAAATGATGAGAAGCCATCGAACTAAATAACTGATGAATCCACTATAGGTTGCAGACAAGCTGATTCACGAGTGCCCATAATCTGGAGTAAATCCACTAGGGTTTTTTTTGTTTGTTTGTTTGTTTTTTTTTGCTTAAAGTAGCTTGTGGCTCTTCTGAAGCACTCTTGACAGGCTCCTTTTTTGTCCAGTTGTATGAGCACTAGAATCACACACCATGTACAAACTTTTCGCAACAATCTGGAACACCATAGAGACTTCTAATTCACAGCCCTTCCCTTAATGCATGCTGGCTTTGAAGCACTAACAGATTGCAGTTTCCATGTGATGAAAAAGTGTGCTCTCATGATCAAATGCTCTGTGCAATTGCACTGATCTGCTTACCATATGGATGGGACAGGAAAAAACAAGTCCAACACGGGAAAAGAAAAGTTACTTTTCAAAACTGTAGCGTATTCATGAACATCCTCCATGTCAATGAAGGCTTCTATTTTGTTCCCTGGCAGGATGTTTTGGATCTTGTCAGAGCATGTTTTTCAGTCTGCCATGGCTCAATGTGTGACAAAGACCAAAAAGGAGAAAACATATATAATACCTTGGGATTCATTTTTTTTAAGTGTCAGGATCTCTCTATAACCTCCGCTGCATGACTCTGTTACTGAAAAATAATAATATTCACCAGTAAGAGAAACGGAACTCCAAATTAGTGTGAAACACAGATAACATGGGAGATTAAAATGAGGATGCTTCCAAATTGAGGGACCTGTGAGAGCAGAGCCTCAGACTGGAGCGGATAGATGCTTACTAAAGGAGGAATTTTTACAAAGGATAGTGTCAACAAGCTAAAGACAGTTGTATTCCATTCCTGCAGAATCAGTTGTCTAGCAAAGGAAAGGCAGGTTGATAACGAAAGCTTCATAGATTGTAAGGCCACAAGGGACCATTGTGATAATCTATTATGGCCTCCTGCGTAACACAGGCCATGGAACTTCCCCAAAATAATTCCTAGAGCAGATCTTTTAGAAAAACATCCACTCCTGATTTTAAAAATTCAGTGAAGGAGAATTTACTATGACCCTTGGTAAATTGTTCCACTGTATTATTATTTATTTATTAATATTACATAGCACTTCGAGGCCCCAGCTGAGATCAGGACCTATTGTGGCGTTGCACAAATACATTAAAAAGAGACAGTTTGTGTCCTTAAGAGCTTACGTAGACAAGACAAAGGTGTATGTGGGGGAAAGGAAGAATTATTAGCCCCATTTTGCAGGTAGGAAACGGAGGCATAGTAGATAAGGGGACAGATTTTTGAAGGTATTTAGGCACAAAGATGCAGCTAGGCACCTAGTGGGATTTACAAAAGCAACCCAGGAGAGTTTGGCAACTAACCAGTTTAGGCACTGTCAAGGTTCCTTCCCCACTCTGAACTCTAGGGTTCAGATGTGGGGACCTGCATGAAAACCCCCTAAGCTTATTTTTACCAGTTTAGGTTAAAACTTCCCCAAGGTACAAACTATTTTCCTTTTTCCCTGGGACTTTATTGCTGCCACCACCAAGCGTCTAACAGATATATAACCGGAAAAGAGCCTGCTTGGAAACGTCTTTCCCCCCAAAATCCTCCCCAAACCCTACACCCCCTTTCCTGGGGAAGGCTTGATAAAAATCCTCACCAGTTTGCATAGGTGAACACAGACCCAAACCCTTGGGTCTTAAGAACAAGGAAAAAGCAATCAGGTTCTTAGAAGAAGAATTTTAATTGAAGAAAAAGTAAAAGAATCACCTCTGTAAAATCAGGATGGTAAATACCGTACAGGGTAATCAGATTCAAAACATAGAGAATCCCTCTAGGCAAAACCTTAAATTACAAAAAGACACAAAAACAGGAATATACATTCCATTCAGCACAGCTTATTTTCTCAGCCATTTAAACAAAACAGAATCTAACGCATTTCTAGCTAGATTACTTACTAAGTTCTAAGACTCCATTCCTTTTCTGTTCCCGGCAAAAAGCATCACACAGACAGAGACAACCTTTGTTTCTCCCCGCCCCCTCCAGCTTTGAAAGTATCTTGTCTCCTCATTGATCATTTTGGTCAGGTGCCAGCGAGGTTATCCTAGCTTCTTAACCCTTTACAGGTGAAAGGGTTTTTCCTCTGGCCAGGAGGGATTTTAAAGGTGTTTACCCTTCCCTTTATATTTATGACAGACACTTTTGAAAATACCACTAGACACCTACCTGGACTTTTAGGTGTTCAAAGGAAAGGACAAAGGAAACGCAGTGGATCTAATTTGCCTCGATTTCAGTAAGGCATTTGATACAGTTCCACATGGGGAATTATTAGCTAAATTGAAAAAGATGGGGATCAATTTGAAAATTTAAAGGTGGATAAGAAACTGGTTAAAGGGGAGACTACAACGGGTCACACTGAAAGGTGGACTGACAGGCTGGAAGGAGGTTACTAGTTGAGTTCCTCAGGGATTGGTTTTGGTACCACTCTTATTTAATCTTTTTATTACTGACCTCGGCACAAAAAGTGGGAATGTACTAATAAAGTTTGAGGATGACATGAAGCTGGGAGGTATTGCCAATACAGAAAAGGACCGGGATATCATACAGGAAGATCTGGATGACCTTGTAAACTGGAGTAATAGAAATAGGATGAAATTTAATAGTGGAAAGTGCAAGGTCATGCATTTAGGGATTAATAAGAATTTCTGTTATAAACTGGAGACTCATCACTTGGAAGTAACAGAGGAGAAGAAGGACCTCGGTGTATTGGTTGATCACAGGATGACTATGAGCTGCCAATGTGATATGGCCGTGAAAAAAGCTAATGCGGTCTTGGGATGCATCAGGCAAGGTATTTCCAGTAGAGATAAGGAGGTGTTAGTACCGTTATACAAGGCACTGGTGAGACCTCATCTGGAATATTGTGTGCAGTTCTGGTCTCCCATGTTTAAGAAAGATGAATTCAAACTGGAACAGGTACAGAGAAGGGCTACTAGGATGATCTGAGGAATGGAAAACCTGTCTTATGAAAGGAGACTCCAAGAGCTTGGCTTGTTTAGCCTAACCAAAAGAAGGCTGAGGGGAGATATGATTGCTCTCTATATAAATATATCAGAGGGATAAATGCCATGGAGGGAGAAGAATTATTTAAGCTCAGTACCACTGTGGACACACGAACAAATGGATATAAACTGGCCATCAGGAAGTTCAGACTTGAAATTAGACGAAGGTTTCTAACATCAGAGGAGTGAAGTTCTGGAACAGCCTTCCAAAGGAAGCAGTAGGGGCAAAAGATATATCTGGCTTCAAGACTAAGTTTGATAAGTTTATGAAAGGGATGATCTGATGGGATAGCCTAATTTTGGCAATTAATTGATCTTCAACTATTAGCGGTAGATATACCCAATGGCCTGTAATGGAATGTTAGATGGGGTGGGATCTGAGTTACTACAGAGAATTCTTTCCTGGGTGGCTGGCTGGTGAGCCTTGCCCACATGCTCAGGGTTTAGCTGATCGCCATATTTGGGGTCGGGAAGGAATTTTCCTCCAGGGCAGATTGGCAGAGGCCCTGGGGGTTTTTCACCTTCCTCTGCAGCGTGGGGCATGGGTCACTTGCTGGAGGATTCTCTGTACCTTGAAGTCTTTAAACCATGATTTGAGGACTTCAATAGCTCAGAGATAGGTTAGAGGTTTGTTACAGGAGTGAGTGGGTGAGATTCTGTGGCCAGCGTTGTGCAGGAGGTCAGACTAGACTATCATAATGGTCCCTTCTGACCTTAAAGTCTATGATTCTAAATGCCTTTGATAATCTGTCCCTAAGTGACATGTCCAAGGTCACCCAGAAAGTCTGTAGCAAAGCCAGAATCTGACCCCAGCTCTCCTGAGTCCCAGACCAGTGTCTTAATCACAACACTATCTTTCATTCCCATGCTAAGGTTGCTCAATTGCCTGTATATTTCCTGAGGGGCAAAATCTTTTTACTTTTTTTTTTCTCACGATCACATGATGCTATAATATTTCCTGTGAAAATGGTGCTAGATTATTTAATTTCCATGGTCAGTGTATACAATATTTGATTAACCATGATATACTGGTTAATATCAGAATCACAAAAGACATAAACAGTGTAATATGTATCTGCTAGTTGTTTTAGATGTTGATAATAGTATTTTTATACTGCTTGATACATTCCAAAAATTGTACAGACACTAACTAATCTTCAGAACACCAGCAGTAGGTATGTTGGTAAGTATTATTATCCCCATTTTAAAGATGGAGAAACTGACAATGAAAGGCGATCTAACTTCCCTAAAGACACAGTGGCAGACCCAGGATTGGTATTCAGCCTTTCTGCCTCCCAGCTCTGTGTGCATTCCTCCAGACCACACTGATTTTATAATAATAGTAATAATAATAGAGCTACAAAAAACGTTGATCCTCCTGTAAATTGGAAACAGGTGGCAGCCTTAGTTTTGAGTATCAGATCTGTGGGTACAATAACAGGAGAGGTAATTGTTTTCCCTAAATTATAACTGGACCTAATTTTTAGTATATTATTTAGTCAATATTGGGGGAGTTCTTAAATGTAATAGGCAGGACATAGAAGTTTATAACCTGTTTTTCTCTGGCTATGGTTTTAAGCAAACATTTGTGTATTGGAAGATTTTTCTCAGTGTTATAAATTGACTGAATAAACTAGAGTAATGTAATGCTAGTTTAATGATCTCTCAAATCCTAGGGCAAACCTCTGACAGAGGAAGCCCGGGGCAGATCCTCAGGTGATGGAGCTATGACCATTTACACCAGAGGAGAATCTGCCCTTGTGTATTTTAGATGTCAATATTTACTAGTTACTTAAACATAGGGTCACCCAGTTTGGGTGGGACACTCTTATGGACTAGATAGTATGCAAAACAAATCATGCTTGTTGCCAATGATTGAGAAACGAAGGTGTTTTAGGGCTAAATTAGTGAGTATAGTTGCATTTAGAGACAAAAATGTGTGTATACACCATGCATAACCTTCTTTAAAGGTCTGTGTATATTTTAGGCTGGAACAGACACAATATCTCCTCACTCGCTCTCTTTTTATTTATTTTTTTTTAGATATCCGGTTTGTTTGCTCAATGTATAAAATATGCAAATCAACAATTGCTAATGAAACAATAAAAGCCTTGAAACTTCTGCGTAGAATTAATTTCTAAACTGACCATTTTATCTCCATATCGTTAAAAACAACAAAAACACCCCCCCCCCCACTACCTCACAAATAATTTTGATAGTAGCATAGAAACTCAACGGAAGGGGATATTATCAGATAATAAAATCTCTGGAGGTTTTCAAGCCTGTCAGCTCCTAAAATAGTGTTGTCCCTTACATCATATCTGAATTGCATCAGGTTAGTGGAATGCAACTTCCTTTTCGATTTTTGTAAAGATTCTTTTTTTTTAGCTCTGCTTTATCACAATGACAGAGAACTTACAATATTCTTTAGTCATCCAGTCGAGAGATTTCCTAGAATCTGATAAACTAAGCTTTTTCACATCTATTAAAAAGAAGAAAAAATCATGTAGGGCTTAAGTCATAAAATAGCACATATTCCCACGCATACATATTAACTTCATAGCAAATTGTGCATGGCATGTAAACTGCAAAATATATATATAATGTAAGTACAGAACAACTTCAGGTTGTCTGATATAAATAGGGAGGCATGAGGTTTAGTCAGCAAAAATTAAATGCAGACATGGGTAGATATACTCTAGATTAGAATATGCTGTGATCTTACTGTATGTTCAATTTATGTGGACACGTATTCAGTGGTGAGCTGGAGCCGGTTCCCACCGGTTCGCTAGAACCGGTTGTTAAATTTAGAAGCCCTTTTAGAACTGGTTGTTCCGCGAGAGACAACCGGTTCTAAAAGGACTTTTAAATTTAACCAGCAGAGCACCCACTGGCAGCTCCCCGCCCTACCCCACCCCACCCCCAGCCCAGCCCCAGTTCACCTCTGCTCCACCTCCGCCTCCTCCCCTGAATGTGCCGCCCCACTCTGCTTTTCCACTCCTCCACCCCAGGCTTCCCGCGAATCAGCTGTTTGTGCGGGAAGCTGGGGTGGGCTGAGAAGCAGGCCGCGGCTTCCTGCTCAGGCCCAGGGAGGCGGAGGTGAGCTGGAGCGGGGGGGGAGTGAGAGGAGGGCCGCCCATGCCACAGCAGGTAATCCAGGGGGTGGGGGTGCGCGCGCAGGGGAACCGCTCCCCACCCCAGCTCACCTCCCTTACCCTCGGCCTGAGCGGGAAGCTGCCACTTGCTTCTCAGCCCTCCCAGGCTTCCCGCCAAACAGCTGATTCGCGGGAAGCCGGGGAGGGCGGAGAAGCAGAGCGGGGCGGTGCGTTCAGGGGAGGAGGTGGAGCGGAGGAGAGGTGAGCTGGGGCCGGGTGCGGGACGGGGAGCTCTGCACCCACCAAATTTTCCCTGTGGGGGCTCCAGCCCCAGAGCACCGAGGAAGTCAGGCGCCACTTTTGATCTGATCAGTGGGGGAGCGGCCGCTCCCCCCCAGCTACGCTCCCCTGCCCCTAGGAGCCAGAAGGACCTGCCGGATGCTTCTTGGGAGCTGCCCCAGGTAAGCACCTCCGGGACTCCCCACCTCGCCCCCCGGCAGGTGCCTCTGGCTCTTAGGGGTGGGGTGGGCACCCACTACAGTGGCCCACAAGACCCTTCTGCCGGTTCTGGGGGCAGTCAGGGGCCAGGGGAGGGGGGTGGATGGGGTTGGGGGGGGCGTCAAGGAACGAGCGGGGGTTGGATGGGGCAGGAATCCCGGGGGGGTGGGCAACGACCCCCTCGTGGGGTGAGGAGGGAACCCGTTGTTAAGATTTTGGCAGCTCATAACTGCACATATTCAACTAAGTAGGACAGAGCAGAGATTGGAGGGCATACCAAAAAAAGAAAGAAAGACGTGTACTGTAACCAGATAACATCAACCTCTCTTCTCTTGATATCTGCTTTCAATTTATGAACCTATGTTGTGCTGTGAGTGAAGTTATTAGCACTGTGACTGCACAGGTCTAAACTTGCTGTGGTAATGCATTCCAGACAACTGCTCTTCCAGAGAAAGGACTATCACTGAGAAGCAATCAAGCCTGTGATCTGGGCTCCTTGACCTGGGTTGTCTCTTAACTGCTGGCCCACCCCAGGACCAATGGGTTTTCTACACATGGACTTGTGGGGAGGAAGTGGAGCACATGGTAGAGACACAGAGACTCACCTTAAGAACAAGATTCTGCTGTGCAAGGAACCTATTGGCACATTTAAGAAGGACTTCAAAGAGAGAGGGGGCAGAAGGGACTCTTCCCAGCCTGAAATAGTGAAGAACCTTGGCCTCACAAGAAGGGGTAAACTCAGACTGGAGAGGGTGGCACAGAACCACATGAGACCCAGTGATTGAGTCCACTCGCAAGACACTGGTGACTGTACAATGGGATACGGGACTAGGTTGCAACTCACGGCAAGAAAAATGTTAATGAAAAATGTCAGAGCAAAATAATGAATATATTTCCAAGGCAATCTTTATACATTATAAAAGATAGCAAAGGGCACAGCATGCAGCTGAGTGAGATTTTCTTGCACCAAAATTGCTTGCATGGTGGAGATTTAGGAAACAGATTTTTCATGGTATTTCAGCACTTAAAGATTCTGAATGGCACCTATTAGGATTTTCCAAAGCACCTGGGCACCCTCCCATTGATTTCAATATGATTTAGATATCTAGGCATTTTTGAAAATCCCATGGTGCACAATTTGAATCTTTAGGCACATAAATACCTTTAAAAGTCTGCCCCCAGAACTCCAATTGGTGGTGTATGTGAGTATATAGAGTATATCCTGTAGGCCGGCTTGACATGAGTAATTAAACAAGGGAAAGGCCTCAGTTCTTGGAAGACAGGATTAGGAAGTTAAATAGATCAGCATGCTGAAAACAGAATGTTTATGCTAACTAAAAGACAGGTAAATGGGTCAGGGAGCTAAGAGACACAATGTCTGAACTAGCTAAGATAAGGGGAGGGAACACCCAGGGAACCATTTACGAAGAACACGATAACAATGGACAAGCTAGTTGGGAATGTAATGATAAGGTAAAGAGTAAGTGGAACATAGACACTGCATAGACAGAGCGTGCTGTACAGGCATTAGTTCCTACAAAGTAACGAAGACAATCCCCAGGTGTGTGATGCAATGTATAGTACATGCAATGAGATGTGTAAATGCAAATAAAGAGAGAGGGTTTCTGTGTAACTTTGGATCGGTGAGGTACCCTGTATCTATCCCCCTGGGTTTCAGTCTGTTCAGTGTAGCATTGCTGTATGCCAAATAAAGATACGTGAAGGGCAAAGTCTCTAGTCAAACTGAGTTCTTAGGAAGCAAAGTGGAAAGAGGTCTTGGAGGGAATCCCAACATACCCACCTCACTGAGATGGAGACCACATTTGTTTTCCATTTTCCTAGCCATTTCCCCAGGACTAATGTTGGTGATACTGGCCAATCCAGAGGCAGTCAAAATCCAAAGTAAAAATCCCATTCTTAGATGGCCGTAGCACTTTTTCTGCTAGAAGAAGCTGCTGTTCCTGACCCACTCATGTTAGCAGGATCCGCCTCCATCCAGCATAGCTCAAGCCACCTGTCTTGTGGGGATTAGGGAGAGGCACATGCAGAGGAATGGGAATACTAATGGAACTGGAGCAAAGGTCCTTAGTTCAAGAAGTCAAATAGAGGAGGGTGTAGGTGGGGAAATGGCTCCTGGCCCAGGAAGCTGTGGAGAGGAGAGCAGAACTATAGATAAAGATTCTGAACAGAAACCTGATTGGGGGGGAAGCTGGTGCAGGGAAACTTAGAACAGTATTTCCATTTCCCCCCAACTTGATCCCTGATTAAAACAATAAAATATTAAATTATACTATCCTGTGTGGTATTAGAAACTAAACCACAATGGTCTGAGAAAGGAACACTTTCTCTTCCTCTTTCTTTCTAAAAGTAGTACTGACCAAAGTAATGGTAAGAAAATATGACATTTAAAGCTGTAACTCCCAATGACAGTTTGCACTTGTTTAAAAGCGTATTTAACGCCTGTACTCAGCTAAAGTCAAGGGGCCAAATGCAGAAATGATGTAAATATGTACTACCTTGCAGTCATTCATTGGATTCCCTTGGATTTAATCTCACCTGCTGATTGATATGTAAGGGAGTCTAATGTAGTCTAACACGCATCCTGATGAGCTGGAATAAATTGTAAGAATATGCAAGTTATGGGAATTGTCTGCTTTATTTTACACATTCCTGTGCCTTCCTTGTTTTTGCTTTTCTTGATACATGGTCACTTCTGGTCACATAGGCTGACAAGTACATCAACTCAGACTCTCTCATGCTTGTTTAGATTCTTTTGCATGCGTTCATTCAGAGCTGATGAAAAAGCAGGGAATGGTATAAGTCAGTGAATGTGAAACTAAATAAAGCTAAGGGAGGCTGCAGCTTCCTTCTCCACTTTTAGGAATGTTACAGTTACGTTCCTAGAAGTGGAGAAGGAAGGTGCAGTGCGTATGAACTGTTTTGTAACACTGATATTCAGCAAATAATCATGCAAACCACAACCTAGTACAGTAACTCCTCACTTAACGTTGTAGTTGTGTTCCTGAAAAATGCGACTTTCCCCCCATTTTCATAGGTATAGTATGACCCTATCTCAGATGGAGATACAAGGTAGATTATTTGGAAAGGGGTAGACAGCCTACAAAATTTGAAAACCCACTGCACTAGGGGAATTTTATTTCTGAGCCGCTGCTACATTGAGGTTTCACCCTGTACAGTAGACAAGTGTGATGTTGGTTGTAGATAGCTCAACTACCGGTGTAACAAACCCGTGGCCAACGATAGCTTTAACACCCAGAAAGCAAGGATCTGCATGTCACAGTGATGCACACCATGTTTGCTAAGGGCGAAACGCAGTTCATGCCGGCACCCTCCCTGGAGCTTCAGGCCAAGCATTAAAGGCTCTTCAGGTTGGTAAAAGGAAACGGTTTCTTGTTTATCAGTTGGGTTATGTGCACACACGACGGTAACATGGGCATGGAGTTGGGGTTTGCAAACACTTCCAGCCACGTCATCCGCAGCCCAAGGGCTGCTGGTAAGTGGCAGATGCAGCCCATAAGGCGTAAGGAGAGGGGGAATCTAAGCGTTAACAGCCTGACTTTTTTCAGGATGCTGCTACGGCTGCATTGGAAGCGTCTCAGCACCCAGGCATGCGTGAAGCCACCAGTAATTAGCTGCAGCAGCAAACTTTCACAAAGCAAAAGCTTGTGACTGCAAGTTCGCTTCCTCCTGCAGGCTCGCAAACGCGCTGCCAAGCCAGCACGCCCGGAGCACCCGCCCCCACTAGGGCTCTGCGCGTAGGGTTAGTCCCCGGCGCCGGGCCTGGTGGCGGGCTGCCCTCCTGTCCCAGGTGCTGAGCAGCAGGCTCTTCCGGCATGGCCGCTCCCTTCCTCCCCAGGTGCGGCACGCAACGCCTTGCTGGAGTTCCCTGCCCAGGCAGGCGCCCGCTGCCGAACCCCGATGGGACCCCGCGAGCGCGCCGCCTGCTAGGGCAGATCAGAGGGTAGGGGGTGGCGGAAGGTGAGGGAGGGGGTACAAGGAACAGGAGGACGGGACACGGAAGAGAAAGTAGGATAGACAGAAGGGGAATTTAAAGTGCTACTTCCCTCCTTCTCCCTCCAGCTCCCTCTCTTCCGAAGCACAGAGGTAAGTCAAAGGGGGTGGAAGGGAGCTTGCAAGTTTCACTAGTTGCAAGGATTTGGGATGATTTTTTTTTTCCTGGCTGTAACTCCCCGAAGTACAGCGTCTTCGGCTCCGGCCTGCCACCTTTTTGTTCATTTCGTGTTTAGTTTCGAGAGCGTCTGATGCGTGGGCGTCTCGGAAAGGAAACCAGCCCCAGTCCCCCGTGCTTGTTTGGGGATTTTGTTATTCAGCTGATTTGTTTCTTTAACATCTATCGGATAAGATCGCTCATTAAAGATAACTACCGGACGAGTTATGGAAATCTAGGGAAACTATCACTATTAACTAATTTATATTATATTAGTTCTTGTCTGTAATAGAATACACCAGTAGCACTGTAAGGCTTTGGTTGACAAATAGGCAGTTAATATTTTGTTAATCAATTTGTTTACAGTTGATGTTAAATAGAGTCTAATTTAGTGGGCATATCTTAATCATAGACTATCAGGGTTGGAAGGGACCTCAGGAGGTCATCTAGTCCAACCCCCTGCTCAAAGTAGGACCAATCCCCTACTAAATCATCCCAGCCAGGGCTTTGTCAAGCCTGACCTTAAAAACTTCTAAGGAAGGAGATTCCACCACCTCCCTAGGTAACGCATTCCAGTGTTTCACCACCTTCCTAGTGAAAAAGTTTTTCCTAACATCCAACCTAAACCTCCCCCACTGCAACTTGAGGCCATTACTCCTTTTTCTGCCATCCACTACCACTGAGAACAGTCTAGATCTTGTAAGGATGAATCCGATTTCCTGTTTCGTAACCTTTTAGAACTATTAGTTTTATATGAGCAGCCAGGTAGGCAGTTGGAATCAGTGTGTATGCTTTTTTGTTTTTCTTTTAAAGATCCCATTACATCTTACAATAATTGTTAGCATTTTTTTCTTTAACGTTTTTTATGTTTTGTTTTCTATTTGCTTCCTTAATGGGGAATTATTTTCAGAGTTTGGACAGATTTATACAGACTTCTTGTAAACAATCCATGCATCTGTGGAAGCATTAGCAGATGGTGAATGAACTTTGGTTTTTGAAAAACCTGTATAGTAATTATGACCCTTTTTAAAGCACTAGGCGAGACACAGTGTGTGTAACTATGCACAAATGCTGTTGCAGCAGCTAGGCAAAGCTCACTGAACTAATTCTACCCTTGAAGTGAATTACTTGGGGCCATAGTCCGCTTATTCAGGCTGAGTAATTGCTTACTTCTCGGAGCCTTACTCTTCAAGTAGTCCTACTGGGATTTCTTGTAGGCTGAGGTACTACTCAAAAGGAGTAAAGGTGGAAGAATTTGACTCTAAAAGATGAGCATTTTGCAATGGAACGAGTAAACGTTGAGCAATATTTTGTCACAAGATACTCTTTTATGAGTATTTCATAATTCTCAAATATATTTTTACTTCTCCTAACTGCCCCTCTGAATCTTGACGCAGAAATAGCTTTAAATTAGTTCTGTTTCCTCTGCGCTGCTTTCTTATTCACAGTTGTTGCTGAGAGTAGAGCAGTTAGAACTTTTAAAAGATCACTTAAGTATTTCTAATACAGAAAAAAGCATTGCGAATGGACTTATTAATTGATCTATATTATTATATATCTTTTCTAGGCCTGTTAGCTTTGGCAATATGTCTTGGATTGTATTCACAATGGAAAATATAGATAATGAAACAATGAAATCTAACAATAGTTAATAAGTCCTATCTTGGTCATTTTTTACTCTTGTTTACATGGATCTGAATACAGCACATGCTTCAGCACTGGAACCTACTAATAATTGTGCAACTGATCATTTTTTAGAATGACTAATTTAACAAATAACTCTTTAGCTGTGGACTTTTAAAAAGTCAGAAATTTGTTTCAGTTAATATCACTCTTGGTCTTTCTACTCCTTCCCCCTTAAAGTTCCTTACAAAAGTGTCTCCTAGGCTGTTCTAGATTTGATCTTGACAAATAGGGAAGAACTGGTTGAGAATTTGAAAGTGGAAGGCAGCTTAGGTAAAAGTGCTTATGAAATGGTAGAGTTCATGATTCTAAAGAATGATAGAAGGGAAAAAAGCACAATACAGATAATGGATTTCAAGATGGCTGACTCAGAGACATTATTAAGCAAACTATCCTACTGCATAGGAAATATAGGAAGTATGGCAAGAGACCACCCTGGCTTAACTAGGACACTTTCAATGATCTGAAACTCACAAAAGAGTCCTACAAAAAGTGTAAGATAGATCAAATTATGAAGGATGAATATAAACAATTAACACAAGTATGTCAGAATAAAATTAGAAAGGCCAAGGCACAAAATGAGTTTAAACTATCTAGAGACACAGAGAGTAACAAGAAAACGTCCTACCTATACATTTGAAGCAAGAGGAAGACCAAGGACAGGGTAGGCCCATTACTCAATGGGAGGATGAAGGGGGAGAACAATAACCGAATATGTGGAACAGAAATGGCAGAAGTGCTAACTGACTTTTTTGTTTCGGTTCTTACCAACAAAGTTAATAGTGATTGGATGTCTAATATAGTGAATGCCAGTGAAAATGAGGAAGGATCAGAGGCTAAAATAGGAAAAGAACAAGTTACAAATGACTTAGACAAGTTAGATGTATTTAAATCACCAGATCCTGATGAAATACATCCTAGACTACTGGAGGACTGGGGAGATATCTGAGCCATCAGTGATTATCTTTGAAAAGTCATGAAAGATAGGAGAAATTTCAGAGGACTGGAAAAGGGCAAACATAGTGCCTATCTATTAAAGGGAAATAAGCACAACCGGAGGAATTACAGACCAGTGAGCTTAACTTCAGTACCTGGAAAGATAATGGAGCAAATAATTAAGCAATCAATTTACAAACACCTAAAAGATAATAAGGCGATGAGTAACAGTCAGCATGAATTTGTCAAGAGGAAAATCATGTCAAACCAACCTGATGGCTTTCTTTGAGAGGGTAACAAGCCTTGTGGATGGGGGGAAGCAGTAGATGTGATATATCTTGACTTTAGTAAGGATTTTGATACTGTCTCAGATGACGTTCTCGTAAACAAACTAGGGAAGTACAGTGTAGCTCAGAGATTCCTAAACTGTGCAGTGCGCCCCACAAAGGGGGGGAGGGCGCAGAGGAACATTCAGGGGGTCACCATGGGGCCTGGGCCAGCCCCCAGGGGAAGCAGGGAGGGAGTACCATCCAGCCCCGTCTCTAGCTACGGCCCCAGCTCCCGTCTCCAGCCTTGGCTCTGCACCTAGCTACTGGCTCCCTCTGTTGCCTGGCTGTGGCTCCGTTCCTGGCACCCGCTCTCAGCTCCAGGCCTGCTCTCAGTCTCGGCTACCTTACCCCTGCTGCATCCCTGCCAATTTTAAATTTTTAAATAATTGTACTCTTCTCATAGTTAAATTGCTAAACCACTTTTGCTCAGACTTTAAATAAACAAAACTTGGACAGAGACCAGGGCTGGAAAATTTTATTTCCAAAGATGAAGTTTCAGAAAGCAGTGAGCAACTGCAAACAGTATTTTAAATGGAACTGTTATAGCACATTTGTTATAGTGATCTTTGCCAGTTCTGCTACAATGCAAATATGTTCATGCTTTTTTCTTCCAACAGTCTGCGATGTGTTGACTATAAGCAAGCTTATTCATTTTTAAAAACTTTTTATTAAGGCAAAGTTACAATAAAACATTAAGTAATGCACTTAAGAGGTGCGTTCATGGTCAAATTCATATTCCAAGAACCTGGCTAAAGATTCTGGCTTGCTGGCTGGGGAGCCCCGCACCCCAAGTATGCTAAAAGGGGTGACCAAATTTTCTAAATACCTCTCCTCTTTTTGGCACTTCTCTTGTGTATGTACTTGGTGTGAAAGCTCGTCATGTGACAAGGACAGTCCACATTTTACTAGACCACAGTTTCACAGGAGGAAAACTCACTTTTTTTCTGATAATATGCAATACAAAGTCTTTGCTGCTAACAATAAAGCAATTAATTTGCTGTCCTGTTTAAAATGCAGATCCTTCACTGAAGCATTAAGTAAGCAGGTCAGGGGATCTCTGGGAAGCTGGCATTTTGCTATCAGATGAATCTCTGGTAATTTCATCCAAAAACCATCTAGTACCTGGACGCCGCCACCACAGAATCATAGGGTTAGACGGGATGACAGCAGTCATCTAGTCTAAACCCTTGCCAAGATGCAGGAGGGGTTGTATCTAAATTATCCAAGATAGATGGCTATCTAGCCGCCTCTTGAAAATCTCTAGTGAAGAAGCTTCCACAACCTCCTGAAGCAGTCTGTTCCATTGTTCTACTGTTCTTAGAGTTAGGAAGTTTTTCCTGAGATTTAATCTAAATCTGCTATGCTGTGATTTGAACCCATTGCCTCTTGGCCTCCACTCTGTGGCAAGAGAGAACAATTTTTCTCCATCTTTTTTTATGGCAGCCTTTCAAGTGTTTGAAGACTATCATGTCCCTCCTTAATCTCCTCTCTTCAAAACTAAACATACCCAGTTCCTTCAGCCTTTGCTCATATGGCATGCATTCCATCCCTTTGATCACCTTTGTTGCTCATGTCTGAATCCTTTCCACTTTCTTCACATCCTTTCTATACGTTGGTGACCAAAATTGTACACAGTACTCCAGCTGAGGCCTAACCAGTGCCGAGTAGAGTGGTACTATCCCCTCCTGTGACTTGCATGTTATGCCTCTGTTAATGCAATCTAAAATTGCATTTGCTTTTTTTGCAACAGCATCATATTGCTGTCTCATGTTGAGGTTGTAATCCACCACAGCTCCCAGATTCTTCCCAGCATTGCTGCTGCCAAGCCAGTTTTTCCCCCAATCTGTATTTGTGCATTTGGTTTTTCTTCCCTAAGTGTAGCACCTTACATGTCTTTGTTAAATTTCATTTTGTTGTCGATAGCCCAGTTCTCCAGTTTATCGAGATCCCTCTGAATTTTAGCTCTATCCTCCCATGTATTGGCAACCTCTCCTCCCCAGCTTTCTGTCATCTGCAAACTTGATCACTATGCTCTATCTACATCCAGATGTTAAACAACACTGGACCCAGAGGAGAGCCCTGTGGAGCTCCACTTGAGATCTTCCTCCAATCTGACATCATTCCATTAATAGTTACTCTTTGTTTGTGGTTGCTTAACCAGTTATCAGAGTAACAGCCGTGTTAGTCTGTATTCACAAAAAGAACAGGAGTACTTGTGGCACCTTAGAGACTAACCAGCTTATCTGAGCATAAGCTTTCGTGAGCTACAGCTCACTTCATCGGATGCTTTATCCGATGAAGTGAGCTGTAGCTCACGAAAGCTTATGCTCAAATAAATTGGTTAGTCTCTAAGGTGCCACAAGTACTCCTGTTCTTTTAACCAGTTATGTATCCACATAATAGTTGGTCTGTGAAGCCTGCATTTTTCCAGCTTACTTATCAGAATGTCTGGTGGGACTATGTTAAAAGCCTTGCTGAAGTCCAGGTATATTATGTCCACTGTATTCCCCCTAACCAAATCAGTTACCCCGTCAAAGAAGTTTGGTTTGGTTTGGCATGACTTGTTCTTGGTAAATCCATGCTGGCTGCCAGTGATCACCTCTTCATCCTCCAGGTATTCACACATTCAGTGTTTTATGCATTGCTCTAGTAGCTTCCCAGGTATTGAATTCAGGCTGACGGGTCTATAGTTCCCCGGCTCCTCCTTTTTCCCCTTTTAAAGATGCGTGCTACATTAGGCTTTCTCCTTTCTTCCGGGACTTCTCCTGTCATCCATGAGTTTGTAAATATTATTGCCAGTGGCACTGAGATTTCTTCAGCTAATTCCTCCAATATCCTTGTTTTACTGTTCTCGGGTCCTGCTTTTCATAGGATCTTGAATTCTATCAGATCATGACCACTTCCTCCCAAGTTCCCGACCGCATTCATGTTTGCAACTAATCATCCCTGTTGGGAAAAACAAGATCGAAAATGGATGACCTCCTAGTTTCCTCAATTTTTTGAATCTGAAAGCTGTCCCCTACGTACGCTAAGAATTTGCAGAACATATTATGTTTTGTTTCAATAGTCTTATTTTTTGAGGTGTTTCATTTTGAAGACTACAAAACTTTACAAGAAGACTTTTAGTAATTGTTAAAATGCCATCTCAATCAGTGAAGCTCAAGAAATGTAAACAACTCTGTGCCACTCAGTATAAGATTTCCTCCTCTCCTCTCCCCGCCCACCCCCCCCCCCCCCCGAACAAAGATCTACTTTGAGCTACTTTAAAATAAAACAAACAACACTACTTTAGAATCCTTTTAGATGAGAGGGCAATACATGTACTGAAGACACTTACAAATTCTATACTGTACGTAGGGATCACTTACCTATTACCCAGGTTTTAATCAGGGTGCATCATTTCCATTTTTGTCAGATTGGCACATAAATCCTATGCTGTTCAACCTACATTGTTGTTCCTCTTTTAGGCTACTTCAGGCTAGTACTTGCATGTCAGAGCATCTGCTACAGAATAGAAAACGTTATCAGGCTTTCCCAAGGCTAGATTGCACTTTATAAAGGAGGAAAGAGAAGGGAAATCTACTGTCCGCAGATGTTAAAACTTTGATAAAGATATACTGCATGAAGCTGCTTTGGAACTGCTTGAAGGCAGTTTCAGATGCTTTCTGTTTTGTGGATCTCCTAAGTGCATGGGGTAATGAGTCTTGAGTGATGGGCTAGAAGATGACCGTGGGCATCCATGATGTGCAAGGTACGTTCCAAACAGGAAAGAGATGGTTTGAATTTTAAAGAGCTAAGCGGTGTGTGTGTGTGGGGGTGTCTAAGGCCCCAATCCTGCAATTAATGGTATGTGCAGTTTGTTGAAGGCTTGATGTGGGTACAGTAGTTCTCTTCCTTACAAGGAATTTCTGACCTTAATCCTGAAAATTCTTAAACATCTGAGATGCCCCATCAAACTTGCTCATATGTGTATATGTTAGCTTGATTGGAATCTAAGGGTACATCTACACTACACACTTGTATCAGAGGGGTAGCAGTGTTGTAAAAGCGGCAGAGTGTCCTGTGGCACCTTATAGACTAACAGATGTATTGGAGCATAAGCTTTTGTGGGTGAATACCCACTTCGTCAGATGCATGTCTGATTCAGTTTAAGCCCAAGCCCACCCTTCCATCCACACACAAGTGAGTTTGACTTGGTCAGCAAGCATTCAGGACCTGCTGGTGGGATGGGTGAGAGCCCAAGTCCCATTGAGACTCTGTTCCAAGCCCTGTCATTCTGCAGCGTGGATGCAGGTCAAGTTACAGATGGCAGTCAGAAGGCCTGCGTAGTGCAGTATGGATGCATTAGCATGGCTGTGAGACCTGGGTCCAGCAATTGTAAACCCACGTTTGCAATTGCATTGTGGATGCCTGAGCCTGTGCGTGGAAACATTTAGTCTACAGACCCGAGTCTACCAGACCTAGGTTCACAGTCCAGTGTAGACAGACCCTAAAAGACAGAGTAGATGGAGTGTGGAAAGTAAAGGTATAAAACAAAGGGGTCTCACTCCTTTCAGAGTGGAGTGTGTGTTTTTGTAACCTTGCTTTTTCTTTCTGCTGACTTTCCCATTTTGTTGAAATAAATCATTAGCTAACTTTAAATCTTTTTTTTTTTTTTTTTAACCCCCACATTTTTACTGTAGCTTTGAAGGTAGTTGCAGGAGACGGAGAGTTCTTTGCAATTGGATCCCAAATACAGAAGTGTTTGTGGTCACCTAGCTGTGGAAGACCGTCATAAGAGCAAGATAAAGAGTTATATGACTTTCACTAAAGTTGCTGTCAGTACTGTCTGACTGTTCTTGAGAGCGTATAAAGAACAGCGTTACTGTCCAAATTCACGTGGACTATGGGGCAGCTTTCCAGCTGATGTAAATACTTGTAGGTTCATTACCTTCAATGGAGCTGTGACCATTTACAGTAGCTATTGTCAATTGGACAATGAATACAGTAGCTGTGGATCTGCCCAGGAGCCTACAGTAACTCACAAGTCTGAGGCCTTGTCTACAGTAAGTCGACCTAAGTTACGTGACTCCAGCTATGTGAATAATGTAGCTGGAGTCGATGTAGCTTAGGTTGACTTATTGTGGTGTTTGCACTGCACTGGGTCGACGGGAGAGCGTCTCCCATCAACTTCCATTACGCTTCTCATTCTGGTGGAGTACCGGAGTTGATAGGAGAGTGATCTGTGGTTGATTTAGTGGGTCTTCACTAAACCTGCTAAATTGACATTCCTCTCTCCCCCCCCCCCCCCCCCCCCCCAATTCATTGATCCCCACATCATCGATTCCCGGTAAGTGTAGACATGCCCTGAGTCTTCCACAGCACACCCATGAGATCAGTCTCTGGTTGACAGTAACCTATATTTATACACTTTAGTTGTTAGAATATTTCCCTTCCCCCACTCCAATAGAAAGTCTTTAAAAAGCATGAAAACTCTTTAGAAAAATTAAATGACTTAAACTTGTTCAGGTAGAGCATTTTTATTTATTTTATTTTATTATTTAGTAGCTCTCAAGAAGGATTAGAAATGTCATTTAGGGCAGAATTTCTAGCATACTGTAAGATTATTTACAACATACTTTCCGGATCTTAAGTAATTGGCCAAAAACAGTAGCTATACTTTAACCATATACACAGACTGAAGGAATTTGAAATGTTTAGCCACAGTTGATTTGTATATCTGATTCTATAAATGGAATATATTCCTTCCTTCCTTCCTAAAGGGCTACTACTGGATTAATAAGAGTCTTAAACTATGTTTATCATATCATTTTAGATAGTTTAAACTGAATCTTAAATGTGCATTCTAACTTTTTTTTGTTTTGTTTTGTATCCACTTGGACAATGAATATAGATTAGACAGGTTTTTTTTTTTGGTTATGGCTAGTGTTGGAAGGATTAGAATTTTATTAATAAATGTTGTTAAATGTCAATTTCACCATGCACATACAAACCCATGAAAAAATATTTCCATGGATAGTCAAAATGTACAATAGGCAAAGTAAGAAAAATGCTGCTTAAGAACTAATTAGAGTTTGATTTAAGTATATTTACTTACAATATTTTCATGTGTGATGTTGATAATGTGTTTTAACACTTATAAAATCTTTAACGTTTTGATTCTCATTGTGCACTGTCATTAAAAATTGTCTGACCTCTCCATGACTTCTCACCACTGTAAAAATATAAATCAACAGAAATAAATGCTTAAATCCATAATTTTTCACAACTATGAAAATGTAAATAGGTAAATAAAAAAGCTTAGAAATAAACATAAACATTTGTCAACATTATAAAAAATTGAGTTCTGCCAAACCTAGGTATAGTCTATTCCATTTTCTGGTCCTGCTGCATTGTGCTAGTGTATAAAGTTTTTGGGTTGCAAACACTAGAGTGGATTTCTTTTTTAAATGTTTCCAATGGAATTAAAAGAAATAAACCTTAATTTGGGCCCATATTTAATGTCCCTCTAATATTTCTTCATGTAAGCTGTTAGAAAGATACCTTGAAGTACTCTTATGTTTGACTTCTGTTTATCTAAAAAAGAAAGTAAAGTTATAGCTTCTTGTAATGTAAAGTCACCATAATATTCAAGGATTCTTGGGGTATTTTAGACTTCATTCGTTTCAAAACTTATGACTAAAATGCTGTAGTTTCTTCAGCAGTGAAGAATGATGCATATCTGTCAGAGTTCATATACTTTACTGGTCTCCAGAAAAACAGCTTAGGCTGATTAGTTACTTTTCTTCCCCATTGCTTTTCCCCACTGACGTATTGTGTGGCTGCCCAAGTTACACCCTTCTTGAGACCAGCCACATCACTGGAATGACATTGGGTTGTCTGAATCATGAACGGCTTGGCAGTAGTACATCTCCCCTCCCCCTCCCCCCCCCCCCTTTATTGTACGCGGTTGACGTTGTGTACCAATTGACTTTGTTAATGTCTCATCTTCAAATATGTATAACTGATAACCTGAGCATTTAGTGGTCATTACTTCTTGACAAAACTGTCTCAAGATGTTTAATCTATTTTTCCCTGGCTAAATTTGTGGTTTGGATAATTATTTTGCCTACCTAAACTTCCCCTGTTGTTTCAAATGGATTTAGCATCTTTCACTTCTTCCTGTGTGGTCTTGTTGGATATTATTAAACAGGGTGAAGTGATTTCTAGATGCCTATAGGGTAAATTCTGCCTTTTACCTCCAAACAACATAAAGTGAGGGGAAGATATGTTGCTACAAGTAGCTTCTTATTCATTAGGGATTGTGTTAGAGCAGAGTCCGGGTCCATGAGTCAGACAGCTCAATGAACTGGGCAGCTTTTTTGCTGTCTTTCCCTATTCCTTTCCCAAGGAGACCCAATATGCATCTTTATGTTAGGGCTCATTTGTGTGTGCTAGTAGCAGACCTGTCATGCTCTCTCGGTCCAGAGTGTACTCTTCAGCACATTAGTTAAGGACATTTAGTGCACCTGGAAGACATTCTGTCTAGTCACTCCATAAGAATAGTGTATGAGTGTGGGGTTGCCTTTCTAAACCTTGTCCAACACAAAGGATGGTGTAGACTGTAGAGTATAACAGAACCCTGTTGTGAACCACATTTCCAAAGGAAACAATATAACAGTATTCGTTCTGAATTTTAAAAACTCAAATTTCACTATTCCCCTTAATTAGCCCAAGATTTTAGATTGTTTATCTGTTTGAGATTTTAAGTAAATGTTTTAAGTAAATTCCAAAATGGATGGAGAGTGAGACTTCAGCATTTTGGCTTAGATTGTGAATGCAAGCACTACGTTCACTGGGGAAAAATACCATTTCTTAACTTTTTTTTTTTTTTTTTTCCCTTCTGGGTTTACAGTTTACATCCTTGGCCTATGCAGAACTGCTCCTTTTGGAAGAAATTTCATTCTCTCTAGAGTGGCTGAAGAAGAGTTTACTTCTGGAGTTTACTTACTTACTTTACACTGGAGAATAAGCGCATTTAGTGACTGTGCTGTATTGTTGAGAGCCTACATCAGGAATGACACGGCCATCATGTCATCCAGAGACAGGAATGTTGATATCAAAGAATTCTTGGCCAACATCAACTTGGTGCAGTATCTTCCTTACTTCAAAGAAGCTGGCTATAACACTGTGTTAGACTGCATAGAAATAAATAATAATGTGCTCCAGCAAATTGGAATATCGCTTACTGGACACCGCAAAAGGATTCTTAAGCAATTAGAGATCACATTTTCAAAAATGCAAGAAAAATCTATCTCATCTGAAAATGTGAAACTCAAGGACTTGGAGGAATTAGGAGAAAGTCATTCTTTGTGCTATGCCCAGGTTTCCAAAATATCCAATTTAAGTTCCAGCGGGATTGCTAAAGCTAGTCCAGTATCTCTAGCATTACCAGCAAGACTTTTTAGTAAAGAAAAGAGTGAATTTACTGAACATGAGTTATTGGAAGTGAAAGATGGTAGCTTTTCAGATTTTGAATCTTCTAGTTCATTGTACCAAAAATCAGATTGTTCAGGGTATGCTGTCGGCCTTAGTGGAAACATTGAGAAAAGTGCTAACTTTCAAAATATACCGAATATGGATGTTGCACTGGAAAAAGCACAGGCACAACAAGGTAACTTGCATCTAGACAGCCATTCTGCATTATATGTTGAAGATCCAACTTCTCGGTCTTCTTTTGCTGACTCGTCTGAAACCAAGTCCAGTGAGAATGAGCATCTAGCATTCTCAGAGGTGGAAATCTCACCAAATGTCCTACCAGATTCTCCATTCTTTGAGTTCAAAGGTGAAATGGTGGATAATGACTTGTATGGTCCTTGTAAGCAAAGCTGCACGAAAGTAGTTCCCAGAACAACTCGGTCATTTATGCTAAGACATCGGCCTGTTCCAGAAATCCCAGGTTCATCTAAAATTGCAGCTTCACCCAGGTAATAATTAAAAAAACAAATTGTGAGACTGATACTGTAACATTTAAAATTGGCCAACTTTGTCAGTGGCAGTATGTGTAAGTATTCTTCTTGAAGAGTTCATGGACTTCTGGACTAAAAGCCGGTGTGTGGCGGTGCTTTTGTGTTCTTTGTTTTTTTTTTTTTTTTTAACTGCTTTGCAGTGGCAATGTAGCCATGTTGGTCCCAGGATATTAGAGAGACAAGGTGGGTGAAGTAATATCTTCAAGTCTGAAGTAAGCTCTGTGTACACTCAAAAGCTTGTCTCTTTCACCAACAGTAGTTGGTCCAATGCAAAATATTATCTCATCCTTCTCATGCAACTCAGTGTAAAAATGGTACATTCTCACTACATCAATCTGAACACAAATATACCAAATTTAACGTAAGCTAATATTTTTTAAGAGTTTACTATTTTACAAAAAGAAATAAATATACATGAATTACTCATAGTAAGAATTAACATAAGGTATCTATTTTTTAGAATTACTAATTTTTATGGCTTCCTTTTAAAGTATATGATTTTAATAATTGCTATGCTATTAGCTGCAAGCAATCTTGAAACTGGTTCTATATTATAATGTGCATGTTAGGTACATACACCAGCAGATAGTGGAAATATAAACATCACAAAAAAACTTTTTTTAAAAAAAGTCAACTACATTGTTACTACTTCTTGACCATATCACTTTCAAACTCAGGCACTTAGAAGTATATGGCGGGAGGGATTGCTCAGTGGTTTGAGCACTGTCCTGCTAAACCCAGGGTTGTGAGTTCAATCCTTGAGGGGGCCATTTAGGGATCTGGGGCAAAAATTGGGGATTGGCCCTGCTTTGAGCAGGGGATTGGACTAGATGACCTCCTGAGGTCCCTTCCAACCCTGATATTCTATGATTCTAAGCAAAGATCTAACGAATTTATAGGTGAAATTCTGACCCTATTGAAGACAGTGGAAATTTTACCCTTGATTTCAGTATGGCCAAGATTTCATTCGTTGAGTATAAATCCATATTTCACCACAGTTGTAACTCTGACTTATAGGTTGCTAAGTTTTGTTTTAATGTATTACTTTTAGTATCTTGATTTCAGTACTTTAATACTTCGAAGGGATAGTGCTAATGGAAAATATCAGTTACTATATTGTGATAGAGAATACATTATGATTCAAAATCGAGGAAATTACACCAACAAGTTACATTCAAAGAACGTTGTATAGATTGCAAAGTTGAGCACTCAAAGGTCAGGAAAGGCCTTCCTGTGCTTTCAATGAGGTAGGAGTCGTGTTTTTGTGTGTGTGTGTGTGTGTGAGGGATGGGGAAGTATGTGATCATGTAATTAAATGCTGTAGCATAATGCATATGCACCTGGGGGCAAAATTAAGTTGCATGGGCACCTTAAATGTGGGATTTCCTAATTGTATGGTGCTTGGATCTGTAACCTAAATAACCTTCTGCTAACTTGTTTTGGTATGAAATTTCCTAGGGAATGAAGGGTGTTAAAGGTTAAAAATAAATTTTATTGTTGGTGTGGGGTAAATAGGCTGCTGAGGCCATGTGCTGCATCTGAGAAAGTTTGGTTGGGGGAGCCTCACCGGGTATGCCTCTCCACTCACTCAAGTTGCTCTGGTAGACCCCAGCCGTTCTCAGCATAGGAATGGCAGTGGTAGCAGCTGCTTTAGTGTATGGGCTCTGCTTTTTTTGAGTATCTGTTTGTTATGATTTTGGCATTCTACCAATTTTTTTCCAGGTGGAAGGCAAGTGAGAGAAGGGGAAGTGACTCTTTTCTAACCGTTTCTCACCAAACCCTGAATAGAATTTCACTGTTCAAAGAAAAGGTACTTTTCTAGCCAGAGGTCTTTCCCACTGCCAAATTTCAAAAGCGTGTTGCAAACAATGGAGGTGTGAGTTTCTCAAAGTCTGCAAGTGTCTTCATAATGCGAAGTGTTAGGCAACCTAAATAAAGATGTTGCTACTGTAACCCACACACATCCTGGGTGTGGTGTTCTGCTCCATCTACTGGCACCGAGACCACTGAGAGAAAGAGAGAGAGAGAGAAAAAGAATCTGCTCTACAGCCTTACCTAACAGACAGTTGGCTTTTAGCGCATGTACTAAGTTCCAGAGGCCCCAGCTTCTATCCCACACGCTGACGACCGGGATCTGTCGGCGTTACACTACCAGCTCTCCATATACCATATTCTCAAGAAACAGAATTGTATGTAGTTTAGTAGGAAAAACAACTTCTGACGGTATAAGATAGGGGAACTTGCATTTGAGTCAGTTTATAAATGTGCGTAGATAAGTTTCATCTTTCAAAATGGCTGTGTTGAGTTCATATTTTGACTCTGCTGGTAAAAGAGTTGTATTTAGTTTCATTTGATAAAAAGTATTATTGTTTTGCTAAAAGGCGATATTGAAGATCAAACCCAGGCCCAGAACCTTAATCCCTTGAGGTTTGTATAAATCATATTTTCGTAATGTAAACACTCTCTTTTTAAAGATATGTTTACCAGTAGGCTGTTGACCCCAGCTTTATGGCCTGTGTAAACAAGGACGAGGCTGACTACAGTTGGGGTTATTTGCTAGAATTGAAGACCATACTAACAAGCTGTCAGAGTTGTGTTATCAGCATGTCAGCTAACTGCATTATTAAAAATAGCGTTTCTACAAATTTGCCCTGATTTCGAAAAGCTGGTGGTTTGATAGTCAAGGCCTAAGCTTAGCTAAGGCCATGTTACCTCTCTGCAGTATCCCTGAACCTCTCTGTCCACTAGTTACCCCATCTGTCAAATGTGCTCAATGTAATTAGGCACTTATCTAGTGCTTTTGTATTGTATGTCTCAAAGCAGGTTACAAAAGTGGGAGAACATTACCTCATTCACAGTTGGGCTGAGTACAGATTTATTTTTTTAAATACTTTAATATTTCTGTTCTTAAACTACATTTGGCTTATTGAGCTAATGTTGAGCTAATACTTGTTTTTAAACATATGGTGATGAAAGGTATCCTCAGTGCAAGAGAATAGCATTTCAGGGGGAAGGAACTCCAGTTATTAGGAAGAGACAGGTATTAGTAATGGGCGACTTGATCATTAGAAACATAAGGTGGGTTTACGATCACCTGGAGAACCACATGGTGACTTGCCTGCAGGGTGCGAAGGTTGCGGGACTCTCAAGATATCTAGACAGACTTACGTGTAGCGCTGGGGAGGAGCCAGTAGTCGTGGTACATATAGGTACCAATATCATAGGGAAGGATAGGAAAGAGGTCCTGAAGGCCAAATTTAGGCTGCTAGGTAAGAGACTGAAGTCCAGGATCTCCTTGGTAGCATTCTCTAAAACGCTTCCAGTTCCACATGCAGAGCCAGTTAGAGAGGCCGAACTGCAGGGTGTCAATGCGTGGATGAGACGATGGTGTAGGTAAGAGGTGTTTAGATTTATTAGAAACTGGGGAACCTTTTGGGAAAGGGGGAGCCTATACAGGAAAGATGATCTCCACCTAAAACAAAATGGAACCGGATTGCTGGCATGTAAAATTAAAAAGGTTGTAGAGCAGTTTTTAAACTAAGGGCTGGGGGAAGCCGACAGGTGCAGTGGTTTGGACAGAGATCTTAGGGGAGGATCTATTAATGGAGATTCTCTGTATCATAGTAAGGAGGAGAGGATGGAAGATGATAAAATATGGGTAGGAACTGATGAGAAACAGTCAAATGAAAGGTTTCAGAGTGGTAGCCATGTTAGTCTGTATCACCAAAACAAATGAGGAGTCCTTGTGGCACCTTAGAGACTAACAAATTTATTTTGGCATAAGCTTTCGTGGGCTAAAACCCACTTCATGAGATGCATGGAATGGAAAATAAAGTAGAGGTTTAAATACACAGCATATGAAAAGATGGAAGTTCAACAAAGTAGGTTGTGCTGGTACAGAAGTGGCACTATATGTGAAAGAAAGCATGGAGTCAAATGAAGTAAAAATCTTAAATGAATCAAACTGTACCATAGCATCTCTATGAATAGTAATTCCATGCTCTAATAATAAGAATATAGCAGTAGGGATATACTACTAACCACCTGACCAGGATGGTGATCCTGACTGTGAAACATTCATGGAGATTAGAGAGGCTATAAAAATAAAAAAACCTCAATAATAATGGGGGATTTCAACTATCCCCATATTGACTGGGTACATGCCACCTCAGGATAGGATGCAGAGAGAAAGTTTCTTGACACCTTAAATGACTGCTTCTTGGAGCAGCTAGTCCTTGAACCCAGAAGAGGAGAGGCAATTCTTGATTTAGTCCCAAATGGAACACAGGATCTAATCCAAGAGGTGAATATTGCTGAACTGCTTGGTAATAGTGACCATAATACATCTGTGTGTGTGTGTGTGTTGGAGGGCGTGGAGGGGGCACTACAGCATTCCACCACGGTAGCATTTAATTTCAGAAAAGGGAATTACACAAAAATGAGGAAGTTTGTTAAACAGAAATTAAAAGGCACAGTGCCAAAAGTGAAATTCCTATCAGCTGCATGGCAACTTTTTGAAAGCCTCCCCAATAGAGGCTCAAATTAAATGTATACCTCAAATTAAAAAACATAGAGGAACAAAAAAGTGCCACTGTGGCTAAACAACAATGTAAAAGAAGCAGTTAGAAGCAAAAAGGCATCCTTTAAAAAGTGGAATTTAAATCCTATTGAGGAAAATAGAAAGGAGCATAAACTCTGGCAAGTGATGTGCAAAAATATAATTAGGAAGGCCAAAAAAGAATTTGAACAGCTAGACCAAGACTCAAAAAGTAATAGCAATTTTTTTTTTAAGTACATGAGAAGCAGGAAGCCTCCTATAAACAACCAGTGGGGCCCCTGGATGATCGAGACGCTAAAGGAGCACTCAAAGGGGATAAGGCCATTGCAGAAAACTAAATTCATTCTTTGCATTGGTCTTCACGGCTGAGGGTGTGAGGGAGATTCCCAAACCAGAGCCATTTTTTGTAGGTGACAGATCTGAGGAACTATCCCAGATTGAGGTGTCATTAGAGGAGGTTTTGGAACAAATTGATTAATTAAACAGTAATAAGTCCCAGGATTGGATGGTATTCACCCAAGAGTTCTGAAGGAACTCAAATGTGAAATTATAGAACTACTGACTGTAGTCTGTAACATATCATTTAAATCAGCTTGTGTACCATATGACTGGAGGATAGCTAATATAACGCCAATTTTTTAAAAAGGCTTCAGAGGCAATCTCAACAATTACAGGCCAGTAAGCCTAATTTCTGTACTGGGCAAATTGGTTGAAAATATAGTAAAGAACAGAATTATCAGACACATAAATGAAGACGATTTGTTGAGGAAAAGTTAACATGGCTTTTGTAAAGGGAAATCATGCCTTATCAATCTACTGGAATTCTTCTGAGGCGGTCAACAAGCATGTGGACAAGGGGGATCCAGTGGATATAGTGTTCTTAGATTTTCAGAAAGCCTTTGACAAGGTCCCTCACCAAAGGCTCTTAAGTAAAGTAAGCTGTCATGGAATAAGAGGGAAGTGCCTCTCCTGGATCAGTAACTGGTTAAAATATAGGAAAGAAAGGGTAGGAATAAATGGTCAGTTTTCATAATGGAGAGAGGTAAATAGTGGTGTTCCCCATGGGTCTGTACTGGGACAAGTACTGTCAACATATTCATAAATGATGTGGAAAACTGGTAAACAGTGGGGTGGCAACATTTGCAGATGATACAAAACTACTCAAGATAGCTAAGTCCAAAGCAGACTGTGAAGAGCTACAAAGGGACCTCACAAAACTGGGCGACTTGGCAACAAAATGGCAGATGAAATGAAATGTTGATAAATGCAAAGTAATGCACCTTGGAAAACACAATCCCAACGATACATATAAAATGATGGGGTCTAAATTAGCTGTTACCACTCGAGAGAGATCTTGGAGTCACTGTGGCTAGTTCTCTGAAAACATCCACTCAATATGCAGCAGCAGTCAAAAAAGCTAACAGAATGTTGGGAATCGTTAAGAAAGGGATAGATAAATAAGACAGAAATTATCATATTGCCTCTATATAAATCCATAGTATGCCCACGTCTTGAATGCTGTGTGCAGATTAGGTCACCCAATCTCAAAAAAGATATATTGGAATTAGAAGAGGTACAGAGAAGGGCAACAAAAATGATTAGGGGCATGGAACAGCTTCCATATGAGGAGAAATTAATAAGACAGGGACTTTTCAGCTTGGAAAAAAGACAACTAAGGGGTGATATGTTAGAGGTCTATAAAATCATGACTGGTATGGAGAAAGTAAATAAGGAAGTATTATTTACTCCTCATTACACAAGGACTAGGGGTGAGCAAATTAGTAGGCAGCAGGCTTAAAACAAAAGGAAGTATTTCTTCACACACCACACAGTCAACTTATTGAACTCTTTGCCAGAAGATGTTGTGAAGGCCAAAACTATAATTGGGTTCAAAAAAGAACTAGATAAGTTCATGGAGGATGGGTCCATCAATGGCTATTAGCCAGGGTGGGTAGGGGTGGTGTCCCTAGCCTTTGTTTGCCTGATGCTGGGAATGGGCGACATGGGATGGATCACTTGATGATTACCTGTTCTGTTCATTCCCTCTGAAGCAGCTGGCATTGGCCACTTTGTCGGAAGACGGGCTACTGGGCTAAATGGACCATTGGTCTTACCCAGTATGGCTGTTTTTATGAAATGTGGTGTCACTGGGCAGATTGAGAGACTCAAAGAAACATTTGGTACTTTGTATCAAATTATACCAAAAAGCCACTTGTATGTATTTATTGAAGAAAAGGAACTTCGCCCATATCTTTAAAAAATATTAAAATGTTTTAGGTTGTGGAAATTTTGGATTAAAAAATTTAACGCACACTTTTTATAATTTAAAGTGAATCAAATTCAAAATGGGCATGTTTTATGTTAACCTTAACTTTGGAATAGTTGTTCCCACTCCATGATGATAAAACGCTCCTGCGGAGCTGAGATGGGAATCTAGTATTTCAGCTCCAAAAATGGGGATATTGAGGAAAAGAGAGAGAACTATTATAAAAATACCCTTGTCCCCTCTCTAAGCTACAACCAGCTCCTGACTCTCACCTGCAGTAATAGAAGGGAACATATTGCACATGTAGTGCCCCATTGTGCTCACACTGAAGTAGCCCCTCCCTTCCCAAAGCACAACCTTCCATTGATGTAGGATTGAGGCCCAAATTAGACGCTACATTACCAACAATTTTTATTTGCTTAGCCATAGCCTAGTTTCTTCAAACTGATCTCCCTAAAATATCAGGTACCAGTTTATAACTGTGTGAAAATCCTGAAGGGGTGATAGTAAGCTGTTTTGGAGGGAGACAAATGTTAAGTCAGAATTTTAAAACAGACATCAGACTTCAGAGAACCATTTTCCTTTGCTCAGCAATTTTTAAAGCCAAAGTAATAGGATGATTAAAGTGGCAACTGGATGCCGTCTTAAGTTTAGTGACGTTCATATCTCTCCTTGGAATGTTATTAAAAAAGCATTCCCTCCTAATTGCTATTGAACAATATTGGCTTTGTCCTTATTGCATCCTATAGGGTTTTCACACAAGGGTAGAAATCCAGCTTTCCCCTGGGAGACTCAGCACTTGCTTCTAGACCTGGGCGGACTTCAGTCATGACATTTTTATGGACAGAATTGCTATTTTAGCCTCTCTTAAGTGCCTTCCAGCACAAAAAAGTTAATACTGTGGCTCTCCTGACACCGAGCAGTAGTGCTGTGACTGTGTCATACCTTGTTGTTACTAATAAAGCACTTACCTCCATTGCAATTACATGTGCTTCTCTGTGCTCCTGGCTCTTCTCTGCCATAAAACAATGTATCAGTCTTTACCACAACATGACAAGCTTTAGAAGTTTTAAATGTTTTAGTTTTCCTGTTCCTCAGAAGTACATATGGTAGGACTGTGGTCGTAAGAGAGCCTATATAAATATATGGTGCATGTAGGTTTTTAGATGGTGTTTAGTATAAAGGTTTTATTCCCAGGTATGCAGTGAATCAAACAATTCTGTCAAGTGAGGAGTAGCCGTGTTAGTCTGTATCCGCAAAAACAAGGAGGAGTCCGGTGGCACCTTAAAGACTAACCGATTTATTTGGGCATAAGCTTTCATGAGTAAAAAAACCCACTTCTTCAGATGCCTGGAATAAAAATAACAGATACAGGCATAAATATATTGGCACATGAAGAGAAGGGAGTTACCTTACAAGTGGAGAACCAGTGATGACAAGGCCAGTTCCGTCAGGGTGGATGTGATCCACCCCCAATAATTGATGAGGAGGTGTCAATACCAAGAGAGGGAAAATTGCTTTTGTAGTGAGCCAGCCACTCCCAGTCCCTGTTCAAGCCCAAATTAATGATGTTAAGTTTGAAAATGAAGTGTAGCTCTGCAGTTTCTCTTTGAAGTCTGTTTTTGAAGTTTTTTTCTTGAAGGATGGCTACTTTTAAATCTGTTATAGAATGTCCAGGGAGATTGAAGTGTTCTCCTACTGGCTTTTGTATGTTACCATTCCTGATGTGTGATTTGTGTCCAAATTTATTCTTTTATGTAGAGACTGTCTGGTTCTGGGGTAGTTACCTTGGGGTATTTAACTTTCCTGCCCAAACAGGCAAATAAACTTAACCCCTGCAAACAGTATGTTGGTCCTCAAAGTTGTAACATAGAAATTGCCCCATTATGTTGTTTTGACCCAGACAGAAAAGGAAATACAATTTAGTCAATGTAAGTAATGTAAGTCAGCAAATAAATGCCAATATACAAAGATAAGGACTGATCATTTGCTCTAACCCAGTGGTGCCCAAACTTTTCCTGTTGCGCCTCTCCCCCCCCCGTATGGGAATGTGTCAGTGTTCTCCCCTCCCCCTGCCCCATTACTACACAGTTGACTCAGCAGAGGAGCTTGGGCTGAAGATGGAGCTGGGGACAGAACTGGGATGGGGTAGGGGCTTGGGCTATAGTCAGAGCTGAGTGAGGGCAGAGCTTGGACAGAGGCAGAGCAGGGGCAGAGTGGAGCTGAGGCTGGGTCTGGAGCTGGGCTGGGGACGCAGTGGAGCTGGGCTGGGGGCGGTGCAGATCTGGGTGGTGCTCTGTCCCCACACCCCAGGGGACACTGCGTGCCCCCTTGAATGTTCCTCTGCACCCCCATGTGGGGGCATGCTCCACAGTTTGTGGACCACTGCTCTAATCGCTGTCTCCCAGGGCGAATAGTGTTGCAGGCTGTAGCAGGAGAGACAGAATAGCCCTTTACTCCTCCCTTTGCTTAAGGGGCAGAGCAGCTCTTTCCTATCCAATCAGCATTAGAGGGGAAGGAGGCTGAGGAAGAACAGGCACCCCGCATTATGTCTTGTATCTCTCGGTATTGGAAACTATTGTACCTGATGTGCTACAATGATACACCAATGCAGTGCCAGTTAAACCAGTGTGAAACTGGTGCAACAACATGGATTTGCAATCATCTGTCTGTTAGAAGGTAACTCAAGTAATCTACCAAGCAGAAAAAGCACCAGTCTGTCTGGAGAGTCAGTACTGTACCTTAATTATTCAGAGGAAAGATGTGAAGTAGAACTAAATCCTAAAATAAGAGTTCTCAGCTTTTATCTAACCCAAAACAGGCTGCAGTGTTTTGCCTTCCCAGTTCTAGAATGCATTTCATCTAGTAATTGTGTATTAGCAAACATCTAGTGTGTCATATCACACCTGTTTCCAAGTTATTTGTCAAACAGGTATTCATTAAGTCAGAGTAAATAAATGTGTTTGTTCTGGCACTAGCTAGACATTCTTGAGCTAATTCTTACTTGATATAAGCGGAGATTTTCAAGGTTCTGTTTCCAAATCTTATTTCTGATACTTGACTAAAGGCCCATCGTTTGCTTACCAGTGGGTGTCCTTATCTGAAACAATCAAAAAAGATTTTGGAGACATTTTGCAGCCATTTCCTGCCATAGAAAGAAATTCAAGTAAAGGAAACTATATTTTTAATATGATAGGGTGCCACTAACAACTAAATGTAGGTAGGAACAATGAGTCATTGCCATTGCTGAGTGTTTACTTGCTCATTTCTAAATCTTTCCTCCTTCCCTCTCTCAAGTCAAACCAGTCACTCGCTGTTTTAGACATTGTAGAAAAATGACTTTCAGTTCAGAAGAGTGTTTTATCTATTTCCATTTAATCAGTGTGGTTATCAGTAACACTTAAATTCAGACTATACCATGTACGTTTTGCAGTCTTAAGTTGTGAAGGAAATGTGTTGAAGAGAGGTTCATATCAGAGTTTTTTGAAACCAATCTTCTGTAAGGCTTAAAGGTTTTTGTCTGTTACTGTTATGTTCATGGAATAAACAGAGAGAAGTTAGATGAAAGCATAAATAAACTTCCTGGAAGGTAATGCTTATTTCTTAGAATTCAGAACGATAACACACAAGAACCCCAAAACAAAGAGAGACAAAAGCAGGTTGCTCCCTTAAATAGAAAGGCACATCTCACCCCACTTTACTATGAGCTTACCGTTTGCAGAGTGACTACACAAGATCCAGACCACATGTTTTCCTACACAGGCCCCTAGATGCTAGCAGGACTAGGATCCCTCTTGACCTTTCAAGCGACAGCTTACAATTCTAACATAGTTTTCAGTACAACACTGTTACCTTGATGCAGTGTAAACTGTACCAGAACAAATAATTTACCAGAATTTGCCAGAGAAATCTTGTATTTTAGTGGTAAAGGATAGAAGAAATGCGCAGATTCTTCTTAGCCTTTTTAAAAAAAATTAGAAGACCGGGTGACTGACACTTTAAATTGTATACCTGGAAAATACTAAGGTAGGATTGAATGAAGTATTTAACAAGTGTAAAATTGACCTTTGATTTTATTAAACTTTGTTTTTACTAAATATAATTTTTGGGCCTAAATTTTACAAATTTGCTTTCCTTTTTAAATTTTTCTAGGCTTGAGAATATAATTCTTCTAATAAAAATGTTAGCAAGTTAGTCTTAAATATAGATAAGAAACTTCTTATCACAGAAAGCGCAATAGGTACAAAATGTTATGGTAGTCATTAAGGTTAATGGGCAGATTAATTCCCAAGGAAATAAATATTGACATAGAACTGAAGCAAAGTACTGCATGGTATTAGGAGCATTGCTCAGCAGATGGGATAGGTGGACTGAGAAGACCAATAGGTTGCGTCTATACTGCACATTAGTAGTGGCGGTGTATAGGGCATGTGTAGATACATGCCGCAGCGAAAAGTGAGCCGCGTCCACACTGTGGTACGTAGCTACGTGTGGCATTGAATGGCTTTGGTGGGGGGAGGTAGTTGGAAAAGGCTTCTGTGGCTCCCTGGTGGCAGAGCCTTTCCCTGTGGCATGGAAAGATTCCAGCAGTGGGATGCTAAACTGCTAAAAATAGCAGTGTAGAGAGGGGAGGCACTGCTTGGGTGAATACAGAGCCATGTGGGTATATACAAAGGCTTCAGGCATTACTTTATTTGCCTAAACTGTGCCTCACCGTCTACACTGCTATTGATACCCGCTCTGGGGCGGGGAGAGGGGAGGTAGCTGTATATGTACTCTACACATCACTGTAAAAAACATGCAGTGTAAGCATGCCATTAGGCTGTGTCCTTACCTTTCCTTACCGTGTTCCTCCCCTGGACCCTGTTTGATTGTTAGAATTTAAACTGTGAGCCTGGGATTTCTGGGATTTTGATTTTCATATCTTTTTTTTTCAAAACTATGAAATATAGGGATAATTTAGTAGAACTGTGACATTGTTTGGTCCTTTTCATTTTGTAACTTATGTTCCAGTCTACAACAATTAGCTGCTCTCAGCCATTCATCATAAATCATCTGAGGATGAGGAACTGAGATCAATATATTGAAAATGACTTACTATACTAGATACAGCTTTTGATAGAAAACCTTATGTTGAAATTAGGTCAATCTGCCCTAAAAAGGAAGAGTCTGTAAAGAACTATAAGGGAGTGTTTTTTAGCAGAGTAAATTAACAACAAAATAACTAGCAATTTCCAAGGCATGCCAAGTCTCATTGGATCTTGTGACTGCAGGTGAATGTTCTGACACTTCTGCATGATGGAGCTGCCTTTTCAACATGAAAATCTCTAAGGTCTTGTTTTGAAAATTTAAAAGGATATAAGAATTTGGGATAGACTATCATTTTGACACATTACTGTCTCAAAGGTGGATGAAAGTGTTACATCCTGGTCCAGTATCCCACTGTATGGCAGCTGCAATCTCTTGCAATTACAGGTTTACCTATGCTTCTGTATTGCTAGGCAGAGTCTACTCATTGTTCCTAGCTCTGGGCCTGTCAGGCAGACTGCAAGCTCAAACCCCCTTGTTTGTGCCTTTCTTTGCAACTTGAGACTGCCGCCCTAGAAGTTAAACCAGTGCCTCAGACTTTCTGAGTGCCCAAGAGCTCTGCTGAATTTGTGGGTGCTCTGGGCTTCTAGTTTAATCTTTTCAGGGACAATGTGGCAGAAAAGCAAAGAATTTAGGCTTAGCAAAAGAATTTCTTAATCACAGTAACTTTATTCTTAAAAGGATTTGAGAGTTACAGCTCTTTTAAAAATAACAAAAGTCCTGAGATGTCCCTTCTCCATGTCTGATCTCATTCCTTTTCTGAGTCGAAGGTTTGTCCGCATTCCACGCTGTACAGAGTCCCTCTTATGTTCTCTCTCCTGTGGATCATGTTTACAGCTTAAAGCATCACGTTACTCTTAAGTAGTCTGTTTGCTTGCCATTTGTTCCTCCTGAGATGTTTTGGCCCGCTCCCACTGTCATGCTGGCACCAGCTGCATAGAAAACCATTGTTCCATGAAGGTGGACCAGTAGGTGTGTCATTCACAGTCCATAGTTTCAGATTGCCATCTTGCTGGTAGTCCTTCAATAAGGTGTCAAGCACTATTCCTGGGTGAGGCTGTAGCATGGAATGGAATTCAATAGTTTTGCCTTAGGCAAGTTTAGACATGTGTTCAACACACAATACAAAATAGAGTTCATAATTTGATACAAATATCGTCTGTGTCACAGTTAGCAGTTGGCCCGTAAGAGGAAATAATTCAGCTTTGACTTCTTGATGAAGCAACGTTGTGGAAGTTACGAATGTAGACGGCATAAGTAATCGGACTTTGACAAATGTGGTGGAGAGCTGTAAACCAGAAATTTCCTGTTTTGGCATACTTGGTAAAAATATTGATCTTTATGGCTTTGGGATGAAAGATGCTGGTCTGAGAATGTTCGTGTAATGCTTAAATTTTGTGTAGCACTTGGAGAGCATTTTAAAAAGGCTAAGTAAGGAACCATATTATCATTTTTACAGATGAGGAAATAAAAGGAAAGAGACACTGATTTTTACAAGGTCACAGAGCAAATTAGTGGTAGAGATTGCAATACTGATGGAGAGCTTCCTGTCTTCACAAATATGAAAGAACAACCACAGTTTTCTAATACAGGGTTTTTCAGAAACTGCCCCTAAGCAAATTGAAAATCATAGTATTGTGCAAATTATAATGGGGATTAATGGCATTCATACAGATAATTCAGCAATATTGAAAATGCATGGCTTTAGCAGTACAAAGACGACTATATATCCACACCTAAAAATCTGCATTCAAGTATTCATAGGACAGCACAGTAGTAAATATTACCATATACAGTAATGTAGATGCATATGAAACTATAATCTCGTAGGAAATCTGAAATGGCAGTCACAAGCATTTTATTACAGTGGTTACGGATAGCTATTGCTATCTTTTGATTGCAAAGCAATTTAATTTATAACTCTGTCTTCAAATGCAAAACTTCCTGGAAAAGAAAATTACCTTTTGAACTCACGGCATTTGAGCAAAATCCTTTCAGCAGCTCAGAGCATGGGATCCTACTTCCTCTGTATCATGCAGTGTCCATTTAATTTTTATGTAAGGCTAAGTTGTTAGTCTTTCTCTGAAAAATATGTGGCTGGAGATGCCGCTCTCTTCTTGGACTTGATCCTGTGCTCATTGAAGTCCAATGCAAAGCTTCTACAGACTGTAATGGTACAGGATGAGGACCCTAAGACACTATTACTTAAATAGTCAATATTTGAAAAAAGTACAGAATTCTAACTGGACAATTTAATAAGGCCAAAAAAGTAAGGCTTATGCTAGGCTCAATAAAGTATTCAGTATGATATATACAGAGAGGGAGTCTGAGTTGTTTTTAATTTTTATATTGTTCTGGTTATTTTTCCCCCCAAGACTTAGAATTAGAATTAAGAACACACAAGTTGTTGGCATGTTTTAACCTGCATATTATGTTGCTACATGAAAATTATGTACACTTTAACAAACATTACTAACCTTCTTTGCTTGTTTCAAGTTCTCTGCAGGAAAGAAGAAATGTGGATGTTTTAAATATTTCTTGTCCTGGGAGTCCAACTTCACAGAAAAGTGAGTTGAATGCTGTGATATTTATATTTTAAATTGAGAGAACAGATCCCATTTAAATAACTTACCAGAAATTGATATTGAATTATTATAGGAAAATCTGGGAAGGAAAGATAAATATAATGCCAAACAAATAACCATATCTATATTTTACCATATGTTTTATGTAGGACTGTCAATTAATCATAGTTAACTCAAGTGATTAATTCAAAAAAATTTACTGCGATTAAAAAATTAATCACGATTAATAGCACTATTAAACAATAGAATACCAATTGAAATGTATTAAATATTTTTGGATGTTTTTCTGCATTTTCAAATATATTGATTTCTATTACAACACTGAATACAAAGTGTAAGTGCTCAAATTATTTATTACTAATATTTGCACTGTAAAATTGATAAAGGAAATAGTGTATTTCAGTTCACCTCATACAAGTACTGTAGTGCAATCTTTTTCGTGAAAGTGTAACTTACAAATGTGGATTTTTTTGTTACATAACTGTACTCAAAAACAAAAGAATGGAAAACTTTAGAGCCTACAAGTCCACTCAGTCTTACTTCATATTCAGCCAATTGCTAAGACAAACAAGTTTGTTTGCATTTACGGGAGATAATGCTGACTGCTTCTTATTTACAATGTCACCTGAAAGTGAGAACAGGCATTCGTATGGCACTTTTGTAGCTGGCGTTGCAAGGTATTTATGTGCCAGAGATGCTAAACTTTTATATGCCCCTTCATGCTTTGGCCACCATTCCAGACGACGTGCTTCCATACTGATGATGCTTGTTAATAAAATAATGTGGTAATACAATTTGTGACTGAACTCCTTGGGGGAGAATTTTATGTCTCCTCTTCTGTTTTACCCGCATTCTGCCATTTATTTCATGATATAGCCATCTTGGATGATGACCTAGCACATGTTTGTTTTAAGAACACTTTCATTGCAGAGTTGACAAAACGCAAAGAAGGTACCAATGTGAGATTTCTAAGGATAGATAGGGCACTCAACCCAAGGTTTAAGAATCTGAAGTGCCTTCCGAAATCTGAGAGGGATGAGGTGTGGAGCATGCTTTCAGATGTCTTAAAAGAGCAATGCTCCAATGCGGAAACTACAGAACCCGAACCACCAAAAAAGAAAATGAACCTTCTGCTGGTGGCATCTGACTGAGATGATGAAAATGAACACGCATTGGTCTGCACTGCTTTTGATCGTTACTGAGCAGAACCTGTCATTAGCATGGACGCATGTCTTCTGGAATGGTGGTTGAAACATGAAGGGACATATGAATTTTCAGCCAGGGGTGAAAGTAAGCCAGTACGGGCCGGTACGGCGTACCGCTTAAAAAGTGGCTGGCAGTACCAGCCCGTGCTCAGGTGACGTTAAAGTGCTGCTGCGGCGAAGGACCCTGCTTAAAGCGCTGCTGTTGCAGCGCTTCAATGTCGTTGTCCCTTTTGCCCCCCCCCCCCCCCCCCCGACCCCCCTGGGGCCGCCGAAGTCAGGGAGGGGAGGAAAAGGAGCAGCTGTCCCAGGGCCACGGTTTAAAAGGGCCTGGGGCTCTGGCTGCTGCTACTACAGCAGTGGCCAGCGCCCCGGGCCCTTTAAATCGCCACCGGAGCCCTGGGTGGCGTGGGCCAGGTGGTGCGGATGGGCTGGCTGGGGGATGCTGACCCGCACCCCTGCCCCTTCCACCTGAGGCCCCGCCCCTTCCAAGGGCTGGAGCTGGCCCCCATACCAGTAAGTGTGGAATTTTACTTTCACCCCTGTCTTCAGCGCATCTGGCACATAAATATCTTGCGATGCCAGCTACAACAGTGCTGTGTGAATGCCTGTTCTCACTTTCAGGTGACATTGTAAACAGGACGTGGGCAGCATTATCACCTGTAAATTTTAACCAAACTTGTTTGTCTGAGCAACTGGCTGAAGTAGGACTGAGTTGACTTGTAGCTTCTAAAGTTTTACATTGTTTGTTTTCTTTGTGTATGCAGTTATTTTCTGTATATAATTCTACATCTGTAAGTTCAACTTTCATTATAAAGAGATTGCACTACAGTACTTGTATTAGGTGAATTGAAATATACTATTTCTTTTGGGTTTTTACAGTGCAAATATTTGTAATCAAAAATAAATATAAAGTGAGCACTGTACACTTTGTTTTCTGTGTTGTAATTGAAATCAATATATTTGAAAATGTAGAAAACATCCAAAAATATTTAAATTATTGGTACTCTATTATTGTTAACAGTGCGATTAATCGCAATTAATTTTTTTAATCATGCGATTAATAGCAATTTTTTAAACTGCTTGACAGCCCCAGTTTTATGTTGTTTTTTTTTTATAAACTATTAGTTTTTAAATAAAGGGAAGTTAGGAAGTTTTTTTTTCCTTTTTTTTTCTTCCTCCATCCACTTTTACTTGCCTAATCCTTGGATTTCTATGTATTTTATACTAAACACTCAAGTGGATATTTGTGAGAAGAAATTATCTTAGATGAAAAATTTATGCAAAGAGTTCACGTCTAACCCAAATAACCTAATACCATTTAATTAGTCATTAAGTTCTATAGGATCGTGAGGAAATAAGAACAGGTTAGCAATATTGCTCAGTCGCTTATAAACAAGTTAATTTAACTCACTGAAAACAATTTCTGTGCAAGTTCAGACATATTCATTGCAAGCAAACAGATCACACTGAACTGGAACCTAAACATTGTGCTGAAACGTGCCTTTGCCAGAAAATGAGGGAGCAGAAAAAAGGGCTACTGACTGAAAACTAGAGAGTCCAAAGGCAGTTTAACAGATACTTTAAAACTGATATGTCTAAATGTCATTGGTAGGGAGACAGTAGAATAAGTCAGAAGGAGATGGTAAAGACAGAAATAACTTGGAGAAAAAGAATTGAGGTGCTGGATTTCAACAAGGGGCAGGAAAAATGTTCTCATTCTTTAGAACAATTAACTGATAGTCTGTAGGATAGAACTTCTAATGAAATGAAGCATTCATTCCCTTTTTCTGTAAAGAATAAACTATTACAAATCATGGGTACAACACACAAACTTTTGTATATATTTTTTTGTTTTGTTTTTTAAATGTAGTACAAGTAGAAATTCAGTATCCTAAAAACCGTTTCAGTTTTAAGATGCTTAAAATCTTTTAACCTTTTTTCCCCAAGAAACTCCCCTATTCAATAGTGGGGTGTGGGTGTGAAGATCAGAAGAGACTGCAGAGCGTAGTGCAAGAAACTGAACATTGCCTTCACCCTAATTTTCAGATAAGTTAGTCCAGAATACTACATAAAGCAGATCAACACACGTACCTGCTCTGAAATAACAAAAGGTGCATTTTAAAACGGACTTAATTGTTTGGTGTGAATGAGTGTATGGAAACTCTCTCTCCCCTATTTCAGAATAAAATGACTAAAGTTGACTGGGCTAAAGTTAGTAACAAACTAATCTTGGCTAAGTTTACTTTAGCCATTTCTATTATGAAGAGGCGTGAGTGTCCACAGACAGACTTGCACTGAAACAACTAAATCGACTTAAAAAACAAATCAGTGCAAGTTTTCACGTAGGACCAATCCATTCAAATAAAAAACATTTACTCTTGCTGCAGTGTAACCAGAAAACGTATTGAAGGTACAGCACTATCCCTTACAGATTTGAAGTACAGTACTATTTTCTTATTGATACAACTTCCTTTTTTTCTTTAAAGAAACCTCCAGTGAGGAAAAGCCATCTGTCATCTCTCCGTATGGGGAAACTTTTCTTTTCAACAGTCCTGCAGATGCCAAGGTAAATTGAAAGGTCTCGGTGTAAATACTGTAGTGCAGTATGTTATTTGTTGCCCACCCTCCCTACTGTATGAATGTGCACGCACACACTATTTCATCAATTATTTCTACTACAAATATTTCATGGACTAGTAACTTTGATATAGTGAAGAATGAGATGCACTTTGTCTTTCAGCAGTAGTAGGCCATTGCATGAAGTACATAAGGAAAGTCATACCAGATCAGACTGGTGGTTCGTCTAATCTATTCTCTGTTGCCAGTACCAGATGCTTTAGAGGAAGATGCAAGAAATCTGGCAACAGACATTTATAGAATAACCTGCCCCAATAGAAGTTTCTAACTCATCACAACCAGTTGGCGTACACATTCAAGCTTGAAGCTGTCCTAATATCTAATGTAACTATAGGTATTCTCATTATCAAATGTCTAATCCTTCTTTGGATGCTCTTGTCTTCAGCGATATATTGTGGGAATGAGGTCCACTGATCAATTATGTCATATAAAAATATTTCCTTGGATCAGTATTAAAACTTGTTGCTTTTTTGATTTTCACTATCTGTTCTTGTAATATGCAAAAGGATAAATAGTAGCATCTGAATTCCCTTCTCTGAATTAATTTTTCCTTATACTTCTGTGGTCCCCTTTTATTCATCTGTGCCTTTTCATAGGGGAGTCAAATGTTGTTGTCAATGGGGAATCCCCATTGAATGGAGGTATTTCAGGTGGGGTTCTGCAGGGTTTAGACTAGGCGCCAATGCTGTTCAACGTTTTCAGCAAGGATCTAGAAATATAAAATCACTGCTGATAATCTTTGCCTCACTTGCAAATTTTGGTGGAGTGGTAAATAATGATGACGACATCTTACATCTGTGCTCTTCGCTATTTTTGAATTGGGGGCCTCTTTGGCAAAAAACCTTCAATGTGAGAGCCACATCAACTACTAAATTAACACATTGCTTAGTGCTCCTTAATGATGTAATGTTACAGAGCCATTCATGTAACTAAACCAAAAGTCTACTTGTGCAATAAAATGATACTCCTTTTTATAAAATAATAACCAGGAAAATGTGTGGAATTAAAAAGGCAAGTCAACTTTTTAAGAGTAGAATAATGCAAACCTTACTTCAAAAACTGGATGACCGAAAGTGTGCCTGTTCCTCCTTGACTTTTTGTTCATGCAGTATTTGTAATCGGTCATCGCAATCCTAGTAAGGCAGTCCGAATGTTGGTTGGTCAATTTGTTCCTGTTTTCTTTTCAACCCCCTGGCTGGGGGTGAGGGCTGTTGGGTGGAGCTGGGGATGAGGGGTTTGGCGTGTGGGAGGGGGCTCAGGGCTGGGGCAGAGTGTTGAGATGTGGGGAATGGGTGAGGGCTCTGGCTGGGGGTGAGGGCTGTTGGGTGGAGCTGGGGATGAGGAGTTTGGGGTGCAGGCAGGCTGCCCTGGGGCTGGGGCCAGAGGACTCCCCCCCAGCCCTCTCCCTGCTGGCCGCAGCTAGCTCCGGGGAAGGGGCTCTCTCTCCCCTCTTGCCAGCAGGGAGCTCTGGGGCAGGGGGAGAGTCCCACAGCAGCCCCAGCTGGCTCCCCTCCCCAGTTCTCATCCACCTCTCTCCTCTCGAGTCCCTGCTGCGTGGCCCTTTAGAGCTGCTGCATGGCTATTTATAGCCTGCTGTATGGCCGCTCAGCTTAGAGGGAACTTAACAAGCCGCACTTAGGGTCGATGGGAGCTGCCACTGGCTCACGGGCCTTGCAATGAAGAACACTGTCCTACAAAGGGCAATGTGGATCTCTTGGTAAACTGGGCGAGTTCAAACAAAATCTGCCTTAGTTCAACCAAATGTAAAGTTATATATCTAAGAACAAGGAATGCAGGCCACACCTACAGAATGGGTACTGTGTCCTGGAAAGTAGTGATTCTGAAAATGATTTAGGGCTCATAGTGGCCAAGCAAGGGAACATGAGCTTCCAGTGTGGTGCTGTGGCACAAAGGGCTAATGTGACCTCTGGATGTACAGATAAGGAGTAGGAACAAGGTAATTATTTTACCTCAGTGTATGGCCCTCGTGAGACTGATACTGGAATTATGTGGACAGTTCTGCTGTTAACATTTTAAAAAGGATGTTGAAAAATTGGACAGGATGCAAGAAAAAGTCACGTGATTCAAAGTCTGGAGAAAATGTCTTATGGTTAATAATACCTCTGCAAGTATATAACTATATCTATATTTACATGAACTGAAGATAAGATCATGTGCTATTTGCCCCAACTGGGAAGGGCAAGAAGTCACACAAATGACTTTTTAAGCTTCTTGCTCTCCCCTTCCACCATGTCTGGGAAAACCATTAAGGAGTTACAGCTGAGAGATGAGTCAACATGAGGGAACTGGGAATTCATGTGGCTATCTGCCCTGAAGATTGACTGGGGATATTAAGAAAACCTGCCTGAGTTAAACCAGGAGGGAAGGCAGCAGATTGGATTGGAGATGTCTGAGGAGCTGCCTGAGCAAGAAATGGTTTTATGTATTTATTAAACCAGGGGTTGGCAACCTTTGAGAAGTGGTGTGCCAAGTCTTCATTTATTTACTGTAATTTAAGGTTTCGTGTGCCAGGGACCGGCGGCTGGAACCCTAGACTGGCAGCGGGGGTGGCAGATGGAACCCCAGACTGGCAGTGGACTGAGCTGCTCAGCTTGCTGCCAGTCTGGGGTTCCGGCCCCTGCCAGCCGGGGTCCCGGCCACCGGCCCCGCTTAGCTCGCTGCCGGCCTGGGGTTCCGTCCATCCAGGCAGGCAGTGTGGACTGAGCGGGGCCGGCGGCTGGGACCCCGGCTGGCAGCAGAGTGCCACTAAAAATCAGCTCACATGCTGCAGGTTGCCGACCCCTGGATTAAACTACAGTACAATTCAAACAATCTTGTTTTAGAAGCTAGCTTTTAATTGGCATCCAATCTGAGGAGTCAGTTATATGTATGCTGGTGCACTCTGCACATGCTCAGTTTATGGTTATCCTGTCTCTTTCTGTTGTCGAGATACAGCCTTCAAATCTATGTTTGATGTAAAGCTTCTCTAAAAGCCCCCAACAACAGGAATGCTGGAAACTAAACCCTTCCTTTCCACCGCCATTTAGCTGGATATGAGTGTACTTCAAAGCTTAAATGGGTTCATTTATATGCTTCCATCATAAATCAGGAGCATGTTGTGGGGTTTGTTTTTTTGTGTTCCAAAGGGCGTGGGAAACACAAGAAAACTAAATGTTAAAGTTATCCTAATAAAGTAATGTAATAAAGTTGTCAGATCAACTTTTGGAAATGCAAATGTTCCTAGAGCAATGTTAATGCTCATATGTTGTACATCTTGAATGTTTTGCGGTATACGTTTCACAACAAACAGTAATAAACTAAACATTTAACAAGAAAAATTTAGAGAGAACACACTAGGTATATGTAGTATAGCTGAGTTCAGTATTACTGCAGGAATCTGAAAATAGCATTGCTTCCCTTTCTTTCTTTAACTGAGCAGCCTCTTCTTGACAGTACACTAATGCAATTTTGCATTTAGAGAACAACTTCTGTCATGAAAGATAGGCCAAAGATACAAAATCATACACGCAGTTAAGCAATACATAACAGTTAAACTTGTGACATTAACCATAGAAAATGTTATTGCAGAAAAGATATTGTTGGTTATATTTCAAGATAATCAATTTTTTTGTCAATTTTTTGGGGATTGCATTTTTTCTCTTATGCATGTGGATTAAATGTATTGTCTTTGGAGGCTGCCCAATAAATATTTAGCTGAAGTTTGTTTTTTAAATAGGGAAAAGTGAAAATTTGTGAAATACTTGCTTCCAAATAAAGACCAGATTATTTAAAGTATTTGAGATCAGCTGTCCTTATTTCGTATACTAAGAAGTGCTTAAATGTCAGTGGCACCTATACTACTGTGGGGTGTCGTGTTCCTGATTTTATAGTTGCAAAAAGGTTGAGGTCATGTAGCAATCCAAACCAAATGCATGTCTCTATAATTAATTTTTTCTTTCCAGGAAATCTGTGGAAATGAATTCTTGGCTTTTGAAGAAAAAATGGAAGATAAAGAAGTGACTGAAGAGCATTGTCTTCATGATAAATCACGGTATTACTTATGAATTAAGGACAAGTTTAAACCTATTCTCGCACGTGTCATCAACTTTTTTTATTGAAATACAGTAAAAATGGTTGACTTGCTCCTCTGGGATCACAATCAGAATGGCATAATATATTTATGGAGATCTGACCTCTCCCCAACATCAGTCTGAGGTTGTATTCTGTGACAATCTGGGAACATCTGCCCCCAGGTTCCTGAACTTTTATTCAGACTTGGATTAATGTTATTTCAATCACCTTGTTCTACTGGTGGTCCCTCCCATCAGACCAGGGAAATTGTGAACTAAATCTTAGATATCTTCTAGGGGGCCGTTGCCTGCATGCTACCTTCATCTCCCCTTCTTACCCAACAACACCAGTACTTACTTTTGGGGTGGGGCTGTGATACTTACCTGGCACTTCAGCCCCAATCTACAACATATGGGAGCTGTCCACTTATGCAAATTTGCCCATTGAGGATTTTTAAAGGGTTGACCTGGTCTCACTTGGAAACAGAGACCAGGCCACAACCCCAAAGACAAGAATGGGCCCAGTATGCTGGGCACAATGAATTCGCTTTGAAGTTCTGCAAAAGTCATAGAATTATAGGAGATTAGAGTTGGAAGAGACCTCAGAAAGTCATTCAGATCTCTTAATGAACCAATAACTGTTGTGTCACTGCTAAATATAGGGCATGGTAGGATTCATTCTTGGTCACAATTACAATAAATGTGGTTTGTTTCAGTGTAAGGTCTCTAACCTCATAGCAATTTAGAATGACTGTTCACGATAATTATTATTACTACAGTTTTATTTATGCAGTATACTTATTTAATAAACCAAGAGTAAAATTCTGTTGTTTTCTTCTAGTGTATTTAATATCCAGATAGGAAAAGCATCATCTGAGGACCGTGTGAAAAATGAACTGATATCTCAAGAGGATAAATTTATGTTACCAGAACAGCTTGCTAGTGAATCTGAATATACTACTGTGGAAGAATGTTCTCCATATTTAAGAACAAAAAAACATAAAGCCAAAAAGTATTCTTCATTTCCTAGTACGAACCGAAGCAGAAATCTGGAACATTCTGTTAAGCAATCTATTTATTTTCCGTCATTCGGTGATAACCAAACTATCACCTCAAATGATTCAATAACACCCTATGCCTGTTTTTATGGATCATCATTAAAGAAGGTTAAAGCAGGGTGGTTGGATAAACTGTCACCTCAGGGGTATGTAGTAATTTCTATTATTATTTAATACATCTTATGTTTGCATGTTATGAAAATTAGTTATATTAGTCTATAGTCCAAATAGTGGGTAATTATTTTCTTTTGGGAAAAAGTAGGGTTTATTGGGGAATAGAGGGAACAATAGTAATAAATATGGTGTAGGTTTTTTCTTTTGAATTCTTTTCAATTTTCAAAGTAATGTTGCTCGTTCCAGAAATTATTTAATAGGTGCACTTAAGGAAAGATAAGTTTTTAATGAAACAGTTAGCAAGCACTTATGAATTACAGGTTGTGAATTCTGCTATAAATTGTTATTGTGTCTTATCCTGAAACTTTTTAGAAAAGTTCTTCTTTGGACCACAATCAGAAATACAATGGACTCTGATGTTGTAAGATTCCATTTACCAGACTTGTTGTAGGTACATATAAAAATCGCTTCCTAGACAGGAGGCATTGCTGAGTTTCTCAGTCTTTTTGGTTCCAGTGCTGCCCTATCTTCTGATCTGATTCATAGACTTTTTAAAAAATTTTTTTTTTTTAAAGTTCAGGAGGCACAATTTATTTTCTAGTCTAACCTTCTGCGAAGCAGGCACAAAAGAACATCATCCATCACCTGAAGCCCATAACTTCTTTGAGCTACAGCATGTTTTTCAGAAAGACATCTAGTCTTGATTTAAAGACCATAAAGGTTGGAGAATCCACTATATCCTAGTTAAAGTGTTCCAATAGTTAATTATCCTGTAAAAGTTTGCAGCTTTTTATAATATGAATTTGACTAGGTTTATTTTTTGAATCATTGGATCTTTTTCCTCTTTATGCTATATTAAAGAGCCATCTGCTGTCAGCTAGCTTTTTCCCATGTATGTACTTGTAGACTCTAATCAGGTCACTTCTTAACCTTCTCTTCAGTAAGCTAAATACATTAAACTTCTTTAGTTATTCGCTTTAAGGCAGGCTTTCCAGACCTCTGATCATTCTTGTATCTCTCTTCTGAACTTTCTTCCAATTTGTCCACACATTTTTTTGAAGTGTGGATACCAGAATGGGACACAATATTCCAGTAATTCATATATTCCAAGGACAGAAGGGACCATTGAGATCATCTAGTCTCCTGGTTCACAAATTTTAACAACCCACGAACCCCTTTCACTAAAATGTCAAGTCTCGTGAACCCCCTCCTAAAAATGAATATTTCCAGGGATTTTCTCCTTTACCTGAGTATAAATTAGAAAAGCAGTGATCTTGGAAATATAAAATTGGTTTTTATGACAGCTGATTACACACTGTGTATTATTATTATTTATCATGACAGTATCTTTATTACATTATGAAAACAGCAACACTCTTCCAAGATCTCACTTCTGTCGCTTGTATCACTTTGAATAATCCTGTTATACGACAAGGCTCCTATGTTTCATCAAGGAGTATCGGATGTAAACAGGGTAAACAGCATGCAGGGATTTAAAAAGCCGACTCAAATCAAGAATTCCTCCTACACAAGCATTCAGGTCTTGAGCAGTCCAGGCAAACCACACACGTTACAACGAAATTTAAACTTGTTCTTCATCATCATTTTTAAAACAATACTAGCTGCCTGTTTCATTTTAAAAACAGCAAAAAATATCCACCTCCCTTTGCATTTCTTATAAGGGTTCTTGAAGTTTAAATCTCCTCAGTGTGATAGATATGCTGGCTTTGATCTGCTTTGCTCTTGGAAGTCCAGGGGCTCTGGGCTGCTGGCCCCGGCGTCCCTAGGGACAGCTCTGTCCGCCATTAGGGAATTTTTTCATGAGAACCCCCTGTAACATTTCGCGAACCCCAGGGGTTCACGAACCCCAGTTTGGGAACCACTGATCTAATCTAATCTCTTGTATAGCACAGGCCACAGAACTCCCTCCCTCCCCCAAAAGAAATCCCTACAGCAGAATTTATTTATTTATTTATTTATTTATTTTAAGGAAAAAACATCCACTTTTGATTTTAAAATTTTCAGCGATGGAGAATCCACCACAACCCATGGTAAATTGTTCCTATGATTAATTACCCTCACTGTTTTAAAAACTCATGCCTTATTTCTCGTGTAAATTTGTCTAACTTCAACGTCCAATCATTGGATCCTGTTATACCTTTCTCTGCTAGACTGAAGAGCTGACTATCAAATATTTGTTCCCCATGTAGGTACTTATAGCCTGTAATCAAGTTGCCCCTTTACCTTCTCTTTGATAAGCTGAATTGAGATCCTTGAGTCTATCAAGGATCTATCTATAAGACATGCTTTCTAATCCTTTAATCATTCTCATGGCTGTCCTCTGAACTTACTATTTGCAAAAGATATCAAACTGGCCATAACATTAAATAGAGCTGCACAGAACACTTACGTTATAATTCATGTACCGGTGAACTGAGTCATTTGCCTTATTTAAACTCCCAAGTATGTGTCCCACACTTTAGGAAAAGCTGTGTAACCAGATGCTAAATAGAACTTATACCCTGAGAATTCTATTCTATGTTCATTGCAAATCTGGTACATAAAATTAGAGCACAATTTTGCTCTCTCCAGTTAATTCTGTAAAAAAAATATAAAGCCACTCAGTTTACCTGGTATATAAAACTGAATTTCCTTTTTTCTCTGCACAGCATGTTGAGGTAGTACTTGTAGGATTTATTGACATTTTTAATGGAGACTGGATTTTACACTGGCCTTTTCAGGTTGAGAACAGTTATGATTTATTGTTGTCATAAAATACAAGTTAGTTAATTAAACCAGAGCTGCTGCTATTTAATTAAAGTTTTGATAAACTCTCACAGTCTACTAATCTTAAAGCAGAGCACTCATTTAGCAGGCAGGGAAATAATGTTGGGAAAAGAGATGTTAGAGAGGGGTCTCATTCTTGCTTAATTAACTGTTTAATAGGTTTTAGAATTGAAACTCATATACAGATAACTAATGGGCCGTCAACATTTTTAATGAACAGAATGGACTATTTCAGGTTCATGTAATTTTTTTTTTAAAGTGGTCTTTATATAGAGTTTATTATCTCCTTTTGCTCTTAATAATCAAAACTACACATCATGTTAAATCATTCCAGTTAATGATACATACATTTTTTAAAATGTAATTTGTTTCATATATTGTACTTGGTAGTCCATGGCCTTGAGTAGGTGCAAACTCTGGGAATAGGGGTGTGGGTCGTAAATGGCTTGTTGGTCATGTGAACTGTATCATGAAGTGTCCTTTTTGGGGGGATGGCAATAGGGTGACCAGATGTCCTGATTTTATAGGGACAGTCCTGATATTTGGGGCTTTTTCTTATATAGGCGCCTATTACCCCCAACCCCCGTCCTGATATTTCACATTTGCTATTTGGTCACCCTAGATGGTAATGAGTGAGTTGCTACAGGTTCTCAAACTTCTCTCTTGGGGCTCTAAGGCACCTAAAACCTTAACTCTGTCTCCAGGAGGAGCAGCCCATCCTTGATCCCCTGTACCTTATGACTTCTGGGAGCATTGAAGATGGGACAGCAGCAAACCAAATTAGGGTTTTCAGGAACATTCTCGCTTTAGCTGAGATGTCTAATGATAGAGGACTGAAGGGACAAGGGTGCAAATAATTGGCATGGACCTGAGTACATGTTTGCCTGAAACTAGTCCCTGAACCCATCTGGACTTCAGAACTTTTTCAGGAGTCCTAGTCTAGTATTATTCCAGCTATTTATTCCTATGGTTCGCATCTGAGAGAGGTTTTCTTTCCACTGTCTTTGTTTACTCTGCAATACTTCTCATGGTGAGCTCCCATTTTTCTTTAGATTAAGAATCTGATTTAGTATTCTTTGGGTGATATCAAACATTTTGATGAGAGATTGAATAAAGGAGTACTGAATGTTTTCAGAGACTTCTGTGGTTTTGGCATGTACATACATAACATGTGCATTAATAATTCTATAAAATGTACAATTGATTTGAGTAATAATGACTGAGGAGTTCATCTCGTGATGGGTGCTGGAGTGGGGCAGGCTTTTAAAGGGATGCTATCAACATAAAAAAACACACACCAGTCTGAAATTCTTCTATCTGTTGTTACAAACACCTAAGTTTCTCTAGAACAGTTTTGGGAGAAATGGTTGTTTCTTCAATTTGCTTATTTTTTGCACTTGAACACTATATATTGAATTACATTGTTTGCCCTGTTTAGATGGTCCGTTTCCCCCTGTTTGTGTGTGTCTAAACAGCAACATGGATGACAAAAAGATGTAGGGTGAAATCCTGATTCCATTGAAGTTGGTGGCAAAAATCCCATTTATTTCAGTGGGTCAGGAGTTTCTCATTTTAAAAAGCAGGAAAATGTGGCTGTAAAACTGCAGAGTTTCAGAAGTAGTATGCAACATTGATTTTAACAGTTTTTTTATATTACTGAAGATAGTTTCTCATTAACCCTTGCAGTCTATTATTGTTTATAAACAGCAGAAATTGAATGTACAGACACAGATATTGGTTGTCAGATCCCTCCACTAAAGAATGACTTGCTACCCATTCTCTGAAGTTCACCTGGGGACCAATGACAAAATATTTTAGCTGATCAGAACCATCGTGACTGATCATAAGGAGATAAATAGTGTTAAACATCAATGTTCCAGGCCATTTAAGGCTTTGTAGATGATCAACAACAACGGAACCAGACACTTATCTCAGCCTTTTCCACGTGATTAGTAGGCAACGGCAATCTGCATCAGTCCGAGCTTTTGATGTATCTTAAATGGTAGATTCAGACTGGAAGTTGTTAGGGGGCTTATTCCTTCACCCACTTCCCTGGTCCTTCTCGCATGAACAGAGAGCAACAATACCTGAAGTCCAAAGGTGCAAACAATTCGATGTTTATTGGGGTGAACTTCCAGCAAGCATGATTCCAGTTTCCTTCCTTAGTGTCCCCCTTCCCAGCTCTGACGCCACAGAGCCTTACACCTGTGTCCCTGTTCCCATTCCTGCCCTTAGCCAAACATGATTCCAATTTCCCCACCCCCACTCTCTGTTCCCATTTCCCCCCCCACACCCACCCACTTCCTGATTGACTGCAGACTATATAGTAAAACTTGAGTTCTGCTTAGCTATACCTTAACCAATCATTTTCCTGAAATTTAACTAACCAATCCTAACATATTGTAACATGATTATGTAATCAATTATATCCCACCACCTTAATTAGTTTACACCCAGCAAAATTAATTATACAGCAGACAGGGACGATCACAGAACCAGACAGAGATTATACAGACAAACAATGGGGAAATGGGGACTACATAGATAGAACAAACACAGAAATGAGGATTTCACATCCCGGCTATTGATAAGTGAGTTCTTGCCAGACAGGATGCTATCAAACTAAGTTTCCTTTTACATCTTCTAGGTGCTTCCCTTTCTCTGGAGGTGATAGGCACTATCAGGACAGGATTGTATTCCTAACAGCCCAATAGCACCTTATTTTAATGTGACTAGTTTGGAATGTGAGGAGGCGACTGGTCGCTTCCCAGCTTATGGCTGCCTCTGTTGCTTAGCCAAAAGCCTTAATCTAAGAACAGGGCCTCAGACTGTCACAGTAAGAGAAGGACTTTACACCGGCAGACAGTGATTTTGATTCTTTCTTTTATATCTCTAACTAGCCAAGTGATAAGAATACCCCTAAATTCTTAAAGTACAGGCCTTTACAGACAGGCCTGAATATCTGTATCCTAACAGAAGTGATGGAGGCAAAATTTCTTTGGCAGAGTCCATGTTGCAGAGGAAGGATTATAGTCTCTTGGCTAGCTGAAGATGGTGGTAAACACTCTGGGGATATTTTATCAGCACCTCTGGGCTGTGATAGAGTGTGGCTTATGCTCTTGAGTGGTGGTTTCTAAGCTTCCTATCCCACTAGTGGGATGTACTGACATGGAAGTACAAGTAGACTTAGTCTGCAGAGTAGGGAGATGGGATGTGAGAGAAAAGATCTTGCTTCTTCCAGATCCCCTGTGTGTTTAAACTTCATTGCCTACTAAGTTGTAAAAGTAAATTACTAAAAGTGCTTCAGTTTTTATTAGTTAATATTATCAATATAACCAAAAAAGGTGGTCGTGATGGGGAAGATTATGTTGATAAAAATATGAAATATATCATAAATAAATTGGCCACACCGCACCTAAATAATAGCGATCATTCTTTTTTCTTGTATCTGAAACCAATATTTTATAATATTGAAAACATAATGTGGCTGAACTGAAAAATGAAACTGTTCTAATTTTGTAAATGTTTAGGCCTAAATACTGTTAGGCATGTTCCACTTTTCCTATTGTTCTCGATTTGAAAAGTTCCCAGTAGCAATGTGGTACTAACTTGTTTATATAATCATTTAAAATACTTAATTTTTAATTTACAGAAAACGTATGTTTCAGAAGCGCTGGGTTAAGTTTGATGGAGACAGTATTTCTTATTACAATAATGATAAGGTAAGCACCTCTTTGTGTGTGTGTGTATGTGTGTGTTTTTAAATAAGTATGTTTTGGTGTCCTTCAGTTTAACTGGAAAGGTAAAGTGTAGATGAGCTATGCTGTAACATAAAAGAATTAGTATTTGTTTATAACTTGTTTCTAAATAGTATTTTCACTTGCAAAATATTAGGATGTGACACTATATTAAATGTTGAAGATACTGTTGGGATCTTCAGCTAATATTCCTTTTTTTCTTATCTCCTTCCTGACCTTTCCAGAGAGGTATCCTCAGAACTTCTGCTTTTTTTGTAGGAGACATATGTACTACAGAAAATCTTCAAAACTGAACAAGATCATGTAAACTACGCTGTGGGATCACGCAAACCATGCTATTTAGCCGATGACAGTGACTTTTGTTCTCACTTGTCATGGCAAGCTGAGCATGATGGAATTACTGATAAGCTTGAAAAAAGGATTGAATTTGGCACACATTCTTTTCATTAGTCAGTGTGGTTTCTGTTCCTGATTTTAACTTTCTTCTGGGAATCACCATATTGGACAAGACTGACTAGCTTTTATCTGAATTGGCTTGTATATAAAGCCAATGGTATTCTACACTGTATAGTGCTATGGAATTGGGGAGTGGAAAGAATTTCTTCCTGACCCCCACTGGCTATTGGCTTATACTTCCAAACCTGAGAATTGATGGCTGCTAAACTTTTGCCACAGTTAGTGTAAATGAAGCAGCTCTTGTTACTCTCTCTACTGTCGTGTGTGTGTGTGTGTGTGTGTGTGTGTGTGTGTGAGATCTTGTGTTGAAAAATCTTATTAAACTATTTATCTTGGCAACTGTGAATTCCTTAGGTAACTTATCTTTTGATATATGTTGTACAAAATAAGTTTTTACCCATTTTAAATTAGTTGCATCAGCTTTTCATCAAAAGGCTTCTTGTTCCTTGTTGAAAATTGGTTATATAGGAGTTTTATGTAACGTTTCTCTCTACTATTCTTCCAGATCACTGCTAAATATATTGAACACTATCAGTTCCAGGACTCATCCCCTGGATACCTAGATATTTTGTTGCTGAAAATTGGCCATTTATTCCTGCTCTTTGCTTCCTATCTCTCAAGCAGTATTCACCCACAACAGGACTCTACCTCTTGCCCTATGGTTCACAAGATCCTGAGCTTCTTTTAAGCAGAAGAAAATGAACCGAACTAAACTCCAGATCAAGACACGTGTGTGTGTGTATGTGTGTTGGGGTTGAGAGTGTGTGGATATGAGTTTATTTGAAACATCGAGAGCATTTCCTGGCAAAGAAACAATAGAAGTGCCTGGCTAAAACAAAACACCAGTGACCAAGTCCATCTCTCTTTGCAAAGGCTATGACTTTTCTGAAAACTATGGTGGAGACAAATAATCAAAACTCCTGAAGGGGCTTTTTATTATGATTATTTAGATCCTTAAGAACAAATGAGAAACTTCTAGCACAGAATGGTCTGATACACTACCAGGGCATAAGGACTACACTGAAGGGGATAAGGAGATTAGACAAAAGCTGAATGATTTCTTTTCATGAATCTTCACCATGCAAATTATTTGGGAGCAAGGGAGAAGGGCTACTCAAGATTACTTTGTTACATTCAATGTAAAAGTAAGGCATGATCAGGGGGATGGAGCAATAGAATAATTTCAAGATTCAAATGGCAGTGAATCACTAGTCCTAGACGGCATTCACTCAAGGGTAGTAGCTGACGAACAAAGTAAAGCCACTAACGATATAGAGAATTCAGCATTTGACTGAAGCATTGTCGCCTTTGTAACTAATGTGTTGAAGAGAAAAGGTGCTAAAACTGACTTTATTATAGATTATTGAGCCATACATCTGAACTAGGTAAAATAATTAAAAAGATCACTGAAGATAAATGCTTGGGATGAGAGCCTCCCTGCCACCTCAGCCCCTACTGCATTTGGTGCAGGAATGGGAGAAGCCAGTCACAAGGATGCCTTCTGAGGACCCCTCTCAAACCCCAGCATAGGTGGGAATGAGTTTTGAGGAACAAAGCAATAAGAACCCTATAAAAGCCTGACTTAACATGTTCTTAGCCCCCTCTTCTTCTCACCGTTGGATTAGGAGAGCGTGTTTTTGGTGGATAAATATGTGACTTGGCCACGTGACATAGTAATACTTATGTGGATAATTGCAGAGCCTGCAGATCTCTCCGAACTGCACTAAATATCTCGACAACAAGGAGTCCAGTGGCACCTTAAAGACTAACAGATTTATTTGGGCATGAGCTTTCGTGGGTAGAAAACCCCACTTCTTCAGACGCATGGAGTGAAAATTACAGATGCAGGCATAAATATACTGACACATGAAGAGAAGGGAGTTTCCTTACAAGTGGAGAACCACTGTTAACAAGGCCAATTTGGTCAGGGTGGATGTGGTCCACTCCCAATAATTGATGAGGCGGTGTCAATACCGAGAGGGAAAATTGCTTTTGTAGTGAGCCAGCCACTCCAAGTCCCTGTTCAAGCGCAAATTAATGTGTTAAATTTGCAAATGAATTGTAGCTCTGCAGTTTCTCTTTGAAGTCCGTTCTTAAGAACATAAGAATGACCATACTGGATCACACCAAAGATCCATCCAGCCCAGTATCCTGTCTACTGACAGTGCCCATTGCCAGGTGCCCCAGAGGGAGTGAACTTAACAGGTAATCATCAAGTAATCTCTCCTGCCATCCATCTCCACCCTCTGACAAACAGAGGCTAGGGACACCATTCCTTACCCATCCTGGCTAACAGCCATTAATGGACTTAACCTCCATCAATTTATCCAGTTCTCTTTTAAACCCTGTTATAGTCCTAGCCTTTACAACCTCCTCAGGCAAGGAGTTCCCCACAGGTTGACTGTGCGCTGAGTGAAGAAGAACTTCCTTTTATTTGTTTTAAACCTGCTACCCATTAATTTCATTTGGTGGCCCCTCATTCTTATATTAGGGGAACAAGTAAATAACTTTTCCTTATTCACTTTCTCCACACCACTCATGATTTTATATACCTCTATCATATCCCCCCTTAGTCTCCTTTTTTCCAGGCTGAAAAGTCCTAGCCTCTTTAATCTCTCCTCATATGGGATCTGTTCCAAACCCCTAATCATTTTAGTTGCCCTTTTCTGAACCTTTTGTAATGCCAGTATATCTTTTTTGAGATGAGGGGTCCACATCTGTACACAGTATTCAAGATGTGGGCAATACCATGGATTTATATAAGGGCAATAAGATATTCTCTGTCTTATTCTCTCTCCCTTTTTTAATGATTCCTAATATCCCGTTTGTTTGTTTGACTGCTGCTGCACACTGCGTGGACGTCTTCAGAGAACTATTGACGGTGACTCAAGATCTTTCTCCTGATTAGTTGTAGCTAAATTAGCCCCCATCATATTTTGTGTATAGTTGGGGTTATTTTTTCCAATGTGTATTACTTTATCCACATTAAATTTCATTTGCCATTTTGTTGCCCAATCGCTTAGTTTTGTGAGAGTTTTTGAAGTTCTTCACAGTCTGCTTTGGTCTTAACTATCTTGAGCAGTTTAGTATCATCTGCAAACTTTGCCATCTCACTGTTTACTCCTTTCTCCAGATTGTTTATGAATAAGTTGAATAGGATAGGTCCTAGGACTGATCGTTGGGGAACACCACTAGTTACCCCTCTCCATTCTGAAAATTTACCATTTATTCCTACCCTTTGTTCCCTGTCTTTTAAACAGTTCTCAATCCATGAAAGGATCTTCCCTCTTACACCATGACAACTTAATTTATGTAAGAGCCTTTGGTGAGGGACCTTGTCAAAGGCTTTCTGTAAATCTAAGTACGCTATGTCCACTGCATTCCCCCTTGTCCACATGTTTGTTGACCCCCTCAAAGAACTCCAATAGATTAGTAAGACATGATCTCCCTTTACAGAAGATTTTAAAGTTTTTTTGTTGAAGGATGGCTACTTTTAAATCTGTTATTGAATGTCCAGGGAGATTGAAGTCTTCTCCTGCTGGTTTTTGTATATTCCCATTTGTGATGTCTGATTTGTGTCCATTTATTCTTTTACATAGAGACTGTCCAGTTTGGCCAATGTACATGGCAGATCGGTATTGCTGGCACATGATGTTATATATCACATTAGTACGTGTGCCAGTATATTTATGCCTGCATCTGTAATTTTCACTCCATGCATCTGAAGAAGTGGAGTTTTTTACCCATGAAAGCTTATGCCCAAATAAATCTGTTAGTCTTTAAGGTGCCACCGGACCCCTCGTTGTTTTTATGGATACAGACTAACACGACTACCACTCTGATAAATATGTTGAGACATTTGATAATTCGGGGAAAGCGATTTAGATTTAGGATTTAATAGACAAATCCCTAAATTCTCATGTTGGGGCCACAGAGTTCTAAGTTGGGGCATGTGGCTGGCCTTCCATTCTACTCTATATAGGTTCTTACCCCGCACTAACCACTGAAGTATCTGAGTGCCTTCCAGTAGTGTGTTGAGTATTATATATAAGATCTGCCGTGTGTTCCATCCTCTCATCAGGGAGAGAATTATGTTTGTAGGTATCCACTCATTATACTCCACACTTGAGCATAGCCATTATATGAACAACATACCCCCATATCTCAATGTCTGTACTTGGAGATTGCAGATTATGTATTCCTTATGCCACCCATTCCTAAACCGAATTTCGCACCCCTTGATAATCTGTACCTTATTCCCTGATAACCAGAAACTTCTATGCTTAAACTCTGTACCGTTTTCTTTTTACTTCAACATCACCTTAATAAAATTATTATTTCTGGTAGGGTTTTGTTTTGAGATTTAACTGCAGGCTGAGGATAACAGTGATAAAATGCAGTGTTTTATTGCCTGTAAATCCACAAGTCACTTTTAATAATTATTCCTTTATTTTAAAAATGATCTGAAGAGTCTGTGTATATTTAGAGTCTTATCTTCATGATGGTGTTAACTAGAGTGTGGATAACTCAAACTAACACCTCCCAAGTTAACATAGCTTGGCTGAGAACAATCACACTTCAAAACAACACTCAAGAAACGCAGAGTGAATTTTGTTAGCTGCACAGAGTAGCTGCATTTCTCGTTCCAGAGGACTTGAGGTTTAATCCATACCCCTGACAAGACAGCTCGCTCAAGTTTAAAGCACCACTTAACTTGAGGTAGAGATTTTTGACAGGTGTTGGGTTTGGGGAAACACACGAGTTATACCTGGAGCCAACACTGCAGTGAAGACAAGTGTTCAGTGTGCTCCTCTGTGCAACATCTTCAGAAATCAGGTTCTACTCTGACAGAGAATGTTTTCTTTATTTTAAATGTCTAGTTTCGTACTGTTTTTCACAAATACTAACACACATTAATAATAAGTGAATCCATATTGTGAGGTGCCGACTAACCAGTTTTATGTAGCTACTGCTAGTCCTTGGCAGCTTGGTATTCACAGAGGTATACTAACACTGGGTAGATGCTGAGAAGTTTAAAAATATTTCTGTATTTTAGCTTGGAAAACTACATATTTTAGTTGCCTTGTCTGCTTCACTTTAATTCAGAACTTGCAGAAAGTGAAGGAGTAAGAAGGAGAAGTTTGCCAAATGGCAAATAAGTTAAAAGAAAAATAACGGTGGGGGGAGTGAGGGAGTTGTATGTGTGACACTCCCCCCACACTTATACTCAGTCCTTCTGAGCAGCAGGGTCTTACTGAGTTTTCGGAACCACTTTTCTCTGACCTTGTTCTGCAGTATTAAACCAGTAGAGTGGCTCTCTTTTAATAAAAGGAGTACTTGTGGCACCTTAGAGACTAACCAATTTATTTGAGCATAAGCTTTCGTGAGCTACAGCTCAGAAGTGAATACAGACTAACACGGCTGCTACTCTGAAACCTGTCTCTTTTAATAAGTACACATTTTTCTTTCTCTCATACCCGAATATAATATATGAAGAAAAATGTCCAATTTCCTGCAAACAGTCATTGACCTTGATACTGTTCTTCACTGAGCCACTGATGCTACTCATTTCTTATACGTACATAGGCTTGAGCAAGCTAGTGTGGTGAGAGCAACATCCTGTGTGGTTACATCTTTAACTGAGTGTGGTTAAGCGGAGAGAGTTTTATAAAAGGAAAATGTAATCTGAGGCTGCTTTTCAACTACCAAATCTGCATGTTTTTTTGTCTCAGTGTGCTGTCTGTTTTTTTTACATAAGGAACTCCAATTCTACAAAACCTCCTGCTGATAATAGTTCATCTTAACTAATTAGCCTCTCACAGTTTGTATGGTAACTTCCAACTTATCTGTGTGTGTGTGTGTGTGTGTGTATGTGTATCTATCTATCTATCTCTCTTACTGTATGCTCCATTCTAGGTATCCGATGAACTGAGCTGTAGCCCACGAAAGCTTATGCTCTAATAAATTTGTTAGTCTCTAAGGTGCCGCAAGTACTCCTGTTCTTTTTGCAGATACAGACTAACACGGCTGCTACTCTGAAACCTAAATTATAGTAAAGCAAAAATGTTGGTATGGTAAGGTTATCATTTCAAGTGTGTGAGGAGCTGGGACATAGTAATTAGAGCTGTATTGAAAACGGTAAATCCGTTTCGTGTATGATTTCAGAATCTGATTTCATTTAGGGAATGAAAATAAAAAAGGTAGAAATTATATGCGAGACAGAATGCTTATTATTATTATTTATTATTTATTTTATTATTATTGAAAAGTCAAAATGGTTTGTTCTGATAATTTTGAAACAAAATTCTGACTACTGGGCTGAAGGAGAGCTGGCAGAACTGGCTCCTGGGGGGTCTGGGCTGCCGAAGAGCCAGGAGCCTGGAAGGCAGGGCCCCCAGCAATTCTCCAGGTTGGCTTTTTAGGAACTGGCCAGGCAAGCTGTCAGGCAACCAATGAAGGTTCTGTCAGAGCTGTGTGTGGGTTCTGTCAGACCTAAATCACAATCAGACCACCTCCACAAAAAGGCTAGATTTTGATGAATCTGCCCTCTCATTCCGTCTGAGAACTTCTGACCGGTTGTGATATTACTATGGGTACTTCTGGTGGGGAAGGAAATAGCTAAATCTTTCTTGTCTGATTGCTTATTTAGAAAGGTTTGTGAGTGGCTCGGAAATCATCCTGGTCAGAAAGGAATTTTTTTTTTTAATACTCAACGTTTATTTCCTGTGCATGAGAAGTAGCTATTGACAAATGATTGATAAACTATTCCAGTTCCATTGTATTTACAATATATACAGAATGAAGCTGGGTGTTAAGTAGTGTTGGTTTTGCACCATGCTAAAGCTTTACTTTTCACTTTCCTATCGGCTGCTACATGCGCAGAATTTGTCATTGTTCCAGCAAACTTTGTGTTTACCCACCCTCCAACACAGTTTGCATTCCCCTATCTAGAAGCCAGATGAGCAAGCTCAATTCCCTTAGTCCATTGTGGACTTTCAGTCTCTTTTTGTAGGGGCTTCTCATGCTGTACAAAAGGGTCTCTTCCTCTCAGATGTAAAAGTTCAAGTAATTGCTGTTACATTAACTTCCTTAGAGATTTAAAAACACCCCATTAGTTTTTGTTAAATGTGTCAATCTTCTAGTGAAAGAGTGAAGGTGAGCTTTCAGCTGAGGCAGTCTGTAATAACTTTAATGTTGGGATATTCTTCCTGTATTGGGTGAGCGTTAAAGTTAGTCATTTGCTCTTTCTGCTCCCTAAAATTCAGGTGAATAGATAAAACCGAAGCATAACAAGTCTAAATTCAATGTCATGACTATGAGTGTGTGCGTGTTTACCTTTCAACTGTGGTAGTCTACTTCAACTCATGAGTGGAAATAGCATAAGGTTGAGGGTGGGGGTGGAGGTGGTAAGTGCAGCTCAAGTAAGCTGTGTGATATAATCTTGTATCACATCTAAGTCACAGGAGTCATAAATGTGAGGGGTGTTCTAGGTAACTTGTGGCAGAGAGAAAAGAAGCATCTGTGCGATGTTAGTTTGCTATTGGTTGTGCTGCTCCTGCTCACATTTGTCCATCTTCACCTGCAAACACCTAATAGCTATATCTTCCAAATGTGTTGAGGTGAAAAAGGGGCTGGTTATGCCCACGAGGCATAAAGGCCTGGGGAAATACAACGGTGTGAGACCTATGTAAGTGTGCATAAAAAGAATAGTTTAGTGCATAGGGCACTGGACTGGGATTCTAAAGTTATGGGGTCAATTGCTGGCTCAGTCAAAGACTTCCTGTGAAACCTTGGGCAAGCCGCTTCTTTATCTACTCTGTGTTCAATTCCCCATATTTAAAAGTGGAGATTATATTTCCCAAACTCACAGGGGTTTGTGATGATAAAATCCAATACAGATTGTCAGGTACTCTGAAATTATGGTAGTGAGGTCCATATAAATATCTGGAGTGATAGATTTCAGCAGGATTTGTATATTATCCAGCATATGTACATTTCTGCTATGCAACTCAATAGATTAACAGTGTTTTGATTTATAAAATTTTACAGTAAGACACTTGCATGGCACTCCAGGGCCTTTGACATAAAATACAAAAAAACAATAAACTGAAAGTAGTAGCTAACCCCACCAGCAGCCCCAACACAACTAGGCCCACACAAGACTCTCTGCTCCCAATGCTGTCCTTTGCGATCCCTTCCTGTGCCCTCCTCCCTAAGGGCATTGTAAACCTGGATCTGTGCATCTGGACTCGGGGTGTTCAGTCCCATGCTTTAGTGTCCACTCTGCATTGGGTTTACAATTGCTGGGCCTGGATGTTTCAGCCATGCAAACGCTGCACTAGCCAAACCTTTTGATTTGGTTCTGAGGCTTGAGCTATGCCCTTGCTGTAAAGTGATAGGGCTGGGACCCAAGTCTTAGCAGGCCTTGGACTCAGACCCACCTCCCAGCAGGGGCCTAGGCCCTTAGTCCTGAGTACTTGATGAGCTGAATCAGACTGCGGATGGTAGGGGGGGTTGGGCTCAAACCTGAATCTGGGTTTACATTGCAGTGTAGATATACCCTAAAAGTCTGAGTAAATAGACACTCCTTGTCGTATGCTCCCTCTGTCAAAAGACCTGGACTCTTTTAGATAAAGGAGGGGAAACATTCCAAAGTAGAAGGCTGCTGATGGAGAACATTCTACCACTTCCCTCCTTTGTTTTTCTTTTTTTTTTTGAGGGGGCTGTAGTATGAGAGCCATTGTTGATTGCAATTCTGGCAGCATGGAACATGGGGGCAGAGAGTCTCCCATGTAGGACGGCTTATAACACGCATCTAAAGTTACCAACAAAATAACTAACGTAAACATAAAGGATGAGATGAACATTTTTATTTTATTTTATGGCTAGTTGGAGGGGATGGTTTTAACCGTGAGCTGCGGTGGTGAGAGGAAGTGTAACATTTTAGTAATTTCTAGTTGCAGAACTCTTTCCATCATCAGCCTGTCTTTTCTTGTATTTAGACCAATTGCAAGAACTTTCAGTCCCCAAGTCAATAGGAATAGACGTGCCATCTCTAATCTGCCAGTAAAAACCACAGTTTTACAGCCGCTGTGTAGCTAGTCATAGCTACAGCACCAGTTCTGGTAACTAGGGTTACCAAAGTCTTTCCATTTATAAATTCCTGTTCCAAGTTCCTCAGAAGTTCCTAAATGTGACCTTCATTAAAATTTTCCAGGTCTGTTCTCTGCCCTGAAGGGGTGTACATTTTCAATTTTGGCAAAATGCATTTGTGTTTCTTGGTCCCTATGTCCAAAATGTGTTACCTGTCGGGGAGGGGAGAGAAACAGAGTACAAAGAAAAGAGGTGTATTGTTTTGTTATTTTAGCAAATACTATGAAATAAGAATAGTTGTTGGTTGTATTAGCAATCTGATAGAGTAATGCTGCAACAGTACCCAACATAGCCAGTAGATGCCTGCAAACACCGGAAGATAATTATATCTGAGTGCCTTTAGAAAGGGTATCTGCTATTGGAATTTGTTACCTTATGGTTCTATTTTGTGAAAGGTAAAAATACCTTTAATGCTGCTCCCAATTTTTTCTGACAAATGAATAGCTACTGTGTTAACATCCCTTTTCAAAGAGAATATAGCCTTACTGATACGTTTCTCTGTGTGTAATCCTTTGTTTCATTGTGCTGACACACTAAGATTAAATTACCAAAACAGGCGTTCTTCACATAGTTGTAGAAGTGTTTGCTTGAAATAAAATGCATCATTTTTATTGCATCATTATATTTTCGCTATATTGCAATTGTCCGAACAGCTTTAATTGAATATATATGTATTTAAAAAGGAAAAATGTGAGACATGTAGGATGTCTTTACATAGATCAGTAATACAGTGAATAAATAGAAAATCTATTCAATGGGCGCTCAGCATTTAACCTTAAAAATGATACATTGAGTACAGACATAGAGGATAATTTTATTATAAAAAGATCTAGGTGGAAAATTATTGTAACTAGGATTTTTTTGGGGAAAGTGATTGAACCCTTTCCAGTCAGAAATATGTTGCTTTCTCACTTGCTAAATCCTGGTAGCATATTTGGGTTCTAATCAGAAGGCAGGTTGACCCAAGCATAGTGAGGTTCAAAAAAACCCAAGCTCTGAAGCTAAGCTGGTTTGCAGAAGTCCATTCTAGATCGGGGTGGGCAAACTACGGCCCGTAGGCTGGATGCGGCCCGCGAGCCATTTTAAGCCAGCCTTCAAGCTCCCGCTGGGGAGCAGGGTCTGGGGCTTGCCCCTCTCCAGCTGGGGAGCAGGGTCAGGGGCTGCTCCACGTGGCTTGCGGAAGCAGCCGCATGGCCCCGCTCCGGCACTCCAGCTGGGGAGCAGGGTTGGGGGCTGCTCCACAAGGCTCCCAGAAGCCGCGGCATGCCCCCCTCTGGGTCCTGTTCACGCCAATGGCCCCCTCCAGCACTCCAACAGGGAAGGGACATGCCACTACTTCCGGGAGCTGCTTGAGAGAAGCACTGCCCGAAGCCTGTACCCCTGAGCCTCTCCCCACACCCCAACCCCCTGCCCCAGCTCTGATCCCTCTCCTGCCCTCTGAACCCCACTTATACCCCAACCCAGGCCGAAACCCCCTTTTATACCCCAACCCCCTCATCTCCAGTCTGCATCCCCCTCCCCTGCATTCCACTCTCCCCGTCAGCCCAGAGCCCCCTTCCGCACCCTGAACTCCTCATTTCTGGCCCCACCCCAGAGCCCGCATCCCCAACCAGAGCCCTCACCCTCTCCAACACCCCAACCCCAATTTTGTAAGCATTCATGGCCCACTATACAATTTCTATTCCCAGATGTGTCCCTCGGGCCAGAAAGTTTGCCCATGCCTGTTCTAGATACAACTATCCTATCTGATTTTCCTGCATATGCTCTCTCTCTGTCTCTCTCTCTCACACACACATTGGAACTTGGATACGTGTGATCTGTGGTCCCATTGGTGTAAGGGATGGCTTGAGCTGTTTGATTAGGGGTTTTTTGTTTTGTTTTGTTTTAAAGCCGTGCTAAACTGTGGTAGGCTTTCTCCCTCTCCCACCTCTATTTTGGGCCGTTTTGGAGCCAGAGACCGCCACCCCCACCAAATCAGAAGTATTAGGAATCCCAGACATTTTGCCATGTTAGTGAAAAGAGAACATCTGAGCTTGCAGGGAGGTTTCCTGTTCTTAGTTCTTTTGTTACTGTTCTGCAGTATGGTGCCTCCTATCTCTGTCTCCATTCCAATCCCAGGCTAAAGGTAAAATCTATGCATCTCCTGTTCTCACTGACCAACTATGTGGAAAATACTTTCCTGGTGTTATGACATTTGGGGAAAAAGCTGACGGCTGCTGAAAAAGCTCCCTGACACTGTTCAATGAGTCACGTTTATCTGTGTAGCTGCTGTTTCCTGAAGTTGTAGGGATAGGCAAGACTGGTAAAACTAGGGTAAATTACAGTTGTCTACTGTCAGGCTGCCAGTGGCATTTTGGAATACAGAGTTTCATGTAATTGGAGTTTATAAAATGTGGTTTTACTGTATATTGGATAATGTACCTGCATGGAGTCAGACTCCTTCTGAGAAGGAGGCAGGTGAGGGTAGCGACCTAACGGTGAAATTGGTGTTATGTAGCAAATTCTGAGGGGGCAGAAGTTCTTTGGTAATCAATATGACTTATCAATAATGCAATAGACTGAATTAATATGTGAACTTTACAGGCATAATGGCATACATCTGAGTAGAACTACCTACAATTTTATGAAGTCGTATTAACTATTTCTATTGTTTTTGATATAGGAAATTTACTCTAAGGGAATAATCCTGCTCTCTGCGATAGCTACAGTCAGAATCCATGGGGAAAATAAATTTGAAGTTGTCACAGCTCATAGGACTTTTGTCTTCCGAGTTGAAAAGGAAGGTAAGCAGAGCACATATTTAAATGCCAACTGCTAGCAGATAGTATTGATGGCTATAGGTAAATAACATTCCTAAAATCAGTGTTTTTGTATGCATGTTATCACACTTCCAGCAAGATCACTGGGATCCAGCTATCTTGGGCTCATATGTTGTAGGTTTTTGTGACAGAACTTTATTCCATACCCCATGGATAGGTTACCTCCCAACTACAGTCTTATGATTCCAAAGTTAATCTAAAGCCCAAGTCTTTGAGTCCTCTGAAAAATTCAGGCTAAGACAATCTCTGTCAAATAGTCCTTGGGCTGAACTGCACAATCACTAGAACCAAGTGCCTTTCCCATAGCCCAAACTGCCTGTATTAAGGCCTACTATCTTAAAGCAAATTTGTGCTTTAATCACATCTGCTGGAACATGCAGATTGTTTTATATTGTTTGAGGGACTTAATTTATAGAAATCCCAGTTTGAAGTACTGTATTGGTTAGAAAAAAATAAAGGGTATTTTCCAGCAGGTTGTGTGTGTGTGTGTGGATTTTTTTTTTTGAGATGGCATAAAGCAAAATTTTTCTGGGTATTCTTTAACATTTATTAGAGCTACTTACAATCCCTGTACTCTCAGCCATCTGCTCTGAGTGACTGTTCAGTATAAAAATGACAAAGAGCAAAGTGAAGTTGATGGCTTGGATGTGGAGATCGAAGAAATCTGGCTTGGGTTTTCTGGTAGATTATATTTAATGTCAAATGTGCAGTGTTTCCAATGAGCATTTTTTGATAGTGAATAAGGTTAAATTTAAACTAGAGGCCATAGTAATTTCTTGTAGATTTTTTTTATCATCAACCTGTAGAGTATTATGCAAAATCATTACCAAAAAGTGTGTACAGCTTGAGTTATTTATGAAAAAGCCAATAAAAATGGAATATTAATTAGAATATATTTATTTATTTATTCACAGCAGTGTACACTAGCACCAATATAGTTAAAAGCCTGTCAGCATTTCCATTATCAACTCCAATTTTTATGGGGTTATGGCTTGGCTATAAACATTTGCTGTAGGCTATAATTTTGAGTGCAGTATCCCAGCCTGTGGAAAAAAATCCTTATCAGGTTTGGCTCAAATCATTTCAGGCATTTTTACATTGTTGGCTGGCTTAAAAATAGGTCTGCAATTTTTTTAAAAAGAAGTTTTTTGTTTTTTTTAACTGTTGCTCAAAAATATTTCATTGTAACATGAAACTTTGTAGGGCCATAATCTGCTTTATGTACCAATGCCTTTGGATAATGAGAAAACAGCATCAACTATTAATTTTTATTTACAAGCTTTTTAAAGTGTTCCTCTGTGTGCCCTATGACAAACCTTTTATATGGGTTACAAATTGTATTTTTCTTAAATGTGCAGCTCTCCCTTGACAGAACAGCCTGCTTAGGCAGCTGTTGATTTACTGTTCTAAGTAGGTTTGGGACAAATAATATGGTCCGTACCAATAACTAGAGCCATTTGAAGTATTCAGTAATTTATACACCCAATTTCCCTTTCCTGTGTATGCACAAACTGTTCTTGAACCAATCACAACTTGTTCACGGCTGAAAAATATTCAAGGGATATTTCCAAGGGTTCCTGCCATTTGTGGCTTTGCATAAAGCATTCAAGAATAGGATTTTTCCAATATATTTCAGTCTGAGTCTTGCTTGTTAACTCTTCACTGTAAGACTATCAAAGCATGAATGTGCTTTCTTTTTGGTCACCTAAGTCACATGTTGTTTCTGGATTGGTAGACGATAAAGCTTGATAAACAGAAAGGGGGCCTAAATAAATCACAATTCTCTGATTCTCTTATGGCTTGTCTACACAGGTTTTGCTTCACTTTAGTTAAAGTTAGGTGGGTAGACAAGCCCTCAGGGAGGTTCAGAAAATGCTCCTAAGAGTTACTCTATGAAGACGTAAGTAGGCACGGGGCACTGAGCGTATTTTAAAATATTTTGCTTACCTGTTTTCCACAGAAGTATTATGCTCTGGCAGACATGGATCAGACAAGAAGAAAACTGGATTTAAAAATGAGGGGAGGAGAGACTAACTGTGAAATAAATTTTGTGAGCTGCGTACAGTAGACTTTGCATTCATTTTTTTTCTTGTCCCAGATGCACAAAGTTTGTATGTGAGCAGTATTAATTGTGAAGACTTAACAGTCTTAGTACTGGGACAGGAGGTTTAAGACAACTGTCTCACATGGTAAATGTACTCTGCAGTGCACTGTTAGACAGATGCACTAGCTCTGCTTGAGCTAGCATGCTCCAAATAGCTGTGTGGCTGGGTGTAACGTGGGCAAAGGCTTGGGCTTGCTGTCCAAGTATGCCAGAGGTCCAGGCAGGTTGGTACTTGGATGGCAGCTCGACCTGCCACCCATGCTGCCTCCAGCTACACTATGTTAAACGTGCTAGCTTGAGTACAACTAGCGCATATCAGTCTACTTGTGCTGGGACGCACGCTCCCAGCTGCAATGTAGACGTATCCACAGTTATGTTAATGAACAATGTCCCAATCTATTTTGAAATCTGAATATGATTTGATTAGAATTTAACAATGTTTGTGGAAAACTTTTTTATATTAACTCAGCTCCACCAATGACCTACATGTTGAAATACTTTTTTTATGCACCCATTGATCTTTTGAACCATCCACTCTAAGAGATATGCTTGAAACGCCTTTCCTGAGGTGATCTGTCAAGCTGCTGTTCTCTCTTCTTTAAGATCCCTCCATGACACCCCTTTCTAAGATGATGTTCATAAGAATGGAGTTGAACAGACATTCATGCTCTACCTTGCTGTGCACATACCTTTTGCTGAGTAACAACTTTTTGCTTATCTTTTTGCTGTAATCCTTGTTCTTCCTCCAATATCTGCATCCTGTTATTTTGTCACCCTCTCTTTGCATTCTTTGGGATACGGACAATGTCTGTTTGCCTGTAATCTAGACTTACAACACATTTTTAGGTGCTGTAACATATTAGAGTTGGTTAAATAAATTGAAAATTCAACTCTGAATTTTTTTCTGGAAAAAAAAATTAATCAGTTTCCTACTGTTTCATATCTTATTCTCTGAATTAAGTCTCCCAAAGCAAATGGAGTTAAAGCTTTTATCATAGTCCTGCCACAAGTGGGGGCAAGTCTAATAATAACTCTCATAATATTCACCATTAACATATATCTTGATCTTGGTCCTGTGCAATAACTGGACAGAATGGATGAGTAAATGACTGAGTAGAATTTTATTACTTCAAATACTTTTGCAGCTTTGTAAGCTGTTACCGTAATACTGCATGTAAAGGGTATTCAAACAGGCATTTCCTAAATGCCTTGGATAATGCAGACTTTAATGAGCTATACCTTAATGAAATAGATTGTAAACTGCAAAATATTTTTGCATAGAAACATTAGCTATATTATCAGTATTATATAGGTCTAAATTTTCAGAAATTCCTGCTGATTTTGAATGCCCCAGTTTTTGGGTGTTGAACTTGACCATATTTCCATAGTTTGGATTCTCAGCACTTCCAGGAAATCAGGCCCTTTTAAGTTGTTTCAAGCTGGGCACCCAAAAATCACTAGTCATGTTTGAGAGACAATGTGGGTGAGATAATATCTCCTATTGGTCCAACCTGTGTTGACATGCAAGACGTGCTGTCAATCTTAGGCAGAGCTCTTCTTCAGGCTTTTCCAGTTAAGAAGAGTTTCTCAAGCTTTTTGATACAAAGGACTGGCTTGCTGCCTCCCTGTGTCAGGGACTGGCACCAGTCCACGGAATGGCTGTTGAGAAACACTGTAGTAAAAGGCAGGTTTCAGAGTAGCAGCCATGTTAGTCTGTATTCGCAAAAAGAAAAGGAGTACTTGTGGCACGTTAGAGACTAACAAATTGATTTGAGCATAAGCTTTCGTGAGCTACAGTATCATCCGATGAAGTGAGCTGTAGCTTACGAAAGCTACACGAAAGCTTATGCTCAAATAAATTTGCTAGTCTCTAAGGTGCCACAAGTACTCCTTTTCTTTTTGTAGTAAAAGAGATTACCTCACCTGCCTTGTCTTGCTAATATCCTGAGACCAACACAGCTACAACACCACTGTATAGTTACATTTGAAAATTTAGGTGATAAAGTATTGTATTCTTGGAGAAGTTGCATGTTGACAATGGGAGTTACTGAAGTGTAGATTCTGTCTTAAGTCTTTACCTGATATATGTTCATGCTTATTCTTTTTCATTCCCTTCCCTCATGGAAATATCTACAGTTAAAATAGGATATCTCTCTCCCCCGACCCCCCCCCCCCCCCCAAAAAAAAAACCCCACCTTCATGCCAATCACTATCTAATAGGGTTAGAAAAAACTTCCCCTCTGTCCTAGAATTGTCTAGAATAGTGATTCTAGCACTTATCTCTCAATCGTCTAATATAGACCATTGCCAAAGACAGAATACCAGGTTAGATGGACTGCTGGTCTGATCTGGCATGACATTTTCTATGCAACACAGTAGCTTAGTCAAAAGTACTGGAGCACCTTCATGGGCATGTATGTGAGGACAGTGGGGAAGCTGCAGTGTTACAGGAACCTGCTGCACTTGTCTAATTTCCTTTTCCTTTTCCTTAGATGAAAGGATTGACTGGATTAATACAATGCTCAGTGCCTTGAAATCACAGTCCAATACCTCTCAAACTCGACCTGCTGTCACTCCTGAGAAAAGTGGATACCTTGAACTAAAAGGATACAAAGCCAAAATCTTTACTTTACTTCTGGGGAACAATGTGTGGCTCTGCAAAAATGAAAAGGTAAATTTTGTCATACATTTTTGTGAAATAATGCTTGTAAAAATGATTAAACTAGTGAGTTAGAAAATTATGCCACTTATTAGATGGTCACATTTCAGCTCTTTGTTATCACGCTTCATTGTTGTCATTCTAAAAAGGCTTTTAAAAGCAAAATGTGTGTCACCACCTCCATTGTACAACAGGGAAAAACAAACTAGTGATAAGCTCCAGATATCTTTATAGGTCAGTGGGAGAGATGGGGTTAATTTAATATATTGCTTACAAGATACACATGTAGAGTAATCATAAAGACTGAGGAAGTATTGTATACAATGGCTTAGTTATTTGGACTTTAAAACAGTACAGTATGAATAGTATGTACTTTTGATTATCTGTAGTATTTAAATGGTATCTCTGCTAAATTTTAAAGAAATGTCTGTATTTTAAGAAGTTTGACTTCATCAGTGTTGCTCATGGTGCACTACAAAATATTAAATAAACAATATAAAATAACAGAGTACTAACTTGACACTTTAATTCTGTTAATAAAATCCAGTGATTTATCCACAAATATTTCCTAGCATAATATTAGTAAGGAAAAATGGAGTTCCCGTGTCACACAGAGCTCTTGCTAGCTGGAATTGTTAGGAAAGTCCCAAGGGAAAGGGGGAACCACAGGCAAACAGGTTTTTGTTGTTGTTGTTGTTTTGGCTTTTTTCCCTTTCTCCCTTCAGCTCCTACTCTCAGGGTGGTGCCTTTTGTAGTGTCACAGTCTCTTTTGTAATCTTTCAATCCCTCCACACCCCTCTTTCACCTTGGGAATGCATGGTAACCCAGACGTGGTGTCAGAGCAAGCCTCGTATGCAAAGACTTGAGAGCGATCCAATACCTGCTCTTTTACCGTTTAAAATCTGTTTTTCCACTCAAGCTTCCATGTTTCAAATAGGAATCGGGACAGTCAATAGGGTTGGTCAGTCTGTAATGTACCCTCATTGCCTTCAATTTGCCTTCTCCTCTGTGAAGCTACCTAGGTTTGTGCTGGGACCTATCACATGTTTGGGATTAATTCCCACGATTCTTTCCCAGGATATGGCTGCCCACTGAGAGTTGAGAAGGAATTTCCCTCTCTAGACGCATGTGCAGTGCTTGAGGGTGTGTGTATGTAAGGAGGTCTGAGACTCACCAGGTGCATTTTGTGTGGTTGTCTATCAAAACTAATTGATTTGGGCACAAATTGTGGCTCAGTTCATTTGTTTTTACCATTTCCTTACTTAGGCTTATCCCAGTGCTAAACCATGTTGTAGCTACCACTCATTATCTCAGCCACATCTTATTTTTAATTTGGTATTTATTTTCACTAGAGGGAAGGTTTGTCCTAAAGGGTGCACTGAAGAGAAAAGAGTCTTGTTAGCTGACCTGTGGGGCATTTAGGGCCTCGATCATGATTCAGTCATGACCACAGTAGCTAGTTAGGTGCCTGTAACTTGATATGTTTATTTAAAAAAAGGTTAAGTCCAGTGGTCTTTTAAATACAAAAAGTCTACCAAGTAGCAATGGAAATGTATTTCATCTTGATTGTCTTCATTTCACCCAGCAGAAAAGATATTTTTAGGTCCCAATCCTGCAACTTTTTTTATATCCATGATCTTCAGGGTGGTTCCATGTGGGTATGGGATTTGCCTGAATGAAACAAGTTGCAGGACTGGGGCCTCTCATGAGTCTACAAAGGTAATAGTCCAAGCAATGTCTTTAGCTAAAGCTGTAACACCAGCTGTTGAGAAACTATATTTTTTCATACTCTAGTTTTCAGTCAAATACATACACTTTTGTAGCACTTTGCCCACTATACCTACTGTATTGTCACCAACCTAATATCCTGTTTTGTTATCCAGATAGTGTTGGGGGCATGTCTTTCCGAGTGAGTGGCACTGGTGTTCTACTAGCCTCTTCCCTCAAGCTTTTAAGTGAAAAGTGAGGATAAGCCATCACTGCATTGAAATGAGGAACAAATGGAAGTTTAGAGCCATCAGCATGTATACCTCCAGGATAAACTGTTAAGCAGTTTTCAAAATGCTTGTGACTGTAGCTCTGCCTTTTATTTGGAACCGAGTTGTTTTTACTAAAGAAACACAGCCAACTTTTTAAAAAGTATCTAACTTTCAAGCACAAAGCTGCTGATACATTTACAAAGGCAAAGTGTACAAATTTGAGGCTAGACTTTGACAATTGTGCAGCCCCCACAATTTGGGTCAGATTTTTGAAAGTGTTTGGGACTCAGTGGCTCACACTGAGAACAGTGGAAGCTCTTGGTTGCTGAGCTCTTTTGAAAATCTGGTCCGAGGTGTTGTAACCTGTTTGCATCTGCTGTTGATTATGCCAGCAGCACTGGAGTCCTGGTTTGATCCCCCTTCTACAACTTGTTTTTCAGTAGTTTTCTATTAAGGATAGGAGAATATACAAAGCCCCCAAACCCTCTGTTAAATTTACGTAGAATATTGAGAATGTATTTTCAGAAAACATTTTTCTACCCATTATTTTTGATTCATGCGCTAGCTCCGTGGTTCTCAAAGCTGGTCCGCCGCTTGTTCAGGGAAAGCCCCTGGTGCGCCAGATCGGTTTGTTTACCTGCTGCGTCTGCAGGTTCGGCCGATTTGTGGCTCCCACTGGCCACGGTTCGCCACTCCAGGCCAATGGGGCCTGCGGGAAGCAGCGCAGGCCAAGGGACATGCTGGCCGCCCTTCCTTCACTTACTTATTTAATCTTTTCTTTTTCTTTTCTTTTTCTTTTCTTTCTTCCCATCAGCCACAAGTCATTTGAAATAGAGTGAAAACAAGTTGTTGTGCTGTTTCTTTTTCTTATATTTTTCAGTGGCAAGACCGTTCCCTCTCTGGCATCACAGGGAAGGAAATTGTTTTAAGGAATGGAGAGAGAGAGGGGATTCCATGAATATAGTGCATCATATATAAGAATAAGGAAAATAGACAACTTAACTAGAAGAAGTTTAAATGGTGTGGATGGAACATGGCTATCTTCATCTTGAATTCCTTGGTGTCACAAGCTGACTCAATCCTCCTCTGACAGGACACCAGTCTGCTGAGTTGGATCTAAATGCTGGATTCCATGTGCTTCTAAGCCCCGGAATCTGGGTAGTGATTTGTCACTGTTCCTTGCTGTGGGTCTCTCAGGTATACTCCCAGGTGCAGACCCTGCATTTGACAACCTTGGGCAGTGAACCCCCCCACAGCCTATCCACCTTAGAACCAGTACAACAACTTGCGTTAGTCCCAAGTTGCTTATACAGACTCTGAATTCCGTATCACTTTGGGTGCTCTGAGCTTTGCAATTAAAGCTTTCAGGGACTTTGGGGCAGATAAGCAAAGAATACTGGCCTAGCAAGGGAACTGCTCAACCCCAGTAACTCAACTCTTAAACAGCACTAAAACATACAGATTGTTGAAAAACAACAAAGAGTCCTGTATACTCTCCCCCTGACTCTGATTTCACCCCTCCTGTGAGTCCTGGATTTCATCAGTGTCCATAGTCACTAGGCAGCCATTCCTGCCTTTTTGCTCCTTAGCCTGCTGTGCTTGCATGTGGTGGTGAATGGAAGCTTCTCTCTTTTTAAAACAGTCTCTGTCCCCCTTTTGCCCATGTGCTTCAGCCCAGTGGTTCTGGGCACTTACTCCCTCCCCCATTTGGCTTCTGTGTAGAGTCATTACAAGTTATTGGCCTTACGGATAGCAAACCTGTTGCTCCAGTAGGAGAGTGTCATTGAACACTGTGGTTGCGTCATAGCTTCTCAGCCATAGTCTTTCTTCCACTAGGCATCAAGCCCCTGCTGCAAAATGGATGCTCTAATCCACAAAGGAAGCTGCAATATGAAGTAGAGCCCCTGAAACCAAATGGGATTTACAAAACAAAATGACACAATTTAACACAGAAGCAAATGTCCTCAATCTGTCACGTGCATGCTAGTATTCATGAGTCCAGAATTAGGAAAAAGCTTGGGAAATATGCAGTGCAAAAACAGGATGGGCATATGGCCTATTTCAGTCATTTTAGTTATTAAGAATTTTATGTGAAGGAAGTCTTTTGTAGTTGCTTTGAAAGACTGTCCCTCTAATTTTTCTTTGCTATTTGGAAATCAAGAAGGACAGCTTCCCTTTTTAAATGTACTACTTTTTTCTTTTTTTGTACTTCTTCCTTTACAGGTAATCCTTCCATTCTGATTCAATTTGAAGTTCAAACCCAAGTGATTCTGGTTACTTTTCTTGCAGCATTTAATTGAAGAGGAAAATAAATAATACAGCTTTGAAACCAGTAGAGTGCTCTAGTGTTCTAAAAATCTCTCTTTTGAAAGAGACCGTATTTTACCCAGTAATTACCAGGCGAATATGCTCAGGGGTGTCCTCGTATCCTAGTCATATTGGAATTCACATCCATACTAGAACTACACCCACAGTGACTTACAGGGGTTTATTATAACTGCAGTGCTAAAAGAAGCTATTTAGACATCTTACTATCTTGAAATGAGAGTAGATCTAACTGATTTATTGATCTCTATTAAACTTGATAGAGAAAAGTCCAGTGGCACTTTACAGGATTTTTCCTTGTTTTTAAAAGTGGAGAACAGTCTGAGCCAAAATGCCAGATCCTAACATAACCGCCATGAACGTTGTGAACTTCAGACTGAGATCAGAACTTCATTTCTCAGGTCTATTTCTAGTTAAAAAGTGATTGGTTTAGCTGGAGCTTCTGGCAGTGATATACTGCTACTATGAAACCATCAGTTTCTTAGACTGCGTATGTAGTGTGGATTTCTTAAACTTCCTCAGTGGAGCAAAAGTGAAAAATAGAACATACAGAATCAATTTACTCAGCCCATAACTTAAATTTCCATTTCTATTTTAAAACCATTCATGCACAAATTGGTGTTGTGCTTGATGCTTTAGGATGGCTTAAATCTGTGTTTGTAATGTCAGTCTCCTGTGATTTGTAGTGTTGGTAACCCGATTGCTTGGCTAGAATTTTGCTTTTTTACTCAGTTCTGACACACCCATTAGAGACACAAAGTTGGTGAGGTATTATCTTTTATTGGACCAACTTCTGTTGGTGATAGAGACAAGCTTTTGAGCTTACACCAAGCTCTTCATACGCCCTTTAATTATCTAGTAACCATTTTTTTAAGATTGGTGGTGCTGTTGTTGAACTGATGGAAAAGCAACAGGGAAAAAAGATGATCCTTTTCCTGAAATGCCTTAAAGACTAGGCCATTTGAGTTTCCATCAGATAAGAGTTGGTCTACTTTGAGGAAGATCTTTGGAATTTTATTTATTTAAACTACTATGAACTGAATCACTGAATGATTTAAGGGATGTGGGATTTAAGGGATTTAATCACTGAATGATTTAAGGGATGTGGTGTTTTTATCTTTTGAACTTCTATACATGATCCTTTGATTGATTGTAACTGCTGGCTCTTTAGTGCCATGTATTTTATATGGTAAAATGCTGTTCCAGTTGATAATTTATCGTATATAATTCTTATGCCTTATTTTCTACAGTGGATGTTTCTTCCAATATCCAAACTTCATGCTAAATAAATAAAGCACTCTCAGTGCTTGTGAAGGGGATAGTTAAGATATACAGCATACTAACAATAAAGGGAGTACCATACTGTGCTTTCTCAGCAATAATCCAGGGCTCTTGCTAGTAAACTGCTACGGCAACGTTCTTGAACTTTATCAGCTCAAACTGAACGATTGCCTCATGAAACGCTGCTGTGCTACCACTATTACTTATATTAAATGTCTCTCTTCATATTTTGCTGATAATGTAGTGCTATCTCTAGCATTCATAACTTGTGTGTTTTTATCCTTTAGCTTGCATAGCGAGTTGTACTTCATAATTCCGGAGAATGTAAAGTAAAAATGGCTATAGATTTTTTTTAAATTTTTTTTTTATTTTAACCTAAAGAATGCAATGATTAGTTAGTTAATTATAGTCATGATGATGCCTTTTTGACTTTTGATATTTTAGCCTATAATCAACCCTTTTAAGGATCACAGGATCATCCATTATTTAATGCCATTGCGTAATTAGAGCATTACAACTTTAAGCATAGAGCTCAGGATATTTTAAATAAAGATTGTTCTTCAGTGGCTGTGGCTCAGTACTGATGAGATGGTGGCAAAATAGGTTCTATTGTCTTTAATTTGACCTAAACAGCCATGAGAGGTGCTTCCAAATGGTGAGATGGAAATAGTTGCACCATGGTGGTGAATTCATGATTGAGATAAAAATACACCCTGAGGAAAAAGTCAGGAAAGGGGAGTAGTTGAAAGCTACTCTGGCACATCTTTCCCTGTTCAGTTCGTATAACTGGCAGAAACATATGCAAAGTTTTTAATGCCACTTGAAGCAGCATTAAATTGTGTGAGCGCACACATGAAGAGAGGGAGAAACCAGTCGTAGCCAGTCATACTGCTGGTGCAGAGAATAGCACAGACCACAGAGGCATGAGAGTCAGACTACCCAATATTTTCCCACATATTGGTGTCGCTATGCTTCTGCAAGGGAAAAAAAAACCTAGTACCTAGGAGAGGTCACAATTTTAGCTGTGTTTTATTCTCTTCTGCATGTCTTCATATGCAAAGGGATGTTATGGCTCTTAGTAAGGACACTAACTTACCCTGATGAGAACATAAGAATGGCCTTACTGGGTCAGACCAAAGGTCCATATAGCCCAGTATCCTGTCTTCCGATAGTGGCCAATGCCAGGTGCCTGTTAGGTAGGTTACATCTGTGGTATACATTTTTAACTCTAATTCTGATAAATTGCTTCTCTGGCTAATCTGTCATCTTTCCATTGTTTTCCAAACTTCTGATTTCCCCTCTTCCTCTTAAAATTAATTGAGTAAAGGGACAAATATTATAGTATATGGCCCGCCTACTTGCTTAGTCCATTTTCACTATTGGCATCTATTAATAATGTCCAATACACCAGCCTTTCAAATATTATTTCAGGATGATCTTAAAAAGAAATTGTGTGTGTTTATAGTTGGCACTAGCAACCAACCATTAATGGAAAAAACTTACAGAAATAAATTGTATGAAACCTGAATGGCTTCACTGGAGTTCTTGCTGCTAAATGCTAATGTTGGAACAAAAGGTGTTAAATTAGCACAAACTCTATTGTTGAGTATTCATTATACTATTCATTTTCATTCTTAGGTCCATACCAAGGTATAGAACATCAGAAATATGTCTTCTCATACATGCAGGGGGAACTCTACTGGAATTTAGAGGGAGAAAAAATAAAAGGTTAATAGGGTACATCTTTGCCACAAAACCAGAAGATGTTATCACATCACAGTTCTGTATGACTCTTTAGTGCTAGCTATTCAAGTGTTTTAGTTGTACAGTTCTGTCATCCGCAGATTTATAGATACTAGTGCATGGAGATTTACTTAAAAATTAACCCTAATAGGCCTTGTGCTGTTTCTGTATTAACTGCTTGCCCTTTTGATTGTGAAGGCTTGAGGCTCTACAAAGTTCCTGTATGCACAGTGCAGCTTGAATGGAGTTTTGTAGGATGTGTGTGTGTGGGGGGGAAGGTGGCGGATTTGCCACTGACTTCAGTGGAGCCAGGAATTCATGCCTAGATTCTAGGTCAGCTCAGCATTTGAAATGACAAGACCCTGCTGTGCAAAATATATTGCCTGCCCCTTGACTGTGTTTACAGACTGCATCTGTCAAGTCTTCCTGTTACTGAAGAATTTCTTTCCAGTTCTCTATCATTGTAACACTTTTTTTTTTTTTTTTTTTTTTTTTTTTGTAAACCTCTCCCTGCCAGTTGCTACAAAATGCTGTTGCTGGGATTCTGAATACCAGTCATATAACTCTAATTCTGACTCAGCATCTCCACTTGCAAGATAATCTCTTTAAGGTGATCTTTTTGATCTATAAAACCTTCAGTTTTGGTCTAGCTTGTCTGTCTAACATGGTGATCTGTTCTACCCCAAGCCCTAAAAGAGGTCATGATCATAATCTTTTGTATAGTACCTAACTGTGACACGCAGGAGAGTTGTTGCTTTGTTTAACTCATTCTGTTTGGTATCCAGAGATATCAGGGTGATGCCACCATTTGTCTCTAAATCAAAACAGAAGACTTTATCATTTGGCTGTTGCTGACAGCAACTTGGCATTGTAGACTATTAGTTTATTAAATCACTCTGTTGTGTAAAGTACCATGAACTATGTTGGCATAAATACTGAATGGTATATTTTCAAAACAATGTCAAGTGCATTAAAATTGTTTACCTACCCACGTTAATAAATATTAAGATGTGTGGTACAGCTAGGCCAGGGAGCAGTGGGAGAGTGGTCAAGGGGAGATATATAAGCCCTAGGCTAATTAAGGCGTCGTTCCCTGTAGACTAGGGAAGGTTACTACAGCTGAATGGGAGCATCTGTAGCCAATTAAGGCCCTGTCAGGAACCTAATACACCCCCCCCCCCCCCACCTTCCTTCCTCCCCCAGCATCAAGGACCGAGGGTAACCCTACACAAGGGGGAAGAGGGTAAGAAACCCGCAGGGGTTGAGAGGGGCTGGGGCTTAGAGTGAGGAGCAAACCCAGACCCCTTCCCTGCTTCCCTCCTCTACCACCTTTCCGGGTCCCTCCCGGGGCTCTCTATGCCCCAGGGGCAAGGGGTGGCATTCTAGCCCCCTGCCAAGAGAAGTGCGGGACCCACCATACCAACATTGGCCACTTTGTGTCAGGTGGTAAATTTGAAAAGTTGCAAAATGCAAAAGCTACACTTCCATTTACTACATTAAACAGTTAGTATTAATGCTCTTAAAGGAATCTGTGTGATTAAAAAATACCACATACTGTATGCACTGAAGCAGGATTAACATTGGCAACTTTTCTTGTCTTTTCGAAAATTCAAATAAGCAAGTTTTTGATTCCCACCCTCCTTTGTGAAAGCAGATCGGGAGAAAGAGTTGAGAAGTGAAAGGAAGTAGGAGACAGGTAGAATGGTTATGCTTTGAAGGGGTCACAGTTCTGTAGCTTATCCTGGGTTCTCCAATCTTTCCTGTGTCCCTATTCATAAAATGACAAGGCGGGGAGCTCCATGAAATTAGTAGCAGATAAATGTAGAACCAAAAAAAAAAAAAAAATACTATTTCATTTAATGTTTAATCAGATTGTTCAATTCCAATTACCAACTAGCTTCCCACAGTAGATTTTGGAAAAAATGTCTTGCTAGTTTGATATTTATAAATGTTTTAATATTTAAAAATAAAGGAACTACCATCTCATATTTCAGGAGTAAGCTTATTGTATATGTACTGCATATATATATTTTCCATTGAATATTTTATCTTATTTGTCCTCAGCAGGAAATTAATGAGTTCAATTTTCAATTTCCCCATGTCTGATTTTTTTTTTATTTTTAATTGGGTAAAATATTATACTCATATACCTAATTTGACTTGGGTTGAAATGAGTTGATGTGTAATTAATATCCTTTGGCAATTTTAAGGAAAGCAGTCACAAAAATATTGGTTCATCAACTGCAGCACAATTGATTCAGTTCAGTAATGCTGCATTAATTGAAGGTCCAGTCCTGAAGTTTTGAAGTTGGCCTGTTTCAGCATTGGAGCCATATTTTATTTTTGGATTTTTTTTTCACTGCAAATTCTTGATATTAGGTGTTCTAATATGGAAGTTATTCATTTCCTTCCACTTTCTGGTCAAACTTTATTGTTAAGACAACAATAACTTTGAAATTTTAAAAATCACTTCCACTGTGAGAATATATGTTTATTCTAAGAGCAAATAATTGTGCTTTTATGAACCTATGGAAAAATAGAATATATAGGAGGGAAACGGTGACATTTTACTAAAATTATATGAACCCATAATGTGCTGGGTATAAATCAAAACTTTATATTATGTGGTAAAGCAATAAATAGCTCAATGGTAAATCACTTAGATTTGAGAAACTTGCATTATGCTTTACTCTTTTATATGTAATCTCATAAACTATCAGAGAGCAATTCGGATGAAAAGTGCGAACCAACATATTTTCCAATCTTTTGGAAGAATCACAATATACTTTTAATATAATAATTGGGCTGTTATCTAACTTGATCCTCAGAAGGGCTATCCAGTGTACTTAGATCAAAAATCTTCGGGGTAATGGATTCCCCTTTTAAAATCATTTTGAGTTCAAAGAGGCATCTCTAGAGGTTCAGGAGACTTATAAGGCCATAGAAGTTCTCTGTTTAGTGTGTCTCGGTGCGGTCACTTTACTAGAGCTCTAGTCCCTTCCTGGGCTGGACTGGAGAAGAATATGTGGATAAACTTTGCAAAGCTACCTTTTGGTATTCCCTGCAGTCTTTTATGGTACACGCTATCAGCTATGCATCTGTGGACAGAGCCCGCGGTCACCGAATACTTAAAAGAGGGTTTATTAGACACTGTCTTTTCAGAAATTCCCTTTTCCCCACTCACTCTTCTAGTTCAACCTGGACTGAGCTAAAGAGTGCCCATAGCTGCTAATATAGCTGAACCGCTTGCTAATCGTGACCAAAATAAAAAAATAATATCCCTGTAGGGGAGAAAATACCAAAGAAGCCCAACACTGTAGCATTTAATTTCAGAAAGGGGAACTACACAAAAATGAGGAAGCTAGTTAAACAGAAATTAAAAGGTACAGTCCCCAAAGTGAAATCCCTGCAAACTGCATAGAAACTGTTAAAAACCACCATAATAGAGGCTCAAATTACATCCCAATTTAATGTACACCCCAATTTAAAACAAACAAACAAAAACATAATAGAGGACCAAGAAAGTGCCACCGTGGCTAACCAACAAAGTAAAAGAACCTGTTAGAGGCAAAAAGACATTCTTTAAAAATTAGAAATTAAATCCTATAGAGGAAAATTAGAAAGGAGAATAAACTCTCACAAGTCAAGTGTAGAAGTATAATTAGACAGGCGAGAAAAGAAATTTGAAGAGCAATTAGTCAAAGCAATTTTTTATTTTTTTTTAAGTACATCAGAAGCAGGAAGCCTGCTAAACAGTCACTGGCGCCACTGCTACAGGAGCACTCAAGGACGATAAGGCCATTGCGGCCAAACTAAATGAATTCTTTGCATCAGTCTTCATGGCTGATGATGTGAGAGGTTTTCCCAAACCTGAGCCATTCTTTTCAGGTGACAAATCTGAGGAACTGTCCCAGATTGAGAGGTCATTAGAGGTGGTTTTGGAACAAACTGATAAATTAAACCGTAAAAGTCCTTAGGACCAGATGGTTTTCACCCAAGAGCTCTGAAGGAACTCTGAAGCACCTGGTATTGGCCATTCTTGGAAGACAGGATAGGGGCTAGATTGACCATTGGTCTGACCCAGTATGGCCATTCTTATGTTCTTATTAGTTTTCCTAACTCCCTTTCTGTTGTTTTGGCAAAGACTCAGGCTTTGACAAAATAATAGTTTATATGTTGAGATACCTTTTAAGATCTGAGGGATTCAAACTGGAGGAGTCAAAGAGGGAGAGGTAGAGATTGGGAAGTTTGTGTAGTGTTTTGTTTTCGTCTTGTCAGTGAGTAAAGCAAAGGAACCCAGTATTTGTGCTGTCTTAACCAAACCATAGAAAACAAATTAGCCGATAAGTAGGGATTATAATTTTCCTGTTTTGAAGGTGGTCTTAGTTTTTCAGTATTTCCTCTGTCTATGATGCTGCACTAAAATGTGTGGGAACTTTATCTCTGATCTGGAGATTAATTTAGTGCTGGTGAAGAGTCCCAGCAGCAAGTCTGAAGTATTTGAAAGAAATAATTTTTGAAAAGGAAGGAAACTTCTATTATCTCATTTAACTGTCCAGATAGTTGTGTTGATTGTCTAAGCCAGTTTTCATCTTCCCATTGTCTCTGACTTGTTTTTAACTTCTTCATTGTGGCAAAGAATAGCGTTTGATTTGTCTTCCACCTTACAGATTATGCAATACCCGAACAGTCTTCCTCTCTTTCTGAAGAGGAACTCTGTGCACCACTTCTGCTTGCTACACTACAGGAAATAAAATTGAACTATGAGTTTGCTGACATAGAGAAAACATAAAAATTATTCATGTAAAGCTATTGTTACCCATCAAGTAGGCAAATACACGTAAAAAAGGAAGATAATTTGCCATATTTTATGATTTGATGAGAATATTAAAATGTAGGCAGACATAATTTCCACCATATATTTCAGAGGAGATCAATCATGGTCATTATATCTGAGGCTATTGACTATGGCATAAAAACACAAGGATACAAAAGAGAAGTCTCTTCTTCTGCAGCCCGGACATAGGACCCTGAAATCAGCATTGCTAGTTTTGGTTAATAATCCTCTTTGCTGGAAGAGGTCCAGGTGCATGCACGCACAAAATACGTTCCATTAGTAAATGAGATTTCAAAAGCACCTGCACTTAGCAAGGTTTTCTGAAATTGCATGTGCGATGTGATACGCTAGTGGTTTTATGTCTGCTGGAAAGCGTTTTGGAAAAAAATGTAAGACTCAAACCACCAACATCTCAGCAATAGTTCCCCCCTGCCCCCAGAGTATTTTTTTGACCTCTGTGGGCATTCCCTACTTTCATCGAACTACATTCAAAAACTCCATCTAAAGTGCAACTTTTCATTTTTTGTTTCTTACAACAGGTCTGTTTGTGGTTTTTTTTTTTTTTTTTTTTTTTTTTTTAAATTTGGAAAGGTTTTAAAGCCCTGTCAAACGGGGTATCCTAGACCCAGTTCTTAATTAAACAGTCACTAGTGCACTTCTATAATAAGGCTTGTTTGTTGCTGACCTGCACACTTCCATGAAAATATATATATATTTTTATCTTTAATCCTATTTGGATAGTACTTGCCATTAAAAGTAGGTCAATAAAAAGATGTATGTAGATGCGATGTTCTTGAAAAGAAAAGTTCAAACTCAGTACTGTTACTTATTTTTATGCCTACTTTGTAAATATTTGGAATCTCATAGACTATTTGGAGATAAATAAAACTTGGGGAAATCCACTCAATTGAGCAGTGTTGCCAGCCCGCTTAATGAAGGAAAAAAATATCCATTTTTTATTTGTGAACTATGAAACTAGTACATTTTCTTCTTGCCAAAGCAAAAGGAAAAATGATTTGACTATAGAATTACTTTTATGTGTAGAAAATGAGTACTAAATTTTTTTAAACCTCTCTGCCTTTAAGAAATAAGTAAAAGCACTGTGCTTTCTAAACAAAATTCCAACTCACTGGGGTGACTATTTTTTGTACAAATAGCTGTTGGCTTATTGGTTTAACAATTCAGTAATTTATTGTGGAAGCAGGAACTCTACCTTCCTTTGGGCCTATCACTGAGTCTTGCATTACATCCAACAACTGCCATGGAAGGAATTCTATAGAGGAGGGGCACTAGCTTTGCATGATCCACAATCTAGATCTGTTAGGATACGTCTACACAGCACAAAACAAAACAAAAAACTGCGGCAGCAAGTAGTCTCAGAGACTGCATCAACTGACTCAGGCTCATGGGACTCGGGCTATGGGGCTAAATATAGGAGGGTAAACATTCCTGCTTGGGCTGGGAGCTGGGCTCTGAAACCCACCCCATCGCTGAGTTTTAGAATTCAGTCTCTAACCCAAGCAGGGATGTCTGGTTTGCTATATTTAGCTCTTTAGCATAAGTCCCGTGAGCCTGAGTCAGTTGACCCAGGCTCTTAGACTAGTTGCTATGGGTGTTTCGTTTTATTGGTTTTTCTCAGTGTAGATGTACCCCAGGCACTTACTCAGTGCTTTCACTGACTTCTCTAGCAGTTTTGCTTGAGCAAGGCAGGCAAAATAAAATCCTTTGAAACTTCAGCAACAAAACATTATTACACACATATCAGAACTTAGAAAATCATGTTAGAGCTTGATAACTTTTAAAAGTGGTCTCAAGAAAACTGGCTTGATAAATATGGATGCAGAATTCTAGGTTCGATCTTAGCTTCTGTTCTCAAGAAGTCCAGATGCCTACTTGAAATTTTAATAGTAACAATTATATTTGTAAATTCCCTTGCACGCCAAGGAGTTCAGGATACTGAACACTACAAGATGGAAACTATATGTGACATAAAAATAGATAATCAAGAAACAGATGGAAGAGCCCTAATACAAGGTAAAACTAAAGGCAGAGATAATAAATGAATTTCCAGATATTAGTTAAGTGTTAAAGAGTGGTCATAATAAAATCGCTCTTGGGGGGGAAAATGTTTAAAGTGGGGTGTGAGGAGCTGAGATGGATGTTAAATGGGAGCAAGTTCCCCATCATAAGACCTGTGTTAGTACTATCTGTGACCTGATACATGATGACGAGATTTCTTACGCAGTAGATGGTGTCAGAGTGAACACCCTTTGGGCTGAGCCAAATGTTGAATGTCTTGAGTATATCCTGGGCTTTCTCTGTTAAAGGCTTTTTATATTTTTATTTTTAAACATAAAAATTTTGTTTAACTTGCTGGATCATCTTAATACCATTTCATGGCTCTACAGGCAGCCAAATGGAAATAACACAGGACAGGCATAATATGATCACAGTAGCTCATGCCTATTAGCTAATGTGTTGCTGAATTCAGAACATGCCACATGGTATGAGGAAGCCCGGCTGGAAGGGAATTACAGTAATTGTACAAATTGGAATTGTTCATCTGCGCCAATGTTTCTGTCATGCAGGGTGCCACAAGGATATATGTGCTCTCCCGCCCCCGGTTCACCATTTATGTAAAACTGGGTTTGGTCTGCGATGTCATCAGTCTGCCTTTGACATTCAGCTCTGTCTCCCATTCATGGCACCCAGATGGTGTTAGGCTGTTGTGCTTTCCTGGTGCCTGGCAGAGAGAGAGAAGTGGTAGAGAGCAAGTATGGCTGGAATGTTTGGGCAGCTACTATTTATAGTTATTAGCAACTACTATGTATCATTATTAGCAACTTCCCCTTCAGTCTAACTCATCACTGAAGTACAAGGCAGGATCGTGTCCCTTGAGGACTTTCCAGAAAAAATCAGTCGATCCCAGGACCACTTTTCTTTAACCCCAAACTTAATATTTTACTAATAGTTTCTGATTGCTTTGAGAGAGAGACTACCACTCCACTTCTTATTATATGAGTATTTGCATTTCATACAGTGCTTACTTAAACAGCATATGTACAAAAGAGAAATTAACGGGCCATCGTTAAACTACTATGCCATTGTCTCCTCCTCCTATTTGCTTTTGTCAGGACTCTTTGCTACCTGTGTAAATAGCTTCATGTAATAAATGCATGATTAGTAATTGCTGCATCACAGCTTGAAGGCCTTTCATAGAATATCAGGGTTGGAAGGGACCTCAGGAGGTCATCTAGTCCAACCCCCTGCTCAAAGCAGGACCAATCCCCAACTAAATTATCCCAGCTAGGGCTTTGTCAAGCCTGACCTTGAAAACCTCTAAGGAAGGAGCCTTCCACCACCTCCCTAGGTAATCCATTCCTCCTAGTGAAAAAGTTTTTCCTAACATCCAACCTAAACCTCCCCCACTGCAACTTGAGATCATTACTTCTTGTTCTGTCATCTGGTACCCCTGAGAACAGTCTAAATCCATCCTCTTTGGAACCCCCTTCCAGGTAGTTGAAAGCAGCTATCAAATCCCCCCTCATTCTTCTTTTCTGCAGACTAAACAATCCCAGTTTCCTCAGCCTCTCCTCATAAGTCATGTGCTCCAGCCATCTAATGATTTTTGTTGCCCTCTGCTGGACTCTTTCCAATTTTTCCAATCCTTCTTGTAGTTTGGGGCCCAAAACTGGACACAATACTCCAGATGAGGCCTCACCAATGTCGAATAGAGGGGAATGATCACGTCCCTCGATCTGCTGGCAATGCCCCTACTTACACAGCCCAAAATGCTGTTAGCCTTCTTGGCAACAAGGGCACACTGTTGACTCATATCCAGCTTCTCTTCCACTGTAACTTCTAGGTCCTTTTCTGCAGAACTGCTGCCTAGCCATTCGGTCCCTAGTCTGTAGCAGTACATGGGATTCTTCCGTCCTAAGTGCAGGACTCTGCACTTGTCCTTTTGGCCTCATCAGATTTCTTTCTTTATAATAACACTTCTTAATTTTATCATGCCCAAGTGTGGTGACGGAAACTGAGCAAAGTTGTTGGTCCACCAAAAGTGGTGTGTGTTTGGGTTGCAGGGATAGTAAATTTCTATGGCTCTTAGTAATCATTATTAGACTGTATCTCAAATTTTCTGTTTTACTTAGTAGTATTAGACTACACTGAAACAAGAGCTACGCCAGCTCGTCCCCCAAGAATCAAAACTACAACTATTAAAATGCTTCTCAGAGATAATCATAGATGCGTTTGTTTGTTAATAGATCTTATATGCTTTGTCATGTTTTCCCCTGCCCCCACTTTAGACAAGGTTCCAAGAGAGACTATCATCTAACTTTCTCCACATTGCTTTATTAAGTTGTCTGTTTCCACAGTGATTCAGGATCTTGTTAAATGTTGGTTTTGGTGGGTTACTCTTTTCTAATAGACAGACTGGGTTGAAGTTAATTGTTGAATATCTTGGGTGTAAGCTAATAAGCTAATGAAATTCACCTGAGTAGCATCTTAAAAATAAGTGAGACAAATGACTGTAGTTGTGTACAACATAGTCATATGTGTTTAGGGTCATTCTTGGAACCCAAGAATCCTGATACTCACTATTCTTCTGTTCTCAGCAAATATTTGTTAGTCTTTGGCACCGTCTCTCGTCATCTAGTGCTGGTCTACATAGAGAATTACAACTCCCTATGCCTATCAGTTACTCTGTTAGCTCAAGTTGTGGAGGTCTGTTTGGTGGATGTGAAGGTTCGAACCCTGGTAATGACCCATGTGGGTGTCAATATGATGGAAATTCATTTTTGTTTTTTTTTTCTTCCAGTTTGCTTTTTTTAAAACCTAGGAAATCTCTCACACAAACTACAATAAAAGAACATTATTAAGGTTGTAAAACCAAGCATTCAGACGTTAGGAAATGCCTATGCAACCTTAGTTCGATACCTTTATACGTTTATGATTGTCTTTAATTATATGCTCACATACTATTTTTTCCCACAGGAATCCTGGCCCTTTCAGGACACAGGATGGATGTTGATTACTTAGTGAGCAGCTGTTCAGCATTTTTTTATCCTTATTCTTCAATGTGGAACCCCAGATGTGATTTAGTGTCCACTGTTCAGACCCTGCTCTGAAGGCAGAATTATTAATTTCGCCATTGGCTTTTCTATGGCACTCATCCCTATAGTATCTGCTTCACAAACATTAATTTATTTTTCACAGCACCCCTGTGAGATGAGTAGATTTTTTTGTCCCCATTTTGCAGATGATGAATTGAGGTACAGAGACATAAAGATCAAAAGTATCTACTAGTTTTGGGTGCCCAAGGTAAGACACCCAGGACCTGAGGTTGAAGAACATACTATTCTATAGCATTTAATATAGTCAGAGCAGAGTTCCCAAGCGTGTAGTTGCAGTTGTGAGTGCTTAGTGCTTCGTGCTTCTGCAGTTGGCCTCAAGTCCGGCACCCAGAAAAATGTGGTGCAAGTGACTTGCCCAGCAAGCCATGTGAACTGCTGCAGAGATAGGGATCAAATCCAGTTTCCCAGGGCAGCGTTCACCTGCCTAAACCATAAGTCGATTCTTTCTCTTCCTGCCATCCTCTCTCTCATTCACTGCGCACCTTCCACCTTCTGCAACAAATAAAGCAGGGGTCCCGGAAACAATCATCTCCTTTACTACTCAACCCTGATTTATTCCCAGAGCAGGTCCCTTTTGTCCTTTGAATGTGGGATCCTTTTTGGAGGGGAGTGAGTGTGTGATCAGTTAAAGATGGCATCATAATGCATACATGCTATGGGGATGATTTAATGTTGCATAGGTAGCCTTTATTCTGGTATTTCCTAACTTTTGAATGCTTGACTTTTAAACCTTGAAAATATTCTTTTAACTTCCTTTTTGTGTGCGTAATATGTAAATGTATACCCTGTGCTTTGTTTACATTCTAAAACATCATCAATAAAAAGGTATAAGAAAGTGTGCATATGGGTTCTCTCGGTGCTCACTTGAAATATAGGTCTAAAAGATTTTAGGCTGAAATGTGAATGGGCATAAATCTTAAAGGTTTGGAAAACCTGATGAAAGACAACTGGGGAGACTAAAGCAAAGGATACCTTTTAAAATGAGACAAGTCAATATAGCTTTGTGGAGAAGAATTAATATAATCAAAATGATTCCTAGATTATTGAACAATTATATTTTTCAAATTCTGGTGATACGTATCTTAATTTTCTTTCATTCTATTAATATGGAAACAAATTTCTCAATCTCTTCATGGTGAAAATACTAAACTGCACCCTACTTAAAAAATCAGGGAGTTTTAACTGCCTCATCTGAAGGTACTCCAGCTACTAGCTTGTAATCTATTTGAAATTATTTGGCTGCTAGAAGAGAATCAAATGATGTGGGGCTAGTATGGGGGGGGGGAGTCTAAATCATGTTAAATTGCTAAGGGACTTTAGTTTTCAGAAGGAAGGGTTGCTGTAAATTCCACAAACCTTGTGACAACTTGCATAAAGTAAACCTCAAATGAGCTACTCCAAAAAGCAAAGGTAAATCTAAGGGAACATGCAAGATCATACTTTTTGAAGCATTGAATTGATTAAAAAAGATTAAAGGTCACGCACTCTACTGGGGAAGGAAAATTGGAACTAGAATAGTTTCACAAATCTAGAAGACCATATTTTAGACTGCTTTGCAGGACTGTCAAAAAGGTGAACTGCAATCGCGAGAGTAGTTTTATTTTTACCCTTTGGTGCTCTTTTACAATGTCAAAAGGGCTTTGAAGATTTTTTTTCCCTTTATTTTTTTAAATATATATTTTTACCTGTTTAAATATCAAGTGTTGAATTCCAGGTTTTTACTGGACTTTAGGATTGAACAACTTGATTGGGATAGCAGTATCACAACAGACTGAAACCTGAGCTGCAGCATTCCCAGTCTTCTGTTGCAGGTGGAAGGGATTTTGAATCTTTTCAGAGAGACATTCTCCCTCCCTTCCCTCCCGCCGCCCCGTTTTGTCATGACTTTGAGTAAAGCAGGCTAGAACAAAAAGCTGAAAAACATGTCCTTTTATTCTCATTCTGCTGTAACCCTCCAATCTAAACATTCCCGTCTTCTCTCAGTAAAGCTGCTGTTCAGTTTTCAATCTTCTGTGGTGTCCTCATTATCCCTCTTGTCCTTCAGCAAAAAGCAGAGGAATTTAGGACTGATATTTCTAATGCAAAAATTACCAAGTAGAGTTGTTTGATTCTTTCGAATAAACGTTTGAAGTTGTCATCATACATCATAAAGAAGCAATAAAGGGCACATATTCTGGGGATTTTTTTCTGTGCAATTTAACTCTCTCTTATAAGTCTTTCAACAGACTACACCATGCAGAAATAATATGTTCAGTAAAAAGTAGAGCACACCAGAACGCAGCTATTTATAACTTTTAAATAACCTTACAAAACCACTTGCAGAGTTTAAAGAACCACAAATCTGCAGTTTGTGGGCTTGGCCAAAATTTTGTCTGGAAGGGGAACTAAGCTGGTGACCAGAAATACCAAATAAAAGTGAATGAAATGTAAAGTTGTATATGACTGACTGTACTCCCCTTGAGAGGAAGAATGGTTTTGTGGGTAGAACATATATTTAACTTGGAGCCGCAAGACTTTTCCTCTAGTCAGAAATATGTTTTAGGTTTCTTGCATGACCTTAGGCCCAAGTACTTGGTTGCCTGTTTTCTGAGAGCTGTGAATGTTCAACACCTCTGAAAATAAGACATCTTAGTTAGATATGGATATAGGGTCCTGACTTTACTAAATTTGTGAATGTGAGCCTTAAACTCTTTTAGTCCATTATTCCCAGTTTACAGATGTAGATAGACATTACAGGGGTGTTCTGAAACGAAACCAATTATGACACACTGTGATTCTTGGTTAGAATGTAAGTGCAAAGAATTTTGGATGCGCCATCTAGTTTTGCAGAATAGTAACTTTCCCCTATGAAAACGTTGCATACAGGACAGAAAGCAATTTGGCAGACTTAGGAGATATTTTTTCTATTTTTTTATTGTGTATGTTGTTGTACTGGGCTCGATGTGGGGGAAGGATTTTTTTCTAGGTTGTGATTATACAGACGTCTGTAGTAATGACAGCGGGGATCGTATGTTCTAATAATTCCTGCTGCAGGAAAATTACCGCTTACTACGGCAAATATGCTAGGTTCCCTATGTCTTATTTCATGGATAGCTCCCTTTCCCTAGAGTCATGAGTGTGTAATTGAGATTTATTTTTTGGTATTTTTGTTCTCCCAGTGTGTCCTATATACAGCTTTAAAAAAAGCTCTTGTCCAGGATCCCCTTTTTTTATTCTCCTCCAGATATATTCCTCAAAATACAAATATATCATATAGACTTTTCCAATTAAGAAACTCCACTTTCCCTCTATATTTTAAATGTTCTTAAGCTTTTTCTTCCATTGCTCAGAAAGTCTAACGTACTGGTTTAATCTCTCCTGAACAATGAGCTTTCAATCTGTAGGGGTAAAACAATTCTTATTCCAGAGAGGAGATACTTGATCTTCTGTGCATTCTGACTGGTGCTTGAATGGCCCTATTGTCCTCTCATGCTCTTAAAATGAATTAATTTATCTTTCTAAGAGCAGCACTCTCTTCCCTCCCTACATCCAGTTCAAACTCCTAGTAGTGAAGAAGAGAACAATGCTGCAATCAAGAGAGCCTACAATTTCTGAACCTTGATTCTGCTGTGTGTCACTCACAAAACTTGTTTTATTCCAGCTGCTGAATAGTTACCAGATGGGGTGCTGTTTTGCAGCAGTAAGGCATAGAGTAACTGGTTGTATAGTGTGTTATGTTATATTTTTCAGATTAGAATAAGAAGGGTATTACTGACTCCCCAGTTGCTGCAGCTTTCTAAAGATCCTCTTACCAAAATCCAGTTCTGCGAATTTTTTTTGACATGCTAACTTAATGCACAAGCGTAGTTCTACTGTCTTCAGTAGGGCTATTCTGTATGTAAGTGTTTGGAGGATGAGGGCCTGAGTGGGTAAATGTTTGAAACGACTTCTTATATCATATATTTGACTTGTAGATGCCTTGCAGTTTTATATTAAAATAGGGTCTAGAGGCCTCACCCGGACTGTAGTTCTACTTTGCTAGATGCTGTGCAGATAAACAATAAGATAGTCCTTCCTCTGAAGAGCTTGCAATCTTTTTTTAAGACAAAACTTAACAGGTGGTGAAACAAATAAATGGGAAAGGAGATAAAAATGTTCACACTTATAAGAAAGTTTCATGGTATCGAACATGAAATGAAATACGGTACCGTAAATAAGTCCAAGAGTGTTTTGGTAAGGAACCTTTTGTGATATTCCTCCTAGTGCTGTGAAGTGCCCAACTTTTACAATATCTACTGTTAAAGCAAGAGAGTCTTTTGTGAGGTAGTGAAAGCATAAAAACAAAAAAAGGAATCACTTCACTTTCATATTTATATTTATTTCCCTCTATCTAGCGATCTATAGTACTTATCTGGCCCCCAATTACAAATTATCAGAGCATCACACAATCTTTAATGTATCTATCCTCACAACGCATCTGTGAGGTTTGGGCAATGTTATTATCCCCATTTTATAGCTGGAGAGCTGAGGCAGAACCAGAAGTTAGGTGCCTAAAGTCCTTTGAGGACCTGAGCCGAAGTGACCTGTCCAAGGTTGTGTACGAAGTCTGCGGTGGAGAAGGGAATTGAACCCGGTGCCTTTCTGATTCCTTTTGAGTGGCTTCATATTTGAAACTTCTGTTGTTGCCTTTGGTATGATGGTCCATATTAATTACAGTGGCCAAATTTATGGGAAGGGGGAAAAGTAATTAATTATATGCAAAAGGGATGGGGAGGGGATAAGTTGATCTTCCCCCCCTCCTCTGCTTTTCCACCTTAATCCTCCCCCATTCTCCTGCCCCTCACTCTCCCCCTCTCCCCCCCCCCGCCCCCATTGGCAGTTGAAAGAAGTGTGGATAAAGCACAGTTGCCTCCAGTCAGGACTCCAGGTTATATGCTCTGAGATCCTATTTTTCATACTTCTTCCATTCACTCAATATCCATTCTCTATTTAACAACCAGAATTGTGCACAATTCTTCAGGTGTGGTGCCATTTGTTCATTCAGCTCTGCCTTCTTATGGGTTATTATAAGCAACTAATTGAAGCATCATTTAGTTTGCTTAAAAGTAAAGTAGTGAAGCCTTTAGTTTCTTGTTGGCTATCTTTCTATCTTGTTCTTCACGTGTGACTTTACCCATCATAGCCAATGTAGCTCAAAACGAAATATTTGCTTTTCTCGGCCACAATGTGTTTTTTTTTTTTTTTTAACGCATCAGGCTTCAGTTAATTTCACCAGTGAAATTGGACTTAAAGAACACTGTACTTCATTACTACAGAACATGCTGTCAAGTCTATTCTCAGAAGTGATTATACTCCGCATTTTGTGCCCATAGAACTGATCAGAGAGGATGAATTTAGTTGACAGAGAGCTTTTGGTCTTCTCTAGAATAGGTACATCAGGATCAAAGTCATTGAGTAAGGAGAAAATGTAAGGAAGTGGCTGAAAGTGAAGAAAAATAAATGCAAACATGTTAGAGGCATAAAATTACAGGAAAGGGAGGGGGAAATGGCTAAATCTAAAAGATGAAAAACTTGCATTAGAAAGAGTTTTTTTTTTGGGGGGGAAAGGGGGGGTTAAGGGCATATAGCGAAATTCTTAGTTTGAGTACTAATTGCCACAGCAGTTTTTGATAGCTTCAGTTTTGTTGTTGATGTACTTGAAATCTAACTTTAAAAAATTAAACAGAACAACTTTAAGGAGTTGTTTTGGTGTGTCAGTCTTGCAGGAAATCATAAACAGTTTTTCCCCCCTTCAATGAATTAAGCAACTTTAATTGAAATGGAGTCTCAAGGCTCCATACTGTTTTAGGGTCTGCTCTAAAATGAAGATTATAAACTTTCTGGGGTAGGGAATCTGTTACGATATGTGTCTACAGTGCTAAATCCTTTGTTTCCTTCTGTGATACAATTATTACTTAACATTTATGCTACAAACATATGAATTATATGAGTTTTCCTTTTATTGCTCAATTTTGTTATTAAAAATGGAAGCAAGCCCACGTTCAGCATCTGTAAGAAGACCACAGATACTACTATTAAGCATTTGTATAGTGTTTTTTCATCCAAAGGTCATTTCAAAGGCAAGCTTTACTGTCCCCAGTTAATAGATTGGGAAACTGAGGCACAGAGAGGTGAAATGTCTTGCCCAAATTCAATCAATAGATCAATGACAAAACCAGTCAAATGTTCAAGAACTAGAATTTTATGAACTTTGTGAAAGCATTCTCTTAGTATTAGAAATGCCCATATTTATATCTATAAGGATATACATAGTTGCACTGTAGAAACCGAGGTTAGCAAAAACTGAAGTATGATTTAATCCAGTGAATCATGTTTTAAAACAGAGATTTCTCTTAGACCACTTTACCTCCCATTCAGTTGCATAGAACATTTACCCTCTCACTTGTGCTCAAATAATATCCCTCTAGGAACTAGAGGAATTGCTTACATAGAAAAGTAATATTAAGAAAGTAGTTAAGGTATTTTTTGTCCTCTCTCAATGCAGTCAAGAAGAGCTTGTTAACAGCTGATTTAATAATTTTGCATCTTCTTCTGATTACTGAATGAAGAATGAAACCTTAATTTTTTTCCATTTTTTTTCTGCCTAGGATTTTAAGACTGGGTTTGGTATCACTATAATCCCTATGAATGTGGCGAATGTAAAACAAGTGGACAGGACAGCAAAACAGTCTTTTGAAATAATCACTCCCTATAAAAGCTTTAGGTAAGAGCTGTTCACATTTTTATGTATAAAAATTTTCAGTGCTGGTAGTAAATTCTAGAAATGTTTGCTTGACATTAAAATTAACCTTACTCACTCACTTTCGGTAAAAATTGCAGTAATTTAAAATATGTTTATTCAGTGTTTTTATATACAGTATTTGTAAGATTTTATTTAGTTGTAAGATTTTATTACACCCCTTTCTAAGTACAGTGTCTACTAGATGTCCCAGGCCTTAAAAATTCTTATTCTTTATAATGTAAGGATGAATTGAGTTTCAGTGTGTGGTTTCATTCTAAGCAAGGGTAAAGGAAAAGGAGAGATCACTGTAAATTATTTTTCTTTTAGAGAAATAAATAAAAATGTGAGGTAAAAGAGGTACTGAAAATAGTACTTTGTCCATGTAATTAGTTATCAGTTTATTCTAAAAAAGGATCATATGCCAACCCTTTGAAGAACTTCCCATTGAAGCTAGTAGCAAGTTGATTATGTTCCGTGGTGAATGCTATTGTAAACAAAAGCATGAATACTAATACAGATATACAAACCTTTTATGGACTGTCATAGTAAACTATTCTACTTTAAATGAAACTGTAGTAATATCGGGAAATGATTGCTCCTTTTCCTATCCCTCTCCTTGGATTTCTGGATCTTAACTGTGGGACAGGAGACTAAAAAAGCAAGCATAATTTTCGGTTTCATTGGTGTCCTGTCTGATTCTCATTTCTAGCAGCATAGAACTGCAGGTAGATTGGTCATGATCAATGACTTGAGTCTGTGGCTAACTGGGTCAGATAGTGAGTATTTTACTTACACTAAACCAACAACATTAGATAGTCTGTGTAAAGGAATATCCTATTTAGAGCTATTATCTATGGGATAGTCCATCTCTCCTGCTTAGTAAATACTAATCGCTCCGTTGGCTATGTCCTCATTTGTGATACTGTGGCTTAAACTCAAGTTTTAAATCTGACGTATATGGAGTAAAAAGATTGAAAGCAACCATGGAATGAAAGTTGAGTGAGCCAAAAACTACTATTGCATATAATTAATTTAGCTTTTAAAGAAATGATATGTTGGAATGTTAAGGGAGTTTTCATTAAGCAACAAAATGAAAGAATATATCTAGTCTTGATATTTAAATCTGTAGGGAAGTCAAATTTTTGAACGGCAATTTCATTTGTAGATTAAATGCATAAGAGAAACCATAGACCCGGTTTAATTGGGCTTTAAAATAAAGATCAATAATGCAGAAAAGTCAATTGTTTCAGCTTTTCAGCAGAGTCGGAAGGAGAGAAACAAGAGTGGATTGAAGCACTGCAACAATCGATAGCAGAAACTCTCTCTGATTATGAAGTAGCTGAGAAGATATGGTTCAATGAGTCAAACAGGAGCTGTGCTGATTGTAAAGCTCCAGATCCTGACTGGGCATCCATCAATCTCTGTGTTGTCATTTGTAAGAAATGTGCAGGTAGAGTAATTAAAAATAGGCCATGGTGGTTCTCCAGGATGTCATTTGCATACTTGTGCATGTCCTTGCATTGTTTTTGTTTTTGTTTTGCTTAAAGTGCCATTTATACATGTCCTTGCAAAAGTTTTGAGGAACAGAAATTAATGGAAGTTTGTGTTATTTTTAAATCAAAGTATTATTTCATTATTCTAAACCACTTCTATGTATGAATGTGTCCTCTAAGTTGTTCAGTGCCCTATAAATGAGTAATTCATTGCGGTCAGTGGAAGTTGAGGCTCCTTAGAGCCTCTGTAGAGGCACTGGGTACCTTGTAGCCATATGAATAAGGATGTAGGAGCTGCCATACTGGGTCTGACCATGGTCCATTCTGTCTACTATCCTGTCTCTGCAGTGGTCTGTATTAGAGCTACAGCGGAGTGTACAGAACAGGGCAATTTTGGAATGATTCACCCTTTTTCACTCATGGCTTCTGGTAGCCAGAAGTATAGGGTCACCCCGAGCATAATGTTGTGTCCCTCCTGACCATCTTGCCTAATAGCCATTGATGCACCTATCTCTTTTGAACCCAGTTATACTTTTGGCCATCACAATATCCCATGGTAGTGAGTTCCACAGGTTAGTTGTGCATTGTGTGAAAATATACTTCCTCTTGTTTGTATTAAACCTGCTTCCTGTTAATTTCATTAGGTGACCCCCTAGTTTTTGTATTATGTGAAAGGGTAAATAACATTTCTGTTCATTTTTTTCCATACCATTCATGACTCTACTGAACTCTATTATATCCTCCCTTGATGGTCTCTTTTCTAAGCTGAACAGCCCTAATAATTTTAGTCTCTCCTCGTATGAAAGTTAGATGTGGTGACCAGAACTGGACACAGTATTCATAGTGTGATGCACCAAGGATTTATATAGTGGCATTATATTTTCTGTCTTATTTTCTATCCCTTTCCTAATAGTTCCTAACATACTGTTAACCTTTTTGACTGCTGCTGCTTGTTGAGTAGAAGTTTTCAGAGAGCTATCCACAGTGACCTCAATATCTTTCTTGGGGGAAACAGCTAATTTAGAATCCACCACTGTATATGTGTAGTTGGGATTATTTTTTCCTTTGACCTTGTCAAAGGATTTCTGCAAATCGGCATATATTGTATGGACTGGATCACCTTTATCCGCTTGCTTGTTGACTGCCTCAAATAATTCTAAATTCTAAAGCATTACATATTCCAGTTGTCTGGTACAGAGGTTAATTTCAGTATTAGGTTACATACTACAGTTAATAGTTCTGCAATTTCTTATTTGAGTTCTTTCAGAACTCTTGGATGAATACCATAGTCCTGGTGACTAATTACAGTTTACCTTATCGGTTTGTTCTAAAACTTCTTTTACTGACATGTCAAATTGGGACAGAACTTCAGAGTTGTCAGCCAAAAAGAAGAGTTCTGATGTGTGTATCTCTGTATTCTCTGTAGTGAAGACCAATGCAAAGAATTCATTTAGTTTCTCTACGGTGGCCTTCTCTTGGGTGCTCCTTTAACAAAACCTTACGAGTGGACATTGCAAAATAAACATTTCAGAAATTATCTCCATAACTTCAGTACATATTTTATGGTTACCAAGGAAATATTTTTGAATGTTGGTAGAAACCTACTTTTAAATGACAGGTAAAACAGGATTTTTATATTTGCAGTAAGTGGGGGCGGGAGAGGAAGAGATAAAAATTCCAAGTAGTTTAAAAAAAAATCTTTAAATGTCCCCTGTATCAGAAAAAAATTGGTGAGATATTAAGTATTTAAAGAACTGCATAAAGGTAAACAGTACAGGTTGAACCTCTCTAGTCTAGCCTCGGGACCTGACTGGTGCTAAACTAGAGAAATTGCTGAATCATGGGAGGTCAATGCAGAGTGCCAGTGGGTCTCCCTAGGCGTCTCCTCATCTTCCCCCACCCTCCCGGAGCTTGAATGCCATGTATCAGTTGTTTGTGGTGCTCCGGAAGACCTGGGCGGGAGGAGGAGGAGTTGGTAAGCGCAGGGCTGCAGGCGCAAGAGAGGTGCGGGGGGAGAGGGGCAGAACAGGGAGCTTGACGCCAGTGGATGCTCTGCACCCACTAATTTTTCCCCGTGGGTGCGCCAACTCTGGAGCACTGACTGAGTCGGCACCTATGCTGGACCATATATGTTGCGGGACCAGGGTGTGCTGGATTAGAGAGGTTCAACCTGTGTTTACATAACATGGAAAATACATCATTCCTATTCCAAAGAATTTACAATCTCTTCATAATTTAGGGTGCTGCTTTTAGTATATTGTGAATTGCACAGTATTGTAATTATCTAAAAATTTCAAACTTCTTGCATATGACCAGTCTTTGTTAAAAACAATCAGCATAATGTCTAGTGTCTTTATTAAAGTCGTGTTTTTGTTACTTTTTAACCCAAAGGGTCAGTTGAAATAAATAAATTAAAAATATTATTTAATTTTTATTAAGGGCAGCACAGATCTTTAGGGCCCAGAGATTCAAAGGTCCGGAGCCTAAAAATGGATGCCAGCATTTGGAGCAATGAGCTGATTGAGGTAGGTTATGTGATAACTTTACTTCTTGAGATACTGTGAAAAATATGTTAGACCTGTGTGATTTTTGATATAAAGGTTGCTTTCTTATTTGTGTTTAAAGGCTCAGCTCATTAAAATAAATTTATAAGCCCTATTCTTGCATAATGTATTTACTCTTTAACAGAATTGCCAACCCAACGTATTCAGAAATCACCTCCCCGCTCCAGTTCATGAGATTGGTTTAACAGTCATTTAATTTTAAGAAATAATACTTATTGGATTACTTTTAGGATGTCGATTCATCTCAGTTAACTCATGCAATTAACTCAAAACAATTAATCACTATTTAAAAAAATTAATCACGATTAATCGCAGTTTTAATTGCATGTTAAACAATAGAATACCAATTGAAATGTATTAACTATTTTCGGATGTTTTTCTACATTTTCAAATATATTGATTTAAATTACAACACAGAATACAAAGTATACAGTGCTCATTCTATATTATTTTTATTACAAATATTTGCACAAAGATGATAAAAGAAATAGTATTTTTCAATTCACCTCGTACAAGTACCATAATGCAATCTTTTTATTGTGAAAATGCAGCTTACAAATGTATATTTTCTTGTTACATAACTGCACTCAAAAACAAAAGAATGTAAAACTTTAGAGCCTAGGAGTCCACTCAGTCCTACTTCTTATTCATCCAATCGCTAAGACAACCAAGTTTGTTTACATTTACGGGAGATAATACTGACAGCTTCTTGTTTACAATGTCACCTGAAAGCGTTCACATGGCACTTTTGTAGCTGGCGTTGCAAGGTATTTACGCGCCAGATATGCTAAACATTCGTATGCCCCTTCTTGCTTCAGCCACCATTCCAGAGGACATGCTTCCATGCTGATGACACTCTTTTTTTTTTTTTAAATGCGTTAATTAAATTTTGACTGAACTCCTTCGGGGAGAAGAGTATGTCTCTGCTCTGTTTCACATTATAGCAGTCTCGGATGATGACCCAGCACATGTTCATTTTAAGAACACTTTCACGGCAGATTTGACAAAACACAAAGAAGGTACCAATGTGAGATTTTTAAAGATAGCTACAGCACTCGACCCTAGGTTTAAGAATCTGAAGTGCCTTCCAAAATCTGAGAGGGACGAGGTGTGGAGCCTGCTTTCAGAAGTCTTAAAAGAGCAACGCTCTGATGTGGAAACTACAGAACCCAAACCATCAAAAAAGAAAATCAACCTTCTGCTGGTGGCATCTGACTCAGATGATGAAAATGAACATACATCAGTCTGCACTGCTTTGGATCATTATTGAACAGAGCCTGTCAGCAGCATGGACGCATGTCCTCTGGAATGGTGGTTGAAGATGAAGGGACATATGTCTCTTTAGTCCATGTGGCACGTAAATATCTTGCAATGCTGGCTACAACAGTGCCATATGAACATCGGTTCTCACTTCCAGGTGACATTTTAAACAAGAAGTGGACAGTATTATCTCCTGCAAATGTAAACAGACTTGTTTGAGCGATTGGCTGAACAAGAAGTAGGACTGAGTGGACTTGTAGGCTCTAAAGTTTTATATTGTTTTATTTTTGAATGCAGTTATTTTTTGTGTGGATAATTCTACATGTGTAAGTTCAACTTTCATGATAAAGAGATTGCATTACAGTACTTGTATGAGGTGAATTCAAAAATACAATTTCTTTTGTTTTTTAAAGTGCAAATATTTGTAATCAAAAACAAATATAAAGTGAGCACGGTACACTTTGTATTCTGTATTGTAATTGAAATCAATATATTTGAAAACATAGAAAACATACAAAAATATTTAAATAAATGGAATTCTATTATTAACAGTGCAATTAATCATGATTAATTTTTTAAATCATGCGATTAATCATGATTAGTTTTTTCAGTTGCTTGACAGCCCTAGTTATTTTTATTTCCTTTCTGTTGTTTTCCATCTTCTCTCCAAAACCATGCAGGCTGAAATATTTCCCCCCCTCTCCTCCCAATACATTTTTTTTTAAAAGAAAGTTGCGTGACTCCAGGAGCTGGGGCTTTAAGAAATACATTAAATATCCTGAGATTAGCAATACAGTCATAAGTGGGCAATATTGCTTTACATACTTCTTAATGTTGCATAAATGATTTTGATAATTTAGATATAATCTAGATACGCAAAGCCAGACTGTAGCTGGTCTCTGCAGTGGTGTGCAAGGTGGTGTGGACACTAATAACCTTCCTCTTCCTACACACTCCTATATCCCCACACTGAGAATTAGTACAATTGCAATCCACCCTCCAGAATGCTGTCCATTATCCAGCAGTGATGGCTACCTTCTAACGTTAACTGAATGCAATCCACTCAGTGAGGGAGCATTGCTTTGCCATGATTTCATTGGAAATGTGCTTAATGGGCCCTTAATCTAGCCCTAAGATGGAGTCCTCCCATTACACACTTGTAGGAAAAACTCAGTTCGGTTCAAGAAAAGGTGTGAGTGAAATTTTAAAGCTGCCAAGTTATATCTATTCTCTCTAGAATAATCTTCCTGAGAATCTCCTGCAGTGGTGGTGCTTAAACTATTTTGTTTTGAGAGACATCCAGCAATATTTCCCCCTTTTACTCCCAGGGAATATTTATCCAACAATAAAACCTTTTGAAAATGGAAGACATTTTTTAAGAGTAACCGTGTCTGTTCTCTACAATGAGATCCTTTTTCATCACCTCACATCTTCCTTTTTGCTGTGGGGAAATTAGTTGGTTACTTTGACGGGTAAAAGTTGGTGTTTACTTCAAAGTTTGTAATGGGCACTGGGCTGGTGCACTGTGCTTCTGTACATATTTGCTTATCCTTTGTTGTTAACCTTTCTACAGATCTTGCCCAGTTCCTTTTGAAATACTGTATCTGAGTAGCATTGTTAAGCCTCCATTGTTACTGGTGATTAATCATGAACATAGAACTCTGGACTCTTTCATTATTCATCCACCGTTTAACAGGACAGCATAAGCAATGATTCTGTTGAGGCTTCCATTGTTTTCCCCCAGCGTCAACTCCATTTTCTCTAATCATCTTTCACTTTAGCAGATTAAAAGATTTTATAGTTTACCTCGATATCTTTTGCATTGAATTACCTTTTCTTTTTCTTTGACAGCTTTTTATTGTCATTGGAAATAAAAGGGCAAACAGCTTTTGGGCAGGAAAACTTCAGCCAGAGGAGGAATTGCATATGGACTCCTCTCTAGAAAAAAGGATAACGTTTATTACACAAAAATACAAAGAAGGAAGATTCAGGAAAACTCCTTTGGGCTACAAAACCAAAGAAGAATTAAATAAGGTAATATTGTGGTAAACTAAGTCCCGCCCTCATTGTTTGTGAGTTTGGGTGAGTAGACAGAAATCCATCCTAATCACTCTACCTAAGTTCTTGTATAACCTTTTTTTTAGACTGGTGGGAGACAATCTCCTGGCTAACATTCTGCCACCAATAGTGTTTTTGTCCAAGGCTACATGTGAACTATTAGTCAATAATGACAGATACTTTTTATCTGTACAGTCCACTGCATTAGCAGTATGTAGATCTTTGCTTACTAAAGTAGTCAAATACCTTCATCATAAAAAGGCCCCAAATTCTAATTCCATAGCATTTAGCCATTATTTGGGGATAGAAATGATTGAATGATCCGTTGTGATCTGTGGTTGATTTTCTGAAGGGTATGGAGTTAACTGGTAGCACCCAATATATGCTGCCTCTACACACAAGTATCTTGAGAGACATTTAATAAAAACTGCTCAATATATTGTCTTAAATTAAGCCTGTTCACCTTGCATTTTAGGTGCAGGTGATGTTGTTCGATACCGTTGTTTGGATTATGCTCTTGCATGCAACAAATCATACGGCATACAGTACAATTACTCTTACACGACCTTGATACTTTTTGATCTTCTGAAATATTTTCAATGTGTATAATGTCTGTTAATAGTTCTTAAAACTATGCCCCATGTTATTTTTGTTGCTGCTTTTTCAATCAGTTTCTTTGTGTTTGTAAAAGATGATGGTATCTCCTGTTAATATGTCTATTCACAAACATAAATTACTTGAAAATTAGAAATTCATGATTTACATACTTGGCAGATTGAAATTCCCACTTCAGTGGTTTGTTTCTTCTACTACAGATGATGTAGTATATAATCTATCTGACATGTAACATCATTTTACTACATTAAATCATGGAGTGTTATCAAGTGTGAAAGTAACTCATGCACACTCTCTTATATGGTAGATTGTACCCCATTAGAAGAGAAGCAAGCTGGAACAAATAAAATGAGAAATCTAGAGCTCTCAGTATTCCTTTTTCCACAAATAGATTGTCATCAATTATTAGATGGCAAATTTAAGATTAACTTTTAATTTTTGTATAGCTTTCTTGATATCCAGTATTCTGTCTCATAAAGGAGACGTGTGCTTTTCGTTGATGATTTGAGTGCATAGTCACATGTACTGAAGTCCAGGGATAGGGAAGAAGTGCTATGGTCAGGGTTAAAATACACAGAGATTGGACAGATTGCATATTTGATTAATTCTTAGTCAGAACTTGGAAAATGTGTGTACATACACACTATTCAGTGAAGTGGGGGAGCGAAAGGGGTGGGTTGAGTTTAGCAAATAAGAGTTAGCAAAAAATGATTTTGCTCCCAACTGGAAAGAGAGGAGACCACTTATTTAAAGGAGAACTTGTCATTGTATTAAAGAAATGGCTCTATTTTGTAGTCCTATAGCCATGAGAATTTGCAACAAATGCATATTTATTTCATTCAAAGACAGTCAAAGGCATCCAGCCCATCCATAGTGTAACCTTACTGCTTGCCATGGGCTTGACTAAATTCTGTCACAAACCTTCTGACTTCACCACAACAAAAACTGATCCCTTATGCTTCTTGTGGAGAGGAGTGAATTTCACCCAAAGCTGCTTAGTAAAGTAGTGCATTCTATTTTCATGGTGTAATAACCATGTAATAAATCTCTGGTTATACGGTAACTGTGAACAGTAGAGAAAAGTTGTAGTTGGTTATTTCTGTTTTATAAACTTGATTTTTCTAACTACTGAAGTCTATAATTGGTGTGTGTTAATCACTTAACTACTGAATAACTTCAGATGTAATTATGAAGTGCTCTGCAGGGACACGAAATTATTTTGTAATTACTTGGCCAGTGCCAAGTAATTATAGAATCATAGAAGTGTAGGACTGGAAGGAACCTCAATAGACCACTATTGAATTATACATGCCTTGTAAAATAGAGTGGTAGTATAATCTCTTTTAAATTGATCCCAATCTTTTAATCAGAAAAATACAGAATATCTATGGAGAGAGTGATTTTATTTATAGTTTAGTCATTTTGTGGGGGGGGGAGAGATTCGGTGAAATGTCAGTGAAAAGTTCACTGTATCAGTGTTAAGAAAAAAAAATCAGCTAGATAATACTTAGTCCTGCCTCAGTACTGGAGACTGGACTAGATGGCCTTTTGCAGTCACTTCCAGTCCCACATTTCTATGGTTCTGTGGGTCATTTTCACTCTTTTATAGTAACATAAAGTCCTTTCATGTATACTAGATAAACACATGTTGACTTATGCAACTGGCATGATAGAATTGCTCAATGCAACAAGAATATTTTGTCTTTCATTTCAGAGAAACCTGTTTGTTAAATAAATCAAATAAATTTATATATGCACACTAAAACATGATTTCTGCAATCTGTCCCGGTTCAAGTTCCATGAAATTTCTCTTGATTTAAAGATGTGGACCAATATTTTCAGAAGTGATTTGATTTGACTAATGATTGATGTCACACAACTTGACACTTGTTAAAGGGCCCTCATTTTCAGGAAGTTCTGAGTATCCACCCTCTGAAAATCCGGCCCTTTTTAAGTTATCTCAAATTGGGTGCCCTAAAATTAATGATTCTGGGGAGCCTCAATCACTTTATCAATCAAAGGCACGATTTTCAAAATGCAATCTGTTAATTTCACTTCACTTTCTAATAGCATAGAGTCTTGGGGCCAAATTCTGTCCTTTCAGTCAACTCCAAATACCAGGGGCTTGACAGCAAGAGCTTTCTGTAGAAATGTGAGATGTGAGAGGGAGAAATTCTCTTAAGGCTATGGAGGGAGAGGGTTAGTGAAGTACTTCCTATATGCTACCTCTACAAGCATATCTGTTGACTCAAGCCAGCCAGCCCTGTGTAATAATTTCACATAGCCTTTTCTCTGCAGAACATGGAGGATTCAGAACCCCCCGGAAGGGGGTTAGAGGGACCTCTACCTATTACTCCCTCTCCCCACTTTCCACTGTATGCAGGCTCTGTGAATGAGGGTGTGCGGGTTTAGTTCAGGGACACCGGAATTTGCACCTATATAAAAAATAATAATACTTGCTCCTATTCATTTTCTGTTTTAAACTGACTTGTCATTTCCCCCCCAACATGATCAGGCCCTGTGTGCTGCAGTAGTTAAACAAGATGTGTTGGAAACAATGACATTGCTGTTTAGTGGAGCTGATGTAATGTGTGCCACTGGAGATCCTGTTTACAGTACTCCTTACTTACTAGCCAAGAAAGCAGGACAAAGACTGCAAATGGAATTCCTCTACCACAATAAATTCTCAGGTATAGAGTTATATTATGTCCTTTTCATGTTTTGAATGTTTTAAACTCTCTTTATGTAATGAGCTAATGGAGAAAAATCTAGAATGTCAGTACTGGGTTGAAAAAGTGTAAGTCTTTGACAGATGTGCTTGGCATGGTGTAGGAACATGGGGTGGTGGAATTAATTGTATTTTAGCAAAAATCAAATTTAACTGTGTATGTGTTTTTGACGCTACTTCCTTTGCTAAAACATCATGCTTAAGATCTCACTTAATCAAGAAAAAGTCACGTGTAACTTCCATGCTTGGTGGTGGAAACCAAGAGCCTTCATATTAATCACAGAGAGAACCTGGAGAGACCATAGGATAATGATTGTGGGACTTTTACTTAAATACCAATTTAATTTGTTCAAAGCACATTTCTGAGGCTGTTGGTGCTTACTACAAGCTTTTAAATCATTAACAGTGTCTGCAACACACAGACGTATCCATCTTTCACAAAACCATCGCCCAAAATATAGCTCATCTTTTTAATCAAGTCAGCATAAAATAACAGCATTACTCCCACTAAACCATCTTGGTTCCCTCATCTCATGCCTTCTGGTGTAGTTCAGAGGAAAGAGAGAAACCTTAGAGCCTGCCTTGAAAGTCAATAACTCTGGGCTGATCAGGGAGAGTAGTGAGTTCAAGGATTCTGGGAAACACTGACATTAACACCCTCTGCCTTAGATCAGGTCAATATTAGCTCATACAGCTCAGAGATGTGGTCTCAGGCAGTGAGTGCCCAAATTATTTAGGGCTTTATATTCCTTATATTCCACCCAGACACTAATCAGAAGCCAGTGCAGACTCTGGTGCGTGGTGTAATGTGCACACTCACTTAAGAAGCAGCCATATTCCATTCGAAGGCAAGTTGTGCAATGATCTTAAGGCCCCAGAAAGAGCAGATTGCAAGACTCCCATCTTGACTATGTTTCTCTTCCCCGCAGTGCTCAAGCCAGGATAGCTATATAGCGTGCCTGGCACAGGGCCCTTCCTTCCTCAGAGTAAGGGGGAACCTGGAAAGCTGATGGTGGCTGTCACAATCTCGTTTTGCTCTTTGCTCAGAGCTTGCAGCAAAGGCATGATTGAGACTTCGGGAAACAAAATCTTTGTTCAAGTATATTAAGTAAAGTTTAGTAAAGCAACTATTTTACTTATATATATATATATATAAAAAAAAGCATATGGTTATTTACATTTATCCTTGCTGGATTACAGTAACATTGCAACTAATGTAAGTATTTTAATTCACACTTTATTATTTTACTTAATATATGCAAGAAATAACTCAATTAGAGCAATATATAAAAAAGTAGAAATATAATTTAAATCATGCATAGCATGAGGTGAAGAAAACTGCGTACACTATCAGTTATGTATTCAAGAAATGAGACGAAGGAAGTCAAATGGCTGTAAATGTTAATAATGGAAATTCTGTGTGGTGTTTATTGGCTTTGTTCTCTTCACAGATTTCCCAAACTATGATACTGGTTTTGAAAGTGGCTTCACTCAAGATGCTTCACATTCTACTTTTCTTTGTGAATTTTTATATAAAGTTTCTTATAATGCTGCTAAGCTATTTACAGACAGGAAATTGAAAGAAGGTAAATATCTTTTACTTTCTGTACTTGATTGATTCTGTACAATGGGTGAGTTTAGTGTCTTAACTTCTAATAATAGATTTTTAAAAGTTCTGTAAAGACAAACTACATCTCTAAAATGACACCAGTGTTTAAAGAGGCAAAAGAAGTTAGCATTCACTCAAAGAAAATCATGGTAACCACATATCTCTGTGGTCAGTAGTTGCTGGAGAAGAAAAGGAGGAAGAAAAATAAACTTCTGAAAAGTAAAAAAGTGGGAAGAACATTTAGGTCACCAGAGGGAAAGACTGATGTCCCAGTCCACAACCACTGCATCTTTAATGGACTTCATACAAAGGCTTTGCCAAAAGTTAGTCTTTTAGCTCCATAAAGGGGGGGGTGGGGGTGGGGGATGGAGGGAAGAGGGAGGGCAGAAATATGGCTGTTCATTAACAGTGTAATTGGCCTTGCATTTCAACAATCACTGAGAAATCCTGAATTTCAGGCTTCTAGTTCTTTGAGTAAAATCACCAGTACATCACGAGCTAAGAAAAAGAATAAAAATGAGCATAGGTCCAAGCCTCAGCATTCAGATTGCATTCAAATGTACCAAGTGTTCAACTGTTTCAAATCCAGCGAGATTCAGCCTATTACAGGAAGTCCAGGAATATTGCTCGAGTTGCTGCAATTTTCCCTCTTGACCTCTAGAAAGCCAATGTGCTGCATACAGCCTTAGTGGCTGTCACAGTACCGGGGCATCCCTATGCTCTTTGAGCACCCAGAGCACTGTGCAGTTTCAGTGGAGGCATCCCCTCTCCAAGTTTTGCAGCAACAGCAGCCTTATCCCAGCCCACCACAGAACAGTGAAGGGGAGTAAATAGAGGCAGAAGCTCAAGGGAAATTTGCTATGTAGCTGGCTAGAATTAGAGAGTTGGCTGCTAGAGCCTTCCAGAAATTGGAGGCTGAGAGAGCTGGAGAACTCTCTGAACAGTCGGATGGAAGGGAGTCATGGACCCAGGGGCTGCATTTTTGGTATGAACATTTTATTCAGAGAGACAAGGTGGGTGAGGTAATAGTTTTTTTGGACCAACTTCTGTTGGTGAGAGAGACAAGGTTTGAGCTTACACAGAGCTCTTCTTCAGGTCTGGGAGACTTACTCAGAGTGTCCCAAGATGGAACAGATTATTTAGCATAAGTAGTTAACATGTATTTCAAGAGATCTTTCAAGGTGAAGAGGTCCATTGATACCCCTCCAGTGAGAGGGGAGGAAAGAGGGTGGGAAGCATCTAGGGGAGTTGTTAGTGGGTTATAGATTGTTGTAATGAGCCATAAATCTAGTGTCTCTGTTTAGTCTATGATTTTTGGTGTCTAGCAGAGTAATGAATTTAAGCTGCTGGGCTGGTCTTCTGAAGGTGTTGTGTGGGTTTCCTTTGAGGATGAGGACTGGTAGGCCAGATATAGAGTGATCACTTTGTGATAAGGTGATATGTTGTTTCCGTCTTTTATCATTTTTTCTGAGAGTGTTCATTTGAGAGCATAGGGTTTGTTTGGGTTCATCCACATAGTTGATATTGGGGTATTTAGTGCACTGGATGAGGTATACCACATGTTGTGATAGGCATGTGTAGGACCGATGGATCTAGCAAGGTGTTTTGGGGGATGGGAGCTGATTGTTGTAGTAGTGAAGCTATGGCTGCAGGTTTTGCATCTGGTGCCACTTTGAGTTGGTGTGGTCTGGTCTCTGTGGAGCTTGCTTCTGATGATAAGCTTGAAGAGTTTGAGGGGTCGGGGTTGTTTGAAAACTAGAAGAGAAGGTTCAGAAAGATTTCTTTCAGGACAGGTCCCCATTTGAGTATGAGTTGTACTTGTTTGATGATACCCCATATAGGCTGCAGTGTGGGGTGGTATGTGACAGCTAAGGATGTGCGATTATAATGGAATTTATTTCTGCTGATTTTCTCAAGGTATTTGGGTAATCCATTCCAGGATGCGATCTACTTCTCTGGTGGAGTGCCCTTGTTTGGTGAAGGTGATTTTAAGTGTGTTAAGGTGTATATCCTGGATTTTCTCCTTGGAGCATATTCGGTGGTATATGAATGCCTGGCTGTAGATAACAGATTTCTTGGTGTGTTTGGGGTGGTTACTGAATCTGTGAAAGTAGGTGTGGTGATTCATGGTTTTCTTATATTTCGTTGTCTGTAGGGTTCCATTGCTGAAGCTGATCGTGGTGTCCAGGAAGTTGATGCTAGTGTGGGAATGTTCCAGAGAGAGTTTAATAGACACAGTGGTTATGGTGGAAATCTCTGAGGGAGTTTGTCATCTGTCCAGAGGATGGAAATATCATTTATGTATCTCAAATATATTATTGGTTTTGTGGTGCATTTGTCCAGAAATTCTTCTTCAAGTTGGTCCATGAAGAGGTTGGCATATTGAGGAGCCATCCTCGTACCTGTGGCTGTTCCCATGGTTTGGCTGAGCAATCTGTTCCATCTTGTATTTAGCTGTGATACTCAGAGAAAGTTTCCAAGGCTGAAGAAGAACTGTGTGAGCTCAAAAGCTTCTCTTTCTCACCAACAGAAGTTGAATTTCGTCACCCACTTTGTCTCTCAAATATCTTGGGTCTGACGTGGCTATAACACTTCATACAATATATTATTTTATTTATTTGTAGTTGCACATTGCGGAGTGTGCAGGAGGAGTTAAAAAACCAGAAGATGGACAAAATTCCATCACTGATGCTTTAAAAAAAAAAAAGAGAAATTTCTGAATTTTTGGGGTTCTGACTCCTGTTATAAAATTTTGGGGTTGGCAATAAAGCAGTTTGAAAGCTTTTATCAAAGAATTCCAGGTATTTCCAATACTGAATTATATTAAGTATCGCTTTTAATTCCAAAATGCAAATATCTGTGTGATGGATGCTATTTTGGCCAACACACTAGCGATTGAACCAGGGACCTCCATAGCTGAAGAGCCGATTCCCTATAGCAGAATCTGTAACAAACTCTTATCCTCTATGGATTGAGCACAGAGGGGAACCGATAACACACATTCATCTGTGGGTTATACCAGCATTTTCAAGGACCATCTGTGAAATACAGATCTGGATCCAGTCTTGACCAGACCAGACGTGGTGTTTGGATTTCTGTATGTGGAATAAGAAAAGGAGTACTTGTGGCACCTTAGAGACTAAGGTGCCACAAGTACTCCTTTTCTTTTTGCGAATACAGACTAGCATGGCTGTTACTCTGAAACCTGTATGTGGAATAGCACAGTTCTAACAATCTTTTTTTTCATGGCATATATATCCTCCTCACTGGCAGAGAAACAAGGATATCTTTAAAATCTGAAGCACAGGATTTTAAGGAAATGGCTATTTTGTCAAATATGTTAAAATATGCCAATAATGCAATGTATTTTAAAGGGTGGTTGTGCATATATCCATTCTTGGAATTTTACAAAAGTTTTCCAGCTTTAATTCACCTCTTAAAATAAAAGTACTACTTAAGTCCTTTAACAAAATAAATATGTTTACAAAAAGAGAGACAGTGAGCATCACTCCAGAGTGTTCTGTAATGGCATCCACTAACGCGAATGAGAGCTTTATAAAGAGTAACTTTTCAGAGGAAGGTTATGCATTTAAAACCTTTTTGATTTTGTTGCTCAACTACACGAGGTTTTTTTACACCTGTTTTTCTGACCAGCATGAAAATTCTGGTAGGTGGCTCTCTTCTTACTGAAAGTTCTGCTTCACTGTATTTTCACATATTATTTAGTTACTTGATAGAAGAAAGTAAATAGCAGTGTCTTGTTTTAGTGCTATGTGAGGATGTTTGGGATTAGCAAGATTATAGAAATACACTTGAAATGTATCGAGAGATTCAGGATTTCCCAATAGTAATAATTACTGAAAGTTCCCATATGTTCCTCTCAGTCTTGGAAAAGCCCCAAACACTTCATTAAAATGCTTTCTACTGGCATTTTACTGAAAGAAAAACACCATAATTGGAAAAGAAGCAGATTTTTTTTTCTAGCTGCCTTTGGCCTCTGAAAAATTCCCTTGTAAGTTTATACGGTACATGTTTGGGCTTGATCTTTGATTATTTACTCGGAGTGATTTAAAATTTGTAAGACACACTGTTTTTAAAATGCATTAGTATGTATTTGCGCTTAAATTTTGTTTGCCTTCTTTTACTTAAATCACTAATATCAAAGTACTTACCAATGGGAAATAGAGGCACAGAGAGGCTAAGCGAATTGCTCAAGTTCACACAGGAATCTGTGGTGGAGAAGAGAATTAAACCCAGGTGTCTCAAGTGCCAGGATAATGCCCTAATGACTGGACTATCCTACATTCCATGAAAATAGCAGATTTGTGGATTAAATAAGTATGAATTAGTGGATTTCTACTGTGTTTTCAATCCAAGAGAAGACGGTAGGCCTGCTTTTTGTGGACTTCTCATTGTAGCACTAGCAATGACTTCAGCAGGGATGAATAGCATTTGGAGAAGTGTTTGTTAGTTAACAGAAGTGTTTGGAGAAGTGTTTGTTAGTTAACAGCTGTTAATAAGCAATGAGAAAAGCTCTCAAACATTACTACTGTTCTGGTGCAATAGTGTTTATTTTTTTTAGGGGAGAAAGAAAAGCTGGATGATGGATGTCTTCTAAAACATTTAGCATTCTAAAGCCATTCTCAACAAGATTATAATAATTCAGCTAAAATTCTGCTCCTATTAGAGTTGAAAATCTCTTAAACTCTACACTGAAACTTGGAATTTTGCATAGACAGGCGATCATTTAAAAATGAGTGGTCATACTTCTTTTTAAAAACTGATTGTATTCAAGATTATACACCAAGTTGTTAAACTAAGCTCACGCTGCGCTTCAGACTGTTGCAAAATCTTTAGACTTGTCAATAGGCATTTTAAGCCACTGGATGTTTTCCTAGGTCCGGGTTATGAGAACTGATCTGTGTTTTTCACTTCAGCTGAGTTTTAATGTACAAGAAAGTGAGGATTGGTAGCAGGGGGTGGCAAAACCAAACAAACTGTAGGCTAGTGAAGTGATGTTTTTTTTCCAGTTATCTTATACATATGTCAGCTATCCCTGTAGGAACATTCCTATTCTAGTGTCAGTTAAATGGAATAGTTTGTGGTGTGGACATATGTTCATTGCGAAGCACTTAAAACCCAGTCCTATGAAGAGCTAATATGCTCCACTCTCACCTGCAGATGATTTTTATGCTGAGGTTACTTCTGTCTACATTTTAGTGTTTCTCATTGGGTCCTGGGTAGGACCGCTGAGCCTAATAACGAATTATTGCTTTACCTATTCAAACCGCTGTACAAACATTAATTAAAACACAAAGCTATTGTATGGTTCTGATGTCTGTGCCCACTGGAGAAAATTATCTGAACATAAACCCTCATTAGCCAATTGGATCACAGTTGTTGGCAGAGCCAGTTTATGAAATGGAACAATCCAAGAATAGGGTTTTTTTTCCTACAGCCTACGTGCAAAATTACAAGGCTGAGAAGGTTCTGCAAATCCAGCAATATGGCTTATCATCTTTTAGGACCTGATCCTGTGCCATGCTGAGTGCCCTTAAATCTCCTAGTGGAACTTAAGAAGCATTCCTAAACTAAGATGTACCTAGAAACATACAGAGGGACACAAAGTTTATAATATGTTCTCTCTTAAAGTGTGTATGTTTTTTAGGTTTCTGAAAGGTAGGAAACATCCAATTTTAATAAATGTTTCAAGTAACGCTGTAAGTTGCTTAAATCTGTTTTCACAAATAAATGTATATGGTAGCTTTTCCTATCTATACTTAGATGTGTCTCATTGATAATTAATTCCAGATAAAATCTGGATTAACTCAACCTCTTTATAAATGCTATGTATTGTTTGCTACATGTTTATAGCACTGTATGCACATAAATATCACTAACCTCAGCCAGAAATGGTTCCTAGTACATTTATCCTCAAGACATAAATGTTTGTATGTGACACTTGAGATGATCTCAATATTGACTTATTAAAGAACTGTTGAACATGAGGTCTTCTAGACACCAGCATAGTTACAGTGTATATATAATATACCCTACTATAAATAACTCCATTGAATTCCATGGAGATTCATTGTTGTGAGCGAATGGAGAATCAGGCTCATAATAATACAACCCACTCTGGTTCCTGTCCTCCTAAAACACCAGCCAAACTAAAAATTGTATTAGATTAATGAAACAATCCTTTGGGTGTTCTCTGATTTGACAGCGTGAGTTGCTAGTCTTCTGGGAGCAAATTTTCCCTCTTTTCTAGATCACTTAAAATAATAAAACTTTTGACACTGTTTTTCTTGTTGTGTTCTGTAGTCTGCAACGCATATAAGTTCTGGACAGTACGACCTTTCATGTTTTTCCTCGAATCTTTGAAAGGTTTAGATTGTTTTCCTTAGCCTTATGACATTGAGTGGGCACTGTAGCATCACCTTACAGTGGAAAATGGATTGACTCTGTTGGCCTCTATTTCCAGTGTTCATGAAAAAAATAGCAGCACATTTTCTCTGTTGTGTGTTATGATTCAGCTGTTCATTTTGCAATCAACTGTTGTCAAGATACATTGTTCCTGCAACTTTCAATGTTTCTAACTTTGGAGGTTTTTTTAATTCTGTATCTTGTGGTTCTGTAACACTGAACAAACCAAATTCAGCACTAAATTTTCTACCTCCCATCAAGCTGTGTAAACCAGCAAAGGGAAACCTGTAAAGCAACTTGGTATCTCTATTTCTAATACTTATAAAATTTAAAATGAGTGTATTATGTTCACAAATATCTGGTTGAAGTACTATACGTTAATAATCTATCTTTCTTTAGGATTTAATAGGTATTACTGTAGAAGTGCTACGAGTGAAATCCCAGCCCCATTGAAGTCAGTGGGAGAAGTCCGTTCCCATAGCTGTGTATCTTATATAATACTAATGATTGTAGTATGCTGTGACAAACTGAATATCTTTTTACTCACAGACTGCAATAAAAGGTGGTGTACTTTGGAAAGTGGCTTTCTGAGTTACTACGAAAATGATAAAACAACCACTCCTAGTGGTATGATTGACATCAGTGAAGTTATCTGTCTTGTGGTGCATAAAGAAGACTCCTTTTTAAATACAGGGTAGGTTCCAAAATTAGTCATTCAAAATAAACTAAGACATTTTCTAGCCTTTGTCCTAAAAAGTGACTACATGTTCCCTACTGCTTCACATGTTCCTGGACTCTTACAAAAGAGCCGAGCTGTTTTATGTGGGTGACAAGAAATAACTAAGTAGTCTTTGGCAATTTTTTTTATTAGTCAATAAAAATGTAAGGAAGTCCACATTTTCTGTAAAAGGAATTTATCCTTAATATACAAATTGCTAAATTATGATAAATTCGAACATTCATTTTGGATACTGACTTCTCCCCCAGGCCAAAACATTTGGCTTGTGCCTCTCTTCCTGGAAATAAAGGAGACAGTTCAGAGATATGCAACAGTCTCTAGGATTTGATCATGTATCTTCCAACCCATGGCTCACTTCTTCTGAACTGAACTTCACAGCTTGACTATTGAAGAGCTAAGTAATTTCCGAACAGTATATACTTTCCAGTATAACAGATACTGTCCTAGCCACGCACAAGACTTCCACTGTATTGATTTATGCAAAAGTCTTGACACACATCTTCAGGTATCAACGCAGATTGACAACAGCCTAGAAAGCCAGACATTCTTGATCTTCTGGATTTCTTACACGGTTAAAACTACATATCGACACATCTCTGTGTCAAATACCATCATGAATGCGGGCTCATCTAAATCTCTGGTATATGTCTCTACGGTATTGGGTTTCCTTAAGGAAACATATATTCAAATGAACAATCAGGCCTAACTTCCCTATTTTGGATCTACTCACAGTGCTACGAGTTGATGTTAGTCATCCATTCAAATCAATGGCATATATAACTCCCTTAATTCCTTTTCCTAAAGCCCTGCTTCCTGGTCACAACTGCATCTGCAAAAAGTGTCTTCAGAATCTCTGTCTTAGAAAATGTGACCTTTATTGGGGGACTCTGTTATCTAGTGGATAGAGCCGTAGACTTGGACTCGAGAGATGTAGGCTCTATTCCTGGCTCTGCCACTGGTCTGCTGGGTGACCTTAGGCAAGTCACTTCCCTTCTCTGTGCTTCAGTTTCCTCATCTGTAAAATGAATCTAATGATGCTGAACTCTGTTATAAAACGCTTTGAGATCTGCAGATGGAAAGGGCTTGACAAGACCTTGGTGTTAGCATAATGGATAGACTAAATGAGCCCTTTGAGGTCCCTTCCACCCCTACATTTTTATGATTCTCATTATTATTTATTATTCATGTTCTGTGAGGACAAGAATGGTCACATGGTTTAGGCTCTAAACTTGGATTTGGGGAATATATATTCACTTCCCAGCTCTATCACAGACATCTTGTACAATTCGGTTCCCATCCTAGTGAATAGGGATGATATTTCTGCCCTGCCTCTGTTTTTGAGATTTTCAGAAAGCACGGTGATGGATCTAGATTGACATAGAAAGCACATGCATACATGGATCTAGATTGACATAGAACTGGTTGAAATCATTTGAAAGTGTGGGGAGGGGGTAACAACAGTTGGACATTTTTTTTTCCTGCTTTTTGACTGGCAGAGATAGAAAAGGTAGTCCATTGTACTCCAGAGTCTTTCACAACAGAGGTTTAACTTTTCCTTCCCTAGACCTCACGAAATCATTCTTCCTTCATTTTGGCCAAAGCCTTAACACACAGGAAAAAAAACACGTCATGCAATACAGTGAAATCTTGGCTTCATTGAAGTCAATGGCTTAACACCTGTGGATTTCAGTGGTGCTAGAATTTCACCTTAGATGTCTGAAGAGAAGTTAAAGGGTACCTTAACAAAGCAAGAAAAACTCCCTCACAATATCTTTATGTATTTGCATCCAAAACCTCCAGAGGAGGTGCCAGTAGTATTGTATTACATGAAGCCACGGAGACACTGATTCCAAAAAGAATAAAAATCCATTCAGCAAGTTTCAGGACAGTATCCTGGGAAGAAAGGACATCAACACCCACAAAGGAAATCTATAAAGCTGACACCTGCTGACCCATGAACACATTCATGAACTGCTACAGGCTTGGCCTTTGTTTCTTTGCAGAAGCATTGTTTGTCTCTACGGGGCCCGAAATAACTAAATAATATGTCTACTAATCTCTCCCTAATTAATTCTACCTTACTGCTTGCTACATCCCAATTGTATCTGCCTGGGTGAAAGGTCTAGAGTTAAAAACTCCTTGCCTCATTTCCTTTCTGGGAATATTTCCTCCAGTCCACCGCACCTGAGAAGTTTGTTGGGTGACTATATGATGGCCTCTTGAATTTCATGTCTTTTCTTAATGGAGTAGAATAAGCTGTTACTGTTGAGATGAGTAGCCTATTAATAATAAGAATTTCCATATAACTTTGGAAGTGCTCGCTTGGAATGAGGGTGGACGGGCATGAGGAATCCGCAGAGCTTGTAGACAAATCTGAACTGCCTCCTGTATTTGAAGAAGAGTCACAACCCAAATGTGTTGGACTAGGGGGAGAGGTCAAAGAGCGGATATCATAACTCATTACCGTTGTACTAATTCATATAGGAAGGATCAAGTCATCATTTGATAAATTTGGCTAGAAATTCAGGCTGATTTTCTTTGATAATGGCAGCATCATTATTTTTATGTTGCAATTAGCAAAATGTGAATTTTGATTCTCCAACCTTTAAAATATTAGGTACGTTTTAATATTATTTATGTATTAATATTTAATCATTTGCAACATCCTTTTAGTGGGTAAATAGTCCATTTATATTCAACAAGCATAATATGTTTTGAATGTATTTCAACAATGATTTGTCCTGAAATTACATAGAATTGCAAGATCGAGTAATAGTCTTCCAATGAAATTTTCATTTCAACTTAATGCAAAGCCCAAAATGCAATGCCCTCACAAAATGTATAGACGTAAAAGGTACTGTAACTATTCTGCTATGACTGCATAATATAAGCTGTTTTATGGTAGTAGCTACTTTATATATGTAACATTAGAAGAAAAATGCAGATGGTTTTCCATAGGAATGAGATAAGGTGAATATGAGAGAGAGAGAAAAATTGAGCTCTTGACTATTTCATATTATGAAGCCTAAATACAACTGCCTTTTTTATTCTCTTGCTTGCTTTAGGGCCATTTTTACCTTTGAAATCTACTTACTGTCAGAACGTGTTTTTCTATTTGGAGCGGAAACTGCACATTCACAGAGGAAATGGACCTGGGCAATAGCCAAGGTAATGCTGATAATTATCTGTTCAAGTCAGGCCAAGAGCCTTTACATGGGATATAAAGTGGCATTGTTAGCTTAGAATTGTCTGGGAAACCATTCTTTAATGCAAGTTGACGAATACTGATCTATCTGGTGTGCAAAGGCTTTTTGTACAGCAGAAGAAAATATCTGCTGTACTGTACGTGTGTATTGAGATAATGCAATGAAACACAAAGAGAATTGGTACGCAACATTCTAACACTGCCCTTAAGAATATGGTTGTAGATGTGCTAGTGTCTCAGTAGGGTTAGTATCAATAGATCCTGATCCATGCAATAGGAGCTTACATCAATTGGGCAGTGTATGGCTACAATTATGCTTTCCGCAAATTTTCTACTGAAATAAAACAAGGTACATAAAGGTTACATTACTTATAATAAAAATAGATCATTGACTGTGCAAGCTTAAGGAGATCAGAATTGTAAAAATTTACTATTCCTTATTTTACATTTGGTTTTAGGATTTAATTTATGTGTTTATTTTTTATCCTTATTAAGGAGTGCAATATCTATCTATATTGTCACCTCATCCACACTTAATACATAGGCATTATTACTTTATGTACGTATATCTTTGGTATTTGGAGTGGCTTATTTTTTCTCATTTTTCTTGGCAGCATTTTGTGCCCTTTGTGGCTGAATGTTTGTTAAAGAGAGACTATGATCTGATTGGCCAGCTGTACTACAAAGATTGCCATAATCTTGATCAGTGGAGAAAAGGCTGGTTTGCTATAGATAAGTCAAGTCTACATTTTTGTCTTGAAATGGAGAATGCTCAAGCGGATTCAATACATCTAAGGAGACTGCAGGAGCTAAGTAAGATTTCAGAGAATATATGAAATGTATTAGCATGTGTTCTAAGAAATTTATTCTGATCTCCGCTTTTGGGAATATCTGTATAACATTAAAATCATGAGTGTCAAGGAATTCAATGCACACATCCCATTGCATGCACCAGATGCCATCCCCATCCATTCTCATACTCTATATCTATATCTGTTTCTCTTTTTCCATTGGTTGCCCAGATTAAAGCCACTTTCACAGCATCATAGTTAGTAAACTAAGTCTGGTCTAGTTATAGTAGTATCATTCTTACAAGTGTGCAGGATCATAGAATAATATATGACCTATTGGGTCTGTTGTCTTTTATTCCTGTCAATGCAGAAACATTCAACATGTATTCTTGAGATGAATGACTGGTCTAGTTTTCAAGTATGCAAATTTACTGGAAAAAAATAATCCTTTTAGAAAACTATTTCGCTATCTAGTGTTTTTCACTCTTCTGTTACTTTTGGTATCAAATTTTCCTTTGCTCAATTTCATGATGAGAGGAAGATAGGAGTATATCTATTCTATAGTGTGTTACATTGTGCTCCAGAATAGAGTAATTAGCTTTTGGAGCCATCTTTAGTTTTATAATATAATTATACAGAGCAGGGTAGTATGGAATATAGAGCAGGGGGAAGAAAAGGTTAGAAATTATGCTCTTCATAAATTTTATTATTCTGTGTAGTTCTTCATACATGCTATTATTGTATCTATTTGTAGCTCTATCCAACTGCACAGCTGTTATATCTGAGACTGTTTTGCACTTCAAAGCAATTTAAAAGCCAGCAGATCTCTTGGCCTCCTTTAATTTCCCGCATCAGTACCGTGAAAAGCACCTATTTCTTCATGAATTCACATACGTCTGGCTCTCGTTTAATCTTTGGAATACTTTCTGGGCTTGACTTACAGTTGCCAGGTCTGTGGACACCAAAATCTGAAACAATTGCATTGGGGATTAGTTAGTTATGAGAATTCAGAATTTCAGGGTTTTTTGGCTATGCATTTGTCTGTGCAAGGATGCATGGAGGCCTAATTTTTGAATATTGGTCATTCTGCAAGTAGTATTGCTTTGATTCTGATGATGGAATGGACGTCTTGTAATACTAGTGATATAATTCCTTCTGAATTCCTAGGCTCCCAGACTGTCCATCCTCCTTAGATTCTGACTTTTCAATTGCCAGAAAGTAAGGGTCTTTCCCACTAATGAGGAAATTGAATTATATACTGGTAACTGAAGTTTACAAAATAATAATTCTTCAGAGTCACTTGTTACTTTTGCTCCCATCTTCTGTGTGTTCAAGCAACTGTGAATTTAAATAAAAAGAAAAGGAGTACTTGTGGCACCTTAGAGACTAACATTTATTTGAGCATAAGCTTTCGTGAGCAACAGCATCCGATGAAGTGAGCTGTAATAAATTTGTTAGTCTCTAAGGTACCACAAGTCCTCCTTTTCTTTTTGCGAATACAGACTAACACGGCTGCTACTCTGAAACCTGTGAATTTAAATGAGGTATTGTGTATATGTGACACAAAAATGGAAGCTACTGGCATTTGATACATGCACCAGGATACGCTTATTGAACTTGATTGAAATTCAAGATTTTGCCGTCTCTTGAGGTAGATGGCAACATGAAGATACTCCATAGACTCTTTGAAAGAGATTACCTATTCAAAGAGCCCAGTTTGTAGGTAGGTAAAACTCAGTTGAAGCATTTTTGTGTGTAGCAGACCTTTTACTGATTAGATAATACTGCTTATAAAAATATAGTGGCGTATGTTACATATAATCGATATGTATACTTTTATATAGGTGGGTGTCTATGTATGTATGTGTACTTATGTATACCTATATAGACACACCCAATATAAATCAACATAATCAAGAGCGAAAATGGTCTTCACGCTACACTAGTGAGTTTTCTCCATAATATGATATTGTAAATATTCACAGCCATTGGAATACAAGCAAGCTGAATCCAGTTTGCTTCTGTGCCTTTACAGTACTGTAACATGCTTTTTTTCCAGGTTAAGGTTAATTTGATACAGCAAAACAGTGAGGTGCACTTTACATTAAAAATCTGCTTATTTTTACTTGGTTATTAGCCAAGTTGTTTTTCTTGATATACTTTTGTGATCTATTGTAGTTTATGTTTTTATGCTTTGACAATTTGTCATATAGTCACTTTTTCAAAATGCATGCTAAATTTAAAACATTTTGATGAGCTTCATATTCCTTTGGTCATTTAAAATCTGTTACATATATTTCCAAGAGGAAAATGTCATTATGTTTTGTTTTCAGCAATCAGCAGTCTGATTCAAAATGGAGAAAAAATAGATGTCCTGCTGCTTGTTGAAAAAGGAAGGTAACGTGTTCATTTGTATATTATCAATTTTAAAACTAGTAGATGTGGTCTGATTTTTAGGCTGATTGGGTTTTAGGATTCTTGCTTATCTGTCGTGTTTTCGCAGTTGTGGTTTCTAAGTAAATTGTGGCCTTTTAGAAGAAAAAAATTGATTTGTTTATTAAGTAAATCTTAAATTTGTGTCAGAAAATGCTAACAGTTCATTTTAAGTAAGTAAAATTTTCATATTGAGAGATTATTCCATCACTCATATCGAGGCCTCGTCAGAAAGCCCTAGTTTCCTTTCCCAAGTAGACAAAAAGAATGAGAACCCTTCTAAAAATTTCACGCTGCTTCTGTCTTTACTTGACTATTATATCCCAGGTTCTTTATTTAAATCAATTTAGAAGTAAGAGTAGGTATGTGTGGTTCATCCTTTTTATTCTTAATTTAATGCATGACTTTAATCAGTAACATACTGGTAGAAAAAGGACTTTTTGATACTAGTTGCAAGGGAATGTTAGTGAAGCAATGTCTATTTCAAAGTAGAATTTTGTAGTTCTGATTTCTAAACTGTGCAGTTTTCCTTGTACAAACAAGGACAAGTTTGCTCAATAACTGGTCAAAGCTACTTCTTGACTGATATGAAACCTTTATAGAATTAAGATGAAAAGCTTGCACATTCCTTAGCTTTAGTTTAGTTGGATAAAACTAAGTGAAGGATGGCTTGCCCAAGCCATTAGCAATTTCCTGCCAGCAAGATATCTGAAGGAAAGCAAGCGTGATGAAAACAAAACTGACAAGATAGTGATAAGGGGTGTGAAAATGAAACTGTTTTCTTCATGCAAGGTTCAGACCTTAGGAAAACAGCACTGTGTTGGAAGTCTGATATGGACGCCACTCTAAAGACATTTTCAAATTTAGGGGAAAGAACCCTCATTGATGATGGGACTGTTGATAATTATATGCTATTGAGGGAGTGAACGATGTGCAGGTAAGTACTGAAGACAATGATATTTGGACTAGTGGCCCCTTTGAACATCTGGGGATGGCAGAAGATGGGTTTCTTTCTTTCTGGCTGGCTGGCTGGCTGCCAGGAAGGGGGAGAGGAGGGGAGGACAGTTGCGAAGTTGCATTTTTGAATGATTTGATTGTCATTTATAGCAAACCTCCAATAGCATAAATACCTGTTACATCTATGTCCCAAGTAAATTATTGTCTTACTCTAGGAAACTCATCTGTGTCTCCAGTATTTTAATTCTCTCATAAGCACTGTTTTAATGTCCTAAAAATGTATTGCACATCGTAACTGAATATGGCAACACAGATGGAAAACTAACACCTTTCCCGGAGACGTTTTTTGAAAGAAACATATTGAAAGGTTCGGTGATATAAAACACAGTCCAACTAGGGACCCAGTGGGTATGCTATTCAAACCATAGTCCAACAGATTAATGCATACCATACATATAATTTCAGAGATATCAGTGCTCGGAAAAGCTTCTAGCTCTAAATCAGATTTTATTATTGCTTTCATTATAATATTTCTGTCAAGCAGAGACAAGTTTTCCCTGAACTGCTTTGATAGTTTAATGGAAATTCTGAACTATTTGGAAGTAATTCCAGCAGGAGCATCCGCTGATTTTTTATGGTGAGCATTAATATGTTGAATTTTTCTCCACTTAAGTCTGCCATCCTAAATTTAAATGCATAGTGTTCACATTATCTGAACCATTAAAAGCCATATGGATATAAGAGCTTTGGCATAGTAATGGTTTCATAGGATATTACTCCATAAATCTCCAGGTTTTCAGCATGCCTGCCAGATATTTATCTGGTAGCGATAAGCAATTTATTGTGGCATGATTTTGAAGAGTTAAAAATACTACTTTAGTATGGTTTCTATTCAGCTTTGATATATGAAGACAGCAGATTAACCCCTTAGTACATCTATATGGAATTCCTCAATATTAAATTCACAGTTGCTTCAACACACAGAAGATGTTAGAAGTTAGTATTGACCAAATGTGTGGTGGTGGTGAAATAGCAAAGCCTCCAGAATTTCCTACTATGTCCATGAGCTTGTGGTCATGTTTTTGTAGTGTACAATTTGCTAAATTGAGTTCCAGGGGCTTCCAGGCATGATAAATCTATATTTTGATATATTGTCATCCTTGGTATTACTTCATAAGTCATTTAGAGAAAAACTGCACAATCCAAAATATCAATAAGCAGCTAACGGGAATGAGACAAGATGAGAAAAGTTTGTTACAGAACTATAGAACCTTGAAAGTGAACAAAACACTTAAAAATTCTTTGCATCAGTGAATGAATCAAGATGGCAGATTCCTGCCTCCTCTTTTAAAAAAAATACAGTTGGGGGAAGTAACAGTTGGGCAAAATCTTGGCTCCAGTGAAGTCAATAGGAGTTTTGCCATTGACTTTGGTGGACCAGAATTTCATCACATATGGAAACATAAACCATTCAAATGAACAAGAAACGCTGGCAAAGAAAGGATAGGGGGTGGGTTTAACCACTTGCATAATTACTTATGAATCTTTGTGCCTTAAATTACACTTAAAATATACTTGTGCTGTCATAGCACAGGAGGTTTAGTACATAAAAATGATTCATAATGTGACAATCTAAAAGTTTGCTGACAAATTTAACCATAAAGGCAGAGTTTTATTAATCTTGATGATATTTCTAGTCATAGTAATAAAGCTGAATGGTGTTAAGTCTTAAATTATGTTACCTGAGCAAACCCTTTGCTTATTTCCGAGGCTTAACTTAGGCTCCAGCCCACAGTGAAAAGGAGGAAGGGAGCCCATGTGTATTTGAACTTTGAGAAAGCCTTTGACAAACGCTCTTAAGCAAGCTAAGTAGTCATGGGATAAAAGGGAAGGTCCCCTCATGGATCAGTAACTGGTTAAAACACAGGAAACAGGGTAGGAATAAATAGTCAGTTTTCAGAATGAATAAAAGTAAATAGCCGTGTCCTCCAGGGACCTGTCCTGGGACCAGCCCCGTTCAACTTATTCATAAATGATTTAGAAGAAGGGGTAAACAGGTGGCAAAGTTTGCAGATGTTACAAATTTACTAAAGATAGTTAAGTCCAAAGCAGACTGTGAAGAACTACAAAGAGGTCTTACAAAAGTGGGTAACAAAATGGAAGATGAAATTCAGTGTTAATAAATGCAAAATAATGCACATTGGAAAACATAAGCCCAGCTATACGTACTATGATAGGGTCAGCCCAGATGGCTACAGAACAGTGATAGAAGGCAGATATATTAGTCCCAGATTAAGTAGATCCCTTTTCCCTGGGTAAGGTAACGGGCAGTTCTAGAACAAGCAGGAACCTGCTGGAACCAGTTGAGGCAGGCAGGCTAATTAGGACACCTGGGGCCAATTAAGAAGAAGCTGCTAGAATCAGTTAGGACAGGCTGGCTAATCAGGGCACCTGGGTTTAAAAAGGACCTCACTTCAGTTAGGGAGAGGCGCATAAGGAGCTGCAAGTGAGAGGACATGCTGCTGGAGGACTGAGGAGTACAAGCATTATCAGACAGCAGGAGGAAGGTCCTGTGGTGAGGATAAAGAAGGTGTTAGGAGGAGGCCATGGGGAAGTAACCCAGGGAGTTGTAGCTGTCACGCAGCTGTTACAGGAGGCACTCTAGACAGCTGCAATCCACAGGGCCCTGGGCTGGAACCCAGAGTAGGGGACGGGCCCGGGTTCCCCCCAAACCTCCCAACTCCTGATTAGACACAGGAGGAGTTGACCTGGACTGTGGGTTCCACCAGACGGGAAGGTCTCTGGGCTGTTCCCCAACCCACGTGGTGGATCAGGAGAGACAGCGGAGGTGGTTGTTCTCTTTTTTCCCCATGCTGGCCAGTGATGAGGTTATCTGAGTGAACGGCAGATTTGAGCCACGAAATTGGCCAAACTGAGGGCTGCCATGAATCTCTGAGGTGAGCAAATCCACCAATAAGCACAGGACGCACCAAGGTAGAGGAGGAACTTTTGTCACAATACAAAATGATGGGGTCCAAATTAGCTGTTACCACTCAAGAAAGAGATCTTGGAGTCATTGTGGATATTTCTCTGAAAACATCCACTCAGCCCTGGTCTACACTCGGGGGGCAAGGGAGGGAAATCGATCTAAGTTATGCAACTTCAGCTGCGTGAATAACGTAGCTGAAGTCAACGTACTTAGATCGACTTACCGTGGTGTATTCACAATTGTAAATCGATTGCTGCCAGTCCGCCGTCGACTCCGCCTGCACCTCTCGCGGCGGTGGAGTACAGGAGTCAATGGGAGAGCACTCAGGGGTCGATTTATTGAGTCTAGACTAGACGCGATAAATTGATCCCCGCTGGATCAATCGCTGCCCGCCGATCTCGCAGGTAGTGTAGACATACCCTCAGGGTGTAGCAGCAGTCAAAAAAGTTAACAATATTAGGAGCCATTAGGAAAGGGATAGATAACAAGACAGTAAATATCATAATGCCACAGTATAAATTCATGGTCTGCCCATACCTAAAATAGTGCTTGGAGTTCTGGTTGCCCCATCTCAAAAAAGACATATTTGAAATGGAAAAGGTACAGAGAAAGGCAACAAAAATGATTAGGGGTATGGAATGGCTTCCATATGAGGAGAGATTAAAATGACTGTTCAGCTTGGAAAAGAGATGACTAGGGAGATATTGATAGAGGTCTATAAAGTCATGACTGGTATGGAGAAAGTGAATAAGTGTTGTTTACCGCTTTACATAACACAGGAATTAGGGGTCACCCAGTAAAATAAAGGCAGGTTTAAAATAAACAAAAGGAAGTACTCCTACAAAAAATGCAAGATCAACCTTTGGAACTCATTGCCGGGGGATGTCGTGAAGGCCAAAAGTATAAGGGGTTTGAAAAAATATTTAGATAGGTTCGCAGAGGATAGGTCCATCAATGGCTATTAGTCAACGTGGTCAGGGATGCGACCCCATGCTCTGGGTGTCCCTAAGCCTCCAACTGCCAGATGCTGGGCCTGGACGATGGGATGGATCACTTGATAATTGCCCTGCTCTGTTCATTCCCTTTGAAGCATTTGACAGCAGCCCCTGTCAGGACCAGCACCTATCTGACTCATTATGGCCATTCTTATGTTTTTATGTTCTGTTCTTATGTGTGTACCTTTCACAAAAGAAGAGCCTCGCCAAGTCTGGCTTGTGATATGATGCTCACTTCAAAATGGAGGAAGACAGTTTTCAGAGCCTCTATTTATTGTAGTTTATAACAATTGTGTGTACCTTGTTATGATTCAGGGCAACTGCACATGCATTTTTCCCTTCAGTTGTTCAACAAGGGCCCTCACTCTCAAGCTTCCAGCTCCTTAGCAGTTGCTTTTCTCGGGTGGAGACCCACGTCTCCCTCCCTCCCTACTAGGATATTCCCAGGTCGAAAAGTTCCCTGCTTTCATTGTTGTTTCCAGCAAAAGAGAGTCTGCCTAAGCAGACCTGCTTCATTTCTTCCCTCAGAGACAGGGCAATTGCCAACAATTATAAGTTCTCACACAGCACTTCCTATGCAAGCCTATTTTATTCTTAAGGTAAAAGCACTGCAGAGAAAACATAAACAAACAATAAAAGAACTACATGCATGCTAATAAGCTTATCAGAGAGCACCCCAACTGTCGCTAAGTCCTTCAGATCCTCGAAAAGGGTTTATTTTGTGGTCACAAATTCATAACAACATTAGCTCAGAACTAGCACCCTCATGAAAAGTTTATCCCCTTCTTTATACAGTATGAAGGTCTTTGAACTGGAGTTTTCAGGAGCAAGTAATCAGAACACAGCCTGTTGCTCTTCTCACTGTGTTGCTTCAAAAGGATGGATTCAAAGTTGGTCTTTTGCATTCTCCTCCCCCCAAGTATCTCCTAGGAAATCCACTTCACATTTTTTGTCCCAAAAAGTCCTTTGCCATTCCTACTATCTCCCAGATATTGCATCAATCCGGTCTTCTGGCTAAAGAAGTTTCATACAATCCCACAACAGTACACAAACATTTGCATTTTCAATAAAATGGTCCCCAAAGGTGTTAAGTGTAATTCAGTAAGGCTTAACTTAATTCTATAAGGTTTGCCCATGATATTGCAGGATGCTGTCATATCTATTATATTCCCTTCTAAGCTTTGTGTGGTAGGTGGAAGGCATGTTCCAGGGTCATGTGCCTTTCTTGGAAAACATGGTACTTGCTGGTTCCATTCCATTTAAATCAATAGGGATTCAGTTTCAGAACTTTCATTGATCTCAGCTGTGGAAATACTGTATGTGGAGAGGGGGAGCTAGCCTAGTCCCAAACTTTGTAGGGATATTCCTCTTTAAGTATTGCTCCTAACTGTAATAGAAGTATGGATGACTGTCAGGTGTGACGCTTAAAATGTTTCTACTAATTTGAGACAGATTTCTTGTTCAAGTATCACATCTCAAAGCAATAGAAACTTTAAAGTGTGACCACTGTTGCAATGGTAAAATAATTACAGCTGTAAATGTATGTATTTTTTGTTATTGGCCCCGAGCCAGGAAACTCACTGGTATGTTGTGTACGTGTTTATATGGATATACACTGAATGTTGATTTGAAACTACTGAGATGGAGGGTCAGCTTTACTAAACTCCTAAACAGACAGTTGCCTCAGGCAGCAAAATGTTTAGTGACTGTTTACTTTGAGATTGATGGTGGACGGTGTCTATGAGTCTTATTGCCTAGGGCAATAAAACTCCTAGAGGGCTAGTCTACACTGGCAATGCTAAAGCACTGCCGTGGCAGCAGTTTAATGTGGCTTGTGTGGTCACGGCAGAGTGCTTGGAGAGAGCTCTCCCAGCGCTCTAAAAAACCTGCCTCCACGAGGGGCGTAGCTACCAGTACTGGGGGTGCGGCTCCCTGCGCTGATGCACTGTCTACACTGGCGCTTTACAGCACTGAAACTTGCTGCGCTCCGGGGGGTGTTTTTTCACACCCCTGAGCGACAACGTGGCAATGCTGTAAATTGCCAGTGTAGACAAGCCCAGAGTCTTGCTATGGAGAAGCGCACAAGATTTTCATAATTGTTAATGTATGATGAAAGGCTTATGAGTAGGGGCCAACTTAAAGATTCTCAGTTACCACAATATCAGCTCCAATTCATTCTTCTACTTGTGCGGTGCCTTCTTCTCGACAGGATTAGACAATAGCAACATGGCATCTGGACTGTTTCACAAAGGCACCACCTGCTCAGGTACAAAGGTAATGGTCAGAGCATATAAATTAAGTGCAATAGGAAGTAGAAGATTGCTCTGACAGAGCTAAATCAGAGTCAACTGTTATCAGAGTCTGTAGCATTTCTCTCTCTGAATTTCTAGCTCCTTGAAAAAGATTTGAGTGAGACAGTCCATTAAGGCAAAACTCCAATGGACTTGCCAAATTTACAAACCTTTAAACCTATAAAACAAAAAACAAACACTTGAAATTTATTTTGATTTAAAATTAAAAAAATAAATGCTTGGAACACGGAGGTATTTTGGTTTTACCTGGTGACAGTCAGTAAGACAGAGAAACTGGCTCACCCTTTGCTGCAGCTATTAGGAACAGTAAAAGACTCATAACACTGTTTTTTAAGTAAATTGGAATCTGTTTTGAAAAATGTTCCTTCACCTGCTTCCCTGCCAGAACCTCCTGATCCACCTGCAATATGAATGGAACTCCCCATGGCAGCCCTTATTGCTCACAGTATAGCCTCTCGTTACCTGGAGAACTTCGCTGCCTCTTTCCTGCTCACAGACTCATTCCACCATCAGAACTGCTTCCTGATCTTCTCCTTGAAGCAGCAATCCTTTTTCTATCTCCCGTATCTGGAGCTTCCCACAGGGTAGCCTTATACTGTAGCTCCGCATACATATCATATTTCATCCCTCTTGTTGGTTCCCCCATCCAGTTTGCTCCTTCATGCTATATCCCTAGTTTTCCTCCAGCCCAGGCACTACCCATTTGGCAAATCTATCTCCCATTCGCTCCCTATGTTTCCCTTGCTCTCCAACTACTGGGAGACTGATCAAGTTGGGTTGGAGAGTCTAGTTGGTTTGCTGGTGGACTGTCTAGTGGGGAGAGGAATAGTGTCTGTGAACAACTGTGGATGAGTAATGGAGCATGTATTATAAATTGTAACATAACATGTAACATGTAGTATAATTATTATTGCTGGGGTACAAAAGATATTGTACTGTAGAAGGTGTTGGTTAGGCTCAGCATTTTTAAGAAAAGGAAGTATTGACCTCTGGAAAGGTTTATGCTAAATCACTGGAGTTTTCCTTTAAGGAATAATGAGTTGTTATACAGGCATATTTTTATTAAAGTTGGTTTCTTCAACAGAAACTTCCCCCCCATCCTGTTAAGTATAGGTAAATATTTTCAGACCAGACCAGGTGATGTGATCCAGATGGTGCTTGTTTCTCTTGCCCTTTTCTTGTACTTAAGGTATTTTTTTTCTTATTTAGACAATAACCGCTTCCTACATCATGGCATAATTTAATTATACTAATGGTTCTTTACGTACATTGCTTTCTTGGTTACCCTTTGATGTCAACAATAAGACTTCTTGTGAAATGCAATCATGAGCATAAAATGGGGTGGAAACTATTGACATCTAGGGGTTAATCTAGACATAAAACACAAAGTTTTACATAGTTGAATGGACCTTGTCAGTGCCACCATCATGATGTTGTGCAGGGGTATAAAGACCTTCAGGTGCCATTTGAAAGATCTCTGAACTTTGCCCTTTGTTGTAATACTTGTCTGATTCTGAGCAGCTTCTCCATTTTTGTCCTGTTTCAGTTATCCCCTTCCAGTTAAATAAATATAACAATCTGCTTGGTAATTTTCCACACATACTAATTACTAAGTGTCAGCGGAAAGAATGTGAATTGCTTAGGCCATGATCCTGCAAGCTGCTCCATGCTGGTGGACCTGCTTCCAAGGGCCCAGTCCTGCATTATACATTTCTTGGGGCAGGGACCATTTCACCTCTGTTCTTACCACATTTGGCTGGCACATTGTCAATGCTCATCATGTGGTTTCTACTCCTAATTTTATGTCATGTGAACCTTTTCATTTGATCAGTTTTGTTTACTGGTAAAGGGAAAAATAGATTAAGATGCTGTGGTTAACTTGCAGCACAGCTCAGTGCCCTTTATGACAGGTGGACCCTGGCTGAAATCTGATTCTTATTTCAATAATAAGCATTTACTTAAATAATACAGCATTTGCTTAGTATGTTCCACTCTTACAAACCTTAATCTGTACAAACCACTTACTTTTTTGAGTAAGCTTTTAAAATCCTTATTGTAAATCTGCCATTTTGATAGTACATTTTCTTAATTGTACTTTAAAATGTTTGTATTCAGTATAAAACATTTGGAGAGCGTTTCATATCTCAGTTGCTGTGCAAAATAATTGTCAGTTTGTATGAAGGGCAGGCATTTATAAATATAATAGAAAAAGGATTTGTTTTCAAAGATTATTATTTCTTTTATAAATTTCAAAGTCCATCTGAGAGTGTTATTGACAGGTGATTCAATACTGAACTGAATGAGACATGAGCCCCTTTTACTGTTTTGTTTCAACCTCTGGCTGGATTTCTCTCTCTCTCTCTCTTTAGTAGTGGGTTTTGTTGCTTTTTTGCTGCCGTTTGGTGAAAAATGTGTTGGCAAAGAGATGAAAGTGACATCAATAGATGATGCTAGAGCCGCAAAGCTGTCCCCCCAAATATATATAGTACTACAGAAAATCTTGTAAACTGAATTACACGGCTTCCCACATACCAGGGAATGCTTCAGAAACCCCCCGCCCTGTTTCCTGTTCATACCACTTTGCTGCTGGTTTGTAACATCACATTCGTATAGACATACATACCAAAAATGGCTTAGGGATAGTAAAATGTTAAATTAAATGTACTTTGAGTGCTTGCTCATGTCGATTCCATTCTAGGTGTGTGCGCGCCCATGTGCACAGTCGTCAGAGATTTTTCCTTAGCGATAGCCATAAGGTTGGCTGTAGCGCCCCCTTGAGTGCTGCGCTCATGCATTGGTATACTAGGCGTCCCCTCAGTTCCTTCTCACTGCCTGTGATTGTTGGTCGGAGTGCCTTGTCTTGCATCGCAAGAGCATTAGCAGTTCTTACAGTCCATTGTTCTGTCGTCTTTGTTGGTAGTTGATAGGTACTTAGTTAATTAAGTGTTAGAGTAGTAGTTTGGGAGATAGAGTCCCAGCTGGGATTTCGTCTTGGAGTGAGGCATGCCCCGTTCCCCAGGATTTAAGCAATTTTCATCATCCAGCTGACCCATACCCATTAGTGACCCCCATGAGAACTGTTTAAAGTGTTTGGGGGAGTCCCACAGAAAGGATAAGTGCAGAATCTGCAAAAAATTTGGCCTCAAACTCAGAAGGAACAGGGTAGCCACTTGAGGGCCCTCCTCTTGGAGTCTGTGCTTCATCCTACCTTGGAGCCCTCTCGATCAGACTCCATTCCCAGCACATCTGTATTGGTGCGCAGCACACCGGCACCGGAATCCACCCGGCACCATTTTCTCTCCCCAGTGCCTAACAAGCAGTTGAAGTCGACAGGTCTGCAGGCACCACATAATAAAGGGGCTTCGGGTAAAGAACCTGTGTCAGGCCACGTGCCCTCCCTGGAGCTGCTCAGGGATACTGCTGCGGTCGGACCCCCAGCCCAGCCAGGGAACTGCCTCTGACTCCTAGGAGCGGCAGAGGGTACTGGCCCCTAGTAGGGTCATCTGTGCCTGAAGCGGGCGTGGCAGCCAAAGAGCAAGTAGGCCGGCCAGCACAGCAGATGTCAAACCAGGCAAAGGACCTGGCCAGGCCCCAGCATCTATGGGCAAGCTGGTGATGGGACTGCCCCCTAAAGGAGAGAAGCGTTCCTGATTGCAGGCATTGGTCACCATCACTGTGACCTCAGACCCCGGCACTGCAGCCTCGGTTCCTGGTTAGACGAGACAGGTCCCAACATGAAGATCTCTGCCTGAAAAGCATGGGACACCTGAGTCACGACGCCGATCCTTGGGCCCATGGTACCGTCGGGGCTCGCACCAGAGTTCACCACAACGCAGATCACCATTGCCTAGGCGGTCTCCCAGACATCGATCCACCCTGGTGCGGGATTGTCCCTGGCCATGGCACCAGTCTCCAGCTCCCCAGTACCACTCTTTGGGCAGGCACTGGTCCTTGCCCTCTCCTTACCAGTTGCTGACGAGGGTCAGTCGGCAAACTCAGGAATTTACATCTCCACCTTGGTCACCAATGGCCTGTGATGGGATGTTAGAGGGGGTGGGATCTGAGTTACTAAAGAGAATTCTTTCCTGGGTGGCTGGCTGGTGAGTCTTGCTCACATGCTCAGGGTTCAGCTGATCACCATATTTGGGGTCGGGAAGGCAGATTGGAAGAGGCCCTGGGGGTTTTTCGCCTTCCTCTGCAGCATGGGGCATGGGTCACTTGCTGGAGAATTCTCTGCACCTTGAAGTCTTTAAACCATGATCTGAGGACTTCAATAGCTCAGACATAGATTAGTTACAGGAGTGGGTGGGTGAGATTCTGTGGCCTGCATTGTGCAGGCGGTCAGACTAGACTATCATAATGGTCCCTTCTGACCTTAATGTCTATGAGCCTATGAAAGGCGGGGCCAGGTTGTCCATCCTTTGCCAGGAAGCCCTCAGGCTCTGGAACTTCTGTGTATGACACGGCATCCATTTTGTAGCTGCACACCTCCCCGGGGCAAGAACACTTTGGCAGATCACCTCAGTAGGACCTTCTCATCCCACCACGAGTGGTCCCTCCATCTGGAAGTGGTCAGCTTTATCTTCCAGAAGTGGGGAACTCCCCAAGTGGACCCGTTCACATCCAGGCAGAACAGGAAACGCCACATTTTCTGCTTGATTCGAGGGATCGACGGAGGCTCCCTGTTGGATGCTTTTCTGCTCCTGTTATCGGGGGCTCTGTTGTACGCCTTCCCTCCAGTGCTGCTGATTCACAGAGTCCTCATGAAAATCAAGCAGGACAGGGCGAAGGTGATCCTCATAGCGCCAGCTTGGCCACATCAGCACTGGTTTGGCACGCTGCTGGACCTCTCGGTGGCTACTCTGTTACAGCTGCCACTTGAGGACTTACTGTCCCAAAACCACGGCAGTCTTCTGCATCTGAACCTGGCGGTGCTCCAGCTGACCGCTTGGCTATCGCAAGGTTAAATGTGGAGGAGCAGGAGTGCTTGGCTGCTGTTCAGCAGGTCCGGTTGGGCAGCAGAAAGCCCTCCACCAGTGCGACTTACCTGGCCAAATGGAAGTGGTTCGATTGTTGAACCTCGGATAAAAGTATTTGGCCCGAGCAGGCCTCGCTGCAGTTGATCCTGGACTAGCTTCTGCATCTCAAGCTCCAAGGCCTGTCCCTTTCATCTATCAAGATTCATTTGGCCGCTATTCAGCCTTCTGGCCGCCGCTTGAAGGTAGGTTGGTTTTCACCCAGAACTTGACTGCCAGGTTCCTCAAGGGCCTTGAGCACCTCTACCCGCGCGTCAGGTACCCCGTTCCGTCATGGGACTTAAATCTTGTGCAGTCACGGCTCGCGGGACCCACTTCGAGCCTCTGACTTCCTGTTCTCTCCTCCTCCTGTCCTGGAAGGTCGTGTTCCTAATTGTGATAACATCCGCCCACCAGGTAACTGAGATTAAGGCGCTTACCTCAGAACTGTCTTCCACAAAGACAAGGTCCAGCTGCAGCTGCACCTGGCTTTCCTGCCCAAGGTGATCTCAGTTTCATATGGGCCAGGACATTTACTTACCTGTCTTTTTTTCCAGAGCCACATTAGTTGGCGGAGGAACAACATAGATTGCATTCCCTAGATGTCAGGAGGGCGCTAGCCTTCTACATCGAAAGGACCAAGCCATTCCGCAAATTGACGCAATTGTTCATTGTGATAGCCAACATGATGAAAGGTTGTCCAGTGTCCGTTCAAAGAATTTCTTCTTGGATCACTGCCTGCATTCACTGCTGCTATGATCAGGCAAAGGTGCCACGTCCAGTGATCATAATTGCCCATTCAACCAGGGTGCAAGCCTCTTTGGCAGCTTTCCCAGCCCATGTGCCTATCCAGAACATCTGTAGGGCGGCCACCTGGTTGTCCGTCCACATGTTCACGCCCCATTACACATTTACCTAGCAGGCCCCGGGTGATGCTGGCTTTGGTAGAGCAGTACTGCAAGCCGCTAGGCTATGAACTCCGAGCCCACCTCCAAGGATATTGCTTGAGAGTCACCTAGAATGGAATCAACATGAGCAAGCGCTCGAAGAAGAAAAAATGGTTACCTACCTTTCCGAGGTGTTGCTCAGATCCATTCCATTACCCACCTTCCTACTCCTCTGTTGGAGTTGCCGGCAAGAAGGAACTGAGAGGGCGTACGGTTTGCAGTGCCTAATATACCAATGCATGAGCACGGCACTCAAAGGGGGCATTACAGCTGACCCTACAGATACTGCTAAGGCAAAAATCTCTAACGACTGCACCTCGGCGCGTGCACACCTAGAATGGAATGGGCATGAGCAACACATCTTGAAGGGCAAGAGTTATGATAAGGTAGGTAACTTTTTTTTTTTAAATACATAGCACTGTTAGCTGTACCCACATTTTGACTGTCTCATAAGATTTAGATTAGAGCTCAGCAACAAAAGAGTGTGTAACTCAAGTTAGTAAATTAGTTGAAAAATACATTTTTTTTCAGGGAACCAAAACTATTTGCTAATTTGGCGAATAGTTTTGACTGGGGGAAAAAAACCTGAAAAAATCATAATCATAAAAATAATAATTGTAATTTTGTAAACCTCAAAATGTTTCAGTTTCGACATCTCATTTTGAATTGAGATTTTTCTAAACAATCTGTCATTTTGAATTGACGGTTTGGTTCCAAAATGTTGTTCGATCAAAATGAAATGAAAAACTGGGAAGAGGGGGGAAAAACAAATTTTGGTTCACAACAAACTGCATTTTTCTCAGTTCACCAACAGAACTGAAAAATCAATTACATGCTCAGGTCTAATTTAAATGAAACTCTAATATATTTGCTGGGGGAGGAGGATTTGAGTCCAGTGATTTTTTGGGGTGTGAGGACGGGGCAGTAGCCATGGCTGGATCTCATTTCCCCCCTCTCTCCCTGTGCGGTGCTGCTATACATGCTGAAACTGCTTCTCCAGCTACTCCTGCCTGCTTGGCTGTCTCTGCCCTGGAGTTTGGGGTAGGGTCGATGTTATATTTTTGGGAGAAGCTTGAATACCTACTTTCATACACTCAGAGTTTAAGGCCAGAAGACACCTCATGCATAACATAGCCCAATGCCCTGTCCAGCAATCGCAGCCAAGTTCTGCAGCAGTAGCAGAATTTTCCAGCCATGGAATCCTGGAAACCACAGGGCTGTCATCAAAATATAGCTCTCCTTTTCTTCATTCTTTGTTACAAGGAAGCCAATGCCACATTTGCTCCTTTACTAGAATTAGGACCTATTCTGACAGCTTTCAAATTTTAGAAAACAAGGTGATTATCAAGTTACAGTATATCTTGGTATGCCACTTAGTGACTCTGAACTGAATGGAATAACCTGACGATGCTGAAGATATTTGTACCTACAGTATCCTGCTTTCCTATGTGTATTAGAATTCTGTAGGTAGTAGAAAACAATTTATTGAGGTTTCCATTCACTTCCTTTGAGCGATATTCAATCACAAGATAAATCCTGTTATTTTTCAGGAGCAAAAAGAATGAATAATGCATAAGTGTGACTTTGCAGAGAATGCTCTGTCCATCATATTGGAAAAGAACTGAAAGGATCCTCCCCCTCTTCACTAGCATTCTGAATGGCTGCCAAAAGGTGCTTGGGAGCAATGCATTATCTACTGTCAACCTCTGCCCCCAGAGTCTGAGAGCACGGCCACGGCAAAGCTCTCCTCTCTTTGTGCCCAGTGTGAGACAAACCAGCCTAATCGTTTGCCAAATGGTACAATGTGTGCTATCAGATAAGGACAGGTGGTGAAGCAGTACTTCTGAACGAGTAGTACTGGGAGCCAAATTCTCAGAGAAGCAGTTCAAAATGGTGACTATAGTGGCTCACCTTTCTGCAGCCCCAGAACGATTTGTATTTTCATAATCCCTATTGGAGCACACAGGGAGACTTAAAATCAGGCCAGATAAGAGCACGTCTATTGTCTGGGTACATATTTGAAAAAGCTCTCCAAAGTGCAGGGCTGCATCAGTGCCTGCTGCGTTTTGCACCTCTGATCCTGCCACAGGACCTGGCAGGCCTGAAGGCAACTGAGGCATCACTTGGCTGGTCTTGGCTGTGCTGCAATGTGCTATGAATGAGCTGGGCACAAAATATTGTAAATAAATAAAATGTTACTAATTCATAGAGTTCCGTGATAAACAATCACAATAAATCTGGTTCATATTCTCCTCCAGCTGGAAAAGGAACAAAGCTGGGAAAGGTCTTTAGATAACTGAACACTTTTGCCATATGTAGACCATTAAACAAGTCTTGGAGCTGCCTCCCAGGAGCCAAAGCTAAGTAAGGGCAAACAGAGTGAGGATTTTTACAGTTTAAATAACAGCCAAACAGAATGGCTCGGGGTAAGGAAACGAATAAAGAAACTGGCTAAGGTACTCTTCCGTGGTGCTCCAAGCGCTTAGAGTTTCTTCTCCCCACCCTGCTTCTCTCCCCCAGTTCTATGAAATTCCCAGACAATCACTGCTCTGTGCACCAGAGAGGATGGGGGAAAGGAATTAGTTCAGGTAGCTCAGCTTTCCCACAGGGACTTCCTCTGTCCACCCCCTTGGCCTGGATTGTCTCCAGTCCTGGATCTTGGGAAGAAAACAGAAAAGAGAAGGAAACAGTTAGTTAATCTTATAAAGTTGAAAGTGAGGCTGTGGTCTCTACTGAACTGTGACTCAGTACTGAGTGTGCACTGCAGGAGTGGGCGCACAAGAGCAAAAAGAATAAATCATTAATAAAGGCCCCATCCCAAATCCTGTGTCAAGGTCCATGGATTCCATTCTGTCTCTACTGGAACATATGCTGGCACCAGTATATAATACTTGTACTACTGTAGATAATATTTTGCTAAAAAATGAAGGCACTAAAAGTAGAATAAGCCATTACAACATCCTCCTGCAGTATATTTAAGTCAGATGCTCTGATGTCTTATTCCAAATATTACCTTGAGCTCCTGAATCTATTTTCAGGTATTCATTTTTCATGAGAACTACTGTGCTGCTTTGGAAAAGTGAGAAGTTTTCTATCTTCTTTCCCTTATTACTGTTTCAAAATATTTTCCAACTTCGCAGAACATTATACATCCATGGTCATACGAAGTTGGATTTCACGGTCTGGCATACTGCAATTGAAAAAGCAGCACGTACAGATGGTAATGCCTTACAAGATCAGCAGCTCGGCAAAAATGACGTTCCTATTACAGTGAACAGCTGTATAGCATTTGTTACACAGTATGGTAAGTGGAGTAGAGATTTTTTTCGACTCGCTGAACTCCTAGGATCATTCGTATAATACTTAAGAAGCATCTCTATCCGATTGCATTGAATGACTTTGTGCTACTGTATATAAAACCCACACTCTTTTATTAACCCGGTCACTACTTTCAGCAGGTGCTTTGTGTGGCAGTAGTTTTTGATGTGTTAGAGATATATAGTGCAACGTACCTGATTATAAGTGAAACTTTGGGAAATGCCACTTGAACGTGGCTGGCAATCCATGCATGCCCTTTATAATTTTATGTTGTGGAGTTTGATTCACTTTGATTCCAAGTTTTAAGCCCCATATGACAGAAAATCTGCCGCATGCAGTTGTACAAGCTCTCTGCAACCCCCACTGCACCTGGGCACCCAGAGCCGGTCAGCTGAGCCCAGGAAGTGAATAAAGTCAACCAGGAAGAAAGAGCAGGCTGAGCACATGTCCTGAGAGATCTCCACAAACTGGGATCCCAGACTGTATTTTTAAAGCTACTGCTCCCTTTCTGACGTCTTTCACCTCTTTTGGCAGAACAGCCAAAGGAGGGCAGGGGCATCTATCCTTTACTAAGGTAAATCTCTCTGAAGCACAGTTTCCAGTAGAGGGTGTGTGCAAATTGCCTTCACCCTTTGCACCATTTGATAATTAATCAAGCCTACTGTTCTGAAGTGCTATATACATATTAACCCTATAAAGACATGCTTCTAGAATATTACAGTGTCCATGGCCTCTGTCAGCATGGAATAGGTTTAATGAAGCATGCGCCACACATACATATTTTAACACTGATGGTTTGTCTAGCTGAATAACTTTTGTTATGAATATGGTAACGCTGTCTTATGGTAAACTGTGGTATCCCAAGGTGTGGTGTTCTTGGCTGAAACCAAGAAAGATTGTTTGCCTAATTATTTTTGATTCATTGGCAAGCTGAAGAATTTTTATAAATAACATTTTATTCTCCCAGGCATCATAATCTCTTTGTGTGTGTTGAACTGTTACTGAAGCAGGGGATGTGTGATGCTGTAGTTATGAAGGAGAAGGCACAATTAGGCTAACCCCTTGTTTTCAGACATTTTTAACGTCCTTTTCAAAAGTGATCCTCCGGGTTGAAATGCTTGGCTTCAGCTCAGAGGAATATGGTGTCCTTTTTAATGGGATGATTATGATAATAATTAGTATTCTGAGTGGGGGAGAAATAAAGTGTACTCAGCTGAGACACTTATCAGATGCTTATTTCTTGCTAGCATACTGGTTTCTACTTAAAACATGCCTGAAAAGGAACAAATTGCCATAAATGAATTTACCAGGCCCCACAGCCAAGGTTAACAATGCAGAACCACTAACAGATGATATTGCTTTTAGATAACACAGTAAAGGTGAGTTTGAAGGAGAATGTAAGCTGGTGATTTTCACAGATTTTGACAAGACCTCCATACATAAAGGGTCCCATGGAAGAAAGCAGGGATGTGCTTGTCGGAAACATGAACTAGCTGGCAGCAGAGCTGGCATGGTTGGCAGCATTTTTAAGGAGAAGCAAGGGAAAAGTAGCTTCTACAAAGAGAAACAATTAAGCTGACTACACACACAGTGCTGTCAAATGCACACAGTTAACAAACTTAATATAAAAGGCTTTATTTATCTGTAGTAGTCGAAGGTGATGTTCGTAACATATTTTCAGGTATGTTCTATTTCGAATTGGCAGTGTCTCTTTAAGCTTCCAATCCACCCACGGGAATAGTGGAATTGCCAGTGGCTCCCTTGTGGTGCCAGTGGCTGGAACCTGTGCACCTGAAAATGAGCGAGAGAATCAGCAGTGCCGTCATTAAGGCCTCGAGAGTCAAAACATCTCAGAACGAACATACCCACCCACTAAAACCATACCTTTGGATGAGTCCTGAAGGGTAGCACAATTGGTCCCTGGGGGAGGGACAGAAGTGCAGATATATTAAACTGAAAATATATCCCCCTATATAGCGAGGCAGCACTATTTCCCTTTATCACGCCTTTTATGATGATCATAAGAAGTCCACAAATGATTGTTGGAATTTGTAATTTTAAACTTTTCCTGAAGTAGAGATCATAGAACAGTTTGGCATTGTTAACAATCCACTAGGAAAGAGGCCTGTGTTAACTGTAACTGGGTTTGATGGTGCTGGTCAATGTTGTGTAAGGAATAACGTTTTGATTTTAAGATAACATTTGACTTTTCCCTTGTGTTCCTGTATTTAAGGTTTAGGTAGCAAACATATCTACTTAAAGAATGGTGATCCTTCCCATGTGAGTGAGCTGCTAGAGAGCTTCAAAAAAGATGCAAGAAGTGTTAAACTGAGAGCTGGAACACATCAGCTGGAAGATGTGACTGATGTACTGAAATGTTTCCTGTCTCAAATAGATGATGCACTTCTCACTAAAGAGCTTTATCCATTTTGGATCTCTGCACTAGGTAATAAATGCAGGGCAAAATAAATAACAGTCTTGTTCATAGCTCGAAGTGGTCTTTTAGGAAAAGAACATGTAAATGTGAACTCTTATTAACATTTTTAATACAAAATATTGTATTTTATATTTAATATATATACACACAGAGCAAACATTAGATTATTGAATAATCAATAAAAGGATTCTATATATATATTACAAAAATCACTTTGAGAAATTATGGGTGAAATCTCAGCTCCACTGAAGTCAGTAGCAAGAGCATTAATCTTTACACTCAGACCTGTAAATAATGCTCTTTGCCTGGTCCTCTTTGTCTACTGCTTGCAAATATACAATCTTGTGTTGTGTTCCAGTAAGATCTCCCAAGCTAAGTAAGGTTAGTCAATAACTGGATGTGAGGTTTGCAAGTAATACACGTGCTGGAGAAAGTGGCACTGGAGTTCCAATAGAGGCCATGAGTATGTACTGAACAGTTCTGGTCGTTAAGGGGCAGGATACTAGAGATGCAATATTCCAGGGGTTGCCAAACTTACTGACACTCTGAGCCACATACGACAATCTTCAGAAGTTCGAGAGCCGAGGTGCGCCTCCCGGGACTTAAGGCTGAAGCCCCAAGACTATCCTCCCTGCTGGGCAGAAGCCAGAGGCAATGTGTGAGGGGGACACATGGGGTGATGTGCCCTCCCATATTTTTGCCAGGGTTTGCTGGCCCTGCTTGGTCACATGGTGCCACTGGGCCCTCTCCCTGCACAGCAGCTGCAGGAGACAGCAAGCTGTGCCTTGGGTAAAGGCTGCGGTAAACAGTGGGGAGCTGCAGGGAGAGCCGCTGCTTTTGCTGCTGCCTCTCCCCAAGGAGCTAAAGCAGAAGCCCCTTCCTGCAGCTCCCATCTGTTTGCCGCTGCCTCTCCATGCGGAGCTAACACCTGGGAACTGTAGGGAGGGGGCACTGAGGGTAAGAGGGAGGCATGCCTAGGGGATATGACTCAAGCTGTTGGGGGGGGGGGTGAACTTTTAAATTGTACCCTGCCCCCCAACTCACAGCAGACACCAGTCTATGGCAGAAGCCCTTAGCTCCACTACCACGCTGCATGGCTGAAACCGTGAGCTCCCCCCTCCCAGTCTGGTAGGCAGAGAATGGGGGCTGTGGGAGGGTCCGGGAGCCGCACTTCAACTGTAAAAGAGTTGCATGCGGCTCACAAACCGCAGTTTGGCCACCCTTGCCATATTCTGCATGAGACATAAATCAAGCTCTTGATACGTGCAGTCGTTAAAGATCCTTTGGCTTAATTAGTTCTGTATGTGTGTATATATACACATCTATATGGATGGATGTGTGTTACTAAATCTGTACTTGTGCTGTTGAGTAATTTGTTACTTATATACACCTCTCTTTAGGAAGTATAAATAAAATAAACCTCAACATGAAAGAAAACTGAGTGACTTCAACCTAAAGCCAACTTCATCTTATTTTAGAAGCCCAAGGATATGTGTCTCCACGTAGTAAAGATCAGGATCAAGTCCATAGTCACATGTTAACTGGGTTAAAATTAGAGTGGTTGGTTGAAAGGTTTTTTGGGGTCCTTAAAAGTTAGGAAACATATAAACACACATTGATCTACTCTGTAAACAGTGCTAGCATTATATCTCCTGGTATAATTATAGGAGGTGAAGATTTCACTATTATGACCTTGACTTTTGTTGAGGTCAACATCAGGGTTTCTTGACCTTGGAGATAAATATTGACTGAAGTGAAAATAAATTATGCTTACCTGAAGGTGCAATAAATCTTTATATTGTTTTCAAATAAAAGTGAGTAAACATAATTAAGAATTATGAGAACATAAGTATTGTCACCCTTGTAGTTTAAACTTTTGAGGTTTTTTCCCCAAGTATGGTACTAGAATTGTAGATTACTTTCAGAAGAAGGATGGCCTAAGTGGTTACATTGCTAGCCTGGGACTTGGGAGAGACAGATTCAATTTCTTTATCTCCATAGTTTTCCTGTGTGACCTTGGTCAAGTAGCTTAGTCTTTCTGTGCCTCAGTGTCCCATCTGTAAAATGGGGACAATAGCACTTTGCTACCTCACCGGGATGTTGTTAGTATAAATACATGAAAGATTGTGAGCTGCTCAGCTACTCTAGTAGTGAAGCACGTAAGATTGATACCACTGTAGTTCACTTACATGGCACAATCTTATTGACTATAAATATGTCCAGTTTGTTTTTAAGAATAAAATATTGAATTAAAAAGTATATAGCAGCATTAATTGCTCTCTAACTTAGCAAAAGATAAAGCTAAATATAGAAGTTAGATGAGTATTGGCCATTTGAGAACTTGGCAAATTCATGGGAAAGATAGCACCAGTAACTTAGAGAGACAAGGTGGGTTAGGTAATAGTGCATACTGTAGGAGACCATTCAAAAAGAAGGAGATACAGGCAAGTCTCATCTTACGCTGGGGTTACGTTCCGCAGAAAATCGCGTATAGTCAAAATTACATTGAGTGTAATGGTGGGCGGAATCGCCCACACTACAGGTACAGTATTTAAATTGTTATTTTTCTTTTGTTTTCGTTTTTGCTGACCGCGCAAAGCTGAATTCGCGCATGTTAAATGCGCGTAAGATGAGACTCACCTGTAGTAGGTTACAGATTTTTGTAATGAGCCATAAATCAACAATCTGTAAACCACTGACCCTCTCTCTTTGTCTCCTATGATTGCAGAGGTGTTAATGGGCCACTCTACCTTGAATGGTCCCTTATACTATGTGCTAACTACTTATGCTGAACTATCTTTTCAACCTTGTATTTTGCTGTGAAGCTGGGATTACCTTTCCCAGACCTGAAGAAGAGCTCTCTGTAGCTTGGAAGGTTGTCTCTCTCACCAAGAGAAGCTGATCCAATAAAAGATATTACCTCACCCACCTTATGTCTCTGATATCCTGAGACCAACAAGGCTACAACAACATGGCTTAGTACCAGTAACTGGCCTTTGACCTCAACTAAGACGAAGTGTAGGACTGAATTTTGAAACTTAGATTGCTCTCATCAAGTCAGCAGTCAGAAAAAGTTTCATGAGCAACATTTTAAATTAGTTTTTTCAGGGAAGGTCCATAATGAAGTCTCATTGACTAACATCCTGACTAGTGCATAAAGAAAAGGAGTACATCTGGCACCTTAGAGACTAATAAATTTATTTGAGCATAAGCTTTCGTGGGCTACACAAAAGCTTATGCTCAAATAAATTTGTTAGTCTCTAAGGTGCCACAAGTACTCCTTTTCTTTTTGCGAATACAGACTAACACGGCTGCTACTCTGAAACCTGACTAGTGCATGTGACTAGAACTCTGTTACAGCTTTGTAGCAGAGACTCCTGTTGTAGTTAAAGTATTACCAAAAGTATTTGTGTGACCGTTATAAATAACTGTAAGTGGGAGAGGATAGGTACACGAGGTATATGTGGAACAGAAATTTTAATCAGTTTTTTTATATTGTCTAAGTAGTGAAAAACCATATGCAACAGTACATAATATTTTTATGTAGTATTCTTAATACACCATCTTGCTAAACTCTTAGTAGAGATGGTTAGTCATTAGCTGGAGAGAACAGAAAATTTGCAAAACAAGATTTGAGGCAGAAATCAAGAGGAGGGGAAGAAAAGCATGATACGAGTTAGTGGTTTTATTCCTGGACCTGGCAAGGTAGGCAGCAGGTTCAGTCTTAGGCACAATGTGGAGAGTCAAGGTAGATGCAGGGTAGAGAGCAGAGTAGATCAATGGGTAACACACTGGACTCAGGAGACTGGATTCAATCCCTGGCTCTTCCACTGACCTGCTGTGTGATCGTGGGCAAGTAACTTCACCTCAGTGAGCCTCTGCTTCTCATTTCACCATTCATCTCTCTTGTCTGTTTAGTTTGTAGGCTATTTGGAGCACTGTGTGTTTTAATCCCAGTTGGGGCTTCTACATACTACTATAATATAAATAATAATAAGGTGTAAAAAATAAAAGTATATATTCTCCCAAATCAAAGCAATTTTCAAACTACAGACACATGCACTCTCTACATATTAAGGCATTTTTTGATGAAAAACAATTTGTTGCTTTCTGGAGAATTCTGCTAAAAATGTTTCTTGAATGCAGATCTTGCAGTATATAGCATCATAAGTGATACTGTTTTCCTTCAAATGCTGTACAATAACAGACTGCACTGATAGCAGAAGGAGGCTGATTAGTTTAATTGTAATTTTAAATGGCTAGATGTTGCAATTGTAGTGGATCGGTATCGTTCTTGTTTTGGAACATGCATTGTGGTGAATGTCCAGTGACTTTTTGTTTCCTCCTCCATTAGATACACAGAATGAAAAAGAACGAGTGAAGAAGTATGGAACTTTTATTCAGAGCCTTCCACCAGTCAATAGGGCAACTTTGGCAGCTTTAATTGAACACCTTTACAGGTCAGTGTGTCAGCAGATCGACTCAGATTTCGCACCATAGTAGAAAATACTCAGTAAGCATTTTCTATTTCACTGGCATGACTGAAATGTCATTAACACTTCATATATCAATAAGTACCGTTCAGAGCTATTCAACTAGTCATGGCTAATTTTACTGATTTCATAAATAGGATTAATAGGATTTGCATTAATTTGTAATCTATAAAATGTATTTTTTATCACATTTTAATTTTAACAGTAGATACCAACACACTTTAAAGAACAGTCTTGCACTGGCAGGAAGCTGCAGATGTATAGTGAATTTTAAATGAGCCTATTAAGACCATCCTACCTGAATCTGTCATCCTCCAAAAGAGATGGGGCAGAAGGACCTAGGGAGTTTAAAAGGATTTTTAAAAGCCCTTTCTCATAAGCTCCATCATGCATAGCAGTTCCTGAGAAGAGAAGGCTCCGAGGGAGAGTCTAATATGTATGATGGCTTTAAGAATTAATTTCCTAGCTATGTTTCATTACTTTTTAATTTTGCAAGTGTAACAGCCCTGGGGAGTGTTTGAAACCATAGACTGAAGCACACAGCAAAACCCATATCTCTTTCTAAGACAGAGTAAGCTGTGAAGAGTGTATCAGAATTGTACAGCTTGGATGCTCCTGCACAAATCAGGCTGAATTAAATGGATCAGTGTTAATTGTTGTTAAATAGTTTTTTGGTTTTGGGTGGGGGAGGGGGCGTTGGTAGTATCAACTGAACACGTTCCACCAATATTTGTCATAAACTAGCTGAATATCTGAAGTGGGGATTCTGGAATGCCTGCTTCAGTACAATATGCTGAGTTGAGGAATAATGCTATAATGGGTTGTCCTTAAAAATTTTTGTTTATACTGATAGAATAATTTAAGTCTTTAGTGATAATTCTTCATTCTTCTTCAAATGATGGTCCCTATTGTATTACATTGTGGGTTATGCAAGCGCACCATGCTCCTGCAGCTGGAGAATTTGAAAGCAGTGTCTGCTGGTCTGTGCATGTGCCCTGGCTCACCTCATGCTCATGATGGAGGGGATAAAGGTTGGGGAAGACCAACTGCTTCTCCAGTTCCTTCTCACTGGCGCCGCATGGTCTGGGTCAGATCTTTTAGTGTCCTCAGCTTTGGCTTTGTTCTACAAAATAAAACTGTTTTCAAACTAGATGATTCTTCACAGTTTTAACTATTTAGTATTAAATTAGTTTCCCAGGGGGACCTTCCCGCTGCCTTGTTCCCTGTTTGGGATCTAGACTATGCTCCAGGCTTCAGACTCTGTGCCTCCTACCCATGACGCTTCTCGGTCAGCAATGACCACCAACGCTGTTTGTACTTCCTAGAAGAATCTCTCATTGCGGTGAGGTGCATTATCTGCTGATTGTTCCCCAGCTGTATCCGAGAAAGGAGGGAACTTCATCTCCGCAAATATCTCATGGAGGACCCAAGCAGGGGAACATTCCTGTACGTTGGCCTGATTCAGCAAGAAGTGCACCTCCTGCTGCGAAGTCCGACGCTGGTGCAGGAGAATCTACCCCGACAGATCCCATGGCAGGGTCTTGTTGGAAAGCTAGGAAGCACTCTCATAAGCAGGAGACGAAATCTTCCTGTAAGTCCGCTTCATAGAAGTCTAACTCAGCTGTAAACAAGCCCACCGGCTTGGCCCATGAGGATTTAATATGTTCTAAGTCCCAGAGGTACGACAAGAAAGCCCATAAGCATTGGACTCCACCAGACTGTGTTCCATCAATACCATCCTCCGTGGCTTCTTCCAAACCCCGGGATCCACCAGGACTGACAAAGTCCTGATCACTGCCAACTATGGATATGACCCTTCTCGTAGGCACTGGTGGCCTGGGCAAGGAGAACCCCTCTCACACCAGGGAGATCTGTATCTGTTGCCCACCCCACAGGACATTTTTGCTCTCCCAGATCCGGAATTTCCTTGTCCATTGGGCCCCTCTGTTTCCAGGGAGATATCACCACCTCTGGGAGAATCAACTGCTGGAAGGAGCTTATCACCTAACCCATCTGTAGAGTACATCTCCCCTCCAATGGCACTGACAGTACCACCACTGGCACTGGAATCAGCCTTTTCCTCATCAGGAGATTCTGAGCCATCCAATGAACTGCTCTCCCCTTACCCTGTGTGTCCTCCACCATTCAAAAGATCCTCGCTGGCTTGGGACCAACCTCTACCTCATCTAACTTTGAGCTTCTGCTACCCCATGCCATGGGGGCCCTAGTGACCACCTATCAACCACTCCTACTGGCCTACTCCCCCTACAGAGTCAATCCAATCTGCCAGGGAGACACCCCTTGCCTCCCCACTAAGGGGATGCTCAGATCTGCTCCCAGACATGATAGAGGAGGAGGAACATTTTGCTCCTGATCTCGTGGTTCCACTGGAACCAGCAAGGCTCCCATCCATCATCCCTGGATGAAGTGGTGACTTCTAGCCCACCCATTCTCCTGATGACTTCAGGCAGCTCCAGGACCTTCTCTGCAGAGTTCCTGGAAAGTTTCATATTCCTCTTGAAGAGATCCAAGACTGCGAGCACAAACTCTTAGACATCTTGCACGCTTCTGGAACCAACAGAATAGCTCTCTGTTAATGAAGCATCCCCCATCTACTCCTGCTGACAAAGAGGGAAAACGCCTGGATCTGCTTGGAAGAAAGGTCTTCTCATCGTCCAGCCTCCAGTTCAGGATAGCCAATTACCAAGCATTACTGGGTTAATACAATTTCCTGAATTACTCCAAGCTTGTGAAGTTTATTAACAGCCCTCCGGATCAAGACAGAGCTCTTTTTCAAGCTCTGATAGACAATGGCAAACTGGTAGCCAGGAGCACCCTCCAATCTGTAATCGATGCCGCTGATACCTCCTCTAGAGCTATGCCATTGTTGTGCGCAAGGAGTCATGGATCCATGTGTCACTAGGGAGTTCGCTAGGGAGTTCCAGAATACCATTAAGGACCCCACCCCCGTGACGAATCGCAGCTTCTCAAGCAGAAGACGGATGAGTCTTTCCATACCCTAAAGGATTCCAGGGTTACCCTCTGCTTGCTGTGGATATACATGCCTGTTGCTAAGAAGTTGTTTCACTGCCCACAGGTCAGATCTTGATATATGGCTCAGCAATTTTTCCATCGGAGCACCTGTGAACCAATACATAAGAGACAGGGTTTAAAAGTCCCACTTCTCTTCACCCTTGGCAACAGTCTTGGCATCTCAATCTCAGTCCCTGGCTCAACGTTATTTTTGATGGGAGCTCAAGAGTCATGAAACGCTAAGCCCAACACCTCCCTGCCCCGCCCTGCCCCACACCATTTGTGGGTTGTCTGGAAGTCTTTTTCAACACCTGGAGTGTGATGACAGTGGACAAGTTGGTGCTGAATGTCATCCACTTTGGCTATTCAATACAGTTTGCAACACTACCTTCTCCAGAAACCCCCTCCCCGCCCACGGGGAAAACTCTCATGTGAGAGTATTCTCAAGAAGCGAACTCCTTATTGCAGCGAGGAGCAATAGAACCATGTCCCCCCTCAAGACCAAAGGAGAGGGTTTTACTCTATCTGCTTCCTGGATATACAAAGAGAAGGGCAGTTGGAGACCAGTCCTTGACCTCTGACATCTCAACTGTTTGATTCTCAAACCAAGATTGAGTCCCAGAGCAGCTGATTGGCCTGCTGGCCCTACTTATGACAGGAACAGGAAGCTGTCTAAAAAACTGGGAACACCTTGTCCCTCCTGCTTGTTCTCCTGCCCATCCTCCCTCCCCCTCACCCCTCCCTCCCATCGCCCCGGGCTTGACTTCCTCGCATCCTGATCCTGGCTTAGCTCCAGAACTCTGACTTGTGGTTCTGATCTACAGTCTGGCTCTGGTTTCTGACCTTCCAGGATCCTGGCCCAGCTGACTCCTGATGGTGGACTCCAGCTCCAACCACTAGGTCTGGCTGTCCATGACCCAGCCCTGACAGCAAGAATGTAACTGCCCACGGGTAGGTTTTAGACCGTGAACAATATTGTGGCTCATGTATCAAGCAACCCTTGAGTACCAGTCAAAACATCTCTCTCTCCTAGGTCATATGGCCTCATGTACCTACGTCACCCTATTTGCAAGACTCCACCTTCATTGTCTCCAGACTTGGCTGCAATCCAAATGCTCCCCAAGCCATCATTCCATGAACCTTATGGTGACAGTTCCAGCCAAGATAGTGTCTTCCCCTGCTGTGGTAGACAAATCCTCTTCAGATAAGCACTAGTGCCCTTTTCTCCTTTCCTTTCCAGACAGGAACATTATTACAGACACATCCCTATTTGGTTCGGTGGTCCACATGAACAGCCACCCAGCACAAGGTGCCTGCACATCTCGAGAGTCCAGGATGCACAGCAGTATCCTGGAGTTGTGACCAATCTGGAAGGCATTCAAGTCCTTTCTTCCATTCATCCACACTCACCATCTCCTTATAATGTCAAACAATGTTACAACTGTCTTCTACATCAACAAGCAGTAGCGACTGGGATCCGCCTCGCTGTCTGTGGAAGCAGTCAGCCTCTGGAACTGGTGTATCAGCAATCAAATCACCCTATTGGCAGCCTACCTTCTGGGGAAACAAAATGTGCTTGCACATTCCCTCAGCAGACATTTTACAGTCAACCAAGAGTAGGAGATCCATGATTTGGTACTGCTCAGTATTTTCACTCTATGGGGACCCCAACCAGGTATCTGTTCACCGCTTTCCAGCAAACAGGAAGTACATCATGTATTGCTCCAGAAGAGCCCTAGGATGCCACTCCTAGGGTGATACTCTGCTTCTTCCAGTTCAACTATGCCTTTCCTCCACCACCAATTCAGCCACAAGTTCTATACAAAATCCAGCATGACGGAGTGAGAGTCATCCTGATCACCCCCTTCTGGCCAGACAGTTCTTGTTTCCCAAATTCCTCTTCATGTCATCCTGACCACCAATCATCCTCCCAACATTCTATGAGCTCCTGACCCAGTGGAATGGCAAGATCAAGCACCTTGATCTGCGTCCTTTCCACCTCAGGACTTGGTATTTGGATGGGCATTATCCTTAGAATGTTCATGCTCCACAGCCATACGAGACATCCTCTCTAAAAGTAGAAAGGATTCTACAAAAAATGTTACCTAGCTAAGTGGAAGAGTTTCTCTTCTTGGGCACACCAAAGAGGCATTCTCCCAGAGACTAAAGATATTGCTTTCATCTTGGACTATATCCTCTCTTTTTGAAGACAACAGGTTTTCCATGAGCTCCTTGCGAGTCCACTTGGCAGTGATCAGCACATACCAACCACATCTCTTTCTCAGGGCTACTAGGTCGTCACACATCCACTGACCAATAGATTCTGAAAAGGCCTAATAAGAATCTTCCCACCCATTCAGAAGCCTATTCCCCAGTGGGACCTAAACCTTGTTTTCTCAGTACTCACAAGGGTGGTGGTGGATTTTTTTGTTTGTTTGTTTTTTGAGCCTTTAGTTATTTAGTCCATGTCCATCCTTTTCATGAAGGTTGCTTTCTTTGTGGCCATCACCTCAGTGGGAAGGGTTGGCCAACTTGGAGAGATGATGGCCAATCCTCCGTATGCTACATTCTATAAGAATAAGGTTTCTTTGCATCTACACCCCAAATTCACCCCTAAAGCAGCTTTGGAATTTCACCTTAAACAAAACATTCACTTACCTGTGTTCTCCCCAAAACTGCACACATCCACAGAGAAGTGAAGGCTCCACTCCTCAGTGTTCAGCGGGCCTTGAATTTTTACCCATAGAGAACAAAACAAATCAGGAAATCCCTAAGACTGTTTGTCGCTATACCGACTGAGTCAGAGGGCACGTCATCTCCACCAAGAGAATCTCCAAATGGTCTCCGGCTGCATTCTACTCTATCAGCTTTCGAGCTTTCCCCCCACTCTCCATGAGTTCAGAACTCATTCCATCAGAGCGCAAGCAACAACTATGGCATCTCTTCAGGAGGTAACCCTCCTCGAAATCTGTAAAGTGGCCACATAGGGCTCCGTTCACACATTTGCAAGACATTATGTCCTGGTGCAGGACTTTTCTGCTGATGCCTCCATTAGTATGGCGGTACTCTGCTTAGCCCTACCATCTACATCCTCCTACTTAGGTGTTGCTTATTAGTCACCCACACTGGAATACAACAGGGACATCACTCGAAGAAGAGGAGATTACTTACCAGGTTCTTCGAGATGTGTGGTCCCTATCTGTATTCCATTACCCACCTTCCTTTCCTTCTGCTTCAGATCTTATCTGATTCATGGTAGAGAAGGAGCTGGAGAGGTGGTTGGTCCACCTCACCCTTTATTCCCTTGGTTGGAGGCATGAGATGAGCTAGGGCACATGCATGAACCAATGGACACTGCTTTCAGATTCTTCGGCTCTGGATGCATGGTGAGCATGCATAACCCACATTTTAATACAGATAGGAACCACACATCTCGAAGAACCTCCAGTTACAGGTAAGTAACCTCCTCTTCCAAGTATAGGAAATGCAGGAAATAAGGTTAAAATCAGTAAACTATAAGTTTTTAAGGTGCCCATGTAACCCACACACCTTCTGGGTGTGGTGCTCTGGCCCCTCTAATGGCACCAAGACCACTTAGAAATTAATGAGTCTGCTACAGACTTAGCTAAGAGCCATGTGGCTCATGCAGTAGAGATTTATGCATTTGGTCCCAGATTTGATCCTGCCCGCCAACAACCAGGGCCTGCTGGTGTTACACTCACTTTAAGCAGACATAGAAAAAGTTGGCAGCTAGTGCCCTGTTACGGTTGTTTTTTAAAGAATCATGTAGAGCATAACGTGCTTAAGCATGTATATGCACATATAGCAGTGACTCTGGAAATGATTTGGCGATTGTGGTGGAAGCATAATTAGCTGAACACAAGCTCCCAATGTGATGCAGTGGCCAAAAGGTTGGGATGGGTTCTCCATCACTGACAATTCTTAAATCCAGATTGGATGTTTTTCTAAAAGAGATGCTCTAGGAATTAGTTTGGGGAAGTTCTGTGGCCTGTGTTATACAGGAGTGTTCTAAATGGATTTATTCTCCTTCAAACAGGGTGCAGAAATGTTCAGAAATCAATCATATGAACCCTCACAATCTAGCCATGGTGTTTTCATCATGCTTATTTCAAACTAAAGGGCATACCAGCGAAGAAGTGAATGTAATTGAAGATCTAATTAAAAATTACATACAAATCTTTGATGTAAGTATCTTACATAATGGCTGTTTTTAAACATTAATTCTGAACTAGTCTAGACTGAAGAGAAAAAGCTGTGTTTTACAGAGTCGCTGTGAATCAGTCTTTGCAAAAGAGTGCACACAACTGTTCTCACTGGCATGAAGATGGCATAGTTTTTAGCGAATTCCAAGATTGTAATCTTTGAAAGTGGTATGTTTGTTCACCTATTATGCTTTTTGTGTTGCAGCTACGGTATGATAGTGTATTTCCAGACTTTTGACTCAGCTAATGATGAGCACTTCAGAGCGATACTGTTTTCTTCCAAAGCTTTTTGCAGAAGCACTGAATCCAACTGAATTTATTCATTACTAGTAACTAATCTTTGTGACCCATTTATGCAGCATTCTTCATTTTTATCTGGGGTCACAAAGGAAATGTGTTGATGATATAAACAGCTCAGTGGTATGATGGATTTTATGGAACAATCCTCTCTTTAGATTTACATTCTATAAAAATTAGTGCTTCCTGTTTGATACTGGGGAAAATCTCTCAATCAGATAAAGAACACTGTAAGTGTAATCGCTCCTAAGGGTATAACGACCCTACTTGATGTTCTTAGTGTTGTTAACCATCATAAAGAATCCACTAAGGATGATGAAGTGTTATGTTAGTTTCTTTCTAACTTACCAAAATATCCATTTTTAACAGATAAATGAAGATCAGGTCAAACAAATGGATACAGAGAACAGCTTTATTACCAAGTGGAAAGACACTCAAGTAAGTGGTGAAAATCAATTGATTTGGGAATGATTTTAACAAAAGAATATTTTGTTATCATGTAGCAGATTTATATTTCTTTATGCTGATTTGCATAATGTACTATTTTGATAAGAGACAGACATAAAACAGCGAAGAGAAACAACTGTGTCTATGCAGCATTGTTCCCATGAAATTATGATCTAACACATAATGGGACTATATCTTACCTATATATCTCACTCAGATTTCAACTTTAGATGTATTTAGTTCCATATGTTTTATAAACCGTAGGAAGTAGTGATCGGCATAGTTAGGAAAACATTTTGAGCTCCTGTTTTTAGGATAGAATTCTCTGTATGTATTGGAGTTATAAAACAGGCTTAACAATAGATAATGGCATGGTGTGAGCTTGGGCACCTCTGATGATCTTAGTGTTCAAACAGAACACACACAAAAGAGGGCATTTTCAATGCAGGGAGGCATCAAACCATAACGTTTATTTTTCAAAAAAATAAACCCACTTTGAATTGCTCTGTGAAGTTATTAGGAAGCTGTTGCATGCTATACTCTCTGCAAGAAGAACTGTTAAGTGAGTAGCTTCATGCTTCATTAACTAAACTTTGCGTAGTGTTCATTTGTGGTCCCAGTTAGAGCACATGGCAGCAATTCTAAGACAGGAGCTGAACCTTGGGAAGCTGTTGATCAGGTGGGCAGCTGAATTAACCACAACAAAAGGAAACCTATTAAACCTGTGATCTATATAGGAGATCTGAAATAAGGTTGGGGAGAAGCCCTGGGAAGGTTAGGAATTTAGTAGGGCTACAAAAGTTAACGTGAGGGAGAAGCATCAAACTATGAGTCAATATTAGCGGCTGTCCTTCTCGGTTACGTGTGTGGTATAACACATTGTAAATCTCAAAGTACCTTAATTCATTAGTAAAAGTAAGTTTGTTATGGTGCTCATGGAAGTCACATGTTCCACAATTTTCTGTATTTCTGCTGAGCTGTATTACTTTGTCTCCTCCCCTTCCGCCATGGATGTCAAATTTCATTGCCCTGGTGAAAGGTGCTGTCGTATGGCCCTTTGGTGGATGTCCATGTGTGAAAACTTGAATGCCTCTCTCTTGGGGGGTGGGAGGGTGGGTGGGTGAGGGTGTGTGTATGAGAGAGAGAGAGAAAAAATTCTGCCTTGTTTGAAGATTGTGTTGCCATTGGCCTCATTCATGCAATGTGTGCACCTGACTTTCCAGTACAAAGGGCTAAAAATAATACCACCACATGCCTCCTGCTGGCAAGGAACTGAAATTTACATTAAAAAAGAAATACAGCAACATCTGATGTCTGTTGCTTTTGAGTGGTGATGCTATTGAGAGAAGACTTTTGCTGGGAGGAATGAAGTCTTGATGCCTAAGATCTAGGCACATAGACAATTGGAGGAAAGATAATTTTTCTACCTTCTCACTGTGTCATTTCCTGGAGACTAGCACCAAGAAATGCCTGCAATGAACAATCCCTTTCATAAGATTTCATCCCCGCAGGAAGTCATGGGGGAAGTTCCAATGGCTATGGTGCTATTGGTAGTTTCTCCTGGTGTCACTACTGGTACAGCCACTGAAGCTAAGAATGTAAATGAGAGACGTGCCTGGGGAGTGAAGATTCCACTGGTACCTCCATGTGTTTGGAGTTGGTGGAAAAGGGAAATAGAAGGTGCTGGGCACAGGTGACCAATTTGGAAGCTCTGATAGCTGAGTGCATTCAGCCAAAACTACAGTTCTGGACAGAGAGGAATGCTAGGAAGAGGCAGACTGTGACGTTCCATGTTTTTGTGGAAAGATCACCATGGCACTGTCCTTAGGATTTGGTTCTTGTTCTGAAGGCTATTTTCAAAAGGAAAGAGGCTAGAGACTTGCTTTCTCCTTTTTAAAATTGAATTTTAAGCTTCCTGCAGTCATTTGGGGTCATTTAAAAAAATCCATTATGATATACCTAATTTTTCCACAGTAAAACCAAAGTGGGACAGACCCTCGTGGCTGATTGACCAGTTTAGGTGGGGACTTCAGTAGTTGCCAGGAAGAAGAGATGTGAGAAGCCTGAACTGTGTTTCTGACTATTTGTTTTCACTTTGCTTGCAACAAATTCTGCTCTATTCATAATCAGACTTCATATGTGATTGTTCCACCCACTACATTTTATAGCTCCTGGCTTGAGTTTCATCAACCTATCAATAGCTGAGTTTAAATTCTTCCAACAAAAAGCACTTTCATTTCAACCTTAACACAAACAAACAAACATATTCAATCAGAAATTTCCAGCTCGCAGCTGAAGAGTGATGATTTGTGGTGTAATGTGATATTTAGACTTTTGAAAGTAGTAGCGCTTCCATTTAATTATGTATTCGACTGTCAAATTCTCTTCCTTTTTATTTATTTTAAATAATATTTGAGTCACTATTCATATTTGCATGACATTTCATAGTTTCTATGTATGTATGTATGTATGTGTTGAGACTCTGGGAAATAACTTACAATAACCTGTACAAAAACTAGCTGTTTTTAAAGAAATGCACTTCTAGAATTGTCATATTCTATTTTTAAATTCAAAGACAGTATTCATTTCCAAGGTTTTATATAAAAATAAGGGAAGCTACTGCCTAGAAATTATATTTACTTTAGTCTAAGGAAAAAATTATTTTTTTTATGCATTATGCGTTTAAATTAATCTGTCCAGATGTCTCTTTTAAAATATGTTTTTCCTTCAATTACTCCTTTTAATGGAAAAAAGAACTCCAAAAAAAAGTGCTAATGATGAGTAATAAAAACTGTCAAATCTTCATGAGGCCCCACCTGGGATAAAATGTCTGGCTGTTGATTTTTCTGTAGATATTGTCACATTGCTGTTTTATATTCAGTGTAACTGTAGATTTATCCTGTCTCTCAGGAAATGCATGTCATCCTTCTGCAGTACCATCTCAGAGAATTCCTAATGTACTGTACAGCTCCAACACATCTGTGATTTCATCTTTACTCTATCTGGCTCTGCTTTGAACTGTACTTTGTGCAGCATTCTTACTTGTATGTATTTGCTTATCCCAAAGAGCAACCGTTGTGGAACGTAGACTTTGTTCTCAGTTCTAAGTAAAAAAAAATAAAAATCTGCTTTTCAGGAAGTACTTATTTCAGTTTCCCCTTCCACAAATAAATGGAGAAATGTATCAACAATATCTGTGTTTTGGCAAATCTCACTCTGGAAAGAAATAGATTTCTTTTCATGGATAGGTTCTTACAGTAAATTACTCCTCCTCCTCTTCCCTCTCTTCAGAAAGTACTTTATTATGCAAGTCTGGGCAAGTAGAATTTTGAGTCCTCTTATTCACTGCTTATGGGTGAAATGGATGACCACTATAAATTGTTTTATGGCTTTATCATTTAATATAGTGTCCTCGGACTATTGTAGTTTTGAATGGCTTAATGGCATATATTGTACAAAATGCTATTCTTTTCTCAGTGATTTGCAAGCAATACAGATGATCCTAGCTTAAAGCTGTTGTTGCTGTTTTAGCTCTTCTCTCGATTTCTAGGAAAACAAAGTGTAACATTTCATAGAACTACTTTGGCCATTTGGGGAAATAATATTTGGTATGCAGGTTTTCACTATCCAATGTAAAAAATATTAATAGAGCTGCAGTGTTTAATTAAGTCACTGTCAACATTATGTACACAAAATTCTAATGTACTGAGTTTGAGTCACAAAAACAACACCATAGGTTGATTTTCTAAGTAATAATCACTGAGTGGAAAGTCATTTCATACCAGCCAACAGACCTTAACTCAGGTAGTCATTAACAGCTTGGAAGTGCTTGCTGCAGGGATGGCTGTTTTTGTTAACTTTATAAAAATGTAAAGGAAAAAATAATTACCTTTTCAACGGTTGAGAAGATAAAGTTGAACTGCATATTGCAATGGATACAGTGTTCTTTTTACTGTACCAGTCTTGGCTGGTAGAGAGGTTCTTAACAAAGGTGGGGCTAATAGCCCTATTCTCCAGAACAGTCAAACTCATCACCATAGAAATCTCTTTCAAAACTTTCTCCAATCTCATTTATATTTTCTAAAAATAACTATTCATAGAGGAGAAACTACTTAAAATGTAATACATGGTATATTTATTGTTCATAGTTAATTTTAACCAAAATAAAAAAAGTTGTAGCAGCTCAGTGTCCATTATCATACAAAGTAAGGCCTGATCCTACCTGTGACGGGTCTGGCACCGCAGTGCCCCTTTGTGGCAGGGGTGGATGGGGTGTCAGGGCCTCGCCACTCTTAAGTTCCCACACCTGTCCCTTTAAGGGCGTCCCAATGTGGCCCAATGGCCGGTTTCTCCGTGCTCACCCCTTGGTTGGGGTAGCAGGCCCTAACGGTCAATGTCCATGTGTCACGCCCCAAGTATCAGGGCAGTGTGGCCCAGCGGCCAGAGTCCATAGCTTTCCCCCTCTCAGGTGGAGAAGTGTATCCCAATGGCTGGAGTGGTAGGGGGACCCGGGCCTGCCCTCTCTGCCGGGTCCCAACCCAGGGCTCACCTATTGGCGGGGTTCCCCCTCGCTCTTAGCTCGGTGGGGATCCACCCGCAACACACCGAGCATCAGTGCAGCTTTAACGCTGCTTGTCTCTAAAGTTCCCCTGGGTCACTTCCTACCCTCAATGTTGTGTTCTCCATTCCGGGGGTGGTCCTCCGGTACATCCCCTCCTGTTGAGACCTCCGTCTGGGATGCCGGGTGTGTGCCAGCTTGGCTGGCCCCTGGATCCTGGAGCCTTGGCTGTCCCGCCTCAGGAGCTGGCCGTGTGCCTCCTCCTCTGGTGGTCAGCCCAGACTGAGCAGCTTTGCAGGCTTTTATACCTAGTCTCCAGTTGGAGCATGCCCAGCAGGGCATCTGGGACGGGGCTTCCTCTGCCAGGAAGGAAGGGTTAACCCCTGCGGTACCAGTGTGGGGTCACTCTGCCTTGTCACACTACCATATTTATGTGGAAGTTTAACTTCAGCAGAGAAGTACACAGTCTCTAATTTTGTTTCTCACTTTAATGAAGTTGAGCATCCCCACTTGAAAATACTCTGTCCTCTCATTCTTTGTAAAACATAGACTGCAAATGCTCACTAATGGCTGATTTTACATTTTATTGATTCATTTTGAAAGCTTGACTGTGAACATTTTTTTTTTTAAAGATCAGGTAAAAAAGTTCTGAAAATGTGTGTGTCCCAGGAGTTAATTTGGGTTTGAGTTTGGAGTTGTTCTGAGCAGGAAAATCTTCTAAAATAAAGTAATGTATCCCTGCCCCTTTCTCTTTTACCAGTGCTGTCCTTACGTTTGGTTTTAGTGAAGCAGGAAATAACCTGATACCATGTTAAAATGTCAGGAGTGCTCTTATCTCAGTTTCATTTGAAGTCCCTCTGATATTGTTCCCAAGACTTTGATGGCCATATGTGGCAAATGGGTTGTCAAAATTAATCCATTTTCCCTTCTGAATTAGGATTAGTCTCTGTGGCCAAGCAGCAATTGAGTCCTGTGGAACTTCTGTATGTCAGCAACTGAAAACAGTAATTTTTGCTGGATCAGATGCTTCTAATGTATTACTGTGATGTCTCAGCTTTAAAGTGAACCTTTTTGAAACATGATGTATGTATCCCATGCATATGTAAATACTCTCATGTATTGATGCACTCCTCTGAGAGCTGTTTTGTGCATGCATGGAGGACAAGGTATATAGACTTCATCCTCTCCATGGAGTGTTCTGCCTGCCTAAAGCACAGTGGCTCCAGAAACTTTCTCTAGGGTACTGTGCTTCTATCCTACCTGCTAGATATTCTAAGTGGGATTTTCAAAAGCACTCAGCACTGGCCTAACTACTTCTCACAGTCAACCTGGGGAACTCATTGCCAGAGGATGTTGTGAAAGCCAAAACTATTATAATGGGGTTCAAAAAAGAATTAGATGAATTCATGGAGGATAGGTCCTTCCATCAATGGCTATAGCTAAGACTGTCAGGGATGCAACACCATGTTCTGGGTGTCCCTAGCCTGACTGCCAGAAGCTAGGAGAGGATGACAGGGGATCACTCAATGATTGCCTGTTCTGTTCATTCCCTCTGAAGCATCTGGCACTGGCCACTGGCAGAAGACAGGATAATGGGCTAGATGGACCATTGGTCTGATCCAGTAAAGTGGTTATGTTGTATTGAAATTAGTGGGTATTACCATGGACTTCAATGGGAATGCAGTTAGGCCAATGCTGAGTGCTTTTAAAAAGCCCAACCTTCCTCTTTGGTATTATGAACGTGACTTGCAGCTGGCTGCCAACTGACACGCTGCATAAGGTCCACGGTTGTCTAGTCCTTTGAAATTGTGGCTACATCTAAACTTTGGGCCAGGGGCACGTGTGATTCTCATCTCATGTAGACACACATGCACTGGCTCTCCTAGAGCTAGCATGCTACAAATCGTAGTGTAGCCATGGGAGCAGCAAACAGCAGCATGGATTAGCTGCCCTCCATACGTAACCATGGGTAGAACTCTGCTTGGATACAAAAATACGGAGCCGCATCTGATCTGCATCCACAAGAATCAACTTGTATCCGACTCACGATCTGCACTCTGTCTTTTATCTGCATCCACACCACACCTGCAGCAGCAGCATCTATGTGCGTGCGTGTGTACTGTATATAGGATCTCAAAGGCAGGGGAAGCAGCTGTCTGCAGCTCATAGCCTATGAGGCTGCTTCCTTGCCTTTGACACCCTATACACCCTCTTTCTCCCCTGAACCCTCCCCCCATACAGAGAAAGGGGAGGTGATAGATCAAGCCAGGAAGCAAAATCCCTCATGCTCCTATCACCACTGTTTAAGCAGCCAAGCAATTTAGGAAAACTCTCCCAACTTCGTTGCTGTATCAGGTCAGTTGGAGAGGGAGGCTTCTGCAAAGTGAATCAGTGGCCTATGTTTCCACAGCTGTACTACTATTTGTAGTGCATTAGCTCTGTGAAAACTCATATGTCTATGCAAGCTGGGAATCACACTCCAAGTGTGGGTGTAGCCTGAATGAGAATCTTATTTCAATTAAGGTCTGAGAGTCAAAACACTGCTCTCTGGAAATATAGTTGCTGTTCCATCATAATACACATATGTAGGAGATAGAGCAGGGGGAGTAAATAATGCAGGCACTTAAAATGAAACAAACTTCAAGGGGAGGTAAGACCTATAGAGTTTTCTCTGTGCTGCTGTCAAGGTTCCTTCCCCACTCTGGACTCTAGGGTACAGATGTGGGGACCTCCATTAAAGACCCCCCCCCCCAAGCTTATTCTTACCAGCTTAGGTTAAAAACTTCCCCACAATACAAACTTTGCCTTGTCCTTGAACTGTATGCTGCCACCACCAAGCGTTTTAAACAAAGAACAGGGAAAGAGACCACTTGGAGACGTCTCCCCGCAAAGTATCCCCCAAGCCCTACACCCCCTTTCCTGGGGAAGGCTTGATAATAATCCTCACCAATTGGTACAGGTGAACACAGACCCAAACCCTTGGATCTTAAGAACAATGAAAAATCAATCAGGTTCTTAAAAGAAAATTTTAATTAAAGAAAAGGTAAAAGAATCACCTCTGTAAAATCAGGATGGTAAATACATTACAGGATAATCAGATTCAAAACAGAGAATCCCTCTAGGCAAAACCTTAAGTTACAAAAAGACACAAAAACAGGAATATACATTCCCTCCAGCACAGCTTATTTTACCAGCCATTAAACAAAAGAAAATCTAACGCATTTTCTAGCTAGATTACTTACTAACTTAACAGGAGTTGGAAGGCTCGCGTTTCTGATCTGTTCCCGGCAAAAGCATCACACAGACAGACCAACCCTTTTTTGTCTCTCTCCCCACCCCGTCCAGATTTGAAAGTATCTTGTCTCCTCATTGGTCATTTTGGGTCAGGTGCCTGTGAGGTTACCTTAGCTTCTTAACCCTTTACAGATGAAAGGGTTTTGCCTCTGTCCAGGAGGGATTTTATAGCACTGTATACAGAAAGGTGGTTACCCTTCCCTTTATATTTATGACAGCTGCTGATATAGAAAACTGTATGGAAAAGCTAACGTGCCCAGATTTCTTTTGCAACCCAAGATAGGTCTCATGTCTGAAATGTCACTTGATGATGATCTTGTTTTCCATTACAGTTGGCAGTTCATTAACCACTCTTTGTGTTCTGTCTGCCAAACATTTTGCCAGCTATTTGTAATTTGCAGCACATTTTTTTTATGAACAGTTGTTTACATAAGCCCAGTAGAAATCAAATTTCAACTTCATTCTTTCGTGCAACCCTGTTCCGTAATATCTAAAAAGCAAACTTTACCAGGAAATAAGATTTTCAGAGTCTCTGCCACTGTAATTAAGAAGCTTTCTTCAAAGTAGCTTCATAATGTTTTTCCTCACAAATGCTTCCCTTCGTTTTCTATTCTCAGAGGCTAAACTAACTTCAAAGTCACAATTTCTCCATTATGTCAATGTTCGTAGAAATTGAGTGATGCAATGTATTTACTTTTCAGTCTCTGTAAACTAATCAAAATATTTTTTCATAGCTTCCCTTGCTACCTCATTATTCTACTCAATATCCTATTATATACACTATGAAGCTTGAATCTGTTTGCCCTGTTCAGCCTCCTCAGGTTTTAAGCCACATATCTGCATGTAAGTGTGTGTTGTATAGCATGATTGTGTGTCTGTCTCTCAGAATTGTGACCCAAATTATTGTACTTACCATCACTTGGATGCTAGTCTTGATATTGGATCAAATATGAAAGGTCCAGTTTTTTTCAAATTAACTATTAACCTCCCCCTTTCTCCACACGCTTTTCATTCTCTTTCATATTATATCTTCCCTGAACCCCTGCTACTGTATACACAATCACTGAATTTCATTTCTCTAGTGCAACAAATTATGCCCCTTTAAATGGGTATATCACTATCTTCTTAAGAGTGTAGGCTCTGCCCATAGCCTCAGTACTTAAATCACTTGATATTTTCTCTTTGGAACAATGAAACGTGTCGTCCACTATGTAGTTGGCTTTATGGTTATGAATGAGCAAGCCAGATTCCAGTGGAAAATTCTCTATCTGTTCATTTAAAAAAAAAGAAGTTTGGAGTTTTTATATATTCCACTTGGTCATCATTAAATTCTGTTTTCACCTTACTTCCATAATCATCAAGTTCTTAGTAAAGGTCTGAGTTACCAAGAATGTTACAATTTGTATTTCTGGACATATGGACTAATATGTAGTCAACATAAATTCAGTTTGTTTAATCTTATAATAAAAAAAAAAATCTACATATTAGCACAATATTTTCCAGACCACTGATCCATTAAACCTAGTGTCCTATTTTCAGTGTTGGCCAGTATCTGATGTCTAGATGGGAGTGAAAAAAAATAGCCAACTGCTTGAAGCTGTTCATTGGGAGTGTAAATTTGGAGGGGGGGTGGCGCGTGGAATCCTTGTTTTATTTCTGATCAAAAGCAGATGGTTTGATTACACTTAGTGTGCATAACCGCAAATGCTCTTAATGATCATAGTTGGGTTTGGTTTTTTTTAAGATCTTAATTTTATCTTAAAACTTTGAGTTTTGGAACAGTGAATTCCACAAAATGATTACACATTGCATGTAGAAATATTTCCTTTTGTTTTTCTGTACATTTACCTGCCCTTATTTTCACTGAGTGACCTTTTGTCCATTTTGTTAACATGACCACTTACTGAAGTCATCCATATTTCTAAAATATATCCCCATACAAGATAACATAAGTACCATTAAAATAGACTTTTACTTAGCATTTTACCGTTATCAGGAATTTGCAGTATTCACTATACTTTCCATTGCAAACAACACAAACACTTCAGTTAATGTAACTCCTGAAGGTGATAAATATCCTATTTTTATTGGTGTCCACTGTAAATAGAAATTTTTATTATAGTATTCTTTCATGAAATAATTAACAAAGCAAAAAAGTGTGTGCGCGCTAGGGCGGATTGAACTTTAAATGTTGTTTTTAAACTATTTTAGTTAATGATCAATGATCAATTAATTTCTAATTAATTGTTGCCTTGTTTCATATTAAAGTTTGTCCCTCATTTCCCCCACCACCACCCCCAAATCCAAACAATTATCTTTCTCATATAAAGAGCTATATATTCTCCTTCATCCTGTGAGGGGAAGCAAATGAACGATCAACTAAGTTGAAAGGAAAAAAGAATCACACAGAAGTGTCATAGCAGCATGTATGCTACGTCTTCTCCAAAGCCCATACAAGTTCTTCTTCAGCAGTAATTTGTGATGTAGACTACGATTTTAGTCATGGGTATTTTTAGTAAAAGTCACGGACAGGTCACTGGCAATAAACAAAAATTCATGGCCTGTGACCTGTCCAATATTTATACTATAAATACCCGTGACTAAATCTTGAGGGGGGATCGCTGATGGGGGAGCGGGGGGAGAGACAGTGGCTGCTCTGGCCGCCCCGGGGAACACTGCCTGGGGCCGCCTGAGCAGCGGTCGTGCGGCTGACCCCGGAGCCAGCTGTGTGGACAGACCTGGGGACAGCCGTGCTGACCGCTGCAGAAGTCACGGAGGTCTTGGAAAGTCCACGTTTTCTGCGACCTCCATGACAGACACGAGGCCCTATCTGTGATTGATCAGATGGAGCAGAATGGCTTCTCCTAGAGCCAGTGCCTGCTGCTTTCTGCAGCTTAGAAAATGGAAGGAGGTTTGTGTATTGATAACTCTATTATTGCTGTGCAACAATGATTGCATTTTCCCAATTATGAAAAAAGCTATATAAATTTTAATGCATTTTAATTTTTGTAAATTATGTGTTTTGTTTTAGGTTTCCCAAGCTGGAGATTTGTTAATTGAAGTTTATGTGGAAAGAAAAGAGCCAGACTGTAGTACTATAATCCGGGTTAGTATGTAAAAGTGGTATAATTTGTTGATAAACTTTTTTTATTAAGTGAAACAAATTTGTTTTCTTTATATGTAGTTTTAGCATGTCTATTGTTACATTTGTGTCTTTTCCCATTTTTATTTATTTTATTTTTTTACAGTCAAGCTGTGGCTTAATTCAAATCTGTAAGTAGTATTGCTCTTGTGCTTTCAAGGAGAAGGCTATGGCATAATTTTAAAGCAGAGACCTCCACTTTCAATTTTATGGCAGGGTACAGCAGTATTGATCCTCACAACAACACCACTGTCCTCCTGTAGTAAATGGGAACACTAACAATTGCCTAGTGATTTCTGCAGTTTATTTAGCAGCACAAGGTCATTTAGAAGGCCTTCCTCCTGATGTCTCTTTCTGCCAGAGGCTGTCTGCCTTGCTTAGGTGCTGAGAAGCGTAACCTCACCGCTCACTATAATTGAGATTTCCAGCCTGGGGTCTAATAGCACTCTTGAAAAGTACTGGGCTCTAAGCAATACTGCTCTAATGTTCAAATGTAAAAGAGAACATTAAATTTCTGCAATAATGAAGGATGGATATGATTAGAAAAGCAATTTTAGTAAGATACCTATTAACCTTGTTAGAGTTGTCTAGTTCCATTTCATTATCATTTTATGCTGCATGGGACATACCAACCAAAAAACCCTGGATTATAATTTTTTTTTTTTTTTTAAAGACCAAAAAATTCTGTATCATTGACTGGGATGGGAGACAGGTGGGGAGGGAGAACTGTACCAAAAAAAAAATAGTGTTTCTATAGTAATTGTTACCTTTCAGATCACAGCATGCTCATCCTTTCTGTTTCACATGGAACTGAGCTGTAGTGCTTTAATTTTGGGGGAGGAGGGATGAAGCTAACAGGAAAGGTTTGACGTTACAGTTTTTAACTGGATAACTTCCAATCTGATGCAACAAAGTTGATGAAAATGTATTGGCCAGCAATTTGAGAAATAATTATTGGATTCACAAACTTGGAATTTCTGTGATTGTGCTTAAAAAGAAAAAGTTGAACTGTTTTTCCATCACAAAAGTATAAACTGTCTACACAAGTCAGAAGCCATTAGTACTTCCGAAACTATTAAATTCTAAAGAGCACAATCTGTATCACAGGTATCGCCTTTGACAGAGGCAGAAGAATTAACTAATGATGTATTAGGAATAAAAAACATCACTCCCAACAAGGATGAGATCTGGGCTGCTTTTGAAGTGATTGAAAATGGAGAGCTAGGTTTGTGACTTTTTTTTCAAAAATATTTGTGTTTTCTCTTACCACATTATTACTGATTTCTTTTGGAAAGTTAACCAAATCAAAACTCCATTGCTTTCCTTCGAGTGATGGTCCCTGCATGTATTCCATACATGGGTGCGCATGTGCTCCAGGCACCTGAGTCTGAAAGTTTTCCTTAGCAGTGTCCCCTTGTCCTTAGAGATGAGGGTATAATACTTCAGGAATGTCGATGCCTCTCCAGTTCCATGTTACTGCCATATGGCCTTAGTCAGAACCACTGTTCCTTCACGCTCTTAGCTTTTGCTCTGACAGTGACTTCTGTCCGTTTGTATATAGTTATAGATGTAGATAGTAGTTCCTTTTGCACATCGCTGAAACTATTTGTAAACATGGCCAAGCCCTCTGCTTCCAATGAATCTCCAAATAGGTCTCCAGGTGCATCTGCAAATGCTACACACAATCCAATGTGACACCACCTGATGGAGTCACAGTGCACTCTATCAGAGCACAAGCAGCCACCTCAGCCTGCCTCGCAAATGTTCCATGTCAAGACATCTGTTGTGCAGCCTGGTGCTCTGTCTCCATATTCACATCGACCAAGCTATTGCTGCAGATTCCGCTGTAGGCCACGCCGTACTGGAGATTGCACTTCCTTTCACAACCCCACACCCACCTCCTTTCTGATCACTACTCACTGGTCACCCACATATGGAATACATATAGGGACCATCACTCGAAGAAGAAGAAGAAGAGGAGGTTTACGTAGCTATAACTGGAGGTTCTATGGGATGTATGGTCCCTATTTGTAGTCCAATACCCACCCTTCATCCCCTCTGCTGTGGACTGGACTACTCAGTGGTAAGAAGGACACTGGAGAGGCGTCGACCCGTATGACCTAGTTTGTGCACTCAGCTGTGAGCACAAGAGGAAGCACGTGTGGGTCAATGGACACTGCTAAGGAAAACTTCTGGAATCAGGAGCATGGCACAAATGTGCATCCATGTGTGGAATACAAATAAGGACCACATATCTCAAAGAACCTCCAGTTCCAGGTAAGTAAACCTCCTCTTCTAATAGAAACCTAAAACAAAAAGTCAAAAGAAAAAGCCTATAAATATAATAAGACCCATTCTTTGGGCATGAGAATTTCAAAATGATCCTTTCTTCCAGTTTGCTTCATTAAAAGCTGATTTAATAAGTTGGCTTGAATGCTCATAAATATGTGGTTGAAAAATGTTGTTGGTTCTTGGTAAACTTATGGCCCATACTTCCAGAAAAAAATAACAATAGACTCCTATAATAATGTTTCAAACACAAAATGTACTCGGAATGGAAGATCAGCATTTGGTTCATAAGTAATACTGACTTTTTGGGAGAAGATGCTCGAAGAAAGTATGCAGTTCTTTAGAGAGAATGCACTCTTATTAATTTATTTCAGTCAATTTACTTTTAAAAAGCTAGAAAAAAACACAAGCAAAGATGGTATCATTTTACATTTATCACACTGAGCTGTAAGATACATAATGAGGTCTTGGAACACTGCTGTAAACATCACTGTAAAGCTGACAACACCAAAGGCCAAAAGGTCACGATATAGTTCATGCGTTTTAAGGAGAAATAAAAAAAAGTGCTGTAAGTACTGAATCTTTTCTACTAATCCAACACTTGGAGTGCAGTTTTAATGCTGGAATTCATGGTTAAAGAGACAGAGGTTATTAAAATGAAGGTATATTCTGTTATAAATTTAAACATAGTAAGAGAAGGACGGCAGCTATGCCATCACTGACATAATATTGCTAATATTTTGTATCTTGTCACCCACTCACTAACCACAGGGGCCATTTTGAAAGATATACATAGTTTTAGAGAAAAAGCATGTATAGTGTGTATATAGTAAGGTTTATTGAGATTTCACATTACATTTGCCTTTGTGTGGTATAGAATAATGTGGTACATATATAGTCGGGTATTCTTCCTTGCACAGCGTGAAGTAATTTGTTTCTCTAACGTGGGTCATTCTTTATTAAATTTAAAAACAATAAATTAACTCAGAGGAAAGTTGTGAAAACTGGGACTGTCAAATTCCCTGGATTGCCATGGATAATCCCAAAATGCCTGATCTGGAACATAATTTTGAAAATCCCTTAAGCAGTGGTTCTCAGTGGTTCTCAATCAGGGGTCCGAGGCCCCCTGGGGGGCTGCGATCAGGTTTCAGGGGGGCCAGCATTAGACTCACTGAGACTCAGGACAGGAAGCTCTGCCACATGGGGTTGAAGCCCAGGCTCTGAGCCCCGCCACCTGAGACTGAAGCCGAAGCCTGAGCTCCAAAGCGGTTGTGATGGCATCAAAGACTCTTACCTGTAATGCAGCCAGAGGGATCACAAAACTTGGGGCATTTTATTGACTTACTTATTTTGACAGACTGTAATGACGAATACAAACAGATTATTTATTATTTAGATAGTACCTGAAATGTACTCATTTGCCGAAGTACTGAAATGAAGTGCTTTGGCAAATGAGGATTTAAGGGGATATGAAAGAAGTGGGTGCGGGTAGTGGAAAGAGATAAAAGCAAAGACGTGGGTAAGCTAGGTTGCAAAGTATTTTGGATGCAATGAGAAGTATAGCGTTGGCCTGAAAGGTTGACTGAACTAGTGACGTTGGAGGAAGTGTAAAACCAAGTTTAGGGGGAGATCCTACAAGCCCTGTGTATGATAGGGGTCTGAGGGAAGCCAATAAAAGCCGGAGATTCAGAAAGTTCAGGGAGCTAACAATAAATAGGGGGCAAACTAACTAAACACAGAAGACCTGCTTCAGTGTCTCAGTGCAGTCAGCAGAAGCCTGTATGTTTCTATTATTTGAAAGTCTGCCTGAGGGACCTACTGGTACAAGCAGCCTGTAATCCCTACTCCTCAGAATTGAGGGGGGACCTGTGCAACACAGGAAGCGGGTAAATTGTTGGAGGTGGGGCATGAGATTAGTAAACCCAGGAGAGGCACTTGCTCAGCGGAGATTCTGTGGAGTCCTGGCTAAATTTAAAAGCAGCTCTTCCCAAGGTTGAAACTAAAAACAAAGACGAATGGAGAAAAGTTATCATGTAAGAAATACTGCCCCTTGTATAGTAAATACAAAAATTGCTCATCTTTAAAAAACCAAAGAGAGAAGGCAAGGGAAAGGAGATCAGAAGGGAATTGTCACATTTCTTTTGGCTTTAATATAATTTCAGATTAAAGAAAATTAAGATGCTCAGAAAATTAATTTGAGACTTTTCCATTGAGACTTGAAAACAACGGCAACTTTATATTAATTTATGTGCTACAGAGTACTGCAGTCGTCAGAAGAAGCAAATTTGATATATTGACCATGCAAACTAACATAAAATTGTATGGCGTGTGCCAGGAGATACCAGAAAAGTAATGCCAAAATATCTTGATTCTAGATAGGTGCAGACATAAACATCCAATCCAAACTAAACATAAGAACATGTACTGAAAAAATAACAATGGATGTAGAGGGGTGCTTCAGATCAAGGTTGGATGCCTTTCTCACAGATACACTTTAGCTAAACACAGGTCATTTGGCTGAATACAGTGGTAACTGGGTGAAATGTAAAAGCCTGTGAGATACAGGAGATCGTATCTAATTATCCCTTCTGGCCTTAAACTCATGAAAGCTAGTCTGCCACAAATTTAACTATGGCCTACTCCTGATATAGGAGTAGGTGGGTACTCAGAGCCTCTCAGGATCAATCCTTGTTTTAGGAGTTCACAACACAGCTCCAGATAAGGCCTGACCCAACTTCCATTAAAATTAATGGAAAGACTCCCATTGACTCCCATAATGACCTCAAAGGCTCAGATCTCATGATCTTTACTTCTCTAATTCTTTGCCTGAAATATATATAAAAATTAATTGGGCTAATATATATAATACTATAGCTAAGACACACTTTACTCCTGGATCCAAACTGGGGAGATAAGAGCCACCAGATATATTTTGTCTCCTTCAAGTTGCCGTTGTTCATGTTATTATTTAATAAATTTGTCTGACATGCTGTGGACTATGCAGTTCCTGTCCCAATGAGCTTCGTCTAAAAGACACAAATAAGAGAAGAGACGGGAGATAAGATTTGTTTGTTTTGCTTCAAATCATGCTGATGACCACACTGATCTCAGACACATCAGTACAGGAGATAAACTGTTTTTAACATATATCATTGTACTTGTCTATTGGCACCTGTTCAGGACATTGGGAAATTCAATTCATTACAGTCTACTCTGCAGTCTCTGGGGAGCTGCACTTTTTTGTGTATTGTCACACAATTTCTTGGGCACCATGCTGAAAATGAACCCTCACAAGTCAAGAAAATTAACATCTTGTATTATCTGAAATGTAATTTCCTTCTCATAATTGCTATTTCAGACTAAAATAACTTGTTCTGGATATTTACCAGCAAATGCATAATGACCTTAGTAACAGGGTAATTGGAAGTATATGTTGATCATTTGATGTTAGAAATACTGAAATTACAATATTAAAAACCAACTAAATTATTTATTTACAGATAGAACAGTTGAAATAATTGGTAAAATTATCTGGCCCTTTGCAGAGAACTCGTAGTACCATATGCTATTATCAAATAGGATCTATGTTATTTTTTAGTAATATTTGTGAGATGGGTAGCTTGTAAAGGAGGTATGTTGTCAACAAAATAGCTAATGCATTTTAGCATGATGATTTATGTACCATATAATACATTATGTCAGAAGGTCTTAAATGTAGCTATAAATAAAAGAGTAGGTGTTTACTTTGGGAGCATTTATATTCTAGGAAAATGTGGTGATGTGCCAGGTTCGTCCTGCCTTTTGTTTTTGTTTTTATTTTTTAAGTTTTGCTTTAGGGTGGATTTTAACTCTTCTACAAATGCAATTAGTTGGTTTAATGTTATTACATTTAAAGGACCACCCCACTTCTAAATCTCTTCCTTTTTAGCGAGGAAAGTGGGGTTACTTCAATAAAAGTTCCTGTACAGGCACAGTTTTAAAGGGGCTATTGAATTACTGACCACAGAAGACTATTGCTAATCGCCCCATAACCATCGTTTCTGAACAATTACAAAAAATCTTAATAACTGGGTTAATATGCCTGTAAGTAAGTCATTTCTTATGCAGAGCTAAATTATGCTTCCCACGGCACTGTGCTAGTGAATAAAGGAGATGCCATCATACCTCTCTCCCAGGGCACCATTGTGCAAGAAAAGAGGTTCTACTAGTGCAGTTTGCAGTCCTGACCAACCCCAAGGGGGCTACTGCAATGATGTGTCCATATGCATGTCTGGCTGCCTGTGCTTGCATAGAACACTACTGTTCTTTTTTTCAAAGGGGTAGCAAGACCTTCTAGGTGCCATGCTTCTCGTCTCTGCCTCCTAGACGGCGAGGCTTTTAGAGATACAGGGCTGAACTTTCTGGCCCCAATTGTGCGTGCTGCTGAGCACCTGAGTTTCAAAAGAGTTCAGTGCCCAATGTGCACCCAACCAATTCTTCTGAAAATCTGACCGCTTTTTTGGGCGCCTTAATGGGAGCTGAGCACTTTTTTGAAGATCTGGTTTCAGTTGTGGGCACTGAGCTCTTCAAAATTCTGGCCTTAATGACTCCTGAACAGGTTGTTTAAAGGGTGCCATGTTGTTCTGTCCCAGCACAGCTCAGCCTACTTGAGCCTACATTCCACTGAGTCACATTATATTTATTTGTTTAAACTGTCATGACCATGCAAACGGAAAGCTTGCTGTAATTAGTTTATATAAAGTAGGGTAACATTATATGTTCAGATTAATATTACATTTAAGACGTGTTACTGGGGGAAATGAACAAATGTTTATGATCGTACCTTTCTCAGAGCTTCTCAATGTAAAAATATTTTCCAAAAGGTTCCTAAGTCACCTAGGCATTTTATTAAAAAATTACCTATATTGATTAGACACCCATGATCATGTAAACCTATCCATGCTAGGGGCCGGATTTCCTGGTTTGATAAGCCAGCACTGCATAACTGTTCTGCAAACGAAACAGAGTGGGGCCAAGAATTTGGCACAAAAACTGTTTGTGTCCTTTTTAATGGGTAATTTAATTTATGCCAATAAATTACTGCAGATTGTGATGATGGGAAAGAGGGAATTATTTGCCATAACTGAAATTTTATATTTATGGTTTAGATCCCAAACTTTTGGGGGCAGGGAATGTCACTTTATACAGTGCCTCGCACAATGGGGCCCAATTTGGCTAGCATCATAGGTGCTGCCATAGTATAAATGTTAAATTTTGTTTAAATCTAACTTTTGCATAAGATAGTATGTAGTACAGTCATGTATTTTATGTCCTTCCAGAAGCGACCATTAAGAGTTAAATATAATGAGTTCTTTTAAACACTTTGCTGATGTTCAACTAGGTAGGCATTGCTTGAAATTGAAATTTATTTGGAACATAGCAGCAAAAGTGTTGGGGTAGAGGATCAACAGTTAAATGCTTAATTGTAGCATTCACTTGAATAACAGAAGAGGTAAGGTTCCATGTTTTAAAGAGATCCACATTAATACCTAGACTTATGTAACCTACTAGGATCTGTGGTTTTGTTTTTGTTGTTCCCTGTCTGTTATGTCGTCTTTTTTATACACTTTTGACATTTTTCAGAGCGCCCTCTACACTACACAGAGAACGTGTTGGAACAAGTTCTTCACTGGAGTTCATTACCTGAGCCTGGCTCTGCGTATCTTGTAATAAAGAAGTTTCTAACAACAGATACAGTAAAACTCTACAATGGTACGTACAATTATCTTTTGAAAAATTTGAAGTTTTATGTCAAAGTACTACCGTGGCGTAAACTTGCTAACTGTTTCAGCGATCGTTCTGTGTGTGTAAAGTACCATTGAAATATCTGAGAGAGTCTCAGGTACTACACAGTGTAAAAATCGGAACTCTACCAACAGTTCAACTGAATTTCTCTAAACAAGTGGGTTTATGGGTGTTCTTGTTTTCCCCAAGTTATAAAATCCACTGTTTGAGTATATGAAAACATCCAAGGAAAACTCTGTGGCAGCAATTCAGAAACTGTGGTCTGCATACCACTGTTGGCTCACAGAGCTCTGCTAGTTAGTTCATTTGTTGCTTGCTGATAATTGTAGTGCAGTTAAGGTCTATCCAGATTTTTCACAGCCTAGTCAAGGTCTAACTAGATTTTTCTACTGGTATTTTTGACCAATAAAAACAACATAGCGCCTCTCTACCTTGGGTAGTGTACTTTTGGTGTAAAATCATTGACTATGTATCCTGATTACACCAAAATGGAGCGAACATAGGACAACAGAACCAAACTGCAAAAGGGAGTCACAGGTAGCAAGAGAAAATTAGGTATGACATCCAGGGAGTAAACATAGACCAGATGTAAAATGAGGAGATGTGATCTAGCAGTTGCAGCCACAACCATCTCATGTGTCAAGTTATGTTTTTACTAGAGTTGTTTCAGGGAAAATGGGGGATTGGAAGGTGGATTCATGAGGGGAATCTCTATGTTGCATGTTTTACAATTAAAAAAAAGATTGAAAACCAGTACGTTATCGATTCAAGTTGTATGAGAGTGGTGTTTGTGGCAATCAAACCGAGTGCGGATTTTTTTCTGATAGACTTGATGAAATATTAAAACTACCTATGAACATATCCATGTAAATATTCTTTTTTTTTCCTGTCACTTTCAGTTACACAAATATGTTAATCTTTCATCTGTCTGTCTCAGTGGTGGAGATTCCTTCCAAAAAGAATCAAGGATGACAAGAAAAGGTCATATGCATATTGTCCTGAAGGTGGCAAACTTTTCTTGTCCTCCTTGGTTCCTCTTTGGAAGGAGGCTCCACCACTAAGAACACATTGTCCACTACTTTAGCTAGTTTTATTCTTCAGTTCCACCATCCATGAGAGTAGTAATTTATATAGGAGCTGGTGAATGGAGAAGTAGTAGTTAGCTGGGCCTAACCTGTTGAGAGTTTAGAATATCAAGACAAAGACCTTTATCCACAGTTGGTGTTTCACTGGTGTAGCCAGTGAAGTGAATGAAGCATGAGGAGAAGGTGCTTTCATCTGCCTTTGTTGGTCATCAGGTGAACCACTGTGTTCTTTATCAAATGGAGTTTCTTCAGTGTCTAAGGGTTCATTTCCAAATATAGGTCATTGCAATATTTTAACCTGGAGGTCTGCAATTTGCACTTACTTCAGAAGAACTATCCTTACTTTTTATTTATTTTGACACCTTTTTTTGTGTACTACTGTAACATCAACAAACCCTAGTCATCGGTGGGCAGGATCGAACCTAGGACTTCAGGAGCTAAATGCATGAGCCTTTACTGCATAAGCAAAAAGCCCTGTGGTTGTTAGCTAAGGCTGTAGCAGACTCATTAATCTCTAAGTGGTCTTGGTGCCACTACATGGGACAGAGCACCACACCCAGGAGGTGTGTGGGTTACGTGACTCCTCTTTGCTCGTCTCTGTATACTCAATTGGAATGGATCTCCATTACCTGATAGGGTAGTTTGCCTCAGAGCTATGCATTTTGACTTGGGCCAGATACACTGGTTTTGTGGCTACAATGCTCATTGGTTCAGGTCTTCATTTCATTTTAATGCTGCATATTGATTTAATGTTTAGATGCTTACAGGCAAGCACCTTATAGATTAATTGGGGCTATCCAAAGTAGTTTAGATGTTAAAGTAATAAAAGTGTATTTAAGAAACAGATTTGGTAAATGCTTTTGCTTGAGTTGGATTCGGAATATTTCTGCAATGGTGCTAATTGTAGTCTTAATCATGGCAATATTATCACAGCTAAATAATCTCTTGCCTTACTGCTGGATCTGTTCTTCAATTTAGGATTGCCATTTTAAGAAGCTTTTCCATGGTGAATACATTTTAGTGACTAAAGCCCTGAAGTTTTTTTCTTTTCTTTTTTTTTCTCTCCTTAATTGTGTCTTGCAGCAGCCAAGTTGTAAATACTACTTATGTGGGGTGTACTTGCTGATAGATTTGGGGTAGTTAGATGTTCAGTTTACTTTGTCTCTGTCTGAGCAAATGTCTTCCAGATCAATCACAATGACTACCAACTCCAGCATTACTGCTCCATTCATTACATCCAATACACCTTAACATTGGGATTTAAAAAGGAAATTATGAAAGTAAATCAAACGTGATTTAACGTCAATTTGTTACCAGCACAACTGACATCATTTTAGAAATGCTCACTTTTTGCTGTTCATCGTAAAAACTGAAAAGTGCTAAGGAATATTTCTATGGATTTCTTGTCTTGTCAAAATAATGAAGCAGAGTCAATGATGCAAGCAAAATCAACTGTAACTAGTTTTTATTGTAATAAAAGTAAAGAAGTTAAGCACTAGGATGTTAAAAAATAAACACTGCGTTAAAGAAGTTTCATTTTGCAAGAGTTTTAATAAGTCTCGTTGTAATTCTTAATTTTTAACAGAAACATTAGCAATAAAAGTAGTAGAGAGAAGCTAACATTTCTCTTTAAATGTGTAAATATTAACTGCCATAAAACAAATAATAATTACAATATTGGCAAATAAAAATATATACTTTTAATTAACAATTTGAAGGGGTTTAAACCTTCTTAAATGTGGAATGTGTTGATGTTTATGCACTGTAGCCATTTACACACACAACACTTCTGTTTCTAATCTTATGTGTAAATCCATGTATACATATGGTAAATTACAAAAACAAATTTTGGGAGCCCAGGTACTATCCTTTTGCTAATGGTTCTGATTTCATCCCCCCAATGTCCCTTTGCAGGGAAGGGAGGAATATTTGATTAGACCAGCAAGGGAAAGCCACCCTGGGGAATCCTGAGAGGAGTGCAGAAGGGAGGGGCTGGCTTGGCTTCTCTGAGCCCTTCCTACCCAGAATGTGCAGGGAGATTGTTTCTGAGCAGGGAAAGAGGAGATAACTGGTAGGATCCTATTAGCCTGGAGGAAGAAGGAGAGACCTTATGTCTTTGCACATTAAGGTACCATTCATGTTTACTTTTATTCATGGTTATGGATTAGATCCTAGCAGTTATGCTGAAGGGTGGGGGGCAACCCTATTTGTTGTTTGGCATGAGGGCATTTATTTGGGCTGGGCCCCAAAAAATGCCAGGTATTTTCAGTGGGCATATATCTTCTGTCCCCCCTCTCCCTTCTTCCTCTCTGCTTAGTTAATAAAGTTGAAGCCTTCACTTTAACATTATTAATCTGTTTCATTTTCTGGTGTATCCTGATCAAGCACCCAGTGTTTCATCTTCACCGGGCTCAAATTTCAAGCATTTTGTACTCAAGGAGGGATTCCATTTTTTTTATTTGGAGTTTCTGTATTGTGTGACATATTTTTGGCATTTGTAACAGTGACGTTCCTAACATAGCTCAGACCTTCTAATTGGCTCTGTTAATTGCCCTTAATGCTGTAGCTTGGCCAAACTTCATTTCCATTTCTTTGGCAATTGGTTATAACTGGTCTGATGAAACTTTGATTTACCATCAGCACTAAATGATATAGACATGGGAGTATAAATAATGTTTCTGAAATGATGAGAACTTAAGTCAATTCAGTTCCCTTTAAAAAGCCAACAAAAATAGCATACTTATACTATTGAAACTATTGAAACTCTTCAAAGAGTTTCCCTAACGTGAGGGTGATTCAAAGCAGAGAGGGTTCCCCACTTCTTCTAACAAAGGGTATAGTAATGAAACCTACACTTATAAATTGACAATTGGGTGGGACTAAAAATAAAGAGGAGGGTGGAAAGCAGCATATAGAGAAATCATGTGAGTGGCCTCTTCACACCTAGGCACCATGAAACAGAGGAACGTATACAGCCACTGGTTCTGTAGAACAAAAATGGAATGGAGAGTGGGCTTAGTATCTTTTCCCAAATAACAAGCCAGGGGAATTTTAGTTATTAACTGAGACAAATCCTTTGGGAGCAGAACTCAGAATTTGGATCCATTGTGCAAAGTTACCACCAAGAAAAAATATACAAAGGGCGTGTCACATTCTGGAGCACAATCCAGACCAGTGAGAGGTTGTCACCTCTGTAACCTTGAGTGCCTCATGAGGCTGGGTCTCTCATAAACAGCCTACCAGCATGCAAGTCACACCCTGAGTGTCTGTATAGTGGCAGCCCTTGTCCAGTAGTTCTGACCCCAGCAGCTTGCCAGCAACACACCAGTCACACTGAGGCTTCCAGAATCCTTGGTTACTATTAACAGAGTGACCCAACACACTCCCCATCCCAAATTTTCCCAAAAAATGTGTGTTCTGCAAAGTCCGGCCCTCTCCTGGACAGTTCAGTTATGAAGATCCCTTGCCCCCATAAGCAATCAATATTCAGCAGTTTGTTAATTTAACTGCAGTAACCAAACAGTTCATTTTAAACACTGCACTGGATTGGTTAACATTAAAAATCAAATGTTTATTAACAAAACAAGGTAGGATTTTAAGTGAATTCAAGTATAAGATAAAGTTAGAAATGGTTACAAGCAAATTAAAGTGGAAACGCATCTAAAAGTCTAAAACTTAATCTAGCAAGGCATCACTTAAATTGGTCTTTCTCACCTACAGTCTTCCCACAAGATAGTGACTGACCCTTTCCTTGGTCAGAATCTCTCCCAGAGGGCCAGAGGTGCTGATGCTTTCATTGTCTTAGGTGAAAGAGAGAACTTGGATGTTCTGCTCCTTTCTTTTATATTCCAGTGAACCTTTGAAGTGGATTCTTCTGAAGGTTACTCCTCAAAGCACAGTTTTTCCAAAAAGTGAGGAAGGTGACATAGAATCTGGTGATGAAGGGGGCTCCATGCTCTTCCTTTCCCCACTTGTGTTTGCTAAAATATAAATTGTTCTGTTTTCTGCCATCTCCTCCCCCGCGTGTCTCAAGAATCCTGTTTACCACTTCTATGTAAATTGAGGTAAACACAGTCCTTTGTTTAGGATGGGACTGTTTAACAGCTTTTGCCTAGGAAGGGCAGTCTGCTTTTGAACATGTGCTAATAACTTTACATATTTTCTCTCTCTCTCTCTCTCTCTCTCTCTCTCTATATATATATATATATTGTGACAAAGCTCTGTCCTTGTCTCCGTGGGTCCCGCGTTTCCTGGCGGATTTCGCTAGCCTCAGAGGCTCACTGTGACCCTCCACGTAGCCCTTCTTTCTCTAGATGCAAGGGTCACAGCCTACTGAGCCATTTTTATCATAAGCCAGCAAGGGAGGTGAGGAGAAGCAACCTTCCCTCGCACAGTCTCTGTCTCCCAGTCTCAGTGATTAATCGGGGAAGGGAGCGGGGAGCCCTACCTTTGGTCATGAGTTTGGCAACTTTTTTTTAACAGAAAGAAGCAAACATCTGTATAATGTCCTCAGATTTTGATACATGGAACTCACCAGAGATTAATTATGAATATATAGTAATGTCCTTGGTGACCATTAGTTTTTCCTTTTCTGTTAGCATGTGTATTAAATTTAGACAACAGAAGGATGAGGTCTGTAACAAGAGACGATCCAGGTCTTTCAGGTAGCAAGGAGGAAAACCAAGTGTGTGCTGTAAGTATTTTTTTTTTATGAGATCGTCAGTAAGGCTCACTTGTATTTCATAAATCTTTATTTCTTCCTCTAAAATGAGAATTTCCCATATTAAAGTTTCTTCTGTCAGAAGCGTATGAGTTAATGGACCGATATATAAAGTCCTTGAGAGTTTCCAAATAAAGTATTGGGCCATTTAAGTGGGAAATATTGATCTCCAAGAATAGAGTCTATTATTCCAAATGGGGTAGGGGTTTTTTTGGAACACAGGCTTTAAAAACATAAGTGAATTGAGATTTCATGGTCTCCTATTTGATGAAAAGTTTTTTATCTGTAAAATTAATGAGATTAAGACGAAAACTGAAATTATTTTAGGTTTAATTTCAGCATCAGACACCCAATTAGTGGCAGCCAAAGAATATAGAAAATAGTCAGTTCAAGGATAAATTTTGTGGTACAGAATTGAAGCAATTTCCCCTAAGAGTTGGATAAAAAGCTCTATATCAGTTGATAGAACTGAGAGAGACATTTTGATGGGTTTGTTATGGTGAGAAGGTTACTGATTTTAGAACAAGTGGTTTTATTAGTTTAAAGACTAACTTCAGAATAAAGCAATAATCTTGATTATTATCATTTATTGTTTGTATTACTTTTGCACCTAGGATCTCTAGTCATGGACTAGGACGCCATTGTGTTAGATGCTGTACAAACACAGAACAGAAAGATGGCCCCTGCCCCAAGGACCTTACAATCTAAGTATAAGACAAGAGACAATAAGTGGATACAGTCAGAAAAGGAGTACAATATTGTCGTCTTGTTTCCTTGAATTGGTGATAGGCAGCAGTCACAGCAGACTAGCGACCTAATATCTATCTATTTTTTGTGGTTAAGTTAGTCTGATGCAAATGGTATAGGTAAGAATTTAAATTCCATTACGATCATGAAGCAGTTGTGATAATTTAATTTAAATCCTCTTGGTATGGAGGGATTTGGGTATCCTCTGTATTCAAAGATTTCGATAATGGCATAGAGAGTACACTTATAAAGTTTGTAGACAATGCCAAGCTGGGAGGGGTTTCAAGTGCTTTGAAGGATAGAACTAAAATTCAAAATGATCTGGACAAACTGGAGAAATGGTCTGAAGTAAATAAGATGAAATTCAATAAGGACAAATGCAAAGTCCTCCACTTAAGGAGCGATCAGTTGCACACATACAAAATGGGAAATGACTACCTAGGAAGGAGTACTGCAGAAAGGGATCTGGGGGGTCATAGTGAATCACAAGCTAAATATGGGTCAACAGTGTAACACTGTTACAAAACAAGCAAACATCATTCTGGGATGTGTTAGCAGGAGTGATGTAAGCAAGACATGAGAAGTAATTCTTCCACTCTACTCTGTGCTGATTAGGCCTTAACTGGAGTATTGTGTCCAGTTCTAGCTGGCACATTCAGGAAAGATGTAGAAAGTCCAGAGAAGAGCAACAAAAATTATTAAAGGTCTAGAAAACGTGATCTATGAGGGAAGATTGGGGGGGAAATGGGTTTGTTTAGTCTGGAGAAGAGAAGACTGAAGGGGGACATAAGTTTTCAAGTACATAAAAGGTTGTTACAAGGAGGAGGAAGAAAAATTATTCTTGTTGACCTCTGAGGACAGGACAAGAAGCAATGGGCTTAAATTGCAGCAAGGGCGGTTCAGGTTTGACATTAGGAAAAACTTCCTAACTGTCAGGGTGGTTAAGCACTGGAATAAATCGCCAAGGGAGGTTGTGGAATCTCCATCATTGGAGATTTTTAAGAGCAGGTTAAATAGTCACCTCCTGCCTTAAGTGCAAGGGACTGGACTAGATGACCTCTTATTATTAATATAATTGTGACTATTTATTTTCTCTCAATTTGAGCTGATGGGTGAGGGGATTTAAGTTACTGTTGAATCCCAATGTTGTGAATATAATTGTAATAATTTGTCGGTTCCATTTGGATTGGAGAGTGAGGACTGAATTCCTGTTTATTCCTAGGGTTGCCAGGCATCCAGTTTTTGGCTGGAATGCCCGGTTGAAAAGGGACTCTGGCAGCTCTGGATGGCACCGCCGACTGGGCCATTAAAAGTCCAGTCGGCAGCCCAGTGTGGGACCAGGAGTAAGGCAGGCTCCCTGCCTGCCCTAGCACGCTTGGCTCCTGGAAGCAGCTGCCAGGTCCCTGCAGCCCCTAGATACGTGAGTGGCCAGGGAGGCTCTGCACACTGCCCCCTCACCAAGGGCGGGCTCCGCAGCTCCCATTGGCCAGGAACTGCGACCAATGGGAGCTATGGGGACGGAGCCTGTGAGCGCGAGGGGCGCACACTGAGCCTCCCTGGCCACCCATGCATCTAGGGGGCCGCAGGGACCTGGTGGTGACTTCCCGGGAGCTAGGGTAAGCATTGCTGGGACCCCACATCCCAACCCCATGCCCCAGCCCGCACCCAAACTCCCTCCTGGAGCCCCCCCCCCAACACCCCAACCACTTACCCCAGACCCCTCCAGCACCCCAAACCCCTCTCCCCACCTGGCCCCACCCCAGAGCCCACATCCCCAGATAGAGCCCGCACCCCCTCCCACACTCCAAACCCCGTGGCCTCAGCCTGGAGCCCCCTCCTGCACCCCAAATACCTCATCCCCAGCTCCACCCCAGAACCTGTACCCCTCAGCTGGAGTCCTCACTCCCCCTGCACCCCACCCCCCTTCCCCAGCCCAGAGCCCTCTCCCACACCCTGAACCCCTCATTTCTGGCCCCACCAAAGCCTGCACCCCCAGCCATGGTCCAGATCCTGAACCCTTATACCCACACTGAGCCCTATTGAAGTTAATGGAGATTCACGAAAGCTTGAAGTCCATCCATGTGGTCTCAATTACGGAGTGTGTGTGTGTATGTATGTATATATATATGTATATATATAATCTAAAACTTTAGCACCTACAAGTCCACTCAGTCTTTCTTCTTGTTCAGCCAGTCGCCAGACAAACAAGCATTCAGTGTTGGGGAAGGAGAGGAGGGGGAAAGTAAGCAATGACTTGTGCAGGACGATGTGGGAGATCATGGGGTGACAATGGGAAGGAGTAAGCAATAACTTGTGCAGGAGGCGCGAGAGGAAGGTGTCTTGCTGTTGCTTCTAGAAGGGTAGTTTCTGGTACTGGGCTCACCAAGCTCGCCTCCTTTTACTGAACTAGGTGGGCTCCCGTCAGCTGAGTGAGCCCTTGTTTAGACAGGAGGGTGGATTTTACCTCAGGGATACTTTGTATTCTGTGTTGTAATTGAAATCAAGATATTTGAAAATATAGAAAACATCTAAAAATATTTAAATAAATGGTATTCTATTATTGTTTAACAGCGCGATTAATCACGATTAATTTTTTAATTGCTTGACAGCCCTAGTCTGTGTGTGTGTGTGTATGTATGTATAAAAAATAAATTAGACGGGTAATATTAATTAGTCTGAAGGTTTTACTTACAGAAACAATTTTCCTCATTTATTAATATATGGTATAGATTTTTAAAGGACCCTTAAAAAGAGGGCAAAGAACATAAAGAAGAGAACAGGCATTGAAAACTGTATAGTTACAAGCACTGCTGCAACATATACAGACGAGTCAAAAATGAGGAATTCCATTTTTCTGCACTCCCCATCACATTCCCCTATATGTATAACAGCACTGATTGTTATATATTCAGATGGTAAATTATTTTCTCTTCATAACAGTCCAACATACCCATTAGCTTCTGTTTTACCAACAATTCCAGTTTTTTTAGTGTGTTTTAATGTATTGGATTAGGGATGTCACACTTGACTCATTTTAATGTAAAAATAGTCTTATAAGCAGTGAGTATGAGAGAAGAATATGCAGTATGAAAGCTCTTCAAATATTAACAAAAAGTAGACATTTCTTTATCACACGGCTGAGTTACTAAAAATATTGCCAAATTAGGTAATTATAGTAATTTTGGGATTACTGGGGAATGTTAAAGAAATGTAATGGTGCAGTAATTTCTCTATATTATTAGAAACCATGCATTTTACTGTCTCCTTCAATATTACAAGTAGATTCCTAATTCTGACTTATCAGTTGTAATACCAGATTTGTACATTTTGTGTCATACTCTGATGTCATGATTACTTGTACAAAGGAATTGCATACATATAGAAGAATCTGATGATTCTGATCATGATATATTGTAGGAATTACTAGTTCCCAAATATAATTAACTGGGTAATTTGCTGTGAGGCATTGTTCTTTTTAAGTATCACCATCTTTGTAACTAAACGGGACCTACATATGACTTAGTTCTCTTCGCTGTATTCATGATTAACTTTCATGTATGGATAAAATGTATGATTTGCTTAAGACTTCAGACAGCTGTCTTTGTTGCTGTGGCAGCCTGTAGCACCTACAGAGTCACGTTCTAGATTCCCACTTTACATCTCTCTTCATCCCACTGACATTTTTTGTAATTGCTTTTTACTTAGAAAATATTAGTACAGATGAAATTTATTTAGCAAAGTTTCATTCAAATTTAGCCTAGACATTAGTGACCAAAAGTCATTGCCAGCTGACATTTGTCCTACCTGAAGTAAGTAGAACAGGTCAAATAAATAAAAGATACTTGCAAAAATGTCAAACATTTAAAGTTGTTTCCCTTGCACAGGTTTTGAGAGATCCTATTTTCTGTTTGTTATTTTTTAAAGCACTTTTTAATCAGTTTTTCAAAAACATAACTGAATTGACTCAACACCCAATTTTTGGCAGTGAAAACTTTTGACAGTGGTTTGGATTTTTAAAAAGTCACAAATTTTCACAGGAAAAAAAAGAAAGAGAAAAAAGAAATTCCTAAAACCAACATTTGCAAAACTTTTCAGAAAAGGCAGGTTTTTACCCATGCCACATTACATTCAAAAATTGCTGAACAGCTCTAGAAATAAGTTGACTACCACAATCCAATGCCAACATGACAAAATACATTAATACTAACTGATACCTTTTGTTGAATATGCTCATTTAAGAAATTAAGGTCTAAATAAGCTTTGGGATATTCTTTCCTAGAAATTTACCTTAGTCTCTCCATGTTCATATTAAAGTACGTTGGCGAGACAGCATAGACAGCTTACATGGCCTCTGTCTGTGCTATCAATAGGACATTTTTCAACACCAATATATTCATAATAAACTTTTAAATAAGAAAGTTTAGAACAATCAAATTCTGGTATCACTGTGTTGGTACATAATAATACTCAGCACATTAAAATTCAGTACTCAGTGATTTCCAATATTTAAAAATACTGTAACCAAGTGTTTTTCATCTTCTTGACAGAGAAAGCAGGCTACCTGAAATACAAAGAAGAACCATCAAAATTACTGTCTGGAAATAAATTTCAAGAGCGTTATTTTGTATTACGGGAAGGAAATCTGCTTCTTTACAAGGATATGAAGGTATAAACAAATACTCTGCACCGTTCTAATCATGAGCAGTTAAGCTTAAAACTCCTTTCCTTTACTTATGAAAAAATGAATACAAGTTGACAGGCAAATCAGCAATTGTTATACTTGCCTACGCAATTCAGGGATTAAAATAAGAAGAAATGTTTTGCTTATGTTTGAGTTGTTACATTTTCTCAGTTTATTCCACTTTAAGAGCTCATTTAGCTATGTTTATATATTACGATAAACTTTGTTTTAATTAAAACAACTTTTAGAAACCAGTGTAGAGCTTGTTTAAAAGCTGGGGTGTTGTAAGTATTATAAAGCTCCAATAAACTGCTTATTTGTTTGCCCTACAAATTTCAAGGCTTTTAGAAAACAAAAGGTACAAGAGTACAATAGCTTTTTAAAAAATATTTTTGTTAAAAATGTCATGATAGAAGAGTTTTGGAAAATAACATCTTTCACTCTAGTATTTTCTCTCTTTTCTGTGTACTGTTTTGTGAATGTTATCTTCTTTCCTTCTCTTCCCTATTCCCCTCCCGAAAAAAGTATGAAGTTGTTTCTTAACTTTTTAATAATAAAAGCAGAAAAGTAAACCTATATTATTGGTTTAGGCCCAGTCTTGCAAACATACATGTGCTTAACTTCCTACACATGAGCAATTTCATTGGCTAACAGGGCTAGCCACATGTAGAAAGTTGAACATGTGTTAAAAGCTTTGCCACATTGGGTCCATAATATATCAGAGGTTTTTAGTACTTTGCAGAATGCTTTTGAATGTGTGCAATTTATACAAAATTAAAAAATCTAAGTAACTTACCCATTATCATGTATTATATTTATGATTAGTTTTATTTGATTAATTTTAACATTGCTAGCTTCTGGTAAAGAATACCTTTTAAATAAAGTATTGCTTTTTTGGTCTTGATCCTGTTTTTGTTTGTGCAGCAGATTTATACATATACTGTACTTTCCCTAAAGTACCTTGGGGAAATAGCCTCCTTTTCTTAGAGAAGAGCTTAATGCGTTAATAGCTAATGTAAGATTATGTAGATGAAATACTATGTCTTTTTTTTTTATGAATCCTTAGATATATTTCTTAAGTAGAATGACCACAGGAGGGGAGGGATAGCTCAGTGGTTTGAGCATTGGCCTGCTAAACCCAGGGTTGTGAGTTCAGTCCTTGAGAGGACCATTTAGGGATCGGGGCAAAAATTGGGGATTGGTCCTGCTTTGAGTAGGGGGTTGGACTAGATGACCTCCTGAGGTCCCTTCCAACCCTATCATTCTGTGTCAGAAAGTGTCTAATTAATTAGTGCTAAAAGCTGAAATTGGCTCATACGTAAGCATTAATTAATACTCCTAAAACCTTACTTAGCACCTTGGCAAGAGTTTGAGAGGATTAGTATAAATTGCCTTAAACTTTTCGTTTCCAGTTGCTAAACTGTTCTGTTTCACAAGTTTTTTGTTTGTTTGTTTTTGGGTTTTGTTTTTTTAATATATTTCTAAACTCAGGTGACGTTTTCTATTAAGTGGTAAAATACTGCATGAGCTTTAAATGGCTTTGTAGAATTTAAGTTAAAAAAAAAAAATGAGTAAATCATGGAAAAATTGTTCTGACAGGATACCTGAAACTATTTGTCTTTGGCTGTCATTTGATAGTTGTCTTTGCACTTGTAATTATTATAACTTAATTTTAAGTGCTATTTAGAAAAGAGTAGTTGAGGGGGGTTGGTATTTGCAGGTGGAGAACATGTACTAATTAGATATAATTAATGAATGCTCATTAACAACAAATTAAGTTTGTTGCTGGAGATGCATTCTTTTCTTTAAGAGGAAATGCTAATTCAAATTGCACTGTAATGGAGCTAGATTAGAAATATATTTTGTACAGGTACTTATTCATTCAGCTGCCATACTGGAACTCTAGGTTTAAGAAAAATAGGCTCAGGGAATCTGTGTAACTTAGTTGATGCAGGCAATAGGTGAAGGTAGGGATGTGTGCTAAGTTGGCTTTGCCTGTATGTAAAGTTTATCACTTTGCCTATTCAGAGAAAAAAATAACTTTCTTAACTTTCTGCATTTTTACAATTTTGAATGGAAGTTCCTTTGTATAAACAACCGTGTTCTTTAAAATCTAACTGTTCTATTTCTATTCCCCCCCCCGGGTTGAGGGTGAGAGACTGGAAGCATTTGTATGGTCATAGAAAAATTAAGACCCTGGTTCAGCAAAGAATACGTATTTAACTTTAAGCACACTTTAACTTGTGCTGAATGGAGGTCTAAAAGTTCTGAACCACAAATACTAAATCAGTGTGGCTTTATGCTCCATGTATGAGACACTCAAATGTGCCTCTTTTTTTTCAACTTCACTTCAATCTCCTAGCCTCGAGCTGGAGCTGTGAAACACATGTACCTTTTACACATATATAATTATACTAGGTCTGTATGAGGTAATTGATTATTTCCCCAAAGGTGATAGGGGGGAGGTAGAAAAATTAGAAATAGAGACCCATAATGAAAAGATAAGAATAGAGAACCGCCAAAAGAAGAAAAAAGGGGATTGAGCATTTATAAACCATTCTGTTTTGTAAATTTCTAGTGCAGTAATTAGAAACTTATGTTCATTCACAGAGTAGCAAACCTGAAAAAGTGCTGCCCCTCAGTTCACTGAAACTTTATCTTGGAGTGAAGAAGAAAATGAAGCCACCAACAAAGTAAGATTAGAAAAGAAACTGGATTATGTTCTGTATAGCAAAATACTAGAGTTTTGTGATGGAACAGACACACGCGTGCGCACGCACGCGCACACACACACAAAATCAGGAAGTCAAGTGAAGTCTGTCCCCTATTCTGAATGGAATTGCACTCTATAATATTACTTGTTCTGATGCTGTCTGTTCCTGTGTTCCGTGTTAACTCTTCTGTGTTAGAAAATTATTGATTGGTTTTCTTACTCTGAAGTGTGTTTTCTGTTGTGGCTATAACTGTTACTAGCTCAATTTAGTCTTGTAGCGTATATCCTGCATTCCAGTGGTGGACACACCTTTAGTGTGCCAAAAAAGATGACTTGTCCTGACCTTTGGATCCAGTCCCTGGGTCCACACTGGAGGATTTTCCTTCTCCAGGTTCCATATTGCTGTGACTTTTCTTTCTATGTGAGCCATTCAGTGGCACTTCTGACTGAGTCAGGTTTGTTGCTGCAGACTAGTAGGTTGAGAGAAGCTGGCATCAAACCAAGGTCTCTCTCTGCAGAGTTGCTCATTTTCAAAGAGCCATATGGTTGTCCTCTCAGCTTTTCTGCCATATTGTGTGTATCAGTGTATGCATGCACTCGCTTGCTCTCGCTGACTTTGTCTTTCCTTCTGTTTTGCTCGTTCTGCCATCTTATTGTCTGGTCCCATAGCTCCTTCCTTTTTTTTTTCTCCACTCTGTGATTCATTCTTCTTACCCCAGCCTTCCAGTCACTTACAAACTCTCAGCTGATCAATCTTGTTTCTCTCACCACTGGAAATGGGGCAGGGCCATATTTTAGCTTATATTGTCTGACTTCATTTTAGAAACCAAGTCTTCACTTGACTGCCCTCACTACTTGCCCTACCTGCTTCAAATCCATGTCCCTATCACTGCTAGTAGGAATACTTTGGCCAGTTATAGCACCTTCATCAAAGGATCTCAGTCATTAATTTGTGTTTGTAGAGGACGAAATATCAGTGTTCCTCTTGAAAGTGAACATGTAAAAATGTCTGATGTCTCAGCTGTGTTCCTTGTGTGTATTCAGTCATAGCTTTTCTTACTTTAGTGACAAAAATGCTTTTTTTAAACTCTCGGCAGCCCTGCAGAACTTACACAGCTAAGGCCGAATGAGCTGGATGCTATTCCATTTTGTATGTCATCAAAGAATTCCTAATAAGTTCCAACGAATTACACATGTATAACTCCATGAGGTTGCATAGGCGTTACTGAAACGATAAAATGTATGGGGTAGCACAGAGATAACTGAGAGCATAATTCGATCTATTAAACTTTGTTGCTGTTTTGATGATTCGTGAGGTGAAAGGAGCCTAGCTTGACTGAGTCGGCAGACATGCTACTTAGATAAAAAGGTCCTGTCATAACTTGTAAATAGAGCATAGTTGATATCAAAAGCTTTGAGACAGTAAACATGGAACCCCATAAGGCCATTTTAAATGAGAATGCTTTTCAGATTAGAACCATACACTAAACTTCTTGCAATAGCTTTTGAGGTGTAATCTCTATGTAAAATTAACTTCCCTATGGAATATTCAGCAAGCACCCTGAAGCTAGCATTCAAAGTTATGGCTTTGGTTTCTGGTAAATAAATAAATATTTATTTTTAATGTGGAGTTTTATTTTTTTCAGCTGGGGTCTTACAGTATATTCTGAAAAGCAACACTGGTAAGTAATCAACACCAACAAATGTGTGTTTGCCTGTTCAATGTCAACATTTTTTAAATAGTGTGCTTGAAACCTAATGTGTGTGTGTTTCTTGTTTTTGTATGATTTTTACCTGTTACCAAAAAATATTAGTTGATTTGTTGCAATAACTTTTAGTTTAAGCTGTCAGTTTCGTATCCTTGCTAAGATCCCTGTTCAGCAAAGCCCCAAAGCACAGGCTTAAAACTGTGATTTGAAATCCAAGGAACTAAGCACATGCTTAAAGTTAAACAGGTGCATCAGTTTTTGTAGAATAAGGACAGATTCCTGAATTGGATCCTATATACATTGCCCTCAGTCTTTTCATAATATATATTTAATATATATTTTAAAAGTTCTTATGTATAAAATATAAATAATAAAATACTAACAACATTAAATAATTAAGAGACATCCAAGCAGGTTTTGAATGTCAAAACAAGAACTGCTTCTGTGGTATGTGACAACTACAGTTAGATACTTCATTAAGCTGTTGTTTGTTTTAATGATACCACATATTGTATTGTAGGCACATGTGTTGTGATGGACAGGATACACAGATGGAGTGGATGACCAGTATTTTCAATGCACAGGTAATGCTTTGTTCAGAGGAGATAACGATTTTTAAAAATTCTCTACATTTTCATATTTAGCGGTGAATCACTGAGTTTCACCAGTAATTTGTACTTATCTGAAAAACAATTAAACAAATATATGTATGGATGTTCTGAATGCACCATATATTGTAGCAAAAAGAACAATGCTGTGAAGCCAGTAATGGTACTGGAAATGCTTGAGGTATACAACTGCAAGAAGATGTGGACTTAGCCCATCTATGGGCTATAGCTCAAGTGCTTACAAGTGATAGGTAATAACTGCTTCACATTTGAGCTGTAGGTTTTTTTGGAGGAGTTCATAGAGTTCTCCTGGGTTTTCTTTTGTGTTACAGAGAATCTGGACAAAGAGAGGCAACACACTTGCCTGTCACCAGTAAACATATTGGGTGAAATCCTGGCCCCAGTAGCTTCAGTGGGGCTAGGATTTCACACATTTCTTAAGTCAAATAGAGAGATACCTGCTACTAAGTTGTAGGGAAGGAGGGGTATGGTTTTGAGTGGTAGCTCAAGAATACATCCATACAAAAGGATTTTAATGTGCTTGGGTAGTGGTGAGAGGGATTAAAAGAGATGGGGGAACATTTCACCCAGAGTGGAGAGCTGTACACACGACCATGTAATGGGAATTTTGAAAATGGTGCTATATTTGTGTCAGAGTTGCTTCTACTTTTTTCCATGAGGATTCAGGATGCTTCTTGGCGAAGTCACTGCAGGTAACAGTTGACAAATGTTGACTTTGTGATTCCTTCATAAGGAAGTATTACATTTTACAGATTAGGTCACTGAAGCTCGGAAATATCAGACAACATTTAAATTTGGGTGCCTGTATCCATATTTAGGCAGCTATGTGTTTTTGATCTCCAGAAGAGCCGAGTATTGGGAGTAGCATGTGTTCAGCACTTCTGAAAATTTAGCTATTTTTCAGAAATTGAAAACTTTAAGCAAGCAGATTTGAAAATGTTGTCCTTAGCCTTTCTCAGCTTTAGTCTCCTAATGTAAAATCTTCAAAAGTGCCTAAGTCGCATGTTCAAGAGATATAGGCACTTAGGACTGTAAGTCCAAAGGACGCTAAGTCACTTAGACATGTTTTGCCCCTGCGTACCAAAATGGGATAATACTTACTTGTAGTGAAAATATTAAAAATTCAACAGGGCTAAGAGAAAAGTGATATTTTAGATGCCAGAGGTGAGGTGTTTGCAAATGTCATCCTTGTATTGAGTGTGACTGCACTGTCTTGTCTGCCTGTGGCAGCCGGTGTTTTAAATTCTGTCTGTTTTCAGGTTTCACCAATGCTAAATATCTTTATAACCCCAATTAACTGATGGGTATAGAACTTGAGACCTCCTGGCTTCCAGTCTGGTGCACCATCACCATATAGGTTTCAGAGTAGCAGCCGTGTTAGTCTGTATTCGCAAAAAGAACAGGAGTACTTGTGGCACCTTAGAGACTAACCAATTTATTTGAGCATAAGCTTTCGTGAGCTACAGCTCACTTCATCGGATGCATATAGAGGGAGAAAATGCTGCCTGTTTTGCTGAGGGCTGTTGTAATGCTTGTTAGAGCAAAATGCACATTTTCTTTTTCAAGAAAGTATTGAAACAGATGCAGCAGTCACATCAGCATCACAGTTAGCATCACACCACATCCATGATTACAGCTAAGACCTCTATAATTTGCATAACATGGTTGCAGTGCAACCAGGAGAGGATTTCAAGTGGATTTTCCCCTATACCACTTTAAGTAGAACTACCCAGTGGCTTACGTCCAGTGCATTTCACCAAGATCTGGCCATGGAGGCCATGCGAAATGCTTAAGAGACACCTTACGTGGAACCATCCCAGAAATCTGGCACCCAACCTGCCAAATCCTCCTCTGCCCTTTCCTTATGTGAGAGATGATGAGGTGCCTCTTTGTGTAAGATACAGAAGCTCGCTCTTCCCCCCTTAGCTTGCACAGCAATTCCACCAGCCAAATGTAGCCCATCTCCCACTCTGGATTGCAATGGCAGCTCTGGACACTACTGGTCCCACACTGGAAACCTGCCATGCAGTTGTAATAAGCAAAATAAAATTGGACAAAATAAACTCTCTCTCTAGCTAATTTTCCCAAGTTTCTTTGGGTGAAGAGAGGCTAAAAACTCACACTCTGCTCATCAGCTGGAGGGGCAGAAAAAACCCTTCCTGACTTTTGTAAAAAGGGCACCAACAGAACATAAAGCACTGAAAAGCAGCAGCAGCAGCAAACCCGTGCATAGCTAAGGGATAAATAGGATGTGGACAGGAAGTAGGTACAGAAATGGCCACCTACATCTGGGATATTTTCATATCTGGTTATGTCCTTACGCCACTAAGTGGGATTTAGGGTAGGTATTTCCTACTGCCCCAACCCCACATGAGATGGCCCGTCCCCTGCCACTACTGACAAACACCCTCTCACTACCTACACCATGACTGAACAGGAGAAGAGGAGATTTTCACAATGTTTACTCTATTTGATCAAAGGTGATTATTTTTTTAAGCTGAAGATGGTCTTTGGGACTTTTTATAACAAGGGTAAAGCTTGTCTGTGAAGAGCTTTCTCAGGAGCTCACCCAAGAATGAAGAATGAACTCTCACAGGAAGTAAGGACCATCACAAACCTCACACCTTTCCCTCTAAATGCAAGGCACATTTCTTTGACCTTTCCTTCTCTAACATAAACATATGGCAATGTGTGTGTGTATATAAATTCCAAACCAAAACATTCCACTGCTCCCCTGGGGAGAAGATGAGAAAATAAACATGTGACAAATGTGGAAGTAGATGTTGCTGTTAAATTTGGCTTCCTTTTTCTTCATGTGGAAGTCGTCATACAGCAATATCAAACAATACAATGCGGTGTATTCAAGGAGGTACGATTGCAGCGGGAGCCATAAATTGTTTAGAATTTACTGTGTTGTATGCACTTATAGCGATATTAAGGTTGAGAATGTAATAGTTAGCAGCCCTCGCAGGCTGTCATTCTATTAAAAAAATGATTTCATTATTAATGTACCTTTTGTCGTAAAAATTAATATATATGATTATCCTGCTTGTGTTCTGAGTATATAATACAGAATGGACACATGATTTTTGCAATACATACTATATAATCATATACTTTGGGGGAGAGTCTGTCTTTGACCTTTGTAAATAGTGGAAGTGGGATGTGTAATGCACGTCTCGGAAGCAACAGACTTTTCAAAACCTTGTCTTATTCAGCTCCTCCAGGCGAAGTAACACTTGTGGTTTCCATGGAAACAGCTACCAAATTGGAAATACATCTCATGGGGATAACAAGGGTAGGGTCTCAATGAATAGGTTCACAGGTTATTGACATAGGTTGCTTAAAAACAACTCATCCAAAGCTTAGTAACTCTGTTCAAGTCCTATTGACGCAAGATCACAAGAAAGATAATGTTACAACTCTGACCAGCAAGTATGGAGTGAAACATATTCATTAAATCAATCTGGAATGAAGACTTACAGAAGCAGTTCATATCTTTTGGGGATTGTTTAAACAGAAGAATGCATGGTGCTACTTTTTTTCCCCCCAACTTCAGCATATTCCTCAATTTTTTATTTTTTTTATTTTTTTTTAAAACTGTCATCTCATTACTCATGATTGAGGCTAAGATTTTGTCACGGATATTTTTAGTAAAAGTCATGGATAGGGCAAATAATGAAAAATCACAGAAGCCTGTGACCTGTCCCTGATATTACTAAAAATATCCATGGCAAAGTGGGGAGCCTGGTCAGCTACGGGCAGGCTGGGAGCTTCAGGGGCCCCCACCACCCATGGGGGCTCGTAGCTCCAGGGTACCCTCTCTGCTGGCAGTTCCAAGTTGAGGGGTCCCCCCTGCCTCCTGCAGTGGCTGGGAGCTGCTGGGGCTCCCCCTACCGCTCGCGGCTGCTGGGAGCTCCAGGGGTCCCCCTGCTGCCCGCTCACAGCCTTGGAAGTCACAGATTCCATGACCGCCGCGACTAAATCGCAGCCTTACTCATGATATGCAATATATAAATTAACAATATTAACAGGCTGTATTAAGGGAAGAATTTTATTCAGCATTCTGGTCTTTAGCAGATGTAGCAACACCATGAATTATTTGTGCCATTAGGTGGTAATGAGACACCACTGATCTATTTTTCCATGGTAAAATATTATTTGCAGTAAAATCAGTACTTGAGGATGTAATAACTCATGTTCCAAAAGATTATCATAAAATCTCAGAATGCTTTGTACATGCAAGTGTTTGTCTCTGGTATGAAGTTAATCCTCATCACCACTATATATTAGAAAAAACATTGTAAGTATGTAAGCTGGATTTGTTATCCTGAATCAGCATTTCAGTGATGACCATGTTTAAAATTATTATGCTTTCTGTTCTTATACAAGATGCATTGGCATGATATCTGAACACATTTCTGTGGATAGATTTTTAGACAGTAGGGTTCATTTGTTTGAATAGTGTGATGAACCTAGATTTGAACTTCAAGATGAATGTAAAGAAGGCATACAGGTGTCAAGATATTTGCTTTAAATTATCCAAAGGTAGAGTCTTTGCCGTTAGAAGAGGAAGAAGCCTAACTTGGTGATAGAGACCCATTTTCTCTTACTCCATAGAAACTTTTGCTCTTTAGCTGAACAGTGTGGTGTTCAGGGAAGATATTACTTATTAATCCTTTTCTTTTTCCCTCCTCTGATGAGGTAGGTACCATAGTGTTGTAAAGTTTATCCCACTATAACCTAATTATTCTAGTTTTCTGGCTTCAATTGGAGAAGTTTGGGTTAGTATGGAAATTATTAATTTTGTATTTTGATTGGTAAACAGTTAAAAAAAAAAAAAAAAAGCCTAAAATAGGATCATTGTTTTCCTTAAGCATGTGGCATGGTCATCCCATGGGGTATGGCTCAAGCCCAGTCTTGAATTTAATAAAACTAGTCTGGACAAAAAGCACTTAACATAGTTATCTAGGAAATAAGGTATTGATGGGAAGATTAGCAAAAAAGATCTTTTCCAATTCTAATTTCTGTGTGCATGTATTCCTCTGAGCACATCATGGGGCTGACAAGTAAAGCCAAAATTAGCACCCTGACGAAGATACACCTTCAAGTACGTAGGCAGTAATTCTGCTTAATACTGCAAATAAGGGAACCTTGTTTCTTTGCTTAGAAAGAAAATTTGTTATTTGGAGTGCAAAACCTCTTTATGAAAGCCAGTTGAATATGTGACCCTTTTAAACTAAATAAATACATGCAGAATTCTTGCAGTATTTTCCATGGAGAATTTTTAAAAGTTTAGAAAACTCTTGAAGAATTTCAGAAATCATTGTAAGTTGAGCACCAGAAATTCTCTCTTCGGTTGCTTTGAAATAACCTTCTGCATCCATCGGATAAATGCAATGCAAACACTGCCTGTTTCTCTGAGCTCAACCTTCCCAGAGACTTTCCACCTTGTTGAATCCATTAGGGAGTAATGGCGTAACTGAGGAATGGTTACAGTTCTTTAATTATAATATGCTGTGGAGGAAGAAACTGCAATATTTGGGCATGCTGAGAAGGAAGAGTGAAAGATGATCTCCAAGTTATCAGCCTGGGTGATAAACATATCTTGTCTGAATTTAGAGGCCATGTACTAATGGCAGCAAACACATACTCTTTCTCTTATGCCTGTCGCTTTGTGCTTTGCAAGACCGATCTACAGACTCTTCGCTCTTGAATAATATTTACAAGGTAGACTGGATATATTATATGTTCTCTTCTGAAAAGACAAAGATGTTTTGATATATTTCTGCTGACAAGAGCCACCTAGATGAGTCAGAACTATGAATAAGTAAATTTTAATTTTGCCTAATGAGTTGCAAATATTCATAATTTATTATTTACCATTCAATTAAAACTGTTACAGACACACAGGGTGGGATTCACAAGGGGGACTTAAGCTCTGAAGTCCCACATTCAGGCTCCACCTGACCATCTTAAAGTCACCAGTTGGGCATGCGCACAGCCATCTAACTCCTGCCACTGCCCAGTGCCTAACGCTCAACAGAATTCACAACATAGGCATTTCCCCCCACACCTATCTTACTTTTGGGGCCCATTCCAGTAAACATGTGCGAAGCATGCCTAAACCCACACTAAGCAGGAGGAAGAGTGGTTTGTCCTTTAGCCCAATGCTTAGAGCATTCAGGATGTGGAAGACCTAGACTGAAATCTCTGTTAAGCTGATTTGATGCAGGGATTTGAAATGGGGTTTCCCACCTCCTAGGCGTGGTCCCTAACCACTGGGCTATTGGCCACGTTGGGGTGGGTCTCCCTCAATCTCCTATGTTAAAACTGTCTCACTTTGTTTAAATAATTAAATATTCATTGGACACCAAGGAAGTTAGTGTGACTCTATAGCCCAATTGTTAGGTACACACCTGGGAGGCATGAGACCCAAGTTCAAGTCCTCCTGCCTCAGTGATTATTTCCACACAGTAGAAAAGCTTCATCTGAAACCAGGTGAGTGTTCGCAAAAAGAAAAGGAGTACTTGTGGCACCTTAGAGACTAACCAATTTATTTGAGCATAAGCTTTCGTGAGCTACAGCTCACTTGTTGCAATGCCTAAGTCTCCCTAGTGAATTCCACCCATAATTCTTTATACTAAAATGTAATTAATCCCTTCACCCAAAGAAGTGGTGTTTCTACTTGCTGTCTACCTGTTTTATCGGCAAAGAGTTCTGTGGCACCTTATAGACTAACAGACGTGTTGGAGCATAAGCTTTCGTGGGTGAATACCCACTTCATCGGATGCATGTAGTGGAAATTTCCAGAGGCAGGTATAAATATGCCAGCAAGAATCAGGCTAGGGATAACGAGGTTAGTGCAATCAGGGAGGATGAGGCCCTCTTCTAGCAGTTGAGGTGTGAACACCAAAGGAGGAGAAACTGCTTTTGTAGTTGGCTAGCCATTCACAGTCTTTGTTTAATCCTGAGCTGATGGTGTCAAATTTGCAAATGAACTGAAGCTTAGCAGTTTCTCTTTGAAGTCTGGTCCTGAAGTTTTTTTGCTGCAGGATGGCTACCTTTAAATCTGCTATTGTGTGTCCAGTGTTCTCCTACAGGTCTTTGTATATTGCCATTCCTAATATCTGATTTGTGTCCATTTATTCTTTTACGTAGGGACTGTCCAGTCTGGCCGATGTACATAGCAGAGGGGCATTGCTGGCACATGATGGCGTATATTACATTGATGGACGTGCAGGTGAATGAACCGGTGATGGTGTGGCTGATCTGGTTAGGTCCTGCGATGGTGTCGCTGGTGTAGATATGTGGGACATATCTACACCAGCAACACCATCGCAGGACCTAACCAGATCAGCCACACCATCACCGGTTCATTCACCTGCACGTCCACCAATGTGGGTAGGTATTCACCCGTGAAAGCTAATGCTCCAATACGTCTGTTAGTCTATAAGGTGCCACAGGACTCTTTGCCGCTTTTACAGATCCAGACTAACACGGCTCCCCTCTGATACCTGTTTTATGTTTCAGCCATGAGGAGATTACATGTTGTAGGTTAAGATTTTTAAAGATTTTCTGCTGAGTACATTTAATCCTTTGGGATGGGCCGGGAAGATGTATGACTAAATCCCCTGAACTTCCTTGGAAGTCTGAACCATAACTGTTATGACAATTAACTTATAGTAATAAATTAGTAGTATAAATGTTCCCTTACATTTAAACATTTACTTTCATATTGGGTCAGATAATTGTATTTATATATACAATTTATGTAGACTTTTGGAGCTAGAAAGCAAAATAGACACATTTGTTTTCCTAAATGTTGATTTTTTGTTCTATTGCCAATAGATATGTTTTGATATTTTGATATATAGTGTGGAGGGAACACCTCTGGAACATAGTGTACTAAGACCTTAAAGCTCTATTCACTTAGCATCTTGCAGTCCTCCAACAATACTTCTGATGCATTAGTAGAAGCATCAACATAATTATAAAAAACATACTCCTGTTATCTTAAAAAAAAAAAAAAGTCATTGTTTTATATGGAGCGATAGTACAGCATAGTATATAGGCTTACTAAGGCAATTTTGTACATAAAAAGCAGTGTATAGAGTAAGGAATGCCAAGAGTAAGGAATTTTTGTTTCAACAGCACAGTGATATATGGCCACCAGCTGGAAAAGCAAGAAAACAGTCTATCACTAAAAATCCAAAGATTGGAGGCTTACCTTTAATTCCCATTCAGCAGGAGAAAAATACTTCTAAAACCAGAGGAAATGCAGAGGTAAGCTGGTGGTTAAAGTTTGTGTTGAACTTTAATTACAATGCTATATTTTGTTGTCCTTTTTAGATAGTCCAGGAGCAATTCTCTCTCTGGAGTTGGATAAATGTGAGATGTAGATGTTTCTAATGTTAGTGTCCTTTGTATTGCTTTGCCATTAAAGGAATAGTTAGGACAATGTAATTAAATGCATTCTGAGCTAGCCCTGTGGCAAGTTGGTAAATTAACACTGGATTTGTTTAGTAAGAGCCACCCATTAGAATTAAATGGGATTTTTACCATGAATGTTACTACAAATTAATAAGGATTTTTTTTTAAATAAAGTCCTTGATGATATAGCTTTGTGTGTGTACTGTACCATATATTTTCCTATCTCCAAAGCAGCCTTGCACTTTTAGGTATCTATCCTAAAATATTAGTAGCAAAGAGCTCCATTTGAAAATTAAGTTAAGATGGAACTAAATGCTGTACATTTCAATTATAACATTATTAGGTTGTGATACAGCATGGTCAGAAGGCAGTAGGAGAGTGTTAGAAGCCTTATTCCCTGTAGAGGGAAGAAAGTTTGCTATAGATTAATTAAAGCGCGGGAAGCCAATTAAAGCACCTGAAGCCAGTCACCTGATAAAAACCCCCCTGCTTCAATCAGGCAAGGAAAGGAGTTGAAGCAGAGTGGATTGGTGCTGGAGTAGAGAGCAGTTTGGAGGAGTTGAAGCAGAGTGGATTGGTGTTGGAGCAGAGAGCAGTTTGGAGGGAAGCAGAGGAGAGTTTGGAGAAATGCTATGGTGGGCTAAGACCAAGACCCTAGGTAAAGGGACACCTGGTTTGTGCAGAAGGAAGGCAGGAAGCCCCACAAGCTGAAGGGCAGTAGAGGGAAGTAGTCCAGGGGAAGGAACTGCTAGTTCAAGCAGTTTACTGCTATCCCTAGGGCCCCTGGCCTGGGACCTGGAGTAGGGGGTGGGCCCGGGTACCTCGCTCTCCACTTCCCTCCTCTAGAACACTAGTAGGGCAGTTAATACCCCCGTTCAGGGGTGAGAAACAGTGCCCTGAACCGTCCCCAAGAAGAGAAAGTGCGAGACCCATCAAAGTAGTGCCGGCAATTTGCCACAAGGCTTACAGAATAAGAAGTCTGGAGCAATGGTAACAGCTGTTTGCAGTGACTTACTCAAGTACCACTAGACTTCTCAGATGAATGATGTTTCTCAGTCTTAACATAAGCGATTTATCAGATGAACCATTAGCACCCAAAAAAGGAGCACTGAGGTGGAACTTTGGAATGGGGAACATTTTGAGTATGGAACAGAACAGTTGCTACCATTGACCCTACGTAATAGTAATAACAACTAACTGTTGTATGTTTTTCATCAGTAGGCCTCAAAGCACTTAACAAGTGGGTAAGCATTCTTTTCCCCATTTTACAGATCAGGAAACTGAAGTACAGGGAGGTGAAGTGACTTGTTCAAGGCAACCCACTCACAGAACTAAGAATAGACCCCAGGTCTCCAAAGTCAGAGTTTAATGCTTTATCCACTAAGCCATGCTGCCTCCCTGAGGCAGATGCATGTGTGATACAGTTAGTCAGTCTCTTCAGGCAATTCTGACATTGCTTCCTAAATGGACACTGAGTTCTGTTAACTCCTATTTTTTTTTTTATTCAATCTCCTTTACTCATTCAAAGACCTCCTTTAAATTTACCTTGTTCTATAGTTATTCAATAACCCCTCTTATTCCTACCATTTAAAATATGTTTTCCTGTAAAAAAAGAGAAACTTATCATGCAATTGAAGGAACCCCATAATTTTGTTTTCATACTTTCCTTTTGCTTGATGTCACAAGGACAATGTAATGTTTATTATACTATCTTTAAGCTAGCTGCAGATTGAACATTTTTTGGAAGTAAAGGTTTTACCTTTCTTTCTTGAACTACATAATTTTGAATCTAAACATTACCAGGACCTTCTTGATTTTGTTGTGCCCTGTTGGCAAGAACTCCATTATGTCATGCCAAACATGTGGCAGTCATATCAGAAAAAGGTTTACAATTAGTGCTCATAATGATGTGAAACCTTAATGTTAATAACTAACTCTGCCATAAAAAAGAATCGAACTTGATATATAAAAATAGAGCTATACAGGTCCTGTTTGAATACCTTAAAAAATTAGAATAAAACTAAGCATTGGAAAGGGTAAACTAGCAGTTTTTGCATATATTGTTGGAATCTAAATTAGTCTTGTCGTAAAGTATGCAACTGAGAGAGTTCAAAAAGAGGAGGAGGAAAAATAACATTTCAGTTTAACCAACAAAGGATTTGATTCCAAACTTATGAAGGTAACCATTTCAGTTGTGGCATGCATTTTTATTCCTTTTGATACAATAGACTGTTAAACACACGATGGTAATGTCCTCAGATCTGTATAAAGAATAGCTACAAACTTTCCCATCTCATTGTTTACCCCCTTTCTAGATCATTTATGAATATGTTGAACAGTGCAAATTGTTGAGGCACCCTGCTATTTACCCTTCCCTCCCCCGCCCCATTCTGAAAACAGACCATTCCTATCCTTTGTTTTCCATCTTTTAACCAGTTAGTGAACCATGAGAGAATCTTGCCTCTTATCCCATGGCTGCTTACTTTGAGTCTTTGGTGCAGGATCTTGTCAAAGGCTTTCTGAAAGTCCAAGTACACTATATTCACATGCTTGTTGAGACCCTCAAAGAATTCTAATAGATTGGTGAGGCATGATTTCCCTTTGCAAAAGCCATGTTGACTCCTCCCCAACATATCGTGTTCATCTATGTGTCTGATAATTCTGTTCTTTACTATAGTTCCAACCAATTTGCCTGATACTGAAGTTAGACTTACTGACCTATGATTGCCAGGATCACCTCTGGAGCCTTTTTAAAAAATCGACTTTACATTAGCTATCCTCGTCATCTGGTACAGAGGCTGATTTAAATGATAGGTTAGATAACCCAGTTAGTAATTCTACAGTTTCGTGTCTGAGTTCCTTCAGAACTTCTTGAGTAATGCCATCTGGTCCTGGTGACTTATTACTGTTTTAATTTATCTATTTATTCAAAAACCTCCTCTGTTGACACTCCAGTCTGGAATAGTTTCTCAGATTTGCCACCTAAAAAGAATGGCTCCGGTGAAAATATGCCGCACGTCCTTTGCAGTGAAGACCTATGCAAAGAATTCATTTAGCTCCTCTACAGCAGCCTTGTCTTCCTTGAGTTTTCCTTTAGCACCTTGATTGTCCAGTGGCCCCATTGATAGTTTGGCAGGCTTCCTGATACCTGAATTACTTCCTGAAGTAATTGAAAAAAAAAAAATTAATATAATAGTAGTATAAAGGTAGCAGGAAGGTGACTTGCTAAGAAACCCATAGATCAATTTTTAAAAAAAAAAGGCTATATGAGGAAAATGATACCAAACAAAGTTCAGGACATACTTTTCTGCACTGATTTGTATTTGAAGGAATTTTGCTGCACATGGACAAATAAAATATGTAGCACAAAATATAAATGTTTGAAAAACATTTACCAGTAAAGTTTAAATTAAAAATATGAAAGGTAATGGGTAAATAGAATTAACCAATGTGCAACATCTTTAGCAGTATGTGCTGAAAGCACTAACTTATAATAATGTTTTTAAAAGTTTATTACACTACATCAAATGACTAAAATAAAAATATCCCACTTAGAGTAATTAAGCAATTATTAACCAGCTTCATGTTCCATCACTGTTGCAAAATAGCTATGATATCAGCATCGGAACAGGATCTGGACAGCTGTGCCAGGGATGACTGCTGTGGGAATGAAAGGGAAAAAATAGATGAAAATCCTGTCTCCATTTTAGTTGACAGCAAAACTCCCATCAACTTCAGCAGAGCCTGAATTTCACTCTTAATATTTAGTGTACTCGGTATCACATAAATGGTAAAAATTGTACCACCTTCCTCAAAGGATCTGCTCTCTGTATGTATTCTGAATTGTGTCTACTTACTTGGCTGATTAAAGTAAGGTCGGGGGGGTTGAGGAGGGGTTATTGCTTTTTTTGGTCTTGTTAGCTTTGAAAAGCCAACACAGGTAAAAGAGAGAATGTAAGATAGATTTGTCCATTCTTGTGCATCATCATCAGAATTATTACTAAATTAAATTTTACACCTCTGCAATCCCATTGACAGAAATAGTGTTGCACAGATGTAACTGAGGACATAATTTGGTCTGACCAATCCTTGTTACTGGTGATATGCAGAAGGAAAAAGGATCCTAGTTTGACTTCCAGATTATCATTATTATACCCATATTGTTTTTGCAGAGCTGGCAGTTAGAGGAAAATATCATTTTATTGTAAAACAGTTACATTTTGATATGGAAATCACTGGGAGAACAATATGGTAATTCTGAACACAGGTCACCTTAGACTAGAGTTTGAAGCACATTACTAGTATGGGAAATCGCTTAGCTCTGTATCTTCTGTATAGTCTTATGTCATACTTTACTTTGTACAGCTGGCTTCATTGATTTCCTGGGTTTTATACAACATGCAAATGATAAATTATACATGTGCTGAGCCTATACAAGTGCCACTGAAAAAGTTCTCTGTGTGAGTAATATGCCCCACTTTAATTAGAAGGAATATATATGGATCTGGTAGTTTATTTCGAAACAGAAGATACTTTTCAAAAGTGATTATTGTTTTAGGCCTTTTCCAATTTCATGTCAGAGCAACTTTGGGAAAGAACAAGGACAAAGGACAAAGGGAGCTCACTGTACCCAATTTAGCAAGGAGCTATATTGTGTTTTAAGAAATGTAATCACTATTTTGCTTCTTAGAAGATGCAAAATTGAAACATGGTTTTACTAGGGGTTGTAAATAAAATGCATTCTTCCAGACTGAATTTCAAGGCAGTAATTTAATACCATGGCTTGCTGACATTTAGAAAGCCCTCCAGCCATGTTACTGCATCTTCTGATCAAAATCGAACCCCTCATTTAAAGAGCCCCAGGGAATACACCAAAAAGTTATTTTGTATATATTTATGAAGATTTTTTTTTATTCAGGGTCATCATACTTATTAATTGAACTCTATTTTGTTTGTAGAGGTTTGCAGAATTACTGCTCAGACTTTATATTCTTTATATTCTTTCTTACTTACTTTATATTCTATACTTTATGTTCTTAATATACATGGAAAATGAGACCATCCACCGCTATTAGACAGGATAGAACTACTGCAACAGTGAAGTTTTGGGGCAGCTTCTGAACTCCCTTGCACACTTGTGTAGTGATTCTTGGCCACTGTCAACACGTAAACACATTACAGCCAATAACCGTGCTATCACTCCCTATTTCTGTGCTGGCCTACAGAGAGCCAGGGGTAGAGCCTTAGCTGGTGTAAATTGTCATAGCTCTGTAGAAGTCAGTAGAGATACGACAGCTTACACCAGAAAAGGATCTGGCCCATGTATATAAGCCAGTTTTAGCACATGCAGGGGTATGAAGTGCCCATGCTTGGTCATTCTAAGGCTGACGTTCCCCCAGGTATCAGAACGCCATAATTCCATTAGCATCCACAGCTAAGTTGCTCCTGGGTGAATTTCACCCATAATGAATGGGAACTATAGTATCAGCAACCTTAACTCTCAATTCTTTCTTAGGAAAAAAATCTATTTTAAAATGTCATTAGTTTATTTTGCCCAAATGCAATGACAAAATATTATTATTCTTTTAAATATTGTGTGAATGTTGATTCAGCTGAAATTTAAGAAGTTGAGTAGAGACTACTTCAGTAGATAAAGAATGCTTGAGCTTTGGAGGTGGGAGTTCACTTCACTTACTATGTATTTTGTTCCTTTTCCTTCCCTTTTGCCCAGTTAGGGGACTGGAATACATTTTTTTTTTCCAAGAGTGCTGTCCACTTGGCTGCGCCAACCAGACAAACAAGTTGTGTACTGTTGACAGTGGCATGCTCAAATCCCCTATGCCAGGGGTTCTGAAATTTTTTCCCCCGAGGCCCATGTTTGTAACTACGATAAGCTCTTGTCAACTGCTGGAAATGGCTCACCTTGATTATCACTACAAAAGGTTTTATTTCACACACACACGCGCACACACCCCCAGCTCTCCTGCTGGTAATAGCTCACCTTAAGTGATCACTCTGGTTACAGTGTGTATGGTAACACCCATTGTTTCATGTTCTCTGTGTATATAAATCTCCCCACTGTATTTTCCACAGCATGCATCCGATGAAGTGAGCTGTAGCTCACGAAAGCTTATGCTCAAATAAATTTGTTAGTCTCTAAGGTGCCAGAAATACTCCTTTTCTTTTTGCGATAAGCTCTGTAGCTCATTATTAACACTTCTTGAGGAAAATTATTAAATTTAATTATTACATACATATAAACTGCGATATTGTAAATAAACAATGTACATGTTTACTTTTCATTTTAATGTAATAATAGAAATCCCTAGCAATATGCACTCAAAGAAATGCTTGAAGATCTTTGAAATGAAACCGTTTTCGTAAAGCTTTAAAAAAAATGTTGAGAGCGAATTGTGTTGTGGTCTAACAGGAAAACATAATTTTGTATAAAACTGAACAAAAAGCAACACAACAATGTTAACAATTTTGTTAAAAATGCTTATTTCATTTTAAAACAAAATGGTTGTCCAACTTTGAACTTTATATTGTGTTCAGTTTTTTTAGTGTAAAATATGAGTTTCTCTGCTGTGTAAGTAAAGACCCAATCCTATTCTCAACTAATTAGAAAAGGAACAAATATTGTAATAAAATATAAAATAACTTACAGACAAGGAGTCTTCTTAATGGGATGGATGTGCCTGCTTTTCCTTGCAGTTTTTCCAGCTGGGGACATATGTTAGTGAGGCGCATCCTGATCTCATCTTCACTTTTCAGCCTTTCAGCCAACTCAGGGTGCAGGCAGGGGGTAGCTAGGGGCTGTCTGTGTGCAGGAAGGTAGCCCAGGATGCAGACAGGGATACCTAGGGGCTGTGTGGGGGCAGGGGGCAGATGGGGGTAGCTAGGGGTTGTGTGCAGAGGTGGGAGGAACTCAGGGTGCCAGCAGGGGTGTAATTCAGGATGCGGACAGGAGGTAGCTAGGGGCTGTGTGCCAAGAGGGGTCTAGCTCAGGATGCGGGGAGGGGCTGTGTCTGAGACAGTGCTGCTGCTATGGTGCCTGTTCATGCGCTCAGTCCCTAGTTGGCACAGTGGGGGCAGCTCCGCTCCTTGGGGCTGTGTGCATGCTGAGTCGGGCCTGGCCATGGCTTCGTACACCATTACTGTGGCCAGAACTATTAGCTATGCTGCCCCAGCTCTTCAGCAAAATTGATTTTTCTTGTAAGCTGTTATGTAAAGTAATGAACAAAACTCACAATCTCAGTATTATTGAATATTGTGTTAATTTGAACCATTCTGTTTCTGATTTCTTGTCTTTATTCAGCATATTAACGATGGAAAGCTGACAGTCAGTGAACAAGATGAAAATGACATCGTGGAAGAAAAAAAGAATTTAAAAGAAAGAGCACATATCGTGGCACAGTGCCTAGACCGCAAGGAGGAGAAAGTGAGAAACCATGTAAAAAAACATCGAAGCTTGATCTGTGTTGAGGACACAGGTGCTGACATTGCTGACTTACACCAAAGTCCCTATAAAGAAACAAGGACACTGAAGAAACATGAGAACAAAACAAACAAATCTAATTTGGAATCTGATAAGTTGCCACCAAATGTTATTCAGGAACTAAATACAGTTCTGCAGAAAAACAGAGCCCTCCACGAAGAAACCTAAAGCTGAATTTGTAAGAGACAGATCAAACAGGTCAAAAAACCTGATTATTTAATGTTTGTTAAAGTGTGTGTACAGTTTGTACAGTGTAGAGACGATGAAATGTGTTTATATACAGCTGCTGATTTTTAAATGACAGTTATGTATGTGCTGGTAATATGACATAATTTAAGATTAAACAGAGTTTTTAAGTGTAGAAAATTCCTGGTATGAAACCCTGGACTTTAAAGCCAGTGGGAGTTTTGCCATTGACTTCAGTGGGGCCAGGATTTCACCCATCATTTTGAATGCAGACTTTGTTAGTGTTCTAACGAGAGTGCTTCAATTAAAAATGACCATTTAAATGTTAAGTACAGTTTGCTTATGCTCTGTATGTCCAGAACCCTTTTCTCAATATGGGAAAAATCTTCTTGTAAAAAGAGACCAAAGTGCACATACATACTGTGGTTGTCTAATAATATATAAGAATAAGTAACATGAGATAATCGGATGACAAATCTTGCAGTATCTTCTCTCTGCTAAACAGGTTGAAATTGATTTAAAGAAAGTGTATCTAGGGGACTGGCTAGCTCATATGATCAGGAATGTGAGGCAAAACTTTCATCTTTAGGTTCCTCTTTTGGATGTGACAAGCTTGGTAGTGACAAAGTTGTTATCTGATGCTATTGAGTAATCACATGCGAAATGAATTTCCTTGTGAACAGATGGCTCAATCACAAAACCACCCATCAAACTGGCACTAATTCATCCTATCACAGAATGGCCAGGAATGAAATGAGCATGGAGACTAAATTATCCTTTCACCCTTAGAGGTGGTCCCACCAGATCAAGATGGAGCAAGACATTGATTGAGGCTGCAATCTGTGCTATAGCTCTTCTGAGGATAAAGAGAGGGTTCAGGCTCTACCAATCTAGTACCCTTCAGGAGCACTAAATTCATTAATATTGAGGAGGGAAGGGAAACTGCCATATTTCATCAAGCTTTATAAAGTGTAATATTGTCCTTATTTAATTAACAAGCATATTTTCTGATTTTTTTTCCTGTTGCCATATTTCTATGCAAGCAGAAGCAGTGTCCTCTGTGATTAGCTTGTTCCTCTTCCTGATATGAATGGATGTCATAACTGTCGTTATGTCACAGTTACGTCTCATGGTGGTTAGCACTGAACACATCAGTCTGGAGGAAGTTAATTCTGAAAGAGAAAGCTGCCATCTGAATACAAGTGTCTTGGTAATCTGTATTTTCTGAAAGGAAGGACAGAAAAGCTACAATTTTATGGGTTTTTATAATGTTTTATTTTTAATAGTCTGCTGGAATGTAGCAGTAGCAAGGTTTCCTCTATCACTCACTTTGCACTTACTCTGTTCGATCGATTGTAAAATCTAAAAGCAAGTTTGTAATTTTTTTTTTATTTTCCCCAGTGCACTTTTGATTATTTTGTTGGTCTTAATTTGTAGCATTAGCTTAAGTCCCATTTGCTTAAGAGTGCTGAATGTGAAATACATTCTTAAATGTTTTCCTGAATCAGGGCCTATCTTTGTGGGAAGGAGGATATTTCAGCAAAGTGCTTCTGCTGTCTGTCTGAGGCTGGTCCTGAATTTACTGTTTACAGTTATTCATGTATTTTCACATAATTTTTTTCAGTGTCATCTTAAGATGATTGCATAGTTGATCTTTTATTGCGTCATTAAGACTGTTATTCATTCTAGTGCAGAGGTCTCATGCACCACTGGAGTTCCACATTAATAGATGAAAATGGAGTGGTGGGAGAGTTTTTTGTATTGGGTGGGTGTGCCCATATAAGAGAATAACATGTTCTGTTTTAATCTTCACTGAAATACTGCAAAAAAGTCTTCTCCTGGTTTGACCATAGCTTGCACAGTTGCTGCAAAGGGTACTAAAAATGTAAGGAAAAAAGCAGCTTGCTTGAAAAAAAATTCAAACTGAATATTGTTTACTTTTCAACTGTGGTTAAACTACCTGAATTTATGGCTATTGGATTATCAGTGAAAATATTTCACCTAAAGTATAAATAATCTTTCAGTGTTTTCTACATGCGTAATACATATTGTTTGAACCATGGCACTGTTAAGTTAAACACAACTTCTGTAATAAAATGGAAGTGTGATTACATTCGTTTAAAATTCATTACTTGTGAGTCTCTGATTTCGATTCAAATTATTACCTGATGTTCAATCAGTATTGCACTAATCACTGAGACTGGTCCAAGAACTGAAGAATAAATGTATTATCTGTAATAGTGTCATAATGGCTGCTGTGTTTTGTATGTCATCTATTCTGGAATGAGATGGAAACTAATTTCCAGAGAATAAATATTTTCTTTAAATTGTGTTGTGTAATCTCTTCAGAAAAAAAAAATCATCAAGCCAGTGATAATTGTTGTAGCAATTATTTCTATGCATATCTCCATACCATTGCTACTAATCCTTGCAGTACCTTTGTATGGTAGTAATTAGTTATCCCCACCTTACAGATGAGGAAAGAAAGGCGGCAACTAAAATCTATGGTTTGCACAAATCATAAAGTGTCAGAGCTGGGATTAAAATTTAGCAATTAGTAAATCTCACGTCCTTTATTATTATTAGCCTCCCTACTTAGAAAAGCCAATAAAGATCCCTACTGTTTATCCACACAATGTCAGTTCTCTGTGCATTTTCAAGCTCTACTGAGAAAAGTTTTTAAAATACTTTTAGCTCAGCCGTTAAAAGAGCCACTGAAGAGTTAGCTAGATGTTGTTTTATCCTAGGAATAATCACCAAACTTACATTTCCAGGAAGTGAAAAAGATGATGATGTCGGAAGGTATGTTGTAATACAGAGAGTAACCTTCTCAATATACTTAGTGTTGCATGTCTTAATTACTTTATAAATCCTTCTGGAATTATTATGGAAATGCACATTTATATTAATAGATTCTAAGGCCAGGAAGAACTACTGTGATCATCTAGTCTGACCTCCTATATAGTACAGGTCATAAAACTTCCCCAAAATAATTCCTAGAGCATAGTTTTTAGAAAAACATTGTCTCTTGATTTAAAACTTTTCAGTGATGGAGAATCCACCACAACCCTTGGTAAATTGCCCCAATGGTTAGTTACTCTTGCCGTTAAAAATGTACACCATATTCTTCATTGAGATCAGAAAAATGTTCTATGCTGTACAATTTACTTCAGTTCATGGCTGACCTTATAATATGTGCTGTTCCTGGTATTGCAGAATGCATTTCCTTGCAAATTATACCTTGGTTATATAAACAGTAATCCTTTATTAAAGAACTCAGTTAGCATTGATTTATCCGGTGCTGCAGACTACTTCGGAACTACTAATTTAGAATAAATTTGAGGTTTGCTGTATATATGAATAGTTTAATAACTTGTAATTTTCTTTCCTATCTTCATTACAATGCATACTAATTAAAAGCTAATGATGTTGATGTTCTGATATGTGCATATTTAAATTTTGCAATAGCTTAACAGTCTTCACTTGGGTGTCCTGCACTGAACTTTTTTTGCTGTTTATTTTCCCTTTGCAGGCTATTTGCATGCTCAGGCTATCCATTTTAATTTTTCAAATTCATTATGAGGTAAGATATCTTGGACTTGCTCAGTCTGTATTTTTAGTGTGGTGTCTCTCCAGCTTTAAGAAACAATAAATAAATGATTGCGTCTGAAACTTTTTTAATTCATGAAAGATTGAGTGTTCGAGATAAAATAAATATACTACTTTGCACTCAATAAAAGCATCTAAGGACCACATCCTACCAAGTATCGAGTTTCACAATGCTGACTAGTCTCATCTGTTTAATGGTCCCAGTTCAGTAACGTATTTCACCATGTGCATAACTTTAAGCATATTGACAGACCCATTGACCTCCTTGGTAGATAGGGTGTTCAGGTGCTCTCAGGCTGCTTTCATTTAGATGCTTAAATATTCTTAGACTTCAATTCTTATGTGGTAACTAATTGTTTTCCCTCCTCCAACAGTGATATTATTATAATATAGACTTTAACAGGATACTCTATGATAAGTAGATATTTAGCAATTCTTCCAGAAATTGGAGATGACAATTTCAGATCCTTTCAAGACTTAAATGCAGAACATATTTTAATGTGAGGGTCTTTTAAACAGCCCTACAAATTGTCTCAACCTGGGCAACTTTTCTTACTAGTGCCTTCCCTATTGGGTTCTGTGGGTAGTTATACACACAGTCACGCTTTCACACATTCCAAAAAATAAAATAAAGTAAGGCTGGGATATATCCCACCTAATAAAAACAAAAGATGGAATATAGAAAAGGGAAAAATGTGATAACTAAATGATAGGGTGTTTATGAACTCTTCAGCTCTTGTAATCTTCTAGACTCTTGAGTGCAGGCTCTGGAACTAGAGAGAAGAAACCAGACAGTTTTATTCTATTAGCACAACATTTCTTGCTTATGGACGAGCTCTGAGTGCTGGGAAAGACTGGCTAAGGCTGGCATGGCCTGTTTGTCGATGTCATGATTTAGGGCTGTCGATTAATTGCAGTCAACTCACATAGTTAACTCCAAAAAAAATTAATCATGATTTTAAAAAATTAATTGCACTGTTAAATAATAGAATACCAATTGAAATTTATTAAATATTTTGGATGTTTTTGTACATTTTCAAATATATATTTAAATTACAACAGAGAATACAAAGTGTACAGTGCTCACTTTATATTATTTTTATTACAAATATTTTCACTGTAAAAATGATAAACAAAAGATAGTATTTTTCAATTCACCTCATACAAGTACTGTAGTGCAATCTCTTCATCGTGAAAGTGCAACTTACAAATGTAGATTTTTTTTGTTACATAACTGCACTCAAAAACAAAACAATGTAAAACTTTAGAGCCTACAAGTCCACTCAGTCCTACTTTTTATTCAGCCAATTGCTAAGACGCACAGGTTTGTCTACAATTATGGGAGATAATGCTGCCCACTTCTTATTTATTGCAAGGTATTTACATGCCAGATACGCTAAACATTCGTATGCCCCTTCATGCTTCAGCCACCATTTCAGAGCACTTGCTTCCATGCTGATGATGCTCATTAAAAAAATAATGCATTAATTAAATGTGTGACTCAACTCCTTGGGGGAGAATTACGAGTCTCCTGATCTGTTTTACCTGCATTCTGCCATATATTTCATGTTATAGCAGTCTCCGATGATGACCCAGCACATGTTGGTTTTAAGAATACTTTCACTGAAGCTTTGACAAAACGCAAAGAAGGCACCAATGTGAGATTTCTAAAGATAGCTACAGTACTTGACCCAAGGTTTTAAGAATCTGAAGTGCCTTCCAAAAGTGAGATGGGTGAGTTGTAGTGCATGCTTTCAGAAGTCTTAAAAGAGCAACACTCTGATGCAGAAACTACAGACCCCGAACCATCAAAAAAAAAATCAACCTTCTGCTGTTGGCATTTGACTCAGATAATGAAAATGAACATATGTCAGTCTGCACTGCTCTGGATCGTTATTGAGCAGAACCCATCATCAGCATGGACGCGTGTCCTCTGGAATGGCGGTTGAAGCATGAAGGGACATATGACTCTTTAGCGCAACTGGCATGTAAATATCTTGTAATGCCAGCTATAACAGTGCCATGCGACAGCCTGTCCTCACTTTCAGGTGACATTGTAAACAACTTGTTTGAGTGATTGGCTGAACAAGAAGTAAAACTGAGTGGACTTGTAAATATCTTGTGACGCCAGCTACAACAGTGCCATGCGAATGACTGTTCTCACTTTAAGGTGACGTTGTAAACAAGAAGAGTGAATCATTATCTCCTGCAAATGTAAACAGACTTGTTTGTCTGAGCAATTGGCTGAAGAAGTAGGACTGAGTGGACTTGTAGGCTCTAAAGTTTTATATTGTTTTGTGTCTGAGTGCAGTTATTTTTTGTACATAATTCTACAGTTGTGAGCTGAACTTTCGTGATAGTGATTATGCTACAATACTTTATATTAGGTGAACTGAAAAATACTATTTCTTTTGTTTTTTTACAGTGCAAATATTTGTAATAAAAATAAATATAAAGTAAGCACTGTACACTTTGTATTCTGTGGTGTAACTGAAATCAATATATTTGAAAATGTAGAAAACATCCAAAAATATGTAAATAATTGATAGTCTATTATTCTGTAACAGTGTGATTAATTGTGATTAATTTTTTTAATCGCATGATTAGTCGCAATTAATTATTTTAATCACTTGACAGCTCTAGTCATGACTTCTCTGAGGTGGTTAGTCTTGGTGATTCTGGAATGTGGCTTATTGACTGAGCAGGCCAACCTACTCAGCCTTATTTTTGATTCTTAAGTGTTTAAAAAAAAAAATTCACTCCACCTTGCAGCTTATTCCTCTAGTCTCTTTGGCCAAATCACCTTTTACAGAGATTGGAAGACCTGAAGGGACCACTGTGATCATCTAATCTGATCTCCTGTATAATACAGGCCATAGATATTTGCTTGTAAGGGACTGGAGTGTGGGCAGTGTGGCCTAATGGTCACAGCTGGGCTGGGGTCCACATGTCAGGGATGGCAGTCAATGAGCAGGGGTTGGAGGAATTGCTAGAGCCGGGCTCAATAAGCAAACATCGGGGACAAAGTCAGGCCAATTTGGAGACCAGAGATCAGGAGACAAGGTGAGGTGTGGACTTGCCACAGGCCTGAAGTCTGTTTGGTTGCCCAGACAACTTCCTTGGGCACCCTCCAGAGTTAAATAGGCTGCTTGGCCAATCAGAGGACCGCAGGGTGCCATCACTCTGGGTTTCTTAGGCAGTACTTGCTGTGGCACACAGCAAGCACACTCCAATGTGCTCCTAGACTACAGGTCTGCAAGGCCTCCTGGTGGCATTATGGGAACATCAGCTGGACCAGGTTCGGCACACCTGGGTTCTAGTCCCTGATTCCTTACGTTCCTTTTTAACTAGAGAACATAATTTCAAAATTGCTAGGGATGGAGAACCCACCATGACCCTCAGTAAATTGTTCCAATGATTGATTAGGTTTGAGGCCTACCTTGAAGCCATGCAACTCAGTCCGACCATGTGTGAAGAACTGTCATTGTTTAGTGGGTGTCAACTTGGAAGAGTCTCATTTAAGCTAACAATATTAGGTATTTTCCGTATCACAGACTGTTGGTCTAGTGAATCACCCAAAATATCAAAAATCTGGACGCACAAAATGGCTTTTGAGGAAGCTGGCTTGGACTATTCTGGATAAAAGCTCTCAAAAAGACATGATCAGTTTACAGAAAATTAAATATAAAGTGCTAATAGGAAAAGAAACCCCTTTCAGAAGAGTCGTTCACTTAAAATTCATTGATCTCCAAAATAAAAACAAATTTTTATTTAGGATAAAATTTATTATCTCCACTTCTTTGCTAGACTAAAAACAGAAATGTTTTTATTTTTCTTATTAACAAGTCAATTATGGTTACTTTCCTGTTTTGAAACTGGGCTATAGTTCAAGCAGTTTATCTTTGAGTTCTAAATGTTGTGGAAAAGCTACTTTAAATCTCAAAATGAAAGCCATTTGAAATAGTTTTATATAAGGGCTATATGCCTACACAAGCTATTCTCATCACATCAGCATTAGTTTCCTTAGTTCTCTTTAAATAGTGGATCTGGATGAATACATAATTTGTGACTATTATTCAATGTATTTTTCCTGTCAATCACTAAATAAATTATTAGCCATTGTTTCAGTATTTGACTGGCTTCCTTAACTACACATACGTAACCTTATAGAATCTAGAACTGAGATTTTCAAAGAGTTGGCCACAAAGACCCAGATTCTCAAAGGTACTTAAATACTTTTGAGGATCTGGACCAAAAATCCCATTGAAATTCAATGGAAGTTGGATACTTTACTCCTTTGAAAATCCCAACTTAGAATCTGACTGGCCAATAGTAAGATACTACATACTGGCAGCTTAAAGTTTTTGCAGTTAACTTGTTAATCTGTCTCCAGTTGAGCCTCTTGGAATATTTCTGCTTTGTTTTAATAGCTCACATGGATCTATTTTGGGTTGGAATGGGGAGGATAGTTTTCTGCTGACATTTTACTATCCTCAACTTCTGTAGAATACAGCCAGATCAGCATATAATGATGCAATTAAGAAATTTCATTTTTATTAGCATTACAAAAAAGACTTCATTAACTGGTCAATGGTGTGTTCACATAGGACACTGATATGAGCAAGCAGGAAGGCTGGTTGCCTTGCCTTCTACTGGCATATTGATAAATCAGGGCAGATACGGATTTTAGCTGCCTTGTACTGCACCAAGCACATGATCAGTTTATAAATGCACAATAATGAGCTCAGAGATAAAATTTTGAGCTCAGTTTTCCCATGAAAACATGGTTGGGAAGCACAAAATTTGGTCAACAATAGACTTACATGGTGAGTGGCAGCATTCATGTCATCTGCTGCTTTTTACCAAGCATCTGAGGTAATCCTTGTTGCATCTCAAGATTGGTGCAGGAAAAAGGTGTCCCCTCATGTTCTAAACATGCAACAAGAAATTACTCCTAAATTTCTAAAATAAAATTCCTCCACTTCGTGGGACTATCAAGCCTCCTCTTGCAAAATATATCTTCTTTGAGTAGATGCAGTCATGTATTCCATGTAAGTGTGTACAAGCTCAGCGCACTGAAGCCAGAAAACATTGCCTAGCTAGCAGTACTTGTAGGGGTGGCACTTGCACCCTCTGGCCTTAGCTCCTCCTCTGGCTATATAAGGGCAGCGACCCCGCTCAGTTCTTTCTCCCTGCCTGCAGCTAGAGTTGGAGCTCTGTATGGTGTTATCACCTCATGTGTTCAGGCTCAGTTTTCTGAGAGTTTTACCTCTAAGTAATAATTAGTAGTACCTTTGGTTTAGTTTAGTGTAGTGTTAGAGTAGTTGGCAGCCCCGTGTGATGCCCTCACCAGGGTTCAAGCATTGTCTGTAGTGTGTGGGGGTAATTCCCAATAGTGATTCCCACACAAGGTACTTGTGTCTCGGTGAGGGACATATTAAGGAATGGTTCTCCATCTGTAAGTCTTTCAAAAAGAGGACTCTGTGAGGTACTTGTGGCTGAAGCAGCACCTTCTGGAGCAGGCCATGAGGTCTACTTTGGTGCCATGAGACCTACTTTGGTACCAAGGCCCCTGTCTGATCAGTAGTCACCTTTGGAACTGGCAAGTGATGCTGCTCCATGTTTGAACTCTGGCATTTCCCCAAGAGGAAGAGGAGTCATGTTCTCTCCTCAAGTACAGCAAGGAAGAGGGCTTGGGGAGACTCTTTCTCATCTTCTGACTGGCACCATACTCCTTCCAGCATACAGAATGGAGCAGGTCCAACTGCTCCCCGGTAGTGTGCTGAGATCAGTGAAAGCACGTACCAGTGACTTCAGTTGTTGCCATGAGACATCTGTTGAGACCACTACCAATGACATCAGCACCAACACTGTCTCCAGGTGTATCAGGTGACGTATCAGACCTGCTTTTTCTCTCAATCCCTGGGGTGCTGTAGCTTCTATCTCCATTGTGCCCTTGGTGGTGTCATAATGCTGCTGGGTTCTTCAGCACCAAGGCTCACACCATGCAGGTCCCAGATTCTGGAATTGAGTCCAATGTTATGCCTGCAAGTAAAAACCTCATTGTTGCTGGTGCACCCTTGGTACTGTCATTGCCCTGGCAGCAGATCCCATCATTGAGTTTGATGCTGCCCTTGGCCTCACTGCCAGTGCCTTTTCCAGTACTGGCTGGGAGTATATTTCACTTGGTACAGCCAGTGCTTGTTCCCTATTCAGCACTAATGCCACCTCCATTTTGGGCTTCGGGTGAATCAGTTAATTTGTCCACCCCATTTGGGCTGGCTCCCTGTTGAAACCAGAGAATTTCTGGTACTCCTCAAGATCCAGGTCTGTCAACCTTTCCTTCATCGTCACCTCATAGATGCCAGAGCCCATCCCCAGATTACCTTTGGAACTAAGATCAACATTCCCGCAGCTGGGTTGGTGTTCTTGGCCTGGTACTTACTGGCCAGAAATGCCATATCCATTTTCCCAGTGGCCTCCTTGGAATCCTTGGGATACTCCTCATTTTTGAGGTCCCATTCTTTGGCCTGCTGAAGAGTGAGATCACTGATCTAGTTGGTGGTTCCCATTCCCAAACCATCTGTGACGGTGCACCCCATAAGGCTTTATGGAAATATGTTTATGAATGTATATCTGACATAACATGAATATGTTTTATGCTACATATGCTATGTAACATATCTATGTAAAGGTTATGATCTGCTGAACATATTCATTCTATTTGTAAGCATGTGTCGTCATTGTATTTGAAGTTATGAATATTGGTTGTACAGTTGTTTGATTTTTAAATGGCCTTAGTAAGGTATTTGGTCAGCTTCTTTAGAAAGGAATTTGCAAGTTAAGTGCCCAGTCAAGAAGCACTTAATGAACAATGGATCTTGGAAGGCTCCAATCCACACAAGAAGTCTATATGAGGACATTCAAAGTAGCATGTGGACAATGGCTGCTGCCTGTAAAAACTGAGTCATGTGTGGACATGTGACTTGCCCATGTGACTCCAAAACTCCATCTTGGAGCTGGATTTTGCATAGGTGAGAGGAGGGGGTCTCTACCCACAAGAGGGAGTCTATTTAAAGCCCTGGGAGACCCCTCCATTTTGTCTTCAGCTGGCTCAAGAGAGAGCCTCTCCATCCCCAAGGATACCTGAAAGAAACTAGAACAAAGGACAGTAACTACAGGGGGTGTGAGTGATTGCTGGACCCAGACTAGAAGGAGACTAGTCTGTAAAAGGAAGCTTACTGGAACTCCTTTGAGGGTGAGGTTTTATCTCTATTCAGTTTTCTTACTGTATTAGACATAGACTTGTGTGTTCTATTTTATTTTGCTTGGTAATTCACTTTGTTCTGTCTGCTATTACTTGGAACCACTTAAATCCTATTTTCTGTATTTAATAAAATCACTTTTTACTTATTAATTAACCTAGAGTATGTATTAATACCTGGTGGGGGGGAAACAGCTGTGCATATCTCTCTCAGAGTTATAGAGGGTGAACAATGTATGAGTTTACCCTGGATAAGCTTTATTCAGGGTAAAACGGATTTATTTGGGGTTTGGACCCCATTGAGAGTTGGACAGCTGAGTGTTAAAGACAGGAACACTTCTTAAACTGCTTTCAGTTTAAGCCTACAGCTGTTAAGGGACATGGTTTCAAACGTGGGTATGGGTTTTCAGCAGGCCAGCAGGTCTGGCTCAAACCAAGCTGCCAGGGCAAGAAAGCAGGGGCAGAAGTAGTCTTGGCACATCAGTTGGCAGCCCCCAGGGGGTTTCTGTGATCCACCCTGTCATACCATCTCATCTACAAGTGACCACTGAGCCCATTCCCTCTGGACCTCCAAGGTCATCCCAACTGGATCCTGTGATTCGAGAACAGGACACACTTCTTCATCCTCTCTGGAGAATGACTATGTTGGGTTCTTCCTCTCCCTCACTGCCTGAGGACGTTAATTGCCTTGGGCATACAAGTTGAATTTATACAGGAGAATGCACCTAAACTGTTGGATGTTCTCCAATCATCAGTTCCAGGGAGAGTAGCCCTTCTGGTAAATGAGGCTTTCTTGGAGCCTGCAAAGGCCCCCTGGAATACTACTTTGTTGCCTCCCACAACAAATCCTGTGGAGAAGTGGTACTTCATCCCCAGGCAAGGTTTTCAGGGTTTCTACTCCCACATTGCCCCTAATTCTCTTGTAACTGCAGCAAATTACAGAGTATAAAAGGAAAGATATAAATCTACTCCTAAAGATTCCAAGAGGATGGACTTTATGAGGAGGAAGATTTATACCCCCTCTTCCTTGCAGATATGCATTGTGAACCAGCAGGCATTACTTGCTAAATAAGACTTTAATTGAGCTGCCATGTCTAAGTTTGCTGACAAGTTGCCAGAAGCCTCCAGGGAAGAGGTTAAGGCATTCATTACAGAAGGCTGTATGGTAGCCAAGACTTTGTTACTGTCAGCTCTGAACATGGCATATGCTTCTGTCAGAATTCTGCAATCAACTCTGATCACAAACCGCACAATTCAACTGCAGAATTTGGGCATTGCACCCAGAGTGCAGCAGACCATTGAGGACCTTTTGATGGTCAGGTTTTGTTTTGGATGGATGAGCAGACCTTTTGATGGTCAGGTTTTGTTTTTGGAAAAAGACTGACAAGATCCTGCACTCTTAAGGATTCCTGAGCTACTTTGGAAGTTTATACTCCATTTGAAAAGAGATGCCATTATAGCAGGCAGCAGCAATACTGCCTACAATATTTCTTTGGCTAGTCTTCCTTTCCTGTAAGACAGCGGGACTAGCCTAGGAAGGATCCTAAATCCCAGAAATGAAGGCCCCCTGATTCTGGATTTACCTAGCTGGCTTGACTTACCACAGCATCCAGCAAGTGCCCATTTTGACTTGTGTGTCCTGGGCAGTGATGCACTGATGACCATCTCCATTCTCCCTGTTGGAGGATAGGCTGGCTCCTTTTCACAGTGTCAGGGACTTAATTACTGTGGTGAGCTGGGTCCTAAGCATTGTCAGATTGGGTTTTGCTATACAGTTCCTCTCCATTCCTCCTCCCCACCCCCTTACTCTGTCACTCGTCTTGGACCCCTGCCATGATATACTGCTTCTTGAGCAGGTTCAGTCTCTACTGACTTTGGTGACTATAGACTTGCAGCATCAGGGATGAGTTCTACTCCTGGTATTTCCTGGTTCCTAAGCTCAAGGGGGAGGGATGAGGCCTATCCTTGACCTCCATTATCTCAGATATGTCAGATACATGAGGTTCTGTATAGTCACCCTAGCAACTATTCTCCGTGTTAAATCATGACTGGTTTGCTGCACTGGATCTACAGGATGCTTATTTCCACACACAGCAATTCTCTGGAGCCACAGGAGGCTTCTCTGGTTTGTCATCGCAGACCAGCCCAATCCATACACTATGCTCCCTTTTAGTCTGTTTTCTGGTCCCTGGATTTTTAACAAATGCATGATTGTGTTGACAGAATACCTCAGGAAGAAGGGAATTTGTTTTTCCATATCTGGATGATTGGTTACTGAGGGACAAGTCCAGAGACAAAGTCCTTGCTGGTGTTCAATTCATGCTGAGCTTCTTTGATCATTCAGGTCTCATCCTAAACAGCGGGAAGTTGACTTTGGTTCCTACTCAAAGAATCAAGTTGGTTGGAAGTCTGCTAGACTCTGAGTTTGAGAGCATTTCTGCTGACTGACTGATTCCATGGGATTTGACAACTATGTCTGGAATTGCAGCCTCAACAATTGCCTAAGTATGCCTTAGGATGCTAGGCCATTTGACTGCATGCACCTAGGTAGTCTAATATACCAGGTTATGCCTTTGTCCTCTTCAAATGTGACTGAAGTTAGTCAATCATCCAAACTGCCATCCCTTGGACAGACTGATCTGACTTCCTCCCCTGATCCTGGACTCCTTACAATGGTGGACAGCTCAGTGCAATGTGTTCCAGAGCATTCCTTTTGCCCAGTCCCCACCGATCAGGACTATTGTCACAAATGCCTCAATAATAGGTTGGGGAGCACATCTGGGGTTGCTGAAAGTTTGAGGTCTGTGGTTGGAACAGAAATCTTCTTAGTTTATCAGTGTCCTGGAGCTTAATCCCATCTAAAATGCCTGTCAGGCTTTTCAAGATCACACCAGGGACTCAGCGGTACACATCCTTACCAACAGTACCACCACAAGGCATCACGTGAACAGATGGGCCAAGCACACTCTAATGTGCTGTGTCAGGAGGCAATCAGGCTCTGGCAGTTTTGCATCAGGTAAAACCTTACCCCTATGGCTGATCACTGACCCTGGGCTCCAGAATCACCTGGAGGATGGCCTCAGTAGAAATTTTTCCCTGAATCACAAGTGGTCTCTGAAGCCCAGCTTCCTGCAGTCCATCTGTATGGTGTGGGGCAACCCAATGATGGACTTATTCTCCATGAGTGACAACAAGAAATGTTCTGCTCTCGAAGTGGTCTCAGTCAGGGCTCCTTGACTGGTGCTTTGCTTTTCACCTGAGCTGGGAACTGACACTCCTGTATGCTTTTCCTCCAATTCCAATCATCCCACAGGTTCATCTCAAGCTGAAATTGGATCATGCCACATTCATTCTCATTGTTCCAGCATGGCCTTAATATTGTCTTAATGGCTCTTATGGGACATCCATTAGAGCCTCTGGCAACTTCTGCTTTTTCCCTTCTATGTCAGAAAACTGCTGTCCTTGTAGAGAAAACATCTGCAAGGAGAGTATGTGAATTGCAGGCTTTGATGGGAGACCCTCCTTAAATGCAATTTTCCAAAGACAAAATAATCCTGTGGCTGCACCCTAAATTTTTATCTAAAGTGGTTTCTCGATTTCACATGATCCAAGTTATAAATCTACCAGTGTTCTTCCCTAAGCCATATTCAACCCCAGATGAGCAGTATCTTCAGACGCTGGAAGTCTGGCAATATTTAGCTTTTTACCTGGATAGGATTAAACCTTTCTTTTCTTCATCTTACCTGTTTGTTTCATATGTGGACAGAATGGAGGGCCAAGCAGTCTCTTCACAGATGATCTCCAGATAGCTAACCTCCTGTATCACGATAGTGCAATCTGAGCTACTTTGTATGCTTTCTCAAAGGGCGCGAGGTCATTCTGTGAGGGCCCTGGTAACGTCGATGGCGATTCTAAGTGACATTCCTATATAGAATATTTGCAGGGCTGCCACTTGGCCCTCTGTGCATAAGTTTACAAACCACTATGCCATTACTACTGCATCCAGATCAGATGCAAACTTTGGGAAGGCAATCCTGAAATCCTTGTTTGAATAGACTCTGAGCCCTACCTCCTGTGAGTACTGCTTGTGAGTGACCTACAGGAAATACACGGCTGCATCTACTTGAAGAAAAAATGGTTACTTACCTGTACTGTAACTTTGTTCTCCAAGATGTGATGCAGACATGTATTTCACAACCCACCCAACATCCCCTTGCATTAGAGTCTGTGCTCTTGATGTTCAGTGTGAACAAATGTATATAGCCAGGGGAGAGGCTAGGGCAACAAGGTGCAAGCACCGCCCCTATGGTACTGCTAGGCAAAGTTCTCCAGCTTTAGTGCACTGGGGATATGCATACCTACCTGGAATACATGTTTACTTCACATCTGAAAAAGCACAGTTACAGGCAGGTAAGTACCAATTTTTGCAGTTGACCGTTCTTCTATATCTAAGATGTTGGCTCACCATGCCCAGAAAGGGGAAATGATCAAAGTCAATTTACTTTATAGTTCATGCAAGTGTCAGCAAGTCTCCTTCCTCTCTAAACTAAAAATGACAAAGTCGCAGGCAGCGAAGGAACAGAGCTACAGTATAACAGAAGGTGACATCCAGACTCAAATTCTTTTATACTTGGAACTATTTGCAACATTTGATACCGTTGGTCTTGAGAGAGTCCCCATTTGGAAGTGGGGACAGGAGTCCAAGGAAGTACTTTAAAATGTCTTGCATCTTTCTTCTAAATTCAAATGGTAGTGATGAGAAATTGCACCCTTCACTTGTAGAAGACTATGAGGATCAATTCTCTGTCTCCAGCTCCATTAAATACTCACATTGCAATTGCAAAGAGAAATGATATGGCCCAAAGGTTCTCAGGCAGGTGGAGTTCAGGCGCCTTCTGCTCTTCCTCCACTCTTGTGGACACTTTAGAAATCTTGCTGCCATGGTCCCAGCTGCACTGGTGGTAAAAGCATGCCCACAAATTATCTGCAATCTATAGTTAGTATTTTTTCTGGACTCTTTGCTGATGCTTGGCTCTCATCTGTGAGAAAACTCTCTTTACCTAGGAGATACGTCTCAACCTGGCTGATAATGTCCTCACAGTGATAATACATGTCTTTACTATGATGCAAGAACCTATTAATGGCAACTGACAAGGGGGTCACAGGAATATCCTGATTCTGGTATGTATATTCTGGTTCACCAAAGAATGTGATGTGAGGTCTCAAATGAAATCCAGTGTCATACTGATTATTAATGTAATTGTGAATTGTAGTTACAGATACTATGTAAGGAGTTATGTGTATATATACGGGAAATATGTTCTTGGAGTCTGTATTAAAGTATTAATCACCAGCAGAGGTGAAAAACAGGTTTTTTTTTGGTCAGACAAGATTTTTGTTCACCTAGCTCTCTGTTAGGATGTAAATTAAACATTGTAAATTAACACAATAGATACCTATTGAAATACAAAGTCAAATGTTAATGAAGAGATGTGAATTCAACAGGAAAGGAGCACACAGGAAAAAAACAAGTCATGGGGGATTATCCTGTTTGAGTAAAGACAATTGAATGTTGGGGGTATTTCAAGAAGGCAAAGATGACACCCTGGCATCCTGCACCCAGGAAGTAAACAGCGTGTTTGCATTCATGAAAGTGGGGTCTCGGCCAGCTTTGGTTGAAAAGGCTGAAGAGGACTTTGGGTAAGATACACTTCTTTAAACAGGAAGTTAACCCTGTTAGTTAAGTTTAGTCTCTAGAAAGCATGTTATGATTTGGTTGTATATGTGACCAATGTCTTTGCTATCACCTGAATGTCTAGTCTTTGATGATAATTGTCCTTTAGAATTTTCATTCTGTCCTCCAAATTGTTTGCAGTTCCACCCTGCTTCTGCAGTTTTTTAAAGCATATTCTCTACTCCATTATCCAAGTCGTTAATGAAAATTTTGAATAGTACCAGACCCGGGACTGACCCCGAGGGATCCCACTAGAAATGTCCTCCCAATCTGACAGCAAACAATACTCATTGTGCATGGTCTTTTAACTATTTATCCATCTTATAGTAATTTCATCTAGACCACATTTCCCTAATTTATGAGAATGTCATGTGGGACTGTATCAAAAGCCTTACTAAAATAAGATATATCAAGTCTATAGTTTCCCCCACAACCACTAGACCAGTACCCCATGAAAGAAGCAAATCAGGTTGATTTGCATGATTTATTTTTGACAAATCCATGTTGGCTCTTACTTGTCACCCCATTGTCCTAGGTGCTTACAAATTGATTTTTAACTTGTTCCAGTATCTTTCCAGGTATCAAACTTCAGCTGACTGGTCTGTATTTCCCAGGGTCCTCTTTGTTCCTCTCTGTAAAAATACATAGCACGCTTGCTCTTCTCCAGTCATTTGAGACCTCACCCATTCTCCATGAGCTCTTGGAAATAACTGCTAATGGTTCAGAGATTGTTTCAGCTAATTCTTTATGTACCCTAGGATGAATTTTGTCAGGCCCTGCTCACTTGAATACATCTAACTTATCTAAATATCCTTTAACCTAGTCTTTCCCTATTCTGACTTCCCCCTTCTTGTTAATATTAGTTGCATTTAAACATCTGGTCACAATTAAGCTTTTAACTGAAGCAAAATAGGCATTAGACACTTTTTAGTCTTTTTGGTGTTGTGGATTAGCAGCTCTCCTGGCATGCTAAATGGTGGGCCCACTCTTTCTTTTGTCTTTTTCTTGCTCCTACTGGATTTATAGAACTTCTTATTGTCTTTTGTAGCTCTTCCTAGATGTTACTCAGTTTGTGCCTTAGCCTTTCTGATTTTATCCCTATGTGATTATGCTATTCTTCTGTACTCATACTTATCAATTTGCCCATGTGTGCAATATTTTTAGGCTTCCTTTTTGGTTTTCATTAAAAAGATCCAGATGCAGCCTTTCGACCTTTTACTATTCTTCCGATCTTTCCTTCACAATGGGATAGTTTGCTTTTGTGTCTTTTGATATGCCAGCTCTCCTGTACTCCTTTTACCCTTAGATTTTTCTTCCCACAGGATTCTAGCTACCAGTTCTCTCCAGTTTGCTGAAGTCTTTTTTTAAAGTCCTCTATCCTTATTTTGCTCTGTTCAGAATATGACCCTAAAGAAAAGAAGGAATGAACACCTTCACAATCTATTAGGAGTGGTGTCTCAAATGGCAGAGTTTCAGTACTTCTTTCCCACTTCTCCCACAATTTGCCCATGGGCAGAGAGAAGTGGGAATGGAATTTATGATCAGTCCCTTGATTTAGTTTTTGAACCCTGGAAGGTACTTGGATACATTAGTGATGGGTACAAAATAAGAACCAGAATAAAATAGAAATCTCCCACTGAAATAAGCACAAGCAACCATATGAAAGTCAATAAAGTTGTACTTGGAGTTTAAATTGGACTTTCAGTGAGAGTTGGACAACTAACTCCTTTATGTGATATTGAAAATCCCAACCTTAGACCTGATCTGACCTTGTACTTTCTGCAGTTTATGGGTAACATGGGTCGAAAGCTCTTGGCTAAGGAAGGAATGGTAAAAACTAGCTGAAAAACTCAGTCTATGCTTGCAAAGGAAGAGTGAATTCACCTTTGAATCTGTCTTATGGCATTTACCCAGGTATGGACTCCAAAGAGGCATAAAAAAAAAAAAAAAAAAAAAAATCACACTTTGACTGTATACTAGTTTTGCCAAAGCATGGGTGGAATACCATTATGGCTGGCTTTTTAGTAGACATTACTGCCCCCTGAAGTCAAAAGATGGTGATATGAAGCTGATGTCAGTTAGCATTCCCTTGGGTACAGTTTGTTTTGAGTAGACTTACTTTACTTTAATTCTGCCTGTTAAAAGCATAATACAAAATGGAAACTTCATTTAACATAAATTGGACCTCTTGAATAGAAAGACTACACTTATCATTTCTCCCCCATCCACTCAGTTTCAACCACCTTCAGCAGGATTTGGGGTTTGCTGCAGCCAGGGGTAGCTTTAATGTGGGGCTTATGGCTTTGCACCCACAGAAATCATGAAATCCAAGGTGCCAAACCTGAGTTGCACTGTGACCCTGTGTGCTGGTTTGCAATGCCTAAAGTAAGGAGGCAGGCCCAGCCCTGTGGGACAGGAGCCACCACAGTGCAGTGAGTGCAGGGCAGGCTTGCTCTGCAGCTCTCACCCCCAGTCCCACCTTGCTGCGTTCTCCATCCACACTGGGCTGGGATTAGGATTGCGGTGCTGGGGCAGAAAGTGCTGCTGCGGGTGGTCAGTGTCCCCCTTGAGTACAACTCAAAATCATGTCCAAGAGGAGTTTAGTATAACGCATTTATTGAATCAGAAGGCTACATCCGCCCCTGGCCTTCACTATCAAAGTAATCTAAGTGCAGTTTTGCTTTTAACGGCCACTGCCACTTGCCTTGTTCTACTTCTGTGATGTTTCACTTAATATCCATGATCTGTCTCTCCTTTGACCCTGTCTGTCCTCTGTCAACTTGCACTTCTGCATTGTTTTTTTAATTTTTTTACTGTCATAATAATTAAAGACAGACTAGATGCCCTGTTTGCCTCCAGAGGTACAATAAGTGACCCACTCTCATAAATCTTGTCAGCTTTCTGGATATTGCTGCTCACTTTTCCATTCTCTGATGTATCATTAGTGAAAAGAACACCTAGGAGTAAATCCCACCTGCCTGCCCTCACAGGACACTACTGAAAAATGACAAATTCCTTTCTTTGAGGCAGCTCACTTTCAGCTAATTGTTTATGTAGCTCTACAAAACAATGGTAAATGTACAGTAGAATTTGCCATAAACATTGTGTGAAGCAAAATCCAAGGGCTGCTCATACTCTACATGTATTTAACAGGAGTTGCATGCATAAGCAATTAAGGGAATGTAACTGGACACTAGAATTTTTTAAATAGCTTAGTAATAAAAAAAATCTTCTAGCTCTATCTAAAGGAGGAGAAGGGGTAGTTTAACAGAAACCAAATTATATAGTCCTTATTCAGGAAAAATTCCCATTGAAATCAATGTTGATATATTCCCTTTTTCTGACTATATAAATACTTGAAGATTATATGTAGACTAAAATTTGTGGTCCTCTCTTAACTTGAGTTATTTGGAAAATTATTTAATTTAGTTATCTGAAAATGAAAGGGAGTTAACTAGCAACTTTTAAAATGCTATTTTAGACATTCCAGAACCATTTGATTCAAAATTATTTACCATAGATGTACTGGAACACATGTTGTAAGTGTCTAGATTAGCATTTGCAAAGATGTTAGTTAACTCATGTTAACTGGCAGTCAACTAGAACATGAGCAAAAACCTTAGCTTACAGTATAGATACCTCAACAAGGACTTTATTTTCTTATACTGCCACATGTACAGAAAACTGGACAAGTCGTAGAAACTTAGAGATCTATCATTTTAGGTTTTTGTCTATGCTGAACATATGTATTCTCTGATACGTGTGTTACTCTGGGCTTGTCTATATGGTGCAGCAAAGCATTCCAGAAGGGTGTGATCTGTAAAGCACTCTAATGAATCATGCTTTAACTGTCCCCTGTAGACTCTGCTGGTGTGCTTTAAAAGGTACCGTGTTCTTGATAAAATAGTCATGACTATGTTAACATGGACTTAGTTAACACAAACTAGGTACTACTTAGAGCACTCCAGCAGGGTCCACAAGGGCCAGTTAGAGTGCAGCACATGAGTGTGCTTTACAAATCCTGCTGCTCTGGCACGCTTTGCTGTACCATGTACACAAGCCCTCTGTGTTTTCAGTAGCAAAATCCATTCCAGGCTCCTTGAAAGCAGAAAACTTAATTTATCCTGTTGTAAGCAGGGGAATGGTCCCAGTATCGTGAGGAATTTTCCTGCTTTCTAGACTACCCTGGTGGAATCGGATGGTCAAAGGATCTGAGTCCCTGACTCCAGTCCCTTTACTTGGATACCTGTCTGACCTCAAGGACTCTTTTCTCTTTACCATGCAATGCATTGTAACCCTGATAAGGCTGGGCCCAGGATTCCCATTGTGGGTTACTCAGCACAGGATAGGGGGTCCCCACTCCGGGGTATTCTCTCCTCATTGGCCACTTCCCTGACCCAGTGATCACTACATTGAGTTTAAACCACATACACTTTATAAAATAGCAACTGCAAACAAGGGAAAAATTTAAAAGGTTAAAGGATCGAGGAACCCCGCACGATGAATCATAGAATCATAGAATAACAGAGTTGGAAGGGACCTCTGGAGGCCATCTAGTTCAACCCCCTGCCCAGAGCAGGACCAATCCCAACTAAATCATCCCAGCCAGGGCTTTGTCAAGCCTGACCTTAAAAACTTCTAAGGAAGGGGATTCCACCACCTCCCTAGGTAACGCATTCCAGTGTTTCACCACCCTCCTAGTGAAAAAGTTTTTCCTAATATCCAACCTAAACCTCCCCCACTGCAACTTGAGACCATTACTCCTTGTCCTGTCATCTGCTATTACTGAGAATGGTCTAGAACCATCCTCTTTGGATCCACCTTTCAGGTAGTTAAAAGCATCAAATCCCCCCTCATTCTTCTCTTCCGTAGAGTAAACAATCCCAGTTCCCTCAGCCTCTCCTCACAACTCATGTGTTCCAGTCCCCTAATCATTTTTGTTGCCCTTCGCTGGACTCTCTCCAATTTTTCCACATCCTTCTTGTAGTGTGGGGCCCAAAACTGGACACAGTACTCCAGATGAGGCCTCACCAATGTCGAATAGAGGGGAACAATCACATCCCTCGATCTGCTGGCAGTGCCCCTACTTATACACCCCAAAATGCCATTGGCCTTCTTGGCAACAAGGGCACACTGTTGACTCATATCCAGCTTCTCGTCCACTGTCACCCCTAGGTCCTTCTCTGCAGAATGGCTGCCGAGGCATTCGGTCCCTAGTCTGTAGCGGTGCATTGGATTCTTCCGTCTTAAGTGCAGGACTCTGCACTTGTCCTTGTTGAACCTCATCAGATTTCTTTTGGCCCAATCCTCTAATTTGTCTAGGTCCCTCTGTATCCTATCCCTACCCTCCAGCATATCTACCACTCCTGCCAGTTTAGTGTCATCCGCAAACTTGCTGAGGGTGCAATCCACACCATTCTCCAGATCATTAATGAAGATATTGAACAAAACCAGTCCCAGGACCGACTCTTGGGGCACTCCGCTAGATACCGGCTGCCAACTAGACATGGAGCCATTCATCACTACCTGCTGAGCCCGACAATCTAGCCAACTTTCTACCCACCTTGTAGTGCATCCATCCAGCCCATACTTCTTTAACTTGCTGACAAGAATACTGTGGGAGACCGTGTCAAAAGCTTTGCTAAAGTCGAGGAATAACACGTCCACTGCTTTCCCTTCATCCACAGAACCAGTTATCTCATCATAGAAGGCAATTAGATTAGTCAGGCATGACTTGCCCTTGGTGGGTCCATGCTGACTGTTCCTGATCACTTTCCTCTCCTCTAAGTGCTTCAGAATTGATTCCTTGAGGACTTGCTCCATGATTTTTCTGGGGACTGAGGTGAGGCTGACCGGCCTGTAGTTCCCAGGATCCTCCTTCTTCCTTTTTTTAAAGATGGGCACTACATTAGCCTTTTTCCAGTTTTCTGGGACTTCCCCTGATCGCCATGAGTTTTCAAAGATAATGGCCAATGGCTCTGCAATCACATCCGCCAATTCCTTTAGCACTCTCGGATGCAACTCATCTGGCCCCATGGACTTGTGTATGTCCAGTTTTTCTAAATAGTCCTGAACCACTTCTTCCTTCACAGAGGGCTGGTCACCTCCTCCCCATGCTGTGCTGCCCAGTGCAGTAGTCTGGGAGCTGACCTTGTTCGTGAAGACAAAGGGAAAAAAAGCATTGAGTACATTAGCTTTTTCCACATCCTCTGTCACTAGGTTGCCTCCCTCATTTAGTAAGGGGCCCACACTTTCCTTGGCTTTCTTCTTATTGCCAACATACCTTAAGAAACCCTTCTTGTTACTTTTAACATCCCTCGCTAGCTGCAACTCCAGGTGTGATTTAGCCTTCCTGATTCCATTCCTACATGCCCGAGCAATATTTATATACTTATTCCTGGTCATTTGTCCAGCCTTCCACTTCTTATAAGCCTCTTTTTTGTGTTTAAGATCAGCAAGGATTTCACTGTTAAGCCAAGCTGGTCACCTGCCATATTTACTATTCTTTCTACACATCGGGACGGTTTGTCCCTGTAACCTCAATAAGGATTCTTCAAAATACAGCTAGCTCTCCTGGACTCCTTTCCCCCTCATGTTATTCTCCCAGGGGATCCTGCCCATCAGTTCCCTGAGGGAGTCAAAGTCTGCTTTTCTGAAGTCCAGGGTCCGTATTCTGCTGCTTTCCTTTCTTCCTTGTGTCAGGATCCTGAACTCGACCATCTCATGGTCACTGCCTCCCAGGTTCCCATCCACTTTTGCTTCCCCTACTAATTCTTCCCAGTTTGTGAGCAGCAGGTCAAGAAGAGCTCCGCCCCTAGTTGGTTCCTCCAGCACTTGCACCAGGAAATTGTCCCCTACAGTTTCCAAAAACTTCCTGGATTGTCTGTGCACCACTGTATTGCTTTCCCATGGGCACTGGGAACACCGTATAGAATATTCTCTCTGAATTTTCTTGAGTTCCAATCTATTCCTCACTCATCCCAGAGCTTCTTCCCAGACCCTGTATGTGCTGCGATGATACCTGCTCTGGTGAAGGCTGCACACCCTCAGGCTCTAGGTGACAGGACCCTCCTCTCCAGTGTGAAGTTCACATCCCTGCCCCCGAGTCCGACCTTCAAGGCCCCCTTCTCTGGTGACATCTCCCTCTTCTCTGCTCAGGATCCCCACCTTGTTCTCCTAGCCTCTCACTATGCTTGGCTCCAGTTTACTTGCAGAACAGCAGACTTTCCACTACCTCAGTTCATATCCTGTGGCTCTCCTCTGTAGCTGGGTCCTAGCTGACTGTCAACATGACTGGTCTCTGCTGTTCCAACTCCCTGACTCTGAGTTGCTGCTCTGCCTCTGGGCTGCTGCACTCTCTGGAGCTCAGATCTCAGTTATTCCACTCTCCCTCTCATGACTTATGCTGCCCTGGCAGCCCCAACTCACACAAAGGATGGGCCCCGGGCTCTCAGCTCCCTCATTGGCCTGCCTGCCTTGTCAATCTGGCTGACTCTGAGTGCTGGCTTCTCCCCACTGGCCCTGGGGACCCGTCACTTCCATGATCCTGACTCCTTTAGGTCCTTCCCCTTTCTCTGTACTGGAAGAGGGCCAACCAAGAAAACCACTATGTTTCAGTAAGCGGCGAAGTCAGTTTACCAACTTACAAAGAGTGTGTTGGGGCCAAGGTGGATCATTAACAGTCTTGACATCAAACAAAGATCTGAAAATAATTGCTACTGTGTTTTCAAAAAAGTGCAAGGTAATTTTGGCCTGATCTATAATTTTGTTCAGGCCCCCTGAAAGTTAATGTCCAGCACATTAAGCATGTTATAATTGAACTGTTGAGAAACAAATTAAAATTTTAATGCACTCTCTTTCCTTTGGAGGTAAATTTAGGTTTCTTATAACCAGCGCTGCCAGAAATCCTGATATTATTGTCTAATCAGCACTTAATGGCCCACTCTCAGTGCCTCTAATTTCACATAATTAATGTGCATATAAAATGAACATTGTAAATGTTTTCTGTTCATATACTACATGCTGAATAATGTAAACAAGCTATTATATGTTGTTTACTTTTGCCCCTTACAGGTTCTTGTTTTCAGAACTTTGTATTAGCACGATGGGATGGAAGTCCCTGAGAGCTAATTCTGTTGGCACATACACCCACAGAAACACTGCAGAGATTCTAAAAAGCAAATGACTAGATAGGTTTATTTATAAACCTGAATATTCTGATGAATTATAGACATTTTCAAGTAGCACACAGGGAAGTCCATACCCTAGGCTATGCTGAAACCACTTTGTGCTGCCCTGGTGATAAAAAGGGGGCTTAAAGCTGCAATAACTGGAGAATCTTCATTTTGGAGTAGCCAGGACTGTACCACCATCAGTGCTATTTCTTGATCTCATCCTTTCCCCTCCCTCTGGTGCGATCTTCCTGCAATTTCTGGCTGGCATAACTCCATATACTGCTGTTACAAGCTAGTGTAATTTAGCAGAACCATTCCCCAATTGTATTTACCCTCCCATCTTAAATTGTTCCAGGAAAAGCTGTGGCACAGGCTGCTGAAGAGGATCCAGACCCTGATTCAAACAACCACTTAAGCAAATGCTTGTCTTTAACCATTTGAAATTATGCATATCCTCAAGTGCTCTACTGAACTGGGGCCCTAGTAAGAACCATATAAAATATAGTTAGACAAAGTCTGCATATGAGTCATCTAGGTCAACTAGTTAATAAATAATATAGAATTATTTCATGGGTGCTTTTCAGTGTCTTATTTTTTTTTCTTATTTTCAAGTTGCCCATTGCATTGCCTACAATATGATAAAGCCAAGCTTTACTAGGAGCCAGGAATCTGGTTTTCTGGAGCTGATGAGCTAATGGAAAATTCTGTTGATTTAGTGAAGGAAAAAAATTAGTATTACCCTTTTAAAGGAAATATGGAGGCCCCTGTTTGATTGAACATATGTGGCATCCAAACATAGGTTGTTTAAAAGCAGGTTTGTCAGGTAGTGGATTCATCCTCTTTCCTTCATTATACAAGTTTTAACACTGACAGGGTAAAGTGCTCCAAGCATCTGAGCTCTTGGTGTATTTTGGCTCAGAAAAATTTGCTACTCGTTAACTTTCTCTCTCTCTCCCTCCACTTACACTTGTGCACACACACTCACGCTTAAACACACAAATTGGTCTTGCACTTACATGAAATATTAGGCTAGCACTGAGTTTATTTAGATGCTAGTGAACAGCTTACCTTACCATACATCTGCTGTATTAACTTTTGTGACAAAGTTCCTCCTCTACCTTGGTGGGTCTTGCACTTATTGGCGGATTTGCTCGCCTTGGAGCTTCACAGCAGCCCTCAGTTTGGCCATTTTTATGAACCCACAGTCCAGGACAACTCCTCCTGTGTCTGAGCAGGAGTTGGGAGGTTTGGGGGGGAACCCGGGCCTGCCCTCTACTCCGGGTTCCAGCCCAGGGCCCTGTGGTATGCAGCTGTTTAGAGTGCCTCCTGGAACAGCTGTGCAACAGCTACAACTCCCTGGGCTACTTTCCCATGGCCCCCTCCTAACACCTTCTTTATCCTCACCATAAGACCTTCCTCCTGGTGTCTGATGATGCCTGTACTCCTCAGTCCTCCAGCAGTATGCGTTCTCACTCTCAGGTCCTAGTGTCTCTTGCTCCCAGCTCCGCACATGCACACCACAAACTGAAGTGAGCTCCTTTTTAAAACCCAGGTGCCCTGATTAGCCTGCCTTAATTGATTCTAGCAGCTTCTTGATTGGCTGCAGGTGTTCTAATCAGCCTGTCTGTCTTAATTGTCTCCAGAAGGTTCCTGATTGTTTCAAAACCTTCCCTGTTACCTTACCCAGGGAAAAGGGACCTACTTAGCCTGCTCTCCTGCTGCTGCCCTCTGGCCTGGGCTTTCCTTGCTTTTTGCTCCTGCTTTCAGCTTCCCCCCAGACTGGGCCAGACGCTCTCCCCACTTTCTTTTCTTTTTGTTGTTTTTTTTTCTTTCTCTGCTGTTGCTAGAGTGCTGATCAGCTGCCAGCCGGCTGTTAGCCCCCCCCGCCCCCGCCCGCCCTCGGACGCTGCTGCCGCTCCAGCTGAAACCCCCCCCCCGAGAGAGGGGGGGCCTGGTGGCCCGCTTCCCCAGAGGGGGGGAGTGGAAGGACCCAGCCCCCAGACCCAGCCGCTTGCTGTTTGTTTGCGGACCCGTCTCCGGTCGAGAGGACTCTTATCACTTGCTCCGGCATTTCTGGAATGCAAAAAAGAAAGCCCGGAACAGACAGAGAAAAAGCCATCCACCGGAGGAACACCGCCCGGGGAATCTACAAATTGCCGTGGAGGGGGCCTAAGACTGAGTAACTTTCGAACTGTGCTCTCGTGTGGGGGGAGGCCTTGACTGTGTCTTAACTGTGTTTGTAGGGACACAGGGGGTGTGGCACGGAGCTGCACCCCCATCCATCTGTGTCCTCCCAACGCCCACACTACAATCTTCACCCCCCCCCACTCCACCATCTTTGCTGGCTGTCTAACATCTGCCTCTGGACTCAGCTGCTCGCCCTGATTCCACGGTGTGGGCCAGAAGCACCAGCCAACCAAACAGGACACTCTGGACAAGCGTACGGTGGTTCATGTGCCCCCCCCCCCCGAATTGTCCACCCCACAGCTTGTCCCTTTCTACCTGACCCCAACTCCTGTTAATCACTTGCCACCACCCCCGCTGGGGCATTGGCAATGGAGGGCACCGAGGTGATCTCCACCGCTGCCATGCCCACCGCCTCCCCAGACTCTAGGGAAGCCCCCCAGCGGGTGGGAAAGGCCAGGGCAAGAAGAAGGGGAAGGGCCCCACTAAAATCACGGGCCCTCCATGGCAGGGGCCACCCCCACTGCTGCAGCTCCGCCACCGACCACGGCATCCTCCCCCACTGCCCCCTCCACCAGCTCTGCGGATGTCCCTCCCTCAGCCCCCAGGATGTATGCCTGGGCGGCGGCAGCCCCCCCGCCTGCCGCCTCGTCATCTCTCCTGCCCACCACCTCCGCCACCATCAATAGTGGCTGGGGCCCCTTTCCTACCATGACAAGGAAGCACGGTGTCCGATGCCTCCTGGTGCCCGCCTCGCCCCAAGTGGAGACCTACATGCGGGCATTGGTGAGGGTGGTGGGGCCCTCGGCCATTGTGGCAGTCTCCAAAATGTACGGGAAGGTTGTTTTCTTCTTAGCATCGGAGGCTGCTGCCCAGGAAGTGGTGGAGAGGGCCCTGGCGGTGGAAGGGGGGGTTTGTTTGTCCCCCTAGAGCCGCTAGAGGATCTGGGCATCTGCCTGGTCCTGACCTCTGTCCCTCCTTTTCTCCCCAGTGCTGCCCTGCTACCCGCCCTTTCCACCCTGGGGAAACCTGTTTCTTTTATCAGCCCTCTCCCGTTGGGTTGCAAGGACCCCACCCTCCGTCACATTTTTTCCTTCCGCCGGCAAGTGCAACTTTTACTGCCGTTGGCGGCGCGTGATGGAATGGCGCTCGAAGGGTCCTTCCTAGTCCCCCACCAGGGGGCCCATTACCGGGTGTAATTTTCCACGGGGGAAGCCTGCTGCTACCTCTGCCGGGCGTCGGGGCATGTCCGGAGAGACTGCCCCTTAGCCCGGCAAGGATGGGCACTTGGGATCCCCAAGATCCGGCAGGACATTGGCCCCGTCATTGCCGACGACCCTGGCCACCCGGTACCCGAACCCGCCCCCACTCCTTTTCAGACCACCGCTACTCCCGCTCAGGCCCAAGGGGCACCTCCCCAACAACGCCCAGACGAGCGGGAGAGCTCCGCCCTTGCTGCTGACAATCTAGCGGGGCCTGTGGAGGAGGATGTGGCAGAGATACCACCAGGCATGGGAGAGAGCCTGCCCCAGGGAGAATCCTCCCTCCCTTATGCTGCCCCACCGTTCCCCTCCCCCCAAGTCCCTGAGCCATCGCCTTTAACCCCTGACACGACCCCTGCTAACCAGCCCCCAGATGATGCCATGGAGGGATGGGCCCTAGTCCAGGGGAAGTGAGGCAAGAGGAAGGCTCGAGCTCCGCCTCATCTACCCGAGGTGGAGGCCCCCCGGAAGACCAGGAAGGGGGGCACTGATGCCGAACCTTCCACTTTGCCCACGAGTGCGTCCCATCCACCGGTGTCAGCCGGGAAAGACGTGGCAGCACCGGAGGGTAGTGTCTCCCCTCCACGGGAGACCCTCCCCTCTGAGACCTTCGAGGAAGCCCCATCTGTCCTGACGCTACCCGAAGCCCCCGTGAACCCCAAGGCAACCGTTGTGGCGGGTGCCAGCGGGGAGAACCCTGGGGCGGCGGAAAGTGTCCTCTCATCCATGTTCGAGGAGATCAAGGCATTAGATCTGACCCCGGTCGCCCAAGGGGAGGATGACCTTTTGCCAGGAAATCTTGATCTGGGCGACCTCACTCCACCCCTCTTTTCCCCATGCTCCCTCCCCTTAATTGCTGCTTCCGCTCCCACCTCCTAGGAGCCCCTGGACTCCTCCACTGACCCAGCCGCTCATGGCACCCCACTGACAACCACCGAGCCTGCTCAGGTGACTGCCGGCACCACGTGGCCGGGACACGAGTCGCTAGGGGCACACCCCGTTGGTGCGGAGCAATCGACTTCCTTCCTGGGCGGGGGCCCTACAGAAGATAATCCACCTCCTGATGCTGTAGCCACTAAATCCACCACAGAGCGCGCGCCCAGTGTCACTGAGATCTCCCTCCTCCACCCCCTTAACCCTTGAGCCTGATTGGGAGGTGCCACCATCCAGCTGCTTGCCTCCCGAAACCCAGAACCTCGCCCCTGCCCCTGCCCCTACCCCTATCCAATTTACCTCCTGCAAAGTCATTGCTGCCCCCCGGGGCTGTCTCCTTCCCTTTCCCAACTGATGACCCCCAGGGAGCGGCCTTTGTGTTCTCCTGCCCCGACCCATCAGGAGCTGCTATTTTCCCTCCACTGCCCCCTATCGCCCCAGAGCTTGAGGCGGGCCTAGAAGCTCCAGCCCATCAGGCACCCCGTTGGGGGTCCGCACCCTGCTTGTCCGTTTTAGTGGACCAAAGGGCTGCACCAAGGGCCCCGCTGGGGAACAACCAGGAAACCGTAACCCCACCCCCCCATAAGCTGCGAGGAGAGCTGCAGAAGTTTTTAGAGGATGTCCGTGGCTCCCGCAACAAGGTACAACTTGCTCTCCAGCGATGGGGGGACTTTTCTCAAATCCTCCGTGCCACAAGGGCCCTCATGGGGGAGGGTAAAGGGATGGGGAATCAGGATGCCGCGGCCTACTGGCGGGTCCGCGTCTTCCGTGAACAATTACTCACCTACGGGATGGGTCACAGACTGCTGCGTGGCCCACTGGTAGATGCGAGCATCCCTGCCAGTGAGGAACCCCCCGACCCTCCCCATGACACCTCTCACCATCGCAACGTTGAACACCCGGGGTTGTAGGATGGCTCTCCGTAGGTCCCAGGTGCTCTTCTTCCTTCAGGAGGGAGGGTACTCTGTGGTTTTCCTGCAGGAGACCCATACGGACCCGACTGCCGAAGACAGTTGACGGCTGGAGTTGGGGGGGGGACAGGGTCTACTTTAGCCATGCCATGGTTCGACAGGCTGGAGTGGCGACTGTTCTCCCCTGACCTACGGCCTGAGGTGTTAGGGGTCGCCGAGGCCGTGCCGGGTCACCTGCTGCATCTCTGGGTCCGTATGGAGGGGCTCGTGGTTAACCTTGTTAACGTCTATGCCCCGACATCGGGCCCAGAGCAGCTGCAATTCTACCAGCAGGCGTCTGCCTTCCTCAGCACCTTAGATTCTCACGAGTGCCTGGTCCTGGGAGGGGACTTTAATACCACCCTCGAGGAACAGGACCGCTCGGGGACCGAGCAGAGCCCGGCCGCCACGGACACCGCCCGGGAGATAGTTGAATATCACTTCCTAGTGGACATCTGGCGCGACCACCACCCGGATGAGACTTCCACGTTCACCTTTGTCCGGTTGGAAGCCCATCGGTCGAGCCTTATTTATCACGCTTCCATCTCTCACGAGCCCACTCCTCCAGCATTCGGCTGGCCCCATTTTCTGACCATCATCTATCCACCATGATAGCCTCCCTCTGTGCAGAGAGGCTGGGGCCGGCCTACTGGCATTTTAACAACAGCCTGTTGGAGGATGAGGGCTCCGTGACGTCCTTCCGGGAATTCTGGCTGGCCTGGCTAGGGCAGCGGCATGCCTTTCCCTCAGCGCAGCGATGGTGGGACCTGGGGAAGGTGCACGCTAGGCTTTTCTGCTGCGACTACACCCGGGGCACCAGCCGACGGAGCAATGCGGTGATAGAGCAATTGGAACTGGAGGTCTTAGAGCTGGAGAGGCATCTGGCCGCCAGCCCCGAGGACCCGCTCCTCTGCGGAGTGTGCTGGGAGAAGTGGGAAGAGCTCCGGGCCCTCGAAGACCATCGGGCCCGGGGCGCCTTTGTTCAATCCCGCATCCTCCTCCTTCGGGAGATGGATCGCAGCTCCCGCTTCTTCTATGACCTGGAGAAAATGAGGGGGGGCCAAGAAACACTTCACCTGCCTCCTGGCAAAAGACGGCACCCCCCTCACGGAACCGGTGGAGATGCGTGGGAGGGCCCGAGCCTTCTACGCAAATCTTTTCTCCCCGGATCTGATGGACCCTGGCGCTTGCAGAGTGCTCTGGGAGGAGCTCCCTACCGTCAGCGTGAGCGACCGAGACCGGCTAGAGTTGCCTCTCACTCTGGCCGAGTTCTCGGAAGCCCTCCGTCGTATGCCCACAAATAAGTCTCCAGGAATGGACGGGCTGACCGTGGAGTTCTACCACGTGTTTTGGGATGTCCTCGGCCCAGACCTAGTCACCGTCTGGGCCGAGTCTCTGCAGAGCGGGGTCCTCCCTCTTTCGTGCAGGTGAGCTGTGCTCGCCTTATTGCCGAAGAAGGGGGACCTCCGCGATTTACGAAATTGGGGTCCCGTCTCGCTCATCAGCACGGACTACAAAATCGTAGCGAAAGCAATCTCGCTGCGGCTAGGGTCTGTGCTGGCAGACGTGATCCACCCAGACCAGACCTACACCGTCCCGGACCGCAGTATCTTTGATAACCTATTTCTGGTTCGGGACCTTTTGGAACTCGGGCGTAGAGACGGTCTGTCATTCGCCCTCCTGTCCCTAGATCAGGAGAAGGCTTTCGATAGGGTGGACCACGGGTACCTCCTGAGCACCTTGCGGGCGTTTGGTTTTGGACCCCAGTTTGTGGGTTTTCTCTGGGTGCTGTACGCTTCCGCAGAGTGTCTGGTTAAGCTCAACTGGACCCTGACCGAACCGGTCAACTTTGGGCGAGGAGTACGGCAGGGGTGCCCCCTCTCGGGCCAGCTGTACGCTCTGGCGATCGAGCCCTTCCTCTGTCTCCTCCGCAGGAGGTTGACAGGGTTGGTGCTGCGGGAGCCGGAGCTGCGGCTGGTCCTGTTGGCATACGTTGATGATGTGCTCCTCGTGGTCCAGGACCCGGCAGGACTCGACTTGGGTGGAGGCTTGCCAGGCCATCTATTCGGCAGCCTCCTCCTCCTCCCGGGTCAACTGGGTCAAGAGCTATGGCTTGGCAGTAGGAGACTGGCGGCAGGCGAGCTCCCTCCCACCTGTGCTTCAGACCGTCCGGTGTAGCGCGGGTCCGCTGCTCTACCTCGGCGTTTACCTTTCTGCCACGCATCCCTCTCCGCCGGAGAACTGGGAAAACTTAGAGGGCGGGGTGATAGAGCGGCTCCGGAAATGGACGGGACTACTCTGATGTCTCTCCGTCCGAGGGAGAGCGCTGGTGCTTAATCAACTAGTCCTGTCCATGCTCTGGTACTGGCTCAACACCCTGGTCCCAGCCCCGGGTTTCCTGACCAACCTCCGGACATCTATTCTGGGGTTCTTTTAGTCAGGAATGCACTGGGCCCCTGTAGGGGTTCTTCATCTACCCTTGAAGGAAGGAGGACAGGGCCTGAAGTGTCTTCACACTCAGGTCCGTGTCTTCCGCCTCCAGACCCTACAGAGGCTCCTTTATGGTGCAGGCAGTTTGGCATGGAGCATACTGGTGCGTGCCATCCTGCGCCGCATCCGAGGGCTCCGATATGACCGGCAGCTCTTTTATCTCTGTTCGGAAGGTCTTCCGCGAGACCTCTCTGGGCTGCCGGTCTTCTACCAGGACCTCCTCCGGACTTGGAAACTGTTTTTAACGACCAGGTCTGTGGCGGCCACCGAGGGGGCAGATCTCCTCGTGGAGCCCCTGCTACACAACCCCCAGCTCCGTGTACAGGTGGCGGAGTCCCGCTCGGTGCACCAGAGCTTGATCCTGGCAGAAGTCATGAGAGTCGGAGACCTCCTGGACTATGACCGGGGAGACTGGCTGGATCCCCTGATGCTTGCTCGGCGCATGGGGCTCTCCAAACCTTGTATCCCGCGGCGTGTACTGCAGGAGGTGAAGGCCGCTTTGCCACCTGCTGCTAGAGCTTACCTTGATCGGGTCCTGCTTGAGGGCACGCCCCGCCCACCCTGTACCCCAGGCCCGCTGGACCTTTTAATTGGACCCCTGCCCCGTAGACCCAATCGACCCCCTCACCCCTTTACGGCAAGCCGGCTGCATGAACGGCAGCCGGTATGCTTCCAAACCGTGCCAAGGAAACATCTATACACGCTCGTGCTCCACACCCTTCACGCTTTCACCCTAGTGTCCCGCCACGACACAAAGTGGCGAGACCTTCTGCCATCTTTGGAGGGTGAGCAGCCCTGGTGGGCCAGCCTATATTCCACCTTGGTTCCGAGGCCCGTCGGGGACAGCAGTTGGCGGCTCCTTCACGGAGCTGTGAGCACGGGCACGTACTTGGCGCGGTTCAACCCCATCCCAGATACTTGTCCCTTTTGCAGTGTGAGGGAAACCCTGGCGCACGTATATTTGGAGTGCACCAGGCTGCAGCCCCTGTTCCAGCTCCTCACAAATCTTTTATTACATTTTTGGTTGCATTTTCGCCCTCACCTTTTTATTTATGCACTCCCCATCCATGGCCTCAGAAAGTTGCGGGATCTCCTAGTTAACCTCCTCCTGGCCCTGGCTAAAATGGCCATTTATAAAACCAGAGAGAGGAGGTTGGCCAATGGAGTTTCCTGTGACTGTGGGGCCGTTTTCCGATCCTTGGTCTGGTCACGTATCCGGGCGGAGTTTCTCTGGGTGGCGTCCACCGACTCCCTTGACGCTTTTGAGGAGCGGGGGGCGCTGTCTGAGGCTCTCTGCTTGGTGTCCCCGTCCGGCTCCCTTTGTTTTGACCCTTTGATTGGGGGAGAGAGTAAGGGACCCCACCCCCAGCCATTGCTGCTGTGGACACCACCACCTTAGAGGGGTCCTTTCACACGTGGGTGCACGTGCCCCCTCCCCCCGGGTTGTCCACCCCACAGCCTGCCCCTTTTGTTGGGTGCTTTGAGAGGAGGGAATTGTTGGTGACACTTGGGCGTGGCGCCAGGTAACTCGAGGGGGTGGCAGACCTTGAGAGTCAATGAAGCCCCCTCACTCTGGACCACCAGGTAACTCGGAAGGGTGGAAGACCACGAGAGTCGAGGAAGCCCCCCGCTCTGGGCCCAGGCAAGCTTGAACACTTCCCTCCCCTGAAGCTATGAGAAAACAGTTGTGATTGGTTCTGTGTTACTCATTGCATATGCTGTTGTTTTTGTTTTGTAAGTGTGTTATGCAAATAAAAAAATACCTTTTGCTTCAAAAAAAAAAAAATTGCTCTCCTATAGCCATCTGGCCTGACCCTGTCATACTTTGTTGAAAGAAACTCACATTCCATTATGACAGGTTTCAGAGTAACAGCCGTGTTAGTCTGTATTCGTAAAAAGAAAAGGAGTACTTGTGGCACCTTAGAGACTAACCAGTTTATTTGAGCATGAGCTTTCGTGAGCTACAGCTCACTTCATCGGATGCATAGCATATAGCTATGCATCCGATGAAGTGAGCTGTAGCTCACGAAAGCTCATGCTCAAATAAACTGGTTAGTCTCTAAGGTGCCACAAGTACTCCTTTTCTTTTCACATTCCATTGACATTTCAATGTATGTAAATTGTGTGTGGTGTTCTCTCTTTGGCTCTATGTATTGTTTTCTTCTTATAACATTGTGTGGTGTTCCTTATTCATATATCATTCCAATCTAATTGTGATTTTAATGTCTAATGGTGGCTTGCAAGGACAGGACCTTCTTGCCCACTTTCTAAGCAGAACTTTTGCTGTTTGCATTACTGACAACAGTATGTGATGAGAACACAAATAAAATAGACAATTTAATATTAATAATAAGATCATGTATATCAATGTAATTATACTGATGAGCTCATAATACAGCAAACAAGATGTTTTCTATCTATAGGAGTTTGCCTAGGAGTTCGCCTGGGGAGAGCCCATTGAGGCTACATCTTGCCGAAGTCTCTGAGTAATTACTACAACTCCTGAGGAAGCTCGTAGAAGGAAGGTAATATGGATGGCGGGTGTTCAGCTGTTGTGACCTGCACTGGATGTGCTATGTTTGTCTTTCTTCCACAGGACAGAAGCGACTTTGTCTGTAAAAAGTGCAAGCTGGTCGCCATATTGGAAGAGAAGGTTCAAGGTCTGGAGCAACAGGTATTGACTCTGCGTTGCATAAGAGAAACTGAAGATTTCCTGGACAGACATCAGGATATGCTTCTACGGGCACAAGGTTTTGAAGATTCAGAGCAGGCTGCACATTGGGGACAGGAGGATGGTGAAAAAATTTGGCATTATGTGACCTCCAGAAGAAAAAAGGGGAACGTCCATGTACCAGCAATGCAGATACAGGTAAGTAAGCGTTTTCATGTTCTCTCCACAGGTACTAATGCGGAGAGTGGACCAGATGATACATCTGAGGGAAGGGAGCAGGAGACTCCGCCGATTGGAAGGCATGAGATGCACTGTCCTAGGGTTGGGGGTTCCACGAACACCACTCCCAAGAAAAGGAGGCGGGTGGTGGTGGTCGGGGACTCTCTCCTCAGGGGGACTGAAAACCGGGAAAACCGAGAAGTCTGCTGCTTGCCAGGAGCTAAGATTCGCGATGTGATGGAGAGACTGCCGATACTCATCAAGCCCTCTGATCGCTACCCCTTCCTGCTTCTCCACGTGGGCACCAATGATACTGCCAAGAATGACCTTGAGCAGATCACTGCAGACTATGTGGCTCTGGGAAGAAGGATAAAGGAGTTTGAGGCACAAGTGGTGTTCTCGTCCATCCTCCCCGTGGAAGGAAAAGGCCTGGGTAGAGACCGTCGAATCGTGGAAGTCAACGAATGGCTATGCAGGTGGTGTCAGAGAGAAGGCTTTGGATTCTTTGACCATGGGATGGTGTTCCAAGAAGGAGTGCTAGGCAGAGACGGGCTCCACCTAATGAAGAGAGGGAAGAGCATCTTCGCAAGCAGGCTGGCTAACCTAGTGAGGAGGGCTTTAAACTAGGTTCACTGGGGGAAGGAGACCAAAGCCCTGAGGTAAGTGGGGAAGTGGGATACCAGGAGGAAGCATGAGCAGGAGCGTGTGAGAGGGGAGGGCTCCTGCCTCATACTGAGAAAGAGGGGCGATCAGTGAGTTATCTCAAGTGCCTATACACAAATGCAAGAAGCCTGGGAAACAAGCAGGGAGAACTGGAAGTCCTGGCACAGTTAAGGAATTTTGATGTGATTGGAATAATAGAGACTTGGTGGGATAACTCACATGACTGGAGTACTGTCATGGATGGATATAAGCTGTTCAGGAAGGACAGGCAGGGCAGAAAAGGTTGGGGAGTTGCACTGTATGTAAGAGATCAGTATGACTGCTCAGAGCTCAAGTATGAAACTGCAGAAAAACCTGAGAGTCTCTGGATTAAGTTTAGAAGTGTGAGCAACAAGGGTGATATTGTGGTGGGAGTCTACTATAGACCACCGGATCAGGGGGATGAGGTGGACGAGGCTTTCTTCTGGCAACCCACAGAAGTTACTAGATCGCACACCCTGGTTCTCATGGGAGACTTCAATCACCCTGATATCTGCTGGGAGAGCAATACAGCAGTGCACAGACAATCCAGGAAGTTTTTGGAAAATGTGGGGGACAATTTCCTGGTGCAAGTGCTGGAAGAACCAACCAGGGGCAGAGCTCTTCTTGACCTGCTGCTCACAAACCGGGAAGAATTAATACGGGAAGCTAAAGTGGATGGGAACCTGGGAGGCAGTGACCATGAGATGGTCAAGTTCAGAATCCTGACACAAGGAAGAAAGGAAAGCAGCAGAATACGGACCCTGGACTTCAGAAAAGCAGACTTTGACTCCCTCAGGGAACTGATGGGCAAGATCCCCTGGGAGAATAAGATGAGGGGGAAAGGAGTCCAGGAGAGCTAGCTATATTTTAAAGAATCCTTACTTAGGTTACAGGGACAAACCATCCCGATGTGTAGAAAGAATAGTAAATATGGCAGGCGACCAGCTTGGCTTAACAGTGAAATCCTTGCTGATTTTAAATACAAAAAAGAGGCTTACAAGAAGTGGAAGATTGGACAAATGACCAGGGAAGAGTATAAAAATATCGCTCGGGCATGCAGGAGTGATATCAGGAAGGCCAAATCACACCTGGAGTTGCAGCTAGCAAGAGATGTTAAAAGTAACAAGAAGGGTTTCTTCAGGTATGTTAGCAACAAGAAGAAAGTCAAGGAAAGTGTGGGCCCCTTACTGAATGAGAGAGGCAACCAAGTGACAGAGGATGTGGAAAAAGCTAATGTATTCAATGCTTTTTTTGCCTCTGTCTTCACGAACAAGGTCAGCTCCCAGACTACTGCACTGGGCAGCACCGCATGGGGAGGAGGTGACCAGCATCTGTGAAGAAAGAAGTGGTTCAGGACTATTTAGAAAAGCTGGACGTGCACAAGTCCATGGGGCCGGATGCGCTGCATCCGAGAGTGCTAAAGAAGTTGGCGGATGTGATTGCAGAGCCATTGGCCATTATCTTTGAAAACTCATGGCGATCGGGGGAAGTCCCGGACGACTGGAAAAAGGCTAATGTAGTGCCCATCTTTAAAAAAGGGAAGAAGGAGGATCCTGGGAACTACAGGCCAGTCAGCCTCACCTCAGTCCCTGGAAAAATCATGGAGCAGGTCCTCAAGGAATCAATTCTGAAGCACTTAGAGGAGAGGAAAGTGATCAGGAACAGTCAGCATGGATTCACCAAGGGCAAGTCATGCCTGACTAATCTAATTGCCTTCTATGACGAGATAACTGGTTCTGTGGATGAAGGGAAAGCAGTGGATGTGTTGTTCCTCGACTTTAGCAAAGCTTTTGACACGGTCTCGCACAGTATTCTTGCCAGCAAGTTAAAGAAGTATGGGCTGGATGAATGGACTATAAGGTGGATAGAAAGTTGGCTAGATTGTCGGGCTCAACGGGTAGTGATCAATGGCTCCATGTCTAGTTGGCAGCCGGTATCAAGTGGAGTGCCCCAAGGGTCGGTCCTGGGACTGGTTTTGTTCAATATCTTCATAAATGATCTGGAGGATGGTGTAGATTGTACCCTCAGTAAGTTTGCAGATGACACTAAACTGGGAGGAGAGGTAGATACGCTGGAGGGTAGGGATAGGATACAGAGGGACCGAGACAAATTGGAGGATTGGGCCAAAAGAAATCTGATGAGGTTCAACAAGGACAAGTGCAGAGTCCTGCACTTAGGATGGAAGAATCCCATGCACCGCTACAGATTAGGGACCGAATGGCTTGGTAGCAGTTCTGCAGAAAAGGACCTAAGGGTTACAGTGGACGAGAAGCTGGATATGAGTCAACAGTGTGCCCTTGTTGCCAAGAAGGCTAATGGCATTTTGGGATGTATAAGTAGGGGCATTGCCAGCAGATCGAGGGATGTAATCGTTCCCCTCTATTCGACACTGGTGAGGCCTCATCTGGAGTACTGTGTCCAGTTTTGGGCCCCACACTACAAGAAGGATGTGGAAAAATTGGAAAGAGTCCAGCGGAGGGCAACAAAAATTATAAGGGGACTGGAACACATGAGTTATGAGGAGAGGCTGAGGGAACTGGGATTGTTTACTCTACGGAAGAGAAGAATGGGGGGGGATTTGATAGCTGCTTTAACTACCTGAAAGGGGGTTCCAAAGGGGATGGCTCTAGACTGTTCTCAGTGGTAGCAGATGACAGAACAAGGACTAATGGTCTCAAGTTGCCGTGGGGGAGATTTAGGTTGGATATTAGGAAAAACTTTTTCACTAGGAGGGTGGTGAAACACTGGAATGCGTTACCTAGGGAGGTGGTGGAATCTCCTTCCTTAGAAGTTTTTAAGGTCAGGCTTGACAAAGCCCTGGCTGGGATGATTTAATTGGGGATCGGTCCTGCTTTGAGCAGGGCGTTGGACTAGATAACCTCCTGAGGTCCCTTCCAACCCTGATATTCTATGATTCTATAAGCAGGGATGAGTTTCCAGATTATGAAACAGTTAATTTACTAACCAGACTTTCGTGTTGCATTTGTGAATTGGGAACTTCTCTTTTTGCTTTTTGTGGTCTGTTTGATATGGCATGAATGATGCCTTAACTTTAACATATTTGATGCTCAAGACTGAAGAAATAAAACTATTTTTGTAGGTAATCAAGCTTATATAAAGAAAAAAGGGTGATTACATTTGAGAAATTTTAATGCTTTTTGATAAAAAGGTTAATGTACCATAACCTTTACTCAGATAAAATGCATAGATACCATGATGGTCTCTTAACAGTTACCCTTTTAATAATCTTTTTCCCAGGGCTGCTTGTAATATACAATCTGTTTCATGGAAATCAGATACGGTCTTCTTTCATTCTCATGGCCGTTTGAATGGGGTCTGTTTATCAGGATTCAGTAACACCTTTCCTTTTCAATCTCTTTCTTTACCAGCTGCCACTGGAAATTACATAAAGGTTTAATTTGGGTTCACTGAACACTCTGGCAGCCCGGGTGCCTCATATTTTTTATTATTTATTTTTCAACATAATTAAAACAAAAGAGGGAAATAAAATAGAAGAATATTATTTAAGCCTAAATGCAGTAATTTTGGCCATAATTTAAGCAAGATTGAAGCTATCACTGAGGATATATATTAGAAAGAAGAAAATGACAGGAGCCTGACCATGGCTCCACAATATATCTGAAATGTAATTTTTACTTGGTGTTATAGCATATACATACTCATGCAGATACCTTAATGTCAGTCCAGTGCAGTGTCATTTCCCCCTCCCTAATATACATCCTTAATGGTAGGCACAATCTTATTTAAATTGGGGGTGGGTATGTGCATAATATAATCATAACCTTTTATTTTAAAAAAAACTATTTCTGACTAAAGTAGAAATTACATTTTAAATATATTGTGGAGCCATGGTCAGGGCCTCAAGTTTTTCTATCAAAGTGGTATATAAATAAGTTACTGAGAAATGCCAAAAACTGGCTACAGGACACCCTTAGCTGCAGCCAGACCTGGATGCCATTTTGGCCTTTGGAACCATTAAACATCAGTGTAACTCAAAGCACACTGCTAGCTATATTCTACTTTACATCTAGGATCAAGGCTTTATACCACCTTTGTACCCCCAACACTGTGTTTCTTAGCCGTAACTGAGGAACTGGCCTTAAAGTTTCTTTGGAGTTCTCTTTAACTTAAAAAAAAAATCTTAAGGCACCTTTAAACTTTCCAATTAGTTAAAATCTCCATGAAAACTGGTGCCCAGGAAATATTTGAAGAAAATTGTATTTAAATGTTAAAAAATGGAAATTTGACAGTTAATAATCCCAAAGCTGGATTTATGACTGAGACTACATATCAGTAAATGTAAGGGTTAAAAGAGTATAAGAAAACTGAAGTGAATATAAAAAATGGGAGCGGGAAAGGACATTTAGGGTTACATTTTAGTTTAAAAGAAACTCAAACATTTGAAAGTATAGAAATACACAGTAAAGTCATCCGACGAAGCTTAACTCTGTCCCTTTGATGACATCAGCCTCCCATCTTCCTTTCTTTGACCTTTTCATATCAAGGGCCTGATGTTGAAAATCCTTACTCATGTGAATATGGGTTGATAAAATAAGGCCCATCGAGCTTTAAGAAGTTCACAGACTTCAACTCTGGACATCTTACATTTGGAAAAGCCACTGTATTGATACACCAGTGACCATAACTCTGCCATCCTCTTTTCATCCTCTTTTCTCATAAAGAATTGAAAAAGGTGTCAGCCAGTGAATGCAGAAATATTAAACTAGAGAAGAGGCTGTACTTTTACAACTTGTACAGACATGTATGTGTGAGTATAGTTTAAAGAGTGATGCTTTGTCAACACAGTAACTGTTACTTTTTCATGTAGGTTTTATGATCTTGTACATAGGAAATTTACGTCTATTTTCTCTCTCTCTCTCTCTCTCTCTCTCTCTCTCCCCCCCCCCCCCCATATATATATAGGGAGAGAGAGAGAAAAAAAATAGTATATATTTAAATAGACATTAGCACTGTATTCAAGCTGCCTTTTTGTTCTGTGTTTGTACAGTGCCTAGTAAAAGAAGTTCTGGTCCATGACTTGGCTTGCAGGCACTACTGAAATGCAAATAGTAAATAATAATACTTACTGACATTTGTATAACTGATGGGACATCAGTTATATTGGCATTTAGATGTAGATAGGCACATTAGGGGGGAAAATTTAAGGCCGGCCTTAAAATCTAATGAATAATTGTAAGTTGCTTATTTAATGAACATTTTGTAGAAGTCTGTGTCCCTTCTGTGGCCTATGTATAGTCATGAAGAAGGCCAGCATTTACTTACCATTATTCAATTAAGATGAAATAATTCTAGTGTTCTTGGTCACTCCCAAATATCAACTGGTTTATTATTAATAGAAAATATTGTTTGAGTTGACTTATTTCTCAAGTCAGTGCTATAGGGGCAGAGTGAAAGTTAGCTGGGTGCTGTTACTGTGTACTTCTATACTTTCAAATATTTGAGTTTCTTTTAAACTGAAATTCTTGGGCATCTATTGCTTTGGGTTTGGTTTTGTTTAACATCAATACTCTTTTCGGGTATTTGAACTTAAAGTTACTGATCATGTGGTCTCAATTTTAACTCCAGTCTAATGAAAATTGTTTAGGCCTGTGACACAGCCCATCTACTCCTGCAGAGCAGAGGGGGAACTTGTGCCATGAGGTGTGCTCTGAAAATAAACACCCTTGCCCTGTACCACTTAATTTATCTGTCCTGAAAGGGCGAATGGACAAGATAACCGTGCCAAGATTTGAACCTGTTAGTTCAGGGGAACTCAATTAAGCATTCCAAAGTCATGTAATGTTTAAACTTCTCAAAGGAAGATGTTCATTGTTTTTTCTCTTAAATCCTTTTCCACCAGTGCAAATATAGTTTAAAAAAAATCACAGTGCAATGTGCTTCAAATTTTTCACCAAAAACTATAGTTGGACAAGATGGAAGTTGCAAAGATCTTACAAATACAACGAGACTTGTTCTACAGTAACACCACGTAGCTTCATCATGTGACAGGGCATGGCCAGATGGCTATAGTAAAGTAATGGGAGACAGATATATTAGCCACAGGCTAAACAAATCCCTGTTACCAGGATAAGGAAATGGCAGCTGCTCCAGGTCAATTAAGACACCTGGGGCCAATTAAGATCTTTCCAGAAGGCAGGGAGGACAGGTAGGTTGATTGGGACACCTGAAGCCAATCAGGGGCTGGCTGAAACTAGTTAAAAAGCCTCCCAGTCAGTCAGGTGAATGCGGGTATTAGGAGCTGTAGGAGGAAGCTGCACTGTTGGAGAGACTGAGCAGTACAAACCATATCAGGCACAAGGAGGGAGGTCCTGAGGTAAGGGTGAAGTGGATCTTGAGGGAGGGAGGGGTGGGGGGCAGGCTCCCCACTTAGACCCCCAATTAATCACTGAGACTGGGAGACAATAGAGACTGTGCAAGGGGGAGGGTAGCTTCTCCTCACCTCCCTTGCTGGCTTATGATAAAAATAGCTCAGTAGGCTGTGACCCTTGCCTCTAGAGAGAGAAGGGCTACATGGAGGGTCACAGTGACCCTCGGAGGCTAGCGAAATCTGCCAGGAAACGCGGGACCCATGGAGACAAGGACAGAGCTTTGTCACGGTAGATAAAGCCTTTGTTCCTTATATAGATGCTTTGTGAAATGTGAAATAGTGAAATGTTCCTTAAGCTTGGGAAGAATCTGTAAGCCTTTAGAAATGATATAGGCAGATAATATATTAAGATATATAATTGTAGCACAGCTGCTTGTAAATTTTCAGTTACAGCTGTTCTAATGTGCATTTATGCTATGATCATATTTAATACAACACATGCATGAATGCTGTTGTTTGCTAAGCTTAATATGTTAAGAGATTTGATCTACTTTTAATTTATAGGTAGCAAACCAAAGGGGGATTGTGATGTCCTGCCATAATTAGGTATGCTGATAAGAGAGGCTCATCAATCCTGCCTTTGACCCACTGAAAATAGCAATCTGGATAATTTCATGGTCAAAGGAAATTGTTATACTGTGAGCTAGTGTCTGAGTGCTCTTCCATTTTGGAACACTCTTCAGATTTTCTGTTTCTTTGAATATAAATTAAAAGCAAAGAAATTATTTGGCAAATGAGCAGTTTTGACTTATTAATGCTGAGTGGGGCGGAGAGGAAAAACAGCTATTGACAAGTGAAGATAAGTGTCCCACCATATGGATTCTAACATTTTAATTATTTTGTTCTCTTTCTTTTTACAGCAACTTTTAGTGGTAATAATTTTTCAACTAATTAAAGACCAGCTGCTACTTAGCAAGCTAGACACCCAATTAGGAATCCAGAACCTGGTAAACAACCTTTACTGCCAGCCAGCTAGTTGAATCACCTCCTGTCATTGGCATGGAAGTCATTATTTTTTGTTTTGAAAATGCATGTTGTTGTCATACTGACTGGCTCTGTTGAATGCTTTTCTTTGTGACTAGCTGAACAATCTGACATCATGTTCACGTATTATTATTTTGAAGCCTGAGATCTCTAGTGGCTTTTTATATTTTTTAAGATTATTGTCAATTATAAGATTTTTGGGGGAAAAGTTTTACTGAGTACAAATATATATTTCCTGAACACAGAGAGCAACTGCCTGCAGTAACTAGCTGTTACTTAATGATCTTGAAAGGATTTGTTACTGCTTCAGATTACAGATTCCATTTTTTCTATGCTATTTTAAGTATGAATACTGCATGTTTATTATATATTGAGCTCTATACTGGATGAATAATATAATTGTATCTTGAGTTTATAAGAGATAATCATTAAAGACTATTCTAGGAGCAGCAGACATCTGAAAGCTCTATGTATCAGTGAGCTACAGTAAAGAGAAGTCCACTGTGCAACCTGTCTTGGCTTATCTCTCGAAGATTCATTTGAAAATAGACTCCCCCTTAATTTTTTTAAATGTAGTTATTAATGACCTGGGAAATAGGGTGAAGACTCAGGTGGCAAAATTTGCAGATGATGATGAATTATTTAAGTTAATCAATACTTGTAAAGACCTTGTGGAATTTTGGAGTGACTTAATAAAGTAACAAAATTGCAGATGAAATTTAAGGTTAACAAATGCAAGGTGATTCACATTGATATGAATAATTTGAATCACTCATACATGTTCCTGGGTTTTATTTCTGAATTAATTGTAACCACTCAGAAAATAGACTTGGTATAGGTGGAGTCAGCTTTGTTCAATGGATGGCAATGGTCAAAAAACAAACAAAAGGTTAGTATGTGTAAAGAATGGAATAGAAAATAATATGGAAAATATTACATTGCTGTTATACAAATTGATGGTTCTCCCTCACTTGGATATGGTGTTCAGTTATGGTACCCCATCTCCAAAAAAGACCTAGCAGAAATAGTGTTCAGAGAGGAGTGGCAAAAGTGTTAGAGATATGGAGGAGATTGAAAAGATTGGGACTGTTTAGCTTAGAGAGGAGATGAAGGAAAATAATAATGAAGGAACAAGAAAATAATGAATAGCATGAAGAAATTAGATCAGATTCTCCTATTTGCTCATTCTCAAACTATCAAAAAAGGCCATTCAGTGGAACTGAAATGCAGCAAATATAAAACTGATTAAAAGAAATATTTTTTTTTGCCTGATTGATATGTGGAACTCACTGCCACAAGACATCATAGAGGCCAGGATTTTAGAATCAGAAACATTTTATCTACTAAGAGAACATCCATATTTACATTATTTGTAAAAGAAAAACAGAAGAAAAAAGCTTAAACAGAAACCCTTATGCATAGTAGCATTCACTTTTTCTTTTACTCAGAGAGAGTCGGATCTTGGAGGTAAGCTTGAGAAATCCCACAAAACTATGAATTTCAGGTCAAATGTGTGACATCAGACAAGTATGTACCACACCACACCTAGGATCAGACTCTCCTAAATGCCCTCTGTACCACCCAGTGTGCAGCTCCCTCACTACCATCTGTACATTCATTTTCCCATCCTGTAGCTGATGCAGGGGATGAGGGAGGAGCCACCATAACCATTTTGGCCTCCCTTCTGCTGTGTGTGGAGGCTGGAGCTGGCAGATCTCCTTCTCTGCTGGTCTGGGGGAGAGATGGGGAGCATCACAGACTACTCTAGAGCTCTGCTTACTGGCTACATGCAGTTCCATCTGTTGTACCCACTCTTTCCCCATCATCTTAACAGGACTCCCAGAAGAGGTAACTGTTGAGCCTCTTCCAATGACAGCAGGAATGAGTATAGGAAACAATGGCAGTGTTGTTCCACCCAGCTAAAAAGTGGCATGGGAGAAGTCCTGGCTATCCCTACATCAATGACTCTGGGATATTAGAGATGTTATACTATACTTTTCTGTGCTAGGGTGATGGTTGAGTTACACAAATTGACCAAGTCATATGAACATATACAGTCTGGTGAGAAGTTGTTTTTGGTGGGCAGTCTTAGACCAAGGTATTAACAGAGAAAATAGTCAAATCGAATTTCAGTGGTCACCCAAACATGCCACAGGTTGGTGCATCTTCTCAGCTGATTTTAGACCGCACACATTCCTATTTAAGTAAATGGGATAGTGGGGGATTGTTTTTTTTTACACAAAAGTATAATATTTATACATTTGACATATAAATATTATAGACCATTTTGAATACTAAGCAAGTATTTTTCAAAGTTCCCTCTCTCTCTCCCCTCATCTACAGGGATTACCACAAAACCATCTGAAAATGGGGACAGATAATTTTTTTTTTTTTTTTGCCTAGAAGACCCAGCCCAATTGTTCTAGGCAATGTGCCCACATACAAGTATTCATGTAAAACGTACATCAGTAGTAGAGTATATGGAGAGAGTAACTAAGCACTACAGTGGTGCTACAAACACCAATATAACAACTGAGTGAATATCAATTTACTAATATTTTAAACACTTTGGGCCAAATTCTGACACTGTTTGGCTTTGTGCAGACAACAGGCATGTCCTAATTATGCAAAAGTAAACGTGATTGTGAGCCCCTATTTAGGCTGGTCCCAGTTTCCCACCAGCTCCCTTTTGAAAATTAGAGAGGCAGCAGAGTATAGTGGTCAGAACCATGAGAGTGAGCGAGACCTGATTTTTCTAATCCTGGCTTTAACATGGAATCTCTGTGTGGCCTTGGACAAGACACAGAAACTCTCTGTACCTTGTGTATAAATGGCAACAGTCATACTCCTGAGGTAATACTTGCCCAGATGCAAGGTTTACTTCTTTTCTCTTTCTGCATGCCTCTCTTGTCTATTTAGATTGTATGTTTTTGATAGCTGGGATGGTCTCTAACTATATGCTTGTACAGTGTCTTGCACAATGGGGCCTCTAGGCACTACTGTCATGCCGACATTAATAATGACTTTCAGTGAATGTTTGCGTCTGGCTGAGGGGAGCTGGAGTCTGGGTGGAATATTTCTACAGCATGTTCCTCTCTTAGGCTCTGGTATTTTGGGTGGGATTGACCTAATTCTGCTCCTATTGAAGTAAATGACAGTTTTACCGTTCACTTCAATAGGAGCAAAATTAGGCCAAGGCTGAGCGTATTTGAAAGGACCAGCCTTTATGTGCATGCATTACACTTCCCAGAGCCAGGCACCAAGATGAGTTTAAAACAGGATGAGACTAGACATGCAAATCCTAATGTATTGCTAGACATATGAAAGTTATTGGAAACCTTATCTGTAATTTTATAGGAAGAGCGTCTAATACTTTTATAAATGTATACTATTTGATATATTTTTATTACCTGACAACTGCAGATAAAGAGTGTAATATTTGTTTTCCTTGTGATCACAGTCATGATTAATCTATTCGCACTGAATTTTGTAATCATAAACTCTAATGTTTCTTTCTCAGTTCCAAGAAACTTCACTTCTCTGAATGCCAAGTAACTGGCAAAATAAAACAAACATAATCTACAAAGAAAATTACTCCTTTTATTAAGTGTGTCCATCCCAAAGGAATTTAGGAGAAAGAGCTGATAGCTATTATTAGGTGGAAGGTCAAAATTTGCATTTTGATAGGAATATTTTGGCAAGTATTCTGCCATTATGAGACCATAAACTTTGTGCATTTTGTTATAAAGACTAAATGAAGGCAAAAAAAGAACCATGGCTCTTTTGCATTCATAAATACATAATGATAGTTCTTCCGCTGTATACCGCTCATGCTGTGGGTTTTTATTGGGTATAAAGCAAACAAATCAGTAATTTGCTTGGGCACATTTGTTTGAAGAAAAAGTACTTTCCTGCTTTGATAGGTATTAGTCAGAAGAAATTATCTCTTTTTAGTCTTTGCTCTTGTAGCACACACAAGTGACAAGCATTTGGTACATGTGTTCAGCTGACAATAGAACTTTGTCATTCTGATGAGAAATGAAAAAGAAGAATTGGATTAATTTAGTTATAAAGAGATTTACATTTTATTTCTTCTAACACGTCTTGGTGAGAGTGATGAATAAGAAATGAGATAAGTAATTCCTTCTGAAGCCACCATTTCTGAAAGAGAAAAATTCCACTCACTGAAATATGGAACATATCTCTGGCAGGTAAACCCAAAGAAAGTTCTCCTCTGTTATTAACTAAACTCACAAGAGAGAACAGAGTCTGCAAGATGTATGGTCTTATTTCTCTGCTGGAGCACAGGGACTTTTAGTGTGCAGTGGTGTACAAAATCTCTTGTACCCCCGTGGCACAGTTAGGGTTCAAGAAGTTGATAATGTGATCACTTGCAAATCTTTGGTACTTTAATATCATCTGGAATGGTTCTGAGGGACATCGTTTGGATTTTTACAGGGTGCGATAAACAGTTCGGAGGCAAACTACTTCACATAATTTCTTACCCGTCACTTTTCATTTCCTATCCCTTGACTACTTTTATCGTCTGTTTTTTGTGTAGTAACATGGATCAGCAAAATTCAGTGGTGCTTTGGTTAATGGCTACCTAGAGATATGAGGGATCATTCCCCAAATATACAGGTAACATTAAAAAAAATCAGCACATCAGCAGAAAAATGTATTATTGGACAGGGGGACTGGGGAGAAAGAGGGGAAAAAACTATATTTCAGAAGAATAAGACTTCACTGAAACAAAATGATAAACAAAGGCATGCAAAAAAAAATGGCAGTTAGCAATTACACTAATAACTGTGAAAGCTGTTGTTGTGCCTCCCAACGGGTGGTCCGACATGACAGAGCAATTAAGTAATTACCAGAGTCCTCCATCTGCTGGCTTCATTCACTGGGTCAAAATCTGCCCATTGATACACACACACTCTGCCAGACCTTACAATACCCTAAGAAGCCAAAATGTGATGCACTGTATAGGAAAACAAGTCCAAGGTGAAAGATGCAACTCTCAAAATGATGCTTTTTGAAAGTTATAATATAACTGGGTTAATTTAAATTTGCTATGTCTCTTCTTTGGGGTCTTGCTGCCCTACCTGTATGCACTTTCTGTTTATTTTTGTCTAACTGCAGCCTTAGAATCTCTCTCTTGTTATGGGTTTGTTTTATCTTTTGCTCTTTACAAAACACTAACTGTGTGCACTAATCACACAGGCACACTGGAGCCCAAATAACCTTGTTCACTAAATATACACATTGTTTGGCTCTGCCAAAAGGAGGACCGGAGACATTTGACATGGGTTTAATCAGGCTGCAACTTTATTTTTAGATGTCTGGGACTACCCGGCAGATAAAAGTGTACAGTGCAGGTAACCCCATGTTTATTCCATAATTACCTGGGGGGCTTTTACCAGTTCCCCCTCTTTTTCCATCCAGGTCCCTCCAGCAAATCCATTGCCAGGACTTTATCATCCACCACCCCAATCCACATAGGAGAGTTAAGGTGGGCTATAAGAATGGGGGGTTGGCTCCCTGCCGTACCAATCATAGGAGTCTCCAACAGTCTCCCCTGTTCGTTCCTTTAATGAAATCTCTTTTTAAGTCCTTTTCCAAGCCATTTATCCAGTCACTGTATGGACTACCTCCACTGGACATCCACCCTACACTTAAATAATGAAGTGTGACATATGGCCTACCTCCCATCATGCCATGCATGAATAGAGCTTTTCCTGAAACCCTCTGTGGGGAAGGCGAAAAAACCCCCAACTGCATCCAAGCCAATATGATGGTAAGGAAAAAATTCCTTCCCAGCCCCCCTAAAAAAGGGGCGGGTAGTGAAATGCCCACAGCAGGTGTTGACCAAACCTGATATTTTACCACCTAAAAGGGAGGGAGGATGGGTCCTGCTTCAGCCTTGGTCCATGTAGAAGGGGAGGCTTCAGGCACTGAGCTGCCCCTTTTAAATTCTGCATTCCCAGGGGATGAGTCAGCAACCACCCTCTCCTTTTTGTTTTTGCAGCAGTTTATCTCCCCTCCTTCCCGCCCCCGGCAGCCATAAAGCACTGTTCCCTTCATTCAGACAACCCCCCGTGCCCCTGCTTAAAGGTGCAGGGCGGGCAAACATGTCAGACCTAGAGACATACATACTTCTGCTATGACTGGTTTCTGGCTACTTCTAAAGCATAGAACACAGTGAGCACTACTAGAGGCTTCACAAACTATTTTAAGGTCAGAGATACTACCTTATTCCAAGGGCTCAATATGTAAAAGGAGTTCAGCATATAAGTCTCTATTTTAGGCTCCAAATTCCCAGGTTTGGTTCTACTGTGATGCACAGAACTGCTGCCCTAACCTTTGTAGGTGCCTAAACTCACTCAGTGCCTAAATTTTCAGGGTAAAATTCATAGGCACCTATGCTTCTGCCTCTGAGCATGCACACTACTGCTTCCCTATTGGCATCTGGACTAGAATGGCCACTCTCACATTCCTAGATTGCTGGGTATTTACGTACTTCCAGGAATGGCGTAGACCCACCTTCCCATGAGGTCATGCCGCATGGGGGATGCAATTTTGAAGGGCATGCTGCTCCGCCCAGCCCCTGCCATTGTGATTTTTCATGGTGTGTGTGCAATGTCTCACCAGTGTGGACAGAATAGTGCATTCTTCAAAAATGGAATCCGCTGTTTGATATGGGAGAAAACCACATCTGGTTTTGTCTCTGTACCAGACAGGGAACAAACCACCCAAAAAGAGAACTGTCTAGCTTGTAACCGAATGAATGGCCTGCCTAGTCTGGACATCTATCTCCTGCCTAAGCCCTAGAGCTATTCACAAACCGGGGAAGATGTGTGTGTTCGACCTGGCACAATCCAGTAGGTGTGGTCAGAAGGCAGCTACTGGATAGGTCATAGTCAAAACCATCCAGGTGGTGTCCACCTTAAACCTTTTAGCATGGTGATGCCCCCAATATAACATTTAGCCAGTGGTTAGGACCCTCAACTTTGGATGTGGGAGAATCAGGTTCAATTCCCCTCTCAGGTACAGGCTGAGAGAGGATTTGAACAGGGGTCTCCCACATCTCTCAGGAGCATGCTCTAACTTCTGACCTATGAGCTAGTGTGATGTGAGAATCCCCCTCTCTCTCCTTTTGAAGCTGTTCCACTGTAGATAACATAAGCGTGATTGGAGCAGGGGGGTCTTCCAGGCAGATGCACTAACCCCTTGGTTACAGAGTCATTCTCACTCTCTCTTTCTGGCCAACTGACTGTTTCACTGTGGATAAAAACTTAAATATGAGACCTGACGTTTTAAAAGGGCAGAAGCAGTTCTGCTCAGGGGCCATTTTCCTTAAGTCCTTGAAGGCGGAGCAACCCAGCATTTGGCAACCCGTGAGCCATGTACTGAAGCAGAAGGACTCTTGACAACCCAAGGGATTCTGACCACAGCCCAAAGATTGTCCTGGGGTGGTAAGAAAACTAAGGCAGGGGCATGAGTGTAGTGTTTATTGTATATGATTGATTAAGTAAAGGAACAAAGATGTTGGACTCTGTGCAAAGAGTGTGAGGAAGTAGGACCAGCTTAGCCTTGGTTGCCCTGCTTTCCTGGGGACCAGGTTACAGTCTATCACAACTTGCATGGAATGTGGAGGGAGGACCACAGTTTGGAGGAGGCACCAGCAACTCCGTCTGTAGGCACGTGACTGGAAAGCTAGCTGCAGTTGCAGCATCTCTGTCAATAGCCAGTTTTCTTTGTCAAGCTTGGTGTCCTTCATGTTAACACCCAGAATGCGGGTGTTAACAACCAAACAAGAGGAGCAAAAGATTACTATATCATATTCTCAAAGCTGAGTTGAAGGGAAGTAAACACATCTTAGGCAAAAATACACACACACACGAAAATATAAATATTTGCTTTTTTTCCCCTGATGGTTGTTCATGTCCATGTTCTTTTTTGAGCCTATAAGGGACAGTGGGGTTGGCTTACAAACAACTGAGAATAATGAAAAAAATAACCAACTATAAGTATGGCTTGGCAGTAGAGCTGCATGCATAACTTATAGTAAGTAATGTATTTGATGAAGATAATTTTTTTTGCTTTGTGATTTGTCTGTGTACAGTGTACACTTTTCTCCATCTTATCACTTATATGAAATTATGCACTGCATTATTTCTTCAAATCTTTCTTTGCCTATAATTTGTTCATGAGCAGTTCATTGGTATTCAAGATTTTAGCTGTTTTGGTTGGTTTTTATCTTGCTGCATAAGTCACATGGTATTGTTTATATGTTCTGATTACAGTAGGTTAACCTCTGGGATCAGGTTTCCAGTGAGAATATTCATGCCACTTCAACATTTGCTTTCCTCAAACTTTCCCTAATATTTGCATAAAATTCACTTTGTCCTTGAACGTTCCTGCCATCAAACTTGTTCACGAGACAATTTGGGGAAAGTGAACAGAAAATGGTCAAGGACACTGCTCAGGTGAATTCTGTATTATCTTTTCTTTCCTATAAAGTAAGTTTTCTGCCCAAAGTCCAGACTGTTGAAGAGCCGGCTGGCTACCGAGGAACCAGGATCCAATCTTTCATGAAACACCTGTGCTCAACAAGATGTCTCTTCAGTGAATGGATACATAGTGTCTTTCTCCACCCTGTGTTATACTGAATCTCTCTTTTGTCTTTATACACAGACAGCTGATCCCCTGTCTGTTACAATTTAGCTTAACAAAGAGAAGGTTAAGGGGTTATTTGATTACAGTCTATAAGTACCTACATGGGGGACAAATATTTAAAACTAGACTCTTCAGCATAGCAGAGAAAGGTATAACATGATCCAATGGCTGGAAGTTAAAGCTAGACAAATTCCATGGCCGGGGGGTATAATACGCAAGGGAAGGCATTGCCTCCCCTAGCACAGCTATACCTGCTGCCTGACACCTGGGCCATGGTGCCCCCGCCTCTTCCCTTCCCTGCTCTGGCCCTTTCCCGAGACTCCCACAGCTTGCTGCTGCTGCATGGGATGAGTCTTCCTCCTCTCCTCCACGCCATCCCATTCCCCCCTCAGAGGTCCCCGCAGCTCTCCCCGTGGGGCGGGGTGTGTGTGTGTGTGTGAATGCAAGTGGGGAGTCAGTGTCAGATGGGGGGAGTGAAGAGGTGAGTGGAGGGGATCCCTGAGTAACTTTTCACAAGTGAAAAAAACCTTCCAGAGACCTAGTAGATCACTGAAACTGTTAAAGAGCCATTAAAGTGGTAATGAAGCCATTTAACAGGCATTTGCCAATGCCCAGGAACCCTTTGGCCACATTCAGCTGTCTTTATTATTATAGAAAAATGTGTTATTGGGATTAAAAGCAGTTTCCAAATAATGAACCTTCAGTTACTGCTTCTGGGTACAGAGAATAACTGCTAACCTGGCTCAAGGAGAAGCTGACATAGCCAGTGAGTTTATTTCTTGATCTAGTTGTTTTATTAAACCCAGTTTAAGTAAAAGAGTCTGGCAGGGAATTCTGTGTAAGAAAGGTGATTAAACTACTGACTTAATGCAGGCTGTCAATGACCAGCACTTTTTCAAAAGGAGAGATTAGACTTCAGGTTGGCGCAGGTAGCCTGGCTTTTCGTCTCTCTCTATACAGCATACACCGAACTCCCTGCCATGCAGAGGAGAATCTATCTGGCAATTAAGCTACACCTGTTGTCTGTTCAGTTCCCTTGGGGAATGTTGTTAGTGCTTTAAGGTGAAAAGGGGAGAGGGTGTCACGAGGTGAGGCGTCAGCAGGGTGAGTGACTATAACAGGGTTCAAAAAAGAACTAGATAAATTCATGGAGGATAGGTCCACCAGTGGCTATTAGCCAGGATGGGCAGGGATGGGGTCCCTAGCCTCTGTTTGCCAGAAGCTGGGAATGGGCAACAGGGGATGGATCACTTGATGATTACCTGTTCTGTTCATTCCCTCTGGGGCACCGGGCATTGGCCACTGTTGGAAGACAGGATACTGGGCCAGATGGACCTTTGGTCTGACCCAGTATGGCCATTCTTATGTGAGGAGGTGAGAGGCAAGCCAGCTGCACAGCAGGCAGGGAAAGGATCTGGTGGGCGGGGGGTGAGGAGGTGAGCAGCAGGTGGGCGAGTGGCAGGCAGGCAGGGGAGGAGGGGAACTCGGAGGAGTGAAGAGGTGAGTGGCGAGTCAGTGGTGGGTGGGGGCGGGGCTGGGGGCAGAGCAGGGGTGGAGTGTGGGCGGGGCTGTGGGTGGAAGAGGCAGGACAAGGAGGTCTCCTCTCCCAGAGGAAGTTTCACCCACCACCCATGACAAATTCAGAATAGAACTAAGGTGTAAATTTTTCAGCAGTGACAGTAATTAACTACCACAGCCCCCACATCCTTTTCAGAGTCACTGTTTCCCAGGATAGAGTCCTCCATTCTGTAAGTACAGCATACATTCTTTTGTTCCTGGATGTATACATTTACATTTAGCCAAATTAAAGCTTATATTGTTTGCTTAAGCCCAGCTTACCAAGTGATTCAGATGACTCTAAAGCAGTGACTTGTCTTCTTCATTATTTACCACTTCCCCAATTTTGTGTCATCTGTAAACATTATCAGTGATGATATTATGGTTTTTTTCTGGGCTATTAATAAAAATGTTAATTGGCATAGGGCCAAGAACTGATTCCTGCATTATCCTAACTGAAACACATCTATTCAATGATGACTTCCTATTTACAATTCCATTATGAGACCTATCAGTTAGTCATCTTTTCATCCATGTAATTTGTTAATTTTATATCTTTTAAATTTTTTATCAAAATTTCATGTGGCACCAAGTTAAATACCTTTCAGAAGTCAAGGTATATTATAACAACACTATTACCTTTATCAATAAAACTGTATCTCATTTTGAAAGAAAAAGATATCAAGTTAGCTGACAGGATCTATTTTTCCATAAACCCATATGGCATTAATTGTATTACTCTCTTTAATTCTTCATCCTATCATATCCATAAAAGACTGTCAAAATAAATTTTAAAGGATTATAGTGGTGACAGAAGCAATTAATTTTAACAGAATTATATTTATATCTGTTTAACTAAGTATTTATATCACATTTATCACCACCTCTGAGGGCTTGCAAATAGATTTGCCAGGCACCTAACATCAGAAATGATGGATGATACACCTTTAAGACCTAACATGTCTTCAGTGATCCCCATGATGAAATTAAAAATCAGATACTACAATATTAAGGATCAGACAAGTACCAGAGTGATGACTAGATTATAATTAGTCTGCCTTTCTCCTATTATGGAAGAAAAGATGACTCTTTCAGGGACTAGATCCTAGCTTTGAAAAACTACTAACTGTGGCCATGATCTGCTTGTTTATGATATCAAAACAGCAAGCAAAGACAATAACGTTATCATAAGAAGTAATCCATTTGTTGGTTGCAAAAATGTGTAATAACTTGTCAGAGTACCTTTCCAGGTACTGAAGATAGGCTCACTGATCTCTAATTCCCTGGGTCCTCCTAGACTGTAAAAACCTTTTCAGGATGACTGAACATACAGTACTTTTTGATTGAGGCTAAGTTATAAAAAGTTAAAAATATCATGAATCATTTGCTGTACCTATGACAAATGTAGTTATTGTCCGTCTAGAGACATTTTAAGTTAAATTCATTCCTAGCATTTCCGGCTTCAATGGGACTATTTGTGTTTAAAGTTAAGCATGTGTGTGTGAATCTTTTCAGGATTGGGGGTCTTAATTTTTTTGTATGTTGCCCAGGATTATACTGTCTGGTACCAAAGAGGTGATGCCAATCGATCCACAGAACAGTTATGTTTTTTCTACCATGCATCCTTGCTAACATACTTCATCCTTGAACTCAAGGGTCGGTTGGTCATTCTCTGTGAAAATCTTGGCTAGATGCTAAAACTTTGTTGCTCCCAATCTGGGCTGGATTCAGATTGGCTGCCTAGAAATGAAAGACTGTATAGTCTATTACCAGTACCTTGAGTCTCCATTGAATCAGGGTTATAATTACTACTGTTTCATTATAATTTTATGCTGAATATTCTATATTGCACTGTATACTAATATGCACCTAAACTATGTGTTTCTAATTCATAATTAGAGAAGGATGTGGACCACAGTAGAAGATTTAAATAAATTATTTGGAAAGATGGCATTGCAATGTCTGTGAAATCAGTTTTGAGCTCTTTGAATGCACCTCTTTTCTGAATTTCCATTTATATTTCATGCAAACCGTGATCATTTATCTACAAACTAATCCTAATGAGGAGCTTTCCAGGTTTTCTGATGTGCAAAATTATTTTTGCAGAAACTGAAGCCCCTAACACATAAATTTTTACTTATCTGATATCAGTGGTGGGTCCTATGATACTAAAAATGAATTTTTCACATCTGATTCTTCAAAGCACTTGCTAGCTTAGTAATAATGTTTCCAGCACCTGCAAATGGTTTAATAGAAACACTTTTATGATCTTTTTTTTTTTTTTTTTGCCCCAGAAGACTCACTTGCTCAAAAATTTTTCGGATTTTCTCTGCAGTCAATTTTACACTCAGTAACCCAATCTATCCATAATATTCCCATTTGTATAACACTGAACTTCTAGACTTCCCTCAAGTATTAGAGAATCTATAGGTATGAAAATAAAATTATAACTATTGTTACAGTAGGAAATATTATTCCCTGATATGTCAGCCCATTGGCACATTTTCTTCCAGTAGAAATTAATGTATTTGTTTTGACTGGTATTGCATTTATAACCATTTTTGCATTTGTGAAAAGATTGCCCATGTTTTGTTTTAATAGTTCTTTGCCAATATAAGAACCATAAAGAATGGGTAGATTGACATGCCCGAAATTTGTAAGATTGTAATCAGCACTGTAAATTAAGTGTTTATTCTTCATGTTAAAACTTATTTCTACATTTTATTGTCCAGACTGTTTGTATGTTCCTGGTTGTATTATTTCACATGCTCAGTGCCATCATGACAAATATTGTTTATGATTCTCGTTAATGCAAGAAAATCAAAGTCCAATAATTTCCATCAAAAAAAAGGAAATAAAATGAGCAAATGAAAGGAATACTCAGATTGCTAAATATCATGGCTGTCAACTGCAGAAACTTGCCATCTCTGTAAGTGGTTAAACGCTGCAGTAGAAAGCCTGGTATAAACAGATAAAGTTGTTAGGGAAACTCATGCTTGGGTGAGTTTCACAAAATAAATCAAGTGCTTTCCTGGAAATAAATCTGCATGACCTATAGACCACACTATTTTATCACCTGTTGACTAGTTTGAAAGGACATAACCACTTTTGAAACCTACACATCATGAATGTTTGATTTGTGTTTGGTTTGCCATTCGGGATGTTTAAGTAAGAAAGAAAAAATAGTTTTCTAATGTATGCAAAGGCAAGGAAGAATTTTATAAAAAGAATTAATTAACCTTTTCGATAGACTCCTGATTTTCACAAAGATAGAGAAACTTACCTTGCAAAGAATAAATAGTATGCATATTATATTGCTCCTTTAGAAATTTTTTATTTAAACCTTGTATAATATTTATGCACCAAAACAGAAAATCTATTGTCTTTTGACCTCTATTAACAACTTCTGTTTTGTTATAATTCTTGTTTTTTTTCTATAAGTAAATACTTTTTGTACATTAATATCTTTGTATTGTAGGCTTTTTATCTCTATTTGAATTTATTTATTCATTATTGTTGTTGATTTATTATTATTACTTAATATTTGTAAGACCAGAGCCCATTGTGCTAGGCACTATATAAACACATAATAGGAGACACTTCTTGACCCAAAGTAGTTACAAGTCAGAAAGTAAAGTATTATTATCCCCATTTTACAGGTGAGGAACTGATGCATGAAGAGATTAAGGGCTCAATACTGCATCACTGAAGTCCATGCGAGTTTTGCTATTGGATTGTATGGGAGCAGGATCAGAACCTAAGAGTATGTCTACCCTAGATTATAAACCCAGGTTTGTGGAACCTGGGCTAGTGCACTTGGTGTTTCCAAGCCCATGTTTGAGCATCCACTCTGCATTGTAAACCTGGGTCTCTCGGCCATGCTAATGCATCTGTAGTGGGATGATTTGGTCGGTCAGCATGCCTAGACACTTTCTAACACACTCAGTGTCTCAGTTTGGAGTGTAGCCACAACTGAATAACTCTCCTTGCCTCCAGCCCTCACAGTCTAGGGCCAATGCCTGAGATCTCTGAACCTTGACCCTGGTTCTTCCTCTCTGTCTAGAGTCGTGTCACAAAAGGGGAATGGGGATAGAAGCAACAAATCCTGCATCTTGGCACAGTGTTAGACTAGATGACCCTTGTGGTTCCTTCTAACTCTATGATTCTATGACCTACAGCCAGAACCCCTCAGCAGTGGTTTCTTCTGCTGCTGCAGAGTAGTCTTCCTCTAGGAAATCTCTTCTCTCTTTTCTTCCCCCTCCCTGGGGCTGCTGGAGCTTCCTTTTACTGGTCCTTTCCCCAGGACTATGCTTGGCAGTGCCATAGAGACAGGGTCTTCTCGGCCCAGTAATGTTACAGACCTTTCCTTGCCTCAGCCTTATTGTGGGGTCTATAAAGTCCACAACAGCATCTGTACTGCACTTTGCAGACCTCCTGACTCTGTCCCGTGGCTTGACTTGACACTGAAAAATTACAGGGCTTGGACCCAAATCCCAGCAGGACTTGGGCTCTGACCCACCCTTCTAGAACCCGAGTCCTGAGCGCTTACTGACCACAGTCAGACTGATTTGTGTGTGGGTGGAAGGGGGGTTTGGGCTCAAACCTGAGTCAGGCACTATGCTTAGTGTGCAATGTAGACATACCATTCATGACTTGCCCAAGGTCATATCCAAGTCTGTGGCAGAGCCAAGATTTGAACCCAGATTTCCCAGTCTAATACCTTTATCACAAAACCATCCATCCTCTCTATGTATTTTGATACTTGTGGCTGGTTAGCATTTGTTGATTGCTTTTGCCTCCTTTTCCTCAAAAAACTGTTTTAGTAGTGAAGGATCTGAGCCTCTTGTTTTGCTAGGCTACTGCTGATTATTAATCCCTCTACTTGGGGAAGGGATGGAAGCAGAAATTCTCTTGACCACAAACACCTGCTTATTCAAAGAGTGTGATGAACGAGCGGTGCTGGAGGGGACAGCCAATATGCCACTACAATCTCATACCATGTCTGCTGAATCTTTGCAGGAAAAGTAGCGACATTTCAAGTTACTATTGAAATTGTCACTATTAAAAAAATGCTGTTTTGGTTTGTAGAAGGGAAAAATACATATCCAGTTAGGACAAAACACTAAGAATTGGTAACTTTACGTCCTGTAACAAAAGTAGTACAGGTGGTGAGGTAGTCAAATGATTTCCAAATTGATGAATCCTATCAATTTTAATGAAACTGAAATAATAAAGGACACAATCAACTGTGGGAAGTCATTTTAGCGCACAGATTCTACAGCTACCGTAGCACGTTTGTAATGTATTCATAGTTCTGATAGGATAGTTACTGAATATAAACAGCAGATTTAAATATTGTATCTGATCTGTCATGTGGTTGAGGAATGTATCGCACATTGAGCCAAAGCTGAACTTTCAGTCCTTTCCATGCAACTTCACATGACTTTTTTTCTGACTAGATAATGGGGGAAGAGGGAGGCAATTACCATGACAGAACGTTAGCATGTTCAATTCAGCAGCAGCTAAACTGCATACTTGGCAGTTACCTGTATTGTCTAGCCTCTTAAGCAATGGGGTCCTCTGTGCTCAGAATGTAGTCCCATGGCAGATTTTGTAAGAGCTGGTGTCAGCAAAGGAAAAGAGAAATCAAGCCAGCATTGTAATTTTTACTTGTGGGAGCACTGGCTTTGTGTACTAGTATGATGCAGGAAATATCGGTTCCTGGACAGGTAGGGTTTTTGCTCTTATGTTCTTCATGGAATTAAAATGTTCTCTCCTGTCCTTCCAGGTCTAGGTGTTGCATGCTGATTATCTGACTGGCTGCCCAAAACGCCAGAAGTGGCTTCATTTCAGCAGTGTTGCATCTATATAGTTTGTGTTTTGGGCTCAAAGATGTTGTCTAAATATACTTTATTTTACAATACCCCTTCAATGTAACTAATCTGGGTGCATTGCAAATAACAGAGGGGAAATGAGATTAGTGAAAGAACTCTGCAAGTTTTACATGTTATTAAAGTCTTGCTCTTTTCCTCATTACCCTATGGGATATTTATTGTTATTATTTAATATTTATACTGGGGAAGCTGATGAACTGATCCAGTGTATCACAGCCTTAGCTCTGCTCCTCTTCCAGCCTTCTGCACATACACCTTTAATAGATTAGTTTCCCCCCAATATTGGTAACTGAAGAAATTTGGTGGAGTAGTTGTGCTTGAAACAGGTAGTTTGGTAAATGGACATGTGCAGAAGAGCAGAGATAAATTTGCAGTGTGTCATCTATATGTTAGCTGTTTGTAATGATACAGTATGTGGCGGAAGAGAGCATATATACTGATAGGTGGCTGTAGTTTTCATTTTCCTGCTTTTACTGTTCTGTGTCAGGTGTGCTGTGGGTATGACAATCCTAACTGCTTCAGAACAAAACATTTTGCATATTAATTTTCTGGGTTTTTTTAATGTTAAATTTGGGGGTGGATTTGTCAAGGCAGGTGGGTCAGACCTATGGGATGTAGAAGGGCAGCAGCTGATAGTGTTTTATCCATCAACAGTTGTGAATGAACTTTCTCTGTTGTGGATAACATCTGATAGAAAAGTGTAGGTCCTGACATGGACAGTTTTATGAGTCTGAACCAGGAGTACTTTCAGCTTTGCATGCAATTGTCCCCCATCAATCAGGCTGGGGTGCACAGCCCATACACCTTCAGTGAAAACTTGAATAAAAGCTTAAAATTACTCTAAATCCATTACCAAAAAAAAAAAATCCACCCTACCTGTTGCACTAGGGTCTACTCAGGATCCACCTCCCTACCACATGCTATGTAGATAGATAGTGATTTTTAAATGTAATTAGTGAACAATGACAAGAGAGACTGCGAAGGAAAACTTTCAGCCACAGATCAATTTTAAAGTCTTCTGGTTTAAATTTTATGAAAAGAAACCAAACAACAACTACATAGACAATTCAAAGGGCATAAAAAGTAACTCTGTGAAATTCTACACCAATAGGCCACTTTTTAGAGAAAGATGGGACTGCAGGCATGTGCCATTAGAGTCTCTAACCATGAGTAAAGCAAATAGCATCTGGCTGGTGGCGATAAAGGGAACCAGAAGATAACATAATAGTTGTTAACAAATTCAACCCTAGTTTTATTTTGTTCCTTCAAGTGTCATTTTATCCCCCACTTTTTTGTATGTGTTGAGGGCTAGGGGAATACAAATTAGCAAGAATATAATAATCTTTTTTTTATGTTTTCAGTAATAGGCGATACTAGCAATTTCAAAATTTGCTGCAGTGTGTATGTGTGTGAATGCGCACACACATCAGAAAGTTCATTTCCCAATACCAACTTGACTTTGAAATAACAAATAAATACAAATAATAACACAATCGTGTTTTTATCTTGTAGAAAACTATTCATAACTGATAAATAATGTATTATTCTTAATTATTCAATATTATTTAGTGAAATTTTTATGCCTACTGGAATATGAATGTGATATAAAGAAGTGTAAACACTCCCATTTTAATTAAAATAATTTAGCAAAAGTTGAAAGAGAAAGTTTTGATACATACACAATATTGACAAGGAAAAACAATCAGTTAAATTGCAAAATAAAGAGAAGGAAATGTCAGACTGATATGAAATTACAGGATAATTATCCACATAAATCACATAGTATTCTCTGCTTTCTAATATCATTATAAATAGAAATCATATAACAAAAGCAATTCTGAAAATACATCTCTTTTCTATTTATTTTTCATGTGCTATTTACATATTTTTTTTATTTGGGGGACACTAGGCTATTAAAAATAGAACAGACTCCTAGTCAGTGCTATAGAATGCTGATCAAGTCACTAGGGAAATTAGATTTCATTTTAAATTGAAAATGTATACTCCAAAGTAAACTTTTCAAATTAAGTGTTCCCATCAGAATCCATGAAAATATTTACTGTTTTCAATAAATATTTTACAAAAGTATTACCATCTAATGAGTGGATAGTTCATGACATCATGGAGAAAAATAGCTAATTTTCCATGGAATTATCATAAGTCACATATTAGTAAAACTGAAGGTCACTAATCAAAGAGCAAGTTTCGTGATTGTTTTTCTTACGTCTTTGTATTTGTTTTGTAACAGTATATGATGAATTTACTGTTCGCCTTCCTTCACTCTGAATACAAATGGATCATTTCTATTTCTTCCTGTTTGTTTAGTTTATCTGGGATTCCAAAAACATCTTATCAGTGGTCACAGAATCATAGAAGATTAGGGTTGGAAGAGACTTCAGGAAGTCATCTAGTGCAACCTCCTGCTCAAAGCCCAACTAAATCATTCCAGCCAGGGCTTTGTCAAGCCTGACCTTAAAAACTTCTAAGGAAGGAGATTCCATCACCTCCCTAGGTAACCCATTCCAGTGCTTTACCACCTTCCTAGTGAAATAGTATTTCCTAATATCCAACCTAAACCTCCCCCACTGCAACTTGAGACCATTGCTCTTTGTTCTGTTATCTGCCACCACTGAGAACAACCTAGCTCCATCCTTTTTGGAACCCCCCTTCAGGTAGTTGAAGGCTGCTACCAAATCCCCCCTCACTCTTCTCTTCTGCAGACTAAATAAGCTCAGTTCCCTCAGCCTCTCCTCATAAGCCATGTGCCCCAGCCCCCTAATCATTTTCATTGCCCTTCACTGGACTCTCTCCAATTTGTCCACATCCTTTCTGTAGTGCGGAGCCCAAAACTGGATGCAATGCTCTAGATGTGGCCTCACCAGTGCCGAATAGAGGGGAGTAATCACTTCCCTTGATCTACTGGCAATGCTCCTACTAACACAGCCCAATATGCCGTTAGCCTTCTTGGCAACAAGGGCACACTGTTGACTCTTATCCAGCTTCTCATCCACTGTAATCCCCAGGTCCTTTTCTACAGAACTGCTGCTTAGCAGGCTAGTCCAGCTATTTCTCTGAACCCTGAAAAGCTAAATAGCTAGGTAGGACGTCAGAGTTGCTTAGGGGGAAAATGCTTTCTTGGGGCAGAATAGAAAATGAAGGGAGGTCTCATGCTATCTTTTAAGGTTCTTCTTCTTGATGTTCTGGAGGTTCTCTTGAAAATCACTGGTGGCATGGTTCTATGGGTGAAATCCTGGTCCCACAGAAGTCAATGGCAAAACTCCCATTAATGTCAACAGGGCCAGGATTTCACTCTATGGCTGAATTCTGCCTCTTAGCAGATGAGAATTGCACTAAATTCCTTTCTAGGGCTGACCACATCTCGGATATCTGGACACACATATGTGAAAAAGGGAAAAGAATGTATGATAACCATGAAGTAGCCAGGAAGGTATCTACAGAACTTTTTCTTTCACATCATGGTAATACTGCTATGTACTGGCATGGCAAAAATATACGAAAAACGCAGCATGCAAAGTAAGGCAAGGCTGTGAAGTGAAGAAATCAACGATATTTTATAAATACCTTTCAATATATATACTAGTACAGGCATCACACAATTTGGAAATTGGTCTTTGTATAAATTCATAATTTGTCTTGTCAGGTGATGTTAACAAAAATATATGGGGCTAGTGGAAAATGGTAAATATATTTTTGTGAAAAAAATTGTTTTTTGATGCTTCAATTTATCACTTTCCTCCATTTTCTCTTTTCTTTCTTCTTTTTTTTCTCAGTGGAAACCAGTGGAAAAAGGAAACAAAGTGCGAGGTGGGGAGAGGGAGGGAATAGAAAGAGAAAGAAAGAAAGAAAGAAAGGATGAGAAAACCAAAACCTGGTTTTGAAAAAAAAAATCCAGTTTCTCTGTTTGGGGGAGGGGGTTAATCAAGAAATAGAGAGAGAAAGAAAACTGCTATTTTCAGAAATTTCCACTAAAAAAATTATTGACCAGTTCTAATAAGTCTGGAATTATTGACAGGGTGAAGGGAAAATAGGAGAAAAACCATTTATCCTTTTGGTTGCAATATTTTTGTGGGATTTTGTAGCTTATGGACATCTTTATTGTATGTGGCTGGGTTTCTTTTCATACTATGCCTATAACTAGTGCTTGTTATGGAGTATACTAACCCATAAAAAGGGGGCAGTTAGCCAATATGGTGGCAGCTATTGGAGAGTAGTGTAGCTGAGGAGAAAGACTGCTTGCATAACCATGGTCAGCGTGAGCATCCTGAGTAGAAGGTGGGCCTGAATATTTGTATTAGAAATGTTGTGGGTGACTTGCCTGAACTGTATTACTTCTTGCAAGGGGCCCCTTGCCAGATGGAAAGCTAATTCCTAGCTTCCATTAATTAATTTGTTTTGTTTTCTTTGCATTTTGGGGGAACTATGACAGCCCTGAAAGGGGTAGACTTCTGTGAAATCTCCCATGCCTAGGCCTGTGCTAATGACTGCCTGGAACCAGATAACAAGGACTGAGGGAGTACAGGACCCTGTCAGACCCCCAAGGGAGGGCAGTGGAGGGACTAAGTCCCAAACAGTGGTTTTACCATATTTATGTATAATTTTAAATCAGTGACATATTTAAGCTTAATGAGGTTCAGTTATTTTTAACAAGGTGTGTTCTACTAGACCAATGGTGGGTGCTGGTTGTGCCACTTCCCACAGGTTCCATTGGTTGGGAACGGCGAACCGTGGCCACTGGGAGCTGCAGGTGGCCATGCCTGTGGATAGTGAATGTAAACAAACTGTCTCGCAGCTTGCCTGCGGATTACGCTGACAGGCTGCGTCCGCAGTCTGCAGGTTGCCCTCCACTGTACTAGACCAACAAAATTCTTCAGCATTACAATGGAAGGAGAAGGAAGATAACCATTCATAAGACAGTGACTGGCATAATGTTTAAGATTTAAATTTTCTTTTGGTCTGGACTTCTCTTGCTGCCCCTTGCTGGTCCAGTTCAGCAAGGCTCTTATGCCAGATGCAAGTTCAGTGCTGCAATGCCTGAAGTTCAGGTACCTGCTGTCTTGTGGCTCCTGACTTAGATGTGCAGGTTCCTTATACGGTGTTTGGGAACAGTTAGGCACACAAGAATGGGATCCACAGAGGCCACCATGCTGATCAGGGAGCTGCCTAAACTAGCCAACTGGAACTGCCAAAGAAAGGGGTGTGGCCTAATCCCCACCTCTTAAAGGGATTTAGGTGCCTACCTCTGGGCTAGAGGAAGGTGTCTCCCTCTTTTTGGGATTCACATCCATGAACTCTTGCAGAAAATGCTGCTTAGTCTCCCAAGTCCCAGGTGAGTGCCCTAACCACTGGGCTATAGAGTCATTCTCACTCTTTTCCTGGTCCAGTGTCTCTTAAGTATGGCATATGATGTAGAACAGCTTCAACAGGAGAACTTGAGAGAGACCCACTCCAGAATATCCCGTAGCCCATTGGTGAGGGCATACATCTGAGAGGTGGGAGACCTGGATTCAAATCCCTGCTCCACAGCAGCAGAGGGGAGCTCTAATCTGCACCCCACATCCTGGGTGAGTGCTGTAACTACTGGGCCAAAGGTTATAAAGGTTATTCTTTTGCATTGTCTTGTTTGAGACTTGATCTGGTTGGGCCCCACAGGTGAAACAGGCAAGGGAATGCCTAGCTTGAGGATCCTGCTGGGGTTTAGGTGAGAGCTATGTCTGGGTATCAGGAATTAGGTACCTGTGTACATTCCATCCAACAGAAATGTAGGGGCTCAGGGAACTTTATCAGCAGAAAAGCAGGTGCCTAGGGAATTTAGATGCCTACAGGATTAGGCAGCAGCTGGGCAGGGTTCTGAGGATCTAAAGCTTGGATTTAGGCACTAAAGTGGCAATTAGGCAACTAAATCCCTTTGTGGATCTAGTTGCTAGACACCAGTCCAACTTTAAGCACATGAGCAGTCCTATTGACTTCAATGGTACTACTCATGGGCTTAAACGTAAACATCTGCATAATGCTTGCTGAAAGGTGCCTAAATGCAGGTTAATGACAGAAGAGGGAGAGAAAACAAAACCACTTGGAGTGAAAGGGTGTGACAGAGGTGGAGAGTAACCCAAGTGAAAACAAATGGTATCTGGCATTCCTTTCTATTCTGACCTGAGAAAACAGTGCTGCTCAAATATGTCATTGTTTTATTGCTGAGTGAGAGATCCCTTTTCTTCACACAGTAGCTTAGGCTATGTCTACATTTACGGCAGCATGTAGAGTACAGTGTGTAGCTACATGCCACAGTGAAAAGCTCCAGCAGCAGGGAGTTGCATTATATTGGTTTCCTCATTGTCAGCGGTTGGGATTTCAACCTGACAAAACCGATTAGACTTTGCCTATACTACGCAGTTGCCATTGGGTGGCCTGGAATTAGAGAGAGACATTAAGATGGCTCAAGAGAACTGCCATTTGGAGAAAAAAAGCCAGCAGGTTGAAACAACAGATGTTATGTACAATGTTGGAAGAATGATCAATCCTTCCCTATTAATATTGGCTGTGCTATCCAGAATATAGTGTACACTGCACCTGATCAACTATTGTCATAGTATGCATGCGACAGTTAGGCAGGAGTTGCTTTAGTGACCCATGTGTATTTTGTATTTGTTACACGATCTCTTGCAATTTTTTTAATTTCTTTTTTTGAAAATATTTTATTATGCTTTGAGCCAAATCTTATCACAGATGGTTCAAGGTATCAAGAAAAACAGATGAGAAAAGAACTAGTCGTGTGGGTCACCAGCTGCACAAAATTTACAGAAGCAGTGAACAATAACTGATAAATATAATAGTTTAAAAACAAAATGCTTTTAAAAGTCAGTCAGTCAAGCAAACCAGATGAGAATTGATAATGTGTCTCCTGCAATTTCCATCCAGATTTTGTGATGGGATTTGTTACCACAGGCTACTTCGTGATCCTCCAGCAAAGTTGAAGGATTTCTGGGCTTTGCAGTAATGCCTTGAAGTCTGGCTGAGAATGACTCTCCAGTCTCTGTGACCGCACACAAATCTGAATCCTGCCCCCTCACCCTCACTTCCCCCATTCTGTCCTAATGGTCATCTATTTTTGAATAAGATATTTATAGAAAAATGAAAGTGACATTGTTGCACATTGCAGCAGAGCTGCTGTGTTTCCTGTCATTAAGGTTTAAATTCATAAATATTGTAATTATAGCTAGCAGTAAGCAACACGATCAGGAAGCAGATCTCCTCATTCAAATCCTGCAGTTTGCCTATGTGGAATATGCTGAGAATTCTAATTTAAGGCTTTGAGTCACCTCTAAGATAGGGAAGCAGACTAGTTTGTTATTAAAGGAGGCACAACACTGTAATTGCATTTTTATGCCAATGTCAGCATTTTTAATAAGTATCTATATTGTGCTCAGCATGGGTATTAAGCTTGATGCAATTCAGACAGCGTGAAGTAAAATGACACTTCTATTTGTCCAGCTCTGGCCTTCGGTTAAAACTCAACAGCTAAACATTTTATCTTCTAAGGGTGGAGGAGAAAATATACACCTGCCACTTATTTGTATCATTATTACTTTCAAGATACGAGAGCCAGGCAAGCATGTCTGTATAATTCCTAACATTCTCTTTTTTCCTCAGTCACTTATATGTGGAGTCATGCATAGTGAGTGAAATTCTCACTTGGGAGGGGAGATGACATAAGGTCTGTGCACCAATGAAGCCTTCAAAATAAGACTTAGGTGGTTCTTCAGTGGTGCACAGGAGTGCATGACATCTGTTGTGCAAAGTAAAATTCACATAAAAGATGTGGAAGGAAAATTTTGCTAAGGCAACTGGAAATAATTATTATTATGATTAAACAATATGGGGGTGGGGTTGGTTCTGGCCTTTCTTAGTAATCCAAATAACCTAGGGTCTAACTGTGCCCTGGAGATTTGTGGTGTGGAGGGTACCCATCCTGGACCTTTGTGTGGACGGGGCCAGTCACCTTTGTGGCACTGTCACTCATTCTCTGTTGTGGCAGAGATCCATGAATACAGAGGGAGTAGGCAAAGGATGGAAGTGAGTCCTGCTTGTGAGGATGACACTCAATGGCCTTCCCAAGCCCGGCTGCAGATCCAGGAAAATGTTGCTGCAGCTTTGTGGCCCTTCTTTGCACTGTAGAACCTCCCTTTGTGGGGAGTCCTGGGACAGCCACTAGCAGGGGAAATCCTGGCAGTGGAGTTCCAAGGGATTGGGTAAAGGTGCAGGGACTTTCAGTAAAGGCAGTTAAAACAGAACAACACTTCTTCACGTAACGCACACCTGTGGAACTTGTTGCCAGAGGATGTTGTGAAGGGTTCAAAATGATAACAGGGTTCAAAAAAGAATGAGATAAGTTCATGGAGGATAGGTTCATTAATGGCTTTTAGCCAAGATGGTCAGGGATGCAACCCCATGTTCTGGGTATCCCTAGCCTCTGACTGTTAGAACCTGAGATTGGATGACAGGGAATGGATCATTTGATGATTATCTGTTCTGTTCATTCCCTCTGAAGCACTGGCACCGGCCACAGTCGGAAGACAGGATACTAGGCTACATGGACCATTGGTCTGACCCTGATGACCGTTCTTATATTCTTAATTAATGCACCAGAAAAATTAGATCTGTTGAAATGTTCCCCAAAATAGGGATCAGAGACAGATGTGGCCGTACCCTTCACACTCCACAATTAGGGTGTGTTAATTACTGTAATGCATTATGATGGATTATCAAAAACACCAGCAGTAAATTACTTAATTTAACTGGTTCTTGTTCTTCAGCATAAGTTCCATTCACCTTAAATAGCATAGGTAAACAGCTGGGAGTGGGGGTGGAGGGTTGGAGCCTGGTTCTGCTTTTCTCCTATTGTAGTCATTTACACTGGTATAAAGTCTGAGTGTACAACATTACAACGAGTGTATGTGGTGGAGAATTCTGATCTGGTAGCAATTTACTCCTTCTTTGTGCTCACTTTGAAAAAGTGTACATGACTGCATAAGGTCCAAAAGCAGTGGAGAATCAGGCTCATGAAAGTTATTAGTTCAGATGCTGGGAAACATTCATTCAAATTCTGAACAGATGTTCACTTTGACTATATTCCTGCCTCCTTTTTACTTGCTATTTACAAATATTCATGTGAATGTATTGTTCCTATTGACAATAAGTGTTCTTCAGATGGAGACCTGTATGTGCATGCAAATAAGTGCATTTCTATCCCCAGATGATTATTCATTATTTGTTGTTTTCAGATTTTAAAAGCTTGAATCATCCAATCAGGAAACAGAAACTATCCTTTGCTACTTAGGTGACCAATGACACTATGAATAATAAGTAGCATAAGACTGAAATAAATAGTTAATGAACCCATGGAATGACTTTTATTTACATAAGCTGTTTGTCAAACAAGTCCAAATAATCAATACATTGATACAAATCAAACTCTATCGACAGGGGCAAAACTTATCACAGAAATTGTTTGCTCTGAATGATTTATCCAGCTCTTAGAGACCCTGTCTCCTCCTGTAGAGTTTGTTAATATCTTTGCCTTTTGATGCACAATGAATACTATTAACAATCAGAGATTAGTCTTTACTAGATATAACTAGAATTATATCTTTCACATTTTGGTTCTTGTGCTCTGTGTTCCTGCAGTATGTAATCTCACCTCTTCAAATCATCACACTCATTCACTGAAGTGCTGGAAGTAGTTCAGATAATAGTGTCTGGATAGATAAAAAGGTTCTCAATGGCACCATTAAAATATTAGTGACACTGCTGGACAAGAACGTTCAGATTTGTTCGGTAGTTCTCAGATCACAGATGAAAGCACAAACTATCTGATCCTATACACATGGTGAGATCTTTGATGAGTACAATAAAGTCTTTCTGCTCTGCTTGTGAGTGTATGCAGGAGTACAACTCTAGGCCAATGACTGATTTTGCCAATGTTTGTATTTCCCTTTGCAGCATGAAAAGTAGCATTATGTTTGTTGTAGTTGTAAGTCAGAAAAGTAGGTAAACATTTATTTTTCCTTTTGAGTGGCACCAAAGACATTAGAATATGTTACTTTTACTTGAATTGGAGAGAGATCAAGACCACACTTAATTAGTCTTTCATTAAATTAACATGATCTCATTCTTTGTGAAGTGGATTCCTTTTATGGCTGTAAAAAGCTGGAATTAAAAAACTCTCTATTTTGCCTTCTAGCACTTCATTTGTTTTTGGGAATCTATTTTTCATGGCCTGGAAGTTTTATACATTTCTCAGATCTTTGACAGATTTGAAAGTCCCCCTTGTCTTTACCTTGGAGCATTTGGATTTTATACTCTAAAAACAGATCTGGTAATGAGAAAATGTGCTTTGTACACTCCTGGTGCTGCCAGTAACAGCTTTAAACTATAAATTCATTTTTAAGCACCAGGCTTCTGTGACCAGAGCACTGTTATTAAACTCTTTCTGGCACAATCTCTGGCTTTCTTCAGTCACTGTGCTGCTTTCTTTTTTTTTTTAAAAAAAGCTGTATTTATGGTACATGTTATCTTTTCTCCACAAATTAATATTTAACACAAAGTATATTAGAAAATAAAGGAGGAGCATATTCAAACTAAATAATCTTGGACAAGTTAGTGTTTGTGTTTTCCTTGCAAAGGGCAGTAAACCTATAACCTGAACATAGAGGTTTAGCTTGGCTCAGCCCATTTACACCCCTGAGGGCTAACACAGGGCTCCCAATTCTCAGGTCCCTTACAATTCTGTTCTGTTGCTCTGCTGCTGAAAAAGGCCATAAAGTTACCCTGAAACTGTGATAGCTAGATCTGCTAACTGCACCTGTATTTCCCCTCCATAGTCTACTCCAAGAGTGCAGAGAAAGGTCTCGGGTTTCCACCCATCACCTGTCTCTGGGTAGGGACCCTTCTCCCACTCCCTTCTGTTTGAAGGCTGCCTTTCCTCTTGCCATTGTGATATCCCCAGCAAGCCAGTCTGCCTAAAGGCCAGCACCTAAGGTGCTCAGGGAACCCGCCCAGTCGACTTGCCACTGCTGGGGGAGGGGCGCACCATAGATGCCGACTTCCCCTCTAGCTGGGGGATGCTCGAGCCCCTGCACCTCCACCCCAGGCCTCGCCCCCACTCCACCCCTTCCCCCCGCCCCGCCTCTTCCTGCTCCTGCTCTTCCACTGTCCCGCCTCTTCCCTGCCTCCTCCCCCTAGCGTGCCCCATCCCCTCTCTCCTGGAGCTTCCTACATGCTGTGAAACAGCGGTTCGTGGCAGGTTGGAGGCGCTGGGAGGGAAAGGGAGGAGTTGGTCAGCAGGGCCGCTGGCAGACAGGAGGCACTGGGAGGGAGGGGGAGGAGTTGGTCTGCAGGTGAGAGGTGCTGGGAGGGTGGGGAGAGCTTGGCTGCTGGTGGGTGCTGCTGAGCAGCATCCACTAATTTTTCTCTGTGGGTGCTCCACCCCTGGAGCACCCATGGAGTCGGCACCTATGGGGGCGCCCCTCTTCCAACCCCAACTCAGTCCCGGACCTGCCATGGCCAGGGGAGGAGCAGCCCAAACCAGCCAAGGCCCGGACAGGCTGTGTCCAGGGGATGGGCACCTATCTTGTGGCCCCAGCCCCGGAGCTGTCGCGATGGGGAGAGGCACCTCTCCCCTCCAGCCCAGGTGTTCCTATAGGGGGAGAGAGCTGGGGGGAGTCCTCTCTCCCTGCCATAACCCCAGAGCACCCTCCTTCACCCCAAACCCCTCATCCCCAGCCCCACCCCAGAGCCCTCACCCACCCACATCCCAACCCTCTGCTCCAGCCCTGAGCCCTTCATCCTTGGCCCCACCTCAGAGCCCACACCCCCAGCTGAAGCCCTCCCCCCCATCCCCTGCACCGAAACCCTCTGCCCCAGCCCTGAGCCCCTCATCACCACCCCACCCCAGATCCCACACCCCCATCCAGAGCCCTCATACCCCAAACCTCTGCCCCAGGTCTGAGCCCACCCCCCCACACTCCGAACCCCTCAGCCTGTCCCCCACCACATGAATTTTGTTATGTGCACCAATATGAAAGTGATGTGTGTCACACTACCTACATGCTTACTAGCAGCTTACCAGAGGTCATCCACCATCTCCAATATAGGGCTCTGGTAGGTATCACTCTTAACAACCCTTCAGCCAGGGTTGTGGGTCCCCCTGGGACCAAAGGCCATCTCAGGTTTTTTTTTAATCAAAAGGAAGACTGCCTGTCTGTTTAAACTCCTTCTTTTATAGCAAAACCCTTTCTTTGTCTGTTCTCTGAATAAATTTATGCAAACCACTCCAGGATGTGCTACCTCTCTGGAGTTGTTATTTACACTCTGTGCAATTCATTTTAATCACCCTCTGCTGTTTTCAGTTCCTAGAGGAGCTGTGGTAACCCTCCGCCAGAGAGCAATACACAATTGTACATAAACCATCCATAAATATAATATAATGTTCCCCAAAAGATAACTACGAAGGGTTGCAATATCTGTCACAATGGCTACCTTACAGCAGAGCATGAATTATACTCCAGTAGGCCCTGGAACTTGGAAGCCATGAAGGTGTCCTAAAATTCACCCTATCTCTCTCTCCAAGTCCAGTGCTGAGCAAAGCTCAGCCATGCTTAGAAATCAAGAAAGACCCAGCATTTTAAATTGGATGAGCTTTAAAGGAAAAGCCTTCCTGACTTCTCCATCATTCGTTCTTAACCCCAAGGACAGTAACCAAAACTAAATGTTTATACCAAGAAAAGTAATCATGCAAAGGATTTCATCATCATTTTTTAAATGTGATGTTACTTCTGGTGCTGCAAATTACAACACTAGATTTAGCAAATGTGATATAAGCACATAAGATATTAAAATTCTACCCAGGCTGATTAAACTGCATGTTTGTATGGACAGCATGGCCATTATCTGTTACCCAATCAATGTCATTGTGATAAGTGCATAGACAAAGCACAACTTTAATATATACTCTACACGTACATGCACGCAAGATACAACTGGGAGTATTAAGAACTTGAGGTGAAATCCTGGCTCCACACAAGTCAATGGGAGTTTTGTCATTGACTTGAATTGAGCCAGGATTTCACTCCTGATCCAGAAGTTGATGAAATCAATGGGAGTCTTTCTTTTGACTTCACTAGACTTTGAATCAGGCCCTAAGCAAGCTGTTACAGTGACAACCCTTTGTGCTAGGATATTGGAAGACTGTGTGTGTATTTTATCTTTAGCTTGGATTTTTTGGCTTTTTAGAAATCAGACAGAAAACCAAGGAACATGGGAGTGAAAATACAGAGCAACCATATAGGAAGTTTTTGAGATTTTTGTTGTTGTTTTAGGAAATGAAACATTCTTTTGATATTTTCCTTCCCTACACTGGACTTCTCATGCAATGGATGCTTTGAAACCACTGCTACCAAGGAAGTAGGGTAGTTCCCATTTGTGACTTTAATTTTTATTTTGAAAGCAGATGATTGATAGATAATAGAAATATGCGACAAACCCATTAAAGGTTTATAGTATGAGCTGAGACTCACTTCAATCATATGGAATTCTATGGAAAACAGTGATATGTTATAGATATTCCATTTTTATCCAAACAATGCCAGAAGCAAATGTGCTTATATTGGGAAATTGTGTCATTTCTAATCCAATATAATATGTAGAAAAAAAAAGTTTGAGCATGTTAAATATCAATTTCCGTCCTTTCAAATGTGCCCATGCCTTATAAGTAACTCTCTTTAACTCTGCGTATGCAGTGTTCTATGTTGGTTTCAGGATATTAAAGAGACAAGGGGGGGAGAGACAAGCTTTCGAGCTACATTGAGCTCTTCTTCAGGTCTGGGAAAGGTACTCGGAGTATCCAGAGTACACAGAGTACCTTTGCCAGACCTGAGGAAGAGCTTGGTGCAGTTCGAAAACTTGTCTCTCTTACCAATGGAAGTTTGTCTAATAAAAGATATTACCTCACCCACCTTGACTCTCTTTAACGCTTTTCAAATTTCCCCCACTGCTAATTGCAACATTCTAGTGAGGATTTTTACATTTCAGTTAATGATATACACTCTTAACCCTAACTCCAGGATAATTACACTTTTTTGTTTGGGATTGTGAAGGTATGAGGGATAGCATTCCTCCGGGGTCAGAGCCTGCAGCTGGCTGGCTGGCTAATTAGCCCCACCTGCTGCACCTGGGAAAAGACCCAAAAATTTAATTGGATGATCCCCATAAAAGGAAGAGCAGGAAATGGATGACTGGAGCAACTGCCGGGAAGAATGGCTTTAAGAAACAGATGGACAGAAGGGAAACTGGGGACAGTCCTGTTATCCCAAAAGCTCTGAGGTAAGAGCCAGGAACTTTTGGGTTGATGAACTTGTGGGGTGAGGGGCAAACTTGGTGAAAGGGACTTAACCTGTTCAGACTTTCAGGGAAGATGCTGTGAAGTTTGATACTGTTTTCATTCAGAAGGCTTGAAATAAAACACACAGCAATTTACCTGGCTGGAAACTACCTTCCCTGGATTCTGAGGGGGCTCCAGGCTGACCTTCCCTAGGGAGGGAGTGGGCTCAGCAGGCACAAGCCTGGGCCCATTCAGAAGGGGTTGCTATAAGGTAGGCCCCCAATTCTATACAGGAATGTATGCATATAGTACACAATATTAAGAATAACATTGTCTGTAGAGAATATTATTATTGTGTTTTTTTAAAAATATAATTAACAAGATCAGGTTCCAGAATTTTTCAGTGCCTACTCTCAGGATCTTAAATATTTTGTGCCAACATTAAAAGAGAAGGAAGAAGAGTTTAACTCACAATATGACAACAATTTTAATGCAGCAACCTTTTCAACTGAAGCTAAGACATAAAAAAATACTTAAGCTTGCCTGGAAGGCTTATTCAGCATTGTGAGCCTGAGCTCTGCTGGATCACAATGTGATGATGAAAAGCAGCCTACAGAAAATTAAATTAAAAATAAATAAAAGATTGAGAGCTCACAGTATCATGAAAAGTTTGTAGTATTTAGAGACAAAAGAAATGTTAGAATAAAGAGTTATGCTCTGAACTATATCATACTTCATCATTATAGTTTATACTTACCTTTAATGAAACCAGAGTTCAGGAAAGATGAATTAGATCATTGTGTTTTTCTGTGGTTAGAACGTGGGAATGGGAGTCAGGACTCCTGGGGCCCTCTTCCTGCATTACCCTGATTTGCAGCATAAACTTAAGCAAGATGCTTCCCCTCTGTCAGTTTAGTCCTATGCCAAAAAACAGTACTACTAGTAGAAGAAGCATGCAGCATGTAAGCATTGCTTCACATGGTTTTTTGAGAGAGTTAATTGTTGTAATTTACTTATTCTTTTAGGCTATCTGGCTCCTATTGACAGCTGTGAGCACCTCCCAAAAATTCAAGCATCTCATTAAACATCTAAAATTTATTAATACAATATTTAAATTGAAGTTTTTAGTCAGACAAATTTCAGTTTATACACTCACCCAAGGACCCACTGCCTAACCTTAATGTGAGATCGCAACTAAATAATGTTTGTAAAATGCACTGATGTCTGTTTACCTTAGTTTCTATAATGTCCGTCACCACAGTATCCAAGAACTTAAAGTAGGTCAATTAAATCTGCATGGTGAGATCCCTAGTGAACTTCCTGTATATTTCTGCTTTTTTTTTTTTTTGTACCTTGGTTGAAGGAGGTTCTGTTGCGATGTTATTTTAAAAAGAAAGAATCATCATGTTGCATATGGTGGAAATACTTCATCAATGGGGAAGATTTTGCAGTGTGCTCTGAAGGTGGTTAGATTTGGGAGAGGGAGGGAGGAGCAAGTTGTGGTTTGTGCTTATCAGGGCCGGCTCCAGGCACCAGCATTCCAAGCAGGTGCTTGGGGCGCCAATTAGAAAGGGGCGGTGGTTCCGCGGCAGCTTCTCTGTTCTGCCTGCCGCGGTGGCAAATCGTCAGCAGCTTCTTCCTTTGGCCGTCCGCGGCGGCTTTTTTTTTTTTCACTGCTTGGGGCAGCAAAAACTGTGGAGCCGGCCCTGGTGCTTATGACACAACATAGGGGGCAAAGGGAGAGCAAGTGGGAGTATCCTGGGTGGGCATGGTGGGGAATAGGCAGAGCCTTGGTTCTGCTCACACAACTTGCCAGCCACTGTCTATTCTATTCTATATAGGTTCTCTTCACAGTGGTAACCAGGCACCTTCTGGTAGTGCATTATGCGACATGACTGACTTTTATCACGTTTGTTCTTTCATCCTCTTCCCCAGGGGTAGAAGTGTGAACAGTGGAGTGTCTTGTTTTGGGAGGGTGTTTGTTTTGTTTTGGTGTGTGTGAGAGACAGGGAGGTTGTGCTTTTAATACACATTACTTTGTATTTATGTTAGAAGGCAAGGTCAAAAAAATGGAGCCAAGAGCCAGATTGTGACTTTCTGTTGAATGGGGTCAAAAGAGAGAAAAGGAAGTTCCCATTGTGAATTTTCTTCTAAGTTCTTCAGTTGGACAAATTCTGTTCTTCTGTGGAAGAAACAAGGCGTTTAGCTTACCATGAATCTGAGATTCCTTGTGTACATGGGAATACTCACACATTGACCCTTTGCCTCCTTATCCTCCCCACCCCTTGATTCTTTCTCAGCTACCTGGCAATGCAGGTCTCATGACAGCAGCTGCCTCTGGAACTCCTATCACAACCCCCATCCCTCAAAGATGTAGCTCCACAGCACAGCGGGGATTTGCTCAGGAGTTAATACAGCCCAAGACTGTAATAGCTCCTAAAAAGAAGTCCCTAGGGTCTGGGATTGGGAACAATGCACTCCCCACTCATGGAAACTCTCTATGGTCTCTGCGGAAGAGCAAAGAGGTCCCATGCAAACAGCTGACTCATCCCTTCCCATGGAAACAAGCAGATAGGTGTCTTAAAAGGCTCCCTCTCCATTTGCCCTAAGGACAGTCTTGGCTCTAATGTGATAAGAAAAATGTTAACTATTTGAAGGGTTGTATGCCCAGAAAACTGAGAGACCTCTATGGACTATTTAAGGAAATTTTTTTATTACAAACTACATGTGTTCTAAGACAATTTCTTAGTGTTCTGTCAGAATGGCATGGTTAAATGGAGCCAGTTCCTGAGACTATTAAGTGATATTACATATCAGCAGTGAGATTTACACATGTCAGATGAACAAGGACGAAGGCGAGGCATATACCTATTGCAAAATTTCTCATCAAGGGTTTAAATTCAAGGACTTAGGCCCCTTGTAAAGTCAACTTTTGCATAAGTTAGACAAATAAATTGTACAATATGTCCCTCTTCTGTAACTTGAATGAATCAGCATGGGTTATTTGGCATTTAATGAAAGACTGAGCTGACACCGAAGACATACAAATAAAAGGGATGAAATATAAAACAAATATATAATGGCAGTGGCACAAATGCCTAAGAAATATTAGTGACTAGATACATTTCTGAAATATGAGAGCCTTACATTTAAAACAATCCCTTTATGAAAAGGAGAATGGAATGGAAGGTCTTCTCATTTTCCCTCCTTTTAAAATCTCTTCAATTCTCTAGATAGAATTATCTTTCAAATTGTTTTACCCTTACAAGTTATTTTAACTAGTCTAGTGCACCTTTTAATTAATGGTTCATTGTTGCTGAACCTTAGAATGTTCTGAGGTTCTTATAAGCCCCCTGGTTCTTGTTGTTTGCTTTTATATTTCTTTTTTATATTTTTTCTTACATTCTGTAAAATTGCATGGTGTCAAGTATCAGGGGGTAGCTGTGTTAGTCTGATCCACAAAGGCGACCAGTGGCACCTTAAAGACTAACAGATTTGAGCATGCATCTGAAGAAGTGGGGTTTTTACCCATGAAAGCTTATGCCCAAATAAATCTGTTAGTCTTTAAGGTGCCACCGGACTCCTTGTTGTTTTTGTAAAATTGCAGTAAATATTAGCTTGTGACAGGGAGAGTCGCTTTGTTCTGTGTTTGTAGAGAACCTATCACAGCAGGGTCCTGGTCCATGACTTGGGCTCCTAGGTGCTATGATGATACAAATAATTATAATTTATGAAAACTTCCAATGCATTTCTGGTGTGGAAGAGTTTTCTAAAACTTAATAGGGATTAAACCAGTAATGTTCTATAGAAATTACTCTAAAATATATAGAATTTAATAGAGAATATGGCATTTCTGTAGAATTTTTAAGGTATCCCATAGAATTTTATAGAAAATTATATCCTCTCTGTAAAATTCTAGTTGTCACCACACTGCCAAGCAACAGTTGATTTCAGGGCTTTACACATTGTTTTCCTTTTTGAGGAGACATGAGAGACCTAATCTGTGTATTTTCTTAGTGTAACTAGTTTTGTTTTTGCACACGATACTAGAACAGAGGTGTTCACAAACAGCATATAATCAATCCCCCCTCTTTGGAATTTCTGCCAAAACACTAATGACCAGATCCTAGGAAGCAACTCTGCACCAAGAATTGACTCCAGTTTGAGAACCAGTGCCTTTATCTGTCTAGCTTTCCAAACAGTAGCCCTGAAGCCTGAGCAGGGCTACATGGGGTTAAAGCTGAAGTTCTGCTGCCCAGGGCTCCCTATAGCATGGTTGCAACCCCCTAATGCTGGCCTTGCATTTGTGACCCCTTGGTAGAGAAACACTGATCTAGATGAGTTGACGGACCCCCTGGAAGACCTATGCGTACCCCTGGTTGAGAACCACTGGATTAAGGCAGAGAGCAAACTCCTGTTTTGCAAAAATCTATAAAAACAGCCTCACCACAACATAACACTTCTCCAGACTGCTCACATACTAAGAAAAGGAACTTGTAAAATTATGTAAACTATGGGTAACCGCACCACTTGTAGACTCCTTCCGTAAGAGCATGTATGTTTAAAAAAACGGTAGAAAAATTATTTCCCATTAAATTGGTTTGGCTGCAATATAGCAGTCAGAGGAACTAAACAAGAGTCCCCCCCCCCCCGCCCCCAATACCTTTTTGTTAAAAATGAAAAATACCCTTTCCAAGTTAGGCCACCATGAGCACATCCCCCCTGTGCTTCAATTCCACACAGGCCCTCAGTTTTGCTTTCATTGCCAGTTCAAGGGCTTCATCCTGAATTTCAACTTTCTGGACTTTAAAACATGAGTTCTAATCAATTGTTCTCAAAGCTACACAGGTGAACAATAAATATCTCATAGGTAACTGATTGCATACATGAGTGGGCAAAGTAGGCTACTGTGTGCATTCTTGGAATAACAAAAGATTAAAATACCTGTGACAATAAGAGATGTTTCTTATATGTTGTCAGTCCACTGATGGACAGGAGATTAAATTCATCTTCCCCTTTCATCTATACCATGAAACAAATAGGGCTTCATTGTTTTCATAGAGTAATGTTGCAAGGGAGTGGAAAGGGAATCCCAGTGCAGATTAATTTGGGAACAAAATGAGGATCTGCAGGTTGGGTATGTGGGGGTGATTTTACTCCGCCCTCAGCACTGCCGAACATTTTGAAATGGGGCTGCGCCACTTTCATTTAGTGCCTAGTGATATAATCCATTTGTTTGCAAGATGACCTCAATTCTGATTTTCACAAATAAGGGGTTGGGGGGCAGGGGAGGAGAAGGCAGAGGGATCATTTAGTTGTCCCAAGTAATTTGTGTGCATCTTAACAATGTAATAGGTTTCATGTTAGTTCCCTTCCCTCTCCCCCCCCCCCCCTCCATTTTTTTAATATAAACTTGATACTATCTAATTCAGCTGCTGTCTGTGGTATGTTTAGGACACCCATGACCATAATACCTGTGCACCATTATGACTTTCTAAATTGTCTTCACTTGCCAGTCAGTTTGACTATGCATAATACCCACAGCATCGTCAAATACAAGCCTCTCTTAGAGTTGTACGAAACCCCAAACTCAGCTGTGCTGTCTACTGTACATAGTATTACAAAACATTAATGAGGGAAAAAGTAATATTTGGTTACAGGTTATTAAACTAGACTTGCTTAAGAGTTGTTCCTTTCATGCAGAAAGTATTATGGATAGAACTGTTAGAAAATCCAGCTTTAGTAAATGTACTTCTATGAAAATCAGTTGTCCACTGGGTGCCACTGTTGATCCATACGGCCTTGTACTGAATACTTTTTTTGGCAGTATAAATGTTTCTCTTGTTATGAACAGCAGGTGCTCTCTTAACCGTTTGACGATTCCTAAAGAGACAGCATCAGATTCTGGTGGAAGGAAAATTGAAAGCTTGCTTTATTTTTTTTTTATTTTATTTTATTTATTTTTTACTGTTAATGGGTAATGATTGAGTCTCATGTTGATGTACAAGGATTCAGAAAACACTATAGGTGAACACATATTTGGGAGGTCAGAACACTGCAAGAACCACAAATAGTTACAAGATTGTCCATGACCATTGCATTCTGTTGTACCCTTGCTTTGCACTGTTCATGGTTTTTACATAGGGTGTTAATGTGCCTTGCTTCAAAGCAGTTAACTCTTACATAACAAATCTGCTGCCACCTTGCTCTGTCATGGGCTATTGCTTCCCACTTGCTGGGGGTCAACCAAACATGCATTCAATTTTTACTTCTGTGTGTCTTTATATCATTTGTAGTGGCTATCTTGAAAATGGATGCCTTGTTTAGCTAGCCATAAAATATGGCCTTGGGTATTCTCAAGTTGGCCCTACAAACAAGATGTCTAGACCCATGCATCTGAGCTTTCATGAGCATGCTTTAAATGCTAGACATCCAACAACAATTAAGGATTTTGATACTAGGAATCTTTTCCCACCACTTGACACTGCAAACCCTGTTTCTTGGGGCACCTTGGGCTGAGAGTCACCTTGTTACCACCTGCCTCCAGCTCCAGGGTGTCCTGCCTGTGCTAGCTGGGTGTTAGGTCCCTAATACTATCAGCCTGTCCACTACTAAAGCACTCTCCTTTGGGCTACTGTCTTTACCTGGCAGGTTGACAACCGATGGACCCCAGCCCCTGAGTCCCATCAAAGTGTTCCCCTGTGGTATACAGCCCGTAATCACTGAACACCCACAGAAATCCCAGATCTTCTGGTTCCAAAGAAGCAGTATATCACAGTCTACCAGTTTTACCTTAGACCATCGCTCCTGTATTATGCACAGTACTTATGTTCCATTATAAAACAAAAAAATAAGAAAATAAAAAACAAGTGTGAGATGGAAATACATACATACATACATATAAAACAATATCATAATATGCTTTCAAGAGACTAAACTTAACTCACAAGACATCCCCCTATCTCCTACAAACTAGCTTACCCCTTATTATCCTTATTGACTTCCGTGACATTTCCCTTCTTGAAAATTCCATGTTTTTTCTTTCTGTTCCAGTTTGTTGGTTATCCTGATATCTTAGCAGTAATGATTCTTCCATTCTCATAAATCAGAAGATCAAGATCTGGTGTTTTGCAGTAGAATACAAATATCACACAATGGCTTGATTAGAAAATATATATTGAAAACATGGATATACTATAGGATTCAGTTTTTTTATTTATTTTGATATACTTCTGTACTTTTGTTTATAAAGCTCCATTCTAACCAAAAAGAAAAGGAAACCATTCTACTCTGAAACCATTCTAACCAAGGCTCTGTTACAACAAAACCACAATACATACATTTATCTGTCCTGCCCCACACAATCCCTATCTCTTCAAATACAGACCACCCATTGTTAAATATTCTCTTCCTCCACCAACCAGTCCAAATCTGTCAAATCACCATACGAGGAAAGGCCTGAAAAAAAATAGATAAGCCTTGCAGCATGCTCTGAAGGTCAACAACTCCAGGCTCCAATGAATGAAATTTCACAGTCAAGCACTCCTTAAACAAAACATTGACTCTTTCCATTTTCAACTTGGGAGTCTGATAGCATGGGTAGCCCAGTGATCACAAGGATGGTGATGCTATATGTGGAGGGAGGACAACTCTCACCTCAGATAACTAGATACCAAACCATTTAGGGATCAATAGATAAAACCAGCGCCTCAAACTTCACCTAGAAACCAAGCAGAGTCATATATAGACTAATATTTTAAATGGTCGTACACTTCCTATTGTTCTCATAGAATCATAGAATATCAGGGTTGGAAGGGACCTCAGGAGGTCATCTAGTTCAACCCCCTGCTCAAAGCAGGACTGATCCCCAATTAAATCATCCCAGCCAGGGCTTTGTCAAGCCTGACCTTAAAAACTTCTAAGGAAGGAGATTCCACCACCTCCCTAGGTAACGCATTCCAGTGTTTCACCACCCTTCTAGTGAAAAAGTTTTTCCTAATATCCAACCTAAATCTCCCCCACTGCAACTTGAGACCATTACTCCTTGTTCTGTCATCTGCTACCACTGAGAACAGTCTAGAGCCATCCTCTCTGGAACCCCCTTTCAGGTAGTTGAAAGCAGCTATCAAATCCCCCCTCATTCTTCTCTTCCGTAGACTAAACATCCTCAGTTCCCTCAGCCTCTCCTCATAAGTCATGTGTCCCAGTCCCCTAATCATTTTTGTTGCCCTCCACTGGACTCTTTCCAATTTTTCCACATCCTTCTTGTGTGGGGCCCAAAACTGGACACAGTACTTCAGATGAGGCCTCACCAGTGTCGAATAGAGGGGAACGATCACGTCCCTCGATCTGCTGGCAGATTATAATGTGCAATGAACTTGATTACTACTCAAATACTTGAAAGGCTGCCATAAAAAAGATGGAGAAAAATTGTTCTCTCTTGCTACAGAGGAAAGGACAAGAGGCAACAGGTTCAAATCACAGCATAGCAGATTTAGATTAAATCTCAGGAAAAACTTCCTAACAGTTAGAACAGTAGGAAAATGGAACAAACTGCCTAGGGAAGTCATGGAAGCTCCTTCTCTAGATGTTTTCAAAAAGAGGCGTGATAGTCATCTGTTCTGGATAGTTTAGACCCAACAAATCCTACATCTTGGCAGGGGGTTAGACTAGATGACCCTTGCAGTCCTTTCTAAGCCTACGGTTCTATAATTTTACCTCTGACTAGTGTTTGCTGAGTTTCAATAATCTCCAATATTTTTTCAGTGGTTACACAGTCTATCCATGACATTTTCAGATTTCTTGCATAATGCCATAATCTGAATAATTTAGGTTCTTTATTGAGTGTTTGAATGTCCATTATTTCACAGCCATAATTTAACAGAAACCAAATGTAAGGGGTGTTGTAAGAATCAGAATTTAGTCTTCAGATTTTTGTCCCATCTCACCAGATGTTTATTCTTCCAGAATGTCTTCCACTCTTGTACGCACTATAGCTATAGGTGCGTCAGTCCCAGAATATTGGAGAGATAAGGTGGGTGAGATAATATCTTTTATTGGACCAACGTCTGTTGGTGAGAGAGACAAGCTCTGTGTGGCTTGAAAGCTTGTCTCTTACCAACAGACGGTGCAATAAAATATACTACCTCACCCACCTTGTCTTTCACTGTTTTTATTCTGGTGCTGACTTTGGTTTCCAATTTTCCATCTTCTCTAAGGGGTATAACATGGGGTTTTACATTAAAAACCAGTAAGGGAAGGGTTTCAAAGATATGGAGATAGAAAGGGAAAATATATCAAGAAGTGGGAAGAAAAATGACAAGATATACAAAAGTGGCAAACAGGGAGGTAGGGAGTAATAAAAAAAAAAAGATTTCAGTTTCTTAGTAAGCATGAACCCTGCAAAGCATAAATAATTGTTCATAAAATGGAACAAAAACATGACCACTATCATGTCCCTCCTAAATCTCTTTTCCAAACTAAAAGTACCCAGTTACTTCAACATTTGTTCATAGGGCTTGCCTTCCATTCCTCTGATTATCTTTGTGGCTTGCCTTTGGATCCTTTCAGTTTCTCTACATCCTTTCTATACATTGGTGGCAAAAATTGGACACAGTATGCCAGATGAGGCCTAACCAGTGCTGAGTAGAGTGGTACTAACACCTCCCATAACTTGTATGCTATCTCTGTGTTAATGCAACCTAAAATTGCATTTGCTTTTTTTGCAACAGCATCACATTGCTGACTCATGTTGAGGTTGTGGTCCCTCGGCCCGCGCGGCTTCCCTCAGCCTCTATTGGCCTGCAGTGGCGAACCGTGGCCAGTGGGAGTCGCGATCGGCCAAACCTGCAGACGCAGCAGGTAAACAAACCGGCCAGGCCCACCAGGGGCTTTCCCTGAACAATCAGCATCCCAAGTTTGGGAAACACTGCTCTAGGTATTCACAAATTGAACATTTTATACATTGTTCTAGTAACTTCCCAGGTATCAGAGTCAAGCTGATGGGTCTATAGTTCCCCGGCTCCTCCTTTTTAAAGATGGGTGGTATGTTAGCCTTTTTCCTGTCTTCCGGGACCTCTCCTGTCATCCATGAGTTTGTAAATATTATTGCCAGTGGCTCTGAGATTCCTTCAGCACTCTGGGGTGAATAGCATCTGGCTTTGCTGACTTGAATTTATTCAGATTAGTCAGATGATCTCCGATGTATTCAGAGAACAGAGAAATTCTATTTGCAGGGTATATTTTAAGATGTTGAATGGGCAATGTGTGTTTACAGGCACTGGAAGTGACAGTTGATGGGAGAGGAACATGAGGCAGAAAAATATTTTGGACAGACAGTGTTGTATCCTGGATGGATCAAAAAAACTATTCATCCACAAAGAGACAAGCAGAAGATCATGAAGAATGGGCTACCATGGTTTCAGACCTCCGGTAATGGAAATGCCACAAAATTATAAGTATGCTCTTTTTAATGCTACTCCTAATGATCTGCTGTTTATTCTTTGAAGAGCAATGTTTTGTCTCAGTCAGAGCTACGAGGAGTTTACTTATTTGTATTGTTGGTTGATTGTTTGTTTTTACTGCTCTGTCCTTCTATTACTTCTCCCCTGTGCTCTGCATCAAGGGCACTACATAAATAAGTATAATGATAAGGTTTACTTTAACTAGAAGGAAAGGAGAATAGAGGATACAGTTCTTAACTAGCTGTTTATGCTGTTGATTTCCTTTGAAATATTTGGAGGTTAAAAACAAATCCAAGTGAAAGAAGATTGCAAGCATGGTGATAAGACTGACTGCAATCTTATGACCATGAAGAAAAAGTTTTGCATTTCCTCTGAACTAGCTAAGTACATTCCCCATGCAACAAGTTAGCTCCCAGTTTTGGAGGTAGGGAACATTCCTGGGGGCATGTGTCAAAAGGCTTGGTGTATTACCCTCCAAAGTATTCATAAAGGCTTCCCCATACCATGTTCTAGACCAAATGTAGCTGATATAAATTCCATACCCTGTCTGTTAACCATGGCACATAAAGAGTCACTTAAAAGGAATACTGCTAAAAAACAAAATAATTAACCAAAACCAAAATAATCCTACCCTGTGTATGAAAGTTTTTGATTTTTTCTATGTGGGTAGTTTTTTGAAGCTAGAAAGGCACAAAAAAATAAAAAGTCCCAAGACTTAAAATATGAACTTTTTTTAAACTTTAAGTTGTAACTGATTACAATTCAAACTCGATAACATTTATTTAGAAACTCCCCAGAAAATTCAAGTTTTACTCAGATTATATGGTGAAAATTTGGGGCAGATATCCTTTGTTTTTCATACAAAACCACAGAGGCTGAACTCCTACTTTACATGCACAATAGAAGGCAGCAAATGCGGCATTGGAACAGTTGCACTATTTTGTTTAGAACTAGGAAATACATGTGAATTGGAGTGCTATAGAGCCTCTGAAAATGTCTTTTTTTGTTACATAAATTATTTCATCTAAATACAGTGACTTACAACAAGTGATAAGATATTTTTCCAACCATGATCCATCCTTTTCCCCAAGTGTATATGCATGAAAACACTTTGTGCTTTGAGTTTTGTATGTGTTGACGTTTTTTAAATACTGTTGCCACTTTTAGATCCCTGTGGCTAGTCAAAGATGGGCACTTTGGGGATGTTCCAGTTGGAAGCAGAAATTCATGGCATCTAGTATTTGATGCAATCTTGTTGATTTACAAGGAATGTACAAAGTCCTGCTTCTCTGAATGCAAGAGGAACCAAGAACTAAAGGAGCAGTTTCATAGCTTAGCGTCCCAAGCGTCCATAGCCAATGTACAATCTCTGCATCAGCATGAGACTTCCTGTGTGACCTGGGGCAAGTCATTTAATCTATCCTGTGCTTCAAGTTCTCTATTTGTAAAATGAGGCTCATAGTTTCCTAAATCACAGCGATGTTGAGGAGCACTCTACTACTACAATCATAAGAGCTATAGAAGTATTCGTGTGTTGGTTGCAAAGATTGCATGTGAAAAGAGATTAGATAAAATAATAGAAGATAGAAGGAACATAACCAATGTGCTGCCTTTTTATTATGCAAGAATAAATTTGAAAATACCTTTTCTTTAATATATAATTATTAATTTATACTCTGTTATGCCTTTAATATGAGTACCTCAAAATATTTTGCAAACTGGGTAAGTAGTATTATCCCAATGTTATTGATTATGAACCAGAGGCACACAGAGGTTAAGTGACTCACCTTCAGTCTTATAAAGATCTAGTGTCAGGTTAGGAATAACACCCAGTCCCAGACTAGGTCTCCCAGTCCATTGAACTAACCATTAAACATTACTGCTTACTATTATCACATGGATATCAGTGATGAGCGAAATTGCTTAGTAAGAGTCAAAGAAAGATTCTACTTTAAATGATTAACAACAAAAATGCAGTTACACAGGTTAATAAAAAAGTTATTAAAACTACTAATTTTCATGGAGGGCACAAGTTATAAGATAGGGCATAAAATAATGACTAGCTGGTATAATATACCAACTTAATAGGAAATTTCCTTTCATAATATAGTATTACATTAGGTCAGGCACTATAAAGGCTTCGATCGTCCTCTGAAGAAACCAGTCTTGACCACTGCCAACACACCAATTTAGTATGGTATACTATGGCAATTCCTATGCTCCTCTGTAGTGACAGATGAGAATAGACTGGTTGGTTCCAGCAGTGTATTCCAGAGGAGGTGCTAGTTTGTTCTCTTTTTTTCACCAACAATCCCTAGCAAGTAGGCTTGCCCTGAAGGTGACCATCTTTTTTTTTTTTTTTTTCCTTTAACACCACATCCTCGCTTTATGTATCATGCTAACTTACCCTGATTCTTAAGAATAAAGTGGAATTTACAGTTAGAGGAAAAAGTGGTTTATTTTTCTTTTAAAATTCAGATGTCAGACAAAGGTACTCTGGATGATTAGGGATCTGATTCTTACTTTAAGTGGGCCTTATTCATTATGAATAGTATTTCATTAAGTACTCAGGAGCTGACAGTGACATTCTAATTATTGTATCATTTATGCATTTTACTCAAGAATTTGTTTTGCTGCTTTGGAAATAAATTAGTTATTTCTTTAAAATATTCTGCAGCTGAATGAGCTACTGTAAAGGGAAAAAATTGCTAACACTGCTCTTTGAACAAAATTATACATGTTTGGTATCCTGTTTGAATTACTATATTTTAAAATATCTTTTTAGCAGAGGGAAAGAAATTTTAAGAAATAATTTCCTATTATATACCAGTTCCCTCCATATTAGCATTGTGTGACAGTATCTGAAATACTGGAAAACACATCAAAAATATAAAATCTGTAAAGAGGTTTTCAAAGCCTTTAAATTAGTAACTGGAAATATTATGATGTTCTGTCTGTATAGGTACAGTGTATGTGGGTGATGGGGGAAGAGGGATTTAAAATGTATTCTACTACTGCAACAAGATCAATATTAGAAAAAAAGGCATTGAGATCAGCTAATGCTGCAGTTTCATAAAAATCTGAGCTATCAGGAGAATCTGAGAAGCAGAAGTTAATGAAAAATGGAGGATCTGGAAACTGATCCAGAAGCAATAACATAAGACTGATGGGCGCTCCTGGAAGTGCCCTTTACAATGAGAGAGAGAAGGTCTCAGTGTGGAGAATATTTTGGAAAAAATGCTTCTGCCCATTTTCCAGTGTCAGTTAAAGGGTTATATTTCTATAACTGGAAAAAGCTCATCATTGTAAAAAAGCTCATCCTTATTGGAAGTCACCAGCTGGATTACAGATAGCGTTCTATGAACTGTTTATCTGAATATATGGAAGTTAGATACTAAAGAAATGCTTATTGTCAGTTGTGATGTAATTTTTTTTAACATACTGAGTATATCAGTAAAGTATGTTTTCTGACTATATTGTTTGCCTGGGAAGTCCGCATGTTTATGTGTAAGCAAACAAAATGATGTAAAAAACCTAATAAGAACTGATTCTCCTTTCCGTTACAATGATACCATTTTGTGGAATGTCAGCAAAGCAGAAATAACTTGTTCACAACAGGAAACCCGGGGTGGACCACTAAAAGCTAAGTATGATTCTCTAAACTGTGCAAAATGCTACTAGTCACACCTCTCAAATATACTTTGTTTTAAAAAAGGTCACTCTTTTTAGCTCCATAGTTAACTATATTCCATCCAAATTTGCTATTCCCTCCCTGTGCTCGTTGAATATAAATTTTCATTCAATTTGAATGACCCCCCACAGCATTTTCAGTTTCTGACATGAATAATTTTTGTGTCTGAGGGGGCTTTCTTACACATGTGTTCCACATTTGGATTCTGGCAGATTTCCACTCACACCATCCACCCCTATTTCTTGCATATGTCTTTTTAAAACTTATAAGATGTAATCAGTGGTAATTTCACCTGTTTCCTAAACTGTTCCATAGAACCCTTCCAACAAGGAGAAGAAACAGACTCTTAAATATATGACACAGTAAACAGGTCCTCCTGTCTCTAGTGTATTTTAAACTTATTAACTCAACAATTCTGGTACTGCCAATTCACTCCTGGACTGCTAAATCTCTTTCTCATCTACATTTCTTTTTAATTCCCACCAAATTGAAGGAAGACTTACGCATACTGAATACAGAAAGGAGGTAGCACAGATTACTGTTTGGTCATATATAAAAGTAGATGTAATGCCCCTATTCCATACAAGATAGGTTTTGGTGCTGTAATTCCCCTTCCCCCCTTCCCCTCACTTAAAAATCCTTACTTTAAGCATTTCTTTCACTCTGATATCAAGTTATATTTTTATCTGTCATAAAACCTTCCTTGACATTTAGCTGGAAATTTTTCAAAGCAACCATATAGAATATAATACAAACAAACGGCCCAAAGACTTAGATTTTGTACTGAAGTTCACCTTCCCTCACTCTCAGAGATTGAGATTTTTGGAGATGTATGTCTACACTCTGATAAAACACCTCCAGCACTGAGTCTCAGAGCCCGGGTCAGCTGGCTCAGGCTTGGAGGGCTCAGAATGCGGGATTAAAATAGTAGTGTAGATGTTCGGGCTTAGGCTGCAGCCTTGGCTCTAAAAGACATTCTCTCTCACAGAGTATCAGGGTACATCTACTTAGGGATAAAAAACCTCTGTCATGGCCGTGGTTGGCCCAGGCTCATGATGCTCAGACTTTGGGGCTAAAAATCCCTGTATAGGTGTTCAGGCTCAGGCTGGAGCCCAAGTTTTGGGACCTTCAACCCTCACTGGTCCCAGAGCTCAGGTTCCAGCCCAAGCTCGAATACAGTGTTTTTTCAGCCCCTGAGCCTCACCAGCTCAAGTCAGCTGACATGGGTCAGCTGCAGGTCTTTTATCCCTGCGTAGACATAGTCTCAGAGCCCAGGCTCCAGCCCTATGCTGCATTTTCATAGGCCTGCAGTCTGAGTCAGCTAACCTGTGCCAGCTGGGGCTGTGCTGCAGATTTTTTTTATTGCAGTGTAGATATATCCCGGGAAACTAAATTTCTGGAATACATTTTTAAAGCCTTAAGCCAAGGTTATGAATGAAGAAATGGAAGTTAGATGCTTTTAGCATGGCTCCTGAGACAGGAAGATGTTGCATACATAATAATGTCTCACTCACTTATCGCCATATATTAGTCAACAAGAGATTCTGTTAATGGTCTAGAATACGATATCACCCCACAAATTAAATCATATTTAGCTAATATCAAAAATTCAGGCTATCTTTGGTGCAAGCAACCAACACTCAGGAACTTGTTAACGCTATTCATCATCATGTTCCTACATTGCCTCCGGCATTTAGGGCCGTGATGAACCTTCTCCACTCCTGTCTGTTTCTGGCAAGTCTTTCAATGGTTCCCCAGCTGTCTTATTGCGGTTGATTTTCAGTCCAATTTGCTGGCTGAATGCGTTGAGTCATTCAACAACTCGTTAACACTGTTAGATATGTATATTTAATATTCACTGTAAGCATTCTCCTTCAATACTTCTAGACCAAAAACATACTTTTCTGCAAACCAAGTGTAAGCCATTACAGTACTCCTCCCATAGGCTCATAGCAGATTACCATACATCCTGGTTTTCCAGGACACTGCCTCCTTTCTGAGCCTCTGTGCTGGTGGATTTCTTCAAATAACAGGAAATGTTCTGTATTTTTGCAGAGCAGATGCTGTAGCTCAGAAAGAGCTCCGATTGCTCAATTCCCAATTAGTCCCTCCCTTGCAGCCAGAGCTGCTGGATCCCACCCACCCAAGCCTGACTCCCAGCCCTGGGAGAGGGTCCTGCTAAGGAGACCACCTTTTCAAAAGGCCAAAATGGGACACATGCAGGAGCGCTTCTCATTGAGGCCTTGCCCCTGCTCCTCCTCTTCCTCCTAAGACCCTGCCCCTGGCCAGGCCAGAAGCCAGAGCCGGGCCATGGTAACAGCTGCCCAGGGAGCTCGGGCCACTGTGGGGAGCCCTGGATCCTCCACCTTCCCTAGGCATGGGGCCTGGGGTTCCCAAGAGCAGACTGTGGCCCTGCCCCCCAGGGCGCACTGCCAGGGCAGGTGTAGGGTCCAGGATTCTGGGGCTCCCCACAGTGGCCCGGGCTCCCTGAGCAGCTCTTACTGTGGCCCAGCTCTGTCTTCCAGCCTGGCCAGGGGGTGTAGTCTCGGGGAAGAGGAAGAGCAGCCTGTGTAGAGGTGTGGGGACTAAAGCCCAGCTCAGCATTACCAGGAAGAGGCTGGTGCTGCCCTGAGCCTCGGGCAGGTTCAGAATCCCTGTGGTGCTGTTCTGCGACTAATGCTGTCCTGGAGTCATTCAGCCTGGGACTTGAATTCTGTGTTTTGGGGCTGACCCACCCAATTCAGGACAGGTGGTTGCCCTAAATCCAGCAGGAAGGCACTGATTGATGGCTGTTGCTGCGGCCTGGCCTTGCGCCTGCCACCATGACAGGGAGCGATGCTGCCCCCCACCTCAAGAGTAAGGTCCCAGGTACCCCGCCTCAGCACCCTCCAGATAGGCCTTCTAGTACGTGTACACACACACACACACCCCCCACCACCGCCCAAATACCCCTCCCTCTTCACACACTCGTCCCCCTGGCAGTGTCCTCTTTTGGGAACCTGAAATACGGTAACCCTACTCATAACCGCTATCTAGGGTAGAATTTTCAAAAGGATTCAGCTTTGGTCTAACTTTGTTCGCATTGCAGCTAATGGTAAAATGTCTGACTTCAACGGGCAGCCCAGTTTGGCCAATGAAAAATCCCTCCTTAAGATATTAGTAGAGCTCAACATACTGAAAGGGGAACAAATAATCACCAGTTGATCAATCTGGATTTAGGCCACAGAGGTCAACTTCACAAATTATTTAAATTATTCAGTATTACATATTACCTTTAAAACAATGAGACATCATGATTATGATGCTTTGATATGTTGCAACTCTGTTAAATGGTACTTCCTTTTTGTCACTTTGAAAAGAATCTGCTTTGCAGTAGTACTAAATGGCTAAAGCTCCTGTATGTATATATATATAAACATGGCTGTAATTGGCTATACTCTTTCCTACAAATTCCAATTCCTCAGTTATTTTGCTTTAGTTGATATAAAGCCTCTAGCTGAATTGTTGAGTTGCAGCCAGTGATTCACAGGAATTCAGGCTGGTAATATTTCCAGTAAGGCTTCTTCTCTAAGATGATGACCTATTAAAATATTTCTCTAACAGTCTACACCCTACTCAAAATAATTCACAGACTTTGGTGAATTGTCAGACAACAAGTTAACCAGGAGGAAACAAAATAGTTGCCATAATTCCCAAATCCTGCCATCCTTCCTTCCATTAAATTTTTGTTTGTATGTGTAATACATTGGTAATAACATTGACAATAGGGCCAATATGTTGTTTAAATTTACTTACAGCCCAAACAAGTGTCCATTCTGTTGATAGTAGTGAGGGGCATTTGGGAACTTTCAGGCAATGTGTTCTGTGCACTCCTCTTCTTGCAAGGCTGGCTCTTTGTTTCTGTCAACCTGGTAGCTAAGGTGGTGAAGGCAGGGTATTGGTGGGTGGGTTGTCTGAAGAAAAAGAGTGGGGATGAAATACAAGACTTGTGGGAAGGGAGAGAGTAAGAGGCAAGACTGGAGTGAAGATCCTAAGGCCATGTCTACACTACAAATTTATTTTGATCTAAGTTACGTTGGCATCCAGCTGCCACAGTTGTTATATCACATGTGCACAGTACATAACTTGTGTCAGCTGTGCGCTTCCTCACTAGGAGCACTTATATCAATGTAGAGTTCAGTGCACTGTGGGTAAGTATCCCACTGTACAAGTATCCCACTGTATCCCATCCAGTGCAGTGTGTTTTGGGAAGTTTTTGCAATGCCTAAAGGTGCTGAAATGAGTTTCCTTAATACAGTGTTCTCCATCCCATAATTTCATCTGCAGCCCATAATATTTTTCACCTTCTTTTCAAAGTCCCACAGACCCACACATCCATCCTCGCTGTCAGCCATCTCTGACAGAAACATGGATCCTGCACAATTCTGCACTATTGTTATGATCATTGCAAGCACAGGGCACTTGATCCTGCAGAGCCACAAGAAGTGCCGCAGGGAACATGATGATTCTTTGGAGGCTAGATTGCTGTGGGACATAGAAAGAAACAATTCAGGGTTGTTGGTGGCATTCATGGGGCAGCTGGAGACTGTGGAATGCCAGTTTTGGGCCTGAGAAACAAGTACTGGCTGGTGGGATTGCATTGTCACACAGGTTTAGGATGAGGAGCAGTAGCTGCAGAAGTTTTAGATATACAAGGCCATATTCCTCGATCTGTGTGCCAAACTCACCCCACTCCTCCAGCGCAAGGGTACCAAAATACTATGGGGGCACTTATTACCGCCCACCCCCTGTCCCAATTTTTCACGCTTGCTATCTGGTCACCCTAGACCCAGCCAACCCCCTCGCTCCCATGGCTTATGAAGCTGTATTGCTGGCCATTTTGACAGCACCAAGAAGCACTTCGACAGGCTCAGCAGGTGCAGAATGACAGTGAAATGTGCCTTTGGTCATTTGAAGAGTCACTGGCATTGTTTACTTACAAGATTGGATCTCAGTGAGAAAAAAATATCCCAATGGTTATAGCTGCCTGCTGTATCTGTGAAGCAAAGGGGGAAAAGTTTCCGCTGGGCTGGAGGGTGGAGGTGGAATGGCTGTCTGCTGAATTTGAACAGCCAGATAAAAGGGCTATAAGAAGAGCTCAATGGGGAACTATACAGCTCAGGGAGGCTTTGAAAGACCATTTTAATAGTGAGCCAGAATAGTGTGTGTAATGTGCTCTGCCTGGCCTTTCTCTTTTGCAGCCAGGAATGAATCTTGCAATGATTGCTGTGTATGTAGGAATATAACATTGTCAAAACACCTATTAATATTGTCTGTGAGTGATGTTATGGGTTCTGTGACAAAATGAAGTAACAGAAAACTGGTGTGTATCAGACCAGCTCAGCACCAGACTGCATATGTTGTGAACTAATAAAGATGAATCTTGAACCAAAAAAAAAAAATTATTCTATAACATGACCCAGGCAATTAAAAAAACCATTTAAAAGTTAATGAATTAAGGGAACAGAACTTATCAAGGGGAAAGAACACACATTTCCATTTCCAACAGTGGCTTTCACAGATGAGCATATGTGAAACTATGATTGTCTTTAATTTCACCTGGGGTGGAATGATTGAGGTAGTGCAGCGACTCCTGATGCAAGGTGGAACGTTGAGGCGGGTATAGGAAGGTTCCAATATTGAGTTCTCTATGGGATGTAGAGGGAGGCGAGCACAGGATAGTTGTCCTGCAGGTCTACTAGAGTCTGTAGCATCTCTGTTTGCTGCCTGAGGACCCCTATTATGTCCTTGTGCATCTGTCTCATATTTTTCTGCTTAGACCCCTGGGCCTTTCTCCTCTGCATTCTTTTCTTCACCATGTTGTCTGTAAGACTCTGGTCTCACTCTCTGATGCAGCACAGGCTTGCAAGATCTCCAGGAACATGTCATCCCGAGTCCTCTTCTTTCTGCTCCTTATCTGGCTCAGACGTTCCGTGGGTGTGGGGCGGGAAATCCTGAAGGCCACAATGGCAGCAGCTGCAGACACAGCGCCCAGAGTTACCACTGGCAGTGTATTTATGATGGAAATCAAAATTTAGGATGCTGAACTCACTCCCCTTGCTCCTGTAAAGTTGTAAGCACCAAATTCAGATTTCTTCTTGGGACTGATACAGCACAGCCATGGTGAATATGGCCTGTGGGGGGTAGAATCAGCAGGAAATACATCACAGGGATGAGTCTTGTAGGACAGGGCAATGGCACTGAATAGTGGCATCATTTTCCATAGGCGGTGGTGATTTTAGCTGATATCTCACTCCTGAGGGTAACAGAGGCAGAAAGCGCACAGCTGCTGTTAGTGTCCGAATGCTGCCCAGGCCCATATGCTGCTAGCCTGTGTACCACAATGGTGCCTGCTAAAGTAATTGTTGAGTGGCATCGTAAAGTGTCCTACCGTGGTGGAAGAAATAAGGGAGCCCTCTCCAGAAACCTTCAGCAGAGGATTGCATAATACCTCCAGGAAAGTTTAATTAAGATCTCTATGGAGGAATCATGGGACATCACGATGCACGTATGCAACACTGCTCTGCGTGGCTCCCTCTGCCTAACTTAGAGGGGACAGCAATTCTACCTCTCTTGGTGGTTCAGCTTGACTGCAGTGGAGTCAAAAACATGTCCTACCTCACTGCACAGCTGGATCCCCCGGTTGCCTGTCCCCCATACTCCTCCTCCTCCTCCTCCTCACTGTTCACAGCCGGGGTCTGTGACTTGGGCTCCTCGGCAGCATCCACAGTGCTCTGGGGGAGGTGGTGGGGTCTCCGCCGAGGATGGCTTACAGCTCTTTGTAAAAGCAGTCGACCTGCAACTCAGCACCAGATGGATTGCTGGCCTCCCTGGCCTTCTGGTATGTCTGCTGCAGTGCCTTGGCTTTCAGGCAGAACTACTGCTGGTCCTTGTTGAAGCCCTTCTCATCCCCAGAGCAATCTGCTCATAGATGTCCATGTTTCTATGGCTGGATTAGAGCTGTGCCTGCACAGCCTCTGCTGCCCACAAGCCCAGGAGATCGAACACCTCCAGTGTATGCCAGGCAGGAGTACATCTGCCACGTGCAGCCGGCATGGTCAACTGGGCAGTTACACCCAACAATGGAGAGCTGCGAGGTGTGCTTGCCAATCTGGAGAAGGAATTTCAAAAAAATTGCGAGGCTTTACAAGAGAGGAGCGGCTTCCTATTCACCTGACCTTTGGGCAGCAGAGTGGTGACCAGTGTGGGGCATTGTGGGATGGCTCCTGTAGACCAGTAATAGTAGACAGCCCACGAAAGCTTATGCTCAAATACATTTGTTAGTCTCTATGGTGCCACAAGTACTCCTGTTCTTTTTGCTGATACAGACAAACACTGCTACCACTCTGAAACTCTCACTATGTAGACCCTGACTTTATGCTGCTCGGACTGGTGGGCGGGGGAAGTGTTGTTAAATCGGTATAGTGGGGCACTTATATTGGTGGGAGAAAAACTGAAGTGTAAACACATCCACAGCTAGGTCAGTGTAAGCTGTTTTGTGTTGACCTAGCCGTGTAGTGCAGACAGGCCTAAGGGGTCTGAGGCAGGAAGAGTGGAAAGGGTAAGGGGAAACAGGTGATGGGGATGGGAGAAAGATAAAGCAAGAAGCAGAACCTTAAGTGCTGGCTGAACTCTGCTGCTGTGGAAGCCTGAAGCAGTAGAAAAACAGGAAGCAACGAGTTGCAGTTAGCACAGAGGAGGCCACAGGGCTGAGGAGAGCTGAAATATCTAATGGTGAGGAGGGAACGGATAGATCTTCTGGGAACATCAGGGGGTTGGGAGATCTTGTGGAACTGCTGAGGAGGGCATTTGTCCTTTCCAGATTTGTTGGCAAAATTATTGTTGTCTCCCCTTGAAGTTGGTTAATGTAATGCTACAGAAAAGTCAGGGGCATCGCCCTTAGCCCTGAGTATTTTGTAAAATTGAAAGAATTGGGTTTGTTTTGTTTTTGTTTTGTTTTGTTGGTGGCTGTGGGATTCATTAATTTTCCCCTCTGCAATACTACATGCCTTGCTAATATGTTGTAATGGGTGACTTTTTGTTCTGCAGGAGCTTGCAATGACTTTGGCCATATAAAGACAAAGCAAAGTAAGAAGGGGAGAAAAAAAGAAAAAAAATCCTGAAATGAGTTAAAACTGCAATTTATTTAAAATTTAATGAAATGTTTTTTTAATGTAACTCTTGTATTTTGTCACAGCAGCAAGGGTATACATAATTTATATCTTGTTTATAAGCCTAACAAATGTGTTTTCCAGAGATAAGGGGTCTGTTTCTAATACTGGTTATTTTTTGCATGGCAGAACTTTTCTAAGAGGTTTATGAACATTACTTATGACTTATTTGTTAATGCTATCTCTTTCTTTAATTGTAGTCTCAGACCCTGTATTGCATGCCAAAATCCTAATGCTTATTCAGTTCATTTGAGGATCAGCAAAGATCAACTTTCCTTTAGATAACCACAAACCCAGCAGGGGATTCGGCATATTAATACTGGATTGTAAATTTAAAATGCCAATAAGTGAGAAACTGTATTTATTGTTTATGGGTGTTTAGGCATTGTAGGCATTCTACTGTGAAAGTTTCTGTATGCAGGATACTTTGCTCATTGCTTGTCACTGATTTTGTCCTTGTTTTTGAGGTGGATTTCCAAGCAGTTTGAAGTCTAGTTTAATGTGGCGTGAAAACTAGTACAATAGAAGGTTCATTTTCACACTGAAGTCTGTGAATTGCTAAGGCCAGATTTTCAAAAGTTACCATTTAGGCACCATAATAAGGGCTAGAGAATACATTTGTCTTAGATTCCGAGCACATGATACTGTGGAAAAGCGCTGACTTGTCAGACCACTGTGGGCCAGACCAACCCAACCCCTGGCTGTGCAGAACCGCTCTTGATAGTCAGTGGAATTAAAAATCAGAGGGGCCAAACTGCAGTGAGGGCAGGCATAAAGTTAGTCTTTACACTGTCCTGATCCTGGGTGCCTGAAGACAGCTTATGGTCCCAATGGACTAAAACTGCAGTCAGGATCCACATACCAAGGACATCCCAACCATACCCCTTTCTCCTACCAACAGCATGGAAGGGGGCTAGCTCTATGCCACCAGATGCTCCTTTGCACTAGGGTGACCTCTTAGAGACAAATATCCTTGGAAGTAATGTTATCTAGTGGTTAGGGCACTGTACTTGGAATCAAGAGGCAAGAATTCTATTCCTAGCACTGCCACTGAGCTGGTGTGGGACCTTGGGCAAGTCACTTAACCTTGGTATGTCTCAATCTCCTTATACGTAAAATGGGAATAATGCTACTTGTAAAGCACTTTGAGGACCATGGAACAGTGAATTACTAGGAGAGGATGGATGGTCTTCTGGTTCAGGCACTGGAGTAGGGTCTAGAAGACCTGCATTTAGTTCTAGGCTTTGCTGCTGATTTTGTGGGTGGCCTTCAGACAGTCAGGCCTTCAGAAAAAGAGGCCTTCGACCTCCTTGTGCCTCAGTTTTTCATCTGTAAAATTGAGACAGTAATGTTTTTGTACCAAATGGGATGTTGTGAGGATAAATTAATTAATGTTTGTGAGCTGCAGGGAGGAAGGGATCACAGCAGCATAAAGATTTCACTTCTGCAAAGTAGCTGAACTGTACCTGAGGATTTGGACCATGAAGTAAATAACAGCAGGGGATTGGGGTGCAGGTTGTGGAGATGGCTAATGGCAAAATCTCTCTTACAAAGTGGTCTGCAGTATGGAAATAGTTGCAGAAGCTCTTTAAAAAAATGTAGTTTGAAATGAGTTCTAATAGTAAATTAAAAGCCATTTTATGGAGTAGGGGGTAACATACAGCAATCCTTTAGCGATAATTATCCTATGATCTAGCAGGAGAAAATGGAGACCTTTCCCAGAAACTTATGTGGTGTAGCTTATACAAGACACCAGGTGATGTAGCTTATACTAGACATTTCAGAATTACCAGGTAAATAAAAATACTCCTGATGATACCAAACTAGTGAAAAGCAAGCTATCTATAGAAAAGAGGGGAAATGTGTTCAGGGAAGTGATGGAACTGCATTGGCACTATATCTGAAACTACTGCATCTTGCCTATGACACTTTCTTGCTGCCTGGTCATGAGTAATCTTGGTTTCATTTTCCCCATCTAGAAAATGAGGTGACACCTGCTGATCAGATGTTGCAACATTTTTTAATTAATTAAAGTTTAATTAGCTTAATTTTACAATTAGTTAGTGTTGCCCCTTTTGATCCAAGTGGCCAGCCAAAATTTGGGATTCTTCTGCATTATTTTTTAGAAGGAGAATTGATGATGAAATGAGATATTTCTTTGATGCAACCCTGTTGGTTTTTAAAAGAATGTACATACAGTCCTGTTTTCCTGATCATAGTAGGAACCAAACAGCAGGAGACATTTTATTTGCTCACAGTTCCAAGCTTCTTTCAATTAACACTCTGCCCCAAAATATCTCTCTTGGCTTTTTTCAAAGCTATGCTCCCAATTCTTGTATTGGCTGTCTCTTTGGCTTTCTGCTGCTTCTGTCAGCTTCCCCTTCTGCTGCCGCTCTTTCACCTACCCAGGCACACTGCTGCAATCAAGTCAATCCCCTACTCCTTCCTTTGTTATTACACCCCCAGAGTGCACCTTGTACAATCAGCCACTGCCCAGGCTTGCATAGATTTTTCCATTGTTTTAGCTATCACTAAACAAAGAAGCATCTAATTGTTCCCCCATTTAGCCTTAATAGAAAAGCGGCTGTCACACCCAAGAACTTCGGTGAGGTGGCATGATTGCTCATCCACTGCATGACAATACTTTGAAAACTGTGAAGATTTACAGTAGAAGTGCTAAATATTATTTGTCTGTCTATTTATGCCATGAAGATTTTGTGTGATTAAAAGAATTGTGAAGTGATGATTTGCTGAATAACTCTTTATTTAGCACTAGCAAGTAACTGGCTGAAGAGGGATTTTCTTTTACCTGTTGGAGATTTCAGGTATTTAGTCAATTTTCTCTGTAGTTTTTCTCAATATCAGGGCCTCTAAAATAATTCTTCTGGTTTAAAAAAAAAAAAAAAAAAAGTCTGCACTTTCCCCAGGCCACAGCAGGTTGCTTAGCAACACACTTGGTTATGTCATGTGATGAAAGCAATATGGTTACATGAAATAGTATTAAATACATAACCCCCCCCCCCCCCCCCCCGACATGCTTTTTACTTAAAGTACACAGTTTAAAATATTATTTTAGGCTTATTAGACTATAGATGCCCTGAAAGTTTGTTTTACTGAGTCCAGGTATTTGAAGAAAAAAAACTTATATTGCACCCTAATTCTAAACAGGATCATTTGATTTTAAAACATCTGACTTTGCAGGCAAGTCCACTCCAGACTTTGTGTTCAGACAGTCAACTAGTTGCACAACTTCCTGCTAATGGGATAAAATTACATGTCTCTGCAAAGAAAATTAATGGCATTATGACATTTACTGAACACATAAAGTGCCTGAAACACATCAGAAAATATGTGACTTTGTGAAGGTCTTTATTTTTTAAATGTCAGACTGTCTGGAGCAGAAATTATTTTTAAAGCCTAATTTTGGATTCCTGATACAAAATTCAGCACAATCACTACCTATTTTTCACTGCAACTTCTTCTTTACTTCAGAGAGTTGGCACAATTCGAGCCCTACATAGATATAAAATTTGTAGCCGCATCTGATCTGTGATGTGCAAACATGGACCGTGGATATAAAATGGATATCCGCAGATTTTCAGGGTTCTAAGCACAACCTCAATCACAGGATTTTAGAGCTAATGTTCCTGCCTGTTAGATGTATTCCCATTAGAAAGTCAGCCGAAAAGGGCTCATTTTTTCTTTAAGTATGATAGAGTAATTTTTGGTCTACCAAGCTCACCTCATAAGAAGATAGCCTTTCTTTCTTGATATTTATTTCCTCTCTCTCTCTGTTAAATATTTACACTTATTTCAGTAACAGAAAGGTAAATAACACATTTATTAGAATTACTTGGTGAGAAATTCTAACATTAGCCACTTACGGGCAGATACTGAAGTCATAGAGCTTAGGAAAGTGATTCACATCAAAGAAAATCTGGTTCAAACTTTCTTCCCTAGTAGAAACTTTTTTTCTTCCTTTTTGAGTTAAGGAGAGAGAGTGTGAAAGGAACAGTGGTCATGTGCAGCCATGTTGAGATAGAGATTAATTTAATTATCACTGTTCTGGAGAACAGTGGTCCACCATGGCTGTGTGTCTGTGTCTGTTTGAATGCATTAACAAAGTCAAAAGGCTGTTGATGGACACCTCAAATGAATCAACCACAACAATAATGGGACCTTCCACATGGCCCAGCTACTGATATACCCAGGCCAGTGTATTGGCATGCTCCTCATGTGGTGCTTCTGTAACCTATGTAGAGGGAAGATAAGTCAATTTACTTACTGATTCTGTGCTACAGAATTCCTCTATTTGACAAAGTATTTCCGTAGACCATGAATTCCTGTCCTTGCAAGAGACTACCACTGGATTTTCTATAGAAACCCTCTAAATAGGATTCACTTTCTTACTCTTGTTGGGAATCCAGTACCAGTCTTTACCAAAGACAGTTTGCACATGCACAATTAATAGTTTCAAATTCCTTTTAATGAATAACACTCCAAAGATACACTATTACAGCACAGCAATTATAGTGCAACCTACATGGACTAACATCACTCACTAGAGAATTTTTTTTTTTTAAAATGAAGACTATCACGCAGGGCCTAAATTACATATGTTTATAACACCTTACTAAACAACTACAGGGATTGGGACTTGACAATCTGAGATCTTTTGCTTTCACATAGGCTCACCCTGGGTATTATATTGCCATTTAAATAAAATATTTAGCTATAGAGCAAAACCAATTGTTTCAGCATCCATACTATTGAGCATATATGCAATTTCAAATAAGAAATAAAGAATACCTGCCAGTTACTGTAGCTGCAGGCTAACACACTGTCTTTGGTTCAATCATATGATACACCTCACAAAGACATTGGGCCTCCAGACTGCGATTCCTTCTTTACGGTGTTTTCCCACTCTCAATGCCACTGACTTCTGTAAAATTACTGGGAACTGTATTGAGATCCAGCCCGGAGATTCAGTCTGGGCCTGGGTTACCCCAGCAGCTCTATTATCCCCCTGAAGGCTGGCCTGGATCTGACTGGTGCATGATATGGCTCTCAGTTTTGTATCCCCGGAAGAACTTACTGCTTGGTCAGGAGCTTCTACATTCTAACTAAGGGGGGTATATGTGTACATGCAGAAATGCCTGCTCTTAATGCAGTCTTCCACACCAACTTCAAACAGCTACTGAGCATGGTTAACAACTTCCTGCACTCTCTGTAGTGTGCTGAAATAGCTGTTTGTGGGAGGGCGAAGGGTGAGAAAACCTGGATTTGTGCTGGAAATGGCCCAACTTGATGATCACTTTAGATAAGCTATTACCAGCAGGAGAGTGGGGTGGGAGGAGGTATTGTTTCATGGTGTCTGTGTATATAATGTCTTCTGCGATTTCCACAGTATGCATCTGATGAAGTGAGCTGTAGCTCACGAAAGCTCATGCTCAAATAAATTGGTTAGTCTCTAAGGTGCCACAAGTCCTCCTTTTCTTTTTGCAAATACAGACTAACACGGCTGTTACTCTGAAACCTATGGTATTTCGAGTCACTCAAGGTTCTATATTTCTGCCTTGTCTTGCAATGTTTCCATATCAACTTAGAGCAAGTAGAAACAGTAGATGTAATTACAGCACTAAGTTTGTTTTTGTTTTTTTTGGCTGAACACTATGAAATAAGAAAAAGAAAAGGGGGTTACACTTCTACCCTCTGCACAATTTGTTTATTTTGAATATTAATCCCACTCCCTGGATCTTCCCTATACTGACGTCTTCCTTGTTTTGTTTTATCTTGGGACCTGCCTGCTAAAAGCAGAAGCCCTCTGGCTGTGCACACACATAGATATTGTTTGTGGAGCACTACATAAGTGACCAAGCTCATCATCAGCCTTATGGGTAGATATTCTGTGACTTGCCTTTGATGTTCTTGGACTAGTTTCCCCATTGTTCCCTACCATGCCATTTCTCTGTTGTGGCATGTTGTTTTTTTAATTTTCCTGGGTGGAAGGATGCAGACATCTCTGCAGTCCTTCCCACAGCTACTTGTGCCTGCTAATTGAGTCTGGGGACTACAATTTCAGGTAGGAATAACTTCTTCTTTCTACCCCAGTCAGAAAGTGGTTAAAGAGCTCCTCTGGCTACAATCAGTCCCAGTCCCAGACACCTTTGAGGCTTGTAAAGCCTAGAGATGGGTGGACCCTTAAAAAGGAGGAGTTCTGCTCAGTGCAGGGTGGCATTCTGAGAGAGAAGGACTGCAACTCAGAGCTCCCTGGTACCAAAACAGCCTCAAAGTGTTGGCTGCCCAGACCCCCTCAGGTTTGGTCTACCATACAGACTTATGTTGGTATAAATATGTTTCCCTGACCAGATAGCAAATGTGAAAATTCAGGACACTTTTTTGGAGGTGCGGGAGCTTGGGGGGGGAGGAGTTGTGTATATAAGCCAAAGCCCCTAATATCAGGACATCTCGTCACCCTATCTTAGTGACAGTTATCCTGACTGCAGTCCTGGTTTAGACAGTCAATGAGAGAGCTTCTCATATCAACATAGCTACCACCTCTCAGGGAGGTGGAGTACCTATACTGATGGGACAGCCTCTCCTGTCAGCCTAGGTAGTGTCTTCATAAAGCGCTACAGCAGCGCAGCTGCAGCGCTGTACATTTAGACCAGCCCTCAGAAAGCAGATGGGCGGTTATGTTTCTCTCTATGCTCCCTGCCCTTCCCTTTGGCTTCTTGAAGGCCTAGCACTCTGCTTTTTGTGGGCTGTGGAAGCATATTGCCTTTTTTGTGTGGACTGCTTTAAATCCCCTTTGCCTTTTCATGTATTTAAAAACACGAGGCTTGATTTTGATCTCGCCATCCACTGAAGTAAACTGAGAGACACCAGTGTGAAGTTGGAAGACGTAAGGTCAAATTCAGCCTCACAGTTTGTGAAGTTAAAGAAAGTAAGTAAATACAGGTTTGTCAGAGCAGTATGGCATTTCATAAAACTCCATTGAATCTACTGGGAGGGAGTTAAGTATATCACCAACATACTTCATCACTTCTCATACAGATATCACATTCAATTAAGTATAGAGCTCTCTGTCAACAATCTTGATATGTATACCTAGGGAATGTCACCAACCCCTGAAAATCAATATTCAGGTTATGATGGACTGACAGCGTCACAGCTGACTGAGTGTCCCTTGATTTTTACCTATTCTTGCTGCAGAGCAATGGAAAGTAGGTGTAGCATGAACAAATAAACTTAATTAAGCTAAGGGATATGGTTGAATAACATAAACCAACAGTAAACAAAGTTATGCAGCATTAAAGACCTGCTTAAAATGAAATTCAAATCAACAAAATAAAATCCAGAGCTGCCACTGAGTTTAAAAAGACAAGTTCTCAAAAAGTTAGAAAGATACATCTACTTTCTTATTTATATTTACTCTAGCGAACTGAACTTTTAATGTACGATCAGACCTGGAAGGATGTTGAGGGGGTCTTGGCAGTGCTGCCATATTTCTGATGTCTGTCTTGAGCTGCTCTATAAATGTAAAAACACTAATACAATATAAGAAATGAGCAATGGTTCAGTTAGTCTGAAATTGCATCTCTGACAATGGCCAAGACCGAATGATTGAGATGAAAGTTAAAGGGTTCATACCACACCAGCTGTGAAATACTGTTCTTTATAATCAGAGCTCAAAATGAGTTTTAGAAGAATAGTAATTCTTGAAGGAAAAAAATTAGTCATGTCCCCTTCTTGAAACATGTAGTATAATGGTTAGAGCAGAGACATCCACAGCTCCTGAGTTCTAATGCTGGTTCTGCCACTAACTTTGGGTATGTCTCTACAGCAGCAAGGAGGTGTAATTTCCAGCGGAGGTAAATTATACGCATTGTAGCTCTGTTTGAGCTAGTGTCTTAAAATAGCAATGTGGCTGTGGCAGCCCCAGTGGCAGCTCGGGCTAGCTGCCTGAGTAGGCACCTAGAGGGTTGGATAGCATTGTTCTTGGGTGGCTAGTGTGAGACTGCTGCTGTGGCCACACTGCTGTTTTTAGACACTGGCTTGAAGAAGCTAGCCCATGTATGTCTACCCAAGTTTGCAATTACACCTCCCAGCTGCTGTGTAAACATAGCCTTAGTGTCTTCCATTCTTGCACACACCCAGAAGTACTTTATCCATCCAAGTAGTCCTACTGAAGTCCAAGGGAATATTCATATGAGTAAGATACTACTCAAGTTTAATACAATAAAATAATGCCAGTGGGATTTGCAGGTGCTCATTTTCACCTTCTGAAAATTAGGCCACTTTTATGATTTAGGGGCCTATCTTTAGGTACCCCGGGGTTGATATTTTGGCCTTAATTTAAAATGTGTATCCATAACAATTACACCTTGTTCTGATTCTAGATGGCTGGAGTATGATCAATATTTCTTCACTCATAGAACTTGGTGCCTTTGACAGCAGCTTTGGTGGCTAAGTATACTTTCAAAACATGCATAGCTGGTAGCACAAAAGAGATACACGCTTGATGTGCACTATTTAATTATAGTTACTCTTCAGATCGTATTCACTCATAATAATTTCTGTCTTAGCAATATTCTCTCGGGAAAGAGTCATCAGTGTAGCATTGGGTTCCTCACACAATATATGCTTAGAGTATGTTTATTTTCAAGGACATGAGATGTATTAATATAATAAAACTTGAATTCTGCCTTCATGTTGAATTAACTGTCTAGTAGATAGATCCTAATTCTTTATAAACATTATGAAACATTAGCTGTAGATAATGAGGATGTCATGCTGTCTGGAGTGGACAGTTCCTTGCACTCTGGTATGTATCACCTTTCTGGGTCCATTCTTGACATGTATTCAGACTGTCAATTATCTTTCTTTAATCTTTTGAAATAGCTTTTATTGCCCTAATTGTTTACTTATTATTTCATTTGTTGTTTTCTGACGTCTTGAAATGCTCAATATTGCTCTCAGCCAATTCATTTCTGCAGTTAATATTTTTTGTTCGTTGGCTTTCGTCATACTCTAATATTTTGACCTGTACAGCAGCATCGGCATGACAATTGTGTCATATAAGATGATTTTCATTTTTATTGAAATGTGTTAGCCTTCCAGATCTTGCAGAGTTTTCTGAATGCAGTAGCCACTAGTGTGATTCTTATTTTGTTATCTTCACAGTTCCCATTCTTTGATACTAGCCCTCTAAAGTACACACATTTTTCCATTGTTTTAGTACTTTGTTTTTTTACCTCCACCTCTTGTCTCCAAATTGCCACAATATTGGTCTTCTCCTTTCTGATCTTCATTCTGGACTTTCTGCATTTCTGGTCTGTCTTGTCAGTTGTTCTGTGTAAAAACCTCCTTGGTCAATATCCTCTATGAGTCTAAGGTTATTCACTGTCTTCCCACATAACATGACCCCTCTAGTTTCATCTCTCAGTACTACATCCAGTACTGCTTCTAGTACCAAGCTGAACATTTTTGGTGCTAGCATGCATCCTTGTCTCCAAGTCATCTTGTCCAGTCACTCTGAACCATTCAGTGAGCTTCTTGTCTACTCTCACTACACTCATCAACTTCTTGTAGATGTTTTCTATCAGTGTGATCCATTTCTTGGGGATGCCCTACATTCTCAGGGCTTGACATAACCCTTTCTACCACACGCTATCAAAAGCTTGTTTTGAAGTCTGTAAAGTTGTTGAAACAGGTTTGGTTGTGTTCTATGTACTTCTCTGAAAACTGTCTTATCACAAATAGTGGATTTATTGTACTTTGACCTACTCTAAATCTGTCCTGTTCCTTTGCAAGCACCACTTCCACTTACCTGTTCATTCTCCTCTTATAGCATAACATTGGTGGAAATTATGCTGGAGCAAGTTAGTGGGTACTCAGAGTGTTGTTGCAAATGAATGATGACACACTAATCAACTACAAGGCCAAGGAGTCATGGTTGAATACTTGGCAAATATTGGACCATAGAAACCAAACGATTCTCTGTCATATACCGTTTAATCTTTATTTTTCAGTTTTTCTCATTTACTAAAAAGATTTCTTGCTGTTGGTGGTTGTTACACTGTTGAAATCTGACTTCAACTTATTCCACTAATGCACTACATTCATTTTACTGCTTATTGTGAATGATGAAATACCAAGTGTCTATAATATATTCAAATTATACATTAAGATCTATCATATGTGTGTTTCTAATATAGATATTTCTTGAGAAAATAGCACAAGGAGATACCTACTATTCATAAGTATTTTTTCATTCTCCTGAGTTGAAATTTGGTATTATTTGTCACTTATAGGGGAACAAAATATCACTTTGATAATCTTAAGGAAAGTTTTTAAATGGAAACATTTCTCTCGTATGCTTTTAAAAGCCTGCTAACTTAGCAGCCAGAAGGAATTTTATGGTCTGCAAAGATGCAGGTATATTTATTAGAGATACTTTAGGAACACACTAATGAGCACATTTTGAACTCACTTAAACTTAGTAAGTACAAAATGTACTCCAAAAATAAAGTTTTTAAAATGTTCCCTGAGTACAATTCCTTGAAATTTTCAGTAGCGCTGCCACTCCAATATAGTAGTCAGACAAACCATATAGATCAAATTTATGGAGTGGTGTTTTAAATTGATATAATTTGGGAGAAGGGGAGATGTTTTTATTTATATTACAGTAGAAAGGGGGAAAAAAAACAGAGGTGAAGTGACATGGCCCTAGGTCACACAGCAGGCCAGTGGCACAGCTAGGAATAGAATCCCCTGGTTTCTTGATCTCCAGTGTCCGATCTACCAGGCTACCCCACAACCTCAAAAGCTGTTGGTTCTACAGGAATTAAACCTTGACTCTGGCATCATTAGAACCATTTCTTCTACCAAATGAAAGAACTGACCAACAGTGTGTGTGTGTGTATGGCTATACACAGAGCTCCTTCTCAGGTCTGGGAAAGGTACTCAGAGTGTCACAGATAGCATAAGTAGCTAGCTCATAGTCTATCTGTTTGATCTTGTATTTAGCTGTTAGTATCTTTCCCAGGCAGGAAGAAGAGCTCTGTATATAGATATACACACACACTGTTGGTCAGACAAGCTTCTCTCACCAACAGAAGTTGGTCCAATAGAGATATTACCTCAGCCATCTTGTCTCTCTAATATCCTGGGACTAACACAGCTACAACACTGCATAGATAGATGTCTTCCATCTTTATATTGTGTGTGTGTGTGTGTGTACACCAGCATTCTTAGCTGCTAAGACATTTTAAAATATCTTGTGTAACTGCATGACCCTGTGACAAATTGCTTTGCAAATTCAGAAGCAATCAGCTGGCACCGATGACATAGGTGATGCATATTTTAAAAAGTAAACATAATAGGCCAGATCATCAGTTGATATAAATCAACTGATTTTACATTCTTGATTTCAATGGAGTTACGCTATTTATATCAGCTGAAGGTCTGGTTCAAGAAGTATGTAAAGTTTGAGCCCCATAGAAAAGACAGGAGAGGGAGGGATAGCTCAGTGGTTTGAGCATTGGCCTGCTAAAGCCAAGGTTATGAGTTCAATCCTTGAGGGGACCATTTAGGGATGTGGAGCAAAAATTGGGGATTGGTCCTGCTTTGAGCAGAGGGTTGGACTAGATGACCTCCTGAGATCCCTTCCAACCCTGATATTCTATGAAAACATCAATATATTAATATTTCCCAAGTGAAAAGAGACAGATTTCTGAACTTCCTACACAGCACTACAACAAGATGATGATATAAATAACTGAGAACAATAATTTAAAGAATGACAAGAATATTTGCAGCCATGCTGTCAAATCCAAGCTAAACATATTTGTATACTGTTTCCTATAGTATCTCCCCTCATGTCCCAAGATTTCGGTGTTCATATGGGATCTTAGCACATTAAAATTAGTTGAAGCAAAAATGTACAAATTAAATAGTCAAAGCAGGAATATTCATAGCATGTATAGGAGGTTTAAAAAAGAAGATAGAACAGGGACTGTGGGAGAGATGAGGAGACATTGCAAAAGGAGAAAGAAAAGACTAGTGTTTCATTTTTCTTGTTCTGTCTGGTAGCAACTGTGCAAATGACAGGACAGAACCATCACAATGAAGTGATGTTGCAATTACCCATCACTCCTAATACAGAAAGAACCTTCCCCCGTCAATTAGAAGCACCCTAAAGATTGAGACACGTTGTCCTTCCCTCTCCCAGTGGGAAGTAGAACTGGACTCTTCCTCTCCTACACAAAACGAGCTCATCTTCCTGGGAAGGAGTTTTCAAGCCCAGACCCAGGAAGCAGCATCTCATTCTTTCCTCCTCTCACTTCCAAGAGGAATCTGGGTGGTGTTTCTTCTGTGTTATCAGGTATCGGCAGCACAATCTTTTGGGGGCCTAACACCTACACCTCTACAAATATATTATCATTATTATTAATTTCTATTTTGTAACCATATGCTTTCCATTTGCAACCTCATTTTACACCCTCCTTAAAACATGCAATATTGTGACTAGTACTAATGAAACTACCATTCAGTGCTATAGGCCTTATAAACTCCTTTTCTAAGCAAGTTAATTGAAAGGCTGGCAAGAAAAATAAAGTCTCCAAAGCCACCTGTCATCTGCTATTATCCTGGATACATCTTAGTCAGGCTTAGGCTATGGTAAAGTGCTGAGACTGCATTTGTTGCTTTGGTGGTTGATGTCCTTCTTTCCATACACAAGGGAAGTACATTCATATTCACCCTGCTAGACTTCTCTATGGTACTTTAGACTGTTGAAGCATTTGGGGGCATTTCTGTTTAGCTTTATCAGAATATTTGGTGATCCTTGAAGTGGACTTGTTAGTGAATCACAAGCTAAATATGAGTCAACTGTATAACACTGTTGCAAAACAAGCAAACATAATTCTGGGATGTATTAGCAGGAGTGTTGTAAACAAGACACAAGAAGTAATTCTTCTGCTCTACTCCCCGCTGATTAGGCCTCAACTGGAGTACTGTGTCCAGTTCTGGGCACCACATTTCAGGAAAGATGTGGACAAATTGGAGAAAATCCAGAGAAGAACAACAAAAATGATTAAAGGTCTAGAAAACATGACCTATGAGGGAAGATTGAAAAAATTGGCTTTGTTTAGTCTGGAGAAGAGAAGATTGAGGGGAGACATGACAACAGTTTTCAAGTATACAAAAGGTTGTTAGAGGGAGGAGGGAGAAAAATTTTTCTTCTCAACCTCTGAGGATAGGACAAGAAGCAATGGGCTGAAATTGCAGCAAGGGCAGCTTAGGTTGGACTTTAGGAAAAAAAATCCTATCAAGGTGGTTAAGTACTGGAATAAATTGCCTAGAGAGGTTGTGGAATCTCTGTCACTGGAGATTGTTAAGAGCAGGTTAGATAAACACCTGTCTAGAATGGTCTAGATAATACTTAGTGCTGCCTTGAGTGCAGGGGACTGGATGAGAAGACCTCTCAAGGTCCCTTCCAATCCTATGATTCTTAGACCAAACCAAGAGGTTTATAATGGGTTCCTTCTTTATTTGTAAATTCCCATAAAGCTTAGTTGTCTTTCCCATATTGTGCTTTTTACATCAAATTTAAACACCAGATCAAATTAAACATAACATACCACATCAACTATATATAGAGCCATACCATGTAGTTGCTTTACTAAGCTAGCTCCAGGATTCCACTGTATGAGCGAGTCTGAAATTTCAATAGCTTTTGAGACTCAGAAAACATGAGACAGAACCTTGTGCTTTTCAGACAGTTACTACAATAGAACCTCAGAGTTATGAACACCAGAGTTATGAACTGACCAGCAACTACACACCTCATTTGGAACTGGAAGTACGCAATCAGGCAGCAGAGACAAACAAAAAAGCAAATACTGTATAGTACAGTGTTAAATGTAAACTACTAAAAAAAAAATAAAGGGAAAGTTTAAAAAAATTTGTAAGGAAACTGTTTCTGTGCTTGTTTCATTTAAATTTAAGATGGTTAAAAGCAGCATTTTTCTTCTGCATATTAAAGTTTCAAAAATGTATTAAGTCAATGTTCAGTTGTAAACCTTTGAAAGAACCGCCATAATGTTTTGTGCAGAGTTACAAACATTTCAGTTATGAACAGCCTCCATTCTTTAGTTGTTCATAACTCTGGGTACTATTGTACTTAATCTGACACTGTGATTAGTTCAATCTCTTGGTGTCTGAAGCCATGCAACACTAATAGCTGTGTGTATGGAAAGCCTCAGAGCAACATTGTTCTACATTAAACCTCTATCCAGGATTTCTCAAACATTTTTATAATACGGACTAGATTTTCAATAATAGTTTGTCTCTTGGACACTTCCCCACCCAGTAAGGATCAGATGAGCCATCTTCCTTCTCATAGGATACTACCCCTATAGCAACCACAGCAACTGCTTGCATGGAGAGAAATCAGTTCCTTGAAGTGGATTCTCAGAGAGCTTGATCCTGCTGTACAGGTGGAGTAAAGGCTGCCCTGGAAAAGCAGTACAACAGAGCCCTATACTGCAGTAAGAAGAGTCCCAGTGTATGGATGCTAAGTTTCTCCTACCTACAAGCAGAAGTACGGCCAAAAGAGGACTTTGGTCAGCATCACATTTGCTTTCTGAGGATCTTGCTAAATCTTATGATATGTCTGTCTTCCACATATAGCTCACTCCTTCTTTACTGTGGGCTCTTTTTTGCAGGGGACTGAAACATATTCATACTCTGTGGTGGACTCTACTCTGCTTTACCACTCCACCTACTTTACTGGCACATACTCTTAGCCCTCTCACACTTGTGTTGAAGCACAACAACCTTTTGCTGCTTCTTTGCCCTGCATGATGACTTGCACAATCAAAGCCAGAATGCTCATTTTCTAAGTTCTGGAAATTGATTTGCATTGTAGCAGTGGCTGTATGGGGGACTTCAAAAATTCCACTAATTAACAATGCAAACTGGAAAACATAATCCCAAAATGATGGGATCTAAATTAACTGTCTCTACTCAAGAAAGAGATCTTGAAGTCACTGTGGAAAGTTCTCTGAAAACTTCCTCTCAATGTGCAGCAGCAGTCAAAAAAGCTAACAATGTTAGGAACCATTAGGAAAGGGATAGATAATATGTCAGAAAATATCAAATGCCTGTATATAAATCCATGGTATACTAGGGTTGCCAACTTTTGTTGGGCAAATTCCTGGAGATTTCATCAAATGACATAACCTATAATTAAAGATTAAACTATAATTCCTGGAGACTCCAGGACAATGCTGGAGGGTTGGCACCCATATGGTATGCCCACATCTTGAATGCTGCAGATCTGGTTGCTCTATCTCAAAAAAAGATGTATTGGAAATGGAAAAGGTACAGAGAAGGGCAACAAAAATGATTAGGGGTAGGGAACAGCTTCAGTACGAGTCTAGATTAAAAAGACTGGGATTCTTCATCTTGGAAAAGAGATGACTAAGAAGGGATATGATCAAGGGTTAAAAATCATGAATAGTGTGGAGAAAGTGAATAAAGAAATGTTATTTACTCCCTCACATAACACAAGAACTAAGGGTCACCAAATAAAAATAATAGCAGGTTTAAAACAAACAAAAGGAAGTACTTCTCTCACACACAGTCAACTGTTGAACTCTTTGCCAGAGGATGTTGTGAAGGCCAAGACTCTAACAGGTTTCAAAAAAGAACTAGATAAATTCATGGAGGATAATCCATCAATGGGTATTAGCCAGGATGGGCAGCAATGCAAAACCATGCTCTGAGTGTCCCTAGCATCTGTTTACCAGAAGCTGAGAGTGGACGACTCTGATTGCCTATTCTGTTCGTTCCCCCCGAAGAAACAGGAATTAGCCACTGTCAGAAGCCAGGATACTGGGCTAGATGGACCAGTATGGTCGTTCTTATGTAAGCAGGGTCTAAATGAGTTCTCCCCTGACAGCTAGTTGTGGAGGGGAAAAGGTTTCAGGACCAGACTGTATTTACATGAACACAGCCACTCTGCCTAGGTATCTAGTAGATAGAGCTGTGTTGCCAAAGTGATCAACTTTCGCTGGTGTTGAGTTACAAATCACTTTAGTACTGAATGCAGGGGAAATGAAATGTTGTTACCCTTATTGTATAAGTACTGATTGAGGGGGTCACCTTCAACCGAAACAAAGTTACTAAGCAGGGGGTGTGAATGCTAGATGTCTGTGAAAAGAAAAAGGGGTGGAGACAGGTGTACCTGTCGGAGGCTCTACCTAAGAGTGCTAGGCACGATTTAACCTGCCCTTCCCCACTGTTCAAAGATAGAGCTAATTAAGGCTCCAGTAGGAGTCTCTTTTTTTGTTAAGTGTTTATTGGAGCTGAAATTACTTGTTGTGGGACAGCGGTTCTGCCCAGCTTTCTTCAACAATGAAGTTCCCCACTAAAAGCTGATGATCACTGAGAGTTGAAAATCACTAAGAGCTGTGTGGAACCTCAAGAGACTGACCCGCAGAGGTGACAGTAGAGAAGCAGGTGGCAGCAGAAGGCAATAGTGTGCAGAGCAGCAGCGGCAGGTAGCCTGGACAGCAACCAGCGGAGCGAAGCGGCAGGTAGCCTGAACAGCAGACTGAGCAGGGTGTCCCCCCCTCCTCCCCCCTTGAGGCAGGATGGGAGGTGAGCTCACACAGATGCACCTCTGAACTCTGGGTCTTCACTGACCAAGGACAACAATTGTGAGTGGGGTTCTGTGGAGGGAGAAGGGAGGTGCACATTAAAGGAACTTTTGGTTGCTGGACTTAACCTGAGGCAAAAGGACACTGCCCAATGTACTCTGGGGTGGGTCTTTTGCTTATGGTTTTAGGTTTATGAATCCTGCTTGCAGCATTTTCCCAAATTAATGCTAGGTGACTTCCCTCCTTTTATTAAAAGTTTCTTTTCCACGCTCCGACTCTGTGCTTGTGAGTAGGGAAGTATTGCCTCCTAGAGGCATCCAGGGGTGGGGTATAACTGTCACAGCTTACTGGGGTGGGGGCTCAAGCTGTTTCTGTGTTGTATTGTTGAAAAGGAACCCCTAGATATTGAACAAGGCCCCTGTTGCTGCCCACTCCACCTGGCAGAAGGGTTACACTTATTTTCTTAATCAAACATACACCTGTGTGCTGTTTGAGCTGAAGTCTTTATTTCCCTGATTCTGCCCAGGTATAAATGTTACTTCCTTGTTCAACAGTGGCTTTTTGGGTTAATAGCAAAACAGTGGAAATGTCAGCTATGTCAGTAAAATGAGTGAACACTTTTCATGTTTTGTCAAAGCCAGAGAAATCCTGTCTATGCTGAAGGGGGGAAAAATACAACCTACTGAAGCAATAGATTCAGACTCATTGGAGCTTTGTATTATATGCTTGAAAGGGTTTAGGAATAATAAAAAATCAAACATAACCATGCTGGGAAGCACAAACTAGCGAAGGCTGATATCCTTACCTTCACTCATTTGAATCCTTCTAGGCAGCGCCATCTAGTTCCTCCCCAATAATTTATTTCCAAACATTCTAATATTAGGGTTTTTTCAAAGGTTATATTTTCATTAAGAAATGTCAGCTATAGGTGTGAGCCGGACTACACTGAACTATGTTGTCAATATTCACCCTTTTGCAATGCTTTTTCTTGCAAATAAGAACTGTTCATTCATTTTGCTGCTATTCACAATCTTTTTAATATCATTTTGCAGAATTTTTGGCATAGCTAAGAGATCTCCTAAAGGGGAATTTGGGGCCAACTTCAGAAGTGATGGGTAAGGTGGTGTGTAAGTTAGACCTCCTTTTAAGGCTCTCTTGAATCCCCTGAATTAAAAGTTGTAACTTACATCATCATACATCTTCTCTTGGCTCCTAAGCATGTAAGCTGGACCAATTTGCATTCCCTTGCAGCTGGTCTTAGTGAGTGTGAGTAGGTCTCAAGATATCTGAATGCAAGGGGGTGAGGTCCAACTTTTATTATGTATCTCTTCTGATTGACCTTGGTCCTCAGAGTTTCAATGGGATTTCCAACAAGAGTCTACCTGCACCAAAATGAAGTAAATAACTTCACCAAAATGCAGCTACATTTTCATACAATAGTATAAGGAAAGAGGTATCAGCTCAGGTGGATTGGGGAGTATATTATGGCAAAAAGGAAACCTGTGGGTTATGCATCTGAGCCTTGCACTTACACAGAAATAAACTGTGCATAGATTGAACAAGAAATTAATGTTATATGTCAGCAATATGTACATAGGAGAGCAATACATATATAGGAAAAATGTTAGAACAGAGTGATCATAGCCCTTTGGAGGCAATAATGAAAAACTCTCTTTATGGCAGCCTCACCAAGGCTTCCAGAATGATATTGCCCCTGCAATGCAGCTTTAAACCTAAACACAGACCAAGAAATAATATTCCAGGCCCTAATACTTAAGCAGTTTTTTCTGCTAAGGAATGGCAATTGAATGAAGACACTTCAGCCACAAATTCATTTAGTCACATCCAGTGTACCTGTTTCAGACAAAAAATTTACTATGCAAGATCCCCAGTTATCCACATTACTGGCAACATGTATGTTCATCTTCTATGATCTTCTGTATATTGCTGGTTGGTCAAAACCAAAATATGTGTCTACCACTATGGGAGTTCTAAACCTTCCCTCGTGTACTATCAGCTATGAGTAATCCACCTTAAAAAAAATCAAAAATAAAAAAAAATAATCAGAAGTCTTGCCCATGAACGCTGAGATTAGAAATGACAAAGATCACTCATTTGGGACACAGAGCAGTAAAAGAAAACATTGCATATCTGGGACAGAGTTTTGCTGTTTCAGTCTGGCATGAATGTGCAAACTGAGGAACAGATTCACCATCCCTAAATAATTACTAGTGGACATACAAAAGCCTTAGCTCTCATCCCGATTGAGAGCTAAAGATGTATGAAACTTACAGATTTTACTTCCTGAGTATTTGCCTATGAGGAGTAAATATTATACCTGCAAATAATTGGAAGCCTAACCAAAAACAGCTATTTAATTCCTTTGATCCTGTTACAATTCAATTTTTTTTAACCAGTTTTGCTGAGAGGGAGAATTTTTAGTTTTAGTGACTCTAGTCACTAGGTATCAATTCCAGATAACTGCAAAATGATCTAAGAACAGGGCTACCTCTACGGCCTGCTCCTGCAGTGTGCTGAACACGCTCCTCTACCACTGAAGGCGGTGAAGGGTGCTCAGCACCTGACAAGATCATGTCCCTATTTTCTTCCTGGGGTAACAAAAGGCCGTCCTTGAGCAACAGAATGAGTGGAGGTTGGCGCAGAGAGGTTTTGTTGTGTCACTGTCTGGCAGATTTAGCTTTTATGCTTCTGACAGTTTACAATAAATTGTTGTGGAATGTGGATCTAGAGAGGATTACTATAGAAATGAAAAGGAGTACTTGTGGCACCTTAGAAACTAACAAATTTATTTGAGCATAAGCTTTCGTGAGCTACAGCTCACTTCATCGGATGCATATAGTGGAAAATACAGTGGGGAGATTTATATACATAGAGAACATGAAACAATGGGTGTTACCATACACACTGTAATGAAAGTGATCACTTAAGGTGAGCTATTACCAGCAGGAGAACGGGGGGAGGGTGGGGGAAACCTTTTGTAGTAATAATCAAGGTGGGCCATTTCCAGCAGTTGACAAGAATATCTGAGGAACAGTAGGGTTGTGGGGGGAATAAACATGGAGAACTAGTTTTACTTTGTGTAATGACCCATCCACTCCCAGTCTTTATTCAAGCCCAAGTTAATTGTATCCAGTTTGCAAATTAATTCCAATTCAACAGTGTCTCGTTGGAGTCTGTTTTTGAAGTTTTTTTGTTGAAGAATTGCAACTTTTAGGTCTCGTCCCCTAATGCCCCTACTCTACTTGCGCTACATTGATGACATCTTCATCATCTGGACCCATGGAAAAGAAGCCATTGAGGAATTCCACCATGATTTCAACAATTTCCATCCCACCATCAACCTTAGCCTGGACCAGTCCACACAAGAGATCCACTCCCTGGACACTAAGGTGCTAATAAGTGATGGTCACATAAACACTGCCCTATACCGGAAACCTACTGACCGCTATGCTTACCTACATGCCTCCAGCTTTCATCCAGACCACACCACATGATCCATTGTCCACAGCCAAGCTCTACGATACAACCACATTTGCTCCAACCCCTCAGACAGAGACAAACACCTACAAGATCTCTATCAAGCATTCTTACAACTACAATACCCACCTGCTGAAGTGAAGAAACACATTGACAGAGCCAGAAGAGTACCCAGAAGTCACCTACTACAGGACAGGCCCAACAAAGAAAATAACAGAACGCCACTAGTTGTCACCTTCAGCCCCCAACTAAAACCTCTCCAACGCATCATCAAGGATCTACAACCTATCCTGAAAGACGACCCATCACTCTCACAGATCGTGGGAGACAGGCCAGTCCTTGCTTACAGACAGCCCCCCAACCTGAAGCAAATACTCACCAGCAACCACACACCACACAACAAAAACACTAATCCAGGAACCTATCCTTGCAACAAAGCCCATTGCCAACTGTGCCCACATATCTATTCAGGGGACACCATCATAGGGCCTAATCACATCAGCCACAGCATCAGAGGCTCGTTCATCTGCACATCTACCAATGTGATATATGCCATCATGTGCCAGCAATGCCTCTCTGCCATGTACATTGGTCAAACTGGACAGTCTCTACGTAAAAGAATAAATGGACACAAATCAGATGTCAAGAATTATAACATTCAAAAACCAGTCCGAGAACACTTCAATCTCTCTGGTCACTCGATTACAGACCTAAAAGTTGCAATTCTTCAACAAAAAAACTTCAAAAACAGACTCCAAGGAGAGACTGCTGAATTGGAATTAATTTGCAAACTGGATACAATTAACTTAGGCTTGAATAGAGACTGGGAGTGGATGTGTCATTACACAAAGTAAAACTATTTCCCCATGTTTATTCACCTCCCCCAGGCCCACTGTTCCTCAGATGTTCTTCTCAACTGCTGGAAATGGCCCACCTTGATTATCACTACAAAAGGTTTTTTTCCCCCCCGCTCTCCTGCTGGTAATATTGTTATACCAATAAATTTAAAAACCAGCAGGATCTTATTAAAGGGGAAAAGGCAAAATACCACATTTATTGTGAATACAGAAAGAATCATAGTAAGCAGTTAGTTATAGCTATAACATTCCATTCAATCTCATATTTATTCACACATTCATTCATACAAACACGGGTTCTGCAAGGTTGTTATCATAGTTACCAGCCTTAGAGTTGCTCATGCCAAGCCACTGGCCAGGTAGCCTGGACATGAGGAGGGAGCAGGGCTTTGTCAGATGCTCATCGATATGCTCCTGGAAGTTGGTTTGCAGAATCAGACCCCAAAGTTCTCACTTTCTAGAGTCCATTTTTATAGGAATTTCTTCCTATGCCAGTCTATAGGAATTGCTTCATCATGCTGTTGCTGAATCAATCAGCAGATGGCACATTCCTGATGGCTCTGTGCTGCTAGATGTTATCTTGTTCTTTGGTTCTCCCATTCTTGAGGCTGTTGGGTGGATTCCAGTCTGCCCTCCGGGGGTCCTCTGGTTATTTCCACTTGACGCCTTCTTCAGCCGATGGACACTGGATTCTTAGGCTGGCACCTCCCTGATCATTCAGTTATTATCCACACCAAGCATCCATCCACATACATCCTCTATCTCTATTTTAATCACAATTGTTAATACAACAAAAGGGCGGGGAGTCTCTGGGTGCTGTTTCTGTTGTTAGAGTATTGCTTTGAGTCTCTCTCTGTGTGAATTGCTTTGAGAACAGACTCTGTCTTAGAATGTACTAATGCAATTAGCAGCTTGCAAGTTTCACACATAGAGGGAGAGAAACAGTACCAAAAACCAAGAGACCTCTTAATTAGTAATACCCTGGAATTTAAACTATGGGGAATCAAACTCATTTGTGATTTTAATACAGAACTTCTTTAATATGATCCAACAATAGCTCACCTTAAGTGATCACTCTCATTACAGTGTGTATGGTAACACCCATTGTTTCATGTTCTCGATGTATATTAATCTCCCCACTGTATTTTCCACTACATGCATCCGATGAAGTGAGTTGTAGCTCATGAAAGCTTATGCTCAAATAAATTTGTTAGTCTCTAAGGTGCCACAAGTACTCCTTTTCTTTTCATAGAAATGAAAACACTGTCAGCTAACCATGGAGAAGACCTTCAATATCAATCACTCCAGACAAGGTTTAGACTCTTAAAAATGGTTTTAAATAAGATTGAGATTAGCTAATAAAAATACAAACACCTGACCTCACTTGATCTTGTCAAGTACTGAGCACCACCGATGAATTTGACCCATGAGGGGTACAGCCTTGAGAAGCATTACTTGCCTCTAAGATAATTTGTTATATTGAATTAATAAACGTGAACTATGTGTATACCTCTAGCTCTGTGGAAGGCTTGCCTTGAAGTGTCATTTGGTATTAGCCAGCCAGCCACTTTGGCAGTAAAAAAGGGATTCTGACAAGTGCCCTTTATCTCTGCAGGATGCAGTAGCAGAGCAGATTTGAGGAAGAAAGAAACAGAACTGTCACTATTTCTCTTTAGCCTCTGTCATAAATCCATTGTAAGGCTCCTGGCTATGAGATTACTAAGGCTCTGTCTATGCTGCCAGTGGTACAACTGCAGTGCTGCATTTACGCAGCTGTAGTGTAGACACTTACTATGATGATGGAAGGGGTTTTTCCATCACTGTAGTGGATCCACTCCTTCAAGAGGCAGTAGCTAGGTCGACGGAAGAATTCTTCTGTTGACCTAGCAGTGTCTACACAGGGGTTTAGGCTGGCTTAACTACATCTTTCAGAGGTGGGAATTTTAGGGGTTGACCTAAATTTTAGGTGTGGAGCAGGCCTGAGTGAACTCTCATTGCTTTTTCCTACTTAGTTTAGTGAATGAATTTCACCATCACTCTTTTTCTTTTTCTGTAGGCTATCACATACTGAAAGTACGAATGTAAAAATGAAATTGTATTTTTGTCAGATTGTTACAATGAAGTTTGTGGAATTCTTTAGTGGCTCTCCAGAGCTGATGTATGGCATAGTCGTTGCTCCTGATTGTCACCAGAGGTAGCCTGAACTTGCTCAGTCTGTAACCTATTGTTTGTGGGCTGAAAAGCAGCATAAAACAAAGTAGTATAGCTATAGGAAGGTGCTGCCGAGTAAATGTATTGTGTGTTTTCAAGCTTGGGTGTGTGTATGTGCATTGAAAGAGTATTTTTCTAATAAAAGTGTTCAAGTGGAGGTATAGCTTTTCAATCAATAGGCAACATTTTCAAAAAGGTCTAAATCACCTAGGCCCAGATCTTCAAAGGGATTTAGGCATGTTACGCCCACTGAAATCAGTGAGACTTAGGCCTAAATGCCTTTGAGGATCTGAGCCTCCACCTTTCCTGTGCAATCTTGTGGCTAATTTGGATTACCGCTCTGGGGCTCATTTCTATATTTGCTGGGAAATGAAATGGGGTAAATTGTTCAGAGAAGGAGCAGGGAGGGTTGTGGAAAATTCAGGGTGACTTAGAATTTTCATTTTTCTTGTGCATTTCTGCTTCACTGTTGTTTTTATATGTACTTACCACACAAATTGTAGTGCTGTGGAATGGCCAGAAGGTTTTTCTCCTCTCATTCCTTGGAGGTCTTAGTGTTAGTCTAGGTCTATATAATTGAAATAAATTGTTTGAATATAGTTTTAGTGTTTATGTGATGAAGAGGCAGCTAACAATACGCTGCTGCTTTCTGATGACTGCTTTTGGAATGATGCTGTGTTATGATGGGCTGAGCATTGTGAGTTAAATGCATCTCTAGTGTAAGCAGCTACAAGTTCCCCAAGCCTACTAAAGTGGTAGCTCTTTACGTTAGGGTTGAAATTGGTCCTGTGGGCCTAAATTTTTAATTGGGTTTATAAGAGTTAGCCTTAAAGGATATCCTAAACAATTAACCAAGCATTTCACATTGCTCTTTGCTATTAACTGGTTTTGGAAGACTCTGCTAGGCAGAAAATTGATAGACATAGTAAACATACTGTACTTGAATAGTTAGTTTGCTAGAGCAAGTATTGGTCTTCAATACCTATCAGCAAAGCAAAAGTGCTTTAAATGTCATACACATGCTAGAAATGAAAAAAACAAAAACAAAAGAGGATTTTATCACAACCAACAAGCTGATTGCAGACTCATTTGACTCCTGCCATTTGCTGTGAGTTCACGTTAGCATAACTTTATTTTGTTTATAAAAAGAACAATTTTAGGACTGTACTTGCATTCCCAGGCAAAAGAAAACAAACCGTTAACTCAGAGTTAGAGCCTAGCAGACACAACAGGCAGTTTGCCTTCATGCTTGCTTTCATGATTTGTAAAAGCCTTAAAAGAATCTTTCTGACTGCTTGTGGTGAATGAAAGTATGGGAAGCAATGAAATTAAAAGTCACATTTCCACTTTAAAAAACAAAATTTAAAAAATAGGAAATAGTATGAAATTTTCACCAATTTTCATCAAAATTCAAAATTTCAATGCAAACTTTTGTCAAAAAATTCTAATTGTGAAAAAATGTAGGCCAGCTTTACCACCGTTGTAAACAATGGAAAAGAACAGTTAGTCGCCCAAACACTGGGACCACTGGGGCCAGGGTGGTCAGGTTTTAAGTGGTAGCAGGGGGTAGGGAAATGATAGGTTTTCTGGGAGGGCATGGGTAGTTTGGAGACCGTGGAAGATGGATGTAGGGTGTTTGCTCACTGAAGGGGAGCTGGGTGATTTTTAGGGGCCAGGGATTGAGACTGGACCATGGGGATCTGGAGTGCAAGTAAAGGAGTTGAGATTATGGTGGGAGAAACTAGTGTTTAGCAGGACTGGAACTGGATCACCCTTCTCCATACAGAGCTGCTGAGGTGAACAAGAGAGAGGCTTCCTATTTTATGATACCTCTGGGGCACAGAATTCTCACATGAGGCTTTCTCCTTTTTCTGTTTTGGAACTCATCTGATATCTGGCTGATGCATGCTTGTTAGGCACACGACTAGGTCACGCACACTGTATAAACCCATTTGGCCCCAATGTGGGTTTAAAAAACACATCAGTCATATATGTTCTTGTATATGGCAATCATCATTATTTCACACCCCCAGTTTACCTTGGTAAAAACTCCTCCAAAACTACCTAAAAACCCAACCCTTCAGAAGGAACAGGAGACAACAAGTTGGGATTTCTAGGACAAGCCCTTCTGGAGATATTTATAGGAAGAAATACATTACAAAAGCTTTCTCATTTTTTCAAGTATCCACCTGTTGTCTCTCATCACATGCTAAGATTATAATTTTTTGTGTAGAGGGACTGCCTCTTTTTCAACATGCACCTAGTAATATGTGGTCTTTATCTCTGATTGTGGTGTGTAATCATTACAGCACTATAAATAATAGGTTTCTGAACCTTCATGTCTTAAATACCTTGTTCAATGTCAATGTGCCTCAGACTATTAAAATAATACTTCTGACTAAGTTTAATTATGAAATTTGAGGTGGATTGAATTGATCTTGGCAAATTGAGGGTGAGCATGTCAAAACTGGGCTTAAATGGGAACGTGGCTTTACTGTTTACTGTAGTCTCTCTACATTTAAAAAAAAAATAGGAGACCAATGTCTAAATTAGACATCTTCTATGTAAAAAGGAGAACTCTAATTCAGTATATCTAATTTTCAGATAAATTGCATTGCTGGATTGCTGATAAGAAATGATATGTTCTCCACCATTCTAAATTCCACCATCTGGACTTTTCACATGGGATGCAATAACCAAAAACCCATATCATTCTATACTCTGTAGATAAGAGAGCAAACAAGGCCCAAAGGACCTCAGATGCTTAAATGTATTATTCTCAAAGAAGGCATTGTGCTATTAAGTAATGGATATTCTATAAACCTCTTTCTGAGCTTCTATAAATGCAGTAATGGATATTCTATAAACCTCTTTCTGAGCTTCATTTTTCATTCAGCTTTACTTTTATAATGCAGCTTTCAGAAATTTTACCTTTTTAAATAAACTTGAAATAGGTCCAATATTGTTAATATCTATCTGGATAATGAGAAGATCCACAATTACATTAAATCGCTTACATTTTTTTAAAATCCCTTTTGCACAGGGCCATTCCCTCTCTGACAGGGGCAAAGGAACTTCTCTTATGGGTAGGGTATTCCATAATTGTCCGCCACAAGGATTCTAGCTCCTTTCTCAAAAGCATTTGGTATCACCTGCTGTCAGACAGGCTTCACAGATTAGATGCACTACTGGTGTGATTTGTTATGGCATATTCCTAGTGAGTTTTTCCAACAGCTGCACAGATCAATTTGTAAAAAGAAAAGGAGTACTTGTGGCACCTTAGAGACTAACAAATTTATTTGAGCATAAGCTTTCGTGAGCTACAGCTCACTTCATCGGATGCATGTAGTGGAAAATACAGTGGGGAGATTTTATATACACAGAACATGAAACAATGGGTGTTACCATACACACTGTAACAAGAGTGATCAGGTAAGGTGAGCTATTACAAGCAGGAGAGTGGGGAGGGGGGGAACCTTTTGTAGTGATAATCACTACATTTCCATTTGCAGCAGTTGACAAGTATGTGTGAGGAACAGTAATGGGGGAAATAAACATGGGGAAATAGTTTTACTTTGTGTAATGACACATCCACTCCCAGTCTTTATTCAAGCCTAAATTAATTGTATCCAGTTTGCAAATTAATTTCAATTCAGCAGTTTATTTGAGCATAAGCTTATGTGAGCTACAGCTCACTTCATCGGCTGCTACTCTGAAACAGAACAATTTGTGATACTTTTGTTCAACATTCCTACTTGTTCTGCAACACTCATAAAAACAGATCTCCACAGAATAAAAAATGCAAATTGCATGCAATTAATTTGTGTGTAAATGAAGAGACAGAAGCCATGTCCATGAGACTTCATACAAACATTGTAGTAAATTATTCCAGATTTGTGTGTTTCCCACTGTTATTTTTTAACCGTGGAACATGTTAAACTAAATCCCTCTGTGGCTTACAGGGCATAGAATTTATTAACGGGATATTATGCAGAGTAGTCATTATTAATTACCTTCCAGAGTAAAACTGACTAATTCTATTCACTGTCTGACTCAAGTGCCATTTAAGAGTTTATTTTTAAAAAGTTTGAAATGTCAGGTCCTAAAATAATTTAAATCGAGAGTAGGGCATACATGGTTGAAGAAACATTTAAAAACCCTTCAAAACATATGTTTTAGACAAAACACAAACACAATTAGGTTTTGCAGCAGCTCTAGGCAGAAATATGCAGTCTGATAGCATTTAACTGTAGCATCAACAGCACATGGAAATGATGCATGCTGACAGTATAGTCATGCACTAACCCTTAACTCATATCAAAATTGCTTCATAAATATAGTGCTATTGTAAGGGACAAAAAAAGGAACTGAAGTTCTAAATATCTGCAAGTTTAAATTGATTGTTTATTTCCTTTCATCTGGCTTCTATTAGCAAAGAATACCTTCTCAATGCAAACATGTAGCATTCATTGTTCAAATTAGATATTCCAGATCAACTGCTACATATCTCACAAAATAGAAAAACATTTCTCACCAAAGCTACTGGTTAAATTTGACTGGATCTGAAAAGTGTTAGTCTTTGCTGGGAGGATAATTAAATTTCCAGAATAGGGGACTGTCAAGGTTCCTTCCCCACTCTGAACTCTCGGGTACAGATGTGGGGACCTGCATGAAAAAACCCCTAAGTTTATTTTTACCAGCTTAGGTTAAAACTTCCCCAAGGTACAAACTATTTTACCTTTTGCCCTTGGACTTTATTGCTGCCACCACCAAGTGTCTAACAAATACATAACAGGGAAAGAGCCCACTTGGAAATGTCTTTCCCCCCAAAATCCTCCCCAAACCCTACACACCCTTTCCTGGGGAAGGCTTGATAAAAATCCTCACCAGTTTGCATAGGTGAACACAGACCCAAACCCTTGGATCTTAAGAACAAGGAAAAAACCATCAGGTTCTTAAAAGAAGAATTTTAATTGAAGAAAAAGTAAAAGAATCACCTCTGTAAAATCAGGATGGTAAATACCTTACAGGGTAATCAGATTCAAAACACAGAGAATCCCTCTAGGCAAAACCTTAAGTTACAAAAAGACACAAAAACAGGAATATACATTCCATTCAGCACAGCTTATTTTCTCAGCCATTTAAACAAAACAGAATCTAACACATATCTAGTTTACTTACTAAATTCTAAGACTCCATTCCTTTTCTGTTCCCAGCAAAAGCATCACACAGACAGAGAGAACCTTTGTTTCTCCTCCCCTCCAGCTTTGAGAGTATCTTGTCTCCTCATTGGTCATTTTGGTTAGGTGCCAGCGAGGTTATCCTAGCTTCTTAACCCTTTACAGGTGAAAGGGTTTTTCCTCTGGCCAGGAGGGATTTTAAAGGTGTTTACCCTTCCCTTTACATTTATGACAGGGACCTGTCATCCAGGAGAGGATGTTCCCTGAGGTTCAGACTGAGGTACAAGTTGGAACAGTGTAATGAAGCTTATTATACTGCTGCCTGCTCTATGCTTCATCCAAGATTGGCTTTTCCTCTGCTTCTTACTACACAGAAGTCACATACACAACTAGATTAATTTCAGGGTATTTTCTTTTTTTCCTAGGAGGGTCAAAGCAAAAGGCGCAGAAGAATAATCTAAAATTCACCCATATGCATATAAAATACAACAATGGCCACCACCTTATTTGAAAAATTGCCCCCTTAGAAATGTTGCTTCCTCCTCACGCTCCTGTGTCCGCTCTATCCCCATAGCTTTTCCTTCCTGTGCTCTTCTTTGCTCCCATCATGTTTCCCCCTTTCTCGTCTCCCTGCTGTCTCCCACTTTCTGCTGTCCCCTTCAACCTTCCCTGACTTTCCCCCTTCTCTCCTTGCCCTGGTAACAGCTTCTTCCTTCTACCACACAGGTTTGCATCCTGGCTCCTACAGCAACATCCCACCATGCCTACCTCCATTCCCACTTCTCCTCCCATGACTGCTTACTACTTTCTCTTCTTCTTGCTATGGCTGTCTATGCCCAGGGACTAACCTTTGTCTCCTGCAGGCTCCTGTCTTGGAAGCAATGTAGTGACCCCTCCTGCTATTCCTGGCAGCGATCTTCCCTCCATCCTCTCTCTGGTCTGGTTTACACTACAGACCTATATCAATATAACTGTCGCTCAGAGGTGTGAAAAATCCACACCACTGAGTGATGTAGTTATATCAGTCTAATTCTCCATGTAAACAGCACTATGTGAGTGGGAAAGCTTCTCCTGTTAACATGCCTACTGTCTCTCGGGGAGGTGGATTAACTCTGACAATAGGAGAGCTCTCTACTGTCGGCATAGAGCGTCTTCATTAAAGTGCTACAGTGGTGCAGCTGCGCTGATGCAGCATTTTAAGTGTAGACATGCCCTCTGTCTCAGCAGTTGGTTCCAGCTGTAGTGTCTCTAGGGATTAAAAGCAATAGGCTGTTGCTCCGAGGGTCTCTGCCAATAGAGATGGTCGAGATATTTTTGACAAAATGATTTTTCATGGGAAGATAACAATTAATCAAAACTATTCATGGGAATGTACCAGTTTTGATGAAGCTTTCTCAAATCCAGGAAGAAATATATGATCAGAACCACAGATACCCACCTCAGACTAACTATTTGATCAGGCCATGACTGTGGGAGAAACAGATCAACCTTGGCTCTGTCTGATTCAGACCACAGCCTGGAAACTGGATCTCCCATATCACATGGGAGTGTCCTGACCACCAACCTATTGATTATTGAGTGGGAGTGGGTAATCTCTTCTGCTGAAGCTGTATAAACCTGAGAAATCTTTCCTGATGAAAGTTTCATTGAAACTGGTACATTCCCATGAATGGCTGAATGGTTTTGGTTTTGACTAATTGTTGTTTTCTCATGAAAAACCATTAAGGCTATAAGTTCCCAACTACCTCTATTGTCAACAGCTCTTTCCTGATGTGGAATGGGAAAGTTTTAGAAATCTTGAAAAGGTTTTGGGATGGGAAAACCATTTCCCACCCATCTTTAGCTGCTAAGAGAGCAGGCGCCATCGCTTAGTTTTGAAGGGCCACCAGTTTCTGCCACACAGGACTGGCTGAGACATCAGTTTCCTGGGGCAGGTTTTGAAATCCTAGGATATTCCTAGTCCTGGCCAAACCACAACAGTTGGCAGCTGTGCAATAGCAGGGCAATGCATAAAAGAAGGAATGTTTGAAAGGAATAATTGGGGATGGACAGTGGAACAGATTGGATTGAAATACAGTAAGATGAATTTATTAAACATCTAATAATGAACTGGAGAGAACCTCTACTGCCCAGAACAACGTATTGTGGGGCCATGGGATGGAGAGTACTGGTGCTTCAAGGCCCCCTTTTGGAGGCTGCACAGTCCTACCACATGCTGGAGGCTCCACAGTCCTACCACATCCTGCCCCAAGAAAGGAGCAGTGAAGGTGGTTCCTTCAGGCCTGCCTAGAATAGAACACTGTATAGAAGCAGCCAATCAGAGCCCAGCAGGCTCAGATAAAAGGAGTTGCAGGACTGCTGAGAACTATAACCCTAAGGTAAGCGTGAAAGGAAAGTGGGAAAAGGCCCATGAAATAGCAGCAGCAAACTGGAGGGAGCAGTACGTAGCTGCTGTGTTCAGGGTCCTTGGGTTTGTACCCGGAGTAGTGCGCAAGCCTGGACCACCCCACCAGCCAGTGCTAGACCGGCCTAAGCTCTGGAAAGAGGTCATGGCTAGTTTAAAAATCCTAAGAAAAGGGGCTAGATTTAAAGGATTCAGAGACAGAGCTGAAGACCCTAGTTAGGGCAGACAGGTTTGATGAACTCTTTTCTGCCCCCAGAAGGAGTGCATGCAATTTAGATTGTGTGACTTAGCCAGAGGGCTGAGCCACTGAAGGCCTGCCTAAGAAGGTCAACAACCTTCAGGAGGTTCCAGGAGAAAAAAGACCGCAGCAGCACACCCACCTGCTAGGAGGCACTCATGAGCGGTGAGTGTCCCCAGTCACAGCCAATTAAGAGTTCTGTATCAAAGGGTAAATGGGATTGGGCCCATCATTTTATGTTCTACCCCAGTAGGTGGCATCTCCATTTGATTATGTGGAAAACAAGTTTTTTTTTGCTGTTTTAGGCCCATTCATCAAAGCACTTAAGCACATGCTTAGCTCCGGTTGAAGTCCAGTTGATGTCAATGGGATTAAGCATGTGTTTAAATGTTCTGCTGGTGAATACACCTGGACTCCTGAGTTGAGGCCTTAGCAAGTTCATTTTATTACAGTGCAGTGTAGCCTGTTCACTTGTCTGTCACCAACTGATCCATTCAAACATTAACTGTAGAATGCTTCATTCTGTTACTGCATAGCTCCAACTGTTCCAATTTGGCTGGGACTGTTCCTTTTTTTTTTTTTTTTTTTTTTTTTTTTTAAATGTCCCAGGGAACCGATGTCCCTGTCAGTCTCCCAGGGCTGTGACACAAGAAGTCTATTTCTTCTGTTCTCCTTGTGGTAGCTCAGCTCACCCAGAAAAACAGAGGCATCTAAAATCAGTGGGAACTTCTGAAGTCCAGGGCCATTAGCAAACTGTGCGTGTCTATCTTTCTGTTAAACTGATTTGGGTTTCTTTCTCTCTCTTTTCCTTTTTGTTGTTGTTAGAACTTCAGAGAAATGAGGCGGATTCCATTGGTTGGAATCAAGCATTGTGTAAGTGGGCAATCTGCAAGTTTGGTTTTGTATCTATAAAGCTGCCTCTGAGATTGTTTGGCTATGTAAATGTTATGGAACTATAGTTGTGGGAATGAGCTCTACGGGGGTTTGCCATGGCCATTGTCCAAAGTGAAAATTTTAAAAATTGTTGCACATAGTACCAGGTACCATTTCCAAAAGAACCTAAATCCCATTTTCAAAAATGAAAGGGCAATGGGACTAATGTCACTTTTGACAATGCAATGTTGCCAACTTTTACAATTTTATTGTGGGTGTCATGGTACCTGGTGTGTGTGTGTGTGTGTGTGTGTTTTAAACCCTGTTAAGTGAGACTCAGTTTCCTTTCTTTAAAAAAAAAAACCAAACCCACCCAAAAACAAAACAAAAAACCCCTAAATTTCTGGCACTCATGACTAAAAGCTTGGAAATGTAACCACTAAAGGCTCAAAATTAGAATGACACTTATTCTTTTCTAAAAAATTTCATGATTTTTAAATCAATTTCTTGATTTTGGGGGGCCTGATTCATTAGTTTGAATGACAGTATTGAACACGGGGCTTGGGCTCCTAAGTCACTTGGGCACTTTGGAAAATGTTACCCCAAATGTATGTTTGCTTAGAGCCAGACTGTGATCCCTTTACTCTGGTGGGTGAGCTTGAGTAACTTCTCACCAACTGAGGTAACATTTTACCTTTTCTCACTGGTGCTGTGTAGAGTAATTTTATTTTTTTTTCCAATTTGAAAGATGGTTGTAATAGAACATCCATTATAATGGTTCACTAGTACAGTAAACTATATTGTAGGGCCCTAATTATCTAACCACATCCTTTCTAATCCCACCACTGCCTCACTTAACAAATGATACATTCCGTTACTTGCACATACACAAATGAGCAGGATATCTCTGTGCGTGTACCTTATTCATGCATCCCAGGCGAAACACAGATCTCTCATACACCTCTTTGGTATCCATTTACCCAAAGCAGGATTGGCTGCCACAGATGTGCCTGTCTGGGTCTACTAGTTTTGAACAAAATAGAAGTTGGACGTGGAATTAGCAAGTAACCATGATGTTGCTTGTTGTGCTGTTCATGTGAATTTTTGCAAAGTATCCTTGTAACTGCCATTCATGTGGGGTTGTACGTGCTTTGAATAAATCTCACCACAATCAGAACCACTACAAAATCATCATTGTAAAAGTTTTGACCAACTTAAAATGAAAAGCTGATATTATTAGCAATAAAGTTCAATTGTAATCTATGTTCTGACTTTTAAAGTTGCCATATCTTTCCTTCTACAGGTTTGGTAATTTGGGGGTTCAAGAGTGTTTGCTTGCATCCAGGCTCTCATTTTGGGTTGTTAAAATTAATTAGGATAATTTAAAGTTATTGAATTAAAAACCTAATTTGTGAAAGCTAAAATCCATGGGGATGCTCACTTATAAATTTCAACATAACGGACACTGGAGAAGTAATGTACAGGCAACAGGGAATAATTCAAGTATTAAAGGTTTCAGAGTAGCAGCCGTGTTAGTCTGTATTCGCAAAAAGAAAAGGAGTACTTGTGGCACCTTAGAGACTAACCAATTTATTTGAGCATAAGCTTTCGTGAGCTACAGCTCACTTCATTGGATGCATTCAGTGGAAAATACAGTGGGGAGATTTATATACATAGAGAACATGAAACAATGGGTGTTACCATACACACCGTAACTAGAGTGATCACTTCAGGTGAGCAATTACCAGCAGGAGAGCAGGGGGGAAAAAACCTTTTGTAGTGATAATCAAGGTGGGCCATTTCCAGCAGTTGACAAGAACATCTGAGGAACAGTGGGGCTGGGGGAGGTGAATAAACATGGAGAAATAGTTTTACTTTGTGTAATGACACATCCACTCCCAGTCTCAATTCAAGGCTAAGTTAATTGTATCCAGTTTGCAAATTAATTCCAATTCAGCAGTCTCTTGTTGGAGTCTGTTTTTTGAAGTTTTTTTGTTGAAGAATTGAAACTTTTAGGTCTGTAATCGAGTGACCAGAGAGATTGAAGTGTTCTCCAACTGGTTTTTGAATGTTATAATTCTTGATGACTGATTTGTGTCCATTTATTCTTTTACGTAGAGACTGTCCAGTTTGAACAATGTACATGGCAGAGGGGCATTGCTGGCAAATGATGGCATATATCACATTGGTAGATATGCAGGTGAACGAGCCTCTGATAGTGTGGTTGATGTGGTTAGGCCCTATGATGGTGTCCCCTGAGTAGATATGTGGACACAGTTGGCAACGGGCTTTGTTGCAAGGATAGATTCCTGGGTTAGTGGTTCTGTTGTGTGGTGTGTGGTTGCTGGTGAGTATTTGCTTCAGGTTGGGGGGCTGTCTGTAAGCAAGGACTGGCCTGTCTCCCACGATCTGTGAGAGTGATGAGTCGTCTTTCAGGATAGGTTGTAGATCCTTGATGATGCGTTGGAGAGGTTTTAGTTGGGGGCTAAAGGTGAAAATTAGTGGCGTTCTGTTATTTTCTTTGTTGGGCCTGTTCTGTAGTAGGTGACTACTGGATACTCTTCTGGCTCTGTCAATCAGTTTCTTCACTTCAGCAGGTGGGTATTGTAGTTTTAAGAATGCTTGATAGAGATCTTGTAGGTGTTTGTCTCTGTCTGAGGGGTTGGAGGAAATGAGGTTGTATCGTATGTGAGCTTGGCTGTAGACATTGGAACGTGTGGTTTGGATGAAAGCTGGAGGCATGTAGGTAGGAATAGCGGTCAGTAGGTTTCTGGTATAGGGTGGTGTTTATGTGACCATTGCTTATTAGCACCTTAATGTCCAGGGAGTGGATCTCTTGTGTGGACTGGTCCAGGCTAAGGTTGATGGTGGGATGGAAATTGTTGAAATCATGGTGGAATTCCTCAAGGGCTTCTTTTCCATAGGTCCAGATGATGAAGATGTCATCAATGTAGCACAAGTAGAGTAGGGGCATTAGGGGACAAGAGCTGAGGAAGCGTTGTTCTAAGTCAGCCATAAAAATGGTGGCATACTGTGGGGCCATGCAGGTACCCATAGCAGTGCCGCTGATTTGAAGGTATACATTGTCCCCAAATGTGGAATAGTTATGGGTAAGGACAAAGTCACAAAGTTCAGCTACCAGGTTTGCCGTGACATTATCGGGGATACTGTTCCTGATGGCTTGTAGTCTATCTTTGTGTGGAATGTTGGTGTAGAGGGCTTCTACATCCATAGTGGCCAGGATGGTGTTTTCAGGAAGATCACCGATGGATTGTAGTTTCCTCAGGAAGTCAGTGGTGTCTTGAAGATAGCTGGGAGTGCTGGTAGCGTAGGGCCTGAGGAGGGAGTCTACATAGCCAGACAATTCTGCTGTCAGGGTGCCAATGCCTGAGATGATGGGGCGTCCAGGATTTCCAGGTTTATGGATCTTGGGTAGCAGATAGAATGCCCCAGGTGGGGGTTCCAGGCGTGTGTCTGCGCGGGTTTGTTCTTGTGCTTTTTCAGGGAGTTTCTTGAGCAAATGGTGTAGTTTCTTTTGTTAACCCTCAGTGGGATGAGAGGGTAATGGCTTGTAGCATGTGGTTTTGGAGAGCTGCCTAGCAGCCTCTTGTTCATATTCCAACCTATTCATGATGACGACAGCAGCTCCTTTGTCTGCCTTTTTGATTATGATGTTATAAAAGAATAAATGGACACAAATCAGATGTCAAGAATTATAACATTCAAAAACCAGTTGGAGAACACTTCAATCTCTCTGGTCACTCGATTACAGACCTAAAAGTTGCAATTCTTCAACAAAAAAAACTTCAAAAAACAGACTCCAACAAGAGACTGCTGAATTGGAATTAATTTGCAAACTGGATACAATTAACTTAGCCTTGAATTGAGACTGGGAGTGGATGTGTCATTACACAAAGGAAAACTATTTCCCCATGTTTATTCACCTCCCCCCACCCCCACTGTTCCTCAGACGTTCTTGTCAACTGCTGGAAGTGGCCCACCTTGATTATCACTACAAAAGGTTTTTTCCCCCCTGCTCTCCTGCTGATAATTGCTCACCTGAAGTGAAAAGAAAAGGAGTACTTGTGGCACCTTAGAGACTAACCAATTTATTTGAGCATAAGCATAACCTGAAGTGATCACTCTGGTTACAGTGTGTATGGTAACACCCATTGTTTCATGTTCTCTATGTATATAAATCTCCCCACTGTATTTTCCACTGAATGCATCCGATGAAGTGAAAAAAGTGTAGCTCACGAAAGCTTGTGCTCAAATAAATTTGTTAATCTCTAAGGTGCCACAAGTACTCCTTTTCTTTTTTCAAGTATTAAAGTTATTTGTAACTGCATTTAAATGTTACATATACAAAACACTGCTCATTGGTTGAAATACAGTCATCCATAAATAATAAATAGATAAAGAGAGAAAATACTTACAAGGGGATTTTCAAAGGTCCTGTGCTTGACATTCTGCACTGGAGTTTCCGAATTTTCAAAAATGAATATGGGCACACTATGTTCTCTGAAAGTATGCTTTCATTAGTGGCCAGCCTTGTTATATGGGTGCTCAGCTTTCAGCACGGTGTTTAGCCAGTATGGTCTTAAAAAGATCACTACTATATTGTGATATGTTTCCAGGTGCTGTTCTCCTTATAGCAAAATTTCAAGCCTCCCCTCATTGAGACGCTTGAGTGTTACTCTCATGGTATATCTACCCGGTTAGGCTAGAATAATGACTTAATCAGCATCTGAAATGACAGAGAAGTCTCATACAGGCAAGGATAGCAGAATTGGTCACTGGTTTTTAAAAGTGATATTCAAGTATCTTTTCAAATTCACTGCAGGGATGCATGCCTTGAAACCGAAGCAGATAAGGGCAGTATTTACACACTTTGAACCTAAAAGGATACAATTTGCATAAAACCCAACTGGTTGTCATAGCTCATTCTTTGTCATTCAAAGGCAACACTGCAGTATGGAGGTCTCTGAGGTGTGAACTAGGACAAGCAGCTGCAACAAGCAGATAAGCTCTTATCTCGTCATTGTGTAGAATCTTGGTAAAACAAAAGGAGGGGGCTCTAATGTGAACTGTGTAGAATCTGAGGGAGGGAACATTAATCTTGTAGGAATCAACTAGCTAGGCAGGGAAACGGAAGACCACATGGTAAGACCACATGAATCTGAATGTTCCAGCGGCTGCATGGGAATACCTGTACAGCATGATTGAAAAGTAGAATTGGTTGAAATTTTCCAAATTTTGAGTTTTAAATTTTTTTTCTTGAATATATATATATTTTTTTTAACCAAAAAAATCCCCCTGCTCCTCTTTGATGCCTTTTTGGAACAGCTATAAAGTTGGTCAGATTTGTTTGGTGGACAAAAAATTAATTGCATTTTAAAAAAGAAAACAAATCCCAACACTTTTTTTTACTAATACCTCCCTCCCCCTCCAAAACCCAAAATAACTCTAATGAAGAATCACCTACCAGGTTTGCCTTGGAACTATTCAAAAGAATGATTTCCACTACCATTCTGGGATAATACAAAGGTACTTTAAAATTTCATCGGGGGTGGAGAGATAATCTAATAGACATGCTTGCCTCTTCCTTGATGAAAAACTCCTCTAACTCACTAAATCAGCCTGGGCACAGAAAAAGTATTAACTAATATCTAATGTACTGAAATGAGATTTTCTCTTGTGCTGGTCAGGCATCCCACGTTGTTGACCCACATTGGAAGCCAGGAGGCTGGGAAAACTAATTTTGATTAGACTCAAGTACCTGTGTGGTACAATCAGAAATAAATTATTCTAGTTGTTTGCACTTTGAAATCTCTTCTGTCTGGAATTTAATGAGAAAATAAATCAGGAAATATGACTAAGCACCCACAGTCTTGGAGGAGGATGAAGGATTTGAGAGTAACCAAAGTAGAATAGCTACAGCAGCATCCTTTGGGGACAAGTAGGGGGAGCTGGCAGAGGGGATAGAGAGGAATCTAATTTTCACTGGTAATAAGATTGACACCATTGTCACTGATAGTACTTCTTTTCAGGATGAGTTGGGAGAGCTCCCAAAACTTCCTGTCATAGTCAGACATGATTTGGAGGCAGGACACCAGTCTCTAGTGGTTCCTGCAGGTGGAAGTGGCACAACAGTGGAGGAGAACGAAAATAATTGGAGGGACTTCTGCAATAGGTTCAAACAGTTGACTGAGTGCTGGATGTCATGGCAGCAGGAACTTATCCGTGGTGTCACCTAAAGGAATTAACCTGCTGGAGTCACCTTTCTAATAATGAAGCAGACAGCAAATAAAAACAAGTAAGGTATACCTACATACCCTGTTGAAAACTTTGGCCTAACAAAAAAGACAGTGCAAAAACAAAGTATCCAAAACACTCCCTCACAAAAGGCAAGGGGACAATTTATTTGTCATAGGCAGAAAAAGAACAGATGCTGGAGAACTATTGAATATCATTGTTCACTTCAGATGTGATCTCCTGAGCTGTGGAGAAGGCAGGGGAAAAGAATCTCACTGTGAACCGCTGACCATTACTGAGTTATTCTGGCATATCACGAACTTTGATGTAGTTGAGACATTGACTTACAGAGGTTAGTGACACAAGATATTTTCTTTTAAATTAGTGTGTAAAGCTAATCATCTGTTAAATTCTTCTCCATTTTCTACATGACACCACAATGTTTGGCATTTTATTGTTTTATATTGTTTTCAGTATATATTAAATGTCCATTCAGTGCTCTGCTAGGAGACTAAAGGAAGCAAAGTATAAATATGTTTTTTATTTTTTTAATGATTAAATCCACACATCTATAATATACTTTCTTCATTCTTTTATCTCCACTCTACCTTTAACCTGACTGGCTGCATAACTTCAGAACCGTGATCAACTCCTCTATAACCTACTTGTTCAAAATTAAATGAGATTTGATCCAGTCCCCATTACTATTATGCATGAATTCCCCTTGCTCTTCTCTATTTACTTCCATACTTGGAATGTGCTAAGTTAGCAGTAATTAGAACTGTCTGAAAGACAAAATTTTTGTTTAATGGAATTCTGCCCAAAACTGTCTGCTTTGCTCGCACTTCCATACAACGCATCCCAGATGTCACTTTATAAACCTCCAGACATAAGGTATCTGGAGTTCAATAAATTATAATGGGTTATGATTGCTAAGGGGATGTTAGCTTTTCATTTTGTGGTGATCTAGAGACAATGCTTACAATTAGCTGTAATAGTTCATCTGGGAAATTCATGTACAGTTTGTGTGTTCATATTTGGATTAGGGTGGTCTGTTCCATCTCTGAGTGTTCTACAGAAACACTTCTATGTTGGCAGAAATGGTTTCTTGTGCTGTCTTTGGAGTGTGTGTTATAGTTCAACGAATGATTCCAGAGTAATTTCAATCATACAGATATTTTATCCCTTTGGAGCTACTCTTCAAAACTCTAACGTGAAGCTGTTTAGTTAAACAAAGGAAACAAGGTGCTTGGAATGTTTGATACTTGCTCCTTTTTATCTTATTAGGTTAGCTATGAGCATTCTCACCAAGGTATGGATTTTTGCATGTGTAAATCTAGTTTAAATAAATGGTAAGGTTAAAGCCAAAACTGTGCTTTGTGGATAAATTTAAGAGCCTTCTTTTATACTTAAGAAAATCTGAAAGGCCTTTATTAACCTTGCTGAACACATAGGCCTGTATCCACAAGAGGACTTAGGCATTGCAATGCTGAGCCTTGCAACATCTAACTTTTAGGCACCTTGAAAATCATGGTAATCCACAAACCCTGGGTTAGGTGTGTAGACTCTCTCTACAGCACCTGTGGAGACACAGGGCCTAAGAATGGGATCTACAAGTCGTCATGCTAGGCATGGAGCCACCTAAGCTAGCCAATGGGAGATGCTGAGGAGAGGGGGGTGACCTAAGCCCTGCCCCGGTTAGAATTAGGCACCAAAATCTGGGCTGTAGGGAGGCATCTATCTCTTTGTGATCCACAGCTGGGAGTTCCTCTCCTGAAGTCAAGTGCCTAAGCCATTCTGAAATAAATGGATAGCTTCGGTGCCTGCCTCACTCCACATAAAACAGGTGTGTCTGTGGGTAAAATGACTGTCTTATGACCTTAAGCCCACTGGTGAGGGTACTCAGCTGAGAGATCCTGGTTCAGTTGTCCCCTCTGCTTAAGGAGGAGAAGGGATTTGAACAAGGGTTGCAATATTTCAGGTGAGTGTTCTAACCAGTGGATATTGGGATATTTTGATGCATGTGGGGAGACAGCATCTCTTAATCTCTCTTGTCAAAGCCATTCCACTTTGTATTAAATATTAATTAAGAACACATGTTCAAATTCCTCTTCTTCAACAGGTGGGGGAACGGAACCAGTGTCCACCCAAATTCCAGGTGAATATCTTAATCACTGAGCTAAAGGTTGTAAGGGAGGCTGCCTCCTTCCCCTGGCTAATTTATGTGGAGTTAGGTGTGCTCTGAGCATGCCTACAAGATCTGATCCCACAGGTGAGATAGATAAGGCATGGGACAACCCCCCTTTTCACCTAGTTTGAGGATCATACTAGGGATTAGATGTGAGAGGTGTTCGTACACTAACCTGAGATAGCAGTGTGCATGCCAGAGGCAGAAACGTAGGTGTCTAGGGGACTTGTACAGTGAAAATGTAGGTAACCAAGTGAGCTTAGGTGCCTAAGAGGCAGAGATGAGAGGTGGTCTTGTGGATCACAGTAGTGCCTAAATGTGGGACTTAAATACCTGTGGGGATCTGGACCTTACTCACTTACTTAACTACTCCCAGTGAAATCAATAAGTAAGCACTCATCACCATGAATTATGCTTTGCACCCAGGCCCAAAACTGGCAAGGATAAAACTGCTCTAAACGTTACACTAAGAACAATTTGAAAACTGCTCTAAACGTTACACTAAGAACAATTACACTAAGGGCATGTCTACACTGGCGCTCTACAGTGCTGCAACTTTCTCGCTCAGGGGTGTGAAAAACTTTAGCATTGCTAGTGAAGACATGCCCTTTTAATGCCAAGAAACTTAAACCTAAAAGATGGCCATTGATGATATTATAGTGAATTCTTGAAACAAATCTGTTGGTTGGCTGTCAAGCATCAAGGCTTCTGATCCAGTGCTGTGTCAGAGCTAGTTTTCCATGTTTCACTGAATGTCTTGAAGCTTTAAGTTCAATCAAGCATTGACAAAGCACAAAAGCAGAAGCCTTGTCACTTGAGATTACCAATCAAATTGAATAAATAAATGTATAGTTCTAGAGATATTCTATCAGCAAAAGAACACCCAAATCTATAACTCTGTCACTACCTTAACTTCTTAACTTACCACTAATTGAATTTATTTTGTACTTGGGTAGCACATATAACAAAGAGTTTTTTTGTTTTTACTTTTTTTGTTTAGAAAATGACTGCAGTGTGCAGCAGTCAGATAAAGAGATGAATAAAGGTAGCAAAGTTACAGGTTAACTGGAAAACTATTTGCCCGACTTTTTCTCTAGGGTCCTATTTTGGTTTTCTGAACAAATTAGCTGTACAGCTCTTTAGCAAGTGTGGTAGGGTCACATTCTCAATCGAGGGTGGTCTCTTCTCTACTCAGGAGTGGCCCCATGTGAGAGGCCCTGGGTGGGTGTGGGAATACTCACAAGTCCCTGGCTTGGTGCTGCGCAGTTGGAGTTTGTCCTGGTTGACAAGCGGGTTGCCTCAATGAAATTCTGGGTATCAGAGAGGAAAACCCTGATTATGCGCCTCACAGCAGTTCAGAGTACTCGGCCTTTCAGGAGATGGTGGGATCAGTGCTCAGTAGAGTGCCACCAGCTGACCCTGTAATTCTACTGCAGGACTTCAACGCTCATGTGGGGAATGATGGAGATACCTGGAGGGGAGTGACCTCCCTGGTCTGGACCCGAGAGGTGAGTTGTTATTGGACTTCTGTGCTAGTCATGGATTGTCCATAATGAATATCATGTTCAAATATAAGGTTGCTCATAAATGTACTTGGTACCAGAGCATCTGGGGTTGAAGATCAATGATTGACTTCATAGTTGTCTCGTTGGACCTAAGGCCGTATGTTCTGGACACTCGGGTGAAGAGAGGGGCAGAGCTGGCAATCGATCACCACTTGGTGGTGAGTTGGATCTGACACGTGGGGCACTGGCTGGATAGATGTGGGAGGCCCAAACGATCAGTGCGAGTTGCTTGGGAATGTCCGGTGGAAGACCTTGTGTGGAAAGACTTGAATTCCCACTTCTAGAAGAATTTCTCCTGCATTACAGGTGAGGTCTTGGAGATTGAGTCCAAGTGGACTTTGTTCAGGGCCTCAATCATTGAGGCAGCCAGGAAAAGCTATGGCCGGAAGGTGGTTGGTGACTGTCAGAGTGGCAACCCTAGGACCTGCTGGTGGACTCCAGTGGTGAGGGAAGATGTCAAGTCAAAGAAGCCCTTCCAAGCAATGCTTGCGAACCGGATTCCTGATATGGATGAGAGGTACAGGCTGGCTAAGAGGGCTTCAGCTGTGGCAGTCATTGAAGCAAAAGCCCAGGCTTGGGAGGAATTTGGAGAGACCATGGAGAATGACTACCAGATGGCCTTAAAGATGTTCTGGCAAACCATTCATCACCTTAGGAAGGGTCGGCGGGACATTGCCCAGGCGGTACTCAGTAAAGGTGGTGAAATGCTGACCTTGACTGAGGAGATTGTTGAGAGGTGGAAGGAGCACTTTGGGGAACTCCTCAACCCGATAGACCTGCCCCCTTTCCAGGAGGCAGCACTGGAAACCTCTGGTGAGATCGGATCTATTTCTGATGCTGAGGTCAATATGGCAATGAAGTGCCTTCATAGTGGTAAGGCATTAGGGGTGAATGAGATTCGCCCGGAGATGTTGAAAGCACTGGACTGTTGGGGTGCCGTGGTTAACATGCCTCTTCAATGTTGTGTGGAAGGCAGATGAAGTACCTCTGGACTGGCAAACTGGGGTGGTGATACCAATCTTTTAAAACCAGAGGGTGTGTTCCAACTATAGCAGGATCACACTCCTTAGCCTCTCTGACAAAGCCTATGCCAGGGTGCTGGAGAGGAGGTTATGCCTGTTAGATGAACCTCAGATTTAGGAGGAACAATGTGGATTCTGTCCCGGCCATGGAACAATGGACCAGCTCTTTGCTCTCTTGCAGATACTCAAGGGGTTATGTGAGTTTGCTAATCCAGTCTTCCTTTATTTTGTAGACATGGAGAAGGCATATGACCTTGTTCTTCAAGATGTCTTGTGGGAAGTGCTGAGAGAGTGTGAGGTGCTGGTGCCGTTTTTGCATGTTATCCGGTCCCTCTATTCTTGGAGTGAGAGTTGCATTCATATTCTTGGCATTAAGTCAGGTTCATTCAAAGTGGGCATTGGATTCTGCCAAGGGTGTGTCTTGTCCCCACTCCTGTTCGTGATTTTCATGGACAGGATATCGAGGCACAGTTGAGCTGTGGAATGAATCTGGTATGGGGACTCAGAGATGACATCTCTGTTGTTTGCAGATATTGTCCTTCTTGCTTCTTATTGCGATCTCTGACATGCACTCAAACACTTTGCTGCTGAGTGTGAAACAGCTGGGATGAGAATCAGCACCTCCAAATCAGAGGTCAATGTCCTCTCCCAGAAGAAAGTGGACTAATCTCTCCAGGTGACGGGGGAGCAGCTCCCTTAGTGGATGAATTCAAGTGTCTAGGGGTGTCAAGGCTGATTCCCCACTCTGGCACTTCGAGTGCAGAATGTGGGGGCCCACAAGGACTCTAAAAATTAATACTTACCACTCCAGGCTTGCATTAAACTCCCAGGGTTACAGCTTTTTTTCTGACCTTGGATTGGTGGATGCTGTCACCACCCAAGTGCAAAACCCCTTTGAGAACCCAGGAAGGTGCACTTGGGAATTCCTTCCTGTGGCGTACCCTCAAGCTCTTTCACCCCCCCTCCAGGAAAGGAAAAAAAGGGAAATCAGCTGTTGCCACCAGCTACTTAAACAACATGTGCACAAACCTCTTAAGACACAAAACTCCAATTCTGTTTTTAAAAAAGGAAAATTTTATTCATTAAAAAAAAGAAGAAAATACAGCTGGGAATTTAGGCTTTTGCTAGATTAAAAAAAAACCTACAAGGATTAAGCATCAAAAATAGCTCTCTTAAAGGTTACAAGCAAAACAAAAGCACCTGGGGTTAGCACAGAGGAATTCGCAAACCATAAAGAAATAAAAGGAATAAATCCAATTGCGTCTTCCTAGACATTTCCTGATCTTCTTACATATCTTCGGTTTTAGATGAGTAGTTTCTAGGTATGATACTGATGATTTTTCATACCTGGCCCAAGGTTATCACAGCATAACTGCTCCCTGTCTACCTCTCCCTGAGAACAACAACAGACAGACAAAAGGGAAGTCTTGTTTCAATTTTAAAAAGTTCTAGCCTTCCCATTTGCTAAATGCCCACTCACTTCCTTTTACCTATGCATAGCAGTGAGACTGTTTAACCCTTTACAGGTAGAGCAATTAGAGAACAGCTACTAAGAGGGATTTTATAGCTACTGGCTGGTTGGGTGTCCATAAAAGGGAGTTCCCTCCTCCCCCCCCCCCCCACACCTTCATTTATCACAAGGGGCCTTGTTCACAAGTTATGGCAAGTGGGAGCATGAGCTCAACCAGTGGATTGCTAGCCAGGGGTCATGGGTGCCAAAGTCCAGATGAATTGAGAAAGGGTCGGGACCGGTACTTGTACCTGATGGTATGGGCCATGCCTAGGGATTCTAGATCCTATTTGACCCTTCCTCTCTCTACTGTTTAATAAAAGAGCTGATTAAGACTCAACTGAGAGTCTCGTTGCACATCATTAGAGCTGAAATCACTGTTAACCAGGTCTATGCATTAGGCCTGCTTTAGGACAGTGTCCCTGATGCAATAGGCTGCCCAGTCTGCACCAATACTGCACCCCACTAACAGCTGAAATCACTGAGAGCTGTGTTAAGTGGTGGGAACTCAGAACATGCTAGAGAGTGAAGAGTGGAGCAGCCAGTGGAACAGCGAGCGCCTGGACAGCAGAGCGAGCAAGGTGCCCTCCCTCCGCCAGGATGGGAGGTGAGCTCCTGCAGATGCACCTCGGAACTCTGGATTTTCACTGAGCAAAGACAACTGTGAGTGGGGTACGGTGGAGGGAGAATGGGGCGAGGGGGCACGCTAAAGGAACTTTTGGTTGCTGGACTTAAGAACCTAAGGAAAAAGGACACTGCCCAATGTACTCTGTAGCTGGAGGGTGGATGCTGAAGATTGTCTGGGGAGTAGGTAGAGGCTGGGTTAAGAACATTTAGGGAGGAGTGTGGGCAGCTGGGGTGTCTTGGCAGAAGATGGTGGTGGCTACTGGAGTGGTTGGGGAGGTGGAGGTGGCTCGTGGAAGTTAGGCAGTAGGTAAAGAAAGTTGTCTTTGAAGGATGTCTGGGTGGAAGATAGGATAGCTGAGGACTGTTGGGTGGACGTGTGTGTGAGGCAGGTGATAACTAACAGAAGCTAGAGTTGTGTGGTACCTAGAGGAAGATAGGTTCATGGCATGTCTAACAAGGTTGCTGAAAAGGAGAAGCTAGGAATTGCTAGATTTATTGGCAATTGTCTAGGGGAAGATGGGAGTGGCTGGGGGAGAGGATTTGTTGGAACTTGAGGAGCTTCAGGGAAAATGGGGATAGCTGGAGGGATAGCTGGGGGACTTTGTGAGTGGCTGAAGTAAGATGGGTAGAGTAGCTGAGGACTGAGGTGGGGCACTTACGTGATGGGACTGTTTGCGGGGGGGGGGGGGGGTGAGGGGATTAGCTGCTTGCTGAGGGAGGGAGGCTGTGTGCCCCCCCCCTTATTTTTTGTTCCCATCACCAACACTGCATGCCTGCTCCTCCTGATTGCTCTCTCTTTGCTTAGATCCAGCAAGAGCAACAGCAATACTGAGGTTGCTTGGCTGCCTGAACACCAGTCATGACAGTGGCTTCTGGTGGTTGCGAGTTGCAGTGACAGCTTATACCTGCATCCTGGATAACAGGAATGTGTGAGTGACACACAAGACGGATGATACTTGTCCGGTTTGGATTCCATTTAGAAAGCCAGGAAGTTAAAAACAGGCAAATAGAGGGATCCAGAAGCCCACAGGAAGCAATCGCAAGGATCCTCTGGTTGATGAATTTGTCAGAAGAACTCTTTTGAGATATTTGGGGAATAACACAAATCTTTTTTTTTCCATTCTTGTTTTTTAACTGAGAGGTACAATCACTGCTTTTGCAAAACCTAGGCCTTAGAATTGCTTTACATTGGAGTTTTTGTCTGTGTCCCATTTTTCTATATTTTACAGTTAACCAATGTACTTACCAATACCTCCTTAGGAGCACAGACAACCAATAACAATCAAATATAGACTGCTCAAGTAGCCTAAAAGTTAGAAGCAGAATGCTTTGAAATTTTCCCAAGCAAATAAAGGCAGTTCAGCAAGATAGAACTGAGATAAGAAGACACTAACTTAGCAGGAAGTCAGTAGTACACAGCTTGAAGAGAAACAAAATCTCAAACTTGTGAGACAATAAAACAAGGCTGATCAACTGGAAACTAAGACTCCCTATTTTTGAGTAGGAGGAAAATTTTAAAATACCCAGCAAGAGAGCGAAGCTGTACACAGAGCTTAAAGAAAAAAAATTCCTACAAGAAGAAACAAACTGCTTCACAGAAGTGAAATGCAAATCAGGCACAACATAGTGGAGGAATATATGAGAGTTCAAAATAACTTGGGGGACAAATTGCTTTGAAATAGAGAAATCTCTCAGGGAAACAGAGAGAACATTTGTTCCACTAAATTGATGTAGTAAGCTAAACTCCAGAAAAATCGCAGACACTTAAAAATAGATCCAGGGCAGAGCTGAAGTCAAGCTAAACTGGACGATGTGGGTTCTGAAACCTCTTTGGAAAATGAAATGGATTGTGCGGAATCCATTGTGTGTGTTTTGAAAGTTGTAAACACTGATATTGCTTTCTCTTTGCATATTGATCACTGCTGTACACCTCTGACAACCATCCAGGAAGGCACATTGATTTGGAAAGCCTGCAATATCTCATTGAAGAACTTTAACTTCAGGAATCATTAGGCAAGACTACATTAATCATAGATTCTGGCTTGTTAGGTTGACAGGGCTAGAATTTATCATACTTGATATCCTAAAACTTACAATTTAAGATTGTCTGATGATAGTAACATCTCTTTATAGCAATTACATGGAGATAGTCTATTGATTTAGACACTGGTGTATGTGGGGATGCTCTGTCTAGGTACTTATATAGGTACTATGATCAGTCTGTATGTGGTAGATCTTCACCTTAAGGGAAGTATTACATCAGAATCATATACACACTACTGTAGGAGAGGTTTGAGGTTCGTCTCATTTTCCATTGGCTTTAAGGACAGCACAATCAGGCCATGAAAAGATATATCACATGCCTTATTCCACACCTAGGTCCTTGGATAAACCATAGTACATGATAAGCAATGACAATGTTATAAAAGTTGGAGAGATTTAAAATGGTTTACTAAACGTAAAGTCTCATGATGATTCTAATTACTCCTGTCTTATGCAAACAGCAGCCCACGACTAATTAGGGCTGCTTGTAAGGCTAAATACTGTTGAAGTGTGACTGAGAATGTATGTGATTATCATATTATGTACACAATTTCTAAATGACACATTTTCAGAAGCATTTCTCCAAACCTCCAAACTCCATGCACCTGAGAGGAGATTTGGTGCTCAAATGTGAGGATACATTACTGTATCTTTTAAATCATTAGTATTGCATTTTTATTTTTACTTTGTATGTTTAAGCAGGTATATGACTGAGAAGAATTTTCAGGATAATTTTCAACTCCAAAAAAGTTCAAAAAACCAGTAAACGAAGAAAGGAAACTAATGTATTGTTTCAGTCATAAAAACGTTTGAACCAAACAATTTCCTTGTAATATGTTTTCCCATATGGCTCTTATATGACACTGGGTGACCCATAATCTTGTTGTTCTGATGAATTTTGCTTATCAACGTATTATAGAGATGCAGACCAATTTTTTCTCCCTGTTGTTTTGTTGGTAAGTAAAAAAAAATGGATACTAAGTTTGTGAGTACTGGTAGAGCAGATGGCTGCCTTGGTATTTCAAGTGACAGTAGGAGTATTGATGTTGCCCATAGAAACTGAGGAAAGAGAAATAAGAAACTCAAACCTTTTGTAACTGATTGAAATGTCAGGCTCATATTTTTTTCCTTTAAAGAGGAGGAAAAAAAAGAATGCAGCACCTACTTAAAGCAGCAGTAAATAATACCAGTTTATTTGTATGTCACATTCATTTTTACTTTGCTATGTCAATTAAATATGTAGTTACTTAGATGTTAGAAAAAAATGTATGTGGTTTGCTTGCAAAAATCAACTTTCCCTCCCCAAATTCATCAAATATTGTAAAATGTTCAATGGGAAATGTTTTCCAGCTATGTCAAAATTTAACATTTCATGATCACAAAATGAGTTCATACCTATATCATGATTATTCTTTTTTGTTTAGTTTAATCAGCAGAAACCTAAAGACTAAAATATATACTTCAGGGAGAAGGAGGAGGAAGAGTGCTTTTTGGGTTGTGCATGGATGTGGTTTTGAACAATGCAGCAAGTAAGTGGGAGTCATAGAAACAGTGTCATCCATAGCAAAAACAGAGCACTGTTGGTCTTAAGAGTTGGTAATACATTATGTTTATGATATACTGTATCATTTTCTTTTTCTTTTAAATCAGATAATTATTCCACTTATATCATGCAAAGATGATGCTCAAAATAGCAAGTAATACTTTTTAGAGTTAATATCTGGGAATACTGAATATAAAGCTTTTATAAGTATATATGTGTGTATGTGTATATGTGTAAAATATATATGTACACACATACACAATCTCTTAAATCCTTAGCTTCCCTAATTTTGGTGATCAAAAATTAATCTACTTATGTGAATCGAGAAATGTATAGTTAAGCCTGTTTCCCATCTACGGCACAGAATTCTTACATGTCATATTTTATCCATTTGTAGTCTTTTTGACTCAGAGCAGGTTGACAGTATCTGGATGAGAATGTGTTTCAAGAGATTCCCTGATATAAGACAAACAATGAGAATATATGACAAATATGTGAGATTTATACTGGAGTCTTCTGCTATATATAACTTTGACATGGTTTCAATATGCAAGTCATCCAATTTCTAAGGCAGTAGTGCCCAAACTTTTCCTGTCTTTCCGCCCTTGCCAGTAATGGAATCTGTCTGTGCTCCCACCCTTCATTACTGCACAGCTGGTTCAGCAAAGGAGCTTGGGCTGAAAGCAGAGCTGGGCTGGGGACGGAGTAGGGTGCAAAGTGGAACTGTGGCGGGGGCTAGAGCTGGGCTGAGGGCAGAACGGAGCTGGGTGGTGCTGCCTCCCTGTCCCTGTGGGGCTGACCCAGACCCCGAATGTTCCTTTGCATTGCCCCACAATTTGGGGATCACTGCTCTAAGGCTTATCCTTCAGTTCTTTCAAAAGACTTACAACATGGTCTTGACTTCTTCATGCACCACTCAAAAGGCCAATTTATACTGTTTTCATTTTATGTGATAAACTTTAGTGTGTGCCGTAGTAACACTATTAATACATTTATAGGCCCTGGTGCAGGAAAACATTTAAGCACATGCTTAACTTAAAGCATGTGAGCAGTCTCATTACCAAATGATATTTTTTGAGCTTATCATGAAGCATTTGTTTAAATATTTTGTTAAATTAGAGCATACAATGTGTTATGGTGGAAGGGCTAATGGCTGCGAGCCAGTGGTGTTTCTGATCTGTGGACAATCACAAACCTTGTTGAGGCTGATGGACGTGCTCACTGCCTTTTATTCAGACTCAATAGAAGAAGAAATTTAAGTTCCTTTAAGGAGTAATATAGCTGAATCAGCAAAAGCCACCAGTCAAGGCATTGGACTGCAGGAGATGATCTCAGCAAGAAGTAACTCAAGGAGCATAAAAGGGCTTTTCCTGGGCATGAATGAAAACACAGGGTCTCAGACAGTGACTGACAGAGCTCTGTGGATCAGAAGAAGAAAGCCACCAGAAAAAGCCAAGAAGAAAAATCAGCTAGAAAGCCAGAGAAGCAGATGGTAGCATGGTTCTGAGAGGAGAAGAGGCAGAGTTCTTTGGGACACCGGACTGGCTGGAAAGCAAGCTTCGATTTTTGGACAAGGAAACTGCCTCCTCTTGGTTGTTTCTGAGGTGTTCAGGGAAACCAGACTTTGTGTACTTTCTTTGTAAATAAGCAAGATTTCACCAAAGAAATATCTGACTGATATCAATTTCTTCTCCTAGCAAAAGCAACCTGGCAAGGCTTGGAATATTGGCAAATTGCTCAGGCCAAGTGGCAACAAGCACATTTCTTCTGTAAGGATCCTAAAGAGCTTTAGAGTAGCAGCCGTGTTAGTCTGTATCCTCAAAAAGAAAAGGAGTACTTGTGGCACCTTGGTACACAACGACCACGGAAATCAATTCATGTTGCACGTGTGTAGCCAAAGTCAGAATTTTCTCTGTGATGGGATAACTTAACTACCTAAAGCAGCTATGAACCAGCACACCAACAACACTGTGAAACCATTCCAGGAGACAAATGGATTGCTTTATCCAACCAAAACTACTGGAGTGGATATTTTGGGAATTACTCACCTTGTAATTTGGTCACATAACATGAACAGCATTTAATCCATTTATAGAACTTATTTTTAAGTACTGTCCCTAACCCCAGAATGACAAAGGAAGAGAGGAGGTATTGTGGGAGAAAATAATTCCTCTATGAAGATCAGAGGAACACGGAGCAAATTACAGATCTGTGCAGGGAGTATTAATCTGAAGGCCTGATGTGATGCACTCAGAAACCAGGAAGGGGACAGAGTTGCAAAGAGCCCTGTGATTGTGAAACTTTTGTGTCCATAATGAATTTTTAAGTAAATTTTACTAGTTTTGGGATATGGAATGATTATCTGTATGGTGTGAGGGATCACAGGCCTCAAACTCAGGCCCATGAATCCCATAGGCAGTGCTCAAGCCATGGCCAGCCGTAGGCACTGACTCAGTGGGTGCTTGGGGACTCAAGCACCCACAGAAAAGAAATAGTGGGTGCTCAGCACCCAGGAGTCAGAGTTTGAATGTGGAATGTGATGAGTTCTGTGCTGCTAACAATTTCTGCCCCTGGGGCAGGGAATTTGTATATAAACAGAGGCAGGGTGATTAAGATAACAAAAGGCTTCTCATTAAATTAAATTAAGGATCATTAGATGATCCTGAAAGAATTCCCAGGTACTCCAGTTAAAAGATAAGAAACAAAGGGTAGGAATAAATGGTCCATTTTCAGAATGGAGAGAAATAAATAGTGGTATTCCCCAAGGGGCTTGTACTTGTCTGGGATCAGTGCTGTTCAACATATTCATAAATGACTGGCAAAAAGGGGTAAACAGTGAGGTGGCAAAGTTTGCAGATGATACAAAATTACTCAAGATAGTTAAGTCCAAAACACACTGCAAAGAGTTACAAAGGGACCCCATAAAACTGGGTGACTTGGCAATAAAATGGCTGCTGAAATTCAGTGTTAAATGCAAATTAGTACACATAGCAAAATATAATCCCCACTATACATACAAAATGATGGTGCCTAAATTAGCTGTTACCCATTAAGAAAAAATGGAGTTATTTTCAGTACTGTGGTAGCACTTATGTTTCCAGAGTACTGCAAATTCATAAGAATCCTTCTTACTGTGCCTGTATCATCCTGAACTCATTCTCCAGCTTCAGAAGACTTTTAAAAATTATCTCTAGTATCAATGGGACAGACACAACTGAATAATGTAGCTGTCCTTAAGGTGCATCAAAAACAATACCAGGGAACCTAGATGTAAATAAGATTGCTGATAGTTTCATCCAGAAAGCTACAGTGAGACATAATGTCTTTAAAATGGGACATTAGTGAAGACAACTTGTTGGTGATTACAATGATTTTAATATACTGTAATTCATGATAATGTAATTATGTAGTTTATAACAATTGAATCATTATTAAAATAGTAGATACTAATGATAGACACATTCAATAACTAGAATATGAAAGAAGTGTATAAATATGCTGAAAATAGGCTCCCCCCAAAACTGGCAGAGTGCCCTCCCTCCCCCCCAACGCACACACCTCTTCAAAAGCACCCACTGACAAAAACAAAAGTCAGTGCCTCTGGACTCAGCAGCTCACTTGAATGACTTAGGAAGAGAGCAAGTGAAGTGCTAGCTTGCAAAGGACCCGACCAACGAAGTACCTGACTGGGGGAAACATCCAGCATCACTGATTGGCTGGGAAGCTCTATTTAAACCAGAAAGAGTCACGGGAACTTGTCTGAACAATTGAAGGAAGCCTTGGCTGGCTACCACTATGGATTTCAGAGTAACAGCAGTGTTAGTCTGTATTCGCAAAAAGAAAAGGAGTACTTGTGGCACCTTAGAGACTAACCAATTTATTTGAGCATAAGCTTTTGTGAGCTACAGCTCACTTCATCGGATGCATACTGTGGAAAGTATAGAAGATCTTTTTATACACACAAAGCATGAAAAAATGGGTGTTTTACCACTACAAAAGGTTTTCTCTCCCCCCACCCCACTCTCCTGCTGGTAATAGCTTATCTAAAGTGATCACTCTCCTTACAATGTGTATGATAATCAAGGTGGGCCATTTCCAGCACAAATCCAGGGTTTAACAAGAACGTCTGGGGGGGGGGAGTGGGGGATAGGAAAAAACAAGGGGAAATAGGTTACCTTGCATAATAACTTAGCCACTCCCAGTCTCTACTCAAGTCTAAGTTAATTGTATCCAATTTGCAAATGAATTCCAATTCAGCAGTCTCTCGCTGGAGTCTGGATTTGAAGTTTTTTTGTTGTAATATCGCAACTTTCATGTCTGTAATCGCGTGACCAGAGAGATTGAAGTGTTCTCCAACTGGTTTATGAATGTTATAATTCTTGACATCTGATTTGTGTCCATTTATTCTTTTACGTAGAGACTGTCCAGTTTGACCAATGTACATGGCAGAGCGGCATTGCTGGCACATGATGAAATATATCACATTGGTGGACAATGTATACCTTCAAATCAGTGGCACTGCTATGGGTACCCGCATGGCCCCATGGTATGCCAACATTTTTATGGCTGACTTGGAACAACACTTCCTCAGCTCTCGTCCCCTAACGCCCCTACTCTACTTGCGCTATATTGATGACATCTTCATCATCTGGACCCATGGAAAAGAAGCCCTTGAGGAATTCCACCATGATTTCAACAATTTCCATCCCACCATCAACCTCAGCCTGGTCCAGTCCACACAAGAGATCCACTTCCTGGACACTACAGTGCTAATAAACGATGGTCACATATATATAGGTTTCTATACCAGAAACCTACTGACTGCTATTCCTACCTACATGCCTCCAGCTTTCACCCTGACCACACCACACGATCTATTGTCTACAGCCAAGCTCTGCGATACAACAGCATTTGCTCCAACCCCTCAGAAAGAGACAAACACCTACAAGATCTCTATCAAGCATTCTTATAACTACAATACCCACCTGCGGAAGTGAAGAAACAGATTGATAGAGCCAGAAGAGTTCCCGGAAGTCACCTACTACAGGACAGGCCTAACAAAGAAAATAACAGAACGCCACGGCCTAACAAAGAAAATAACAGAACGCCACTAGCCGTCACCTTCAGCCCCCAACTAAAACCCCTCCAACGCATTATTAAGGATCTACAACCTATCCTGAAGGATGACCCAACACTCTCACAAATCTTGGGAGACAGGCCAGTCCTTGCCTACAGACAGCCCCCCAACCTGAAGCAAATACTCACCAGCAACCACATACCACACAACAGAACCACTAACCCAGGAACCTATCCTTGCAACAAAGCCCGTTGCCAACTGTGCCCACATATCTATTCAGGGGACACCATCACAGGGCCTAATAACATCAGCCACACTATCAGAGGCTCGTTCACCTGCACATCCACCAATGTGATATATGCCATCATGTGCCAGCAATGCCCCTCTGCCATGTACATTGGTCAAACTGGACAGTCTCTACGTAAAAGAATAAATGGACACAAATCAGATGTCAAGAATTATAACATTCATAAACCAGTCGGAGAACACTTCAATCTCTCTGGTCACGCGATTACAGACATGAAAGTTGCGATATTACAACAAAAAAACTTCAAAACCAGACTCCAGCGAGAGACTGTTGAATTGGAATTCATTTGCAAATTGAATACAATTAACTTAGGCTTGAATAGAGACTGGGAGTGGCTAAGTCATTATGCAAGGTAACCTATTTCCCCTTGTTTTTTCCTACCACCCCCCCCCCCCCCGACGTTAAACCCTGGATTTGTGCTGGAAATGGCCCACCTTGATTATCATACACATTGTAAGGAGAGTGATCACTTTAGATAAGCTATTGCCAACAGGAGAGTGGGTTTGTGAGTGTGGGGTGGGGGGGAGGGAGAAAACCTGGATTTGTGCTGGAAATGGCCCAACTTGATTATCATACACATTGTAAGGAGAGTGATCACTTTAGATAAGCTATTACCAGCAGGAGAGTGGGGTGGGGGGAGAGGAAACCTTTTGTAGTGGTCAACACCCATTTTTTCATGCTTTGTGTGTATAAAAAGATCTTCTATATTTTCCACAGTATGCATCCGATGAAGTGAGTTGTAGCTCACGAAAGCTTATACTCAAATAAATTGGTTAGCCCCTAAGGTGCCACAAGTACTCCTTTTCTTTTTACCACTATGGACTTTGTCTAGATTCATACCTGTCTTGATGCCTGCCTCACCAACTATTCCTGGTTCCTGTCCTCCTCATCCCATACTCCTGTTTGTTCCTGGTACCCACTTTCCTGCCTCACTCCAGGTCCCTGCTCCTGACTCTGGCTCTGATCCCTGGCTTGGCACCTGATGCTATCTCTGGCTCTGACCTTTGTCTTGGTGCCTGACTCTAATCATTAGGCCTGATCATCCATGGCCGGGTCCCTCCATATGGCTCCAAAGTTCTGCATCGTATTTCAGAGGTAAATCAAAGTGACTGTTCCTTCCCAAAAGAGGTTAGGCCCCCATCCAGCAAATAGGTATTACTGTTAGTAAATATCTCTTATACAATAGATCTCTAAGCACATTACAAAGGAAGTAAGCATTATTACCTCATTTTTCAGATGGGGAAACTGGAAGCACATGCTTAACTTTATCCCATATGACTAGTCCCATTGAAGTCAGATATAAGCATGTGCTTAACTGCTTTGCTAGTTCAGATCCTTGAATTGGAAGTGAAATACAAAGTACAACACAACTGGCAGTTGTCCATAGCAAGAGAGAGGCAGAGGAATGCTGCCTTTTAGTAGGAATTTGTTAGCCTTCAGAGGGCGGATTGCATATTATGTTTTAGTATATTTCCTTTAAGTTACTAGAACTGGTGGAAACTCTTCAAATTTTATAAACTTTGATTAAATGTTTTTCCAAAATGTATTTTTCTGCATTTTTCAACCAGCTATATTAGTTGCATTGGAACTGTTTTTGTATTTGAGTTGAATATGTAATTTAAAGCACTTATCTTTGGTGAATCATCTTGTAAAAGATTTATTTTAGGAAGTGTATTTTAAGGGGGGGGGGCATGTGAGGGATTTGAGGAGAAGATAGTGGAGTGGTGCACAATAATTGGAAGACCATCCCAAGTGGTCTAATGGAAGAAGTCAAGGAGGTGAGAGTGGAGAAGAGCAGTCAGATAGGTGGCTTATGAGGAGTGAAGGATGCATATCTAGGGGTAAAAGCAAAGAAACAGTGAAAGTATATGGCAATAAAGATTGTCTTTCAAATTGTTCATTTGTGTTTTAAGACAGGCATTGGTCCCTGGGAAAGGGAGGTGGGAGGAGGCCATATCTTATACTGACATGCTTGAACCTTTCATAAACTCAGGGTTGGAAGAACATCTCCCTGCAGAAGAAACTAACACAACAGAAACAGGGCTTCTTTGTTCTATTTGCAACTTTGAATAAGACACAATTACTGCCCCCAACATCTGGCATATTGCTGATCAGGCATATCTTAGCAAACGCAAAGTTATCTTTTTGTTATTCTGCTTTCTCTTAGCTAATCACGATTTGCTAGGCCTCAGACCTTTTGACCAAACTCTGGACTTTGGGCCTGTATACAAATCCATATACGAGGTTATTACATCAGCAATAGATTTTAACCCTTCAAAGATGAAGGAAAGTAATTAAAGATTCACTGAGTGGGAAGTTGGTGGCGGGAAATGAAGGTGCAAACAGAGTAGTGGAGAAGATAATTTTACCAGTAGTTTTGTATGTGGGCTACAGGAAAGAAACAGGGAGAATAATGGGGACTGTCTGCATTAAGGAACCATGCAACAATCAAGGCAGGACATGATTAGTGCATAGCTAGTTTTTGCCGTAGGTACAAAGAGGAAATAAATTTCTCAAGTGTTTGAGGCAGAATCAACATGATTTTGCAATAAATTGGAAGCGGAGCACATGGGTGGGATGGAGAGAAATAATGAGATCAGGTTGGACTTGTAAGAATGAGTGCAAAATATACAAATAAGGAAGAATGAAAGAGAACGTCAAGAAGAAACCATGGTTTGGATCAGTGAGTAACAGTGATTCATCAATGAACAGCACATCTCAATTTACTAAAGAATTGAGCTGGTAGCTTTTGGGAAAAAAATCATAGATGAAGAGGTTAATTTCAAGTCTATCTGATGCAATTAGAGAAGATTTTTCACAAAATAATAATTGATTCTATGCAGTAAATATGCAGAGCCCTCTGCCACTAACTTAATGAAACAGATTGTAAGACAGGCTGGAAACATATGTCCAAATATTCCATTTCTTATATGGCAAAGGAAATTCAGGTGAACTTTACTTTCAATAGTCCAGATTATTGTTGGAAAGCCTGTGGTGAAGGTGAGCCACTTTGCCTGCAGATAGCTGATATTGCTGATCCAAAATACAGTTATTTAAAAACATTGAACTTGATTTGCCTTTTTTTAAAAAAACAACAGTGTTTCTGCTGGAACCACATTCCTACATTCCCTTAATGAACCATTAGGAAGCTATTTGGCCTTTCTTGAACAAAAAAAAGAAAAACAAAAAAAAGTGATACATGGTTTGGGGAATAAGAAAAAATTCCCCTTCTGAATAATAGTGGCTGCATACGATATAAGAGAAAACATCCCCTTTATAAGATTCGTCATGGGATTTGTAATGACCACAAGACATAAGGATCTTTGTTTCAGGTTTCATCCCACAGATGGTACCTCCACAAGCACCTAACATCATGGTGGATCATTAAATATTGACTTAAAAAAAGCCAAAGGATAAATATTTCTAATCCAATTATGTTTAACTTTTACTCTGTTTACAACAATAAACACTGAAACAAAATTCCAAATTGGTGAACTATATTTCTTTATATTAAACAGCTAAACTGCTATGATTGAAATCACATGAAAAATAATCACTCTTAGTTAAGGCTATGTTTTAGTCACAAGTATTTTTAGTAAAAGTCACGGACAGGTCATGAGCAGTAAACAAAAATTCATGGCCCGTGACCTGTCTTTTACTATATAACCCGGATTAAAACTGGGGGCGGGGGGGGGCACGTGGTCTGCTGGGGGCACTGTGGGTGCTGGGGGATGGCGGCCTGGGTGCTGGGGGTGTGGGGGATGGTGCACCATGCGGGACCCCCACTGGTGCTGGGGGGGGGGTGGGCAGCAGCACGTGGCCCGGGATCCCCACTGGTACTGGGGTGGGGGTGGGGTTGGGGGGTCTGGCAGGCTCCCTACCTAGCTCCTTGTTCAGCCCTTAGTCAGAGGCGTGGCCAGGCAGCTCCATGTGCTGCCTCCCACCTGCAAGCGCCTCCCCCACAGCTCCCATTGGCTGGGAACTGTCTAAGAGCTGAATGAGGGGGGCATTGCTGCTTCTGGGGAGCCCCCCAGGTAAGCGCTGCCCAGACCCTGCTTCACCCTGTCCCATGCCCCTGACCCCACCCACACCTAAACTCTACTGAAGCTGGGGGTGGGAGGGGCACGGTGGCCCAAGACTGCCCCAGCAGCGGCCAGTGCAACGGGCACAAGGCCTGCCTGAGCTGCCCCTGAGCCAGGTGCACCAGCTGCTGCAGAGGTCACGGAAAGTCACAGAATCCATGACTTCTGTGACCTCTGTGACAAACTCACACCCCTTACTGTTAGTATATGCCATGCCGAGATTCAAACTGGAGCAGAGTCTTACAGCTTAGCTATAAATCATTATAAATAAGAGTTTAAAATGGAAATCCTGACTGACTCTTAAGTTTAGCAGTGCTAGCTGGAGTTGTTATAGTATAGCTTTAAATTAAAATGATGTTACAACTGGAGTTGTGTTAACTGGACCCACACTAACTCTTCATATTTGGGGCATTATTCAGAAATGCAGATGTTGCAAACTGACTGTCTTTATAGGGTGTTGAATAACGAAAACTAGGAACACCATAGTTTCCTTCCAACTCTAGTTGCAATTTATATAACCATTATTTAGCAATTAGTGTCACTTAATGTAAAGTGCTGCTACAATGATACAGAACAATAACCCTTTTTCATGAGCGTTTCTTATTGCTGGGTTTAAAAGTCACCATTGTGAGGAATACTAGCTGTTAAACAAAGTATGCCAAGTAGTGGATTGCAAAAATCTGACCTCTAAAAACTTTTGAAAAGGAATCATACAATTAGCCCTGGTCTACACTACAGGGTTAGGTCGACTTTAGCCACGTTAGGTCGATTTTATAATGAATGCAACCCCGATCCATTGACCTAAAGGGCTCTTAGCCCTGGTCTAGACTACGAGTTTAGGTCGAATTTAGCAGCGTTAGGTCGATTTAACCCTGCACCCATCCACATGACGAAGCTATTTTTGTCGACTTAAAGGGCTCTTAAAATCGATTTTGGTACTCCTCCCCAACAAGGGGATTAGCACTAAAATCGACATCACTGGGTCGAATTTGGGGTAGTGTGGACACAATTCAATGGTATTGGCCTCCGGGAGCTATCCCAGAGTGCTCCATTGTGACCACTCTGGACAGCACTTTCAACTCAGATGCACTAGTCAAGTACACAGGAAAAGCCCCGGGAATTTCATTTCCTGTTTGGCCAGCATGGCGAGCTCATCAGCACAGGTGACCATGCAGTCTCCCGAAAGCAGGAGGAACTGGATCTGATCGCTGTATGGGGAGATGAATCCGTGCTATCAGAACTCCGTTCCAAAAGATGTAATGCCAATATATATGCCAAAATCTCCAAGGGCAAATGTGAGGTGTTTACAATGCTCACAACTGCAGCGGTGAGCGGAGTGGGCTCCCGCTTGCAGTGCAATGGCGTATGTGCGGGCAATCAAGGAAAAAGGGCGAGAAATGATTGTCTGCTGTTGCTTTCACGGAGGGAGGGAGCGAGGGAATGGTCACTGACGACACGTACCCAAAACCACTGGTGGTTTCCTTGTCCGTTATCTCAGTTTTTTTAATTAATAAAGAATGCATGGTTTCAAAACAACAGTTACTTGATTTTGAAGGGGGGAGGGTGGTTGGCTTACAGGGAATTAAAATCAACAAAGGGGGCGGGTTTGCGTCAAGGAGAAACACGAACAACTGTCACACCATAGCCTGGCCAGTCATGAAAATAGTTTTCAAAGTCTCTTGTGATATGCAGTGTGCCTTGCTGTGCTCTTCTAATCAGTGTCTGGCTGCTCAAAATCGGACGCCAGGCAATTTGCCTCAACCTCCCACCCTGCCATAAACGTCCCCCCCTTACTCTCACAGATATTATGGAGCCCACAGCAAGCAGCAATAACAATGGGAATGTTGGTTGCGCTGGGGTCTGACCAACAACGTCAGCGAGCTTTTAAACGTCCAAAGGCACATTCTACCACCATTCTGCACTTGCTCAGCCTATAGTTGAACTGCTCCTTACTACTGTCCAGGCTTCATGAGCCATGGGAGCAAGGGGTAGGCTGGGGTAGGTGAAACTGCACGGTGCTGCTGGCTGGGAGAGCAGCCTGAGGCAGAAGCCTCCAGCTTGCAGGAGATCAGGATAGTAGAGTTGCAGCGGAAGCGGTGGAGTGAGCAAAACACCATTGATGAGGACGGCTAGCAGTCCTACTGCACCATCTGCTGTAGAGTTGCAGCGGAAGCAGTGGAGCCATTCACCATTGATGCGAAGGCGCCCAGGAGCTGCTGCTGTGTGGCCAAGGCAAAAGAGCAGGAGGCCTGGAGCTGTTTCATGTGAAATGTGCGCCAGCAAGACTTCTTCACCAGTGACAAAGGACAGGAATGCACCTAAAATCTAAAAAGGCCTGCACATTTCCCAGAGTCACTACCCTTGATAACAGAATGTCAATGATTGCATTGGCTACTTGGATCACAGCAGCCCTCACAGTAGACTTGCCCACAACAGCAGTGGTGACGGTGAGCTGAGTGGGCTTCCGCTTGCAGTGCTATGGCGTCTGTGCGGTTAACCCAGGAAAAAAGCTGCGAAATGATTGTCTGCCGTTGCTCTCATGGAGGGAGGGAGAGACGGAGGGGCGACTGACAACAAGTACCCAAAACCACCCGCGACAATGTTTTTGCCCCATCAGGCACTGGGAGCTCAACCCAGAATTCCAATGGGCAATGGAGATTGCGGGAACTGTGGGATAGCTACCTACAGTGCACCGCTCCGAAAGTCTACGCTAGCCACGGTACTGTGGATGCACTCCACCGACTTAATGCACTTAGTGGGGACGCACGCAATCGACTGTACAAAACCGCTTCCGAAAAATCGACTTCTATAAAATCGACCTAATTTCACAGTGTAGACATACCCTTAAAATCGACTTCTGTACTCCTCCCCAGTGAGGGGAGTAGCGCTAAAATTGACCTTGCTGGGTCGAATTTGGGGTAATGTGGATGCAAATTGATGTTATTGGCCTCCGGGAGCTATGACAGAGTGCTGCAATGTGACTGCTCTGGACAACACTTTCAACTCCGATGCACAAGCCAGGTACACAGGAAAAGCCCCCCAAATTTTTGAATTTCATTTCCTGTTTGGTCAGCATGACGAGCTCAGCAGTACAGGTGACCATGCAGTCCCCTCAGAATCGCAAATGAGCTCCAGCATGGAGTGAACGGGAGACACTGGATCTGATTGCTGTATGGGGAGAAGAATCTGTGCGGGCAGAACTCCGATCAAAAAGAAGAAATGCTAATATATATGCCAAAATCGCACAGGGCATGGTGGACAGAGGCTCCAAGAGGGACACACAGCAGTGCCGCGTAAAAGTTAAGGAGCTCAGGCAAGCCTACCTAAAGACAAAGGAGGCAAATGGTCGCTCTGGGTCAGAGCCCCATACATGCTGCTTCTATGGTCAGCCGCATGCCATTCCAAGGGGGGACCCTACCACCACCCCACCACCGTGGACACCTGTAATGGAGGAGTCTCACGCAACAGGGAGGAGGATTTTGTGGATGAGGAAGAAGAGGAGGAGAATGCGCAGCAGGCAAGTGATGAATCCAGTCTCCCCGGCAGCCAGGACCTTTTTGTCACCCTGGAGCCAATACCCGCTCCAGGCAGGATCCCCGACCCTGAAGGTAGAGAATGCACCTCTGGTGAGTGCACATTTGTAACTACAGTACAGGGTTTAAAAGCAATAGTGTTTAATGTTTGATTTTCCCTGAAGAATTGGGATGCATTCGCAGCCAGTACAGCTACTGGAAAAGTCTGTTAACGTGTCTGGGGATGTAGCGGGAATCCTCCAGGGATATCTCCATGAAGCTCTCCTGGAGGTACTCTGAAAGCCTTTGCAGAAGGTTTCCGGGGAGGGCTGCCTTATTTCGTCCTCCATGGTAGGACACTTTACCACGCCAAGCCAGTAGCAAGTAGTCTGGAATCATTGCAGCACAAACCATGGCAGTGAATGGTCCTGGGTTTTTGTCGCATTCAAGCAACATTTGGTGTTTATCTTATCTTTTTTAGCCTCAGGAGAGTGATATCATTCATGGTCACTAGGTTGAAATAGGGGAATTTTTGTAAGGGAACAGTAAAAGGACCCCGTTCATGCTGGGCTGTTTGCGTTTGGCTAAAAGGGGTCATCCCATAGCCATGTGGCAGGGGTGGGGGTGAAGGGATCATCTCAAATAGCCACGTGGAGGGGTGGGGGTAGCGGTGTGCTGCACATCCACCCACAGACTGCAGCCCCTCCTTTTAAATGGCAAACCCAACCGGCATTGCTTGCTATGGGAAAGGAGGACGGTGCAGTCTGAAAACATTTCCACATGTTATGAAGGAGTTAGAAGCCAAAACCATGTACCTTTTGGCTTACCATGGCTTCCTGGAAACCGAATTCTGTTGCCCAGCCATATGTGATGTGTCACCATACTGGCAGGCGCTCAATATAAAAGGCAAAATGCGACTTTGTACCTAAAGCACATGTGCTGTCTGCTGTGAATTGCTTGATTTACTGTGAAAGAGTCTCCCTTTTGTTCTCAGAAATGTATCATCTTAAATTTTACTCTCCCTTTTTATCCCCCTGCAGGTGCAAATGTTTCTATGCTCCCCCTATCATCTCCGTCCCTGAGGTTATCGCAGATTAGAAGGCGAAAAAAACGCACTCATGATGACGTTTTCCGAATTCATGCAGTCCTCCTGTACTGATAGGGCACAGCTTAATGCATGGAGGCATTCATTGGCAGAGGCCAGGAAAGCATTAAGTAAGCATGATGAGAAGAGGCAGGATGCAATGCTGAGGCTAATGGGGGAGCAAACAGACATGCTCAGGCGTCTGGTGGAGCTGCAGGAAAGCCAACAAGAGCACAGACCGCTGCTGCATCTACTGTACAACCGCCTGCCCTCCTCCCCCAGTTCCATATCCTCCTCACCCAGACGCCCAAGAACGCGGGAGGGAGGCTCCGGGCACTCAGCCACTCCACTCCAGAGGATGGCCCAAGCAACAGAAGGCTGTTGTTCAAACAGTTTTGATTTGTAGTGTGGCTACAATAAGTAATGTGTCCTTGTCCTTCCCTCCTCCCCCACCCCACCCTACTCCACCTGGGCTACATTGTAAGTTATCTCCCTTTTCTTCTAATTAATAAAGAAAGAATGCATGGTTTCAAAACAAAAGTGACTTTATTTCCTTTGCCAGCTGTGATCGAAGGGGAGAGGGTGGTTGGCTTACAGGGAATTAAAACCAACAAAGGAGGCGGGTTTGCATCAAGGAGAAACCCACATAACTGTCACACCATAGCCTGGCCAGTCATGAAACTGATTTTCAAAGCCTCTCTGATGCGCAGCGCGCCTACCTGTGCTCTTCTAATCACCCTGGTGTCTGGCTGTTCAAAATTGGCAGCCAGGCGATTTACCTCAACCTCCCACCCTGCCATAAACGTCTCCCCCTTACTCTCACAGATATTATGGAGCAGCTAGCAAGCAGGAATAACAATGGGAATATTGGTTGCACTGAGGTCTAAGCTAGTCAACAAACAGTGCCAGTGAGCTTTTAAACATCCAAAGGTGGATTCTACCACCATTCTGCACTTACTCAGCCTATAGTTGAACTGCTCCTTACTACTGTCCAGGCTGCCTGTGTCTGGCTTCATGAAACAGGGGAGCAAGGGGTAGGCTGGGTCTCCAAGGTTAACTATTGGCATTTCAACATCCCCAACAGTAATTTTCTGATCTGGGAAGTAAGTCCCTTCTTGCAGCTGCTCAAACAGCCCGGAGTTCCTAAAGATGCGAGCATCATGCACCTTTCCCGGCCATCCTATGCTAATGTCGGTGAAATGTCCCTTGTGATCCACCAGTGCTTGCAGCACCATTGAGAAGTACCCCTTGCGGTTTATGTACTGGTTGGCAAGGTGGTCCAGTGCCAAGATAGTGATATGCGTTCCGTCTATTGCCCCACCACAGTTAGGGAAACCCATTGCAGCAAAGCCATCCACTATGACCTACTCATTTCCCAGAGTCACTACCCTTGATAGCAGAACGTCGGTAATTGGATTGGCTACTTGAATCACAGCAGTCCCCACAGTAGATTTGCCCACTCCAAATTGATTCCCCACGACAATGTTTTTGCCCCATCAGACATTGGGAGCTTAACCCAGAATTCCAATGGGCAGCAGAGACTGCAGGAACTTTGGGATAGCTTCCCACAATGCTCCGCTCTGTGAGTCAATGCTAGCAACGGTCGTGAGGATGCACTCCGCCGACTTAATGCGCTGAGTGGGGACATACACAATCGACTTCTATAATATCGACCTAATTTTGTAGTGTAGACATACCCTTAGAAGCTATAGAAACACCAGAATGGTTGGAATTACTGTTTCAGGTAGGGACTTTGAAACATAATGATCATTTTGAATCAAAATGCTAACATAGTGTAAATTCTTTAAAAAGCAGGACATTTTTCATCCACTGTATGGAGAAATCAAGTGGGTGCATTTTTTTAAAAAAATTGCTAAGATCCAATTTTAGAAAGCCCAACGTTTTGTTTGCACAAAGAACAGGAGTACTTGTGGCACCTTAGAGACTAACAAATTTATTTGAGCATAAGCTTTCGTGAGCTACAGCTCACTTCATCGGATGCATTCAGTGGCTAACAAATTTATTTGAGCATCAGCTTTCGTGAGCTACAGCTCACTTCATTGGACTAACAGGGCTGCTACTCTGAAACCTGTAATTAGTTAAGATGAGCTATTATCAGCAGGAGAAAAAAAAGCTTTTGTAGTGATAATCAAGATGGCCCACATACAGTTGACAAGAAGGTGTGAGGATACATAACTTAAAGAAATAGATTCAAATATGTGTAATGGTCACATAAACACCACCCTATACCGGAAACCTACTGACCGCTATACTTACCTACATGCCTCCAGCTTCCATCCAGGACATACCACACAATACATTGTCTACAGCCAAGGTCTAAGATACAACCGCATTTGCTCCAACCCCTCAGACAGAGACAAACGCCTACAAGATCTCTATCAAGCATTCTTACAACTACAATACCCACCTGCTGAAGTGAAAAAACAGATTGACAGAGCCAGAAGAGTACCCAGAAGTCACCTACTGTAGGACAGGCCCAACAAAGAAAATAACAGAACGCCACTAGCTGTCACCTTCAGCCCCCAACTAAAACCTCTCCAGCGCAGCATCAAAGATTTACAACCTCTCCTGAAAAATGATCCTTCACTCTCACAGATCTTGGGAGACGGACCAGTCCTTGCTACAGATAGCCCCTCAACCTGAAGCAAATACTCACCAGCAACCACACACCACACAACAAAAACACTAATCCAGGAACCTATCCTTGCAACAAAGCCCGATGCCAACTCTGTCCACATATTTATTCAAGTGACATCATCATAGGACCTAATCACATTAGCCACGCCATCAGGGGTTCATTCACCTGCACATCTAGCAATGTGATATATGCCATCATGTACCACCAATGCCCCTCTGCCATGTACATTGGCCAAACCGGACAGTCTCTACGCAAAAGAATAAATGGACACAAATCTGACATCAGGAATCATAACATACAAAAACCGGTAGGAGAACACTTCAACCTCTGTGGCCATTCAGTGAAAGATTTAAGAGTGGCAATTTTGCAACAGAAAAACTTCAAAAACAGACTCCAAGGAGAAACTGCTGAGCTTGAATTAATTTGCAAACTAGATACCATTAACTTGGGTTTGAATAGAGACTGGGAGTGGCTGGGTCATTACACATATTGAATCTATTTCCTTAAGTTAAGTATCCTCACACCTTCTTGTCAACTGTCTAAATGGGCCATCTTGATTATCATTACAAAAGTTTTTTTTCCTCCTGCTGATAATAGCTCATTTAAACTAATTAGCCTCTCACAGTTTGTATGGTAACTTCCAACTTATCTGTATGTGTGTATATATATCTATATATCTTAATCTTACTATATGTTCCATTCTATGCATCCAATGAAGTGAGCTGTAGATCACGAAAGCTTATGCTCTAATAAATTTGTTAGTCTCTACGGTGCCACAGGTACTCCTGTTCTTTTTGCGGATACAGACTAACACGGCTGCTACTCTGAAACTTGTCAAAGTTTTATTTGGGGCACTGTCACTGTTACAGGACCAGCTGCACGTATGTTCCTTTGGGTGTCTCTGAATGTACCCTGTCAGGTGTCAGGCCTCATGCTTTTACTGTTCCCGGGGTGGAATTCCACAATTTTTCCACTCTTAGACCAGGCCCTGGGCTACAGTACACTGCATATTAACCATGCTTACCCAGCAGGTCTGACTGAACTCTGCGATTTGTGACCAGTGATATCCAGTGAAAAACCAGCCTTCTTAAAGTCAAAGCATTGTTTGTTTATTTTGTAGTGGGAACAAAGAAATTAAAGAAAAAATATTTTAAATCAGGCTACATATCCATCTTGCCTAAAGGCTTACCATGCCCTGACGGTAACCTTGACAGGCCTAACTTCTTTGTACACACTCGGTGGCTGTCTGTATCTCAGTTCCACTGAACAATTCCCCCTCTCTTGGGCGTGTTCCTTTTTAAACATGCCTCAGTTCTTTTGATTTCCTGAATTCCCGAGCTTTGGCCCTTCTGGACAAACTCGTTTTATAGGTTGACTGAGGAGGTAAAATCTTGAAAGCCAACAGTTTGGGCATTGCCCCTTAGGAGCCCTCAAGCGTGTGCTGAGGGATGGCTTATCTTTAGTCATTCTTTCACTTCCTGCTTGTTTTCCTTATAGCCAACACATTCATACAATAAATATCCCAATAACCAGGTCAACATACAGTATTTATAAATATTACAGAAGAGTGCCACATCCATCATAGGCTCCTTTACAGTTTATATTTTACCTAATTGTATTGTGTACTTGAATAAAAGTGATGTTTTCAATTAGATTTTCATTTTCTCTTAATGTTTAAATATGAATTTAATTTGTATGCTGTTTGTAATACAGAATTCATCTTTGTCAGAAGAAGGAAAACATACACAAGGACAAATTATTCTGAAAATCCATGTGTGGTTGAACAGCTGGCCTCCTACAGTACCTGTTTAGACAAAACTCAGCTGTTTATTATTTTGTTTCCTTACTCATGGCATATGTATTTCTTTTCTATCTCCCCCGTCAAGTATAATTTTGACTTTCCTCTGCGACTTCAGAAAGGAAAAGATATTATTTTGTTAGTAGATGAGAGCTAGGCAGGATTGCCTTTTCAGTGACTTTCTAGAGGCTTGCTAGATGGGCACCTATGAGGAATCTTCAAAGCATGTAGTAACAGCTTAGGCTTCAAACCTATTTTTATGGTTTCCATGCTCTTTAACTTTCACCATTTAAGTTTCAAACATTGAAAGGTGCTGATGTGAAGTAAAGGAGACACACTGAGTATGGGGAGAAAAATAAAACATATAGGCAGATCGAAAAGTTAAATGCTGAGAAAATTTGTGACAAACCATTATGTCTGTAGTACGGGGGTTAACCCTGAATGACACGGAGAGCAATAAAATAGAATACATTCTATAGGATGTGCAGCTTTGGTTGATGGATGAATTTGAATAGAATAATGAGACATGAGAGAGGATCTTCAAATGTCACTTTCTTTTAAGACATCACTATTCAATATTCATTTTTATTTAAAACATATATTTGTACTTCTAGCTGTCAATTCTGTCTATCCCAAATTATTCATTTCTTCCAAAATGACTTCTTTGGGCATGTTTATGGTCTCTATGCTCAAAGTCATCATTTTTAAAATTCTCTTTAAATTCTTATACCAGAGCAAGCACCCTGTTTTCTGACTGGTCATTTGGCGTAATTGGGTAAACAACAACAAATAGGATTTTAACAAATATCTTTCCGGATATCAAAAATCCATCATTATTACCACAATTTGAGCTTAGCATAATGGTCAAACCTTGCACTCTACACTCTGTTTATGTATTACTATTCACTTGATTATTCACATGAGTACATCTGAAGTACTCATTACAGGCTTGATCCTATTAGGTTGTTGGAGTCGAACACTCACTGAGGTTGAAGTGAATTGATCTGATTGCAATCCTATCGAAGTCAGTGAGGAAAACTCACATTGACTTTTATAGGCTTTACATCAGGTCCTAAATGGGGTTACTTTTTAAGAAAATCTATTTTTATATCACAGCCATCCCTACTCAGGCAAAATTACTAGAGTTAGACTGTATTCCTATGAAAAATGCTACTGCAGAGGAATTGGTTGTTTGGGCTGGGGGGAAATAATCTGGACTGATTCACTTAGACCTGCCAACTTTTTCTTTTGCTGAATTTTAAGCTTCGAGATAAAATGTTTATCGTTGGTGAAAAATGTGATTTAAAATGTCTTGAACATTAAAAACACTGTACTTTCCTCAGAACTCCCACTGTGCAACAAATAGCAATGGAAAGGATTGGAAAAAGGCAGTCCTTCACATGATCTACTCTGGATACATTGGGTCCCTTTGATATAATGTGGTCCTTGTTTGCATGTATAAAGGACAAAGTGCCTATTTGATCTACTAAAAGATTTAGATGTTAGTAACCAGTGTTCATTTTTTTTTAACATGTGGAATGCGAGTTGAAAGTTTCATGCCATGATTCTTAACCCCTCAAAATACAAAAATAAAAAATCCAAGCTGAATTTTCACTAAAGATGAAACTAAGAATTGTTTCACTTGCCATTTCTTCTGGGAAGAAAACTGCAAGAAAGGTGGTTTGTAGGCCAGAACTCAAGGCTTGCTGATAATTTTGACAGGAAAAAATAACTACTAAAAATGACAGCATTAAGCAAAAGAAGAGAATGTAATACTAACTTTGACAATGTGAAAGCACACAAAATTAAAGTCTATTGGTCTAAAAGCACAAATAATTGAAGGGCAATCTCTGAGACTTCAAATCTGAGCCATAATATTGAGTCAGACCACTGATTAAGGTATTATATAATGACAGGTTGCAACTAGAAATGGTAACAATCGTTTTAGTAACAGTCAATGGCCTGGTCTACATTACAAACTTAGGTCTACATAAGCTGCGTTAAGTCGATGTAATGTATGTGTCTACACTACCGAGTCCCTTCCGCTGACCTAAGTTGCCTGTAAAGTTGACTTCTGTACTCCACCTCTGTGAGAGGCATAACGCTTCATTCGACATCCACAAGTAGACATGGGGATAGTGTAGACACTGCATTGTGTAATTCAAATGAATTGGCCACCAGGAGGTGTCCCACAGTGCTCCACTGTGATTGCTCTGGAGAGCACTATCAACTCTACTGCACATCAGCCAGGTACATAGGAAACAGCCACTCCCCTATTAAAAGCCCAGGAACTTTTGAATTTTCATTTCCTGTTTGATCAGCATGGAAAGCTTGCCGGCACAGCTGATCATGGAGATTCAAAGCCGCAAACATGCTCCAGCATGGAGTACACAGAAGGTGGTGGATCTTATTGCTGTGTGGGGAGAAGAGTCTGTGCAGGCAGAGCTCCAATCCAGCAGAAGAAACGCTGACATCTATGACAAAATTGCACAGGGCACGGGGGAGAAGGGCTACACTGGAGACACACAGCAGTGCTGCATGAAAATAAAGGAGCTTCGGCAAGCATACCAGAAGACAAAGGAGGCAAACAGTGGTTCTGGTACTGCTCTATAGACATGCTGCTTTTATGAGGAGCTGCATGTGATTCTTGGCGGCGACCCCATCACTACCCCAAAATTCTTTGTGGATCACCTCCCAGGGGTGCCCGGGCGACCTTGAGCAACAGTGAAGAGGACATTGTTGATGAGGAAGAGAAGGAGGAGGAGAATGTGAGGCAGGAAAGCAGAGGATCCATTCTCTCCAACAGTCAAAAACTATTTTTAACCCAGAAGCCCATCCCTTCACAGAACCAGTTGGCAGCAGAGCATGATGCCCAGGAAGGCACCTTTGGTGAGAACACATTTCCAGTCAAACTGTAGGGGTTATATGCTATTATTTTTTATGTTTAATCTGAACAAAAAAGTAGGCATAGTGGGTGTCGTTGGCCACTCCAGCTATGCAGAGGGTGCTCTCTGAAAAAGACTGCTTATGTGCATGGGGATGGCCCAGGAATCCTTCATGGAGATCTCTAGGAAGCTTTCATGGAGGTACTCTGCAATCCTTTGCTGAAGGTTTCTGGGAAGGGCTGCCTTATTTCGTCCACCGTGGTAAGACACTTTCCCACGCCACTCCTGTATTAACTCTGCTGGCATCATTGCAGCACACAGCATTGCAGCATAAGGACCAGGTCTGTACCCAGACACTTGCAGCATCTGCTCCCTTGCTGCCTCTGTTACCCTCAGGAGAGTGATATCGCATAGGGTCACCTACGGAAAATGGGTAAAGTTTTCTGTGCTCGCCCTTAAACTGCAAACAGTTCAACAAGTAATCCACCCCCTGCCCCCCCCCCCCCCCGTTTGGTGAATTATGGGTCATACAACCACACTTTCCGAAACATGTTGTGGTTGGAAGGGATCACCATGTATGCAAGCAGCATTGGGGAAAAAAAGGGGGGGATGTCTCCCTGTCTCCCTTCCCTCCCGACCCACTGCTGCTTTTGTAAAAAACACACTATCTGGAGGGCTTTACGCTGGTGCCTGTCATCAAGCACCCTCCAGGTTGCTAGGAGAAAGGGGGCTTTTCTCAATTCCAAGCTGTGATCCCAAGGATGTCTTCAAAAAAGCAGCAGCACAAGACCTCTCGCCCCATGCCTCGTGGCCTTACCATGGCTGGAGCAGCAAACAGACACTTGCAATAGCTAGTGGTTGTGATTACATTGTGGCTTGCAGTGAGGGGTGTATTTTTTATTTAAAAAAATTAACCTTGCATCAGAAACAATGTATGCATTGTCAGTGCTACCCTTGTGCACTGCATTCCTTGAAGCTGAAACCTTGTCCATCAGCGCATCCGCCACATCGGGACAGAGACTTTCCCAGAGTGAAAGGCAGAAAAAGAAGACTCAGGAGGACATGTTCAATGAGTTAATGCATGCCTCTAAGGGTAACAAGATGGAGCTCAGAGCATGGAGGATTACACTGTCCGAGAACCTGGACATGGATAGGGAGGACAGGAGAGCATGCAGGGAACAAGAGCATGCCACGCAGGAAGAGATGCTGCAGATTATGAAGGAGCAATCAGACATGTTGAGGCATATGGTTGAGGTTCAGGAAAGGCAGCTGGATGCTAGGGTCCCTCTGCAGCCTATGCTGAACCTGCTTCATCATCGCCCAATTCTATATCCTCCTCCCCAAAATGTCCTATGAGGCGGACGTGAGGGGGCGGAGTTTGGTATCCCTTGCACTCAACATCAGCGGAGGGTACAAGGACCAGAAGGCGCACATTCCCACACTGCTGATTGTTATTGCAGTGCATCTATAAGCAAGCTTTCCTTGTTTCTCCTGCCATGGTGTTATCAGTACTTTTTCCCCAGATTATCTTTCTTTTCTTTGCTGTTTCTCTGTGTTTGTGTACATAATAAAACTTAATGGATTGAGGAGAAAAGGCTCTTTATTCATTCAACACACAGGGGTTGGGGGTGTGCGGAGTTTACAGGGGAGAAAATGCAATAGCGGGGACAGTTTGGTAAGGAACAACACACTTTACTCTGGCTCATTGCTAAAACTGGTTTGCAAAGCCTCACAGAGATGCAGAGCCCCTTGATGTGCTCTTATTGCCCTGGTATCTGGCTGCTCAAAATTGGCTGGCAAGTGATCTGCCTCAACCCCATCCCCTGGTGGAAACTTTTCTTCCTTTGTTCCACAGTATTATGGAGCATGCAGCAGGCAGAAATAAACATTGGGATATTGCTTTCACTGAGGTCTAACCTAGTAAGCAAACCACACCCGCGATCTTTTAAACATACAAAGACACATTCCATTTCATACAAAGACTGTTCTGCACTTGCTAAGCCTATGGTGGAACCGGTCTTTATTACTGTCCAGGCTGCCATTGTATGGCTTCATGAGCCATGGGACCAAAGGGTAAGCTGGGTCTCCCAGGATCACAATTGGTGATGTTGAAATGCCAATGGTTATTTTGCAATCTGGAAAGAAAGTCCCTGCTTGCAGCTTATGGAACAGACTTTTGTTCCTAAAGATGCATACCTCATGGCCCCTGTGATCCACCAGCACTTGCAACACCATTGCAACATCTTTTGGTTTATATACTCTTTGGCAAAGTGGTCTGGTACCAAGATAGGGATATGCATTCTGTCTATTGCCCCACTGCAGCTAGACAACCCCATTGTGGCAAAACCATCCACTTTGTCCTGCACATTGCCCAGAATCACTACCCTCCTTAGCAGAAGTCTGCTAATGGCCCTGCAAATTTAGATCAAAACATATCCCACAGTAGATTTACCCACTCCAAATTGATGCCCCGCTGTTTCCACACCACTATCACCACTCACTTCTCCACTGTCAGAGCAGCTCTCATTTTAGTATTTCTGTGCTTCAGTGCTGGGGAAAGCTCTTCACACAGTTCCTGGAAAGTGGCCTTATACATTCAAAAGTTCTGCAGCCACTGCTTGCCATCCCATGACCGCATTACTATGCGGTCCCAACAGTCAGTGCTTGTTTCCCGGGCCAGAAACAGCACTCAAGTGTGTCAAGGTGATGTGTGACAATGGCGCTCAAATATGTCAAGGTGTCGCCAGCAACTGCTAATTGCTCCGCTCTATGTCTTCCAGCAAGGCTGCTTGTGTGTCATCACATTGTTCCGCGCAGCGGCTCCTGTATTGGCTGTGTAAATAGTACAGGATGGGGTACGAGGTGTTTGTAATGCTCACAACAACAGTTTGCAGCTGAACGGGGTCCATGTTTCCCAAGCTATGGCATCAGTGTGGGTAACCCAGGCTTATGAAAAAAGGCATGAAAAAGGGTTGGTTGATTTGTTTGTGGTTGATTTCACGGTAGGTAGGTAGGTAGATAGGTGCATCATGGGAGGCTAACACCATGTTCCCATAACCACTCACGCCAATGTTTGCAGGGCTTGCAATGGTTCCATAAAGCATTGGAAGCCCAACCCAAAATTCTACTTGGCTATGTGCACTGTGGCATAGCTACCCGCAGTGCTCCATGCATCGATGCAAACCCTGCTAGTGAGGACGCACTCCGCTGACACAAAGAGCGTAGTGTGGACATGTAAGATAGACTTGCTTAAATCGGAGGCTCAATGTCGACTTACATAAAGTCTACTTAACTTTGTAGTGTAGAGATGGCCATTAATGTAATGAAATTAATGAATCCACTTTGGGGTATACCATGCCCACTTTCTTTTATTTTTGCATTTCCAGATTATGTAAATTCCAATTTACAATAAAACATTTGTTGTTAGGGCCAGATCCAAAGACCATTAAACTCAATTGGAGTCTTTCCTATGACTTCACTTAGCACTGGATCAACCCCTTAGAGTTTTGTAATAGGAAAATTATACAGAAACATCTTGAGGAGAGGTGAAAAATGCCCTTCAAATATCGTACATTTACAATATGGATCTCTTTTATAATATTTTACACTGCACTTAATGGTATGTGAAACTACATAAAGTGGCACTAAAGCCATATTTTTAAACACTTTAAAATCCGACTAGGCACCCAAATGGCTTTAAAATATGACCCTGAGTAATAATCAGATATTGTCCACCTTTAAATTTGCCTTTCAAAAATTCTATCTATTCCTCATTGTTCAGCTGGATGAACTGGAAAACCACAGAGCAGTTTCTGTGAATGAAACCAATTCAATTCTCCCAGGGATAAGGGATCACTAGTAGTTTTGACAATGAGAGCTCTTCTAGTTTAAATAGAAATAGTATTCCCCTTTCTTGGATTCAGGCAAAGATCCATTCATTGCTCTTACTCCCTGTAAAAATCTATATACATAGAAACGCTTTTTGCACAATTAAATAGCATCCCTTCTCCATGTCTAACTCTTTTCTAAGCCAATTGGAATGTAGCAAGTCAAAAATTTCTTTCCTCTGTTTTATTACTAGTGACACTTGCATCCAAGTAGGACCCCATCTTTCCTGAAAACATATTTTATAGTAAACTGTACAGCTAAAATTGTTTCTAAATAGAATGGGCTTTCAGAGTTTGACCACAGAGGACAGTCTCACAGTTGGTTCCCCAAACCTTAGGGCTTGCTATTGGAACCCAGTGATCCAATCCTGCAGACCCTTACTCACACAAGTAACTTTACTCATGGGAGTAGTCCCATTGGCTTTACTAGAACTACCTGGGTAAATAAGGGGTTTGTAGGATCAGGCCCAAGAGCAAAGTTAGTTGCACTTTGAAAACCGACTTTAAAAAAAGATATTTTGGGATTTGATATTAAATGTATCCGATGAAGTGAGCTGTAGCTCACGAAAGCTCATGCTCAGATAAATATGTTAGTCTCTAAGGTGCCACAAGTACTCCTTTTCTTTTTGTGAATACAGACTAACATGGCTGCTACTCTGAAAATTGTCTGTGAGTGGTTTACAGACCAAATGAGCTCATTTTATAAATAAAATATGATTTTCTAACTGAAAGACCTGAAAACTCAACCTAGGACCTAAAAGTGAAGCTGTGTTTTTTTCCTTTCATCAATAATAAAGGATTTATAATCAAAATTAGACCTTCAGGTGCACATTTTCACATCCCATATTTTGCTGGTGACATCTCTGTGTGAGTCTTATTGGAACTGTGAAGACAGGAAAAACCTGCACTCCAGGTAACAATCCTGTGTTTCAAGGAAGATGTTTTCAATGGTTTATCGCTGCCTGGAACTTACTAAATTTTCATGAGGCAGAATTTAAGGTTGTTCCTTACATCCACAGGTCTTCATTATCCAACTAGACAACTATAGATTTTCACCCGTTTATTTCAAAAAGGCAAATTTTAGAATGAGTAAATGTTGTGAATGTATTTAAGAGGATTCCCCCATCTATAAGTACAGTTAAAAATTAATTCCATCAAGTGAAATTGACACATTCTTCCCTTAACATAATGCATTTGTTGTCGGGTATCTTATTTAGTTACAATGTATAGTGCAGTATTAGAAATTAAATTTGTCGTCACCTGCTCTAACAGGAACATTTGTTCCAAAATGCTGTATATGTCAAAATTTAGGTCAGATTTGTGTTCATCAGAGTTTCACAAAACAAACCAACATACTTTTGATTAGTAAAGTAGCTGAAATGATCTTAAAACAAAAAGTAACAGAAATTGGCAACAGCCTTTACACTTGAACATACTCAACTGTATGCTGATCCACACTGTCCTTCCTGGGCAACGGACAGCAGGTATGTTAATGTCTTGTCGTGTCTGTTGCTCCCTCAGAACTCCTCATCTAGAAAAAAATAATAATCTGCTTCAGTAGAAAATGTACATTGAGCCCATCATCATTCAAATCAGCCTCTGAAGGCTATCAAGAAAAAACACATTTTCAAAGACCTGCACAGATTTTGGCTACTCAGCTCCTATTTAAATTAAAAGAAGCTGTGTGGCTAAATCCCCAAGATATAATATAGGGGGTATAGCCAGGCTTCCAGACCTTGGGTGCCTTTGTAAATATTTTTCTCTGTTGACAATGTGGCTTTTTAACCTGATGGTTCTACAAGTAAAAGCTGCTCTTAACCTTGAAGTATTACAGCAGCAATGCAAAATGGAGCAATTGTGTTGTATTCTACCTTTGTAACTTACAATAATCACTAGACATTAGAAAGACAATAGTTTCTTAAAACAATAATAGATTTTCATAGTATCTCCCACAAACAATTTCTTATTCTGTGGAATTATCAAGTCCATTCAAAACATGACGGTTTAGATCATCTAACTCATTGGTCACTCCAACTACATCACCCATCCCCATTTTTTTAATCTCTCCATTGGTATCTTCTCTTCCAGTGCATCAAATACAAACTTTATATTCTTTGCTTTCAAACCCATCCACAGTTGAGCCTCATCCTTCCTATCCAACTTATTATCTTATTGCAAGGTCAACTCCCCGCTTCACTCCAGGGACTGGTGACAGCCTTGATCACCCAGTTCCATGCTTCTCCAAAAGTACTTTCTCCATGCCACTGCTTATGTATGGGGGCAGCTCCCAGTCAATAGCTCTGAAACCATCACCCAGTGCTCCTCCAAGTCTCTCCTCCTGTCATAAATATAAAGGGAAGGGTAAACCCCTTTAAAATCCCTCCTGGCCAGAGGAAAACTCCTCTCACCTGTAAAGGGTTAAGAAGCTAAAGGTAACCTTGCTGGCACCTGACCAAAATGACCAATGAGGAGACAAGATACTTTCAAAAGCTGGGAGGAGGGAGAGAAACAAAGGGTCTCTGTCTGTCTATATGCTGCTTTTGCCGGGGATAGACCAGGAATGGAGTCTTAGAACTTTTAGTAAGTAATCTAGCTAGGTATATGTTAGATTATGATTTCTTTAAATGGCTGAGAAAAGAATTGTGCTGAATAGAATAACTATTTCTGTCTGTGTATCTTTTTTGTAACTTAAGGTTTTGCCTAGAGGGATTCTCTATGTTTTGAATCTAATTACCCTGTAAGGTATATACCATCCTGATTTTACAGAGGGGATTTCTTTACTTCTATTTACTCCTATTTCTATTAAAAGTCTTCTTGTAAGAAAACTGAATGCTTTTTCATTGTTCTCAGATCCAAGGGTTTGGGTCTGTGGTCACCTATGCAAATTGGTGAGGCTTTTTACCAAACCTTGTCCAGGAAGTGGGGTGCAAGGTTTTGGGAAGTATTTGGGGGGGAAAGACGTTTCCAAACAGCTCTTCGCCAGTAACCAGTATTTGTTTGGTGGTGGTAGCGGCCAATCCAAGGACAAAGGGTGGAATATTTTGTACCTTGGGGAAGTTTTGACCTAAGCTGGTAAAGATAAGCTTAGGAGGTTTTCATGCAGGTCCCCACATCTGTACCCTAGCGTTCAGAGTTGGGGAGGAACCTTGACACCTCCAAACTCATGTCTTCCACAATACATACATACATACGTGGAAACAACTAGTAGGTGATGAATTGTGATCACTGCCGTCGACAGCTCAGTGGGAAATTGACTTCCCATCCCGTTAAAAATTTTGAGATGTCAAAAAATGTTCCCATCCTAAATCAGGATGAAAAGTCAAAATCTCAAATGTTGCAAACCAAAAATCTGGGGAAAAAATCAGTTTAGCTCAATTGAAACATCTTATTATGATAATTTTGAAATGTCTCTGTGATGGAGTGCACTTGTCCTGTACTGATACTGTGAAGGTTAACTCCACTCTCTGGGCTGAAGAGGCCATGCCCCCACAGCCCTGCTGGGCATGCTCCAGCTGGAGACTGGGTATAAAAGGGAGCAGCTCAGCTCAGTCAGGGCTGGCTGCTGAAGAGAGAGAATGCATGCTGTGAGCTCCAGCTGTGGAATAGCAGAAGCCCCAGATGGCGGGAACCAGGGACACTGAGACTGAAGAACACCCAAGGCTTGACAGAGCTGTTGGGAGCCACCCTGGCTGAGGAGCCCAGAGCCGATGGAGACACTGGGACCCTGGCATCACGTACCGGGTAGGAAGTAACTCGGGGAGACTAGTTGTGGTGCCGAGGGGAGTCAGGGTGTTTTGGGAAGATTCCCTGATGACCTGGTGGCAGACGTACTTGCCAGTAGGCCATGCAATCCCATGGAAGGGGCAGTGATACTGACTCTGGCTACGAGGCCACGTAGCCCTGAGAAAGGGCTGCTCTACTGAATCTGACTGTTAGGTCATACAGCCCTTCTGATTTGGGAGGTTATACTGACTCTGTCCACTAGGCCTTACAGCTCTACTGAAGTGGGCAGTTAGACTGATTCTGGCCATTGGGCCATTCAGCCCTGAGAGAGGGGGTTGCCCAACTGACTCTTGCTACTAGGCAACACAGCCTTACTGAGCTAAGTGGCCACCCTGACTCTGACTGTTAGGCCATGTGGCCCTGAGAGACGGCGACCCTACCAAATCTGTCCATTGACCCACACAGCCCTGAGAGCAGCCCCGAGAGATGGCAGCTCTACTGACTCTGGTCATTAGGCCATATTGCCTTACTGAGCTAGGTGGCCACACTGACACTGACCACTTGGTGGGACACCCTGCCTAAACCGGAAAGCCATTTTTATTTGGGTCATTGGACCCCATGGCCCTGTGGGAAGGGGTCATCATCCTGACTCTGGCCATTGGGACATACAACCCTGAGAGATAGAGTGACCATATTGACTTTTACTATAAGTTCCCACCACCCCATGACAAAGGGTGGTTGTAAGGACTGACTGCGGGGAGGTAATTACCCCACCCCACCCCAAAGAGGAAACGGGGCACACTTGCCCCCAACACTCTCTTTTCAATTTTGATATTTTTCTTTTAAAATCTTTTTAGTCTAAATTTACTACAATTTTGAACCAAAGAGTTGTTTCAATTAACACTCCACAAAAAATCTTTCAGTTCTGAAATATCAAAATAGGATATTTTTACAATTTTAAAACTTTTTCCAAAATATTTTTTGGGTATGAGCTATTGGAGATTGGCAAGAATACATTTTGTCAAAAGATTACCGACCAGCTCTCCTACTGACGTCCTAAGAATTGTACATATGCTATTATGTTTGCCCTATCTCCTCTGCACTCGATCGGGCCTGCTTGTTTGGCTCATCAACCTGTAATGTCTTGCCTTTTTGAGTGTAAGCTCTTTGAGTGTGTGATGTGGTGTATGTGGCCTCTGTGGCTCCCTATTGTGGGCCCTGGGGTTCTACTACACCCTGTCCTAAGAAGCAGAGAGCTGAGAGGAAAATAGCAGCGAAGGTAGGTCCTCTATGTTTGCCTATAAAGAAGTTTCTGGAGCAGCCATTTTGGAAACTATAGAGAACTGGTCCTCCAAGGGCTAGAGGGGCTGGCAACAGCCAATCAGTGCCTTGCTAGTCCAGATAAAAGGAGTTGCCTGGCCTTAGTAGTTCAGTTCCTGGCTGGGACCAGAGGAGTGAAGAAAGCTGCTCCTCTGCAGCCAAAGGAGCCTGACAATTAGACAGACAGGCTTGTGGTGAGCTGACCTTACATAGCTTGGAGAAGACCTGAGGATGGCGGCTCTGAGGTAGGGCTGGAGATTAAAAGGCTCTGTAGAAGAGGCCCAGGGAAATAGTAGTGACAGATTGAAGTAAGCAGATTGAAGTAAGCAGTGGCTGCTGTCTGTAGGGTCCCTGGATTGGAACTCAGAGTGGTGAGTGGACCTGGGTTCCCCTGTTGGCCACAGGTAAAGTGACAGACCCCTGAGAAGGGGACAGGGCTTTATTTGAAAGCCCAAACAAAAAGATAAATGTAAAGGGTCAAGAGCTGGGGTTGAAGACACTAGCAAGGGCAAATAGACTGTTTGTTTATTGGACCCTTTAATACTCCAGAAGGGGTTCAGTCAGACTTTGACTTGGCCAGAGGGCTAAGCTAGTGAAGATCAGCCAGCTGCCTGCAAAGGCCCCCAGGGGTGAGAAAAGGACTATGGTATCACACCCAGAAACTTGGAGGTGCTTTAGAGGTAGTGCCTTTACAAGCAGGGACTATTATTTATTAAGTTTGTGCAATGTGCCATTGTGCTAGGCCAACCTGTTTGAGGCCTGTAGGTGCTACTGCCATCTAAATGATAATCAATAATAAAGTATGTGCTCCAAAGGGACTGAGAAACAAAAGTGAGACACTTCCAGTTCCAATGTCTAATGAAATTATTCATAGTTTAAAATGGAGATTGCAACTTTGAGACACAAAAGGAACATGGCACAACACTGCCATTTTGTAAGAGAATCCCAGGAGACCAAAGCAGCTAGCATAATTTTTTAAACATGTCCAGATATACTCTAGAACACAAGTGAGAAAATGGTCTTTGTTTACAGGACCAGCACTACCACTGCCTGAAAAACAACTGAAAGGAAAGATACATATCACCAATTCAAATACTTTTTCTTATAGAAACAGATGATTCAAATTATGAGCTAGCCAGTGATTAGCCACATTCTGAGAGATCTTTAACACATAGCACTTAAACAGAAAAATACAGCGGAAGGTATTCAGGCAGAACATTTATCTAAACAATTAGTTTTAGAAAGTTTTTCAACCAAATGTGAAAGAGATCATTTGCACTCTTAAACACTACCTACATATTTGGAGATGATATCATTTTTTTTTAGGATTAGGACACCAGCATGGAGAATATGTGAACAGATCCTGCTATTACAGCTCCACATCCAGCACTACAGAGCAGTATGGTCTCTTTCAAAATATAAAGCTGCTGATGCTGAACTACTGAATGTTTTATAGCTTTATTAAGAAAGAAGAATTCAGTATATGACAGGATAATATTATTTCAGTTTAAATAATGCCTTCCAAATCAGTCATCACCAGCTGCAAGGAATGATTTGGGAGGATAATAGCTTGCACAATAAAAGGAAGTTAACATGCTTAAATCAATGTACTGAAAACCAGATTAGATGCTGTTATTATTGCTAATGATCTTGCAGTAAAGTGGCCAATAGTGACTTAGATAAATGTGGGAACTGGTCCAAAAAAAGATAAAGAAACCTCTAGTGTTGGTCTGGGGATAATACCAACAGCACTTTGTTCTGATGTGCAACAGGCTCATGTCTGACCATCTCTAGAACTTCCTATGGACCTGTTGAAATTTACACATTATCTTTTTATATAGGGTGAGATTTTAAAAAGTGTTCAGTGTTGATCTCTGGTCTACTGAGGTTAATGATTTAAGTGCTATTATTTCAATGGGAGCATAATTAGACGGTGCTGAGGACTTTTGAAAAGCCTATACTGTGCTCATCTCCATAAGTATGAAAACATCATGGATATGGTACTAGCCATCTCCGGGGCAGTTTGAGCTGGAATTCTACTGCAGTAATCTTGACTGTCAATATATGGAGCAGCAGTGGCTTGAACCCTACAGGAAGATTTTTAATGGTACATTTTGCAATAGAATGAAGACTCTTAAAGGCCTTCATGAGAAGGGAGAGACAATAGCTCACACTCAAATGCTTGGACATGGTGTGTTTTCCTGTCCTACCACTGGGGGGAAAAAAGGAACATTACTGTACACTGAATATTGTAAGAGGTTGTATTAGCTTGTGTGTTGAGCAGTAGCAATCACATAATCACATGATTAACAGACAGCTCAGCATGCAACTGAGGAGGTTGAAAAAATATAATTGCGAAGTTGGGTATAAAACTCATCCATACTGGCATGAGGAGCTACTTCTTTCACTATGAGATGGCTCAGTACAAAGGGTAACTCAAATGCACAACATAATAAAACTGAACAAGCATCAGCCATATTGAATTAAAACACTTGGGCAGTATAACATTGACTGAGTGATTCGCTGCCTCTCAGAGCTTTTGTTCTCCCTGTTTCAGAGAAACCTAGAAGGAAATACCAAACACACAGTATCAAAGATAAAACAACGAGGAGTCCTTGTGGCACCTTAGAGTGTCAGCAATGCAAAGTAAGTTCGTTATTTTCAAAAGATAGGTCAATTCAAAACTTTCACTAAAAGAATGGACAGTGTTCTAGAAAGGCTTTGTATGTATTTTAGTATTATAACTACATCTCTTTCAGTCGTCTCTTCTCCTGGCTAGTGGGCTTTCCTACTCATTGCAGACAAGGCCCATTGACACAGGTTGTCTGCAAAAAAAAACAAAACAAAAGAAAGTGGGGTGGGACACAGCACGTAAATGAATAAATACAATATGGACTGCTGTTCAGGGACATGTTTTTATACTAGAGTTATCAATTAATCATAGTTAACTCACACAATTAATGCAAAAAATAAATCACGATTAATCACACTGTTAAATTTCAATTGGTATTATATTGTTTAACTATTTTTGGATTTTTTTCTACATTTTCAAACATTAATTTCAGTTACAACACAGAATACAAAGTGTACAGTGCTCACTTCATATTTTATTACAAATATTTGCACTGTAAAAATGACAAAAGAAATAGTATTTTTCAATTCACCTCATACAAGTACCATAATGCAATCTCTTCATCGTGAAAGTACAACTTACAAGTGTGTGTGTGTGTTGTGTGTGGTTTTTTTTTTTTTTTTTTTTTACATAACCACTCAAAACCAAAACAAAATCTAAAACTTTAGTGCCTACAAGTCCACTCAGTCCAACTTCTTATTCAGCCAATCACTATGACAAACAAGTTTGTTTACATTTACGGGAGATAATGCTGTCTGCTTCTTATTTACAATGTCACCTGAAAGTGAGAACAGGTGTTCGCATGGCACTTTTGTAGCTGGCGTTGCAAGGTATTTATGTACCAGATATGCTAAACATTTGTATGCCTCTTCATGCTTCGGCTACCATTCCAAAGGTCATGCTTCCATGCTGATGGTGCTCATTTAAAAAAAATAGTTCATTAATTTAATTTTGACTGAACTCCTTGGGGGAGAGTATTATACCTCCTGCTCTGTTTTACCCACATTCTGCCATGTATTTTGTGTTATAGGAGTCTCAGATGATGACCCAGCACATGTTCTTCATTTTAAGAACACTTTCACTACAGATTTGACAAAATGCAAAGAAGATACCAATGTGAGATTTCTAAAAATAGCTACAGCACTCAAACCAAGTTTAAGAATCTGAACTGCCTTCCAAAATCTGAGAGGGAGAAGGTGTGGAGCATGCTTTCAGAAGTCTTAAAAGAGCAACACTCCAATGTGAAAACTACAGAACCTGAACCATCAAAAAACAAAATCAGCCTTCTGCTGGTGGCATCCGACTCAGATGATGAAAGTGAACATACATTGGTCTGCACTGCTTTGGATTGTTATTGAGCAGAACCCATCATCAGCATGAATGCATGTCTTCTGGAATGGTGGTTGAAGATGAAGGGATATATGAATCTTTAGCACGTCTGGCATATAAATATCTTGCAATGCTGGCTACAACTGTACCATGCAAACATCTGTTCTCACTTTCAGGTGACATTTTAAACAAGAAGGGGGAAGCAGCATCTCCTGCAAATGTAAACAGACTTGTTTGTCTGAGTGACTGGCTGAACAAGAAGTAGGACTGGTTTAAGTCCCTGGTTTAAGTCCCTGCTCTGCCTGATTCAGAGAAGAGTTTGGGCAAAGATTCAGGTTGGCTTTTATTTGATTCTGACAGATTCAGCCATCCTTAGTGATAGCAACTTATTTTGTACCTTCAGGGGCATCTATAAAAACTAATCTTGCCATGAAAGGTTCCTCTGAGTCTGTAGAGTCTGTCAATACATGGCACCAACTTCAGGAGAGAGAGAGTGGGGATTGTAATTGCTGTGTGAGAGCGTGAAAAGAAGTATCTAGAAGAAGTTAGGACCAAGCTGCATTAATTGTTGGTTCTCATCACATTCCCCAAACACCCAAAGGAAGGAAATATAAGTCTAAAGAAAAGAGAAAAATGGTAGCAGGGGGAAGAACTTGGAAGGTTATAAGATTAAAGTGGACTCATCAGCTTTGCCAATCACGATTCTTATTTGATCCACATTTGTCTAGGCCTCTGGTATACAGTTAGTTAAAGATATCTTGTGATATTCATATCATATACGTACTGAATGCTGAGTGATAGAGTACATGTGATTTATTCTTTACAAAAACGTAATGAACCTAATATATGTACAATGTTCGGGAACATTCCAGTTTGTCACGTACTTGCCCAAAATTTGCACCTTCAGTTTCACTTACACAAAATACATTTACATTTATCAGTTTAATTTTTTAGTAACCAAAATGTAACCTGTTCTCCTTAAATAGTGACCTGAAGTGCTTTCTCTAGCCAAACTATGCTAGGAGGTAGCAAATCTATGTTTAACTACTTATTTAGTTTCCTGCTCACTATATCGATAGCTTGGAAATATATATTATAGTAAATATGCTTAATATATAATTGAGTTTATTGAGCATAACTGTCAGCAACAAATCTCTGAACAGTTTATACACTTTTTTCCGTACAAAAGTTTACCTAATTTTTCTCCCAAAATCTGTTTGAATAGATTTTACTCACTTCCAATGGTATATTCCAAATGATAGTACAGTGAAAAATTTTTTAAAAATGCAGTGATGCAAATATTTACTTCATGTATACATATATTTTTAAAAACTGAAGTCTAAAGTTCTTAATGGGTCTGAGCTCCCTCTGGAGCATGAGTGCTTACTTTTGTTTTGAATAAATCAGCCTTTCTTCTCACTTGGTAACCTTGAAAAGCTACCTTGATAACATTTATTTATTGAAGATGAAAAACACCAGGTGACTTCAGAATAGTCCAGCCTCCATTCCCAAGGGCAGTGAACTCCATAAGCATGATAAATGCTTAATCTTAGGAAAATGTTTAATGTTTCATCTAAATGCTGGTTTGATGTCTGATCCAAAAACAAAAAATTAGAGCTTTGTAAAATCCCAATGTATTATGCACAGAGAATGTTGAGCACACTTGGCATTGTGCATAAAGAGAAAAATGGATGACTGTGGAAAAGCTGCAGAAGAGGTACAGAAGGCATCTTTCTGGCTTTGAATTCAGGCCAGAAATAAGATTTGACTTGAGCATAGTGGCTAGTTCCATTTCAGAAAGTGTAAACGGGTCTGAGGCTGATCACAAAGAGCCTGAGGAGGTTCTGAGAACCCTTAAGTCCGATTGCAATCAGCTTGCCCAGAGACTGCAGCAAGGCAAATGCAAAGAGCATTTATTTAGAACATAGTTGGGAATGATATTCCTTATTGCAGTAGACCTAAACACACATGTACTTCAACAAAATCTTCCTTATGTTAAAATAAATATCTCCAAGGCCTGCTCAAGGACCTCTCATTTCTGTTCAGGTTTTTTTCTGTAACTACTGTGTTTGCACAAAAGCTGAGTGTTAATTTCCTTCTCCAAAAATATATTTTCTTTTGATCTTAAGTGATGTTGCTTGGGGTAGTTTACCTTCTTTGCCATTTCATCCCTGCCTGGCTTTAGTCTTATCATCTGAAGTAGCTGTGCAACAGAAATGGTCAACCGGAAGACACTTGGATTGAAGGGGGGTCAGCATTGCTCATTCTATTCCAAAGTGTATTCCCTTCTCCACCTATCAAAGACAATGGCATGTTAAATGTCTTATTCACAACCTCCTTGCCATTTGGGTTTATTGACAGCAGCATTTTTTTCTCTTTGTTAGAAGAATTCATCCCCTTTTGTAGAGCATTCATTTTACTTAACTTATATGCTCTGTATTTCTGCCATTCCTACCAGAAAAAATGCTAACTTGTAGTAGTATTCCATACCTCTATGAGTACTCTAATTATTAGAACACGAAGTTTAGAAATCTTCAAATATGGTACATAAGAAAATATTAAAGCCCTTATTTCACAGATGTCTGTCAATGGAATTCAGTGACATTGCACCAGGGATTAATTGCCCCAGAAGCTAAGTGATTTATACAAAGCTTTCTAAAAAGTCACTGTTAATGTCTAACTACAAGACTTTCTGGTTCCAGTTCTGTACCCTAACAATTAGACAAATGTGGTCTCTTGTGACATATTAGTTTAAATGTTTGTTTCCTGGAAAAACAGTCTCTCACACATTTTCCAGGGACATGAGAGATGTGACGGGATCATGGGTTGCATGCAACCCAAACCAGATATTCATGGTAAAAAGAAGTATATACTGAATGTTTCCTGAAGTCAAAGAAACCAACTTTATATTTTCTGCTTAACAAGAGTGAACATATCCTCAGGTGATGTAAGCATGTCACTTTATACCAGCTGAGGATCTGTCCCAAGCTTGTGAAGAAGCTTGGGACAGGTTGGTTCATTTGTGCCTTTCCTTAAAATTGATTTGTGTGTGGCATAATATTTCTTTAGTGGACATGAGATTTGTGAGGGGGTCAGTTTTCTTAAATGGAGTTCTGACAACTTATAGAGAATATAAAAAAATATATATATACATAAGGCAACAAGACCTAGGGCAGCTTCAGAAAGGAACAGTACAAGTGTGTCATCACTGAAATATAAAGACACACTGAGTCTAAAGACACAGAGCCCTCCTGGACATTTAGAATATGTATTCAGGGTCTTGGTGATTGCACGGTGTTTTGAAATTGTAAGTTTGCCCAAATGACATAAAGTTAGCATAGCCATTTCTATACTGCTTCTTCCTGGCTCCCACTAGCATAGAGGGCATTCCTAGATTCCAAGGCCAGAAGGATTTCTGTGATCCTCTAATCTGACTACCTGTATAAAACAGGCCATAGAACTTCCCCATAAAAATCCCTAGAACATATTGTTTAGAAAAAATCTCCCCCCTTAATTTCATTTGAAGAAATACTAAATTGTTCCAATGATTAATACCTGAATGTTAAAAATGTACACCTTATTTCTAAGTCTGAATTTGTCCAGCCATTGGATCTTGTTATACCTTTCTCTGCTAGATTGAAGAGCCCATTATCAAATATTTTTTCCTGATGTAGATACTTGCAGACTATTAAGTCACCCCTTAACCTTCACTTTGTTAAACTAAATAGATTGAGCTCCTTGAGTCTGTCACTGAAAGCATGTTTTCTAATCCTTTATTCATTCTCATGGCACTTCTCAGAACACTCTCCAATTTATCAATATCCTTCTTGAATTGTGGACATCAGAACTGGACACAATATTCCAGCAGCAGTTGTACCAATGCCAAATACAGAGGTAAAATAACCTTTCTACACTCTACTCCTGGTTGAAATTCCTTTGTTTATGTGCCCAAAGATTGCATTAGCACTTGCACTTAAGCATTCATGTTCAGCTTATTATCCACCTCCCCACAAATCTCTTTGAATCACTGCTTTCCAGGGTAGAGGCTTCCATTCTGTAAGTATGGCCTATATTCTTTGTCCCTAGATATATACATTTACATTTATCAGTATTAAAACAAATAATTTTTTGTGCCCATCTTACCAAAATATCCATATCTCTCTGTATCAGTGACTTGTTCTCTTCATTACTTACCACTCCCTCAATTTTTGTGTCCTCTGCAAACTTTATCAGTGATTATTTTATGTTTTCTTCCACGGCCTTGATAAAATGTTAAATAGCATAAGGCTAAGAACCGATCCCTGTGGGACCCCACTAGAAACATACTTGCTCAATGATGGCTTCCCCTTAACAATTGCATTTGGAGACCTGTCAGTCAGCTTTTAATCAATTTAATGTGTGCCATTTTATTTTTAGATACTTCCTTTTTTTAAAAAAAATCAAAATATTATGTAGTACCAAGTCAAATGCCTTACAGAAGCCTAAGTATATTACATCAACACTATTTCCTGTATGAACCAAACTTGTAATATCTTCATCAAAAAAGATATCCAGTTAGTTTGAGAGGATCAATTTCCAATAAACCCATATTTATTGGCCTTAATGATATTATCTGGATTAATTCTTCCTTACTTGAGCCCCATATCAACCACTCAACTATCTTGCCTGGATTCAATGCCGATAATTATCTGGGTCATCCTACTTACCCTCTCTAAATATTGGCACAGCGTGGAGCCAAGACTTACTGAAAATCAACATTAATCGTCCAGGGAGTTCAGCTTGCATCCAAGAGTTTTAAAAGAGCTATTTGGTCCTTCTGATTTAAAAATACCTAACTTTGGTAGGTTTCAGAGTAACAGTCGTGTTAGTCTGTATTCGCAAAAAGAAAAGGAGGACTTGTGGCACCTTAGAGACTAACCAATTTATTTGAGCATAAGCTTTCGTGAGCTACAGCTCACTTCATCGGATGCAGCTGTAGCTCACGAAAGCTTATGCTCAAATAAATTGGTTAGTCTCTAAGGTGCCACAAGTATTCCTTTTCTTTTTGCTAACTTTGGTAGCTGCTGTTTAACATCCTACTGAGATGCTATGGAATGGAAAGAATGTATCATATGATATAATTACATCATCTGGCTTTTTCCCCAAATGCAGAGTAGAAATATTTATTGAACACTTCTTTTCTACGTTATTACTGATAATTTTACCATTTTCATTTAGTAATGGACCAATACCATTGTTAGGATTCTCTTTGTTCCTAATATACTTAAAAATCTTTCTTATTGTTCTTAACTCTGCTGGCCATAGATTTCTCCTTGTCACTTGCTTCCCTTAACAAGTTTATAAATTCCTAGCTTTTGAGTTATATTCAACTTCTGGTTTCTTCCACTGTATATATTTTTCATAGGTGCCTTTGCTTCTCATCTAACCTAGGTAATTTTTTTTAACCAATAAGGCCTTACCCATAATTCCATAAATTAAGTTATATTTTTGGCTCCTAGTAAAGTGTTCTGAAACAATTCCCAGTTATTTACATTTTTCTGACTAAATTCTTCCTTCCTGCTGATTTGGCTCATAGTTTTCAGCTTTGTGAAATTGTCCCTTTTAAAGCGTCAAGTGTATATATTACTCATCTGGACTTTATTCGGTTTGTATATTATAAATGTATTCACTTGTACTTAAACTATCATTTTTTAGTTCTGTGATCCATTCCTCTTTATCTGTCAAGATGAGGTCTAATATAGAATTCCCCTTTGTTGGATGCAACACTTTTTGAGTTAGGAAATTGTCATCTACAATATTTAGAAATTCCAAGGATGTTCTAGTACTGGCAGCCTGAGATCTCCAGCATATGTCACTCAAATCAAAGTCTCTGATGATCACACAACTTTTTTCCCCTACACATTATAGACAGGTGGATATGGAATCAGTCATCATGTCTCTTAATGTGATTTGGCAATCTGTAGAAGACACCAACCAATGCTCCGTCTTGTGCTTTATCCATTAGGACACAGATCTATAAGCATTCAAGATCATTTTCTTCCAAATTATGAGTAATCTGGAAACAGGTAATGCCATTTTTGACACAGAGTACCACTCCTGCCTCCGCTTTGGCCACTTGATCATTCCTAAATAGGTTGTAACCATTGATTTTAACATTCTGATCATGTGACTCATCCCACAAGGTTTCAATAATACCAACTACATCAAATGTATGCTCATAAATAAGCATTAACCAATTCCTCTTGTTTCTTACCCAGGCTCCTTGCACTGTTGTATAGGCAATTCAGGAAAATCTTCTTTTCATATTCTTTGATTTCTTGATTGATGTTTTCAGCCCAAAATTGAGATATCTTCCCCCTTTTTACCTTCCCCTTTTTGTTATTAGTTTAATCCCCTCCTGCTTACTCTAGCCAGTCTGTCCTTGAGGAGATTCATTTCCCTTCTACTGACATGAAGGCCATCCAAACTATAAAAGATGGACCAATGTTCCACAAAACTCAAACCCTATAACCTCCAGAATCTTCTGCCTTCTGTCTTCCTTCACTCGTGGGACCAGAAGGATCTGACATTCTTCAACATTCTTCTTCAGCATGTTTAGGCTTTCTCCTCTAGCAAAACCTGGCTTTGTAATGGCCTTGTAGTTGGTTGTTATCCAGTTAGCATAATGTAGAGCAATCTTAGGGTTAAACAGACCCCAGATGTCATCAGATTAAAGGGCAAGGGATACCACCTTTGCACCATCCCCTAAGTTCCTTAACTGAGGACAGCTTTCCCAAATGCAAGAATCTATAACAGATGTTGCAACTTTGACAGTATTGAAACCCCATCTAGTATCTTTTGGGGGCCATTGTGTTAAACCATTCATACATTTATGTATGATTACCACAGCTCCTACAGGAATTAAAAATAGGGTGAATACCCCTGAGATTGTAAATAACTCCAGAGAAGTGTTACCCGTGTGGTGTTTGCATATACTGCTTGAAACTGGGTTTTCCAGAGAATCAAACAAAGAAAGGTCTTGTGGTATAAAAAGGCTCAGTTTGAACTAACACAGGGCCTTCTTTCTGATCCAGCAAACAGACAGGACCTTCTATCCAAATGCTTGTGGAAGGATTGGAAAGACTTTGGCCTACTAAGGCTCCATAAGTAGGCTTGGAAGAATTAATGTTTATATTTTTATAGAATTTGGACAGATGATATTGGTCTATTAAGCATTTTTCAATTTTTATTGATTTAAATTTTCAGTTACACAAAACTATGGATTTTAAGCACTTTGATAAAAATAAAAATTTATATTTTCAGTTGTGGGAAATCATGGGGTGGAGGGTGTCAAACAATAATTATTTAATGACAGTTGACCTTGAGATTCAAAAAATTAAAGCCATATAAGTGTTAAAACACAATTTGTCAACAGTACATGTCACAATATTCCAAGTAAATCTCTTACATTCACACACTAATAAGTCGTCAAGAAGCACTTTTCTTTGCCTGTCTCTACATTTTTATTATAAATACAAATATATTTTCATTGGTTTATTTTTGTGGTCAAATGGGCATTTATTCATAAAAAAAATCTAATCCTTCCAAATTTACCTATAAGGCTAATGATGATTGCTGGTATATTTAGTGTGTGTTTAAATCGGTTTGCTTTTGGTTTTTTTCATTAAGAATAAATGTGTTTGCTTAGAAAGAGCAGTTGGGATTATGGGTAAATCACGCCTGTCATAGCCCTTGAAGAAAAAGCGAAGCACAGATGCTAGCCGTTCAGCGGACTGGCTTGCGGGGGATATCAGTGTAAATCAGGGAGCTGTGCAGCCTGTGTGTTCAGAAGGCAGTGGGACATAGGTCTCTGCCCAGAGACAGGAGATGGTTGAAGACCTGAGACCTGCCTGGGAAATCCTGGAGAAGACAATGGAGTGGAGGACACTGGTGCAGTTACCCTGAAATTGTGGCAGTATCCTCATTGCTAATTTCAATGAGGTTGACTTGTTTGCTGTTCACTCCTCCTATGCACATTTATTGTTTCCTGTGAGTGTTTTTAGAGGTCCTGAACTCATCTTCTAAACACTCTTGATGAGAGGTGCTAGTTACTACCATGATTTTCTTTTTGTATGTGTAGTAACAATGTAAGATGTGTGTTTATACCTCTTGAGAAATTTCTAGGAAAGCAAAGAAGTAAGATTTTGCACTATTTGTATTGGTGAAGTGACCGTAAAAGTGCATAACAGAGGGCCCCTGTGAGATTGACATATTGTGAAAGGTGAGTTTACTGATGCAGAGTTAATCAGAAATAAAGGATTTATGTCTGCAAATTTAGCTTGCTATTAAATATTGATTTCTGGTAGTTAATCACATGTAAGTACCACAACTTGAGGTACTTAATGTGCCTGTGTAGCCCCCTGGTTTGTCTGTTACATGTCCATCTCTGCACCTGATCCAAGAAGATGTGAGCATGCTGAGGCTGGCTGTTTAGCTCAAGCTATAGCAACTCATACTTTTAGCTCTGGAGGTCCCTGGGTCAGTCTTTGATGCGGCAGCCAAGATAGCAATTGCCACACCTGGGTTCAAGACTGGAAACTTTGTGCCTGGGGCTCTCTCTCTCTCTGCATTAGCTCTAGTGGCACTCTGATCCTAATATTCAGTCCACTGATTCCCCCTCCACCGCACCCCCAATTCCTTACAGAACTGGATCTAGGGCTGTATGGAACGCTTAGCTGCAGATGACACTCCCCTGGCCTATCATGTGAAGTTGGTGGCCTCAGCAGCCATGTCTGGTGACGTATGCAGGAATCACATGCAGTCACTGCTGCCTGGCATAAACCAAGGAGGAGAACGTCCATAGTCCCCTACCCACAAACTGGTTGCTGCCAAATGACTGCCTCCCCTGTTCCAGAGAGCTTCCTCGGAAGATATCAGCCTTACACTGACCAACTACCTCTGCCACCTGAGGTGGGTCAGGGAGCAGGAAAGCAGTGAAAGCAGCTCAATAAGCCATCCACCAGCAGCCAAGAGGGTGTGAAGCCTCCAAAAAGCAGAAGTTCTTATCTGTCCCTGTCCTACTCCCTCAGCGCTTGCAGTCTGAGAGCAGAAAAATTGAGGGAAGCATAGACGTGGCATACACTCCAGTCTCTAAATAGGCAGGAAAAGATAAGTACCTGACTATCTCCTGCCCCAATTCTTTCACCTGTGAGTGAGGGAAATGTGAAAATCAGGAAGCTCTGGACCCCTAGCTCAGACCTGATGTGTGAATGAAGGTGGAAAATCTCTCACCCATCTCCAGGCATGAAAAGAATCCTTGGGGAATCCATAACTGTCAACCCTTTCCAAGCCTAATTATGTGCAGACAAGACAACTCTGCACCTGAGGACTGGGGTAAGTGAAGATAAGTGATTATTACCCCAGCAGGCTTGGGGGTGAGAGGGAAGATATTCCCAGTGGTGTCTTCTATCCATGGCTAGAAAGAGGGGCTGATGATTTCTGTGGACTCTGCATAGGTGTGGGATGAATTGGTGGTGTGGGAGGGACAGACTGAGCTGATCTGACGGGCTGACTTCAGAGTGGGGGAGGATTGCTTTTTTGATAGGGAAAATTTATTTGTGGAGAAAAAGGGAGAGTTTGATGGAGAAGGGAGAGTTTTAGGGGAGGGAGAAGGAAAGCAGAATTGTTGGGAGAAAATAGAGGGACAGAAAAGCAAAGGTGCAATGGAGTGTGTTTTGGGGTGGGGGACTGTGAAGAAAGGAGGAGGGAGAGGGAAAGCAACTCTGACTGCGGGTGAGAGTGGAAGTGGATGAGGAGAAGGCAGATGGGAGTGAATGAGAATGGAGGTGAATACTGAGGAAAGAATGGGGAGAGGAAGGAACAGGGGGAAACATGGAAGAGGAGAGCCTCAGAGGCTGGAATTTGTTTTCCTAAAATGGACTGTATGGTGAACAAATGTAGTGTCTCTTGTAAGAAGGATGGTTTGGTGGATTACATAAGGTATTCTGTTGGCATTTTATATGTTACAAGATTCAGTAATATTTCTGTGGTGTCACATCTTGCTTATTAAGTAGAAAGAGTCCCCAAAAGGTTGCTGTGGTTACTTGTAATTAGACCTAATAGTGAATTTCCTGGGAAAGCAGAAATGGCTTTGAATCATTAACAATCTTCTTGAGGGCAAATGTGCAGTTTTTGTCACTGACAGTCCCATAACTTTTAATTGGTATATGTAAAGCTTAATTGGCAAGGTGATAAGAATGGGTTGAAAAGCTTTTCATTCTAACTGTTCACATTCTCACACATTGAAATGTATTTATTCTTTCCTCATGTAGCTTAAAATGTAATTAAAACACATGGATATGGTTGTATCCACTTTGGGCTCTGCCCTTCAACATCCTCTCAGGGATTTATCACACCTTCTGAAAATTAGTAAACTCACCACTGATCCACAAAGATACATATGTGACCAAGTCTGGGGTTTAGTCCAGTTTTAGGCTCCACTGCAATCCACAAAATTCTTGCCAAGCCTTGTAGGCACCTAAACTCAGTCATTCACCTATGTTTTCAGGGTAAAAGTTTCTCTGCAACTATGTTTATACAAGTGGGCATGTATTTTGATGCCTCGTGCGAGACATCCAGACACCTCTCTCTCACCTAAGCCCCACAGCAATTCATGAACCAAGGGAAGATAGGCATTTGCTTGCCTATCCTGTGTGCAGGGGTCAATCTGATCTGTCTCTGACCCAGTGGATAAATACTTAAATAGTTACTGGGCTGAGGGAAAGGGGGCGGAGGATAGAGAGAGAGAATGACTCTGTAGTCCAGTGATTTGGGCGCCCAGCTGAAGTGGAAGACCCAGGGTCCAGTCCAGTCCCTCTGGCTCCAATCACACTTATTTATCCCCAGTGGAACAGCTTCAACTGGAGTAACTGAGGAAACCCCAACGCAGAATATCCCATTGTTCAGTGATTAGAGCACCCTCCTGAGAGGTGGGAGACACCAGGGGCCATTTGATGCTTACCATGTGCGTTGACTGGCGTCGGAGCAAGGCAGGAAGAGACCCAGCCCCCCTCTAACGCCAGCAGTGGCAGCTGCCCTGGTAGTCCCCAGCTTGTATGGGTGTGGCAGTGTTCTCTAGAGTGTGGAGAAGGTCAGTGAGAGGGACAGAAAGGTATGGAACTGTGGAGGGTGGGGTGGGGGGCTTCTGCAGTAGGGAAGGTGATGATCTTGCCCCTCGGCCACCCCAGTGCTCTGGCTCTACAGTGCTCTGGCCACTGTTGCCTGGAAGCTGCTCGGCACCTTTTCCCCTCCCATCTCCCCTTCTTATTGCAGACAGGCTGTGGCTTAGCCCATGCCAGCTTCCCCAGGAGGATCGGCGTGAGATGTGTCCAGCCTCTTGCTCCTGCAGTGTCAGAGGAGTGGCAAAGTGTCCGAGGGTCAGGAGTCAGAGGTTTTTTTTTAATATTTTTTAATCCATCTTTATAAACTCCCAACAAAGTCCATCTCCATGAAAACTTTTGGGACACTGATAATGAAGCCAGCCCGAATTGTTACAAATATGGTCACACAAAAAACCTTGACAAAAGCTGTAGTTATAATAGTCTGCTGACCAATCTATGGCTGGATCCTGATGTGTGGGACAGAGCAGGGCTCCACATCATTGGGAAGGAGAGGCTATATATGCAACTCCACCCTTAGTAGTCCTGGGAGAGGCAGTGGATGGGTGTCAATGGGATCTCTGACACACCGGGCTACCCAGTGGCAGGCCAATGGGTCAGTGAGGCAATTCTTAATCTGCCAATGTTCTGTAACCTACATAATGCAAAAAGAACGAGGAGTACTTGTGGCACCTTAGAGACTGACTCATTTATTTGGGCATAAGCTTTCGTGGGCTAAAACCCACTTCATCAGATGCATGCAGTGGAAAATTCAGTAGGAAGATATATATATACACAGAGAAGGTGAAAAATGGGTGTTGCCATACCAACTGTAATGAGAGTGATCAATTAAGGTGAGCTATTATCAGCAGGAGAAAAAAACCCTTTTGTAATGAGCCATCCTGATTATCACTACAAAAGCTTTTTTTTCTCCTGCTGATAATAGCCCACCTTAATTGATCACTCTCATTATAGTGTGTATGGCAACACCCATTTTTTTTCATGGAGTGTATCATCTATCTGTTGTATTTTCCACTGCATGCATCTGATGAAGTGGGTTTTAGCCCACAAAAGCTTATGCTCAAATAAATTTGTTAGTCTCTAAGGTGCCACAAGTACTCCTCGTTCTTTTTGCTGATACAGACCAACATGGCTACCACTCTGAAACCTACATAATGCAGTGTCTCTGCTTCTGTCTAGCTCAGTGTGTCTCTGTCCTCTGCTAGTGGCTGCTCCACATGAAAAAATAAGAACTCTCTAAAGCAAATAGCTAAAGGAATTAATCTGTTGGCTCAAGCAGTAGAACCTCATGCTCTAAGTTCAAATCCTGCTGACAACAAAAGCAGGGGGGTCAGGGATGGTAATTTGGTCATAGAAAATCTATACTGTTTGAAAATATTTTTAAAAAAATGGTCCTGAAATAGACTGATTTTTATCTTTAATGAGCCTCCAGGGACCTATGTGGCACCTGGACCTCTGAAAGTTGTCCTCCCCTGTTAAAACCTGAAATGATGCTCCTGGGAGATACCTGTTCAAATTCTCTCTTCCCCTTTGGCAGGGGGTGGAAAATTGAATCTGGGTATCCCACATCCCAGCAAGTGCTCTAAGCACTGAGCTAAAGGTTATAAGGTGGGCACCATCAGCAGTACTTCTCCTCCAGACAGTTTTGTGTGCGGAGCAAGGCAGTAATTAACTCATTTCTGCAAGAAAAAGCTTAGGCACCTAAGCTGCCTGAGTCCAGGAGAGGGATTCCCATTTGTGGATCAGCAAGCAGACCTAGGCACAGCTCAGATGTGGGCACCTATCTCCATGACAGAGGGGGCTCAGCACACACCTCTGTTGGCATCTCCCATTGGCCAGTTTAGGCAGCTCCCTGCCAAGCATGCTGGTTTTTGTGGATTGCTTGCTATGGTGCCTCTCTCTCTCCATTTGGGGTAGAGGAACCTAGGTGCCTAACTCAGGCTTTGTGGATCACAGTGGTTTTCCTGTGATTTTCTGCAGCTGAGTGCTGCAATGCCTAGGTCCCTGTGTGGATCAGGGCCTCAGCCTTTAAAACTTCACTTCTTCATTCAACCCTGCAAACTCTCTCACTAGTTACAGGCTATGCCAACTTTCATGTTGCAAACGCCATCCATTTTTACAATTTAAGTGCAATTAAAATATTTTTAGAATAGAAAAAGGGGTCCATTTTTCAAAAGTGGTTGAAGAGATTATGATCAAATTCCCCTTCTCCCCCCGCCCCTTCCCAAAAGTCACCTTTGGGCTATGACCAAGAAGCATGGAACATTTAAATCCCAAAAATTTGTTTTGCAAAATAGTGCATATGTGAAAATATAATGGAAACTGTTCAGCGGTGCTACTAAGCTCCCACTATGTTCCAATTCTGTAAAAGATGACAGTAGTTGTGTGTGCGAGAGAATGTGGGTAGAAATGAAAGAAGCTGCAATCATCTTAGAAAGAATAATAGAGGTTTCTGAAACACAATAGTATATATTGTTCTGAGATGACTTGTCCATAGAGAATAACGGATGAATTGAACTTTAAATAGGAACAATATAGACATTCTTTTTAAGAGAAAAGAAACTGCAATTCTAACTCGATAATTACCTGAAACCCTATTTCTCCTTTCTCAGCAGATATTTTAGTCAGCTACAGCTAAGATTGCCAGGTTTCAGTATTTTTTTTTTCCACCCATCATCATCATTTTATATACATATTAACAAATAAGACTTACTTTCTTGGTAGCAAAATATCTTGCCATTAGTTGAGCTAGGTTCAGGTTAAGAAGGGAACCTGGGATATAGTCTTATCCAAAGCACCTAATCAGAAATGTCCTTCCAGTTTCATACAATGCCAAACAAAAGTTACTTTTTTTCCCAATATATTTCAGTCCACAGTTTAAGTGTTCAATAATATGAAGGAGAATTGGACTAGGCTTCTCTCAGAGGAACAGCAGTCAGCAAAAGCCTCTTAGTCCTCTTAGCCTGAGGAATGTGTGTCTCAACAGATTGCCAGGAAAGATTAACTGCTGCAGGTAGCACAGCTGCTGGTTCAAACAATTTTGATCTTTTTATATCTTGTGCTCATTCTGTTTCCACATGGAATTGGTCTGCTTGTTATGGAGAGCCGCAGGTTACACAGCTGCTGGTTCAAAGGAGTCTGGTCCCCTTATATCTTCTGTGTGTTGTTTCTACATAGAATTGGCCCAGTTGTTCCGGAGAGCCCCAAGGAAACCATTTTACAAAATAGTTTGCTAACCTTTTCAAGAAATGAAATATGCTTTTTTTTGTCTTTGTAGTGAAAATCATCAAATGTACCATTTATAGCAGTTTCTTTACATAAGCTTTACTATGGGGGAAAAGATACATTCTTCATTGTATTAGAAGGTTTATAAATATCAAAATCACCATGCTCAACTGTTTCTCAGTATGTAACAGTTGTTCATGGTATTGGAGAATCTTTTGAACAACACCCACATCCGCAAGCGTTTCTGCAAAATGGGTCAGATTTTCAGTAGTGCCTAAGTCACATTTTCAAATCTGACTTATGTACAGAGAAACCTAAATCTCACTGAAAGTCCAAGCAAAATAGTTTGAGGCTTTATTTAACATTCAATTACAAAAAGTTGGAGTTAACCTATGATTGATTTTTCTGACTGCATCAGAGGGCTTAAATGGTAGATGCAATCTGAAGTGGAGCTAGCCCAAATGGAGCTGGAAAATATTCTAGTCCCAGAAATCTTGGGGTGCTCCATGGTCGGTGTGTGGAACAGATTTACTTCTTGTCTTTCTCTTTCAACCTGTGTAAAAGCAGTTCAGAACTCACTGCAACAGTGGATTTGTGGCTATTTTAAAATATCAATCCACATCACTGTGCCAGGTATGGCATTATCACATCAAATTATGCTACTTTTCTCTCTGATGTTCCATTTTAGTCTTTTATGGTAAGTGTAAGGCATGTATTACTTTGCTATACATGTTTAATTCCTTTCTGAATCCTACTAAGCTTAACTGTGTTTTGTGGCAAGGAGCTCCACAGGTTAGTTATAAATTTGTTTTTTCTTAAAAGGGAGGTATTTCATTTTGTTGGGTGTCCTCTTGTTCATGTATTATTTGAAAGCATAAATAATATCACCCTATTTACTTTGTCTGTGAGCCAGTAATTATATTTGATTCATGTTAATAGAATTTGTGCACATACTTACATCACTTTAATATACACTTAAGTGCTGTCCTGAATTGACATGCTTTCCTAAATTTGGTTTATATATTATATATTTCATATACTTCTGTAATTTCCTGTTTTATTCTTCTTCTAAATTAGGTTTTGAAATCTCTCCATCTGTGGTTCTAATCATGTTCATAATCTATAATCCTGTGTACTTAGAAAACTCAGTCCCCCTTAGCACCGTGTTCCTGATTCTTGGCTGCACTGCAGCTGCTTTACAACGCTAATGCAAGGTAGCCCTAAAAACAGTCCTAGCAGACCATTAGAAAATCACCTAATGAAGATGACATTACTGTAGTGTCACATTTCAAAACTTACAAATAGATAATGTGACTACAAAGTAATATAGCAGGAAAATGAGGAAATACACTGAAAACCAAAGTAAAAGATAAGAACCACAGTTCCGAACATTTCCTCAAAATATACTTTTAGTTCTTTGGGGTTGCTCTCAAGCACAGTGATCACTCAGAAGTGTGGTCAATTGGTACTTTTGTGTGTTGAACCTTTGAGGCTTACTTACAATGAGTAGTACCTTACTTTGTGAGTATCAATGTGACGATTCTCAGAGTAAGAAACTATTCAACATGAGTAAGTCTGACACAATCTTGCCCTCAAATGGTTATCTGATCCAAAGTGAAGCCAATGACAGGATTGCAGAAGCTCAGTTTTGTGGACTAAATCTGTAACTTCTATACTCTAGCTCATGGCTACAGTGGTACTACTTATCATACAGGGTATTAACCTTTCTTAGGACCCTTGAAAGGAGAGGCAGATTAGAAGTTGCACAGCAATTTGAAGAGCGTATTATGAACCTCATAAAATATATCAATTTCAGCAACTACCTGTCATCTGTTGGGATAAGAAGAATAAAATGGGAATAGTCCATTGGAGAGGTTGCTAGGTTCCAAATAACCCTCATGTAATTGAAAGAATTTGGTCATGATAGAGACATAAATTGTATGGATACTTTTGGTTAAGGCACTTGGCAAACTATTCTCGGGGTTAATTCTCCTCTGATGATAAAAAAGGCAGAGATCTGCGGTATAATTCAGAAACCTTATTTCTGAGATTCATCTATCTTTTAATATATTGTATATTGCTCCCTCAATGTATCTAATGTTGGAAATTCTTTCTTGGTTCACTATGTGCAATATGAAAAAATATTACTCATCCTTCCCTCCCCCCCCCCCCCCAAAAAAAAATAAATTGGCCTTTTTAGTCATTAAGGGGTTTAAAATATATTTTAATGTTAATATTTCAGATTCTTGGACATACAAGTCACCCTCATCTACTGAACAGTCATGGAACCTGTTGTTGTGAATTCTTCTTTGGGATTATAATTATTCTTCTGCACAAGTAGTGGGAAAAGGTTGCGTATGTTGAAGAGCATTTATTTCCACCTTTACCCAAGTAATGTGTTCATGAAAGGTGAGGCTATTGCAGTAGCTTGTTTAGAAATCGATATGCCGGTGGTTCTTACTACACTATCACCTACAGCCTGTAATTTACAGGAAACTACACAGTTGATAAGTTACTAAACTTCACTTTCCAGCATATGTCCTTAATAGAGATACTCAAACAGCAGCATGGTGCAGATTTTATTTGCCTTTAGCTATATCAGAGATATTCACACAGCCATAATAGTATGGATCCATAGGACTAGAACCCAAGTCTGCAGAGTCAAAAATAGACAACATTCCCACTTTGCACCTGGGAGGCCATGCAGTGCCATATCAAAGGAGCACTGTAGAAGTAGGTGACACAGGAAAGTATTACCCAAATGGTCCTGAGCAATGGCACCCTCTGCCTCTCATTGGCCAAGCACACTTTTTAACCCTGGAGGGTGGCCCAGGAACTTGTCTCGGTAACCACACAGATTCTAGCCTGCTGCTGCTCCAGACTGCACTCCCCCCCCCCCCCCCCCCAGCCCCATCTTCAGTCTCCAGTGCCAGCCTGACTCTGACCCTGCTTTCTGATTCCAACCTGGTACTATCTCAGATTTCCAGTCTCTGACCCTGGCCTGACTCTAGCTTATTGGTCCTGGCTCTAGCAATTACTCCAATCCCTGCTCATTGACTACCACCTTGTAGGTGTCCTTGACTTGTGGACAGCAGCCCAGTTGTGCCATTAGGCCAGACTGCCTTTGCCCTGGTTCCTTACCATTTGCCCAGACCCACTTTCGATCCCCTCTATGGAAGCCCCTTAGCAGGGATTTGAAAGGTGTCAGTCTACCACTACCCACTGAACTCTAGTGGGGTACCAGATCTGCAGGACCAGTGTGTCATTCAACTCCAAAAGAACCATGTGCTGTGGTCCTATATGGCACAGCTCCTAACAGAAAATCAGACCGTCCATGAGTAGCTAGCACCATTCCCAGGAAGAGAGGTCTAAGCTCCATGCTTGGGTTTGGCCCAGTGCCTTCTGAACAGGGTCCTGCAGTACTTCTAAGCAAATATTTTGATGGGAACCAATGCTGTCTCCTTTTCCATCTCTGTTCTTGAATGCATCCCACCAACCAGGCCAGGGTGGAACTAGTGATCAGTTTGCTAGCTGGAAAAGCACTGGACTGGCCCCCGGCCCCTTGCTGGAGCAGGAAAGTCCAGTGTTAATGGCTTGGAATGCCTTCCTGCAAGTGTTTTCCACAATTTTTTGATGATCCTTATTGTGCTCACTTCACAGAAGTTGCACTATGAAGGCTCGAGCAAGGGTGAGGGTTAACTGCACCATACCCTGCCCAGTGCCAGCATTGAGTGGAACAAGGGGGCCCAATTGCACCAATTCTGGTGTGGACTTAGAGAGGAGGTAAAGAATGACCTAGCCTGTGCTGATAGCCCGACCTGCTTTAATGCTTGTATTAGCCTCTCTCTCACTCCATATCGATGATTGACTCCATGAGCAAAAGGAGGAGAGGAGGGGCACCATGCCACCACTTCACCCACACCTCACGCTGAAAACCCCAGTGCCCAACCAGCAATGGATGCAGGTTGATCAGGGCTACTGACACTTGCCCCTGGAAGAAAAGAAATGGCGATGGCATAATAACCTGTGCTTTTATTGCGGGGTGCACAGACCTTTACCAGCAAGGAATAGGGAAATGAGTAAGCCCAGTCCATATGGGGGAGCTAGCCTGGGCACCACCAGGGCACTATCCTCCAAAACTAGCCCCCAGCCCTTGAAGGAAACCTGACCCAGGACATGTGGGCCCTCCCAAACTTCCAAAAACAAATACAGTTACATACCACAGATGGGGCCAAGTTGATTTCCCCCTCAGTGGGCCCTGATCGATTCCAGGGCTGCTAATAATTTCATAGCCTCTAAAGCCACTCATATGCTACAACTCCCCCTCTATTTGTTCTCATAAAGATGATAGTTGGGTCACTCCTGTCCTTGGTGCCAGTGATGCAGGAAACAGTAACCCTGGAGGCCATACTTCAGGGTCATCAGTAAGTGCTACAATTCATTTCAATCCTTTCACTACACTTCCCCTTAATTATTGGCATTGCCTGAATGGAGTAGCACAACCCTTGCATCTCCTGGTGACAGAGGATTGATCAACTTCCCTCTGAATATTGCCAAAGGGTCTGCCTGACTGCAGTCAGTCCTAACTTTCTGGTCTCAGTGCTGCCACAGCCCATCAGAAGCTACAATGACTGTGGAGGAACCCCACATGGTGGCAGCTAGCCAGAAGGAACCACTTCCAAGCCTGATTCCCCAGTTCCCTGATAAGTATTGGGATTATGCAAGCGTTTTTGAAAAGAAAAATGTAGATCTGCTACCTCTGCGTCAGGACTGTGACTGCCCCATAGACCTACAACCCAGGGCAAAAGTCCCATATAGATGGATCTATGCAATGTCCAAGTCAGAACTGGCAGCCCTTTGTGTGTACATACAAGAAAACCTGGCCAACGGCTTCATCTAGCACTCCAGCTCCCCAGCAGGGGGCTCTGGTCCTTTTTGTTAAGAAACAAATAGCCTCTGCACAGACTATTGGACTCTAAACCAGATGAGAGTATGAAATGGGAATCCCCTACCCTTAATCTCTGAGTTACTACATCATGTGTGTTCTGCCAGAAATTTCACCAAATGGAACCTCTGGGGGACTTACAACCTAGTGTGCATTAGGGCAGGAGATGAATTGAAGGCTGCCTTTCAACGCCACTATGGGCAATTCAGATATTTAGTAATGCCATTCACTCTGACCAACACTCGTGCAACCTTTCCACACTTTGTGAATGATATACTTAGGGACATCCTGAACCAGTATGTAGTCAGCTATCTCGATGATAGTCTTGTGTTTTCAGATAATGCTGAGCAGCATTGTTACCACATCTGTTCTAGAAAGACCATGGAAGCACAGCCTGAATGTGAAATTGACTGGTCTCCACAGACTTTTTGGGTTATATCCTTTCCCCAGAAGACATTGAGATGGACCCCCAGAAGATTGAGGCCATCCACAACTGGGCAGTGCACAGTTCCCCCTGAGAGATACAGTGTTTCGTGGGCTTTCGTGAGCTCCATGACAAACCTCCTCCAAAAGGCCATCAAATTTGTTTGGATGCCTAAAGCTCACCACTCCTTTGAACAGCTCAAGGCTCCTTTCATCATTGCTTCCATTCTAGCACATACAGTCCTGGCCCAGGCTTTCATAATAAAAGCTGACACATCCAATGTATCCATTGGGGTCATGCTCTAAGCTGCACCTTTGAGAGAGTAAGTATTGCGCTCCTGTGCGTATTACTCTCAAAAACTCACCCCAGCTGAATAGAATTATGAAATATTAGAACTACTCGTGATTAAATAATCCATCAAAGAGGGCTGCCATCACCTCAAGGGAGCCCAACACCCGGTGCAAAACTTTTCTGACAATAAGAACCTTGAATATCTGCCTAAGCCTTGAGCGACCCTTGAACCCAAAGACAACTCAAGTGGGCATTAGTCTTCTCTAGATCAATTTTCATCATCACCTGTTGCCCAGGAAGTAAGAATGGGAAAGCCGATGCCTTATACAGAAAGAAGGAATATTACCAAGAGGTCAAGGAGCCTAATCAAGAACCATCCTGTCTTCTAAAACCTCATAAATTCTTTAGTACTGCAGTACACCAAGATCTGATTGATCTAATCGAATCTCCTTTAGGAGGCAATCCATTAGCCCAGTAGGTGATGTAACAGCCTACACCACTAAAAGCCAGAATCAGAATGCAATGCTCCATGCACAATGGGATCTCATCATAGAATATGAGGGTTGGAAGGGACCTCTGGAAGTCATCCTGCAAGCTAGCCCACCAGTTCCTTGAATCATTCCAGAAGTGTCAGCAAATCATCCCATCATCTTCAAATTGCAGCTCCCCTGATTCCTTGAGATATATCCTGTTTTCCATGAATTTATTCTGAAGCCTTACACAGAGGTGTGATGTTGCACCCCAAGATGCTTATGAATGTATATATGACATAACTAGAATACGTTTCATGCTACATATGCCATGTAACATATCTCTGTAAAGGTTATGATCTACTGAATATATTCATCCTATTTGTATGCATGTGTCATTTTTGTACTCGAAGTTATGAATATTGGCTGTGTACTTGCTTGATTTTAAGTAGCCTTAGTAAAGCATTGGTCAGCTTCTTGAGAAAGGAATGTGCAAATTAAGTGCCCAATCAAGAAACACTTAATGAACAATGGATCTTGGAAGACTCCAATCCACATAAGAAGTCTTACTGGAGACATATTCAAGATAGCATGTGGGCAATGGCTGCTGCGTGTAAAAACGGAGACTTGCCCATGTGACTCAAAAACTCCATCTTGGAGCTGGATTTTGCATAGGAGAGTGGAGGGGCTCTCCACTCACAAGAGAAACTCTATTTTAACCCCTGTTAGACCCCTTCATTTTGTCTTCAGCTGGCTCAAGGGAGAGCCTCTCCACCCCCCCCAGTCCTAGTCCCAGGGCATGAGGAATATCTCATCCATGCTATCCTCAACTCTAAACTGCAGAGGGGGAGACTGTCCTACTTCGTTGACTGGGAAGCTCCTGAAGAGTGCTCCTGAGAACCTGCTGCCCATGTCCATGCTCCAGTAAAAAGGTTTTGTCAAAACCATCTGGACAAACTAGGCCTGGCACCAACCATGTAGGAGGTTGGGGGGTAACATAAGGATTTGCGGGACTTAAACTCTTGGGCTGCAGAGCCTTGGACAACTGACATTCCCATATCACCACTGAGAGGGCCTGCAGAGAGTACTGTGGAGATTAAAAACACAGGAAGTACTGCCCAAAGGTTCCACAGTGACAGCACCCTGTGGCCCTCTGATTGGCCAAGCATACTAATTAACCCTGGATGGTGCCCCAAGAAGTTGTCACAGGGCAACAACACAGACATCTGATCTGCTCCAACTCCAGATTGCACCTTGCCTTCTGATCTCTAGTCTCTGACCCTACCTGGACTCTGACCCTGACTCGTGGCTCTTCATTGCAGCCTGGTAACTGGTTGCCAACCCTTGTCTGACTCTGATCCTGACTCTTGTTTATTGATGCCAGCTTCAGTTCTTACTCCAATCCCTGCTCATTAACTACCACCTTGTGGCCATCCTTGATTTGTGGACATCAGCCCAGCTGTGACTACTAGGCCAGAACGCCTATGCCCTGGTCTATTACAATAATTCATTAATAGTGGCTAAATCACCAAACATCAGAGGGTGGTATAAATCCATAACTGAGATAATCCCATGGTAGTGGAGTTGAGTAACATTATGTGCTTGGGTAGACTGCTCAGTCTATTAAGAAATCCACAGGGAATCTCCAACATGTTGCTGATGCAAGAAGCATTTTCAAAGAGAATTTGTCTTTGTTTCAACGGGCATCTCGTGATGTTGTGAATCCAGTAGTCACATTAAATATCACAGTTATTGAAGAGATCCTGTTTTGTTTGCTGTTTCTTCAGCACTCCATGTTGGCACAATGATAAAACTGTAGCTAAGAACAGTTTGCAGTGTTTGACAAGTCCTTTTATCTCCCTTGTCTAATTGCCCCCTATAATTCAGAACACTCCTTGTTGATATATTTCTTCTCCTTTAAAGTCCTTTTACTCTACTTGTGCACTGTCATACTCATGACTTTTTAATTTGCATACTTGCATTTTCTGTCAAGTAATAGACTGTAGAGTGCAGTCACAGACATGAAGTTTTCCAATGTCTCTTCTGAAAAAAAAAATCATAGCTAGTCTGGTCAAACTAGTACGTGTAAAACTAGAGAGGCATGTGGATAAAGATGGCTCAAATAACCTTTGCCTCATCAATCCTGAGACCAGCCTGTGGACAGCTCTAGTATGACCAGCTACCCACAACTCCAAGGGGTCATTCTGGCAGCCAGAGATTAGTCAAATGTAGTAGCACCCTGGCCATGTCCTTTCCCCTCAGACATGCCTCCTCTACCAGAGACAGGGAAGGTAGTGGCTTAAGAGCTTCTCTGACAGCCATGAGTAAATGGGTAGCCACATTCCACACAAGCTGACGTTTCTGAATGTAATGTAGTTACTATTTACTTAGAATTTTACAGAAATTTTACTTAGAACTACCTTCCAGTTTGTCTACATCGTGTTGATTCTGACTTATAATGTTTTATGATTTGGGTCTTTCACAGCTTGGAGTTGACTTCTGTATTCTTGTTTTACCCCTCTGCTATTGGGATTTATTTGTAAATTCATTGTTAATGTCTCCCTTCTCTGTTGTATCCAACTGGCTCCTTGTTTTATACTTAGATTGTGACCTCTTTGGGGTAGTGGCCATCTTTTTGTTATATGTTTGTTTAGTGCACTATGGGCTCTTCATCCCTGACTGAGTCTCCTAGGTGTTACCACAATAAAAATCATTCTAAAAATAATAATATCCCTAGATGTGCTTGTGTGAGGGCTTGGGGTGTTCTCAAAGGTGGAACCTAGACAATAAAGACAGAAATTATTTACTTTCAGGAACAATTGTAAAAACTGTTTTCCAAGAATTTTTCTAAGGAAGCAATTTGAGCGGAGGTAACTAGACTGACAGTCTTGTATTGTCATTGGGTCAACCTGCATTTTCTTTGTATTTTTTTTTTTTTTAATTTATTGAAGATGTGCCTCGACCCTTGGACAAGGTGCACTTTTGAAAATTAGGATGTAAGTCCCAGGGCTAGGTGGCCTAGAGGGATAGAGCTCTCTGATTCCTCTACTGGGAGGAAGTACATGACTTAAGTTGTTTCCACCTACTGTTTGCGGGGGGTGTTTTTGGTTGGAATTTACATTTTGATGAGTAAATGTGAAAATAGGTAATTATCAGTACAGTACTAGTGAAAGGGCACAGGAATTGTACAGGATAAGACCTGAGTGAGGGATCACCCTGGTTTATTAGTAATGGACTTTGGTGGGGTAACAAAGTTTGGTTCAACAAAGGCCAGAAGGGTTCTGTCTTGGAGATGAGATTCCATCTTCCAAGGGTCTTTTTTTGCTTTGAGTTCATCAAAAGGAAATTCCATGTCCTGTGTGGAGGAATCTGCCAGAGGAAGCAGAGCTGAAATCACAGAACTGGACCAAGTAGTGCCACTTTGGAGCATGGACCTAGAAGAGCAGTTATTCTGAACTGACTAATGGAGGACAGCTACCCACCTCTTGGCTACCACTGAGATTAGCTCATCCCATGAGTGGAGTTTTAAGTAGATGGGGTTTGTGATAAGATAATTGGGGCATTAACCAAACTCCTGATGTATTGACTGGAGGTCAATACCCTTACCCAATTTCACTAAAGCCAATAACAATATTTACATTTGCTTCAATGGGGGTTGAATCAGACCTATAGCATTGGTTCTGAAATTCTTATATTGCACATACATGAGTAAGTATTACTTGCCATATCAGTTCCATAATAACCAACACGGTTTTAAAAGAGGAAATTTATTGTTGCATCAGAACTAGAACCTTTGCCTGTCTGCACTAAGAAATTTACTAGTACGGTTATAGGGTTAGCAGTAATTAGGGAAAATCCCTAGTCTATACAAGGTCTGATTAAATTTAATGTATGTGAATTTCCCCAAATCCATGCAGATTTATGCAAATTGATATTTATTGCCTTTTCCCCTGAAGATGTTTGCAGGTATGCAATTTAAAAAGGGAAAACGTGTTGTCTGAACTGAGGCCCAGATCCATTTCCTGTTCGAGTGGGTCTGGGTAAACAGGCATGAACCTGTCAAGCCTGAACATTTCCTATGAATTTTCAGTGAGATTCAGTTACAGGGAAAACGCTTGTATTTTCAAAGAAGCAGGGAGTTTTAGGGGTAAGGTAAATGGCTTTATCTAGGTGTTAGATCATCAGTATAGTGGATGAAACTAGAATCACTGTTTTACTGTGTATGTCTCCTGCCTCTGCACCCCTGCACATATATATAATCTGCAGTGTCCACAAGATGGTACTGTGCCACAACCAGGTACATTAGAACTATAACTTCTTCAGCATTTGAACTTCTAAGCCTGAAAAACTATGTGAATTGATGTTTGCTTCTCACACTGCAATTTGCAAACCCTTTTCATTACAAACATGGACAGGTTTGCACAGCTCTACTCCCCAACACTATTGCGTCTCATTACCCTAAGGAGATTTGAGCGGGGGGGGGGGGGTAGGGAAAGGAAAACATTAAGAGGTTATCTCACTCCCACCGTAAGGCTACACATACTTACTGACTATTTACTTACTCAAATCACTAGTGTTTTAGAGTATCAAGGCCTGATTTCTCTTCTCATATTGGTGTAAAAGAGAGGCGAATCAAGCCTTTTACACTCATTAAGCTACAGCTATGAAAACTAATTTACCTATAACGAGAACTACGGAAATTAAAACTTCAGTCCCTGCCTTTCTGCTGATACAGTATTTATTCATTTATTTTTCTGTAAGTGCTTCTCCCCCTGCAACAAACTATTTCATATAATAAATGGATCATATTTTTCACACAAATTGATTATGATGAAATTATGCTGAAATAAAATTGGAATAATATATAAAAATGATGATGTTGTTGAAGCTGGATACTCATGATTAAGCAGGGTTACAAAATATCTAAGAGTGAATGGAAATAAGCTAGTTGCCTCAGGATCCAATTCTATTTCATTTTTAATACTTAAGAAATAGCATTTCATCAAATTTACCAGCAAAAATGTGCTTCACAGCATTTAAATAAGAAAATTGCTCAGCGGAATTGTTATTGTTTTTTAAAGTTTTATATACATGTTCTTCGTTTTCTAAATAACTCTGCTTTTCAACTGTGGAGTGAATTGGATGTCTTGCCACTGTACTTTCAGTAAACATTTGTTTAAAAAGTTGTTTGCAATGTTGTGGTAGCCAGGAAATGAGAGAGACAAAGTGGGTGAGATAATATTTCTCATTGGACCAAATTCTGTTGTTGGAAGAGAGAAGTTTTGAGCTACACTGAGCTCTTCTTCAGGACAAAGTGCATTACAATCTCTTTCTGGAAACAGAAGACTACATCTCTCTGTCCTCCTGCTGTTTCTTCATTAAGAATCCTGTATCAAGGATCTTACTTAATCCATATCAGACCATTCCATTATTCCCATTTTGGTGCAGAACTATCCAGAGTTGAGCATTATGCCACATTTAGGAACTGTTTTCATGGATTTCTAAACCTGATTATATAGAACCTCAGGTTTTCCCACCGTCCACTTCTATAGTTGTATGAACTTCAGTGGTGACCTAGAGCCTGGTCAAAAATTCACAGGGCATGGGATCAGGCCTCTTAAGCAGACTGTTTTCAGTCTGCCATAGTAATATTCTGTTCTGAATCTATGGCCCATTGCAACATTCAGATACATGGCAGTGTGTACCCCTATATTGTATCCTGCAAAACAGTTGTTCTTCTTGAGCATATATTGTAGCTCAGTTGATTTTACAAGCAAAATGATGTGTTTTGATTTACACTTGATCAGAAGAAGTGCCTATCTTCTTGTTCATTTTTCCATTGGAGTGATAACAAGTCATTGTGATGAATTTCAGAAAAGATCCCTTGCTTACTCTGTGTCTAAGTTTACCCAACTATAAAATAATTTATAATAACTTTGGTTGTAGGGATCTAACAATTTGTCCATGCAACTATCAGATTTGTATGAACAATTATGTATGACTCCTTGTAAATCAGGCCCAGTATTTTGTTTGTTTGCTTATTTAAACCTCAAAATGCATACGTGGATAACCCAGTTCTCCTCAAAGATGGTGCAACAGGGTGCTGGGCAGGGTCGCCTGAGCCAGCCCTCTGTCACACCAGCTCCAATTAATGCAGGTAAATTGGAGCTGGCTAGAGAAACCTGCACCTGACTGGCAAAAGGGAAACAGCTGCCAGTCTAATTAGCCTGGGGATACATACAGGCCCAGAGGTAGGAAACCCAGGGGGGAAGGCAGAGAGTGTTAGCTCTTCCCTCCTGGGTGCAGAGGTAGAGACGTCCTTAAGGTGTATATGGAAAGCTGTGTATGGTGAAAAGGTGGTGGGATTGCACGCTGTAAATAAACTGCATTGGTGATTGTTGAGCCCGAGGTTTTTTTGGAATGGAGCAGAGGCAGCAATAAAGGGGGTGCTGCTACACCCTGTTACAATGGCTCACAAATATTGTGAGGCTCCCCTTCTCCACTGACCTGTGTTAAAAACATCAAATATAATTTTCCTGGGCTCACACATTTGATTCAGTTAATCCTTCTGTTTTTTCCCTAAGAAATCACTGTTTGCTGTTATTACTGCTTTCCTGCAGTAACCTCCACTAATGACCCCTGTGCAGCTTGTTTCCTCTCCCATCTCTCTGTATCTATCTGTTGTTTCTTGTTGTATACTCAGAGCGTAAGTATAAGCCTCTGAGGCAGTGGACTGTGTACTTGGTCTGTGTTTGTACAGGCACCTAGCACGATTGGCCTGCCCATGAGCAGTGTCCCTACCTGCCACAAAAATGCAATTTAATAAAATAATGTCTAACCCTTCTTCCCATTCACTATCCCAGTATGAGGTTGTTCAAGATAAGTTAGGTTTGCCTTGTGGTTCTTTCCATAACTTAGGAGCACAGAGCCTAAGGTTTTTCACTATGCTCTGTGATGTATGTAGGGTTGCCAGGTGTACGGTTTTTGACTGGAATGCCTGTTTGAAAAGAGACCCTGGTGGCTCCAGACAGTTCCCTGACCGGACCGTTAAAAGTCAGCTCGGCGGCACAGTGGGGCTAAGGCAGGCTCCCTGCTTGCCATGGGTCCGTGCAGCTCCCGGAAGCAGCATCATGTTCCCCCCTCCAGCTCCTAGCCATAGGGACAGCCAGGGGGCTCCGCTTGCTGCCCCACCCCAAGTGCTAGCTTCACAGCTCCCATTGGCCAGGAACTGCATGCAGCATGGGCAGCATGTAGAGCTGCCTGGCCACACTTCCGTGTAAGAGCCGGAGGGGGGACATGCTACTGCTTCTGGAAGCTGCCTGAGGTAAGCGTTGCCCAGAGCCCGACCCCCTCCCTCGCCCCTGCCCCAGGCCTGAACCCCCTCCCACCCTCCAAACCCCTCATCCCTAGCCCCACCCCAGAGCCTGCACTCCCAGCCAGAACCCTCACCCCTCTGCCCTAGCCTGGAGCCCCCTCCTGCACTCAGAATCCCTGAGCCTAGAGCCCCCTCCTGCACCCCAAATACCTCATCCCCAGCCCCACACCAGAGCCCGCACCCCCAGCTGGAGCCTGAACCCCCTCCCCAAACCCCTGCTCCAGCCTGGAGCCCCCTCCCTGAACCTGCACCCAGAGCCTGTACCCCCTCCCACACCCTAACCCCCTGCCCTAGCCTGGAGCCCCCTCCTGCACTCCAAATCCCTCAGCCTGAACCCAGAGCCCCCTCCTGCACCCCAAAATCCCTCATCCCTGGACCCACCCCAGAGTCCACAAGCTCAACTAGAACCCTCACCCCTTCCTGCATCCCAACCCCCAACCCAGCCTGGTGAAAATGAGTGAGTGAAGGTGGGGAGAGTGAACAACAGAGGAAGGGGGGCGTCCTCGGAGGAGGGGTGGTGGCGGGGCAAGGGTGTTCGGTTTTGTGTGAGTAGAAAATTGGCAACCCTAGCTGTATGCCAGTGTCTAGTCACCTCAGACACACCAGACTCATTCAGACAAGCCCCATCTATCCCCCATGAGGAACAAAGCTTTTATTCTGTAAGGAAACAGAACAGGATTACAGATCAGCAGCCTCCTCTCTGCTTGTCTCAGGCTTCCTGCTGGGAGGGTAGAGGGTTACGTCCTTGCAGGAACCAGGAAGTTTTCCCAACATGCAGCAGTTTAATCCAATGCTTGTAGTTTCCACTGCTGCTGCAGAAGACTGTACCTTTGGCTACAAGTGTATTAGCATAAAATAGTTCTAAGGAGAACACTGCAAACCTTCCAGGCTTAGAAAGGATTAGAAAGTATTTTTAGCTGATTTATGATCTATAGCTGTGCAAAACTTGGTTTCATTTTTCCATAAGCTTTTAATCAACCTTTTAAAGTTTTGGTTCATGTGTGTTACTACCAGAGCTAGTAAAAAAAATTTCCGGTGGAACATGCTGATTTGGTCAAAACTTCGATGGAAACTGGGCTGGCCGGCCAGCCTGCCTAGTCTCCTTCCCACCTAGGTCCCCATAATGTCTGGGAAGCTGCCTCCCTGGGCTGCCCAACTTCCCAGATAGCTGGCTGCCTGGGGAGTGGGGCAGTATGGGAAGTGGCTGTTTGATGATCCAGACAGCCAGCATGAAGCCAAAAAGTTCTGTTTTGGTTCTCCAAAAATTGGATTGTTCAGAATTTTTCCTCCAATGAAAAATCTGGATTTTGTGATTCTTTATCCTGATTCAGGATGAATTCCTCCCTTCATTCCCCAATTAAAATTTGCTGTAAGGGATAAATTGCAACTTCCACTCTAAGAAGTTTCAGTTTGTATTTGGGGTTCAAACCAACTCAAATTGAAATTCATCCTTAAACTACCATGATGGCCTCCTTTATTAGCCTCAACCATTTAAAACCGCACAGTTTCACACTGTTTCCACATGAAATCATAAAATGGGTCACGTGCATTTGAAACATAGTCCAAGATTACCTGAAACTCAGTTCAGATTAATCAAAAGGTTTAGGAATCTTTGCAAGCCTTTTGACAAACCTAACCTGAGTTTCAGAGTTGTGAGTGTTTGATGTACCATGTGGTAGATAATATCACAAAAAGAGTTCACATTTCTAAAATTAAACTGGTTATTTTAGAGAAGTATTTACAGAGATGCTGCAACTGCAGTTTCCACTTATGCCATTTGTACATAGACTTAGGTCCTGGAGCCTCCTGCAAATGCTTCCTTCCTCCAACCTGTGCCTCTCCAAGTTCCATCCAGGTTGCTATAGTGAGAAACTTAACAAGGGTTGTGGTAGATTCTCCATCGCTAACAATATTTAAATCCAGATTGGATGTTTTTCTAAAGTATATGGTCTAGGAATTATTCTGGGGGAAGTTCTATGGCCTGTATTATCCAGGATGTCTGCCCAGATGATCACAATGGTTACTTCTGGCCTTGGAATCTAAAACTAAAAGCAGGGTGAGCACTGACTGCTTTGGCATTCCTTTGCGGTGGTTTCACAAAGTTCTATTCATAGCATGCTGTGCTGAGATGCTGTATCTCTGTCTTTCTTATCCAAGAGTATGGGAGGATCATTTTAAAAGTGTAACAATTACATCAGTATTTTCCAATGTGTTTTAACCATTGTCTTTCTAATGAGGCAACCATCTTTTCAAGATGGTCGTTGATTATATCATTTTCATTCAATTTAAAAAATGCATCCTGTCTTTTAGTAAATGTCAGTGCACAGTGAAGCCCTCATCAAAAGAAGATTCTGCTGAAAATAAATGTCATTGTGGTGAGAATCCTTCTGAGTCTGTAATAACCACAAATGGCCTATTTGTTGTTGCTATAGAGCAGCTTTTTGTCACACAGTAGGTTTCCTTTGTAAGTAAAGATAAAATGAGGTTGAACAAGCTGTGTTGTATATAGGTGAAAGAAAAAGTTACAGAAAATCAAAATCATATAGCAAAATTGCATGTAACAGTAAGAAAAATAAAGAAGAATTCTGGAGGAAAACTACTTTGCCATTTACATTTAGATGCTTTGAAAACACTACTTCAAAGATTTAAGTTGTCTCAGTTTTTCTAAGCACACAAGTCTCTGTGCATATTTCTAAAGCTGGAAGTTAATGTAAAACACCTATGGTTTCTATGGCAAAGACTTTGAACCTAGAGCTGAACTTCACACCTCCCTTTCTTCCTGTTATATTGCAAAGCAATAGTGGGGTGCTCTAAACACCCTGGATCTTTGGGATATTGAAAAGCTGGCTACAGATACGAATTTTGCCCCTCCAGCCTAAAGGTTTCACTATTTTAACTTGATATTGAGAAGAGAACTTATTTTGGTTCATGTTCCCAACTGAGTGGATACATGAAGGGAACAATTGATTATAACAAACTATTCAGAAAAAAAAAAACTTAAAAGCTTAACATTTCACCCTCCTTATCCTGGCTCTTTTCCTAATACATGTACTGCACAGTATTTTGAATACACTCTAATTAGTCAGTGTTTTAGTTAGAAAGATTCCAAAAGTTCTGATCAGTTATGTTGTTTCTTTCAACAGTATTCCATAGCCTTAAACAGCGGATGATGGTGTTGTCTTCTGGTGGAGGGGTGTGTGTGTGTGTGAAATCTTATTTATCTTTGTGTATATTATTTGTATTTAAATAGGCTGGAGGAAGAGGTTGTCTTTGTTAACAACAAAGACAACACTAAGTCATTTGTTTTTTCTGAAGGAATTGCAATTGTATAAGTAAGGGGGGAGGGATAGCTCAGTGGTTTGAGCATTGGCCTGCTAAATCCAGGGTTGAGTGTTCAATCCTTGAGGGTGCCATTTAGGGATCTGGGGCAAAAATTGGGGATTGGTCCTGCTTTGAGCAGGGGGTTGGACTAGATGATCTCCTGAGGTCCTTTCCAGCCCTGAGATTCTATGAGTAGGCTGTTCCTTTGAGAATAGCAGCACCATAATTCAGGTTTCTGTTTAAATTGTTGCAGAGTATTATTTAGAAGTTTTTCTTTGCTCATTCTACAGTCACCAGGAATCTTGCTACCTAGTTATTTGCATTAAAGTTTTTTTTGCTTGTGTCACGTATTTTGACATCCATTTATTAAAGGCAGAAGGAAAAGATGATGTTAGAGTACTTCAAAACTAAAACACAGTGCCTTTCATCTGTTTGATTTTTAAAATAAGAAATATTATTTGAACATTCAAAATGACTATGCAAATATTACCTCTGAAAAGTAAATAACATGAAGTGAAGCATTATTTAAACAAAATCATGCTTTTATTCTAAGTACAGTGGTTATGTTTGTAAAAATAATGTGATTAGTGGTTTTCCAAATTATATGTCTTATGCAAGATAGTCCAAAAGAATGGTATATGAATAGCAATAATAAGTATTTTCACACTTATATATTGTTTTGCATTTTTAGGGCTGTTTTCAATTGTTGGCTGTGTGCGTGTTCTCTACACGTGCTGCACTGGCTCTTGCCAGATAGTCCATACAGCAGACTTCAGTCGAACTGCCCAAGAAGACCATAGACTCAGTTCAGTAGTGAAGGCTCTCGGCCATGATTATTGCTGACAAAGTACGTATTAGTGCCTTATACTTTACAGTTATACTTAATACATGTATGCCCATGACAATGGACCAGCTCAGGGAATAATGGCACTTTCTGCTCCCCCGCTCGGCCAGAAAAAAATCGCCCCTCTGTGACCCTTCTTTTATACATTGATACAAGCAAGATATGTATTGCTCCTCTGACTTGGTTAGTTACCACCCTTTAGCTTGTACATGTTGGTTCAATCAAAACACCTCTATCCATCACTCTGTTATCCAGACATTACCTTTAGGAGGGGTCAGTATGTCTCTGTATCATCTTCAGGGAATGTGTTTATACCATAATTCTGTATCTGGGTGTTCTGGGACCACCCTCCTGGAATGTGTTTATGCAAGTGTCAGTGCCTAGCATGTGTTAGGAATATTTGTGTTTTTGCAACACCAGCATGTTCTTTCCAAGTTCATGTTCTGGATAGTGAACCTGCAAGCAAGCATCTGCTTTGTAACAAGGCCCGAGTTTTGCTAACTTTGCTTTATAGTAGCAGGGCCTGACTTTTGTTTCGGCCTTAGGCCCTTATACCAGGCCTCATGTCTCAGGCTCGCTCCTTCCACTACAAGGGCCTGTTCCAAAGCCCATTGAAATCAATGGGAGTCTTTTCAGTTTCTTCAGTTACTTTTGAATCTAGCCTTTAATCCACTTAAACAGAAACTAATGAAAGCACAAAGGATATTAATTATTTAGGTTTTTCCCTAGCATCCAACCCAAGTAATTCAGTTCAATAGTAATGAACTTGTCGAAGAAAGGTGGTGGAGGAATCCTGCACCCAGACAGTGAAGTGAGAGCAGTGTATTTCTGCAGCTGCTATGTATCCTAAAGTCTGGAGTAGGATCCTCCAAGACCTGCATGCACCTAGTGCACGGGGCAAAGGACCAAAGATCACCTGGGCCCACCCATTGCATGTCGATCTGCTGCTACATGTGGCTATGTTGTGTAGCCCAATCTATAGATTTTACAGATAGATTAGATTACTTAAGAATCACCAGTTATCATTTTGGGGGTTGACAGGTTCTTGGCCCATGATCATGCCCAGTACTATTCAAATTGTTATATAGTTGGGAACCCCGATGTATATAGTTGCAACAGCCACCCTATAGGAACTCCTCTATATTTACACATAGATTATTAATACATTTAGCACAGTCACAAATATCACAACTCAGTAAGGTAGATAGAGACACTACAGAATGTACATCTTCCCATCAACATACTCACACCATTCCTTGTAGAACAACCTGAAATGTTAGCCATTATCTTCCTCATCACCATCACCTTCTCCCGCATCACCAGTGGCCATTTTTCTGGCACCTCCTAAAGGACTACATCTCCTTCTCCTACTGTCCCTAGGCTGGGAATGTAACTTTTTTTGTTATGCTGAAGCCACTATGTTTGATGCATATTCAGTAGGGGATTTTCCCTTTTTCCTTATGTGCATTTCCTCACCTTACTAATGTTGGAGGTCTTTCTTTCTATAGGTTAGTATATCAATTATCTCAACTTATTATCAGATATGTCAATTTGATACCATAACCTCCTTGTGCTTAGGTATCTGCAGATATAGCTCATGTTCCTGTTATATACATCGATTCATTGCCATGACACTCTTGTGGTTGGATCATGTACCTGTGGTCAGAGCTTCCCCTTAAACACTCTATTTTTGGTTCCCCAATACTTGAATTTTTTCATTGGGCAGTTTATCTGTTTAAAGTTTATCTGTTCACAATTCATAGGCCTCAAGCCTATGCTAAAGCTAATGTCTTACAGGATAGAGGCCTATAGGTTCCTGGCATTTCTGCTGAATATAATACAAGCAGAATATAATGTAAAACAGTAATATAATAAAGATAAGCTAGCCCACTGGGCTACAGTTGGGAGCCTCCCTTTAGCTAGGGTTCATGGTGTGCAGAAAGCATATATGGCCTGAATTTTTATCTTGCATCCTGTCTCCCCTCTAGAATTGGGTGGGAAATGCTTTTCCTATCCCACAAGAATTTTTGAAATTTCAAAACTCCCCCCCCCACCCCATTTAAGATGGGAAAAAGTTGAAAACTTTCACAAACCAAAAATAAAATCTTTTTTTTTTTAATTGGATTAGGTCAGTCAAAACGTGTCAATAATTTCAAAATGTTTTGTTTTGATTTTTATCCTTTTCATTTTTGACAAAAAAAAAAACCCTGACCAGATGTATGCCTCACACATGCTACTGAAGCAAACAATCTACTCCGTCATGTGTCCTCTGCACCCTCAGAAAGAAATGTAAGAGCTGGGTCAAAATCCATTATTTATCTCTCTTATTGGTGTGTGAGTCTCAGATTCTTGGCATCTTTAACTCCCGCTGACTTCACTGGGTGTTAAAGGTGCTCAGCAATTCACAGGAAGGATCAAAAACCTTGCCCTTTGAAATCTTCATACATAAATTTCAACAAGAAAAGAGAATGAGAGATACCTATGGACAGACTTTTTCAACTTTAAAAGGAGAAAATAGAAATGCTAGTAGTTTTTAATTTAGCAAATGTGCAAACCAAATACATAAACTTTGGTAACTTAATTGTATTTTTTTCCTATGATGCATTTTTTTAAAATTAAGCTCTATTTTAGCTAATTTACATAATTATAGGCAGCACAGGTAGTGATGCCTATAGTTAAAACTGCCCATCACGTTCCATTATAAGATCCTGTTTCCCATGGCTTATAATTTTGCCAAACTTTAACTATTTATGCTAAAATTTTCCATACCGGGTGTCTGCCTCAGGTTGAATTTTATTTTTTGGAAAATGACATCAAAAACAGAACAAAGTTGGGAAAAATATATTGCTTTGATCTTCTTAAAAAATTCTTATAACTGTCGATAAGGACTAGTACCTCCATGTTTTGGAGCAGGGACTTGAAATTTGGCAGGGTTCTCACCCTGCTGTCAGGGAAGTGTCTGTCTTCTGCCATCCCCATGAAAAGTGACCTAAGTTTGGCCAAGTAATGGAGTTGCTGCAGAATTTCTTCAACCTTTCATCTGTAAAGTAGACTAATTATTGATAATTAGTTTACCATTTATGTTTAATAAGTCTAAAATAACAGATATATGTATAGCCTATTAATTCAGTCTGAACAATTATGTATTATGGTCTCTAGTTCTTTCTGTCTTATGTAGCGTTTGAATACTGTCAACCTTAGATAATTTTTCAGAAGGCACAAAGGAAGCCTGATTAATAACTGCAGTCAAGCCTCTGAATTCCCAAATATAATTCTGTAAATCTGGATGATCATCTATATAAAACTGGGAACCCATAACAAGATGTTACTAAGATTTACGAATAAAGAGCAAGAAACTGTTACTGTACTCCTCAAAGTATCTGTCTACGTTATGCTGCATTTGAGCAGAAAGAAGGGAATATAAAATCTTTCCTACGTCTACAAGCAGTACAGTATAAATTTATTTTTTAAAGGAGTATCAATTGAGAACAATGCAATAATGTATCAGTGATCACCATAACCATAGAAAATGCTAATTTTTAATGAACTGTGAGAACAGTTTTTCATCTTTGTTGTGGCACTGCTAATGTTAAAAATACCTCTCTCTAAAGCTTCTGCAAAAGCAAATTATCCATGGTAAAATATTCTCTAATACCCATGTGGCTGCAGTGCTGTATCTAGAATTAACCAATAGAATTGCTTAAGTGTACATCCTCTTATCTTAGGTTCAGGGTCCAGTACAAAGGAGAAGGAATGTCAGAAGGATAGCAGGAGTAGTTTCTAATGAACCTAGTTCTGATATTCTTATGTTTGAAGCACTCATCTGTTTTTCATCGGTGTCCTCAGGTCACAGGGTGAGATCCTGTCAGCATTGAAGTCAATGACAGAACTCCCATTGACTTCAATGGGGCCAGGATTTCACCCACAGAGTATAATTTAAAAAAAAAACAAACATTTTTCTAATCCTTGCCATCTGAAATTTTCACTAAATCCCCCTCAAAAAACCTCTAGAGCTTCAGAATTTTATTTTGGTTAGGTATTAAAAATGTTAGATTCTTAGCTGAATTTCTTTGGTCATGAAAACTTGCCAGGAAGAAAAATTGAGTCCCCAAATCGAATATTTAGTTATTCAAATTAGCACTGTGCATGGAAAGTGGGCTTTATGAATGTCTGAGTGCCCATTTGAGAAACTAGGTGCAGCATTTCACTGTCCAATTTGGTGTCTGGACATAAGATTTTTCCATTGTTTTTTAAAGGTGGCAATTGGTTTGATCAAGATGAGAATTTAATCCAACTGTAATATCTGAGATCTTAATTATTTTATAGCTGGATTTGATGTGATCTACATAACCTCTTAAAAATATAGAGACTTTTTTTGTTCAAATAGCAGAGGTCGGTCTGCCTGGTGGGAGGACAGTGCATTTCTCCATACCAAAGTTATTCTTAGGAAGGAAAATAACTGCCTACTTTGTGACCTTTAATATTTTAATCAAGCTGTGATTGCAAATAGTGCATTTACTTTTTGATTATCCTAACTCTGGCTATCATCTAAATAGTGCTATTTCCCTTTCAGTTTCTATAGAGAAAACATTGGAGTATTTGTTAATATTTTATGTATAAGAGTCTCCTTACTGTGCATAACAAATCTGTGTAGAGCAGTGCCAGGTAGTAATGTTCAAAAATAACTGCAGTTTCGTCACGCATCTGATACACAACACACCACGTCTCACTGTACAAAATGAGATCGAATCCTGCTCTCCTTGCTCACATAGGGCTAGATCGCACCTTTACTAGGCAAGATGCGGGAACTAAGGATTTCTTCTTTGCATGTGTTCCGTAAGGTCTCCTCAGTGCATTAGGAAGGGCAGAGGTTTCACGTTAGATGCCTCCCTCCAGTAACAGCCAAGGAGGTAGAGGGATTACGTTGCCCCTTGATAAAGGTATTGCAAATTACTTTCCTGGAGCAACTGCATTGCCCTCTGCTGTTTCTCTTAGAATGGGGAAAGCTTAGGCTTCTGCACCACCCCTCACTTTGGATAGAGCCCAAAGTAGAAATTGATATAAATAAAAATAATGACATTTCAAATACTAGGATTTAAAAAACCCACTCTGAGCAAAATAAGCAACAAGACAGAGGATACTGTTGTTTTCCTTAGATCAGACCATTCTACTGAATTCTACATAAATGTGAAATCTTCATTTTTCATTGCAAACATTCAGCACGTCTATGGCAAAAGTCCATATATTGCCATTGGAATTAGACAGGAATTATATTAAGAAGCAGTTTAGGTTGGGAAACCCTCTGTGCAACCAAATCTGCAGGCGTATCTATCCCAGAAACGCAGGAGATTATACAAGTTTATTACTGTTATAATGCATCTACTTTTTTGAGTGATAAGCTTGATTCTATCATATGGTGGAACTGAACCCTTATTTTGCAAGGCTCCAGTTCAGCAAGGTACTTAAGAACATAACTAGCGCATGTGAATTAGACCATTAAGGTCAATGGAAAATCAATAGGACTGCTTCTGTGCTTTAAGGTAGGTGCATGAGTACCTTGCTGAATTGAGGCCTTTGCAAATACGTTTCAAAAACAATGCTGGAAGAATGATGCTTGTTACTAAATCTTTTGTGAACTGTTTTAATGAGTTCCAGAGCACATATGCATATATAAATATGCATGAGAGCGAATAATTTAAATCTTTGCAAATGTGATGAATATTTGCACCGTCATTAGAAAATGAGTTTCAGGCCATTCATTGAAACAACTACAATAACAGCAGCAGCATTCTGATTCTTTCTGTCTCTCACCGAGTGAACTCCCACATTTCAAGACCGTTACATGCTCTTCATGAATAGGGGATATCTGATTACATTTGATTTTCATATATGTTACTTTTAGAAGTATGACATGTGCCTCTTATGTATATGTCTGTGTGTACATATATATTTAGATGTGTAAAACAATGAGTCAAGACATTGCTCCTTACTATTACAAAAATTACCACGGGATCTTTAATTAACGAAAGTGGTCAGGACATTGATTTTACATTTCATTCAAAAGACTGTACCTAAATCAGAAAAGTATATGCCAGCACCATGGTAGCAACATTGTTTTAGTGATGATTGTGTGCCACCTACTGAAGTACCGTTGCTCGCAACATTTGTGTTGTCCAGGGAAACTTCCCACCTGTAGTCTGGCCAGCTTATGAGGACGACCAAGCTGGTACAAATGCAAGTCACATAGTATTTAAGTTTTAAACAAGTTTTATGTTAACATTACAAAATTTCACAATCTTCAGAAATAAGAAAGCACTTGCTCTTCATACTTAATCTCCAGGCTCCAGCACAGTTCTGTGATGGGTGTCACACCACCAGTATGGTACATTGGAGTGAGCCAGTTATCTGAACAATGTTGGACATTATGGGTCCAATGAAGAAATAAGTAAATTTAAAACTAATGATATGCTGACTTCACCTCTTGGCCTGGCTAGTGAGGCCATTCAACACACATTAATAACATTTAATTGGAAACCATTCTAAATGATTTTCAAGTAATTTGTATGCTAGTAGCTGAGTGGACAAACCCCACCTAAAAGGTGGGTGAAAATACAAATGTCGGGTGAATTCCTTGGTCGTCTGAAGTCAGTGAAAGTTTTGCCATTGACTTCAATGGGAGCAGGATTTCATCCTCCATGTTGTTGTTGTTGTTGTTGTTTTGTTTTTAATGAGTCATGGTGACTAAATAAAAATCTTATGCTAATCGTTCTCTTTTGTAAATTAGATTTTGGGGTCCTGCCTCACTGTTTGACAGAAAACCATTGATAACTACTCTTTGAGCACGGTCTCGCCACTGGTTTTACACCACCTTGTAGTAGTTTCCTCTAGATCACATTTCCCTACTTTGCTAATGAGTATGTCATGTAGGACTGTGTCAAAAGTATTACTAAATCAAGATATAGCATGTTTATAGTTTTCCCTAGCCACTACTCCTGTCAAAGAAGGAAATTAGGTTGGTTTGGCAAGATTTGTTCTTTACAAATATATGCTGGATATTACTTATCATCCTATTTTCCTACAGGTGCTTACAAACTGATTTTAAATATTTTTTTCCAGTATATTTCTCAAAGTTTGTCTGACTGGACTGTAATCCCTCAAGTCCTCTTAGTTCCCCTCTTTAAAGAAATGTACCATAATTGGCCTTCTCCCGCCATCTGGATATCACCCATCCTCTATGAATTCTCAAAGATAATTGCTAATTGTTCAGAGATTGCTTAAGTTAATTCCTTATGTACCTTAGCATGAATTTCATCTGACCCTGCTAACCTGAATACATATAACTCCCTGTTTTAGCTTATGTTCCTTCTCTCTTATTGTAAATATTAATTGTGTTGAGTATCTGGTCACAATTAACCTTTTAAGCGAAGACTGAAGCAAAATAGGCATTAAAATACCTCCACCTTCTTGATGTCATCCATTATTAATTATCCTTTCCTGCCACGTAGGGGACTGTAGCCTTTTATTTTATTTTAAAGTGAAATTTGCAATGTGGTATTACACCACCGTGGGTTTGGCTCTGGCGACTACATTTTCAAGCTTAACAGAGTGAAAGTCACCTTTGCTACGTTCTTCAGATTTAGAGTCTCTAGGAACACATAAAGACCAAGGGTAGTGACCACACATACATTCACAAGTACAAGGTCTAGTCTCTTGTACACGTTTTATTTAAAGTTACGGTTAAAGTTATGATTACTCAAGCATATAGAGATTCTGTACAGACATATGCACAAGATACAAATATATTTATACTCACATCCTTAACAATAGTGTTAGGATCTGATGAGTCTCTCATGGCTTGATCATCAGTAGAGGGATGGCTCCTACTGGAGTTCTCCATAGGGAGCTCAATTTTCCTGTTCTGGGCATCCCCTTTTTATAATGTGATTCTGTCTATAACTACATTTTGCGTATGTCCATAAAAGCGTCAACCCTCTTCTCTCTTTCGGTCTGTGTCCCCTAGAAACCTAAGAAATCCCAATTTTATATAGACTGTGTAATTTCACTTTATTCTCATTCGCATTGACACACAACCTGTATCCTGTGGTTAAGACACATGTCAGAGACAGATGCACCTTTACAGTATTTTTATGATCTAATATTAATCTTCCGGGTTATTTTTTACAATATTACCAGTTGGTACCTTTTCCCCATAATCTTAGGGCATCAGGATATTTCTTAGTCATTGGCTTATGTCATCATTTCTTGTCCTCAAGGCCTAAAATAGCTAAGCTAATATCTTGCAGGCCTCAGCCTACAAGTTCTTGCGTTTCAGCTTGGCTTACTCATGTCTAACACATGATTATTCCCTTTAACTACTAATCAATCTTATACTTTTATAATCCTACAATTTAACTCTATTTAGCATACATTGATTATATATGACATAACATGTTAGTCAGTTATAACCACACAATAAAAGAACAATAAACTAAAATCACTGGCTACAGGACCTACACTTTCCTTTTTCTTTCTCTTGCTCCTAATACATTTAAAGAACCTCTTCTTATTGCCTTTTGTGTCTGTGGCAAGGTCTAATTAATTTTGTGCCTTAGCCTTTCTGATTTTGTGCCTACCTACTTCTTATTAATGGCACAAGAGCAAACTATCCCACTGCGTAGGAAAGATAGGAAGTATGGCAAGAGACCACCCTGGTTTAACCAGCAGATCTTCAATGATCTAAAAATCAAAAAAGAGTCCTACAGGAAGTGGAAACTAGGTCAAATTACAAAGGATGAATATAAGCAAATAACACAAGTATATCGGGACAAAATTAGAAAGGTTAAGGCACAAAACAAGATCAAACTAGCTAGACACATAAAGGGTAACAAGAAAACATTCTACAAATACATTAAAAGCAAGAGGAAGACCAAGGATAGGGTAGGCCCATTACTCAATGCGGGGAGGGAGGGACAATAACAGAAAATGTGGAAATTGCAGAGGTGCTTAATGACTTCTTTGTTTTGGTTTTCGCCAAGAAGGTTGGTGGTGATTGGACGTCTAACATAGTGAATGTCAGTGAAAATGAGGTAGGATTAGAGGCTAAAATAGGAAAAGAACAATTTAAAAATTACTTAGACAAGTTAGATGTCTTCAAATCACCAGGGCCTGATGAAATGCATCCTAGAATACTCAAGAAGCTGACTGAGGAGATATCTGAGCCATTAGCAATTATCTTTGAAACATCATGGAAGATGGGAGAGATTCCAGAAGACGGAAAAAGGGCAAATATAGTGCCAATCTATAAAAAAGGAAATAAGGACAACCAGGGGAATTACAGACCAGTCAGCTTAATTTCTATACCCGGAAAGATAATGGAGCAAATAATTAAGCAATCAATTTGCAAACATATAGAAGATAATAAGGTGATAATCCAGTCAGCATGGATTTGTCAAGAACAAATTGTGTCAAATCAACCTGATAGCTTTCTTTGACAGGGTAACAAGTCTTGTGGATGGAGGAAAGCAGTAGACGTGTTATAGAAATAAAATATCTCAACTTTAGTAAAGCTTTTGACACTGTTTCACATAACTTTCTCATAAACAAACTAGGGAAATGCAACCTAGATGGAGCTACTGCAAAACTGGGTAAAAAAACATTCCCAGAGAGTAGTTATCAGTGGTTGACAGTCATGCTGGAAGGGCATAACGAGTGGGGTCTTTCAGGGATCAGTTCTGGGTCTGGTTCTGTTCAATATCTTCATCTATGATTTAGACAATGGTATAGAGAGTACACTTATAAAGTTTGCAGGTGATACCAAGCTGGGAGGGGTTGCAAGTGCTTTGGAGAATAGGATTAAAATTCAAAATGATCTGGACAAACTGGAGAAATGGTCTGAAGTAAATAGGATGAAATTCAATAACGACAAATGCAAAGTACTCCATTTAGGAAGGAACAATCAGTTGCAAACATACAAAATGGGAAATGACTACCTCGGAAAGAGTACCGTGGAAAGAGATCTGGGGGTCAGAGTGGACCATAAGCTAAATATGAGTCTACAGTGTAACTCTGTTGCCAAAAAAGTGACCATAATTCTGGGATGTATTAGCAGGAGTGCTGTAAGCACGACAAGAGAAGTAATTCTTCCATCTTACTCTGCGCTGATGAGGCCTCAGCTGGAGTATTGTGTGCAGTTCTGGGTGCCATATAGCAGGAAAGATGTGGACAAATTGGAGAAAGTCCAGAGAAGAGCAACAAAAATTATTAAAGGTCTAGAAAACCTGACCTATGAGGGAAGATTGAAAAAAATGGATTTGTTTAGTCTTGAAAAGAGAAGATGAGGGCGGGCTTATGATAACAGTTTTCAAATACATAAAAGGTTGTTACAAGGAGGAGGGAGAAAAATTGTTCTTCTTAACCTCTGAGGATAGACAAGAAGCAACGGACTTAAATTGCAGCAAGGGAGGTTTAGGTTGGACATCAGAAAAAACTTCCTGTTAGGGTGGTTAAGCACTGGAATAAATTGCTAGGGGGGTTGTGGAATTTCCATTATTGGATATTTTTAAGAGCAGGTTAAACAAACACCTGTCCGGAATGGTCTAGATAATACTTAGTCCTGCCATGAGTGCAGGGGACTGGACTAGATGATCTCTTGAGGTCCCTTCCAGTCCTATGATTCTATTCTTTTGTACTCATCCTTACCAATTTGTCCATGTTTGCACAGTTGTAGGATTCCTTTTTGATTTTTGGATCATTAAAGAGCTCCTGATGGAATCATATTGGCTTCTTACTATTCTTCTTATCTTTCCCTGGCATTGGGATAGTTTGCTGTTGACCCATTAATATTGTCTCTGAGAAACTGCCAGCTCTCCTGAACTCCTTTTTTCCCTTCGATTTTATTAGCATGGAAACTTATCAGGTTATATGAGGATGTTAAAGTCGTCTTTTTGAAGTCCACTGTCCTTATTCTGCTGCTCTCACTCCTTCCTTTCTTTGGAATAATGAAATCTATCCGTTTTATCACTTCCACTCAAATTGTTTTCAACCTTGAGATTAACAACCAAATCCTTCTTATTGGTCAGAACTAAGTCTAAAAGGACTGTCTCCCTGGTTACTTCCTCCACCTTCTGAAACAAAAAGTTGTCTCCAGTACATCCCAAGTATTTACTGGACATTTTGTGTTTTGCTGTATCATTTTTCCAACAGATGTCTGGGTAGTTAAACTTCTCCTTTACTATCAGGTCTTGTGTTTTTTATATTTGTTTTTGTTCTAGGAATGAGTCATCCACCTCCTCCTCCTGATTTGGTGGTCTATAGTATAACCCTACCATGACATCACCTCCATTTCCCCCTCTTTCAACTGGTCTGTCTCATCTCCTTCTGGACCTCTGAACAAGTGTATCTATTTATTATGTTTAATGCAACATCTTGCTTCCCCCCTGCCTGTCTTTCCTGAACAAGCTATATGCCTCAATACCAATATTCCAGTCATGAGCTGTATCCCACCAAGTCTCTATGATGTCAATTTATTCACAATTCCGCGTACGTACTAATACTTCTAGTTCATTCCCCATACTCCTTGCATTTGTGTAAGGACATCTAAGATGTTTAGCAGATTCCTCCACTGTTATTCCTCTTGTTGCTTGTATTGTGACCTTTGGGTAGGTTAGAGTTTACTTCACCACTCTCTTAGTGCTTCAACACAACTCCTATAGAAAAAGCATGATTTGCACAGGGTCAGTCTCCCCATAGTCAGGTCCAAAAAGAACAAGAAAAATAAACTTAATTCTTAAGTGGCAGCTTTATAAATTTTATAATAATAAACACGATAGTTTAATTTGTACTACATAACAAGGCTACACCATAATCCACACATATTATCTTTATAATTATACATAAATATAAACACGAGAAATACATTAGATCTAAACAGATCAGTCTTTACAGATACACAGTGAGAAGTAACTCAGAGTTCAAAAAGCTGAGGTTGAGTTCATCTGAGTCTCAGTTAGAGTCTTGCTTCATCTACTCTATACAGTTGGCTGAGTCAAAAGCACTGCAATAATATCTTCCCTCTTCTTGCTTGCAGAAATTTCCAGTTGGAATCCATGCAGACTCTTTCTCCTTCTCGGCTGGACTGTAAAATCACTCAGCTAGTCAGCTAACTAATGAACCAACCAATCAGTATTAAGTATATAAATGAATAACATTGTTACAACAAAAATAAAAATCTGAGAATAACAAAATGTAGATGACTCTTTCCCTATTTTCTCATTTCACTAAGAAAAAAGTTGGTGAACCATGCTGGTTAAGACAATTTGACTACAACAAGTGGGTACAATCAAATAACATTTGAAGTATACAATTAAAATGAATAAAAAATTCCCTCCCAATTTCCCCTTTCTATAACAAACACTGCCAGGGCTTCCCTGTTGGAAAATTAACAATGGCACAAACATGCTGCAAAATGCTTCAAAGTTGTGGGAAATCAGCCTGTTCTCGGCTCCTGTAATGGAGTTTCTGCCAACCCATGCTGCAGGTTACATGTCTTTTGTAAAGCAGCTGCCCTGACTACTTTCCTTCAATGGAGTCTAAAGGAGCTATTGAGCATGCTCAAAACTACCACACCCAATTCCAAAAACTTCTGGGCATGGAGTGTTAATTATGTGCTAACCACAGTGGTCCAGACACAACTTATTCCTCACCCTCTTCTCTAGATCTCTTAAAGAGCAATCTCCCTATTAGGCATGTGGGTTACACTATCACCCTATTATAATTTTCCATCCCCACCCCCAATATTTTGTCCTCTGTTAAGATCATCTTTTCTTATACCTGCCTGTGGGCTTTTGTCACCTGGCCCCTTTGAATCTAGTTTAAAGCCCTCCTCACTCGGTTGGTAAGTCAGTGTGCAAAGATCAGTAGATCCCATCTCTTGGTCACATGGACCCCCATCTCTTCTCTTTTTTTGTAAGGGGAGGTCTAGAAGTCCCTTTTTTGTATCTTTCTGAATTTGTGTGAAATTTGGATCATTTTCTTTGTTTTTAAATTTTGTATTGGATTGATCCATTACTATGAATTAGATAACATGGGCCTCTGTGAAAGAGTGTATTACCCCTTTAAGAGACAGGCTGGAGCTTACAACCATACGAGCCTAGGTGTAATCAAGGAGGCTACCTGCACTGAGTTGGGACTGGTCTGTTTAAACAGGGAGAGGATGCTAAGCTGCAATGAGGGAACTAGAAGCTAAATATAGACTGTTATGGGTTGTGGTTGCTCTCAGAATTCAAGCAACTAGGATAGCTTGTCCCAGAGATTTGGGTTGTTGACTCTAGGGGCTTTTCTACACTTACTGTGGATCAACACTGCAGCAATCGATACGCTGGGGTCAATTTAGCAGGTCTAGTGAAGACCTGCTAAATCGACCACTGATTTCTCTCTTGTCGACTCTGGTACTCCACCAGAATGAGAAGCATAAGGTAAGTTAATGGAAGAGTTTCTCCCATCGACCCAGCATGGTGTAGACACCACAATAAGTTGACCTAAGGTATGTTGACTCCATCTATGTGGAAAGCTCGTTGCGTAACTTAGGTCGACTTAACCCTGTAGTGTAGACCTGCCCTAAATCTGGAGCCTCTGAATCAGGGCTCTGAGGTCAGGGCTTCATGAACATTAAGACTACCCCTTCCCTGAGACCTTCTTTAAGGGCACATGTTTGTTTTGTTAATTGGCCTTTTCTGTTTCCCCCTGCTTGAATCCTTTACAAACTCATATAAAAAAAACAAACCATGAGTAATGTCCATATCCATGGTAAATGTACAATTATCTATACATGATTAGACTTCGACAAAATATCTGAAGTCCCTGGAGGTGGCATAGTAAACTACTCTTCTAACATAAATGATTTTATGCTAAATCCTGAAATGTGATCCGCCAGAATGGACCCCTTTGCGTGTATGGCATACAATTTGCCTTAAATGAGCCCACAGAGCATTGTAGGACAGCAGACTCTGTGCTAGTAGATTACTCTACTGGATGGGGACTTAGAGAGTGTTGAGCTTGACTGTTGCTAGCAGAACATAAAATCCATCTGCAACATTAAAATGACCTGCTTTATTGTAGAAACTACACAGTTCAAATTTCTTTTTTAAAAATTACTATTACAATGTGAACCTAATGATATTACTAAATAGTAAAATAACTTTTTGCAAAAGTAAAGTACTATTTTATTTGATTAGATTTCCCTAAGCTCTCTATCTTCAAAATCTCCTACCACAGTGATATATATGTGCCCTTGTGACTCCCATGAAATATGACTCTAAACTATTTTATATTTTCAAATGGGTAGTTATAAAATCTAGGTCTTTGGCTTTGCTTATTTATATGTGAAAATTCCAAACAGCAAATATTTCCAACTTTTTTGCACATCTTCTATCATCTTAGTCTGCCCAGACAAAGCTTTGTTTCCCAAACCATGTTATAATATAACTATATTTCATCTCTCTACCTTAAAGATGAATTTCGAAGACAATTCTCCACAGTTCGGAAGATATACTTTATGCATCATTTTATATTTCTTCCTTCCCCCCACCCCCGCACATCAGAGTAATAATGTACAGTGTGCCGTAATGTATGACCTATACTTCAGTTTGGATTTATAGGGAGAGAGATTTATTTACTGAGAGAGCCTGAATGCAATTAAATTACCTCTCTCAAACATTGAGACATAGCATGGACTCCACCTGTCTGGGACACTAAACTGGGAGGAGTCGACACTAAACTGGGAGGAGTGGTAGATAGGATACAGAGGGACCTAGACAAATTGGAGGATTGGGCCAAAAGAAATCTGATGAGGTTCAACAAGGACAAGTGCAGAGTCCTGCACTTAGGATGGAAGAATCCAATGCACCGCTACAGACTAGGGACCGAATGGCTAGGCAGCAGTTCTGCAGAAAAGGACCTAGGGTTTACAGTGGACGAGAAGCTGGATATGAGTCGACAGTGTGCCCTTGTAGCCAAGAAGGCCAATGGCATTTTGGGATGTATAAGTAGAGGCATTGCCAGCAGATTGAGGGAATGTGATCGTTCCCCTCTATTCGACATTGGTGAGGCCGCATCTCGAGTACTGTGTCCAGTTTTGGGCCCCAAACTACAAGAAGGATGTGGAAAAATTGGAGAGAGTCCAGCGGAGGGCAACAAAAATGATTAGGGGACTGGAACACATGACTTACGAGGAGAGGCTGAGGGAACTGGGATTCTTTAGTCTACAGAAGAGAAGAATGAGGGGAGATTTGATAGATGCTTTCAACTACCTGAAAGGGGGTTCCAAAGAGGATGGATCTAGACTATTCTCAGTGGTAGCGGATGACAGGACAAGGAGTAATGGTCTCAAGTTGCAGTGGGGGAGATTTAGGTTGGATATTAGGAAAAACTTTTTCACTAGGGGGGTGGTGAAACACTGGAATGCGTTACCTAGGGAGGTGGTGGAATCTCCTTCCTTAGAAGTTTTTAAGGTCAGGCTTGACAAAGCCCTGGCTGGGATGATTTAATTGGGGATCGGTCCTGCTTTGAGCAGGAGGGTTGGACTAGATGACCTCCTGAGGTCCCTTCCAATCCTGATATTCTATGATTCTATCTTTATAGTCCTGTATTTCAGAAAGAATGATTTTCTGTAAGCTGGCCTTTTTTGGCCTTTGGTCTTTGAGCCACAGATTCTGTGAACTGTCCTTCATCCTCTGCCCTCTTCCCCAAGCTTGGTTTCTGACAAGAATATCTATGGTCCATTTAGTATCCACTACTAGTGATTCTGACCATTGTCCATGTCTGCTGTTTAAAACAAGTGGAGCCTTTATGGATAGGCCTTATTAGAGCTCTAAAATGCCATCCATCCTACAGCATATGGAGATCTTTCCTTGAGAAATCATATTGTGATTCTGGTAACTTTGCCCATTACATTGCAGTTTCAAACATTCCCTTTCCAGAAAAGACAATTAAAAGATCAGTGGTGCTCTGATTCTAGGACTTCCTGCACATATTTTTAAGTACTGTATTACAAAAGCAATGTTCTATTACCTTAGTGGTAAAACTCTCTCCTTGCTTGTGTAAGTAAAGCATTGCAGAATAAAGCTAACATGGCTGCCTCCTAAATGCAACCTGGTTCATTCTGTTATTAAAACACAAACAAAATGAAAGAACACAATACCTAAGTGAAAGTAAATCTCACAAGGAATAGTGCTGAACTATGAAGATAATTGAAACAACAATTTTTGATTTATATATAGGCTATGGTGTCAGTGGAAACGCTGAAGAAGAATAACATTATTTTGTTTCTGCATTTGATATGGGCAAATCAGCTCTGGAGGATAACAGCACAATGACCTCTGAGAATGACGGTGAAAGAGGCATCTGGATATGGATTTACAGAAATGTGACATATGCTTTCTTAGGTAATAGCATTCAACGTCCCACTGATATCAATTCTGTATTTGTGCCCACAACCAGGGATTTGACTGTTAAAGTAAATGGAGATTCATTGGTATGCAATTGGTGTGATGGGACAAACAGGCCTTTTTTATATCAATGCATTAAACTCCTGCTACACTTAATACAGACAAGTGTATGCACCTTAGTACATGCAATACTGAAGTCAGGATTTGCAAAAGTGACTAGTGATTTTGGTGCCAAACGTGAGGTGTCTTAAAGTGGCTTGATTTTCTGAAAGTGTTGTGCCTCTCAATTGGACACCCAAAACTGAAGCACTCAAAATCATTCCTCACTCTTCAAAATCTTGGCCTAGGGTTTTATTTCATTTGAGGCTATGGTAGTTGGTACCTTGGAAACAAATATGCTATTCAAGAAATTCAGGCTTCAACCTGTTGTGGAGTCAAACACAACAGTGGTTTGAGGTTATATTTATAAATACAGCATGTGTTTATGATGGCTGTTTCAATATTTTGAAAAGAGACATACTGGTAGTGGTTCTGGATTGCAGAAGCCCATCTGATATTTTTCTGATCTTTTTCATGGCCTCATTATTTTTCAGATAGTGTTAATAAAATTAGCATAAACCATCTTTGATGGAAGACTGACCAACTTGCTGCAAATGAGTATGCTATAAACTAACAAACTGTATCGACGGTCTGGGAAACAAAGCTAATTTTGCTATCTTCATCTTTTTTTAACTTTTAGTTTTGATGATTGTAGGAGTGACATGTATTTTATGCTTGATGGATGAAAGAAGACAGTAAAAGGCAAGATGAGCTAATAACAGTAAAGTCTGTATTGAATCAGAAATATATTAAGGTAGTGAGAGGAATCAAGATATGTGCTTCAAACATTTGAGTTTGTCACTAGTGAGATTTGTTGGTTGATGTGCTGTCAAAGTACTGAGAGAAAAAGGCTTTGTAACAAGCAACCAGACTTGCAGAAAGAGAAGTTTAGCACTCAGAGGACTCTGTATAAACAGAAGTTATAAAGTGAAGGAGAGCAATAAAGTTGGCGTCATGGGAAGGAGAGAATTGATCCAAGCTCTAAAAAACACAACTTTTCCCTTTTCAAATACTCTTAAATCTGTTTCTTTTTGTCTTTAGTTTCCTAAAATTATATGAATTATATGAACAGTTTTCTGGAGGGTTTTTAATTAAAAATCTCTCTCTCCTTCCACTAGAAATAGAAAAAAGTGGGAAATTGCCCCAAATCAGTTGTAAAAGTATAAAATTAATTGCAATTACATGCTATTCAGATAAATATTCTTTGAATCTTATCAATGAACAAAATAGTTGTCCACATAAATGCTTTGGGTCTTCTTGAAACTATCTGGCCATCTTCTAGGTCACAACAATCTTTCCCCTCCTACTTACTATTAATGATATTCTACTCCATTGGCAGTGTGGTTATGGAACCATTCATTTCAATGTGCTGTCGGGCAAAAGATAATTTTTCTAACAATCTAGGCTATTTGTTGAGTCTCACTTATGAGAGGTTTTTAACAAAGTACATTCTGGTCAGATAGTTTACCTTTCCAGAACATCTTTTTAGTGTCATAACATTGGCCCAAGTCCTTGTTTCTTTCTGTTAATCCCATTAAAATATGCCAGAGATCCCTAACTTCATTATTAGTTAGTGGGCTGGGTTTATGTATTCTCTACTGGGGGGGCAGGGAATTGAATTGAATGTCTATTAGAATTAATTGACAGTGATAAATCTGGCCAAATACCATCCATTCTACCTCAAACTTCTACCTCCAAATTTCACTCAAAACTTTGTTTTGTTGAGGAAATCTATGTTTCTCCAATAGAAACTGGCATGGGTCCAGTCAATTTTAATACATTAAATATAATAAGTTTGTATATAATAAATTATGACTATGCTTCTTTGTGGCCTTCATCTTTTTTGGACTGTGGGATCTACTGCTGATGCTTCTGCTGTCTCTCTACTCTTTCTGGGTGATAGCCGATCATGAAATTCTTGGTATATGAAGCTAAAATCAAATTCTAAATCAATAACTGAAGGATTTATAGATGGCAGTACTTCATAGTGAAGGTTACTATTGGTATCTTTCAAGAATTCCTAGATAGCTGACACCACATTCTGTGTGTGATGCAATAAAATAAACTTTAATCAAGGAAACGTTTCAGTGCAAAACTTAAATTGTAGAGTTAATCAGAAATCTCAGATACTGTGAGTGAATAAAGGACTTCCCAGAAAGTAAGGAACCTTCAATGTCTAAATGTGAATGTTTACACAGCCAGACACTAAACCTCTGATTTCTTTGTAAAACTATCTAAACCCTTTGTAAAATGATCTAACTGTGGAAGTGCCTTTTGTGGTTGCATAGTTAAGGGTAAGAAGAGCTGTGCACATAAAGCAGGGATAAGATAATACAGCAGTTAGCTCTAAATGATGGAAATATATGAATATAAAATGAACTAAGCTATTACCTGGAAGATTTTCTCAAAATCTGAAATTCTTTTTTCTTCACATACCAGAAACTCAGACAGAGGCAGAGACCACAACAATTGCAGCCTTTACATTTGCGAAAGCAAATGGAAGAGAAATGGTCTGATCCTCCATTGCATATTCTGTAGTATAGAGCTGCAGTTTTCAGCCACTCAAGGAAACAGCCAATTAAGATATACTTTGTGAGTCTAGACAAGTAGATGTCCAGTAAATGATGATCCCAGGTTCAAACTTGAAATGAAGTAGCAAAAACATTCCAACTTTAGAAGTTTCACTGGGCCAGAATCATTTCTAAATAAATGCATTGTGGCCAAAATTTTCAAATATAGGTGTGTTGGGGGTGTGTACTCTAACCTCCATATTCCTCATTTTCATATAACTGTGATCTTACATATAAAGCATCTATCAGGGAAAGGTATCTGCTGAAAAGTCATTTCTCTATCCACATTTGTATATCATTAATGCATATGAAGCTATGAGAATTGTGTTATATGGTTGTCACTAAAACATGCTGTAAGTTGGGGAATCAGTCAGATATTAGCTCCCCAGAAGGAAAAGCAAGGAAGTAAACACCACCCGGGCAGGATGTCAAACAACCCATCAACAACCATTGCTCAGCAAGGGAGCTACAAGTCAATGACTCACCTGCATGAGGCCACACCAGGGGAATTGCTCAACTTTGCCTGGGGACTCAGTAATACCCCCAGACATGCCTGGACTTGTGCTCCCCAAGCACATGGGACTGAGGTTATAAAGCAAACACAGTGGCCACATGCTGGGGCTTTCTCCTGCCCCACCTATACTGCAAGCAACAAGGATACTCTGAAGACTCCTACTGATGGGACTGGCCCAGACTTCAAGGGTGAAATCTGTGTACTATGAACTGCAATATCCAGTGGGGTGAGAAAAACTGCTTAATCTAGTAGTTGTTGCCCAGTCTAATAAGGTTGAGAGTTTAGACTGTGAGCTTATATTTTATTTCTTTTGGTAACTAATTCTGACTTTTTCCCTATCACTTAAAATCTATCTTTTGTCAATAAATTTATTTTACTGTTTATCTTTACCAGTTGAGTTTGTATGAAGTGTGGGGACAAATATGCTCAGATTTTCCAAAGGCTGGTATATATCCACTTTCCATTGATGAAGTGGTGAACCAATTCATAAATTTGCACTGCAGTGCAAGATGGTGGATTCCTGAGGTACAGTGCTGGAGCTGTGGGGATTTGGTTCTGGTGCCTTTCTCTGTTTGATTAATGAGTGGCTCTGGGAGCACTGCAATCTTCCTGGCTGTGGGGCTCCACATGTAGTTGTGCTGAGTGATAACAGCACCTGGAGAGGTTTGCTGCTGGTCACTAGCAAAGCATTGAGAGAGACAGCCCAGGCTGGAGAGAATGAAGGGGGCACAGTGGGCCCACAGTCCCAGGCTGCACCCCGGGCATCCTGTCACAATAGGTGGCTAAACTTAGGCTCCTGAGTCCATATTTAGGTGCCTAACTATGCCTGGTCTACACTGCCATTTAAGTTGAGGTAAGTTATGTTGCTCAGGGGGGTGAAAGAATCATCCCTCCGAGCGACGTAACTTACATTGACTTACTGGGTTGTCTACACTGTGCTATGTCACCAGGAGACACTCTCCTGCTGACTTACCTTCCTCCTCTTGGGGAAGTGGAGTACTGAAGTCAACGGGGAGTGCTCTGTCATTGACTTATTGCATCTTCAGCAGACCCACTAAATCGACGGTGCTGCATTGATTGCAGCAGTGCCCATTCAGCATGCCAGTGTAGACATGGCCTAAGTGTGTAGTTTGACTTTCAGAAATGCTGTTGAGTGATCAACACTTTTGAAAATAAGGCCATTCATTCTTGACTTCTGAATGAGGATTTTGGAGTTGAACTTTAGTCATCTATTTTTAAAAATCTTCGGTGATATATCTGAAACTCATTAAATGCCTAATTTAGAGGAATTGTTCCCTTTTGACTCAAATATTTTGCAAAGTTCTCATCATCTTCTGCATTTGCTAATCAGAGACAACTTTCTCCACTCCAGTTTCTAAGGAGTGTCTGATCTGAAGCCCATTTAGTTCAATGAGTGACTCCCATTGACTTTGATGGACTTTGGATTAGGCTCTAAAATTCCATCCTGATTACCCTGATTCAGAAAACTGAGGAAACAACTAGGGGGTCATCGATTTTGGATCTGGTTTTGACCAATTAATTGCAAATGTGAAGGCAGTTGGGAGTTTGGGAGTAAGTAATCATAATCTGATAGAATTCAAGATCCCAAGGATAGGAGGGCATGAGAATAGCAAACAAGGACACTGGACTTCAAAAAAAAAATGCAGATTTCAGTCAACTCAGAGAAATAGCAGGCAAAGTCCCATGGAGAGTCAATTAGGAAGAAAGGGAGTCAAAGGGGGCTGGCAGTTCCTAAAAGATGTTATACTAGACAGAGCTATTCTGTCAAGCTATTCTGATGCAGAAGAAAGATTATAAGAGTCACAGGAGACCAGTGTAGCTGCTCAAGGAGCTTTTTATCTATCTGAAAACCAAAAGGGAAATGGAAAGAATGGCATGTCACCAAGAAAGTGTAAATGGGAACAGCACGAATGCGTGGGGACAAAATCAGGATAACCAAAGCAAAGAATGAATTACAATTGGCAAGAATTGTTAGAGATGACAAGAAGGGGTTCCACAAATATTTCAGACAAAAAAGAAAAACCAGGGATGGTATGGGTCCGCTGCTCAATAGAAAAGGTGAGCTGGTAACAGAAGATGATAAGAAGGTGGAGCTGCTTAATGCCTACTTTGCTTTAGTCTTCACACAAAAAATAACATGTGACTGGACAACTAGCAAAGTTATCATCGACAATAAAAGGGAAGGGATGCAGATCAGAGATGTCAGAGATCTTCTCACTAATTTGAATGAATTCAAGTCAGCAGGACCTGATGCTGTTCACCCCAATGTGCTGAAGGAATTAGCTGAAGAAATCTCAATGCCACCGGCAATAAGATTTGAAATCTCCTGGATGACAGGTGAGGTCCCAGAAGACTGGAGAAGGCCTAACATAGTACCCATCTTTAAAAAGGTTAAAAAGGTGGAGCTGGGGAACTATGGACTAGTTAGCCTGACCTCGATACATAGGCTTCTGATTGTTTCGATAAGGATTTTGCACACTAGTAATTTTACCTTAATTATAAAGATTGAGAAGATGAACAGAAATATGCTTTTATGCAATAGTTGGGATTAGTCAAGGCCTCTGAAAGAGCATGTAACTTTTTTTTGTAAGGGTCTTGGCATCTTAATTGAAAACCTTGCGGACCTGATTAGGTCGTTTCAGAGAGGTCAGATGAATACCGTTTACTGCTTACAGAACAGAAATCTTCAGATGTCTTCATATATTTTAAAGTTTATATAAGCTATCTGCTGCACAATTTATATCAGATTGTCCTAAAAACCTCTTGGCAAAATTATAACCTTTTAAATAATGGTTTAAAGAACTAGCATGGATTTCTGTGAGAGGAAGATAAGGCCAAAAAGATCATGGCTGGAAAAGCTCTCTTAGCTCAAGTCCATGCTTCTGCAAAGGCAAAATAGAAGCATACTGCTTGATGTTAGTCATTTTTCATATGTGTATGCATAGCTATAAATCAGAACTGAGCTAATTCTTAATTATCTTAAGTTAAAATGTCCATGTCAGCCAATATATTATTTTCAGGACATTATGAAAGACAGCCTTTTGTTGTCAGCTCAGTATATTTATAACTTTTAAAATACATGTATTGTTTTCCAATGATCTTAAAATTATGTCACTGTTTGGGGCTATAATATTCTAATAAGTGGCATTTTGTGATCACAAAATGTCTCCCTGAGTTGGCATGTTGATACAATTGCATTTATTTGGATATTTCAAAACGTGCCCATCCAGTGTTCTGAATGACTGGGCTATATAGTAAAATAATAATAAAACCCATTTGTCAAACTATACCCCAGTTTATGCTAGGAACACTACTATTGGGAGCAATAGTGACATTCTGAATATGCAAGTTTATCAGAGATCAGATGCCTGTAAATAGGATGGTCTTAAAAGAGAGTAAAAATCTAGAGGGAAATGAAATTGGAGAAAAAAGACACAATGAAGAACTCAGTTAACTAACCAGTTCCCTGGAATGGGTAAAAGAAAATCAACATCAACAGCTTGTGGTATGAAATCTTCTATTTACCTAAAAATAGGTTTAATAAGGTAGCAGCAGAGTAACCACACTGGAGTAACCATCTTCAGGGCTGAACGGATAATTATGTATCCATTCCCATTCATTCCAAGTTTCCTTACTGAGGGTGCCAGCTTTGTGATGAGGGTTATCTATTTGCTAAGAACTAGACTGAAGCCATCAACTTGTTTCAGCTAGGACAGTCAGCAACATTTATCACCAGATGAGAACTTCTGACTGTTGGACAAAGATCAGACATAATATAGAGGCAAGAGTCTCCAATACCATTCTCATGGGCCATCCAGACTACCATATATCTACTTTTTTGTTGTTGTTTTGAATGTCTCAGAAGTGTCAACATCTCTCTTACAAATACACAGAGGCTAAAAAGAAACTCTTTTTCAATTGCCCTTAATAACACTGTAGTTGTCATTCTTATAAGAAATATTACTGAAGAAAACTTCTATGCAATAGCTGTATAGAATGTTTTAACAAATAGTAGATTTAAGAAAAATAGATAAAATGTTAATTGTAATGGCAAATTAAGTAGTGAGTTTGCTGCATACTTTTAGGCCTCAAATATTTTCAGTATAAAATAAGTATGGTTGATAATCTTTCAGTCACTTTATTTTTCTAGAATAATTAATTAAGAATATATTTGAGTATATTTAAAACATCTTATACAAAACTATGCCTATAGTATTGATATATGTACTGATATGCCCATGTATCCTGATGTGAACTCCAGAAGCCCTTAAAGACACATCAGACAAAGGTAGGTATGGAAGATGTTTCTAAGTTGGTTTGGGAAGAGCATGATATGTAAATGATTTGTCAGTGCAAATTCTGCTAATAAAACTCTAAGGTGTGCCATCTCTACTGAGCTGCTCAGTTATTCTCTTTGATTCTGAGTTTTAGCATTCACCTTTCTTAGCAGCACAGAAGCGAAACAAGTGATTTACTTGGATAATAGTCTAATTTAATCTTCTTCAATAGACTTCCCAACCTAAAATATCACGGCTTTGATCAATTTGTTTATGCCCTGGAGTTCATGGTCAATTGAATTGATGTATGCTGGCTTACTACTGCCAACTCAACTACCTAACTTGGTTATCTTTCGGGGAGTTTTAAGCTAAGAAAGAAAGAATAACTCTGCAACATCAGCACACCGCAGAAAATGTATGTTGCTGTGTGCAGCACATCTGTAAACGTCGCTTCTTTAGAAGAAAAAAATAGTAATAGGCAATTAGTAGTAGGAATGCAAATTTTCTAATTAGAAAATGAGCTACATCAGAAGAATAATGTAGTACATTCCTGAGTGTTGCAACATGATAAAATGTGTTTAGCAAGTGTAGCAATTTACCATGGTTTAAAAAAAAAAAAAAGATATAATTACCTCAGGGAAGACATAGTTCACATAGGTCCATTGCAGCGCTCTGCACTGTTTGTAGTGAAGGGCCTGGTCCAGAAGACATTGAGGCCAGTGGAATCAACCTGTTACAAAATAGACATTAAGAGCTAATTTAGCCAACAGAATTTGCCCAAATATTCTATATTTCCATATGCAGACAGCTCTTTGTATGTGCAAAATATACAATTGCGTGTGTCCTACTGCATGCACAAATGTAGGTTTTGCACGTGCACACATTCTGTGAGAATAAATAGTCAGCTTTAAATATTGGCCCAACATTAAGTACTGCTGTTAAAATTAGGGTTGTTAAAATGTTCGCAACAGAATCTAAAATCCTTCAAAATGAGAGGTTTTCATATTTCATTCTTAGTTGGAGGAAGGGTAATGGGAGGAAGGATTTCATTAAATTTGTGTGATTTTGTGTATGTGTAGTTTTCTGCTTTTTAATAGGACTCTTTTGGTCACAGACATTCTTGAGAAAAGCAGCTGAAAAAGAGTATTGAAGGTGGCATTACTCATGGATCAAAGATGGGAGGAAATAATATGTGAGGGGAACAGATTAGAGATGTGGGAAGGGGTAGCAGGACATGTGGCTTTGAATATCTTATATTGAGCTTGAAATGTTTTTAAGTACTCCTTTGCTGCCTTCAACCAGAAAACTTCTCCCTTCCACCCTATTATGAAATCTTTTATAACAGGCAATTTCTGCTTGGCTGTCTGTTTTCAAATCTAAAATTCCCAGAATCTATGGTAGGGTCACAAGACTTGATGAGTCCCTAAAATGGATGTGGAAGAATACCACAAAATATAGGAGGCCTACTGGGGATTGGGGTGAGTGAGGTTGGAGACAAGAAAGGAGAGAGAAATCCTGGGGAGAAAGGGAGTCACTAGGTTCAACCACAGAGGGAAAAGCTGATTATTATTCATACAGGAAGTAGAGAAGGGATGAAGTCAAGGACCATGTCAAGGATGCTCTAGGATGGGCTTTGAGAAAGAAAGGGAAAACCCATGCAAGGGATCAATTTAATCCCTGGCACATCTCCACTGAAGACAAGTGAGTGCAGCAGGGATGAATTTGATTCAAGGTTTGTGTAATCATCTAAACTTCTGGAGCTATATTTTTTATTTCACCCTATAATAGTGTCATTATTTTCAGTAAAAGCAGCTCTCAGTCTGTTGTCTGTTTGCTATTGAATGTCTTCCGCTCTCTCTTTGCTGCACAGCAGAGAACCAATTCAAAAAAATTCAATAAAAACCCTTCATATTTGGATGACATACCAAACAGGATTAGTTTTAAATCATATCCTGGGATGAAATTACCCTCTTTTTGTTTCCTGTCTCTTTAACATATTTCATCATTCTAAAGCTGTCACATAGACTTAAAGAGTGGAAGCTGTCTATGTGTAGACAGTTCATCACCGGATCAAACTTCTTGAGCTATTATTTTATTAATGTTTTCCATCTCATTTCTTTTTTTCCTGCTGATATCACAAATACAAATAAAGCTGCCTGAAGAACTCTTTGGGATATAGCAAGAAGAGTGAGTTGCAGGCATCTAATTTAAAATATTGACATTGTTTCTAACTATGAGTAGATATGTGCAGAAGTGCATTTTAGTGTGTGAATCACAGAGAACAACAAACCCACAGATTACCAGTCTAAATCGATTCAAACTTTTTTCAGGGGAATGAGCAGCCGATGTATCCTTCCATCTTATGACAACAGTGGGAGTAAAACCATCCTCCAGCTGTTGTGTACACTTGACCTCTAATTCTAGAGCTAAATTGCCACAGAGTGTATAAGACCTAAAGGAAATATCTGCTCTTACATGAGCACTATTTGGGAAATTAAGGCCTGATACAGCCCTAAATTAAACCTTTCTTCAGTCCTACAGGTGATTTTACATTTGAACTCTAAGAACAAATTATGTCCATCCTTAAAATTCTGAAATAGAGAATGTAAGCCAGGTTAATTCAACTCCCTTTTCGTGCTCTCCCCTGCTTGCAAGAGCTTTGCTTCCTTCTCCCTTACTCAGAAACAAACCCTCCCCTACAGTATCAGTGAAAGTTCCTGTGGTGGGGTTTACAGATCACCACCCTAATGTTAAAGGAGTGATGGAGCAGTATTGGGCCAAGAAGGTCCTGTTCCTTGGCAGTTGCCAAGCATGCTCCCTATAGAGGACCTACTTTAAAAGGAGCTCTGGCAGGCAGGTGGGGGGAGAGTGAAGGAGAGAATGGCTGCAGGGAGGCAAACAGGCTGCAGTTGATGAGGCAGAGTGATCTACAGAGGAAGGACTGGGTCTGTGAGTGAGACTTGGCCAGGAGGCTACGGGTTTGTCCCTGCCCCCTTCTCCCCAACTCGGCAGGGACAGACCCCTAATCTCCTGGCCATGTCTCACTCACAGACCCAGTCCTTCCTCTGTAGATCGCTCTGCCTCATTCACTCTACTGAATTCTGAGTGTGAGTGAGGAAGCCTTCTTTCTCCCTCCTCCCCCAGCTGAGGCTCTGAATTACTGAGTGTGTGCAAGCAGAAGGCTGGGGCCATGCCTCAAACTGAAAGGAAAACAGAGAAGGTAGGAAGTAGGCCAAGTCTCACTCAGTCCTTTCTGGCTGTCATTCCAGATCAGCCTCCCTCCACTTGGGCTATGGGCTGGGACCCGGTGGAGAGGAAGGACCTGGGTCGTACCCTTCCCCTGGCTGCCTGAGGATCCTAGAGGACTCGGTGGGTGGTGGTGGTGGTGGTAAACTGTGACTTGGCCATTAGGCCACACTCCCTAGACTGTCTGGAAGAGCTGTCTCAACACTTGGAGAAACTGCTTGGCTGTGGCCTGACCACTAGGACTGTTGGTCCCTGATTGAAGCCTCCTACAGCACCCTAGGAACAGTGGTAGGACAGTCTTTTCCACTCCACATAGACTGAGATCCTCACAAGTCCCACTCACTGTTAATTAGTATAGATATGGAAATTGCGTTACAAAATTTGGCTCAAATATCTCAACTCCTTGGATTATTATCTTCAGTCAAAGTATTCGCAGCATTCCTGGGTCCCAATTCAGGCAATCACTTAAGCATGTGCTCCTGTCTATCCCTGTTCAGGACAGCACTCATGCATGTGCAAAACTGCTGTTCTGACTGGGAGTGCTTTTCTTTAGCAGGGCCCTGGAGGACTTCTCTTGGGTCCAGAGAAGTTGGTCTCATAAGTATATTGTTTGTTTAATTAAGCCTAGCAATAGAGCTGTTCAAAATTGCTAATTTCCTGTGTCTGAAAATTTGAGAGATCTAATTTTAAATGAGGATGAGGGACAGGGGAGAAGACCCTGGGACTGATTTAATTACTGAAAGCTGAGAGAAGAGAATTTCCAACAAAGCCCTATAACTTCCACTATAATAAAAGAATTCCAGCAGGGACTAAACTTAAAAGCCCTGGCAGAGGCATAAATGCCAGCTCATTAGGCTCCTTATCCCTCCTCTTTGCTTGCTTCTGGCTTCAGATATGGGATCTGAATGGGATTTTGTAGATCAGTGTGGTATTCATTGCAGCCATTGATAATTCTCTAATTTATATTCAGGACCTCAAAAATTACTACCAGTCAGTCTGATTTGAACAAATTATATTGGTTGCTAAGTGATGACACATAGCATGATTAAAAAATTTACAACAGTGATCTACTTTGAGAGCACAAATAGCTTGTTACCCACTAAGAGGAAATTGTTCCAAATGTTGGAAACTTATCAATTCCCACCCAGTCCCCTAAAATAATTTCCTAGCACTAAGAACAATCAAAACAACTGCTACCCTTTAAGGCAACTGTGAGTCTTGCTCCATTTTGGTCTCTGAATCATCTCCCCATTAGTTATCCACCTTGGCTGTCTGCCACACGCTTCGCTGGTAGAGGATCCTCTCTCTGAACCTTGCCTTTTTGACCAGAAAAGTAGGTGTCTTTAGGTCTGTAGTCCCCTGTTCTTGGCAGGCCCATCTGTGTGAGGGTGGCTGTGAGTTGTTATCCTCAGAAACTGAAGACCTGTGTGAAATTTCCAAACGGACAGCAGAATTCTTAGCAAAACCAAGGTTTATTTGAAGATTAAAAGCACAGAGAATAGTTTAAACAAAAATAAATGGACACCTAAGATTTACGTTGCACAAATGCTACCTTGGCAGGGTCTTAGACTCAGTTACAGAAAGAGAAGAACAAGCTTACATTCCTTTAGAAGCAAAGCTGTGAACCTCTGAGCCTACCTGACAGCCTGTCATGCTGTTTTTTGTGTGTGTGTCTCTTCTAAGTAGGCCAAACTTTCTGTTGGTTCAGTGACTCTCTGGGTGATAAAAATTGATTTAAAACACGTTAATAACCTTTCCTTTTGTCTCTAGAGACCTGTTGACACCCCCTATTTCCAACCCAGTGTTACCTTTCCTTTGTGTGCCTATTTGCTCTTAGTTTAGGCCTTAGCCAGGCCCCAGTATTCAAATAGTTCTGTTGTGTTGCTGTACTTGTGAGCTATTTGACAGGTTTCAGAGTAACAGCCGTGTTAGTCTGTATTCGCAAAAAGAAAAGGAGTACTTGTGGCACCTTAGAGACTAACCAATTTATTTGAGCATGAGCTTTCGTGAGCTACAGCTCACTTCATCGGATGCATACTGTGGAAACTGCAGAAGACATTATATACACAGAGACCATGAAACAATACCTCCTCCACCCCACTCTCCTGCTGGTAATAGCTTATCTAAAGTGACCACTCTCCCTACAATGTGCATGAAAATCAAGGTGGGCCATTTCCAGCACAAATACAGGTTTTCTCACCCCCCCCCCTTTTTTTTTCCAAAAAAAACACAAGGGGGGGGTGAGAAAACCTGTATTTGTGCTGGAAATGGCCCACCTTGATTTTCATGCACGTTGTAAGGAGAGTGGTCACTTTGGATGGGCTATTACCAGCAGGAGAGTGAGTTTGGGGGTGGGGGGGGGGCGGAGGGTGAGAAAACCTGGATTTGTGCTGGAAATGGCCCAACTTGATGATCACTTTAGATAAGCTATTACCAGCAGGAGAGTGGGGTGGGAGGAGGTATTGTTTCATGGTCTCTGTGTATATAATGTCTTCTGCAGTTTCCACAGTATGCATCCGATGAAGTGAGCTGTAGCTCACGAAAGCTCATGCTCAAATAAATTGGTTAGTCTCTAAGGTGCCACAAGTACTCCTTTTCTTTTTGTGAGCTATTGTTGCTCATTCAGAGTTTCAGGAGAAGGTATTTCCCCATTGTTTAGGAATATATGGTGACTGAAAGCCTTTTCTCTTTCCTTCCCTCCAGTATAATTTCAGAAATTAATCCTATTTTGTCACAATTAGTATGAAATGTTTTATCCAATTACTTAATATACTCAATACTTGAATAGTTTTTCTAGCAGGTTTTCATCCATAGGTCTCAAAGCACTCTATTAACATCTATTTTAGTTACTTAACTGGCCCCCATAACCAGAGCATTGATCCTCACAACGTCTCTGTGAGGTAGGGAAGTTCTGTCATCCTCATTTTAAAGGTGTTGAACTAAGGGTGAAGGACCAGATGAAGGACCAGATTTAAAAAAATATTGAGAGACCTAAACACACTGGGAATTAGGGATCTTTTAAAGTCCCATTAGGAGCCCATCTGCATCTTTAGGCATCTAAATACCGTTAAAATCTGGCTCTAAGTAACTTGCTCAAGGTTACACAGGAGGTCTGTGGCACAGAATAGAATTGAACTGTAACCACAGGGCCATCCTTCTATTCTACCATCTCTCTATTATAGGTAAACATTACCCCCATTTTTTTTTTTTGGAGATGGGAAAATTAGGAGATAGAGGAAAAACTGGAACAAATAACCTGTACTCTAGAGTTTAACCTAGTTCTAAGCATTTCAGTGCTACCTAGTATACATCGTAATAGGGATGAATGACTTGGCTTGGTCAGCTGTTATGCATCAGAGCAAAAAGAGATTTCTCCAAAAAGTTTGAGGAGAAAAACCAACAACAACAACAACAAACTTTTCATTGGGATGAAGAAATCACCAAATGGATGCACCAGTAATGTGAAGACTTTTGCAGAGAATGATGATAAGCTTAGTTTGTCATGTGAAAGACCAGAAGATAGAGAGAACAGCGAAATTTTGAACAGTGATTGCTGGACCGTCCACTTCAGATAATAGCCTCATGTCAGAAAAAGGTGCAGATATTGTAGATCTTCTTAATGTCTGGGGGAAAAAAAAAACTACTACAATCCTTGACTCTGGGAGCCAGCCTTACCCTGCTCTGCTGTGAGAACCCCCACTCCTGGGCTGTTCACGCACAGCCTCTAGCATGTAAGCTGCTCCCAGCTACCTGCAAGTGAACGACACTAGCCAATATCTCTGGTCCCAGACGCAACCCTAGGAACCTCCATCTTGCAGTGTCCAGTTGTGCCCGCTGGATGGTGCAAGCTCATATAAGTTTGTCAATTTTACAAAGAAATGGATAAGTACCAGGCTTGTTATCCCAAGGGGAGCCTCTGACACAGGGTAAACCAAACGTACTGCTTCAGGTAGAATAAACAAACAGATTTATAAACTATAAAGACTGATTTTAAGTGATTATAAGTCAAAACATAACAAGTCCGATTTGGTCAAATGAAATAAAAGCAAAATGCATTCTAAGCTGATCTTAACACTTTCAATGTCCTTAAAACCTTAGGTGCTTCTCACCACAGGCTGGCTGGTTACTTTTCAGTCAGGCTCTACCCTTTGATCAGCATTTCAGTCACTTGGTGGTGGTGTCTGTAGATGTAGATGGAAGAGAGAGAGCATGACAAAATGTTTCTCCCTTTTATCATGTCCTTTCTTTCCTCCTGGCTTTGCTCCCGCCTCCTCCCTTCAGAGTCAGGTGAGTATTACCTCATCGCAGTCCCAAACTCCCTCGAGGTCTAACAGATTCTTTGGCTGCTGCCTAAACTAGTGTCCATTGTTCCTGTGAGGCTGGGTTGGGTTTGTCCAATCCATGCCCTGATGAGGTGTGAATTGCCTCTCTGCTCTTGAAGAGTTTTTGCATGCGCTTGCTTTAAGCCATGAGTATACATTTTCAGCCTCATAACTATATACGTGAAATTATAATCTATAACCTTACTATAACATAACTGTAACAATTACTATAACATCACTATAACAACCATGCTCAGTGCCTTATGAGCCTTCCAAGGACACCCAACGTGACAAACTTTGCCACACAATCATTTTATAAAGATGAACATGGGGTGTAGAGTGTTCCCTCGAGTTACAGAGCGTCACACCTCTCCTCTTACTAGTTTACTGCAAGAGGGTTAGTCACTGACTAGCTCGAAGGCAGGTTGTTGTTATAGTTCTCTTGGCATCCAGCCATTAAGGCCATGAGGCAGCATGCCTCAGTTTTCCCATTCACACACAGCAAACCATTTTTTGTTATGGTTTCTCTGCTGTGATAAGCTTTAAAACTGTTTACAGGTATTAATTGAAAAGTAGCATTATCATAAGGTTTAAAATCTATGTCAAAATTCTTATCCCCAAAACTTAACGTTAATACCAAAATTTTTATCACACATGGGTGTTTACAAGTATCTTTATGATATCTCGCCCCTATTCAGTTAGTGTAGTTTGAGATTAATTTGTTCATTACCCATGGTGTCCTTTGACTCTCTCCCATGTTATCAGTCAATGGCTTCTCATTCCCTCCAGTGTTTCCCTTTGTGTGGGCTCTTAATTTAATCATGTTTCTGGCATTTTGATATCTCAGGGTCTGGCAAGCTAAGGGTCTGGGGGGATTCTGCACATTGGCTGGCCCTTTGGGGAGCAGTCTCCCAACCCCAGGACTCTACATATGTAGGAAATCCAACTCCCCTTTTGGGTTTACCCTGTGTTTCCCCCTCCCAGCACTGAGTCCTTCCCTGCCCCCTAGAGGGCTGTGATCTGTGCTCTCTGGGCTAGGAGCATTTACCCTTTGATCAGATTCACCCTTTCCCAGCAGCTTTCCCATATCTGCTCTCTGTGTCTCACCAGCCTGGGGGAAAGCACCCCCACTCTGTGAGTTGGGTCGTCTGCATTCTGGCAGACTACCACATGGCAATTTCCTGGTCTCAACTCCTCTACTGTTACAGGTGTTGGAGTTGCATCTTGATGTAAAGATACAGTTACTTTCCAAAATCTTATCAGGAATAGCATCCTGAAAAATTGGGTCCTGGATTGGGGTACGCTTTTTCTCTGTCCCTGAGAAGCCAGCTGTGTGACTACACAGTTCCTTCTCAAAACTTGGGTCACAGGCTGAGTGCCTGGGTGCACAGATGCTGACCCAGCCATCCTCCCAGTGTCTTGGGCATCCTGCCCCAAGTGACTAGTGAGGAGACATTCCTGTACCCCCACTATTCCTTCCCCAGTTTCCTCCTCTGGGCTCCCTCCGAAGACACAATTTTCTGTGTTCATTAGGAAGGGTTCTGTCTTTTATTCAGCTGCAAAGCTCTGCCAGATAACAACTGGGACAGTTTCCTTAATTACAGACAATACCTTTCCTGCCCCTGGGCCTGAGGGCATGTTGCCTTCTGCTGGGAAGGAGCTAGTCTCAGCCCCTCCCACACCTGGAAGCACACTGCTTCCCTGTGTTACAGTATCACAGGAATCCTCATCCACCTCCGTGGTTTCTGAGATCCCCTGCACCTTCTCTGGTGCACACTGCTCTGGGACACATTGCTCTATGCTCCCTGGAGCCGTTTTTGCCTCTGATTCAGCTGTGACCTGCTGGCAGCTAACAACCTGGACAGTTCTCTTTCTGGCAGGCATTACACCCCCATCCCTTCCTGATGTGGTGTTGCCTCCAGATGCAGTGTCGGAGTTGGTCTCCACCACATTCCCACCTGGAAGGACACTGCTTCCCGCAGCTGCAGAAGAATCAAGGAGACTTTCTCCCATTCTCTCAGCAGTTCCTGAGACCTTACTCTTTCCCTCGGGTGTCCCAGCATAACACTCCCTCCTGCTGCAGGCACATACTTTAACCTGAGCTATATGGAAAAAATCATTACCAAGGAGCAGGTCGAATAGGAGGTGTTCCGTTACCCCCACAGTCAAAACACTTTCCAAACCTTCCCAAACCACATGGATTTTAGCTAGAGGTATGAGAAATCTGCTTTCGCCTACCCTCACAATCTCTGCCATTTGGCCAGGCAACATACTGGCCTTTGGAACCACACTCTGCTTAACCAGAGAGATCTGGGCCCCTGTATCCCTCTGCCCCAAGTATTCCCTGCCATCAATTTGGACAGCCTTAACATGTTCTATAACTGGTTCTGCAGAGGCTAACCTCACAGAGCCAATATGATAGGTTTCAATTGCTTGGGGGTGGTGGTGATGGGGGTGGGGGTGGGGTTCTGTGTTGAGGACAGCAGAACTAACATGAACTATTGTTTGCCTATTTCCTCCTAGCACAGGGCATTTGTTCCTCAGGTGATCAGTGGAAATACACTGATAGAACCTTCTGGGCTCTTCTGCTTTTACAGGAGATTTGGGATAGGAGTTACCAGTAGAGGAATGTTTTTGGGTAAGAGAATGTTTGGGCTCCCAGCCCCCTTCTCTCTTCCCAGGGACAAAATGGGATCCTCTCTTCCCACCAGTTTTAAATCCCTCTTTCTGTGGCCTGCCCTCAATAGAAGCCTGATTCTGTTAGAAGGCATCAGCTAAAAAAGCCATCTCATCCACAGACTTTACATCTTTGTCCCATAGACACTGCTTTACATCAGCCTTACACATGCTTAGGAAATGCTCTTGAGCATCTAGATCCAACATTCCCTCAAAACTTGCCACCTCTTTGCCCCTCACCCATTTCCCCAACAAATATTTCATTTTGTTTACATACTCCCCATTACTTATACCAATATCCCTCTTAAGATTCCTAAATTTAACTCTATACATTTCAGGAGTAATCTGAAAACTTCGCAAAACAGTATCTTTAAATTTACAATAGTCTAAAGCATCTTAAATAGGCATTCCATTGAATACATTTTGAACTTTACCAGTTAATTTTGCAATCAGGGTAGGAATTGTCTTATCAGGGATTTCATGTATTACACACAGCCTTTCAAAGGCAGTCAGATATTCAGCAATATCATCATCCTCACTGTATGCAGGTCATAAGTGTTCCCATTTGTAAATTTTTTGGAACGATGGGCGTCGTTGGGGTCAGGGGGTTCTGGTTCTGTTTCTCTAGCAGTTCCAGTTAGTGTTTTCACTCTCTTTCTCTTTCCTCCCTCTCTTTCTCATTTTCTTCCATGGCCCTTCTGTGTGCAGCTTCCTCCCTGGCTGCCTCTTTTTTTTCTTTTATCTCCAGTTCTTTCAGATGTAGTAATCTCTAGTGCTCCCTCTCGTTTTCTGCAGACTGAAGCCTAAAAAGCTTCAACTTCACTGCTTTCACTCATTTTCCTGCTTTTCTGTTCCTATTTCCCTTTCCCAAAATAAGCAAACAGAAAATAACAAAACTGTGACCTCCTCATGTTCTTCGCCGCTGCACTTAAGACTCACTTAAAATCACAAATATCATTGCTTAAAGTGTGAACTTCACTTGGAGTGATAAGCTGTACATACACCCTGTTCACTGCACCACTGTAACGTTCCCCTCTGGTATTGTCTGGACCAGTGATCTGCTAGGCCACTCCAATCCTTGACTCTGAGAGTCAGCGTTACCCTGCTCTGCTGTGAGAACCCCCAGTCCTGGGCTGTTCATGCACAGCGTCTGGCATGTAAGCTGCTCCCAGCTACTTGCAAGCGAATGATGCTAGCCAATATCTCCGGTCCCAGATACAACCCTAGGAACCTCCATCTTGCAGTGTCCAGTTGTGCCTGCTGGACGCTGCAAGCTCATATAAGTTTGTCAATTTAACAAAGAAATGGATAGGTACCAGGCTTGTTATCCCAAGGGGAGCCTCTGACACACGGCAAACCAAACACACTGCTTCAGGTAGAATAAACAAACAGATTTATAAACTATAAAGATCGATTTTAAGTCAAAACATAACAAGTCTGATTTGGTCAAATGAAATAAAAGCAAAATGCATTCTAAGCTGATCTTAACACTTTCAATGTCCTTAAAACCTTAGGTGCTTCTCACCAGAGGCTGGCTGGTTACTTTTCAGTCAGGCTCTACCCTTTGATCAGCATTTCAGTCACTTGGTGGTGGTGTCTGTAGATGTAGATGGAAGAGAGAGAGCATGGCAAAATGTTTCTCCCTTTTATCATGACCTTTCTTTCTTCCTGGCTTTGCGCCCACCCCCACTTCAGAGTCAGCTGAGTATTATCTCATCGCAGTCCCAAACTGCCCAAAGGAAGGGGGTGACTCCCTCGAGGTCTAATAGATTCTTTGGTTGCTGCCTAAGCTAGTGTCCATTGTTCCTGTGAGGCCGGGCTGGGTTGTCCCATCCATGCCCTGACGAGGTGTGAACTGCCTCTCTGCTCTTGGAGAGTTTTTGCATGGGCTTGCTTTAAGCTGTGAGTATACATTTTCAGCCTCATAACTATATACATGAAATTATAATCTATAACCTTACTGTAACATTACTGTAACAATTACTATAACATCACTATAACAACCATGCTCAGTGCATTGTGAGCCTTCCGAAGACACCCAACATGACAAATTTTGCATTGGATACCACACAATCGTTTTATAAAGATGAACATGGGGGTGTAGGTGTTCTCCCGAGATACAGAGCATCACACGCAGTTTTGGTTTAGCTGTTGTCCATGAGCTAAACTGAGCGGAATGACTATGTGATCCACAGTGAGAACCATATGGGGGTGTGAGGCAACTGCAGTCTTGAGAAAGGAGTGGGAACTTCCTTCACCACTGATAGCTGCAGATCCCCCGTTGCAACAAAGCCGAGTACATTAGGTTTGGTGTAGAGGCAGGGCTGGCACTAGGCATCAGCAGACTAAGCAATTACTTAGGTCCCTGAGTAACTCAAGGGGGTTGCCTATTAGCTTTTTATTATGTATTGTGTGTGAAGGCCCCCCTAAAATATTCCTGGTTGTGGCCCCTAATGGGCTAGTATCGCCTCTGTTTAGAGACCAATATTTGACTCATGGTATGGCTTTAAAACTCAGTTGTCTGTGCTTACATCAGTTAGACCTTTAAAAGTGCTGCACAGAATAGTAGAATGTGAAACAATTTACCACTTTTTGATCAATTTCAACTTACTGTATGTAACCTCTAAAAATGCATTTATAAAAATTAACAGCAAAAGATAAATTAACTTGTGCCTTTTTTCTTTCTTTCTAAGCATAAAAAGTCTGTTTCTGTTCTCAACTTGTGCTACATCATAACCTCTGGGCAATTATGCAAACCTGTAAATTACATTTTTTTCTGAGTTAATTGGTATAAAATTATAATGAAAAAGAATTCCAAACCTCAGTGCAAAACTAGTCGGCAAAATGAAATTGCAAACAGACTGTCTCACGTAAAATTTTAATGAGGCTATATTTTGATGGAAAAATCTTCAAACTGAGAGTATATAGCAATTTCTAGCAAATATTTTGCTTAATTAATGAATTTCAATAATTGATAGTTTTATCCTAGATTTAAGTATCATTACTGAAATCATTTCCCCCACCCCCTTTTTAATCAGATTGCGCTAAAGAATATCCCCCCTCCCCCCCGCCTTTCTTCACACAGGCTGGAAAACCATGATTTTAATAAACCACAGAAGTGATATTGGAATAGCACAACCATGCTGACATTCAGCTGAAAATTAAAAAAATAAAAAATGTTTAGTGGTTTGTGTGTTTATGTTAAGGGCCAAGTCATGTGACTGACACACAGGCCCTTACTGGAGATGGTATGGAGCTCACTGGTATGTTGGGGGACTGGAGGGAATAGATGCACTGCAAAATCTCTTAGAATGGTGTAACTTGGTCCCCTGCTGTGACTGGCTGCTGTACATTTAGGGGGGGCTCAGGTCTCATTTTGATTGGTTTGAAACCCTACAGTCAGTGGATTGGAGTGGTCTCTGTGCTCCCCGGAGTACAGGCACTGGGATTGTGTCCTTTCCCTACACAGATAAATGCAAAAGGGAAGGAACTCCTTCACTTGCATGTGGATAGGGCACAACATAGCCCTCACCATTTTAATGCTGTCTAACATGTTCAGTACTATGGGTGACTGAATTGGCCTGAATAATTTAAAAATCAACTCTATAAACTTTTGTCCCAAGCATGAAATGAGTTTAAAATGTTCAAATACTGAGTTATCTTTCTTTTCCTTCATTTTCACATTGTCTGTACTTCCTAATTCTAACGAGGTCCAAACAGTGCCATGAATGCTGTTCTCCTGGCATGTGAAGTCAATGAGAGTTTTGCACATAGAAGGACTACAGGATTGGTGTCCTGGTACTTCAGGCAAACTGGAGGCAGGAATGATTAGAAATTTTGTAAGAGAGCCTTTTCTTGAGAGATTTCCTGGTCACCTATGTAGACTTTTGAGTAGCTTGTTCATATAGTCTGATCTAGTTCAGTATACAAACTTTTGCCTCCAGCATCTCACTAACATGCCAGTGTGAAATCGGTCATTTCAAAGAGTGCTGTCAAAAGCACAGGACAGAAGGGAAGTGGTTAAACCATGGAAGTTTATTCTGTGTAGTGTAATTTCTTTTGTTTATGATGGTATTAAAATGAAAAGAAAGCATTTATGGAAATGTATGAGAGCTAACTTGATAGAATCCTTCAGAACCATCACAGTCAATCACTTCAATGGCATAAACACATACAGCCAATTTTTACTACTGTTAGGAAAATATAGAAATGTCTTGCCCATAAATCTCAGGAGTTTATTGAATTCCAAAATCATTGTCAGGTGGTAGCTCCAGTAAATCAAAATCAAAAGTCCTTGTCTATATACAGCAGTTGAACCAGTTTAAGAACTGATTTTAGTTAAGCCAGTATGAAGACTTGTGTGCACACTCTCTTATAGCCATTTAAAATTGCTTATATTGGATTTGCTTGTGCCTTTAAATTAACCAATGCAAGTAAAATCAATATGAGCCAGGTTAAAACAATATCAATTGGACCCATTCACACCTTTTGTTAAACTAGTGCAACTTTGTGTGCAGACCAGACCAACGACAGGACAGCACTAAGCACATCATGGCTACAAGGAGGAGTCATTCAAAGTAACGTCTAATCTCTCTGTCCATGTAGGGAAAACAAGCCATCATCCTGGAATCTGAACACTTTTGAGAAGCTCTTTTGTATATAGTAAAATATATGTATATTTTATTCAAGGACTATTACAGTAATAGGGCCAGGGTTTTGGTAAAGTGGCCTTTCATATATCGTTTTCCTTACTTTTGTGGTACTTAACAGCTCCTCATGGTGTGCAGTAATCAGCCTTCAAACTTTAGTAGCTTAGAGCAGTGGTTCTCAAACTTTTGTATTGGTGATCCCTTTCAAACAGCAAACCTATGAGTGTGACCCCCCCCCCTTCAAAGTTAAAAACTCATTATTGTATATTTAACACTATAAATGCTAGAGGCAAATGGGGTTTGGGGTGGAGGCTGACAGCTTGCGACCCCCAAGTAATAACCTCGTGACCCCCTGAAGGGTCATAACCCCCAGTTTGAGACCTGGCTTAGAGACTAGGGGCTTGCTCCAGGAAAGTATGGCATTTCCTCACTTCCTATTGAAGTCAGTGGGAACAGAGGAGACATCACCTCGCAAAAATGCTCAGCACTGTGCGGGATCAAGCCCTTTATTTTCAAATTGTACTGGTTTCATCCTAAACTCGGTTTTACAGATGTGCACCATCAAAATGTGAAGTGATGTGTGTTTGTGTGGTGGGTTTGTTTGTTTGTTTGTTTGTTGCGTATGGTGGCCTAAGTGATAAATTATAGCTTTGCAGGATCTTCTCATCCTCTAAAATATATTTTACAGCAGCTACCAATGTCTTTATATATGTGCTTAAAGTCTCTCTCTAAGGAAGCCTTTGCCACACACTCTAGATTTTCATATTCTGCTCCTCATTTCAGGAATGTACTGCTCAAGTGCAAGGTTATGGTAGAACTAACAATGGATGTGAGCTGTCTCAGATGTAAAGGTTTTAGGGATATGCTTGGCTACATGTGAATTTAAATACCTTTCAGATAACTCAGAACCCAAATGCCAATCTACTCCATGAAGACATCGCATGGATTTGTCACCCTCCTAGAGAGCCTTGGATTTTTATATTCAATTATCACAGTCCTCCATTTACACTGTTATTTTTGACCAATGATCATTATAACATGGATACTTCATTTATGAAGGAATCCAAATATAGTCAAAACAAGTTGCTAATAAAAGTTAAAACATAGTTCACTGTATTTAATTTTCAGCACACTTTGTGAGCAAATACAACAGAATGGAAGTTACATATCCTAAATATGAAAAGATTGTGACATAAAAGGTGCCTGTCAGTAAAGCAAAGGGCATGTCATGTCACACCACATTGCATGATGCCTTTTGGACATGAAATATCATTTCCAGCTGTGGTGACTCTTCCACTTCACTGATCTGAAAGTTGCATGTCACAGAATGAGGCAACCCTTATTGCCTTTGAATGGAAACTAATCTTCAGTCAACAGAAAGTATGACATGACAGAAGCTCCAGCTCCTGAGTTCAAGATATTTGGCATTAGTGTGTTATGTGACTATTTGACATACATTTACATATATAAAATCAAACTTTTCTCTCTCTCTGGGTGAGCTATTATGGAATAACATTTCAAATTATCCTTTGGGATTCTAATGGTTTTTAGTAACATAACTGCGTTTCAGAAAAGATTACTTCAAATGGCCAAGCTGGAAAAAGTTGCTAGGCGTGGAGAAAAGAACACAGTGATTCAACTTCGGAACACTGACTGAGACTTGGAGGGTATATTGAGAAAAACAAAAGAGAGATCTGTGTCTCTCCTCTGTCCTGATCTAATCGGATCCATAGGAAGGGTATGGAAAGCACTATTAGGTGAAATTCAGACCATCACCTAGACCTTCGCTATCTGGTACACAGAAATATAGTGTGGTAGAAAATCTGTCCAAAAGAAGCGCATGGAATAGGGCTAAAGAAGAGAAGCAAGGCTAAATCTTCAGAGGATTTGAGATATTGCAGATCAAGTCTATGAAGAGACACTGAAAAGCGCAATATGGTGAGGAGGTGGGTTGCTGCACTCTGAACTAAATGACTATTTTTTAAATATTACAGTGCTCTTTCATAGTAATAGGGAATTGCAATAGCTTATTCTGGAACTCATGAAGGATGGATTGCAGTGGTCAGGATCATGTTTAATAAAACAGAGGGTAGCTAGATTAAATAATTTATTTTGGGGCTTGTTTCTCTATGGCTAATAACAATGAAGAATCCAGGAGGTCCCATAGGCTGTGAATCACTTTGATAGTGTGGAGTCAGAATCCTTCAGTGGATTTCAAGATAATAGCGGCTAATAAGTCTTCAGAATGTCTCCTATAAACATGATCTCACTTGTGCCAGGGTTCAGCTTCAGACAGCTGCCTTTCATCCAGGTGCTTATCTAGGACAGGCAAATAAATGCCATTGCTGGGAGATAATATTTATAAAGGAGTTGAATAGCTGAATATTGTCCATGTACTGCTGGCATCTGAGAACATGGCAAGATCAAGATATCACTGGGACAGGACTGATCCTTGTGGGACTCCACAAGTGAGTGCTATGCTTGCAGAAGTGTAATTGACTGAAAAGAAGGACTGGAGCTATATCAGATCTTTCTCATTAATATTGCTACATTTCTGTAGCAAGACAGGCATATGCTTTGGGCAACACTATCAAATATAGTAGATATTCAGGAGGATGAACATAGACACCCACTCCTATCCATGGACAGGCAGTGGTCATCCATACCCTTGAATGCAGAGGTTCAAGATACTGGCAATGGATAGATGTGCTAGGATGAAGTTCTTCACTAGCTTCTCCATTATCTTGCACAAAAAAAGGGAGAATTGACACCACCTTGTAGCTGGCAGGGTCTTTTGAGAATGTCTTCCTGAGACTAGGTTAACCATTGGATATACTTTGGGGTAGATGGCAGCTTTTCCTCTTCTGAGGTGGAATTGACCAAGTGGTGTGAACAATCCTGTTGACAGAAGTCCTACAAATCTTTCTCCAGTCATGACAATGGGGAAGGGATATGAAATGGAAGGTGTTCCTTCCTTTTATTTATTTTTCATTCATTGATTTATTATATTGGGAGGGATAGAGCATTTGATTACTCTGCAGTTTTATTTATCTCTGTCTTTATAGAAGACCTTCAAAACGGTGGGTTGGAGTAGTTTCATTTTCAGCCAATTTGAGTTCTGCCTAAGGATCAGTCCTGTCCCAGTGATATCTTGATCTTGTCATGTTCTCAAGTCCTGGCAGCATACACATGATATTCAGCTGTTCATCTTCTTCATCTCCTACACAAATATCTCCACAGCAACTGTGTTTCTCTGTCTGACTGAGACAAGCATCTGTATAAAAGGCAACTGTCTGACACTGAACCCTGGCAAGAGAGACATGATGTTTATGGGAAATACTTTGAAGAGCTATCAATCTTTATCTGCCTCTTAAAGAAAAGTATATTAAACTGGTAAATTACTATAATGCATCCCTAAACATAAATATGGCAAAATTGGTTACAAAGGTTTTTGGGGGAAATCGTTCCCCTACAGACACCTGTGTGCCAAGTTTCAATCTAGGTTAAAATTTGATGGCTGACATGTTTTCTCTTATGTATTTTTATTTTTCTATTCATTCTTGGACAACAAAACATAGCACTGATTTCAGATGGCTTTACACTCATGCTAGATGGCAACAATATAAAATATTTCCACATAATCACTTATAATACAATAGAAAATGTTCATTAGTCAAATCTCTTCATAAATGGCATTTTTTTTTAAAAAGGCCAAATTAAGCTCTCAAGTTGCACTGCTGATATCAATAGACTTTTCTGGATTTATACCAAATTAAGGAAAGCTTTTGAGTAATGTGGCCTTTGTCTATTACCTTCTTACATCAGTACAACTTCTTTTCTTTTTCTGAATGTATGATGTACTATAGTTTTAGTGAGGCAATATGTATTTACAAATGTATGATATATGAAGTTTCTTTTTTCTAGTAATGAAAACGGTATATATTATGGAACGGATAGTTCATTTGCTAGTAGTATTTTAATTTTAAGAGTAGGTGTTAGGTTTTGGATTTGCTCTTCTTGAATTCACATCCAGGAAGACTTTTAAAACTGATTTATAATGTTAAGCCAGTTAAGTCAGGTAAAGGCAGATATGTTTGAATCCGTGGGTGGCATTAGCTTCTCTTAAGCTAAAACTGTTTGCTGACTTGTGACTGCAGGTGAATTTTGAAAAATGAAAAAGTCACTGAAATTATGATACTGTTTGATTTTTCAAGTGTGTTGAAATTTAAAAAAATGACATTCTAAGATTTTTGGCATTATCAACTTTTCATAGAAATTACATGTTCTTATCATTTAGAACATCACTTTAGATCATAATTTATATTTATTGAAAAAGAGGACCCTTATTTCATGAAAAGAGCAGGGTTTAACATGTATATTGAATAATCACATAGGCCCATATGTATGTGTGGGTATACATGTGTATATATGTGCGTGCGCACACACACACACACACACTCGTTACAATGTAGCTAATTACACTGATAACAAGGACTTGTCGAGAATTAACCTGAATAGAATAAAAAATTTAATAGCTATTTAGGGCTCGGCTGTACATCATATGCACCATTCTGCCCTCTGGAACTTCCCTGTTCCACTGAGGGGAACTAATTTGATGCCTCTTTCAGGAGTGCAGCCTTCTCTTCCCTCTTCACCCATACATTGACTGTCCAGTAAAATGCTCCTGTACATATTTTCACAGTATTTTCCTTTTGTTCAGGTAGTAGAGATATTCATTTTAGTTCTCAGGGATCCCTTGTTCAAATCTAAAGAGGGGTGCATTTTCACAGCTTGAAATAGCAGTCAGTAGATACAATTAACTAATTTAATAATGTTAGTTGTAAAAAATAATACTTACTTTCTCCCTTAGGACAGGGCCTGTCTCTTATATTTCTATGTATAACTCCCAGCACGATGGGGCTCTGATATCAGTTTGGATCCTGAGATGCTACCATAATACAAATAATCTATAGCAATAATAGTAGTAATTGCACATTGTTGTGTTGATTACTAACGTGTACTGCAAGGGTACACAATATACTCATAAGATTAACTGTCTGGCTATAAGCCTTCTAAATTGCTGCTGAGCACAGGGTTTTTTGGGAGCTTCTACAGTAGCAGATCCGTAAGTGTTTCCGTATATTCCAGCAGGTAAATAAGCTATATGGGCCAAATTCTTAAGCTCAAGTTGTGGCCCCTTTGTGCTACTGGGGTATAATAAAGGGCACAAAATGCAGCCACTAATGCTTAGCAGAGAATTCCCTTTGTGTAGAGGAACTGCTGGTAGGAATATGTTTGCCACTGCCAGACCCAGAACGTCTGCTCTCTTCTTTGTGGCATAATGAACATGCTGGGAGAGGTGTTGGCGAAGGGGGAAGAACCGCCCGTCTTCCACACAAATCCTACACGGGCATGCGGGTCATTATGGTCCCTTTTTTTTAAAGATGATGTGGGTTTATTTTTTATTCTGCATTACTTAAAAATTGTCAATCCAATTATAGCTCTCTAATTCTGAGGGCCCATCCCACATCCAATGCCACGTGGAGCTGCTGCTAGATTGTTCTAAGTTACTCCACTGGCATAATATTCTTTACTGAACATACAGGTACCAGGAAGTCTAAAGGGTGTGAAGGCCGGGGCTGATCTTCAGATTCAGGGAGCTATGCACTGTGATCAGATGGGGACTCTTTAATGTATCTACCATAAAAAAAGGAAACCACTGCACCTTTAAAATATTAAAAATATCAAATTATGGCATCTTAAAAAAAACCTCATTTCAAATCAATAAATCAAACAGCTACCCAAACAGATGTTTGATTTGACATATGACAAAGAAAAGAAGCAGACAAAATAAAATGTAATCTGCCATGGGTAGCCACATAATTTGTACATACATTGTCTTGGATGGTCCTTGCCACCTTTACTCCATGAGTTGCAACTCAGTGGGATTACTCAGAGAAATTGATCCAATAAAAGATATTACCTCACCTACTTTTTTTCTCAAAGTTATTTATACTTAAGAGTGGCAGATCCTGATCCCTTATAAACAGAGAAAAAGGGTTTGGATTGAAATGGACTGGTAAGCATCAAATAGGAAAGTTAAAGGACAAAGCAAAATGTGAGTAGTTGTCCTGCTTATGCTCCCTTCAAAAGCAAAGTGTTTTATTATGTTGTAAGTTGTATCAGATACCACAGAGCTGTGGGTATAGAAAAACTTAAAGGTAATACATTTAATTTTTGCAAGCCTTCAAGTGAAGTTACAACATGTTTGCAGATCTAATAAAATCTGACACTAATTGAAGACATTTTTTCCCACCTTTAATTTCAAGGCAGTTGTAATCCATGGATTTAATTAGGAGCAACTATTTTGGTAGGTGCCAGTCCATCTGGCATATTAGTGTGTTGCTGTCACTGTCCACCCTGGAATTGGAAACATCAATTTTAGCAGCTCTGCACTCTATGGAGAGAAATTTTAAAATTGCTAATTTTTAAACAAAATTAATGCTCATGAACATGGGAAAATTGACAGTCTAGAGACATAGAGCTAGGTCTTCATCTAGTGTAAATCAGCTTTGCTCGTTTGAAGCCAATGCTGATTTACACCAGACCAAGGTTCGATCATTAAGGGGCAATTGCAATGCAGTACTCCACACTACTCTATTAACGTGCCTCAAATTTACTTTGGAGATACAACTGCAGTGGATGAAAGAATAGTTCAATCTCCATTCAATCCTTTTGAGACTGCCAAAAAAGAACTAACTGATGCTGAATGTGCTGCTATGCTTCCCTCTCCATGCCCCCCGGTTGATTGACTGACATTTGTTTATCAGGAATTGGATTTAAATTACTCACTAATTTCACATAGACACTCTAAGAATAACTGGCCCAGTTCTCATTGCAATCAATATCTGTGGGATTAGACCTAATGTTCATACAATGGGAACTACTTTATGCAAAAAAAGTTCCAGTCACACTGAAGGAATTGTGTGGCAAATTCTCCCTCCTTCTATGAAGATAGGGATGGCAGCTTATAGTCTACCAAAATCTAAAGCTGAACATGAAAATCGTCAGCTGATTTGGAACATCCTTCCTGCTCGTTGGCATCTACTCCATAATGCTCAGAGACAAATGGTGCTGAAGGAGCTGAAGTGCAAGTGACATTCTTCAAAAAATCTTTCAAAGGAAGCTGGCATTTGTTATATGTGGACAAGGAACAAAATATGACAGGAATATTGGTTTATTGGACAGGAAGATGTTTTAGCCATCTTACCCATCAGCCCTCAGAGTTGAGGAAGATGTTAAAGAAATAACTTTAACCACCTGTCAGTTGCAGTTACATTTGAAATAATAATCAGTTCTGTAAGAATTGAGGCATTTTCTCAAGACTCTTAGTCTCATAGCTACCAAATTTGTCTCATGTTGATCATTTGTCATTGAAAATGTGTGAAAGAGAACTTTAAAAAAAATCCCTGTAACTGTCTTATCTCAGGCCTGTGCCTTCATATTCAAAGAAATGAGTATGGTGCGATGGTTTTTAATTGCTCTATGTTCCATCACTGAAATTTCACGGTTAGAATTTCAATTGGCTTCCAGGATCAGGGGAAATAATATAATAATGAGTGTTAGTGTGCAGAAAGTCAAAGAAAGTTAATGGACTTTAAAACTGGCACATTGCTCTAGAAGAGTCATTAGCACAATCCTTAGCTTCACTAGAGAAATAACTAAAGATAGATGTATTGAATTAATTAGTTTAAAACAGGAGCTCCCAGCACACAGACATATATGTAAGGAATGATAATGACAAACTAAATGAAAACAGCCCCTCGCCCCCTTTTTTAGGAAGTGTTATTGTATGAAGTGTACAATTGTATTTAGAGTCAGATGTTTGAGTTCATTTTGAACACCTTTGAAATCTGGGGCTTTGAAACTAATTGACTGAGCCTTTTAAAAGTTTTTCAATTATCTACAAATCCCAACTTTAAAATATAGATGGCACCAGTGTAGCATATCTATACCTTTAATGACAATATTATCAACAGTCAGGAAAATTGAATAGCACAGCTGTGAGGGGACATTACTTGTAATTCTGCTTCTTGAGAGATGTCATGGGATTCTCATTCTTGAGCCTCAAGTCGACTGTGAGAATTCCCAAGATACAGAGCTTTAAAGACTGTATGCCCCGACCTGACCTGCCATGGGAGTGTGACAGCTGAATTGCTTCCAGATGTGTGAGTTCCTTTTTGAGAGAAAGGTTGCGATGTTGATCAATGCTACTGTATCTTGTGAACTTTGCTGGGATAGAAAGTGGGTGCAAAAACCAAACAGCTCCTAAGGGTAAATAGGAAACAATAAGATACACATATAACTGAGTATGAAAATAATCATGAGACAGAGCACCACCCTTATTATGCATCCCTTTTTCTCAGGTGCTTGGGCATAGGGAAAAGAGCTGACACATGCACAAAAGTGGTGTCTCACCACTCTCATAGACTCATCAACTTTAAGGCAGTGGTCCCCTTTTCAAGGTCGTGACCCCCCCTTACCCCTGGCCATGACCCCCCCCCGGACTCCCCTGTTAAGCCGGTCCACCCTCCTCCCCCCAGCACAGGTACCACTCCAGGTGGTGGGAGAGAGCCAGTGAGCCCGAGAAACTGGCTTCAGCACGTGCACATCTGTGTGCGCACACACACACACTGCACCCCCAAATCTAGCCATCAAACTACGCCTGTGCAGACACCTTGTTGTCTCACCGCCCTCTTGTCAGTGCCTGAACACAAGGGAGGGAGCTGAACCCAGTGCATCAGCACTTCTACATTACTTCACCTTGCTGTGCAGGGGAGAGGGCCTATTCTGGTCCACAAGGGTCTCTCGAACACCTCCCTAGATGCCCAGGCACAAGAGAGAGACTATGCTGGCATTTCAAAGCCTCTGTATTGTCCTCCTTTTTGTAGAACTGAGTAAGGGAAGTAGGTTTATTAGCTAAGAAAAGGAAGTGAAAGCTATTGAGAGGTTAAAACAGGTAAATCATATGCACAGGTGAGTCACAGTTTGTAATGCCAAATGGTGACAGTGATGAAATATACTGCAAGTTTCCCCAAAGTCTTTTCAGGGTACCCAGATTGTCTTTGGGGATCTCTACTTCGCATCTGGTACACTTCCCTGTAAAAGTCTAAAGAGTCCTGAGATGAAGGATCTTTCCACGACTCCATACTTACAGCTTCTTCTCACAGAAAACAACCCACATGGGCTTTTCCTTTGATGACAGAGAGTGAGTATATATACAATATAAATGTTTGCTATCACATTATAATGGGATACAGATAAGTGAAAATAGTGCAAATAACATCCCATTAGTTTTCATGACGTTTAAACACCAAGTGCACTCCTACACATTTAGCAATAACTTTGATCTATACTAATACAAGTGAACTGGCCTGGGGCTTTGGCATGAGCTGGCATCTGCACTGCCAATGTCGCAATACGTAGTACCTCAGACAACCCTAGGAACTGAGTATGTTTTTTAAAGACAAAACCAGAGCAAAATATATGAGGAACAGCTAAAAACAGCAGGGAAAATACCCCAATGGCAAGAGAGGAAACAGGAAATCATATGTAATAATATTTTTTTGTTAAATTGACAGAAGAAAGCAGTTCATGCAAACAGAAATTTCTTTAAAACCCTGAGATAAACCAAGGAATAAGCAGGAAAATCAGCCAAAAGTCTGACTAGCTATAGGAGCCAGCAAAGTGGGCTCCTCAGATGTCGAGTAAAAAGGAATGGAGAGATGAAGACCAGTTCATTGCACCTCTGACACAACAGGGCTGGAATGTTGCACCTGCTGACTTATGTATAGAAGGGTGCAGGCTTCCAAAAATCTTTAGGTTTGGAAGCTCCAGATAGTCTCGCATTAGAAGCTTAAGTCAGAAGTGTGATAATCCTGTTATGATGGTCTCCTTAAAGAAATAGAAGTCTCTTTCCTCCTATATATGTCTGAAAGAGCATGGGATGGCATCCTGGTTCAAGGTGAGCTGTACCTTTGACTCACTCAGTCTGTCTGTGGGCACCACTTCCACGTGACAGGCCCATATGTGTATTTCTTCAAGGATGAAATTGTGTGAGTAAAGACGTATACTTTTTCTCAATAATGCTAAAATATTAATTAAAAGGATCTGTCAAAAACATAAAAAAGATCTGTCAAAAAATTCAAAAAATAATTAAAAAGAAAAGGAGTACTTGTGGCATCTTAGAGACTAACAAGTTTATTTGAGCATAAGCTTTCGTGAGCTACAGCTCACTTCATCGGATGCAGCTGATGAAGTGAGCTGTAGCTCACGAAAGCTTATGCTCAAATAAATTGGCTAGTCTCTAAGATGCCACAAGTACTCCTGTTCTTTTTGCAGATACAGACTCACACGGCTGCTACTCTGAAAAAATAATTATTTTCTGTTTGACCTGAAACTAATTTCCCCCCAGTTTGGGGGAATTGCCAGCAAAACTGAAAAATCTGTTATTCACACAGCTTGACCACCACTCTGACTGTGTCACCAGGCTGCAGCACCTCTCAGTCTGGAGATGGATGACACAGATTGCCCCGTTCAGCCTTTGCTTCTGTCTCAGTCTCACCCTCAATTAGTGTCTCTCCCTCTGAGTTCACCGGTAGCCTTTTATCCATTTAAAGTTCCTTTGTCTGTCCTGGGAACCCTGAACCTGATCAGTCCAGTTTCTGCATCTCACCACAGCCGTAGGAGGTGGACTTTCAGCAGTGGATTTGTCTGTTACGCTCCAGCAATTGAGTTAGAGTAATTGTCAGTCTACCTGGAGAGGTATAAAAACACTCTGGATTGAATAATCTCTTTGTGCCCATGTGACAAACAGCATGGAAATAATCATATAGACAAAGGTACCTGGAATATTTATAAAAAAAATAATACAGATAACTCCCACATTCTCCACAGATGGGAAGAGACATCTCTGTCATTTTTCAGTCTTTGCTCTCCTCAAAATAAAAAGGTCCCACTGCTCAACTTTGCTGAGCAGTTATAGTTTTTCTTGCAAAAAGGGAGAAATGGTAGTGGGGAAAAAAGAAAAAAATATGATTTTTATCACAAACATAATTATATTTTTGCAATGTAGCAAACATGCATATTTTGTCAGATTAACAATTCTTCTGAAGCAGCTAATATTTTGCCCATTGAATGACAAGTTCAGATACAAAGCAGTGAGAATATTAGTTTCCACACAAGAACTCTCCAGAACTGGAAACCATTATTGTGATGATTTGGGAGATCTATACAACTTATGAATTCTGGATAATATTGTGAAATTATTGGTATGAAAATTGCTGTATCATGGAATACCTCAAGGTCGGTATTTCTACCATGGTTTACATGCCTGAAAGCATATCTTCCCCAGACCAGGGATAAAAGAAAGTAATTAACAGCCGCGCTTTAAAGGCTCCGGGACTCCGGCTGCTGCGGGGAGCCCCAGGCCCTTTAAAGTGCCACCCGAGCCTCGCTGCTGGAGTCCCGGGGTAGTGGCGGCAGGGCTCCGGCGCTGACTTAAAGGGCCAGGGGCTCTGGCCACTGCAGCGGACCCTGGGCCCTTTAAAGCGCCCTCCCCAGCCTCCGGGGCTCCCCGCAGCGGCCGGAGCCTCCGGGCCCTTTAAAGCGCAACCCGAGCCCCACTGCCGGAGTCCCGGCGTAGCGGCGGCAGGGCTCCGGCGCTGATTTAAAGGGCCAGGGGCTCTGGCCACTGCAGCGGACCCTGGGCCCTTTAAAGCACCCCCCCCCCCCCCGAGTGTCCCCAGAGCTCCCCGCAGCGGCCGGAGCCCCCAGGCCCTTTAGAGCACTACCCGAGCCCCACTGCCAGAGCCCTGGGGTAGCGGCAGCAGGGCTCCAGTGCTGATAAAGGGCCTGGACCTCCGCTGCAGTAGCGGCGGCTGGAGCCTGGGGCCCTTTAAATTGCCCCTTAGCCCCAGGGCTCCCATTGCCTCTGCAGCTGGTAGCTCCCAGGGTGATTTAAAGGCCTTGGGGCTCCCAGCCGCAGCCAGAGCCCTGAGGCCTTTAAATCTTGATTTAAAGGAACCAGGTATTTAAAGGACCCTCCTCTTCTGGTTGAGGCTACGCCTCACGCCCCCTGCTCAGGACTCCGGAGTACCAGTAAGTCCTTTAAGTTACTTTCACCCCTGGTGAAAGGGAAAGTGGAAAGTTACCAAACAGAGCAAAGAATCTAAGTTGTTGGTAGGGGTATTATCTAAACAGACTCACAAAGCCTCATAGGAAAACTTGAGGATGAGACAGGGAATTCTGGGCAGGATTTGAAGGAAGGAAGGGCTCAGGCCAAGATCAGAGGATGGGAGGGGAGCTGGGGGAGAAGGCTCTATGTTTTAGAACCTAAGCTATTCTCTGCAGCAGATGGAACAGCCCTAGAAGAACCTGACCCCAGCCCAAACAATTATTTGGAATGGGAAGGAAACAGAGGCAGGAAAATGCATGTAGGGTTTAATATTTTTGTTTGGAGCTATGTCTTTCTCATGTGATTAAAGAAGGAGCATTAATGTGTTAGAATTTGAGTAAAGTGTGTGTTTGTATGTATGTGCATTATGCTTAACAACTACTACATGTGTCCTCAGAAAGTTAACCCAGAAAGTTCACATTTTCAATGAGATTCTTGGGGACGGTATGTTTAAGCTACAGGGTTATTTTCTGGGTCAGTGCTGCACGTGGGGGGCCTAGGCAGGAGGACCGAGGGCCTGCAATTCCATGAAGGGGTAACAAATTAAGTGCCCAGGAAATGTGTGAGACAGGAAATGGTGTTGCAGCCTGCTGAGACCCATAGAGGCCTAAAACATCTGGGGATTCTCCTCACAGTCATCTGACGGGCCACTGGCAGAGGGAGCCTGACTGGATCTGACAATTATCAGATGGTCTTCTCGGAAAGAACTAGGGGGCAGACCTGTGATCAGCATTCCTAGCACACACAGAACTTCCAAAAAAACCAGTGGAAGCCCAAAGAATACAGGAAAGGGGCCATAGTTTATGGAGTACATTGATGAGTGTCTGATTCTTGGTCAAATTCTCCTTTTAACAAAATAAACATTCAAGGTGAGGCTCTAAATCTATTAACAGATTTTTGAGAAAACTTTTCAGTACAAACATATTTCAGATAAAAATCTAGAGGAAGTTTTCTGTCTACCTGGGGACCTGAGAGATTGTCAGCCACTGATTTTATTTTAATTTTAAGTAGGCTATATTGCTCAAGGGCATTTGCTGCCTTTCATAACAGAAGCCGGTAAGAAGCTTAGGGATTCAGTTACCTTTTAAAAATGTTTTAAAATATATTGTATGGAATAAATCCACAGGTTTTGCCTAAAATTTGCAGAGGTTTGAGGCTTGGACACTTAATGCACTGATTACAGTTATGGTAACAATCTGATTCACAATGCTCACATTCATACACCACCACAGGATCCTGCTACAAGGTCAGTCATGCATGAAATCTAGAAGTATGCTCACAGCAGGAGCAAGGTCTTTTGGAACAAATGGCGTATCAGCGGACTCTGCTTCTTACTCAACCTCCATAAAGACTCTCAGCAGCAGTTCTGTTTAACCAGCAGAGTTCAAAATTGGAAACCTCATCCTTTGGAGAAATCTTTCACAGATTGCTCCTAAATTAGCCATGTGACACAATGACCAATCAGTTCCTGAAATGGTGCACTATTATCCTGATGATCCACTTATTCTATAGATATTATAAAATGCTTTTGGGTATTGAGTCAATCAGATGGGTCAATTGGATGAATATTTTGTAACCTTTTGATTTTGTGAAAAAATGGTGTCTATCACTGGAAAGACTTTTGAAATAACATCCCATTGTTGACATAAAGAAAGACAAAACTGGAGCTAGGAAAAAATTCCATGATTTTTTTTACTTTGTGAAGACTTCAAAATTTGCAAGCATCATTCAAATCCTCATCATCTGGCATAATTTCTTATCAATGTTACCATCATATTGGAATTTTTAAGATTGTTTTATGAAAATTGATGAACAATTCATAAAAAAAACCCCAAAATAAATACATTTCCAGATAGTGTTAAGGTTGTACTGCTGTAGTGAGATTTTCTTTTCTTTTTTTTTCCCTTCAGGGTAATAATTTAGGGTAATTTAAATAATTCAAAATAGCTGTGTCACATACATGGAATTACCCAGGGCCAGGCTGTGGTGAGGATGGAGAAAGGTGGCTCTAAGCCACATTACTGCTGCCCCAAACCAGCCCCCTGTATAGCCTCCATGGAGAAGAGGGAGCAGTGTGTGGCCTAAAGCCAGTGTAGTAATTTTGCATTGTCCTCTATCCCATCTGAGCTTCAGGACCTGGAGACTAGCTTTGGTCCTAGGATAACTCCCTTCACTATCTATATCTCACTTCTAACTCCTTCTTGGATTGCCATTTTTGATCCTCTTATAGCTAGATACTTTCCAACTGATATTTGGAAATATGTGTACTAGTCTTTAGTTAAAGTATATAATTGTAGTCAAGAGCTGATCACCTCACTAGCATGAGTAACATAAATTCCCCTTATGTGCCTGGCTGGTTCAATACATCTGTCCAGCCCAGCCATAAACCCTTGGTCTGCTTGCTCCTGCCAGAGATTGGTTACTCAATGGCAGATTAGTACTTTCATGCTAATGAGGAGAGGCTGAGGGAACTGGGCTTATTTAGTCTGCAGAAGAGAAGAGTGAGGGGGGATTGTTAGAGAGCTTATTCCTTCACTCTCCCACTTCTCTGGTTCCTTCTCGCATGAACAGAGAGCAACAATACCCAAAGTCAGAAGGTGAAAACAATTCGATGTTTATTGGGGTGAACTTCCAGCAAGCTTAAATCCAAGTTCCTTTTTCCTTATTTTCAAATCCTAACTTACTTCTTGTTTGCCCCTAATTTATATAGTAATATTCTTAGCTATACCTTAACCAATCATTCTACTGAAATTTAACTAACCAATCCTAACCTGTTGTAACATGATTAGCTAACCAATTATATCCCACCACCTTAATTAGTTTACACCCAGCAAAATTAATTTTACAGAAGACAGAAACAATCACAGAACCAGACAGAGACCATGCAAATAAACAATAGCAAAGTGGGAACTATAATGACAAAACAATACAGAAGTGAGGATTTCACAACTGCATCTATAAAGACATAAGGGTTTCCCAGCTGTGTCTATTGATAAGTGGGTTCTTACCAGACAGAAAACTATCAACCTAAATTTCCTTTTACATCTTCTAGGCTCTTCCCTTTCTCTGGAAGTGATAGGATCACCTTCCTAACAGCCCCATATTGACTAGTTTGGAATGTGAGGATGTGACCGTACGCTTCCCAGCTTATGGCTGCCTCTGCTGCTTAGCCAAAGGCATTGGCCTAAGAACAGGGCCTCAGACTGTCACAGTGAGAGAAGGCGCTTATACAGATTCTTTCTCGTCTACCTCTATTACTAGCTAAATGATAAACATATACCTACATTCTTAGATTATAGGCCTTTACAGACAGGCCTGAATATCTATATCCTAACAGGGATTTGATAGCAGCTTTCAACTACCTGAAGGGGGGTTCCAAAGAGGATGAAGCTAGGCTGTTCTCAGTTGTAGCAGATGACAGAACAAGAAGCAATGGTCTCAAGTTGCAGTGGGAGAGGTCTAGGTTGGATATGAGGAAAAAACTATTTCACTAAGTGAAGCACTGGAATGGGTTACCGAGGGAGGCAGTGGAATCTCCATCTTTAGAAGTTTTTAAGGCCAGGCTTGACAAAGTCCTGGCTGGGATGATTTAGTTGGGGTTGGTCCTCCTTTGAGCCAGGGGTTGGACTAGATGACCTCCTGAGGTCTCTTCCAACCCTAATCTTCTATTATTCTAATACTTTTGCAGAGGTCCAAAGTAAATGAGCATTTAAATCCTTTACCTTCTATGCCCAGTAAATGAAAACTGCTCACTTCTGCCAGCATTCTGTGCCACTGCAGTTATCCTGCCTCAAGACACAGCAGCTCAGCCTCTTTGACACTGACAACCGTAATTTTTTGTTTCCTTTCCCAGTAAGGTTGGGGGATGTTACCATATCTGCCATAGATTTCAAAATATCTGACCATTTCTTTACCATCTCAATGTAATTTTGGTCAATGAGGTCTGAGTTGGCCAAGTTCAGGAAATCTATGGGTTTAAGAACATCTTTATTATCTTGAGCAATCCATAGTACCCAGTCTGACATAATTATGGCTTGACTATCTTGCACTCATTTCATTCTGCTGAGCCAGGATTCAAAAAGGGTATCTTATGTGTCCCAGTTTTCTGCATTTGTTCTAAGCAATCTCAAAAAAAGTCTCAAAAGATCCCTTGCTGTATCTGCCATCCTCCACCAGACAACATGCGATATGCACATCTAGTTCTCCCAGTTTGCAGTTTGTCTCCCTTTTGTTAGTCATTATTTCTTTGAACATTGGTAACATAAAATATACCTATTTTACAGTGGGTACCATTTACAAAATGGACATTTTGCAGGTGCCCAACGTTGGAGAAGGCTCACTAAGTGGGGTAGCCAACCAATCAAGTAATTCCACAGAAATTGTTGCTCTCGAATTCATCTGTTCAAAGGTATGACAGATCTGATGTGACCCCTCTGGCCAATTTGCACAGCCTAGACTAGAAGAAAGGAATTATCTTGACTGCTGGTGAGGTTCCCTTCTCCACAAACAGAGTCAGCATTACGGGTGGGCACTGTGGGATGTCATGGTCAGGAGGCAGAGCGTGGGTTGGCCTGGGGTGAGAGGCTACGGAAGGGTGCTTGGGGCAATGCGGGGGTGATTTGCTGGGGGGAAGCCTGGGGAGGCAGCAGGGACAAGGGTGCCAAAATACAAGTTTGCCCAGGGTGCGATTTTCCCTAGGGCCATCCCTTTTCACCAATATGGCAGGCTGTAGGAAGTAACATAGATCAAGACGGAATTCCATTTCCATCTCCTGCAGTAAACAGATGAGTAGAGTCAACTAAGCAGCTTGCTTCCAAAGGAAGGAAGGATTCCCCCTGAATATGTGCATTATGGGGTCAAGTGGAAAAACTGGCACTATTTTATATAGCTATAAGAGAGCAAAGGGAGTAAGAGAGCTGCTTGAAGGACACTTATAGCCTGGAGCAGGCTTGCTAAATGAGCCAATCAGAGACAACTGGCACTGGGAGGGACTCTCAAGCAGCTGGTTCCTTATAAGAAAGCTGAAACAGTCCTTGAAGGAGGAGCTGACTTTAGAAATTCTGTAAGTGAGTTATCTCTGAGTAGTGTAGCTGTACACTACAGCCCAGAATGGTGTATCTCCTGAGAACGGATAAAAGGACCATGTGAACGAACACTCTCTATTGCCCAGGCTCTGAGGTAAGAGCTGTGCCCTGAGACAGACCTTTGAGTTTTGCTTTTTGAGTTCATTTGTCTGAATAAACCTTGACCCAATTAGGGTGGGGATTGGATGAACAAGCATGTGGAATCTGTTTAAAAGGGCCTGGAAGAGGAAGCATAAAGAGCAGGGCAGTGAAGAGGCACCCTTGCTATGAGAGGGGTGATGGAGACTGTGTCCTTATATAATGTACAGACATTTGAATCTGAACTTTTGGCATAAGGAACTCTTGGAAATTACCTGATGTCATCTGAAATAATGATGAAGTAATTACACATCAGGAGAAGATAATGGGACACTATTCCCTGGGGTGTATTGGTTCAGTAACTTGTAAGTGGAAGAACTCTTTCATTTTAAGTTAGATACAGGTGTTGAATAGCTAGCAAATTCAGACCCTGTAATGAAAGCTATGAAGCCTCAAGGAGAGCATAAAACCTGCAGATTTTTTTCAGTCTCAGGGCAGAAGCATAAGAAGACAACCAAAAGGAAACTAAGACTTAGTTCTGTCCAACTGTGTCTGCATGCGAACTACACTATAAAGAGTTTCAGCATTTCTACAGGTCCTGATGTGAGGTCTGTCTTAGCTACAACTCACAAAATAACTTTCAGAAAATCTCTTCTCCCCTTTTAACTTTATTGCTTAAGAGACAGAAACAGGCAATTCTGTGGAGCTGAAAATATTGAATAGGTAGCTACAGTATAATAATCCAGAATTTATAATTGCGTATATAAATTTGAAAATAATATTGACAAATAGATATAGCTGAATTTTCTGGGATATGATTATTGTAGTGAAATACTTATTAAAATGAAAAATTACAGAAAATTCATTTGTCCAAAAAATGGCATCTTTAAAGCATTTTAATCAAATTAGTTGTAGTGATTAGAAACACGTAAAGTTTGCTGAGGTAACTGTTGGCTTTGGATGAACTTCAATAGTATGGCTTTATTTTCTTCTCTTTGGTGCAGAGACTAATTAGACGCAAAGATGGAAGGAGGGTTGAAGCGGGAGAGGAGGGAATGTAACATGTTAGTAAATGAACAGAATGAGGGTCTGCAAGGGCTAGATTTTCAAAGAAACGGAAATGTGGTAACTCTGGTCATCACCATGCCCAACTTTTAAGCAGCTAGAAAATCACTGGGATTTGTAAAGCCTCACTTAGGTAGTTAGGCTCCCTACACAATGAATGGGGAGAGCTTCGTGCCTCAGAAAGGGAGTCACACAAGCCAGTGTGTCTCACCTGAGGTGGAGAAGGGATTTGAACAGGCATCTGGCATCTCTCATTTGTGTGTCTTAACCTCAGGGCTGAAAGCTATGAAGGAGGTCCTCCTCTTGCTCAGATCTCTTTTGTGAGTTCACATAAGAGACCTGAATCAGAAAGCGGCCTCTGAACATGCCTAGTAGATTGGGCCCCACAGGCGAGTTAGGTGGAAGAACATCTATCTTTCCCCTGGTTCGTGAGCTGTGCTGGGGCTTAGGCCTCCAGATGTCTAGAGTGCACATGAGTATGCATATGTAGAGACAGAAACATAGGTACGTAAGGAACTTTTACTGCAAATATGTAGGCACCAAGTGAGTTTAGGCGCTTACAATGTTGGAGGCATCTGAGCAGGTTTTTGTGAATCCCAGTGGGGCCTGATTCTGGGATTTAGGTGCCTAAAGTAGCAGTTAGGTGCCTAAATCTTTTTGTGAATCTAGCCCCAGATGTCGTTAGTTCCACAATTTATTTGTTTAAGTTTTGGGTGGGTTTTTTTTTGGGAGGGGATGAGCTAAACAGAGAAAAGTTGAGAGGAAGAGATTGTCATTGAAAGTTAAGGGAAGAGGGGATTATAAATGGGATGGGGAAGGCAGAAGAAGGATGGACGGATAGGAGTGTGGAGGGCAGGTGGAGTGAGGCACAGAGCCTGTGGGAAGGGATGGGAGAAAGCTGGACCAAAAAAGCTAATTAGCACAAGGGAGAGAATAACCAGAGCAAAACTTTTTTTTTTTAAACAGTCAGTCATTGATGTAATCAGTGTCAAAATATTTGTGCCATAGCTGCCTGTTCACTGTTCTGCTGGCTAGAATTTCCTATTGGTTTCCTCCAGGAGTTTCTTTCTAGGACTTGGGAGACAGGTGTAGATCACATGAAGTCTGGGAATCCTGGGGAGTGTTCTCTGCACATTTCTGGGTTCAAGGATGTTCAAGGATGGGGGAGGTGTGTACAGATCTATAATACAATTAGCAATGCAGACTAATTTTTAGGGATAAGACCAAACAGTTACTAACTTGTGCTATGAAATAAAAAAGAGTGCTGTACTTACTGTATGTACAATAGAATTGCTAGAGCTACTGGCCTAAATTAGTTTCCTGTATGGAAACATACTACTTAATCCAAGTTTCATGTTTTTTATCCAAAAGAGCTGTAGTTCAGACAGACCATCCCCATTTCAACACTAATAAGAATGACAATGTAGGTCAAAAATCTCTCCAAGATTTCCAGAGCTAGAGTGCAAAACCAGAGAAGGCCATGTTAGGAAGGTTAACCTTAGGTATGGTTAAAGCTCAGAAAGGCTAGATCTTCTGTCACTAGTCCAAAGTTCCAGATAAACTGGTTAGGACAGTCACACTGAAATGTGCAGAAAATCTTTCAGTCTCTTTGTGTTCAATTTAACACTCCACCGGGCTCTAAAAAAATCTCTTAATTTTCAAGATATATACAAAGGAACTTCCAAATGAAAGACAAATATAATACTGTGTGTTGTGTTTAAGTTTTGTTGAAGATCTTCTATGTTGTCACTGAAATGTCACACTAAAGCTAGTTTGTACACATGATATGACTGAAAAGTTATGACCAGTTCTGAGAATGTGTAAATCAGAATTACTCCAGTGACACTTTAGGGGCTATCAGTACACTAAACAAATGCAGAATTAGTGGAAATGAAATGAAAGAGGGGAAAGGGCTCCTACTTTTTGGTAAGGACCCTGCTCAAGGTCCCTCTCTACTGAGGATCTCCTCTGTTGGGAGGACTCTTTGACAGGATATGACGCATAGACGGATCCTCTCTGGGGTGCAAAGCAGAGGGGTCTTTATTGAAACTGCAGAGCTGAAACTGAAGAGCTGAAATCACTATAGCTGGGTTAGATGGTGGACCATCAGGGTAGGACCAGACAGCCGTTCTCAAGGGCCTGGAGAAATACCTGCCCAAGTGGACCTCAGGACTCTGAGACTATGCTACCCACCGGCACAAAACCATGAGGGGGGGCCTAGTAGATGGGAAAGGGGAAAGTGATGTGGTAAAGCACAGATTCTTGGACATGCCCACAGTCAGATGGGGAAACTGAATTAATGGACTATTGCCAAAGTTACCATGGCGAGTTATACTTTTCATTCATGTAGCTCTATTGTTGCTGGGGTCCCTTCCCACAGTAAAGTTTTCCTTGTTTCAATATTCAGACTCAGTGTTTGTGAATGGGGAAGTATTGCCTATTAAGGGCACTCAGGGAAGATATTTAGTGCTCCTAGAAATTTGAGGGTGGCTCAAGTCAGTGGTGGGTTTTTTTGTTTTGTTTTTTTTTTAATAGTTTTAAGAGGGATCTCTAGATATCTGAACCTGGCATTTCTTGCTGCTGACAATACCTGGCGGAAGAGTTGCAGAAGTAAAATCCTATAAGGAAAATCACATGCCTACTAAATACATTCTGACACAACAAGCAAACTTCAGGGTTGCTAATCATGCATGAATTTTTGTTATCACAATAACAATTATGCATGATACAAACTGAGAGTGATCTGACTCAGCTCTCATTTTAAATTATGCACAATCATAGGGGAACGGTGTGTAAAATGGCGGAATAAAACTCTTAGTACTTCACAGAAATGCTGTTGTTGGTGCAACTCTAGAATCTAGTGTGGAAATGAAAGGCCCAAATAGTTTCCTTGTATAGCAGCAGCGATTAAACATAATGGGAAGACTTTGAGAAAGCTGTATTTTTTTGTTTTGTCACTAATAAAAGCTCTATCAGCTTTGGTGAGATCACCCTTGTGATAATTGTGCTGCTGTTGACATCTTGATAAACTATCTGCAAGAAGGAAAGAGGCTCGGAGTCTCTCTTTTTAATGAAAACAGTCCTATTGCTATGTTACGTTAGAGTTCACTTAACTTTCAGACAGAAATATGAACAATGGCTGTTTTATCGCCTCTTTATTTTCAGTTTTATTTTTACAGGATTTGAGGGCATGCTAATTCAGCTGAGATCAACAAAAACCTGTAAATAATGCATATGAATCCAAGGGCTCCTGATGTTGATATTTAAAATACTAAACTACTATCTTCTGTAGCTTTCTCTCTTGTATTATAGGACTCATAATTGTGCTTCAAGTCACAGTAAGCAACCCTGAGTCTCTTACCTGAGCCTTGACTACTCTATCTTATTAAATTAAAAAATCCATTAGAAGCACTGAAGATCAAATAGTTTCAAACTCAATAAATTTGAGGGTTTCCTGGGGCTAGACTGGCATGCCGCATGACCCTGACTGAATAAGCATATTGACAAGAAAGCTAAATTATTTTCCAGAACTGCTGAAACTGGAAGTAAAGATGCCTATGATAGAGCTTTTTAACTGAGTATGTGACAAAAATCTAAAATGTAGCAGAAAAGTTTCTGAAGTAGCAGTTTAAAGTCAGTACCAGATAAATACTGAATCTAATTAGAGGACAACTGCAGCAAATGTTCGAAATTGATTAAAAAGGGGTTACACAAAGAAGAGCTAGATGAAATCTGGTGAATAGTTCTTGCACGAAAATGCAGATTTGGGGTGATGGAAACCGTTTGTGAATTTGGGCTGTTTTCAGTGACTAGTCTCTCTTTTACAAAGAAAGAATTTGAAATGTCAAAATAGCTCATTTTGGCATTTCAGAAACGAAACATTTTGATTTTTTATTTGGGAAAGATGCTTAGTTTCAGAATTTCTCTACATTTGATTTAAAAGCCTCTCAATAAACTCCAATAAAGAAATATTTTGTTTGATCCAAAATGATTTTTGTCTCCCAACTTTTCTGTTTTGACAGGAATTCTTTTTAAAAAAATCACTTGGTTCAATCCAAATTGGGTTTGGATTTTTTTTTTTTTTTTTTTTTGGTTTGTGGGTTGTTTTGGGTTTTTCTTTTTTTGGTTTGTCCACTGAACAAAAAAATAAAAATATTCGCCCAATACTATACAAAAATTGTGATCTGCAATATGACTGGCAATTATTTTGTATCAGGGAGATGGGCATTTTGGGACCAAACAGATTTTAAAGAGTTGTGCAAGATTTCAAAATTCTATTCAGGGTGGGGATAGGGGCAGTGGGGATTTCTGCACAATTCTGCTGAATTCACAGAGAAACTTTGTGGTTCTTGGAAAATGACTCTATTGCATTTAGCAGACTACGCAAGGACATCATGTGTTGGAGATTGGTATCAGATGTTGAGAAATCTATCCCACTGAATTTGGTAGTGTCTAAACAGGGTCCTGGTTTTTGACAAGCTGTCTGAAAATTAATAAGAATTTATCTTTCCTGCAGGAGCTTTGTTGGGGAAGCTCACTTTTTTTGCTAGAAAACTTGTCTGCACAGATTTAATGATTATATCAAGAGGGACAGAAATGGGGGTGGGGGGCTAAATGTGGGCAAACTTTTTACTCGCAACAACTTTGTACCAATGATTGGTTCTTGACCCTATGCTATTTAACATTTTTATTCAATGACCTGGAAGAAAACATAGAATTATCACTGATAAGGTTGTCAGTAGACCCAAAAGATGGGAAAGCAGTACATAATGAAGAGGACTGGCCACTGATAGTGTGATCTGGATTGCTTGGTAAACTGGGCACGAGCAAACAATACACATTTGAATATGGCTAAATGTATACATTTACATCTGGGCATAAACAATGTAGACCATACTTGCAGGATGGGAGACTCTAGCCTGGGAAGCAGTGACTCTGAAAAAGATTTGGGGGATAATCAGCTGAACATGAGCTCCTACTCTGCTGCTATGGCCAAAAGAGCTAATGTGAATCTGGTATGTATAAATAGAAGAACCTCAAGTAGGAGTAGATGGGTTATTTTAGCTCTGTATTTGGCACTGGTGTGACCACTGCCGGAATACAGTGTCTAGTTCTGATGTCAACAATTCATAAAGGATGTTGAAAAATTGGAGAGGGTTCAGGAGACTCATGAAAAAGATTAAAGAATTAGAAAACATCTCTTCTAGTGATTGAGCTCTTTGAGTGTGTGTGTATATAGCTTAACAAAGAGAAGATTAAGGGGTGACTTGATTACAATTTACAAGGGGGATAAATATTTGATAACTTTTTCTGCTAGATTGAAGAACTAGGTATAATATACTAGCTGGAAGCTGAAGCTAGACAAATTCAGACTGAAAATAAGGTGTACATTTTTAACTAAGAGTACCCACTGGAACAATTTACCAAATGTTGTGGTGGATTCTCCATCACTGACCATTTTTAAAAGATATGGTCCAAGAATTATTTTAGAGAAGTTCTATTGTTCTATCACTTCTCTCCCCACACCCCTGGTTCAGTCTTTATTCCTCAGGTGTTTTCAGGTGTGGTTCTAGGGAGAGTGATGTCATGATGTCATTGTCCCCCTTTTATTATCTTCTTCCCATTTGCTGGAAAGCTCTTTGCTGTGACCTGGGTCAAACAGTTCCCATTGTGTAATGCTACCTCTGAGAGTTTCTATTGTACACAGTTACTGGAGTAAATCCTTGTGCTTGTGTGCATTTCCTCAATAAGTCACTAACATTTTTTGGCCTTTTTACTGTTGTACCTGAAAGGTTGCTTGTGGGTGTTTTCAACTTCACAAATTTCAGTAACACATACATAGCCAAACTTCATAACTTCACATACAATGATAGCACATATAATCCACTGAGATATTAATGTCTAGCAGATCAAGACTTTTGGAATGATACCTCACAAGGCATACTTTGTGCAAAACATATCCTAATTACATGACAGTGGTGAATATTGGCGTGCTAGGGTGTCACAATGTCCTCACGGGGTCAGTCTATGTAAATAATCAATGACTTTTCCTCTTATTACCTAAGCATGCAGTACTAAAATGTGAAACTACAGAGTATATCCTGTCCGCCGCCTAAATGAGTATGGAGCCGCTCCTTATTTCCATGTAGCCCAGCTTTGTATTCAAAGTTGAGTGTGATCACATCCACTATGGAAGTGGGGAGGATTGGAGAGACTCTGCATCCACACAATGGGCATATGGTGTTGAATGTCTGGAAGGCAGATGTGAATCAGCTCCTCACCCCCATGAGTAATATTCCAAGAATGCTGGTCCATTTGTTTTTTCTCTTTTTTTTCCTGTCTCTCTCCTCTACAGGAGTGTAGTGGGGTGGCTGCCCCACTCCTATCCTAGATGGGGCTTCAGCAGGCCAGGGAGGCCTGCTAGGGAGCCAATCAGAGGCTGAGTTAGAGACAGCCAATCAGAGCCAGACTCAGCCATATATAAAGGCTGCCCAGGAAGGGAGCGGGTAGTATCTCCCTGGTGGTCAAGGGAGGAGGACTGGCTCCTCTGCTGGAAGGTAGCACCTTGGACAGAGCAGTGCTGGGGAAGGCCAGAAGGAGCTGGGGAGCTCCGGCCAAGGAAAACCCCAGGCTGCTGGCCTAGGCCAGGCAGGTGCATAGGACCGAAGGGGAAGTGGCCCAGGGACAATAGCAGGGCAAGAGGAGAGAAGGAGGGCAGAGAGGCTGCGGCTAGAGGGTCCCTAGGTCGGGACCCAGAGTAGGGGATGGGCCTGGGTCCCCCCCTTCCCCTTGTGCTACAGCGGGCTGAAGAGGAGCGTGGCCCAATCCAGGCTGTGGCTGGGCCCTGGATAAGGGGCTAGACTTAGAGACTGCAGCCGGCCACTACAACAGGTGCAGATTGTGGACTGCTAATAACACCAAACCCCCGGAAGGGGGTGAGACCAGAGCAGTGGGCACTGCTGGAGGGCAGTGTCTGGAAGAGGATGCTGCCAAGCGGGGACCAATGAGGGTCCCCAAAGCAGCAGAGCAGACGAGGGGCAAGGCACCATGTGAAAAAGGTGCTCCATGACTGGACAGAGCTAATTCCTAGAGCAGCCAGCGGGAGGCGCCAGCGGTGGTGAGTCCTAACACCGTCACAAGGAGCTACAGGACTATTCCTTCCCTGGAGTTGCAGTAATTCCCCTCTGGCAGTGGGGGTACAGGGGAGAGGGACTGAGCCAGAGTTCTTCAGTAGTAATCACAAAATCTGAATAACACAGTATCTTGTTCAGAATTCAGGGGGCCTCTTCCACCATCTTTGTTATGTGGGGGATGGCTGCTTAGATCTGAGTAGCCTGTCCTTCCCAGCTGGCAGCTTTATTTCAGAGTTGCCAGCAGGGTTGCTGGTCCTGGTTTTGTAGCCTATTTACTTTTCCCTTTGATTTCAAGTAGCTGGAGGAAACCCAACCTTTCTCGTGATTCCAGTCCCAAGTTACCGTCTATCATAATGGTATCTGAGAGGAAAGAGGCATCACAGACTTGTCTCTATAAGGGGAAATGGGATTGGATGGCCACATACTAGTACAGCTGCCCCTCTTCAAATTTCTGTCCTCAGTCTTAATCCTTCAGAGGGGCAGAACATGGCTGGATTGAGCATCTCCAGCTCTAAACCCCACTGTGCAGCAAGGATGGTGGGAGAACGGAACCAACAGGTGAAGCCGCTACAAGCAGTTTAGAGGTGACAGCAAACCTGGAAGAGCAGGGATTCTCTCTCCAGTTTAGCGACCAGCCAAATTATCCATCTGGGTAAGGACAGAGGATACAATTCCTTCCCACTACTTCCTCCTCATGTTGTTGTCCCTGCCCACTTTCTGGACCACAGTGCTGGCTGCAGGATCCTAGCACTGATATTACCAACCTCAAGTATTCAAAAATCATTAGTCAGGCTCCAAAATCATGAAATTATTTTTTTTAAAAAAATCTCTGCCAGTAACAATGATACTTTAGGTTTTATTTGCCCTCTGGTTTTTAAACCTTTGGGGTTCACATTCACAAGCTCTCTCTGAAATGATGAGGGCTAGAAATGTAATTAAAAAGAAAATGTGAGAATTAATACTCAATCACCTGACTCAACAAACTGGGGCTCTAAAGGAAAGATCAAATATCACAAGACTTGGCAAAGCTACTGCAGAGCAGGGCTTCTGTGAATCTTTTGCTATTGCAACCTCTTTTCTGGCCAGTCTTCTGCCAATAGGTACCTGCAATCTGGGATTCATCTTTCTCTGGGAGAGACTGGATAGTGAATCAAGCCTATAGTTTCTTGCTTTGTCCCATTACAATTTTTTATAGCAACCTGTTTATTGCAGCAAAGAAATACTTGTGGCTATTCATGTGTGGAGAGGTGAGACTAAATAAGACTGGGTAACATCCTTTGTTGTAGTAAATTTCCCCCAGAAGACCCAAATCCTGCCCTCCATTTTCCCTTTACAGCTCTCATTGAAGTTATTGAGAATTGTGTAAATATATATATTTGTAGAAGCTTTATTCAAGAGAGCCCTGTCAATGAGTTTACATTGAAGCATACTTTCAAGCTTTTTAGTTCTAATTATTCCCATATATTTTACAACTTTTGGTAATTCTGCTCTGCCAAGAGAGCTTGAGTGGCATCCATTAGTTGTTAGAAATGTAACAGACTCCCAAACTGATTTAATAATTGATAATTTAGGGCAGGCTGAGGTGTGAGAGGAGTAAAGTGTGCAGGGTGCCTTTCTTGCTTGCTTAGTCCCTTTGTTCTCAAAGCTTCAATAGGGCACTAAGTGAAAGTGGTCTAATTAGTTATAATAATCCAGAAATACTTGGTGACTGATCAGTTATAAATAATAATGCCAGCAGCATACATATTATCATTTTTTTTGTTTTCAGCTCTTCTTATTTTAATTCCTTTGATCTTGTTCTGTATTCCAGCTTTCCAGCTGCAGTTAAAAGGTTTCAAGACAGTTAAACTAGTATGCTCACAGTAATTATTGTTCCTTCTCGGTAGGCTCTTATTATAAATCTTTGAGTCAGACTGTTTGCCTGCCTTTCAGCCACCATATGATTCTTCGCTAACATGCTTCTGGTGTACTTTACATACAGTGGTTAGAGCTGGAACATTAATAAGCACTGAACATAAATATCAAGGTACACTTACACTCCCATGTATATTCATCACTGGCTAGATCTTCAGCTGGTGTAAATGGATTTTTTTCCATAACTGGAGATCTGGTCCCATATTCTAGTGCTTTCTTAAGACTTAACTCTGAGTTTCTTAATAGTTACTAAAACTGATGCAGAAAGGTGGAATTTTGCCCAGTGGAATTCTTCATGGCCCTGAGTTAGTCAGAGGCACAGTGAGCAGATTTGTATTGGCAATTCATTCAGCAGGCACAAAAAACAGGGCACAGACAGGGAGCCTGCCTATTATTTGTATTGTGAAAGCACCGAGGAGCCACATGAACCAGGACCCCACTGTGCTAGGCACTGTACAAACACAGAACAAAGCGATGATCCATGCTCCAAACAGCTTAATCTAAAGATATGTCTACACATAAACAGCTACAGCTGCACCACTCTAGTGCTTCAGTGAAGACACTACAAACTCTGACAGGAGGGGTTCTCCCATTGGCGTAGGTACTCCACTTCCCTGAGAGGTGCTAACTAGATCAAAAGAAGAATTATCCTGTCAACCTAACACTGACTACACTAGGCGTTAGGTCAGTTTAACTGTGTCGCTCAGGGGAATGACAATTAACGTTGGTCTAATTTCCTAATGTAGATCAGGCCTAAGTTTAAAGCAAGAGGCAGCAGGTGGCTACAGACTGTGAAATCTAGCTATGCCTCAGACCTTCTGAAAATTTACCCCATGGGGTTGAGTGCATGTCTTCCCTTTTTTAAACAAGTCTGACCATTTAGTTTAATATCTGGCTAAACAATCCTTTGGTATACGAAAGACACTTCAAGCTTAATATCCTATTTAGCCAAATGTTAAAGTCTCTAAGGATGAAATTCTTTGGAAAAATTAATAGGGAAAATTTAACAGAAAATATGAACCCAATCAATTGTTTGCTTTGAGGAGCTATTTGTCACTTGGTAGGGCATGGCTGCCTTGTCTCTTTCTGTGCAGAATCCTTGAGGAAATCTGCTTCTAGTCTTTATAGTACTAGGGCAGCCACAGAGAAACTCCTTTTATGATGTCTCTGAACCTCCCCCTTTTCTTTGGCTGTTTGGTTAACTTAGAAGCCATGATACCATTGGGGGTGTGTTCCACAACTTTATATCTTCCTTTCCAGTAGTAGATAGCAACTCAATGTTGCAAGAAGCAGCATTAACCTCAATGAGTGTATTTTGTTTTGTTTTTTTTCCTGGTCAAAAATCCATCTGTTCCTGAAGTGCAGACCTGTTTCCTGACTCAAACTGCCTGGCCCCTGAAGTCCTGTGGACCCTCAGTGCATTGTATGTGTGCCAAAGGGGCTTGCATGGGCTCAAGAAGGCAGAAAATATGCTGTATAAGCAGTGCCACCCTTATGAACTTAGACCACATTTGACTAGAATTTCTCCTTTGCTACCCTTCATGGTCGGGAGCATGGGTTGCTAAACTGTTAAAGACCTTTCAGTTTAGAATGATGCATTTCACAGCAGCCAACAAATGTCAGTTCAGCTTTTCCAAAGTACATTGCAGGAGTGTTTATTTAAGTGATGGAAATATCACCGGGACACTTGCTGCTTTTATAAAGGGACTTATTTGCAAACAGAGCACAGATGGCTGTACCAAGAGATGTATTAAAGTTCCATGGCTTTTTTTAAACTTACTCAGATAAACCTGACCTGCTTCAGTTTAGCTGAAGTCTGGTAAAAAGAATGTTTGGATTAATGCTGTAGATTTAGATAGTATCCTTAACTTGGAGAAGATGTAATTACATTTCTGTTGAGATAACAATTTTGAAATCTACTTCTCAGACTTTTTCAGTCCATGAGCATGTCTTTTTAGGCTTGTGTATAATGAAGGTTGAGGGGTCTAATTTAATTAAATTATCACATATGCCAGTATTGCCTGCCTTTAGGTAGACCCAGGTAACATGTTTTTTTTGAAAATACATATAGCATCATGCCAAAAACTGGTTCTTAGGTAGGTAGTCTTTATTATACATCTCTATAAAAGACATATATCACTTGTGTTCAAGTAATTTTAATAGAGCTGTGACCACTCTATCCAAGATTTTTTTACTCTCATATATATGTCCTAATATTATTGCTCTCTCATAGAAAACATCATTTCACATGTATGTATGTGCATATCTGAATATAATGTATTACTATGTATGCATGAGACTCTAATTGTGCTTTAGAGGGGGGAAAAACTCGCATTGATTGCATGCAGATAACATTGTAACAAAAGTCAAATTAATGCATGTTGACTGAAGACAAAACAGGGGAGAGAAAAGGAGAAAGCATAGAGCAAGAGGAACAAAACTCTGGTAATGTGAGTTCTCAGCTGTGTATAACAGCACATAACTATAGTTTCTGGTACTGTGTTTTAATCATGTACTAGACAGACTGACCAAGGGAACAAAAGGCTGAATTACATGGAAGAAAATTCTCTAAAGGCTTGCTAGATTACTCATCTTGTACCAAAAGACATTTTAATTTGATCATTCAACTTCCATTTACCATAGGATATTGTGTATGTTATGCCCCCCATCTTGTCTGGCACACAGGGTACTGAACCAGGGACTTCTACAGCTGAAAAGATGAGTATTTATTTATACCTTTAGCTAAAGAACCAGGCAATATAAATTGACGACGTCTGCAGTAGACTTTCATTCTCTGTGGATTGAATACAGAGGTGGGATATATAAAACACTGACCATCAGGTTCTTTTCAAGATCACTGCTTTCCAGGATACAGTCCCCCACTCTGTAGGTATGGCCTGCATTCTTTGTACCTAGATATGACCTTGCATTTGGCTGTATTAAAACTCATTTTGTTTAAATGTGTCCATCTTACCAAGCAATCAAGATTGAGGAAAGGTCAGTATACAAAGCAATGTTATTAACTACACCATCAATCTTTGTCATCTGCAAACTTATCGGCAGTGATTCTTTTTGTCTATTAATTTTCATTCAATTCCATTGATCATGAGGCTCTAGAGAATTCTCCTTAAATTTGTACACCCACCGAAATTTGTTGCCATCCTCTGACTCCTCCACGACAACATGTCTGATGGTCGTCAGCAATGGATTCGAAATGGACCCCTTCCAAGTTAAGACAGGAGTTAATCAAGGTAATATCATTGCTCGACTTCTTTTCTCCATCTTCTTTGCTGTCCTCCTCCTTCTCAATGCTGACAAGCTCCCCTCCAGAACTGACATCAATACAGAATGGATGGCAAGCTCTTCAACCTCTTTCGCTACCAATCCAAAGACTATCACTAAATCAGTCATTGAATTTCAATATGAACCCTGTGCACCCACTTGAAAGAAAATATTCCTGAAAACAGTTGACACTTTCTCTGAGGCCTACAACGAACTCGGCCTCACACTCAACACCAAGGAAACTAAAGTACTCCACCAACAGGCTCCAAATCATGAGGATTCTGATCCCATAATTCAGATCAATAAAGAGACCCTGGAGAACATTGAGCACTTCCTTTACCTCAGCAGTTATCTGTTGCAGAAAGCTGATATTGATGAGGAAATTCAACACTGCTTAAATGAGCCAATGCAGCTTTCAGACTCTTAACAAAATGTGTCTTCAAAAATCATGACATCAAGAATCAAACCAAGCTTCCCTTTTACCAGGCCATTGTTACCCCTGCTCTCTTGTATCTTGCCCCAGTCATGTATAGTAGACACCTCAAAGTTCTTAAACGATACCATATACAGTGACCTCACAAGATCTTCCGAATCAAGTGAGATGACAGATGCACCAACATCAGTGTTCTGTCCCAAGCTAAAACCTTCAGCACTGAAGCTATGATCATCCACCACCAACTCTGTTGGGCTGCTCATGTTCTTCAAATGCCAGAAAATAGATTCCCACAGTAGGTCCATGTTCTTGCAACTGAGCCATGGCTAATGGACATGTGGGGGGAGGGATAGCTCAGTGCTAAACCCAGGGTTGTGAGTTCAATCCTTGAGGGGGCCATTTAGGGATCTGGGGCAAAAATTGGGGATTGGCCCTGCTTTGAGCAGGGGGTTGGTCTAGATTACCTCCTGAGGTCCCTTCCAACCCTGACATTCTATGACTGTATGTGGCAGGCAAAAAAAAAAAAAAAAAAAAAAAAGGCACTTCAAAGCAAACATGAGGACTGGAAAATGGCATTATATTTGCCCATGTATTAAAAGACCAATAAGGACAACCCAGGGAATTACAGACCAGCTTAACTTCAATATCCAGAAAGATAATGGAGCAAGTAATTAAGCAATCAATCTTCTAGGTGTTTGCAAATTATGTGATAAGTAAGAGTCAGCATGGATTTGTCAAGAAAAAATTATATCAAACCACCCTAACTACCTACCTTTGACAGGGTAACAAGCCACGTGGATAGGGGAAGCGGTAAATGTGGCATACCTTGATTTTTAGTCACACTTTTGATACTGTCTTGCATGACCCCCTCTTAAATAAACCAGGGAAATACAGCCAAGATGGAGCTACTATAAGGTGGGTACATAACTGGCTGGAAAACCGTTCCCAGAGATTTATTCACAGTCTACCTGGAAGAGCATGTTCAGTGGGGTCCCACAGGGGTCAATTCTGGGTCCAGTTCTGTTCAGTACCTTCATCCATGATTTAGATAAGTGTACCCTTATGCCATTATAAAGTTTGAAGACAATACCAGGTTAGGAGGGGTTGCATGTGCTTTGAAGGATAGGATTATAATTCAAAATGATCTGGACAAACTGGAGAAATGGTCTGAAGTAAACAGGATGAAATTGCATAAGTACAAATACAAAGTACTCCTCGAAGGAAGGAACAATCAATTGCAAACGTACAAAATGGGAAACGACTGACTAGGAAGCAGTACTGAAGAAAAGGATGTGGGGGTCACAGCGAATCACAAGCTAAATACGAGTCAACAGTGTTACACTATTGCCAAAAAACCTAGCATAATTCAGGGATGTATTAGCAGGAGTTTTTTGTAATCAAGACCTGGAGTAATTCTGCTGCTCTACTCCGGACTGATTAGGCCTCAACTGGAGTAATGTGTCCAGTTCTGGGTGCCACATTTCAAGAAAGATGTGGACAAACTGGAGAATGTCCAGAGGCATGGAACAAAAATAATTAAAGGTCTAGAAATCATGACCTAAGAGAAGATTGGGGGAAAAAAATTGGGTTTGTTTCTTCTGGAAAAGAACACTCCGAGGGGACACACCTTTTCTAGTACACAAAAGGTTGTTACAAGGAGGAGGGATAAAAATTTATCCTCCTAACCTCTGATGATAGGACAAGACGCAATGGGTTTAAATTGCAGCAAGGGAGGTTTAAGTTGGATATTAAGAAACTTCCTAACTATCAGAGTAGTTAAGCATAAAGGGAATAAATTGTTTAGGGAGGTTGGGGAATGTACATATTTAGAGATTTAAAGAACAGGTAAGACAAACACTGTCAGGGACAGTCTAGATGATGCTTAGTCCTGCCAGGAGTGCAGGGGACTGGACTAGATGACCTCTCCAGTCCCTTCCAGTCCTATGATTCTCTGAAGAAGTGCAGTATTAACAAGCTCAAGGGAAACCCAAACCCTTGGCTGACTAAAATGGAAAAGGACCTTGTGGCAAGGCTCAGGATACTTTGAGATCCAAAGGAGGAAATAACACACTGCAGTCCAACTGCACAATCCAGATCCACCCCTTCAATTGGGAAGTGTCTACCCCAATTGTAACAAGATCTGTGGATCCCAAATCAGTCTCATTAGTCACCTGTAGATCCACCAGCTATCATTTTATGGAAAACCATCATCTTCTAACTCCAAGGGATCGCCAGCAATTTATTACTGAATAGCATTGGGCCTAGTATTGATCCCTGCGGAACCCCACTAGAAACACCCCCAGTTAATGATGGTTCTCCATTGACCACCACTCTTTGGAGATGTCGGTTACCCAAATCTTAATCCATTTAATATGTACTTTGATATTGTGTAGTGCTAACATTTTAATCCAAATGTTTTGTGGTACTAAATTAAATGCTTCACCAAACTCTAGGTATATTACATCCATTCAGTTTCCTCTGTCAACCAAACTTCTGAAATCTGATATTTTTTTTGATGAGACTACAAAATCTGTTTCCCATAAACCATATTTGGCACCAATGATATTTTTACTCTTTAATTCTTTCAGTTGAATCCCAAATCAGCTTTTCCATTATTTTGCCCAGGATTGATGCCAGGCCAACTAGCCTAGAATTACCCCGGTCAGCCCACTTGCTCTTTTTGAATTTTGGCACAAGCACACCCACACTACCAGTCTTCTTGAACTTAGTATTCCCAGTTTTATTAAAAATTTAGTCAGCAAGGCAGAGATCTCGTCTCAGACTCTTTGGTGCAAATTATCTGGTTCTGCTAATTTTAAAATATATATTTCTGCCAACCAGATGTGGCTTAACGTCCTCTTTAATTTGAAAGAGTTCATCTTCCTCATGTGATAAGAGTACATCCTACTGCTTCAGTCCAAATACTTATGTATTTGTGGAACGCTTCTGCATTTTCTGCAACGCTGTTAACAATTGTATCTCTATCAACTAATGGTCAGATGCCATTGTTATAAATTCTTTTGTTCCCAGTTACATTTAAACTTTATCCTTAGTCCTGCCAGCTGTGGATTTCCTGGATATCTTTAGTTTTCCATATCAATTTCTTACACTTCATAACTTCTAATTTATATTCACTATTTTCTATTTTCCCTTTTTTCCATTTATTTATATATATATATTTTAATTGCTTCTTTTACTTTCCCTCAACCAAGCTGGGCTCTTACCCAACATGTCCTCCCTCTTTGGTTATAAAGTCTTTAAACAGAGCCCATCATTGGGGTTTTCTGTTGGGCCATTTATCTGTGCCAAAGTTCATAGGCCTCAAGACTTATGCTAAAACTGCTAAAGCTAATGTCTTTAAAGAATACAGGCCTGTAGGTTCCTTGCATTATAACTGAATATAATTAAGGCAAGCTAGTCCTAGCTACAAATACAAGACATGTGGAGAAAATATTTTTGCTGCACCACTACAGTCTAAGATATGATGTCTGTTTATGTACAGTTGAGCAATCTGGGTCCAAAGAACTGCCTGGGGCATGAGCCTATGCAGATAATCTAACTCTCCAACTAACTGACAGCAAATAATAACATACATGTCCTGTTCATTGATGTAAATCCCCACTACAGTCAGACAATTCAGAAAAGTTTCACTTTCTCCCTCTTCTCAGCCAGTGGTCATGGGTTAGCAAAAAAAGATGGAACCAGGGCTGTGTGCCCCAACACCCTGGCCAGGACAGTTAAACTAGTGCAGGGAGTCTTATAATTTGCTGAAGGTACAGGCTAGCAGCAGGATAGTCCTACAAGTATCAGAGAACAAAAGGGAAACATGGGGAGGCGGGAGGAACTCTACTTCAGAGGGGTTTCTCTGAGGCACAATGCCTTGCAGGGCTGCTACTGCAGTGATGCATCTTATGCACCGCTACTTGCTCAGGGCTGTGCATGAAGACCCAATCTGACCTCATAGCCTCCAATTTGGATCCTTCGTTGTGACTTTTTCTCAGTCCAGTACAAACTCTTTGGAACTGGCTTGAACACTTCTCAGGCAAGCAGAAGCAGCAAAAACATCATAGTTATTTGATCTGTTTTACATCAGTTAAAAATCTCAGTCAAGAGAAGATATTCCCCGTTAAGTGGATGACTGACATTAAAGAGGTTTATTACTCTGGAAAATGTCTGCCCCTTGTAACAGCTCACTGAATGTCCCTGCGAGTAGAAAGGTCAGGTTATAAGATGTGATTAATATGGCTGTCACAGAGCTCATATATTTCAATGCTATTTTTATTGTGCCTTTTGTTTGGCACATATTGGATGATAGCAACATGATTTTTCATCCAGTTTAAAAAGTAGATAATGGATAGCACTCCTTTAAAGGCACAATACTTTCATTAATAGCATTCAGTGCTAGATGGATCATACCTATCTGTTTTCCTTCTGGTTTCTGTGTGGAAAATGGCATAGGAAACCATACTAGTGACACAGATTTTTCCCAAACAAGGTAATGTACAGGAGCCTGTGGGTAAGTCAAGTATTTTCCACCCCCCATTCAGCCTGCCTCTAAATCAGGGTGTATCACTTGGCAGCCACCATTCCCAGAAGTGCCCTGAAAGCTGTGGCTCAGGGAACATCACAGCTGGCTGCCTCTTCAGTATCCTCTTTGGAAGAGACACTTTTTACAAAGACAATGCTACTGAGATTGATGTAAACAGAAAATATCCCTCTTCGGTAAGGCAAACATTTGGAAAGACACCCAGGCATCTATTGCAGGTAAATCCACTCCTTACTTCAGGCCACATTTACTAAAGAATAATACGTGAGATCAACCCATGATATTATAAAACTGGGTGTGAGGGTTCGTTATGTAGTCTTCATATTTCACATTGAGATGGGCACCCTGGACAAGCTGCTTAATCTGCATAGGGTCTGGCATATGAAAAGAAATCTGGGTGGGCCCCCAAGCAGGAAAGGAAACTCTTCACCTGTTCCAGGAGGAAACATCAAGAAGCTCCTGGAACCAGACCAGAAAGCAAGAACTGACTGGGAAACTGACTGCCTCGCTTATGCAGAAAGGCTATACTAACTACAAGAGTCTTTAAGTTAAGGTCTGTTTGCTTCACCTAGAGTGAAAACAAATTAAAAGTTATTCACTGTTTTGTTTTGTTTTTTCCTGGACCAAGCTGAAAAAAGCACCAGTCCTGCCATGGGGTGGCAAAAATTCCCTGAGTAGAGGTGTGTAGGCCATAAATTTGTAAGAAGCAGCATTTTGTCTTCCCTCTGTTTTCCTCTTTTTTGTTTGTATTTCCGGCTGTGGTCCTACACAACACATACTTTTCATTTTTTAATACCTTGTATCATATCATATATCATTATAGCAATGGCACTTAGCAATAATATAGTTATTCATTATAATCCACTTTATTCTTAATGGAGTAGGATAATGTCTTGCAGGGTAGCCCTAGTGGAGCAGCGATTGATGAGGATTCAGCCCTGTACGTATTTAAGATAACCTATTCTATTCCTACTCAGGATTCAGCTCTCAATACAGACAGGAGGTCTTGATATTTTAATTTCCTGTCTGACTTTTCTATATCTCAGTCTTATGGCTTGAACTAAGCAGATGTCTTGTCTTGCCTTGAGTGAAAGAACCATAATCCAGACATCAAGACCCTTTCTATATTTTTGGTGATAAGACGATAGTCATATTTTGATAGTAGGAAACTTTGAATTAAAAAGGCAGTTTTGCTATTAAAAGTGACTGGTGGTTTATTACAGTAGCACCTGCTGGTCCTAACCAAGATCAGGCCATGTGATTGTAGGTCTCTACAAACTGCAAGAGAGATAGTAAGCTTTTTGGAGAAAGGACTACATAATGTAGTCAGTGTACTAGTATAAAGATGTCTGTGGTCTGAGGTGGGTTTTTTTTTTCCCTAGCCCTGCAAACTCAACCTTGTAGCTGAGGATATATAGATATATAACAACAACCCCAGTTTGGGCCTGATCCTAGCAATGTCTGGGTGCTTTTTACAAAGGGCTAAGTGCCCTCTGTATCTTTGAACTGAAGAGGAATGAGATCTGCCCAGCACTTCCCAGTCCCTTTGTTTGCTTGGTTAGGCAGTCACACCCAAGCATTTCAGAAAAGGCAAGTTAGGTTAGTAGTATTTGTCACATGACAGTGCGTAGTCATTTCACATGATTTCTTGAGGCTAGGACACGACACTGATATCGATTTTCATTTTCCACTCAGAGTGCAGCAGCAGCTAGATGAGAGAGCAATTCCTCATATCCATGATGTTCTCAGTAAATGGAATTCAAGCCACAAACACATAGTACATGAGTAAGCGAAATTAACAAATTCAAGTCTCATGCAGAATGTGCTGATCAGCTGAAGATTTTACTAAATCAAGTGCAGTGGCCATTAAAGCCCAAGATGTATGGTTGGTTTGTTTGTTTAAATTTCCTTATTGGCTGATCTGTATTATTCATCCTGCTTCATACCTTGATGACCCTGGTAATTAGTGCTGCGCAGTTTATTCCTGTTTTCTGACCTCTAGTTAGCGGATAATCCTGTTTAATCAAAGGTTGATTGTATACCTTAATAATAATGTACCCCATGCATTGATCCCCTGCTTATTCAAAACTCTGTTTATTCCTAAGGGTTTCATAAACTGTAACTGACTCTGCTACTGCAACTGAGCAGCATGCTATATTGATTTAGCTGCATACAGTAATATATTAGTCCTAATACAAATGTTATCTCTGCAGGTACAGTTACAATTTTGTACAGACATTTGGGAATGCATTTTATTAGTCATATGTACTGCATTTTTTTTGCTAAATGACTTGCACTTTTTAGTCATTGTGTGGGGGTTTTTTGACAGAAGTGTTTTTTTGCAAAGCAAAAATATACCATGCAAAACAAATCTGACGCAAGTCCAAATATTTGAGCTGCACATTTAAAATCACAGAAGAAAATGAAATAGTTATGTTTAATTTTTGATTAAATATAAAAGATGGAAAAGACTGAGGTCCACAATTCTGTATCCCTGCAATCATACAATGCATCATATAGTATATATACCCATCTGATTGCACCAAGAAAGGTAAGCCCTCTCTCAAGTATCTGCCAATATGTCATGGAGGAAAAACTCAGTTCCAGCCATCAATCAGGTGTGAAGAGTTAAGAATGGGAGCAAGAATCGCTATATTTAATCAAAACCTCCTTTGATCCAGAGATCATAGGCATCCTATTTATTGTGAATCCAGGTAAAATGTATTCTGTCAGTACCACCTGTGATAGACAAGTCCAATCACGGATTACCCTCTTGGGAATAAATTTTTTTAACTGTATTTAATTTAGAGCTAATTTCAAGCACTTTAATGGAGAAGTAGTCTAGCAATTTATTTTACAAAAATATACTGCTATCAGATTAAAATAATAGTATTTTTGGCATGAGCAGCAAAATGTGGATACTTGTCTGAATTTTAAGCCAACCAAAGTTCTCGGGACTTCAGATCCGGGGTTTTGGTTAAAGTTTCATTCCTAATCAATAATAATTCTGAAGGCAAATAGTATAATGCTGATGCCATGAAAAGCCTTGTGGGCTATCAAAGCTAGAATGCTGGTCTTTATCATTTGGCTCCCCATATCAGCTGACCATTATGATACAGTAAATAAAACATCAGGGGTAGCCATATTAGTCTGTATCCACAAAAACAATAAGGAGTCCGGTGGCACCTTAAAGACTAACAGATTTATTTGAAGATAAGCTTTCGTGGGTAAAAACCTCACTACTTCAGATGCAGATGCAGGTCATTTAGGCCCAGCACCTCAAATTTATTTAGGCCCCTAACTTGAATTGTTTTTGGTGCTTAAATTCCTTTGAAGATCTGGGCCTTAGCTTGGATCAGACAAAGATACGCTTTTGCTAACACTTTATTAATACCAAGCAATCATAGTGACTGATTTTAAAAGTGCAAAATAGATCTGTAAAGTATGTATGCCCAAATTATGGGGGTAGGTATTGCAGGCCTGGCAGCCCTTCCTCCCTTCCAATTGTTACAACCTGTAACTATCCAATTCATAATTTGTGATGCTCAGTCAGGAAATCTGACCTTTTAGTTGTTAAACTTTATAGCCAATCTGTGGTGCAGTGTATTCTATAAAAAAGCAAACTAGTAAATATGGAGTATGATCACTTAAAATATGGAAAAACTTCACAGAATTGTTTGTGCTTGGGGTTTCTGTTTCTGTTTAAGAGCATGGCTATGTACAGCATGGTCTCTATGCAGTGGCTCGTTGCAGTATTACGAAGAATAATGCTCATATGGAGGGCTGCCCAAATCTATTGGGTTTGGTTCATCTGAATTTCAGTGAATCCTATCAGCAGGTCCAGATCACACACTGTCCAGATTAATGAGTTTCATTTTGAGATGAAGGCTAATATAAAAAAGGTGGAAAACAATAAATTTTAATAAAAATGATGAAACTCACCTGGATTCCTTTCTGCACACAAGTCCTCTCTCCTTCTATTCCCTGCCCTTCCCTTATATTCAGTTATGTTCTGAACGCAGACCTAGTAGTCTTCTCCATCCTGCAACTTCCAATGTGTTTTCCTAGTGGATAGAGCACTGAACTCAGGCAACCTGGTCATCAGCAGGCAGGATCAAACCTGAGATCTCTGGAGCTTAGCGCATGAGCCTCTACTGCATGAGCCTCTACTACATGAGCTAAAAGCCACATGGTTCTTAGCTAAGGCTGTAGCAGATGCAATCTCTAAGTGGACTCGGTTCCACTCATAGCTTTTTCCCATCTGTAAAGCACTTTGAGATGCACTGATGAAAAGCACTGTATCAGACCTAGGTTTATATTTATATTTCTACATTCCACTTTGTGGGGATTATATAGTCCATAACCTCCCCTTACGGTTGAAGAAAGATTGGAAGAATTGTCCCCATAGCCATTAAGTAGTATACACCCTCTACCTATTTTGCCGGAAAAAATGCTATTCTTATCATTGCTGTCACTAGCTTGGCCTTTGCCCAACTCTGGAGGTGCAATCTCAGTTTTCACTCAGTTATGAAGATGCCCAAGTTACAGGAGTAGGCATTGCAGGCCTGGTAGCCCTTCCTCCCTGTGGTTACAAAGAAAGGGTGCACTAAGGTTGCAGGAGGAGAAGGAATCTCTACTATATATAAAGTAACCAGAGTCTACAATGGCTATGGCTATTCTGTTTCATTCACTTACTATATGCTTTGTGCACCCAGTGATCCATCAGATTGGACGGGTCAAACAATCCCAAATGAAGGTACAAAGTCAACCTAGATCATTTTAACAAAGCAATATTTCTTCACAGGTTTAAACACTGCTGTAATGAACCCTAATGATCAATGGAGGCTGGTGGTGTTAAGTGTGAATGGAGAGGAAGGGAGCTCTGGACAACAAAAACTCCCTTGTCACTCCTTGTGCTGTTATGGAAGTTACTACATTAATGACTAAACAATGCTAGCACTGAGATGTGGACTTCTATTTTGTTTTGCCTTTGTCATTTAAACTTCTAATTAGTTAAGGTTCTTTTCTGAGGGTGGCTTCTTATTCTGTATATCCACTTTCTAGGATCCCCATCTCTGATCCAGCACCCTGGGAATCAATGTTGTGGGGGGGGGGGGGGGGAGGATAAGCACAGAAACACACATCTCTTTTAGATTGGAGCCTTATGAAGAATATAATTTGCATTCAAATTTAATGTTAGAAATTAATATACAATATATAGCACTGCACCTTACAGGAAAAAGTGGCTTATTTTAGAAACTTCTTGGGTAAGTTAATCCTTGTTATCTATTTACTTCTATCTGAGCGTTAATTGTTCAAGGGGGAAATACAGGTTTTCTAAAAACAAGGCTGAAAACTGAAATGTAAAGCAGCATTTTTCATTAAGATTTTTTAAAAAAGGCTCTCAGCAACTTATAAGTAAGGAAGTCAGACCATTGTGGTCATTTATCTTTTGAATGCAGCAGTTTATCAGCTCCTTTTTGCCCTCTCTTTTCCCCTTTTTATCCAACAAATAAACCTCTCTGAGGTATTCAGCTAGCCAGTGATAAAATAACTTTTTTTTTTTGCTATTTATCTTTAGGGGCACAGTTCTCCATATCAACTTTATTCTCCTCTTCACTTGCACCATTCTTTTCTGACTATTTATACTGCTACTAAAAGACACAATTGTGAAAAATCTGGCTGTTTAGCTCTTCAGGGGCTTGTGGGAACAGTTTTGTTTGTCTTTGATCCAGGTGAGTTCACTCTACCATGTCCCAAGTTTCTTTGAAATATGAATTTGGAAAAAAAACCAAACCATCACCTCAAAGCAAAACTCAGTCAAACTATCATGTATCACCCATTGTCCTTTCAAAATGATGATTTTTACCATAAATTACCCTGTGTTTGTTAAAACTTGATGAATTTTGCCTAGAACTGAGCTCAGTTCAACATATTTCCCAAAGAAAGGGCTCAAGACTTCAAATTTGTTTCAAAACCAAGTTTGTTCTTAATAGTTCTGGACTTCGAGGTGAACATTTTAAATGCTGCCAACATTTAAGTCAGTTGTAAAATAACTGGTCTTTTTGAATAACAGTGTGCTGCTAATTATGTTTGAAGACTGTCTGTCAGGGACAGATTGTCCACAAGCTCAAGAAAGCTTATGCTCAAATAAATTTGTTAGTGTCTAAGGTGCCACAAGTACTCCTTTTCTTTTAACAAGGAGAAAGAAGCTTTTCCCACTACTGTATCACCTGCAAAGGGGCTAATTAAAATTTCGATCTTTGCCTGCCTCTGAATGGCAGGACTCTTTCTGTCTGGTGCTATTCATGTGACTACCCTTTTTAGGAACAGCAGGAGGGAGGAAGAGCATTCAGCTCAATGAGGTACAGTGGTAATCTAAGGAGGGTCACCATGCAGGCTGTACTTTGAGTGAGAGACAGCAGCTGTACTCAGTGAGAACTCTAGGAAGTGTTGTTCTTCCCTGACGTACAAGGCCTCCTGGAGGACTCTGGCATGCAGAGTACCTGCCTCTAAGGATTTGAATTTTTTCCTCCAGGGAAAACTTAGATATTGGTGGAAAATTGAAATCTGAAATAATTTGATTCTGAAATTATAGTGCAGTTGTAACACCGACAGACCCCACTCGGCAGCGGGCACGCTCTGTCTCTGTCTCTCTCTCTCTTTGTCTCGGTGCCACTAGATAGGACAAAACACCACTCCCAGAAAGTGTGTGGGTTACACAGTGATTCATAGGAGTTACAGTTTGGGTCCCCCATGATCCCATTCCCTGCTGAAAGTTAGGCTCCCTAATCAGACTACATTTAGTCACTTCCACAGCTCTGTTTTCCTGCTCCCCACCTTCACAGAGGGGCCTTAGGAAGATCTTGTGATATTAGAATCTGGAAGAAAGGAGGAGGTGGGGCTCAGTGTCAGGAAGTGAATGGTCCCACACTGGTAAATACTGCCCGGGCCCTGAGGAGTGCTATTGAGCCCTGGACCCTACTGAGATCCCATGAAAAGCTAATACACTTTAGGGCTGAATTACCTGTCCCCTAAAGCTTGTTGCCTGGTGGAGATCCCCTTTCTCAAGTGTAGCCACACTGGTCAGGGGATTCCCTACCAGTGTGATTCTACCATGAGGCAGTGGAGCAGGTAAACACCAGGTCCGGTGCTGTCATAAATATAAAGGGAAGGGTTCTGATGGAAACATACTGCATCACTGACCAGCAGCTGTAGTCATCTGTGTATCTTTTTATGTAAAAAAGATAGAACAAATGTTTGGGGGGGAAAAAGCTATATCTTTGCAGAATGCTGGTGGATGGTGGAAACTTTATTACCTAAAACCATTATTTAAAACTTTATTACCCATAGCCACTAATAATTGGGTAGAACTGAATCTATGTGAACGTGCAATAGATGTTTGAACAGAGAATTGCTTGGTTATTTTCCTCCATAAGTAAATTTTATTTCCCCACTTGTAAAGCCACTCCCTCTGTCTTCAACTCAAATTGTGATAGTCGAAAATGACGCAGGATTATTCTTTTTCATTTGGCTCTTTGTGGCCAATTCTGTTTCATTAGTTTGTGCTGTAGCATCAGGGTCTTATCTAGTCTTCTGTTAGTCAATACTGGTATAATGTATGATGCCACATAAATCATTCAGTCTTTTTGTGATGCTTATGCACATGATAAATCACTCTGATTGACAGTTTCTTCCAGTTCAGGAAGAGATAGAGCAGACTGCTGCTCTGTTTTATTGACAACCAACATTGAATGGAGAGCTGCCTGCAGCCCAACTTGGTTGAAACTGAAATAGTACTAACAGTTAGTTCTAAATGTAAACTTGTTACTGACAATATATGGATTTTTAACCCCCCCTTTCTGGTAGGGAGAAGGACAAATCTTTAGTACTCCAGAGTTGAAGGAAAATTTGAACTTTGAAACATTCAAATTGTTTGAGTTTGTGGTGTGGTATAAGAGTATTTTGAAGGTATTTATAGGATTTGAAAGGTTTACAGAGGTGGGGTTGGAGAAGGGGTTGTGAATATCTGATTTTTGCAGTTTTTGTGGGAGTTGCCGTTCTGAATAACTGGAAAGAAGAATATGAGAAACAAAAGTGTTTGGAAAGGTTTCTTTAATACAAGAAATGAGCTACTCAACCAGAGAGTGGCAGCACCACTTGCCCAGTGAATAAAGCTTGTTACATAGTGATGACTTGACATTTCATATAAAGTTTTTTGTATTGTGAGATATCTTGACACTAGACATTGATGCAACATTATGATGAAAATCACAGAACATGAGGTAAATTTTTGGCTGTGTAACTTCCAAAGATTGGGGGGGATTAAACTCCCCCTCCCCCCAAATATACTACATATTTTCTGTAACCAATTATAGAATTTAAAATAATATTGCTTTGTTCAAAATTTGTCACAAAATTTCAGTGTTTTTTTATTAGTGTAAGCAAGGTCTGAATGAGCTCTCCCCTGACAGCTAGTGATGAGCTGGGAGGGAAAGGCTTCAGGACCAGACTGTGTGTTGACATGAACACACCTACTCTGCCTAAGTATCCAGGTGACAGAGCTGTGTTGCCAAAGTGATCAGTTTTGGCTGGCGTTGGGTAATCACAAATCACTTTAGTATTGAACGCAGGGGTAATGAAATATTGTTGTCTGAAACGCAAAAGAGTCCTATAAAAAGTGGAAACTAGGTCAAATTACAAAGGATGAATTGAAATTAACACAATCATGTAGGGACAAAATTAGAAAGATCAAGGGACAAAATGAGATTAAACTAGCTAGAAACATGAAGGGTAAGATGAAAACGTTCTACAAATACACTAGAAACAAGAGGAAGACCAAAGACCAGGTAGGCCCATTACTCTGTGTGTATGGGGAGCCGGGGGGAAAGACAATATCACAAAATGTGGAAATCACGGAAGTGCTAAATCCAGAAGGAGTACTGCAGAAAGGAATATTGTGGGTCATAGTGGATCACAAGCTAAATATGAGTCAACTGTGTAACACTTGCAAAAAAAAAAAAGCAAACATAATTCTGGGATGTATTAACAGGAGCGCTGTAAGCAAGACACAAGAAGTAATTCTTTTGCTCTACTCTGTGTTGATTAGGCCTCAACTGGAGTATTGTCCAGTTCTGTGCACCATACTTCAGGAAAGATGAGGACAAATTGGAGAAAGTCCAGAGAACAGCAACAAAAATGATTAAAGAGCTAGAAAACATGACCTATGAGGGGAGATTGCGGGGGGGAAATGAGTTTGTTTAGTTTGGAGAAGAGAAGACTGAGGGGGGACAGAAGCGTTTTCAAGTACATAACAGGTTGTTACGAGGAGAATGAAAAATTATTCTCTTTAACCTCTGAGGATAAGCCAAGAAGCAATGGGCTTAAATTGCAGCAAGGGAGGTTTAGTTTGGACATTAGGAAAAACTTCTTAATTGTGGGTTAGCTAAACACTGGAACAAATTGCCTAGGGAGGTTGGGGCATCTGTATCACTGGAGGGTTTTTTTTTTTGTTTTAAGAACAGGTTAGACAAACACCTGTCAGGAATGGTCTAGTTATTACTTACCCCTGCCTTGAGTGCAGGGGACTGGACAAGATGACCTGTTGAGGTCCCTTCCAGTCCTACTCTTCTATGATTCATATTATATATAAAATTATATTGCATATTATATAGGCTAACTATGGATTACCAGAGACCTTTCTCTTGTCTCTCCATATATCTATTGTTAGACAGAGAAGCATCTTGTGTCAAACAGGTCCTAGCATGGATACCATGCAAATTTTGCAAGTCTTAACATACGTCTTAATTTCTGACTGGTTCCTATAGGCTTTCTATAGGTATGGAGAATACAGCTATTTAACTTCAGTGAAATTTAAAGTTACAAAATTTAGCATGAATATGAAATACTCTAAATATAATACTATTAGCTACTTTCTTACATTAGATGCACAAACCCCTTTTTCAGTCATACTGGTACTTACAGCAATAAAGCAATTTACATTTTTGTTTATATCTGCTTGTGAGAACTGATTTTTAATCTTTTAGTACAATTCTATTTTTATATAGAAAGTGCTATTGCAATATCTGTCTCATAGCTTTTCAGACAGTATTTCTCCCTTTTGCCTAACCTCAAAGCATTATGGGACTCTCAGTTTGGTCAATAAAAATTGAAAATGTTTATCTTTGTAGAACTTTTTTTATGGGGAAACCAGATACATTTCCTGACCAGCTCCAATACGTTGAGGGTCGTGGATAAGGTCCTGACGAGCCACATGTCACTTCTGATTTGCAGACCAAGTTTCACTTTTTTTACCTTTAAGAGTTCAAAAATAAAATGATGAGCTCCAGCAGGTAGTGCTGAGAAGCTGTTATTGGCTGGGTTGGTAGATGTGATTCCCACCTTTCTTCTGCCTGCCATCTTCCCTCTTCTCCTCTGACTATTTTTGCTGAACCTTAGATTGGAGGAGGAATTGAGATACAGGTGGGTATGATTGACTGACAGAGAGAGAGAGGGAAGAGAGAGCATCACAGTTACCAATCCTGTCCACCTTGCCAGCCAGCTAAGAAAGCACAGAAGTAGTGAGAATGGGCCAAGGAACTGGAAGAGCCCAGAATGCTAAAGTCTCTGGGCAAAAGCCAATGGTTATGAAGGCCTATTTGGGAGCCAAAGAGACAGAACTAAAAATGTCTGTCTCTGTCCAGTGGCTGCAACAAATCCCTATTTACATTCACTGCAATGGAGTCCTGTCTCTTTATGAACACAAAGGTTACCCCCTCAACTTTTGCTATTTTAATGAATATTACAGTAATAGCCACATGGGTGGGTATGGCAGAAACTGGGTCAGAGATACGAGCTAACCATAGGCAGTGAGCCTCATGGAGGAGCAGAGGCTTACTGAAGGTATTTTGAGCATGAGAGACATGAGGTCATTCATCAGAGGAAACAAAGGAAGCACTTTAAAGCTCTTAGGGATATTAAGAATCAAAGAATTTCAAAAGGCATTCATGCATCTATTAAGGTTTATGCAGCACCAACCACTATATAATAAATTACGTACAGCTGTTTAAACACTAACATGTCAGTCAGCTGCAGAGATACTAATTGTAATTTAAATAAGAATGAGAATAAATGTAGAGATTTCAGCATAGTGACCTACTCACTCTCTCTGTGTGACAGAAGAGGAGGATTCCTTTCTAAAACCTGTCTACTAGTTATGGGCCCTGTTCAAAAGAAATTGTAGGAATTCTGAGGTACACATGTGCCAGAAGGCTGCAAATGGTGGTCAAGTACTAAACTGAGCTACTTGGAGAGAAGTTCAGCCTCCAGCATAATGGCAAAAAAATAAAACAGTAACTTCTCACCTGGGAGTTACAACCCTGAACAGGGAGTGCAGCATTTCTGTGTAAATTATTAAATCTCATTCCCTCTCAGATTTTCAGGGTATTAAGTTAAGAAGGTAATCAGAACTACTTGACCCACCTAAGGTATATGATATATAGATACAGTAGGTAATTACTACTTAGCCAGGAGCCTTTGAATATTTCCTTGTCCAAAGCTACCTGAAGTTGTTTCACACATTTTTGTTCTGTCAGATGTAGGAAAAAAACACAAAATTTTAATTTTATAGTAAGACTTTTTAAATAAAATCATAGCCCATCTTTGTGACATCAAAAAACCATAATCTATCAGTGGGCATCAGAATGATAGGTTATCTTTATTAGAATGCTTCAATGTCTGATCATGTGACTATTCTAGGAATTGTGGTTAAAATGACCTCAATTTAAACATCAACTCTAAGCGTGTCTACATTCCATTTTTAATTATTTATACCGTTTTAATCATTTCAATCATTTCTTACACTGTTATTAAACTAATAAATGTTTTAGTAGTTTTAAAATAGTTCCAGACTTAAGGAGCAGTGTTGGATCCATATATTATAAAAAACAACAACAGAAGAGTTGACAAGTAGTGAGTTAAATAGAAATTTCCCCTCAGGGTTCCAGTGAAATAATAAACCAATCAAACTCTGTTCTTGTGTTAGATGATATCACCCTGTCTAAAACCCCTAGGTGAAATTATTTCCTTGCAAATCATTGCAGCTCATCCATTATGCTGAAGAAATATGATTTTTAAAAGTGAGAAATATAAAGGGCTATATACTACCCTCCATCCATTGATATGAGTTCAAGTCCCTGGGCAAACCTAGGGCCCAAAGTTTGTAAACACTTGATTTTGAAAAACTAATGAAAAGTATATAACATAATGGAATATGGAAAATAAAACTACCAAAAAAAACCAAAGAGGTTATAGTCAGGGGAAAAACTGGTGGTACTCTTACAACAAATACTGATTGTAACATCCACACTAAATGTTTTGGTGATGACGATTTTTTTCCATGGGTTTAAGATGGAGTACTGATTGAGTTGTAAGACTCAGTTTCTCTCTATACAATACCGGAGATAAAAAATCATGGCATGTGTTCAATAGTGGCTACTGAATGTGGGTGACCCAGTCTTAGGGTTACTAGTCTGAGACAGTATAGTTTGTGTCTATACTGTGGGAGTGTACGGGCCTTTTTAAGGCTGGTAGGGGAAGCCTATGGGTCCATAACTATTGTGATGAGTTATCCCCCAGAGTGCAACCTGGATACAGCTTAGCCCTCTGTCTGACCAATCAGGGTTCCCTCTCACACTGACGTTGTGGCATGCTGCAAAGCCCTCCAAGCTTGCACTCACACCAACATCCACCGGCAGGGACCACACCCAGCTGTGTTTGTGGTTCTGGCCAGCCACTTGTGAACCAACAATAGAGAGACTACAGCAAAATGCTCCCCACCCTATTACCCAGTTTCTCCCTTCCTCAATGTGGAGAGGAATATGCACAAAATCTTTAACTGAGCTGAGATTTTTCCCAAACTACACTCAAACCACACTATTGTAGGTAAAATATAAAACAGATAGATAGATTTTAAGTGATATCAAACAGATAAAAGTAGGTTACTTAGCAAATAAAACACAATCTAAGCTTAATGTACTACACGGGATTTGAATCAAACAGTGTCTTCTCTCACCCTATTGGACAGTATAAACAATACATGAAAGTTTTCTACACAGACAGGCTTCCTTCTTTCCTGCATGGGAACAGCACTTCCCCCAGTTCAGTCTTTGTTCCTCAGGTGTTTCCAGAATTAAGCAGTGTCTCACCCAGTTAGATAGTACAAGAAGGTTAGCTTTTGTACACACAGGCAGGTTTCCCTCTTTCCTGCCTAGGGGCCCCCCTTCTCTAGTTTAGTCTTTGTTCCTTGGGTGTTTTCTGGTGATCTCTTGTGTGGGGAGTGTCACTTCCCCCTTTTATATCTTCTTCCCACTTGCTGGAAAGCTCTTCTGCTGTGACCAAGGTCAAATGGTTCCCGTTGTGTAGTGCTATGTCTGAGAGGTTTCTATTGTACATAGTTCCTGGGGTAATCCTTGTGAGTGTGTATATTTCCTCAATAGACCATCAGCATTGTTTGGCCTTTTTATTGTTGTACCTGAAAGGCTGCTTGTGGGTGTTCCCAACCTCACAACATGTTTCAGTAGCGCATACATAGCCAAACTTCATATACAATGATAGCACATACAACCTAACAGGATATAAATGTTCAACAGATTATGACTTTTAGAATATCTCACAAGGCATACTTTGTACAAAACATATAATTATATCACCATGGTGAATATGGGGTGTAGGGTGTCTTTTTGGGGGCACAGAATATCACATCTACCTCATTCTAGGGTTTTCTTCCAGGATTGTAGTTCAGGGACATGAAGTAAACTCCATCTGTCTGTGATTTGGGGGTTGGAATGGGAACTGTTAGTTAGTTTTGAACTTTGCCACAGCATCCTCTGAAATTAGGGGAAAGATTTGGGAAAAGAAACTCTGAGAGGAGGAAGACTGCATGTTGGACCAGAACTCCACATGTGTAGTAGCTGTTTCATTTGCTTCAGAGGCCACCAGTGAGGGTTTCAATTAATTCCAAATGTGGTGGTGGTGCTGCTTTGTGAGAACATTCGTATTCTGAACTCCTAGAACCACTTACAGTTATGATATGGTAAAACTTATTTTTAGTCACCAGCAACCTTAGCTTGATTTGAACTAGTGACCTAAAGGTAGAGCCTCTAGCTCCAGTCCTTTGACTCTGAACTATTCTGAGATTTTTCTCCCCAGCCCACGTATGGCAACAACAGTCTTGTAAAGCTCAGTGTGATTAGCTCCATGTATAACATCTACAAGTTCTTTGCTATGTGCACAGGGCACTATTTTTTTAAAAGGTTTAGGTTAGTTTTGTGACTGATAATGTGTGGCAACAACTACACCTCACAAGAAAAGCTTCTTGATTGTGAGCAATATGTTTCTCTTTGAGCTGACACATATACAGTGCTTCATAAAAGAATTTAATATTCTTTCAAGATTTGATAAGAATTATTGAAAGGTGAAGGATATAGCTATCTGCTTTCTGAAACTTTGGGTGCTCTTTATTAAATTCATGAGAGATAATGCTGTGTTCCTGATAACCTATGTTAGCATTTGTTCCAAAGTTTAATTTCCTAATGAATTCTGAGAACATCAAGAAAAGGCTGCACAACTGGAATAATTTCCTTTCAGAGCACTGTCACCTACAGCTCTATGTCTGGGCCAGTGTGTGGCAGTGATGCTACCACCTTCCATAGGGGGTAGTGTGGAACCACCCTCCCCCAGGAGGAGCATTAGAGAAATTGTGCCTCAAGCAGGCACAATCTTTCTGGAACTGCTCTGCTTAGGGGATAAAGAATGTGATCAATCTAGTAAGGTGTGCAGTGCTAGCCTGCTCCATGGAATGGTGGTGGAAAGCAAGGCTGCCTCCCTCACACCATTTACATCTGATACCAGGGACAGAGAGCTGGAGGGAGGAGTCCTGGTGTTCCCCAGAAGTTGAAGGGGTGGAAAGTTCCTTGTTCGCCTTTGTGTATCCTTCATAGCCAAGTAAGTACCGCTTCTAATCCAGCCTTAAAATTATATCTACATAACTATAGTCCTAATGGCAGTTTAGGATCCATTAGTAACTGGCTACAGCCTTTTCTACTGAGCCTTTTCTTTTTTTTCTATGATGTTAAGAGCATTCAGTACCTCATGTAGTAGTTGAGAGTGCTCAGAATCTTGCAGGACTGGGCCCTGGGGGTATGTCTACACTGCAGCTGGGAGCATGCCTCCCAGCCTGGGTAGGCAGACTTGCACTAGCTCAGATCAAGTCAGCGCCCTAAAAAGGTGCATCACTGGCGGTGGCTTGTACCCCCCTGACACCCTGGGTCTGAGCTTGGGTGGCTAGTCCAAGTTTCCACTGGTGCTGCAACACCCACGCTACTATTTTTAGCAACTTCTGGGGAACACCAGCCTGCTCCCCGCTGCAGTGTAGACTTATCTTAGGTGACTAAGTCTGGTTGAAAATTAAAACTTGTCCAATCTTGGGGGAATCCTGGATATCTTATGAATATTATGGCTCTTTCATATATGTAAGACTTTAAAACTGGACTTCATGGTTCAGTCAAGTGTAATGTTGATGTCTATCAACCAGTGACTTAGAGGAACAATTTTGAAGTTCTAATAATACCAGAAATGAATACTTCCAAATGAAATTGGAGCCTATCTGTGTGTGTGTGTGTGTATGATAATAAGGAATATTGGGACTGGTTTGCAAATGCTTAGTGAAGCCAAATAAAGCCCAAATTATCAACATTTGACTGGTTTTGTTGAAAATATATTACTTTATTTCATCAAATGAGGAACTGCTGGATGTCTTTTTTTGTTTTACACCTTAATAGAATTTAAAGTATATTAGATAAAGATCTCTTCTTCTAGGAGTCTTTCTAGTGAATTTTCATTCTTTTCAATTGTCATACATCTCACCACCTCATAAATGATTCACAGGGTGCCCAGAGGTGTAGTTAAGGAAGGCAAACTGATGTCATGAATGCATGTTTGTTTAAAGCTCTATTAATAATGAATGGGCTCCCCTGTAGGGTACAGGATACAATACTTCAAGCTAATGAATGGAGACATTAAACTTGGGTCTGCTTTTACTTAGATAATGTATTTTATTTGTCCCTTTTCACAGATCTTTTTGAACAATGCCAAAGAAAAGATCTGATTCTGTAGCCCCTTACTCATTCGAGTAGTCCTATTCCAAGTAAATGGGATTAAATTAACACTTTAGTTAGTAAATGGTATACATCGTCCTGCATATCATGTTTAACTCTGGAAGGTGCTTGCACAAATCAGTGACTTGTGCTTCTTTGATCCTGGGGTTCTCTGGGTGCTGGTTCAGTCCTCAGTGTGGTCTACATTGAGGGGCGGGGGTCGACCTAAGATACGCAACTTCAGCTACGCAAATAGTGTAGCTGAAGTCAGCATATCTTAGGTCGACTTACCTGGCCGTGAGGACGGCAGCGAGTCGACCGCTGCCGCTCCCCTGTCAACTCTGCTTCCACCTCTCTCGAGCTGGAGTCCCGGAGTCTACGGCGCGCTTGTTCGGGGATCGATTTATCGAGTCTAGATGAGACATGATAAATCGATCCCTGATCACTACCCGCCGATCCAGCGGGTGGTGAAGACCTGCCCTAAACACAGCTAATTTTGAAGGCTGCTAACAGCCCTAAGAGGACATTCCAACAGCCAGCAATTTCAGCGGTTTAGAAAAGGATTCTCCAGTGGCTGCACCTATGGGTTTTAGGGTAGGTTCTGGGCTCCCATTTTTTTCAAATTTTCAGAAATGTCACGCACTTGATGAATTCCTCTTGGCTTTCCTTATGAAACATTTCAGTTCTACCATTACAAATTTTGTATTTGTAGTTTCCTCTCCCACAAGCAACTGCATGGAGATTTATGTTGAGGTTTTCAGCCATCCTGTTAATGTTTCTGAAGTCTTTCCTCTATGCAAGGCCCTACCTTTTTTTTTCCTGAGGGGTTCAATATCTTCTTTCATAAAGTCCAGCTTCTGCCTTAATGCTTAACATTTTGAAAAGCTCTTTCTAGGATCTGTTTATCAATGATATTCTTAAAAGCAGCTGCTTCAATCTATTTATTGTTAACTAGGGTTTTATTTGTGACTTCTACAGATATTCAGTGCTTCAGTTAACATTAATCTTCAACTCCTCAAACTCTGCTTTATTAATGCTGTGAAGAAGCCTGGCCTAATAGATTATCTGATAAAAACTAAAAACAAAACTAGTTTACTAAACTTTAAGATGTTAATACTGATCTATTTTTATCAGATAGTATTTGGACACAAGTGAAGAACTCATGCATTTCTTGGGGGTATATAATGTTTTTTGTGTTTTTTCAGTTTGCATTCAGATTCATGATTTTTTTTTTTTGTAATTTCATAGACAGAAGCCTAAACAGAGAGCCTAAAATTTCTGTTCTTTCTCTGATTTTTGCAGCCAACAAATGTATCAGAAATCTTCATTTCAACTTATTCCCATTGTTAAGCAGAATTTTCTGTAAGATTTGGCTTTCAATTCTTTTGAGTTTCATTCCCAGTTATGTATCCATAATGGCTTTTATTCTAATGCAGCTTTTGAGTTACATAATAGGAACCATAATATAATGCTGCAGAGCACTTGTTCTAATATAATTCAGCATTATTTTAATTTGTCACAGAGAGGATAGTCTTTTGGGGTCTAATCCAGATGTTGCTGAGGAGCTCCTACAAATTGCTGAGCATCTTCAGCACCCTAAAAGAAACATTTGGCCCATTACAGGACTGCGCCTTTGGTGCATTGGGAGAGGGTGGGCATTCTAGGCTTAAGCAGTCCATGGAAGAGGGTTCTCAGATCAGAATAGGAGAAATACCCACAAGATGCATTTTAGAAAAATGGCTAGTGAGAGGTGCAATCTAAAGAAGTGTGAATAGTTGGAAGAAAGCAGAATGATTACCACAGTGGAAGCAGAATCCATCTCTCCAACATAAGGCATTCCATGACAACAATAGCTAACTAATGAGACAGGTTATACTGTATATGAAAGAGACTGCTGCAGCCTTTTCTTTCTCCCTCTTAGCTGTCAGAAAGCACTTGGTGGATACTTTGTATCCGAAGATAGTATAAAAAATAATGACCGAAACAAACATTAGAATGGAAAGCTCAAAATATAACTAGAGTCAAATAGAGTAAAATATAGAGAACAGTAATATTGTATAGGAAACTCTTGGAAGTATAACATGTAATTAGATATGAGTTTAGAGATCAGATATAGAAATTTAGATAATTTAAAGACCTAGCGATAGATTAGTAGGGGAAGCATACATCTTGTAAATTTGAAAGTTATAATTACATGATTTATTATTTTATATGTTAAAATCTAAACAACAATTTTCAAGACTAGCACTACAGCAAAGCAAGAGAGGAACCAGACATGAATTCAGAATGGATACATTCCATATATTTTCTTTTACCTGGCTAAGGTTTAAGGATGAGGGACAATGGCAGGGGAAGGGGAGAGGAAGGAACCTTCCTCTGAAGGTTCACTGATTTATGCAATTTTTGGAAAGAACTATATAAAAATACCAAGCAGAAGTATCAGAAAAACCAGAAGGCAGGGACAATCTGATTTGGAATGATCTTACTTTAGAACAAGGAATTCCAGAAGACATCACATTAAAAACCTAGAGTAGCTACTTAATAAGTAATATTTTTCACTTAAGTACTTGTCATCTAAGGATATCAAATCACTTTACAAGATCAGTATATTTCAGAGACAGATGTGAGCATATAGTCCCACCATCCCTACATAACTACAGTGTCTACCATGATTATTGCAGTACGCACAAGGCCCGTCTGAGGAATTTGGGAAGGTTAATGAAATGATTCTTTGGGACCCGCCAAACGTCATTAACTCTGTGTGTGCGCACATGGACATACATGTGCATGTACAGGAGGGGAATTTTCAGGTCCCACTAGTCTCCCGCTGCAGGAGAAGTAGTGCTAGTAGAGTCCATGTATATTAATGTTTTGCATGAGGCTTTTATTAAAATAAGCTTCGGATCTGGGCATGTTGAAAGGCTGTTTGTGCATTGTGGTGAATTTTAATGCCTTACAAAAAAAATTACTTGGCCATAAAAACACTCCTTTGCACTACTTTACATTTTAAAAAAACTTGTTTTATAGATGAGGGATGAAAGACAAAAGAGCTAAATGGCTCAACCAAGTCCAAAATGGGAGTTGGTGTCAGAGCAGGTTTAGAATAATACCTGCTCTGACACACACTCCCACGGTAGCCTTTTTCTGATTTGCCCCTTCAGGTGGCTAGAGGTAATCCTGTCTCCTCAGAAGAGAAGCTGAGTGGGGTTCAGGCATCTGGGTGGAAGGGAGTTTTCATCAAGGCTGTCAACAGCTCCCTGAGTAGTATGTACCTAACAGCAGTGAACTCGCATGGGACCCTGCTAAAGGTCAAGGAGCTTGCGTTCCTGGTGTTCACTGACCCTTAAGACCATATCATAAATCATAGAAGGGAGGACAATGAACGATTATTTTTTTTAATGCAAAATGACTGACTCACCTTCAAGCCTGATACTAGGTTTACATACTTATGTATTGTTTTTACATTTTCAAGCTATCTTTTCAAGGAAACGGGCTAGAAGCTTGCTTTTTTTTTTTTTTAAATGAAAACTGACATTTGCTGTGGTATTTCCAAATCCCTCACATCACGTAGAGCCAGTAGTAATGGGATTAGTGAGTCTGCCTGTGCTGCTATGACTTTTTATGTGACCTTTGGGTGAAATTCATGTGCAAAGGTCTAGCACAAGGCCTATGAACCAGCTGAGCCCTATTTAAGACCTATTTTGGTTCTGGTCCTCACCAGAGTGGGGAACTCTGCCCTTCCTGAGAACATGCTAGCTGAAACGAACAGTAGCAAATGCTACTGACAGGAAACTGAATTTTAAGCAAATATTTCAGACAAAGTGCATTAGAAATTTGTAATTGGGTTTTCTCCAGAAATCTGATTCAAAGGCTTATACTAATGCAATCAGGGAATAGGAACATGACCTCTGCATCCAATCACAAGAGCTCTGATTGTGAATACACAAAGCAGTATGCAGGGTAAGCAGTTTGTAAGTAATATGTAAGCTGAAATATATATATACACATAAAACATTTGTGGAATAATTCTGAAAAGCAAACTACTGGAAATCATGGCATTTGTGGAAAATTTGTAAGGTGAATAAAGAGCTAAATATGATTAAGTTGTTCCCTCTGAACAATAAATATCATTATTCTCCTGTTACAAATAGGAAGCAGAGAAAGATGATGTGACACCAGGGTCACACAGCAAATAAATGACCAAGCCAGGACTAGAACTAATGTCTTGACTCCTGGTCCTTTGCTTTAATCTCTAGACACACTGCCTTTGTAGGAAGCTAATTAGAAGATGCATGCTATCATTACACACTGTAAATCTAATAACATTATTGATGTCTAGGCCTAGTGATAAGTATATGTTGTTTTTAAGATCCTGAATTTATCTTTCAGTTAATCATATAGAAAGATCCGTGAGTTTAAGTAGTATCTGCTTTCCACTTCTCCTTTATTATTACTCTTGTAAGAAGACTATTCATAACCCTTTAACAATCCACTACATCACAGGTGGCCTTCATATAAAAGAAATAGAAAAAGTGCAGAAAACTGCATCATTCAGTTACTTGGGGAATCGGTCTCCTATTCTTTTTTTAAGAATAAAGATGTTTTCTCTGCCTTTCTGTATAACTATGAAATGCTCTCAAAGGGAGTGGGAAGGATGGATGCTTAAAGACCATTTGCATTTGTGTCAAATATAAAAATGAAGTGAAGTAAACTAAAGTGAAGATAGTCAGACCCATTTATGCTCAATTTCTTTACATGCAGTAGATTATATATACAAGAGATGACTGAAGGCAGAAATAGAAGCAACTGGAATAAATATTTCTAAAAGGATTTCATAATAAGTGTGAGTTCCAATTGCTAACTTATCCCAGGAAGGCTTGAGAGACATGCTGCCAAGCTTACTTCCATTGCTAAAATGCCATATTTTCACTCTTGATTTGTACTTTTGCTTGCATGTGTTTTGCTTGCATATCTCTTTTTTTTTAAATCAAGATTGTACTGACTAAGCTTTGAACTTACAAACATGAGCACATAAATAAGGATTAAAAATACATCAGAGTATGCAGTTATTCTGGCCATACCTTCTTTTGTCCTGGGCTTGCTCCTTACACTAAAAGGGTATTGTAGTGCTGCTACACTGACTTTATGCCACCCAGGAGTCACCATGGAACAGAAGAATCTCCAGCTGCCAGGTTTATGACCTCTTTGTGCTTGTGTAGTCATTCAGAGAGACGGCATTGGGGCCAATGGGCTGATCCATAACTCCTAAAGAAAAGGAAACAGGAGACTTGAGGGTTTAATAATTCAATTTTATTTTTAGTGTGTCCCAGACAAATCTTATAATAATAAATGGAGAAGTTTAAATAAAGTTCACCTATCAAAGGTAGTGATAGGCACTATTTAATGCCCCTAAGAACAGTCTCATCAGAGGCCAAGTACTGAGTGGAGGTGAAGCTCAGATTACTTTGATAAAACCCCTCTTGTGTATTTTTTCCTGCCTCATCCATAATCTTTACTTTATCTTCTTCCTGCAGCCATGTCTCTTTCCCCCCTTTTCCCTTTTCAACCATGTATTACCTTCTCTCTCCCTCCCTGAATGTTCTCTTCTAAATCCAGCACCCTTATTTTAATTTCCAGCTGCTAGGTATTCCCCTAGGTACAGTGCACTCTAATACTGTATTACAACTCCTTGCCACTTGCAGCACTCGTCCAGATAAATCTATTGCACATTTTGCTATATGTGAATTAGAGAGATTCCTTCAGGAATAGGGTGTTAGGAAATGGTTAAAACCCACAATTTAACCACCAGGCCAACAAACACAAGAAGGAAAGCGAGGAGAAAAGCATCTGTATCAAAAAAGGAAACCAAACTACTAGGTACACTGAAGGAAGATATCCAAATATCAGATAGCAACGGTTAATTGGATGGGCTGGTTTGGAGGTTACATTGTGAGTAGCCAACCGTTGTGTATAGAAACCATTAAATAACAGTGACTCAATATAGCAAAAGCTGCAAAATAAAAATAGGCCAGAGTAAACTACTGTGAAGATACGCGGGCATTAAACACATAGTGGACAAAACTGTTTGGAAACATCAGTCACTGAGATTACCAGAGCTGAAACTGTGTAAACTGCACTAGTCAGCTTTGGGCTCCCTTCCTTACTACTTTCTTTGGGTCCTCACCACATGCTTGTTTTTGTTTGTTTGCCTTCTATCATGCTGGTTCCTATATATGGAAATATCCCCTATCCTCATCTACCAAACATCCACCTTAGAATCCACCTCTTCAGTTAATTCCTTCTATTTCTCATTAATAATTTCCATACACTGTCTTCTGAATGGTTGTCCTGTATCCAGTCCCATGCTTGCTTTTTGACCCAGCTGAGAGTAAAGACTGCTCCTGGCAAATGTTTCTAGTCACTTAAAAAGGAGCTAGGAAGAGGTGGACCCATGACTTTGCCTGTTGTGTGCTGTTTAGGGTAGCTGACCAACTGCAGAAGGGATCACATACACTGTAATCCCCTGAATGGATTTATTCACCTTGCACTCCAGGGAGTGGGGGGAAAGACTGATTATTATGTAATATCTATCTAGCATCAGCCATAGCCTGGGGTTGCTGATCAGGAGGTTGTTAATATGCAGGGAAAAAAGATTGGGAAGCCAGGCAAGAGCGAATGTGGGGATTGTGCAGCAGCTGTGAGGGCAATGGGGTTCAGACACACTTTTCTACTACTGCTAGGATGGAGTGGATGTTGATGATGGGAGTGGAGATGAAGGTATAGAGAGTGCACCTTTGCACCTTATGTCATTACATCTGTGCAAAATGGGAGTAAAGCACTCACATTATGATTTGTCATTCATTTTTACACATGCATGAAATGACTGCACAAGGCAAAGGAGAATCAGGCCATTTGTGGGGCAAATCTGACAAAGCCTTGCTGTAACATTCCTTACTAGTAATACATGTGATTAATATTATAGTTACATTCAAAGACCGTAACTGGGATCAAGACACACTTGCACAGCCACAGCTCTGGTCCTTTATCCGTCACCACACTCGCTATTTGTCCTCCACACCCAACAGTATAGAATCTGCATGGAGCAGTTAGGTATTTAGACACCACAGTGATGAGTATTGTGTAAACACTGGGATTAGAGTTTGCATGGCTTTTCAGCAGAAGCAGAAAGCCACAGCACAAGATGATACATGGAATCTTCCCTGTTCCCTCTGCAGATTTCCTGTGTATTTTCATTCTGCCACACAATGAAAGGTGGCAGAAGCAGTTAACCAAATGTTAGCTTAACATCTAAAGAAAAAAGCCTACTTCATTAAATGTGTCAGGGTCCTCAGTATGTCTCTAGTGTACAATTAGCAAACGGGTATTCTGTGGCTTATTTAATACTGAGTGCTATTATTTTATTTCCTTCTTATCGAGGTTGCTGAACTGCACTTGTTACCTAACAGATGACTGCACCAATAAATGGATGTGAAGTATAATTTGTGATGGCACAAAGTAATGAAATACGGAAGTTGTAATTTCCCAATTTACAGAACATACACGGAATTCAAATCAGAATTTAAAGGTTTTACGTCCTTTTTTTCAAAAGCAAAAATTGATCAAGAGATTGAAGTTTATTAGTCAACAAGAAACAAATGCAGCTTTTTTCCCCTCCAGTTTTGCATTCTTGTCAAAATCAGCATCTGTCACCCAGTTAGTTGTTGTAAAATCTCCTGGCAAATGCACGAATATGTTGAACATGGTTCTAAATTAACAACCAGCATATGTCCAAAGTGTGGTGCAATTTACTCTACAGTTCTTTGGTGCTCTCTATCTCTCACAGTTTAACAGGCTCACTATGGTGTCCTTAAATTGCAATTAAAGTCAGTTTTCTATACTGGCTCTTTTTTATTTTTCATTGTATATAAGTGTTAAGCTTTCCCTCATAAACATAGCAAGAGGAGGTGTGGCATAAAATGAGCCTAGTATACAAAAGGTATAGCATTTTTGTTAATCCTTCAAACTGTTGGATGATCAAATAACAGTTTTGTTGGTGCATGGGGAAAGAAAAGATTTGGTAGTAAAGTAGACCATTGCACGTGAATAAACTTTCAATGTGGGCTCTTAGTACTAGATAAATTAATAAAGCGATATTAATTGTTCAATGGGGACAACAGAAAAGTCAACAGAAATAACTGATTCCTTTAACATACTTTTTCAACTTAGCAAAATGTGTGAAATTGTATGGCTAAAATGGATGGAGGAGTGGGGAGGATACATGGCATTTGTTCTTTCCTGGGCGGGTAAAATAGGCCACCATTTTACAGCTGGCTTATTCTCTAAAGCAGGAGAGTTTATACAATGACATCGGATAGGACGGTCTCACTACCTATATAAAGTATCCTTGTCTGAATACTGCTAAGCTCTTAACATCAGTGATACCTTGTGGCACAAATTCCACATTTGAAGTGTGTGTGTGGAATAAAAAAGTAATTAGCTGGAAACATGCAACCTTTTTTAGTTTCATTGGATGTCCCCTTATTATTGTATCATCAAATGGTAAATAAGAGCACTGAGTTAATTTTTAATATGCCATACAATAATTTATATATCCCATGTCTCTAAACTAAACGGGTTTTTTTTTTCTCACTTCCAATGTAAATTTCTCCATGTCTTTCACTGTTTTTCTTCTCCCTCGCTAGATCTTTCTGTATTTCTGCTGTCCTATATTCTTTCTGAAAAAGGATGACCAGAAATGAACATGTTGGGTGTAGCTGAGGGGTTACCATAGTGCCATTACAATATTTTCAGTAACACCTCCTAACTTCTCGCTTGCTTTTTACCATTGTTTTGCACTGAACATAATTTTTCATTGAGCTGTCCATGGTGATGTCCAGATCTCTCCCCTGGTTACAGTTAAATTAGTATCCAGTGAGTAATGTATATGAACAGTTCTGAATTATTCCTTCTGAAGTGCATTGTACTGCATTTGTCAACACTGAATTTAATTTTTCATCATGTCCAATTTGCTAGCTTTGTTAACTGCTGCTGGAGTTCCTCATTGTCTTGAATAGTCAAGACTGAAGAAAACTATTTTGTATCATCTGCAAATTTGGCCATACCACTGTTGGCTACCTTTTACAGATCATTGATGAGAGGTCCTTGCTAAACTTTTGCCAGGGTAAAAACTGACCTACTTCTGTTTTTGTTTAACGTCATTTCTAATCTACTACTGCACTTTATCTACTAAATTGCTTCAATAAACTCTTCAGTTCAAGGGCTTTTTGAACTTCCAAATTAATTCTATCTGCCAGCTTTCTTTTTCTTACTATTTTGTTGACAAGCTCAAAGAATTCTGCCTCATTGGAGAACACTTGTTTTCTTTTACAGAAGCCATCTTGGTTTAACCCCATGCTATCTTAGTCTTCTAGCTGTTTAATAAATTCTGTCATTTAATTACCAATGTAACCAGTGTCCCTTGTACTACGGGAAGGCTAACTGGTCCATAATTCCCAGGATTACCCTTAACCCCACAATTTTTGCTGCCCTCTAACCTTCCAGGATAGTAGGTGATTACAATGAGAGACTGAATGGGGCAATGGTGGTAGAATCTCCTTCCTTAGAAGTTTTTAAGGTCAGGCTTGACAAAGCCCTGGCTGGGATGATTTAATTGGGGATTGGTCCTGCTTTGAGCAGGGGGTTGGACTAGATGACCTCCTGAGGTCCCTTCCAACCCTGAAATGCTATGATTCTATGAATTCTTGAGCTGGTGTAAATGGTCATAGCATCATCGAAGTCAATCTCTTTTAGCAGCTCAGACACTTCATTCTTAAATTATCTCAGAGCCCTTGAATGTGCTAGTGATCTGTTGCTGTTTAGCATATTGATCTATTCTAGTAACTCCTTGTCATAACCATAAGGGTAGCCTAAAATTCCTCCTTACCTGTAAGGGGTTAAGAAGCTCAAATAACTTGGTTGGCACCTTGGTTGGCAATGGGGACAAAAGATACTTTCAAATCTGGGGTTGGGGGAGAGGCTTTGTTTTGGGTTCTTTGTTTCTGTGGTCATTCGCTCTTGGGACTAAGAGGGACTGGACATCAATTCATGTCCTCCAAACCATTCTCAACCAGTCTCTCATATTACAAAAATTGTAAGTACAGCCAGCAAGGCGTATTAGTTTATCTTTGTTTTCCCTTTGCTGGAGGGAGGTTTATCCCTGTTTTATTGTAACTTTGAAACTAAGGCTAGAGGGGGTTCCTCTGTGTTTTGTGCATCTTTGTTACCCTGTAAATATATCTTCCAACCTGATTTTACAGAGGGGATTTTTACCTTTCCTTTTTTTTTTTTTTTATAAAATTCTTCTTTTAAAAACTGATCTTTTTCAGTGTCCAAAGATCCAGGGATTTGGGTCTGTGTTCGCTTTGTAACCAGTTGGTTAGGATATTATCCTCAAGCCTCCCCAGGAAAGGGGGTGTAAGGGCTTGGAGGGATATTTTGGGGGAACAGGTGGTCCTTTCCCTAATTCTTTGTCTAAATCTTTGGTGGTGGCAGCATACTGTTCAAGAACAAGGTGAAATTTGTGCCTTTGGAAAGTTTTTAACCTAAGCTGGTAAAAATAAGCTTAGGGGGTTCTTGCATGCAGGTCCCCACATCTGTACCCCAAAGTTCAGAGTGGGGAAGGAACTCTGACACTCGTCTAGAACTGCAGTCTGATTCTCCATCACTGACAATATTTAAATCAAGATTGAGTGGCTTTTTTTCTAAAAGATCTGCTCCAGGAATTATTTTGGGGAAGTTCTATTGCCTGCATTAAACAGGAGGTCAAACTTGATGACCACAATGATCTCCTTCTGGCCGCGGACTCTATGAATCTTTATTACCTGAAAAAGAGTATGTGTAAGGCAGGTATTAGTTTGCCCCAGTGTCCTCATTGTTAAAAACTGGTGCAGAAGTCATGTAGTGCTTCTGCAATGTCCTTTTCCTCTTAATTTCTCTACTCTTTGGCAGCCCACTACCCCTACTAATCATTCCACTGTTTTCCTGCTTTGAGTTTCTTTTAACTTTGCCAAACTTGAACTGCTTGGGCTGAAAATTCATGCTAGTTGTGTCTCCTGGCTGATTTTTTTTGTTAAACTTTCAGCTACATGGTTTCGCCATTTCAAAAAGTAGGAAAAAATAGTCCTGTGGGAAAATACTATGTGATCATGCAATTAAAGACTGTATCATGACTCGTAAGCACAAGAGGGTTGAATTAAGATTGTATAGACAACTTTAATTCGGCATTTCCTAATGTCTGAGTGCTTGGCTTTGCAACTTATTGTAGGTTTTATGGATTCAATATAAATATCAATTTTAAATGGTAATGCACAAAGAATCCAAGTGAACCAAAAGCTATTAATAGGAATACAAATATATGGCCATATATTGGTGTGAGAGCAACTGTTGGTGATACCAAGAGAAGATGAGGGTAAGAGACAGATATACTGAACACTATACAGATGCTATCTTAATACAGATTTTTCGCATCTTCTACCAGCAGAAATCAGTGGGTAGAAATCACTAAACTCTGTAAGGAAGTTGCAGCTTATGAAGTCCATTTTTAGGATGATTCAAATGACGTTGGGCACTCAGATCCAGATTAAGTTTTAATGATACTCTTAAAAATGATAATACTGAGCACTTATGTAGCTCTTTAAATCTACGTCTGGGAATAAAAAAATGTTTGGCCTGCCAAGTAGATATGTGCCAAATATACTGGTTAGTAGGCGTAAAATATGCATTTCAGGTGATTGCTCGCCCTTTGGGAATCTGTCTTCCAAAGGATTTTTTCCCCCTTCAACTTGTATACTGTACAAACCATAGAAGATAAGTTAAGAGCTATAGTATATAACACTGAAGGGCTTGAGAGTCTGATTTTTGAGAACAAGTTCTAACTTATAGGATACATGAGAGTTCAGTCAGCCACAGCACAGAAGAATTCTATTATCCTATGGTGCAGTTGCTCCCAAAGCCATTAGCGTGAAACCAACCTGGTGTGTCTACCCCTACGTTTCCCAAGCTAGTTGATAAAGTATATTGTGATAAACAGCTGGAATTATCCCAGCCTGTGACTTTTAGTGAAAACTCAGTGGCATTGCTTAATAAGATAGGGATGATTTTTGCCCCCATATCCTTAAACTATGGTTCCCCTACTCCTGTGCAGAAGAGGGGCTCAGCTGCTTACACAGCACCATCCCGTTCCCTTAATAGCAACCACTCTGTAGGTCCTGGGATCCTCCCATGGGGGGATGAGGATAGTAATGGGTGGGCTAGGGGACCATGGGCAGGGCTGGAGTATATGTGTCACAAGTCATGGGTCTGCCCCCTTTCCCTCTCTATCCCCTCAAATTACCGAGGAAGTGAAAATGTAAAAGAAAAGCCTAGCTCTGCCTATCTGTTCTGTAGGTATTATTATTAGTAGTAGTAGTAGTAGTATTGTGAAGTGCCTAGGATTCCATCATGTATCTGGGCCTGACTTTGCTCTGTACAAACACAGAACAAAGAGATGGTCCCTGTACTGAAAGACAGCAGGTAGAAACAACAAATAAGGAGTTGGTCATGGTTGCTAGTTTGCAGAGAGGAAAACTCATCCCTGACTGAACAACTGGAGAAGACTTTTGCAAAAACGTTCCCCATAGAGACTTCTTCACCGAGCTCTGCACTGTTATCATATAAGTGGGTTCAAAAAGAATTAGATAAATTCATGGAGGATAGATCCATTAGCCAAGATGGTCAGGGATGCAACCCCATGCTCTGGATGTCCCTAAACCTCTTACTGCCAGAAGCTGGGACTGAACAACCGGGGACCGATCATTCAAAAATTGCCCTGTTCAGTTTGTTCCCTCTTTGAATCATCTGGCACCAGCCACTATCAGAAGACAGGATACTGGGCTCGATAGACTTTGGTCTGACCATTATGTCCTGTTTCTTCTGTAAGGAGAGGTGATTCAGCCTGTAATACTTTAAAGTACTACACATTGCTGAACTTATGGCCTGATCTTGCAACCCTTACTCACAAGTAATTTTTTTTCTATGGAAGTAAACCCAATGGGCTACTCATCAATAGGACTACTGCAGTTGAAATTCCATGAGTATGTAAGGTTTAGTCACACAGTGAAGGTTGCAGGATTGGTTCTTAATTTGTACAGTTGGCAAACCATATGGAAGACAGATCTATTTGCATGTAAATGAAGACAAACTTCCTGGCATCCTATAAATTATTTTTCCAGGTCCTAGCTCTAGTCTGAAGAATTAATATGAGGAACCTTGAAGTATACACACCCTGTTGATAAGATTTAATTTGCAATTGCTCCTATATTATCTTTACAAGTAAAAAAATGACTTTATAATATTTATAAAATAAGATATGTCAAATAATGCTCAAATTTTTAAAATTATTCTTTCAAAGTCCAAACCCATTTAATGTTTGTTTCCTGGTAAGGAACATCATGGTGCCTGTGTGTTACATTTTTTTTCATAATGTGAACAGCTTATAAACATACATATTCATATTAAGGTGGTGTGTAACAAAATGAAATATGAATTGAGTACTACTGAACAAGAAAAATACTTGCCAGGAGTAGATTTCCTACCTACACTATATAGTGTAATATCTGTGGTTTGAATATGGATCATTTATTCTTCACCTTTTTTCTTTAGAAAAGGGAACATGAAATGTGATTTGTGAAATCTGTGCTGTAAGGATCGTATAACTGCTGTCACCAATTTGCCACCTATTTCTTGTAAGTTTAGGATCTTCTGCTAGCATACATATATCCTATTTTTTTTGTTTGTTTTTTTCTTTTTACATATGTAAAAGAGCAAATATCATAAGGAATGTCACCCCTCCATATACACATCAGATTGAACATTAATACTTTGCAAAGTTAAAAGTAAAAAACAGTTGGCTAATGTTACATGGTCCCAGATCGAGGTATTTTGTCTGGGAATGCTTCAGGTCTTGTTCAGATAAACTCCCTTTGACACATACCAACTACCACCAGTTGCAGTCTGAGTCTGAACAAGGATCACGTCTTAATCCCCTAAAACAAATTAAGAAACAAAACAGGAGCTGTTCCAGTTATCAGGTTCTTAAGAGTTTCCGTGGTTCTCTTTACAGATGTCAGCATCTTGGAACTTGTAGTTTCCAAATCTTGCATTTTCTTTGAGCCCCGAATTGTGGATGCATTATAACATCTGTACTGAAATGAAGACACACTCAGCTGATGATTAGTTACTGAATCATCCTCTTTCATGTCCCTTTTCTCAGTTTGTTACATTTCTTTCAACCTCACTCCATGATCCTGAAAATGCTTCAGCACAAAAGAAATTTTATTCTTTTGAATAGTCCTGTAGCAAGGTGCGACTCACCAGTGCAGCGCTCCCACTGGTCATCCTGGGAATTAGCTCTCCAGCTTCCGGAGCACCCTCTGGAGGCCGGTGTCCCACTTGCTTCAGACCCCGTGTCCCTCCTGGCCCCCAGTCCCCCTTCCCTCTGGATTCTTCCCTCTGCAGTCCCGCCCCCCAGTCTCTGGGTCTCCCCTCCCCAGGGAACCCCCAACCGTCTATCCCGACCTCGCCTCAGTCTATGGCTACTGCCAGTCACCATCTTGCCCCCGCTCACTGGGGCAGACTGCAGTGTACAAGCCATTCATCATTGGCAAAGTGGGGTTTGGACCTGCTGCCGTTGCCAACCCTGGGCTGCACTTCTGCAACCCCAGTACCCTCCCTGGGCTTTAACAAGGCCTGCAGCCTGGGGGGTTTCCAGGCTGGAGCTCCCCCAGCTCCTCTAGCCTTCCCCCAGCCCTGTTACACTCTAGGTATCTTACTCAGCTCCCAAGTAACCAGACCCATCTCTATCCACGACTAGAAAGAGACTGCCTGAGCTCCTGGCTCACAGCCTTTTATAGGGCCAGCTGTGGCCTGATTGGGGTGTGGCCCTAGCTGAGGCTGCCTTCCCCATCCGCCTAGCCTTTGGCTCACCACCCCAGCCCTCTCCCAGGGCTGGCTGTAACCCCGTCAGGGCCAGAGCAGGTGACCACCCCGCTACAAGTCCCATAGAAGTGAGTGTACTTGAGTAAAATTTCTCACGTGCTAAAGTGTTTGAAGGATCAGACTTTCAAATTTACATAAGAAATATTCCCAACTATAGTTCAGCTATACATAAGTAGGCTCAGCAGAATTAAATTCAATTTTTTTAATATACATTTGATGGATAGTATCAATGTTTATTTTTAAGAATCTTTTGTTTGTTTTTATTGTGTTAAATTTTCTCTTATGGGAACATATGGGGTGGTCAGACAATAATTATTTAATGACACTAGACACTGAGATTCAAAAGGCTAAAGCTTTATAACCATTAAAACAGTCAACATCACAGGTTAAAATATACAAATTAAATATCCTTAAATCAAACAAAGTTCTCAAGCAGCATTTTTCTTACTTTGCATTTCTGTAAATTTTCATTATCAATAGAAATATTTTTTCCTCCGTTTGCATGTATTGTGAAATTGAAGTTTACCAACATTTACCAATACAAATCAAATCCTTCCAGGCCTATACAAAAGTTATTTAAACAGAGATAAAAATACATTTTAGGGCTGTTGAAAAAATTATTTCTCACAATTTCAAAATTATTTCCATTTTGCATGGTTTAAAAAAGACCAATTTTTTTAAAAAGAAATTTTCCATATATGTATATACTGCAATTATTACCAAAATTGTTTTGGAATTTTCTTTGTTTACCAAAAACATGGACCTGGTAAAAAAATGGAAAATTAAGATAATGTTGATTCATTTTTGCAAAAACATTTTTCTTTGTAAAATGCAATTTTTCAACCTACTTTTGATGTGAAAATTTGTCTAGCCTAATTTTATTTGGAAAGTGCTACCCACAACCTATACTGGTGTTTAGGACTACATACAGCATGACATAAACAGATTAAAATACAAACAAATATAATATTAAAGTACCCTCGCAAAATTCCAACAGGCAAAATGTTAAGGACCACATCCACAAGTGGAGTTAGGTGCCTGAATCTGGAGTTTAGGCATCTTAGGCTCTTTGCAATCCACAAAACCCTCACTCAGCTGCCACCTAGGCCTGCAGGAGCCTAAACTCACTCAGCGCCTACATTTCTGTGATGAAAGTTTGCTAGGTGCATGTTCACTGTTGCCTCAGAGCAGCCAGCTGAAAGCCTAAGTCCCAGTGTGATCCTCATACCATGTGAATATGGGTAATTGACTTGCCTATCTCTTCTTGCCTGCAAGGCGCAATCCAGTAGGCAAACTGTGAACATGTTTACATCCACACAAAATAGAGAGGGAGGCAGCAGCCACCTTATAACCCTGAGCATAGTAGTTAGGGTATTCATCTGGGATGTGGGAGACCACAGTTCAATTTTCTTTCTCTACCTGTTGAGGGGGAGGGGCATGAGAAATGGGATTTGATCAGGTATTTCCCATCTTTCCGGTGAGTGCCCTAACCACTGCACAATGGGATATTCTGATGTGGAGCTTTCTTGTTGAAGCCATTCCACTTTATTTAATTATTAAATAATTTAATATGCCTTGGGCCAAAAAGAGTGAGAATGACTCCATCGATAGGGCACTTACTAGTGTCCTTGTATAGGTTCAGGCCTAAAGAACTAAAACCTACATCCCTTTTATAAAGATAGAAAACAGATCAAAAATATAATTCACATCACCAAAAGCTTTATTAAACTGATAAAGTTTCTACAGTGTCAAACCCACCCGCACAAACCTATAAAAGAATTGAAACCTGCTAAGGGAATTTGCTTTAAAGATACCTTAACACCCACACATCACATTAACCACGGTCATTGATGGACTCTGCATCCCTAAACAGAACTTCTATGTCTATTGGAGGAGTAATGAAGGAACAATGGAGCAATGAAGGAACAATGGAGGAACAACTCCAAAATCAGCCTTGTTAATATTAAACAAACACAAACTCTTGTTAGTGGCAGTTAAGGCTGTAGCAGGACATACCCCACCCCCCTCCCCCAAATCTTAAAAGCATGGAAATAATAAGTTAAGGGGAAAGACTTGTGCATTCCTTTCAACCTCATATTGTGTATATTGTTGTCAATAACACATTCAGCACTCCATAAAGCTTTCACTTTTATTTCCAATAGATTCCCAAAGCAATACATCTCTCAACTTCATCAAACTTGCACTGTAATGCAAAACTTGCATGGTGACCTCAGGCTTTGATATTGATTATATAAAACAGAGCAGCACATCTGACTCTGACACATTCCATGCATTTGGGAAGTTATTCTGCCTTAACTCTGCTGAGGTCCCTGCTAAGGTTTTGCATTAGGGTCACAGACTTTCATCCTTTGTGGATTAAGAACAGCAATGGACAAATAACACCCATGCTGATCAGTGGGTTATACAAGCAAAATGCGTCATGAATGACAAATGTGATTCACAGCATAAATTACAGGTGACCAGAGTTTTTTACTTTTAAATAGGTCTTCTCACTATGTGAATAATATGTAGTTTGAACTGCTGGATCTTGAGTTTCCTTGAGATTGGTCTACATTTAAAAATTACGTTTACCTAGGTATGTCATTCAGGGATTTGAAAAATTCTCACCCCTTTCTGTCATAGCTGTGCCAGCCTAACACCCAGGGCAGACACAGATCCAGTAAAGTAGCTCTACCAGTGTAGTCTCCATAGTGTAGACATACCCTTAGATGCTTACCACTTAAGTTACAGGAGTAATAGGCATTCCCTTTCTAGATTAGCCACTGATGGCGCATTTGACACACACTTTACCAGTGTGGTACACAACTGTTTACTAGTCAGCACTGTGATCAAAAACCCTGGATTCTACCCTGACCCTGGAGAAGGAGTGTGGTTTATTGTGGTTAGAAATAGGATAACCCAAACTGGTTTAAGCCATGTCTACACAGTGGAACAACTGTAGTGTTGCAGCTATGTCTCTGTAGCGCTGTGGTGTAGATGCTTTCTACATTGGAAATTCCCCTTTCATCATTGATATAGGTAATCCATCTCTCCAAGAGATGGTAGCTAGGTTGATAGAAGAATTCTTCTATTGACCTGAGTCTATGGTGGTGGTTAGGTCGACCTAACTGTCACACTGGGTGTGAAATTTTTCACAGCCCTGAATGATCTATTAGGGCAATCTAATTTTTAGATGTAGACCAAGTCTTAGATTGGGGGTTGTCAGAGATCGGGGCTGCAGTCACCTTGCATAAGCTGTCTCCCACCTTATTTACGATATAGGGGAGGAATGTTCAGCAACACTTCTCCAATTGTCTTCTAGGGTAGGGTTTATGGTCCTTGTCAATAATCAGAGTAGTGAATTGGAAGGAAATTTAAGCAGCACTTAGATGAAGTGAGATTTGAAATCCTGGTCTCTTTCCTAGCTCAGGAAACTTTTCCCTAGATTATACTGGTAGAACGGAGTGGTGGGAAATGTCTCCCATGTGGTGCCATTTTTTAAGACTTCTCTGGAAGTGTGTGAAGGCATTGGTACCACAGCAGATTTGCTGTCACATTAAAACTTGGCTTTGGTGCTTTGCTTTCGTGCACATATTTTCCATCATGGCTAAATTTTATAACACGTGCTTTTGACAAATGCTATCCATGTATAACTAACATTCGTCAAGTCAGTCCATGATGAGCCAGCAATGTGGTCAAAGGACAGGTCCCAGACTGTTTTAAATATCTTGTAAAATGGACACAAAGAAAAGTGAGACAATCTAATGAGAAAAATCACCCAAAGGGGTGATAGTTGAATTCTTCTCATTATTTCTGTATCAGTTCATTTTTCATCAAGCCACCATGAAAATTTAATTGTGCTCAAAGTTTATATTAAGAAAAGGAGTACTTGTGGCACCTTAGAGACTAACCAATTTATTTGAGCATGAGCTTTCGTGAGCTACAGCTCACTTCATCGGATGCATCCGATGAAGTGAGCTGTAGCTCACGAAAGCTTATGCTCAAATAAATTGGTTAGTCTCTAAGGTGCCACAAGTACTCCTTTTCTTTTTGCGAATACAGACTAACACGGCTGCTACTCTGAAACCTGTCAAAGTTTATATTGTATATTTTGACTTTTGACATTTCAATTTTTTTTTTCACAAAGGGGTTTAAAGCTCTTGTTAAAACTGAACTATGTAGCACAACTTTAATGATGTTTAGGCATAAAGACACCTTTGACCTTCCCCTTGAGTCCTGTACCAAACAGAGCCAACTGGACCTGAGGATCAGGACATTCAGACAGGACTAAATGTGTAAGATAGTGGAGAATCAGGCCCCTGCTTAACACTGATTTTTAACTACCTGAGATAGCAGTAAGAAAGCTCATGTTAAATCATAACTTTTGTCAAAATAGTAATCCACCAGTGGACTGTGGAGTTTTTTTCTACCACACAATCTAAACACTGTGTTTGAGTGATAGAAAGTATAACAAAGGCATGTTGCCAAAGATGACTATTTATTAATTTTATAAGTAGAGGAAGCTTAATGTTAAAATTACCAGCTTGACAACTAAGTGATATTATAAAATCTACTGACATTCTGTTTAGAAAGATGTTGGCTTTAATTTGGCTGTGAACCAAACTTAATATGAGATTTTAAATATGAACTAAGGCCATTTTATATGCTACTAATTGGCATGAAACCACTTAAATAATGCACTAAGAATTTGATGAATTAAAGACCGCAGGAATAAGACCATCACAGATATGTGGTTTCTTGGGAGTGCCAGAATTTAGAGACCAGACATTTAGGTAAGTATTTCTGATTCTCAGGGATTATGGTAAAAGACACTGAACCCTTCAAAATCCAAAACACAATTTGAAGATTTTTATCCTTCTAATCTTGGGCCTTGTAATGGGGTACCCTCTGCACCCTTCCAGATTTGGTCCCTTGGCCCCTCTCCTCCATAAATCAGGGACACTTCAGGCTGGTGCAACACCTGTTTTTTAATTTTTGATCAAGTCCCCACCACCAGTCTCAACTGCATACAGGCTTTTTACAACAGCTTGGCCTAGCACAGGCCTGGCCAGAAACAGATTAGGAGACTCCCACCTCCGTCTGAGTCTGACCTTCCCCTTCTGGTCTCCACCCACCCTGCTCTCCCTTCCTTCCAGCCTTATAGCTCCTGCTAATGAGGCTGGTAGGTGTGGTCAGTTACCAGGCAAACATCAGGCTATCTACCCATCCCCAATCCAATCCCCTTGACTGGGGCTGGAGTGGCAGGAGCTGATTAAGGCCTCTCTAGCAGCACCCTGCCACACACCTCCCCCCTTAAGCTACCGCCAGTGGGGGCCTGGTCTGGCCCCTTCTTCCCCTACCCAGGAGGCTGCTCTGGGGAGGCCCGCAGTTGCCCACCGGGTGGTCCCCGGGGTCTTCCACATGGGGTTGGTCCATCCCCTGCCCCAAAAAAGGTCCACTGGGTCAGGGGCAGACCACCCCACAGGTCTACTGCTACCCATGGGTCCTCACACCAGTTGCAGCCTCATAGTCGCCTTCCCGGCTGCTCCCCCTTTTCGGCCGGCAGGGCAGCTGGGTGGGCCTGTACCTCGCCCTGGCCACCCTGGGCGGGTGTGGCTCTGCCTATCTGGGGGCTCCACCTTCAGGCATTCCTTGGGGCCCTCCCCCCTCTTGGCCTCTTCTGTTGTTCAGCCTGCCAGGCATGTAAGGCCTGCACTCCACCTGGTGGGACTGCTGGAAGGCATGCAGGGTTTTCTGTAGCTCCTCTTACTGTTTAGCTAGCCACTTCACAGTTTCCTCCATCTTTGGGTAGCCATGTCCTGGTGGTGGTTTTGGATCCCAGACAAGCCCCCATGTGTAATAGGGAGCATGCGGTGCCCCTTCAGTTCAGCCCTTCTCCCCCTCTTCTCAGAGATACCTCAGGCTGGTGCAACACCCGTGCTCTTTATTTATGAACCACCACTAGTTTCAAATTATATACAGGCTTTTTACAACTGCCAGGCCAGGCTCCCCATGCCCCCAGCCCTTCCTTCCAGCCTTATAGCTCCAGCTAACAAGGCTGGTAGGTGTGGTAAGTTACCAGGCAAGAATCAGCCTGTCTACTGAGCCCCAATCCAATCCCCCTGATTGGGGCTGGAATGACAGGAGTTGATTAAGGCCTCTCTAGCAGTACCATGCCACAGTCCTCCATTATAAAGAATTGTCTTCATTAGAGAAAGTGAAAGAACATTTATAATAACATGATAATCTTTTGACTAGTAATGAGAATGTTAATATGTCTGTGGTACTAGTTAATGTACAGTAAGGAAAAAGGAGAATCATCAGTATCGGAAAAATATTAGTAATGTGTTTATTTATTTTTGGGCAGAGGTTCAGTCAAGGTTCTTGATTTTTTCTTAATTATGATTACCTCTGGTACATATCAATATTAATGTAGTTTTGTAAAAAAAAATATAAGCACTTCATTATTTTTAAAAAAGTAATCCTATTGAAAGTAGGGAACACTCACAGAGATAGGATAAAATGGTAGGTTTAGGTAACAAAATGAAAGCTGCTTATCCAGAGAAAGTAGAAAACCATCCTTCTGCATCTTTTCAGGTATGTGGGGTTTGGCACCCCTTTATTTGTATAAGAAGGGAGTATTGGACTCACTTTTTAATATTAGTGGGAAAAATGGCTTACTTATTATTCTTTGAGGTTGCTATAAGTGTAGTGTTCTGCACTAGCACTAGAAACCAATATTCTCTGCACTTTGCAACTTCAGTAGTAAAGATTTTTTCCAGGAGCTAATAATCAGTACAGTATACTTACGTAAGGAAGAACTCTCTAAGGTACTGAAGCTGAAAACACTTCAAATTTATTGCTAAGTAATTTAGCAGTCTCTTGGGAAACTGAGTGACTGCTCACAGTATAATCCTATCTGCTATTGAAAATGTTAACAATACATTTTGTTCTTAATTGTGAATTATTAGTGTAGATTGCATAATCATCAATAGACTGATGGCTTTACTTTTTGTGATTTAGCTACAGTTAGATTTCCTTCATTACTTCATTTTTCATTTATTAAATAGTTACCTCATTCTAATGAGCATCCCTCAGGCTTGACATAGTATAAAATATGCAATTTACTTTCTGCAGAAAGAGAGAGAGAGCGTGTTGATCCATTGTTTTAACTACATATCCCAGAATACTGAAGAACTGGAAGAAATTTCTTCTGCCAATGAAGAAATCATAGATTGATTTATGCAGGTTGTTGATATTTCAGTTCTTTTTTGTCACCTGCATAATGAAGACCAGGTTGTTTGGATAGCCACTTGAAGATTTGTGCATAGTGTTATGAATAACATCTTCTCCTCCATTCTACATTTTACAATTTTACTTGTTACATATACTAAACCCCATGTTCTTAAGTCTGAACTGAATTCTTAAGGTAAGGCACAGGGCAAAAAGTTAACATTTCAGACAAATAAGGAAAGACGTATGATTGGTGTGTGTGTATACATACAATTTAAATGGGGTGTGTGTGTGTGTGTGTATTTTATATCTATAAGTCCAGTCGTATAACGTATATGTATATATGAACCTATAGTATATCATGCCAGTGCTGTAGAAGTTAGCAGCCTCAGTGTTAATTAAGTCATCTTGGTGTGTGGGTGTAGATATCTTTTGTTTATTTTTATATCTATGTAGATATAAAGATATAAACAACACATACACGCAACAACTTAAAAGTGGATCTCTGCTGTTTTTTAAACACAATTTTCCACTAGAGAAGGCAGACTTATTTGCTTATTTATTACATATATTTTACCCAGGAGATCTATAAGTACGATGCCACATCTAATTGACTGTCTATTCCTACAGCCAGCCAAGGTTATTATGTGGAAAATTCTGTAGAAAAATTTTAATACATATTATCCAAGACTCTAAATAGAATAAAAGGAACTGGTAGTGATTATGAGCCTAAGGCTATAAAATGTAACATATACAATCATTCATCAGGTAACAGTAGTACTAACGCAACCTTGGCAAGAAGAGTAACAAGGTATAGTGGTCACTTCTAGAAAGATATCATTTGCTCACAGTTACCACATAATTGACTATGAAATGTTACCCTATATATATAGACTAAGGCATAACTGTATCACAGTGTAATCTGTGGGCAAACACTGACATTTTGTTGGCAATGACTGTACAGTGATGTGAATTAAATAACCCTTAGAATTAGAGAATGTTCTCCAAATTTGGGAACAGACTTCCTGAGGCTGAAGGAGTGTCATATTAGTCAGACCAAGTGAAAGAGACAGAGTAGGGGAACAGTGAGGACTGGAAAAGTACATGACACTATTCTGAAAAAATCCCCCTAAAGTTGATAGGTTGCTCCTTTAAGATTGACTGCTTTTCTTCTCTGTTCGTATGGAGGGCCCTCATGCAGGTAGCCATATGTGTGCTGATCTACAGGCTCAAGCAGTAACCTGACAGTCCATGCTTGGGAGAAGATTTGCCGCACTGAATATGGCTCTGCAAGTGTGTGTGTGTGCCTGTCTTCCTCACAGCAATTATTTTTATGACTAATAAAAATCCATAATAAATTTCTAAGCTCATAGTAGCAGTTCTGATGCATCATGCAGCTCCACCTGCCTCTTACCTAGATGTACAATGTGAGGATTGAGGCAAGGGCACAAAGCCCCTTCCCCTCTACCTAGATTTGCATAGTATGAATAGTAGCAAGGCAGAATTTCAGTCCCTGTGCAAAGGGAGCAGAACTTCCATACGTTTCTACTCCAGTGGGTCACTCAGTATCCTAAAGGTAGCAAAAAGATGAGGCAATGGTCTCCGAGTGAAGGGGCATAGCAGTTGGTACATTTCTCTTGTATGCTCTGGCGCACCAGGAGATATTCTCCGGCCTAGTTCCCCCTGAAGCAATGCAGCTCTGCACCACCCTTACTCTGGGCTTCTGCCTGAAATCCTGATCTCATGATAACAGAGAAGAAGGCAAAGAGGTTGCAGATAGGGTTTCAAAGCAGCTCGGAAGATGATGTCACCATGCTCGTTTCATATGAACGGGATATTGACGAGCTTGCTTAGTGATACACATACAAATGTGAAAAATGAATTTAGGATGGCAGAACATTTTGATCTCAAAACAGATCACACTTTTACATTTGAATATTTAAAAACTAATTCACTTTGAAAAAATATATCTATATGGTTGAATCCCTTTTCTGTTTACACCACCTACAGTATTTCTAGCATTAGTCTATGTATTGGTCTTAAGAGTCTTTAATTGCAAAGCTTCTTTCCAGATTCCTACTGCACATGACACCCAGCTTCAAACATTTGATTCACCTTGAATCTGAAATTTCAGTTTACCTGTATTAATAGAGTACAATAAGAGACCAAAAGGAATGTATTTTCATGTTCTTTTCTTAAGAGTTGCCTACATAGGGGAGGGAGACTGCACACTAGCTTTCGGGGTGTTTTTTTTTTTTTTTTTTTTTTTTTCAAATTAAAATGCCTTGCCACTTCTAAAAGTTTGTCCCCTGGTGCAAAATCAGCATATTAAATACTGACCTTGGCACAGCAACTTTGACACTATTTTTTTGCCTCATGTCACATCATGATGTCAAGCCACAACACAAGCTACATATAATGATGATATTGCATGAGTCCTGATGATATTTTAGGAGCCAATCCTGTAAGGAGTACTGCTGGGCACTTCAGAGAGGTGCTAAATGCCTTTTAATCTGACTCCACATCTCTCTGAAGATACACAGCATCTTCCGGATTCAAGCTTTTTGTGTCTCATAAGTCAGACATGGAACATCCTCTTCAAAATTGAGGCTGTCTCACAAAAATCAATAAAAGCTGTGATACATATTTAATTTCCTAACTTCTACAGCCAAAAAAGGCTGTATAAACCAGAGAAAGATGGAAATAAAACACAAATTTTGGCTGGCCTTTTTCTCCATGTATTTTAAAATTTCTAGTAGCAAAAACCATTTCATGGCTTATGCTCTATATCCTACCTATATAAGAAACACTGCAGCAAATTCAGTACTATATAGAATATGATTAAGCATGCTGCAAGTGCCTCGAACCACCTCCTGCCAAACAGTTTTCTATGGTCCTAACAGCATCTTTGCTAATTGTTTGTTAATTGCTCTTTCTGTTTTGAGTTTGTCAAGAATTAGAAGGGAAAGATGATGAAGGGCATTTGATGGGGTTGAGGGAAATGGTATATAATATCTATTACTTGTTGTCTATTCAACAGTAGTAATTAAGGATTTCGTTTTTACTCTCTTGAGTAGAAATTAGAAAATAAGGAGTGACTTAAAACTATTTAAAAACATTATTAAAAGTGTTGAAAGAAAATCAAATATTTTGTGAGGGCAACTTTGATATGTATCAGGTAACTGGAAAATGTAAGCAATGATTTATCAGTCTGCCTCTTGACTATAGGAAAAATTCCCAGTGTTCATTAGAGATTGATATTTCAAATAAATTCCTCAACTACCTCTGGAATTATACTCAGGAATGCCTCAAAAATCATATATCTGTCAAGTCACTGAGATTCTGAGAGTGATGTAACCTCTGGGACTCCTTTACATGTACCCATGGTCATTGTCATTGTCACTGATCAACTTGACAGCTATCAGTTTCTTCCACAAAAAGCTAGGATTCCCATATTAAGAACTGGAATAATTCCTTTTTTATTGCTCATATTTCATTGCTGCATCTTTCTGCTGAGTTAACTAGTTTTATACAGACTCTTCCACTCTCCCAAAGGATATGTACTTCTTCCTAATAGCACAAAAGAAAGTGTGGATTTTGACAGGTCTGTAAAAATCTTAGTCATAAAGTCCAATCCTATTCTTCCAGATAATGCATTCAGAGACTCACCGTACTTGTTGCAGACATCTCTGTATCAGTGAGGAAGAGGGTCCTTCCTACTGCCAGACCCATCTTTGTAGAGCCAGCAACAGGAAGGAATTCAGATTCTTAATGAGGCCAGTTCATACTATTTTGAAGCTTTTCCTTTGTTGTTTAGTTGCTGGAAATGGTCAGAATGTATTGTTTATGTTGTCACTACTGTGTCTGATTCTGATCTAACTCACATTGGTGTAGTTCCATTGGCTTTACGTCCTTGTAAGTGCCACTGCAACCAGACACACTCTATATAAATAGCTGGCACATTTGTCTTTTTCAGTTGTCCCCCTCAGGGTTACCACTATCATGTACCCTGGTACATTGGTTGCCAGTATGTTTGATTGCCAGTATGTGCCCTGTTCTATAAAATTTTTCAAAACATACATTTGCATGCCTTTATTATAATGATTTACATTATTTGTGTTTAAGCTGAAATCCCTGTCTTGGGATGGACTGGTATTCCCAGAGGTGGCATTTTATTATGGGTACCCCACAGGCTGCATGCCCTACTTACCAGCTTTTTCCCCAACCACCAGAAGCATTCTGGAGAGAGTTTGCCTGTGGCAGAAAATGTTACAGGCACCCATCAGTAGAGCCTCTCAAATGGTGTGGGCCAATCGCTACAGATAGTTGCACAGACTGACATCTCCATAGGAGAGCCAGGTTGATGACAAGCGTTCACCCACTCTCTTTACTGGAGTCCTTCAGAGGAGAATTTTTAGGGAGAATTTTTGTCGAAGAGGTAATTCCTGCTTTCCTTGCAATTTTCAGTGTTTAATCACTGGCAACCAATGACCATTATTTATAAGTGTTTGCATACTTCTTCCGCATTCACCTACATACTACCAATAAGGTAGAGCTGCCCTTTCACTGCTAGTCTTCTATGGCAACTACTAGACTATTAAAATGTTGTTAATGTTCCATCAAATCAGTGGCTTATTCATTCAAAAATGTACCTGCGATCCAGTCCTGCTCACTCTGAAGCCAGTGGGAGTTTAGCCATTGAATTCAATGGGAAAGGGGTTGGGCTCCCGGAAGATTTAGCCCTGATTAAGCAGTAAGATTATTTTTAAAAATGGAAGAGAGGGGAAATATCTATAATGGAATAAATTGGGGAAAAGGGGAATCTGCTTTAAGGTATTTACATTTCACCTGAAAAAATGTTTCCTAAGACCTGGAAACCATCATTCCCCAATAGTTCACAGGGCATCTAAACAGTTCCTAAATCTCAAACACAGGAACTGGCTCCTTAGATTGAAATGGAGAGCATGGAGCTGTTTACATATACTGAACAAACAGTAAGTTGAACATTTTGAAAACTTCTAAGAAATTATATCTGAAGAAGAGTATCAGGGAGAATCTGAACAGTTCAACTATCCCATTAAGCATATGATACATATTTAATTAGCTTACACATGCGGTGAGCTCTGAAAACAGAATTTAGACCATAAAAATATCCTTGTTAATATCCTGCATGCAAAGCTAATATTTTGTTAATTCAAAACTTTTAAAAGATTAAAACTTTCTCTTTTCCCGAATGCCCCTGAAAGCATTAATTTGCTGCTTTGGCTGACTCTCTAATGCTTACAATTGGGCCATCCACAGCTATCATGAAGCTCTATAATGATGAAGATCAGCAAAAACAAGTTCATAACTCAAAAGCACACATTTGAGAAATTCAGCTTTTTTTTCTTGTTAATAATAAAAAAGCCAGCAATTAAAATTATCACAGCAGTTTAACTTGATCCTTTTCAAACAGCATTAGATTCTTTGCTTGCAAAAAAAAAAAAAGTATAAAAATAAAAAAAAAACCTCTTTAAATCAGAGAAGCTCTTTAGGAGGCGCTGTAGCACTGCAAATATGTGAACTTATCAGTAAATTGCAACTCCTTAGCAGCATTGCTTCAGCTTGAGAATTAACTGTTCCTGCTACACATAACGCAGTGTATCTATCAGTGGCTACTGACTTTCTGTTTGTTATAACATATGGGCCAAAGCCATTCTGTTCATATATTATAATGCCAGCAGCTTGGAAAAACTGTACTTCCAAATCTTTGTTTCGTTTATGAATCAGGTTTCCAAGCTGTTTACCTCTGCCTGCCCTCTTGCTGCACTATGCCTACTTTAATTCGTATATTATAATATGGCTGCTGATGATGCAGTGCTCTATCGCAGCTAAAGTCAGGTTGCTTGCATTCAGGTGTGACAGCTGTCCTGGAACCATGGGAGAGGGAAAAAAATACCCGTGTAATTTAATTTGTTTTTAAAAATAAGTAAGTAAAAGAAGACTATGACTGTGGACTATCTTGTGTATTTCCATGCAGCACTGAGATTAGTGTTCTTTGGAAGAATTTACAGAGAAAGCATCATATGTGTCGTGTAATTTGATTGGGTTTAACATAGCAGGATTCTTTCTGTTGTAGGCAGCAGGGCATATATAAACAAACTCATTATGCCCTCACTCCCCAAAGTAAAGAAACTGTGAAGGTCATAAAGTTTAAGGCCAGAAGGGACCACTAGATCATCTAGTCTGACCTCCTGTATATCACAGGCCACCCATATCACCCAGCACCCATATGCTAAACCCAACAATCAAAATGAGACCAAAGTATTACAGCCTACAGGAGGCTAGAATATTATGTGCCACAGACAGAGAAGAGGAGGGATCAAGGTTTTCATCTGCCCTCAAGGCCCTGACAATGGCAGAGAAATGATTAAATGACATATACCCAGATGATCCTGGCAAGTGACATGCACCCACATAGTATAGAGGAAGGTGAACCACTACCCCTCCCCAAGGTCACTGTCAATCTGACCTGTGGGAAATTTCCTCCCCGACCCCATATATAGCAATCAGTTAGACTCTAAGCATGTGAACAAGAACCTGCCATCCACACACCTGAGAGAGAGGATGCTTGGTGCCACCTCAGAATCCTGGCCCACCCATCCCAACGTCCTGTCTCCAGCCGTGGCCATCCCTGATACTTCAGAGGAAGTAAATTAAACAAAAAAACCCTCCCAAAATACTTTGCGAAGGGGGAGGGATTTCCTTCCTGGACCTCCCCCTCCCCACTGGTGGCTGGTTGAAACCCTGAAGCGTGAGCTTTAGGAATGTAAGACAAATACCGGCAGTGAGCCCCAGGTCTATGTAGTGCAAGTGTTTTATAAATGATTATGTTGAATTTCTGACTCAATAAACCAATTGTGTTCTTGCCAATTGCTTATGATTACACCCCTGAGAATAAGTCTTTGCCCTAGCTGTTATTTATGTGTTCTTTCAACTAACAAACTCTCGTATATTAAAACCTATTTCACAAGTAATATAACATATATGTCAATGACCATAAAATTCAGTATATTATGAAAACATGCCCAGGATGACATATCTTTCTCTTTTTCCCCTTAATCCCAATTGTTGTTATTTTCTCCTCTGTTTGTCTTATGTAGGATGCGGCATATACAGTAGATTTTTAATACAGTGTATTTAGTTCTGTATTTGATGTGATTCAGCCTTTTATAGTTTGTTGGAATGGAGACTTCAAAAAGAAATGTATTGAAAATACCTAAGGTTTTCAAATAGCGCTGTTCCAGGCTGGAGCTATTCCCAGTAATAGAAGGAAGTAAAAATGGGATCAAAATGGAAAATCGGGTACTCACCCACTGAAAGGAAGTTTCCTTCCAGATTCAGAGGTTGGGTCTACAGCGATAATGGGCCTAAGCTAGGACTCCTTCCTTTGAAACTTCTACTATTATGCAGATCTACTGTCCATATGCCACTTAGTTTTAATATTTGTGGGCTGTTTTTTTTACATGGTAGAGTTTAACCTAGACAAGACTAGTCTTATCTGAGAGTCTTCCTGATAGAGTAAATACCAAGTATATGTAATATATAACCCAAATTCCATAGTCATAGCACACATATCAAACAGGCCAATATATTTTGGGATATCTGTTACCCCCGTCTATGTATAGTGAAGAATAGTAAATCTTGACCGAATGCTAAGTGCTGCACAAATGAAGATCTCATGGTCCTTGACTGAAAAGACCTTACTGTCTAGTTACGAATTGGACTGATACAACATTAGTCCTAACAAATTCAGACTTCTAACAGCTTTATCTCTGTTCTACCTTCACATTTAAATAGAGCCATATTTTATATCTATTTCTAACAGGCTGCTAACAGCTGCAGATATTCGCATATGGAAATATAACTTGTTATACTATGTTTCTGCTCCTCTAGATTATAATCTCAATATTTGGTTTATGACAGAATGGAAATTCTGAACAGGTGACTGATTTTCATCAGACCTTGGAAAAGCTGCCATGCCTGCAATTTGTGGGTTTTTAGTGATGTGGGTGGGTTGTAAGTTACAAGGTGGGGGTAGCTCCACACTGTGTGCATTGCTGGCACTTGATTTTTTGTGGAACAAAAAGTTTAGCTACTTTCTTTCTCAAGTGCTCAAATCTGCTTCTTTTAATGAAACTGAGTAAACAAAGGACTCTACAGTAGGTCTCTGATCAAATACTGCCTTTTGCTTTACTTAGTATGTGGATTTCCATATTATCAATTTTTTGTTCTTTGCCAATGTGGGCCAGAAGTTGGTGATGTGAGTATGCAGTAAAATAGTAAGCAGCTCTGAAAGGCTAGCTTCAGTTGCTGCGGGATGTATATACCAGGAGAGCTGGAGCTGACAGAAGATGTTAACATACCTGTTGCCCTAACATTAAACCAAGAACGTCATAGGAAGTGACCATCATACTGTACTGACCATTGTATTGTCATGACTCTTGTGCATGTGAAGTGCTCTTCATGATGCTAGCGCTAGTACCCTGGATTTCTTTAGCCTCCTCAGATGAGCTCGGCTGGAGGAGACAAGTTAGTAGTGCTATAATTGTGCCAGGCTAGTTATTCAGCAATGCTTTGGATAGAGATTTCAATCCTCATCTCAACCAATTGTTTTAAGTAGCATTTTTATTGTGATTCAAAACTTGGAAAACTGATATCTGGTTTATTTTCTTTTCCCCAAGATGCTTAAAAAAGTTAGTCTGACATGGGGATAACGGTCCTCCAGTTTATTTCTGTTCCCCCATCAGCTACCTGCATTGATATCACTATTCCCCTGCTGTTACTGGCCAGATCCCCACTGCTATCAGATCCTTTTTAGTTTCAGCTACTAGCTGGCTTTCCCCATTGTCTGTACACCTGCTTCTGCTTGCTGGTTTCTGTTTCACTCCCTGCTGCTGGCTGAGAGTGTGACAGTGCTATCAGTACTCTGACTACTCTTGCCACAATATCATCAGGATGGCTGCTTTCATAGACCCCTGGTAGTAGATGCAGCCTGTAGTCTGCCACAGTCAACACTAATTCTTCACCATAAGCTATCCCAGAACACCAATGCTATGTGTGGAAAATTTGTTTTGAAAGTAATTTAAAATTTTGAAACTTCCATCCAAAATAATGTTTAATCCTGAAGCACAGTAAAACCCTTGGGCCAGATTGTCAACTGGTGTAAATTGACTTTAGTGAAGCTTTACAGATGTACATGAGCTGAAGATGGAAACTTCTGGTCTTTTTTGACGCCCAGGCACTCAATCACGAATAAGCTAGCAGCCAAGATACAAACTCATAGCACCCTGTGCTGTATATGATCAAACTTGCAACTTCCATTATAGCAAGAGATGTTGGTCAAATCCACTAGTGGTGTGAACTTACCCCGGTGTCTAAAATTCTCCTTCAACGCTTAGCCTCATCAAATCATTACATTCACCCAAAAGCATTTCCATCTTAAACCGATAATGGAACAAAAGACAAATGCAAGGAAATATTGTCCTGATTCTGCTCCGGCTTACATCAATATAAATCAGGAGTGACTTTTTCGAAGCAATGGAGTTACACTGATGTAAACATGGTAGGAGAACAGGACTGTAATGTATAAATTCATTACATTATCCATATAATATTTGAATAATAATGACCCATGCTTCACAGCTGTGGCTTCACAGCTATGCAGGCACTCACTTCCACACAATTAGCTTACGATGGTGATTGGTTTACACTTTCTCAGTCATTGCGGGTGGCTGCCTTTCTCTTTCTGTGTTCCCTTTTACTTCCGATGGGTATGTCTACTGGCAGAATTACAACATTGGCAGTTACAGCACTGCTCAGAGAGTGCTGAAGGGAAACTGCTGTTGTGTGTTCACACTGTCAGCTGCCTGCGCAATAGCATGTTCACACTTGTGGCACTTGCAGTGGTACTTGGAGCGGTGCACTCTGGACAGCTATCCCACAGAGCATCTCTTTCTCTTCTGCCGCTAAGAGTTGTGGAAGGCAGAAGGAGTTGCAGGGCATCCTGGGTCCTGTCCCAATGCCCCGTGATGCATTGCTTCGCATCCCAGCAATCCCTGTGCTTCTGTCTGCATTTGGCAACATTTTTCAATGGTTTGTGTACTGCGCGCTCTGCCTCTTCTGTCTGTAGGAATGGATCCCGCACTATTGACCAATATGCTGCTTGCTCTGACTAACAAGTCATGAGTGGCAGTGGAGTTATTTCTTAAACTACAAAGGCAAGAGGAGTGTGACACGACACGAGATTGCTTGTGGCATTCACGGAGGTGCTGACCACAGTGGAACACCACTTTTGGGCTTGGTAAACAAGCACTGAGTGGTGGGATCACATCGCCATGCACATCTGGGATGATGAGGAGTGGCTGCAGAACTTTCGCATGAGGAAAGCCACATTCATGGGAACATGTGATGAGCTCACCCCAGCCCTGAGAATGAGAGCTGCCATGCCATTGGAGAAGCGCATGGTGATTGCACTGTGGAAGTTGGCTACTCCAGACTGCTACCAATCTGTTGCTAACCAGTTTGGAGTGGGAAAGTTGACCATTGGAGTCGTGTTGATGGAAGTGTGCAGGGCCATTAATTGCATCCTGCTCTGGAAGACCGTAACTCTGGGCAACATGCATGTCATTATGGATGGCTTTGCACAAATGGGCTTCCCTAACTGTGGAGGGGCGATAGATGGCACGCATATTCCAATTCTGGCATCAGTCCACCTAGCCACTGAGTACATTAATCGGAAGGGGTATTTCTCAATTGTTCTCCAGCCACTTGTGGATCACCATGGGTGTTTCACGGACATGAATGCAGGCTGGTCCGGAAAGGTGCATGACGCACGTATCTTTCGGAACACTGGCCTGTTCAGGAAGCTGCAACCAGGGACTTTCTTCCTGGACCAGAAGATCACCATAGGGGAAGTCAAAATGCCCATTGTGATCCTGGGAGACCCCGCATACCCCTTAATGCTGTGGCTTATGAAGCCATACACGGGGCACCTTGACAGTAGCAAGGAGCAGTTCAACAACAGGCTGAGCAAGTGCAGAATGACGGTTGAGTGTGCTTTTGGCTTTCTAAAGGCCCGCTGGCGCTGCCTACATGGGAGGCTGGATCTGGCCGATGGCAATATTCTTATGTGTATAGCTGCGTGCTGTACGCTCCATAATATTTGTGAAGGGAAAGGTGAAAGCTTCACTCAGGGCTGGACCGCAGAGGCTCAGCGCCTGGAGGATGAATTTGAACAGCCAGAGACCAGGACTATTTGAGGGGCACAACACAGGGCCATAAAGATCAGGAATGCCTTGAAGCAGCAATTTGAATCTGAAAGCCACTAATATTTGTTGCTGTGCTCGGGAGTGCAGTGCTTGTAATGCTAGGAGCTGATTGTGATTGGTGTAGATGATGCACTATGAAGGTTTAAGAAAATTGCCTGTTGCTTTTCAGGGCTCTCTTTGCTTTCAATTAATGGAATAAAGATTTCTTTCAAACCAAAACAATTATTTTATTAAAAAACAACAACTGGAAAAGAGAACAAACAAAAACACATACGGACTGTGGGGGATGAGGGAAGGGAGGGTCCCAGGAGGAGGTGGGGTCCCGGGAAGGTTAAAGATTTGGGTATGTCCAGGTATCATATCCAACCTTCTCCTTTGGATTACAGTGCAGTGAATACTGCAGTTCAGCAGGGCTAAACTGCAGATGGATGGGTGTTGAGTGCAGTGGGTACTGGGAGTCCGCAGGGCTGGACTGTGATGGGGCAGGAGTGGAATACAGCGGATACAGACTGGAGCCAGGAGGTTGATAAGAGTGTGTTGGCGGTGTCAGTGGGGTGTATGGGAAAGAGTTTTGTGACAGCGGCTACAAGGGAGGGCGGGCACAGGGCTGCTCAGTATGCAGAACTAGTAGTGCCTGGAGCGTGTCCGCTTGGCACTCCATAACATTTAAGAGTCGCTCCATGGCTTCATTCTGGCACACCACATTCTCCTTTCGGTCCCTCTTCTCGCTGTTCTGCCACTCCTTCAATTCCTGTTTTTCGGCAGCGGAGTGCATCATGACATCACACAGAAAGTCCTCTTTAGTTCTTCATAGCCACTTTCTAATTCTGCGCAGCCATTCAGCCGGCGATAACAAAGAGGGAGGCTGTGCTCCTAAGGTCATCTCTGTGAAGCCAAAATGCAACATTTTACAGAAGCAGTATTGTTTGCAACACAGAGACTACTGATTTAAAACACATCCACTATTCATATACCTGTCACTAACTGGCTGACCCCAGGCAAGCATACATGAGCCACAAGACCCCCAAAATGGTAACTAACCTCAGGGGCAGGGGAAATCAGTGTTCCAGGATCGTACTGTACACTGGGCATGTGGCTCCTGGGGAGAGGCAGCACCGTAGCGGGGGCCTTATAATCTTTCCTATCCCCACATTTTCCACAGTCTGTGTTCATTATAGAAGATATCTCGCTGCTGAGGGTGAGCAGGGAATCAAGGGAAGGTCTTCTCCAAGACTGCAGCTTCCACTCTGGGTCTTATGTGGCTCACCTGTGTGCAGCAATGGTCCCCCGCGCCCCCCCCCCCCCCGGTGACGGCAGAGTGGTGCAGGAAAGTTACCCTTAATGGGGCAAGAAACAAAGCAGCTCTGCCAAAGAACCTGTGGCAGCGGATTGCCCAGTATCTCCATGAGAGTTTCCTGGAGATCTCTGAGGCAGATTCCCGTGAAGTGAGGGAGTCACTCAACACACTGTTCTGCCTCTCAGACTAGGCATGTGGTGGTACACACATTATACAGACACAAGCCTGCTTTCTGCACCCCTCCTGTCTGCAACAACTTACTTCAGCAATTCCTAAAATCAAAGCCACTTACCAGGGGCCTCCTCTCCTGTTTGCGCTTCACCAAGCTCTGACAGCTGTGACTGGCTAGCCTCCTCGGGGTAGAGAAGAGCTCCGGGCTGCATGCATCTCTGACATCTACATCGACCTCTGCCTCTGGGTCCCCTTCCCCATCTTAATCCAAGATTTCCTCCTCCTGGCTTGGTCCACTCTTGACTGGCACGTGAGCCACCAAAGTATCCACAGTGGCCTTCGCAGTGGAGGTGGGGTTGCCACCGAAGATTGTGTCCAGCTCTTTGTAGAATCAGCAGCTCATGGGCGCAGTACCGGAGTGGCGGTTTGCCTCCCATGCCTTGTGGTAGGCATTCCGCAGCTCCTTCACAAAGCCTTTGTCTCCGTTCCTTCTTCCTCCCTGCTTCATAATATTTTAATTGGAAACAAAATTACTATAAAAGGTACAAAGATAATTATATCTTCATTAATACCAGAAAAGATATATTAATAACAGAGCAATATGGAGATTTAAATAAGAAGAAATATAAAAAGCTATCAAAATGTATTTTGCGGGGAGGGGATGTGCACATACAGAGGGGAAATCAGTCACTTGTGTCTTGTTTACTGTCTAAAAAAAATAATCCAGGATTCTGGTGTTTAGATCTTAACCTGCTTAAATTAACAGGAAAAGCCCAGATGCTTAACTGATGTAAATCAATGTAGATCCATTGACTTCAGTGGAGCTATGCTAATTTATACGAGTAGAGAATTTGGCCCAAAATGAATTAACAACATCTATACAGACTACTGTATCTGACAGTCTCTGTGATCCATAGCTAACTAGGTGTGGTATTTGCATTGACCCATCTAGTGTCATTTACACAGATTCATAGATTTTTATGGTCAGAAGGGACCACTGTGATCATCTAGCTTGACCTTCTGTTTAATAGAGGCTGTTAAATTTCACCAAGTGATTCCTGTATCTAGCCTAGAACTTCTGGCTGAGCTACAGCTAACCTTTTAAAAAGACATCCAATCTTTATTCAAAGACTTCAAGCAATGGAGAATCCATCACATCTCTAGGTAAGTTATTCCAGTGATTAATTACCCTCACAGGATAAGGCAAGACACAGAAGATGTCCCCCATGTTATGTACACAGTCCATGTACAATGCCATACCGTGGAATGAGAATTACTACTACTTGATGCCTGCAGAAGTAATGAGGCTTTTAAGAATCAGAAGCATGAAGCTGAATCACTTATTAATCACTTATTATATCAGTTTGTTTTCTACAGATATTAGCTTTTTTTTTTTTTTTTTTTTTAAAGTTCAGTGACAGAAATAGGCTTGCTTTTCTCTTGTGGCATTGAATCATACTGGTTGAGTGTGTGCTTGTTGAATAAGAACTTCCTTTAAGTGGCTCTAAATATACTGTCCCCTGTTTAAATGATTAGGTCATTTGTCTCCTATTAATTGAGCTATACTTGTGCCATGCTAACTTTTAAGGAAAAAATGAAATGACGTGCATGTTGGGGGCACCAATGTACCCACTCAAAAAAGGAAACGTCGACTCTTGCAATGGTGGTGTTACTGGGTTGGCAGGGAGAGAGATTTTCTAATTCCCTGTTTTCTGAATGTTGCAGGAGACAGTCTCTTTTCCCTACATGGACAATCTTTCCCAGTGGAGGAAAGAATACCAGTACCTTTTTGCCTTTTTGCTTCCAGGTCTGATCCTACTCCCACTGAAATCAGTAGGATTTTGCTGTTTACCCCTAAGAGGGCAGAATGGGGCCTCCAGTTGTGTTTAGTGCTTCTCAGCTGAAAATAGTGATATATTTGTACTAATTATGGCAATTCATACCACAGTTTCTACACAACACTCCATAAAGAAAAGGAGTACTTGTGGCACCTTAGAGACTAACCAATTTATTTGAGCATAAGCTTTCGTGAGCTCATGAAAGCTTATGCTCAAATAAATTGGTTAGCCTCTAAGGTGCCACAAGTACTCCTTTTCTTTTTGCGAATACAGACTAACACGGCTGTTACTCTCAACAACACTCCATAAAGTATCTATTTAGTTGTGAAGAAATGGTTCAAAAACCTGCAAATATGTGTTATCCTCTACCCTAGGATATCTTTCTGCTCATTGGCTACCTAATTCATTTTGTGTATACCTGCTATAAATACCCTCATACAGTCACACCTACTTTTAGAGATGGAACTTCTTGCTTGCTTAAATGTAAATGAACCGAATACTGAAGGGCACCTTTATGGAATAGTACACATTTCATAATAGCGGGGATACCTTGTGATAAAACAAGTTGGTGTGAAAAGGAATAATATCTGAGGAGGATATTGTGTCTCAGGGCTTGAGAGAATGATTAAAAAGTGCTACACCTCATTCTCTTGGGAATTTACTACTGGCTATGTTAGTTGGTAACTGGAAACAGCCATCAATTGCCCTGGAAAGATTACTGTTGTATTTTTCAGTGGTGTCTAAACTAGCTAAGGGACAGCAACTCTTCAGGTGCATTCATTTTTTTTAACCTTTTATTTGTAATTGGTGCATTTACATGAGTACTCAGTGTAAGAGACCTGTCTGTATTAACGCTTAAACAGGTGCCGTTTCACCAGTCCTAGCAGTGATTTCTAATAAGAGGTTTTTTTTAAAAAAGAAAGGTTAATTGCTGAAATATTAAATAATTGGTTTTATATGAAACATTATGTGTGGGAGCTGTTAGTCCTGACAAACTGCACAGATTGCCCAATAATATGAAGAAAAAAACAGAATTTGACTAGCGAATAAATTTACATCTTGTCTAAAGGCCTGACTCTCATTTACACTAAAGAGTAACATTTTTAAAAGCATCTATATTCCATTGACTTTCAATGGGATTTTGGCCCTACTTTTGGAAAAGGCTCCTAAGTCACTCATGTGCTTTTGAATTTTATGATTCTCTGGCAATGTAAAGGGCCTTAAAGGAGATATAGGATGCATTTAAACTCACTTTAAGCCTCCTGTACAAGGACATAGGGTGTTATAAAGGGGCCTTTGAGTGTAAATGAAGCAGTCCCTCAATCTTTGACTGGTTTAAAATAAATAAAATATGGAATGCTACGTTCTTAATTGTATGTACAATGCTAGTAGTATAAGTTTACTAAATTTCTGTAAATCTCTAGACAAATACTTTGTGTATCAGTGGCTGGATGGTTTAATGTAATAACAATATTTATTGTTGGCTCCTATTGGAGTATAATCTGAAAGAATATTAAAAAGTGCTTCTACTTCCATGTTATTGGACCAAATTCATCATTGGTGTATCTCCACTGGCTTTGGTATGTTACATCCAGAATGAATCTGGATCAGTATGTTTTGTACACACCAAGATAGTCAATAGATATTTCACCGCAGGATCATAGTGGGAACTGGCCAAAGAAAATGTTGGCAACACAATCTTCAGTCTGTTAATTTGAGTCCTGTTTTGTGTTTTTGAAGTAAATTAAAGCTGCACTGACAAGATCATTTCTAATATCTGGAGTTCTGGATTGGGTATAAATGAGGAAGCTGCTATTATTTGTATAATTGGTGCTATAAACCGGTCTGAAGTAAGCTCGGACAATCTATACTGATGTAAGATTAAACGTAATATTACAAGGCAATACAAAATATATTGTCATTGCTGCCTCTAATTTCAAGGAAGAGTAAATCACTATTTGTTTTTTTTGGGGGGGCGGGGGAGGGAATAAAATATAACAAAGGAAATTAACAAAGAAACAGAAAGCTGCTATTCTCAAGATTGTACATGAGATCTGTAATGCAGCTCAGCACCTGAATGCAAAACAAAGACAAGAGACTTGCGAAGTTGCTGTAAGGTATATTCCGTTTTATAATGTACTTGATTAGATGTGGAGTTCTAATGGGCATGTGCCAGAAACTGTTATGGCAGCTGGTTGTCATGGAAACCCACTCAAATTGTTGGCCTGAAAGACAAAAAGATGGTGAAGACAGTTTGTTTGGAGGCTATACTTTCATTATTATCATTATGTATTAAACACCCAAAGGAGTGCTAGGTGTCTCAGGCAAAGTCTTCCCCAAAAAAATAGGTGTGTTTTTTACATCAACATAACTAACCTGAATTAATTGTATCGGTGCAAAATCCTAGTGGAGACAAGGCACAGGTAGGTTTTGTTTGGTTTCAGAGTAGCAGCCGTGTTAGTCTGTATTCGCAAAAAGAACAGGAGTACTTGTGGCACCTTAGAGACTAACAAATTTATTTGAGCATAAGCTTTCGTGAGCTACAGCTCACTTCATCGGATGCATTCAGTGGAAAATACAGTGGGGGAGATTTATATACATGAAACAATGGGTGTTACCTCAGTGTAGCAGCTGAGGTCAGCCCTATGTCCCTCCAACTGCAGTTTACCTCAGCTAGTTTAAACTGAGATAAAAACCACCTGTGCCTTAGCTTTGCTAGGATTTTACATTGAGATAGGTAACTTGAGATAGGTATGCCAGTGTAAAAACACACCTTTTCTGAAGTGAAGGTATAGCCTCACAATTCTAGACTAAGGCAGACAGACCACTACTGCAAAAAGCTTAAATGCCGATCCCTGTTCTTCCCTCAACTCCTGGCCTTTACACCTGGGTAATCTTCAAGTCCAAGGCACCTCATCTAGGATCACCTTGTCATGAAAGGTGGCCTGGCAATTAACCCACCTCTGGCAGTTGCTCTGCAACAAAAAGGAACCTCAGAAAACATTTGACTCCCCAGACAAAGGGTGCATTAACCCACAGACTCACCTTAACAACAGTCAGTGTGGTGCGTAGAGCTGGGCAAAATGTTTAGTCTGAAACTTTTTTTCACCGAAAATGCAGGTTCAGGTCAACTGAAATATTTGGGAAATTTGTGTCAATTTTTGGTGAATTGTTTCAGTCAAAACAAACAAGAAAAATAAATTTATTTTTGATTTTTTTTGGGGGGGGAAAGGAAGACTAGATTCACAAGGGGATTTAGGCACCATTCACAAAATGGAAGAGGAGGATGTGCCAGCCCCCTCCTTATACCTAGCAGCCCAGTGGATAGGGTGCTCATGTTGGAGACACAGGTTCAGATTCCCATTTTGGAGCAGGGACTTGAACCCAGATATCCCCACTCCACAGGGAGTCCCCTAACAACCAGTATATTGGATGGTCTATGGTAAGACTCATTTTTCAATCTCTCCTGTTGAAGGTGTGCCACTTTGTATGAATAATTGAATTGGAGCTGGGGCAAGGACTGGAACCTACATGGCTTCTTTCTCCCAAGCTATAGTTATTCTTTTTCATGGGCTGTAGCCCAGTGACCATTCAAGTTTTTTATACAGTACCCTTTCAGGTTTGTGAATGGTGCCTAAGTCCCCTTGATAGCCCTTCATTTCCTTTGCTTTTATTAAAAATGACCAACATGAAATGTTTCATTTCAGGTTAAATGATACCTGAAACATTTTTTTAAAATTTTTTCCATTTGTCAAAAATTCCCAAATATTTTGGTTTTGGCTTGTGTGGAACTATATTTTCATTTTTTCACAACTGCCAGGGAACTGAAAAATCAGTTATTCTCACAGCTCTAGCAGTGAGAATTTCACTGTGGGAGTTTGTACATCAGCAACTTGTACTATGCATAACATTACCACTTTTCTTTAAATGAGGAGGATGGGAGTATGCAAAGAGGATGACATGCAGTAAGTTCCAAGAAAAGGATTCTGGTGTCTGAAAATCTTTATTCAAACATGTCAGGATCTTCATTTGGTTACAGAATAGCCATAATGTTCAGGCTTAAGCAAAGTGTAATATTGTATGTGTGTATAAGCATCCTTTATTACTTCAAGTGTGAGTGTCCAGTGCTATGAATCTTGGACTTGAAGTTCACTGCACTTCCATCTGAAGATTGTTGGTCACTGTACATTCTGAATGGAGTCTGGAATAAGGCATGAACAATAAATAAATGAGGGAGACTTTTTAAAAAAGCATCAAGCTTTACTGAGGAATATGCAGCTGTAATGAAAACACACACATGCTCCCCCCCATCCCCCCCAAATGGTTATAGATAACTATTTTACGAGAATATACTAGAAATGTATCAACAACAGAAACTTCACAAATAATATTCAAGTTAAGTCTGCTGTTAATTTGCATCACTACAGTTGCCATCTAACATTAATTCCAGCCTAATATTGTCCACAGCATTTTTTTTAAAAACTATTTCTCATTTTGTATACTTTGTGATGATACAATAATTGTTCCCATAAGAGACCAGGCTAAGCTTCTCATGCTGGAAGTGTGTCCACTGAGCTGTAGCAATCATAGCAATGGTTGTTGACCACTGGTTCACATCTTCTTTCATGATAAGAACCTGGAATTGCATAATGTTAATTAGATCATACATTTTTATTCTTCAGACAGCGTCAGAGCTGTGCTGCAGCCATTTTGGAGAAGCCCAAAAGTAATATGTGTCAACAGCTGCTACAGGAGAGATTTCTGGAATCCAGAGCAAAGTGTAGCATACTGCAGTGTTCCTGTTCCAAGCTTCTGCAGCTGAATGGCTCTGAAGCTATTTGATATTCATAGCCATCATTTCATACAGTAAGATTTGAGGCACTTGAAGCACTATTGCTGCTTCAGAAAAACCTGCTCTTGGTTTGTTTGTTTACATTTTTTTAAAAGAATATTGCATCACTTTTGTTCTAAAGAGAAGCATAGCATACAAGGAGGGGAGTGCTGGGAATAATTACATTTTCCAGGAATAAGAAACAAACCTGCCTGTTTCATTGAGCGGTGAAAAAATAATTTCACTCAGTGGAATGTCACAAATTTTACTCCATGCAAAAAGCTTGCTTCATAATTGAAGCAATTCAGTTATCATGACCACACAAATCTCTGTACTGGGTCTGTACTCTAGTGCAATGGTTCTCAAAGCCGGTCCGCCGCTTGTTCAGAGAAAGCCCCTGGCATGCCGGACCAGTTTGTTTACCTGCCGTGTCGGAGGTTCGGCCAATCGCAGCTCCCACTGGCCGCGGTTTTGCTGCTCCAGGCCAATGGGGGCTGCGGGAAGGGCTGCCAGCACATCCCTTGGCCCGCGCCGCTTCCCGCAGCCCCCATTGGCCTGGAGCAGTGAACCATGGCCAGTGGGAGCCACGATCGGCCGAACCTGCAAACGCAGCAGATAAACAAACCAGTCCAGCCCGCCAGGGGCTTTCCCTGAACAAGTGGTGGACTGGCTTTGAGAACTAGTGCTCTAGTGCAATTGCTCATGCCTTCAGGGAAGGGATTCTATGTAGCACATTTTACCTATTGTACAGTGCTGTGCCACCATGACCCACCTCTGGATAGACTTTCTATTTCCTGAAAATATATATAACACAAATACAGTGTATGCATTTCTATAAATGTATATACATATACATATTTTATATGACCTAAAATAGGGTTAAATCAGTCCAATTACTATTTACTTCCATCTTTCTGATCACTTTATGCAACCATTTATGATACCATATGTGATAAATGAAGTAGGGGTGGGGGTAGCTCCTTTTGATGGACACCCAGCCAGCCAGTTACCTGTAAAATCCCTCTTGGTAGCTGTTCTCTGCTTGCTTTACCTGTAAAGGGTTAAAAGTCCCCCAGATAAAGAAAAGAAAATTGGCACCCGTCCAAAAGAGGGAAGGTAGAACTTTTTAAAATTGGGAAAGAAACTTTCCCTTTGTCTATTGTTCTCTGGGCTGCAGGGATGGAGCAGCAATGCTGTGTAAGGCTTGAACCAGATATGAAAATTCATCTTCCATACCTAGAAGAAATTATTTGGATAGGGAATGTTTAGTTAAACACAATCCTGTTTATTTTTTATTTTGTCTTGTGGATCTCCTCTGTGCTAACCCCAGATGCTTTTGTTTGCTTGTAACCTTTAAGCTGAACCCCCAAGAAAGCTATTTTGGGTGCTTGATTTTTGCAATTGCGCTTCTAAAATCTAGAAAAAGCCTAAGTTCCAGATGTAATTTTTTCCTTTTTGTTTTTAATAAAATTTATCTTTTTTAAGAACAGAATTGGATTTTTGGTGTCCTAAGAGGTTTGTGCATGTTGTTGGATTAGCTGGTAGCCACAGCTAATTTCCTTTGTTTTCTTTCTCAGCTCTTCCCTGGACGGTGGGTGAAAGGGCTTGAGGGTATGCCACAGGGAGGAGTTCCCAAGTGCTCCTTCCTGGGTTCCAAGCATTTTTTTTGCATTTGGGCAGCATTTACCAAGCCACAGTCAGAGAAAAGCTGTAACCTTGGGAGTTTAATACAAGCCTGGATTGGCACATATTAAAATATATATATATATAATATAAAATATCAATATTTTCAAATATATTGATTTCAATTGCAACACAGAATACAAAGTGTACAGTGCTCACTTTATATTATATATATATATATAATATTATTTTTATATATATATAATATAAAGTGAGCACTGTACACTTTGCCTTCCGTGTTGCAATTGAAATCAATATATTTGAAAATATAGAAAAAACATCCAAAATCATTTATAATAAATTTAAATTGGTATTCTATTATTGTTTAACAGCGCAATTAAAACTGCAATTAATCACTAAAAACCTTTAAATCGTTAAAAATTAAGCATTTTTAAATCTAGTTAATTTGTTTTGCATTAATCGTTTTGAGTTAACTGCTATTAGTTGACAGCCCTAATAATAATATACCCCATTCAGGCCCACTGACTACAATGGGAAGGGAAGTCAGCAGAATTTAGCTCAGTAATTGCCATCAGTTCTAGCTCTACATCTTACACTCATGAAGCACTTGGCAAATTTTAGAGAATTGATAACATTTATTTTCAAACGTTCCTTATATTCAGGGGGCAGGATGGATTTGAAATCAATATTCAATTGATTTGTGGAGTTTGGGAAATGTGGTAGCATTTTGGTCTGTTGTATTCCATGAGAGCAGTCTAAACAATACTAAAGAGGAAAAAATAGCTTCTAGGCAAAAGGCCCAGTTGTGAGTTATTGAGAACCTGCAATTCTCACTGAAGAATTCAGTGGAAGTTTCAGGCCCTCAGCACCTTTTAGGATTAGTCACTCAGAATGTACATGGCAAGCTTTAGCTCAAGGTGAAATGGACAAGCTATAAATACGCTTTAAAAGAGGGCTTATATTGGAAATAATGACATAAGCTTAACTACAGTGGAGTGAATGATGCTGCTATAATAAAAAAAAACCTTAAGTTTGTTCATATATAGGTGTACATACTTAAGGCAAAAAGAGTCCTTAAATTTGCCAAAATCTATAATGATTTGTGATGCAGATGAATGTGTAGTAAGTAACCATATGAATTCAGCTCTTTTTGGATAGATATTGGATATATTTAGAGGTGGATGATCAATGTATTAATTCTGTATACCTTTGGCTTCTTACATAATTTTCCTTTCATTTTATTAACTGCCTCTAACGTTAACACTGATACATTCCCTATGAAGGTATGCAATGATACTCTTACTTGTCCAGTGAATTAGTCTAGCTAGCCCATTATGTTAATACAAGACTTACTAAGTCACTCATTAATTTTATCAGCAAGTAGGACACCCAAGGAAGCAATTTGTGTTTGGTGTAATTGCCACCATTTGAAAAGTGATTTTTGTGAAAGATTTTTTTTTTTTACACATGAATTTCCTTATTATCAGAACATCAAAAGTGATACAGTTTTTCTAGCTGTTCTAAAAATCTTTTCCCAGAAAGTCCACCAAACCCTATATTATCTGCTCTATATATTGCATTGTGACACTGGACATAAATGTGATTCATCATCACATGTATGTTCTTATAGGTTTTTGGAACACTGCATCAATACCACATGTTGATGCAATGTTGTAAAAACATGCAAGAGCACGCAACCCCCAACTCAGGAGGTTCAAAGGGATCAGTTACTGGCTGTAACTGACCAACTGAGAATTCTTTTGTCAGGAGTTCCTTGCTGGTATGAATGTATTGGCTCTGGGCTGTGCTCTTTCCACATCCCCTGTGTGGTGCAGGGAGCATGTCACAGGTGGAAAGGGGGCACTAAGTGGGTACAGCTACACTACATTATACTGTGCCTATCCTCTACTAGCAATGAAACCTGCATCATGTCACATAAAGTAGAGCTTCTGGAAAGCAGCCCTGAAAATCAGGGAGTCATCCCCACCCAGCTCTTTTATACCAAGTATAGCTCCCATGAAGGGGTGCATAGCTCCATTCTGCCACAGCTGTTAAGGGACAGAGTAGCAACTTCCTTAGCTGCAGGTTGAATAGCAGCAGTTGGGTTAAGAGGCTATAACCCAGACAGTATTATCCGGTATTATCAGGTATACTGGCAATTAAAAGGGAAACCTTGTTCCTACTTTCTAATCTGATAAATGAAATATTGTTTTTGACAATGTAGTATGCTTGAGCATGAATGAAGTATTAGCATTGATTCCAATTAAGGCTGTAGATTAATCGCAGTTAACTCACACAATTAACTCAAATTGAAGGGAAATATGAATCTTTAGCTCAACTGGCATGTCAATGTCTTGCAACTCCGGCTACAACAGTGTCATGCAAATGTCTGTTCTCACTTTCAGATGACATTGTTTAACAAGAAGCGGGCAGCATTATCTTGTGCAAATGTAAACAAACTTGTTTGTCTGAGTGATTGGCTGAACAAGAAGTAGGACTGAGTAGACTTGCAGACTCTACATTTTTACATTGTTTCATTTTTAATGCAGGGTTTTTTTACATAATTCTACATTTGTAAGTTCAACTTTCATGATAAAGAGATTGAACTAAATACTAGTATTAGGTGAATTGAAAAATACTATTTCTTTTTGTTTGTTTTTTACAGTATAAATACTTGTAATCAAAAATAAATATAAAGTGAGCACTGTGCACTTTATATTCTGTGTTGTAATTGAAATCAATATATTTGAAAATGTAGAATCCCAAAATATTTAAATAAATGGTATTCTATTATTGTTTAATAGTGCGATTAATTGCAATACATTTTTTAATCGCTTGACAGTCCTAATTCCAACATAAACGGAGATACCTGGCAATGAAATGATGGATAAGGAAGTGGAAAATGCTTTAAGAATGGAGAAATCAATATAAATATTCCTTTGAGTAAACAGGAATTTAAAAGTTTAGTTATAAAAGGATTTAAAAAGGAATGGCAAGAATTGTGGACCAAAGAGGAAGAAGATTCTATGAAGCGTGCCCCAAACTAGGGGATAATGCGCTACTCCAAAATTATGAAAGGATCAGTGAAGTGCTCATATTTAGACTATAAATGGGTCACTGTGGTTTGAATAATAATTTATATTTATTTAATAGCCACAAAGATGGGTTGTGTAACACATGTAAGGTTAAACAAACAATTGATCATTTGATATGGGAATGCTGGGAGTGTTCCTAGGAAAGAAAAGCACTTTATAAAGAATTTAGATTCTTTAAGGTGACAGAATATACTATGAGGAGTTGAGTTAGAGTATCAGGAAAGTGGGGTAACATTAAAAAAGTTCTAGTACATCTTCTTAAGGACATAGAGCAGAGCAAGAGAGTGTAGTGGCATGAACGTATGAGGAATATAGGAGGTGGCAGTTATAGACTCGGTAGATGAGTCTGCCTCTCCATAAAGCAAAAGACAATGATGGGGATGGGGGATTTTGCATCAGCCACAAACTGGCAGGAACTGGAGCAAGGACTGGAACCTCCTGGTAGAAAGCAGTATAATGAGTTGCTCTTTGAAAGGGGCATGAAGCAGAAGAAGGATGTGCCCCAGGGAAGCAGCAGTGAGGCAGAGGAAGCAGGCCTTAGCTGCTTAGTCTAGAGTCCTTAGGCTGGAACCCAAAGTAGAGGAAGGGTCTGGGTTCTCTACCTGCCTGATGCAAGAGGCAAGGACGATTGAGCCCATAGTGGAGCTGAATATCTGGCATAATGTCGCTGTTTGTTTGTTTGGACTCATTACTACCCTGGAAGGGGTGCGGATTATAAGCACACTGACTGGAAGGCTAAAACCTGAAAGGGCTGTTGACAGATGTGCCAGAATTGAAGAGGGTACTGCATCATGCCTGGCTGTGAGGGGGTGTTTTGACTGGTGCGTGACCCCTCCACACTCTCTCTTTCACTCACTTTCCATTCTTGTAGTATCTACCCATTCTACTTTCCCCATGCCATCCCTGGCGACCCACTTTTTTCTATTTCTGTTGGGTTCCTCTTCTCAGTGGTTTCTTCCTTACTGTGGACTAACTTGTTGCCTCTTCTGAGAGGAGCCTCCTGAGTGGGGCAGAAGCTGCTACTCTAGGTGGGGGAGAGGAGAACAGGTGAAGCAAATGATGCTTGTGGAGCTATAAAGTCAAGAAGGGGAAGAACAGAGGAATACGAGAAGCAGCCCCTGTCCTAGCAGTGGTCCATAGATGTGGAAGAAGAGAACTGTAGATACTTTTTTCCCAGTTCCAGCTATCTGAGACAAATGGGACAACTCAGTATACAGGGAAGAAACTTTGGAGTGTAATAGGAGAATTAGGACTATGCACGGAAATGTTTTGATTTAGAGTTTAGTATGAATGACTTTGAGGAAGTTAGAATAGTTGATATTTTAGTCAAGTGCCCCTATTAGGTGAAATTAAAATAACTACAAACTGTTGTTGTCACAGATACCTCTTTGGTATACTGCTATTTTCTTTAATGAAATCCACTTTTCCCCTCCTTTGTAATATCCTGATTAGTTACCAGTTGCAATCCATCTGAACAACAGGGGGGAGTGGGAATTCTCAAAGCCATGTGAAGGGCTTTAGTTGTAATTTTGATGGGAATCACATGGCTAAATCCTCAATTGTCACTTTGAAAAAGTACTCTCTGGTTTCATATCGATTAGTCTGATTACATATGAGATGTTGGGAGTAGGAGAAAGATAATCAGATCCCATATACAACTGTTATTCTCTAATGTGGATAGCACAGGGTTTCAAGACAGTCAAATCTGGTGTTAGAAAACTAATGCTACCCTGATACCTATGTTGCAGTTTCACAACTTCAGAGGAGTTAAGATGTGTTGTTAAATCTGTTTACAGACTGAGATACATCTTCTTAATTTAATTTTACTTTTGTTTTTGCTTTTGAGTTATCCCCAGTAATGAGTTCCACAGGTTGACTGTGTTGTGTGAAGAAGTACTTCCCTTTGTTTTAAACCTGCTGCCTATTAATTTTATTATATGACCCCTAGTTCTTGTGTTATCATCATCATCATCATGTTCCTATTATGCCTCTGGCGTTTAGGGCAGTGTTGAAGCTCCTCCATTCTGTTTCTGGCAAGTCTTTCAATGGTTCTCCAGCTGTGTACCAGGTTTTTCAGCTCGGCTTCCACAGCTCTTCGCCATGTTGTTTTCGGGCAGCGTAGTTTTCGCTTGCCTTCAGGTATCCTCACTCTGGAGATGGAATCAGTTTCCATCCAAAGCACATGACTGAGCCATCTCCAATGCCTCCTGGCAAGGATTGTGCTCAGATCCTCTTAGCTGCACTGTGTCAATAGATCTTGGTTTGAGATTGTTCTGGGCCAAAAGATACGGAGGATTTTTCTGAGGCAGGTTGTATGGAATGAAGACAGTTTGGACATGTTGTATTTTCTCTTGTGTTATGTAAAGGGGTAAATAACACTTTCTCATTCACATTCTCTACACCACGCATGATTTTATAAATCTCTATCATATCTCCTTTTAGTCGCCTTTTTTCTAAACTGAAAAGTCTCTGTCTTATTAATCTCTCCTGATACGGAAGCCGTTCCATACGCCTAATCATTTTTGTTGCCCTTTTCTGAACCTTTCCCAATTCCAATATATCTTTTTAGGGCGAAGAGATGCAAACTTCACTGTCTGTAAACAGTATCAAGAAATAGAATAACAGTGCCAGATTTTTCAATTTGGTAATTTCATTTCTGATGTACCCAAACCAAAACAAAATCTGTTAAAAGTTTTCAGGCAACTGTAAAAGTGTATTTAAAAAATTCATTTAGGGTGAAACAAACTATTTTTGACACAAATTCGCAAATATTTGAGTCAAACTGAATATATGTTTTCAGTTGGAAAAACTTATCTTCTGAAAAAAATTCACCCAGCTTAATTCTTAAAACCCCTCAAACCCTGATTTGTGATGGTTGTGACTGTATGCCTAGATCCATTTGCTCTGATTCAGTAGGACTCATATTCGTCATATTAACAAATACCTGTACAAATGATAGGTATATGTGAAAATGTGCATGAATCCACAAATTTTTTCAAAGGATTATTCACTGAAAATGTATTAATTACAAAAGATTGGTAATCATTATTTATCACTGATTCTTCTGTTTTGAATCAAGGTCATCCAATCACAGAGTAAAATCAATTCAATGTGATTTAGATAACCATTCTCATGATATGGAAAATGGACACAATAGGCAAAATCCTGTCCTTATTAAAGGTTATGGCAAACTCTATTGGGGCCAGAATTTCACCCACAATATTCAAAACAAACAGTACATGCACAAAGAATACACTGATAATTTCTTGGCAAAACACTAGAGAACAATTACAAATAAGATTTACAAAAATATAAGAATGGTATGGAAATTATTCATTAACAAGCTAAGGCCCAGATCCTCAAAGGTATTTAGGGTCAATGTGAGTTAGGTGCCTAAAGACCTTTGAGCTCTAAGCCTAATTTCATAATGAAATGGTATTTGTAATAAATAGTTCCTCTAGCTCTAGGATGAATACTCTGCACAGTGATATGGTCTTTCTTGCTTGTTAGTTCAATAATATAAAGATAAAGGATCAGTTTAAAGTACAGTACATCTTTCATCACTTTAAAAGTATGAGCTTAGTTGCTCATTCTGGGCCAGATTCTGATATCCTGGCATTGAGCGGTACCTTTCTTAGTGAGTAGTTTAACTGATTTCTCTGGGACTCATCATAGAAGATAGTATTCCATGAATAAGGTTGAAAGAATGTAGCCCTCAATTTGGTGTACATTTTTCATATGAATCCATCTAATTCTGGACCTTTGCCTGGCTGGTTAAAAGATGGGGAACAAAGGGTAGGAATAAATAATCAATTTTAAGAATAGAGAAAGGTAAATAGTAGTGATGCCCAGGGATCTGTATGGGGACCAGTGCTTGAACATATTCATAAATGATCTGTAAAAGGCGGTAAACAGTGACAAAATTTGCAGATGATTCAAAATTATTCAAGATAGTTAAGTACAAAGCAGACTGCGAAGAATTACAAAGGAATCCCCAAAACTGGGTGACTGGGCAACAAAATGGCAGATGAAATTCAATGTTGATAAGTGCAAACTAGTGCACATTGGAAAACATAATCCCAACTATACATATAAAATAGTGAGATCTAAATTAGATGTTACCACTCAAAGAGCTCTTTGGAGTCATTGTGGATAGTTCTCTGAAAATATCTGCTCAATGTGCCTCAGCAGTCAAAAAAGCCAACAGAATGTTAGGAACCATTAGGAAAGAAGACAGAAGACAGAAAATATCATAATTTCACTATATAAACAATTGGTATGCTCACACCTCAACTGCTGCATGCAGCTTTGATCACCCCATCTCAAAAAAGATATATTAGAATTCATAAAGGGACAGAGAAGGGCAACAAAAATGATTAGGGGTATGGAACAGCTTCCATATGAAGAGAGATTAAAAGGACTGGGACTGTTGAGTTTGGAAAAGAGATAATTAAGGGGGATGTAATAGAGGTCTCTAAAATCATGAACAGTGTAGAGAAAGTGAATAAGGAAGTGTTATTTACCCCTTCACATAACACAAGAACCAGGGGTCACCCAATGAAATTAATAGGCAGCAGCTTTAAAACAAACAAAAGGAAGTACTTCTTCACACAACACACAATCAACCTGTGGAACTCATTGCCAGGGAATATTGTGAAAGCCAAAATTATAATGGGGTTCACAAAAGAATTAGATAACTTCATGGAGGATAGGTTGATCAATGGCTATTAGCCAAGATGGACAGAAATGAAACCCCATGCTCTGGGTGTCAGTTTCAATTGCCAGAAGCTGGGAGTGGACAACAGGAAATGGATCACTCAGTGATTGCCTGTTCTGTTAATTTCTTCTGAATCACCTGGTATTGGCCGCTATTGGACAGGATACTGGACTAGATGGCCTACTGGTCTGACCCAGTATGGCTCTTCTTATGTTCTTATAGTTTTAATTGTTTCAATTTTTCCTCAAGGGTCAATGTTTCCTTTGAATGCATGAGAATAATAAATTGACAACACCACAAGCATAAAGACAGTATATGTTCATTCCACAGCTCTGCTGTTATTCTCACACTTGATTGACTACTTTATTGATCTATTGACTACTTGATTGATACTTTATTGTCCTGTTTGGCGATGTTAAATATGACTGTCTATAATTACTCCTTGTAGACTGTGATCACCAAAGTTCATTAGCAGTCACACTTTGATTCGGTTCATAGAAGTATGTGTGGCTAATCTTACAAAGGTGTAGAAATATTTGACATTCACTAAAGAAGTGAAATCATTCAGAATGGAAACAGGGACATTCGTGTTTTCCATATACTTCACTGTAAGGAAGCACATCACTTTGGAATGAAAGTTGACTTTTAAATGAACTTAAGCACTTGATCTTATTTTGACAGCTTGCCTTTGATGGCATATAAGTATATATCCTTCAGGACATTTGTGTGGGGTACTTATTTACTTTCAGGTAAGAAGTGAATTTAGTATACTGGAGTTATCCTTCCTTCAGGATCCTGTTTGCAATATTAATCTTCAGTCACTTCCAAAAGCCTTTGCTTTGGGCATTAAAATTACAACTAACCTGTCAACTCAGGAAAACTATTAAAAAAATAATGATCTTAACAAAACTTAGAGCCTGCTCCTGAAGTCAGTAGATTTGCCATTGATTTTAGTAGGAGTTGGACTGTCCTCTAAGGGACTATGTTCTGCACTCAAAATCAGCAATTAATAACTTCTTGTATTTTTAAGAATTGGTCACTTATATTGAAATAATGTGCTTCAATTCCTGGCCTTTATCATATTATTTTGCTAGTGTCCTTGAATTTACTAGAACTGTGCAAAGGATCTTTATACCATACATTCAATTTGGTTGAAAACTGATTAAGCAACTAAATTTATCCTGGTTTATTGTAATACAACATTCCCTGCAGGCTATACTCCCAATGAATATCCCAATGGTTTGCCTTCTAAAAGCAATCTCTGATATTTGTCTTCTACTTTATTATGGTTGTTAATGACACAAGACCTGCTGTTTTTAAAAACAGCCTTGCAAAAGTCTTCTGCCAATCATTTCTCTTTTAAAATTGATCACATTTAGGGTCAATCCTGATGTGTCATCATATGTGTGTGTTGTGCAGTGTCTTTCAAGCTCATCAGTAGAGAAACTTGGAAAAAAACCAAGGTCTAATTAACCTCAAATGTTGAACCCCTAAAGGACTGACAAATATCACTTTAAAATTATTTTGCTTGTGAAGCATAATCCAGGGCAAAAACTACTGTATAATCAGTTGTTAAATATACAAAGCATGCTTGTTTTCTCTTTCAGTGCTCTAAAATGTTAGAATGGGATCAATCACAGCCCTATTTTACAAGTAATTTATTTTTAATAACGTAAGAAATGCTCCCTTAAGTCTGTGCTACAGATTTTTCTGAAGGCCGGGAAAAAAAAAGTTAATTTGAGCACATCTGCATCATCAAACATAATTACTTCATAGCACACTTGCATGCTGATTTCAGTGTATCATTCTGTCATTCAGGTTCTGTGGAATAGATGAAATGCATTGAGCCATAGGAACGGTATAGAATGTGGGGAATTTAGATGGAATTTCAAAGAATGATGGAGAGCTGCCTGCAGACAGTTAATAGGCATGGTTCATTGCAAAAACTCTGATTCAAAATAAAATGAGTTTCTGATTATTTTTTAAATCAATGTCAGCTGCTACAGTTTGCAAAACATGGTTACTCCTAAATGGATGCATTTGTAAAATCTTTCAGTGTTGCATCACACATTTGTATAAGGTTTCCTGGGACATATGACATGCCTAATTGTGGCCAGCTGCTGAACGGAATGGGGGGAGGAGGAAGGAAACCATTACCTTCCCCTGCACCTTCATGTAGTGGCCAGGCATAATTGCATTCCTTATGTTCCCTGAGTATAGGTGCTGCTTTTTCTTCATTCCCCTGCACCTCCGGCACTAATAAGAATGTTTGTTAACCCTTTCACTGCAGCCAGGCTGTCTTTGTCTCTCTAAAAGTAAAAATCTCTGTGGTAACGATACAGAAACAGCGGTATGAGATTTGCTAGCTTCAGTTCTACAACATTATCTCCTGGTAACTGCAAATCAATTCATATGAATTATCATGAAATCCCCATCGAAGTAGTTAGAGGATCTATTTACACATCAAAGTTTATCTTACTTTTTTCATTAATACCTTCAATAACTGGTCCTTATTTTATTTAACACGTATGGCTGACTTTCCCACACACTGCAGCCTAACACTGTTCTCTTTGCCATGCTGAGGTGACCACTGATAACAATAAATCATAGTTTCCACTGAAAACAATAGCAGCAAATGGCAATTGTACCAGCTCACCACAATACAATAATGCTGTCCTTTCAAAGTGTAGCTCCTTTTGGCACTGTTATAAATGGCACCAGGATTCCAAAACCTTTAAATGAATGCTGTGCATCTGATGAGGTCCAGTGATGATGGTTTGAACGGTTCTAAGCACAGATGGGATGAACTGGTTCAGTGCACTTCAGTTACTGGTAACTGTGTGCGATGTTGGAAATCCATGCTTGGCTAGATAAGTCACAGAAGTATGAAGGAGGCTGTGTAGTGTGTCAATCCATTCCAGAGATGCCTGCTCTAACTGCGTTAAATGGCACAGTGGAGTCTGACTTGAACATCAGATGAGTAAAAAGCTGGGAGCGTGTGTCGGTGTTCGTGCGTGTATGCATGTGCATGCGTGTGTGTGTGTTTAAATAAACAAAGCAAGAGTTTCATTTTTAAAGGTGAAGGCTCCCAGCTGGGCCTACACATTTGAACAGTAGATGCTTTTTATGACTGATCTAGCCAGGGTTTTCCAATATTTTACAGGGTTATAGGTAACTAAAGATCACTGAACCAGTTCGTTCCATCTGTGCTTGGCACACTTTAATGGGATGAATTGGTTTAATGAACCTGTATGTTATTTTTAAGAAGCCTCCAGGGAGTCACCTAACTACAGGCATGAAGGAAGAGATATGGAGAGGGTAATACATTGATTTATTTTCTATTTTACACTTCAAGCCAACACCTGAACCTCTCAGCTCTTGTATGGCTGAAAAATAGATTAAGTATCCAGAAGCTCCTATGCATCTGGATGGCTCACAGATTTCTCAGCGTTTGCCTGAGTACTGTGCAAAACTCAATAATTAATATATTCAGAAGACAAGTTGGTGAAATGTCAATCCTTCAGCAATCTGATAAAGTTAAATAGAAGAACAAGGCTGGAAAAGATTGACACTTCCTTGCCAACTTAGTGAGAGAACTCCAAAAGGTCTGTCTAGGATATTCTCTTGTGGCAAAACACTTCTCATGAGCTTTTCAGTACCATGCGACACTTCTGAACAAATTAGCCCATTAATCACATTGTAGAAACATCAATGGCATTCTGTAGGTGACTTCCAATTCATAGAAGAATGGGGGCCAGGCCAATGCAAAATGCTAATAGCTTTTAGCAATTAGCATCACAGCATAAAGGCTGACGTTTAGCAGCAAACAAAACTAAAGGTGCATTGGATTCTAAAGTACAGCGCTGGATGAGGCCCAGCTGCTAATCAGCATGGTAAATAAGTATTAGAACAAAGGGGTGCAACTGGGAAACTGTATCTCAGACACTGTATTTGGCATTCAACATGGTCGTAGAGGCTACTCCAGTGGAAACTGCTTTCTCAGAGTATGACAGACCTCCTCTCCCCACCCAAAGAATAGATGGAAGGGAATGGATGATAGGATAGCTTCCCCCATCCCATAAGGACTACATAAGTGTTAATAAATCTGCATGTGCACATGTTCCTCTACACTGCACAATAAATTGCCCATGTCTCATGGCATCCTAGCAGCAGTTGGTTAGAAAAAGGGAAGTTCCCTGGGCCATATTTTCTTCTGCTGTAAATTGGTACATCTCTATTTACTTCAATCTAGCTGTGTCAGTCACCAGAAGAAAATAAGGCCCTCTAACATCAAATAATTATCCAGCTAGTTACAAAAACAATTGAGAACACTGTTATGTGAGGGGAGAGCAGTTTCTTATCCTGACTTGTTACTAAAATTATCAGGAACTCTACAGACCAAACACAGAGGTGCTAGTGATGTCAGGTTACATATCAGTAATTAGTGTTAGTGATTGAATTCAGCTCTAGCATAAACAGACAAAACCCTCAGAAGTCAATAGGTGCCAGGCTTGAATCTGCCTCAATGAATGTTAGTGACTGTAAATTTCATGCTGGAGGAGGGTGCTCGAAGGGTGGTTGTACATCAAGAAAAGGAGATAAGAGTACCAGAGCATCCCCTGCTTTATCTTACACCATCTTGTAGGTTGCTTTTCGTGCTGCAGATTGTTCTTCTGCGACCTCGACATGGAGCAACAACTACTAATACTTGCTCTCACTGACTTATACCATGTAATGTGCACTCTGATTTAGTTCTCCTCTGAATTGGGCCCTTGGAGTGCCTGCTACGGAGTACACCCCTTCAAATGCTTTCTACTTTCATTTTTTGTGGTAAAAATGAACTTTTTTGTTTTGCATTTGAAAGTTGGTCCTGAACAGATGGGGAAGGCATTGTTGAAATTAATATGTGCAGTTCAGTGAGCTATACTGCCAGTGATTCTTCCTATATTTTACATGTGAATATCCTGTTCTAATGATCAGATTGGCTACATTGTTACTAAATTTGTGTTCTATTGTATTACACTGGGAAGAAAATCAAGACCTTGGAAAAGATCTACCAAAGCATATCAGAAAATGCAACATAAAACATTCACGGCATGTTTTTGTGTACTTATGTAGGCACAGTTTCAGCATAGAATTTGTGTAGGCACAGTTTCAGCATAGAATTATATATGCTACTCTACTATGTTACTTGCATGGACCTGTAATCTTGCATTAGTTGACCATTAAATATCTTTTTGCACCATAGTAAAAGTTTTGTTCTTTAGTTGTTACGCTGGAAAATGTTCTCTGGCATGCTGTAGCTAAATGGAACAGAGTAATTATATAATGGCATATTAAGATCGCGGTGATTCCACAAGTTGACAATTATATTTTGTGGTATAAAAGCTTACTATTATTTTGATGGTTGTAGTTTTATTTGTCACGATGGATCAACATGGGAAATTTTCATAACTGTATGCAATTTTCCTTAATTCATTTGAATTGATTGTACAGTGACTCTTCAAAGGAGAACAAATACAATAAAAGGAATATGCTAAACTAGTTTAAGGTGCCTGTTCATCTTGGCCATATGCCCAGTGTAAGTCCAACATGCCCATAATATAAATGGAAAATTGGCTTTTACATCTAACATGTGTAAACTCTGTATTCACCTACTTAATTTACTTGAATTATCAACAGTTTTACAACAGAGAGGAATGGGGAAAAGAGGCCCAAAAGAGGGCAGGAAGTCAACAGACAGGAAAAACCAACCTTAGTAAGCAAAATGTACAAATTCAAAAACACACAACCTAAAAGCTTTTTCAAATCATTAAGGATGAAATAGTTCATTAACAGAAATATGCACATTTTAAGGCCTTTTATTTGCATTGAACTCTACATTTGTTAAAAAATGTGATGTTCATACTTCAGTCATATGTAATACCTTATTGATTAAAATACCAAAGAGTAAAACAGAAAAAAAATACAGTAAAGGTTACAAGTCTTCAGGTCATGTTGGACTGCTTCCAGAAAGACAAGAAACAGTAGCTAAGTATTTAAAATTAAAATACATTATTGAGTGACTCTAGAAGATACTTACAAAGTAAAACACACTACCATCTTGTAACTGAAAAGTCTGAGAAGAGAGAGAAAGTGTGTGTGTGTGTGTGAGAGAGAGAGAGAGAGAGAGCCAGGTTGGAAGAATCTTTCACTCTAACAAAAGAAAACTTCTCCCCCTTTCCAAAGAATCTGAGCCTTGAAGATTAAACAGAAAATATTGATGTTGCTAATGAAAACTCTCATAACATTTTCCCCCCTACAAACCTGATTTGCTTAAACTATGTCTGGGAATATATTATTATTTTCATTTAATTATGATAGGCTTCCTTTTCTTTTTTCCATGCATTGCTCATAAACCCTTTATCATATTGAAGAGAAAGTAATGATTAAAGTATGTTTTCAAATTCAACCTCTTCATATTACAAGGTTTAATGTAGTTTTCAACAACCTCTAGTTTTCTGTGGAGTAGAGTATGATCTTTTATCAGCACACTTTTATTTCTGTTTGTCTGGGTGCTTGAGATTTTAAAACAAAATGATAAGAAATATATTAATAGTTGTCCATTTATATGACATGTTTAACAGTATATTTGTATGAAGCTGCACCTTTCCCACATGCCTATGGTAATGTGACCCAACACTAACTTTAGCTTGGTTGGGTTAGTTTAGAATATTTTTAATCAAACTGGAATAATTTACCTTTACACACGAAGAGGGGGAAGGCCTTTAAAAATGTTGTTTGTGCTTAACAACTTTTGGCTTGTATTCCATTGTTTATTATCAAGTGAATATAAGACTGAAGAACATCTGCCTTAGTGCACCAAAATCCAAATGCTTGGGCATAATTTACAAAGCTTTCAATATATTCTGAAGATAAATGTGTGCTCACAATGACAATAACTCAGCCTGTGTATTAATTATTACAATTGTGGTTGCACGTAAGAACCCTTTTAGGGACTGTAGGATTCATACAAGGTTTATAAAGGGGAAGGTGGAAAGCTGACAGGCAGAAGCCCGTTAGCAGAGACCAGCCTGCTTGCTTGCTAAAAGCTGTGTTCTGTCTTGTCATTGAACCGCCACAACTGGCGCCCAAACGTGGGGCCCTCAGCACTCACCTCGCCCGGCAAGGGTTTCAGATGCGTCCCTCATCCGCCTCGCGGATCCCGGTGAGTATTTTTTGTTGTGGTAAGTATGGGAAGCTCCCTCTCTGCTTTGCAAGTGCAACACCACAATGAGCTACAGTATTTGCTGCGTAAGGCTCAGCATGACTGCCCCACTCGAGAACTCACTCTCCTGCTACAGGAGGTGAGTGCCCAGTGCCCGTGGTACCCTGAAGCTGGAACCCTTAAACTAGCGGACTGGGAGCGGTTGGGCCAGACATTGCACAAAGAGCCTCGGGCGTCCGTGCAGGCTTTACATGCCTGGCACCTCTGCCGCGACGCGATACAGCGTGTCGCCTTGGACAGGCCCTCCCTCGCGAGGCTGGTGATCTCGCCACGCCCGTCCGCTCCTGCAGCCATCCCCCCTCCTGACAATGCGACACAGTGTGTCGCCTCGGAAAGACCCTCTCCCGCGCCAACAGAGGGGCTGCCAATCCCACCACCCCCGTCCGCTCCTGCAACCATCCCTCCCCCTGCTTCGCCCCCAGTGCCTCTATTACCAGTGCCTCTATCCCCACCGGAGCCGGTGTGTGATCGCCCTCCGCCCATGGGGCCCCATGCTCCGGGGTTCATCTGCATCTGCTCAGGGGCTTTCGCTGGTGCAACAAATGGTTCACGCAGCGAAGACTCGCTCAGATATTACAGCAGAGGAGCTGGCTGATCTGGTCTCAGTTTGTCCGGTGACCTGGCAGGATGATGGCCAGGGCAACCAGGTTGCAGATTGGGTCAGTTTGCCTTACTCGGTGATCAGAGAGGTAAAGAAAGCGATTCGCGAGTTTGGCCTGACTAGCACGTATGTGCGTGGTCTCATTGAAGGGCTAGGTAGTGGGTACTCCCTGATCCCTGAAGACTGGAAGGCGCTGTTGCGCATGATGCTGACACCTAGTCAGTATGTTATTTGGCTTAGTGAGTATCGGCAGATGGCAGAACGCCAAGCCCAGGTATATAGAGAGCAAGGTATCATTTATGAGCAATTGGCAGGGGAGGGCCAGTTTGCTACTGTTCAGCTGCAATCTCAACTCCCTCAGGTCGTCTTCCCCATTATTTCCACCTGCGCCCAGCATGCTTTCCGGAAGGTCCCGGATTCAGGCAGGCCTACCAAAAGCTTTGCCAGTATCCGTCAGGGTGCATCAGAGTCCTTTATGGATTTTACCAACAGATTGCAGGAGGCTATCCTCCGACAGGTGGATAACCCTGCGGCAGCTCAGGAGATCCTGTTAAAAATGGCGGTTGAAAATGCGAACGAGGATTGCCGCCGTGCTCTCCAGGCGGCACAAGCCTCTGGAATTCTAGAGCTGTCGGACATGCTGTGGGCGTGCCAAAACATCGGAACCCAAGCACATAAAGCTGGAGTTCTGGCCGCCGCCCTGCGGAAAAGCGGGAAGGAGGGGAAGCGTTGTTACCGCTGTGGTAAGGAGGGTCACTTTCAGCGGGAGTGCCGCTCATCGACGGCGCCCGCCCGCCCCTCAAAGAAGTGCCCCAAGTGTCGGAAGGGCTATCACTGGGCTAATCAGTGTCGTAGCGGGTTGGGAAACCGCACGACGGATCCCCCCCGAACCCAGGGCCAAACGGGGGTGTTCCCCACTCAGACAACTGTTCCTCTGCCTTAAAATCCGTAGACTCCATGAGGGCGGCGACTGCCGGAAGTGCAGGGCTTGATTTGATTATGCAGGAGGACGCTGATTTTCAGTTGCCGGGGGAGGTTTGTGCCATACCTACACAGGTGACGGGACCTCTCCCTGCCGGATTTGTGGGTCTGGTTCTCCCTCGCTCGCACGCTGGGAAACAGGCTTTTTTGTCATCCTAGGGGTCATCGATGGCGATTACACCGGCATTATTAAGGTCCAGGTGTGGACCCATCTTCCGCAGTCGCTCCCGCGTGGACGGTCAATTGCGCAATTGATTTTAGTCCCCTATCAGGTGCCAGCCGCAGAGGATCGAACCCGGGGCGGAGGCGGCTTTGGATCGACGCTGGCTCAGTTGCTGTCTCACAATACGTCTCTCCACTTGTTGCTCTAACAATGTCGGTCCGCCCCTCGAAACCTCAGTTAACACTTCTTTTAAATAATGTTCCTTTTACAGGGCTGGTGGACACTGGAGCTGACGTTATGGTGATTCGTGATCCGGAGTGGCCGGTCGGTTGGCCAACAGTTCCTTCTAAAGAGTTGTGGGGGATCGGGGGTAGCAAACCCGGGCGCCAAAGTTTGTCTTGGGTCACGGTCTCTAAACCAGGAGGCCGTGTCCTTGCTACAATCTGCCCTTTTGTACTCCCTGTCCACCTCAATATTTGGGGCCATGATTTACTTACAAAGCTGGACACCACCCTCAATATGAATATATAATGGCCCCAAATCCTCCCTCACCCATCTTGTCATCCGCATTACCATTGGTATGGCAATCCTTAGAGCCCGTATGGATTGACCAGTGGCCCCTCCCTCTAGAAAAGCTGAAAGCGCTTCATTCACTTGTACAACAATATTTGCATGCACAGCGCTTGGAGAGCTCTACTAGTCCTTGGAACTAGCTGCTGTTATTCTGGCCTTTCAACTTTTTGCTGATTGTCCCTTTAATTTGATTGTGGACACGCATTATGTTTATCAGGTAATTGATTATTTACCCCTTGCCCTCATTACCCCTCAGGTCGATGCGGACCTCCTTCGCCTGTTTTTGTTCTTACAGCATCTCCTCACCACTCGTAATTTCCCTTATTTTGTTGCTCATATTCGCAGTCATACCCCTCTGCCTGGGCTACTCACTGAAGGCAATGCGTGCGCCAATCGCTCGTTACGTGGTCAGGTAAATTCCCTTTTTTCTGACCCCATTGAAAGCCATTCCTTTTTTCATCAGTCTGCCTCTGTTTTGGCCCGATAGTTTTACATTCCTGCTGATCATGCAAGTTCTATTGTTTGTTCCTGCCCCCACTGTGCCGCTGCTGACCCTACCTTTTCTTATGCCGTTAATCCTAGAGGTACCGCAGCGAATCAGCTGTGGCAAATGGATGTCACTCACGTGCCACAATTCTGCCCCTATTCGTTTTTACATGTTTTCATTGATACCTATTTGGGATTCCTCTGGGCGACCCCACAGCGTGGGGAAGCCACTCCCAAAGTTATTCACCATTTGCTAGCTGGTTTTGCTGTTATGGGTCACCCGAGCCAGATAAAAACAGATAATGCCCCAGCCTATTGCTCCACAGCACTCTCCACTTTTTGTGCCCAATGGGACGTCCGTCTCAAACACGGGATCCCTTATAATTCCACAGGCCAAGCCATTGTTGAACGTGCAAATCGCACGCTAAAAACCTTGCTTGACAAACAATTAAAACAAGGGGAGCTGCATCTCCGAATCTTAGGAGACATTCAGCAACAACTGCATATCCTTTTGTTTACTTTAAATAATTTAATGCTGAACGCAGATCAGCAGACCCCCGCGGATCGGCATTTTCACAAGTCCGAGGTACTGGAAAGACCGCGTGTCTATTACCGTCAGCTGCCCGATCTGCAATGGTTGGGCCCAGTGCCTTTAATTACTTGGGGCCTTCTTGGCAACAAGGGCACACTGTTGACTCATATCCAGCTTCTCATCCACTGTAACCCCTAGGTCCTTTTCTACATCTGATCTCTCTTTTACTTATTTTTGGGCACTATGGCTATAGTCGTATCTGTATTCTTGATTCATACATTTTATTAAAAAAGGTCAATAGTACATAGTGGTGTGGTTTTTTTGGGGGAAACACAATAAAATATTCTTTTTTACAAGAAAGGAACATAACGGCAGCAAAATCCATGGCATTGCAGTGGACTGGACTAGATGACCTGTTGAGGTCCCTTCCAGTTCTACGATTCTATGATTTTTTTGACATCTTAAAACACTTAATATTATTTAACCAAAATAGAGATCTGTCATCTTTACTTAGGGCTGGTTTACACTGCTGCTTAAGTCCATGTAACTTATGTCACTCAGGGGTGTGAAAAAGACATCACTGCCCCTCAGCGATGTAAGTTACATCGACCTAAGCACTGTCCACACAGCTTCTGTCTCTTGCAGAGGTGGAGTACTTATGCGGACAGGAGAGCGCTCTCCCGTTGGCATAGCGCCTCTTCACCAGATGCGCTGCACCTGCACCGATGTAGCACGGTAGTGTAGACTTGCCCTCAGTGACCTTTTAGTGTTCACTGTTTAAACAGTAGCCATATTTCTCACAATGAATGGTAAATACAGAGAAGGCTAGAGTATCTCTTACTGTTACTTAATTATTTTCAGTGCCATTAATGTCTAATGTATAGTAAATCCCTCTAAAATGGCCACTGATATGAATAGACTACGAAATTTTTGTCTTCAGAGTGTAATGGGTGACGGGTTGTGAATTAGCACTCTTAAATTTCAGACAGCTTTTGCCTTATACACATAAGCACGCAAGCTTCAGCTACCAAGGAAGTCAGTTTTGTCAACAGAGGGTAAGAGCGTGGAGGCCAAGTGAACAAAGTATGTACCAAGTTATTTTTATAACTTTTAGCATCAATTGCACAGGTCTAGGCAAGTAGTAGTTGCAACCGGATCAGGTGCCTTTATAAATAAATAAATAAATAATAAAAAAATCAGAACAGATGTATAAGGGTTTAAAATAAATAATTTTAATCCTGTTTTTATGAAATAGTATTGGGAAAATTGATAATTGACAAGAAATTATTAAAGCTTAAATCTGTTCAGCAGAGCAAAACTCAGAAATATCTGATCCCAAACATTTCAAACGCAAAACAAAGCAAGTTAGAAAACAACACATTAGCCATGTAATGGTATGTTTGATATACACAGATCATATTAAAAGAGGGTTATCCATTTAATCGGTAGAGTTAAACTAGACACAGATAGAGCTAGCTTGGTCCCCATCCCAGTCTAGAGCTGCATGAGTTCTGAATGCTAATCAAGGTGCCTTAGCTATTTGCAAGGCTCATTTTGGTATTTTGAGGCCACAATACTTCTTGGGGTTTTTTGTGTTTTTCCCCCCCTCTCCACGCCTTAGTCTTGTTTCCCCCCGCCCCAACATATGATTTATTCTCCCTCCTTCCTTATTTCCTCTTTCACCCTACTTCATTCACTCATCCCATGCCATGGGATGGTGATAACAAACATTACCTTTTCCCTTATTATGCTTAGGTAGAGTGAGGACGCCTGAGGTTAGGATTTGTTTTTCCTCCCAGAGCAGGCCTACAAAGAGTGTATTGGTCTCTGTTGTGCTAATTCTAATACAATGCTGATGAAAACATTGAGACAATGGTGCCCCACACAGTCTTACTAAGACAGTAAGTACTTTGGACCCAGAACCATCTTTTTGTAATATGTGGGGTCCTGCATGAATGGTGGCCTCTAGCCTCCACAATACAAATAAATTAATAATAATAAAGATCTCGTGTTAGATTTGGGGCTGTCACACACAAATTTTTCCCCTCCTCACCCCTACTTGCTTGGGTTTATGTGTTTATAAAAACCTATTAAGGTCATAGATTTTATTTGTAACATCTTTATATGGCAAAACTAAAATGGCTTTATTGCCTGTGAAATACTTTGAATCAGTAACATATTTTTTTCTAGTCCTTTAATTCATACAGAGGATGTGTCATTGGGCCATATGAGGTGAAGATCAGTCCCCTGTATCCCATCCTTGTTTTGAGGCTATACAACTGACTAAGATTAGTTTAGCTGTCTACAAGGAGAATAAAACTAGGGCACTCTGTAGCTCCATTTTTGGGTGGAGTCTGATGCAAATAGAAGGCCTTGCATTGTGTTTACAAAGTAGCAATGATTGGGCTAATCTGGATCTCTGATACTAGGGAGTTCCACAGCCAAGTCCCTTGCACTGCGAATGCACTGCATCCAAATTTAAAGTGTTTCAATTTGAGGACCATCTGCTGGAATATCTCAGTTGATTGTAGCTGTTCTAGCAGGTCATGTAGGGAGTATCAGTCTCTGAAAAAGATAAGGCATACCACATTCAGTGCTTTAAAGATGAAGGCTTGTAGTAGATTCAGAATTGGAGAGGAACATGACATAATGTGTTTGCTGCAGAGTTTCCCACTTAAGAGGTGGGCCCACCAAAAGACTTAGGTGCTTATCTCCCACAGATCCAGAGCCTTTCTGGAGCTATATGGTAACGAGGAAATAGTTACTATTTCCTTATCAGGTAGATAAATAAAAGCCAACTAATTTAAAGAGGCAAAAGCAAATACATCAAATTAATATTTGTCTTCCTTTTGTTGGGAGGGGAATACTAGTCTTACATCAGCTTTATATCAGCTGCACTATTTGTTTACCTCCCCCCGAGTTGTTTGGACAGGGCAAAACATAAAAGAAAAAAAGGGATGACTTCCCCTACGAACTGTCAATTTGGAAAGAATACTGGAGTAACTTTGAGAAACAAGGAGAGAAAATCCCCATAGTTCATTTGTTCTCTCTCTCTCTCTCTCACACTCACACACGCATACACACACACACACACAGAATGGGCTAAAAATGAAAGGAGATGGAATCAGGATCTTTTGAGGGAGTTAGGAATATAGGCCCAGATACTCAAAGGTATTTAGGTGCCTAACTCCTATTGATTTCAATATGAGTTAGGTGCTTAAATACCTTTTGAGGATCTGGGCCACAGACCCCAAGTTCCTTCTTAAGAAGGTCTGACTGCAAAGGTCCCAAATTACTAGTTTTTTTAAAAACCACAAAGGGATGGCAAGATACCCTGTTCTTTGCTTGCTCCATGACACTAGTTCAATTGTATGCACGGATGTAACTTTGAATGATGAAGTATATCTTGTTGGTCACTAGGCTATATAGTGTCTCTTTATCATCCCTGGCAATTTGCAGACATTAATTTAATGCAGCAAGCTTCTTTGTCCTCTGAACGCAATAAAATCTACAGAGCCAGGTTCTAATACCCTTACTTAAACTGTAATTCTATTGACTTTAGTGAGACTATTCATGGAGTGAGATGCTATTCAATATGAGTCGAGTATTAAAATCTAGCCCATAATAAGCTACAAGGAAACAAAATAGAACATTACAAAAGAGAGACTGAGATTTCACATAGTTGTGTTCATAGCAATCTGTGTTTGGTTTTTATGCATGCAAAACTTTATGTAGAGCAAAGTAAATCCACTAGGTGTTTTACTGTTTTGTAAAATAGGTATTTTTCTATATTTCCATTAGTTTTCCATATATATATATAATGCATATATAAAAATATGTTATGTGTTACGGTGTGGATTTAGGTGTGTGGAAAACCACAAATGGACAAACCCTGTAGTCAGTGTCAAAACTGCAGACTTCAGTAGAAATATGATTTGGTCTCAAAAGAACTAAGTTTCAGCACTTTGTTTCAGCACTTGTCAGGGCAGTACCCCAGCTTCATCGTTAATTTCAGACCTACATAGATAAAGATAGTAACCTTTTTGGAGCTTAGTGGGAGTCGCCACCACGATGACTTTCAATCACAGAAAACCCCTGGGTAGAAACTTCTGTAACTGACTCCTTAACTGACAACATTAACTTGACATCTCTGACAGGCAGGGTATCTCTTGAGATATTTTATTAAAATTTTAACTGCTATCAACTGTATGGAGACATTTGGTATTATATGAAAAATTAGTGATGATTTGCCCAAATATCATTATATGAGACCATTCATGTTGGCATTCAATGAACATTTTACATGTTTGCATTAAGGATAGGCTCATCTCACATCCCCAGATCTATAACTTTGGATTAATGTAGAAAGGGATTCAATGCTGAAATCTGCAGCTTGGGCACATCTCCATTTTCTAGCTTTGTTTCCAGTATAGAGTTTTTCATTTCTCCTTTCTCTTATATCATCTATCCCAATTTTGGCTATATCCAAATTTTATATTCTGTATATCTGGATGATATATATATATTTAAATGACACATACTTGCAAGATATAAAGATAAGATTGTATAACTTTTGTTTTCAAATTCATGAATCTATATTGAAAAATGCCCAATTGCATCTAAATTTGTTGAAATTAAGCTGCTCTAATTCAAACATTCTGAAGTACTATACTTGTGTAGCTTTTATGCATTGGCTTTGATATAACAGTGAATTAGTTTTACTATTTCTAATTTTTTTATTATGGCAGAAAAAGTAATTTTCTCCACTTTTTCTTGTAATTACTTACTTTTAGTATCCAGCATTGCCACCTAAAATTGACAGTTCTTTGTGTGAAAACAATATCTCCCTATGAGGCTTTACTTTATTGTAGGAATTTTCAAGATAAAATTACTCATGAGAAATATTAAGTCATTGATTTTTCTTGGAATGTCATCTTTTATTTTGCAGAAGATTCTGTAATATAAATCTACGTTGTACAATATCTGTTGGAAGATAAATAATGCCTTTTTAGCTGCACTTGTATTGCAGAGTTTTTTATTTCCATTGAGAGAGTACAACTTGCAGTTAAACTGTATGAAATGAATAAAATAACCAAAACCCAACAACACTTTTGATTCCTTCTTCTAATACCCAGACATGTAACCCCATGTACCTTGGATTATCAGATTCTGTGGTTTCTCATGAATACAATGAAGAGACGGCATCTGATTTAACAAGAAAAACTGTGATGTATCATGTGTATTGGGAAGGTATAGGATAGTGTGTGTGTTATAGGACAAGAGTTAGTAAATAAGCAAACATGTTTTTCCGCTCATCTAATTAATCTGCTACATGAAAGTATGTTCCATGTCCAGTCTGAACTGGAAAGAGTAATGATAATATTTTTATGTGTGCCACCAATTGATCCAGAGCTATTACTATCCAGAATAGAGCCTACAACTGGATCTGGTGAAGAATTCTTAGCTTGAGGGGAAAATGTATCCTCAGTTTATTCCCAGATACAGACACAGGCACAAAAAGTGTATATTATATCCATCAATAAAGGTATATTAACTCTAACAGTGATGCAAGTTTAGAAGAGTCCTGGTGCCAAAAATTAATTTTGGACTAATTTGATCAGACAAATTGCACAGGAATATGTGGGGAATCATAGAATATCAGGATTGGAAGGGACCTCAGGAGGTCATCTAGTCCAACCCCCTGCTCAAAGCAGGACCAATCCCCAATTTTTGCCCCAAATTGCCCCCTCAAGGATTGAGCTCACAACCCTGGGTTTAGCAGGCCAATGCTCAAACCACTGAGCTATCCCTCCCCCCATATTGTAGCATTGTCAATGTATGCTTTTTACTTAGCACACCTCCAATACAAGGCTCAGATCTTGCATAGCTTTTCTATCCTGGGGATCACAGATGAGACATTGTGGCACCTTAGAGACTAACAAACTTATTTGAGCATAAGCTTTCGTGAGCTACAGCTCACTTCATCAGATGCATGCAGTGGAAAATACAGTGGGGAGATTTTATATACATGGAGAACATGAAACAATGGGTGTTACCATACACACTGTAATGAGAGAGATCAGGTAAGGTGAGCTATTACCAGCAGGAGACAAAAAAAAAAACCTTTTGTAGTGATAATCAAGGTTTAAGGTGTGAGAGGGGGTGAGAGCTTTGGCTGGGGGTGCAAGCTCTGGGATGGGACTGGGGATGAGGGGTTTGGAGTGCAGGATCGGGCTCTGGGATGGGGCCAAGAGATTCAGAGTGTGGGAGGGGGCTCAGGGCTGGGGCAGGGGGTTGGAGTGTGTGGGGGGGTGCCAGGTGTGGGCGCTGGGAGGGAGTTTGGGTGTGGGAGGGGGCTCAGAGCTGGGGCAGAGGGTTAAGGTGTGAGAGGGGGTGAGGGGTGCAGGCTTGGGTAGTGCTTACCTCAGGTGGCTCCCGGAAAGTAGCTAGCATGTCTCTCCATCTCCTAGGTGGAGGGGCGGCCGGGGGCTCCACACGCTGCCTCCGCACACAGGCACCGCCCCCACAGCTCCCATTGGCCGTGCTTTCCGGCCAATGGGAACTGCAGAGCCAGCGCTCAGGGCAGGGGGCAGCGTGCCAGAGCCCCCATGGCCTCTCCTCTGCCTAGGAGCTGGAGAGACATGCAGGCCACTTCCTGGGAGCTGCATAGAGTTGGGTAGGGAGCCTGCCAGTTCTGTGCCAATCAGACTTTTAATGGCCGGTCAGCAGTGCTGACCGGAGCTGCAAGGGTCCCTTTTCAGCTGGGTATTCCAGTTGAAAACCAGGCACCTGGCAACCACCAAACTGCAGCTGGAAAGAGGAAACCTCTCAGGTATATTTCTACAGGGATCTAGATTTATATATTTTAAGGCCTGAAGGGACAGTAAAATCATTTAATCTGACCTCCTGCATAACAGGGCAGAGAAGCCCATAACTTCTGGCTGATCTAGATCTACTGACTTTAACATCTGGGTAGGAAGTGTGGAGCAGCAGTGACTTCTCTTGCAGCAGGGAACTATATTGCAGCCACGGCGCATACCTGCTGGTTGAAGAGAGAATTCCTGCATTTTTTTTGTTAAACACGGATATTGTACTCAAGACTGAATATAAACGTACAGTGTCCGTCTCAAGGAATCAAGGAGCTTACCATCTAAAGTGCATTAAAGGGTGCATTAAAGGTTCCCCTGCCCTGGACTATTTGTTGAATGCAGCAGGAATGTATTTACTTCACTTTCGCTGCATGACTTCCCCTTGGTACTTTCTCAATTACTCTGGAAATTGCTTTGTAAGAACAAGTGTTCTTACAGGCAGAGGCCTTAAAACAGACTTGTCTGTCCCCAGGACACAATTACTCCTAAAGAGGTCAGACTGCCCTGATTCACCCACATTTCTACTTCAGCAGCATGTAAGTCAACCAGGTTACACATACCCACACAGACTTACTGACATAATTTATACCACTATTTAGGTCACCTCTGAGTTCAGCCCAGTTCATTTTTCCTATTCTCTCTGACAGGAATTTATGCCCTGGATCATTAGATTAGGAACCCCCTTAATAATTTCAAATACATTTCCAGTCTTTAAAACACGACTAAAATTCCTTATGCTTTGGAAGCCTAGGCAGGAAAATACCATGTAGAATATGTACCTATTGAGATGGATAGAGAATGCACAGGTTGTGAGAGAATAATCATCTTCTTATCACTATTAATATGTGGAAATTGTCTTTGCTGCTGAAATCTGAATTAAGTTTTCCTAATAGATTCTGTGTTCAAAAATACTCTTTTGTGTTCTGTTTCCCATACATGCAAAATATAATCAGTTTAACTGGGTAATACTGTTTATTTTTCATCTCATATGTTATAAGACCATTGTCATTTCACATCTCAAGAAATACAAATGTCATTTGGGCCTTAACCGTGGTTCAACAGAAACTTTAAGTAAATTGAATTCAAATATCTGAATACTAGTCATATCTTCGTGGTTTTGCCTTAGTGTCTAATATTTCTAACTTGCATTCTTCCATACTCACAAACTTCAGGGCGACAATAAACTTTAAATAGTTGAATTATCTTTCCCTCTTGCAGAAAGCACCTCAGATAACAATACTGTGAGATTCCGTTCATGGAGATTTTTTTCAGCTTCTTCTGGGAGACAAGATAGGTGGAAGAAGTTAAGGAATTGGCCCCAGAGCTTTTATATCCCCTGGCTGAAGTCAGGAATGGAGTTGTCAGAGAGAAAAACCATTGAAATCAATGGGAAATAGAATGTTGACTGCAACATAAGCAGGATTTCACCTAGAGTGAAAAGATTTCTCCAATGGCCTATAGGTTGTTCCTTTGCTAAAGAAATTCAGGGAGGCAGCATGTTATTAAATAATCCACCTATATTTCTTGATTATTATAGATATGTGTTGTATCAATCAGGCAAGGTACTAACAAGCTTCAACAGGACTTTATTTTCAAAGGGGAAACCTCTTTACCAAGCTGCTGCTGCACCCTCTGTAGCTTTCTCCCAGCCTCTCAACTCCTCCCCACTCCTTCCTGTTCTCTGTCCTTTCAGACTCCCAACAGCCAGTACTCCCAATTCTAATAATTACAAGCAACATCTAAACACCACATTCCCTCCTCTCTTAAGAAACTCTCCCAATTAAAGTAAACATTATTGTTCTAACCACAGGAACAAATATGAAACAAGACACTATACTTTTGGCAGAAATATTACACTGAAAATATTGTAGATACTACATGACATAGTCTCTAGTCCAGACAGATGGTCGTCTGGGTCTGACAGGCCATCTCTCAAGCCCCGGTTCCAGTGCAATGTCTTGTTGTGTTGGTACTATGGTGAAGTCATCCAACTGAGACTGGGTGTCGGCATAATCTCCTCTTGGTGCAAAGGCAGGTGCAAGAGAAGAATTATTCCATACCCGCCCATCAGAAAGTCGATAGGTGTAAGGTCCTTCTTCTCTATGATTTTAAGAGGAGCTGTGAATTTATGGTCCCCTTTGCTTAAAATTCCAGGTTTTCATATTCTAACGAAGGAACCACACTCAAACTTTGGTTCCTTAGCACCCCGCTGCTTGTCTGTGAAAGCCTTAGACTTTGCTTTGTTCTGTTCAACTGTTTTTCTCACATCATCCTCGTTTGGGGCATCAGGTCGTGCTTTTAACAATCCAGCAATGTTCAGTTTAGTATCCCTTTGTTTCCCATGCAGTAACTCTGTGGGTGATCTTTGCGTTGTGGCATGTCGTGTAGCCTGGTATGCTTGCAAGAAATCATTAGTGAAGGGTATCCACAATCACCCTTCCAGTTAGCTGTTTGCAAACTCTCTTTCAAACTTCTGTTAAACCATTTGATTTCCCCATTAGCTTGAGGGTAATATAGGGATGACCTTTTGTGTGAAATGTTCCTCTGTGCTAGAAAAGTTTCAAACTCCAGGGAAGTAAATTGACTACCATTATCTGAAACCAGTTCTTTGGGGTTACCTTCCCTGCTAAAAGCTGAAGAGAGGAACTTAATTACTGTAGCAGAAGAGATTTGCGATGTAAATGCTATCTCAGGCCATTTACTGAAATAGTCTATTAAAGTGATGGCATAACAGCAGTCAATTGGAGCAGTATCAAAGGGTCCTATAACGTCAATCGCCACTTTTTCCCATGCAGATTCAGGAAGAGGAACAGGCTGTAATGGAGGGGTACATGTCACTGCTGTCTTATCATGCATTTGGCAAGTGACACAGCTCATGAAAGCTTATGCTCAGATAAATTTGTTAGTCTCTAAGGTTCCACAAGTACTCCTTTTCTTTTTGTGGATACAGACTAACATGGCTGCTACTCTGAAACCTGTCAGGATTTTATGAATGCTTCAGTTTCAGAGTCCATCCCTGGCCACCAATACAGATCCCGTAGTCGTTGTTTGGTTTGGACAATTCCTTGATGAGTATTGTATGCCAGGTGAATAAGTTTTGACTGTAATTCTTCTGGCACAAGGAGCCACTGTGTACCTTGTAGCACATAGCCATCAAACAGAGAAAGTTCATCTCGAACTCTAAAATAAGGCAGCAAAACTGGGTCAAGGTTTTTAGGGTGACTGGGCCATCTCTTTGTCAGAAATTCCCATAGTTTTTGTTGAATTGGACACGATGAACAAGCAGCTTGAAATTGTTCTCTTGTAACTGCAGTGAGAGTGCTTGTAATAAGCGCAACCACTACATCCTCATCCTCTGGTGGACCATCTGGTGAAGGCAAAGGCAGGTGAGAAAGGCAATCAGCGACCACATTTTGGTTTCCAGGCTTATATTCCTGTTCATAATTGAAAGAGCGTAGTCTTGCAGACCATCGAGTGATACAGTATCCTGCTCTTCCCAGTCCTTTCATGGTGAGCAATGTCGTCAAAGGGCTGAGGTCTGTGCACAACTTGAACGTGCGGCCTCAGAGGTAAGTCTCCATTTTTCAGTAGCCCAGACACAAGCAAGTGCTTCTTTTTCGACAGTAGAATATTTTCTCTCAGCATTACTTAGTGTCCTTGAAGCAAATGCAATAGTCCTCTCTGTGTTGTCCTCATGCAGCTGTGTGAGAACAGCCCCAAGTCCATAATCAGAAGCATCAGTAATTACAATTGTGGGCAATGCAGGACTGAATAGTGCAAGTACTGGACTATGTACAATCAAGTCTTTCACTGTTTCAAAACTAGCTTGTGAATTCATTGTCCACACTAAGGTTGAACTTCTCCGTAGTAATTCCCGTAACGGTTCAATGACAGAAGCATAATTGGGAATGAATTTTGCATACCAGGAGGTAAGACCCAAGAAGGAACGTAAGGTTTGCAAATCTGTTGGAGGAGGAGCATTTGAAATTGCCAGGATATGATCTGGATCAGGTTTTAGTCCAGCCTGTGAAACTGTATGCCCCAGAAAGGAGAATTCAGTTTGTCTAAATTTACATTTGGACCTATTGAGCTGGAGGCCTGTTTTGCTGATGCAGTTTAGTACAGACTGCAGGTTACTGTCATGCTCCTCAGAAGTATTTCCAAACACAATAATATCATCCAGATAGCACTGAACTCCATGTTGATTCTTCAGAATCAATGACATCATTTTTTGAAAGGCACTTGGGGCAGATGCGAGACCGTATGGAACACGTTTAAAACAAAATAGTCCCTCATGTGTAATAAATGCTGTGAGGTCTCTGCTATCTTCATGCAACATAACCTGGTGGTGTGCGCTCTGCAAATCAAGAGTAGAAAACATCTTTGCTCCATGGAGTTCTGCAAATACTTCTTCTATGTGAGGAAGAGGATGGCTGTCAATCACAATAGCTTTATTTGTCTCCCTTAAGTCCACACAAAGGCAAATGCCTCCACCCTTCTTCTGCGTCACTACTATAGGTGAAACCCATTCCGAGGAGTCGATCTCTTCAATAATGTCCTTTTGAACAAGTTTTCTAAGTTCCTCTGAAACAGCTTCCCTGACTGAAAATGGTAAGCACCATAACTTCTGTCATACAGGCATCACATTATTTTGCATTTTAACTTTATGTAGAAACCCATAAGCACAGCCGAGTTTCTCCTCAACCTAGTGTTGGGTCCCAGCTGAAACTGGGGTGTGTACCGCAAGAGTGCTTTGCTGAGGAAGATCAATTCATTCATTAACTACCCTGAGATTTAAAGCAGCCAATAAATCTCTGCCAAGGATAGCAGTGCCTTTGTGGACAATGTAGAACTCTGCAGTTACACAGTAATCACCAAAAGTAACTATTACTGGCAGGCAGCCATGTACTGGAATATGGTTTTTCAAATAGCACACCAAGTGAAGTTTGGGTTCAGTAAGAGAAACATCTTTAAAGTAATGCAGATAGATGGAATCAGGTAGTATAGATACTGTTGAGCCAGTGTCCAACATTAGCTGAATAGAGTGTGGTTCGCCTGAGGGTATGATGGAAACATTTACAGTGCACTTTATCTGTTCTGGAATATGTGCAGTAGTGATTTTGTCCATGCTCAGCACAGTAACATCTGGTATTGTAACTGCATGCACCTGTTGATTGAACTGGCTGCTGTGACATATTTTAGCAAAATGCAATGATGATTGCACTGAGCTACTTTTACCAGACATCCTGTGTAGCTTGCAAGGTGTTGTGGGGATCCACAGCAAAAACATGCTTTTACTATATTTTGAATTTGCTGATTCGGTAGTTTTTCATTAGTTTTCCTCTTGCAATTGTGTGTCTGCAGTGGTAGTGAACTTTTCTGCAAAGGAGTCAGAGACTGGACTGTGCCTCCTGTATCCATGCTCAAACTTTTGGCTTCAGCTGTAGCTGACTCAATCTGGATAGCAATGGTTATTGCTTTTTCTAGTTTAAATTGTGGTTCTAGAAGTAAGCGTTCTCTTACATGAAGCATGGTTGTTTTCTCAATGAGCTGGTCTCTAATAATCTCATCTGCCATATTCCCAAAGTTACAAATTACAATCAGACTCCTCAGGGAAGCAATTTTCTGCATTATAGTTTCCCCTGATTTCTGCTCACGCTGGCGAAATCTGTAGCGATTAGCTACTACATTCACTTTTGGCACAAAAAATTCTTTAATACAGTGAGTGCAGTCTCATATTTATCATCTGCAAAGGGAAAAGTGTAAAATATATGCTGCCCTTCTGCTCCAAGGGAGTGGATTAGCAGAGCACGCTTTCTTACTTCAGCAATCTCTGTAGCACTGATCGCAAGCAGATAAGTCTCCAACATATGGAGCCAGATAGTAAAAGCAATTGGAGGCTCACCTGGGCTTTGCAGAAAGGGTGCAGGTGGTTCAGAGGCAGAAGATCCATCCTCGTCACCAAAATGTTGTATCAACCAGGCAAGGTACTAACAAGTTTCAACAGGACTTTATTTTCAAAGTGGAAACCTCTTTACCGAGCTGCTGCTGCACCCTCTGTAGCTTTCTCCCAGCCTCTCAACTCCTCCCCCCTCCTTCCTGTTTCCTGTCCTTTCAGACTCCCAACAGCCAGTGCTCCCAATTCTAATAATTACAAGCAACAATTACAAGCAATTATATCTAAACACCACAATATGTTTGAAATCAGGATATGTATTTATTACAAGTTAATGGGCTTGACATACTAATTCTACCCCTGAAATCATGATCCTCTGGAGTTCCAGTGATGGTCTGAGAACATTGCACCCATTTGAGATTTAGGTGTTTAAATTTTGTCTTGTTCTTCAATGTGCAGTTGGAAACCTTGCTTCACAAAAGACAACAAAGGAGTAGCAGAAATATTGCAGGACTCAATCAAACTGCGTAAGGAAGCTTGCATAGCCTTTTGCCTCCAGTATAGTTGTTTCAGGTCAGTGCTGTTGGACGCTTTCGTATGATCACTATATTTTAAGAGAGACTATTCCTCATTTAGTTACATCATAATTTCCTTCTGGATTTTTTTGTCTCTAGTAACCAAGAGCTGTGACTCCAAGTGGGGAATGAGTAGCAGGATTGAATGAACACTTGATGAAACAAAGACTTTTTTGTTGAATGCACTTAGTAATAAAGAATAGGGGGAAAGAAACAAAAAAGACATCCGATGAAGTGAGCTGTAGCTCACGAAAGCTCATGCTCAAATAAATTTGTTCGTCTCTAAGGTGCCACAAGTACTCCTGTTCTTTTTGCGAATACAGACTAACACTGCTGTACTCTGTAAGGCTGCTACTCTGAAACCTTTTAATAGAATGATTTTTTGTAAGTTTTCCATAAGGAATCCACAGTTGTTTCTTACTTCAGAAGGTGTAAATGGTAGCTGAATTCTATATCTTCCTTCCCTAATTTGACATTAAAAAAGATAAAATTCTGTTTGTAGATAATACATGTTAATTATTGATCAAATAATGAGTCAGCAGATGGAAGTGTATATGGTGGTTCACACAGTGCACTGTGTCACTCTGTAGCAGCTCAAGACTGGAATTGATTAAGATTAGGTCAACTCCTCTGGCTATCTGGCTCATTTTAATAAAGTTTCTTTAGTAAATGAACATGAGAAGCTTAATTAATATCAATTGAGAATTTCAAAATATATAAAAAAGCCAAGGCTGAGCTAGAAAAAAACATGCTGTTTCATAATTATTCTGAATTCCCTCTACAACATTTGCATGTTCATCTTTAGTCCAGTGTAAGGCCCTTTCTGCACTGCAACTTTTATCTATGTCTCCTTTTCTGGTAACAAGTGGCAGAGCTGAATTTGTGTCCACATGGCAGCTTCTTTGCCAGCAGAATTGTTTGTCCTCACTTACCATGCAAAGCTTTTTAATTGTATTGGTATCTGTGCACGATGGGAGAATCCTATACTGCCTCAGTAGCTAGAATGGCATCCACAGCATTCTCAGAAATTCTTCTGCAAAGAAAACTGGGAGGAAGGAAGATCTGGCAATCCAGTTACACAAACATAATTATGGGATCATATCCACAGTGCAAAAAAAGCAGTGTACTGAAATTGTTACTAAAAGTCAAATATTTGACTTCTGGCAGGGACAAAACACTATTAACTACTGATGCTGCTAACTAGAACCGTGTGACTAATCAATTTTTTTTTCCAAGTTGTTTTGCTGAGAACCAGTTTTTCAGATCAAACAAAGAAAATTGGTTTGGGTAGAGAAAAATAAGTATGGTTCATCCCTTAATGAAACATTTCATTTTCAGGCATTTTTAACCACATTTGTATTAAAGTAATATACATTTGGAAACATCATTCACAAAACCACTGGAGGTGGAGGTGCACCTCCCCTTCTGCTAAAAGAGGGCTACCAGCCTGTTTTTGGGGGGAAGATCTGAAATATATTTGACCTGGGGGTGCGTGTCTGGGTCGTTGGAACTGGAAGAACCTAATATATGTGATTCTTGCTTTTAATAATCATTTATCACAAAAGTCTGGTTTGTCTGGGTGGTGCATGAGGGGCTAGAGAGCCTGAAGAGATTGTCTGTGGCTTCATAATAAATAATATAGTATTTTGGTAGCCCATATTTGTTACTGTCTTGATGAAATCTTATGATAGAGTATACCACCAGTTTGGGTTACATGCCCTTTTTTATGGCAGTCTGACTTGAGATTGGTGCTCTTAGTTGGCAGTGTGACACTAGCGTGTATTAAAATTACTATATATCCCTCATTATTTATACTAAGAATATTTTAGAATTAGCTTAATGCTTCCAAAAGATGCCAGATTCATAATATTGGAGATTGGAGACCTCTGTTTACTCACACACCAGGGGCAACAGAGACAGTTTAGTGTAAGGTGGGGGACTTGTGAGGGGCGGGTTGGTGGAGAAATGGCTTCATCGCAATGCACCAGCCAGCAGTATTAGCGGCACACGATGTGAATAGTATACTGCATCTTCTAAAAGGCTAATGTGGCATATTCCCCACCCCAGCAAATAGGTGCACTCTGGACAACTTCTGCTTCAGTGCAGTGTGTCTGAGTCACATATCCTTCCTCATGCTCCTCTTGGGGCAGTGCAGTTATGCATTGCCCCTTACTCAGGGCTAAAAAAAGAAAAAGCACCCTGCAGTGGTTTATTCTTAATTATATATGTCCCAATCCTGCAAACATTTATGCATGTGCTCAATTTTAAGCACATGAGTATTCTCACTGGAACAATCATGGTTTTGTCAGCTGGCCTTCTTTTACAATTGAACAAGTAAAACGCTCCTTTACAAATTCCTGTTTAGATAAATAGCATAAGGAAGTCAGATACTCCTCATTTTTTTCATTAAGGGCCCGATCCTGCAAGATGCTCAGTACACTGCACCTTACAGGATCGTGCTCTGTGATTGCACATGCTAGCGTGATCCAAGTATCATCACACACATAGCTAGCCTGTCTACAGTAAAGTGATGAAACTAGTTTGAACCAATGCTCTGTAGGGCATATTTTTTGATACTCCCCCTGCAAGCTGTGCAAGTCTAGCAGCTGTTCACAATTTTAAACCATTGGCTGTGGACACTATAAAATCCTTAGTCCAAGTCTTTGATACAAAATCAATAATCTAATCTAGTTAGATTATTAAGGGACAAAGAAGGGAAGTCTGAATTGCTGTGGGGGCAACATTAAGGTTGTCCCTATATCTTAACTGTGAGTGTGCATACTTCCAAACAATTGGGTTTCTCTTGGTTTAACCTTTTAATGGTGAGGGGATTTTTTTGTCTAAGTGGGAGATTGTAAGAGTTCTTATCCTCACCTTATTGACCCACAACCTTAGCTTCACCTTAACTAAAATTGTCTGGGAGTTAAACTGCTTGTGGCTTTATTTTTGTGACATTTCAGGAGCAAAAAGTATTGTTATTCTATTTTGCTTATTGCAATATATTTGTATTCCAGTTTTGTATAGCTGTGCATAATTTCTTTGCCAGTGAATCCACTCAATCTGTTGCAATGAAGAAATGCCCTTTTGAAACCTTCAAAACAGACTTTTTGTAAGTTATGTAAAAGGAAAAGAAATAACCAGATGGAAGAAAAACGCCACTACCTATAGAGGATCCTTCTGCTTATACAGAATAAATTCATCACATGCTATTTTTTAAATAGGTACATCACATTAAATCAATAATTGTTACAAAATTAGTCACTATGAGATTATACCAATGAGGTACCAATGTGCTCATCAGACCATGTTTAGCACTCCAAAAAGAATCTGAAATTACAGAAGGGAAGATAGGCAGCTTCCCTTGAAATTACAAGATAAAGTGGAGTTTCCTTTAAAGACTTTGGTTGAGTGATTTTTCTATTGCAGAACACAGGAGTGAGGTTATATAGTTTAAGGGCAGCACATCAGGAGCTGATTAATAGCCTATGAGTAACAGAATATGTTTCTGCCATCCTACAGCAAAGGCCATATGTTAGACTATCACTTTCATTACAAACTGCATCTTAGCAAAGTGATGAGAATAATTCCTGACAAGCAGGGAAATCATCTAATACAAGAGAGATCATAATTTTCAACAGCAAAATTGCTGGATGACCTACGGTGCCAGGACTTACTCTTAGGCAAAATGTTAAGGTTTCCTCTAATAACGTCAACATGTGTCATCTCTGAAAAAAGCTAAAGATGTCATTCAAAGTCAGTGTGTTTGAGTACTAATAGGAAGATGTGAGTTACCATGGCTTTTCAGAGAGGGAATGTGCTCAAGGTAGTTTCCTCACATCCACAATAAGTCACAACAGTATGGAGAAAAGTACATTCACTGAATGTACATGGTAACGCATTGGGAAATGTCTCTCAAATTACAAAGTGGAGAAACTTAGGAGTGAACAATAAATTCCAGGTTGTCAAATACTGTCAGAGAGAAATGAAATTATATACTCTATTATGCATATTTCTTAAAATTTTCTGTTGAACACAGTACAGTTTGTGAATATACAATTCTTCTGAGAAGCTGTTCTGATCCCACATTACTTTTCTTTCTATGCCCCATAAAACAAGCGATTTTACAAATCATGTGGAAATGTTAGCATTTATATTGCTGTATCATATGGCACTGTACTTAAATTTTAACAGTTTTAGGCTTATCCGAGATAGCTGATGATCTGCCTATTATATTGAATAAGCAAATAAAACTGTTGCAACAGGGAAAGCTATCTTGTTATCATGTGGATTGGGGCTTTGAATGGTACTGAAGTCAAAATCATGCTCAGTAAATTTTAAATGGTTCAGGTTCTCTTTGGAATATTTAGATACTTATCCACGCTCTTTGCCATGGGCAACTTACAAGCAGAGTCTCTCTTGTAAAAGTCACAATACTTTTTGGTTTTAGCTGGGCTGAAATATTTCAAGGACAGTCTGTTTTATGATATTTCTGTTTCCTGTCCTAGCTGAAACTAGGAATTGCATAAACATGCACCTTACTCATTTACAAAATAAAAAAACAAAACTTGTTTTGAACCTCACCAAATTTCAGTCTCCTCACAGTACACATTTTACTCAAAAGTTCAAATTGTTTGTTTACTTTGGGCAAAGTAAGGTTAAGTACTTTGCTATATCAGGTCCCTGACCTAAAGTAAACAGGATATATGCATTAAAAGATCCGTCAGTCTGCCCAACACTTCTGTCTTCAGCATAAATATGCATAGAACCCTGCAAAAGCAGCGATTGACCAGACTTTATATTCCTGATATATTAACAAGGTAAACAAAAGTAGCTAAACCTGTTTTTGCAGGGGGGAAATTAAGGCCTCCTTTGTACATCATAAAGAAGCAAAAAACTATTCACAGGTCACTTCCACTTTTAAAGTTGGCGCAGATCAGAATTTAAAAGCAAATTGAGGTGTAAAATGGCTGTGGTACTTGTTTTGATTGGGCTGGGTGGAGTATCTTAAAATAGGACTTTTGCTTCATACGTTTGTTTAAATGATTTTTGCTTATTCTTACTAGAAAAATCCTAATCATATTTTGCACTTATGCACAAGCCAGGTGCACTAGGTCAACTGCTCCTGGCTGTCTTAGGTGGCTCCTTGCTCAGCTGGCCAACTTCTGATAATCCCTTTCTTAGGTGTTTAACTATTCCTATGCACTCCACACAAAGCCTACACAGCACAGAGCTGCCTAATGTGAGGCTAACAATTCCGCTAGGCAATGGACTTCTTAAGGGTTAAGCATTGCTCCACTCAGCCAAGCAACACCTGAAAATGCAGATAGGCACCGAGTTAGATTTTCCAATGCGCTGAGGCACCTAACTCCTATTGATTTCACTGGGAATTAGGCACCATTACATTGTCTGAAACCTATATACATCATCTGGAACCTATATACATCTTCAGGTACCTAAATACCTTTGAAAATCTGGCCCAGAGTGGCCAAGTAATTTGCCCAGTGTGATACAGCAAGCTAGCATAGCTAGGAGTAGATCTCATAATTCCTGCTTCTGCCATGTTTTACATATTGACCTTTTTGTTTGGTCTGATCCAAAGTCCATTGAAGTTGATGGAAAGACTCTCATTGATTTCAATAAGCTTTGGATCAGGCCATAAAAATTCTATATGAAGTAGAGTTCAATCCTTGAGGGGGCCATTTAGGGATCTGGGGCAAAAATTAGGGATTGGTCCTGCTTTGAGCAGGGCGTCGGACTAGATGACCTCCTGAGGTCCCTTCCAACCCTGATATTCTAGGATGGCAGCAATTTTCAGAAATATTTCTATGATGATGAAATGGGCACATATAATAACTATTGCTCATAAGCATGTAAAATATTTTAAAATGGCATACTCCCTATGTACCTAGAGTTATGATTCAGGGGTGAAGCTATACCTTTGACCTCTCTTTCAGTCTTTCCATGGGCCCCTCTTCCTCTCTTCCACTTGCTCATCTCTCAGAGTGGAATTCCATGATTCACCCTACTTTGAGACTGGATCCCCAAGCTACTACGCCAACTGTTTACTAACGTTATTATCACAGCAGGTCCAACTGGCTTTGTCCCCTGCTATAGACTTCTCTCATGGAGCTGTGACCAGAATGAAAACGCATTGACAGAGAACAGCTTATTCAAATCAAAGTATGTGTTTTTCCATAAGAACGTTGACATAGACTCATAGAGGAAAAGACCTAAAACAATATAAATCTAAGAGCATATTGTCTTACCCAAATTTAGCATTTGTGTTCTGGAAATAGACAGGCCCAGGTTAGTCTCTGTACCCCCATGCCCACCTCTCCACTCCTGTTGGTACCAGGTAGCCTCTGATTCAACATCAGTAGAGAAAATTCCTTGGACGTTTTTCCATTGTCCATTTGAGTACTAACTATCGGGGCTGGCTAGAACCATTATGTTTTCATTCCTGCAGACCACGTTAACTGAGGCTGATTTAACACTTAGTTACTCTTTAGCCAGCAACATAATAACCTCCAAATCGCTCTCTCTCTCTCTCTCTCAAAAAAAATATAATATAAATTCTTAAAATTAATACAGATAACTCCCACATTCTTCACACAGTCTTTTGTTGCCCCAGTTTGCAATCCACTAGACCACGGTATGCATCCTAACCCAATCAGAGGTGCTTTCTTGGGTTCTGTCCTTGTGAAGGGTATGTGAATGTTAGTTATGGGATCTTGTTCTTCAGAATCAGTAAGACAAGATGGTGACTGGGATAAATGGGATAAATGGATTTCCTGTAATTCCTATGCGGGGATTCCTTCCTATGTATCTTTAATAATATACTGGCTGGGATAAAGTACTTAGGCTTGCAAGCCATGAATCTGCCTTATAACTTTAATAATCTGTATCACAGTGATGAAACTATAATACATTCTTACTGTGTACAACAAAAACTGGGGAAAAAAACCTTCACTGTTAAATGTGTTTAATCAGATTTCATGAATGGAGAATATAATAAGAAGCCTGTAGTGAAAAATCAAAGCAGGAAAATGTCATTTGATTTAACTTTCCAACACAAACATGGCCAGTCAAGCAGCATGGAAGACCTCATCATTGTACTAAACAAAGAATGTCCAATCAGACTTCAGTATTTTTGTATTATCTTGTTCCTGTTAGGGAAAAAGGGTTTCCCTCCCGTCTAGGGTTGGGAGGGTAGCCTTCTCTGAACTTCTGTATTAGCCAAACAAACACAGAGTCAGGACTCTTAGACAAAATGAAGCACTTTAATGCTAGCAAGTACGACAGCTGAAGGGCTCACCAATTCCTACACAGAGGAATATGGCGAAGCCCAGAACAAAGAATTAGGTAGAGCTTCTATAGCTTGGTTCAACATACTTTGTGATATCTCTTCCAGTTCAAACCGGTCAACCCCTGTTGGTCTGACTCCTGAGGTATGAACATGGTGGCCCATCTGTATAAGGAATTCTTTCCCCAAACAGGGAGTACAGGTTACACATAGTTCAAATTCTTTCTACCCATAAACATAGGGAAAGGAGAGATAAGCATAGAAAAAAGACAGAAGCCTAGCTTTACATGATTATAGGGTTGTTTTCTGGTTCTTTTCTTTATCATTCCCTCCTTTAAACACAAAGTGATTACTGCAAAGAATGATACATATTAAATGTGAAAAAATAGCAGGCTTCATTGGTGCGAAAAGAATCAGACTTACTGATGTTGCAACCAGAAAACAAGCTTCAGAGTTAAAATGGAATATGATAGTGTAGATAACATTTCACCTGCAGCTAATATTACTTAAATACTGCCTGGCCTGTTTTCAGATTATCTATATTTTGTCTCCGTAAAGTAGCATGTGTGGGTTTTTTTTTCCTCCCTCATATACTTTGGGCTGAGTGGGAGTATTTCAGCACCAACAGCTAATTTTTGGCTCCAAGTGGATTAAATAGAAGATGTTCTGAACATCCACAACCCTAATTTTGCAAAGAGTTGCTCAGGGTTTTATCCATATAATTCCCATTGATTTTAATGGGAGTCATGCAGATAAACCCCCAAACAATTCTTTGAAAATGTAGAGGTCAGTGGCTGTGTATATAGATAAAACAGGTGTTTCTTGAAATAGAAAGCTCACTGCTTTACAGTTCACAATTTCCATTCATTTCCCACACAACTGAGTAAATTTAAGGTTGTTCATTTAGAGTTATTCTACCAAATGAAGGAACTAAAATAAAACTAAAGCTCTTTTAAACCAATGTTCACTCAGTTCTATTAAATGTGGATTTCTGTCTTGTGGGAAATTTTTGATACGTTCACATTTGTTTTTATCTGAAAACAGGATGAAAAATTGAAATATCAAAACTCCTAATAAAACAAAACATTCTGAAAATTTTCAGTTTAGAAGTGGATCCCATGACACACGATACCAGGAAGTCAGTGGGAGACTGCATTACACATCGGAGCTGGAGTCTGACCCATAAAAGAGAATAGGGATACCAGGCCTCTGAATCATATCTCCACTTGGACAATGTGCCGCAATAGGGAAATGCACTTTAATGTTGAACTGATCAAAACTAAATATTTTGTTTGATAGAAAGTTGAAAAAATTCAGCAAAATCAAATTTTTCCTGGTGGAAACTTTGATTTTGCCAAAACTACATTTTCTGTCAGTCGTTCCAAGAGAAAACAATCTCTACTAGTAAAACTATCATCTTCTGTGATCTAGTTTTCTCTCTCCTAGTGGGAAAACAAAGATAATTGCTAGAGACTACTGACTCTGGAGGAGTGCTGGCATACTGAGTCTCCACATATGTATGTAAATGGTTAACTTTACTCACATGAGTAGTCCCAGTGATATCTATGTGCATGCACGCTTGTTTACATGCAGAGTTGTACCACTTTAATTTAAGGTATAATTTTAAACCAGTTTAACTAAACTGGTGGAAAAGGCTGTTTAAATGCTGTTTTTTGGTTTAAACCTGGCATTTTTGGGTTTACCTTAAGTGCCAGATTTGTAAAGGGTATTTAGGCACATCTCTCCTATTGATTTCAGGATTAAAAGTTGCATGCCAGGGCCCCTTTAGATCATTTCCATCATTTTTTCTGAGTCAATTTGCAATTTCAGGACAAAAAGTTTCAGTGGGAGGTGCTTAAATACCTTTAAAATCTGACCCAAATTTGTGCTTTGGGCAGATTTAAAGTTAAGGGTGTGCATATATGTTGAGCTGACTGGTGCCTAAGATTGTTAGTAGTATCTCGGATGTGCCTTTTACTGTGGCACTAATCACTTAGGTAAATGGAAGGGATGTTTATTTTCAGTATTAATTCAATTAGATGCTTTTGACATAATTATTTTTCTAAAAAAAATGTTAAATTAACGAAAAAACTCAGGCTGCAAACAAAAGTAAGCACATTAATTATTGAAAACTGGTGTTATGTGGTTTCAGAATTCTTCCTTGACATTAAATATTTTTAAATGTATCTAGAGAGATTGTGGTTTTGAGTTGATGTGACTGAATTAGTCATATGCACAGACTTCTATGACTTCCAAGGCCATAATAAAATAGTGCATATACATCAGAGCAGTCTGATTCTTCACTGCCTTGCCCCTTGCGTAATCTTGTAGATGGCTATAAAGTGGACAGAAAAGGTTACCATTCTGATTTGCATGCATTTTGAACATGCATAAATGATGGACTACAGCACTTGTAAGGTATTGGAGAGTCAAGCCTATAGATACTGATCCAAAGCTCAGTGCAGTCAATAAAAGATCTCAGACTTCAGTGTACTTTGCATCAGCCCTGTAGAGCACAGTGCTTTTCACCTCCAGGGAGGTGATTCTTCACAATTAAGGATAGCAATTATGCTTAAAGTGCTCAAGAGTCTTCTACATGTTGTGTAATCTCATAAAAGTTAAATTGAACCTTAGATTCCCATCCTGGGCAATAAAGAGGGGTCAAAATCTTCATAGGTAGGCATAAATAATGAAAGTAATTGAAGATGAAGCTGTGTTGCTGACTCATCCACAGGTTTATCTGTGTTACAAAAATGGCTATAATAGTTTAATTAACTTTGCTGACTTGCCTTGCTTGGCTAGGCAATTAATAAATTGCTATTCAAATTCTTATTTTAACAGCACTTGTTTCAGCTCTATAAATTTATATATCCCTAGTCTGGAAAGATGCCATACTGAGCCTAGTAGTAAGGAATACAAAACTCTTATGTGTAGAATATGGGTACACAAACTGCATACCAGCCATGCTGGATAATAAGCAGGGTTTCATTGCAATTTCAGGTCAGGACTAGAAAAATAAGTAAGTTGGAGAAATATTTAGCACATTGTCACAAAATCAGAATCCATTTTTTTGAGTAACCCCAAAGTTATAAGAAGGTAAATTAACAATTAAATGTTAAATTATCACTTGTTGGAATCTGGTAAACCATTAGATTTTCTTTAGCCCATACTAGTTTTAACTGCATAGCTCAACTTTGCAGTACTAGATTTAGGTCAGATACTGTGGTTTTAAATACAAATAGCTTTTTATCCCCAGGTTTTCAGAATTATAGTAGAAAAAAATATATCTCCAATCATTATAACATTTTCATGTTTTACAATTCAGAAAGATTATCTATGACCTTTCTTGCATAATGCTGCCCTGTCATTTCACAATATCACAGAAAATCATTAAATCATTACAACTAGTGAATGAAAACAGTTTTGTGATATCTCTGGAAAAGTCTGGCATCATCATGAGCCTAACTTTCTGGTGTTCTATGCTAAGAAATATTGTTTTCCTTATAACCTGAACTCATATTTTCAGCAAAAAGGGTAATGCTTTGTAAGACATAATGAGATTTCAAATCAGAACATTTCTAATAGGAAATAACATATTCACACAAGGTCAGCTATAAGGAAGAAATACTTCCATAGCTTTCAGAATTGTTCTTCTCCCTATATTCACACTATAGCTCAAGTTGTTTGTTACTTGTGGCTGCAGTAGCTTTCTGTGCAAACTTTAAAACTAAAGGGGAAGAAGTTCTATTTTCATCAAAATCCTTGCCAAGTAGGCTCTGACTTCTGCTGTAGTCTGTCACTAGCTTGATCTGTTAAATTAGAGCCACACAGTCTGGGATAATTGAGATTGTATTAACCTCTACTAGAGGAAGAATGATTTTACAGTTATGGCGCAGGAACCTGGGTTTTATTCCTGGCTTTGCCGTTGATTTCCTTAGCGGTCAAAGGATATAATTCACTTAAGGTCACAAAGAAAGTCAGTGGCAGACTTCTATAACCCCATCAAATCTGAAGATATCAAAGAACTTCATAAACTTCTATTACTTCTCTGGGAGCTCAGCACCTTTGAAAATCTGGCCATTTACTTATGTGCCTAAATATAGATTTAGATGAGTAACTTGGGCAACCTAATTAGAAAATTTTGGCTTTAACTGTGCTGTGCCTCAGTTTCTTTCTGTAAAATGGAGATATTTCTCTTTCTCACATGAGTATCTTCATGCTAAATTCATAATATTTGGAAAGCATTTTGAGATCATCAGATGCAGGAGATAAAGAGAGTGACTTACTGCAGAACAGTGTGCAGGAAGCAGGGGAAAGGTGTGAGAGAGGAATTGACCAGAAGTTCTAACACTGCGTGGATTCTCTAGTTCTCCCTGCTCCCCTACATCAGGCTGCAAAAAGCAACTTTGGCTACTCCTCTACATCTGTCTGAATCTTTTCCTCAATCTCATAATGTACTAAGAGAAGGACTACTTTGTATTATGATTGATATTTGAAGAAAAGACAGAGATATTTGTAAATGAGGGGCAAAGAAAACTCATCTGAGATACACAGGCTATAAGAAACAGCAGCAAAGAATGACTGCAGTAGAGAGCAGAGTCAGATTTGAACCAAGAAGGCTGCTATATAATTTTTATTTATATATGTGTAGTGAGGCGGTGTGGCCTCCCACAGCCCAGAGGGAGAGGAACCCCTCACTGAGTCCTGGTGGGTGGAGCCAGGCCATCATTGAGCGGGACAGGAAGTATAAAAGGCAGGTCTGGGAGCTCAGTTCTGCTGCATCCGCCAGAGGAGCCAGATGCCTCCTGCTTGCCCCCGAGCTGGGAGACTGCTGCAGGCCCCTGTGGAACTGAGGACTGGCCAGAGCCCCATGCTGACCTGACCACGGAGGAGTGGCCAGGACTACCACAGGCCTTCCACTCTGATGATCTGGAGGACACTCTACTGATCCAGGTACACCCTGAGGGGGAGTAAGAAGTGTCCCAGGGGCAGTTGACCGTAGTCCGGCTGCAGCACTGCCTGAGATTAGGTCAGCGGGTTGCGGTCAGGATCCCCGCTGACCCAGTGGCAGATCCCTTCGCCACTGGTAGGGCCCTGGGCCGAGACCAATGTTCCCTCTAATTTCTGACAGACCGTGTGCACGAAAAATTTCTTCTGTGCAAATTTCTGACAGGCCGTGTGCACAAAAAATTTATTCTGTGCAAATTGTTGTGCTTCTATGCAAATGTTTGTGCGCGCGGTGTTTCGCCGTGTGCGTGGGGTTTAGGATCTATGTGCGCGTGCACACGCACACAGTTTAGGGGGAACAGTGGCCGGGACGCAGTGGAGTGGGTGGGCCTGTGTCCCCACTGCCACCCTAACCCTTTTGTTTGTTTACATTTACAGGAGATAATGCTGCCCTCTTCTTATTTACAATGTCACCAGAAAGTGAGAACAGGCATTTGCATGGCACTTTTGTAGCTGGCATTGCAAGGTATTTATGTGCCAGATATGCTAAACATTTGTATGCCCCTTCATGCTTCGCCCACCATTCCAGAGGACATGCTTCTATGCCAATGACGCTTGTTAAAAAAATGTCTTTAATTAAATTTGTGACTGAACTCTTTGGGGGGAATTATATGTCCCCTGCTCTGTTTTACCTGCATTGTGCCATATATTTCATGTTATAGCAGTCTCAGATGATGACCCAGCACATGTTCTTCATTTAAGAACACTTTCACTGCAGATTTGACAAAACGCAAAGAAGGTACCAATGTGAGATTTCTAAAGATAGCTACAGCACTCAATCCAAGGTTTAAGAATCTGAAGTGCCTTCCAAAATCTGAGAGGGACGAGGTGTAGAGCATGCTTTCAGAAGTCTTAAAAGAGCAGCACTCCAATGCGGAAAGTACAGAACATGAACCACCAAAAAAGAAAATCAACCTTCTACTGGTGGCATCTTCCTAAGATAATGAAAATGAACATGCATTGGTCTGCACTGTTTTGGATTCTTATCGAGAAGAACATGTCATCAGCATGGACGCATGTCCCCTGGAATGGTGGTTGAAGCATGAAGGGACATATGTATCTTTAGTGCATCTGGCACATAAATACCTTGCAACGTCGGCTACAACAGTGTCATGAAAACATCTGTTCTCACTTTCAGGTGACATTGTAAACAAGAAGCGGGCAGCATTATCTCCTGCAAATGTAAACAAACTTGTTTGTCTGAGCAATTGGCTGAACAAGAAGTAGGACTGTGTGGACTTGTAAACTCTAAAGCAGTGGTGGGCAACCTATGGCCCGCGCCTCCTCCCACAAGTCCAATTGGCTGGGAACGTCGAACTGCAGCCACTGGGAGCTGCGTGCAGCCATGCAAATGTAAACGCGTGCAACCCGTGAGCTGCAGGTTGCCCAGCACTGCTCTAAAGTTTTACATTTTTTTTATATTTGAATGCAGGGTTTTTTTGTACATAATTCTATATTTGTAAGTTCAACTTTCATGATAAAGAGATTGCACTACAGTATTTGTTCTAGGTGAATTTAAAAATACTATTTTTTTTTTTGTTTTTTTGCAGTGCTAATACTTGTAATCAGTAATATAAAGTGAGCACTGTACACTTTATATTCTGTGTTGTATTGAAATCAATATATTTGAAAATGTAGAAAACATCCAAAAATATTTAAATAAATGGTATTCTGTTATTAACAGTGTGATTAATTGTGATTTATTTTTTTAATCGCTTGACAGCCCTATTATTTACACTAAAATTATGGAATCCTTTTAGAAGACACTTGTATTAGTGCACATACCTACGTATTAAATACTTGTAACTTGCTGAGTTATAAAATAATTGGCTTGATTATTAAGAGACAAAATAGTTAACGCTTGCCTCCTACATAGATAATTTCTATCACTCCTTTTAGAGTTGATAAGAAAATGAAATCATTTACTATAGACAGATACAAATAAGCTGCCTGTCCTACCAATTCCTATCCTTAGTTGCGCCTAGTATTGTGCAGTCCATCTAGCTTAATGACTTGTTCAATTAAAAAAGGCTTCACAATAATTATTTTTCTAATTAGCTTTCTCAATTGTATTAGTCTTATTTTCTTTCCTGCAGGATGTAAAATAAGAAATCTGAAAAGAAGAAATATGTTCACCCACACAATAGAGAGAAACATTTGGGAAAGAAACTAGAAAGAAACCTGTACTTTTAGGAATGTTCCATTCCAAATGGAATAGATGGTGAATGTTGGGTGTGAGACAGAGTGGATGATGAATCACTTGTGGACTAGAATGTGAAGAAATGAGAGGGCCAAGAATAAGAGGTGTGTCCATGTTAGATTGGTTGCTTTTATTACCCATTATTATCATAGCTGAAGTATCCCATGTGCGGTAACATTCTTTCAGTCACTTTAGATTCCTAGGCCCTTCAAAAATACAGCTCTACAGCTAAGCAGGAATAGTTCTGAATCGCAAGAGAGACCACAAAGTTTGCATCTTAATTTTATTGTGTTATAGGAATTCCTAGAAATGTGGAGGAAAAAATGTTCAGTTTTATTGAGGATACAGGACTAGTAAGTTACTAGTTACTGGAATTGCCCCAGTTTGAGAACAGTCATTTGTCATTTACCTCTGTCCAAAGTGAGTGAAAAGTAAATGTAAAACAGTACCTAATCAAACTAGGAAGCACTTTACATTCAATTTTCACAACTGTAAGCGACCACGCAAAAGGCAGGGCAGTAGAAAATCAAGCTGTGTGGTAATCTGAGCATCCTGTAGGAATGAGGAGATGATTCAAATAGTTTTTCGCTGACAAATGCAGATTCAGATCCAGTGGCATTGGAACGCTTTTTATAGTGGAGGTGCTGAAAACCAGCAAAACTATCCCCAAACTTTCTACCTTGTCCCCTGCCTCCACCCAGCCTCCCCCAAGCTGAGGCCGGGAGCAGGGCTGTGTCTCCAGGAGGGGGGGACAGGGATAAGGGGTCCGAGGCTGGGGCCACGTTTGGGGCAGGCACGGGGCCAATAGCAGAGCCCAGCATGTGGGACTGGCAGCTGGGACCCCGTGTGCACGGCAAGGAACATGGCCAGCAATCAGGACCCCCCGGGCATGGGGCCAGCAGCCATGTGTGTGACCGGGAGCAGGGCCGGCAGCTGGGACCCCTCCCAGAACAGGGCCAGCAGCTGGGATTCTGCATGCGCAGTCGGGACCCTGCATAAAACCTGGGGGTGTTGCATTACCCCCCGCACCTCTACTTTCTGAGCCTATGTTCAGATCAATCAAAACTATTTGTGAATTCATGTTGAATCTGACAAATAATTTTGGCAGGAAAAAAAATGAAACCTTTCTTTGGAAATGTTGAAATGTTTCATTTTTAGGGTGGCTGCTACATTTCCTTCTTCAAAGAGGTATTTACAATCTGAGGCTGAGATTTTCAAAACTGTCTAATGGATTTAGCATCTTGTTCCTGTTCCCTTTAAAGTAAATAGTAAGGCTCCCATTGACTTCAGTAGGGCAGGATCAGGAATTAGACGCCTAAATGCCTTTGGGAATCTGGTCCTCAGTGCCCAATTCACCTTGAAAGTCAATGGAATTTGAGTGTGTAGCTCCCTTTAAAAATGCCAACCTCAGGCCTCAATCCAGGAAAGATTCACTGTTGAGAAAACTACTTGAGAATGTCCTTAAGATTCAGAGTAAGTCCCACTGATGTCAATGGAACTCCAGTGTATATTGCTTAGCACACAGCATAGGCTTACGTGCTTTCTTGTATAATAACAGATTACACAGTATGTGCTTATGAGCTTTCCCGTTTCAGGATTGGTCTCCAGAAGTTCACATCTTTCACAAGCCGGAAAGGACAGGGATCAGTGTATGACAAGGTGGACTGAAAATAAATATAAAATGGAAAAGAAGTGGAGTAGTGCATTTTAACAAAAACACTTCTATAATGATATGCCAGGGCATTTATTTCTTAGTAGCATAATTTAACACAAAATATAGAACCAAATCCTGCCCATCTGTCACTGAGTCTGCTCTTATGAATCATCTATGGGAATACTTGGATGGGTAAAATAAACAGGATTAGATCCATCTATTGCTGAAAATGTCATTTTGATATTGTGATACAGTTGTACATTATCTTCAGTTAAGAACCTCTCTTTTACATTAGGGTCTGATCGTTATGAATTATCGTGCATTTCAGACCCTTGATGTCACAGGGAGCTGGACCCATTCAGAATCTTACAAGATCAATCCTTTAGGCCCAGATTTTTGAAGGTATTTAGGCACTGCTGTATTCAGTTTTGCAACACCTAACTGGTTTAGGAGCCTCCATTTCATTTTCAAAAGGGTGTTAAAAACCTCCTATTGACAGTTAATGGGATTTAGGCTCATTAGTGCCTAAATCTCTTTTTAAAATTAGATTTAGGCTCCTAAATCAATTAGATTTTGCAACGCTGAGTGCAGCCATACCGAAATACCTTTTAAAAATCTGGGCCTTAGTGATATAAAACAGTAGAGCTGTGTTTTAACAGAACAGGTTTTTCTCCCTGCCCATCACTGTTAATGATATGTAATTATGGAAATAAAAAAGGTAATTCCTAATCAGCAGTGCTGCAGCTAATAATTCTGGAACATATCATATGAGACTCATGTCAAGTTGGTGAAAAATGAAACAGGTTGAGAAGCGTTTTTTCTTTTATAGCATCAGCACCTGCAAGACTCTGTTTCAGAAGAGCAATCAGCCTATTCAGCAGTGCATATAAAGGGTTGCTTTAAGTCTTGATTCCATTTTTATTAATAAAGGTCTAATAATTCCTGATCAGAAAAACAATAAATGGCTTTGAAAACAGACTCCTAACTAATGGGCTAAACAAGATCTCACTTCACTGTTTTATTAATCCAATGCTTGGAAAGGGCATGTGTGGGCATATTGAAATAATCCTGTTTATTCAGACTGAAAAACTTTTTTCTTCCTTTAACGATGGTACAGATAAATATTATCTTTGCAAATCACAGAATGAAGTTTCTAAACCCTTACTTACTTTGAGAAGTTCTTTACTGCACCACTAATCTAAATGAAATCAGGCTGATATTCAAAACTCAATTGCAACCTAAAGTAAGCAATGGTGACCGCTACTCCATAACGTCAGATGTCAGTGTTGTTTGAGGGCAGTTTGTTGTGATTTTGATATTTTTAGATTTGTAATAGTAGGAAAAATGTCACCTTGACACAAAGGGCCTGATTCTGCCACTCTTACTTACTTCCTTACAACACTCATGCTCTTTTGAGCTCATTCACTCAGACTCCTTCACTCCCCCGATCCTCTGCAGACTTTATATTCGTGAAAAACTGAATATTGCCATGGGAAGGGGCTTTGGGATCAGCAGGAGATTGTGGGGCAGGGGAGCAGGACAGGACAGGGAGTGCAGCAGAGAAAAAGGTAAATTATGTCAGAAAGACCAATCCAATACATTTAATATTAAATGCCTCCCACTCACCGTTTTCAAGCTAGACTCTTGGGGAGGGAGGGAGATTTCATGAATATTTTAACTTTAGTGATCACAACTGTTCCTTAGTTTATAGACAGCTAGGCTAATTAACTCCATTTTTTTGTGGAAAAATTCTTCTTTTAACATTGACAGCCCTCCATAGTAATTGGTTTATATTTTGAAGTTTAGTGCTGCAAGGAAAACAGCTTTAAGTGAAAGCTTCAGTCTCCTGATGACATTTGACACCCTATTTTAAGTTCATTGGAGCCAAAAATACAAAGATATTATCTCATGAGCAAAAACTTTCTTTAAAAGTAGGCTTGGCAGAAGTTGATTTTTATTTTATTTTTTATAATTTTGCTGGATAGTATCAATATTTATTTTTAAGCAATTAATTTTTTTTATCTATTAAGTTTTCACAGTTGCACAAAATTATGGGTTTTAAGCATTTTCTATTTTTATTGACTTAAATTTTCACAATGGTGGGAGATTATGGGGGAGCTGCACAATAGGGTGGCCAGCCAATAATTATTTAATGACAGGCATTGAGATTCAAAAAGTTTAAGCGCTATAACCATTAAAACACAAATTTCAACATTACATTTCAAAATATACAAAGCAGATATTCTTAAATCGAACTCTAAAAAAGTTTTCAAACAGATTTTTACTTAGTCAAAATTTTACAGATAGGCAGAGTATTATTGATTGAAATGTTTTTTGTCCATTTATCTGTACAGTGAAATTAATATTTATCCACATTTGCAGATACAAATCTAATCCTTGCAAGCCTATTTAAGAGGAATTAAATAGAGTTTAGCAAATAAGAGATTTTCTTGGTTAGCTGGTAAGTGAAAAATTGAAAATCGGTGGGTGAATCAGTGAATCAAAAAGTAAAAAAAGAATATAATTTTGGGTCAAACAAAATATTTCAGTTTGATTTCAAGTATTTGTTAAATTTGTGCATTTTTAAATCAAATTAAAAGAAATTTTGAAATGAAAAGTAGTTTTGAGTCAAAAAGTCAAAAATATTAATGGGAGTTCATTGACTTAAATGAGGATAGGATTTAGCCCACTATGAATAGCTGTTTGCACTGTTGTAGCTGTGTTGGTCCTAGCATATGAGAGAGAAAAGGTACAGGCTGTATCTCAGAAGCTTGTACCTTCCACCAACAGAAGTTGGTTCAATAAAAGATATTACCTCACCTACCTTTTCTCTTTTATGAATAACTGTAAAGAGTTCACAAAACCTCTTATCCTATATTAAAGAACATATTTATTTAATACCTATTCATACAGTGGAATAAAAAAGACTCTTCTTTTTAGAGATTCTGTGCAGTGTTGTTGTAGCCATGTTGGTCCCAAGATATTAGAGAGAGAAGGTGGGTGAGGTAATATCTTTTATAGGACCAACTTCTGTTGGTGGGAGAGACAGGCCTTTGAGCTACACAATTCATAATAAGAAAAGGAGGACTTGTGGCACCTTAGAGACTAACCATTTTATTTGAGCATAAGCTTTCGTGAGCTACAGCTCACTTCATCGGATGCATGTAGCTCACGAAAGCTTATGCTCAAATAAATTGGTTAGTCTCTAAGGTGCCACAAGTACTCCTTTTCTTTTTGCGAATACAGACTAACACGGCTGTTACTCTGAAACAATGCATAATGTTGCTAGACAGTAAAAATAGAGAATAGAGAGACTGGATTTATGGCTTATATTACAATAATCTGTAACCCACTAACAAACCACCCTCCACCCCTTTCCCCGCCGCCTTCCTTTCCTCCCTGTGACTGGAGGGGTGTTAATGGGCCACTTCACCTTGAATGATCCCTTGTAATATGTGTCAACTACTGATGCTAAACAATCTGTTCCACTTTGTATTTAGCAATGACACTCTGAGGGCTTATCTTCATGTAGAGCGCTAGTGCAGCTGTGCCACCAGTGGTGGATTACCACACAGTCCCAGGAGCCCTGGCCAATTTGGGGGTCCTGGTGGAAAAATCTCCCGCCACCGTGGCCCCGGGTCTGGAGGACCTCGAGCGGCAGGAGGATAGAGATTCTCCTGTCTTGGGGCCGCAGGTGGAAAGAGTGGAACAGAGGCAGGGTTGCAGGTGGAAGGGGTAGGGCGGGGCCATGGTTCTGGTGTTGACTCTCCCCTCCCCCCCCGCATTTGCTCCAGCCTAGGATCCAGGAAACTTAATCTGCCTCTATGTGCCGCTGTAGCGCTTTAGTGACGACACTACTGTGCCGACAGGAGAAGCTCTCCCGTCGATACAGCATTGTCTACATGGGGGAGGGGTTAGGTCGGTATAACTATGTCACTTAGGGGGGTGGATTTTTCGCATCCCAGAGCGACATAGTTATACCAGTATAGGTCTCTCATGTAGACCTGAGTTAGCTTCCTAGATCTGAAGAAGAGCTCTGTGTAAACTTGAAAACTTGTCTCTCTCACCAACAGAAGTTGGTCCAATAAACAATATTACCTCACCCACCTTGTCTTTTTAGAGATTGGCAATCATCTACATATTTTTTCAAGTTGACCGGAAGTTTGACCTTTGATATAGGGTTCACAATGTAACAGAATGCACCTAAGTGTTGATAGGACAGGTGCAAACACCAATAAGGGATCCAAATCCATGGGATGCAGAGTATGTTCAATTTGCTTCCCCATGCCTCTTTCTCTGGAACAACCCTCATTTATGGATCTTGAGGCCTTACTGATGGGGATCTTTTCTCTCTCTAGCTGAAAGAGAATGGTAGGAAAACATCATGTTTGGAAATATGTTTTTAGCTACTGAGTTATGATTTATATTAATGATTGGGCAGAACCTAGCTGCAGGAGTGGTCTGTTTGTATTCTTGTGTCTTTTTAAAATGTGTCAAGGACTACCTAGAGCACAGGAGAGATGTTCTTTTTACTAAATGAGTGTATTGAAATTTGGGGGGGGGGGGGGAAGCAACATGAAGTGGCTTGAGTTAAAACCTGATTGAGATTAATAGGTGTGAACATACCCGTCAATTGACATAACTGTAAGGCTAAGCCTCCTCCGAGGACAAAACGAAGATGTGAACCCACCCAGGTTTTGCTGAGTATTGTTCTGGGTAGAAGGGTGTGTGTGTGTGTGTGTGTGTGACCCTGGAAAAAACCTAAGGAGCGGGTTTAGAGTCAGGAGTGGAGACTGAAAAAAGTAGGGTTGGTGCTGTGAGCACAAGAAAGCTGTTTCCTGCCATTTGAGTCCCTGTCTTCAAAGAAACCGGGACTTTCTACATTCCTTGTAAATAAACAAGATGGCCTCAAAGAAATACTTGACTATCACTAATTTCTCCTTCTCACTGGAACATCCCCGGGGCCCCACTTTAACTAGTCACTTGAGCTGAAAAGGAGTAACAATAACTTCCTTTAGCTTCACTGTGGACTGAACTATCAATGAAAAGTGTAGCTTCCTGTTAACCAAAAAGATGAACAGTGACTATTAATCACAGCACAGAGCAGACTTTTCTCCACTGTACAAGTAAATAATTGTTTCTTTAACATAGGCTAAGACGTTTTGTGAACTCTTTGGACTCCGTTTGACTGCTTGTATGCATAAGCACTTACAGGATTGCGTTTTAAATCTGTTTCTCTTTTTAATAGCACGACTTTCAAACTACTGCACACTAACCAACATTAGAATGCATTTACATAGTTCATGACTTAACTAATAATAATGGAATAGAAGGGTACATGAGGCATAACTGTTTTGTATGCAAAATCATCATGCTGTCCTTCAGTAAGCTTCTTAGTGTGTAACTTACCTACCATTATACAGATGAGATACTGCACTCTGATATTTCTATTTACTCTTTTGATCTGTAATAGGTTTTCAATATAAAACTGATTATACAATTTAGTAAAGATTCTATAAAGATGTTGGGCTAACTGAGCTATTATTATAATGGAGAATATCTGTGAAGTATTAACATGGTCAGTGCATAACTTATAGGAATCGTGAGTATCCTTTTGTAAAACACAGAAGAACTTTCTTATGATAATGATTAGAACAAACTGAAAAGAGAATTTACTAGCTTTCTTTTAAATCCAGTTTCTTTTAAATACATTTTAGGTCAGATTGCAGGATGGAAAGTTGCTTGTAAGTCAGTATGTTATTATTTATTATATTAGGGAGCATTAACATAGCACCTGGGAACCCCAATCAAAGATTGTGGTCCCATTGTCACATTACCCCAGAGGCTGGATTCACAAAAGGACTTAGGTGCCTAACAGCCACTTTAGGTACCTAAATTCCAGAATCAGGGACCACCGGGAATCAGAAAATCCCCGCTTGAACCCTATAGGTACCTAAACTCATTCAGCACCTAATTTTTTGCAATAAAAGCTCCCTAGGCACCTGTGTTCCTGACTGCACATGTGCATTGCAGCCCCCTGCCAGGCACCTGGAACAACTTCAACAGGAGAGACTGCCAAAAGGCGTAGGTGCAGAGGGAGATGATGCCCTGTAGCCCAGATTGAGTCTCCCTTGTTAGGCACTCTAAGGGAGGGCTTAGCACACAGCCCTTAGCTTGGCATGTCCCATTGGCAAGCTTAGGCAAGGAGCCATCTAACGTGCTGGCATGGGTGGTGCATAATGGAGGGTAAGCCTCCCCAAACCTCCACTAACACTCCTCACCACAGTCCTGGGGCTGGGCCACAGTGGGGTTCAGAGCTCCTCCAGCTGCCTGGGGCTCAAGGTGGCTTGGGTGGGAGGGCTGGCGGCAGCTCGGATGGGCAGGCTGAGGCTTGGGGCAGTTTGGGTGGGGATGTGGGCCAGGGCTCAGGGTAGCTCATGGGCTGCTCAGCTGGGGCTTCTCTGGCCACAGTGCGGGGCTTGGGGCCCCTCCTGGGCCCCCGGCAGACTGGCATGGGGGGCAGAATGGGGGTGGGGCCTTGGGTGGAACGGGCATGGTAGGGGTGGGGTCTCAGGCAGAAGGAGAAGGGCAGGTTGACTAGCCTCCCCGAATGGGGTGTTCACGTGCCACCCATGTGTGCTGGCTTTTGTGTTTTCCATTCTAAGCCGCCTGTCTCTCCCCATTAATTGTATAGGGAGCATAGGTGCTGAACTCAGTCTCTTTAATCCCAGTGATTCTCTGGGCACCTCAAAGTTAGGCATGGTGATGCTCAGGATCACCATGCTAAGTTTCTTTTGGAATCTAGCCCTACTATATGTATAATAATGAAGGCAGCCCCTGGGAGCACACAGTCTGTATGACAGACTGGACACACCAGGAGGACAAAACAAATAAAATGAGGTGGGAAAGGGTGGGAGGACCAGATAAAATAAATGGTGTTGAGCAGAAAAGCAGGGTACTTTCAGTTATGAAATATTCTTCTCCTGTATTGTTCCCATGTTCCAGACCACAGCCTGAAATCTGCATTTTCTGATCATTTTAAATACACACATAGGCAGAAGTACGCTAATGAGCTGGAGTCCTGAAGTTAGGTTCTCAGGCGACTGATTCTTTGCTGTGATATCTGCCTGGTATGTGAGAAAGGTATTCCACAGAACATCCCTTTTCATTTTATCTCTTCACATTTTTAAACAACATCTGAAAATATTCCTTTTCAGAAGTGCTTTTTTTTTTTTTTGGTAGCATTTTTGTACACTAGGTGTATTTCCCTGTGTGATGCTGGAGTGGCAGAAAGTAGCTTCATTTGGTCAAGACATATTAATATAATTGTCAGGTGTGCCTAGGACTGAGGACAGATGCCATTTATTGTAAATGAAAAGGACAAGACCGTGACCTGTCCTTATAACAGTGCACAAGGGAACAAGATGGAGCAAAATCCTTCCCTTAGTCTCCTGGGTAAGCTTAGCTACCTTTTGATGTAAGAATTATAGCTTGCACAGGGCCGCTGCTACCCCTCCCCCCCGTGCCCCCATGGAGGTGAGTGGGTGAGCAGTGGTAAGAAATGGATGGAGCCTCGTTTTCCTTCTCTGCTAGTGGTATAGACCAGTAGCAGCTTACTTTCCCCTGATGCAAGGAGGGAATTGTGCCTCTGAGAGCCACTGAATCAGGGCGTATTGCAATGTTACAATCAAGCCCAAATACTATTGGCCACATTGATTCACATTGCAAGTTTAAAACATTCAAAGTGTTTTACATTAGAAGATCATTTTGTAGCTCAAATTTAAGATGAATGCCAGCTTTATAAACCAATAAAATATTAAAGTGATTGATTAAGGGCCTGCTTGTGCTTGAAATCAAAAAGCTGCATTCCTTTCAAATTAATTTTCAGAAGATATTCCAGGCAAGTTATTTTGGAAACATCCTTCTTGTTCAAGTCATAATAGAGCCAGCTTTTTTATTAGGCAGTAATCCAGTTCCTTAGTGGATAAACCACTTGAAGACAATTCTCCTCACTATTTATCCTGATTATGAAAGGCTTATTGCCTTATGGAAAAGCTCGATGGTGCTTTTAGCACTGCAGCTGCACATGTGTTTGTGCTGCCAACCTTTGCTATTGCCCCAAGAAGCCCAGCAGAAATTTGGTTAGAATTTTAATTTTTTTTTGTCATTATGAAAACAGTGCTGGAATACCACCTAGGAGAAGCACAGGGCAGCCAAGGATGGGCTGGCTAAGGCATGTGTTGTGGATCTCTGTACTTAGAGAGCAGGGTTAAAAATTCTATAAGGCAAAACAAAGTGATCTTTTCTGTCTGAATTTTGTAAAAACACATTTAACTGTTCATGCAGAAAAAATCTCAGTCTATGGTTTAGAATCCCAAAGACGGAAAATTAAATCAAGTTGAGGATAGGTCTTTATGTTATTTCTGTTTTATAAATCCCCAAGCCAAACCCACTACCAACCCTCCCCCATCATCCATGCTCCTTTTGTTAAGCTTGACTTAAATTTGAATATTTCCATTCATAACTGCACGGGCAACAACTTATTTGAATGCTGTAGGGAAAAAATGATTAGGAAAAGCAGGAAATTTGGAGTTAGGTAACATTTTTTTAGAAGTCTGAAAGCACAGAATTACCAGGCTATGGGTCCAAAACAACCTTGGCTGTGCCTTCTTTACTCTGCCAGCTCTGAGAACTGTGAATCAAGTGTGTACCTTTACCACCCTGTGGCTCAAATTGTTCCCCAGTGATAGTTTGGTCCAGATTTTCTTCTGAGCTGCATTTCTACTTAGAGCCTTAGGGGCACTGGTATAGGTTAGAGTCCAAGTTTCAGAGCTGAAGTGGTGAATGTCTGGGGCTGGTGGGGCCTTGACTTACTCTTAACAATTGGCTCTAGCTATAGCTGGTTGCTTTGGAGAAGGAGCTTTCTGTAGTCTGCCTTCTGCTAATTCTGCCTGACTTCTGTTTTCCAAATGGAGTGGGAGAATGAAAGCTGCTTGGTTTGGCATCCTGAGTGGATACTTTTAGGTCTGGAAGCTGCTGCTGTCTTCCCTCTTCCCTTGGCTATGGCTCATGCTGGATACTTTGGGGAAGAAACTCTAACACCCTGAGGACTTCCAAAGTCTTCCCCTGCAACCTCTGCCTTATTGTGGCTTCCACTGCCCTTTTAACCCATTTGTGCCTTTGTTCTTGCAACCTTGGCATCTCTGCATGCCCTCTCTTACAAGGGGGACTCTGTATCTATAATTGTGTTCTTTCCTATGCCTGGAATATCTTCCTGGATCCTGAGCATGATGGAGCCTCACTTACCATCTTCAAATCCTTCATCAAGATTCACTTTTTTCAGTTAGCCTTTGAACGTTGACCTCTATGCTCCTGCTTCTGCAGTCTGGCTAGACCTGGGGTTGGCAACCGGCCCATCAAGGTAAAGCCGCTGGTGGCCAGGCCAGTTTGTTTATCTGGAGTGTCTGCAAGCATGGAGCCCTGCAGCTCCCACTGGCTGCGGTTCGCCATTCCCAGCTATTGGGAACTGCGGGAAGTGGCACGGGCGAGGGACATGCTAGCCACAGCTCTCATTGGCTGAACCGCAAACCACGGCCATTGGGAGCTGCGGGGCTCCGTGCTTGTGGACACTCCAGATAAACAAACCGGCCTGGCCCACCAGCGGCTTTACCCTGATGGGACAGGTGCCAAAGGTTGCCAACCCCCTGGGCTAGACTCTAAGAACTGTGTATTCACTCTGTAGCTTTGGGGAACAGTAGAAAGTGTTGTGCTCTGTATGCAAGTGGTTGTATTTTATAATCTACTGCTAGAATACTGTATATTATATTCTTTACTTTGACACTAGCTGAGTGGCAACTCCAAATATATGGTCGGGGCAAGGTCACTAGCATCAGGGTGAGAAATACTGTTTTCCATGAAAACTGTTGCCCTACAGGTTATGGGGCTCCAAACGGGCATAGCTGAGTGAAATTTAGTGGCCTGCATAGGATTTACAGGATTTCAGACTAAATGATTTAATGCTCCCTTCTGGCCTTAAACTCTCTATGAATCTGTGAAAACAAGAAATAGACATAAAACAACTCTTATTGTTGTAAGCCTGGTCCTTCCAATAAGCCTCCACTTCTCCGTTTTGTTTGTTATCATTTGCTGTATGCAATCATGAGTCTCATGGTATTTGGTGTTTCTCTTAAAGCCCAACTCTTAGAAGCATATGGTTCGGTAAGAATCTGAGCTCTTTTTATTTTTGTTTTTTAAGTTTTCTAGACCATATGGTTGCACAGAAAAGCCTGAAAATGTGACAGAACTGCACCCTGGTGACTTAAAAAAAATAAACAGAAGGTGAATGAAAAGAACAACAAAAATATTGCTGGTTTTTGTTTTTTGTTTGTTTGTTTTACGATTTCATGAGTTTTAAGCCAATATCATTATTTGGGAGTGGAGGGGGCCTAACTCATTGTTTTTGAATGCCACAATTGCAATATTGCTAACTGTCTAGTGTTAGCTGCCTGGGGCTGGGTTTTGTATTTTTTTGTTTGTCTGTGAATCACCACACACACTGGCACCTTCATTGTTCGGTAGTGCTACCGAACAATCACGTATGGCTATATCCTACACTTACATAAACCTATGGAGAGGCATGGTGCCTCCTTTGCATGGGATGGGTAATGGCCATATAGTCTTGCAATCCTTATACTCAAGAGAACACAGAGATTGCTCGCTCCCTACTTTTTCCCTTTTTACATCCTGCTTTAGTCAAAGTCCCACTCCGGCTGTATATTTCTACCTCTGTTCAATTCAGTCCCTAAAAGTTACGTCATTCCCAATTATCAGTCATGCTGGGATGTTTTGATTTTCAGAATGGATGAATGAAACAACAGGGCAGGCTAGAAAGAGAAACCAAGATTAGACATGGCATTTTGGCCATGAGCTTAAAAAGGCAAATGAGGGCCAAGCTACTGCCTAAACTACTGATGAATAAACTTGATATAAGGAGGGAAACATAAGAGGGAAAGTGTCGGGCTAAATATTACAATCTCAGGTGGCAGACATATGAGAGTCAAAGGAAATTACCATGACAGTAATTAAAAAGGCAGAGAGCAATCTAAATCAGGACATCTTTGGAATTCAGTTACTAATGAATATTTTTGAAGATAGCATACAGAGCCAACTCTAAGAGAATAAAATAGTGAGTGAAATTTATATTCAAAAGATATTTTTGTTTACTATTATTTTGAAGAGGAGCTCAGGCTCATAAATAGAAAACAGACAATAATAAATCTTTTTTTTTTTCCAGTGGTAGTATGCTTTGGGGTAGATGAATTGGCAGCAATGAATACTCATATACACTTTAATAAAATGTTCATGAAGTTTATTATTTGCCTTCCTTATCCACTAATTAAAAACATCTTCAGGGTAGGATGTGTATTAAATGGGTTGAGGAGAAAGACAGCATGAATATAAACACATCTTCTTCCCTTTGATTATTGTGATGACTGTTCACTGGCAGCACATTACATAAAAGGACAATGCATTTAAGTTATTGCCTTTATTATACATGGATACTTTGGACAGCAGTTAGGAGATGCGTATGTTTGTACACACTGCTGTAGGGTTGGTTTTACATGCTGAGATATACTGAATTCACTGTGGATTGCATTATTCTTTTAGAATGGAGCCCATGATAAGGGGAACTGAAAAGGCACACAGTCCTGGAGAGAGCACTTGGAGGCATTGCCCAGGGAATGGGGATGGGAGTTATTTATACATCAATTTAAATATTATTATTTGCATTATCATAAAACCTCGGGGCCCTAGTCATGGACCAGGACTTCACTGTGCTAGGTGCTGTACAAAAAGGGTGCAGCAGCCTCTCCTCCATACAGTCACTTTCCTTTATTGGTTAGCATGTGGTAGGTGGAGTCATCCCCATTCTACAAGTTACTTTTAATGACAAGTGACCTGTTTAGAGCTCCTGCATTGCCTGGAGCACTGGAGCTGCCACCATGGGGGGCTTTTATATGAACAGCACAATGGGCCCTCATTCCCTCTTTACAGCCCAGTGTGATGGCATTCACCCACAAGGTGCAGAGAGGGTGTGTTGTGGGGCATCTGATAATTCTAAACTGTCTGAGGCAGAGGGGGTAAAAGAACAAACTGAGCAGTTATGTATTACATGTTCAAGCGAAACTCTTATTGTCGTCAATTGGAGCTTTGCCCGAGTAAGGAACTAAAAGCCAGTCCATTATCAGGAAAGGATCCCTTCATTTTTATTTATCTTTCTGTTTGAAGGCACCCATTGAACTCAGAAAATATATTCTGCTATTGAGTTCCTGGTGAAGCATCCAGAGCAAGGTGTAAAAGCTTAGCGCCCCCTCCCCCCAAAGAAAACTGTCCACACCACTGGCAAAGTATAACCTCATTAAATGATGTAATTAAATGAAAAGTTGTACACTCATCTCTGGGGTTTTTTTTCACTGTTTCTGTGAAAAAGTGCTGTAATTATATCATGAAAATAGCTTGAAGGAGGGAGTTTGCGGGCTCAAGCCAAACACCTATAATCACAGTAAGACACACTGACTTTGTTTGTTTTTATATTATTAGACAAATTCTCAAATTCACTTGAAATATGACTAGATCAGAGGGTTATTGTATTTGAAGAATATTGTTGGTGATGATGTGAGAAAAAAAGACATAGTTTGGTTATTGAATCCCATCTTCTATTTTCAGAGCTGGCAGTTAGAAACCTCATATTTTTATTTTTAAATTGAATACAGTAGATGTGGAAATAATTGAGAGAAAATAAATATGGAACCCCATACAACTCTTTCAATGAGTAATTTACAAAGTAGAACCACACTTTAAATTGATGTATACAAATCTGTTGGGTTCTGCTTGCCACAGTTATGCATGAAATATGTATGGTATATTTCAAATATCATAGCTACCATGAACATTAATTACATTCATCACAATCCTGTATTTACACAGGTACTGGTGACAAATGCAATATAGATAGACACATTCTAGATTTATAGCTCTCTGTTCCTTGGGGATATGGAGGCACTATGGACTGAGTCAGAATTTCATCTCCCCCCTGTGTGATGGAACGCATGCTTCACTAGCAGATCCACCATCCATGCAACAGGTGCTGTCCGTTATGCGCACTTCCTTGCATGCTGTTGTACACCAACAGAAACTTGAGCATATTCTCTTGCCCTTAAGTGTTTTGCCTACTGGGGAATTGTTATTGCTGATGCCTTTTCTGTTGTTAAAAGGGACAATCAGCTATGCTGTTTGCAAATATAAAACTACAGGAAAACTCAAAGCCTTCCTCCGAAGACTAAAATACATATGTTTTGATTAAGTTAAATGTAGATAGTGAATGAGGATTTGGAGATTTATGCTTTGATTCTCCTTTTAATAATAAAAGAAGACTTTAACTGTATTAGTTCATGCAGTACAAAAAGAGTATGAGGGTAGTAAGGCTATATAATATGGTAATATATTACCATATTGCTGAAAAGGCTCTAAAAAAGAAAGGGGAAAAAAATTAAACCTCAAAGGTAAAGTATGTAAGTTTGTTTCAGTTCTTGGATTTTTAAACTTAGAAGATAGTTCTCTATCTTCAAACAGTGGGTGAAAAGGCATTGGACAAGTTAAAAGATATCAAGGAGAAGTTGAAGTATTTGTATGCAGGGAGGATATCAACTTTACCGGCATAGAAAAAGCTGGTGAGGGAGCAGGAATTCAGCAGGGTGGCTCTTTCATATGCCTGGGAGAGAACAAGGGATAAAGCAGCACAGTGTGCGCCTTTATAAAGCCAGCACTTATTAACAGGTTTCAGAGTAGCAGCCATGTTAATCTGTATCCGCAAAAGGAACAGGAGGACTTGTGGCACCTCAGAGACTAACAAATTTATTAGAGCATAAGCTTTCGCGGGCTACAGCTCACTTAATCGGATGCATAGAATGGAATATATAGTAAGAAGATATAGATATAGATATACATACAGATAAGTTGGAAGTTGCCATACAAACGGTGAGAGGCTAATTTGTTAAGATGAGCTATTATCAGCAGGAGAAAAAAACTTTTGTAGTGATAATCAAGATGGCCCATTTAGACAGTTGACAAGAAGGTGTGAGGATACTTAACTTAGGGAAATAGATTCATTCTATGCATTCGATGAAGTGGGCTGTAGCCCTTGAAAGCTTATGGTCTAATAAATTTGTTAGTCTCTAAAGTGCCACAGGTACTCCTGTTCTTTTTGCGGATACAGACTAACACGGCTGCTACTCTGAAACCTGTCATTATGCAAGGCACTGAATTTAGCCGTATGGAATGGAAATCCATCAACTTCATGAAAAAACTCGTACAGATACAGACAGACATCATCTTCCTTTCCAAATGCAAACAGATGGACATCATACCAAAAGGTCTAAAGGTAAAAAATCCATTACAATCTACATATCACACAGACTATGCTGAGAGATTGTGCCACACACTCTCAAAGAAACTGCGAAACCACCTGATCAACATCCTATACAGCAAACAGGGAAAGATTAAGAATAAGCTCTCAAAACTGGATACTCTCATAAAAAAACAACCTTCCACACAAACTTCCTTATGGATAGATTTTACAAAAACTAGACAAGCCACTTACAACACAAACTTTGCTTCTCTACAAAGGAAAAAGGACACTAAACTATCAAAACTGCTACATGCCACAAGGAACCACAACAGTAGTTCCCTTAACCCACCCAACAATATTGTTAATCTTTCCAGCTATACTCTTAGCCCAGCAATAGAGTCTGTCCTATCTTGGGGCCTCTCCTTTTGTCCTGCCAGGCCCACGAACATGATACCATTCTGTGGTGACCTAGAATCCTACTTTTGATGTCTCCAACTCAAAGAATATTTCCAGCACACTTCTGAACAATATACTAACCCACTAACCTATCAGCACTACAAAAAGAAGGATTCTGTGTGGACTCCTCCTGAAGGTTGAAACAACAGACTGAACTTCTATGTAGATTGCTTCCGTCAACGTGCATGGGCTGAAATTCTGGAAAAGCAGCATCACTTGCCCCGTAACCTCAGTCATGCTGAACACAATGCCATCAACGGCCTCAGGAACAACTCTGACATCATATTCAAAAAGGCTGACAAAGGATGTGCTGTTGTCATCATGAATAAGTTGGAATATGAACAAGAGGCTGCTAGGCAGCTCTCTAACTCCACATTCTACATGCCATTATCCTCTGATCCCACTGAGGATTACCAAAAGAACCACACCATCTGCTCAAGAAACTCCCTGAAAAAGCACAGGAACAATTCTGTGCAGACACATGCCTAGAATCCCGACCAGGGGTATTCTATCTGCTTCCCAAGATCCATAAGCCTGGGAATCCTGGACGCCCCATCATATCAGGCATTGGCACCCTGACAGCAGGATTGTCTGGCTATGTGGACTCTCTCCTCAGGCCCTACGCTACCAGCGCTCCCAGCTATCTTCGAGACACCAGTGACTTCCTGAGGAAACTACAATCCGTTGGAGATCTTCCAGAAAACACCATGCTGGCCACTATGGATGTAGAAGCCCTCTACACCAACATTCCACACAAAGATGGACTACAAGCTATCAGGAACAGTATCCCCGATAATGTCACGGCAAACCTGGTGGCTGACCTTTGTGACTTTGTCTTCACCCACAACTATTTCACATTTGGGGACAATATATACCTTCAGGTCAGTGGCACTGCTATTGGTACCTGCATGGCCCCACAGTATGCCAACATTTTTATGGCTGACTTAGAAAAACGCTTCCTTAGCTCTCGTCTCCTAACACCCCTACTCTACTTGCACTAAACTGATGACATCTTCATCATCTGGACCCATGGAAAAGAAGCCCTTGAGGAATTCCACCATGATTTCAATAATTTCCATCCCACCATCAACCTCAGCCTAGACCAATCCACACAAGCGGTCCATTTCCTGGACACTACTGTGCTAATAAGCGATGGTCACATAAACACCACCCTATACCGGAAACCTACATGCCTCCAGCTTCCATCCAGGACACACCATATGATCCATTGTCTACAGCCAAGCTCTACGATACAACCACATTTGCTCCAACCCATCAGACAGAGACAAACACCTACAAGATCTCTATCAAGCATTCTTAAAACTACAATACCTGCTGAAGTGAAAAAACAGATTGACAGAGCCAGAAGTGTACCCAGAAGTCACCTACTACAGGACAGGCCCAACAAAGAAAATAACAGAACGCCACTAGCTGTCACCTTCAGCCCCCAACTAAAACCTCTCCAGTGCATCATCAAAGATTTATAACCTATCCTCAAAAATGATCCCACACTCTCAGAGATATTGGGAGACAGACCAGTCCTTGCTTACAGACAGCCCCCCAACCTGAAGCAAATATTCTCCAGCAACCACACACCACAAACAAAAACACTAACCCAGGAACCTATCCTTGCAACAAAGCCCAATGCCAACTCTGTCCACATATTTATTCAAGTGACATCATCATAGGACCTAATCACATTAGCCATGCCATCACGGGCTAGTTCACCTACACATCTACCAATGTGATATATGCCATCACCATGTACATGCCCCTCTGCCATGTACATTGGCCAAACCGGACAGTCTCTACGCAAAAGAATAAATGGACACAAATCTGACATCAGGAATCATAACATTCAAAAACCGGTAGGAGAACACTTCAATCTCTCTGGCCACTCAGTAAAAGATTTAAGGGTGGCAATTTTGCAAAAGAAAAGCTTCAAAAACAGACTCCAGCGAGAAACTGCTGAGCTTGAATTAATATGCAAACTAGATACCATTAACTTGGGTTTGAACAGAGACTGGGAGTGGCTGGGTCATTACACATATTGAATCTATTTCCCTAAGTTAAGTATCCTCACACTTTCTTGTCAACTGTGTAAATGAGCCATCTTGATTATCACTACAAAGGTTTTTTTCTCCTGCTGATAATAGCTCATCTTAAGTAATTAGCCTCTCACAGTTTGTCCGGCAACTTCCAACTTATCTGTATTTGTGTGTGTGTGTGTGTGTGTGTGTGTGTGTGTGTGTGTGTGTGTGTGTGTGTGTGTGTGTGTGTGTGTATTCTTACTATATGTTCCATTCAATGCATCCGATGAAGTGGGCTGTAGCCCATGAAAGCCTATGCTCTAATAAATTTGTTAGTCTCTAAGGTGCCACAAGTACTCCTGTTCTTTTCACTTATTAACAGTTACCACACAATGGTTCTGGAATAGCACAGTAATTTCCCTACGTGGAAAAGAATACATACTACAGTTCTGGTTACTGTCAGTAAATGATGACCACTGTAGCCTTATAGTGTGACATAATGTTACTGATAATGCAATTAGGATGGAATAATCACATAAGTACTCTGCCATTTGTGTACTACCCAGCAGACTTAATGAACTGTGATCACATTTGGTAGAACAATGAACTACAAATGGTTTTGTATATTTTATTTAAATATATCTAGTAAATTATGGCTGGGGGGAGAGGAGATGTTATCTGCTCCACATAGTCAGTTTCATCATAATATTCCTGCAAATGTACTAGAAAGTACTAATATTTCAGTTGTTAAACTGAGCATATGTGTAATTATTATGTTATATGCTTTATAACTCATGATCAGTTCAAATATTAATTTGCTTGCAAACACCCTTACTAAAATGCCTACAGATGTAAAATATGTTCTAAAATTGTGTTGTAATTTGTTGATGACACACCATTACTGTGTAGTACAAAACTGTGTGTGCAGGAAACTTGGGAAATATTTTTAGTTCTAGAAAGAAAAGTTTCATCAAAGTTAAATAAAAGGCTCTGTTCTGCAATGCTTGCACTCCTAAATCTCCCATTGCTTTCATACCAAAGGTGTAAAAGGGATATAGGATCAGACACATAATCCTCCTGGAAGGAATACAGGATCTGGCCTCTTTTGTCTGAATACTTTGAGCCAGATTTTTTTTTAAATAACTTTTTAATGACTTCCTGACCCACGATTTTTGAGATTCAATTTTGAACACAAAAATAAAAGCATATAGATAGCCAAATGATTGTGTTCACAAGTCAGATACTTAGCTATCTATACAAGGGCAGATTAAGGGATAGGTACTATAAGTTTGTCTCTAGGGCCTCAGCTCCCGGAATCATGTGATTACATCAGAATCTAAAATGTCATTGAAAAAAAGTTTCTAGCTGTTATGGTTACAAAGTAAATGTATGTAACCAATGCATTGGTATCTGCCTGCATTTAAAGAGAGCCTGAAACAATAACTTTGAGATGTGAACATCTCTGTATATTTCTATGGAGTCTTAACCCCAAGACCCATTGCTCTGGTTTGCCCTGCCAACACCACTCCAGCAGAATATTGTGCATGTGCAGGAAAAGAAGAGGGTAGTTTGACCAGCCCAACTACATTGCCAGTCAGTAACACGCCAGCAGCTGAATTAAGTGTGGGGGCACCCTGCTGCAACCCATGCCTTTATGAGGATCAGGGAAGATTGCTGTTGCTCTTGAGGAGCGGATTGCCCTGCTCTTGGGCAGAAAGCAGCTCCATGGTGCTGCATCTCCAGAAAGACAGGGACTCCCTAGGCTACTGTAACCCACATGCCTAATAAGGAACTATCTCATTAAGAGATATATAGAGAAGAGTGGGAAGGAATGAGTTGTGTCTGGATCATTGTTTCTAGGCAGGTTTCAGAGTAGCAGCCGTGTTAGTCTGTATTCGCAAAAAGAACAGGAGTACTTGTGGCACCTTAGAGACTAACAAATTTATTTGAGTATAAGCTTTCGTGAGCTACAGCTCACTTCATCGGATGCATTATTAGCATAATTAGCACTCTACAGCCAGAAGTTTCTGGAATTGGGTGTGGTAATGGTGGTCATGCTCAACAGGCTTCCTATGGTTGCACTCAAACTGCATTGAGGGCAACTGTTTTACAAAAAGCCATGTGACCTGGATAGATTGTGAGAAGCTGAGTTCCAGGGGCAGAAAGCAGGCTGGTTTGCCCTTCAGTGCTGAAGTATTACAGCAGGTTCGTGCTATTGTTAACCTTCCAGTTTTGTATTGTAGCAGGGTTTATTATTTATATATTTAATCTGAGTGGTGGATTATTTAGTTAGCTGATGTGCTAAATGCGTGATTTCAGCAGAGGAGGAAGGAAGAGTCTGCATGGATTCCAGTTGGAGGTTTTTGAAAGCAAGTGGAAGGAAGATGTTGCAGTGCTTTTTGACTCCCCATATACTCTTTGATCACCAAAAAATCTATACAGTAACTGAGACTCAGCTGAACTCAACCTAAGCTTTTGGGAACTCTGTGTTACTTCTCGTGGTTTCTGTGGGGACTGGCCTTTTGAGATTTTGTTTGTTTTTCTTTATGTGTAACTATAAAGATAATGTATCCTTGTTATCTTATAGAAATAAGGTTGTTATAATAATAATTTTTTTCTTCAGCATTACAAGATTTTATAAAGTGAGTACTTAAGAATTAAGTTAATTCCTTTTGTTCTTTACCTGACCGTTGGAAGGTTGACCTTATGCAATCCTTGCTGAAAATCCTCAATGACTGAATTCTGGGTCTTCATGTCCTTTACTATACGAGTTGTTTTTAGGCACTAGGAGAAGGGCAATGAAGTAAAATCTAGCCCACCCACAGTTACCCTACCATCACTTCACGGGGGAGGCAGGGCTATGGCATAGGGTGGAGCCAGGGGAGGCTCCTATGTTGTGATATGCTTTGGGCTCTAGATTGCCTTAATTTGGCTGTACATCTAACCCTTTTTTATGTATGCAGTTGTTTCAGAGGCACAGCTGAAGAACCTTTAAGATGCAGGTCCATTCTCTCCAGTGTTCTCTATTACGGTCTTTTTAATTTTGCCCTTTGTTCAGTTAATAGTATCAAGGTATTCATAGTATGTCCTATGCATAGAGTTCTGCAAATCTGCAGGTACCACTTTATGTCTGGGGACCCTTTTTGTGAATAGCAGGTCTGATGTGGATACAAAATTTGTGTCAGCACAGGGCTCTGCAGCACACACTCACCAGAATGGAGTGTCTGTCACCTATACTGCAGTCTCCAGCTCGGCTCTTTGAATCACTCAGATAGCCCACTGATCATTCTGGGAGTTGTAGTTTACCTTTCTGTCCCAGAAGGGAGTGAGCCAAGTGCCATTTGAAAGAGGTGTGGTGTTGTAATTTAAACTAGCATGCAGCAAGGCCCTGTGCTATGCAGGGAGAGTAGTTATCGCCATTCTCTGCCTGGGCCGGGTCTGCATGCATTACAACCCCTGAAGCTGCATACAGGTGTCTGGAACACTTTCTCCCTCCCCCATTGGGAGGGCAGCCCTGCATACAAACACCCAGGATTGTAGCCTTTCTACCTAGAGTGGGAAACAAGGTACAGTGGGGTAGAGTCGGTGGTGGGGCAGGAGGTCTCTGGGGAGAAGTGGGGGGTAGTTGGAGGCTGGGGGCTTGGCACAGTTTTGAGTCACTGCTGTGGAGTGACCTGTGGAGCTGTTTAGAGTCCTGAAAATCTGCAGATATCCTCATCCACAAATCAGGGTTGCCAGGTGTCCGGTTTTTGACTGGAACGCCCGGTTAAAAAGGGACCCTGGTGGTGCTGACCCTGGGCCGTTAAAAGTCCTGTCGGTGGTGCAGCAGGGCTCTCCTTGCATGCCTCTGCTCTGCATGGCTCCTGGAAGCAGCAGCAGCATGTCCACTCTCTGGCTCCAAAGTATAGGCGCAGCCAGAGGGCTCCAAGTGCTTCCCCAGCCCCAAGCATGGGCTTCACAGCTCCCATTGGCTGGGAACCACAGCCAGTAGGAGTTGCGGGAGTGGCACCTGCAGATAGGGCTGCATGCAGAGCCATTTGGCCACGTCTCTGCATAGGAGCCGGAGTGGTGACATGCTGCTGCTTCCAGAAGCTGCTTGAGGTAAGTGCAGCCTGGAGCCTTGTCAAGGTTCCTTCTCCACTCTGAACTCTAGGGTGCAGATGTGGGGACCTGCATGAAAACCTCCTAAGCTTACTTTTACCAGCTTAGGTTAAAACTTCCCCAAGGTATAAACTATTTTACCCTTTGCCCTTGGACTTCCACCAAACATTTATCTGGGTTTATTTTTATTAGGAAAGCGTTGTTTGGAAACGTCTTTCCCTCCAAAATCCTACCAACCCGTGCACCCCACTTCCTGGGGAAGGTTTGGTAAAAATCCTCACCAATTTGCATAGGTGACCACAGACCCAAACCCTTGGATCTTAAGAACAATGAAAAAGCATTCAATTTTTGAAAAGAAGGATTTTAATAGAAGTAAAAAAGAATCAGCTCTGTAAAATCAGGATGGTAAATACCTTACAGGGTAATTGGATTCAAAACATAGAGAATCCCTCTAGGCAAAACCTTAAGTTACAAAAAGACACACAGACAGGAATATCCATTCTATTCAGCACAGCTTAATTTCTCAGCCATTTAAAGAAATCATAATCTAACGCATATCTAGCTAGATTACTTACTAAGTTCTAAGACTCCATTCCTGTTCTGTCCCCGGCAAAAGCATCACACAGACAGACGCTTTGTTTTTCCCTCCCCGCAGCTTTTGAAAGTATCTTGTCTCCTCATTGGTCATTTTGGTCAGGTGCCAGTGAGGTTATCCTAGCTTCTTAACCCTTTACAGGTGAGAGGATTTTTCCTCTGGCCAGGAGGGATTTTTAAAGGTGTTTACCCTTCCCTTTATATTTATGACAAGCCTGTACCCCTGACCCAGTCCTGTGCCCCAACCCCCTGCCCCAGTCCTGCTGCCCCTTTGCCCTCCAAACCCCTCGATCCCAGCCTGGAGTACTCTCCTGCACTTTCAACCCCTCATCCTCAGTCCCAACCTGGAGCATGGATCCCAGCCAGCGCCCTCACACCCCTCCCCGCATTCCAACCCCCTGCCCCATCCCGCATCCCCCTCCTGCATCCCAAACACCTCATCCCTGGCCTGCAGCCCCAGCCGGAGCCCTCACCCCCCGCCCCCCCCCACACACCCGAACCCCCTGAGCTAGCCAGGTCAAAATGAGTGAGTGAGGGTGGTGAGAGTGAGCAACGGGGGGAGGGAATGGAGTGAGCAGGGGAAGGGCCTCAGAGGGAGCCGGACCTCAGAGGAGGGGCAGAGCAGGGAGTGGGGCAAGAGCATTCAGTGTTGTGTGAGTAGAAAGTTGGCAATCTTACCACGGATGTGGATATCTGTAGACAATTTTTGTGGCTCGGATGCGGATACACATTTTTATATCCACCCAAGGCTCTATGTATGCATGCATGCATGCTGTTGGTTTTTTTATTTTATTTTTTTAATTCTGTAGCACCTATAAGTTGCTGGGCTATTCACAGAAAACATACAGAAGAATGGTCCCTGGCTCAAAGATGTTATCTCACTATCCCTCATTGAGCTTTTCATGAACAGACCCCTCCATGCATACAGTGCCCCGTTGACTTCAGTACAGCTTTGCATGAGTTCAACAGCCCATTCACAGGGGAACTCATTGCAGGATTGAGGTCTTAATGTCTGAATGGTAAACTTGACATATACACCAGAAAAGGAAAGCATGAGATTAGGTTAGTTACAGAGCTACTAAATGATTTCTTGGTTACTCAGTTCAGACATATGTATGTCTTGGTGGTTAATATTTTGGCCAGATTTTTCCACTCTCTGAGCTCCACTCATTGAAGGGGAGTTGGGGAGTAAGGGGTTTACTCCAGCTCCAGTATAAATTAGAGGAACATAGGGGTTGCTCTAGCTTACACCACTAGCATATGGGTCCCTTATGGGACCTTATGCCAGTAGAATCTTGGCATAGTGGAACACTGCCAAACCCACTCTTTCCCCCAATATGTCCCCTTTGCTCCTTTGACATGTCTCCTATCCACGAATGAGAGGTGCTGCTGGTGTAGGGTCAGTTCTGCCATTTGTGCACCAGGAGAATCCTCCTCCATGAGGGGAATTTTCCACTGACCTGAGTAGTGCAAAAGCATCAGAGTGGAAACAAGAGTGGTCCCTTTGGTTACTGACTCTAGTGCAAATAGCAATATTCACAAGGGTAATTTTTTTGTTAAAAATGTACTGCTAGATATCTTAAGTACTAGAGAAAAACAGTCACATCTGCTGAGCCAGATACAAGGTGAGAGATCTAAATGCTTTACATTTGAATACTGTGACTGATGCATTTGATTTAATGAGAAGATTAGTGAGATACCAATGGGATACAGTATTTTACTTTATCATAAATATTGTTGATTGTATAAAGTACATCCTTCCCTGAAACTGGACCTGAATGAAAATTAGGTGACTTGTCATGTATTTTTATATGAAACTTTTAAATGAGAATCGAGTTGGAAGTATTTCTTGGCTTCCTTAAATCTGTACAGACTTGCAAAAGTCACTAAGATCCAATTAATACTAGATCCGGGAGAATCTTGATGGACATAGTTCAAATTGACTCAAATAAGAGTTTCTATGCATATCTGAGAAAAGAAAGCAGTAACTCTATAGCTAAAGTTGTGTTGACCATTACACCTAGAACAGGATGAAGATCCCTCTCATCTAGTAGTGATTGAAATTGGTCTTATTAACTACAAAGAGAGAGATTTTAAGCAAGTACAAGTAATGAGGCACAAAAGTCAGAAATGATTACAAGAAAAAAGATGAAAAAGCTTAACAAACAATAATAGATTCAAGCAAAGTTTTTCACCATATGCTTTCCAGAATAGCTGACCACGCCCTTCCTTTGTCTTTTCCACAGCAGATAATGAGGTGGGCAGGAGAGAGAGAGAGGGCGGTGTCTTAGGGTATTTCCCTCTCCTTTGTATAGTTCTTCCTTGAAAAAAATTTCCAGCTGAGAACCAGGAGACAGCCCCTGCTGGGCTTTTTCACCTGTGAGCTTCCTTTGTTTTTCCTGCTTCCCCTTTTCTGTTAGACTTCGTTTACTGCTTAAATGCAAATCAAGTATATGCTCCTTTGTTTAAGAGGCACATGTTTGATGACTTCTGCCTAGGCAGGGCTATGGAGGTTTTGAACATCTATTTTTAACATGATAGAGGGGAATTTTATAACTTTATACACAGTGCTGCTACATTAATTTTACTATGACAATATTGACCAGCAAGTCATGAGTTTTCACATGATAACACAAGGCATACTTTGTACAAAGATTATTACAGTAGTGTGTGAATACAGGTCTGCATTCTGTCACAGTATGATTGTTTGGGGATAAAGTTCAAGACAGCTCTTCAAGAGAAAGCAAAGTCATCTAATCTGGTAACGTAGGCTGGACTGTCATCTTCTTTGGCATGTTATAGCTCACCAACCCAGTCACTATAAACTCGAAATCTCTCACAGTTATACTTTAGCACAGGGATCGGCAACCTTTGGCATGCAGCCTGTCAGGGAAATCCGCTGGCAGGCCGGGACGGTTTGTTTACCTGCAGCATCCACAGGTTTGGTCGATCACAACTCCCACTGGCCGCGGTTCATTGTTCCAGGCCAATGGGAGGCTTCGAGAAGCAGCGTGGGCTGAGGGATGTGCTGGCTGCTGCTTGCCGCCACTTCCCTCAGCCTCCATTGACCTGGAACAGGGAACCGCAGCCATTGGGAGCTGTGATTGGCCGAACCTGTGGATGCTGCAGGTAAACAAACCGTCCATTCGCACCAGTGGATTTCCCTGACGGGCTGTGTGCCAAAGGTTGCTGATCTTTGCTTTAGCATAACATCCAAGACAAATGTGTGAAATGTGAAGTTTGTAGTGACTAGGATTATTTAGTGATAAGGGGTAAAGAAGGCTAGACAGTCTGAGCTAAATTTCAGAACTAGATGACTTTTGGTTTCTCTGCAGACCTGAGCCACTCTTGAAATTTAGGTCTTAAACAGAACAAGAGTTATTCCCCTTCTCCATCATAATTACTTGTGCTTAGAGAAGCTGGTGGAGTTTTGCCCAGATTCCACCATTCTCTGATCCTGGTGCATTGCCAGCCGTTTCAGTCCCACTCCTCACTGAAATTATCAGATAGTTCTTGTCCTTGAATTATATCATCTCCTCAGGTCCCCCAGGGCTCTCAGTCTGAACCATTTTCTTCATATTGTCACTGACAGAAATACTCACAGTCCATTTTAAAGCAGCTCTGGAATGATTCTCCCTCTTCCTCCCCCAATCTTGTCTTTTCAATTGTTACATTTTTGGCATGCCTAAATTATGCCACTCAGGATTTATGAGCGTACAGCCCATTAACCCATCACATGTAATCATGAAACCAGGCCTTGATTCAGATTCATCCCTGCAATTCTTGTCCCCACAATGCCTCGCAACACTCTCATAACTCCACAAAGGGCTAGTGTCTAGCCCTATTTTTTTCTCTCTTCCAACTGAAAGGCCTGGTTTGCTGCTTTCAATAATTTGTGGAAATGGTAGGCTTGAACTCTTAATGTTTTTCCTCTAACATTCTTTTAGGGTATTCTGTGAGGTTTGCCAGCCCAAACATGCTATAAAGTTTACTGCCTATATGCTAATAGTCAGTTTCTGTCTGCTGAACCTACCCACTCCTAATTCTGTTTCCATGCTCAGCAACTTGTTCATCTTGGCCATTCCTTTGCAGTTTCATTTCCATGTCCAGCAGGATTTTTGTCATATTGTATTTTGCTCCATTCTATTCTCAACTCGCCTTTTGTGCTCCCTCTCTTTAAGAGTCAATGGTCATTTTGCTTTCCCCATAATCTTTAAAAAGGCAATGCCAATTATTCCTTCAGTTCAAACACAGATCCTCAGATCAGTCTTCTGCTCACAGCAATAGACCACACCTCTTTGTACTACAGATTTAATGCATGTGTGGTGTGATTTGTCAGTAGAGCCAGTCAATATTTTTGTAAATGTTGGTAAAATTGCTTTGTGAAAAATGTTCCTCATTTTTAATAGCTGTATTTATCAGTTAATCAATAGTTCTCCATGCAAGCAGAAAACCAGTTGCAGGGCTGGAGTCACAACTTTATTTATTATGAACCCAGCTCTATTTAATAGCCCTAGTTGGCAATGGTGGGTGGCTGTACTACTAGTGATAGTGGCAATCCAGTGAAAATTTTAATACTAATTATAGTGGAATGTATATGCACAAATATTTGAGAAGGCTTTTTCTGTTACAGGTTCAAATTTTGATGATAATTTGACATCTCATATTATCAGACTGAATTGTAATTTTATTAATCAAAGATTATTAGTCAAAGATCAATGCAGCACAGTTCAGAAAGGAAGGTTATATTTACCAAACCATTCTGGAGAAATGACTTTGCAACTCAGTTCACTCCTAACACCCCGAAACTCCCCCCTTATCTACCATGAATGCTTACAGGAAAAGAGACCCAGAAAATGACCTATTGACCCATGGAGCGCTCATGATGGTATCTGGCTTATCTAACTGTTAAGCTAAAGGCACCTGTAACCAAGTCGTTATGACAGAAAACATTTGTAATGAGCAGTTCCTGATAAGCTAAGAGTTTCTCCCATTAGATCATTATCAAACACAGAAAACATCTGTGCCTCATCAATCACAAGTATTAACTTTGCACAGTTGCAAGACCATCAATTTCCTCAGTAATTCCTCACCTCAGGGTGCTCAAAGTAGCTTTTTATATCTTCTGCTGTATTCGAAATTGACATTCTTGAACTAAATAAACCTGAAATAAAGCCAACAATTCCACCTCAACTTCAAAGTTACTGATCTGAAAGATACCAGTCTGTGATGCACTTGTCTTTCCAGCAATGAGCACAGTTCTGATACAATGGCACCTCATCTACCAACAAAGAGGCAAAAAACAACAAAACATTAGAAAATACACACTGTCCAAATTCAGCCATATTTCAGAGCCAGAGAGATTTAAAACCAATATACACATACATTGTATAATGGTAAGGAAAGTTCCAAGTATTTAGGTACTAGTTAAATTGCTCAGTGGTCCAGGTTCTACATCAGTGCACCTTACAGGAGCAGAGGCAACCATAATCTTGCCTGACATTGTAGTAGGTATGGGTGGTACAGTAGCTGGAGGATCCTTCACCACCTCCATGACAGATTGTATGTGCGACAGGAGTTACTTGACAATCCATTCTAGGAATTGTTAAGGTTACATTAAACAGTCCTCCATCTTCATGCATTAGGCTTTTAAGTAACAGGGAGGCATTATTTTCATATCCGACTACTCGTTCCAGATATGGCTGCCTCATTTTGTATTATAGTCATTAGTCCATACTAAATTTGTCTCAAAGTTGTTCCATGCCATACTATTCTGGGTAACCTATTCCCATCATATATTCGTGAAAGAAGAATGTTGCCACCTCCTGCTCCTTCCACCAGCTTGTGAGGAAGGTGGAACTATATTGTTTGTTCACTGCTGGCCCCAAGCAACCCACACGTCAAGATCAGCAACAAGCAATATTAGTTTCTGCAGAAGGAAGGGATTTTCCCTGATACAATCTGTGTTGGTTAGCATGAAAAACTTTTTTCACATTTTTCTTGCTCCCAGTAACATGACTTTCCTACACAGATTAACTTAATTTATCCACAATTAATAGGGAAAAAGCCATTTATGACATAAGTTATGCTCAGATACCGCATTTATCAGAAGCATGACCTTGTCTCCTACTTTCCAATCATTTTCTCTTATTCCCATTTTTGCCTTACAGTTTGTCTTCCTCAATTCATTAGCTGTGAATAGGTGTACATGTTTAAAGCGTTCTGGCAATTTTTGTATAAGTGTCCATATTACCACCATAATATGTATATTGCTTGAGTGACATTGGCAGACCAGCTGCCAGCTCATGCCATAGCCCCAGCCTCAACTGGACGCTGACATATACATAAGAATGGCCATATTGGGTCAGACCAAAGGTCCATCAAGCCCAGTATCCTGTCCTCTGACAGTGGCCAATGGAAGATGCCCCAAAGGAAATGAACAGACAGGTTATCATCAAGTGATCCATGCCCTGTCACCCAATCCCAGCTTCTGGCAAACAAAGGCTAGGGACACCATTCCTGCCGATCCTGGCTAATAGCCATTGAAAGACCTATCTTCCATGAATCTATCTAGTTCCCTTTTGAACCCCGTTATAATACTTGCCTTCACAACATCCTCTAGCAAGGAGTTCCAGAGGCTGACAGTGCGTTGCATGAAAAAATACTTTCTTGTGTTTGTTTTAAACCTGTTACCTATTAATTACATTTGGTTGTCCCTTGTTCTTGTATTATGAGAAGGAGTAAATAACACTTCCTTATTTACTTTCTCCACACCAGTCATGATTTTATAGACCTCTATCATATCCCCCAGTAGTTGTCTCTTTTACAAGCTGAAAAGTCCCAGTCTTATTAATCTCTCTTCATATGGAAGCTGTTCCATGCCCCTAACAATTTTTGTTGCCCTTTTCTGAACTTTTTCCAATTCCAATATATCATTTTTGAGATGGGGTGACTACATCTGCATGCAGTATTCAAGGTGTGGGCGTACCATGGATTTAGATAGAGGCAATATGATATTTTCTGTCTTATTATCTATCCCTTTCTTGATGATTCCCAACAATCTGTTCGCTTTTTTGACTGCCTGTGCACATTGAGTGGATGATTTCAGAGAACTATCCACAATGACTCCAAGATCTCTTTCTTAAGTGGTAACAGCTAATTTAGACCCCATCATTATATATGTATAGTTGGGATTATATTTTCCAAGGTGCATTACTTTGCATTTATCAACATTAAATTTCATCTGTCATTTTGTTGCCCAGTCACCCAGTTTTTTGAGATCCTTTTGTAGCTCTTCCCAGTCTGCCTGGGACTTAACTATCTTGAGTAGTTTTGTATCATCTGCAAATTTTGCCACCTCACTGTTTACCCCTTTTTCTAGATTATTTATAAATATGTTAAATAGGACTGGGCCCAGTACAGATCCCTGGGGGGACACCACTATTTACCTTTCTCCATTCTGAAAACTGACCATTTATTCATACCCTTTGTTTCCTATCTTTTAACCACTGTGGAAGTATAACATTGTATAAGTATAACATTGTCTAAGGGGACATGCTGGATACATTGTATATGAGAGGGCATGCCAAAACATGTTACAAAGTATCTGAGGGAGCACACGTAGGGACAGTTAGCTTTTGAATGGAGAAGCAATTAAGATGGAGTCAGCACGTCTAAGAAGCAGGCATCAGAATGGAAGATGTGAAGGGCAATTAGTTAAGTTAACTGGAAGCTGTTAAAGGAGATTGTTAAGGGTGGCAGGTAATTGAAGATACGTGACTGGTCTCAGGGATCTCGAAGGGTGGTGACTAAAAATCTTTTTCTTCTTTTGTCTGTAACTTCTCTGTAACTTGTTCTCCAAAAAACTGTATAAATTAAGAGACACAAGCCCCACTCGGGGGGCTCACTTCTAAATGTATTAGCAGAGCAGCTTTGCTAATAAAACAGAGTGGTCTGATAAATTGTGAGTCTGAGTCAAACTTTGACACCAGTTACCAATCCATGAGAGAACCTTCCCTCTTATCCCATGACTGCTTATTTTGCCTAAGATCCTTTGGTGAGGGACCTTGTCAAAGGCCTTCTGAAAATCTAAATATACTATATCCACTGGATCTCCTTTGTCCGCATGCTTGTTGCCCCCCTCAAAGAATTCGACGTAGTTGAATTAGTCTGGCTCACCTGTGTTAGCATTCTTAAATTTATAAAAATGTGTTTAGTGTTTAGACTTTATGATATGCTTGTAGGATGCTGCATGTATTAATCTCACTTATAGCATCTGTATCCTGTGTTATAAGGTTATATTAAGGGTTTGTATTGTAATTCTCTGAGATTGTGTAAATCATCAAACAAGAAAGGAAGATTACTTAATGTATAATGCTGGTTTCCAACAATTGTTGTTAGGTCCTTCCCACTAAGAAGGCCTGTTAAGGTTTCACAATGGCTCATTTGGTTTCAAAGAACACAGACTTTGTTAATTGCATTCCTTTCCCCCACCCATGAAGAGGACTCATCCAATCAGCTTGACCTCTGGGAGGTAGGGATTAAAAATTCTTAACAAAAGGAGACTGCATTTCTCTGCTGCTTGGGCTTTGGAAGGGCACAATTTCTAAGCATAAGGAAGGGATCACCAGCCACTTGGCCAGGGTTAGCCCTAAAGGATATAGAACATGCTTATTATAGAAGCTTCTATCGCCTTTTGAAACTTAAAACTGGAACTCCTTTGTGTATGTGTGTGCTTACCTGCTTGCACCTTGTAAATAACTTTTTTTCCTAGTTAATAAATCTCCAGTTAGTTTATCATAGGATTGGCTTACAAGTGTTGTCTTTAGGGTGAGCAGATGATTTTATAGGGACAGTCCTGATTTTTGGGCCTTTTTCTTATATATGCTCCTATTACCTGCCACATCCTGTCCCAATTTTTCACATTTGCTATCGGGTCACCTTAGTTGTCTTTGGTGTAGGATCTGTAGTGCAATTGACCTGGGATAAATGATGGATCCTTAAGATTGTTATGACATTAGAACTATAGTTCATAAAAAGTAAATATAGCCATCTGTGATGGGGTGTATAAGTCCCATACTGGCAAACCAAGGGTTAACAATCAGTTGTGGGCCCAGAAGGCCCTACCCAGCCGCACCTGCTGGGCATGCTTGCAGTGGAGGCAAAGCTCAAAAAAGGAGTGGCCTAGTTCAGTTGCGGTGGACATGGTGAAGGAACAATCTTACACCAATAGCTCCTGCAGAGAGGCCATGGGAGCCCTATACTGACCTGACCAGATCAGACTTTGATGCTGAAGGCTCTAGTGGCGACTGAGAACTTCAGGCTAAGACTGATGGAGAAGAGCTCTAGGTCACTGCCAGGGAGACCCCCGCCACGCACACCTTGATGAGCCCATAAGCAGACTCTGCTGTGACTTTGGACTGGCAGAGGCTATGGTAGGAAGTGACCCAGGGAACAGGCTTGTGGGGGGCGTCTGCTCCAGGCTGCATGTCCAGTCACAGGGCCCTGGGGTGGAATAGGGATGGCCCGAGTTCCCCTACTGCTGGGCAATGCTGCTGGGTTCAAAGGCACTGACTTCTTTATTTTTCCCCGTGGGTGTTCCACCCTGACTCTGCCTCTTCCCAACCCCATTGTGCCTCCTCCCCTGAGGCCCCCCACCCACTCGCTGCACTCAGCCCTCCTCCAAGCACCTCCCACCAGCTACCAAACAGCTGATTGTTGGCACCAGAAAACAGGTGTGGCTGGTGGGTGCTTAAAATATAATCTGAATGAGACCTCAGGATGACAAGGGCTATATAAAAGTATTAACAAAAGTTCAGACACATTTCAATAAATGTATAATTTTAAGATGTAAGCAGAGTCAGGATGAGCTCCACCCTGACATCTGGTGGTGAGGTGTGGCAAGTTGTGGAAAAGAACTTCAGGGGCTGATCTCATTTGCATAGACTCACCCACCCTGCCTAGAATGAGCCCATAGCTGCCCAAATGGTCACTTTGGCTGCTGTGGGATCCCCAGTGTCTCTGTTATTGGGGCAGGAAGAATAAATTGTTATTATCCTGATTTTGGGAAACAAGGACAGTGGAACTGTACTTGACCTTTTGTTATGATGGAGGGACTCGCCATCAACTAAGTAGCACTCGCTAGGCAAGGGACATGGGTTCCAAAACTCTGTGAATTGAGAGAGGTTGGGGACAGATATTAGTACCTGGTGATGTGGGCCCCTTTGTGAGGGCCTGAAGCATCAATTGCACCAGCACTGAGGTGCCCACTACTACAAGCTGAATTACTGAGCACTGTGTTAAATAGTGCGGAGCCTGAAGATCTATTGCTGAGCGGAGCAGTTCGTGGGATGGCGGGAGCTACTTGTGGAGCAGTTTGTGGGATGGCTGGTGGAGTGGAGTGGAGTGAAGCCCTAGGGAGCTGCGGGGCAGTCAGCTTCAGATCATGTAAGGTACCCCTTTCCTCTCCCAACCCCCCCTCCCCCGCACATTTTTACCCAGACTGGGGAGTAACACTCTGCAGATGAACTTTTGAACTCCGGGGCTGGACTTTTGGGTTGTTGGACTTTGGGTGATTTTTGGGTTGCTGGACTCAAGAGACTTTTGGGTTTTTGGACTCAAGAACCCGAGGGAAGGGACATGGCCCAATTTGTTGTGGTGGGTCTTTGCTCATAGTTTGGTTGATGAACCCTAGTTGTGGTGTTTTCCTAATTTAATGCTGATGTCGTTTACATCATGTTGTTAAAGATTCTCTGCTACACCGAGACTCTGTGCTTGCGAGAGGGGACGTATTGCCTCTCTGAGGTGCCCAGGGGTGTGTGTAAGATTTTTCCCAGGTCACTGGGTGGGGGCTCAAGCCAGTTTCGCATTTGCTTTGATGAGAGGGAACCCCTGTGTATTGAACCTGGCCCTTGCTGCTATCAACTTGGCCTGGCAGAAGGGTTACAAATACAATTTTAACTCTTTGTATTTTCAAAGTAAGGTAGCTACTTTATCTACTAATCAGTATCAATGTTGTTTACCTCCACAGGAAAGTACAGGTGTTTGATCACAAAAAGTTTGCTGTACTGAGCCCCAGAAGCCCAAGTCCAGATGACCTGGTCAAACCATGCCTATGCTGTACATCTTTTATGTGTGTGTAGACATATGCTTAGGGTGAAAGTGGGTTGGTGGGCACGGATGGCCAAAAGATTCCAATCTCCAGCACATGGGGTATATTCACATCAGTAGTGAAATACATATGGACAGCCACTTGAAGAAGCAACTCAGGATGAGTTGTATGTCCACTATGACCCCTATATCCTTTTCAGAGTTACCGGTGTCCAAGGTATAGTCCTTCATTCTGGATTAAATTACTGGATTATTCAATTATGTAGATGTATTTATTTCAGTTACGGAGAACTGAATTAAATGACCATCTTTGCAAACTGTGTTGCCATGAACAAGTCATTCTCTCTGTGCCTCAGTCTCATTCTTCTTTTCTTCCACCTTTTGTCTATCTTGTCTATTTGGACTGCAAGGTCTTTGGGGCAGGGACTCTTTTGCTATGTATCTAGCACAATGGGGCTCCAGTCTTGGTTGTGGCCTCTAAACAAATCATTAACAACAATCCTTATGCAGATATCAAAATTCCTATGGCATTATTATAAAAGTAGGGGTTTGCCTTAATTTCCTCAGTGGACATTTCCCCTTCCCACATTAATGTGCTGCATTCTGGATGCCAACTTGGTGCTGCATGTTACCCAAGAGGTGGAATTTCAGTGTAAGTCTATATGAAGCACTTAGGGCACCTTATGTTGTGGAGAATCTCCCTCACATTTAGTAGCACCTTTTATAGAACAGAGCGTCCAAGTAAATTTAGTGGAACTCCTTATGGAGTAACATGCAAATCTATTCTTAAAAACATTAGTGAAAGATTTCAAAAATTTTGGTTCTTCCTTTATTCAGGTTTGAAACAGGCCAAGTTTTTGGTTTTAATGTTTTTTTTTTTCTTTAAATTCATATAAATAAAAATGTTCACAACATTTTCACAAATATTGAAACATTTCTAAAAGGATTAGTTTTTTTTCATAAATTTTCATTTTCTAAAAAGCCATATTTTAAAACATTTTTGAAACATATTTTTAATCGAAAAATTTCAACCAGCTCCAGTATGGCGCTACTCAGCTTGAGAAAGAATGACCTGCAAGGATGAAATATATTATTAGCTCCATGCATGTAATTTTGAAATAAAGATACGCATATTCCATGCTACAAATTTACCTCTGGATTAACTATTGTGTTTCAGAAGAAGCCTATTTTTTCCCCCTCAGAGCCATATGTACATCTTCTCTCTAATGAATATATTAGTTGTTAAGAAGTTTAGTTAAACATCTGTCTTCTCCTCCACATCAGCTGTTCAATGGTAAATTAATAACTGTCACCATTATTATGCCATGATTATAATATTTATGTACTCCAGTCATTCTGATAGATAGGAATATACAGGTAAAATAGATTATCTGTTTGGTTAAAAGTACCAATTAGTTGCCGATTGGCTTGCTTCATTCTTCCCACATGTGCTTTGGAAATAAACTTTATTTTGAATGATGTAGACGCATCAGCTTTGTCAAATTGAATTGTTTATGATCAAAAGGAGACAATGTTGTTAAACTCCATCTTTTTCATGTATTAAAATCATTGTTGCATGAATACTATTCTGGTTTATGAGCTATCCTTTAAATTTTCCTTATATATAAAGGAACAATACAAAATATAGCACTTTATTCTCTCGATTGTGTCCGTATGTGTGTATATATTATAACAGTAGAGACAAGGGTTATTTGTCAGTGATAGGCAAGGGAGGGTAGGATTCCCAAGGGGGATGGATGTCACTGGCATTCACATAATCCCTACTCATGTGCCACTTGCACTGTATTATTATTTTTATTCCCATAGTGCCTAGTGGCCTTAGACATAGGCGAGGACCCCACTGTGGTAGAATCATAGAATAGAATATTAGGGTTGGAAGAGACCTCAGGAGCTCATCTAGTCCAATCCCCTGCTCAAAGCAGGACCAACACCAACTAAATCATCCCAGCCAGGGCTTTGTCAAGCCGGGTCTTAAAAACCTCTAAGGATGGAGATTCCACCACCTCCCTAGGTAACCCATTCCAGTGCTTCACCACCCTCCTAGTGAAATAGTGTTTCCAAATATCCAACCTAAGCCTTCCCCACTGCAACTTGAGACCATTGCTTCTTGTTCTGTCATCTGCCATCACTGAGGACAGCTGAGCTCCATCCTTTTTGGAACCCCCTTTCAGGTAGTTGAAGGCTGCTATCAAATCCCCCCCCCTCACTCTTCTCTTCTGCAGTCTAAATAACCCCAGTTCCCTCAGCCTCTCCGCGTAAGTCATGTGCTCCAGGCCCCTAATCATTTTCGTTGCTCTCCGCTGGACTCGCTCCAATTTTTCCACATCCCTTCTGTAGTGGGGGGCCCAAAACTGGACTCAATACTCCAGGTGTGGCCTCACCAGTGCCAAATAGAGGGGAATAATCACTTCCCTAGATCTGCTGGCAATGCTCCTACTAATACAGCCCAATATGCTGTTGGCCTTCTTGGCAACGAGGGCACACTGCTGACTCATATCCAGCTTCTCATTCACTGTAATCCCCACCTCCTTTTCTGCAGAATTGCTGCTTAGCCAGTCGGTCCCCAGCCTGTAGTGGTGCATGGGATTTTTCCTTCCTAAGTGCAGGACTCTGCACTTGTCCTTGTTGAACCTCTTTATTTTGGCCCAATCCTCCAATTTGTCTAGGTAGGTGCTGTATAAACACAGAACAAAAAGACTGTTTCTGTCCCAAGGAGTTCACAATCTAAGTAGATGTCTAAAGTCCTTAGGCACCTACTTTTCCACCACTAAAGTCCCCAAGGCACATTTGGCACCTGAGCCCCAGGAAAGTCCTGACAGCACTAAGCAGCTCTGTGCTGAATTCCCACCAGCTGCCTCAAAGATGGGGAAGGTCCCTTGTGTCCTCCATCTCCCGTGAACATCCATGCGGAAGCCAGACATAGTCTGATACTTAAGAAAGAGCAATTGTTACTCCTTGGGGAATTATGCACCAAAAATTTAAAAAATTTGCTCCAAAAAATAAAATTTCTGCTCACAATATTTTAAAATTCTGCATATTTTATTTGTCAAAATAACACAATATAATCACACTGGTTTAAATTATTTTGATAATTTATTTAAACTACAATACAATGGATGGAAATGGGAGTGGAGAGCATTAGAAGAAATCCCCAAACCTCCTTTGTCTAATAATAATGTAGCTAGATTTGATCCTTTATTTCTAGTTATTAGTCAACAAATATATGTAGCCATATGCTCAGTGTTACATCACAGGCAACTGAAAAGCAAGTGAGCGCTGGTGAATCAAACTCACAATTTATATTGGCTACCGACCATCTCCAGAAAGGTCAGTAGCAAACAATTCATAGAGCAGATTTTGATAGGAAATGTTTTCAGTCCAAAAATTTAGACCACTTCTAATCACTAAAGCACCATAAGCATTTATAAGCCGTACTGTGCTTACAATAAGACTCCTTTACACTCTGCAAATGTAAAAGAGCCTTAAAACTTTTACACCCGTTTTATATTTCAGGGGGATTAACAAAGACAATGGGAACAATTCACTAAGAACAATTCACTAAGAAGGCAGGCTGCTACATTCTGCTCTGCCTGAGGGGACAGAGCCTGCCCTACACCTACCTGCTCAGCAATATCCCAAAGCCCCGCCCCTCCATACCAAGCATGCCGCAACAGTATACGAGAGGGACAGAATGTCTCTCATACGCACAACTGCCCAGCCCTACACCCCCAGTGCCCAGGGCTGCTCCAAGTGCCCAAACTGGCCTGCCTGAGCTGCTGGGACTCTTAAGGTTTCCTTTTGCTTCCCCATCAGAAGTCATTTTTCTGCAGGGAAGCAAAGAAAACTGTGGGAGATATAAATTCTGTGCATCCACAGTGATACAGTATTCACCCAGAAGTAAATTGTGGAATATTATACAGTTCCCAGACAAAAAGCTGCATTAAGATGGGGTTAAGAGCACATATTGGTAATGTACAGGGAAAAATTACAGGGATGTTGTAATTTTCCCCAAACAAATATAAACTCAGAAATAACCTCCCCTGCAGTGATGCCCTGCAACAAAATGGGTACTAAATGTGTTAGTATTTTTGAAAAGGATGAGGGGTTATAGTGGGGCACAAAATGAATGAGTCAGCTATATCATGCAGTTGTGGAAAAGGTTGATATTCTGGGGTGTATTAATGGGAGTGTGGTATGTAAGACAGGAACTATTTGTCCAGTCAGCGGTGCTGCAGGGGTAAGGCAGGCTAGTCCCTACCTGTCCTGGCACTGCGCCCTAAAGTGGCCAGACAGTCTGGCTCCTAGGCAGGGGGAGCACAGGGCTCCGTGTGCTGCCCCCGCCCTGAGCACTGGCTCCGCACTTCCTTTGACTGGGAACCACGGCCAATAGGAGCTGGGGTAGTGGTGCCAGCGAGTGAGAGCCGCATGTGGAGCCTTCTGGCCCCCCCGCCTAGGAGCTGGACCTGCTGGCTGCTTCTTGGGTGCAGTGCGGAGCCAGGACAGGCAGGGAGCCTGCCTTAGCCCCGCTGACCGGGAGCCCCCCAAGGTAAGCCCACGCCCCAACCCCAGCCCAGTGAAAGTGAGTGAAGGTGGGGGAGAGTGAGCCACCAAGGGAGGCGGGGGAATGTAGGGAGCTGGGCTCAAGGCCTCAGAGAAGGGGCGGGGCTAGGATGTTGAGTTTTGTGTGATTGGAAAGTTGGCAACCCTACACAGCGGAGAGAGTCCTGAGTCCAGCAACAAGCATGTGGAAAACGGGAGGGTTTCAAAGTCAGGTTCAACAAGGGGGGGAGGGTTGTCTAGTTTCCCTGGGCTTGCCTGCTCACAGGGGGCTGGGGCTGGATGACCTCTCCAGGTCCCTTCCAGCCCCACAGTTCTATGCCCACCCACGGGATAAGGGTTATCACCGCCCCCGTGGGGGCTGGGCCGAGTCAGCGGGCACGCCGGGCAGAAGCGACAAGGGCTGCTGGCGGGTTAGGCAGCCGCTGCCTTGCGGTGCTGCGTAGCGGGTGCACGGAGTTGGGCCAGTGGGGGGTCCTGGGGCGTAGCTGGGGCACGGGAGGGTCCTTGGGGCGCGAGAAGCTCCGGTGGCGGCGCTCGGGATAATGCTCCGCTTGCGGGCGCAGCCCACGGGGAACGGCTGGGCGGCCCGGGGCTCCCGTGCCAATCGTCCCAGATTGCTTTGCGCATGCGCGGCTCCTTTCCCTCCAGCCGCACGTGGCGGCGGCAGCGCTGGGCGGGAAGCGGCTGGGCGCTGCCAGGTTTGTGACTAGCTCGGCCCCGGCGGGCTCCCCGGGCACGGGGCAGGAGGAGGGTGCAGGGGGGACTGAGTCCCGCCTTCCCCAGCCGGGGACAGAGCCCAGGTGTCCCCCAACCCCTCCCTGCAGCCACTCGTCCCCTTCCCCTCCCACTGCTGGGGACAGATCCAACCGTCCTGACCCCCAGCGCACCTCCCCCTTACTAGTCCCCACTCACCTCCCATAGCTGGGGGCAGGACATAGGGATTCCAACCCCCAGCCCCTCCTGCCAGCCAATAGCCCCCACGCCCTTCCCACAGCCCAGCACAGAGCCGAGCTGTCGTGACGCCCGCAATTCTCCCGCCCCCTTTCTCTTCCCGTTCTCGCCACGCTCCGCAATTGGTACCAATGTTTTAATGCATATCACTGTGGTGTAAGTTTGACAGCATGTCATCTGTGTTGCATAAATCATGGAATGCTTAATTTTTATGCCTTGTGTGTTTTGGTTACCTGCCGAGCAATCTGAACTCCCAGTCAACCAATTTTTTTTCCAAATTAATTTTTTGTTAAAAGTCATTATTTTTAAGCCAGTTTCATGACATGCATAATTTTTGAAGGATGAGGATTGGCAACACCAGTGTCAAAAGTATGGTCTCTTTCTGTTGTAATTCTTCTTTCCATGTGAAACATTCAGGTGGCACCTTTTGCTAGACTTCAGTTTGGCTGCCCATGGTCAATCCAGCTGTTTTAGCCCCAAGAGGGCCCAGTGTAAGAGCAGATGTCATTCTTCATCAGCTATGGAAGACTGAGGCTCAGTAACTCCAGCACAGATTGGAGTTGGGGGAAAATTTCACCCCCCAACACAGACTAAAGACAGGGTGAAGCTGTAAGCCTAACTCTACTGTAATGACTCCCTACCGTAAGGGCCAAGAGCACAACATAGTTGGCTCTGAAATGTGGGAGGGGATTAGAATAAATTGGAAAATTCTGCCTTGTGGTTCAGTGAGGGCCTGTTAATGAGTTACTGAGACAGGTGGGTCCCCAGCACAGTTGTAATCAGCCACGGTACTTGGACATGGCAAAGTATCAGGACACACAATGCCAGGATGTTGTACAGGATATACAGTCCCCTCTGGCCCCTGCATGGGAAAACCTGCAGCTGCCAGAGCTCATGCAGGGGCATGGTACTGAGGCCTGTTTGTCTACCTTCGAACGAGTGGCTGAAGCTTGCCGGTGGCCTAGAGGAGAATGGGTGACACGACTTTTACCAGCCCTCCGAGGAAAAGCCCAACAGGCTTCTATCAGTCTGGACACCAGAGACAGTAGAGACTATGGGAAAGTGAAGGCAGCCATCCTGCAAGAGTATGGCATCAGCCCAGAGATGCAGCGCCAGCACTTCAGGCAGTTCTGTTACCATGATGTCAAGGGGCCCCAAGAGGTTTACAGCCAACTCCAGGAACTTTGCCATTGCTGGCTGAAGCCAGAGATCCATACCAAAACGCAGATCATGGACCTGTTGGTCCTGGAGCAATTCCTAACCACCCTGCCAGAGGAAATGCAGAACTGGATCTGGAAACATGGTCCTGAGACCTGCACTGAAGCGGTGGCCCTGGCAGAGGGTTTCCAACTGGAACAGCCAGAGGCTGGGAGACGGGGGCTACAGGTGAGATCACTGAACCCTGAAGGGTGAGGGAACTGGAGGGATATCAGGCTGTGAGGCCTTCTTCTTGCCATGATAGGGATTTCTCTGTGTTCTTAGGTAGGCCCTGTAAATGCTGCCACCTTTGCTTTTTGCCCAAAGAGCAACAATCAGGACCCATTTATCTGGGTCAGCCAGGAGCTCTCAGGAGAGAAATTGGTTCCATGGTGCCATATCATTGTGTTCAAGAAGGTGCCCCTGATAACTGTGGGCACTTAGATGAGGTTTTGGGAATTTTGCCAATCACTTCCAGACCAACACTGACTGTTGGGTGCTGAACAGGAGGCTCAGGGCTTCAGGCTTCTGCCCCACCAGACTTCTTCTGCCCTGTGGGTTGGGAGACCCCCAGTTGAGAACTGCTGTGGTAGAGGGGATTACCCTGAGGTAGTTGAATGCAGGACAGCCCCGCTGGTCTAATATTCAGAGCTCCCCATCTCACTGTCATGGCTAAATTTCTCTGGTCCCATCAGTTGGCCAAAGAGAATCTCTGGCTATCAACACTTCAGCCATTTCCCCCACTGCTGCACCCCTAAACCACAGGGACATGGGAGAATGTCCTGGTCCATCATTTCCTGTTGTCTCCCCAGTGGCTCTTTCAGACCTGACTCGAAAGTGAGCCCTAGATTCATTGTAATGTTTGTCTCTTTCCCAGGTCATTGTGCGGTTTCAAGGTTGAAGAAGTGACCTCAGAGAAGATGGCATCCTCTAGAGCGTTATCGGAATCTTCTGCCTCCCAGCTGGAACAGCCACAGCCCAATTTGGAGCATATATCCCAAGGGGAACTGATATGGAGCAAACCCCTGGAACCCCAGTATGAGCCACCCTCTGTCTCCAGAGAGGACCTCCAGCCCCTCCAGAAAATGGGTAATAAACCTGATATGGCAGAGGATGAGGTGTGGGGGCATCTGAGGGGAATATCTAGGACTGAGCATAGGGGGAGGGAATGTGGGGCACTGGCTAGCTGCAGCGGATTAGCAGTGTAATACGGGCCTATCAGTATGGCCCAAGTTTGGCTCTGGCCCAGGTGAGAGCCATTCCAATCAGATAGCTGCTTGTCAGCCCATCTGAAACTCCAGGTACCCATTTTACCAAATCCACCATCACAACTGACCTGTTCTTAATGCCTCTATGGAGAGAAGCAGGAAAGTGTGGGTTACGAACACAGATTTTCCCCTGGCCTCCAGAGCCGATCAGCATTGGTTTGCATGAAGGGGGATGAAGTAGGGAAGCTTGAATTGCTGCTGTTACTGCTCTGGGAATCGAGAGGGATAGTTATGATCTAGTTCAAACCCAAATTAACAGGCTTGATGTCGGCCTGTATTATAGAGTCAGTCAGACTAGATGGTCATAATATACAGATTTTAAGGCAAAAAAGGAACCATTGTGACCATCTCGTCTGGCCTCCAGAATAAGACAGGCTGAAAAATCACCTGATGATTTTTGCATTGAGTGCATAACTTCTGGGTGACTACGGCATATTTGACTGAGCTAGAGGAAACTGGCCTGTGCTATGCAAGAGGTCAGACTAGATGATCATAATGCTCCCTCCTGATCTTCAAGATCTTTGAGGTAGGTGGATGTATTAGTATCCTACTTCAACTTACCTGTTTTACCCCACCTTTTAACAGTGTGTCTGTGCAGCACGCAGCACAGTGGAGCCCCGATCCGTGTTACCAGGTGTCTGTGAAGTGTTTGGCACAGTGGGGCCTTGATCTTGGTTGGTGTCTCTGTAACTATAAATAATAGGTATATGTGCCTACATAGGTACATATACACCCTAATATAAATGTTCTATTATTATCAAGTGTGATCTGTGTATGTTTACACAACTGCCTTGGTACATCAGACTTCTTATGCTACTACTTCTTATGCTACTACAACTGTATTCCAGGAAGAGAAAGCTGGAAGGGTTCATAATCAAGGTTGTTGGGTTTAATTTATGACAGATCCTTTACAGTTCCACTTTTCTTTGGTTTCTTTTCTCCCAAGGAACCTGATTATATTTTGATTCTCTTGTGGGTTTTTTTTCCCCTTTCCTTTCAGCAGTTGTTGTGATCTTGATTGAAGATGAGGAAGTGAATCCTTGGCAGGAAGCGCTCAAGGAAGTCGGAGTGCACGAGATGTCATCTGGAGGTCAGAAAAGGAGCATATCTCAAAACCAGGACTCAAGAGGTCAGAAGAGGAGCGTGTCTCAGAACCTTGATCTGGGAAAAGCCTGTGGGAACCAGCACAGCTCAGAGAGTCAACAGGGAAACCCCCCAGGGGAGAGCTGCAGTAAGCCCACTCCCCATGGGGGAGATGTAAGAGACCTCAAAGACATCACAGTTCCCCAGAAAACCTCTCCAGAACAGATCCCTTTTCAGTACACTGAGTGTGGGAAACTCTTCAGTCGCAAGTCAAACCTTCTCCAGCACCAGCGAATGCACAAATCCTACAAGTGCACCCAATGCTGGAAGAGCTTCAATCACAACTCAGCACTGACCCAGCACCAGGAGATGCACTGTGGGGAGCACACTTTTGAGTGTGCAGTGTGTGGCGACCACTTCACATGCAGCTCCAGCCTCGTCATCCACCAGAAAATACATTCAAAGGAGAAACCTTACCGGTGCACAGAGTGCAGGGAGTGCTTCCTCACCATCCCTGAGCTTGTGTCCCATTGGGGACTGCACACATGACAAACTGTGAGCAAGTAAACAGCAGGTCTGGAAATAGAAACAAGGCCCTCTGAATCGGGGTTGGTGTCTTATCCAGGGACCATTCTGATGGTCTGTATGTCGGTCTGGTCTGTCCATTAAATTAATAGAGTCCAAAGCCAAAATGGACCATTGGAACTTCCCTGAAATAATTCCTAGCTGTATGTGGATCACAGTGCCAGAATATGTTCTGAGCCTCCCAGATTAGAGGCAAAGACAGTCCTTGCTCCAGAGATGCCACAGGATTCATATCTAAAGAACATTTGTTTTTGTACATAATTAAATATCTCAAATAAATGAGATAAATAAATGTCTCAAAGGGTTTTGCAGTCCTTATTCTTACCTCTCCCAAAGTACTAATCCCCAGAGCCAGAGATGGATTCAGAGGCGGAACCAAGAACAGAACCCAGGAGTCTTAGCATACAGTCTTTCACTCTAAGAGGTGAGTGTTGCCCCTTCCTGAGGTTACCTCTCCTTTGGTAATTTGAGACCTGGTCTATGCTACACAGGTCAACATAAAGCAGCTTTTGTCACCCTAATTATGTCCATGTCTACACTACAGCCTTGTCCCGTCAATGTAAGTGCCCTAGTACACAGACATATCTCCACCTTATGTTAGGGTGACACTGTGTCTGTGTAGACACTGTATTACTTACCTCAGCTGTTAGCTCTGTTGTCCAGCGGAGATGTGAAATTAACAAGAAAGCCAGGCAGCTAGAGCCCAGATGGACCCCACTCCGGATGGGAGCCCATGCAAGAATGGATTCTGCTAGACCCCGTTCCTACCTGGGAGCTGAGCGAGAAGCCCGGGCTCCTGGACCCCGCTCCTGTCAGGAACAGGGAGGTGAGAAGCCCTGGGCAGCTTCCCCCACCTCTCCCAGCAGGGAACGGCAGGCAGCCAGCTTCTCAGCTGCCCCTCTTAGGTCGGTGGAAGCGCGCCTCGTGAGGATGTGCACCGCTGACCCAAAGAGGGTACTGTGGACATGCTGTAAATCAGGGATCTCGAACTCAAATTACCACGAGGGCCACATGAGGACTAGTATATTGGCCCAAGGGCCACATCACTGACACCTTTTCATATAAAGGTACAAAAGCCCCCCTGACCCCATCCCCACTCCACCCCTTCCATTAGGCCCCACCCCTGCCCCACCTCTTCCCACCCCTTTCCCGCCCCCATTCCAACCTGGAGGTAGGCAGAGGAACGGGGACATGGTGTACTGGGGGGAGGGGAGCTTGGCGGCTCGCAGGAAATAACTCCCGGGGAGAGGGCATGGGGAACTTGGCGGGCCACAGGAAATAACCCTGTGGGCTGCGTGTTTGAGACTCATGTGTAAATCGACCTAATATAGGTCAACTTAAGTTTTTAGTGTAGATGTACCCTTAGAAACTCTAATTTCCAACATGTGCAGCCCTACACATGGTAACACCAATGAAAACTTCCAGTGTTTGGCCCCATACTGCTGTAGCTTACAGCCAGTCTACAAGCATGCAGGTCACACCCTGAGTGTCTGTGTGCTAGGCAGCCCTGGTTCAGTAACTGTTGACCCCAGCAGCCTAGCTATAGCCCAACTCGGGCTTCCACCCTGGGTTTCAACTAGCAAGATGACCCCGACATACTCCCAGTCCAGAATTTCCCCAAAAGCTAGTGCCCTGAAGTGTCCAGCCCTCACCTTGATCATTCAGAGAAATTATAAAGTTTGTTGCTTCTTTAAAGAGACACAAACATTACAGCTTACTAACTTAACTGGGGCAAATCCACCCTTCCCTTCAAACACAGTGTTGAGTTGGTTTGTAGTAAAAAATAAAACAATTTTATTAACAATAAGGCATACTTTAAGTAATGCCAAGTAAAAGGAATAAAGATAGAAATGGGTACAAACAAAGTGAGAACGCACACCTAGAACTTAATCTAGCAATGTACAGGCTTTGTTCAAGATGGTTTCTCTCCAATCTTCATTCTTCCCACATGGCTAACTTTCCCTCAGTCATGACCTTCTGCAGAAATACAGGATGCTGGCATCCCTTGTCTTCCTAAGTGAAAGATATTTGCCTAAGCAGGTTTCTCATCTGTATTTAGTTTCCAGAGACTTCAACCTCCCATTGGTTGAAGCACTCATCTTTCCCAGCTTGCACAAGCTCTGTTCTCTTGTGTTTGTCTAGTGATGGATGTCAAAGATGGCTTCTGTCTTGGCTTATATCGTCCAAAGTTTAATAACCTTTTTTCAAGAGGCAGGATGCCCTTAGGTTGTTCTTCCCTTCCCTGTCTCAGCTGGCTATGCTGACAAGCTAAGGGCAAGGATGGACAGAGAAGTCCTCCCATGCTACACCATGAACCAACCCCTACAGCTAGCAAAGGCACTAAGAAGCCAGGGCTTCTCCCGCAAAAACCACAGTGTCTGATGTGCCGGCTCCTACAGCATGGTCATGCCAGCATGAGTATGAGGCAAGAACACCAGTGCAGTGTGGCTGCTCATTTAGACAAGCAGGTTTATATGTGTAGGTCATTGAGCTGGGTTTACTATGGTGGATAGGCATACCCAAAGATACTGGGATTCAGGGAGTTGGCTCTCCCCACTCTACACATATCACTGGTCTCACTGTTAGCCCTCCAAACTAATTGGTAAATCGCAAATTAAGGGCCATATTCACCAGGCTGCACTGTCTGTTTTGTGCTGCTTTGCTGGGCTACTGACTCTGTGCCTAAACTTTAGGAGTTGGGGTGCAGGAGGTGCTGAGGGCTCCAGCTAGGGGTGCAGGCTCTGGGGTGGAGCTGGGGATGAGGGGTTGGGAGTGCAGGATAGGGCTCCAGGTGGGAAGTGGCGAGATATTTGGAATATGGGAGGGGGCTGTGGGTTAAAGCAGGGGGTTAGGGTGTGGGAGGGGGTACAGGCTCTGGGTTGGGGGTGCAGGCTCTGGGGTGGGGCCAGGGATGAGGGGTTTGGGGTGCAGGAGGGGACTCTGGGCTGGGGGGGTTGGGGTGCATGGGGGGGTGAGGGCTGGCTGGGGTTGTGGGCTCTGGGGTGGGGCTAGGGATGAGGGGTTTCGGGTACAAGAGGGAGTTTTGTGGGGGGGGGGCTCGGGAGCAGGGGTTTGGGGCTCGGGGTTGGTGCTCGGGCTTACCTTGAGCAGCTCTCAGTCAGTGGCGCAGCAGTGCTAAGGCAGGCTCCCTGCCTGTCCTGACTCCTCGCTGCACCCCGGAAGCAGCCAGCAGGTCCAGCTCCTTGGTCGGGGCGGGGGAGCCAGGAGGCTCCACACGCTGCTTTTGCCCCCAGGCACCGCCCCCAGCTCCCATTAGCCATGGTTCCCAGCCAATGGGAGTGCGGAACTGGTGCTCGGAGCAGGGGCAGCTAATAGAGCCCTGCGCCCTTCCCCCCACACTTAGGAGACAGACCTGCTGGCCACTTCTGGGGCGCAGCGCAGTGCCAGGAAAGGTAGGGACTAGCCAGCCTTAGACCCGCAGAACCACCGACTGGACTTCTAATGGCCGGGTCCATGGTGCTGACCGGAGCCACCAGGGTCCCTTTTCGACCGGTTGAAAATTGAACACCTGGCAACCCTACTTTCAGCGCTGAGGCTGACTCCTTTATTTGGGACAGGTTGAGCACAGTTCTGCTCCCCTTTATTCATACAATAAAGACAACAACATTGATAACAGCATGTCACTATCCCTGCATTCAGTACTAAAGTGATTTGTAACCCAACACCAGCCAAAGTTGATCACTTTGAACAACACCGCTCTATCTGCTGGATATCTAAGCAGAAAAGACGTGTTCATGTCAATACAGTTTGCTCCTGAAGTGTCTCTCCCTCCCAGCTAGCTGTCATTCAGTTCATTCAGCCCCTACTTCCACTTACATAAGGGCTGGAAACATTTTGGCTTACTAGGGCCGCATAAGACTGATGGGTGACCTCTGGTAAACATTTAGCCTGTTCAAAGGAATGTTTATTGTTTTTAAGTTTTCTCCATACCCTTTTACCTTAATAAATGTGCGTGTGTAGAAAGAGCTGTGTGGTAACTTATAACAGCTGGCAATACACTGGTCATAGCTCTTGGAGAGAAAGCAAAGGGCAGTCACCTGGCCATTAGGCTGACTGAGTTTATGAGAATATCACAGTGTAAGGCAGGGGGCTATTAAAACCGTCCCCCACTCAGAAGGTAGTAGGACAAGGGTACCTGCCCAGAGACACGTGATGACTACAGACCTGACTGTGAACTCCTGGAGTGGATCATGGAAGAGGAGATACAGGGTGCTGTTACTCAAACTGTGATGGAGGGTTGGGGGAGTTGAGAGGGGTAGATGAGTGCTATGAGGCATTAGGAGACATGAGGGATAGGTGGGAGAGAGAGTAGAGAGCTAGGTGGGAGCTAGGGGGCTCTTGGGCAGGTTGGGGGCTCCTCAGGGAAAAAGTGAGGTTTAGGGGGTGCTGGGAGGGCAAGTAGGTGGATGCTGAGGAGTCAGGGGTTTCAGGAGTAGGTGGTGCTGGGGGAGCATTAGGAGTTTCTTGTGAGGGTGGAGGGAGCTAGGGGTTTAGCTAAGGAGGTTTAGGAAGTAGCTCTTGGCGAGTAGGTGGGTGATGTGGGAGTTAGGGTGCCCTATGGGAGTAGAAATGGTGTTCAGTGGGCTCCTGAGTGGTAAAAGGTGCTGTAGGTGTTAGGAGTGTCTAGGGGGTGTCAGTACCTATACCCCTCTGAAATGGCTGCAAACAGAGCCAGTCCCTAGCCAACACTGTCAGTGGTATCTGGCTCTACAGCTCTATGCTTTCACAGGGTGCCATAGTGCTAGTGAGGCCCACATGGATGTAGATGTTTCTTCCTAGAAGGGCTATGCTTGTTAAATACTAAGATGGGTGAACTTGAGTGCCTGGTATTAGATGAAGATACGGTATAATAGGCATCACAGAAATTTGGTAGAATGATGATAATCAATGGGACAAAATATATAAGAATGGCAGAGTAGGTCATGCTAGTGGGGAAGTGGCACTATATGTGAAAGAAAGCATAGAGTCAAATAGAGTAAAAATCTTAACTAAATCAAACTACTGTATACCATAGAATAAATAGAATTTCCATAAGAATAATAATAAGAATATTGGAGTAGGAATATACTGCCAATCATCTGATTAGGATGGTGATGGTAAAATGCTCTGGGAGATTAGAGAGGCTACCGCCCCCCTCCCTTCCCCCCCCCCCCCCCGGAAATCCAATAATAATGGGGGATTTAAATTATCCCCATATTCTGTGTGTACATGTCATCTCAGGATGGGAAGCACAGATGAAGTATCTTGACACCATAAATGACTGCTTCTTGGAGCAGCTAGTCCTGGAACCCACAAGGGGAGAGGCAATTATTGATTTAGTCCTAAGTGGAGCACAGGATCTGATCCAAGAGGTGAATATCATTGAACGGTTGGTAATAGCAACCATAATATAATAAAATTTAAGATCCTTGGGGGTGGGAGGAGAATACCAAAAGATCCCATCACAGTAGCATTTAACTTCAGAAAGGGGAACTACACAAAAACGAGGAAGCTGTGTGGAAACTTTTTACAAACACCATAACAGAGGTTCAAATTAAATGTATGCCCCAAATTCAAAAACATAGTAATGTTACCTAGGGTTCTTTCAGTCCAAAGCTCTTGGTAACTTTTACTCTGTGCAAGGTGGTGTCAGGAAATAAATCCAGGGAGACACGGCTGTCCAACCGATAGATGGCTGGCACAAACAGGACAACACAGGAGTGCTTTTACTTAAAGCTAAACTTAGTCTCAAGCACTTACACACGTCCACAATAGGTTAGTAATACACCCCCAACCCTTGATAATTACCGAAGCTGAGTGTGACTCTCGAGTGGCACAGCGACAGGCTTCCATTGGCCAAACTTCCATCTGCCAGTGGGGACCCCAAGATGCATCCAGAGGGAGTGTCCCTGAAGAAACCTTCCCGAAGAGTCCAGCTATCTCAAACTTTTCCCCCTTATTTATACATTAGTAATACAAGACATATCACTTAAAAAAAACTTGCTAAGCAAGCAGTTTTTAAAGGTCAAGCAAGAGGTTTCCTTATGGTCATCAGATAACCAGATATGTTTTTTTTTCCAGAGTGTGCATGCCTTGAGACCCTGACAGACACATTCCTGAGGGCACATATAGACAAGCTCCCTGTTTTTCTAACATACATATATCAGCAATTTCAACATTCTTAGCAGGAAGGATACTGGGTCAAGCTGCCCTTTCTGTGGCACCCAAAACCCACTCCCCTCCTGCCTTGGTTAAGCTAAGGCCACTGCATAGCCAATTTATGGCCTGCTGACTTGGCTACTTTTAGCAATAGTGGTTTCAGGCACTTTACTGGTTTGCCAAAGTCTCCCCATACAGTAAGAGGGCCAAAAAAGTGCCACCGTGGCTAACCAACAAAGTAAAAGAAGTGGTTAGAAGGAGATTGCCATATCTGAGCCATTCTTAGGTGACAAATCTGAAGAATTGTTGCAGCTTGAGGCATCAATAGCAGAGGTTTGGGAACAAATTCATAAATTAAACAGTAATAAATCAGTAACAGTAATAACAGGACCAGATGGTGTTCACTCAAGAGTTCTGGAGGAACTCAAATAAGAAATTACAGCACTACTAACTGTGGTATGTAATCTATCATTTAAATCAGCTGCTGTACCATGTTCGTAAAAAAAAGACTCCAGAGACAATCCTGGTAATTACAGGCTGGTAAGGCTAACTTCAGTACCAGGCAGATTGGTTGAAACTATAGTAAAGAACAGAATTATCCTTGAGGGGGTCAACAAATGTGTGGACAAGGATGATCTAGTGGATATAGTGTACTTGGACTTTCAGAAAGTCTTTGACAAGTCCCTCAACCAAAGGCTCTTAAGCAAAGTAAGAAGTCATGGGATAAGAAGGAAGGTTGTCTCATGAATCAGTAACTGGTTAAAAGACAGGAAACAAAGGATCAGTTTTCAGATAGAGGTAAACAGCGGTGTCTCCTAGGGATCTGTACTGGCACTAGTACGGTTCAACATATTCATACTTGATCTGGAAAAAGGGGTAAACAGTGAGATGGCAAAATTTGCAGATGATACAAAATTATTTAAGATAGTTAAGTCAGAGGCAGACTGTGAAGAGTTAAAAAGGGCTCCCCAACACTGGGTGACTGGGCAACAAAATGGCAGATGAAATTCAATGTTATACAAAGTAATGCACATTGGAAAACAATCCTAACTATACATACAAAATGATGGGGTCTAAATTAGCTGTTACCACTCAAGAAAGAGATCTTGGAGTCATTGTGGATAGTTCTCTGAAAACATCCTCTCATTGTGGAGCAGCAGTCAAAAAAGCGAACATTAGGAACCATTAAGAAAGGGATTGATAAGAAGACAGAATGCCACTATATAAATCCCTGGCACTCCCACACCTTGACTACTGTGTGCAGCTCTGTTTGCCCCAGCTCAAGAAAGATATACAAGAACTGGAAAAGGTACAGAGAAGGGCAACAGAAATTATTAAGGATATTGAACAGTTTCCATATGAGGGGACATTAAAAAGACTGGGACTTTTCAGTTTGGAAAAGAGATGACTAAGAGGGGCTTTGATAGAGGTCTATACAATTGTGAATAGTGTGGAGACACTGAATAAGGAAGTGTTATTTACTCCTTCACATAACATAAGAACTAGCTATCACCCAATGAAATTAATAGGCAGCAGGTTTAAAACAAACAAAAGGAAGTACTTCACATAACACACAGTCAACCTCTGGGACTTGTTGCCAGGGGATGTTGTGATGCCAAAACTATAACAGGGTTCAAAAAAGAACTAGATGAATTATGGAGGATATGTCCATCAATGGCTATTAGCCCCATGCTCTGGGTGTCAGCCGCTGCATGACATGCATGACAGGGGATGGATCACTCCATAATTACTTGTTCTGTTCATTCCTGCTGAAGCACCTGGCTTTGACCACTGTTGGAAGATAGGATACTGGGCTAGATGGACCTGGGTCTGACCCAGTGTGGCCATTCTTCTGGCCTTAAATTGTTGGACAGAGTGTGCTCTGTGCCACAATGGTAGGGAGTGGGTATATGACAAGATAAAGCAATAGCCTGAAAAAAGTTAAGGGATCCCTGCCTATCACATAGCTGGGCAGGATATATGAGGAAGCATAAGTGTGAGGGGGGATTGTCGTTCTTATACTCTTAGGGGAATGGGGTCTCTGCTTTTCCCCTGGCAATGGAGACACGGCAAAGATTCTGGGGTTTCTGACCAGCATTTGTCAACCTGAGGCAGACTCCCAGCATGGAAAATTTCAGCCTGAATGGTTAAAGTCTGGCAAAGTTACAAGCAACTGAAAACAGGTACTGAAAAAGGAAAGCATTGGACAACCTTAACTAAAGGTGTTATCTGCGATGCTTATAATAAAGCAAGTTATAAGCATAAGTGAAGGATTGGTTTTCTTGCTTGTGCAAGAAAGAACTTAGCATCTCTGAACTAGATGAAATGTGGTTTAAAATATCATTTTACTGTCCACTTATTTTGTCTGGTTCTTTTATTCATTTCAGCCTTTTTAAACCTCTTTAATGTGTAGTTTCCATTTTCATTAATATATTTAAAATTATTTACTTTTCAAAATGTTATTTTCCAATATGTTGTTATTTGTTGTTATTCCAGATAAAAATAATCATAGGCCGGTGTTATTCAATCAGCCTGGTGTCTTCAATTACCTTGTCCCCTACCAAAGTGCAATTATCACTTTTGATTACTCCTAGATAATTAGATAAAGGCATGAGTCCTTGATTTAATAAATTAAGGATCTTTGGTTTATATTGCCCCTTGATGTGCATGCCTAAATCCCATTAACATTAATGGAGGTTTTGCTCAAGCATTAACGGGTGGATATCTCCTTCTCTTTATTATTTATGGCCCAGAGCCTAAACTGGTGTAAATTTTCAGACTATGTTAAGGGAATCTTTGAAATTAGTGTATTCAGTTTGTCAGATAAAATAAATGCCAACATAAATGCTTAAACCCTGAGACTGATTCTGCAAACTTCAGTGGAATTACTCACACAAGTAAAAACTGTCTGTTTTGTCTATATAGTTTGTAAGCTATAAAGGGCAGGGACTGCTTCTGCATGTATTTGAACAGTGGTGGTGGCAGCAAGCTCCACATCCTATAAGGCTGCACAGGAAGGAGTCATAGCCCTGTATTAATGATGACTATATTTGATTGAAAACATAGATAAGGCAAATTCACCTTGTTTGATTTCTGATCTTGAATCATCCATCCTTTGAGAGTGAATTTGAACTAGTACCTTATTTGGTTTATAGTCTGCTTCAGATGGACTGTGAAAACAGGACTGAGAAGGAAAAATTCTTATGAAAAGCAGCGTGAAAATGGCACAGACACTGCACAGAGTGAAAACAGTTACAGAGAGAGAGTGGGAAATAAGGAGCAGAGAAGGAGAAAAGAAATTCTAAATGGAAAAAATAAATATAGTTGGTCTGATTCTCCTTTCACACTAATTTAAACTAATGTAATGCCAATCAATTTACACTGCTGTCGGTGAGAGGAGGATCAGGCCTGGGGATTGACTATGGATGCTGGGGGGTTAGAGAGGCGAGAGCTTGCAAAGATCCCCCCCCCACACCCACCTCTTTGCATCCCTCTGCATAGGTCAGGCACATCCTTTTAGGGGACACAAGGAATGCTGCAAGCTTTGAAAAATGAAGTTGAAAAGAAAATATTCTTTGGATAGAATTTTGTTTAAAATACTTGTGAGTGATATACTAAGAAATGGGAGGATAGTGCTGCTGACTGGCTACATTTTTGTTAATATTACCTCAGTCTGGAACAGAAAGACATTAATGAAAATCAGGACTAACTATTAAGTCAATAGAGTTACACTGGTTTAAAACTGATGTGGAGAGAAGCAGCCTGTTATCAAATTCAGGCTAACAATGCTATAGCCTGAGAGATTCTGGCTCCTTTATATTTAAAAAAAAAAATCTTAAAATGTTGTGTTTCGTTTTATGAGTTCTTTTAGGTTGGCTGAAATGCTTGCATGAGGTTGGGCCATATCTCCTACCGGCAACTGTTGCTGATGATTTTCACAGTATGGTATTCAGAGCCTACCCCTCCACAAGGATTTCTAAAAAATTTTTTAGTACTTTGCTTTTTTAACTTCTGGACCCTTTTTTGGCTTTTTATTTTTTTACTATGAACTTGACTGATCTATTTCCAACTTATATTAAACTGTAGCAAAAACAACGAGGAGTGCTTGTGGCACCTTAGAGACTAACAAATTTATTTGGGCATAAACTTTTGTGGGCTAAAACCCACTTCATCAGATGCATGGAGTGAAAAATATAGCAAGCAGTATAAATATTACAGCACATGAAAAGATGGGAGTTGCCTTACCAAGTTGGGGAGGGGGGTCAGTGCTAATGAGGTCAATTCAGCTAAGGTGGAAGTGGCCTATTTTCAATAGTTGACAAGAACGGGTGAATATCGAGAGAGGGAAAAGTGCTTTTTGTAGTGCTAACGAGGCCAATGCAATCAAGGTGGACGTCACCCATTTCCAACAGTTGACAAGAAGGTGTGAGTATCAGCAGAGGGAAAATTACTTTTTGTAGTGACCCATCCACTCCCAGTCTTTATTCAGGCTTAATTTGATGGTGTCCAGTTTGCAAATTAATTCCAGTTCTGCAGTTACTCGTTGAAGTCTATTTTTGAAGTTTTTTTGTTGAACAATTGCCACCTTTAAGTCTGTTATTGAGTGTCCTGGGAGATTGAAGTGCTCTCCTACTGGTTTTTGAATGTTACAATTCTTGATGTCTGATTTGTGTCCCTTTATTCTTTTGCGTAAAGATTCTCCAGTTTGGCCAATGTACATGGCAGAGGGGCATTGCTGGCACATGATGGCATATATCACATTGTTAGATGTGCAGGTGAACATTCCCCTGATGGTGTGGCTGATGTGGTTAGGTCCTATGATGGTATCCCTTGAATAGATATGCGGACAGAGTTGGCATTGGGCTTTGTTGCAAGGATAGGTTCCTGGATTAGTGTTTTTGTTGTGTGGTGTGTAGTTGCTGGTGAGTATTTGCTTCAGGTTGCGGGGCTGTCAGCAGTTTCTTTTAGGCAACGGTACAATGACTTACTACCGGCATCACCTAGCACTCAGGTTTTATGATCTCTCTCTTCCTTTCTTCCTTCTCTGAAATACGAGCAGTGGAAAGGTGGATGCTAGTTTCTGCTGTGTGAAATGGTAGCCAGCCAAAACCAGATATTACAGTGAAGCTAAAATGAAAGGCATTTTATTAGTCAAAATAAATCAACTCTTGAAATTTGCCTTCTCTTTGGGTAACAGCTAGTCAAGTAGATTGGGACAAGGAGCCGGGGGAACGGAGGCTGTGATGAAGAGAAAATGGGACTCAAAGTTAGAGGGGAAGAGAAGTATGTGATCCTGTAATTAAAAGACTGTATCATAACACATATGTACCAGGGGGCTGAATTAAGGTTGAGCAGGAAACTTTAAATATGGCATTTCTTAACATTTGAATGCTTGGCTTTGCAAACTTAATGTTCTTTAACATAATATTTTTATATATGCAGTGAAGAAAGTATTAATATTATTCAAAGAATATCTCATTCAAACAATGTTATTTGATCAGCTCTATAGTGCAAACAAGCATTCATCAAAAAAGGGCACATGTCATGGATACTTTATTTAATGCTCATTGACAAGATCTAATTTAAAAAGTCAAAAAAGCTGAGGATTCTGCAGTTTCAGGGCCAAATTCTTTCATCCTTACTATATATAGTAGCATAGTTCACATCTGTGAATCTGGAGAGGAGGGAGAGACCTTCCTTTATCCTGGAGTTAGGTGCTTAACTTACTTTGAGGGGCAGGGTTTATGCCCCACCCCTTTCCTTGACATTTCCTACTGGCTAGCTTAGGCAGCCTCTCTCTCAATTTGCTGGCTTCTGCAAATCCCTTTTTTATGCACCTAAATGTTTCATGCATTGTATGGCCTAATTCAGGGTTGTGAAGTCCGCTAGGCAGGGTGTCTTAAAGTTAGTGGTTGCCATGCTTAAAGTCCCCTGTATAGTTTTCTCTTAACATAGTTAGGTTTGATGAAATTACTACCAGTGCAAAGTACATCATCTACACATTAATCATATTGTAGTCTATATTATTTTATTATTAATAGTAAAGTATACATATACTATGAAAGATTATTCTGTGTTTATGGATGACTGCCAGAGCAAGCTTGAATTTTATAATAATTCATGAGAAATTAATAGGCATTCATAGTGAATAAATTTAAGGACAGTTTAATGACTATTCATCAGCAGTTCATGCACAACAAATCCAAATGTTTATCAAAGATGTTCATAAACTTGGTGCACAAGCATTTTAATGAACTGATAAGGAACATTAAATGAACATTCATTATGAATTTCCTTTAGCCTAGAGTGGCATCCTCAGAGGAGATCTTACACTCCAAGTTCCTGGCCAGACAAAAGAAGCATGGATGCTTCAAGAAAGTCTGGCACCTGGGATGAATGGTGCAAAGATAATGCAGACAAAGATGTTCGTATTAATCCTGTTTTAGGGAGAAGTTGTGGTGGAATCTGAGGATATGTGATATATTAAAATCTAGTGACAGAGGCATCTGAGTGTTACTTTGACACAAGTTAGTCAGGTGTTAATAGACTGTTATGAACTTCTTCTAATCAAATCTTTGTTATAATCAGTTCTTGAAAATTCATAATGAGTGGAGCAGTGTGAATAATCAATTTTTTGATTAGTTGGCTGAACAAAAAAATAATTTTTCTTTATATCAGCCAGAAATATTTTTCCTCAGCTAAACAATAAACAAAACAAAAATTTGTTTCAGCTCAGATGTTTTCAAACAATTTAAAACATTTTTACTTGTTTTTTATGAAAAGCAAGGGAACTCTGGAAACACCATTCATAAAACTAAGGACGGGGAGGCAGCAGCAACCTGCTTATACACTTGAGCCCTCTGGTTAGAGCACTCACTTAAGATGTAGGAGTCCTGTGTTCAAGTCCCCAGTCTGCCTGATCTGAGCTAGGGATTTGCACAGGGTCTCTCATTATACAGGTAGGTGTGCCCTACTCACTGGGCTACAGGGTATTCTGGAGTAAGGCTTTTTCAATCTCATGTCAAATTCATGATTAATAGTAGTTGCCCTGAAACTGCATTTTTTGGCAACTAAACTATTCTTCCAAAAAGTTTTGCCCAGCTCTAGTAGTGAGACAAACCAGTTCATTTAGATCACTGAGATACCCACTCAAAAAATAGCTTACCTTAAATAAAATACCTTTTGTTGCTTTACCTTTACACTGCATCTGTTGCTTCAGTTAATCAGAACCTGAAGAAAATGGAAATAAAGATCAGAGAAGTTCATCAAATGGCCACTAACAAGGTTAAGAGAGGCCATCTCTATTTTATATGTGAAAGAAGAATTTCTGAGTTATGTGTTTCCCAGAAGATTCTGTACTTTAGAACCTAGCTAGCAGAGTTTTAACTGCAGCCTATAAGTGGGGAGGGAATGCCAGTGGAAAAAATATATTCCTCCTTGCCCATCACAAAAATTAATGTTAACTAGAAGAACTTCAAAGCAGGAAATTGGAATAACAATTTCATAAAACCAGCTAATCACCTTCTCCTCATTTTATGATTTTGGTTATGGATATATCTTAAATTAAAAGCAAAAATAAATAAATATATTAAAATCCTTGCAGTTAGAAATTATATATTATTCACACTGATTATCATTTCACTGTTGTAAACCTACCGTATACAAGTAATATTTTATTCAAATTACATTCATGGCCTGACCTAGAAAGTATATAAAGCATTTATTATTTAGCACGCGTTTATTTTCATTGGTGTTGCAAGGAAAAGCATACTAATACAACTCACATTCATAAAATAGAATTACAGGCTCCATGTTATACATAGTACCAACTTCAGTATCACCAATGAAGTGATGAAAGAGCAGGTGAAATACTGCTTAACTACACCCTGGTTGCTTTTCATTGCAATTTTAAGTGATATGCAAAATATATTAATCATAATTTCATAGCAAAAACACTGGAGGTCAATGGAATAACATCATATTTATCTCCAGAGGAACTGCAGAAACAAGACATTTTACCTTCAACTGGGATATGTTTTCTATACCTCTAATTCATAGTAACTGGAATGAGGTGAAAGAAATATTAATCATTACACAGAATTTACTTTGTATGCAGAAAGACTAGGTTGCCTGCAGTTTTACTCCTACTTAGCACTCATACTGTGTTTTCCATGTGCATAGAACTGCACAGACCTTATCTAATTTAGCCTCACTGAGGACTCGGTTCTGCAAGGTATTGAACACAAGTAGTCCCAGTGAGGACAGCACATTGTTGTTAACATTAACCCTCCAAATCCTAATGCCTTCCCCTTCTCCTTCTTGTTCCCCTCATCTATCTCTTCACCATCCCCATTTCCTTTCCACTTCATCCTCTTGTATTCCCACATGTTCTTCTACCTTCTCTGCCTACCACATTAAAATATGCGAAAATATCTTTTCTTATAAAAACATGCAAACTATAAAATATTACAAGGATGTACCAATAAGATACATATACAAAACACCTAAACAACAACATCATCTTAACCCGGCTCTTTGCCTTCCAAGCCTCTTTGTAACATCACTTATGATATATATCTAAACTCCCTATCTCCATTGACGTCAATGGGAGTTTTACTAGTAAGATTGGATGTAAGTCAAGACTGGATATTTTTCTAAAAGATATGCTCTAGTTCAAACAGGAATTAATTCAGGGAAATCTTACCTCCTCTGTTATATATGAGGTCAGACCATATGATTACAATGGTCCCTTCTGGCCTTATAATTTATTAATCTATTAGTTTCAAAAACAACAGGGTGCAGCCCTGGGAGCATATGACTGTTACATATATATATTCATGCCAAGCACTTTGGCCCTGATCTGTACCCCACTGAAGACAATGGGAGTCCTTTCACTGACTTCAGTGTGCTTTGGAAAGTCTGTAAAGTGTCCTTCACACTCATAATATTGTAACAATAAGAAAATGTTAATAAAATTCCAAGAGAGGGAGTAGCAGGTTAGGTATGAGTCACAATGATAAGAATTTTCCTCCTCACAAATTTCAACATAAAAGTATTCGGGTTTAGGTAAGTTGATTTATTAGCCTTTATAGTAGACTAACCTTTCTCCTGAATGTATCAGCATATTAGAAAACATTGATAGCCTTCTGCAGGCTGTGGAGACTGTGACACCCTTCTGCAGTATAATAGGTTAGGGCTCTCCTTAGGGGCTCATCCACTCGATCTGCAGACAACATATAGGAAAATACATGGGTGATCAACTCACTTTATAAAGTGTAAGTCTCAAATTCAGAGTGCCCAAATCAATATTGTAACTGCTTCTCTGTGAGTTTATCTACACTACCACTTAAGTCTATGTAAGCTACGTCGCTCAGGGTGTGAAAAAGCCACACAGCAACTTAAAGTGGTGTCCATCTGTCTGTCGGCAAGAGAGCATCTCCCAGTGCCTCTGCCTCTCATTGAGGTGGCGTAATTATGCTGACAGGAGAGCGCTCTCCCATCGGCATAGCTTGTCTTCACCTGATGCGCTACAGCAGCGCAGCTGCATCGGTGCAACTTAGACCTACTTTTGTTGGTGAGAGAGACAAGCTTTCAAAGCTACACAGAGCTCTTCCTCTTCCTTTTTAAATCCTTGCTTTGTTTTATTTGGAGTAGGGACTTGAACTCAAGTCTCTTACACTCTTATCCCACTGAGCTATGGGGTATTCTGGGCACACATACACATCCTAACATGCCCAACCTGCTCATTTCCAGCTGTTTTTTGTGCACATTAGGTATGTTGAGATCAGTCCCCACAGTCGAGATAGGCAGGGGAACACCTAGTTTGAGAATCATGCCAGGCCTTAGGTGTGGGTGAAGGTTCAAGTAGCTTATTAGCTGGATTGGCATTAGGATTTAGGTGGTTTTACACATGCCCACTGGTGGAAACTTAGGCACCTACAGCATTAGGCAGCAGCTGAGTGATAATGTTCAGAATGATAGTAGCACCAAAGTCCCTTTGTGAATCAAGTCCTAAATGACTCACCTGAGGTCATAGCGGAAATCAAATGCAGGTCTCTCAAATTCCAAGCTAGCAGCCAAGCCACAGTTAATATACACTACGTAGTTTTGCTGACCCAGACTCACATTTTGTTCCCCTCTTGCTCCTTTCCCCCTTTGTAGTTGCTCAGATCAATAAGCCAGCACCCTGGGGAGAGGAGATGGACACAAGTATCCACCCATTCCCTACCACTAGGGCCTGGATCCACAAAGGGGCACAGATGTTGCAATGCGGAGCATTGCAATAGGTAACTCTTAGGCACCTTGAAAATCACTGGAAGCCTGGCTGAGGCACCTAAGCTTCCTATACAATGCCTGGGGAGAGATAGGCAGGGAGCTGTCTAAACTAGCCAATAGCAGATGATGAGAAAAGAGGTGTGTCTTAAGCCCTGTCACTCCCACAGTGAGGACCCTAAGTCTGGACAAGAAGGAGGTGTTGATCTCTACTTCTGATCCACAGCCAGGAACCTGGAGTTAGTTATTTCTTACCAGAATAGTAGCAGCACATGTCTAACGCCACACAAAAACATCAAGAGGCAGGAAAGGCCTCCCTTATAACCTTTAGTTTAGTGAACTTATCCAGGGTGTGAAAGACCCTGGTTCTGTTCCTCTCTCCATCTGATGAAGGGAAGGGATTTAAACAGCCATTTTCTAACTCTCAGGTGAGTGCCCAAACCACGGGACTATAGAGTCATTCTCACTTTTTGGCCCAATCCACAGATCCGCTTTCAACAAAATAATGTGGTGTTTCTATCTGACTGATGATACTGAGGAGACTGAAGTCTTCTAGCTACAGAAAAGGCCCAGCAGGAACACAGAAGTTCCAGCTTCCCCACACTGCCTTACTAATGGGTCTCAGTCCTATTCTTTGGAGACCAATTCTAGAAGTGAAGGTAGTTTGTTCTTTATGCATATTTAATCTTTGCCCTCTCTGCTGCACCTGGCAACCAGGGTACCAATTAATGCTAATTTTGATTATCTTTTTTAGATACAGACACCTGTCCACCAAGAAACGGCCTGACCAGAAGCTCATTTCACATAGGTCCACAAACAGCTACTAGATAGTAATGACTTGGTCACTACTGACCTGGAAGCAACCTTGAAAGTAGTAAGAATATTCACACAAAAAGCAATATTACTTAGCCAATCATTTTCTCTGTTCTCTTTGATGCTATTTATAGCATTTGTGTTTAATAATAGGGATACTCATTCACCAGCTAACTTTTTTTTAAGTCAATTCATAATTGTGTGTTTGTGTCAAAAACAGGGTTTGCAAAATATAACACACACAATTTTAACTCCAGAAGCACATTGTTTATACTATAGCAGTAGATTGTGCAAGGTTTGCCCAAACTTTAAACCTTTATTATGTGAGTAATCCCACAGGCTTCTGTTGAACTACTCACACCCATTTTAGCATTTTATATTGCTGCTGATCATGTTAATATCTGAACACTTTCCATATAAAAATGATTACCAATAGCTACATGCCTAGGAGACTCCAGGGGGACTCTCACTTTTCTCCTTTCTGGAGGTATAAAACCTCTGCTTAAGGTATGAGTTTTATGGTTGCTTGATCAGTTAGTTTTGGGGGTTGCTTTTATTTATTTTAATGGGGGAAAAGGTTGAAGGCAATTTAAGCATTGTGAGGTCTTCATTGAGAGCTAGAGGTATAATATGGAGGTCAGATAGATGGACCCACGTTAGCTTTGACCGAGTAAACGTTAAAAAAAATTAACCACAATATTATAGGTGGTGGGACAGGCTCGCTGCTCCATGTATAATCCCACCTGGGACTCTATGTACTTATTCAGGCAGCTAGATCATCTCTTCACTCACACTACCGTGGTTACATCTCTATTGTTAGTGCACTAACTCAACCAAAGCTACCTGAGCCAGAAATTAAACTTCCAGTTCAAAGTGTAGTTGCAACCTTAATGTCAATGGAATAAATGAGCCCAAAGAGGTGTTAACATGACCCGGTTACTGTCCAACATTAAACAGTATTAAACAACATTCAGGGTCTGGTATATAGACACCTCAGCCTGCTTAGTACCACGGCAAAAACACCATTAAACATTCTTCTAACTTTTTATTAAAGATGCAGAGGGGATGGGGAAAAGAAAGGAAAAAAGGTTAAAGCATTTGAAATGTAAAATATTAAGTGAGACTTTTATTTTAACATCTCTTGTTTCCTTTCCCTCTAGCTGGAGAGAGGTTTTAAAAAGGAACACACACACACACACACAAACACTGTATTAAAAATGATAATAACTGGTCATTTTTTGTGGAAAAGAAAAGAAATTAATTAAGATGGGATGGTGCTGTTGGTATTGCTGTTGTTATTAAAGTCCAGTTCTGTTCATTAGAAGACAAAACAAGACACACACAAGGGAGAAAAAAAGAACCGCAACAATAGAAGATTCAACTTCTGTCTCTGGCTTTGACTTTTACTTGCACCCTTACTATTGGATAAAACACTGGCACAACACATGGTCTTATCAGCCACTCCAAGACCAGGCAGACTTGTACTACCATGGGGTTATTGAGGGCATTGTTTTTAGCTGCCTTTTTGGTTACAAGCTTACTGCACTGTTACAAAATATAGCAGTGTTACAAAATATTATAAGCCTTATTAGACAGAAGGCAAAAGGAAAGAGGGAGGAAAGAGAAGAAATAAGGTGGGGAAGGAAAAGGATGGAGGGGGAGGAGGGCAGGAGGGGGTTGCAAAGTCTCATCTCCCAGATGGTGTTCAGGATTTAGCCAAAGTCAGTGTAAGTAATGATGTTTTCCTGGTCTCTCTCTCTCAGTCCAGTCAGGTCAGGACATTTTTCAGATTAGGCCAACAAAGATCCAGCGGTGTCATAGGGGATCCTGGGGTCCCAGGAGATGGCACAATGGCAGCCATACTGATGAAGCTTTCTCCTTCCCCTTCTTTCTGTCAGCAATTTTTGTGTGTTGCCTCCTCTTTCACCATTTTTTCTTCCCAAAGTCTCTTTTTGAGGACCCCAAAAGGAAGTGATAGGTGGAATAGATCATCCACTTTTCATTTTCTCCACCAATTAGACCTAAATTTCTGATACACCAATTTTGGCTCATTAATTTTTGGTCCCACACTTCTCTTGTATATCACGTATAATCTTAACATAATCCTTAAATTATTTGAGTAGGAATTTTTGTTTAAACTAATTTAGTTTTTTCTCTTTCTCTCATTAATATTTATCATTATATGTCATTACATTTTTTTGTAAGCTTTTATCTATTTTTCCACAGTTAATATCACAATTAGAGTAAATTTGGAGGTCTAATTATTAGAACAATGCCATTCTTGGTCTGGCAGAAAAGCTTTGTCAAAGAGGAAGCATATGCAGTGTTTCTAAAGATGTTTAGACTCAGTATTTGCCTAATTTATCCCCAAAATTAGTTCCCTAGCCAGATCCACTTGGCCAAGAATGTTTCATATTCAGCTCTCACACACTTTGTCCTGGGCTTTGTGAAATTACTGACATGAGTGTTTTCAGGATTGAACACTTGTCTTGGTCAGTTATAAAACCCAACTCTTCTGAGATAAAAAAAAAACTTTTGTAACTTGCTCTCTGTGCAAGGCTGGATTTTCAAAGAAGCTGAAGGGTATTAAACATCCAAATCCCATTAACTTTCAGTGAAAATTGGGCATCTAATTCCAATAAACTGGTTATAAAATCCCACTATTAGTCTATAAATTTTCTGTCTGAGACAATGATTCACAAAGTTGTTCCATAGTTAGCCAACATCATAGAAGATAGAGATGGAAGAGAGCACATTCATATGAGGCGACCCTGGAGTGCAGTGGGGTTGTGCACACATTTCAGACCAGAATACTGGATCAGATTATCATCTGATGTAAAATCATTGACTTTAATGGAACCATACTAATTTTACACCAGATGAGAATCTGGTCTCATTATATTTATCAAAGGTGGGAGAATGTTTTGCTTTCATGCTGTCTTACCATCAAACCTTCAGCCTCCATACACTATGGGTACTCTATGGCTGAAGTAATGGATTAATGGGGACTAGTGGTACAGAATCTGATGTAAGGAGAGATGATCAACACAATTTGGACAAATTGGAGGATTGGGCCAAAAGAAATCTGATGAGGTTCAACAAGGACAAGTGCAGAGTCCTGCACTTCAGATGGATGAAGGACATAAATCCACACCATGTAGAGGTCAAGCACAGGAGTTTATTACATACAGTGCTAATGGAGTGTCACCTTGCTTATTAGGCTCAGAGAGACACTGTCAATCAATTGATTACAATAGAATATATGGATTTTCCATGGGTGGGGGAAAGTGATGGGGTAGGCAGTCCTACTTCCCCAGATAGGTCTAGCAACAAGACATGATAGCACAGTAGCCAATGGTCAAAGGTTACATAATGTCTCTGCCCATGGTCTCAAGTTGACAAATTAACATTTAATTAGTACTTTAATAAATGTATTAGTATAACATATATATGTTGAATTCTGATTTGGGGTCCATAGGAACGAAGTAGCTCATCTGATTGTCCAACAGGTACATATCTAGGGGTAAAAGCAAAGAAACAGTGAAAGTATATGGCAATAAAGATTGTCTTTCAAGTTGTTCATTCGTGTTTTAAGGCAGGCATTGGTCCCTGGGAAAGGGAGGTGGGAAGAGGCCATATCTTAGCAAAAGGAAGGTTATCTTTTGGTTATTCTGCTTTCTCTTAGCTAATCACTATTTGCTAGGACTCTGACCTCTTGACCAAAGTCTGGACTTTGGGCCTGTACACAAATCCATATACCAGGTTATTACATCAGCAATGGATTTTAACCCTTCAATGGAAGAATCCCATGCACTGCTACAGGCTGAGTGGCATTTCTGCAGAAAAGGACCTGGGGATTACATTGGATGAGAAGCTGGATAGGAGTCAACAGTGTGCCCTTATTGCCAAGAAGGCTAATGGCATATTAGGCTGCATTAGTAGGAGCATTGCCAGCAGATCGAGGGAAGTAATTATTTCCCTCTATTTGGCACTGGTGAGGCCACATCTGGAGTACTGCGTCCAGTTTTGGGCCCCCCCAACTACAGAAAGGATGTGGACAAATTGGAGAGAGTCCAGTGGAAGGCAACAAAAATGGTTAGGGGGCTGGGACACATGATTTATGAGGAGAGGCTGAGGGAGCTGGGCTTATTTAGTCTGCAGAAGAGAAGAGTGAGGGGGGATTTGATAGCAGCTTTGGAACCCCCCTTCAGGTAGTTGAAAGAGGATGGAGCTTGGCTGTTCTCAGTGATGGCAGATGACAGAACAAGGAGCAATGGTCTCAAGTTGTAGTTGGGCAGGTCTAGGTTGGATATTAGGAAAAGCTATTTCAGTAGGAGGGTGAAAGCACTGGAATGGGTTATCTAGGGAGGTGGTAGAATCTCCATCCTTAGAGGTTTTTAAGGCCCAGCTTGACAAAGCCCTGGCTGGGATGATTTAGGTGGTGTTGGTCCTGCTTTAAGCAGGGGATTGGACTAGATGACCTCCTGAGGTCTCTTCCAATCCTAATCTTCTATGATGCTATGAATTTAGCCTATTCTGCCTTCTCCATATTACCATTGCTCTTGTAATGTAAATGCACTTGGTTGCATCCCAAAAGTTATAGCCTGAATTTGAACCCAGATATTAAATGTGGTTGTTTTGCACCTAATTGACATCTCCTTTGTATTTTGGTTTGGTGGCAGTGGAGGAGCCAGTCAGAGATTCCAGGCAGTAGGGGAAGAAGCAGCCAAAAAGGGACTGTTTCACTGAGGAGTAAGGGGCAAAATGAGGCCCAGCCAGGGCCAACCTTCCACACAGGAGTCCCCAGACTCAGAACTATTCAGGGGAGACACCGTCTACTCTGGGAGCACTAGGACAATGGTGGTGCTTCCTGTCCTCCACCAAGTGGCCTTGGGAGAAAGCCACAGAGAGAAGCAAGCTGGAGACTCCAGCTAGTAGGAGCAGAACCAGGGATCTTTGGATGTTCAGAGAACTTTCTACAGTTTTGAATGGACTTTCTCTGACATAATCTGATTGGCTGTTTGCACCAAGCCTCCTGCTCCCTTACAGTCTCTTCACTTCAGCCTCAGTCCATGCCTTCTCCTCTTACCCTCTTCTCCCCATTCCCTATTCTCTTCCCATTTAATTTATCCACTAAGTAAATCCCCCCAATAAACAAATAATTATAAAAATAAATAAAAACAAAACATTAAAATAATTTTGGAACAAATATGACATTTGCCACTATCACATTGTTTACTCTGGTTGTGTTTTCTACCCCTTTCCCCCCACTCTGTGTCTATCTTGTCTATTTAGATAGCTCTTCAAGGCCTAGCACAAAAGGGCCCACAATTGCTTAGTCCTTAGACACTATAGTAATAAACAAGATTAATGCATCACCTTGAAATTATAACCTTCTTTTTAACTAGCAAACAATCTTGTCTTTGTTCTTTCTAATCTAGTATTTGTTATGTCCCTATAACATGCTGCTCAGTCAAGAGTCTTACTAAAGTTTAAAAAGCAAAATGAATATGTTTGTCCTTGGGGTGCAGCTTAGAATGACCAGGATTAGTGCAAGGATTTAAGGTTTGAAAAAAACACTGAAAATTATACATCCCAAAGATAAGATAAGAGAGACATTGCAGTGATCCTAATGAAATTTCAAAGTAAGTGAAAATTAAAATGATTCAAATAAACTGTTGGCCGTCATAAAAAAAAAAAAAGGAGAGATAATGGAGGGAGGAAAAAACCTTACAAATTAGAAATAGATTTTCCACAAAACTATTTTCTCTCTTTCAATCTATTTTCTGTCCATCAAAATCTTTCTACCTAGATACTAGAAATGGCCTCTACCATATACATATACACATGCACACACCTAAATATATGCATGTGCATGCATTTTATATAAACACTCAAAAAATATATTAAAACATTATGTTTGCAAAGTCAAGCTCTCAAAAAGCTAGGAAATGCCACAATTAAGGTCACCTGTGCACAGAAACCTTTAATTTGTCCCCTTGTGCTAGCATTATGATACAGTCTTTAATTATATGATTACATTCTATCTTTTTCTACAGACTCCTACCTTATTTAGTTCCCAGGAGATGCTGACTGAATGGGTAACTGAAATTTCTTTTTATCCTCAGCATTCAATATATGGTCCCAAGCAGGATTCATGGCACACCATCCAAATCCTGAACTGAATACAGAATTATTAATTTCCTCATGGACATTTATATGAAGCTGTCATCATAGTAGCTTAGTGATTTACAGTATTGATGAATTTATCTTCACAACACCTCTTTGAGGTGAGGTGGTATTATCCCCATTTTGCACGTGGGGAACTTAGACAGAGATTAAAGGCCAAAATTTTCAAGAATGTAACTAATTTGGGGGCAATTTGAAAAGCCTACGGCCTAATTTCAGAGGACATAGCTTTTTACAGCACTTTAGATGCTCAGTCAAGACTTCCCATTCACCTCAGTTACACTTGTAAGTGCTCATCAGGTCTGTAACTCAGACCCCTGGTGTTTCAGATTGGGCACCCAGAAAACAAGGAACAGTCAGTGGCCATTTGTAAAGAGTTTGGTTTAAGTGACTTTCCCACCATCACATAGGAACTGTGGCAGAGGCAAAGAAAGAATCCCATTCTCCATGGTTGCATTCAACTGCCATAGAATGTTTTTGGTTTTTCTCTTCGTGCCATCCCCTTCGTCATTCACTGCACACCTGCAACTTCTGTGGCACATCAGGCAGGTGAAGCAAGAAGAGAAAGAATGGTTGTGTGATTAAGGTAGTTGAAGGTCACCCTGGAGAACTGGATTATATGGCAACCTTTATTCAAGCATTTCTTAACTTTTAGGTACTTGCTTTTGAAACCTTAATGTTCTTTTAGTGTAGTCTTTCTGGATATAATTTTCCAGGATTTTTATAAGTTTAAAATGGGAAAAAAACCTGAAATTTCATCCTGTGCAACCACATAGACACCCAACATGGGTCTTAACAAGGTTGCGATCCTTAGAACCACAACACAGGCTTCTATTACTACCTGAGCTACTAGAGTAAGTGTAGTAGTAGGCTGTTATCTACTATGTGGACCTGCCACTGGATGCGGATGGTAACATAGTTTGCCAATAAATTTCACAGATATTTGCTAGGCAGCAAAGGAATACTGAGACTCAGGAACAAGAATTCCAGGTTCTGTATGAGAAGGTGCTGTAGTGGGGAAAAATGCATTATAGTGATAGAGTTAACAAAGAGACAATAAAAGGATGACTTGATCACAGTCTATAAGTACCTACAGAGGAACAAATATTTGATAACAGTCTCCTCAATCTAGCAGGCAGAGACATAAAATCCAATGGCTGGAAACAGATGCTATTGAAATTCAGACTGGAAATAAAATATAATTTTTCTTTTAAACAGTGAGGTTAATTAACCAGTGGAAGAATTTACCAAGGATCATGGTGGATTTTCCATCTCTGGCAACCTTCAAATCAAGACTGGACCTTTTTCTAAAAGATATGCTGTAGTTGAAACAGAATGAATTCATGGAAGTTCTATGACTTGTATTACACAGCAGGTTAAACTAGTAGATCACAGAGGTCCCTTCTGGACTTATAGTTTATGAATATATGAAAAGTAATGAGTGAGACCTAAAAAAGAAAATCTCATTATTTTTAACCCAAATAAATGTTGGGCTCATTTTATTTGTCTTTTGGTTTCTGAGCCTTTAAGAGTTCACACAGATCATGGTTTTAAGCTTTTCTCAACAGCCATAAGTTCTAGAAACATACTTATTTTAGTTGAAACCTGAAATTCTCACCTAAGGACATGAATCCAGAAGCTGTGGCTTTATAAAACAAATATCATGAGATTTGGCAATATTGGTGTTGCCAAACAGCTGCTGTATTTTGCCCCAGAAATGGCTACATTTCAGTGTGGTATCAATTGATTACTTTGGTATATAAACGACATTCACCCATCCTCTGCAAAAATCCCATTTGCTGAAGATGAGATGAGGAGGATTCACCTTATGTATATGGTATGCTATACAGAGAGTTTTGTAAAGTGCACTGGAATACTTCAAGGTAGAATGTATTATGTAAATGTTAAGAGGATTTTAGACATGGTATTCCTTCCACCATATTTATTCCTAGAATGTTTCACACTTTCATATTCACCCCAGGCTGAAAGAGTATAGCGTTTTTCATTCATTATGAGACATGAAGTTCTACTTGAAGCTTTGATATTCACTATACATATCACTATTCTTACCAGCCTATTATTTTTGTACACAGCATTGTCAAATCTGTGGAATTTCCTTGTTAGTAAATGAAAGGTGATCAGAAGAGCAGACTTTAGTATATGTGACTATATAATGATAATACATTCTTTTTCTTATAGTTTCCTGTAAAAATAACTCCCAAAAGGTAAGCACAACAACATATTATATTGACTTTGTAGTTTCCTATGCAGTTTAGGCCATAGCTACAGCACCAAAATCTGAAACAAATTTGTGGACATTGCTAATTTACATAATGTTGCAAGGAATGTTCCTGTATTTGCTCATTGAGATTCTAGTAGGAGTGTTTCATTTATTCAAGCAGATATTATGTAAATGTCAGACGTACACAACAATGACAGAAGTGAACATCTGACAAAGCTAAAGGAATTTCCAGATAACTAATTAAGATGGTTGTACCTTGGAGAGAGACACTGAATATACACTGAAGGATTCATAAAAAGTTGCAATGAAAATGCAACCCCCACAGCTGCAAAGGTGTTGGTGGGACTTGGTCTGGTCAATTGGGAAGAAAGGGTCTGTGGCTTTCTTTAAGGGTCCCCCTTTCAGGTTGGGAAGAGGCAGGGAGAGGAGGGCATCATCTGAGCTCGGGGCTGCCAGAAGGACTCTGATAATCTATTCATCATCTGTTCATCAGGGGGAGAGTGTATATGTGCTCTGTCCTGCCCAACAGAACCCTCTCTTCCACTCCCAGATCAGCAGCTCACGCCCATGGTATCCAGAGTAGAAATCGGGCTTTTGTGGGTTGCTGCAAAGGACAGTAATAGAAACCTTTTATAAGGAGGTGTGAGACTGACCCTGTCTACTTTTATGCAGCTGACTACTGCTAATGATGGGAGGCCTTTTCAGCCCCACGCCAATAGGATTTCTGATGGCCAGCCTCTGAACTGTTCTCTAGAGTTTCAGGGGGACTAGCTGTCAGAGTGAAGAGTCAGACAAAAAGCAGTGACCTGCACAACCAAAGAAGCCCCTTATCATAAGAGTAGCAACAGTGAGTGTACTTTGATGGGTAAAGGTATGGAAATAGCTGATGTGATGGTAAGGAGAGGTACCAATATTCTGTGTCTACAAGAAACAATGGATGAGGTGTGCAGGAAAGGAGTTGGGCTTAGATTGCAAACTCTTCTATGTGGGTGACAAATGGGGTATAATGGAGTCAGGGTATTAATGAGAGGAGAGGTAAGGTACTTAAAGTTATTAGAGTGACAGACTGATGGATGTAGGAGTCCACATTAAAGAGTGCATCACATTTGTGATATCAGCGTATGCATCTCAACAAGGATTGTAAAGAAGAGAAGGAGAAGGAGAATCAAGACTTGCAGGCACTAGCAAACACAGCAGCTCCTCAGGAGCTGCAGTTGGTGCTGGGCAATCTGAATGCACCAAATTGTCACAATTTAGCATGTGACTGGACACAATACTCCAGTTGAGGCCTAATCAGCGTGGAGTAGAGCAGAAGACTTCTCATGTCTTGCTTACAACACTCCTGCCAGGGCCGGTGCAAGGATGTTTCACACCTTAGGCGAAACTTCCACCTTGCGCCTGCCCCCGGGAGCCCTGCAGCAGCTCCCCACCCCCTCCCCCTGGCCCAGGGAGCCATGCAGCAGCTCCCTGCCCCAGTTCACCTTTGCTCCGCCTTCTCCCTGAGCACGCCGCCGTTGTTCCACTTCTCCTGTCTCCCAGGCTTGCAGCGCCAATCAGACCTCCCCCGCTGTACCTCTCTGCCCCAGCTCACCTCTGCTCCACAGCCTCCCTACAGCGCGCTTTTGCCCCCCCCGCCCCCACAACCACTTGGCACCCTAGGCGCCTAGTTTGCCTAGTGATTGCACCAGCCCTGACTCCTTCTAATACATTCCAGAATGACATCTGCTATTTTTCGCAACAGTGTTACACTGTTGACTCTTATTTAGCTTGTGGTCCACTATGACCCACAGATCCCTTTCTGCAGTACTCCTTCCTAGGCAGTCATTTCCCATTTTGTATGTGTGCAACTGATTGTTCCTTCCTAAATGGAGTACTTTGCATTTGTCCTTATTGAATTTCATCTTATTTACATCAGACCATTTTTCCAGTTTGTCCAGATCATTCTGAATTTTAATCGTATCCTTCAAAGTACTTGCAACCCCTCCCAGCTTGGTATCATCTGCAAACTTTATAAGTGTACTCTTGATGCCATTATCTAAATCATTGATGAAGATATGGAACAGAACTGGACCCAGAACTGATCCCTGCAGGATCCCACTCGTTATGCCCTTCCAGCATGACTGTGAACCACTGATAATTACTCTCTGCGAGTGGTTTTTCAACTGGTTTTGCATCCACTTTATAGTAGCTCCATCTAGGTTGCATTTCCCTAGTTTGTTTATGGGAAGGTCATGAGAGACAGTATCAGAAGCTTTACTAAAGTCAAGATATACCACGTCTATTGCTTCCCCACATCCCTAAGGCTTGTTACCCTGTTAAAAAAAGCTACCAGGTTGGTTTGACATGATTTGTTCTTGACAAATCCATGTTGACTGTTACTTAACACCTTAATATCTTCTAGGTGTTTGCAAATTGATCGCTTAATTATTTTCTCTATTATCATTCTGGGTACAGAAGTTGACTGGTCTATAATTCCCCGGGTTGTCATTATTTCCCTTTTTATAGATGGGCACTATATTTGCCCTTTTCCAGTCTTCTGTCTTCCATGTCTTTTCAAAGATAATCGCTAAAGGCTCAGATATCTCCTTAGTCAGCATCATGAGTATTCTAGGATGCATTTCATCAGGCCCTGGTGACTTGAAGACATCTAACTTGTCTAAGTAATTTTTAACTTGTTCTTTTCCTATGTTAGCCTCTGATCCTACCTCCTTTTCACTGGTATTCACTATGTTTGATGTCCAATCACCACCAACCTTCTTGGTGAAAACCGAAACAAAGTAGTAATTAAGCACCTCTGCCATTTTCACATTTTTGTTATAATTTCCCCCACCTCATTGATTAACAGGCCTACCCTGTCCTTGGTCTTCCTCTTGCTTCTGATGGATTTGTAGAATGTTTTCTTGTTACCCTTTATGTCTCTAGCTAGTTTGATCTTGTTTTGTGCCTTTCTAATTTGGTCCCTACATATTTGTGTTAGTTGTTTATATTCATCCTTTGTAATTTGACGTACTTTCCACTTTTAGTAGGACTCTTTTGTGAGTTTTAGATCAATGAAGATCTCCTGGCTAAGCCAGGTGGTCTCTTGCCATACTTCCTATCTTTCCTACACAGTGGGATAGTTTGCTCTTGTGCCCTTAATACTATCTCTTTGAAAAACTTCCAGCTATCTTCAGCTGTTTTCCCCATTAGACTTGCTTCTCATGTGATCTTACCTACCTGCTAAAGTCTGCTTTCTTGAAATCCATTATCTTTATTGTGCTGTTTTCTCTCCTACCATTCTGTAGAATCATGAATGCTACCATTTCATGATCACTTTCACCTAAGCAGCATTCCACTTTCAAATTCTCAACCAGTTCCTCCCTATTTGTCAAAATCAAATCTAGAACAGCCTCTCCCCATTAGCTTTCTCCACATTCTGAAATAAAAATTTGTCTCCAATATATTCCAAGAATTTATTGGATAATCCGGACCTTGCTGTATTATTTTCCTGACAGATGTCTGGGTAGCTGAAGTTCCCTATCATCACCGAGTCTTTGGATGATTTGTTTGTTGCTTAAAAAAAGTCTCATTTACCTCTTCTTCCTGGTTAGATGGTCTGTAGTAGACCCCTACCCATGACATCATCTTGGGTTTTTTAACCCCTTTATCCTTATCCAGAGACTTTCAGCAAGTCTGTCTCCTATTTCCATCTCAACCTCAGTCCAAATGTATACATTTTTAATATATAAGGCAACACCTCCTCCCTTTTCCCCATGCCTGTCCTTTCTGAGCAAGCTTTATCCTTCTATACCAATATTCCAGTCATGCGTATTATCCCACCAAGTCTATGTGATGCCAACTAAGTCACAGTTGTGTTTATTTACTAGCATTTCAAGTTATTTCTGCTTATTCCCCATACTTCTTGCATTAGTATGCCAACATCTAAGATAGTGATTTGATTTCCCCCCATGTTCTCTCCTGTGTCTCCCTTATTTCTGCTATAACAGTCCAATCTGCTCCCCCCAGATTCTGACCCTTCTCCCACAGTCTCTGCCTATTAGTCCATCTTCCCAGAACAGCATCCCATGGTCAAGGAAGCCGAAGCTCTCTTGGTGACACCATCTTGCAGCCAGGCATTCATCTCCAGGATGCATCTCTTCGCCTGGGCCCATACCCTTGACCAGAAGGATTGAAGAGACCACCACCTGCATCCCGAACTCCTTCACCCTTACTCCCAGAGCCCTGTAGTCACTTCTGATCTGCTGCGGGTCATATCTCCCAGTATCATTAGTGCCCATATGGATGAGTAGCATGGGGTAGTAGTCAGGGGGCTGGATGTTCCTCGAGAATCCCTCCATAATGTCTTGGATACGGGCCCTTGGCAGACAGCACACCTCCCGGGATGCCATGTGTGGCTGACAGATGGGTTGAGAATAGGGGTGGAGTACTGCCTGCTGTCAGAAGTAACAGAAGCTAGTGTCCACCCTGTGACAGAGCCATATCCTTCTCCCCCAGTGGCTTAATAGCAGTCCTCTGTAGCTGGATTGCTTCCTCAGCCTTGGACATCTCCATATGAATACTCTCAATGAATTTTTTGTGGTCATGGATGCTCCTCAGCCTAGCCACCTCCTCTAGTAGCTCTCCCACCTGCTTTGTCTTCCATCATATATCCTCTTAAAACCTTCCATGTCCCTATCATAACTTATTCAAACTCTCTACTGAACATCATCCCCGAGAACAAAACCTCCTTCTGTATACCTCTCCATAACCCCATAAATTCACACTATGTGTAGGGCCTAAACCCTACATCACACTGGTCTTTCCACATGAGAATGAGCAGCAGTGTTGTGCTAGATAACTGATGGCCAGATTTGGATGCCCTTGTTCATGCTGAGTAGTACTTTACTCCTTAAACTGTCCTAAACAAACTCTACCAACTAACCTCAGATCTTCTTCCAAGTCAGAACCAATTCACTCATCCTTAATATTTTATTAATAGTTACTTTTGCATTACATATTCTATGACAAAGAAAAAAAACCTTTACAAATTAAGCTGTACTGTATATAATCAAGTGCAGAGAAACAATTAACAATATTTATCTAGTCTTCGCTATTATTTTGTTAAGATATTCAATACTACTAGCTACAGTTATGATTGCATTTCTTTTTTAGAATAAACATCTATCTTCTATCCATCCACCCACCCACTTATCTGGAATTTCTAGAGCATATATCATCCTAGTATCTAGGTAGTACATTTCTTGTGGAGTTATCAAGTTTCAATAATTGTACTGATAGTATAGACTACATTACATATGGATGACTTTTGTGATTTGGATGGGGTTAAAAAAAAGTGGATTCCTCTTTTGAAAGGCTTTGATCACTGCAATCACACTGTTATGCCTTTTATCTTGCTTGTACATTGATTTTAGCCAATGCTTGATTTCATGAAACTCTGAACTGAAAAAGCATCTCAGTTTCAAGAGAAATTTCTGTGGAACATCTAAAGGCTCGATTTTGTGATCTTTTTATGTGCATTTTATTTCTAATTTATTTTCAGCAGGATAGTTTTACATTGCTTGGCCTTCTATTGCATACATCACTCATATGGTAATAGGTTGAAGCATTTTTATAAGACCTGCTTAAAACATATCAAAATAACTGAAGGACACTGCTTTGAAATATTGGATTCATATTGGGTTTTTTTGGAATTACTTAATTAGACAACATACTGTAACTTATTGACATTGCAACTTATTTGCAGCATGAAGGACTCATTACTGAAATGTAAATCTCAAGTGAGCTTGTCACTTATTTTTTTCTAAATGTTTACAGTACTTTGGTGTTCTCTTGTAATCACTTCACCAGCATACATAAAACATCTCGCATCTTTTTAAAATGTACTTACATGGAAACAAAGAAATGTGTGTAATAATGGATTTGCTTAGAAGGCAGGACAAGCCAAAGCCTTGAAGAAGGTTACTGCAATTATTATTTCTATGCTACATGATTTACATTACAACCTTTTAAAGGATAACTGTATGATCACATTGGTGCAGGTAGGACAAGAAAATGTGAGGGCTTTGAACTCTGTGAATACCCTCTTTCTTGTTTATCTGATTTTTAAAGCACCAAATCTTACACCATTAGCACTTATAAAATTTAAACAATGTTCAGAGCATAGATTTTAACCATTATGTAAATTCTAAATATTTAATCTAACTGCTATAGAAAGCGTCCAAACCAACTCCTCATTAGCCAGTATAAATCTGTGAGGGGAAGCTTCTATGCAGAACCACTGCCCCTCACAATACCAAGAGTCTTCTGAGAGGAATATGTCTGACAATCTCACTCAGAAAGGTGGTGGGAGAGGTACAGACTCCTATTACAGTTGGTGCTGTTCTAACTCAGGGCCAAGCTGCTCCCTCCAAGCCTAGCACAACAACTCCCTGTCAGTATTTTCATTCCCACTGAAAAAAAAAAATCCTTATGACCACTTTCAAATCTCAAAAGCCTTAGTTCCAGTTTCACAATGCCAAGAAATGACCCCAAATGGTAGATATCAATGCAATGTCAAACTAATTGTGCATATGTATAGTAAACTCCTTAAAGCATGATACTGTAAATCTAATTTTAGATCTCATCGGCTTTCTCAATAACCCTTTGAGCAGACAGGAAATAAATTTATGTCTAAAATATAGGTGTAAGTTTATATACTGGAAAGAGACCAGAGTAAGGAGGGAAAGTATGTTCAAATACTCAGACGTTAAAGTCCAGGGTAAATTCAGAGAAATAGTAATATGAATTCAGAACTTCTTACAAGTCTCAGCTACCCAACTTCCCTTCAAAAGAACTGGAAACCATACTGAAACTTGTAGTGAGTAGACCAATACCTTATTTTAAGAGGTATTGGAACTATTGTCAACGTCTCCATTAAAAATAATACAAAAGAATGAAAACATTTTTTCCTCAGAGGATCAGGATAGATTTGGTACAGAAAGATGAATAACTCCAATTGCAGCCAGGATGAGGAATTCTTTCACCACTTTGTTGGCATATGGGACTAATATCGGAGTGTGCATTTGTGTACTTGAAAGGCAAGTGACCTATGGTAGGGTTTTGCAAATGGCAGCAAGACTGAGTTTCCACATTGCTGCTTTTTTCTTTTCTTTTCTTGGTAAAAGAATAAAAAAGGCAATACACTTTCTTTTATGAAGACAGGACTATCTTGATCTGAGTTCTGCCACTCTAGTTCTCTAGGAAATTGATCTCGCAATTGCAAGATGCTCCACACTCCCTCAGAGAAATGAAATGTTGGATGTATTATAGTCTCAGGATGCTGTAATTTTGTTCTTCCTCTCTTCAGTCTTCTCCTTGTTCTGCACAACTAAATAAGTTTAGACAATAATGCATACATTAAAGGATGCTATGCAGTTGCCTTTTTCTCTCACTCCTTGTTTTCCTCTGAGTGACTATGTTTTCCTGGTATATTTAAGGGTGACCCTGTCTCTCCTTCTCTATTGAATAACATACTGTAGTTTTTTTTTTCCTGCATTTTTCAAAGAATCAGAGGTGTTGGTTTGCTCTTTATTTAAGGATGCTGACAATATTCATGGGACTAAGTTTTTAATGAATTATACTTTTTATTAATTAATGCATTTATTAATGTAAATTTGGTGTTATAGACTCGAACTGATCAGATTATCTGTTGGGAATGAATTGTCTGACAAATTTAGTCCTTTTTTCCTGTTTATGAATTGTTCATGAACCCTTCTGGTTTTTCCACACACCTTTTTATTATTCAAAAGTATTTATTGAATAGTTTGGATTAACAATTTTCAGCTCATGGGTTGTTTATCAGCTGCTCATGATGATCCTTTACTATCCTCTGCTTATTATTTGTGAAATGTCATTAGTGGCCTAATCATATAGTGCTGTTTTTGCTCTCTGATGCCTAGATACATGTGCTTAAGTCTCACTGAAGACAATCTGCAGATCTGGTCAAGGTAAATATGAAAGAGGCATAGAATCAGAGAAGTGTAGAGCTAGAAGGGACCTCAGTATATCATCTAGTCCAGTTCCCTGCACTGAGGCAGGAGTAAATATGAGCTAGACTGTCCCTGACAGTTGTTTGTCTAAACTGTTCTTAAAATTCTCCAATGACAGAGATTCCACAACTTCCCTAGGTAATTTGTTCCAGTACTTAACTACATTTACAATTATAATTTTTTCCCTAATTTCATCTCCCTTGATGAAATTTAAGCCCATTGCTTCTCGTCCTATCCTCAGTGAACAAGGAGAACAATTTATTACCATCATCTTTATAACAACCTTTTACATACTTGAAGACTGTTATGTCCTCCCTCAGTTTTCATCTCCAGACTAAACAAACCCATTTTTTTCAGTCTTCCCTCATAGGTCATGCTTTTCTAGACCTTTGATCATTTTTGTTGTTATCCTCTCAACTTTCTCCAATTTGTCCATATCTTTCCCAAAGTGTGGTTCCCAAAACTGGACACAGTATTCTAGTTGAGGTCTTATCAGTGAGGCTATTAGTATGTCACAGAGGTCGCGGAAGTCATGGATTCCATGACTTCTGCAACATTGGGGCCTCATAGCAGCCCAGCCACCGCTGGCAGTGCGGGAGCCCCCCCAGCTCCCAGCACCTGCCAGTGGCAGAGGAATCTCCCAGAGCGCTCCAGCCCAGGTCAGGGGTCCCTCCCAGCTCCCAGCCACTGGGCTCCTTCCTCCCCATTTTGTCAGGGATGTTTTTAGGGCAGGGGATCAGCAGGGATAGGTCAGGGATAGGTCATGGCTTCCATGAATTTTTATTCATTGCCTGTGATCTGTCCATGACTTTTACTAAATAGCCATGACAAAATCATAGCTTTACTTATCAGTGCAGAGTAGAGTGGAAGAATTACTTCTGGTGTCTTGCTGACAACATTCCTGCTAATACATCCCAGAATGATGTCCGCTTTCTCTGCAGCAATATTACATTGTTGACTCATATTCAGTTTGTGATCTATGATAACCTCCAGATCCTTTTCTGCAGTACACCTCCACAGGCAATCAATTCTTCCTTCCTAAATGTAGAACTTTGCATTTGTATTGAATTTCATCTTGTTACAGGCTATTTCTCCCATTTATCAAGATCATTCTGCATTCTAATTCTGTCCTCCAAAGCGCTTGGAACCCCTCCCAGCTTGGTATCATCTGCAGATTTTATAAGCGTGCGCTACATGCCGCTATCCAAATCATTTATGAAGATATTTAATAAGACCTGACCCAGGACAGATCCCTGCAAGACCCCACTCAACATGCTGTGACACAAAGCACCCAGCTACTCACACTTTATCGATTGTGATAGTCCGTGTACAAAATATGTGTTGTGAAGTATCATTTAAAAACTAATAACTTGCTGGTCAACAAAATCATAGCAAAACATATGTAGCAACATTATATGTAAATTTATGTATTTCCCCTGCATGATGTTGCTATAATATGTTCAAGACCAGACGGCCTTGCCTAGGTAAAGGTGTTAAACACGTCTTTCTTCGACAAAGGAATGTGGATTTAACTTAACATACATATAAGCAGTAAACAGGACCATCAAGACAGCGGGGGAGGAGATTGAAGGAAAAAGAACCATTTGCATTGTAGCAAACACCAGCAAGGGGAAAAAAAAAAACAGCATGGAGCTTTCTTCACCACCAGACTCCATATCACCTTCCTAGCAGCCTGACTAAGCTTTACTTTCTGGGGTAACCTTCAGAAGAATCCATTTCAAAGTTTCACTGGACTAGGAAAGAAAGATGCAAAGAACCCCAAATTACCTCTTTTACTCCAGAAGACAAAGCAAGCAGTGCTTTCGGTTTCTGGAGGGGATCCTCACTGAGGAGGGCAGTCAGTCATCTTGCTGGAAGGTCTGGGTAAGAAAAGCCATCTTGAACAAAGTCTGTATCTTGTTAGGTTAAGTTTTTAGTCACTAGAAAGCATTTTTCATTTCTTTTTGTTTGTAACCATTTAATTCTCTCTCTCTTATACTTGATGTCAGTAAAAATCCTATTTTCTTTTGTTAATTAAATCCAACAGTGCTGTGTTTAAATTAAAGTGTTAGCTAATTAAATTAAAGTGTTAGCTAATTCCAGCTAAAATAGAAAGCTGTACATTTTCTCTTTAGAGGCACAAGCAGATCTTATTATTTCTCAGAGTGGTCCAGGAGAGGGCTGGACCTACAGGGTTTGGGGAAATTCAGGACTGGGAATGTGTTGGGGTCATCTTGCAGGTTATAACCAAGGCTGGTGGATGCCAGAAGGGGTTGAGGGCTTTAGAGAGGCTGCTGGGTCAGAGTTGCTGAACCAGGGCTAGCTGCATAGCAAACAGACACTGAGGATGTGACCTGCATTCTTGTTGATGACTGTGAGCATCCCATGAAGAGAACTGCCATAGCAAAACATTGTGAAGCACTCAGAGTTACAAGGTAAGAGGTGACAACCCCTCATTGGTCTGGATTGCACCCCAAAGTGTGACATATGCCCTTCCAGCTTGACTGTGAACCATTGATAACTAGTCTCTGAACATGGGAACATTGCTTATAAGAAGGTTTTGTGAGACAGTATCAGAAGTTACTAAAGTTGACATTTTTCACATCTATTGCTTTTGCTTGATCCAGAAGGCTTGTTACCCTGTCAAACAAGGATATTAGGTTGGTTTGATATAATTTGTTCTTGACAAATCCATGTTGACTGTTGCTTATCACCTTATAACCTTCAACTTACTTACAGACAGATTGACTATTTGCTCCAGTTAAGATGACTGGTCGGTAATTCCCTGAATTGTCCATATTCCCCTTTTTTATAGATAGTACTATATTTTCCCTTTTCCAGTCCTCTGGGATCTCTCCTGTCCTCCATGTGTTCTCAAAGATAATTGCTAGTGCCTCAGAGATCTCTTCAGCCAGTTCCTTAAGCATTCTAGAATGTCTCATCAGGCCCTGCTGACTTGAAGATATCTATCTTGTCTAAATAATTCTTAACTTGTTTTTTCCCTCAGATCCTACCCTATTTACATTGATGTTTACTATGGTAGTCATCTGATCACTGTTAACCTTTCCAGTGAAAACAAACAAAAAAAGGGCATTTAACATCTTGGCCATTGCTATGTTTTCTGTTATCATCTTTCCCTCCTCATTGAGCCTACCTTGTCCTTAGTTTTCCTCTTGCTTCTAATGTATTTATAAAAGATAACAAGGAAACATTTTATGTCCCTAGCTATTTTAATCTCATTTTGTGTTTGGCCTTGCTTTCACCTCCAGGATGTTTCTGTCGCTGCCTGGTCCTCTACCCTTAAACAGAAGGATCAATGAGAACACCTCTTGCACACCCAACTCTCTCACCTTCACGCTCAGAGCCCTGTAATCAATTAAGAGTGCCCAGCATGGGGTAGTAAGCAGAGGGCTGAACGGTCATCAGCAATCCTTCCATAATGTCTCCGATAGGGGCCCCTGGCAAGCAGCACATGTCCTAGGATGCCAGTCAAGCTGGCAGATGGATGCTTCTGTTCCTCTTAGAAGGGAGTCACTGATAACCACCACTTCTTAATTTCCTCTTGGGAGTGGTGGCTGTGATTCTGCCAGCCTTGGAGGCAAGTGGATTCTCCTTCTCCATCTATGCAGGAGATTGTTGTCAGGGCAGCATACCTGTTTTTTTTTAATCTCTGTGGATGGTGGGTTTGGAGCAGGGGTGGAGCACTGCTTGGTGTCAGAAGTAGCCAGCAGACAGCTTCCTTCCTGTGAAGGAGCAGTTTCTGCCTCCCCTGGTGGTGCTATTTTAGTCCTCTCCAGCTGGATTGCTTCCTCAGTCTTGGAAGTCTCCATATGCATATTTTCAATTAATTCCTCATGTGCACAGTTGCTCCTCAGCCAAGTTACCTCATCCTGTAACTCACCCACCTGCTTCCTGAGAGATTCTACCAATAGACATCTCACACTGGATAGTCCCCCCAGACTGGCTTTCTACACTGAGGAAATGCAGGACACAGTCTTTACAAATCCACACCAGGACCTGGTAGAAGCATCCACGAATGGTCTCTGTCTGGGCACAGGTGCAGGTGGAGGAACCAGGAGCAGGCTGATTTTATTTTGTCTCCCTCCTACAAACTCCCTCTCAAACTCTGCTGTTCACGAGCTCTGCTTGGCTGCTTAGTGTTTGGCTTTTAAGCCCTTCTCTCCCAAGTCCACCCTGCCCTGGTTAACACAGAAGCAAAGGGTGATAAAGGACAGTAGGCTAGAGCTTTGTTAATGCACAGTAAGCTAGCAGCTAGTAAGCCTCTGGACCCCACTCTCACACAGGCCCCAAACACACAGTCCATTACAGATCACACTGTAAACATTAAACAAGCCAAAAAAAAAAAACCTGCATGTAATGGTCTGTAACCAAATCCCCTCAATCTGACTTTCACATATCTGTAACATGCCCCACCAGAACACCAGATGTGAATGCTTCTGAATTTCAGCGTGCTCATATTTGGTCCACCTTTGTATGAAGTTCTGGTCTTATCCTAATATTGATAACTTGTGAGGCTTTTGCTGCTTAGAGCAATTACAATAAGGTTACCTGTCTCACAGGACAGCAATGCAGTAAGGGCAAATCCTTAAACAGGTGACCCAACAATGCAGTAGCTTTGCTGACCCATTTGCATGTTTTGAATATGTGGACTGGACTGGAACATTCAGACAGTAGTAGATGCTCCAGTCCCAATGCATTTCCCTCTTGGTCCCCTGCTTTTCCGAACCTGATTGTCTTGTCCCTACCCATTCCCTGTGCACTGGCATGCAAAAAACTCACTTCTGCTGCCATAGGACCCATTGCAGCTTCATAAGTGAGCTCGAGGATTGCCTCTGAAAGCACCAGAGTCACCTAGAGTATGCACATTTAAAAGTTTATCCCAGTTAGAGATAGCAAAGTGCTATCAGAGATATTACAGTGCTTAAAATGGAGAATATGAGTAGAACTTAATATTTCTGGAACTGGAATTAACATTTATAGATGTATATTTCCAGAACTAATGCCTGGAAAAAATGCAAAAGTCACTTATATGACATAAGCAAAATAGACAGACCTGCCAAGAGATTTCTCAGCTACTTTTTTTCTCTTTGATCTCATAATGTTGGGGGATCTACCTAAAATCAAGATTTTTATTCCATGGGACTTGCTAAAATAGTGCTCAGTATAGGGCAGTAAACTGCCTCCAGCAGATTTTTCAGGGGATTTTAAGTTCTTTGGGGCAAGATCCATCTTTGACTTTGTGTTTGTACCGTGACTGCCATAATGCGGCCTCCAAGCATAACTGCAATACAAATAATTGATAATTATCATAATATAAAGGGGTATATGTATGGAATCCTTCTCTGTTCTCATTTTTCTAAATATGAGATCTCTTTAAAGATCAAGCCTTGTGCTCATACACACATTGATGAGGCTTTTAAAAGAATACCGAAATGGCCACTATTTCAAAATACTAGATTAGTTCCTGAGCAGGTATAAATTAGCATAACTCCATTCATCTCAGTGGAGTCATGCTAATTTACATTAGCTGAGTAGGTGGTCTGGTGTAATTACATTCCTTTGCAAAGCTATTATAGTTGTCCATGTGAACATCCTTCATTGACTTTCCTCACAGGGTTAAGTACTTTAGTTGTAAGATAAACTAGTGATAGGGGCTACTGCCAAAAATCAGTCAGACATAACACACATCCAGGTGCCTACTTTAGTTTACTTCACAAATTAAGGCCAACAAATGTTATGATATGTGACAACCCTTTACAGAGCTGTGCACACAAAAAAGCTCCCCTTTCCTTGTGCAGCCTGTGTCAACAAGTCATACTGTTTAAGGCCAGAGGAGCCCACTAGATCATCTAGTCTGTATATATAGTCTGCTGTTGGGATTCATCCTGCTTTGAGCAGGGGGTTGGACCAGATGACCTTCTGAGGTCTCTTCCAACCCTAATCTTCTATGATATCGGAGGCCACTCACACCTCACAACACCTGCATATTAAACCCAACAACTGATATTAGACCAAAGTATTACAGATGACAGCAGACTAAACTGTTATGTGCCACAGGCAGAGAACAGGAAGGACTAAGGTGGTCAAAGACCCCACAATGTCAAGAAAATGATGAAGTGAGATATCCTCAGATAATCTTGGCAAATGACCTGTTCTTAAACACTGCAGAGGAAGGTAAGCTCCCACCAAGGTCTCTGCCAATTCCTTCCCCATCCCACATATGGCAATCAGTTAAATCCTGACCATGTGAGCAAGAACCAGCCAGTCAAGCACCTGAGAAAGAGAATACTTAGTGCCAACTCAGAGCCTTGGCCCTCCCAACCCAATGTCCCACCTTCAGCCATGGCTATCCCTAATACTTCAGAGGAAAGAGATTAAAAAAAAAAACCTACACCTCTCAGGATACTTTGGGGGTGTGTGGGTGGAATCCCTTCCTGCCCCTGACGGTGTCCGCCCGAAGCATGAGCTTTAGGACCATAAGACAAACTGGAAGTAAGCCGGAGGGACTGTTGAGCCCTCCCACCTACCATTACAAGCACCTCCATCATACAACTGCAAGTATCTTTTCTGTGCAGGAGCCTGTCACAATTGCAGCAACACAAGGGACTGATGTAGAGACATCTGAAGGCAGTGGAAAGACTCCCAATGATTTCAACGGACTTTGCATCAGGCCCTCAGTGTGCACTCAGGGTTGCTGATGTCTCAAAGAGTCATGGTCCTGTCTCTTCCATACCAGTCCATGGAAGAAACTGCACTGTTGGGGAACAGCCTGACCTAAACACTGAGCCCCAAGCTTCATGCAGCCTAACTGGAACAAGAGTTATTTGATTCTTGTAACTTTCATAGTAGACAGCAAAATCATGAGGGTTCAGCCTTTCACTATTATTCAATGAGAAAATATTAGCCAAAGGAAAAGATTATTTGCCTGGTCATCTACAAGTGCCACACATTGTTAAAACCTGAAAAATCCAGCAATTTGTCCGTAAACAAACTCTAGTCAGTATAAAGATTGTCTTATTTTGAAGGAAACTTTTAACACAGCAGTGAGGTGATTAGTGTGCAATTTTCTGGCAGAATATGAAGGCTGTTGAATTTATTTTTGATTTACAAAGAAAATCTGATGTACAAAAACAGCTCTGAAATCCAAGTCAATGTGGGTGGTCTTTAACAAACCAGTATGAGTTTTAAGACAAAGACATTTCAAAACATTAATGTAATACAAATGGGCCTTATGGCATTTTTATTTTGAGGACTTTGCTTAATACTTCATGCACATACACACAGAGTGAGCAATTTCCTCCTTATGGTATTAAAAGAGAAGAGAGGTCTAAGAGAACAGTGCATTTTAGCAGGTCCATTGAATCCTAACCATATGGCAATTCACAGGATTTCAGAGTTGGTTCATCTTTCTGTCAAACATGCTGGAAACCTCCTGCGACATCCAAAAACATTTTTCTACAGATAGGCATGTAAATTGTTGCTATTAGTACCAGTGGATTCTATATTCCTTTGTATAGAGTAGACAAGCAGGTACTTATGAGGAGAGGCTGAGGGAACTGGGATTGTTTAGTCTGCGGAAGAGAAGAATGAGGGTGGATTTGATAGACGCTTTCAACTACCTGAAAGGGGGTTCCAAGGAGGATGGATCTAGACTGTTCTCTGTGGTAGCAGATGACAGAACGAGGAGTAATGGTCTCAAGTTGCACTGGGGGAGGTTTAGATTGGATATTAGGAAAAACTTTTTCACTAGGAGGGTGGTGAAGCTCTGGAATGAGTTACCTAGGGAGGTGGTAGAATCTCCTTCCTTAGAAGTTTTTAAGATCAGGCTTGACAAAGCTCTGGTTGGGATGATTTAGTTGGGGATTGGTCCTGCTTTGAGCAGGGGGGTGGACTAGATGACCTCCTGAGGTCCCTTCCAACCCTGATATTCTATGATTTGACTGCTCTTGTTGCAATAAACACTATACATAGTAGTATAACCTTGCAGAAGGTATTAAAAAGTATTGGGCATTTGTGAAAAATCAAAACTGCATGAGCATTTATCAGCAATTGGCAAAACTTAAAAGGTTCAGGTGTTTGGTATTGTTTAGGTAATGTCAAAAAGTTAAATTGCTTACTCATACCTTTTCTGAAATTGAATCTATGAATTGCACTGGAAATAGAAACAAAAACAAACAAATAAGACTCCACATGCTCCCTTGTGATATTTCCACTGCATCCTGCTTTTGACCAGACTGGAAAACTGAGCAATTGCCTTTTCCATGGTACTTTTGTATTTCTGCTTCTGTCTCACATGAAGTGGAGAGGAGTGTGAAGATTAAAAGAAATAAAGAAGATGCAGGTTCAGGTTGAGATTTTAAAAAGAGCATGCACACTTTTGTATTTGTTACAATTGAACAGGTGCAGTTGTAACTCACCTTCTCGCACTGCAGCATTCAATTGTTCAAATATAGGAGGAAAGGAGTGGGGGAAATCACATGGATTTTGTTTGTTACATTGAGAATTTTGTGCCTCTCTAGGGGCAAGTGCACTGCAGGGACCATAAACATACAGAATCTGACGAGTGGCACTCACTAAACATGCTCAGTAGCCATTCTGAAAATAAATATGGAGCTTTTGTTGTGGGCAAACCACCTATCATGACACACCCCAAGGCTGGGTTACTATCCATCATCATCATCAGAAGCTGAGTCAATTGGGTCTCAGTTCCAATTACATTTTGAGCAAAGGTTTAGGATCATTCTTTTTTATATTAATTGGCTTTCACTTCCCCAGGATTTGGTTGCGGTATTTACTAGATACTCATTATAGAACTATAAATTCTAAGTGCCATTAAGTGTTTTGTTAATTAAATCTGAGATTATCACAGGTGAACTGAGGTTTGATAACATGGGGGTTGTTTAGCAGTCCCTTGAATATTCAGGTATTTAGAAAAATGAAGCAGATGCAGGATTTACTTTGATTTTGTTTTCGCACAAAGGCATCACAGGGCCAGAGAGTGTAAGGTGGATGGTGCGAGTGCATTTATGTGTGATAGAATGTGGAAAAAGGAAATCTAGTGTGTTTTTCCCCAAATCTCCATTTTGTAGTACTGCTTTCCTGGTTTGGCTTTGGACTAGTTCCTGCCTCAGTTTTCCCTCACAGATGTTGGATCATCCAACCTGTCAACCTTGCTGTGGGGACTTGACCCTCAAGAAAAATCATAAGAGAAAACATTCATCCCTTCCAGTGTATTCAAGTTGAAAATAAACAAAAAGTCTTTCACTACTTCAAACCCTCTTTATCTCCTTCCAAGCTCCTTTCAGTTCCCCCCTACTCTTCACCAGGCAGAAGCTCCCAGGGTTTCCTACCTAGAGTCTTCCTTCTCCGGCTCTCCACTCCAAAAGATCTGGTTTAGCCACATAGATTGCCTGTCAGGTGACTTTGTTCATATTCTCCACCAGGGGAGGTGAACTAAATGTGTCACAGTTGGGAATGGACCATCTCCCTTAAAGAGCCAGCTATCTTGTTACACTCCCCGCTTCTCTTTAGATGACTACAGGTCTGCCTAACCTACAACTTGGAATAATGTTTTTCCAAGTGTTTTGAACATTTCAGCCAATCATAAGGAGTTAAGCATGTATTATGCCACTGTTGATATTTCCAATGTATTCTAGTTACTGCAGGCCTGAAATTTGTTGTCTCTTTTCTGTTGGAAAATAATGTTTTGATTAAACTGATTTTGTGTGTGTGTAAAATTGTGTCAAAATATCCCATTAAAAACATTTTTTTTTCATTTTGAAAAATCTTTCATTTTGAAAAACTATGTCTGGAAAATTTTCAAAATTTTGTTTGTGTTGTAATGAAACGGTTTGTCAATATGACACTTTGAACAAGAAAAGATGATGAACAGTGAGTATACTAGTTAGAGGAGCCCCTGTTCTCAGTATCCTAGAAAAAAAGAATTGCACTCAAACACAAGAATCTAGATAATAAAATTAATTGTTTCAATCTGTATTAATTAGCAGATGCTCTTTATGATTTTAAAAATAAATTGAAATAAAAATAAAATATAAAATTAATTGAATAAGTTGACTATTATATTAGGCCACTAGACTTATGAGATGTCATATTATGCAGTACTACTGATGTGTCATAAAACAAATTTAATTTTGAAAGAAAATTTCAAAAAATTTCCAAAACATTTTTTTCAGAATTCCCTTTTAGCGCAAAATTTCAAAAAATATTCAATCTTATTCCAATTTGGAATAAAATTAATTTCAAAATGTCAAAATTATCACAAAATGGAAATTCTGTGTTTCAGCTAGCTCAGAATTCTAGTATGATGTTTGATACATCAATAAACTGATACATCAGTAAACCATGATGCTTGCATTCTAACAGAAATATTTTAAAATTATTATTATGCTTGATGTGCTCTTAGTTAAAGGATCGTGCTGTAACCATAAAGCCTTGTGTCTGTTCAAAAGCTGAAAACTCTATTGTGGATAATTTGTCAACTCTACCTTTCATCTTTTCAAATAAGAAAAATTAAGTATCATGAAACTTAAAGGTCTTAAAACTGATGATCAGATTTTCAGAAATGCTGAGTTCCCTCAGTTCCTGTTGACATCAAATGACACTCAGTACAGTGGTGGGTTGGATATAAGAACAAGAAGCAATGGTCTCAAGTTGCAGTGGGGGAGGTTTAGGTTGGATATTGAAACAGTATTTCACTGTTACCTAGGGAGGTGGTGAAATCTCCATCCTTAGAGGTTTTTAAGACTCAGCTTGACAAAGCCTTGGCTGGGATGATTTAGTTGGTGTTGGTCCTGCTTTGAGCAGGGGATTGGACTAGATGACCTCCTGAGGTCTCTTCCAACCCTAATATTATATGATTCTATTATAGGAACATAAATAGAGAGATGGAAATATAAAAAGGATTAGCTAGCAAAATTATCTCTAAGTATTCCACATTGGGCATCCAAAACCTGAAGAATCCAAAATTTAAATTATTATTATTTTATTACATCTAGGATCTTCCAGCTTTCTTTAGATTATTCTGTTTAATATTATGATCCAGAGTCTAGAATCAGGGGAACATTACAGAGGTTACTTGGTCTGGAGTTTAGAATGAGGGGAAAGAGAGAGAAATTTCATTTGACCAAGCTAGTTTTATGGAATAAATTCTATTTTGGGTATAAAAAATAATTTATAAAGTGAGAACCACCCTAAGTGCCATCTCCCCTGACACCATGGAGGATGTAAAATGAGAGGTATGAAAAGGTACAATTACATCCTAGGGCTATATAAATGCCATACTGTGTATGTACTACACTTTATCTGCAGGAATTCAAAAAGTTAACAATGATTCCTGTTTATCAAGACAATGCACTTCTAAATGTTTTGTTAGTAAGGGGAATACAATATCTAGGGGGATAAGAAAAAAAAAAAACCTGTGACATCTGTTATGCTTTTTACTCACGAAATAAACTCAGAAAGATAAAAAGGATTTGAGAATGATTGCTGGGTGTACTATAGTGTGACTCAACCTCAAGGGCACAATAAGCTAAGAACAAGTGCTTTAGAAACAGATCAAAGATCCTCTGAATTATTTTGCATTTTTAACCTCTGACCAAAATATCATATCCTGAATACTGCTGCTGTTAATTGGAGAGCTCAAAAGATAAGTAGCATACAGGGACAACCATTGCCACAGGAAAGTAAAATTGTGTGATTAATTATGGCATATTCCCTTGACAATTCAATATGTTTATGTAAAACTTTTTCTTTTTGAGCAATAATATTGGGATATTTTCCCTCTGAATAATATTTAAATACATTCACGGGGGAAAGAGTAAAAATGAGGATAGGTGTCGTATATTAACCCTTATAAAAACTAAGTTAACTTACAGTAATTGTTGCTTAAGTGCATTTTCTCTCAGTGTAATCACTGAAACACATTTGCAAATTCATTAGCTCTATGAGAAACTCTTTTCCATTTCTATCTTACAACCATCCTCACTGTACAAATAACATTTCTTTAAAGCTTACCAAATGGCAACCCATCCTTGTCCCCGTGCTTGGCCTAGTACGTTGGCTGCAGTTGCGTGTCTTCAAATCCTGAAGACAAAATCTGGTCAAATGATACACTGTGTTAAATTGTTCTCATTTGTGAATTAACATAGATTTCTGCAAATATAATTTAAAAAAATATTTCTAAATACACTCATGGGTGGTGCTTGGGGAAGGCATTGTCCCCCTCAAACTGGATATGAGGCAGAGGCAATGTGCGGTGTGTGGGGCACCCAGATTACTCCCTTAGCCCTGCTTCCTCCCTACGGAGGAACGATTAGGCTAGGAGTGGGTGGGAGTGGTGTGTCTGTTGATCAGTTTACCCAAATGGGCTGCCTAAAGAGAGGACAGGAGAGGAGCTCCTGATGACTCACAGCACAACCCAAGTAGGGAAACTGACCAGCAAGCACAGAGCCCCTAGAGTTACTGCTTGCCCCCTCTCCCCCCAACGCCCTAGAGAAGGCACAGAGGAACATGGGGAGGGAAGTGAGCAGTGACTCAAGGCACTCTGTACCTGCTGGTCAGTTTCCCCACATGGGCTGCGTGGCCATTTTCAGTGAGGAGAGGCAGGCGGCTGAGTGGCTTCCCAACCCAGGTGAGGGCTCAGCTGCTAGTCCAGGCTAGGTAGGGGGAGAGGATGACAGGACTTCCCCTGAAGTGAGCCACCGGGGCAGGTCAGACCTCCAGGAACCTCCTCTGGCTGCAGAAATCCCCCTGCTTCCTGTCCCCATCGCTCCTCAGCTGCGGAGGTGGGGGGGAGGGAGGGAGGTGTCACTTTACAGGAAGCTGTCCCCCTTGTCTGCCTAACTCCCATGCATCTGCCCCCCCCACACACACACCGAGCCTCACTCCTCCCGGCACCCAGACCTCCCCTGCTGAACCCCAACCACCTTTACCTGAAGAGTCCCATTCCCCCTTCACCCAGAATCCCCACAACAAGCCCCTGTGCATCCACACCCTCCCCCACTGAGCCACTGACACCAAGATTGCCCCAGATAGAACCCTCTCACCTCACACCTGGATTCCCCTACACTAAACCCCTCCTTGGTGTGGAGGGGTAGGCGCCAGAGTTTAGCAATGAATTTATTTGATGAGTGCATTGCATGTGCTGAAGAAAATCATAATTCCTGGGCAGAGTCTGTTTTGTGCCAAAAAAAAACAAAGATAGTAACCCTCCGATCCCAAAAGAACAGGTTGTATTTCTTTCTAAAAAGGTGACACAGGGAAAGGGAAATTCTGATTTACTGGTCTTTCTGAAAGACATATTTTGACATATGTCATACAAGGATTTCATTTCAGTTTAGTAAGGTTAATAGACACAAAGTGGTTATTAAAATTGCAATTAATTCTGTGGCACATGATACAGGCAGATCTGTTTCATACAAAAGGTAGGATATGTGTGCCATAAGCAGAACTTATGCAAGATAGAAATCTCAGTTTGGAGTGGGCTGTACAAATCTTGTTTTGTTGATGTTGCTTTCGCTTTTCTTCCCCTCCTGCATGTTTGCCTGGAGTTTGGGGAACAAACAGAAAGCTGAATTCAACTGATATTCATCTGATTTCAGGTTCTCGCTCACAAATGGACCCAGGAAGACATAAAAAGTGCTCAATTCTGTTTATTGAAGAATTTTTTTTATGCTAATGTTGATTTTTAAGTGGTAGCTGGTAAACATGGCAAATAATTAAGTTAAAATAAAAAATAAGAATGATTAAATAATGAACATAAACTGTATTTGTGATTTCAAGTACATTGTAATTTAATTACCACTAACAAGCAGTAAATCCAGAAATTAGACTTATAAATGTTATTAAGCCCCTTGCCTCCACCAAATATAGATGTCAAACTATGCCTATGAATACACTACATCAGTGGTTCTCAAAGCCGGCCCGCTGCTTGTTCAGGGAAAGCCCCTGGCGGGCCGGACCGGTTTGTTTACCTGCCGCATCCGCAGGTTCGGCCGATCGCTGCTCCCACAGGCCGCGATTTGCTGCTCCAGGCCAATGGGGGCTGCGCGAAGGGTGGCCAGCACATCCCTCTGCCCGCGCTGCTTCCCGCAGCCCCCATGCAGCAGATAAACAAACCGGTCCGGCTCACCAGGGGCTTTCCATGACTAAGCGGTGGACTGGCTTTGAGAACCACTGCACTACATTGTTTGGATGGTCAGTGTTCAGCCTGTGGGTTGTCTGTGAAATGCTGACTTTGGGCTAGATTCACAAAGGGACATAGGTGCTTAACTGCCAATTTAGATGCATAAATCCCAGAATCAGGCCCCACTGAGATTCACAAACTTCCTTCTCAGATGCCCCCAAACTTTGTAGGTGCCTAAGTTTGTACTGTAAATGTTCCCTAAGCAGCTATGTCTCTGCCATTGCATCTGTGCTGAGCTGCCTCAGTCTAGGTTTCCGGATCCTTCAGCCCCAGTACAATGTACACATTGGGGTGAGATGGGCATTCTTCCACCTAATTCACCTATGAGGCCTGACGTGGTAGGTGTGTTGAGAAACCAGTTATGGGATTGGGCCTTGTATGAGTGGACACCTAAAGGTGTGGGGAGCGAGAAACTGCCGCAAAACTTTTAGCCTACCTGTGCTGTGGAAGATCGTTGGTTCAAGTCCCCCCTCCACCTGAGGGTAAAAGGGATTTGGACAGGGCTCTTCTAGGGTTTCCAACCCTCCAGGATTGGCCTGGAGTCTCCCGGAATCAGCACTGATCTTCTGGTGACTATTGAAAGCAATCCAGTAGATTTTAATAGGATATTTTAAGAAAATGACATTATATCATGGGGGGGATGCGGAGGAAATCTCCCGGAATAGCTTCAGTGAGAGTTGGCAACCCTATGCTCTGCCCTAACCACTAGGTTATGGGAAATTCTGATGTGGAGGCTTCTTCAATCATCTCTCCTGCTGAAGCTGTTCCATGTTGGATAAACAATGAGTCATTAGGCCAGAGAGAGAGAGCGCAAGCATGAGAATGACTTTATAGCCTAGTGGGAGACCCAGGATCCCCATGCTCTACACCTGGGGGAATTCTGCACCACTGCACAATGCAAAATTTTGCAGACATTAACGTTGTGCGTGCAGAATTTCCTTTCCCACACAGAAATGGGCTGCTGTGCTGCTGGCCACCACTAGGGGCCACTGGATCTGGCAGAGCGCAGCTCGCACATAGAAGACACTGCCAGCGGATGGGGAAAAGGAGCTAGAGACTTTCTGGCAGCTGCAGTTCCCAGCACACCTTGAGAGAAGGAGAGGACGGCACGCAGGAAACTCCATGCAAGCCTGGGACCAAGCATCAGGCTCCTTCTCCCTCTGGAGCCTTGGGCTCTGGGGGAAAAGGGGGAAGGTATCTGGGCTTGATGGGGGCATGGCTGAGCTCTGCAGGGTAAGGGGGGTGTCTTGGTTCTGTGAGGGAGGGGGCGTGGGTATCTGGGATGGGGGGCTCCTGCAGCAGGGTTCTGCAGGGAGAGGGGTGCAGGTATCTGGGCAAGGGGGGATCCCTGTGGCTGGGCTCTGGGAGGGGGTTCAGGTGTATTGGCTGGGGGGCTCTATGGCTAGGCTCTGGGGAGGGAGGGCTTGTGGGTGTCTGGACTCCCTAGCTGGGCTCGGGGGAGGGGTGGGTTTGGAAGGGGACAGAGAAACAGGAACTGGGTTGTCATAGGGGTTTAATTCTACTCCTGGTAGAATTTTTGTGTGTGTCTATTGTTACAGACATACTTACTGACCGGTATTTTGAAATAAATTACCAAATGGTTGAAACTGGCTTGATTATGTAGTGTTATTTTGACAAAAATATTGCAGAATTTTGTGGAATTTAAAAATATTGTGCACAGAATTTTTAATTTTTTGGTACAAATTTTTTGTCAAAGAATGCCCCCAGGAGTAATGCTCCAGTGACTTTACTTACTTATCCTAAGTGAAACAGCTTCAACAGAAGAGACTGAGGGAGCCCTAGATCAGAATATCTCATAGTCCAGTGGTTAGGGCACTCAGCTGCAGAGTAGCAGATTCTTTGTTCAAATCCCTTATTCCACTCACCTGGAAGGTGATCTGAAAGAGGGCAGCAGCCGGTCTTGCATATCCCACTTGAGTACCCTATTTATTGGGCTAAAAGTTAGAAGGGTGGGAGCCACATCTAAATTCCTTTGTGAAACTAGCCCTTTGGCTTTTTCCAATTTACCTAAGTCATGTGGAATTGATTCTGCTTCCTAATTGCATAGCAAATTTATTGAATTAGAAAATTATAGCAAATGATAGCGAGAATAACACATTTTAAATGGTGAATAGCAATTTTTTTCTGCTTGAATGTTTTTATTCACATGCAAACACAATTAACAACCATTCATGCAACAGCAATGAAAAATTATGTTAATGTTCATGAATAACAAGGGGTATGTACATAATAAAATCATATAGCTATTTGGTATTTGCATGAATGTTCACAAATTCTGTGACTTGCGTATTCAGCAGGCTTTACCAACGAGCAATATAGAGGGATATTTTTAAACTGTTCCCCCGATAATGCCTCTTTTAATTGGACTGCCCCACATTCTCAGTTTAGGGGAATTAAGGATATTTTCTTCATTCAAAAGTATCTTATAGCAAAATTGATATCACTGGGAGCCCTTAATAATTGTTGGGTGCAGTTTGGTCATAACTAAGACAGCATATTGATCTGTAAAACTCCTAGAATAGATTTTACATATTGGATTTGGAGCAAAATAGAGTGAGATGGAAAAACCTTCCCAATATTTAAGGAAAATACTTGCTTTTTACTTCTGCTTTTGTTACAATCAAAATGCATTGTTTTCCCCATGATATGTTAGGTTTTAGGTCCAGTCCAAGCTCTGTCCTAGATGCTTTCCAAGCAACACAAAATCCTATTCTGTAGTAATATTTGTTTATGTTCACTAACCTTTCAATCCCACTTTTTCAAGTGAACAGGACAATTAACATTAGAGTGATTTCTATCAGTTAGTCAGACATAGCCAAGATTAGAAATTATAAATTGTAGTCATGATTTGGAAAGCAAAGACATAACACTGTGCAAGAAAAAATGACTGTTAATACTAAGAGATTGACCTTTATTCATTATGTGTCATCTGTCAGCTGAACCATTAGTTTTTTTTATAAAAAGGACCTGATTAACATAATTAGTAGCAATTAAAAGAATTATGTAGGATATTTTCTTTTTTATCCCAACACAAGGTCAAGAATAAAAGGCAATCACTTCATTAAAATGTAAATATGTCAACTGAAATTTTGATAACAGAATATTAATGATTTAATTAACAGGATGAAACCTTCTTGAAAGCTTAGATTGCTTATTGGAAGGCCCATTAATACTGGTTTGAGCACAGAATACCAACTGATTCCAGTGGAGTAACATTATCTACAATGAAAAAGAAGTCTATTCACAAAGCGATGAGGCAGAATATTAAATGGTTTATATTTAGTGAATATATTCATGCAAAAAACAAGTCAGAACACAATTGAAAGAAAGCCATCAACTGTATCACAATTTCAGGTTAGGCAATTTAGAGTTTGACAGGTTTTTTTTTAAAATAAAGCTTTGATACTTTTCATGAAAAGAGACTCATCAGTATTGCAGTAGTCTGTTTAAATTAACTTTGAGACAGATAACTACACTTAATAAAAAAAAAACACTTTGCTGTTACTCTATATAGCTCTGAATATTAAAGAAAATATGCCAAATATATCTGTCAAATGGACTCCCTTCACTCTTTTCAGGGGAGTTGCTTTGCTTACCAGAGCTGAATTTGGCCCTCTATCTCAAAGCTAAACCAGCCTTATCGAACACAGTTTATTATTACTCTAGCTCCTGCACTCCTGTCTCTATTCACATCTATGTTTTTTACCATTCTTGATAGATATTATTTTGCTTTAGTTTGTAAACTCCTTGGGCATGGACATAGAGAGCAGGGAGCCTCTTAGCAGCCCCTTTGTGCCACTCTGCAAATACAAAAGGGTTAAGGGGCAGTAAAGCTGGCACTTCTGGACAAATTCCTCTTGCATAATAGGAATCGCTAGGTAGCGTAGCGTTAGTGCATTAACTCTATGCCCCTCTACTTGTAACCTCTATTGTAAGTGTAGTGGCTGGTGCAAGGGGTTTGTCTTGGGCATCTCTATTCCCAGCTACTGCAATGGCCATTGGAGTCATAGGTCTCTATGAAGCTCTTATTACAGGGGCCAGATCAGATCCCAGACAATCCCAGAATCAGGAAGCTATAAAGGTGGTGTAAAACCCTGGACCAACCATTCAAAACACAACTTTTTATTTGGCTGTAGAATGCCACACACATGCAGTGCTGAAGAAATAAAATCATCACCAGCAGCACAATAATAACAATACTGTCAGACAAATTCCTCTTTGTCGAATTAGTTAATCCAGTGCAATTAATCCACTGCTCATATACCGAGTCAGATGTGGATCCTTTGGCTACCATTTTATGCCCATCAAATTTAATTAGTGGGACAACAGTGACTTCTTACGTTCCTGGGTTGACTATCAAGCTCTGAACAAAGTGATAGTTCAAAAAGCACTACCCCAGGCCACTTATTAATGAACTCTTTGAGAAACTCCGCTCAACCAAAATTTTTACTAAGCAGGACCTTTGCAGGGCCTACAAACTGATCCTTGGTATCCAGTGACTGCTCAATGTGCTCCTTGCCCACAGCTGTGCTTGGTCCTGTTCCTGCCTCTGCTGGCTCTAGACAAGATCCAGCCACAGCCTGTACCCGATCCTACCCCAGCATCCACCTCCATCCTGGCTTCCAGCTCCAACCTTTGGCTTTGCTTCAGGCCCTACCCTCTTTGGATATGGCTCTAACTGGCAGGTCAGACTGTTGCTCAAACTATTAGGCCAGACCACTCCACCCCCTCACTCTGTCTTGCAGAAATTTGATGGTGACCACATACTGTCCTGTATCAACAGATCAACACACCTGACTATCACATAGTGCATTCATTTAGAAAGCTATTCTGCTTTAACTTTGCAGTGGTCACTGTTAAGGTTTTGTGTAACAGAGCAAATTAGAATATATATTGCTTGTTGATATCTGTTGGAGATGGAAGTGAACACCTTCCAGAATGTTGAGAGTGTGTTACCAACAGTGTTGGTGCTTATATAAGGTACTCATATGGCAGCTGTAACAGCAATATGTGAGCACTGCGCAACCTTTCATGTATTAATCCTCACAACACCACTGTGAGGTTGGGAAATACTATGTCTACTTTACAGATGGAGGAACTGAGGCACAGAGAGATTAAGTGACTTGCCCATGGTCACACAGGAAGGCTGTGGCCAAGCAGAAAATTGTCTCCAAAGTCTTAGGTTAATGTCCTAACCATTGGGCCATGTGTAGATGGAACAGAATGTGTAGTATTGTCTCTGAATTTGTTGTTTTTGTGCTGTAATCAGTGCAAAGAAATTTCTTCACTGTCTGGAATTCAAATCAATGACAACCATAATTTTGAGATGAAGTAGCTTCTGAAGAATAAAAGGGAAGGCTAACCAATGATTAACTAATTTGTCAAACAACAGGTCAAACAAAATCCATGTAAATGAAAGCTTATGATCTGCCTCTGTTAAATAAAGCTGGCCGACATCCTGATTTTTTAAATCTTTGCGACAGTCAGCTAATGTGGAATGAGGACAGCACAAAACACAGAAAGGAGGAAAATTCCTAATCAGCAGAAGAAAAAATATGTTCCATTTGTGACATAAAATTTAATTAATCTTTTGTCTATAATACAAAGCATTTGGTGAACAGCAAACGTCAAAAGTTTAAGAGATTCCTTTTATTTTGACTGTTTATCTGAAGCCTAGCCAAATATACTGAACATCTTCAGTCTTGATATTTCATGAGTTAAGGCTCTTAAAAGAAATTCTTTAGACTTCTTGGTTTGGCAGGGATGATAAAACATTCTTTAAGAACCTGCATTTCCAGTACCAGCCAAAATAAGGAATCACAGAGATTTGGAAAATAAAATAAAATAAAATAAATGAGTCCACAACTTTTTATTAACCTCACAAAAAGGTTTGAGTTGCATTTAGTTAAAGTTGAGAGAGTACGTTGATCCAGGTTATTTAATTTGAACTGTTATTTATGTAAAAAGAAAAGGAGTACTTGTGGCACCTTAGAGACTAACCAATTTATTTGAGCATAAGCTTTCGTGAGCTACAGCTCACTTCATCGGATGAATCCGATGAAGTGAGCAGTAGCTCATGAAAGCTTATGCTCAAATAAATTGGTTAGTCTCTAAGGTGCCACAAGTACTCCTTTTCTTTTTGCAAATACAGACTAACACGGCTGTTACTCTGAAACCTGTTATTTATTTGTTGACCAAAACCTCAAAAAAGTATTTGGAGTTCAAGCCACACATAGATTCAAAATATGATTTAACCAAAACACAGTAACTAGAGCCGGATGGGAGTTTTCTGTCAGAATGATTTTCAGTAGAAAATGCAGTTTCTGCAAAATTGATTTTTTTTTTGCGCAAGAAAATTTCTAATTTTGCAGATTTTTTTTTTCTGTCAGGAAAAAGCCAAACAAAACCCAAAACTGACCTGAAATAAAACATTAACTTTAATAAAATATTTTGGATTGTTCAATTGAGCCGACATGCATTGTCCTGTTGTGGCACATTGAACTACAGTTCTCATGAGGCAAAGAACTAGACGTCCCCATTCTCTTCTATGCATTGGACTCCCTGACCAGACTACAACTCCCAGACTACAACTCCCCTCCCAGACTACAACACGTCTCCAAGTGGCCTGATGAATCATGGGAGGTGTAGTTGGGCCAGGGAGGCCAGCCCATAGGGAAGAACAGGGGCATCAGAGAATCAAACTACAACACCCAAGAGGCAATGCACTATCATCGGGAAACAGTTTACTATTGCACCGACAGAAAGGAAACACTTTGATCAGGGATGTTCACATGTTTCTCTTTGATTGAAAATGCCAATGCAAAATGTTTAATCGTTTTCTAATTGAAAATGTTCAGAACTGAGGCTTGAGAGTTGGTTCACGGTGCTAGAAACACATTTAAATAAATGGAATAATATGTGACATGGCGGGCTATTGTTTTTAACCTATGCTTCCAAGAGATTCATGGGTCATAAAATAGGAAGTGAGGTAGTTAGGTGCAGTCTAAATCTATTTACGGCCATTTTTGAGAAATACATTTACAGGGGACACACTTCTATACGAATAAAACAGAGGAAAAATTCCAATTCTCTCTGCACAAAGAGTTGAGTAGACTGGCATAGCACATAATTAATAAAAGTACAGGTTAGCTGGCAATCACAACCAGAGCTACTAAGACATTAAAGTAATGCCTACATGCTTAATGGGCCATATGGTAGCTACGTTCTGCCTATCTATACTTGGCACCTATTTCTAGTAAAGCCCAGTCGAAACAGAACTCTCCATCTTAGACATTATTTATTCTATTAATTCATCCTGCTATACACAGCAAAGGGAAAAATGAGAAAATGGGGGAGTCCGTGAGGGCAACTGAAAGGCATAGTTACTGCTGGATACTTAGAGTGGGATATCACATGGACCTCTTAGTAGCAGTCCAAAAATGATTCTTTTGTGCAAGAATATTCATGAAACATGAAAAAGTAGAATGTGTGTGAATTGGTATTTGCAATATTCATGTCAAAAAGACATTAATACTTGTGTAAATATATACTTGCACAAATGCTAATGCTGTTACTAATTTATTCAAGCCCTCCTTCTGTTTCAAAAAATCCAGTCAGGAAGGAAAAAAACAATGCTATGTGCCTTAGGTTCCAAATCATACAGCAGAAAAAGTAATCATAAAGTGCAAGTTCTCACAGCAATAGTCGCAGTGTATGGTTCAAAATATTTCTTGAATTATTGCAAATAATAAACACATTAATAAAAATCTTATTCTGTTCCTACATATCCCACAAATATTAAATGAGCTTAATTCAACAAATAAACTCTTTACTGTGAGTAAGTTCTTTAGGTCTACCTAGAACCTAGTACCTAGAACACAGGGGTACCTCAGCAAACATAGCCAGCTACCACATGTGTCTGTGGAGAGGAAAGGTGAGAGGTGGGGCTTAGCTGAATTCCAAGGTCCAGCATTTTAGTACACCAAACTATACAGCCTTCTGTCAATTATTTCCCAAACATAATGTATATTACCTAAATGCAGATAGAAACACATGTTCTATTTTTGGTTAAACTGGTCATATTTCTTGGAGAGTTTCCATAGGCGGACAGGCTGTACAAATATTTAACAGCTGGTGCATAAACAATGGTTGAGCACCTTTTGTGAGGTGAGAAGACCCCTCACTGTCTCATGGGAGTCAATGGAAATTGAGGATGCTTAGCTTCTTTTGGGATCTGGCCTCATATACAATATTTCACAATGCAGAATGCAAAACAATGAAGTCTCATCTTAAGAATTCCACTGTTATTTGTTTCAGAGTGGTAGCCGTGTTAGTCTGTATCAGCAGAAAGTATGAGGAGTACTTGTGGCACCTTAGAGACTAACAAATTTATTTGAGCATAAGCTTTCATGGGCTAAAGCCCACTTCATCAGATTCATGTAGTGGAAAATACAGTAGGAAAATAGATATATACACACAGAGAACATGAAAAAACAGACTCCAATGAGAAACAGCAGAACTGGAATTAATCTGCAAACTGGACACCATTAAATTAGGCTTGAATAAAGACTGGGAGTGGATGAGTCATTACACTAACTAAAAACTATTTTCCCATGCTAATTTCCCCCCTGCTGTTACTCACACCTTCTTGTCAACTGTTTGAAATGGGCCATCCTGATTATTACTACAAAAGGTTTTTTTCTCCTGCTGATAATAGCCCACCTTAATCGATTGGTCTAGTTAGAGCTGGTATGGCAACCCCCATTTTTTCATGTTTTCTGTATATATATATTTCCCACTACATGCATCTGATGAAGTGGGCTTTAGCCCACGAAAGCTTATGCTCAGATAAATTTGTTAGTCTCTGAGGTACTCCTCATTCTTTCTACTGTTGTTTGTATGTTGTATGCAAATTTCCAGTGCTCTGTAAAAAAATTAATGTCACTGAACCCCCTTTCTTATAGGAGATCTTTTCTAATGAGTGATGAATAGTGTTGTGTGACATAAGAAAGATTCCAATGAAGTAACCTTACTTTGTATGCAGTCCTCAATAATTGAAAGAGTTCCATTCCCTTTTAAGATTCATTTTCAAGTGTCTTGCTTCATAGAGTATCTATTTCTCCATAAGCCTGTTTAAAATGCTAATATACTTAAAACCCATTTGTAATGGAATATGTAGATGGCCTAAGTAATCTAGTGCATTCAAACTCAACATTCATATTAATTTTCTGAAGATTCTTGAACACTTTATAGTGCTAATTATATCTATTACTGTGTCATTTACTTTGAAATGATATGTATGTTCCCTTCTGAAATAGAAATCCCCAATTTTGCTTAGTAATGAAGAAAGTTCTATTTCAGTAAGCCTTTCTGATCCAATGACTCTGGTTTCATTTAGGAAGAATAGGTTTACTTGTACAAAGAATGGTGACACATATGTTTAATGCAGATAACTGACTGCTTATCAAGTTTGTCCTAATTAGACATTTTTGCATTATAGGATTAATATAGGCCCTGTCAGGACACAGCACATGAAGCATGTGTATTCCACAAGTGAGATAATCATTTTGCAGAAGATATATATTCAGTTTTATATAGTTTTTCCCACAATATTTCCACAATGTTAATTATATTTTAACAAGGGGTTAAATGTTCTGAAGTAGTAGTCAGAACCATTACCCTAAAGACTGAGAACCTCTGAACCTGGAAAGTTCTGGTGTCTTTCATTTTTCTCTCTCACTCTCCTGCAAACAGGTAGGTACTACAACTTTGATAAGAATGTTTTCTCCAAAGGGATTAATCTATTTCTGAATGCATACTATTCGATAAGAGGCTATAATTCACACAGTGATACCATTTCATGAAGAACTGGATTAAAGAAATGGTACAGCGGGCTAGATCAGTCTTTTTCATCCTGTAGTCCTCAGACTCCTAGGGGTCTGCAAACTCTATCTAAGATTTCCAAAGAGATACACACCTCCATTTGAAATTTTTTAGGGGTCCGCAAATGAAAAAAGGTTGAAAACCACTGGACTAGATCCTAGCTCCCTTATGGCTGCTCTTCAGGTGCAAGGCTGATCCAGAGACAGCTTAGCCAAGTACCTGAAGGTTCTCTCTGCCTGGTTCAGAGCCAGCATGAATTTGCCTTATACTGCCCCCTTCTGGAGAAGTTATAGATACAGTGTCAGATCCCGGTCTTGCAAACCTGACTGAGGAAATGGCCTTGGGACCTGAGGGCTCAAAGGTTGCTCTAATTTTTGCTGGGGGTTGAGCTGGCCCCAGGCCTATTACAAGAGTAGAGGGGGAAGGGAAAGATCACAAAGCCACCTTCATCACACCCCCAACTAGACTCCTAAATTGAACTCTCCCCCTTGAAGGGAAGAACAAGTTGCTGGTTCTGAGGCAAAACAGATTCAAAGAAGAGCAATGAAGTGGTCAAAGCAATGGGTAAGGGAGATAATCTTAGCAGCAATGTTATATGGAACAGTGGTGGGAGACTTAGATTTTAACGAGGCCAGACAGCAGGCGATTACAGTAACCAAGAGGTGAGATGAGGAGGACCTGAATGAAAATTTTGGCTGTCTGAACAAAAAGAAAGAGATAGATCTTAAAAGTGTTCTGGCGGAAGATACACCAAAGTTTTAGACAGCATGGAGATGTAGAGTGAGAGAGAATCTGCAAATCAGAGAACCATAGGGTTAGAAGGGACTGCAAGGGTCACCTAGTCTAACCTCTGCCAATATGCAGGATTTGTTGTGCCTAAATCCTCCAAGACAGATGGGTATCCAGACTCCTTTTGAAAACCTCCTGGGAAGGAGCTTCCATGACGTTCCTAGGCAGAACGAGTTGCGAGTCAGTGTGTGTGTGTCTCTCTCTCTCTCTCACACACCACACACACACAGTGGGCCTGAGTGAAAAGGAGACAGAGAAAGGAGTGACAAGAGTTTTGGAGAGAAGATCAGAAGTACACTTTTGGCAATGTTAAATTTAAGCTGAGAGCTTAATGTCAGACACAGGCTGAGATGCTGTACCTCCTCACTTCATCCAGTACAATTAGAGACTAGGGTTTAGGAGGCAGATGAAAGGTTTAGAAGCAGAGAGCAATGATGACACGGGAGGAGGAACAGGGGACTTCAGTAGAGAAGGGTGTCAGAAAGGAGGGAAGGTCATGACAGATTTTGCCATTTTTTTCTCTGATAATATTAGTAAGATCTCTTGCCAAAAAAAGGAGGAAAAGGTGGGAGAGAGGAAGACAGGTTTTAGGATGGAGTCAAAAGTAGCAAGAAAGTAATTGACTCCCACATCCACTATGCCAATATTGCTACCCCAGGCAAGAGATAGGCAGCCGATGCGTTTTGACAGTGGCTTATTAGATTAAAATGATTGTGTCACTGATATTGTGTTCTCTCTCCTTCTCTCCATTTGTCTGTTGTACTTACCTGTTGGTTCTTCTCGTAATCTAAGATTGAAAATTTTGGGGGGGCAAAGAATGTCTTTTGTACAAGTCATAGCACAAAGGGGAACTGATCCTTAGTTGTGGTCCTTGGATGCTCCAACAGTACAATCATAATAATACTTAGCAAGGACTATGGCAAAACTGAACAAGAAAAGACAGAAACATCTTAATTTTGGAGCGCTGGTCCAAGTAAAGAAGGGTGGTCTAATGTTTCAGCCGTTGAACTGGGTGTATGGTAGACTGGATTCTATTCCTGGCTCTGCCATAGTGTTCCCTGAAGAATTCACGATCTTATTTAATATTTTCCGGTGGTTTTCAGGTTCTTAATAGATGCAGCCACAGTAGCACAAGGTATTATATTGTATTATAAAAATTAGGAGCTAAACTTGGAATTTTTGCAGTTTGCCCATCACTAGAATCATAGAAGATTAGAGCTGGAAGAGACCTCAGGAGGTCATCTAGTCCAACCCCCTGCTCAAAGCAGGACCAACCCCAACTAAATCATCCCAGCCAGAGCTTTGTCAATCTGAGACTTAAAAACCTCTAGGATGGAGATTCCACCACCTCCCTAGGTAACCCATTCCAGTGCTTCACCGCCCTCATAGTGAAATAGTTTTTCCTAATATCCAACCAAGACCTCCACCACTGCAACTTGAGACCATTGCTCCTTGTTCTGTCATCTGCCACCACGGAGAACAGCCTAGCTCCATCCTCTTTCGAACCCCCCTTCAGGTAGTTTAAAAGCTACTATAAAAAAAAGGTACTTGAAAAACTGCGACCTAGTTTAAAAGGTGCCTGGTTAGCATGGAATTCACTAAATACTGATGAAGTATTTGATATTATTCAAATTATGGTCAGATGTTGATGCCTTTAATCATGCTACCTTACTCCATATGAAGTCCCACTGAAGTCAATGTGGCTATTCAGCACAACTTAGCCCTTATGTTGCATATCACTTTCATAATAATGGGCCAGTCACTAAATGGCAACAGGATCCTCTACACTTGGGCAAAGCTGATGTTCTGCCCAGTAGAGAACAGTGGTATGCACACAAATACAATCAGCTAAGAAAACAACAACTTTAATATTAATTCCATCTTACACTCCAAACAAAAACAATTTAACTAGAAAGGTCTATGAAAGAAAATGAAGAGACCATCCTAATAGAATAGGAATATTCTACAGGCCAAGGAATATATAAATAGCAGGAAAGGAGGAAAATCTGCTGAATACAGTAATAAGTAAAATATATGCAATAAAAAAAATCATGAATACGAAAGTACTTTGTTGACAGAGAAGGATTAAATGGCTTAATTAAAAAGTATTGGAAATATTAATTCAAACAGCTTATACTTGATCTGGGCAATTGGAAACCCAGCAGGATGCATAACATACAGATTTTTGTTCATTAAAAGTATTCTTTGGAAGAGTCAGAAAAATGCTAAGAATGCATATTGTGGATCAGCATAATGACATCCATCATATCCCTGTAGGGGCCCTACAGAAAAAGATGTTGAGGTTGTGTACCAATCTCATTCTTTTGATAACACTTTTCATCAGAAAAGATGTAACAAATGTGACTTTCAAAATTTAATCATGAGGGACAAGGACTCTGGATAACACTAACCACATTAAATGTTTCACAAACTTAACTGTAGATATGTGTGTTATAGATTTGATGGCAGACCAACATATACTTCAAGGCAAACTGCCCAAATTATTTTACCCTCCAAAGTAGGAAGGACATTGACTTAAAATGCACTACACAAATTGTCAGACTGTGGCATATTTTCACTATCATAGCCTCTGGGCCAGAGACTTGTAATGTTATCTCTTAAGAGAAGCCATTAAACATCATTCAGCCAGATGTTTTAAAACAGATCTCTCCTTTTCCAATCAAAAAGATAGCATGCCCAATATGTAGCTCCTTGCAAAAGATATATTCCTGTATTCGTAAGTTGACTGAAAAATATATAATAGAGTGACTGGTGATATGATGGCATCCAGTAATAGATGCAGAAATTACTTTGAGAAAAAAATGTTTTGTAAGTTACAGATTCCAGTTTTACAACTGAGAGACCTAAATGGATTTTCAAAGGCTGCTGCTAGTAACAAAGATCTTATTCAAAAGACCAAAATTACTAAATGAGTCAAAAAACCCGATGGTGGAAATGACACTGAAACAAAGAATAGCAATAATCTTTCAACATCCTGCTGAAATATGTATAACAAACCCATTAAAAAAAAAGGAAGGGGGTGGAGGAAGCAGAATTTGTCTTCCTAGATTATAAACAATGCAAAAAAAGAAAGAATGACTTAAGTCATTACTATGTTCTGTCAGGAGAAAATCACTGACAAAGATTTTACTTGTGTAATTATATTGACAGTTGGATTAAATTTAGCAAAACAAATTAAAAAAGAGCACAACTGAGAATGTACTCAAAGAAGAGCTCTTTCTCCATTAGAAAAATACTTTCTCCTATACAACAGCAAGGTCCCTGGTGGCTTTAAAAACAGACTATGTATAGCATGTATACAGTGTTCAGTGTATGTCATGACTGGCAAGAGTTTCTTTTCAGGAATTTCTTACATGGCCCCAAATCTTGCACTCATTCACTTAACTTCAAGCATGTGCATAGCTGAAGTCTATTAACTTCAGTAGGATAGCCCACGTGCTTCCATAATTAAGCACACAGGTATTTATAAGACCAGAGTCTTAGAAATGTCTTTTTACTGAAATGTTAGACACAAACAGGATCTGGCAAGGGAGCATTTCCTGCAAACTTAAGGATCTGAATATGCAGTTTGATAGTAGAATGTGGCCCCAAAACAGACATATATTTTCACTTTATTCTTGATCAGATCTCTGCTAGAACCATTATTTGAGGTTTTGATAAGATTTGGTTAACTATTGTTACATCTTTGTACTTCCTTGTTTCAGCTTGGACAGGAAATTACAAAAAATATGGCAGAAAAAAATGACAATTTTTTTCCACCCCATTGGATATCTCAAAAGAATCTCTGTACTCGTGAGATTTCAAACCCAATTTTGCAGACTTGACAGGATAAGAAACCTCCAAACTTTGGGTTACTTTTCTTGAATTAAACCATTCATTGTTTGATCATGGCTACTTTGACAAATGTCAAACAGACTGAACAAAACCATTATGCTACCAAAAATGAAAAGTTGCAACTATGGGTGGGCTTTTAAAAAGATCATAAGTGATAGGAGCATAAATCCCATTCATTTTCAATGTGGATGGTGTTCCTTAGTCACTAATCTTCTTCTATTCTGCTAGTCCACCAGTAAACACAATTATTCAGTAATGGCAAGGCCAGTAATAATTCTATATTTCTCAACATTGTTTTTGTTCCTGTCATGTTTTATAGGAATAGCCCATTGGTCAATGCTAGTGATGTCAATGTCCTGCTAGGAATCAAGTCTTCTACTTGTCCCATCACAACATTTCTTTTGTATGTGCCAGATATATCAGTTTATAAACAATTACCTTGAAGACTGTCTTATACTAATTTCTTCAGGCAAGAGGTTCTTCAAGTGATTTACAACACAGTACTTTTGAAATGGTGTCTGTCAATTTAAGCAATAATATTGTCTTATGTTTAACTTGTCATCTATTTTTATACTTACGACACTATTCACTTCCCTTGAGAATAGATTACTGTCTTGCAACCACTAATAGATTAATTCAAAATAAACTAACAGTTTTATTAATGTGTCGTGTCCCAAGTCACCAGTCATTTATCAGTTAAGGTTTCATTCTTTTCAACCTTTTCCTGAGTTACACATATCATCAGTGCTCAGAAATGTAACTCACTTTTGCCATACATTCATAGTAATTGGGTTTCGTAATAGCCTTTACCGAATTAAAAAGGTGACTTGTTAAATCTATGTCAGGTTTTGGCCACACTGGTCTGGTGTACAAGGGGAGAGGGATAGGGAAGATGACAAGGCACAGATAATTTCACCTTCCCTTTACAAACCTACTCAAGAGCCAGCCAGAATCATGGTGCTTGTGCTCCATGAATGCAAGAAAGTGTCCAGTGACACAACCACAAATGGCACTAGACACACAACAGAAAGCAAGACAATTGCCAGTCCTGTATATGCTCCCCCAGTTTGCCAGGATACAATCTGCCTGCCAGCACTTTCATGCACCGGCAATCAGAGTGAGCTACTAGAACATGGGAACATCTGATTTGACATTGCAATGTAATGATGTCATAATATAATAATAATATGGTGTGGCTATTTAGTTTTGAATTGAGGATAAACAATTTTGGGGTTGTACCCATTGTAGGGACAGGATTTTATAATTGTACTATAAAAATTGATGTAAACTTTGAATTAATTCTGCCAGCCACCCTTTTTGAATAACAGAAAGGAATGACTGTCTGAGACTGGGATCTTGTTTCCTATATGCATTATAAACCTCCCTCTAGTCATTTCTGTGGTTTAAGGTTTAAGTGAGTACAAGACAGGACCTTTTATTGTGTGTATGTTAATTAGATTAAAGGAATGTTAAAGGCCTGAGCCACAATGTAAACTGTTTTGACCACAAGATTTAGTGAAGTTTAATTTACAATGTATTCTGCTGAATATAAAATACTGCTGTCTTCTCTGTGAGAGATTGTTTGTGTGAATGAGGAATGCATGAGGAAAAGATAAGGTGTAAAAGCCATCACAAATGTCAGGATGTGGTTTGCCTTGGGGGAAGAAGTTCCAAGGTCGGAGAACACCTGAAGTAAAGTCTCCAGGTTTTCAAGTGAGTTATAGCCATCTTTCTACATCCAGAAGGAAATGACGGTTGTCATGATGCTAGGACATAGGGCTTGACAGGAAGTAATGTAAATGAGGTATCCAATCCTCAAGGCACTGTGAAGAAGACAGCAACAACACTTATCTGCTGCAGAATGGGGCTGCAAATATCTCTCTCTTAGGTAGGGTGACCATATTTTCCTATGCTGCTTACGTGACACCTGGTAAAATTACTCATATTCAAGTGAGTTCAACAGCAATCAATCAGAACTATGCAGTACAAACATTCAAATTAACATCAAGTTGACTGAGCCCCTGTTAAAAAGAAATACTACATAGTTGGATTCTTTTTGTTTACCTTCTTATCTTTAAGGCTTTAGGGTTCACACGAGGAGAGGTGACACACACACACCCATACACCTCTCTCACACGGGGTGCGGGGGATGACCAACCGACCCTCCCTCCGTGTCCAGCGCTCTCCTCCATCCATGCCTGGCTGGGCCCCTGGGACGGACCCACCTCTCCTGGTACCTGGCATCTCGTCTTCCTGATGCAACATGTGGATGGGGGCATGCAGGGTCACATACCCCTCTCCCCAGATTTCTGCCAGGGTTCACACCAGAACATGGCCAGCCGCAGCCTTTTGGCACTGTACAGGAGGGAAGGGACAGGAGCTGCTTCCAGCTGAAGGGGAGTGGGGGTGGAAAGGATAACCTGGCCTGTTTCTTTGCAGAGCTCATCTCTTCTCTCCACCCCCGCCACAAGCAGCTTGTCTCTTCCTGCCTGCACAGTGTAGAAAGGCAGCTAACACCTCCAGGCTGCTGCTGGCCACCGGCATAACCCAGCCACCTCCTGTACCCCAGCTACAGCCCTGGCAGGAAGGGATTAAGCCGTAAGGATGCATTGTGCACCAGGGCCTAGGGAAGCTGACTGCAGGGGCTTCAGCAAACAAGCCAGAGAGGTGGCTCCAGGAGTGGAGGGAGCCTAGGGGAAGAAGCAGCCCCATGCTCCCTGGAGGCAGGACCCAGGGAGTGGTGGGTGGGTGAAGAGGGTGCTAAGCCCCTCCCTGGGGGGCTGCTGTGGAGCCTGCAGGTTCATGGTGTGAACAGGCTGGAAATCACTTCTCCCCCTCCCCCCCACCACACCAGGGCTTAGCTGAGGGGCAGAGAGGCTTCCCCATGCCAGAGAGGCTTCCCACATGCAGGGCTCAGCTCCTCCTGGCTAGCGTCCAGGCCCAGAGGGTCTTGGGCTTTCCTGGGGTGCCAGCACAGGCAGAGGCAGTGGGGAAAGGAAGGAGCCTGCCGGCCAGGTTGTTGGTGAGCTGAGCACACCGACCAGGGACTGGTCCTCTGCGCAGCGCTGGGCGCAGGATGCACTCCTCCAGGGGTGATATGGAGGAACAGTGGGGCTGGGGGGATCAAGCAAAGCAGGGAGAGGACAGCGAGCTGGGGAGCACATAAAAGGCCAATGGGTGGGCAGCAGAGGCAACACGTAACTGGCCGCCTGCTGGTGCCTGGCCACACTCACCAGCCACTGCAGCTCGCAGCACACAGCCAGTTCCGGCCAGAAATGGGATGGAGGGTGGGGCCCTGCTGGCCGAGAGCCAGCACGCAGCAGGGGCTGCGCTGACAGACCAGCAGCGGGAGCGGCTAGCCTCGCATGCTGCATCTTTGCCCCACCACCAGCTTTGCACCCCCATAAAGGGCCACTTGACTCCCCACTCAACCCTGGTGGGCTGGCAAGCAGGGATCCGGCCAACAGCAGGACTTTTTTAAAGAAAAAATCAGGACACGTGCAGAAGGGCTTAAATACGGGACTGCCTCTTTAAAAACGGGACATCTGGTCACCCTACTCCCAAACTTTTTAGTACTGCAACTCCTTTATGATATTTTAAAACTTGGTGGCTCCCCATAACCAAATACCTTTTATTTAAACCAGCTGAGGACACTAGATTCAAGAGGGATACTAGAGTTCAGATGGTTTTGCGACTTTATTAAAATACTTACGGTTTGGTTAATTATACAATACAAACGAATCCGTGTTTTTAAAACTAATTTGAAAAGATGGATTTTCTTACATGTTCAGGCATAGCCTAAGATTTTAGTGAGCAGGATGTGCCTGTTTTGAGCTGCATAGCTGCACAATGTTTGGCAGAATATCTGATACTGCCAGATGTAAGTCATTTTCCAAATTGAATGATTTCTCTCTTTAGTTTTCACAGAAATCATTGCTGAAAACTCAGACTCAGAGATAACTGGATGCAAACTACAAACAGAACTTTCATAGCTTCATCACTGAGTTCTTCGTACTCTCCTTAAACAGAAGTCCTGCATTCCTGATTTGTTAGATTTGAAAACTTCTCTGTTTTAAATATAAAACTCAACTCTTGCTCCCTCGGCCCTCTTCCCCTATCTGCTGCTGGCCCTGGGAGCCTGTCTGTGCCCTCCATATTCAGCAGGAATTCTCTCTGATGAAGGTCCCCTGAAAGAGTGGAGGGCACAGAGAGTCTCCCAGCCCAGGCAGCAGCAGCATGAGATACAGACCCATAGATAAGATGCAGATGATTTTTAAGTCCAGTTAATTAGGGGAAAAAAGTCATATCAATTAATTATTTTCTCTAAACACTCGTGGCACCCCCCGGCCCCCGAACTCTTTGGGGAGCTACAACTGATGATTTGGGAAGCACTGATCTATAATGTCCACTACTGTAGTACCTAGGGTAAACATTTTCCAGCTCGAGCTGTGGGTTTCTAGCATATCTAGCACTCGAGCTGTGGGTTTCTACATATCATGCCCTTTAGTTGCCTAAGTATGCATTTAGTTGCCTAAATTCAGGTATGCACAATTGTAATTGTTGCCTAAGCTCTTAAATCTATAGTTAAGTATCAGTCACACACACATACCAAACACCAGCAGACACCACAATGTACATAGTTGTATGGAGGTTACTACCTCAGATAACAATTTCCATTCTTTTGTGGATTTACTGTACAGAAAGACAGACACAAAATTGTCCTCCAACAATGATAATTATTTCTTATTCTATGTATTGCAATAATGCCCCATTGTGATAGATACTACACAAATATCATAGAAAAGAAAACAGTTTCTACTCCTTAGTGCTTACAATCTAAATAGACAAGACAGATAAAGGGTGAGGGAAACAAAATGTCATTATCCCATTTGAAGCACAGAAATTAAGTGTTGAGTCTCAATCCAGGTCTTAAACATGCCACAATCCTTTCTCTTGAGCATTTGTCCAGGACCACTAGAAATGAGAAGTAATTGAATATATTTCTAATATAGCTGTGGTGCTCTGTACCTTGGGGGAACCCTCAGAACCCCCATGTTCATCCTTGTAAAATGATTGTGTGGTATCCAACACAAAAGTTTGTCATGTCGGGTGTCTTTGGAAGGCTCATGATGTACTGAGCATTGTTGTTATAGTGATGTTATAGGTTATAGTTTATTTATATTTATATTTTATATTTATAATGTATATAGTTATGAGGCTGAAAATGTATCCTCATGGCTTAAAGCAAGCCCAGAGAAAAACTCTCTAGAAGCAGAAAGGCAGTTCACATGCATCAGGGCATGGATGGGACAAACCCAGCCCAGCCTCACAGGAACAAAGGATGCTGGCCTAGGCAGCAACAAAAGAATCTGTTAGACTCCCGAGGGAGTCACCCCTCTTCCTTTGGTCAGTTTGGAACTGTGATGAGGTACTGCTCAACTGACTCTGAAGAGGGAAGGGGAGGGAAAGCCAAGAGGGAAGAAAGGACATGATAAAAGGGAGAGACATTTGCCATGCTCTTCCTCTCTCTTCCACCTACATCTATAGGCACCATACCAAGCGACTGACATGCTGATCAAAGGGGAGAGCCTGGCTGAAGAGCAACCAGCCAGTCTGTGGTGAGAAGCATCTAAGTTTGTAAGGGCATTGAAAGTGTTAAGATCAGCTTAGAATGTATTTTGCTTTTATTTCATTTGACCAAATCTGACTTATGTTTTGATTTATAATCACTTAAAATCTACCTTTATATTTAATAAACCTGTTTGTTTATTCTACCTGAAGCAGTGCATTTGGCTTGAAGCATGTCAGAAACTCCCCTTGGGATAACAAGCCTTGCACATATCAATTTCTTTGTAACTTGACAAACTCATATAAGCTTGCAGCGTCCAGTGGGCATAACTGGACACTGGAGGTTCCTAAGGTTGTGTCTGGGACTGGAGATATTGGCTAGTGTCATTCAGTTGCACAATCCAAGGGGCAGTTTACATGCCAGAGGCTGTGTGTGAACAGCCCAGGAATGGGGGTTCTCACAGCAGAGCAGGGTAAGGCTGGCTCTCAGAGTCAAGGATTGGACTTACCTAGCAGATCACCAGTCCAGATAACACCAGAGGGAAACATCACAAAAGCAGATAAAGTTGTTATTTTTTTTCCACATGGCACATCATAAAAATATCAGGAAAAGACAAAAGGTTTTATATTTTAGTTTTTCCTAATGTGTCTAATGCAAATAAGTAAATTGGTGTAAAAGTAAATTCTAAAAAATTCTGAATACAATAAGCTTATTTACCTACAGAGAGTTGAATCAGTTTCTTTTTAATTTGAATATAGCAGAGAAAGCTGAAATTCTGTCATTCAACTTATTAATTCAGCCAAAACGAAAAGTCAAAATAACCTTGAGAAAGAAAATTAGAAAAAAATACTTTGGAGTTTGACTGAAATATTATAGCAACTGCAAACAGAATGATGATGAATTATGTCTCTAAAATCTAAGTGCTGCAATTATGAGACTCTGAGAACAATCTAGGGAATGATAGATTCAGTTGTTCTGCTATATATGAAGAAAAAAAAAGCACTCAGCTAAAAGAGTGATTCCACATTGAATTCCTTTTCCTTTTAGAAGACAATTGACAATAAGGACAGCCATCCCTTTGGGCAGTTTGAAAACACTATGGCATCCAAAATAAGTTGGTGTACGTCACCCAAGAAATGATAGGAAACAAAATGTGTGCAGATTTTTGATAACAAAATGACACATTGGTTTGCTTTGAAAATCAAACATCAATCAAAGTTACATTCTTGTCTGAATCACTACTGGGATCAGACAAGTAGGACTGCCTAGGATGACAACAGACTTGGGATAAAGGTGAAAAAAAATCCAGTTCTTGGAAGACTGACTACATGAACAATCCAAAAGTAGAGGTATCCCAAAGTAATAGTTACTGTAAAAGGGTCTATACCATTTGTCCTTGAAAACAGGAAAAAATGAAATGGTTTGTATACGACATTTTGTACCATATAAAGTTAAGTGGACATATAGAAAACATTTTGTTTGAAGATGTTTAATGAATTATTATTATATCCAAGCAGCTGATTAAATACAAATGTGGCAGGTTTACTTGAGGGTAAACAGGTTTACTTGAGGTTGGCGAATAACTTATTTTTCAGTTTGGTGGCAGTTCTGAAAAAAAAAACCAGTGCAGGTCAGTATTTCCAGTGAATTGAAGTCTGTTTTGTGCCTATTCCAGAGCAAAGATTTGAACTGGAGTGTCCAATATCTCAGGTGAGTGCCTTAACTACTAGGTTAAATATTATGGAAGGAGGTGGAGGGCTCGGATGGGGAGGGAAGTGCTGCAATCTGACCACAACCTTCTCCAACTGTCTTGAGAATGGCAAAACTATTCATGTCAAATTCAGGTATAGTTTTGGGTCAATCGAAACTACATTATTCATCAAACAAATTATTCATTCACAAAATTTCACCCTGACCTAATGTTAGCTACTACAAATGAGGGTATACTACTGCTACTACTAAAGTACAACATCCAAAGATAGAAATTTGTTTTTATCAGTAATTAGGAAAGCAACAGATGAAAGATTAGAATCTCTGGATCTGAATCTTACTTTGCTTACATCACTACAAATGAGCAGGAACTCCACTGACCATATGCGATCAGAATCGGTCCCTCAATCTTCAAGTTCCCATGGCTGTCAACCATTTTCTTTCACTCACGTTTGGTGATATCTTGTGTAAGAAAGTTATTAAAATACATGGTTCCATTTAGGCTAAAGGAAGCCTCAGTGTCTCAGACAGAGAGATGAGGCCCAATTAAGAGGAAGATTCACCCTCTAAATAGTAACTGGGGAAGCATTTCTATAGAGAGCTCCTCTCAAACTGCAATGGAAGAGTGTTTTGAGGACGTCTCACTGCTGCCTTTGGCAGTTGGTTCATTAACTGATCAAGAGTGAAGCCCATCATTTCTTGGACAACAAAAAGATTGAACTACAGAACCTTGTGAAATTTGCATTTTATATAGTCTTGGAAAGATTAGATTATTAATGAGTAAATGTTAGTAAATGTTGATTTCATCATAGTCAAACACAAATCAATCAGAAAATATTTCCATTGATAATAATTGAAATGTATAGATAAAGAAAAAAAGTAATTCAAGAAGTAATTGAGAAGTAATTCAAGTTTGATGTCAGTATATTTACTTTGTATATTTTGACCTAATGTTGCCAATTTGTGTTTTAACAGTTATGAAGTTTTAACTTTTTGAATCTTACCATACACTGTCATTAAATAATTATTATCAGATACCAGGCCTAATAACTTCCCATTACTGTGAAAAATTAAATAAACATTTTTAAAAAGCTTAGAAATAAACAACATTATCCACTGAAATTATTAAAAACAAACAAACAAACCAACTTCTGCCAAATCTAATTATAAAGCACTACCTATAGGTTAGAGAGATTGAGCAGGAGAAAGGGATTACTAAACTTTAATAAGGATTATTTTGATTCATCCTTCAATGACCAAATCCAAGGGGAGATGACACCAGTACCTAAGGAGCAAACATGAGAATTGAATTGAGAGGGGAAAAAGAGAAGTGAACAGCCCAGCTCTCCAGAGAGGTAACCACTGGAAGGCTTAAGTATTGTCCACGTACATATTTGAATTCCACTCACATTCCAAACACACAGGTTCAGACTCTGATCTGTTACTCTAGATTTACACTAACTCCACTGCAGTCAAAGAATTTACTATTGGTTTACATTGGTGCCTCTAAGATCACAATCCACCCAAGACTATAACATTCTATTTTAAACACCTGATTTTTGCAGGAGAAAAATATAGTTCACACAATTAATCTTCATACCTTAAAAAAGGGGATTACTGGGATGAATATTGTTCAGTGTGGACATGGGAACAATGAGACACAGATACATCAACATGGTTATTTCAGAGGCCACAAGTGTATTTCAGACTGTTACGTAACTAGTTTGCCACCCCAAACTACCAGGCAAGACTGTTCCAGAATGTAACTGAACCGGCACCAATGGCCCCCGTGTACTATGAACCTGAGAGTGAGTGTGATGGCCATGGCCCGTCTACACACACAGGCCTGCCCTAACTGGCATTTTAATTCCCTGTCCACTCTCGTCTCCACACCAAAGGTAGGGGAAACTAAATGAAGGGACCCACTAGCTATATGAGACACAGAAGCACAGCCCCTCACCATGTCATGTGGCTGTCCCAGACCAATGGCCAAGCAGTGACTGGTTTATAGGGATCTCAGTCAGACCCTTTCTAATCCACTAACTGTGTGACAATGGTAATTTAATCCACTCTCCTCTGTGCCCCCCCCCCCCCCCCAAACACACCAACAACCCAGACCTCCTGGATGCCAGGTTAAAGGTGATAAAGCCCCCACAGCCATTTGTCAATTTTTCTAAATGGGAAAAATACCTTCCAGACTCCAAAACTGGGGCATCAACAAAGTCCAGGTATTAAAGGAAGAATGGGAAGCAGGTGGAGTTGAAACAGAGAACTCACAATGGCTACCTGGCTTGGCAACAAACAGTATAACCCATTCCCATGCTCTGCCACTACCAACAGGAGCCAATCATCCAGCCCAGCACCACCCCCTGTGCCCAATTGCACCAGCAATTGGCAGGAGAGGGCCTAGAATCTGAGCCAGATGCATTATATGATCCTCCAACTTTCCACTCATCCTGCTCTGCAACACAAGGAAAAGGTGGGGAAAATGGGGAAGAGAAAAGCAGCAGCCCCCACATATTGCAAGCAAAGGGTGGGAGAAGGAAAAGAGAGGATAAATATGAAACTTTGCCTCAGCTGTTCCCAGATAATACTTCTCCCTGCACCCTCACCTCCCTTTCAACCCATAGGATGTCCCCACTTCTCCTAGCCCCATCAAAACCACATCCCTCCTACCTGGGTGAGCATTTTGTAACTGTTAGGATTCAATATATAATTGGGTACAAAACCTTTGCATAGTTTAACTATGTTTCACAAATCTGCTATGTGAATTAAAATGTGGATTTCATTACGTGCATTTTGGTTGATCTTTGAATACAATAGTGGTGAAACGCAATGTTTACTCTATTGATTTCTCATTTACCAGGCAGTTATAAAAGTAGAAAGTAGTTCACTACATCAGTGAAGTTCTTTCTCAAGGGTTATTGGAACACCAATTAACTTGAGCTTTATTGAAGAAAAGTTATCCCTCCAATAAAATGGTTCAAAACTTTATTAAGATTTGTTTAACTTGAGTTCTACATGAGTTATAGTCCTTTGAGCACTATGAAAGTACATCCCAGAGTAGGAGGTGATACATATCCCCAACAGGCTCTCTGCTAAATATTGCAATGCCTTCCAGAACTTCAGAGGAGAATAGCTGCTGCCCATTAAAAGTCTGCAGTGTGTGCATACACTGCGGTGATGAGCACAGTATAAAAACCTATATAGGTTAAAATAGAATTGTGTCCTTCTTCATGACCAGCCAGTTCTACTGACTATTCTGTTTGAATCTAATTAGGTTTTTTATACCACACCCATCACCACAGTCTCTGAGCAATGATTAATGTGGCAGGGATGTGGCCAGGGCTCTTCCTCTTCACCATACGTTTTGGGGTGACCGGCAATTGTGGAGGCTCTAGTTCTGAACAGCCCCTGTGCTTGGGGAAGAATGAGAGCTGCAACAGTGGCTGGACTGTACATGTCATTTTGGAAGTCCTTTGCATCTTCCCCATCTCTTGTGAATGTGCACAGAGGCTAACCATAATCAAGCCCTACAAATCTGAGTCCTTCTGTATGATGTTAATGTAGAAAAAAGACAGGTGGACCACACTTTAATAATCAATTGCTACTATCATATATCACCTGGCATAGCAAGAGTGACCATTACAATAACATGTTCTTCACCAGGACATCCTAACTCCATTGAAGGCATAATGCAAAGAATCAATAAAAGGACGTGTGAGAAGAAAATTTGGAGGAATGGGCTATGAGACACACTGCAAGGATCACAAATGGAAAAATGCAACTAAATGAAAGTTCACCTTGTAAATACATCAAAAGTATATAATAAAGTTAGCCAAGACAGGTGCAAATGAAACAGCATAGTTAACATGGGAAGAAAAACAGCTTTTACATATTATCCTTCATTCATTTCTTGCAGTGTGTGGCAATAATACAGAAATGGATAGGAAATGGTTTGCAGTATTTCATTTGTTTTGGGTGTGTGAACCAAATTTACATCACTGAGAAAATCAAGGAAAATTAAATAGGGAAGTCAGTGTTGAAAACATTTTCTTGGTTCTGTTCCAGCCTGCTTCTCTGGCCCTGAATGTCTTTAGTGTCTTCCCCCTCCCCCTCTTTAATTAATTTTCTCTTTTCTCCTTTCCCCCCGCACCGGAGTAGGTCTTTGCCCTATTTGCATTACATTTTAAGACCAAAGTTATTGAGTCCCTCCCCTTCATTCCATGATTGATATTTGCAAGAGAGAATGTGCTAATGGTGCAGAAAAGTGCATATGAACTTGAGAAATCATTGCTGGATCATAATACGGAGCCAGAGATAATGTTGAGATACACTCTAGTGTGAGTGGAGCAGACTTTGAACTGTCATTCTTTATACACGTCACTTTGGAATAGGTTTGAAAATCATCTGGTCAAATATTTCATTTCAAGAAAAAAATTTGTATGCCAAAAGAAAATATTATGTTAATCTACTGAAACTTGGGCCCCATGCTGCTTCAAATAAGATTAAAGGGGCTGCCTACCAGGGTGAAGTTCTATTGAGTTTATAAATATTCATTGCTATATTGAAAAGTTTAAAGCAGTCTGAATTTTGCTTAATTGCTCACAGAAAGTAATCTTCTTATTTAAAAGAATATTGTTAATTAGATTTACAAGGAAAAAGGACTGGGAATCCAAGACTTTTATATAAAGAGAGGGCTTCAGGCAGCTGAATGTTATGAAACACAAAAAGTGATCAGATCAATTATGAGGGTTAAATTGGTTAATAGTTTGGTACCCAGATACTTTTCATTAACAAGATAATATTTAATATTAAAAGAAATATAATTTAAAATTGTAGTAAAAGATCTGTAGATAAATGGACTCGTTAAATTTGACACTTTAGAGTGTTTGTCCAAAAGCTAGAGTATCCCCAGACATTACTAGACAAAAGGGGACCAGTTAAAAGTTATAGCTAAACCTTGGAAAAAATACCGATCTGATCTGCCAGAGCTGTTGTAAACATCATCTAGTTTAATCTTCTGCACATCCTAGGCTGTTAAATTTCAGCTAGTTACCCCTCTGTTGAACCAAATAACTTGTGTTTGACAAAAGCGTATCTGCCAGAAAGGTATCAAGTTTTTATTTGAAGACATCAGGAGATACAGAACCTGCCACTTACCTTGGTACTTTGTTCCGATGGCTAATCACCCTCACTGTTAAAAAATTGTGTCTGAATTTGAACATTTCTGACTTCAGCTTCTATGTACTGATTCTTGTTATACCTTTCTCTGCTAGATTAAACAGCCTTTTAATACCCAATAGCTTCTCCCCATGGAGATATTTATACACAGAGAATCAAAAGGGAAATAATTGAATTTAATGGAAAGACACCCATTGACTTCAATATGCTTTGGTCTCAGAGTCCTAAACGGTTTTTATTTCTCGCCCCCTCCCCCACCCCGCATCCCATATTAAAAAAAAAAAAAAGCCTGTTCAGTAATATAACACTTATGGTCAATTTTTGCAACAAACGGCATAGGATGAAATTCATTGGTGGCTCAGAGAGCCAATGAAAGACTCTCTATACATCACACGTTGGACCTGTGTGGTTTTCTATGGGCAGATCAGTCATGTAGAAGTGTTTGCTGTGCTGGTCCCTCATAAGTTGGCATGGAAGATACAATGGAGGTTGGCCATGGTAGGCATGAAATCCATAATTACTTGGATCCTGTGGATTCAGTACCCCACGTAACTGGTATCGAGGGGCTATGGCTGCTATTCTAGGCCACAGGCAATACATATTGGTCTGATCTCATATCTACTCCTTGTATGGGGGCGGGGAGACTTCACCCAGAGTGAATGCAAAATGTCGGAAAAAACGTCTTATATACTTATTAGAACAAAACAGTTTTTCAATCTAAGTCCACAGAGAATGGGAGTCATGAGGAAGCAAAGAGAAAATAAAGACTAATATGAATAACAAGAATTATAATAGATACTGTATATGAAAATGGAGTAACTGAGTCACAAAATTCTATTCTAATCATATTATAATAATCAGAACTGCAATTTAATAAATGCTTACATGCCTGTCCTTTCATCTCTGATTTGTAAAAACAACATAAAAGAAAAATTACTAATTTTAAAGGCTTCAGCAACAAAACAAAAGAAAAAAAAGAAGCCTGAGACCATTGTCAAACAGGAAAAGGAAAATTCTGTTAACAATTAAAGATAATTATCATCCACATAATCTCTTAGGCTACACTGATGAAGCCAGCCCACAATTATTATTGTAGCAGCAGATAATGAGTCAAGATGCACTGGCTGGCTCTCCCCTTTTAAAAAAAGATGCCCCTCTGATCCATATTCAAGTATATGAAAACATTCCCATAAAATTAAATGCTGCAGTTTGCAAGGAAACAACCAGTACTTAGTCCTCAGATTTAAGATTCTCTGCCTAGGATTCCCTCTTTAGGCTTGTGTAGTTATAGAGAAATAAGGATATGTGATTATTTCCCTGATAAAATTGTGTAAGTTATTACAAAACAGACAAAAATATTTGAGGGCATAATCTATGCCATACAGAAATATAAACATAATGAAAGCATTCAGTTTAATGGCTGATCTAGAGATTCATAGATACTAAGGTCAGAAGGGACCATTATGATCATGTAGTCTGACCTCCTGCACAACGCAGGCCACAGAACCTCACCCACCCACTCCTGTAACAAACCTCTCATCTATGTCTGAGCTATTGAAGTCCTCAAATCGTGGTTTAAAGACTTCAAGGAGCAGAGATTCCTCCAGCAAGTGACTCGTGCCCCATGCTACAGAGGAAGGCGAAAAACCTCCAGGGCCTCTTCCAATCTGCCCTGGAGGAAAATTTCTTCCCGACCCCAAATATGGCGATCGGCTAAACCCTGAGCATATGGGCAAGATTCACCAGCCAGATACCCAAGAAAGAATTTTCTGTAGTAACTCAGATCCCACCCCATCTAACATCCCATCACAGGCCATTGAGCCTTTTTACCATGAATAGTTAAAGATCAATTAATTGCCAAAAGCATGTTATCCCATCTTACCATCTCCTCCATAAACTTATCGAGTTTAATCTTAAAGCCACATAGGTCTTTCGCCCCCACTGCTTCCCTTGGAAGGCTATTCCAAAACTTCACTCCTCTGATGGTTAGAAACCTTCATCTAATTTCAAGTCTAAACTTCCCAATGACCAGTTTATATCCATTTGTTCTTGTGTCCACATTGGTACTGAGCTTAAATAATTCCTCTCCCTCTCCGGTATTTATCCCTCTGTTTATAGGGAGCAATCATATCTCCCCTCAACCTTCTTTTAGTTAGGCTAAACAAGCCAAGCTCCTTGAGTCTCCTTTCATAAGACAGGTTTTCCATTCCTCGGATCATCCTAGTAGCCCTTCTCTGTACCTATTCCAGTTTGAATTCATCCTTCTTAAACATAGGAGACCAGAATTGCACACAGTATTCCAGGTGAGGTCTCACCACTGCCTCCTTATCTCTACTGGAAATACCTCGCCTGATGCATCCCAAAACCGCATTAGCTTTTTTCATGGCCATATCACATGGGTGATGGGGTGAAAGGAAACATGCTTGTTGTTACAAAGCTCAATATTTTTCTTTAGGTACCAGTGGAAATTGGAATGGGAGTAAAAAAGAAGAGAGGAACAGCGCTTGCAGAAGACCCTTTGCAGGCATACCAGGTGGCTGTGGATGTTCGAGTTAGGGGACATATTACAAGACGAAGGGGATGGAGCTAAAGAATATTCTGTTTACACAGCATGCTCCCCTCTGAAGCAAGTGGATTTTCAAATTGAAATCTGCAAGACAAATGTGACCCAAGATAATTAACTCCAACTATGTACCTGTCCCCCTAGAAAAGGATAAGGGGTGTGTGTGTGTGTGAATAAGATGTGGTAGGAAAGAGAGAACAAATAGCCTCAGCCCTCCAGAAGAAGCATTGATGGCAGGAAGAGGCAAAGGGGACAGCAATGCTGAGGAACTGTGCCAATTTTGCTGCCCTATGGCCTATGGAGATGCAGCCTGGTATATCTGTTGAGCCTCAGGTTCTGCAGTGTTTCAAAACTATGGACTTCTTCCTCAAAATGGTTAGAAACTTGAAGGCAAATGAGAAAAGATCCCCATGAGGTAAGTGTTGTACCAATTCAGTGGATTTCTTTCCTACCCTGAGTTTTTCTTTGGGCATAAATACAGACAGTAGGCTGATATCAGTGTTTAATAATCTAGCCATACAATTCTGAGTGCTGAAAATTTGAGTAGGAAGTGGATTTGGTTCTGGTATATATGAAGCAGGCTTAAATCCCTTATTAGTGAACAATTGTGCTAAATTGGTAATGCTGTTTCATTAAAATCTGAGCAGAACTGTTCCCATTCAGAGTGTGATTATTTACAAGAGTTAAAGAAAATTCTCTAACCACATACAGGGCAATGTCCTCCACTGCAGAGAGGAAAGGCACAGAAAGTTCCCTCCATTTTCTTCTTTACAATTCCCTAGAAGCTCCTATATGCATGCTATGTGGATTTGGGGCTCTGCAATTTTGCTTTCTGAGTCATCGAGCCTCTCAAAATATATGGAATTCTCTCATGTAAGATACTGCTGGCACTATCTTATGCCAAAGCCTTCTCTGCACTCAACTTCCCTGTGGAGTTTGTTTGGTCCAGGTAAGGGACCAATGTGAGTACAGCTCCTAAGGGACCAGTGCCTCTGATGAAGAAAGAAAGAGTCAGGAAGAAATATAAAGGCACGAAGATGCTGGATCCCTTGATATCCCTTGGATTTCCACACAGCTGTACAGCTATTTATTTTGAGTATTTTATTTATAATTAGGGCTCAGCAGAGAAAGGTATTTCCATCCTGCAGAAGATTTTGAGCTTTCAAAATCTGGTTTTGTTCTGATTTGGACAAAAGCCAATTTTTAAAAAATTCTCCTGGAAAGGGAATGGAGCTGCAGACCCTGGAAGCTCTGGGGTCCCCGACTCCAAGGAAGTCTGAACATAAGAATATAAGAACAGCCCTACTGGATCAGACCAAAGGTCCACCTCGGCCAGTATCCTGTCTTCTGACAGTGGCCAGTGCCTGGTGCCCCAGAGGCAATGAACAGAACAGGTAATCATCAAGTGATCCATCCCCTGTTGTCCATTCCCAACTTCTGGCAAACAGAGGCTAGGGACACCATTCCTGCCCATCCTGGCTAATAGCCATTGATGGACCTATCCTCCATGAACTTATCTAGTTCTTTTTTGAACCCTGTTCTAGTCTTGGCCTTCACAACATCCTCTGGCAAGAAGTTCCACAGCTTGACTGTGCGTTGTGTGAAAAAATACTTCCTTTTGTTTCTTTTAAATGTGCTGCCTATTAATTTCACTTGGTGGCCCCTAGATATTGTGTTATGAGAAGAAGTAAATAACACTTCCTTATTTACATTCTCCACACCAGTCATGATTTGATAGACCTCTATTATATCCTCCCTTAGTTGTCTCTTTTCCAAGCTGAAAAGTCCCAGTCTTATTAATATCTCCATAGTCTGGAAGACTGCTGAGGAGCGTGGTGGGTGAACTGGCAGAAAACTAGGCAGGTTTCTATTGGAGCCCTGCCTGGGTTCTGCCAGAACGTTGTCAAAATCAAACAAACAGCATCTGCAATTATATCAATTTTTGTTTATCTTCAGTTTCCAAATTGCAAACAAGCAAAGATCAAGGGTCAAATTTTCAAAAGCAATTAAATGATTAAAGCTCCAAAGCCCCAGTGGGTGCCGAAGACACTTCTCAAAATGTGATTCTTAAGTCTTGGTGCTTTTTTGTTTTTGTTCAATAGGCATGATAACTTTAGATTGCTGTTGGAGTTTATACTGCTCTCCGTGCCATTGCAAAATTGCTAGTGGTGGTAAAGCTCTACAAATAAGATGCTATCTTAGGCTACATTTCCATTTTCTGGGGTGCAAACCCATTGAGAAAAAATACAAAACAAAACAGTACCTCCTGATATGATTGTTCCCTACTGCAATAACAGCATTGATCTACTGGCTGTAATCATGCACAACAAACTTTTATATTCTGTTGTGCGTCCCTAATAGACCATTTTGATATGAAGGAACTAAACACCAGCTGTGAACTGTAAGTGGACAGATTTCAAGGAATAACCCATCTTTCATGAAGGTGCATTAAACAAATCGCCTCACTGTAATCAGTTCTATGGATTTGTGAAGGAGATGATGGAAAGATATCACAGTATATGATTACAACCCCCCTTTGAGCATCTTTGGCCAAGGGGACTTATGATCTGAAGGCCACATGATGGATTTACTGGTAGTTTCTTCAGAGAGGGGGAAATGGTTTATACAGAAAAAAAGGCAACAACTGTTCTGAAAATTGGTTTTAAAATGTTAAGGCATTTCTGAAGCATTTTTTCCTTTTGGATTTGAACTTAGTGATATCTATCATGAGCTGCTGTGTCAGCATATCCTTTACCCCACAGAGAAAAGGATAATAAATCTGTATTACATTTTGAGAAAAGAGCATTCCTATGCTTTGGTATTGGCTTTCATACAAGTTATTTCTAGCAATAGGTTGCATTCACCCATTGTCTGTTCTTCAATACATGGATTGGTACATGCATTCTTTGAAGCTAAAAGAAGACTCATATTTATTTATATGAGGTACATAAAGCTTTTTTACTATTATACATTTTCAACATGCAACAAACACATTTAATAATTAAATATTTACAGTAGTTAATAGAAAATTTTCTTCCTGAAATGTAGCCTTCTGAATATTTAGTCACAAACTCTAATTTCAGGCATCATCATGTCTGAAACTGTAATTTCATAGCTTTTAATCCATCCATAACCTGCTTTATGATCAGTGAGGCACAAAATCAAACTAAAACAATGGATAATTCAGCAATTCACACATTCTGTCATATTGTAATGTCATTTTGAACCTGCAGACAATTATTCTATTGAAACTATTTCCTAAACACTGCAAAGTCATTTTCCTATTAATGCCTCTCAAAGGAGAGACACATCTGTCCAATGTATTATAGGACCTGATTCTCAGCTAATTTACACCAGTTCTACCCCATTATAATTCCACTGACTTAAAGCACTTATTTGTCTGATAAATACAGAATTGGGCCCCTCATGCTTTTCTTATGCTGAGCTATAACACTTCCCTCAGCCTCATGGTTAATTTCCCTACATATTCTTAAGAAAAAAATCAGCTAACAGAAAGTGAGTCAGATGCTGAAATAACTTCTCCATGAATTTTACTGAAGTTCCTGGTTACTGACAACCAGAATTTTTCTCTTTTCTGACATGCTCTTCCACTTATATACAAACGGTCATTCCTCCCTACCAAAACTCCAATAGAGAAGAGTTTTGGTAACTAAAGGCCAGATTAATCCTACCTGCTGGGTGAAGCAACCGTAAATACACACATGGGACCATTAGAAAAGGAAGCCAATTCTCCAGAAATAACCTTGGAGAGTTTTACTTATATTAGCTCCTTTGGCAGCAGATGTGGGTGAGGGCTGTACATTCTGAAGGCTCTTAGCCAAATGTATCTGGGAGGAAAGTAACTCTTCCACAGAGAGGCAGAAAGAAAAGTTTGCTGCACCAGTGGCATTTTCCCTCTGGTTCTAGAGTGAAAACAGAGGAGTGTAATACAGCTCCAAAATAAACAACAAAACAAAGATGGAGAGTGTGTTGGGAGAGATGGAGAGCTCTTCATTATTGTATGTTTATCAGCCTAATTTATGTAATTTTTTTGTTTAGTTATTTCTAGGATTACTTTGCACCTAAGGAATCACCTTGGTATTTCAGAACCAAGATATTATATACCCAACAGTGAACTTCAAAAAGAATCACTGCATGGTGAAATATGCAGATACAATTTTCAAACACCTTGCAGCCTGAAGAAACCCATTTATCCTAATATTTGCTGATGGCCCCAAATTCTTAGACACTACAATATGTTCCTAGAATCTGACATGGATTTTTCCAGCACCCAATTTTCCTGAGAGGGAGTTTTGCCTGAGTAATTAAGAATAGAGGATTGAGACCCCCCACCCAAAAAAGTCATTGTTAACCTTCTCCTCTGTTCAACTAACCTCCTGTGGACAATTAAAAATATGACTAATGTTAAGTGTTCATTTTACTAGAAGTTAAATTTTAACATGATTTCTTCCTTGTGTCATCCCCCCGCCCACCCACCTGCCCAGTAGGCTGGGATTATCAAAGTGGCCAACAGGAATCCCTATCATCAGGATTCCCGGTTAGCTCAGGTAAATGTAGCAAGGTGGGCTCTGGACCCCTGGCAGGGCTGGGAAAACAAACAGTCTATGGCCCCTAAGTCTCCTGGCTGGGGTAGGCAATAGCAATTGGGGTTCTGGACCTTTGGGTAGAGCAGAACAACAATCAGTATGTAGCCCCCAGGCAGGGCAGGGCAGGGCAGGGTGAACAAACAGTCTGTGGCTCTTGAGCTTCTGGGCTGGGGCAGACAGTAGCAATTGGGGGAAATCAGTCCTTTTTGGCAGAGAAGGACAGCAATTAGTCTGTAGTCCCTGGGCAGGCAGGGCAGGGCAAACAAACAGTGTGTGGCTCCGGAGCTTCCAGGCTGAGGCTGAAAGCAAACAATAGTCAGACCTAGTGGCCTGTGGCGTGTGGTAGGGCAGGGGCAGGGAACCTACGGCCCATAGGGCTGGATATGGCCCCTTCTTCATTTAATCTGGCCCATAGTAAGTCTTCCCACCACAGGCCAAAAGCGCAGAGCCTCGGTGCCCCCCTGTGAGCCTGGAACTCCAAGTGCTGGCTCGCCCTGCTGCGGGAGGAAGCTGGGGTTTCCAGGCCATTAAAAGTCCGGTCAACTTTGCACAGCTCCTGGAAGCGACCGGCATGTCCCTGCAGCCCCGAGGAGCAGAGGCGACCAGGGTCAGCTCCACAGCTCCCATTGGCCAGGAACCATGGCTAATGGGAGCAGCGGTGGTGGGGCCTGCAGGCGCGGACAGGTCACTCAGTACACCACAAACAGCCCCCTGACCACTCCTTGTCAGGGCTGGCCATGGCAGCCACTTCTGGGAGCAGCGCGGAGGAAGGGCGGGTAGGGAGCCTGCCTTAGCCCCGCTGCACCACCAACCAGGAGCCACCTGAGGTAAGCACCACCCAGACGAAGCTGGATCCCGAACTCCCTGTCCCACATCAGAACCCCCTCCCTCACCCTAACTCCCTTCCAGATCCCACCCCCCCTGCCCCAGCCCTGAGCCTGCTCCCGCACTCCAAACCTCTCGGCCTCAGCCTGGAGCCCCCTACTGCACCCTAAACCCCTCACCCCAGCCCCACCCCAGAGCCCACACCCCCAGCTGAAGCCCTCACCCCTCCCACACCCCATCCCCCTGCCCTTGCCCCAGCCCAGATCCCCCTCCCACACCAGGAACCCCTCGTTTCTGGCCTCACCCCGGAGCTAGAGGAAGCCCTGAGCCTCCGCGCGCACTCCAAACCTCTCGGCCTCAGCCTGGAGCCCCCTACTGCACCCTAAACCCCTCGCCCCAGCCCCACCCCAGAGCCCACACCCCCAGCTGAAGCCCTCACCCCTCCCACACCCCATCCCCCTGCCCTTGCCCCAGCCCAGATCCCCCTCCCACACCAGGAACCCCTCGTTTCTGGCCTCACCCCGGAGCTAGAGGAAGCCCTGAGCCTCCGCGCGCACTCCAAACCTCTCGGCCTCAGCCTGGAGCCCCCTACTGCACCCTAAACCCCTCGCCCCAGCCCCACCCCAGAGCCCACACCCCCAGCTGAAGCCCTCACCCCTCCCACACCCCATCCCCCTGCCCTTGCCCCAGCCCAGATCCCCCTCCCACACCAGGAACCCCTCGTTTCTGGCCTCACCCCGGAGCTAGAGGAAGCCCTGAGCCTCCGCGCCACCTATGGCAGTGTGGGTGGCCCACAACTGTTTTTTTTCTGTGGGTCAATGTCCCCGATACAAAAAAGGTTCCCCAGCCTTATGGTAGGGGAACCCGGCTCCACCTGCTCCTTTGGGTTCTGACCCAGGGCCCTATGAAGCTGGGGACTTCCCTGTTAAGGGTTTAGGCATCAGCTTCTACTACATCCCCTGGGTCCCTTCCTACCACAAATTGCATCCCAGGCATCTCCTTGGCTGGTGGTGGTTTGGCATCCCCATCAGTTTCCGCAGCCTGCGAGTTGTCCACAGCGTAGTCCAGGGCCACGGGCTCGGCCACCTGGAGCTCACTGGCACCTCTGGAGGAGCCTGTAGTACACATCCTTCGTCCTCCTGAGCCAGCATCAACTGGGCTGGGTTGCCTCCTTTTTATCTGGCTCTTCCACCTGGAGCATGCACAGCAAGGGAAAGGAGGCGTGGCCACCTGGGCTCACAGTGATTGGTCCATCCCTACTGGCCCAGTGCGTGGTTGGTATACCCCATCACAAGGGGGACAGAGTTTAGGAAGATGTAAAACTCCTTTAATATACGTATTCCACTTGTTTTATAACAACATTGCAGAAGTGTCTCCCCCACACCTAGTTCTGACCAATTTACTGTATGCCCTGACACGACATAACTGGCATAAAAATAATTGTTGGGGGATATTTACAAAGCCACCAATGGCAGTTGGTCACACACATCCCTTTGGAAGTCAGTGGGAGTCATGCAAATAACTCCCAGTGGGTATGGGGTGCCTAACAGCCATTTGTACCTATGAAAAATTTCCTGTTATTCATAAGTCTCCTCTTGCATGTACATACGTAACACAAAATCAAAACTCACCAAAAAAAAAAGTAATATGTCCAAGAAATCAAGGTCTCAACCCTCTTTCAATGAGACCAAATGAGGAAGGAGAGAGGACACTTCTTCCCCACACTCACTTCCATTAGATAGTGCATATCACCATCTTTTTCTTGTTCTTGAAGAGTAGAAATGAATGCTGCCCACTAAATCTAACACTATGGAGAACGACAGGTTTCAGAGCAACAGCCGTGTTAGTCTGTATTCGCAAAAAGAAAAGGAGTACTTTAGATAAGCTATTACCAGCAGGAGAGTGGGGTGGGAGGAGGTATTGTTTCATGGTCTCTGTGTATATAATGTCTTCTGCAGTTTCCACAGTATGCATCCGATGAAGTGAGCTGTAGCTCACGAAAGCTTATGCTCAAATAAATTGGTTAGTCTCTAAGGTGCCACAAGTACTCCTTCACTATGGAGAACGTTTATCTGCAAAAAAGTCACCAAATACCTTTTAAACAATAAGAATTTCAGGTGAACATCAACTATGAGTATAGGCATGACATTACCAACTTGAATCATGCTAATGTCCCAGCTGAGACTCAAACCATTGTTTATCATGATATGCTATGTCTGTGTTTAAGTATGAGACAACCCTTAACTTGAAAAAGTCTGTATCCAAGATACAAATATTGTTATGCATAATCAGACAGAGGGCGTTTCAAGGAATGGGTGCATGCCATATTTACTTTTTTCAGGAGCTATTGCAAAATTAGCTCAAAACTAATTGAAACACTAGCTGACTAGGAAATACATGTTGAGATTATTGATATATTTACAGCTGTTTCCATAATTACATTATGGGTTGTGTAACGTTTCTGAGGTAACTGACTGACAAACTGACCTTGAAATGTTTAACATTCATAAACCAGTCGGAGAACACTTCAATCTCTCTGGTCACGCGATTACAGACATGAAAGTTGTGATATTACAACAGAAAAACTTCAAAACCAGACTCCAGCAAGAGACTGCTGAATTGGAATTCATTTGCAAATTGGATACAATTAACTTAGGCTTGAATAGATACTGGGAGTGGCTAAGTCATTATGCAAGGTAACCTATTTCCCCTTGTTTTTTCCTACCCCCCCCCCCACTGTTCCTCAGGCGTTTTTGTTAAACCCTGGATTTGTGCTGGAAATGGCCCACCTTGATTATCATACACATTGTAAGGAGAGTGATCACTTTAGATAAGCTATTACCAGCAGGAGAGTGGGGTGGGGAGAGAGAAAACCTTTTGAAGTGATAAACACCCATTTTTTCATGGTCTGTGTGTATAAAACATCCTCACTGTATTTTCCACTTTATGCATCCAATGAAGTGAGCTGTAGCTCACGAAAGCTTATGCTCAAATAAATTGGTTAGTCTCTAAGGTGCCACAAGTACTCCTTGACCTTGAAATATCTTTTTTTATTCCTAAATCTTGAAGTGATAGAAGCAAAATAAATGTGTTGCTATTTCTTTTGAATTAACATAGCACATTTTATTACTATTTCTTTTTTCTTTCTGCCAACAGACCTGGATAGACACTGACAAGGCAGTGGGAGATTGTGAAGACCAAATTTCTGACATTCAGTTCCCTCAGATGTTAATTTATTACAATGGAAAATAATCTGCATCCCACAATGAAGCAAAAGACATGGCCAAATCCTTTTACTTAAAGGTTATAGCAACTAAAAATAATTTTCTCTGGAGGGAAACTTTGTTGTGTAGAATTAAAATGGTCTGCTGAGACAAGCAACATCAGAAGTCATAGTTAACAACAGCATGCTCACTCTAGGTCTTTGTTTAGTTGAGGGCATTGGATAAGAAGAAAACACCATCTGTGTGCAGCCAGAATCAATTTCTGACACTACGTGTCAAGAAAACAGGGAAAGTAGCACAACTATCCTCCAGGAGTGCATTGAATTAGAATAATAGCAAAGTAGGAACTATGGGCTTGTTAGTTAGAAATATAGAGCGCCAAGAACTTCAATTGAAGTCAGTGGAGGCTGTGGGCACTCAGAATCCCTGAATATCAAACAGATCCAAGATTTACTTTTAATTAAAATTATGCAAAGTTAGCATATACAAGCCCCAATACTCTTCTATCCTTACCCTTTCTTGTAATACAATGCTATTACCATTCCAATAGTTTCAGTGAGCAACTCTGGATTAAAAACATCACATAAAGTGGCCAGGAACTTCTTAATAAGTCAATAGAAATATGTGTGGTCTGGGAGATAAACGTTGAAATACAGCTTGTTACAAATACAGTAGTATTTGACCTTAGCATCCTCATCTGAATGACAACCACCATTCTGTACTGAAGTTAAATAAAAGAGAGGAAAACCATTGAGTATTTTTGTTTTCAAATAGCATATATCTGCTAATATACAGTTCCTTTCTAATTCAGTGATTCCTGTCAGCTGATAAAAAACAGGTAAAATGGATATTAACTGCACAACTGGACTGAACAGAAACATTGGAAAAAGGATACAGAACTTCTGTCATTTCAAGGAAAGCAATAGTTAAACAAAGATAAAACAGTATTTGCTGATTCGGAAACAGAATATTCTTTTATTTATCTTTTGCCTTTGAAGAAAATGATTATTGCAACATTGCTTTTGCATCACTATGTTTACTACCAGAAAAAGTGCAGAGATGGGTATTTAACTGCAATAACCTGATATAACTTTCATCCAGAGAGGATTTAAAGTGCTTTCAAACTTTATCTCTGAATATAGAAGTTACACATGGGAATTAATGTGCAACCAACTCCAGGATCAAATGTGATAACTTTAGATGCAATTATATTACACAATAGATTAGAACAGGGAGTAGAAAAATAGTTTATCCAATGAAACCAGGGAGATATTTTATGTAGGCAGAACATATTTTCTCAAATAGAAATTTAGCCATGGGGTTAAAAGTACTACTTTGGCTCTAAGTAACATGTGGGTAAATTTTTCAACAACATCTGTCTCTTATGAGCCAAAGTCTCATTTTCAAAAGTGACCTAGGTGCTTTTGAAAATTTAACCTGGGATCTGTAATGACCACATTATATTCATGTTCCATACTTAATTATAAGGGGTAAAAAGTAGACCATGTATAAGGAGACACAGCTGCCTACATTACTGAACTTGTGAACCTATTAATAACAGAGTGAAAGGAGAACTTTTTTAAAACTTTGAAGTAGAGTTATTTTAAAACAGTGAAAGAATTACTTTATGGATGAAAACATTGTCTCTACATACAAGGATTACCACTAAAGTTGCTATCTGTAAAGCCGTCAGGAATTTTTTGACAAAAGATATTTGAGTCAGAAAATGCCAGTGTATTGAAACTGAAACTGTTCATGCAAAAATGTCGATTTCAACAAATTTCTTGTCACAATATTTTTTAAAGAGAAAGTTTTAAGATTAAAAAATGTTGGAATATCTCAAATTGACAAAAATATGATTTTTTTTTAGTTTGAAATGACTTTTTGTTTCAAAATGTAAGCTAATTAAAAAAAAATTAAAAGGTCAAAATCAAAACAACACATTTCAAAAATGTCAAAACAGAATAGTTCAATTTACCCAACTGAAATGTTTTGAGATTTTGAGTTCTCCTCATGAATCAAGACAGAAAAAAGTTTTAAATCTCAAAATTTGGATAGGAAAACCATTTCCTACCCAGCTCCAACTATTTGCCAAATTTACCACACAGACGCATCAGAAAGACCAGAGGTTTCCTTTGCATTTAGAGTAGGGAAGTAACTGAGTTATCTCTGATGCCACTTTGTGGTAACACTTGGTAAAAGCTTATATTTAAAGGTATCTAGTACATATGTTTTAATCAACAACTGAAATTATGTTGAAGGTCCAGAATCAAGCTTGCAGTCTATTATCTTAGCGGCTATAAGGATCAGTGATGGGACCTTTCCAATGAGAAACGCTTGTTTCTAGTCCTGGAAAGTCCATCAGTCTTTAAACATTTTTAAAAATCTGTTTTTAGGTAATCTGTGAGGTTTTTAATATGCATGTATTCCTCCCCAGCCCATACTGCCTTCAATCCTGTGCAGTGGGACACATGGAACCTGAGCGAACCTAGATTTTCTAGTGGAAGAAAATGAAACTACTACTAATAGTAATAAAATAAATATGTTTAAAGTAGGGCTGTTGATTAATAGCAGTTAACTCATGCGATTAACTCCAAAAATTAATCGTGATTAAAAAAGTTAATTGCGATTAATCTTACTTTTAATCGTACTGTTAAACAATAGAATACCAATTGAGATTTATTATATTTTTGGATGTTTTTCTACATTTTCAAATATGTTGATTTCAATTACAACACAGAATAAAAAGTGTATAGTGCTCGCTTTATATTATTATTTTTATTACAAATATTTGCACTGTAAAAATGATAAACAAATAGTATTTTTCAGTTCACCTCATACAAGTATTGTAGTGCAATCTGTTTATCATGAAAGTGCAACTTACAAATGTAGAATTTTTTGTTATATATCTGTTTCTGTTTTTTGAGTGCAATGTAAAACGTCAGAGCCTACAAGTCCACTCAGTCCTACTGCTTGTTCAGCCAATCACTAAGACAAATAAGTTTGTTTACATTTACGGGACATAATGCTGCCCACTTCTTATTTACAGTGTTAACTGAAAGTGAGAACAGCCGTTCGCATGGCACTTTTGTAGCTGTCATTGCAAAGTATTTAATGCCAGATGTGCTAAACATTCGTATGCCCCTTCATGCTTTTGAAAAAAATAATGCATTAATTAAATTTGTGACTGAACTCCTTGGGGGAGAATTGTATGTCTCCTGCACTATTTTACTCACATTCTGCCATATATTTTATGTTATAGCAATCTTCGATGATGACCCAGCACATGTTGTTCGTTTTAAGAACACTTTCACTTGATTTGACAAAACTCAAAGAAGGTACCAATGTGAGATTTCTAAAGATAGCTACAGCACTGGACCAAAGGTTTAAGAATCTGAAGTGCCTTCCAAAATCTGAGAGGGACGAGGTGTGGAGCATGTTTTCAAAAGTCTTAAAAGAGCAACACTCTGATGCGGAAATTACAGAACTGAACCACCAAAAAATAAAATCAACCTTCTGCTGGTGGCATCTGATTCGGATGATGAAAATGAACATGCATCTGTCCGCCCTGCTTTGGATAGCTATGGAGCAGAACCCATCATCAGCATGGACATATGCCCTCTGGAAGGGTGGTTGAAGCATGAAGGGACATATTAATCTTTAGCACATATGGCACATCAATATCTTGCGACGCCGGCTAAAACATGCCATGAAAAACACCTGTTGTCACTTTCAGGTGACATTGTAAATAAGAAGTGGGCAGCATTATCTCCTGCAAATATAAACAGACTTGTTTGTCTGAGTGATTGGCTGAAGGAGCAGGACTGAGTGGACTTGTAGGCTCTAAAGTTTTACAATGTTTAGTTTTTGAGTGCAGTTATATTTTTGTACATAATGCTACATTTTTAAGTTCAACTTTCATGTTAAAGAGATTGCACTATATTATTTGTATTAGGTGAAATGAAAAATACTATTTCTTTTGTTTTTTACTGTGCAAATATTTGTAATAAAAATAATATAAAGTGAGCATTGTACACTTTGTATTCTGGGTTGTAATTGAAATCAATATATTTGAAAATGTAGAAAACATCCAAAAACATTTAAACAGATGGTATTTTATTATTCTTTAACAGTGCGATTAATCATGATTAATTTTTACAGCGCAATTAATCGCTTGACAGCCCTAGTTTAAAGCTCTCAAAACATTTCTAATTTTTACATTGTAATGGAAATCGAATTGTAACATGTGTAACATATACAGAATACTGGACAATACATTGTGATATAACAGTTTTACCAGCAGCCAGTCTGGATGGACTTCTGTAAGGTGCTTCAATCATTTGTGATGAACATATCTATCCAAAAATCAGGCTCATCTAATCCATCATACCAAACTATGCATGTGACTCTAATGGACTGTTTCTGGCCATGGAATAACTATCACTTTATTCAAATGCCATGATTTTTTCCCACCTCCTACAGGTGCCCCTCTTGTCTCAAGCTACAGCTGGGTCATAAGAAGCCCCACTGATGTACCAGTAGCCATATTTACCAGAAGAGAGAGCCAGAGGTGAAGAGGGGGAGCCATAGAGCAAAAGTAGCTGCCAACCATGCAAAAGAAAGTGGGTGCTTAAAAGGAAAAGGGATGCTTCCTGAGCAACCAGCCAGCACCCACCTATGCTGGCTCCTGCCTGAATCAAGAAGACAAGAGCAACAAGAGCTCAGACTTACCCTTTGTCCTATTTTTTCCACACAGCATATAAAATCACAAAGGTGTCAGAGGGCCTTTATGGATATCCTTGTTGATACTGATGAACAGGAATTGAATGGACTAAACATGGGATGTATTCTCCATTTGTACACTTGTACAGCTGTTGTGTCCAAACATTGACCATAGCTTTATCAAAATGAAAAGAAGCACTGGGTTTGAATCTGCCTTCCCCTGCCACTTCTGTTGTTGTTTACTACAATAAAACATAGCTGCAAAATGCTACCTAATTGTAGCATTTTACACTCACAGCATGACTCTACAAGGTGCAGGATAACAAAGAACCAAGCCCATTCTCCTGAATGTGGCCAAACTCATTTTAGGGGTAGATGCAGTTAACCTCAGCCAACCACTGAAGTCTGGTATCATACATTAGGATAATAGTGGGACAGTCAAGTTACAGAACAAATGTCTTTCTCCCAGATCATTCATCTAACTTACTGGACATCTGCAGGGACTGACACAGCTGTTCTGTAGTATCTGAAGTCCAATTAGTTAACTGAAGACTTTTCCAGTCTAAGCCCTCAATGTATTTTGTCTATATGTATCATTGAAACTTTTAAAAATATTGTATGTATTTGTTTATACTCATTTTAGCATTTTCTTTTTTTTTTTCATTTTCACATTTTAATGAAGAAGCCAAACATATATGTGTATAAATGCTTTTATAAAAATATATTCACTCTACAGTTATGAAACAGGAATGTAATCCTTCTGCCAGGTGAAGTCAGCAGCAACCAGCGGCAGGTTCAATATCTAGGGGTTCATTTTCAACAATACAACACAGTACCAGCTCGAACAGCAAACCCAGTAACCTGGGAAAATGACACACCACCCCTGGGAACCCCTCAAAAGCTATACTTCCCCACTTGCAAGCACACAGTGTGAGTGTAGAAAAGAAACTTTTAATGAAAGGAGGGACATCAGTGAACATTAATTAGGGGAAATGCTGCAAGCAGGAACATACAACTGTGAGCAGGACACCCACCCCAGAGTGTGTGGGGCAGTGTCTTCTGCCTCATGTTCTTGAGTTTTACAACCAAAATTTCCTTTACTGTGCCCCTCTCTGCTCCCTCACCATACCCCACTCACAGTGGTTGTCCTTGGTCAGTGAGGATCCAGGGTTCAGAGGTGCATCTGTGTGACTTCACCTCCCACCTGGGAAAGAAGGCACCTTGCTTGCTCTGCCATCTGAGCACTTGCTCTGGCTGGCTGCCCCACCAGCCACTGTTCTGTTTTGCTGGCCACCTCGCCAGCCACCGTTCCTGAAGTCTCTCTCTCCCTCTCCAGCTAATGTCAGGAGAAGAGAGCTCATTCAGACCGTGCTTACAGGAATAAGTAGCTCTATGGAAATATATGGTAATGGATGCTAATTTTGAACACTACTCAAGAATTTCCCAGTCTTTCAAGTTAATTACAAGTGTAATTACAATACTATGAACTGTTTGTAAATAAATATTAATACAATTACTCCAAGAAGTACAATATTGTAGATACCGTATGTACAAACAGTTACAGGGTTATTTCTATCATTTTAATTGTTTCACTTTTATGATAGTAGTTACAGGGGAACAATGGCTAACATTAAGGTCCCAAATCAGGAAAGCCTTTAAGCACATGCTTAACTTTTTTCAGGTCTAATGAATGCTTTTGGTAATCAACAAATCCTAAGTAAATAAGTAGGGCATATATAAAAAACTAGTGGTCCATTATCCATCATATTATTGGCACAGCAACTTTCTAGGTGTTATATTAAAATAATTATAAACATACACATTTGTTTTACATTATTGACTAGCTAATGTTAGTTTGGTTTTTATTAACTATTTATATTACAGTAACACCCAGAGGCAGGCAAAGATACAGGGCTTGTATAGACCAATAGTGCACAGCAAACTGGGGTGTAAATCTACATGTTGCATGTAGCATGTTGCACACTTATTGTCCATGTGGGCCCTACTGCCATGCTGTAAGTTTACACCTCAAATTGCCAAGCATTGACTGTTCATCTAGACAAGTTTGCAGTCTCTGCTTAAAGGGCTTACAAGGATAATCACATCCCTGTAAACCTTTGGTTTTCTCTACTAATATTATGTTTTAGACTGAATAATGTCGAATTCTTAGTCCTATTTTATATTTTCAGAGATATCTTTGGAAGACAAATGTTGCCTAGTGGTCTGCGCAATAATTTAGTTTCCAAGATTTTATAATTGGGGCAAGTCACTGAGAAAAATGGGGGCAGAAAGGAAATAATAAAAGGAGAGAAAGGAGGAAAATCCCAAAACCAAACTCCAGCATATGTTTGTTTATAACTGACATTGAACAACAGTTTTTGTTTTGAAATTTCAATTCAAAATGAAACAGCAACAACACTGTTTCCAAATGTTTGGTCAATGAAATTGCTTTTAATGGGAACATTTTTCAATCAAACAGTCTTAACAAATTGTTAAATTTATCCCATTCATGTCAGATATTGGTCAACTTGAATGAACTCATTGATTTAGGTACTTGAATTAATTCCCTTTATCTCCTCAAGGTGCATTGGGGAGCAGATCTGAAGGGTCAGATACCTGACAGCTCTAAAGTATTAAACCTTTAAAATCAGTTTCCCAGATCTCAGTTGATTCTCTTATTTCTTTGAAGAGGATTATGAATAAATTAGTTTTTTTAAGTCTAGTCATGTTCATGGTATGTGCAGTGCCACCCCATGAAGCTGTTTAAGCCCAAAATCAATCATGAAAGCTCACTGAGTCTTATCCGCATCTTCTATGCCTGCAGGAAAAGGAAAGAAAGGGGAAGGAGCCTAAGGAATGGATATAAAAGATGATTAGAAGGGCAGAAAAAACATGGAGAAGTCAAAAACAATGTCAGAAAGGCCTTTGACAATTGATGAGCAGACAGGGAAAGAGAACTGGAAATACTAGCACAGACAAAATGCTAAGTTTAAGTAGCTCGAAGAGAAAGATAAGAAGGCCTATCGCAGAACTGATCAACTGCAGGGCTATGACCTGGAAGAGGGTCATTAAATGGTATTCTGTGGACTACATCTGGCAAAAAGTCTGTCACAAACAAAACTCAAGGGTGTCTCTCCTTTGGTAGTCCAAAACAAACACAAATCTTTACATCCATTTTAAATTGGGCCCAGCCAAGCACCTCCTTCCCAAGGGGTCTATCTTCCTTCTTCTATATTAAGTGTCATTCCCAGGCTTGACCTGGCTGGAACTCAGCCTTTTAGCTCTGCCTTTCAAACTCCCCTGGTGTCAGGGTCTTCCTTGCGGAAGCTTCTCTTATTCTCTGCAGTTCCCTGAGCTTCCACTCCCTGTTTTCTGTTCCTCTTTGGCTCTTTATAGGGAACAACTATCCTCTGTCAGGCCCCATCAAGATTGTCAATGAGTCATAAGTGGGCTGGAGCAGTTCCCTCCTAAAGGGCCCAATCCACCCTATGACAATTCCATCTGTGTTATCTATAGAACTATTTAGGTTTTTATACAATGCCTATCACCATGGTATATGACTCATGAGCATCTCTCTTCTCCACACAGAAAAAGGTTTTGCAAAATCCAGAACAAACATGGGTTCAGATGGTGAGATCCATAAAGGGAGTGAGGCATTGCAATGTTGATCATCACAGAGGCCTAACTTTTAGGTGCTTAGAAATCACAGGAACAACATTGTGATCCCCAAAGCTGAGTTACGTGCTTAGGCTCCCTAGACAATGAATGTTGAGAGATTGGCACCTAAGAATGTGATCCACAAAAGCTAACATGTTAGGTGGGGAGCCACCTAAGCTAGCCAATGTGAATGCTGATGACCAGGGTGTGTACTAAGCCCTTTCCCTCTCTCAGAAATAGCTGCCTAAGACCAGGATTCAGGGAGGCAGCTATGTCAGCTTTGTGATCTATAAATGGGAACCTACCACTGGGGGGCAGGTGACTTAGGGACCTAAGCTGTTTCTTGAGGGAATGAATTAGGTACTTTCCTCACTCCACGCAAAATGGCCAGAGGATGAGGTGCCCACATTTAACCTATTGCTTAGAGCACTCAGCTGGGATGTGGGAGACCCTGGTTCAATTTCCCTCTTTTAGCCAGGAGGGGAGAAAGGATTTGGACAGGGATCTCCCACATCTCAGGAGTGAGAGTTCTAACCACTGAACTATCGGATATTCTGAGGGGGAAGGGCACCCTCAGTCTCTCCTGTTGAAACTGATCCACTGTGGGTAAATAACAAAAGAGTGACTGAAGCAAAGTGACTTCCTGAGTTTTCCAGGTGGGTGCCCTAACCACCAGGCTACAGAGTCACTTTCTCTGACCCAAAACGAACAGGCGTACTTGTGGCACCTTAGAGACTAAGAGACCTTAGAGACTCTGACTCAGTAAATATTCAAACAGTCATTGGTCCAGGGAGAAAGATTCAATAGCCGAGTGGTTAGGACACCTACTTGGGAGGTTGGAGACCTTGAGTCCTCCAATTATTCTTTCACTATTTATCTACAGTAGAAGAGCTTCAACAGGAGAGACTGAGGGAGCCCCACATCAGAATCTGATAGCTTAGGAGGTTAGAGCATTCACCTGAGTAATGGGAGCTCCTTTCTTCCCCCTTTAGCGAAGAGGTGGGAATTGAATCTTTTGCCTCTCCCACATCCCAGGGGAGTGCTCTAACTGATGAGCGAGACGTTATAAGGTGGACATCACCACCTCTCCTACCCCTACTATGGATTTTGAATGGGACCTGATCCTGTAGGCAGTCTCTGAGCACACCTACTAGATCAAGCCCGGTACATGACCTAGGTGATTGAACGCCTCTCTTCTTGGGTTATGAATCACTCTGAGGCTCAGGCAGGAGATAGGCATCCAAATGCCTACAGTGAGGCAGCAGTGTGCTTTTCCAGAAGCTGAAACACAGGTGTCTAAGGAAATTTTACCCTGAAAACTTAGACATTGACTGAGTTTAGATACATACAGGGGTCGGCAGGAGTCTTGTGGATCACATTGAAACCAAAACTGGGATTTAGGTACCTATTCCTGAGATTTAGTGCAAGTCTAGGTGCCTAAGTACAAAAGTTGATCCACCTTTCTGAAGCCCAAATCTCTTTCTAAGCGTGTAAGGATTTGTATTGCCCAAATGTTGAATGATCTTGTGGTCCCTTCAATCTTCATCTTGAAACATCCACTGCTGCTTATTTTCCCCATGCATAGGACACCAGTGTTTCCTACATATTAGCCTCGTCACAGCACTCCCATTTGGAATATCTGCTGACCTATAAGGTCTTGCTGCAACATTGTTCATGGCCAGAGCCACATATATCTGAATCCCTTTGCAAAACCAGCAGCATTTTCAAAGGTATTTAAGTGGTCTGCAACAGGGTTTTAAAAACTTGTGAGATATTAACATAATACACTGCTATTTAGAGGCATGATGTCTACAAAATAATGGTATTAAATGTGAATGATGATAAAATTAAAATGAAGATCTTGGATAAAAGACAATCTATCATATAAAACATCTAAGTGCCAAAGCTTGGGAGGTGATGAGCAGCAACAAGTCTATTTGACGAAGGGTTGCCAGTTTTGGTTGGACATATTCCTGGAGGTTTCATCACATGACAAATCTTTAATTAAAGATTAATCTTTCATTCCTGGAGACCTCAGGACAATCCTGGAGGGTTGGCAACCCTAATTTGACATCAAATAGTTTGAAATCAGTGGGACATGCAAGTCTTCTGTATGGAATGCATATATATAAAATTTTAAAAGAAATTTGTTGCAATCATATGATTTAATACAGAGGTTCTCAACCTCTTTCATTTTAGGACCCCACTGCACCACTCCTGGGGCCACCTCTTCAACCTAGCTAAGAGAAAAGGAGTACTTGTGGCACCTTAGAGACTAACAAATTTATTTGAGCATAAGCTTTCGTGAGCTACAGCTCACTTCATCGGAAGCTTATGCTCAAATAAATTTGTTAGTCTCTAAGGTGCCACAAGTACTCCTTTTCTTTTTGTGAATACAGACTAACACGGCTGCTACTCTGAAACCTGTCATCAACCTAGCTAAGAACTCTCTCCTCCCATTTAACAATATAGGGGAGAGAGGGCACAACCCCAGTTTGAAAACCACTATTCATGATATTAATGACTGACAATATTCATTTAATTTAAAAATGATTTCATCTGCTATAATTACATACATATCCACACACTTCCATGTATATATGTGGAATCAGCTCTAATTTGTTCAGAAAGATAAATTTTAAATGACTGCCTTTTCTTTTCATTTAACCAAAGAGGGCTGGGGGTGATGTTTTGAAATCAATGTCTAATACGTTTAGGGAGATATTTTTGCATTCCAGGATGAAAATAAAGTGTTAGTCTTTTCACACTATCAATCCTTTTCTTCTCTTGGTATTAAAGATTCACTCCAGAGAATCAGATAATTCTGATTATTTTACTCTTCACCACTTTCAGAGGTCTCCAAAGATGACTCTTATTACTTCAAATGTGTATGACACCTCTGCACAGATGAAATAAGTTGCAAGCAATAAGCACAAATTTTCTGTAGCAGTGAAGTTCTTCTGAAAACATTCCTGTAACTGTTTTATTTTATTTTTAATAGATACAGTATCTTCCTTATAAGAGAGGCCAAATATATGGTAAATCTGCTGGTGAATCTATTGACAGGTCCTTTTGTTTTTTCCTTCTGAAGAAAATAAAATTACAGAAAAAAAAATGCAACACACTGATACACACAGAATATATGTAAGAAGAAAAGTAGGAAACTAAAATAATTTATAAAGAAATTCATATCTTGATATTTTTTCACATTTCAGATATATTGCCATGTTTTCACAAGAACTCAACTTATTCAAAGGAATTCATCCTATCTATCTAGCTGACAATCTAAGTTCTTATACGATGCTCATCTACACAACAAGAAATGCCCTACAGGACAAACAGAATTGTAAGGTTTCAGAACTACAGCTAGAACAAAATGAGGTTTACTTGTGCTGTATTTTACATGCAATTTGGTTATGTTCTTTATATGAATTGTATGTCTTCTTTACATCAATACTTTGTATTAATTTTCCTTGTAGGAACAGAACAGAATAAAAAAATGATTAATGTTTTTACCATATTGTGATTTTCCAATGGGAAACAAGCTGGCTTCTCTGTTGCCTAACCCTACCCATAATAACCATTACAGCCTCAGGCTTGCTTCCCTTGGTCTGGATACCCAAAAGCATGTTTTGAAGTTACCTCTTCAACTGACATGTTCATAACCTGTTACAGATCTATGTCTTGTATCTGGAGGTAGAACCAGGGATTCATGCCATCCGGGGATGAGCAGGGGCCATGCAGCATCAGAAAGCCTGGAGGAAATCTAGCTGACTCCGATCAGTTATAGCATGAGCTCCTCCACCCTTTGATAGCATGTAGAGTGTTCTCCTTCTATGCTGGGGTAACTGTATTGACAATTTTGAAAAAGAAAAAGATCATAACTTTGGCCCTCCCCCTTTAGGAAAACCATGGTGGCTGAAGTGCCACACTTGACCACCCGAAATGTGGCTCATGCAGAAATGTAAGGAGGTTGAAACCTTAAATAGAAAAGGGAGATAGAAGAGAATTTGGAAAGTTGTCAGATTTTTAGACACATAATTTTGTGGAAAATACAATTTGGAAGAGTTGAAAACTAAGCAGAAAGAATAGGCAAAAATTTTCTTGTGAAATCTCATGAAAAAAATGTAAGCAGGCTCTATGCCTATAGCCCATCTACTACTCCTACAGTCTTTTAGTCTTCTGTGATGTCACACTTCAACATATTCCTTCATTTGCTGCCTCTATTTTGTCTGCTTTTTCATCTTCTCATAATTATCCTGTGAATCTGTCCCTTTGGGTTGTCATCAGTTTAATGGTTTGATGGCAATATATTTCTCCTAAATATTATCAATATTTCCCAGTATTCCTATATATTTCCACGGTTATTTATTTGTAATTTCAGAGAGTTAATTGATTTCTTCAAAATGCAGAAATAGTTTAATTATGTGATAGAAGTACTAGCACATGAGACTCTACCACTTGAGAATTAAAAAAAAAAACAACAACCCACCTTTTCAGAATTTGTGCTGAGGTAACCATAAGACTTCCACTTTTATGAATAATAGCTGCCACTTTGTTTATGTGAGTACAACCTAGGAATCCCGTGGCACATTACTTTCATACTACTTTATCATAAGATTATATTGTAACTGCTAAGATTTCTTGTTTGCATTTAATTACTAGTATCCTAAGAGACTTCAGCAATTAAATATTATCATCATCTCATTAATAACACCCCCAAATCCAGACGTCACACATGGACTTCAGTATTAAAAACAGTTGGCCCATATGTGTTTTTCCATATCCAATTATAATTTCATACCAGGAAAATATTAACACTAAATTGTATTTTATAGGTATTACTATGTCAGTTTGTTTTTACTGAGACTACCTCCCGAAGAATTAATCAAAAGGAGAATTAAGAGTTTTAATCATCTCCTCCTAGGATAACTTGTGTTTTGGGCTTTCTTTTTACTTACAATTTTCAATCACTATTTCCCATCTGAATTCTGTGCAACATAGTCAGTTGCAGGTGACTATGCAGCTGACTATTCAAAGCCACTGCAGGTGAAGGGAGTGAGAAAAGAAAAAAACCTCTGTGGCCCCTACATATTACTATATCTGATATGTCCAGATTTAATATCTCAGGAATTTCTTTTGTCCCGGATTCTCCATACCACCAATTTTAGAGACTGTCTCACTTCTGTCTCTCCAACTGCTTGGTTCTTACCTGCAGATTCAATAATGCATCTACATTCCCTCACACTACAGTTACAGTTGTAATGTCCCTCTGATCTAGCTCAGCCACATCCTCTCTTTTTATAGCTAGCAGGTTTGAGTGAACAGCAGTTCTAACTACCTTGATCTTTGTTAAAAACTCTTTCAGATAAGCCTTTGAAGCAGGAAGGGTCTTTTTCTATCTCTGCCTCAGGTGGCCTGGGCACTATCTTGTCTCCTTTTTGGAGTGGAGATGAATCCTTCTGAGTTGTTGCTTCTGAGCCATTTCCTCTTACAAAACAAAGTTAAAGGTCTGGCTTCCTTTTGGAGGATACCCATTGGATCCTTTTTTGATTATTAAGTTCAGTTCATGATCTGGGGGTCCAATATCAGTGGATTCTGCAGGTGCTCACTCAGAACTGGAAGTTCAAGAATTCTCAGCAGCTGCCTCATTCAATATACTTTTAATATGTATATCTCTATATGTTCTAGTCTAACTACAAAGTTTCTTTTCCCCCCTTCCTTCCTCTGTGCTGCTGCTTGAGCAAAGAATATAAGATGGCATCAGCTTCACTTGCTTCCCACTGACTTATACTTCCACCTACCACATAACAGAATACTTTTCAAAGTAACCTTTTGTCCCCACAGGTCAGAATATCACAGCATCATGCATTAAAGCAAAGGGCTGCATTTATTTACAGCTGGAGGTCAGAACCACCTTTCCTCAATGGGTTAAACATGGTCATTATTTCAGTGATTATCCTCTTACTTTCCCTCTGCTAGCAATAAATTTAAAACTTTGCCAAATTAAATGACATAACTCCCTAATGAATCTGTAAAGGTTGGTACAGAATTAATGTGAAATTTTATTTGTTTTATTAATCTGAAGTTTGATTTAGACCAGAAGTAGTACAGAAATATATTTTAAATACATCAAGTTCATTTAAGTATATAAAAGAGATATTGAGATATCTTGATTATTTATATTTACTTTGTAAAATCAACCTAATTTAGTATGTATAGTTTATTTTATGGACAATAAGAACCTAGATAACACATATCTAGTGCCCATTGCCATAGTTTCTGAAAACCTCCCCAAAAAAGAACTAATCAAAACAAAAGGAAAGATGTTCCTGTGGGTAAGGCACTGGAGTAGGACACAGGAAATCTGGCCGCAAATGTCCTATGCGATCTTGGGCAAGACCCTTACCTCACTATGACTCAGCTCACTGTCTGTAAAATGGGGATAATAACACTTCCTTTCTCCCACCCTTGTCTTATCTGTTTAGATTGTAAGCACTAACTAAATGGGACACTTTTACTAAGTGTTTGTCCAGTGCCTAGTCCAGTGGGACTTTGATGACAATTGCAGTCTCTCTGCACTGCTGTAATAATGAGAGGGTCCAACAAGTGGACTAGTTTTTTCCCTCCTCCTTCAATGGTTGCTGGATTTTTCTATTTCAAATGTCTATGTGTAATATTTTACTTCCTCCTCTACCTATTTTTTTTAGCTACTGCTGCTGCTCTTGCTGTTTTGGAAGAGCAACCTCAAAACAAAGTGTATGATCCATTTTGTCTGAAAGCTGTCAAGCTTGTAGCAGTTCTTATCTCCTCAGAAAGGTATTTTCATAAATTTGGGCCAATTGCTGTGAATGCTCTGTCCTCTGTGTTCACAAGTCTGACCCTTGAAGTACAATGTTTCAAGAGAGTTCTTGGTCCCTTAATTAGATGCACCTTGTAATAAACCCAGTGTTTCACAGAGAACCAATTCAGTGAGTGGAGCAACAGGCTCATGAACATAGCTACCACATTTTGGACCAGTTGCATTTTTAGAAGCACATTTTCAAGTGCAGTGAACTGCAATAATTCAGCATGAAAGACATGAAGCATAGACAAATGTGGTCCAATCGTCTGACAATCAGGGCCAGTCTTCTTGCCAGCTGCAGTTGAAATAAGGTCTTTTTATCAGCCATAGGTACTTGAGTCTCCAGAAACAGTGAGAACTGCAGAAGAACTCCCACACTAGGGACTGATTTCACCACTTGAGGGCAAACTCCTTAAGTAGCGAGTGATGTTATGGTGGTGACTAGCTCTTAAAAACCTCTTTCCAACATAAACTCTGACTCGTGAGAGTACAGTTTCAGCAACCGACCACTTACTGATCTCAGCCAAGCACTCTTAGAAGTGAAGGAGTCTTCTTGAGTTTCACAGGAACATTTCTAACTAGCTGTAACATATTAAAGGTCTTGAGGCATTCAGATATTATGACAGCAGGGGCCATATCGGGGCTTAAATTAGATACTATTGAATGCTTTTAGTTTAAGAACAGGTACAGCAATTTTATTGTGAGGGATACTCATAGGCATGCTTGACTCCATTTAACTGAAGTGTAGGATTGTAGCCTTTTTTTCCAATATCAACCTTGAACAAATTTATATTAAATGTTTTCTTCCACTTCCTCCCTATACACTCTTTCTGTAAGAACTTCGTCATATAGATTCATAGATTCGTAGATATTAAGGTCAGAAGGGACCATTATGATCATCTAGTCCGATCCCCTGCACAACGCAGGCCACCAAATCTCACCCACCCACTCCTGCGAAAAACCTCTCACCTATGCCTGAGCTATTGAAGTCCTCAAATTGTGGTTTAAAGACTTCAAGGAGCAGAGAATCCTCCAGCAAGTGACCCGTGCCCCATGCTACAGAGGAAGGCAAAAAACCTTCAGGGCCTCTTCCAATCTGCCCTGGAGGAAAATTCCTTTCCGACCCCAATTATGGCTATCAGCTAAACCCTGAGCATATGGGCAAGATTCACCAGCCAGATACCCAGGAAAGAATTCTTGTAGTAACTCAGTAGTAACTTTCTAATAATTAAGTCTCTACCATACACCTATGCCATGTCTATACCTTACATACACAGAAATCACAAACCCTAGCCACTAAAAATAAAAGAAAATGTGTTATTTCTCAGCTGACATAGGATTTATATCAATGGTGGGCAACCTGCAGCCTGCATGTGGACCATCAGGGTACTCCGCTGGGGGATCACGAGATGGTTTGTTTACATTTGAACGGCTGCCTGCAGCTCCAAGTGCCCACAGTTCACCGTTCCCGGCCAATGGGAGCTGTGGGAAGCGGCGGCCAGCATGTGGCCCGTGCCACTTCCTGCAGCTCCCATTGGCTGGGAACAGTGAACCGTGGCCACTTGGAGCTGCAGGCGGCCATGCATATGTAAACAAACTGTCTTGCGGCCCACCAGTAGATTACCCTCATGGGCTGCATGCGGCCCACAGGTTGCCCATCACTGATTTATATCCTTTTTAAAAAGCAGACAGAGGTCAAGACCATTAGAACTTAATACACTTGACTAGAGTACACACAACAGTACATCAGTACACACAACAGTACTTTATAGGGTTCTTATAACGTATCATTGAGTATATTCAAACAAAAAATCTTCAGTATAAATCTGAAGTCTAACAGTTAGTCTAAGTGTTGATGTTGCTACAGAATTCTGTGGGTTTTGTGAACATTTTCATGAGTACCAAGGAAAACTGTTGAACTGAAAGTCAGCATTTTCCCTACAGTGCATAATTTCTCATGAACATTGTCTCAACTTGAAACAGTTCTGATCAGACAGAATTATTTTTCTTATTTATTAAAATGTATATGCAATCTTTTTTTTAAATGTGCAATATATATATATAAAATCAATTGTATTTAATTTCCCCAGAGGAAAGATTGCAATTATTTCAAAATGGAGTCTTGTTTACATTCATCTTTCAAATGAAGTTGTGATAAACTAAAAGAAATATTGTACTCTTTAGGTTTAATCCCAAACCACAGTTTAATTAAATACCAAATAAGTATTCTAGAACATCCATGTAGGGACTACCCTAAAATAACCACATCAGGGAAATTATAAATGAAGCTGTGTTTAATATAGCGCTTATGAAAGGTCTCAGATTAACTTGGGCACTGGAGTAATCTGCCAACAGAGCAGGCAGATTTTATAAGCAATGTGGGCAATTTTATAAGCATCCATACATTACCTCGGGAACACCCCTTAGCCTCAGTGGCTGAAAGGATGTTGCAATATAAATACTGATTCAGGACTTGGTCTCTGAACCTGAAAATTAGTGTTTTCTTAATGTGGGCTGAGCCCATCCATTCATTTCACACCGGGGCCCAAAAAGCTATCAGATTGTAATGAATTTTTGTCACTGACCACCATAGCTAGATTAAAATCAGTGACCTACATATTCTATTACCTGTCTCTACAGTCATTAATCTACAGTCTTTGTTATCAATTCTTTCCTAACCCTGATCAGTGTGGTCTTCTTGCATCTGAAGCGTTGATCCCAACTGGATATTAATGCTGAATCTGCTGAAGATCATTCAAATATCTATATTGTGAACTCACTGATGGGTTGTTGTTTTTTTTAAAGCAGAAACATCTAGCTAAGGTGAATATAATGCTGGATATACTGTGGTTACTGGAAGTTGTTGGTAAGGAAATAGGAGTTCAAGCCCCAATCCCTTGAAATCATCTTCGACTCTGTCCACATGATGCAACAAAAGCCTCAACTGAATCTAGTTGGTAAAATCTACAATGTCCCATGTAACCCGCTGGTGAATGCGTGTTACAGGTCTCCCTCTGTGCCTGATCCACAAAGGATATGAGTCTGTTACATAGCTAGAGCGATTAGCTCATTCAATAGCTCTGAATGCTTTTAGCTCTGGAGAACCGCAGTTCAACTCCCTGTGTCTTGGCCAATAGGGTGGCCGTCACAGTCATCCTTATCTTCAGGTGCAAAAGTTCCCAATTTCCCAAAACTCCCTTCTTCTCCTAACAGCTTGAAATCTTAGGTATTATCAATACAATATCTCACCGTACACTGCAAAAGGAAAACTTGGGAGCGCCTGACATTGAAAAATATTCCCAAATTGAGATTTGTATTTAGGGTAATGTCAAAAATAAAGTAAAAAAAAATACAACAAATAGTCTACACATTGTTATGTTTTTCCCAAATTTAATTCTGTAAAAGCTTCTTGGTTTTGGATTTACTTGAAGGTTTAATGGATGATTCAGTGTGTCAAGGAATTTAGCATATACTTAGACTGAAAAAATCCTGGAGGCTTTCTTACAAAATTTAGATCCTGTATTCCCTCAGAGCATACAGAAGTCTTGTTATAACGGGAAAGCTGGGTAGGAATAACTGCCCCTAACACTGCCCCTTAACAATGCAATTCTGCCTCTTTTTAATGTCAATGGCAAAACTCTCATTGACTTGAGCTGGTACAGGATCAGGCCTATTAAACCTTCTGCTACATGTCTTGCACGGCACCACCATGTCTAATCTTATATTCTGCTTCATTACTGTGCTGAAGTCCAATATTTCTGTTTAAGGTGAGTGGAATAATACTGGACATTCCCACAACTTGATACATATTTGGAAAAGCTTGTGCAAATTTTTTATACCAGCTCATAACCTTAACCAGAGAGAGAGAGAATACCTCAATGGACAAAATAATCAAGCTTGCTAAACATTTCTTTACTTTTTAAATGAGAAATTTAATGTTACTTTATTGTTTGGATGTAGGAAAAAACACAAATAAATGTATTATTTTATTACATCAGTCACCAAGAATTTGGAGCCCAAGTATTTTCAATATGCTTGTTCACTAGTGAAAAGTATTTCTTTTCATTTACCCAAACCCCTCATTCTGTAGCAAAACAAATCCAATAATCTAAATTTACAGAAGCAAATCTAATTTTATTGAAGATGCCCAATGATCTTACACCAGAATTGGTTACATTTCAACAGTTCTAGTTGTATAATCGTTTCCTTATGTGCTAGGACAGCCCCTGCTTCCCCCAAACATACATATTTATTGACATGCCAGCATCAATGTGCTGCTGATGGAATTCAAAGCAGCAAATCTTCCATAGAAAATAACCCTGCAACAACATGTCAATTCTTAGCAAAGTCAAACTACAGTGTTTTTGTAGGTGCAGGGTACAGCCTTTTTGATTGACTCATTTGACTATCGACCACCTCTGGTTGGGATAACCCAGTGTATTTCTAGTCCAGAAACTCTGAAGTCTTTAGTCTGTACTCTATTCTTTCTTTTTCTAACATTTAAAGTGGCCTGTAATTGCAAACCACAAGTGGAATATTCTTAGATTTCTCAGAGAACAACATGACAATAGCCCTGCCACTAGATCAGGATTCTTCTTTGTATGCAAAGCTGGATCTGAAGCAATAGGATGGCTACTTTCCCTTAGCACCACTGGCTGTTCCTTATTATCTGGGAGGCATCTCTATTTTAATTTTGGATGCCTACATTCTGAGGCTCCCTGAAGGTTGAATTTTTGAGGGCAAATGGCATTTGCACACACAGAACTTTCAATTAGATGTCTATCTACACAATTTTTGCAAGATTTCAGACACCTAAAAACTTAGGAACATGAAACTAGGAACTCAAATTAGAGGCTGCTTTCTGAAAATCTGTCTCTTGGGAGACTTTGTTGCATAACTTTTGACAGAATGCACCAGTTAAACAAAGTTAGTATTTAACCGCAAACAAAACTAGCAATAATTTACAACAGGTTGTAAATAATTTACAACAGGTTGTCACAAATGCAGAGTATTAGAGAGCCACTAAAACACAAATGCTCAGCAGTTACTGTTCCTTTAAAATCCTGCCGTGTTCTTGCATACTAATTGAATTGTTGCTGTGTTTTTTTTTTTTAAGTACTGAATTTATTTGCTCTGAAGGTACATTTTATTATAATGTGAAATATGGAATGTTATTTTGCTTCAGGGAATAAAAGCAATTTAATTTGAAACCCTCTAGAAACTAGTGCATCAGCTCAGCTAAGTCATGTGTAACATCTGTGAGCATTACCTTTCAGTAAACTATTCTACATGATCCTTCATTTGTGTGAGGCCTTACAGACTCAATGTCTCACGAAAATGACATTCTTCTTATACCTGGTAAAATCAAATTGTGGCTGTTGCAAACAACTTTTACCCTTCTGGATCTGAAACCAGAGTATCTATATTTTAAAACTAAATTGGTGGTATTATAGTTGCGATTCTGTCACAGCCATACTGCAAATGTGGATATTTCACCAGCCAGCCCTCCAGCCTGTGAACTTTTTCTTTTCTAAATCTCCTACTTCTTTTTTTATTTTATTATTTTTTTAAGAAGTTCTTCAGCTATTAAAAAAACTGTTTTGGTCTCCTGAGCTTTCTTGATCAGTTTCACAGTCCATGTAGGCCTTAACCAATCATAGCATGTTGCCTAATGGTGTTAATGGGAATTCATTTCTTCCTCTAATTAAACACAGATGTAGATCTAAAATTTAAGAAAATAGGAAAAGCTGTATTCCCTTGCCAAGCTCATAATTTCCTTTTTCTTGCACATACAGGGTCGTTGACAGTACCCAGGAGCCTACCACAGATGCACATTAATTACCCATTCTCTAATTACTAGGGTACTGATATAACTGTTCAACTATTCATTATGCTTTCTTCTCAACTTTGCAAAGCCCCAGAGACATATGCAGGAAGCACACAACTTGGCAACATTAATTGAACCCTTTTAACTCTTAATATGTATGAAAAGTGTAGCTATTGATAAAAAGTCCTTTTTCATTGTGTCCACTCAACCCACAATGTACAAATGATCATTTTACTTGTGCAGTATGTTTGGATATCAGACAATGCAGCTGCTCACAGATTGTTAATTATCAGAAATACATCAACAGGATTAAGCTAAAATCCTGGCTGTAAAATTAGCAGCCTAATTTCCCATTCTTGAAGTTATGCACATTGGTAGTTAGCGTATAAGCAAATCTAAATAAGATGATTAGCTAGAAAGTTAGTAAAAGGAACAAAATGAGATCCACAAAATAAACAAAATATCAACATCCAGAAAAAGCAATAATATTTAAATCTATGTAAAATTGCTATGTAGCTAGTTATACATCCAGCATTTAAGGACACATTCAGTCTTAATAATTTTTAAACTGCATTTTTCACCATCTTCAGCAAAATTTATCCAAAATGTATCTTGAGTGAAGTCAATACAGTTATACCAAGGTTGAATTTGGCTCCATAGAACTAAAATCTGTGTTTAAATAAAGTTTTTCTTTCCACTCCTTCCAGACCTTCTATTTTTAAGGTTCATATAGTTGTAAAAATGTAAGTAGCCCGCTTGAAATTCCAGTACTTCCTGCTTCACATGCACCAGGATAATAACACTGACATGATCATGATTTGATCTCATGATTGCATGAATATGCTCTATCGTGGAAGCCTCTGAGCACACCTTTCCTGGTTACAGTACAACAGGTGTTATTTCTTGAGAAACGTGAATGCTAATCCATGTAATACATTAGAGTCTCACTAATCTACACATCACAACACCACATGTGATAAATTACATTAAGAATTGGTGGGTTCTCTACAATTTTTAAAGTTAGATTGTCATCCACTTACTCACCTTCACTAGTACCTTCTCTCTCCAAGTTGTCTGATTGACTTCAGTGAGACTACTTTGTTGTAAACTATTAATTACCACGATCACAATCTAGCTCACATGCTAGTCACCCCGATCTTTTAATTGAGATGACTGCTCAATCTCTGTAGCATGGCATCAAAAGTGCATGTGTGTCACTTGGACACCTCAGAGCCAGAGGACAATTTCCCCTCCAATCTCCTCATAAAACCAATCAAAAGATCCTCAAGGCCAGCAGCAATTCCAGTCTGGAGTCAATAGCTGGCCAACTCCTCAGCTTCCAGCTACATAGGGAGTCTATAGTCTGGATCCTAAGCAGCATAGGTTCTAGGACAAAAATTTCATAGCAGAAACCCTTAGCACTGTGTTGTTTTAACTCTAACCTATCTATAATCTTATCACACTGAGCTCCAGTTGAATCAACTCTCAGATGGTATTGATGCAGCATGAATATAGAACCTTCACTGGTGTAATTTGGTGTAGCTCCCTTGACTTCAGTGAAGGTCCAACAATAGCTATTAGCCAAGATGGTCAGGGTTGCAACCCCATGCTCTGGATGTCATTAAACCTTTGACTGCCAGAAGCTGGTACTGGATGACAGGGAGTGGCTCACTCAATAAATTGCCCTGTTCTACTAATTCCCTCTGAAGTACCTGGTACCAGCCACTGTCAGAAGACAGGATATGGGGCTAGATGGACCAATTGTCTGACCCAGAGTGGCCATTCTTATGTCCTTATGAAGCTCTGTCAGTCTACACCAACTGAAGAGTTGGCCCGTACTTGATAGTTTTGCAAATTGTATATTGTGTCTTGGGGGCAGTGGGGAAGGGACAGTACATTTTCCAGTTTGCCCTTGTCATCAAACATCCTGGAGGCAGCAACAATGTCATTAAACTACTAGGAAATTATTAAGTGCACTTAGGCATTCATCATTCCTTCAAAGGAAAATATATGGTGGAATATTTTTATAAGTGGCAAAGTAAACTTAATCTATCATTTGACTGTTATGGTTAATTTAAATGAAAAAAATAAAAGATACCGGTACATTCTATTGTTCACTGTCACATACTCCATATTTTTGTGGTCATGTGCCTATCCTTTTATTTAATATTGTACTGATGAAGTTACATTTCAAGCACCACAAAGTTAAGGGTTGTCTGGATCCAGGATTACAAGATGATGAAGTGGAATGGGGAAAAGACATACTGTATTTGGATAAAAATAAAACATTATTTGATTCTTGTTATGGCACTGCAATATACTGAATGCAAAGCATGAAGGAATGTTGTATTAATTGTATAATGTGGTACATTGTTGCACATCTATACTGTTATAGATGTTTTGATTTGATACCCTGAGAATCAGCATTTGCAGAACTATTTTCTAATCAGATAATCTTTTAAGTGAGCTTTACCTTTCACTATTTTCATTCAATTACATTTTATTAACATCTTGTAAAGGGACTTCATTTGAATTTAATTAGTTTCTCCATAAAATGATTTCTGTTTCTGAAATTATGCATTAGCACATTACAGACCAATCAAATTATAAACCTCACTGCCAAAGATCGATTCAGAACTCAAAGAAGTATGATGAGTTAAGTTCTCTACCATTAAAATTGCACACAAATTCTTCAGCATTGTCAAAACAATGCCAGTGGATGTTATTTAATTTGTTTATCACTAGCAGGAATTAATGGCATTTTGTAGCAAGACTGAATTTTCTAGGAAGTTAATCTTTCAGTGAGTAAGAAATCTCAGGAATCAATCTGTATCAGCTGTTTCTAGGTCTTTGCCTCCTAACAATGCCTAGTCTATCATTCTTAAGATAAGCACTCAGATGTTACATGGGTTCTAATTGAAACGTGATGGATTTTAACATCAATATAGTTTACCTTTAGTGCACTGGATTGTGAAATAGAAAGGAAAGGAAGCCTAAAGTTCTGTTTTCACCTTCTAAATCTTTATTTCAGAGGGTGGTGCTGAGGAAGGGATGTTAAGAATGATATATTGAAATAATATAGTGGTCTGTGCTCCGCTCCACTTATAGTGGTAGTGGAGAGTAAAACAGGGCTGGTGGAATGGGGAAAAGCAAGATTCTGTGTAAGCCCCTTTTCACATATACATCCCTAAACACAGAAGTCATGCTGGGGTATTCAACAAATACTAATGCCACCTTCCCTCTTTCCACCTCTGGTGTGGGGAGGTGTGGTGCAGGAAGGGAAGAAGAAACTCTGGCTGCATGTTTTCCTCAGGAGTTTGTGTAACGACAGATCCATTCCCAGTCTTTATTCAAGCCTAATTTAATGGTGTCCCATATGCAAATTAATTCCAATTCACCAGTCTCTCGTTGGAGTCTGTTTTTGAAGTTTTTTTGTTGAAGAATTACCACTTTTAGGTCTGTAATCTAATGACCAGAGAGATTGAAGTATTCTCCGACTGGTTTTTGAATGTTATAATTCTTGATGTCTGATTTGTGTCCATTTATTCTTTTATGTAGAGACTGTCTGGTTTGGCCAATGTACATGGCAGATGGGCATTGCTGGCACATGATGGCATATATCACATTGGTAGATGTGCAGGTGAACGAGCCTCTGATAGTGTGGCTGATGTGATTAGGCCCTATGATGGTGTCCCCTGAATAGATATGTGGACACAATTGGCAACAGACTTTGTTGCAAGGATAGGTTCCTGGGTTAGTGGTTCTGCTGTGTGGTGTGTGGTTGCTGGTGAGTATTTGCTTCAGGTTGGGGTGCTGTCTGTAAGCAAGGACTGGCCTGTCTCCCAAGATCTGTGAGAGTGATGGGTCGTCCTTCAGGATAGGTTGTAGATCCTTGATGATGCTCTGGAGAGGTTTTAGTTGGGGGTTGAAGGTGATTGCTAGTGGCGTTCTGTTATTTTCTTTGTTGGGCCTGTCCTGTAGTAGGTGACTTCTGGGTATTCTTCTGGCTCCATCAATCTGTTTCTTCACTTCAGCAGGTGCGTATTGTAGTTGTAAGAACACTTGATAGAGATCTTGTAGGTGTTTGTCTCTGTCTGAGGGGTTGGAGCAAATGCGGTTGTATCGTAGAGCTTGGCTGTAGACAACGGATCATGTGGTGTGGTCTGGATGAAAGCTGGAGGTATGTAGGTAAGTATAGTGGTCAGTAGGTTTCCAGTATAGGGTGGTGTTTATGTGACCATCACTTATTAGCACTGTAGTGTCCAGGAAGTGGATCTCTTGTGTGGACTGGTCCAGGCTGAGGTTGATGGTGGGATGGAAATTGTTGAAATCATGGTGGAATTCCTCAAGGGCTTCTTTTCCATGGGTCCAAATGATGAAGATGTCATCAATGTAGCACAAGTAGGGTAGGGGCATTAGGGGACGAGAGCTGAGGAAGCATTGTTCTAAGTCAGCCATAAAAATGTTGGCATACTGTGGGGCCATGAGGGTACCCATAGCAGTGCCACTGATTTGAAGGTATACATTGTCCCCAAATGTGAAATAGTTATGGGTGAGGACAAAGTCACAAAGTTCAGCCACCAGGTTTGCTGTGACATTTTCGGGGATACTGTTCCTGACAGCTTGTAGTCCATCTTTGTGTGGAATGTTGGTGTAGAGGGCTTTCTACATTCATAGTGGCTAGGATGGTGTTTTCTGGAAGACTACGGATGGGTTGTAGTTTCCTCAGGAAGTCAGTGGTGTCCCAAAGATAGCTGGGAGTGCTGGTAGTGTAGGTCCTGAGGAGGGAGTCTACATAGCCAGACAATCCTGCTGTCAGGGTGCCAATGCCTGAGATGATGGGGCATCCAGGATTTCCAGGTTTATGGATCTTTGGTAGCAGATAGAATACCCCTGCTCGGGGTTCTAGGGATGTGTCTGTGCAGATTTGTTCCTGCGCTTTTTCAGGGAGTTTCTTGAGCAGATGGTGTAGTTTCTTCTGATAAGCCTCAGTGGGATCAGAGGGTAATGGCTTGGAGAACGTGGTGTTGGAGAGCTGCCTCGCAGCCTCTTGTTTAAATTCCAGCCTATTCGTGATGATGACAGCACCTCCTTTGTCAACCTTTTTGATTATGATGTCAGAGTTGTTTCTGAGGCTGTGGATGGCATTGTGTTCTGTACGGCTGAGGTTATGGGGCAAGTGATGCTGCTTTTCCACAATTTCAGCTCGTGCACGTCAGCGGAAGCACTCTATGTAGAAGTTCAGTCTGTTGTTTCGACCTTCAGGAGGAATCCACCCAGAATCTTCTTTTTGTAGTGTTGGTAGGAAGGTCTCTGTGGGTTAGTATGCTGTTCAGAGGTGTGTTGGAAACATTCCTTGAGTCTGAGACGTCGAAAGTAGGATTCTAGGTCACCACAGAACTGTATTATGTTCATGGGGGTGGAGGGGCAGAAGGAGAGGCCCTGAGATAGGACAGATTCTTCTGCTGGGCTAAGAGTATAGCTGGATAGATTAACAATATTGCTGGGTGGTTAAGGGAACCACTGCTGAATTGGAATTAATTTGCAAACTGGACACCATTAAATTAGGCTTGAATAAAGACTGGGAGTGGATGTGTCATTACACAAAGTAAAGCTATTTCCCCACGTTTATTCCCCTCCCGCCCCCCACTGTTCCTCATACGTTCTTGTCAACTGCAGGAAATGGCCCACCTTGATTATCACTACAAACATTTTTTTTTCTCTCCTGCTGGTAATAGCTCACCTTACCTGATCACTCTCATTACAGTGTGTATGGTAACACCCATTGTTTCATGTTCTCTGTGTATATAAAATCTCCCCACTGTATTTTCCACTGCATGCATCCGATGAAGTGAGCTGTAGCTCACGAAAGCTTATGCTCAAATAAATTTGTTAGTCTCTAAGGTGCCACAAGTACTCAGTTTCATAGGTGTGAGTGCATGTACACACTCACATGTGTTCATATATGTGTTTTGACTGGCATTGTAGTCTTTCTGGGACTGATTCGCTACTTCCTAGCACCTTGTGTAGTCATTTGGAGCTGTGCACAATGAGTCAAAAAAAGTGAGTGTAAAGATTGTCATTCTATTTTGGTTGCATTGTGTACTCATTTTGCAGAGGTATAAATGACCACACAAGTGAAGAATCAAACCCCCTCTCCTTATCTCAGTGACTGATACACTTTAAGGCAATACGATATCACTTTGATCATCTGACCTCCTGTATAACACATGCCATAAACTTTACCCAGTAATTCCTGCATCAAGCCCAAAACTTCTGGTTGAGCTAGACAGCCAATGTTAATTTAAAGACTTCTTGTTTTAAAGGGTTCACCACACTCCTAGGTAAATGGTTCCAATTGTTAATTACCTTCACTATTTAAAAAATTGTGCCTTATTTCTGGTCCAAGTTTATCTAGCTTCACATTCCAGATACTGAATTTTTGTTATGCCTTTGTTTACCAGATCAAAGAGCCTTTTCTGATAAGATAGATAGATTGAGCTTTTAAAGTTTCACACTGTAAGGCAAATTTTCTAGACCTTGAATCATTCTTGTAACTCTTTTCTGAACCTTTCCAATTTTTCAGCACCCATTTCGTTGTTAGAGGGAATACCACTTCCTTACTTCTACTTGATATTCCCCCTACTTATATGGCCAAGGATTGTGATATGCTTTTGTGATGGGATCTACTTGGGTTTCTCAGACAACTGAGTAAGCAAAAGTATTAAATCGCCCTTGGGCTGCCCCATTCCCCACTCTCCAGATTGTGATTATATGGGGTTTTGGAGCAGTCTACATGATCTTTTGGGTCAGAGCACACATACTTTAATGAGAGGAAGCGGGAACCAACTTGTACAACCCAAGCCTTAGGGACAAATTCTGCTCTCACTGTATATCCATTAGGCTTAATTATCTTCTCATCCAGACCAGTTTTATCTCAATTTCTAGAGCACAGAACTATGCTTTTTATATTATTGAACAAGAGAGTTAATATTTTCCCTCACATTCCAACAGGAATTCTAGAATGTATTTCAATAAATAGGGATTATATAAATTAGCTATTCTAGTCTGTAGAGAATGGAAAGAAAACTATTTGCCTAGTTGCCCTTCTACGCACTTAAATAAAGACAGAGATAAGCGTGCACCTCTTGCTGAGTTATAAGCAGCAGTGGAAAATAGCTTTCCTTGTATCTGATCTATATACAGAGTGGTGCACTTGGCTAGCCCCATTGTTTTCCTGTTTGACACATCAAGTGTAGCCACTTTTAAAAGCAGATAACAGACTTGATAGACCAGTGGTCTGATCTGTCTGCCAAATCCTAGATCACTGTTCTTAAATCTTCAACAATGCTTCTACAATTGCTTATGATTTCCTTCCTCTACGATCTCTTATTTTTCCTTTTTTTCAAAGATTAACTTTTATGCTCATTTAAAGAACAGAAAGTTGTATGTGCCAATATCTTTAAAAAGTATATGCACCAGCCAAACAATTTCTCAATACTGCACAGCCAATTGCAATATGAAGTGAATTGAAGCTGGAGCATATACTTCTGGGAATTTTGTATTTGCATAGAAGAGACAGATGCAAGCAGATGGCCAGCTGGCCAGGAGAATGGTACACAATTCCAACTGGGATTTTCTGCTTAGAATAGATAGGACCCAACACATGGGGCATGATGCACCTTGGAATGTCATTTTAATTTTAAAAAGTTCCTCTGACTTGGAGTTACAAGGGCTCGCACTGGCTTTTTATACTTTGTACAGAGGATGGGAAAAGATTAGTAATTGCAAAATTTCACTTTCACTTTGTGAAATTTAACAAAAATTACCCTTTGTCAGTCAAACTTTAGTAAAGATGCTGCTCTTGCCATAGAAACAGAGAGATGAGAAAGGTGTTTTTGGATGTTGCTGTTAATCTGCTGCCTGTGATTTATGATTATTAATCCTTTCCTCACCTTCCCCTTGCATTTAAAGCATCATCATTAGGTTTTACAGTTAAAAGCCCAGTGATATTAATGACGCGGGACCAGGGCAGAGGCATTCACAGCTCTCAGAGATAACGTTTCAGGCTGTGTGCAGACTCAGCTTTGCAAACATGAGGGATAAAAACCTTACTTTTAAAGAAAGAAACAAACAAAAAAGAATAAAAGCTTAGAGTCGACCAAAATGGAATATACTACACGGATCACACACACACACACACACCCCCAAGCTGGCTGGATCAGGCCATGGGCTGGGTGTCTGACAGCTCTGTTATACAGGTACCTTTAATTTTCCCCATGAAATAAGCAACCCCAGATGCTGCCTATGTTGCACAAACTTGTATAGACTCCAGCTACAGACACTAACAGGCTGGAAAGTACCTCAATATGTTCTGTACATGAGGAGAAATAAAAAAAAGAAGGCTTTTGTTCCTTAAGATGTATGACATCCAAGTACAAAGAGCGGTGGACTATAAGAATGTGCAAAGGATTTCAGCTTTAGGCTCAAAGGCACAGTGGTATTGTAAATCCTATGTAACAAGCATAAAAAAAAAATCCAGGCAGCAAACGACATCATTTTCATAGAGCAGCAAATTGTTCTGAAAGCTTATTTTATGCCCAGTCAAATCTGTACAATGGGTTCTCATGTAGTAAGTTAATTAAAAGAGGATGCTTGACATAGCTGGTTTGTAGATGATACCCAGTTAATCCCATGCTACTATTTTTTAAAAGAAACAAGATCTGGAAATGTTCCTGTTGGACTCGTTCTTATGAGTAAGGATACAGTATAATTGTTGGCCACCTAACTAACCTACAAAAATGAAACTTTCAGGGAGAAAAACAAAATAAAAAGACTGAAAGTTGGTAACCTGGAATAGTGGCAATGGCCATTTACAAAATCTACAACTATAGCATCCAAGTGTATGACTCTTTTGTGCAAATTGTGGTCTTGATTCTGTTCCAAGAGAATTCAATTAAGGGCCAGTTGTGCAATCCTTATTCACATCAGTGAGTATTTACACAAGTGGTTGTACTAACATCAGTACTACTATTTGTGTAAGAGCCCAGTCAAGAAAAAGGATCAGACTGTATGTTAGGTTTTACAATTAAATAATTACAAATGAGAAGAAAAATTTTGAAGATTTTTTTTATGGAGAGTATTCAAAAGAATACTCTGAGGAAATGTAATTATTTTATGTTAAAAAATAGTATATGTGTGTGTGTGTGTGTGTGTGTGTGTGTGTGTGTGTGTGTGTGTGTGTGTGTATCTGTTTCCAAGTAACTGCAATGAAGTCAATGGAGTTAAACCAGGGATGAATTTGGTTTAATTGCTTTCAGTCCATAACTGTGGCAACTAAATATTGTATGTCATGCCATGCAACCTGATACAACACAACATGATACATTAATAGTGCGAATGGAACAAAAAGGAAATCACACCTTCTTTAACATTGGCCAGAGGCTGTGTTATACATGTAGTTGTGTATGCAGCAAACTGACTGGTGGCACTGGTGGCTTTAAAGACTTGGTTGGACATTTACACTACACAAAAGCAGAAACTTTGCCTCTTTGGCCCATTGACCTGATGGATTAAGTTAACTTTTAAGGGAAACTTTAAAGCTACTAGTAAAACCCACAAAATCCATAAATATATAATGCTCTCTTTCTTGCTATATTGTTTTACTACAAGTTTATACTAATCATATTTAAGAATGGGCCGATATCTTTTTTATATTGATTTATCATTCTAATTAAAGCAAACAACTGCAATTTAAAATGAGAAAATACTCACAAATCAACAAGTCTAGTTTAAAACTTGAGGCTCTATTGTGAAACCCTTGGTAATTTTGGAGAACATTTACTCATGCAAACAGTCCTATTACTTTCAATGTGGCTAGTATCATAAGTACTCCTCAAGGTGAATAAGAGTTCTACAACTGGGCCTTTGTAGTCCTCACATTGCAGCCAGTCAAATATGTTGCCACTAAGTTACATACATGGAAGTGGTAAGCAGGTGAATGGTAAGCCACGTACATGTGAACCCTGCTAGCTGGAGTGCAGCTGTGGTGGGACCCAAAGCAGTAGAGACAATTTTCTAGGACAAGGCAGGTGGGGGGAGACCTCAACTGGGAACAGCATAGGCAGTGTCCTATCTTTCAATGTATGGAAGTGGCTCTTCTCTCTTCACTGCCCCTTCCTTTCACCCTCCCTCATGCTACAGGGCATGGGGGCAAGAGAAGGGATCACATGCTGCAGCTGAGCCTGGGTTCTAGGACCTGTACTGCCCACCACTGGGCAGTGCAGGTAGTGCTGAGTGATTGGCTCCCATTTGGTTAAGGTGGAGTTGATACATTTTGCTGCAGAGTCAGGGTAGCCATTGTGGATTTCCTGTTTGAGCCCCACCTTTTCCACTCTTACTCCAGTTGCTGGATGTCTGATTCTGTCAGAGTTAGGCTTATTGCCAGTTTGAGGGTCTAGAAGGGATTTTACTATGTGGCAAAATTGGCAATTGGCTGTGTGATTTCCAGCCCCCACCAACTTGCATCCAGGTCTGGTTTGGGAGAGTTAAAAGCACAGTTTTCACTACCTTAGAAGATTCCAGTGCAGTTGGTGGATTAGAAAAGCCCAGTTAACATCCCTGTAACTTCCTGGGCTTCCTGGGCACTGGTCCTGAACATGGCAATATATGGGGAGGGGATTGCCTCGGTGTCTTGCACAGCATGTGTTTCCCCTCATTGTATCTTGCCTTCTTCTGGATCAGAGGAGGGGAGCATGCTGGAACTCTGTTGCCAGTCAGGGTCCCAGGGCAGGCCTGAGGAGATTTAGGGGACAGATCCTTCACCTTCACCCTCAGGTTAATAGTCCACCAGGTCTGTTGGTGCCCATTGAGAGCCATACTGGAACAGCTCTGAGGGTAGTTTGGGGCTGGTTACCCAGCTAGATTATGATTTTAAATAAAATTGCAGCCTCTTCTTTTAACCATGTTCTTGTGTCTGTGTCTCATTGTTTCTGTGTCCACATCAACATACTGTGGTTATAGTGACAGAATTTTCAAAAACACTTAAGTCTCATTGCAAGTTAGCGGGGTTTAAGTGCCTAAGTCACAGCTATTAAAAGCCTTATTCTTGTTCCTCACTTATACAGACCTGGAAATAATTTCTTCCATATTCAAAAAGGCAAATTCTTTGTAATTTTAGACCCATATGTTTAAATCTATAAGGAACACATAAACAAAATGAGAAAGTATGGGCTCGTGGTTACGGCATTGGACTGGGACATAGGAGGACTGGATTCAGTTCAAATACTGCCTTTTCTGTGACCTTAGGCAAACCACATTGGCCCTGATCCTGAAATGTCTTGTGTGCAGGTGGATTTCTGTGGCTAGGTGGAACCCCATGACTTCAATAAGTCTCTGAGTTAGCATAGCAATCAGCACTCATACAAGGAATTGCAGGAGCAGGGTCTTAAGCTATCTATACCTCAGGTCCCACTCTGTAAATCAGGATAACAACATTTAATTTCTCCTACCCTCTGCCTTGTCTCTTTGGATTGTAACTCTTTGAAGCAGGGGCTGTGCACGAAGAGTGCTTAACATAATGGACCCTGATTTCAGTTGGGCCTCCACTCTAGTTGCTAGTATAAGAGAAATAATAAATAAAATTTAATCCTCAGGCTGTGTTGGGATATATATATCAATATTCACTGTGATTCATGTACTATGTTATAGGTCATGAGGCCTGGTATGAATGATGCTTGCTTGACACGAATACATGCGCTGCAAGTTCTCAACCGAAGCAAGAACTTAAGGTGAAGAATTATTGGAACATAACAAGAGTGTTTTACACAAATAGTTCTAAGAAAAATATGGAGAATCAGCAGAAAAGGAAACAACACTTGCTGTACTGATATAAAATTGTGTAAGAATTGGAGGAAATGGCACACCTTGGATCATGGTGGCCCGCCCAGGATTTTCTCTTTGGAATTGTGTGGGTAGATGGCCTAGTAAACAAAGGCAAAGAACTGATGATGAGACAAAATGGACTATAAATGGTTGCCTATGATTTCTGCAAATCAGAGTCATTTATTGATCCAGAGTCCCATGTGGCTATAAATGTGGTTTTTGCTGGCTCCCCGCATCTTATGATTAGAAGGAATCTTGACTGGCCATCCTAACCTTTGGACTCTGGTATAGTATGTTTGGGGTGTGAATGTGGAGTGAGTAAGGTTTGTTTTGTAATCAATAAAGAACATTTAGCATATTATATACCAACACTGTGTCCGGTGTCTGCCTGCTTCCCATCCCATAGGGAGACCTCTATTGCGGGTCTGACATGTTGTGGAGAATGTGACAGGGGTGGTGGGGGGAGAGATATTAAGGAGTGCTGGATTTCAAGACAGGGTCTTACAGTGTTGGGGGAGTCCTTATTTAAGACTAATATTAGTGAAATTTGTAAGAAATTTGTGAGAAAAACAAATGCGTCGGAAGATACCACATAGTGTTATTGTAATAATGTTTAAAATACTGTTTTAGAAGAGAAGTAAAGGGGCGGAAGAGGAACCCCAGTGGATTAAAGTTAAAGCCCCTTCTCTGTTAGAGAATGAGATTATTGAATTTGGGACGTACCCTTGGGATGGAAGGTGCAGTGGAACTGAATGTAATATTTGATACCTTAGAAAACATTTTTAAAAAATATGTACAGCTGTACAAACCTAATGCCAGTAAAAAACAAATGTCTGTTGTGGCAAGCTGTAAAAAAGGCAATTGCATGTAAGGGGGAAAGTCTGTTACAAACATTACAAGAAAATTTTAAAACTTGCCAGGAAAATTTGGAGCAGGAAATGAGGCAGGCACAGATAATGCAAACTCAGTACAAATGGGGAAACAAAATAGGTAGTTGGAGAAAAAAATGGATTTGGAAAAGATTAAAGCAGACAAAGATAAATTAGACCATCAAGTAATAGGAATGGAACAGCTAATTCAAGGATTTGACTAAGGAAAAGGAAGAGGTGATCACAAGCATTACTTACAGTTGGTGCCAGAAAACTATAGCAGCATTGAAAAAGCAAGTGAAAATATAGGAGCTGCAAGTTGCGGCTGTGTGTCAAAAAGAGAGATTTGGATTTGGATTCTAATGATATTTGATAAGGAGAGAATCTGCAAAGGGGTCAAAAGAAAAGGAAATTTGACCAACCTCGAGGAGGGCATTATACTAAGTTGAGGTAAGAAATAAGAAACTGGCCAGGAGAGCCTAAGCCAGAAAAGTCTGTAGCAGTGACAGAACAGAGATCAACCATGAAGGATGCAGCGGGGGAGATACAGTCAGAGCAGACACAAATAATTCCTGAGAGTTCATCAGATTTACAGTTGATGGTAAAGTCAGGCCCAGTAAATATAAAAAAAATTAGCTACATGGCTAGTACGGTGGGCAGAGTTAGGAGGAACAGAGAATTTAAATATGAGTGAATCTTATAGATTAATCAGGGCAGCTACCACTGCAGAGATTAGACAGGCAGTAGATCAAGTGAAAAATGCTTTGGACAAGCAGCCAGAAGCACAACAACTGATACCATGATTTATTATGCCGTTAGGAAAAGAGATAGGTCAAAGACCCATGAAGCTGTTATCCAGTGCAGATTACATGAAGTCTGAAGATTCACCCAGGAATTACCTGTTAAAGAGAATAACATTGGGATTAATGGCTGGAGAAATACAACCGGTGACTAATCTCAGAGCGAAGGTTGCCAGACATGTCACAGATGATTCTTTGTTGGCAGTTGATTTGAATCAGAGGGAATTTTGAAATAATGTGTTTAAAGGATTAGTCAGAAATGTATTAGTAGTGTCTACTAATTTGGTGAACCAAGCAGCCCAGGATGAGGGGTTACCTGTTATGGATGTTATGGAGCACTGGATAGTATGCCAAAGAATGATGATGGGGGAAGCCAGGTAGAAGGATTGAAACCCTTTTGTTGAAGCAACAACATATTCAAATGAGAGTGCTTATAGATCAGGATACTATGAGAGAGGAAGAGGTTGTGGTAAAGAACAAAACACCCCACCCCAAGGAGGGAGAGGGTGGAATAATCAAAATGAGCCCCAGAAGGGAGCAGATGTGATTCAGAATATTGCTTGGAGATATGTAAAATTGAGGGGAGTAGATATGGATAAGTGGAATGGGAGACGTACTGATGAATTAATCAAAGAAATGCAAAGGATGGAAGAAAAAAATGTTTAAGAAGCTGAAAAATGTTTCAGCTATGCAAGCTGAAAGTTCAAAGAAACCTGCTCTATAGGGAAGCCCCAATGACAAGTTGCTCCTACTGGAAATGGGTCCTCAGGAGTGGAAGATGGTAACTAAATTAAGATGGGATTCAAATAGGAGGCCTAAGACAAAAGAAAAAAAAAATCAGGCAATATGCAAAACATGTGCCTAAGTCTGCTCAGCTGGGAAAAATAAAAATTTTGATCTACAATGGTCAAATATTAAAACTGGGAAAAGAAAAAAAATGGCAATTTCTCATTGGCATGATACGTTTAAAGAATGGTCTCCCAGTGTCACAGCTTTTATAAATGAAATGCTACATCCCATTGTCATATTATTTGCATTAATGATTTTGTTAACCTTTATTATGCTGTTTATATTGCTGAATAAAAGAGCAACAAGAAGTTTTGGAGCAAGTAATATATAAAATTGAATTGCTTTCAAAATTATAAAGTGATACAATAATTAATGGCATTAATCATGTATCAAGAAGGGGGGGATATTGGGATATATATATATATATATATATATATATATACACACACACTTTGTGATTCACATAATATGTAATAGGTCATTGAGGCCTGGTATGAATGATGCGTGCTTGACATGAATATGTGTGTTGCAAGTTGGCAACTGAAGCAAGAACTTAAGGTGAAGAATTATTAGAACTATTTGTGTAAAGACAATCTTGTTATGTTCTGAGAAAAATATGGAGAATCATCAGGAAAGGAAACAACACCAGCTCGACTGATATATTCCTACCTTTAGACTCTGGTATAGTATGTTTGGGGTGTAAATGTAAAGTAAATAAGGTTTGTTCTGTAATCAATAAAAAGCATTTAGAGTATTATATACCAACACTGAGTCCGGTATCTGCCTGCTCCCCATCCCATAGAAAGACCTCTATTGCAATTATAACACCTGTTACATACTAGAGTCATTCTTAGGGTGACAAGACATCCCATTTTTAAAGGGACAGTACTGTATTTACGCACTCCTGCAGGTGTCCTGACTTTTTCTTAAAAACTGGCAAATTGTCCCATATTTTCTGGTGTTGTCTTGGGAAGACGAGGTGCCAGGTACCAAGAGAGGCGGTCCCAGCCAGATATGGAGGGCCTAGAGTGGTAGGCAGGGAGGCGAGGTTTGGGCAGTAAACCACGTCCCCCCCCAAATGAGAGAGGTGTATTGGAGTGTATGTGTGTCACCTCTCCGTGTGTGTGTGTGTGTTGGTGTGTGTGTGTGTGGAGAGGGGTAGGAGTGTGTGTATCACCCCTCCCCATGTGAACCTTAAAGCCTTAAATATAAGAAGGTAAATAAAAAGAATCCAACTATGCATTATTTCTTTTTAACAGGGCCTCAATCAACTTGATGTTAATTTGAACGTTTGCACAATTGATTGCCGTTGAACTCGCTTGAATAAGTGTAATTTTACCAGGTATCCCATATTCAGCATAGGGAAATATGGTCACCCTAGTTATTCTCCTGCTACAGTCAGATGAAAGACAAAGGAAGAAAAGGCAGACAGCCTAATCACAGGCTCTGAGGATGAAAGTTTTCTTCTTCATGAATGGAAGTACTGCAACAGATCTAGAAGTTCCATAATGTGTGCAATATCAGGCTCTCAAGTTAACATCAGCAAAAGTTGTATGTGGAATGATGGCTCTTTGTGCAGTGAAGTTTTTGTTCAAGTTCATTACCCTGGTGATGGGGTTAAGGAGCAACTCTCGGCCCACACAACCCCACCCAGCTGCAGCTGAAGAGCATGCTCCAGCTGGAGGTGGAGCTTAAGCTGGAGTCAGATAGCTTAGTAGGGGCCTGATAAGGCAGGAATAGGGACTGATACCTGACAGCTCCTGAGGAAGGGTGATGCAGAAACCTTCACCTCGCTAGGAAGAACCTGCCTGCTGAGACCAGAAGGGACGAAGGCTCAATTGGTTCCTTTTCTCTACTACTTTGTGACAGACTGCAAGACTTTGACAAGAGAATGGACTGTAAGGCCCAGGAAGGAAGTCTTAAGACACTCCTGAGTTCTGGACATTTGGTAACCCTTACAGGGCCTGGGGCTGGAGCCTGCTGGAGTGGGAGGCTGAGCTCCCCTATCAACTCCCTCCCCCCATTAAAAAGGGCATGAAAACTCTTGTTTTCTAGACTTACCCCCTGGGGAAGGAGGGAAAGGATAGATGCCTTTAGAAACGCCCCCGTCCCAGCTGAGAATGGACACTTGGTGGGCTCAATAGCCGAACCCCATATCTTCCTAGAAACCCTGTCACACTGAGGGGAACTTGAGTGGTAACCTGACCAGCAGTTTGAGTCAACCCCCAATAAATGACTGATCACCACCAGGAGAAAGAGTAGAAGTGTGGAGAAGAAAGGCCTAATTCCCTAACCCCTAGGTAGTGCCACCAATGAACACAGTCCATCACAATCCTTTTCTAAATACATCACTGAGCTAAAGTCTCTGCAAAACGAAACGTTAAAGTTCAATTCTTTCTTCCAAAATAGTATTTTAAAACACAAAGTAAGGTTGTAAGGTATTTTTAAGTAGTCTATTTCCAATAGCAGATCCTAAATAAATTCTGAATCTTATGTTATGTAGTTCTATAGTACTGTCATGTAATATATTCTAGTGAGTTCTAATACTAAAAGTTGTTAATAAGTTTTGCTTTCACAGTCTCCCTTTATTTTCCATTTTGCATTTATCCTCAGGCATTTCACTAATCTGACACAAAAAGTATGTCCCTGGAAGTTTTTGTTTTAGCAGGAGATATGTTTGAACATATATTTGAGTAAGTAAGAAACATATCATGCACTGGTGTCAAAGTGAAATACATTTAGTGTCTGGGATGTGGGGAAGGAACTGGTAAGACATAAACAGTGAAGCTACAGGTAAAGTAATCGTTTGGGTGACCTTTTTCTTTCTGAGTAGAATTTGCTCCTGAACTAGAGAACAACATTTAATAATTTTATAATCTGTGTGATCCGCAAAATTGAATTTATATATCAGTCTATTTAATTGAAACTATTTTTTTTCTGAGTGTTATTTAAGAGACAGGGAGGAAGAAATAAAACCATCCAGCAAAAATTCAGTTACCTCTGACTATGGGATACTTTGCAAAAAAGACTGATATGTTGTAATACATCAAATATTTACACTCAACACATTTGGCTAATGTGTTTTATACTTATTTTGAGGATGATGAGTATAAAAAAATGAAGAGAAATGTAACTACGGACACCATATTTTGTCTAGTTTCAAACAAAGCTGTAAATCTTGCCCTGGAACCCACGGGTAATTGAAACTTTCCCAAATTTAGTGAAAAAAGTCTACAAACATCAAGAAAACTTTTGTTAATCTGGCCTTATTTTAGGGTTGTAATAAAAGGTTCAGACAGCCCCAGGGCCAGATTCTGACTTTAATGGGACCTGTTGTGATAATTGCGCCTACAAAAATTATCCTAGTTGTAAGCTCAATTGTACAAAATATATGAATGTTCATAAAATATTACAATAACCTATACTAACAAATATTAATAGAAACTAAGTCAAGTTGCTTTCATTAATGAAAGTTATAAACAGATGCAAGAGATCCAGAAAGAGAGAGACAAAATTAGTCTAAACAAAAAGATACATTGATCTGATTGAAGGACTATGTGGAAATCGTGCTTGGTAAAAAAAGAAGACATGGAACAAGAAATTAATGAACCAAAATTGGTGTGTTGGGTATTAGGCCTAATTTATGGACAAAATAATGAGGGGATGGACTATTCCAGTGGTTCTCAACCAGGGGTATGTGTACTCCTGGGGGTACACAGAGGTCTTCCCAGGGGTACATCAATTCATCTAGATACTTGCCTAGTTTTACAGCAGTGTTTACATAAAAATCACTAGCAAAGTCAGTACAAATTAAAATTTCATACGTCTTGTTTATATTGCTGTATACACTGAAATGTAAGTACAATATTTATATTCCAATTGATTTATTTTATAATTATATGGTAAAAATGAGAAAGTAAGCAATTTTTGAGTACTAGTGTGCTGTAGCACTTTTGTTTTTTTATGTCTGATATTGTAAACAAGTAGTTTTTAAGTGAGGTGAAACTTGGGGCTAGGCAAGACAAATCAGACTCCTGAAAGGGGTACAGTAGTCTGGAAAGGTTGGGAGCCACTGGGTTATTCCACCCATCACTCTTCTTTTTTTTTTTTTGGCAGGGGGGTCCTTAAAGAAAGAGACTTGGGGAAAAGAACAGGGAAAAACAGATTAAGGCAACTTGAGTGAACTCTGTCATCATGGCTGCCACTTCCACCATCTCTTGGTACCCAGATCTTTGTCATCCTGATACTGAGAGATGTCCTGAGCAAACTAAGCTAAAGAGAGAGGGACATGGATAACATCATCACCCTAATAGCTTCAGCTGAATCCCAAACAGAGATGAAATGGGATTGAACTTCAGCAGCAGCAGTGACCAAGCCCGCCAACGGCAATTCCAGGCCCCAGGGCCAGGGCCATCCCTGGGTGGGGGGCAGAAGTGACGAATCCATCACTTCCAGGACCACCCATCACTTCCGGGACCGACTGCACTGGCCAATCATGGCTGCCCATGGGTGCCCCCAAAGCATGTGGCCCGGAGTGGTCATGCGTGCCTAGGAGCCCTGTGGCCTGCCCGGGTGATTTAAAAGGGCCCAGGGCTCCCGGCCGCCCCCACCAGCCCCTGGGCCCTTTTAAATCACCCAGGCTCCTGGGCAATTGCCCCCTTTGCCCAACCCCCAAGAGACTGGCAGACAGGAGAGGTTTCCTTCTAAAACACTCTCCAGCTAAAGGGAACAAGAATTCATTTTAACAATATTTCCTTTCTTAATACTTTACATTTCAAATACTCTGTTTTCCTTCTTTTCCGTTTCTTTAATAAAAGGTTATATGGATTTTTGATGGTGTATTTGCCATGGTAGTAAGCAGGCTGAGGTGTCTCTGTACAAAACCCTGAATCTTGCTAAACACTGTTTAATGTTGGACAGTGACTGGGTTACTTTAACACCTTTAATTCCATCTAAATTAATACAACAGAGAGTTTATGACATAAGATACAATTTAATACAAGTAATATGATTCAATTACTTGCCCATAAAATGAATACTTTGCCTCAATCTCCTCATTGACATGAGTCTTATTTTACATTACATCAGGCACTTTTCTGCCGAATTTAAGTATGTGAAACACTGGAAGCATGAATTAAACAGGTTTATTATTATTGTTACCAAACACCACTATGGACAGTTTCAAACTATTACACAACTGAATGGGAAATGATTTTTTAAAAAAACTGTAATTGCATACATAACCATAAATTTATTTTAAATGAAGCTCTGTGAATTAATTCATCTTATAATTTCTATAGCTTTCTTCATGTTATCACATCCCTCATCAAAACAAGGTGTACAATTCTAGTGGGATTCAGCCATGGGAATGTTTTCATACAGGAAGTCCATTACTTAATTTGTGCTTGGGCTTGCTAGGGCTGAGCCCTGGCACCTCGATGTTTGTCTGGGCATAGCTCCAGAACCTCTGAGTTTGCTACATCAGTTACTGGTCCTGAGTGGGCAGCAAGTGGCTCATGCTGGCCACAGAGAGCCCTTTCTGTGCTGGGGCTGCAACCGCTTCACCCACAGGTTCTAGCGTCACCACCTCACCTGCGCCCCTGCGGAAGGCCAGCAGCACACTGAGCCTGCCCGATGTCCAGCACGTGCATCTGTGGCTAAATTGGCAGAAGATGAGCTCCCCTATCCCAGGTAGCAAGTTCTTCAGGGCCAGGGATGCCACCCCCCCGCAGCAGTGCTTCTGCCAGTACCAATGCCCCCTTGCCTTCCTGAGGGGCTTCCATGATAAGTCTGCTGCCCCCTGCGAAGCCCAGGAGAGGCAGAGACTCCCCAGTGCTGGCAGCAAGGAGAGACATCAGGAACTGGGGAGATGACCATCCAGCCGGGGTGAAGTGTGGGCCAGGGGGAGCTGGGCACCAGGGCAAGAGGGAAGGCAAGCCCCAGAGTCTCTGGCAGGCCCTCACTGAGAGAGGTGGAGCAGGCACATAGAGCAGTCAGAGTGGGGCGCAGAAGATGCACCAGGTGGGGAGCAGTTCTGTGTTCCAGCTATGGGACACTGACTTCCATGGTGCCCACAATTCTAGCTGCCGCATCCCCCAGCAGCAGCCATGGTCAGTGGTGGGGGAAGGGATGCACTGCCCGGCCTGCCCCCACAGGGGACCCTCACCGGGAGGAGGTGAGAGCTGAGCCTGATCCTTGCACGAGTGGTGGGGTGCTCTTTCCTCCAAGGGGATTCCAGCTGGGCAGGTGGCTTGATCCAGACCAAGAGCAGAGAAATCCGGATTCAGGTGGTGGGGCCCATAGCCACTTTGTACAGGAGCAATGGTTTAGGTAGGGTGGAAATTAACACCCCCCCCCAGCATTAAGAGAGTGATAGGGATGGGAGTGGTTGTGGGGGCAGTGCTGCTCTCCCTTGTCCCCTGCCTCATTTGGAAACCAAAGCACCAGCCCCCTCCCCCCCGACAATTGTGCAGGGGTATGTTTGGGGTGGGTGTTTGTGATGGGGTATAGGTTGGGGGTGTATGGGGAGTGCATGGAGGATAGGCAGGGTTGGGTGTGGGGGAAGAGGGGTGCATCAGTGCTTAATTTATGCTGGGGCTTGCCGGGGCTGAGGGTGAGCACCTATTTCTTTATAAATTGAGCACTGGGGAGGTCCATTCTATCCACCAAGAAATGAAGGTCTGTTGCCCATAGCTTGTAAATGGTACTGTAGATAAATCTATGTATCACTGAACAAAATCCAAAACATTTCATCCCCTAAGTGTGTATTTGGGATAGAGGCAACATGATCTTGCAGACCATGAGGATAGGAGCCAAGAAGTCCTGTGTTTTAATCCTGGATCCACCACTAATCCACTATGTGCCCAAGTTATTTTACCTCTCTGCCTCAATTTCTCCATCTTTATTATAACAATACACTTAATTGCTTCAGAGGAGTTTTATGAGGATTAAATCGGTAATGTTTGTATAGCACCTTGAAAATGTAGAGTGCAAAGCATTCGTGTATAAAGGGAATGTACAGCATGTCTGGGAAATTTTAAAGCATACTAGAAGCATTGTGCTGCAGTCAGCTTTATGGCTTTTCTTTTTATACTGTGGTTGTAAATAATGAAACTACTGATGCTTCAACATTTTTTCTATCCTGTTCAACGAAAGGGCCTCTAACCCCATTCTTTCACTTCACGAGCAGTTCTTCATAAATTGTGCACCTTTCTCTTATTGATTTAGCTATTGCTCTGACAAACTTCAAGAAGTTCAAAATTAAGTTATAAGTGCAAACGCAGGTGGTATTGTTAGGCCATTATCAATCACTGCCACGAGCATCAGCCAATCAGCACTTTCCTTTCCTCTGTGTTCAGAAGCACTCTTATGTTGCTATAACACAACATACCAAAAATGGACACAGCCTTCATGTTAGGTCCAGACACTGAGGGAATGGGAACTTTCATTCTCTGTGATTTTCCCCATTGCTTTACTATTTATATTTTCTCCTCCACTAAAGACCCATACCTATAGCTGGTGAGACAATATTTATCAAATACATTATTCTGGAATTTCTCATCAGCTGACAAATAATTTATTTGCTAATACTTTCTGCCCCTCACCCCATTATTTGACCATCTTCAGTTGTACTGGATATGAGATCTATAGTCCTCAAAGAAACAAACTGTTATCCCAAAAATACAAACAAAAACTCTGTGCTAATTATTCTTCTTGACTGCTTCCAGACCCTGGGGAGTTGTGCTAGTGTCCCCTCGCACCCCAGAATATTTTTGGGGTGTGCTGCTTTCACCTCCCTCGTACTCACAAAGACCATGGAATACACTGTATTATTATTAATTAATTATTATTATTAATTGTATTAGCATTAGGTCCTAGGATCCCTAGTCATAGACCAGGACTCCATTGTTCATTCCGTACAAACACAGAACAAAAAGACAAGTCCTTGCCCAAAGTGTCTTACAAACTAGGTATAAGAAAAGGGGCAACAAATAGATACAGAGAGATAGGGAGTAAATGTAAACAGTCAGATAAAAGTCACCCACCTGTGATTCAATGGCTGGGGGAACTTAATGGAGCCAGCAATGGAAGAGAATAGTTCTAGGAGGAAGGGAGGAGGATGCTCACTCAGGGACACCAGGAAGCTCCTCTCCCCATGGGAGAATCTAGCACCCATTGGCCAGCTGAGGGGGAAGGAAGCTGATTGGCCAGGATTTCCCAGCTCCCGGGATTTAACCTGGAACAGGGCCATCTGGAGCCTCTTTTAGTTCTGTTCCAACAGAGAAAGGTTGCTTATTGTTCCAGCAGCAACAACAGCTGTCATCCTCAGGATGCTGAAGAGTATATGTAAGGGTTCTGTGGGGTCTCTGTCCCTTGGGCCAGGGGGTCTGTCCAGCAGATAGATCTTTGCCCTGCTGCAAGGGTTATATCCCTGCCCCACCAGCATGGGGGCTCTGCCTACTATTGCAGCAGGAGCCCCCTTAGGAGGGATTCCATGGGGGTTCTTCCCTAGCCTCCCTGCTTGAGGAGGGCCACATGGGGAAGCCTATGGGGCCACTGTGTCTTCAGGTGGTGCAACCCTGGTAGGGCCTGTAACCGCAACTCCTCCCCTCCCTCTGCTCATGAGGGATAGGTTGGGTAGGGCACATGAAGCTTTGATAGCAGCTGGGAAGGACCCTGTGTTCCTGGGCAGCCCTGCTAGGGCTGGGTCAGTTGCTATCTCCCACCCCAGTTATGGAAAGGGGAGCCCAGGCATATCACCCCTGCTACATGAACACACTGCTTCTCGTGTCCTAGTACACCTCTACTTCTTCTTCTACTTTGGTGGTTGGAGGGGAAGGGCTCATGGGGCTTCATCCTGGAGTATGGCCAGTGGCCCTCTCCAGGAGCTGGGTGCCCTCTCCAGTAGCTGCTCTGAGCATGCCAAGCAGAATGCCCAGTACGGGTCAGGGTGTAGGTAATAAGGGTGCCCTTCCACAGAGGGACCCATATCTGCCTTACTGGAGGTATTGAGCATTGTGGCCTGAGAGATGCAGTGGGGAGGTCTTCAGGCAGCTTTGCTGTGGAATTGTGGGCCTGGAATTGTCCCCGCATGTGGAAGGAAGTGCTTAGTTTTCACAGGAGCGCAGATTGGATGAGGACTAATACCCTGCAACCAACATTACTGAAGAACCATAGGATCAGGGAAATAGCGAACCAGGAGCTAGGACATCTGTGGGGCCAGTTTGCTTTGTAGACAGTGGTGAGTCAGAGGACTAGATTCCTTCTGGATTGGGTCCTGAGTCCTTTATACAGGAGGTCCATGGGAGAGATTCAGGGCCCAAATGTGGGGACAGTGATCATCTGATCCTCACTGAGGTGAATGAGGATAACGAGGAGCAAGTGAGTGTCACTGGGCCTGGGTCTCACTCGCATAACCCACCAAGAGTCCTGCAGGCCCCCTTAGGAAAGAGCAGCACAGTTCATCAGTGGTCCACAGATAAGGAAGGAAGAGGTTGCAAGTCTTGGTGCTCAGGGGCAAGGGTTGCTTCTCAAGTTGCTCCTCTCTCTGACATCCCCCCTCGAGTGATGTGGAGTGACCTGACAAAACTGGTGGCCTATAGGCTAGGCAGAAGAGTCAGTCTCTCTCAGACGAGGGGCTGATGCTATCACAGATTTAAGGGTATTACTGACATTCCACTAAGGAATACTGAGCAATTGGGGTGGTGGCATTGTGTTTTAATGAGACACAATTGGGAGATACAGTGGCTAAGACCCCTGGATCTTATGTGGAATCTGATTTACCCCTTAGGAATCCTTTGTCTAAGGGAGTTAAAGAAAAAATTGGAAGGGTGAGTGTGTGGATTTATTTACTTCTTTAGGGAAGAGCAGACAAAGGAAGGGGCCAAAAAGAACAGAAAAGACAAGGACCCTATGCTGTGGGAGAGGCATGCTAATAAGCTTACAAGAGGTCACCACTGCTAAAAATTTGTACTCTGGTAGGTGTCAGTCTTTCCAACCCTAACCTAAGGATTGGGGAGCCCCTTGGACAGAAGGTCCTGTTGATTTGCTGTATCAGAAAGAAATTCCTGAGTGAGTTTAAACACAGGCTAGTTATCCAATAGTCCTTACTTAGGCTGTTGGTCCCTGGACAATCCAGTTGGAATTAGTATATGCGAGCTTTCTCAGGGAGTGGTACCTTGAAGGCACATCAGTCAAGTTGTAATGCCCCCAGAATCATCACCTCCTGTTTTTTGATCCTGGATGAGCTGTGATAGCCCTCCCCCATGAAGCAGAAATCAATCCTATTTAAATCATTAATTTAAACAATGGATCCTTAAAGGTACTTGATGGGATTGTAATACCCATCACAAACACAACTTGAATTCGACCCATAATTTGTCATTTAACTAGGGGGGCACACACTTCGTAACTCATATAGGCTTAGTGTAATGCACACCCCAGGGGCTCCTGGTATCTCTCCATTCACCCACAGTCTCCCTGAGCAACTTTCCCATCCCCCTTTATTTCAGGGTCTCCCTGTGACTTTCCCCAATCTCCACCCCGCCAGAGGTTCTGTGTGCTCCTCATTTCTCTCCATTTCAGGCTCCCCTATTTTTCCCCCATGTCATAAACTCTGTGCACCCTCCCTGCCCCCCATGCCAGGTGCTCTGTGTGGCCCCCTTCCTCATATACCAGGCCTTCAATCCCCCATCATTGCCTCTTCCCCCCAATTCCAGATTTTCTGCATTTGCCCCCATGGCAGGAAGTCATGTGTGCCCTTCATGTCCCACTACTCCCAAAGCGGTGACCCCATTCTCTATTGGGAGCATGAGCAGAAGTATTATGTGAGAAGATGTCCTTTGGTGCCATCAACCTGTTTGATTAGACACCTGCAGAGGTGCTTGAAGCTGTGGCTGTGCTAATCAAGTACCAGGGGCTCCATGTGTCCTTCATTTTCTCCCTTTTGGTTTTCTGCTATTCCCCCAAAATCAATAGGGCTCTCTTTATTGATGCCTATCACAGGGCCCACTCACTGCTAGATTGCCTCCTCCTGGTCATTTTCCAGGCTGCTGTGCTCTCCTTTGGCAGTCTCTCCACCCATTGTCCTCTCTCAGCCTGAAGCCCCATTCTACTCTCAGCTTCTGGGCTTGATACAGCCTTGTTGCTGTCTAGCTGAAGCTCCTTTAATCAAGCCTGGCTCCCTGACTCCAGGTGCAGCTTGGGGAGTTAATCGTCCTACCCAGCCACCTTAACCCCCTTCAAGTCTTGTGTGGGGTGGACAGCCCATCACAGTGCCTCAAACATTCGTTGACATTTTAGAATTGATTGGATGTGGCACTCAAAAGTTACTGCATTACATACAGACAGACACAGAAATGCTGTTAACTTCAGTGTGAAGCCTTCACAAGCTCAAATAAAGGAAGTTGTATCAAGTGTTCATCTGATTTTATTACGAAGGATATGTATATAGATGATGGGAGGAAGAACAAGGAATAAAGGAATCCAAGGACAAGAAATACTCATTTTTACATTGTATTTTAGAAGTGGCTCCTTATTGCTCAGAGTGTTTGACCTGACTTGGGTTTGGAGTAGATTACGTGTGTTTAAATTTAATCAGAACATTTATAAGCAGCTCTCAAATTCTTACTTTGCATTCTTCCACCAAAAAGTAATTAGGCTGATCAAAAAGCACCTTAATCCCAAAAGGTTCAGTTACCTCTTTACAATTTAATATTATCACATCACTATAAAAGTAAACAAGATCCCTTAAGATCAATTCAAGGATAAGTGTCTCTGATAAAGTAAAGAAAGCTAGTTAAGTACAAAAAATTATTCATTTGTATATACTTTATGCAGATAAAAGCCACGGTCAAGTTTGATTATCTTAGAGCAGAATGAATATTATGTAAAGATTTAAAAAGTCACATTTTGCATCAACTGAAACATTACTGCAATATGCTGTTGAAGTACTGCTATCACAATAAATCAAGAAAACTTATGTCTGTAACAAAGTGAAGACTGTAAAGAAGTTTTTTTCTGAATGGAAAACTACACAACTTTTCACCATTTCTGCAATTTGCAGAGCTAGTGCAAAGTCAATGGGGCTCCATAAAGATGCAACACTTTAGATATGGATGAGAGGTTGCAGGATATGTTTTATTACATCTAACCAACTTAACCTTTCAGTAGCTTTCTTCATTCATTTTGTGCATTTATAAAGTTTCTCATGCTAATCTCTTTTTTGATATTATAAAAGTGTATTCATGAAATATTGGGGTAATGGCAAATACCACAAACCATCCTCAGATTCTTTTACTTGAAACATAATCTCATATTGTAATTTTTTGTATTTTTTTCTTGATATCTTTTATCTTTGAAAAATTGTGATTTAGCTTCCAATAGTGACAATGAAGTTACTGATGTTTATCCTAGCATATTATATATCTTGAAAGACTAGAACAACAACTGAAGTCCACATGAGTTATGATTCAGATAATTCAGAGCTGAGGCCAACAAATTCATAGACAAAATGGTTGTAAAGTACCCAAAGAAAAACAAAGGCCAATGTCACAAAATTTGCATCCAGAGCTGAATTTGGAGTACCCTGAAATACAGGTAGGTTTGGATCAGAGGTTTTGAGAAAAGCCCATTAAAGAGTTAGGGTAACGCATGGGACTCAAAAGTATGTAGATATATTCTTCAACAAATATCTGAGTTACGAATCCGAGGTCAGAGAGAGATGAAGCATATAATTTCTATACTTTTTTTTTAATTTTATTAAAGGATTCATGCATCTAAATTATACACTTAGGCCTCTGAACCTTGTCTTTACCTTTTAATTTTATTTAAAAAAGACCTGATCTCAGATGAAGAAGATTAATTTGGAGATTCCCTTTGCTTATGGAATATATGGAAAGCTGAATTTTACAATTCTCCTGGGAACAGCTTCTATAAATTATAGCAACCACTTTTTAAAAATGGGTACTTGAAGTTAGGTTCTTAAATCTAGAACTGGTTAGAAAATGTTGCCCCTCTTCATGGAAAATGTTGACTTTTCAGCAAGAAAAAACAGGTGTTCAACTGTTTTGAAAATCAATTAATTTAGGAGACCAAGTGTAGGTACCCATTTTTTAAAATCTTGACCCATGTCTCTTTGCCAATTACTTTATCTCCACTTCTTGTGTTTTATGGACACAAACTTCCCTGATGATCATGAACATTTCTATATGAAATAGACCTACAAAAATATTAAAATGTTTTTTCATCAGAATGTACAATAATGTAATAATAATGCAAGAAATCACTCCTTTTTTCAGGCATTTTTGAGAGCCTAACCAGAACAACTACTGTGACAGAGTTGCTTATTTGGGTTAGATTTCCAGTCTCCTAGGAATATAGGTTTCACAGTAGCGGCCGAGTTAGTCTGCATCCGCAAAAAGAACAGGAGTACTTGTGGCACCTTAGAGACTAACACATTTATTTGAGCATAAGCTTTCGTCGGCAACAGCCCACTTCATAGGATGCATAGAATGGAACATATATATATATACACACACACACAGAGGGAACATGAAAAGGTGGAGTAAGAGGCTAATTAAGATGAACTATTATCAGCAGGACAAAAAAACTTGTGTAGTGATAATCAAGATGGCCCATTTAGAAAGTTGACAAGAAGGTATGAGGATACTTAACATGGGGAAATAGATTCAATATGTGTAATGACTCAGCCACTCCCAGTCTCTGTTCAAACCCAGGTTAATGGTTTCTAGTTTGCATATTAATTCAAGATCAGCAGTTTCTCGTTGGAGTCTGTTTTTGAAGCTTTTCTGTTCCAAAATTGCCACCCTTAAATCTTTTACTGACTGGCCGGAGAGGTTGAAGTGTTTTTGAATGTTATAATTCCTGATATCAGATTTGTGTCCATTTATTCTTTTGTGTAGAGACTGTCCGGTTTGGCCAATGTACATGGCAGAGGGGCATTGCTGGCACATGATGGCATATATCACATTGGTAGATGCTCAGGTGAATGAGCCCCTGATGGCGTGGCTAATGTGATTAGTTCCTGTGATGGTGTCACTTGAATAAATATGTGGACAGAATTGGCATCGGGCTTTGTTGCAAGGATAGGTTTCTGGGTTAGTGTTTTTGTTGTGTGGTGTGTGTGGTTGCTGGAGAGTATTTGCTTCAGGTTGGGGGGCGGCCTGTAAGCGAGGACTGGTCTGTTTCCCAAGATCTGTGAGTGAGAGATCATTTTTCAGGATAGGTTGTAGATCTTTGATGCGCTGGAGACGTTTTAGTTGGGGGCTAAAGGTGACGGCTAGTGGCGTTCTGTTATTTTGTTTGTTAGGCCTGTCCTGTAGTAGGTGACTTCTGGGTACACTTCTGGCTCTGTCAATCTGTTTTTTTCATTTCAGCAGGTGGGTATTGTAGTTTTAAGAATGCTTGATAGAGATCTTGTAGGTGTTTGTCTCTGTCTGAGGGGTTGGAGCAAATTCGGTTGTATCTTAGAGCTTGGCTGTAGACAATGGATTGTGTGGTGTGTCCTGGATGAAAGCTGGAGGCATGTAGGTAAGTATAGCAGTCAGTAGGTTTCCAGTATAGGGTGATGGTCATGTGACCATCGCTTATTAGCACAGTAGTGTCCAGAAAATGGACTGCTTGTGTGGATTGGTCTAGGCTGAGGTTGATGGTGGGATGGAAATTGTTGAAATCATGGTGGAATTCCTCAAGGGCTTTTTTTCCATGGGTCCAGATTATGAAAATGTCATCAATGTAGCACAAGTAGAGTAGGGGCATTAGGGGAAGAGAGCTAAGGAAGTATTGTTCTAAGTCAGCCATAAAAATGTTGGCATACTGTGGGGCCATGCGGGTACCCATAGCAGAGCAGCTGACTTGAAGGTATATATTGACCCCAAATGAGAAATAGTTGTGGGTGAGGATAAAGTCAATGTGATATATGCCATCATGTGCCAGCAATGCCCCTCTGCCATGTACATTGGCCAAATCGGACAGTCTCTACGCAAAAGAATGAATGGACACAAATCTGACATCAGGAATCATAATATTCAAAAACCGGTAGGAGAACACTTCAACCTCTCCGGCCACTCAGTAAAAGATTTAAGGGTAGCAATTTTGGAACAGAAAAGCTTCAAAAACAGACTCCAACGAGAAATTGCTGAGCTTGAATTAATATGCAAACTAGATACCATTAACCTGGGTTTGAATAGAGACTGGGAGTGGCTGGGTCATTACACATATTGAATCTATTTCCCCATGTTAAGTATCCTCATACCTTCTTGTCAACTGTCTAAATGAGCCATCCTGATTATCACTACATAAGTTTTTTTTGTCCTGCTGATAATAGCTCATCTTAATTAGTCTCTTACTCCACCTTTTCATGTTGTGTGTGTGTGTGTGTATCTTCTTACTATATGTTCCATTCTATGCATCCGATGAAGTGGGCTGTAGCCCACGAAAGCTTATGCTCAAATAAATGTGTTAGTCTCTAAGGTGCCACAAGTACTCCTGTTCTTTTAGGAATATAGGAATTGCCATATCAGATCAGACCCAAGCTCCATCTAATTCAGTATCCTGTCTTCATAGATTCCAAGGTCAGAAAGGACCATTGTGATCATCTAGTCTGACCATCCTACATAACACAGACCAACCGAATGATTCCACCATGACTCTTGGTAAATTATTCCAGGGGTTCATTACTTCCCCACTGTTTAAAAAAAAAACCAAAAACAACAAAAAACCCCAAAACAAAACAAACATCTTATTTCACTCTGAATTTGGATAGCTTTGACTTCCAGCCATTAGATTGTATTATACTTCTCTCTGCTAATTTGAAGAGCATATTATCAAGTATTTATTCCGCATGTAGGTACTTGTAGACTAATCAAGTCACCCCTTAACCTTCTCTTTGTTAAACTGAACAGTTTGAGTGCCTTGAGTCTATCACTGCATGGCAAGATTTCTAACCCTTTAATCATTCTCGTGGCTCTTCTGAGCTCTGTCCAATTTATCAACATCCTTCTTAAACTACAGGCACTGGAACTGGGCATAATATTGCACCAGTGCCAAATACAGAAGTAAAATAACCTCTCTAATCTTACTCAAAATTATCCCGTTTATGCATCCCAGGATCACATTAGTTCTTTTGGCCACCGTGTCATTGGAAGTACATGTTCAGCTGATTAACCATCATGATGCCCAAATCTTTTTCATTGTCACTGCTCCCCAGGATAGACTCCCCCATTCTGAAAGTATGGCCTACATTCCTGAATATATTTATATATATTATTTAGCCACATTAAAACACAAATTGTTTGTTTGTGAAAGGTTTACCAAGCAATCCAGATTGAGCTATATTAGTTACCAACCTCTCTATTATTTACCACTACACCACCTTTTTTTGTGGCATCTGCAAACTTTACCAGTGATCTTGTTTTCTTCCAGGTCATTGGCAAAAATGGTTAAATAGTGGAGGGGCAAGAGCAGATCTCAGATGTGTTTCTAATGGTCCCTCGGGGAATGATGATTCTCCGTTTACAATTACATCTTGAGACCTATCTATAGGGCCCCACCTATAGGTCCACTTTGGTCAATTTCACGCTCATAGGATTTTAAAAATGATAAATTTAATGATTTCAGCTATTTAAATCTGAAATTTCACGGTGTTGTAATTGCAGGGATCCTGACCCAAAAAGGAATTGTGAGGCGGTTGCAAGATTATAATAGGGGGTGTTGTGGTATTGCTACCCTTACTTCTGTGCTGCTGCTGGTGGCAGCGCTGCCTTCAGAGCTGGACTGTTGGGAAGTGTTGGCTGCTGGCTGGGAGCCCAGCTCTGAAGGCAGCAGTGCAGAAGTATGGGTGGCATGGTATGCTAATGCTATCCTGACTTCTCTGGTGCTGCTGGTGAGGTGGTCTCTGGCCGCCCAGCTCTGAATACAGAGCAGAAGTAAGGGTGGCAATACCATGACGCCCTCCTAAAATAAACTTGTGACCCCATCCTGAAATTCCCTTTTGTGTCAGGACCCCCAGCTTGGAACCCTGGTCTGCCCCATGAAATCTATATAGTATCGTATGGGGTAAAAGCACACAAAAGAGGGAGACCAGATTTCGTGGTCCATGACATGTTTTTCATGGTTGTGAATTTGGTATGGCCCTACCTATCTATTAGCCAGCTTTTAATCCATTTAATGTGCCATGTTCATTTTATATTGTTCTAGAGTTTTTTAAATCAAAATCCCAAGCAGTACCAAGTCAAATGTCTTACAGAAGTCAAAGAAATATTACATCACTATTACCTTTGTCAGCCAAACTTGTGATCTTATGAAAAACAGATATCAAATTAGTTTTACAGGATCTTTTTCCCATAAACACATTTTGATTGAGTTAAATTACCCTCCTTTAATTCTTTATTCATCAAGCCCCACATCAATTGCTCCATTAACTTGCCCAGGTTCGTTGTCAGCCTGACCTGCCTATAATTACCGGAGTGATCCCATTTACCACTTTAAATATTGATACAACAATAGCTTTCATCCAGTGTTCTGGAACTTCCCCAGTGTTCCAAGACTTCTTGAAAAACAATATTAATGGTCCAACAAGCTCCTCAACAAGCTCTCTTAAAACTCTTGGATGCAAGCTATCTGGACATAATGATATACAATGTATGACTTTAGCAGTTGCTGTTTAACATCCTTCTGAAGTATTGGTGGAATGGAAAAAGTGTTAGCATCATGTGATTGACATAATCTGTTTTGAGTTTTCTGCCCCAAATATAGAAAAGAAATATGTATTGAACACTTCTGCCTTTTCTGAATTATTACTGATCATTCTACCATTCCCATCTATTAATAGACCAACACCATTGTCAGGATTCTTTTTTTCCCCTGGCATACTTAAAAAACTCCTCGTTATTGTCCTTAACTCTGGCCATAGATTTCTTCTTGTTCCTTTTTTTCCCTTACCAATTCTCTACAATTCCTACCTCTGACAATAGCCAGTGACAAATGCTTCAGAAGAAGGAGCAAGACTCCCTGTTGTAGATACTGTGTAATCAGTCTCCCATATTAGGTCTCATATTGATTTCTAGTATCTCTCTAAGGCTACTTCTACACTACAGCTGGGATCGATGCTCTGAAATTGATCCACCACTGGTTGATTTAGCAGGTCTGGTGAAGACCCGCCAAATCAACAGCAGATTGCTTTCCATTCGACCCCTGTACTCTACCCCCAATGAGAAGAATAAGGTAAATCAACAGGAGAGTTTCTCCCATCAACCCCCTGTGGTGTAGACCCCGTAGTAACTCGACCTAAGGTACATCGACTCCAGCTACATTATTCATGTAGCTGGAGTTGGGTAGCGTAGGTCAATTTACCGTGGTAGTATAGACATACCTAAGAGTTAGAGATTAGCTTAAGCCCTGCATCCTACTAGCTAAAATAGTCAGGGACATAACCCCATCCTCTGGGTGTCCCTATACCTCTGACTGCTAGAAGCTGGGACTGGGTGACAAGGGGTGGATTACTTGACTGTTCTGTTCACTCCCTCTGAAGCATCTGACACAGGCCCCCAAAAGGCAGGATACTGGGCTATGTGGACTGTTGGCCCAAGTCAATATGGCTGTTCTTACATATTTAATATTCTCAATAGAACTACATGGAAAATGAAGTTTTTGATTAGCTGGCAAGTTGGTTAGAGGTTTTTCTAAATTTTTGGTGAATCAAAAAGTAAGAAAAAATTGGGGAGGGTCAAATTACATGTTTTGGTTCTTCGTTGAGCATTTTAAGGGATTTAAAGATATTGAGAACAAAAGTTCTAATTTTACCCTTTGTATACCATTTACAATTTTTGTTATTTTTATCGTGTTCCCTCATATTAATCTCCTTTCTAAAGTAAAGAATTACAAATTTTTCAGTCTCTCTTCATGCTTAGATCATTCTTTATACCCTTTTCTGCACCTCTACCCTAGTTCTCCTCTGTGGAATGAATCACTAACACTGGTTTACAGGTACAATGTTCTTGTGTTTATATGTATTAGCATAAAGCAATAATTAAGGAAACTATAGCACCACCATACAAATTCAGTTTTACTTGATACTTTTGTTTAAAATATTCAAACTCGGGTCATTATAATTAAATGGTGATTAGCAAGCATGGATGTCTGAGGCACCACTAGTATATAAATTTAGGACCCAGTCTGACAAAGTGTCAATTCATTTAATACCCATTGAAGCTAATGGGAGTTGAGGGTACTTACAGAATCAGGCCCTTAATCCCCATTAGTCTGTTGCCTTTACAATGGTTTAATTTGTGAATTTAGTATATTTCACCACTGATGATAGTAGTAATCATGACAACTAGAAAATTCCATATTGCAACACTTGTATTCTGCTACACATATAGCTTTGGCCTTCCAATTGTTGTGTTAATTTGGTATGATGCTATTTATACTACACAATAAGTACTAAACTAGTTTTGATCTAATGCCTTAAATACTGTATACATTTCAGCAAACTGTTTGCTAGACAATTAGTTGGGCACCTTTGTTTGGTCTCTGAAGAAAGAGATGAAGGAAAAACACATGGAGAGGAAAGAGAGTGAAGAGAACTGGTCGACGGCAGCAGCTATCCCCCAATATGACCATGATGTCTGCTGGGGGAAAAGTCATTGCTGAGACTTAAGATGGTTGAGGAGTTGATTTCATGCTTTACAGGATTTTCCACATATGTAACAGGTGGTTACTTGAAAATAGCACAGTCGCAGGCTGTGATTCTGTATCCTTTCCTTCCTTCCTCCTCTGCTGTTTCTCAGCCTCTTGACCAAGGTGATTCTCTTCAACTTGAGAAGGCAAATCTCTTCAACTTGGGCTGAGGCTTGGTGTATGATGAAATACCATTTGCAGTCGATGGCCAGCCAGTAATTCCCAATTCATGGGGTCAATGCCTCCCCTTCTTAAAATATACTTTCAGGCTGTCCTGGCAGCCATTCCTCTGTCCCTCACAGGTCCTCTTGCCATGACTAAATTGAGAAAAGAGGACTTGCTTTGGAAGACAAATATCAGCCATCTGCACACAATGACCAGTCCAGCAAAGTTCATGTTTTGTAATCTTCACCTCAACACTGCTGAAATTAACTGTAGAGAGAACTGTGTCATTGGTGTGATGGTCTTCCCATCTGATACGGAGAATCTTCCTAAGGCAGTGCTGTTGGTACCACTCCAGATGCTTAAGAAGAAGAGTGGAAATGATATTAGTAGACCAGGATATTAGTTTGCATCTGCAGATCTCTGTCAATAAAGACATGACGGAGCAACTTTCCAAAGGGTACACTGGCACAACAGATCCTTTGTTCAATCTCCACATCAAGATTAATTGTCTGGGAAAGGTGGCTACCAAGGTAAGGGAAATGCTCAATATTTTCAAGGCATACACCAACAATGACAATTTTTGGGAGAATGTGGGAGAACTTGTGCTGGGGCATAGTGGTGGAGCATCTTGGTCTTCCCAGTGTAGAGGGAAAGTCCAAGGCTATGATAGGTACCTGAAAAGAGATCTAGGGTGGATTGCAAGTCAGCTTCGCTGTGCGTGAGAGCTCAGTCATCAGCATACTGAAGGTCAGTAATAACTGTTCTAGTGCCTCTAGTTTTTAGAATGTAGACATAATCTTGATTCTTATTCATGACCACCTTTATTCTGGAATTGAGATTGAAGAGCTGGCCATCTATGTGATAATCTGCAAAGAGAACTGGTACAAAATGCAGTATCTTATACGCTTAGTAACACACTTGTTCCTCATTGGAAAAAAAAGTGCAGTTCAAGATCTGTGTTCTGGTATGAAAAAATCATTCATAGGACTGATTTTAGCTACCTGGACAATTTCCTCTTTTTGACTATGACCACCTCTGATAGCTATATTCTAAACTAACACTTTAATAGGAGGGGAGATCCTCAGTGAGTATGGATGTGACAGGTTGGATCTCCCTTCAGGGTGCCACTAGATGTACTGTGGTCCCAGTGAGCACACCCATTCCACCAGCCTGGGCTCCCTCACCCTGTCCTGGTGTGTGCATGTGCGTGCATGCACACACACACAGGTAGGGACATACCCAGCTGTAGAATCACACAGAGTCTGCAATCAACTCTGTGTGGGAAGACTCAGCTCGGGGATTGCCCAGCACTCAAGTGCACATCTCCTTGGGGGTGCAAACACAAAATTATATTGTCTAGCACTGTGTGTGTGTGTGTATATATATATATATATATATATATATATATATATATATATAATATGAGAGAGAGAGAGAGATAGCGTAAACTCATGAAATTTGCTCCCTCCCTCAATGTGGAGCAAAATATGCAGTTTTTTACCCCCCACTCCAGTTATGAATTACACAAACTTGTTATAGAATAAACTTTTTTGTTTGTTCTAACTACAAACAGCAGATTTTAAGTGACTATAAGGGATAGCAAACAGATTAAAGCAGATTAGCGAGCAAATAAAACAAACACACAAACTAGGCTTAACACATTAAAGAAATTGGCTACAAATTGTAATTTCTCACCCTACATGTTGTTTTATGTAGGTTGCAGAGTTTCTTGAAGGCAAACTGCACTGCTTGCAGGTTAAATCTCCAGGTATTCCTTTCCCAGGCTAGACCTTTCTTGCCTGGGCTCAGCCCTGCCCCCACCAGTTTAGTTCCTTTGTTTCGTCAGGTTTTTTTCAGTAGTCTTTCTTGGGTCGGGAGGCAGTGGAGAAGAACCTAGATTAACTCACTCCCCAGCTTTAAATAGGATTTGCGTATGGCGACAATCCTTTGTTTCCCAGTTTGATCTTTACCCCTTCCTAGTGGAAAAATACCAGCAGTCCTAGATGATGTCCAGTACCAGGTGACATGATCACATGACCCTGCAGTGTCAAAGTGGCATCCCAGGAAACTTCTCAGGAAGAAGGGAGATGAGTATCTTCAAAGTCCCTTTGTTCTCCCTAATGGCCCATCCATGCTGGTTGCATACTGTCTGGTGGACGTTTCCCAAGTGTACACACAGTTGTAATCATTATAGTCAATATTCCTATCTTCATATTCCTAGATTATGATACAGAAATGATATATGCATACACATTGGATAATCATATTCAATAAATCATAACCTTTCCAACGATATCTCACATGACCCATCTTGCATAAAATACATTTTAGTTATGCCATATTCATATCATAAGCATATTTCTATGAATAATATGAGGCATAATGTCACACCTCCCACCTTAGATTACTTCCACAGGTTTAGTTACTGACTAATGAGAAGGCAGTTGTGCCTAAAATTCTCTTTGGGTCTTGGTTATCTAATTTCTTAGTGTTCCCAAAAATTGTAGTGTTACAAATAGATGTTTTTACTAAGTTCATGGGTCCTTTTTTCCAAGTTGCCTGAAAGCCTTTTAGTGTACAGCATTGTCAACACAATGTAGATATTATTATCTTCTAGAGTGTAGGTGTCTTGGCATTTAGCCACCAATGCCATGAGGTGGTGTGCCTCAGTTTCCCCTGTCACAGAGCAGTCTAGATTGGTTATGTTTTCTCTGCTGTGACAAGTTCTAAGCCTGTTTACAGGTACTAGCTGAGAATCAGTATTTTTATAGGACTTCCTTGTTACCACTCCTAGCCTGTACCAAAGTCCCCGCCCCCTCAAAAATCATGCATGTTACACATTTTCAAAGGATTTACCATCAGTACCAAATTCTTTGTTACAATCCATATCTAGTGCATGAAGAAATACATCATCATCAGAGAATTCATGACAGGGAGGGGCTTTGAAGCATTGTTATCATACCATGCCTTCTGTTTAGATAGTCCAGTTTGTTCTGCATTTATTGTATTTTCCAACCCCTTTCTGTACTATAGTATGTGTCCTGATACAGGTTTTCTCTTTCCTTTAGTAAAGGTTCTTTGTTTATGTATGTCTTTGGGATGTTGGGGAAGAAAGGGTGTAAGGAGACCTTGCATTTTACTGGCCCTCCCACTGTAGAGTTGCCCTGGAGATGGTATGTTAAACCCATGCGAAGAATTCATGCCCTCTTCTGGAGTATTTTTGTGTTTCTCACTCCCATTACTCAGCAACCTATGCTTTGGTCTTGAGAGGCATTTACCTGCTCAGGAAATGGCCCCTCCTCCGCTTTGTCAGGTGGGTCATTAGCATTTTCACTGACACTCAAGTCATTGAAAAGACCCTCATCCTGCCATAAAGAGACAGTTACTTAGTTTTTACTAGTATATTAAGAACAACATTTTGCAAAAGTGGGACCTGGATTGGGGTACCTGTTGTCACCCCTCCATCCATTCCCAAGAGGTCCACTGTATGACTGCTTCCCTCCGGGAGGTCAGTTACACAGTTTCCTCTTAAAACCTGAGCCACTGGTAGGGTGCCTGGGAGCACAGATACTGACCCGGCACATTTCTCCTGGGTAAACCATTCCAGGTAATCAGTGAGGAGACATTGCTGTACTCCCCCACATACCTTCCTAACTTCCTTCTCTGGGTCCCCCTCTAAGGCACACACCTCTGTGCTCTTTAGAGTGGGATCTATCCCCTGTTGTGGGCTCACAGCTAAGAGCCAGAATAGTCCTTTCACTGCTAAGCACTGTACCCTCCTCCCTCTTTGAATTGGGTTTCCCTCCAGTTAGAGAGCCCATGGAATCTTCACCCACCGAAGCAGTCTCTAGGATTCCACCACCCTCCTCTAGGCTTCCCTCTAGAACACATCTTCCTATGCATTCTAGAGTGAAATCTGCCCCTTGCTTAACTGCAACTGGACAGCCTTCTCCCAGATACGTAAAATCTTCCCTTCCCCCCTGGAGGAAAAACCTGTCCTTAGCCACCAGGTAAGAGCTGGTCTCAGCCACACCCACCTGGCAGCAGACTGCTTTTAACTGCTGCAGAGACATTAGAGGCACTCTCCCATTTCCCCAACAGTTTCTGTGACTTTACTCTTTCCCTCTGGGGCTTCAGCACAAGATTCCTCCTTGCTGCTGACAGACTCCTGGACAGCTTGAGCCACATTAAAAAAGTCCCCCAATAATACTTGGGTTGGGTTATGTGGAACAGCAGCAACTGTTTGTTCAGCTCGCAAAATCTCAGTTTCCATATGCACTTTAGCCAAAGGCACAAGGATTTTGTGACCTCCTACAAACAAAAGCTCTGCCATCTGTCCTGGCACGTCTTCCTCCTGAACAAGGTCTCTCCTGACCACAGAAATTTCTGAACCAGTATCCCTCCATCCGGGGAGCCATTTACTTTGACAACCTTTATGTGCTTCTTGCCAGGCTGTACAGTGGCTATCTTTGTAAACCCTGTTTGATAAGTGGCAATTGCCTGAGGTGCCTCTGTGCTCTAGGTAGAAGCATTTTCATGTGATGCCTGCTGCCTGTTCCGACTCAGCATAGGGCATTTATTCTGCAGGTGCTCAGTGGAATTACAACAGCAGCACCTTCTGGGCTCTTCTGCTTTTACAGGAGATTTGGGACGAGGACTGGAGGAATGAACTTGGAGAAATGAGCGTCCAGCCTCCCGTTCACCCTCCTTCCCTGGGGTAAAAGGGGAACCCTGATTCTCACCAAACTTAAACCCCTCTGCCTGTGATTTATTCCTAATATATGCTTGGGATTGTTCAAATTCAAATTCATCCACAAAAGTTGCAGGATCTTTGATTGTTTTTACCCTCTTATTCCATAAACACTGTTTTACATCATCATTAGACATATTCAGGAACTGTTCCTGAGCAACTAAGTCACACATTTCTTCAAAGCTCGAAATATCTTTTCCACTTATCCAGTAAATCTCTCGTTTGGTTTATATATGCCACATTACTCAACCCAGCTCCTCTCTTAAGGCTTCTAAATTTTACTCTAAGTTTCAGGTGTAATCTGAAACTATGTTTAAAAACTAGTTCCTTGCATTTACTGTAATTGGAAGCATCACTCATTGACATCTTATTGAATATACCCAGAGCTCTCCCACATAACTTTGCAAACAAAGTGGCAGTTTTTTGATCATCAGGAGTTTCATGGAGCACACACAACCTCAGAAAGGCAATTAAATATTCAGCAATGTCCCCAGACTTGCTGTATGCAGGACATAACCACTCCCATTTGTGGCTTTTTGGAGAGGTGGGACCTGCTGGTGTGGTTCTGTTTCCTCCACTCCATTAAGGCCAGTTCATGTTTTCTCTCTTTTCCCCTCTCCTCTATTTCTTTGTCTTCCAGTTCCAGGGCTTTATGAGCTCTAGGTTCTTCAGTTCCATGGCTTGATTCTGGGCTTCCATGGACCTCTCATGGGCTACTTTTTTGTCTGTCTTCTTCTGATTCCTGTTCTTTTATCTGCAGTTGTCTTAATTCCACCTGTCTGTGGTGCATCATTTCATTTTCGTCTACCTGTAATTTTTAGAGCTCCAACTTTTTCGTAGCTTCACTTTCACTCATTTTCCTACTTTTCCATACTTCCTTTGCCCAAAATAATTAAACAGAAAATAACAAACCAGTAACCGCTTTGTCTATTCTATAGCCAACACACTTGAAACTCACTTAAAATTACTACCAGTGCCTCGGAGCAATAAACTGTGCACATTAACCTGCTCGCTGCGCCACTGTGACAGATTGGACCCTCTTCCCTGGGGTGTAACCTGATGTACTGGAGTCCCATTGAGCCCACTCTTTACACCAGCCTGGACTCCCTCCCCGTGTCCTGCTGTGTGTGTTTGTGCGCGCACGCACGCACACACACAGCTTTACACTCACATAGAGTCTGCAATCAGCTCTGTGAGGGAAAACTCAGCTTGGGGATTGCTCAGCACTCAAGTGCACATCTCTTTTGGGGTGCAAACCCAAAATTATATTGTCTAGCGCTGTATAGAGACCTATACAGTATAAGCACCTGTAAGTCGCTCCCTCCCCCAACGTGGAGGAAAATATGCACAGCTTTTTGCCCCCAACCCCAGTTGTGAATTACACAAACTGGTTATAGAATAAACAAAAAACAAGTTTATTAACTACAAAAGGTAGATTTTAAGTGACTATAAGGGATAGCAAACAGATTAAAGCAGATTACAGAGCAAATAAAACAAACACACAAACTAGGCTTAATACATTAAAGAAATTGGCTAAAAATAGTAATTTATCACCCTAAATGTTGTTTTAGGCAGGTTGCAGAATTTCTTGAAGGCAAACTGCACTGCTTGCAGGTTAAATCTCCAGGTATTCCTTTCCCAGGCTTCCTTGCTGGGCTCAGCCCTGCCGCTCCCCCCCCCCACCCCCGACCCAGTTTAATTCCTTTGTTTCTTCGGGTGCTTCCAGCAGTCTTCCTTCTTGGGCGGGGAGGCAGTGGGTTCAATATTTCTTAGCATGAAACAGTGCATATTAGTAATTTTCTGATATCACTGACAGAAATATTATCTCTTTTTGGTGATGCAAGAACATAAAGTACTCAAAGGTTTCTGTAATGGGTGAATATGAGGGAGTACTCATAGGACATTCACATATTAAATTTTCCTAGTTAAAATAGTTACAACACAAAATAGGTAAACTGTTCTTGAGATTTATTTTGCTGCTGCTGTTTAAAATATAATGGGTCTGTGTTGCAAAATGTCCTGAATTATATCAGTTTATTGCATGGGGAGGAGAAAAAAGGAGGGAGAAAAAGGGTATCTGGGGACATCCCTCCACCCAAAACTCCACCTCCCCAAACTCAGACATGTGCAGAGGAGATCCAGTAACTCTGGGGGCACTAGTTCCCAGATGGTACCTTTTTCCCCCTTCCTCAGGCCTTGTGGACTGTTCTATTAATTTAGATGGTGTGATGGGTTCGGTCACAGAAACCCCCTTGGGACTGTCACCTGACGTGCTGAGACTACCTCTGAGCCCGTTTTCCCTGCCATCTTGGGACTTCAGAACCCTACCTTGTTGAGCTAGACACACTAGCCTGCTGCAAACATAGACCCAGGTCTGAACCATGTCCCCCAAAGCTGCAGACTTAACTGAAAATGGCTTAGCAAGTGTTCCTGTCTCCAGCACCAAGATATCCAGCTCCCAATGTGATTCAAACACCAAATGAATCCGTTTTACTCTGTATAAAGCTTATACAGGGTAAATTCATAAATTGTCCGCCCTCTGTAACACTGATAGAGAGATATGGACATGTGTTAATTACTACAGGTTAATTAATAAGCAAAAGTGATTTTATTAAATATAAAAAGTAGGATTTAAGTGGTTCCAAGTAACAGACAGAACAAAGTAAGTTACCAAGCAAAATAAAATAAAACATTCACATCTAAGCCTAATACAGTAAGAAACTGATTACAGATAAATCTGACCCTCAGAGATGTTCCAATAAGCTTCTTTCACAGACTAGACTCCTTTCTAGTCTGGCCCAATCCTTTCCCCTGGTACAGTCCTTGTTCCAGCTCAGGTGATCACTAGGGGATTTCTCATGACTGCAGCCTGCTTTATTCTGTTCCACCCCCTTTTATAGCTTTGGCACAAGGTGGGAATCTTTTGTCTCTGGGTCCCCTCCCCTCCTCCTAAATGGAAAAGCACCCCATTTACGATGGATTCCAGTACCAGATGACATGGTCACATGTCCTTTGAGACCCCAAGCCTTCATTCTTCCCGGACTGACTCACAAGAAGGCTTGCAAGTAAACAGAGCCATCTACAGCCAATTGTCCTAGTTGATGGGAGCCATCAAGATTCTAAACCACCATTAATGGCCCACACGTTGCATAATTACAATAGGACCTCACTTATATTTCATATTTCTAGTTTCATATACAAGAATTATACATTTATACAAATAGGATGACCACACTCAGTAGATTATAAGATTTGTAATGATACCTTACAAGAGACCTTTTGCATGAAGCATACTCCAGTTACATTATATTCACACTCATTCACATATTTTCATAAAATCATACAGAGTGCAATGTCACAGATGGAATATATGGGCCTAAACTGTGAATATAACCCAGTCACTGTCTATCATTAAACAGTGTTAACTAGGGTTTGGTATACAGAGACCTCAGCCTGCTTAGTTCCATGGCAAACCCTTAGTTCCAAGGGAAAACACTTGAAGCACTTGAAATGTAAACTATTAAGGCTTTTATTTTAATGTTTCTTGTTCCCTTTCCCTTTAGCTTTAGTTTTAGAAAGCCCCCACTCCCTCGGGGGCCTCTTGTTTAACAATCTCTTAGATGGTACTAAGGAAGGTCATAACTGTCCTTTAGGAAAAAGAGAAGAAGTTCATTGAGATGGACTGGAGTTGTTATTGCTGTTGTTAAAGTCCAATTTCGTTTCATCTCAGGTGATGTTTGGGATTCAGCTGGAGCTGGTAGGGTTCATGATGTCACTCTGGTCTGGTGTAGTCAGGATCAGGATGTAAGTTCAGGGGTCCTAGAAATGGTGGGTTTGGTGAACATGATGGCAAAGCTCACTCTAGTAGCTTCTATCTGTTCTTCATATGTTCCCTGCAAAGCCTCTTTGTTTAAGGACCCAAAAAAAGAGTGATGGGTGGAATAGTCCATCCCATTATTTAGCATCCTTGTAGAGTCTGTCAGGTGTTATTACTGTGCTTTGTCAACAATAAACCTGGCTTGGTGCCTTCGTACCTTAACGGATCTTGTTGTTGTTGGGTGATTCACTTGAGGTCTGCTGTGCCAGCTGTCTGTGCAAAGCTGGGGCAGCACACAGGATAAACACATATGCGAGCGAAGATCTGACCACAGTGTGTTGTACCCTTTCTCCCTTCCTGTGTCTGCCTTGTCTATTTAGATTGTGAGCTCTTCAGGACAGGGACTGTTTGTCACTCTGTGTTTGTACAGTGCTAGCATAACAAGGCCCCATTCTTGGTTGGTTGTTAGGCACTACTGCAATAAACATGCTTAAAGTACATAATAATCATGTTGGGTTATATTATGACTTAGAGTAGAACAGAAATGGCGCCACCCATGCAATTTGATTACTGTGTTTCACCTATGAGACGCTGACATTTTAAAAAGTAACAGCTATTCTTGTCCCATTACAATTCCTAATCAATACTGGGCTTGAGTTAGAACGACAGAATTGTTCGGGGATGGAAGGAAGTGGGAAAAATAATTTTATTCTCATCTGCAAATAGGAAACTGTTAATTTTTAAATGTCAAATATTCAGTATTTACACTGAGTGAATCAGCATCCTCATATAATTACATCAGTGGTCTTGAATAGGGAGACATCACTAGCCCAGTGAATATTTTCCTGATGTGAAGTTATGCTTCTAATCTACAACATTGACCAAAGAACTTTACATTTGTACATCAGATAATTTGTAAGACAGAATTACCTACTTTAATTACTCAATAGCCAGTTAACTTTGTGACTTTACAGTCATGACATGCTTAGCTTCTATGAAGAGACACATGGAAAGAACATTGTGCTTTGTAACAGCCACCATCAGGATTAAAGAGTCTAATGATGAGTATAATAAAGAAGATTTTGTTAGCAGGTAATTCATGCCCATTCATTGAATTTTGCCAGTTAATTGACTGGAATAATTTCTGTGCTCTGCTTTCTTACATTGCATCTTCTTTTATATGTTCTTTAAACATACTTGGTCATATTCAGCTGGCTATGATTTTCTAAAGAACTGTTAATACAATTAATGTAGGTTTAATTAGAGCCATGGTAAGTTCAGCCTAAGGATATCCTTTGATTTTAAAGGGTTGACTTTTTGTTATCTAAATTTGAAAATTGGATTAGTTTAAATTTGTATTGATTTTTTCAGACTGTGTGTTCAGCTCATAAATTAACTTGTATCTTTACCCAGCTGTTACAGCAAATTTGATAAGACAATAAAATAATCTTTCACTTTCTACTAAGGATGAGCTCTGAATTAGCTAGAGATGATATTGGGACCTCAGGTGAATATGTAAATTAGCCCTGTATTTGGCCAAGTAATTATTTTTCAAGCAAAAGTCCTTACTCTCTGGTACTACTGATTCTTAGCTGTGCACGTATGTATCTTATTTATGGGAAGTCTGAGCCTCTGTCAAGATTTTAACATGATTGCTTCCTCCATCTCCTTTACTCTGTTTGGACAGTATCAGGTTGCAGATTAGCAGCTGAATTTTAGGGCTAAGTGAAATTCAATGGAATCAGAATAGTCACGCCTTCTGGAGCTATCCTGTCTGAGGATCATGGTGTACCAATGCAGAGGGATGAGGTCCCCTATGATCTTTGTTAAGGCAACTGCATGAGGTCTCCTAACACAGGGATATACCCAACCAATTCTGGAGCAGACCACCATATAGCAGCACAGCTCCTCTGCAGGAGCTACACCCTGCAGTGAAGTAGTGGCCTCTATCCTTCCACACTTAAACCACTCTGCAAGTGTGCAGAGATTCCCAGACTTTAGTTCCACATAAGCATATTCAGCCTATTTTGAACTGACATGGAGCTCTTCTCCCCTCTATAGAGGCCTGCAGAGGTGCCACTGAACATCTTCTCCACCAGATTTCCCCCTTTAGTCCCCATCTCCCCACACATGTACACTGAGAAGCTTCCACAAGGACCTCACACAAGCCCTCTGCCGAGGAGCGATTTTCACTCTTGCATGAAAATTCAAACCATTCTATGCCATTACAGCAGAACTAATGCAGTATAATGCATTTCCCATTAATTTGCAATAAATCTGGTTTTTATTACGTGTATTTTCAGCTCTGTCAAAAACATTTTGACATGCTATTTCCACCAGAGCTGTTTGAGAAGTGTCATGAAGAGGTACAGCACTACCCTTTTGCTTAAATAAAAGTAAAGATGGTCAGACTACTCACAAACAAAAGGGTTAAAACAATACTCAGCTTCATAGCTTGGCTGTCATGCCCACTTAAATGCCATATTTTCGGTTTTCACATACTCCCTTGCTTCTGACAGGTTTCAGAGTAACAGCCGTGTTAGTCTGTATTCGCAAAAAGAAAAGGAGTACTTGTGGCACCTTAGAGACTAACCTATTTAGTTTCTAAGGTGCCACAAGTACTCCTTTCCCTTGCTTCTGTCATTCAGCCAATTAAATGCATATTGAGAGCTCTCATTGTGAAGAAAGATAGTTTCATTTTAATGAGCTTCTATTATTGTTTACATTCTTGTACAGTACCTGGAATTTCATGGAGTAAAATTCCATAATATCAAAGGAAGGCGTCCTTATTAGTGAAAACTTGGATCGAATATGGTAGCCTTTCTGATATACAAAGACGTATCTTCACAAAACTATATGTTTAAAGAAAGTACTTTTTTACTCAAAAATAACTGCTAAAAATCTGGGGTTCATTTGTTATATTTTGAAGGCACATTTTTAAAAATCAATACACATCTATGGTGGTACTTCTATATTTCTAGAAGTCTATTAATGTGACCTTGGTTTAAATTATATCTATCTAATCTAAACTATTTGCTGTAGCTTCAGTGAGACTACATGTTCAAGAAATAGTCCTCTGAAGAAGGCTTGCAGGTTCCAGTCTTGTTTTGCAATTGCTGCTGCAATTATAGATTGCCATTTTCTTGTAACCTATAGATTTAGTGCTAGTTAATGTTTTATATGTAATAAAAAACTTGTGTTTGTGGGATGGCTGCCATCTTGGCTGACTTACCAGGATTGAACCTGGGACCTGCAGAGCTAAAAGCATAAGCAGGTAAAACTTGAGCCAAAGAGTTCAGCTTCTGTAGCCAGTGGTTGTAATAGTTCATATCCTCTACAATTGGCATAGAATGGAATGTGTAAACATACACAAACTCACCAGTGGGTTATATCTATCTTCCCTACTTCTAGGCAATTAGGCTGATCACACACCTGACCCAGCTGCCAGTACTGCCAATGGTTGAGACATTCACCTGGAGCTGTGATCAATAAAGAAAACAAGCCCAGTTATAAAGGCGGAAGACCAGAGCAGGAGAAGGCCGCCGACAGGCCTAGGACAGCACAGGGGTAATTGTTCCTTGTCAGGCTGCCTCTGAGACACAAACCAGGGGACAAAAGGAGTCTGTAAAACCTGCAGTTAAGGGCTGATAAGAGTTTATCTTAAATTGAGTCTATTGACTAGTCTGATTGAAGATGAATTGAAGGGGACCAGAGGGGGAAAAGTTTGCACTCATAGAGAGAGTGCATCAAGAGTAGGTGACAAACAGACATGCATATTTACATGATATTACAGTGCCATAAATAGATTTTGTTTACCCATGCATAATTCCTGCAGATAAGCTTTGAACAGAGTAGATTTTAAAAGCAAAGAAGTTCACACAAGTGTTAAGAGAAACTGTTTCTGTCACTGTGTACTCTGGAAAATCCTAAAAGTTTCCTTATTTCACACGTCTCTATTTCTAATCTCAGACCCCAGAGTTAAAGGTTCCTGGTATGTAGCTTTGCCCCAAATATTATGGGTGAAATCCTGGCCCCACTGAAGACAATGGCACTCCTATTGACTTCAATAGATGATAATTCCACCCTATGGAAGGCCACTTTAATTTAGGCTAGTTTTATTGCTGATGTTTTTCTAAATGATATGCTAGAGCTCAACCAGAGCTATTGGACTTGAATCAGGAGTTAATTCAGGGAAGTCATATGGCCTGCGTGATACAGGTCAGACTAGGTGACTCTACCCTTAAAGTCTGTGAATCTATGCCTACATGTTTTCAGGAGTTGAGCTGTAAGAATGATTCCCACGTTCCCATTTAACAAAAGGTATCATGAAAGAAAACTATACTGGAGAAGGCAGCATAAGAACCTATATGAATTACACCTCTTATAATGCTATACTAAAAAATGCTATAGACAAAAAAAATTCCACTAATTTTGCTGTGTCAGTTCCAGATGTCCATCATGAGAACCACAATCAAATTTACGGTGTCCACAGGCTTTGAATCTTAAATGCCTCCATTAACTTTACCATGTTTAATTTGGTTGTTTCTAGCATATTGCAGTCAGAACCTCTCAATAACTTCGCAGGTGTCACTTTTTAAAATTCCAGCCAAATTGATAGGCCAGCATCAGAAGTACCAAAATAATGTGAGACTATTTTGACAGTATTTTTGACCCAGATGGAAATACAAAGCACAAGAAATCTCACAAGAAAATGTGTTCTTATGAGATTTTCAGCTCTATTTCTAAAATCAAAAAGGCTGAATGAGTTCACAACAAATGCCGACTTTACAATGTTCTTCCAAAATGAACTGAATCTCCAAATGTTTTGAAGTTTGTCTATCACTTGCTGTAATTCTTTCTTATCCGAGTGACTCAAAAATATATAAATAAAATATGAATGACAAACACTATCCATTTAAGTTAGCTTCATTATTTAGAAAAAAAAAGGTAGCAGTCGAAACAGAAGAGGCATTGACATCAAAATGTTTTAAATAACAGTGTTTGGGTTCTAGCTGTGAAGGATGTTAGGCAAACAAAATTCTTAAATATCAAATGATGCATTTGTTTTGAAGATGCTTAGAACTTATAAATGTTACATTTGAATTATATCTTTGCTAGCTTATCACTGTGACAGCACTTCCTCCCATCCCACCGCACATTCACAGTAGGGCTTAGAGGACAGAATATGGGTTTTCAGGAAAGGAACTCTTACATTCTCATCCAAGCTCTACATTTCACTTATTGTGCAACATTGGGGAAATTGCTGTCCTCAGTATGTTCGCTTCCTTTCATATAGAATGGGGATAACATTACCTAACTCAAACAGGCATTGTGAGGACTGGTTAATATTTGCATAAAGATATGAATGTATAAAACAATATGTATCTGCTAATTACCAGGGATGGATGAGGACCTAGACACTAGAGGCTCATACCTAGGGAACCATCTCATTGTTACATGCTGACATTAGAATCATATATTTCATAAACAAAAGAAGTTGTATGGTCATGAAGGAAAACTGGAAATTATAAGATGTGTGTGACCAGTGCAATGGTTGTTGTCTGGGTCTGCACAAAGCCCAGAACAGTAGCCCTGAAACATGTGAGCTGCTCCACTCAGTTTATGAGGCAAGGGTTACCTTTGAAACACGTTGCTCTTTGGGACACCTGACACCAAGTAAGAAACTCACTTGTGGAAGGGATCTGGCTGCCACCACCGCGTAGCTCTGCTGTGGTGGTGCAGGCTGTGATCACCAGACTCCCAGTCCTTTTCTCAGTTGGGCGGGGAATGAGTCCTCCCTCTTATGGACAGGCAAGAGACCACCAGGAGACAGGGAACGATGGTCGAGGGAGGGGAAAGAGCCAGCCTGCCCCCAAAGGGGAAGGGAGTATCCCCCTGGCAGCCCAGCAGTGGGTTCTTGTGGAAGGTACCTCACACTATAACAAAGGTAGATCCAGACTGTGGGATATGTGGCCATGGTCAGAAGAGGTGAACATGTCAGCATAGGAACCAAATGCAGCCAATGTGTCTAGGTCCCTAGATTTTCTTAATCGAGCCTTTATTTTCCTTTGTGATTAGAACTCCAGTACTTCAAATTTCAGATTTCAATATGGATTAGAATCTCTTCAATATTTGGAGATGTCAGAATCGATGATTTTAGTTGGGGTTGATCTCTGATTATTATGAGAGTGTGCTTCACATTCTGCTATTCATTTGTTCCAGGCCAAGTTAACATTTTTAAATTTATAGATGTACCAATTTCATTAGTGTACACAGAAAACAAGCAACTACAATTATGAAAGCCCAGTCCAGGGATTAGAAAGATGCAGTCAGCTGAACAGGCAAAAGTGCTACACACTATGAAGGGAAGAACAGTTATCATTAGGAGTGGAGCCATGTTATATGTTATTCAGTACACAACGTTAATTATGACCTATGTAGAATATGGCAATTGACACCCAAGAATTAGATTCGCAACTACAAAAAATATGTTGTAATATTCAACATATTAGCTACCTGTAGTGAGGCCAAGTGGCCTCCCTCTTGCCTTGAGAGTGAGGGACTGCTACCCTGATGGGCAGAGCCACCTCTCCCCTGCCCTCCTCGCTGGAAGTACCAGGGCCGGACAGGAAGTATAAAGGGAGGGCCCTGCAGTTCAATTGACTGGGAACCATAGGAGACAACTTTCTCGAGTCTGCTGACTGCTGCAGATAGAAGCCACCAGAGGAGATGCCATCCACAGTATGCCCTGAGGAGACAGAGGACCCTTGGACTACAGAACCCCCTCTCCAGACCATGATAAGAAGTACCCCAAGGAAACCAGACTGTAGGCTGGTTTTGTTGCCGGAGCAGCGGTCACCATGTTATGGCTGGAATCCCTGCTGACCCAGTGACGGAACACTTTGCCACTGCTAGGGCCCTGGGCTGGGAACCAGTGGAGCCAGGTAGGTCCGGGTCCCCGTACCTCCCCTGCTGCCAACCCCACCCCTGGGGTGCCAGCCGTTGCACTCCTTGGCTAGAAGGCCCATGCTTGGCTGGTGGCTTCCCCCACATCAGGAGACGATGAGCTTAAACTCTGCCCTGCCCAAAGGGCCAGAGCCCTAGACTGTTATTTACTGCCAGCCCCAGCCAGGAGGCCGTGGGCTAAAAGACTGCTCACTGCTCTGCCCCGCCCGAGGGGGCTAAAGCTCAGACCATTACTGCTTGTTTGCCTCTGCTAGATGGCTCCAGAACTATAGATTTGTTATTGCTTGGCTCCACCAAGCCCAAGCGCTGTTGCCTGACACAGTGAGGGAGAGTGGCCTCCTTCCCCACTTGGAGCAAGGGACCACTACATTACCCAATCTGCCCTCCTTTCTCCCTCTGTCTGTCTGTCTTCTCCAAATAGAAAATTAATACACATTATCCACTTTGAAGAGACCTTTTGCAGGACATACTGAAAAGCTAAATTAGTTTTCAATCTGTGTTATGGCTCCATCTACCAGGAAACACTGTGGCAAAGAAATCAATGAGCCAGACCATGAACCAGATTCTCAGTTAGTGTGAACTGAAAAGCTGCACCAGTTAATACCGGCTGAGACTCTGACCCAATACATAGAATACAAGGCTGCCCCTTCACAGTTTATAAGAAACTTACCACACTTTGAGAGGAGAGCAGAGTCTGTTGATGCCTTCAGGTCCAGTTAATACACCTGTTAAGTGTGTGTGCATTTGATCACTTATATGTGTGCAGATTAATACAATACAAAACCAGCCACTAGCTCAGTCTTTTATGCCCAAGAGGGCATACCCTGAGTTAAATATTAATTCATACAAAGAACAACTTGTTTGCTCATGTGCCAGTCTGATGCAGTTAATGTTGTTGTAGCCGCTAACAGAATGCAATCTCCTCAGTGGAAGAGACCAGATCTGGACAACTGTACTAGCAAAACACCAGAGCTATTTGGGAGAGCAGGCACATGATAACCAGAGAATCCAACTTCCCCCTCCAACCCAGAAGTTGAATGTGTAACCCCTTCAGAGATTGCCAGCTCCTGGAAATTGAACTTCCTCTACAGGTCCTACCCTATGGTCTACAACAAAAAGGCTCCACTGCAGAGCCTTGGGACACCATAGACAGAATATACTGGATACTCCTTCAAAAGCCAATAGAAACTTCTGATGAGATGATTTGTACAGACAGTTTGCTGGGCCAATGAGGAGCAAGGGCTGCTCAATCCCTCACTGGCAAAGGGACTAGTTTTAGTTTCAATCTGGTTGTTTGAGTAGAGAGCTGAGAGAAAAACAGAACTGATTAGGGAATATGGTCTCTCCCAAGGGAAGCTTTGCATTGCTGAGGGGTGTAGTGAATGCTCAGACAGCTTCAGCAGCTCTATGTAGAACACTGTGCAGGGAGGCAGAGAATCAATTTGGTGCCAGCTACCTAGAGCCAGCTGAGACTTCCCATCACTCTGGACCATGGAGCCAAGAGAGGAACCAACCCACTTGGGGGTAAAAACATTTTAAGAGGGCCTCTTTTGTTCCCTTTGAGTTGGACAATGCCCATGGTACCACTGGTACACCCATCTCTGGTCTCATTCTAGTAGTCCATCTGCCTGGGAGGTGCCAGAGTGGAAACTGGAGGTTGGAGTACAGTTGTGAATGGTGGGAAGTGGTTTCAGAGTAACAACCGTGTTAGTCTGTATTCGCAAAAAGAAAAGGAGTACTTGTGGCATCTTAGAGACTAACCAATTTATTTGAGCATAAGCTTTCGTGAGCTACAGCTCACTTCATCGGATGCATCCGATGAAGTGAGCTGTAGCTCACGAAAGTTTATGCTCAAATAAATTGGTTAGTCTCTAAGATGCCACAAGTACTCCTTTTCTTGGTGGGAAGTGGGGAATTTGTTGTATTATGCTAATATTTTAGCATTTATTAGTTATCTGTAACCCTTTCCTTCTCTAGAGCCTCTCTTTTTGGTCCCAAATAAAGTCCCCTTTGTTATATTGTTATTTTTGGTCATAGCATTTTATTTATTAAGGGTTGTATTTTGGTTCTCGTGTACTGGGTCAAAATACTTGTTAAGAATAGTAGTAATAGGGATAGCCCTCCTTGTGTCCCAGGCACAGGGAAGAGTCACCTTGGGTGGAGGCATCAGGTGTCACAACAAAGAACCCAAGACCCAGTTGATGCTAGGAGTGGGGAGAAGCCACTCCAGCTAACAAGCATCAGGGAGGAAGCTTGAGTTACATCTCAGGGGAGGGGCTACAAGTACAATATAAAATTCTAATTTTGATATTAGCTTGCTCCTAAGGGCTCAAAGAAAGGGAGCTCAGAGGTTCTTTTCAAACAAAACCTATCAGTGCTCTAACACCTGTCCCTCTTCAGAGCAAAACAGATGGGAGACATGATGTAAACCCAAATAATGAGCTTGTTCTTGAGCTGCAGAAACAACCCACTTTTTAATACAATCAACAGAAATAATAAAGCAGACTGGAAAGAACATTTTCGAGCATAGATTTCTCTGAACACCAGGAACTGGAGCTCCACTGTATCAGTGACACTTCAAGGTGGAGTCTTTGTGAATGATACCAAAGTAATGTCTGTGGAAACACAGTACACAGTACGCAGTGAATTCTCTGGAAGTCTCACATCTGTTCATGCTCCAGGCAGGCATGGGTGAAGGGACGGGGCATGGAAATGCTAACCAAGATGGAGTGGGAGTTGGAACCTGGGCTCAATAGGTTTGGGAAACTATCAGGAAAATCAGATCTTGCTAGTTATCAGTGTCACAGCTCAGGGCAACTGCATCTGTATTCTACCCCTGTGGTCCACCAAGGGCACCCACTTTTCAGCTTCCAGCTCCCCAGCCATCACCTCTCTTGGGTGGAGACACATACCTCTTTTCCTCCTGTCCAGGGTATTTCCAGGCTGCAAAGTTTCCTGCCTACACTGCATTAGTCCTGGATAGGCCTGTGTCTGCACTTTACTTTGAAGAATGTAAACAATGTAATTACCACAGTTATAAGTTACCTCATTGCTCTTTCTAAGCATGTACATTTATTATTAAGGTAAAAGGCAGAGTTGATGGGGGAGCAGCAGCAGTCGACTCGCCATAGTGAAGACACAGCAGTGAGTAGATCTAAGTACATCAACTTCAGCTACGTTATTCACGTAGCTGAAGTTGTGTTACTTAGATCAATTTCCCCGCCCCCCCTCCAGTGTAGACCAGGGCTAAGGTTTGTCCACAGTATTGCAAGAAATTGCTGAATCTGTCACAATCAGGTCTGAGTGAGAGGAGGAGATTTTCTACCCACAAATCCAAAAAGCTTACATGACAAGTCTCTACTGAGCCATGCAGCTGAGCAGCCATGTCAGCATTGTTACAGGAGATCAGGGTCCCCGAAAAAGGGTAGTTTTGTGCACAGGGTCAAGGAACCTAACCCCTGTAGACTGACATTCAGTCTGATTCTACCAATGGTACAAAGCCCTGACAGAGGTGGAGATCATCCAGCTGCCACAGCCAACAGGGACTCTCCTTCTGAGAAATAGCAATGCTCTCATTAATGCAGGATTAGGTACCCCTTTGCACAGAATTATACGTGGAGATTACATCCACAATACTCACTGTCCTGTAAAAACTATGAATGAGTAGTCCCACTTTTAGAGTGACAGCACTGGATCCTTTCAGACTGGCTCAGCTCATGTTTAGCTGGAAATAAAATTGCTTTTTATCTGTGCCTTCTAGTGTTAAAAAAATGGAAAGAAAGAAAACTTTTTTTTCATTTTGTCTAATCATAAATTTTCAATGTTTTCTTAAAAGGCCAATTACTGTACATTTTAACTTTAATATCAATGTAAGTGGGGAAAAGCTAGGTGAACTGGGATTAGTTACAGTAGGCAGAGCTCTGATGTGACTGACCTTTTTATAGTTTAGATTTAATGATTTTTGTGGTTTCGTTTCTGCATATTTATTAATTAACTCTGGTTCAGCTTCTGCAAATGCTAATTTTACAAGAACATTTTTATAATCAAAATGAGAACTTGAATCAAAACCGTGACTGGAGTTTCCTATAATACTTCAGATTTTGTGCAGCCAGTTCTGGAAGCTGTACATCTGAAGTATGAAAGCTCAAGAGCAAACCTAAATAAGAGGACCCCATAACCTAGCCAGCCAAACTGTCAACAAAGTGGCAGCAGTGCAGAATCTCTTAGTCATGAATTGCAGCCCTTGAAAACAGTTCTGAAATATTAGAAGAATGTGTATGAGCAGCCTTGGGAATTACTGTAATGGAGGATACAAAAAAGTAAACAGTGGTAGGGGAAAAAAAGGTTATATTCTCTACCCTCTAAAAGGCCCATTGGGGTAAATGTGAAGTTCTTTTTAAAAACATTCAACCCACAGAAAAATAGAAGGAAGCAGTTTCTCTGCTTAAAAAGGTTTTCTAATGTTTTTCCCAAGTTAACACTTAAAAGTGCTTTTTCTGGAACTTGAGGTGAATTTTAAAAATTTGAAAGATTCAATGGCTGTCCCCAGTTTCAAGGTCTTGAAATTTAACCTAGAAGGTTCTGTAGCTGTCTTCTCTCACTTTACAAGAAGTGAATGCCAGTAACTTAATAAGGCCAAATACTGCTCATCTTAGTTCCACTAACAGTTCCACTAACAGTTTCACTGCCATCAGGAAAGCTAAAACTCATAAAATGATACATTTGTACTTTAAGATTAGATCATATTTCTAATATGTACATAACAGACCAATTAAAAATAGAATTGCTATGCTAAGACCAATTTGTCAAGTGTAAGCTCTAACTGATCTTGCAAGGAAAAGATCAGACCTCACAGATTGTTACAGTTCTACACACCAGGAACTAAAGAGATGAAAAAATCCTAAGTGTGACAGATAATATATTATGATTATTTATAAAAATTATCTCAGTGCCCTAAAACGTGCTAAGTACCTCATGAAAGCAGGTAATAATCAATATAGGATAACATTTCAAGGTTACTCTGAGAAAGTGTTGATTTGAATGTTGAAAGTTCCCAGATTACTTTACTAGAGTGAGAGATTGTGTTTTAGCTGTTACCACTTTGTAAAGGCTGTTATGTTGGTGTGTCACACCAGAATCAGTGCAGGAAGGGAATCAGGCCCAGAGAAGCATGATTATCTCCTTGCTCTCTTCTTGCTGTAGGAGGGTAGTAACTTGCTGCATTATTCCACACCACTAGTAAATTACTGGTGTTCCTATGCCGGGTTATCCATATTGGGTGATGTATTGCTGGGAGGATGGAACTTTCCTCACCTCCGAATCATCTGTTGTGAGGTTCGGGTAAATAATCAGCATTTTGCTTATCTTTGTGGACCTGGACCTAAAATCCAGGGAGGCCATGCAGAAATATGAAGTGATGTGTTTCTTACTCCTCATGTCTCTATGCAGGCATGTAGTGCAAAGGACAATTGAGTGCTGAGACAGAGCCCAGATAAATAGATAGAACTAGGAAGACAAATACAACTGGCAGACAGTAAATGAGATGAAAATATAGTTTTATTATGAAATCAGTGCATACAAGACCATGCCACGTGTACAAATTAACTAGAAAAGTACTAAAGTATCAAAAAGAAATATACTGAAAGGTCAAATTTAGCCATTCAAGTAACATAAAATGTGCCAACCTTTTTCAGAGAAACCATTCCATAAGTTTCACATTGTCACATATTTTAGTTTCTATCATTCAGAATCATTTGCACTGAGGGCTTTATTTACTATAAATATACTAATGCCGCCTAATCTACTTTTAGGTTTGGCAGCACCGGGGCACCAAAACTGCAGAGAAAAACATGTAACAGCATGGCAAAAAATTTCTAGGAACCAAGGCATCAGGGAGTATGTACTGTGGCCTTCCCTTTCCCTGCTGCTTGTGTGTGGCTCAAGTGTCACTAGCCAAGTGCAATCCTTGACCTGAGCAGAACTTTTGTAAGGACACAAGGCAGAAAGATTCCTTGGATTCTCCCCCTCACCAGCTCATCCACATGGATGTTTGCCACAATTTTGCTTGGAGATACTTGGGCAGAAACTCATCTGGTGTCAATTAGCTTAGGCCCATTGCCAATACACCATGACTGAGTATTTGGCCCTGTAAGTCACAATTCAGCTAAAACTACTACAGATCTGCACTCATGTCTTACAACAAACAGACACGATAGGACAAACAGTTTCATTCATTTTGATACAGAAATTAATTGCCATAGCACTGGAAAAAAGAAAGACAACCCTGGAGATTGAGCCCCCATGTTTAAGTGGACCAACAAAAAAATATTGACACCTATATTAGCTGGAAAATACAGTAGCTAAGCAAATATACTAATTTTTATAATATTATAATATTATACTAATAGTATAGAAACTAAAATATGTAGTTAAACTGAAGCATATAAAATTTTTATGACAATAATATCAGAGAAATTTTCAGTTCAGCACAGAAGATTGTATATGGGAAAATACAATGACCATTTAAGGGAAAAAAAATCAAAATAGGTGTCAAGAACCACTTTTTTCATGAAGAGAGTGATAACTGTGTGAAACAGGTTGTCAGGCAAACTTGCTGAGGCAAAAACACCAGGGGTTCTATGAGAAAAATGAGATGCCATCCACAGGGAAGTAGAGCACTAAGAATGGATGAACTTGGAAGGGCTGAATGGCCTGTCCCACTCCCCAATGAGTTGTGTGTTCTCTTCTCAGTTGTCTTTCCAGCAATCATTTAATTGAAAAATTTAGTCTGGTTCACAGCCTTATCACAGCATATTCAGAACTTCTTAATTCTGGTCCTGAATTGCCATTCCAATGAGGTGTCTGTTTCTCCCAGCTGGATATTATTGTAACATTCAGCACTGTTGATCTTGGCATTAGTAATATTTTTGAAGTATTTCAGCAGGATTGGCTGTCACATTTGTACAGATGTCAGATCGATCTGCATTAACCTTAAGTCTCATTTAAGTGCTGCTGTTTGTGTCCTATCATGCCTGCTTCAAGTAAGAATTGGGTACAGAACTGTAGGGGCATTTACTGACCTACAACTAGGAAAAAGCCTCTGATATAAATTTGTCATAATCTTTTATAAAGCTCTCCTCTTTTTTGGCAATTGTCTTTTTTTTCAAGCACAAGTAATTTACAGACTTAATCAGTTTTGAGTCTGAGGTGTTTTTTTCGGGGTTTATATCTGAGAAGTCACCTTTTATTTTCATTTAATGTCACTGAATGATAGTATTTAGTTAACATTACAGATACAATATCATGTTATACTGGGTATCTGTAAAACTCTGGACTCACCAGTCCTGCCATTATTAACCTTTACTTCATAACAATTATGCACTAGAATGATGTTTTGAATTCAGAATATTTTTGCCTTTCAAAGAGCAGGTATTTTTTGGCGGGAGAGAGGGAGGATTTTCTACCTATATTAGGTATAAATATTGATTCTAAATTTCTCCACAGACAATCCTGAGAGGAAAAAGTTTACAATGCCTTAATGCCTGAGCAATAGGAAGCATTTTTTTGGGGGGGGGGAATGATTATGCGCATGGTCTATTGCAGGAGTAGGCAACCTATGGCACATGTGCAAAGGTGGCATGTGAGCTGATTTTCAGTCGCACTCACACTGCCCGGGTCCTGCCCACCAGCCACACTGCCCAGGCTCTGCATTTTAATTTACTTTTAAATGAAGCTTCTTAAACCTTTAAAAAACCTTATTTACTTTGCATACACCAATAGTTTAGTTATATATTATAGACCTATAGAAAGACACCTAAAAACATGAAAATGTGTTACTGGCACGCAACCTCTTAAATTAAAGTGAATAAATGAAGACTCGGCACACCACTTCTGAAAGATTGCTGACCCCTGGTCTATTGTGTCACAACCAGGATGAGGGCAGTCATACCTAGTAGATGGAGGAGGAGTCAGGCTACGTCAGGTATTGGGAGGTCAGAGTCCAAGATGAGCCAGAGAGTGAATTGAGAGTTAGGCTCCCGGAGGCAGGCAGGGTCAGGTTACTGGGAGGTTATAGTCTGAGACTGGCCTGAGGGTGAATTGAGAGTTAGGCATCAGGAGAAAGGGAGGATCAGGTTAGCAGGAGATCAGGGTTGCACACAAGGTTACAGACAGCAATCATATAGTGAAATTGAGGACAAACTAGGGTCAGAAGCCAGAGTCTAGCAGGGTCTGGAGCAGAGATAGGTAGGAAGTCTGTGTTGTTGCTCAGACAGCTCCTTTTCATGGCTTCCTGGTTTAAGTACTGGTATTGGCCAATCAGGGGGCTGTGAGGGGCTGCCCGTCAGGTCCTGGTGGGCAGCATTTCCTGCTGAGCCCAGCCTCACAGAGTCCTCCTGCGGGAGCCTAGCCAATGCCTCCTATCAAGAGTGGAGGAGTCAGCAACCCAGAATCGCCATAGTTCCAGCCCTGCAGGTTCTAACATACTGAATATTCCATATTCAATACCATCTTGAAGAACCACTCAAAGCCCTTTTCTTTTTTATTTCTACTTCTGTCAATATTGTTGCATAACATTTTTTAAAAGAAAACAGATGAAAGCGAGTAGGTTGGCCTTGTTAAAAGGTACAAGCCACAGAAGTTCATGTGTTAGTTTTTAAAACCATTGTCAGTCTTTTATAGAAATTGTGGCAAGAGGGTCTTTGGGTTGATTAATAGTCTCTGTTGATTGCTTTGTATGCAGCTTATTAGTCTGCATGCATTAGTCACATTTGTCATTCATATTTTAAATAAACTGAAATTCTAAATTCAATACAGACACTTTTTATGAAAGAAAGAAAGAAAGAAAGAAAGAAAGAAAGAAAGAAAGAAAGAAAGAAAGAAAGAAAGAAAGACACCAGTCTGGCTTCAATTGCATACAGACACCAGCAAAACTGAAGAGAAACTCAGAGGGTGGTTGCCGGTTGGAATATCTGGTCGACTATAATATGATGAATACCTGTAAAAGGTAAATTACTGTTGCACAGCAATAGCCATAATCAGGTCTCATGTTGTATTGTTTGTCAAACTGTAGCAACAGCACAGGCAGAATGTTGGGGTTGGGGCATTACCTCAAAAAGAGAACACGGATTCTTTTGTCTCAGAGAAACAGATACAAAATGGCTTCCAATTACCCTGATGACTTCATGAACAATAATAGATGCACAATCACAGTTAGGGAACAAAGACCATTACCATGTAACTAAACTACATGATCAGTTCTAAATAAACTTACTCAAAAAACCCAGGTGAAAATACATGACAAAAAGCTGCAGTAAAATTTCCTCTGCTCCATAAAGGAATGTTGTAAGAATCTATGGCCTGTTGCATATTCAAGAAGATAGAATAAAACTTTCTATTCTCTTTAATATGTCTTTTGTAATTCTTTTTGTTGATATGTACAATAATTGTAGTTGTAGCTGTTTTTGAATCTTGAAGACTCTATCTTAAGTAGGAGCCATGCATCTGTTCATTGAGAAAAAAAATGAATAGTTTACAAACATGCATTTCTATTTCTGAGTTCTACCAAGAGTCTCCTCCATAAGAGTCTTAATTTAAAATCCATGCTATCTGGCATTTTTGATAATGTATGCAGTGTGATCTATGCTCTTCTGCTTTTAACCTCAGGATAGTTTTCATCACTTATATGTCATAGATGTCATGCTGATAGTTTTCTATTTTGCTGTATCAGACATATCAGTCATTTTAAATGGTGTTACTATGTTAATTTATTTTCTGTTATGTGAAATTTAATTCACACTTAATGTGTTTCATTTTGCAACATTCATCAGCCATAGACATCTATCCTTGTATCTTTTAACATTCTTACCGAACCCATCTTCTGCTCTTGATTATCCCTACTATATGTCTTTTCTAAAACACCTGCCTTTACCTTATAATGTTTTAAAAATCTCTGGAAGTATTTACCATCCCCTTCATACTTCACTTTGTATAAAAAACTAACAGAAGTTCAACATGAGAGCCCAAAAAATCCTTTCTAAATATTTCATAACTGGTCCCAAAGAAATATTAGATATATAGGAAATAATGTGATTTTGAGGAACAAATTCAGCACTGCTGTAATCCCATGGATTTCTTTGTTTGCCTGGGTAACTAGATTTGGGGAAAATTCAGCTACATTCTGAAGGGCCAAATTATGTACACTTATGTATAATTTATGTAAATTATGTACAGCAAAGGTTTAAGAATTGACCAAAAATATCCCTGGGTTGTTTTGTTTTTTTTTGGACTCTAGTAAATGTCCACACATAAGTATAGTAAACTTACAGACATTCATTTAGAACCAGATTTGGCTAATATTACCTTGAATCAATTAATGGGTTTGCTCTTGGAATATGAATGGCAGAATTTGCCCCTTAATTCTAAAGTTATGGTAGTATTTACTGTCTCTTCCTTCTTATTTTACCTCAGGTTCATTTTTCTCCTTTACCTAATACATATTTTTCTTAAGGTGTATGAAATATGTACGTCAAACATCCTCCTTCCTTTTCTAATATTTATTTAGCCAATTCAACTTATGTGTATTTTTTATTTCATTTTATTTCTTGGAAGTTTATTTAAACTCTGGATAATGGTCTATCTCCACAGAAGTTAATGGCAAAATTCCCCTGGGCTGCAATGGAGCCTGGATTTCACCCATCATCTTTGATGATTTAGGAATGCATTTTGTATTGCTACGCAAGGATTTATCCTACATATTCACCAATACCATTTACAGGTGCCAGCATCTGAAACAATACAGATACTTTTAAGTGTCATGTACTGTGTGCTGCGTAATAGCGTGAAAGGGCTCCAGACAGCATTCTAACAACCCGCATAAAGACTAACTTCCTGGTGCTTCCTTGAAAATCTTCCCCCCATGCAATCTGTAACCTCCCTGCAAGTTCCATGTATTTGCTTGACACTAGTTACATTTCAAAAAATGAGGATTACATTTTGCTGTGCTAAAAGGACCACCTAAACAACATAGAAGTAACATTTCTGCTCCTCAGTAGGTATGTGATGAGGATGCCAAGAGAGGTTGGTATGTTAATGGTATGGCCATTATCTTTGAAAACTCGTGGCGAACAGGGGAAGTCCCGGATGACTGGAAAAAGGCTAATGTAGTGCCAATCTTTAAAAAAGGGAAGAAGGAGGATCCTGGGAACTACAGGCCAGTCAGCCTCACCTCAGTCCCTGGAAAAATCATGGAGCAGGTCCTCAAGGAATCAATCCTGAAGCACTTGCACGAGAGGAAAGTGATCAGGAACAGTCAGCATGGATTCACCAAGGGAAGGTCATGCCTGACTAATCTAATCACCTTCTATGATGAGATTACTGATTCTGTGGATAAAGGGAAAGCAGTGGATGTATTGTTTCTTGACTTTAGCAAAGCTTTTGACACGGTCTCCCACAGTATTCTTGTCAGCAAGTTAAAGAAGTATGGGCTGGATGAATGCACTATAAGGTGGGTAGAAAGTTGGCTAGATTGTCGGGCTCAACGGGTAGTGATCAATGGCTCAATGTCTAGTTGGCAGCCGGTGTCAAGTGGAGTGCCCCAGGCGTCGGTCCTGGGGCCGGTTTTGTTCAATATCTTCATAAATGATCTGGAGGATGGTGTGGATTGCACTCTCAGCAAATTTGCGGATGATACTAAACTGGGAGGAGTGGTAGATACGCTGGAGGGCAGGGATAGGATACAGAGGGACCTAGACAAATTGGAGGATTGGGCCAAAAGAAACCTGATGAGGTTCAATAAGGATAAGTGCAGGGTCCTGCACTTAGGACGGAAGAACCCAATGCACAGCTACAGACTAGGGACCGAATGGCTAGGCAGCAGTTCTGCGGAACAGGACCTAGGGGTGACAGTGGACGAGAAGCTGGATATGAGTCAGCAGTGTGCCCTTGTTGCCAAGAAGGCCAATGGCATTTTGGGATGTATAAGTAGGGGCATAGCGAGCAGATCGAGGGACGTGATCGTTCCCCTCTATTCGACATTGGTGAGGCCTCATCTGGAGTACTGTGTCCAGTTTTGGGCCCCACACTACAAGAAGGATGTGGATAAATTGGAGAGAGTCCAGCGAAGGGCAACAAAAATGATTAGGGGTCTGGAACACATGACTTATGAGGAGAGGCTGAGGGAACTGGGATTGTTTAGTCTGTGGAAGAGAAGAATGAGGGGGGATTTGATAGCTGCTTTCAACTACCTGAGAGGTGGTTCCAGAGAGGATGGTTCTAGACTATTCTCAGTGGTAGAAGAGGACAGGACAAGGAGTAATGGTCTCAAGTTGCAGTGGGGGAGGTTTAGGTTGGATATTAGGAAAAACTTTTTCACTAGGAGGGTGGTGAAACACTGGAATGCGTTACCTAGGGAGGTGGTAGAATCTCCTTCCTTGGAAGTTTTTAAGGTCAGGCTTGACAAAGCCTTGGCTGGGATGATTTGATTGGGGATTGGTCCTGCTTTGAGCAGGGGGTTGGACTAGATGACCTCCTGAGGTCCCTTCCAACCCTGATATTCTATGATTCTATGATTCTATGTTCAGTTCCAGCTAAGGAGTCTGTGGTTTGTAAGCCAAAGCTCCAAAGAACATCACTCAATTTAGATGAGAGATAGAGTGGGTGAGGTAATATCTTTTATTGGACCAACATCTGCTGGTGAAAGAGAACTTGTCATCCTTTCATCATCAGAATTTGGTCCAATTAAAGATATTACTTCACCCACCTTGTCTTTCTTGTATCATGGGACCGACACAGCTACAATAACACTGCAAATAACTGAGTCTAGATATAATTTCTGAGATAGAACAATTACATCAAATTCTTACCAAATCAGTCAATTACATTGTTACTCTTATGCTCAGTTTCTCAGCACTAAGATACAATCATGTGTATAAAGAGTTATGAAATTGCATATTAATTAAAACTGTAATATGTAATATGACAATTGCTTACTAACATCTTCAGTGTCCTTATTAATTTCAATCTATGTTTGGCCTAGGATGCTTCATTTTATGGTGTTGCGGACATGCTTTCTCAAGTCTTTCAAAATGAGGACAAAACAATTTGCAAACAGACTCACTGAATGCAAAAAAATAAAATGCACAAGTCAAATAGCAGAGGGTTAGAAACAGTAATAATTTTATAGTAAATTACTATTACAGATCAAATTACTTTGATCACTGACCAATGAGCTACCTTTCTATATTTAGCAGCAACATTTCTGCAATGAACCTTCATGCAGAGCAAAGATGGTCTCTCACCATCTGCCCCATCTGACTTCTCAGTCAGCAGCAATGTGTGATCCTGCTACCAAGAAAATCAATGGGAGATTTGCCTTTAACTTTAATGCAAGCAGGACTTGGTCCCAAATATTTCTTAATGCTCTGAAAATAATATCCTAGAATCATTGAAATCTAGGCCTGGAAGGGACTTGAGAGTTCAAGTCCAGCCCCCTGAGCTGAGGCAGGACCAAGTAAACTAGACCATCCCTGTCAGGTGTTTGTTCAACCTGTTCTTAAAAGCCTCCAATGATGGGGTTTTCACAACCTCTCTTGTAAGCCTGTTCCAGAACTAACTCCCCTTATAGTAAAAAAGTTTTTCCTAATATCTAACCTAAATCTCCCTTGTGTAAATTAAGCCCATTGCTTCTTGTCCTACCTTCCGTGATGTGGAGAACAACTGATCACTGTCCTCTTTGTAACAGTGCTTAACATATCTGAAGACAGTTATCAGGTCCCCACTGAGTCTTTTATTAAGACTAAAAATGCCCAGTTTAACCTTTCCTCAGGGGTCAGGTTTTCTAAACCTTTTATCACTTTTGTTGCTCTCGCTGGCCTTCCTCCAAACTGATCACATCTTTCCTAAAGCCTAGCGCCCAGAATTGGATACAGTACTCCAGCAGAGGGCCTATCAATGCAGAGTACAGTGGGACAATTAGTGCCCATATCTTACATATGATCTCCTATTAATAAACTCCAGAATGATATTAGACTTTTCTGCAGCTGTATCAAATTGTTGACTCATCCAATTTGTGATCTAATATAACTTTTCAGCTGTACTACTGCCTACCCATTTTGCAGTTGTACATTTGATTTTTCCTTCTTAAGTGGAATACTTTTTACTTGTCCTTATTGAATTTCATCTTGTTGATTTCAGACCAATTCTCCAATTTGTCAGGGTCATTTTGAATTCTAATCTTGTCCTTCAAGGTTCATGAAATCCCTCCCATATTGGCATCATCCACATATTTATAAGCATACTCACCACTCCATTACCGAAGTCATTAATGAAAATATTGAATAATACCGGATGCAGGATTGACTTCTCTGGGATTGCACTAGATAAGTCTTCCCAGTCTGACAGCGAACCATTGATAACTCCTCTTTGAGTCCAGTCTTCTAACCATTTATGCATCCACTTTATATTAATTTAATCTAGACCATGCTTCCCTATTTTATTAATATACACTAGCTTGTTATTTCCTTGTCCTTTCTCAGTTTTAAAAACAATGTAACTGTAAAGGCTTCTCCAATTTTCTACATTCTTTTAGGAATCAGTGAACAGGCTTGAAATTCACTTTATCACCTTGCTTTTCTTTTTCTTAGCCATGAGTTACAAGTCTGAATGTCAACACTGACATAATGCTTGGCTTGGAACTACTGAATTTGCAGTATATCTTACAGCAAAAAAACTTCAAATCCAGACTCCAGCGAGAAACTGCTGAATTGGAATTCATTTGCAAATTGGATACTATTAATTTAGGCTTAAATAGAGACTGGGAGTGGCTAAGTCATTATGCAAGGTAGCCTATTTCCCCTTGTTTTTTCCTACCCCCCCCCCCCAAGACGTTCTGGTTAAACTTGGATGTATGCTGGAAATGGCCCACCTTGATTATCATGCACATTGTAAGGAGAGTGGTCAGTTTGGATGAGCTATTGCCAGCAGGAGAGTGAGTTTGTGTGTGTGGTTTTTAGAGGGGGGTGGGGGGGGTGAGAAAACCTGGATTTGTGCTGGAAATGGCCCACCTTGATTATCATACACATTGTAAAGAGAGTGGTCACTTTGGATGGGCTATTACCAGCAGGAGAGTGAGTTTGTGTGTGTGTGGGGGGGGGGTGGGGACGGAGGGTGAGAAAACCTGGATTTGTGCTGGAAATGCCCAACTTGATGATCACTTCAGATAAGCTATTACCAGCAGGAGAGTGGGGTGGGAGGAGGTATTGTTTCATGGTCTCTGTGTACATAATGTCTTCTGCAGTTTCCACAGTATGCATCCGATGAAGTGAGCTGTAGCTCACGAAAGCTCATGCTCAAATAAATTGGTTCGTCTCTAAGGTGCCACAAGTACTCCTTTTCTTTTTCCGAATACAGACTAACACGGCTGTTACTCTGAAACCTGAATTTGCACAGTGAATTTCCATGTTTCAATTCTATCAGGAAAGAAATACATTTTGGTGGTGATTAGCCCTACAGATAAAGGGGGAGAGAGTGAGAAAAGATTCTCTGGAATCTGTATAGATCCAAACTAAATGGCATACAATCAGGTTTGGCAGTTACCATTAGCCTGCAGCTATAGCAACACCTATTCCCCAGAAGGAGATGTTGTAGAGCAAGGAGCCTTAGCAGTGACAGAGGTATACTGGAGAAAATATTTAAAAAATCTGTATGCAGCCATGTCACTTGATGCTATGTGCTGAAATGTAGAATGATTTCTCCAGTACAAAAATCTATTAAAATTCACTCTGAAATACCTCCGGGATAGATTTGGTGTCGAAGAATTCCACAAGATGTGCAAATACTTTCCCCTAGCTTTTAATAAATTCCCTTATCAAAGCTGAAAGTAGTAACCAGGAAATTTAAACTAGCATACATTTCTACCATAGTCCAAAGCAGAGTGAAAATATATTTTTCTTATAATTTTTACAAATACACTACTTTAATTAAGAAAGTTTTATCACATTAACAAGATTTCAGGCTGAACCCACAAACATGAAATTTGCCTAATGGTTAACTACATAAGTACTAACTTTCCAGTATGATATATAATGAAATAAGTAGTGTTAAAATAAAGACACCAAACCTTCACCCATCTCACAAACCAAACACAAACCTTTTCTGTGATATGGACAAATCCTTAAATAAATAAATAAAAATTCTGCACCACATTTTCTTTCCTTGATCTAGACTTAATACCAGGTGAAAGGCTACACCTGCAGTATTGCTGAGCTCCCAAACCCAAAGGATTCCAGTAAATTTGGGCAGTGACATGCCAGACAGGTACCATGTTATATTTTTAATTTTCTGAACTGTGCCATGCATACCTGCAATGCTTTATTATGGCATGAGCTGATTGGAACTGCTGTTAATCACAGATTCCATGTTCCTTTCTAACTCCATTTCAGTCACTTGAAACATTTTGAAACTTCTACTTTCTACCTGAAATTTTCTGGCTTGTTTAAATAATACACAATACCCCCTCCCCCAATAAACGACAAACCAACAACAGACATGCTACCTTAAAAGAATGCCGGTAAGGTTAGAAAGTCAAGCACTCAAAAAAGTTAGGAAATGCCAGAATTAAGGTTTCCTGTGCTACGTTAATTCTGCCCCCTTGTGCATATGAATGATGATACAGTTGTTAATTACATGATAACATAACTGTTTTTTCTCCACAGACCGACTGCCTCATTCTGTGCACAGGATGAGCCTGCTCTGGAGGTGAATCAGTCTTGTACAATAAAGGAGGTTGTTGTCTGTAGGACCACTGAGTAATTTATTAAATGAGTTGTGAATGTGGCAGGGGACTGCAGGAAGAGAAAGGAGGGTCTCAAGGTTAAGGCAGTTGAATGATGCCCTGGAAAATTGGATTCTGTCCTTGCCTCTGCCACAGATTTCCTATGTGATGCTGGGTAAATTGCTTAAACAGTGGTTGCTGACTGTGTGTTCCTCATGTTTTGGACACCTGATCTGGTATCCTGTGGTCTATTTGCAGAAATGCTGAGTGTTCACAGCTCCAACTGAAGTCAATGGGGGCTATACTTTGAGCATACAACGTGCTAGATACTATCAAGTACTCTGAAAAATTGGATCCTAAGCATTTCAAGTGGGGCAGCCCAAATTAGTAGATACTTTTTACCTTAATCTCTCTGTGCTTCAGTTCCCCATCTGTAAAAAATCTCTAACCTCACAGAGGTGTTGTGAAAACAGATTAATTAATGTTTGTAAAGCAGTCAGATGCTGTCGTGATGAACGCCATAGAAAAGCCCATGAGGAAATTAGTAACTCCTTCTTCACAGCAGGGTTTGAATAGTGTAGTAATAGAATAATGTAATCGTAACATAAACAAGGCATGGGGCTACACATTAAACAGTAAGGAAAAAATAAAATAGCTGCATCATTCAATACCTGCTACAACATCCATCCTGTGCACTGTATGATGCCAGGGTCCCGAGAAGAAAACAAATAGGCTGTAATTATGTAATTAGAGACTGTATCATAATGCATATACCCAAAAGAGCTAAATTAAGGTTGCACTGGTCCTTAAATATCAATAGTATATTTAGTGCAAAATGTGTTAATGAAGCACCTTTGATACTGACAGAAGTAAAGGCAACAGCCAAGAATTTCCAAAGGTGACTAATTAAGAACCCAAAGTCACTAAAGAAGCCTGATTAAAAAAAAAAAAAACAACCCTCTGAAAATCAAGTCCCTTTAGGGTGTCTGAGGCATCCAAAATCACTAGTCACGTTTGAAAAATTGGCCATTATTCATAAATATGTGTTCACTAAGGCTATTGTTAAACCAGCTATGACATTATCTACTTGATATCATCTGCCACATTAAACCCCTTTTGTCTCTTTTTATTTTACCACATTTATAAACTTTTTTGAAGTGCTTTAACATCCTATCTTTGAATGGAAGGCCCTGTACAAGTGCTAAGTACTATTAAAATGACTCTAAAATGTAGAAAAGTAAAATAAAATAAAATGTCAGTCATCTTCCTCTCCATGTGCTTGTGTGATTCTGGAGATGTGAAAGAGGAGTGTTTTATTTCAGTGGGATGGGGTAGGGTGGGATGGCATCCACAGAAGGGGAGTATCTCTTTCTGTCTCTTAGCTCACTCCCCTTGACCCATTTTTTTGTTTTCAGGGTCAGTAAGGTGGGGTTTTACAAGCATACCCCTTCTGCCAGGTATTGGCACAAAAAAGGGTGAGTGCAAGTGTCTAGGGATTCCTCCTGAAATTAATACACACTACTAGCTTGAGCCCTACCCAGGAACCTGGGGAAAAAAAACAAATATCTTCCTTGGGCACCTTCAACATACAATACTTCCCCTCTCACAAGCAGTCTATATATCAAATAAGGAAAACTCTACCACGGGGGAAAGGATCACAGCATTTATTTGGGAACACCACAAGTCAGGAATAATATATGAATAACAAGTAAAATACCCTCTCTCAGTATCTTTGGCAGTAGTCTTTTGCCTCAGTTTCCCCATCTGACAGTGTGACCATCCAACTGGCAAGTGTCCTTGTCACATGACACTTACCCCCCTTCCCCTTCTGAGAACTCCACTCATGGTTTGTTATAAGTGGTTCAGGAAGTCCCAGAGTGCAGGCATGCATTCAGGGAGGTACATCTCCAGCCCTAAGGGGAAGAGCTGCCTGGCTACTGTGGAGAGATACCTTGCTATAACCTCTTGCCATGATGCTGCCTCCAGAATCTCTGTCACTGGAATGCTGCCTCCATGCTGTCTCTCACCACCATGTTATCTCTATCTCTAGTCTTTCAGCATGCTCTCATTTCTAGCCAGGATGCCAAGTTCAGATCCCCAGGCTCCTAACTCAGTTATAAGGATTACAGGTCTCGAGATACTGGATAGGACCACTTTGTTACCACTTCTATGATGCTGGATCCAGGCCTTTATCAGAGTTCACTCAGGTTCAATGGCACATAGGACACAGGAGTAGAGTCCTTGCCCCCAGGGGTTCACTCCGCATGACAAAGTAGGAGCCCCTTTTTCTCTGCCTTGTGTTCAGCTCCACTCTTCAGCTCACTCCTCACTGAGGGCATATTAAGTATACTTCTGTTGCCCTTTTGTCACACAATAAGAACAACAACATTTTATTATCCTACACCCAAAACTGAAATGAATCTTAACCAGAATGACCAAAATGTTCATACTGGGATAATATGTAAGATATCCCAATAAGGTCTGATGCAGTGTTGTTGTAGCTGTGTTGTTCCCAGGATATTACAGAGACAAGGTGGGTGAGGTAACATCTTTTATTGGATCAACTTCCGTCTGTGAGAGAGACAAGCTTTCAAGCTTATACAGAGCTCTTCTTCAGGTCTTGCTCATCGTCTCTTCTTCCAGTTCACCATTAGATGGTGGCAGACAGCTCCTTCCATAGAACTTTAGAGTTGCTGTAAGCTTACACATGTACAACAAAAAAATATTGGCACAGCATATTTGTGCATTTGCAGACAGATATCACAGCTATGGCAAATAAGAATATTACAGTTTCCAGTGATCATGGTATTTCAACCTAGTCATTAACACTCAGTTTAATTATTTTAAAAAATTAAAATGATTACATTGTTTTTAGTTTGTTAAATATAGACCTCTGATGTGACAAATTCTAATCTCAGTTACACCTGTGAAACCACATGAAAAAAAACAGTGTGGTGGTGCAGGTGTAACCTACAAGAACTTGGCTCCTCATATTGCAGTGACAATAATTTATATTTACATAATGATTATGATTTCAGATCTGGCCAAATCCTGTATTATTTCTACAGGTCCTTGTGAGCAAGGAACTGATATAATTCACAAGAGGAATCATCTCTGGTGATTTCTAATCCCTCTCATCCACCACAAACCAATGAGGATGAAACTATTCTGATACCACCTTTTATGCATATTGATATTAAAGCAGTGTCAAGGTTCCTTCCCCACTCTGAACTCTAGGGTACAGATGTGGGGACCTGCATGAAAGACCCCCTAAGCTTATTCTTACCAGCTTAGGTTAAAAGCTGCCACCACCAAAGTGTTACACAAAGAACAGGGCAAGTGCCCACTTGGAAACGTCTTCCCCCCAAAATATCCACCCAAGCACTAAACCCCCATTCCTGGGGAAGGCTTGATAAAAATCCTCACCAATTTGTACAGGTGAACACAGACCCAACCCTTGGATCTTAAGAACAGTGAAAAGCAATCATGTTCTTAAAAGAAGAATTTTAATTAAACAAAAAGTAAAAGAATCACCTCTGTAAAATCAGGATGGTAAATACCTTACAGGGTAATCAGATTCAAAACACAGAGAATCCCTCTAGGCAAAACCTTAAGTTACAAAAAGATACAAAAACAGGAATATACATTCCATTCAGTACAACTGATTTTATCAGCCATTTAAACAAAACAGAATCTAACACATATATAACTAGATTGCTTACTGACTCTTTACAGGAGTTCTGACCTACATTCCTGCTCTGGTCCTAGCAAAAACATCACACAGACAGACAAGACCTTGGTTTCTCCGCCCCCCAGCTTTGAAAGTATCTTGTCTCCTCATTAGTCATTTTGGTCAGGTGCCAGCGAAGTTATCTTAGCTTCTTAACCCTTTACAGGTGAAAGGGTTTTTCCTCTGGCCAGGAGGGATTTAAAGGGATTTTATTCCCTTTATATTTATGACAAGCAAAATGATGGACAGAGAGAAAAAATCATATACATTGACATAATTTGATGGTTATGATAAAAACAAAATCTATAGCCTTGCAAGATATTTTCTGATTTAAATACCACCCAGATCCCTCAACTGATTTCTTTCTCATGTGAGCTGCAGCAGGAGTGCCATACAAATCAAGTTAGACAGGTGTAGTACAGGGGACCCACAGTGACACTGCTGTCTTAAGTCCAGATCTCGGAACCCCTGTAACTAGAGTTATCCCTCCATGTTACAGTGTAACAGTTTGATGTGGACTCCTAATCCCATCCCCCATGTTTTGACTTCATTTGGGGCACTGGATGTAATCTCTTTATACCCCATTCATTGTAATAAAAGGTGTGCAAGAGAGAGAACTATTGTGTGAGTTAGAATTTTATTTTCTTGGTTTCCCATTAGTGTATCTGTCAGCCCAAAGTGGGGGTTTGTGGATGATGTACCACACTATATGGTAAGGTAGGTGCTGAGAAATCATCAAGGTATATACCATGCAATTAGTAGAACTGCGTAGCGAAAACAAGGACACAGCACATTATTGTCAATTAGAGACTGATTTTCAATGATGCTGAGCACACACAATTCTACTAAGTCAGCAGGAACTCTGCATGCATTACTGGACTGAAAAGTTTACTTTTCCAGCCTAAGTGATAATAGTTTTTAACCAGAAACTGGGGATCATGAACACATGAGGATGGATACAATTTGATTTTGCAAAGCCTCCCCTGGTCCAGTTTCAGTTTTGCAAAAGCACAGTCAAACCCAGGGACTCAGTTCAGGGGGCCATTTTATCCAGCCCCTGAAGTTTGAGGTGCTCACATTATTGGGTCTGATTTGGAATAATTTCTGCTCTAAAGTTAAGTAAAACTGTGGCCTACTCAATGCTATTGATTCTCTGTTTTAAAAGTATTCACTGTTTTAAAATTTTCTCTCCCCTCCCTCCTGCCTGCCCCCAAGGTCTTCCTGTTCTGTTCTGGATTCATCCATTAAAAACTGACAGTTTGGCACTTTGCATATTATGCATCCGACAATGCAGATTGATTACTGCCTTGCTACTGAAAAACCCAGAGCAGTGCAAAGGAACACAAATTAAAACCAACAATCATTTCCCCATATTAGCATCAGGGCTTTACCTGAGGCTTTTTAAACTTTTTTAATTAATAAAAACTAAATTGAGAACATGAACCAACTCACAATATAGGTTCTTTGATCAAAGCTAAAAGTAAGAAGTGGTAGAGCTCTAGCTGAAGACCTCTAACCCTGAGCTGCAAAGTCAATTTTTCCCCCCACTGTGAATTGAGCAAGGAGGAAAGCATGCCATTGAATTAACTTGTCAATACTTTTTAGTGACTACCTCACTTTGAAAATAAGAGCAGAAAACTATTTCATCATCTTGTAAAACTAATTTGCTTTGGTCCTGAAAGTATTGAGAAGAAAGGAAACATCATTTGATGGCAGTGCTGGACAAAGTAACATGACAAAGATCATTAAAAAGATGTGACCTCTATCTATATGAAATGCCTCAGAAAACATAGTAGAAGAGCAAATGCAAAAATCAATGGGGTAACTAAGTGCTTTATGAGATGATCCAACATGTATGGAAGTAATTGGCTAAACTGTCTACAAGAGATCCATAGGAATGTGCCATTATTCTAGAGCACAACTGTGATATTTACTTGTGTTTATCAGCAAAAGTGTATAAATGACTCAAGTTTGCGTCCTTGAACCTTCCCTCTGAAAAAAATGTATAAACCCTATTGTGGACATAAAAACAGAGATTTGTGGACTTATGGTGCCAACAAGATCTTCCATACTGAATGATATGCCATTTGAGAGTGCTGTAAAAGAACCTAGCTAGGTTGGATAAGTTACATAGAACTCAAGGAGGTTTGAAATGTCAGTGGGGAGTTAACTCTGAAGCTTAATGATGACACACCAAGCAGCAGCTTTTCACATAATTTATATGCCCAACTGTTTATCCAATTTGCACATTTATTACAATTGTGTACACACAGCAAGTAATTGCATGCATAAATAGTGAAAGCGCGTGCACACACACAATGGTTCAGATAGTGTTCCACATAACTTTTTCCCCAATTGAATTATTCTAAATGCAACAATACATTTACTAAGGGCCAGATCTGACTCAGTCTAATCTTGCTGTGAATGGGAGCAAAGCGGAGTAAAACTTCTCCTGGCAAATAAGTAAAACTTCTCTCCACTCCAAAAGTCACAGTTCCATCTCAGAGTTCTTCTTGGGGTGCTGTAGCTGCATACGATCCTTACCCTAGCTAAACCATAATCCTACAAATCTAGTTAAAATACAAGAACAATTTCTACCCTCAAACTTTGTGCAATTCTCCCATTGTTATTAATGCGAAACATGTTGATTGAGGGTGGTACTAGTAGAAATCTATAGTGATGTGGCCACTTATTAAGCACCCCCTCATAAGCAGGGGTGCCCTTGCAGTACCTCGCCTAGTCTCTTTTAAAGAGTGCCTTAAACAAATGCAACACAATCCAAAGGTAATTCAAAAATCCCCACAAAGGGTCCCATTTATTTAGTTTTCTGGGTACACAGTGGTCCACCAGGCCCCAATCCTAGTTCAGTGTCTCTCTCTCAGCAATCCAACACAGCACAGTCTTTGAAAACAAAACACAAATTTACGCAGTCTTTATCCCAATTTCAGCAGGTCATAGCCTCTCCTCCTTGCAGGTCTGTCTGCTTTAGTATCCCGTGTGCGAAGTTTGCCCTTCTCCACATGTTCTCTCAACTGGTGCCTTGTCCCTGTTGACTCAGGGCCATGAAAGAGCCTTCTTACTACTCCTTGCAGCATTTATATGGGGATAGCTATAGTTTCCCCAAATTTCCCAATTTACTCTCAACTTCCTGCTCTTTTTATCCTGGGAGCACCTGATTCAATCCAAATGTGGCTTGTCCTGTAATCAGTGCTGGGTTAGCACAGGCTGTCCAGCCCCATGGGCAAGCCACCCTGTTACAATGGCCCTCATTTTGTAGACCTGTTACCCAGGAATTACTCCAGAATTAAGGGGTGTGTTATCCCAGAATTTGATCAAGCTAATTGTAGCCATATTGTGTGCATAGAATGTCACATATTTAAAGGTTAATTTGGACAAACAGGGCTTTTGGAGGCAAGGTCAAATAATAGCTGTAGGCTTGCATTTTCTGCTAATTAGAATCGGAAAGGGGGGAGGGGGGAAGAGTCAACAAATTATGAAACTGAAAGAAAATAAATAGGTGGAGACCTTGAATTTGGGTGCCTTTGACATAGTATCTTATTATGCTGAAGACTGTTAGGAATGTTTTGTTGATAAGTAGTTGATTGAAGTTAGGAGAGATGATGACCCAGTACGGGTCACTATGAGCTATGTGTTTTGTAAAAATCAGTTATAAAAAGACTAGATAATAGAGTGTACTTTGGAGCTGTTCTCTGAAGCTATCGCGAGAGACTTCTCTTGACACCATATCCCCAGTGAGGAACTGACCAGCCATCGCTGACCTGCTAATTACTCAATACCATCTCAGATTTTAGGTAATTATTAGGGATGTTCTAAGACATATATCTTATGTCTGTGTGCTTAAATCTAATAAATAGTAGTTTTAGATAATAGCACACTTACTTGTATCAATCTTTCATCAGTTGGAAGTGCTGTGTTCCCATTGATTTATTCCTGACAGTGCCTGGAATGAAACAGTTAAGTTACGATGGTTGGCTTCTGAAAACCCTGAGTAACAGATCTGCCCCATGGATCATATTTAATGTGTAATTAGGTGCACTGCATAGAATATATGTAACATTCTTGATTTAGACAAAGATGATGTTATTTCACTAACATCCTTCTCTTGCCTGAAGATAGCATAGATGTACATGGCACTTTACCACGATTAAAAAATGGTTCCTGCCTCAAGGATTTTATCATTCAGGAAATTTCAGGAGATATTCTTATTGTTATATACATGCATCTTGTTAGTTAGGCTACCCAAACAAAGCAAGTTCTGAGAAGGGGTTGAGTGGAGGATGTGGCTGCTCAGCACCTGCGGTCGTGAGCAGGAACATGAATGCTCATCCACAACAAAAATAAGTTATATCTTCTTCTAGTGCTGAAATGTCCCCAACCATAATATTTCAACCTCCCACAAGCTTAAAGTATTAAAACACATCAGGGGCAATTAGAAAATAAATCACCTTCAGTAATTGAATGCCTAGCAGTTGACTGTCAGTATCTTCTTACAGTCAGAAATACTTCATCCTTTTACTTTTTCAGAAATTTCAAATAGAACAACTTGATAGTAACTCAATACTAGTGTAACAAATCAATAGTTTGGGCCAGATCCTACAATCCTGAAATCAATTTTGACCCAGACATCAAGCAGGGGCAGGTTTGGGGTCTACTTCTTGAAAACTGAGGTACAGTTACTTTATGCAATAACATACAAAGATGTAGAATGGAACAAATATTTAGTTGTGTCACACTGCACTTTCAAAAAACATTTTTAAATGGCCTGAAGATCCAACCTATATCAAATAAGGGAAGACATTCTGTAAGACAGAAAATATACCACAAATTGGGGAAAGGATATGACATACAGTTTAAAGGGGTGATAATAATGTATAGTTGTGTGATATTATTACAACTCATTTATACCACTAGGCAACATTATAAAGTGATAAACAGAGCACTAGGTTGTGGTGGGCAATAAATATCCTGTGCACGATACAGTAGAGAGAAATCTACTGGATCATGCACAGGGTATTTATTGCCCACCACAGCTAATGGGCCTGTCACGTTCATAGTACACGCGCACACACACACACACATTAGATAAAAACCTAACATACTCATTCTGGAAGGTTGCAATATAACTCTACTTTATTTCTTAAAATCCAGAACCCTCACATACAAGAAATCAAAAACTGAGAGGCTGCTCCCTAAAGGAGAGAGGAACAACTCACCCGCACCTTACTGTAGGCTGTTTGTCTACAGACTGACAGAACAAGTCTCAGATCACATGCTTCCCTACAAAGCTCCCTAGCTGCCTGCCCTAGCCTACAAGCAGGATTAGGAAAACCCTTGAGAATTTAAAATGATAACTTATAATTTTAACAGAGTTTTCAACACATCACAGGACCAGATCTCCACTCACTCTCACCTATGAAAAATCACAATCATAATCTAAGTGACAGGTTTCAGAGTAGCAGCCATGTTAGTCTGTATTCGCAAAAAGAAAAGGAGTACTTGTGGCACCTTAGAGACTAACCAATTTATTTGAGCATAAGCTTTCGTGAGCTACAGCTCACTTCATCGGATGCATAAAGTGGAAAATGCAGTGAGGATGTTTTATACACACAGACCATGAAAAAATGGGTGTTTATCACCCACCTGCTGAAGTGAAGAAACAGACTGACAGAGCCAGAAGAGTACCCAGAAGTCACCTACTACAGTACAGGCCTAACAAATAAAATAACAGAACGCCACTAGCCGTCACCTTCAGCCCCCAACTAAAACCTCTCCAACGCATTATCAAGGATCTACAACCTATCCTGAAGGACGACCCATCACTCTTACAAATCTTGGGAGACAGGCCAGTCCTTGCCTACAGACAGCCCCCCAACCTGAAGCAAATACTCTCCAGCAACTACATACCACACAACAGAACCACTAACCCAGGAACCTACCCTTGCAACAAAGCCCGTTGCCAACTGTGCCCAGGGGACACCATCACAGGGCCTAATAACATCAGCCACACTATCAGAGGCTCGTTCACCTGCACATCTACCAATGTGATATATGCCATCGTGTGCAAGCAATGCCCCTCTGCCATGTACATTGGTCAAACTGGACAGTCTCTACGTAAAAGAATAAATGGACACAAATCAGATGTCAAGAATTATAACATTCATAAACCAGTCGGAGAACACTTCAATCTCTCTGGTCACGCGATTACAGACATGAAAGTTGCGATATTACAACAGAAAAACTTCAAAAACAGACTCCAGTGAGAGACTGCTGAATTGGAATTCATTTGCAAATTGGATACAATTAACTTAGGCTTGCATAGAGACTGGGAGTGGCTAAGTCATTATGCAAGGTAACCTATTTCCCCTTGTTTTTTCTTATCCCCCCCGCACCACTGTTCCTCAGATGTTCTTGTTAAACCCTGGATTTGTGCTGGAAATGGCCCACCTTGATTATCATACATATTGTAAGGAGAGTGATCACTTTAGATAAGCTATTACCAGCAGGAGAGTGGGGTGGGGGGAGAGAAAACCTTTTGGAGTGATAAGCACCCATTTTTTCATGGTCTGTGTGTATAAAACATCCTCACTGCATTTTCCACTTTATGCATCCGATGAAGTGAGCTGTAGCTCACGAAAGCTTATGCTCAAATAAATTGGTTAGTCTCTAAGGTGCCACAAGTACTCCTTTTCTTTTTATAATCTAGGTGCGTCACCTCAAACACCTGCTTAGTCTTAAATTTCTATGGAAAGGAATTTTCCCATCATCTTTGCTAATGTACTCACATTTTCCTGAACTCCCCTCCTCCCCCCCCCACACACTCCAGTTCAGCTTAAAATATTGGCAGTTCTATTATTTAAGTGGTAAGGGATGGTAAAATATCTTCATGTTTGAGGGATTTTATTTAACCATCAATATAGAATTTCCAAATACCATCTTATAATTCAAAAACAATAGGTATTTGTCGTTTCAGCTCTTAGAATTTACACTTCCACTTACTTATGACTGTAATTTCCCAAATAAGCCTGATTTATCATATTGGGGACTAAAAACCTTCTCTCATCACTCATAACACTGTAGGTTTATATAATTACCATAAATAACAGCTGAACAATGTAAGGAACTGTAAAATGATAAAATAAAAATAATAAATACTAATAAGCAATTGTCTCAGAGGATGTGCATATATTTACTCTTAGCTGTCAGTGTGTACTGAAGAGCATACCTGCATATATGTGGAAAATAATGGGAAACTCCACAGATTCAGGGGTACCCAGTTGCTTGCAAAAAGTTTTATGGGCCCAATTCTGCCAGATGAAGAGTATCTTTGAAAGGGTATTGGGCACGCTCTACTCCATTTGATTTCAAGATAGAGTGCTTGAGTTTGCAAACAATGTGCTTTTAACATAGAAATTTTTTTTAAATAAGTTTTTAAAAAACTAATTTTAAAAAAATCGTCCTTTGACATATCCCCCCAAATGGGCCATCAGCATGGCTGGGATCGAGAGCTAATGGAGTAACAGTAGCAATAGAAGGTTGCTATCTTCTAGGGGGCCCATCTGCTGGCAGGGATGGAGACACACTTTGACAGTGGGTTTCATAGCTACTTGCAAGACAAAAAAAAAGAATGCTGAGATTCAGGAACAATAGGGTTCATTTCCAGATTCTGTTAGGGTCATATGATCTAGTGGTACAGACTCTTCTGCTCTTATCACTGGGTTCTGCCCCAGACACCTCCCTTTGTTATTCCCCATGTTTCCCCCCTCCCTGCTCCTATTCTCCTTCATCCCTGGGACTTCTGCTTCTCTTCCCCTGTATTCCTGTACTCCTACCACCCATCATTTGTCTGCTTTTCTCTTGCCCGTCTCCTCATACAACCTCCATACCCTAACGCTCTTCTCCACCGGACTCCTCCTACCCACTGTCCCACCAAGCTCCTGCCCTTGCATCTCGCATCCTGCCTTTGTCCTTGAGTCAGGCAACTTTCTCCATCCCCTCCTCACTGCCTCAGTGTCAGCAAGAAGAGCACTGAAGCACTGGAGAGACAGTCTCCTTGCTCTCAATTCCAGTATGCAATGCCTCAGCAGATCCTGGTAAACAGGAGGAATAATCACACACACACACACACACACACACGCACACACACACACACACATATATTTATACACATATATTTATAAATGTGCAGAAGTGCTTAATTTGTAATGAAAGAGGTGCCAGGGCTCAAACAATTAAGTCCTGGGGAGCAAGCAATTTTTTTAGTTTAATAACTGACACAGCAAGCCCAGAGGTGCAGGGGCTATGAACTGATAAGCCTAGAGGTGCTGAGGCTCAGCCCTGGCAAATCCTTGCACAAATTAAGCACTGAGGTCCAGTAGCTCTCAACCTGCCAGATGCAGAAACTCTTCATCAGAAAGTAAAAATACTTTCAAGCTAGTAAACTGTTCCTAACACTGGTCTTCGGACACTAATCGGAGAGAAGAATGTTTGACCCCTGAACTCTACTAAAACCAAGGAGGATTAAAAATAAAATTACTTTCCTTAGCAATTTTGTCCTTTACATTTATAAACATTGATTTTGTTAGAAGGTCTTATAAACAAGTTATGGTCAGAAAAAAAAAACTCTCTATAAAGAATTGTTCACTCTGTGAATCCCTAAAAACAAAAGGTTAGTAAGCTGAAGAGGTCTGTACTATCTTGAGAGAAGAAAATACAGTGGCCCACAGGAATAGGTCCATTATTTTATGTGGAGAGCTCCAGCAGTCTGCATCTATCTCTATAGGAGCTTTTGCACAACTGGCAGATATGGTTCTCAACTTACAGTTACATAGTAGCACCAAAGAGCCATAATAACTCACTCCTCCTACTTTACAAAGCAAAGGAGGATTTTTTTAAAAATGCTTTTCTTGGATAATATTCCTGTGATACTGTATAAAAGAAAGGTGACCATGTTTACACTGTTGCACAATTGTGATAAATCTTGTACAAAGTATGCCTTGTAAGGTATCAATGGAAAAGTTATAGTCTGCTAAGTATTTGTATCCTGTTTAAACCCATGTGTCACCGTTGTATCTGAAGTTATGAATATTTGCTACATGTTTGTGTCTCAAACCTGTGATGTTTCTGACTAATACCCACAAGACAAATTTACAGCTAGACTGGCCAGCCATGTGTTGATGGCCCATTAAGGAGAATTAAGTCTTCCACTGGACCCCTACCAAGACTCCTCAGAGAGCACATAGTCAATGACTTGGCAAGGTATATATGACCAAGACTCCATGTTTGTGCCAGTAACTTTCCATGCACCTGGTCTAAAAGGTCATATATTGCAGATTGTGACATCATTCTGTGTCTTCAATCCTGCTCTGTTTCTCTGGAGTTTTATTTTCTAACAAGGAGGAAGCTTTGAACAAAGGACTGATGATCCCCAATCTTTTTGTGTGATCCAGAGCGAATATCCAGAGATATTGCAAGCTAGCAGAATTACAGCCATTGCTTTTATCCTGACCTACAGATTCTGAAATCAATTGTAATGTATATGATTCCTTTAACCATTTAATAACTCTCTTTTCTTTTCTTTTTTAAATAAATCTTTAGTTAGTTTACAAAAGATTGGTGGTACCATGTTGAGATCCTGAAAGTACACATTGATCTGGGGGTGAATGATGGATTCTTTGGGATTGGAAGAACCTAATGTGTGGTGATTTTTGGTTTTTAATAACCTTTCATCACTAAGTCCAGTTGTCTGGTTGATAACCAGGGGCTGGAATGCTAGGGTCTCACTGTGAGGTAGTGTAGTGATACTTTTGTTACTGGCTTGGGAAATCATATGACAGAATAAACCACCAGTGTGACGTAAATACCCTGTTTCTTATCAGTCTGACCTGAGAGTGGCACTCTTAATTGTGTGCCATACCAGGCAGCATGACAATTCCATCCTTTAACTGTGCTTTTCAATACTACAGGAACATAAGTTAAATTAACCAAATCAGTCCTACTGCACATGAACAAAATAATAAACCACAGGAAAGTCTTATGGTGAAATACATTCTTTTTCAGAGGGCTGTATGAAGCCCATGTGTTACTCAAGTCTCAGTTCAAAGCTTAGAATAGGGCTTAAGCAGTGCATAGGCCTTGTGCTGGCCTTCTGTACAGGCTTCAATTTCAACTTAGTACAAAGGGCTCACTCCTGTGTGGTGCTGACTACCATCAGCTCCTGTAACAAAGTGTTGGGCATGTTTTAGACAAAGTCTTGTGGGACTAAGACCAAAGTCCTGTAATTTGGTTGGAGGCTTTTGATTTTCTTTCAGAGGAAATCTTCAAAAGCAGAAATTCTTGGATTGCCCTTGGCCAGCTGCCTAACCCTGCCAGCAGTACCAGGGGTTTAAAAGTATAGTTCTATGGTGGTTTTAGCAGGACACACAAGTACAGTATCAATTTTATGCAATGAGATTCTTATTGAGTATTTAAAACCTGGTTTGTCAAGAAGCCAAGTTTGGTAAACACCTACATTCAGGATCAAGTTAATTCAGGTTAATTCAGGATTAATTAATTCAGGATCAAGTGTGTGTGTTCAAATCTGTCTATAGCAACACTAGTACAAGAGTTATTGATAACATGGGGTTGTTTGACAGCCCTCTTGGGGCTGGAATTATTATTAAGAGAATAAGGGCATTTTTTACTTTTAATAACATGATTAAAAGAAAGAACCATCATAATTGTTTTTAATGGGAGTAAAATGTATTGCCTGTTATGTACCCTGGCAACACAAGATAAGCCTAAAGGTACACATTACAAAAGATCTGAGTATGCTTTAGAAAGACACTTGATACCTAAACCCTCAATTACAGTGAAATGCCTTAGCTTCCGAAAGTATACTCAGGAAGCAGAAAAATCAGTAATTGCTCTGTAGAGGAGTTTAAACTGCTGAACTAGCATTGTGAAGTCAATATGAACCTGAAAGATGTCCTGTGGAATGAAACAGTGCAGAAATATTTGTTAAAAAACTGTCCTAGTAGAAGACAAAATACTGGTAATTTCATTCTATAGCAACGGGAGCAAAAAATAATTCTTTTTATATATAAAGAAAACAAAGTATTGGGAAATGAATGGTTTTATACTGCTGGATGTACTGTTGCACACTCATTCCTTTCAAATCTTTCCTCCTAATCCCTCCATACCAGCTCTTTTCTCTATGCACATTGACATTTGCATTTCCTATCTTCCAGGTTAGAAACCTTGATATCTTCAACTCTTCCTTCTCCTTTTCCCCAGTTTGACAATTTAGTGCATATCTACTACAAACTCCATTTTGCTTTGTGAGCACCATTTTGGTGTGGAAAGACTCTACTTTGCTTTCCCTTTTGTCACATTTCCTTGGTCTTGGACTGAAATTCCAAGATTGTGTACAATGCAGAATGATCAATGGTCATTAACATTAAGTGACTTTGCTCAAGGTATGCTCAAGATGGTGTGCCAAACTTCAAGAAACTAGTTTTTTCCAGTCTGGACTTCAGGTGGATGGGAACCAAGCAATGGATCAACTTATTAAAGACTTTGATCACCTGACAGGGGCTTTGAGGCTGAATAGGAAGGTCACATAATAGGGAAGATTTAATATCAAGATCTGCATTTAGTCACTTTCCCTCACTGACCAGAACAAGAAGGTAACATTGATTGGGCCCGAGGAGAATGAAAACAGAGGGGAATGATCAATGGTCATTAACATTAAGTGACTTTGCTCAAGGTATGCTCAAGATGGTGTGCCAAACTTCAAGAAACTAGTTTTTTCCAGTCTGGACTTCAGGTGGATGGGAACCAAGCAATGGATCAACTTATTAAAGACTTTGATCACCTGACAGGGGCTTTGAGGCTGAATAGGAAGGTCACATAATAGGGAAGATTTAATATCAAGATCTGCATTTAGTCACTTTCCCTCACTGACCAGAACAAGAAGGTAACATTGATTGGGCCCGAGGAGAATGAAAACAGAGGGGAAGGTCTTGAGACCCTGAAACAACTGACCAAAGCCCCAAAGTCTCTGAGATTGGTGAAGACATAGGAAGGACAGTGTTTGGATGCTTTTTTTAAAAAAAGAATTGCATGGATCTGTAAGTCTGTTATGCTCTCTCTATGACTAAAGTAAGCAGTGTATGCGTGTGTGTGTCAGAGAGAGAAGTTATTTGTAAAGACTGTCTTCTTTGCTTCAAATGACATGTTAAACTCTGGAGTTAACCTGTAAACCAGAGTACCCACAAGAGTGGAGTTCTGGGGAGGGTGGGCTTAAGCTACCAGGGAGACTTGGGGGGATTCAGCACTTGTCTGGGGCCTTAAGGCAGCTAGATTACAAGACCCCTCTTCCAAGAAGGGTACCAGGCAAGGAGTCTGCATCCCCGGCGTGAGCTTGAGAAGCTAGAGCCAGGCAGTCCCTGGATACTGTTCGGTTTCAGTGGGTTTAGAACCAGTCAGCGTCCAGCACTTGGATCCAAATACTGAAACCTGGAGAATATCTAGGTGGAGTTCGAGAAGGGCTGTGACACCCACCCTGTCATTAAGTTATCCCCCTTCTTCATTTTCTTTTTAATAACTTTATTTTATATCAAATATAAGCATATAACAAAACATATAAAATACCTACAGAAAGTGGAAATAGCATAATAAATAATAATAATAAAAGATCCACATTCATTATTTGCAAAACCTACAATAAACGTGCAAGCAAGAAAGCAAACAAGACCCCTTTAACCCATAAAAGTCATGCAGGACATTACTTATTAAAGTTACTAACTAACTAAATAAGTGAGAACATAGTCTATGAGTATCAGGGACTAATATATACTAAACTGCAAATGTATGCAATAGTTTCATGTGTGACCAGACATCCTTCTATTTTTCTCACATATTTCTATTAGACAGTCATTTTTTTCCCCATTAATGCAATAGTAGAGAGCTCATTCAGCCAGTCTGTGTACGAGGAAGGAATTGCAGATTTTGTTTTTTCAGAATAACTCTTTTAGCCACTTAAATAGTTACTATAATGCATTTCTTAATGTTAACTGGAAATTCCAATATATCTACGACCCCTAAAATACACACATTTGGAGAAGGGAAAATAGTGACACAAAGTTTTTGAGAGTGCACTCAATACAGTATTCCAGAACACATGCATTTTTGACAGGTATAGAGGATGCACAAAAGGTTCTTTTGGGTATTTGCCTATCCAACGTTCACTGTGCATTGCCAGTCGAGTCTTAAACAAATGCTCTGGAGTCCAGTAGTACCTGCTTACTATCTTTCCCTGTAAGAATTACAAGCCTAGGCGCTGATTTCCACTCTACCCAGGGGGTGCTTGACCCCCTCCTCCGCCTAGGCCCTGCCCCCACTCCACCCCTTCGCCCAAGTCCCCGTCCCTTCCTGCCCCTGCTCCACGCCACCCCCACTCCACCAAGCCCCAGCCGCACCTCTTCCTGCCCCCTCCCATGAGTGTGCCACATCCCCACTTCTCGCCCTCTCTCCCGAAGCCAGTCTGCATGCTGCAAAACAGCTGTTTGCGGGAGGTGGGAGGTGCTGGGAGGGAGGGGGAGGAGTGATCAGCAAGGCACAGCTATTGACTTCTTACAGACTTGAAAGACTTCACCAAGAAATTACTTCCCTTCTTCAATAACATGCACTGCAACAGATTCTTTCAGTTATGTTCAAAATCGACGTTGGTACAACAGACACATCAAAATCAACAAACTTCTTCTGATTTTCACTCAAATCCAGAACTACCTCTGGTTCATCAGGCAGGTTTTCACACAACTTCCTTTTGGACAAGCTGCTAGACTCCATAGTCAAAAGTTTAGAAGCATTCTCTTTCCCTTTGCAGCTCTCCTTGCTGACAACATGCAAGTTACCAGGCTCAACACACACAATCTTAGGGATCATTTCCCCCTTGTTACAAGTTTCCACACTGTCAGTGGGTAACGTAGTCAAATCACCTTTATGCTTTTCTTGTTCCCTGGTTATGATATCAACCTGATTAGACAAGGTTGTCAGATCTTTACCCGGCAACACACTACCAACGGGCAAAATAGAAGGACCAGAATCACCTGATCCCTGGGAACTAGCTATGACATCAACTGGATGCGACCTAGTTACAATGTCATTCTCCCTATAAGACACAAACTTAGGAACATTTCCTTCTTGGGCTTTAGTTACAACCAGAACCAACTCTGAGACAACTGATACATTTTCAACCATCAGAGGCTGACAGGCTTGTTCTCTCTGCTTTACAGACGAAGAACTAGAGAAACATTCTCCTTTAGCAGACACATTGCTATTCTCAACAGAACAACAATGTGAGATATCCTTTCCCTTGTCCCAGCACTCATGATCATTCACAGACAGTTGCTTGGAGAGTGGGGCAGCTTTCTTAACAGGCAAGATGCCACTTCCAACAAACAAACATTTGGAGAATTGCTCCATAGGCAAGTCATTGCCCCTAATCAACACAGGTTCAGAATCATTTATTTCCTGTGGCTGGTTTACGATATTAACTTGACTGCACAAAACTTTACAAACATTCCTTATTGTGGGGGAGGGATAGCTCAGCAGTTTGAGCACTGGCCTGCTAAACCCAGGGTTGTGAGTTCAGTCCTTGAGGGGACCATTTAGGGATCTGGGGCAAAAATTGGGGATTGGTCCTGGTTTGAGCAGGGAGTTAGACTAGATGACTTCCTGAGGTCCCTTCCAACCCTGATATTCTATGATTCTTATTAAATGTATTTTTTTCTCTCACAATCATGGCGCCATCAGATCCCTTCCTTAGAGTGGATTTTAGCCAAAGGCACTCTTACAAAATATTCAGGTAATGTTACAACTGTTACAATTTCACCTGGCAAATAATCTTCCTCCCTGACAAGACTTGCTTTAACCAAAGTAATGTCTGCTGCAGTGTCCCTCCATGCCATACACCTTATTCCATTAACTCCTGCACTGTTAATATACTCTGTATTATTGTTCCCATATTTATCTTTAATATGAGTTTTAAGATCAAGTCCTTCAGAGACAACAGAAACAGCATTTGCACACAAGACAGCAACGCTGGGCTCTATTTGGTTTGCCTGTGTGCTTAGAATAACTGGATTAGCATTTACTGGGTTTGCTAGTTATTTTTTACATTTGGACACTCTGTTTCTGTCCAGGTGTACTATACAAATGACATACCACTTGTCTTCTCTTAGCGTATGAGTTTTTATATTCTGGGTTTCCATGAGCTTCTTTATCAGAGTTGGGGTTAGGTTTAATTTTAAACCCTTCCTTCCTCTTAAACTGGAGTGAATAGTTGTGATGTTATTGACATAATCTGGGACCGTATAGATCATTTTTGCAACCAGGGTCCTGTAGTGGCACCAAATCTTGTATAAAGGGGGTCAAGTAAGGTGTCTAAGACAAGGTTATGGTTGACTGGTTATGATTATGCTGTCTGTATGCATGTATCATTTTTGTATTTAAAGTTATAAGTATTGGCTCTATACTATCTGTATTTCAAAATTATGCTGTGCTTCTGGGTGACACCCCAGACAAGTTGGTGTCAGTTCTGCCTAACCTGCTTGATGGCCCATTAAGGATCATCAGCTATACAACTGACCCATTGAGAAAAGGCAGATACATCTTGTGACTCAGCAAGGCATGCAGGGACATGCCTGTGGACAGAACTCTGAAATTTTTCCATGCCGTGTGATGGACAGCTTGTCTTTGGGACAAAGAATGCAGAGACCACATGGCAAGAGAATATGAAAAGCTGCTGCAGCTCCTCCATCTGGTCTTCAGTCCTGCTTCATACCTCCGGAGGGACTTTGCTACACTGAAGCTTTGAACAAAGGACTGATGACCCATCCCAGCTGTGGATGTACTCCAGAGACTTGATTTGAACCTGCAGTTTATTCCATCACTGCTACAAGCCTGAACCAAGAACTTTACCATTACTGTATGTAATTGATTCCATTTAACCAACTCTTGTTCTCATCTATGTCTTTTTCCTTTTATGAATAAATCTTTAGATTTTAGATTCTAAAGGATTGGCAACAGCGTGATTTGTGGGTAAGATCTGATTTATATATTGACCTGGGTCTGGGGCTTGGTCCTTTGGGATCAGGAGAACCTTTTTTCTTTTACTGGGGTATTGGTTTTCATAACCATTTGTCCCCATAATGAGTGGCACTGGTGGTGATACTGGGAAACTGGAGTGTCTAAGGGAATTGCTTGTGTGACTTGTGGTTAGCCAGTGGGGCAAAACTGAAGTCTTCTCTGTTTGGCTGGTTTTGTTTGCCTTGGTGTGCAAAGGAACCCCAGCCTTGGGCTGTAACTGCCCTGCTTTAAGCAATTTGTCCTGAATTGGCATTCTCAGTTGGGTCCCATCAGAACCAGCATCGTTACAATAGTGATTATTCTTCCCATAGTGTTTACACCCTTCTCAAACCCAATTTTGTGTATACACACCTGCAATTTCTGCAGCAAGTAGGATTGAATCAGGTTCTCTATCACAGAGAGCTGCTCTAATATTTTCAGGAGCAATGTCTAAAAACTGTTCCAAAGTGATTAAATCCAGCAATTTTTCAAAACTCCCATGTGCCCTTGCTCCCACAACCCACTTTTTAACAAAAGCCATTACCTTATGATCACATTCCACAAAACTACAATCATTAGCCATTTTAAACTTTCTAAACTTAACCCTGTAAGAGTCAAGAGTGATCTTGAATTGCTTTAACACACCATCTTTAAACAGCATGTAATCTTTGGCTTCTTGTTCCCTTAATTCATTAAATACTTCCCTGGCTTTCCCAATCAATCTGGTTAGCAGGACAGGAATTCGCTGCTCATCCTGGATCTCCTGCATACGCATTTAAAGGTAGACAAAAATTCCTCTATGTCTTCAGTATCTTTGTAAATGGGGCAGATCTTTTCCCATTTTTTTTCCATTGTGGAGGAATTCCAGGTGGTGGTGACTTTCTCTGCTCTTCCAATACTTGGAGCTGAAGTCTGTGAGCCCTCTCCTCAGTGGCCAGCCATTCCATGTGCCTTGCATCGGCTTCTTTCTCTCTTTCAGCAGCTTCTTTCTTTCAGCCGTTTTCTGTTCATGTTCAAGTTGCTGCTCATTTGCTGCCTTCTGCATTCTAATTGCTTCTGCCATATCAGGTGAGGGCGATGCCCCTGCCTTCTACTGGTGATTATTGGTCATTAACAGATTTTTCAGTTCTTCTTCTGGGGCTTTTCTCCTAAAAGCCAAACCCCTCGGTGAGCACAATTCTTCCAGGCTTTTTCTATCAAGATCTTCATATAAGCATGGGTCACTCATTGTAACTGATTTTTAACTTTTAAACTCTCCAATATCAAAATTAATTTTTGACAAGCATGTGGTTCTGATCCAAAAACCCAATTAACCTGTGGTAATGTGTATCCTAGCCAGACTACATCACTGTGATCGGGATCCAAAGGGAGCCTCACTGAGGTTACTGCAAAGAACTGCAAAGAATGGGGTAGACAATCCCCAAAGATGGTGGATATTCCAACACTTAGATTTAGAAGCACAAAACAGCTTCTATAACACCTTACTTGTTACCCAGAAGCCAACAACACATTTCCCTTAAAGAAACCCAGCCTTAAGTTTCTTGGGAAAATGTATATTTTGGCTTCTTCTGTTCTTTTCAGTAAGGATAAAAGGAGAAGATGCCATCTCTCTACAACCTTGGAATTTTGTTTTAATATATTTATAGAAACAATTTTGAGAAGATTAAGACAAACCTTAACACCTAAATAAGTACGGTAATTACATAGCATATTTGAAATGGAAAGTACTGACACTGAGAAGGATCTGGTCTTTTGGATATATCCACTGCTTGCAATTTATTCCAGTTAATATGAAAACCAGAGATCTCTGAAAAAATTTCAACTATACTCAATAATGATGGAATCAATGATGATGGATTCTTCAATAGTGCAAAAACGTCATCAGCATATAAACTGATTTTGTATTCTCTCCTATTTATATTTATGCCTTCAGTGAATGTGAACTAGCATATATACGTTGCAAGTGGCTCAATGCCCTACATTCAGAGCAAGTATTGTTCATAGACAAGCAGGGGAAAGAAGGGACAGCCCTGCCATCTCTCTCATTCTAGTTGAAATGCAAGAGAAAAAATTCCATTAGTTGATATTGAAGTGAGGGGACGGTTATAGAATATACTGAACCAATTCAGGACTATTGGTCCAAATCTAAATATTTTTAGGACTGGCATCAGATAAGGCCATTCAACCCTATCAAAGGCCTTCTTTGCATCTAGAGCTAAGACTATGGAGGAAATATCTGACATCTGAGCTTGCTGGATCAAATGAGTGATTTTTCTCATATTATCATCAGCCAAAGAAACCAATGGGATCTGCTTGTATAATTGATGGGATAATGTCATTCAGTCAAATCGCTAACATTTTGGCAATTATTTTGCCATCTGTGTTCAATAAAGATATGGGATAGAAGTTGCTACAGTTACAACCATCTTTGTTCTTCTTTAATGTTAAATTAATTAAAGCAATTCTCACATAACAAGACATGGTTCTTTTTTTAAAGGTTTCATTGAAGACCCTTGAAATAGTAGAAGATAACTGATTACAAACTGTTTTGCAAAAATTTGCCAGAAAGCCAGCCACCCCAGGGACCTTGCCAGAATTCATATGTTTATAGCTTGTTTGATCTTGTGTTAAGAAATCTTTGTCTATGAAACTTTGTCTATGTCACTGAAACCTTTAATGCCCTAACTTCAGAACAAGTGATAATTTTTTTTTTCAGATCAAATGGGTTGTCTGATTTATATAAAGCCTAAAAAAAAATCGCTTAAATTGTTATTCATATCTGTTGGTCCAAGGATGGCACTCTCATGTTCTTGTAATAAAGAAGAAATATAGTTCCATGTTAAGTCTTCTGGTCAGCAGTTAACCTGCTTTATATCCCCATTCATAATATCTTTATTTGACATTGGTGAATGTAAATTTGATTTGGATGGATAAGCATTCATAATATCTGTATTTGGAGTTGATCGGAGTCTATGTCCACTTCTGGGCTATTCTTGTCCCTTCAGTTTGGGGTGTGGCCCTTATAGTCCAAATTCCTGTAGGAGCTTGTCTCTAGTAGTGCCTCCTGATGGACCTTGGACAATGTTCTGCTGCAGTCCCAGGTTCCTCTGGGTGGGGCAGCCATAAGTTTGGCAGGGACAGAACCCCCACAAGGTCTCTGTGTTTTGGTAACCCAGACCAAAACACAGCTCCTCTTAAGCCAGAAGCCCCTAAGGCCTCTTTCTCCATCTCCTTTGGCCAGGAAGACTCATTTGATCCCTGGTTGTTGCCTTGGTGGGCAGGCTTGTGACTCGTCCCCTCAGGTACAGAGGCATCTAGCTCCTGCCTCTTCACCAGTCAGCCTCAACCTAAGCCAGGCTCCCTCCTTTTCACTCCTCTCCAGACCTGGCACTGGGTGGAGGTATAATGGGGCAGAGCTAGCTGGGCCCAAATGCTCTCTTTAACCCCTTCCATGCTGGTAGGCAGTTTCTCTGTTTTCCCACAGATGGCCTTTTGTGTTTTGAAAGCTGGGTCTCATGTAATTGGATTTGTCCATAAGTCTTTCAAGTATAGTATTCCAGTTGCCTCCCAGTATTACAGGAATGACTGTTTTTTATTATAAAGAATGTGTGTGATGTCTCTGAAAAATTCAGAATTACCTCCACTTGGATTGCAAATGCTTCCTAGAATTAATGTTTTTGAGTTGAAATAGCCTTCAAGAAGAACTTCCTTCAGGATCAGACCAAGACTGTATAAGATGGAAAGTTATATATGTAAGAATTAAAATGGATGTGCCACAGCTTTTAGAATTCAGTAATGAGCTTCAGTTCATTTGCAAATTTGACACTATCAGCTCAGGATTAAACAAAGACTGTGAATGGCTAGCCAACTACAAAAGCAGTTTCTCCTCCCTTGATGTTCACACCTCAACTGATAGAAGAGGGTCTCATTCTCCCTGATTGAACTAACTTCGTTATGCTTAGCCTGATTCTTGCTTGCATATTTATACCTGCCTCTGGGAATTTCCACTACATGCATCCAACAAAGTGGGTATTCACCCATGAAAGCTTATGCTCCAATACATTTGTTAGTCTATAAGGTGCCACAGGACTCTTTGCCGCTCAGTAATGAAAGATACTCTGTGCCTACTCACACCTTATTGATTCTATCAGCATCTATTTCTGCTAAATTAGTTTTCTGCAAGAAACTTAATTGGCATTTTTTTGATCTCACATATCTTTGACAGGGTTCATTAAGTCTCCTCATGTTCCTGGAGCACATACTAAGAAAATTCATGGAAAGTTGTAAAAGATATTATTAAACCACATCTCTAAGATATGGTCCGTATTTATACATATCAGATACTGGTTAGTTTTGAATGAATTTACGCCTTCAGCTGAGCCTCTACGGTTGTCAGGTATACAAAAATATCTACAAAAACAACAAGTATCTTCCAAAGTATAATTGTAGCAGAAAACAACAACAACACATACATTAACAGATTTAAAAGAAGCCATTGTGGGCATGTTCAGATACCTGATGATTTCAGTTCCATCTGGGACTGCCCCCATATTACCTAGTAATATTCTAAACTTCTCTAAATTCAAATATATTTTAAATCAAATATTACCTTGTAAATATCATTGGGTATTCTAAGAACATGTATAATATATTCATACATACAAAGGTTTTTATATATCTATACACACACGCACTCACACACACACACACAGTTATATGGAAACTTACAACTGATTTGGTCAATTAAATGCAAATTAGTACAAAATCTAAATATGAAAAATGCAACAATTCTGAGAAAAAGTTTCCTATTCATAGTATACCAAAAGCCCTGCACAAATTGAACAACTAGTGTTATTTAAAGTTTAGGTTATAATCTACTTCACATGTCAGAAATACTGACTGCTCCAAAGGATGTGCGGTTACCATAACACGATCCATCAGAGGCAGAACTAGAGAAGAGACTCTGTCTAGCACTACAAGTTGTGTTGATTAGTATACATAATACTTCCATCAGTAGGTGGTGCTACATTCCCCAGCTTAATGATAAGCTATTACTCTACTACACCTTACAGTGGTATACAGTTGTTGTTATTGCTCAGTTCCAAAGGGGAGAACAGAAGAGTTCAGCCTGGCTGTTAGATGTTGGCAGATTGCATAAATGAGTATTGCCATATGTACATGGATACATAAGAAAACAAACTGATTTTTAAACTTGTGGAAGTATGCTGTTTATGATGAAATAACTATTCTACTACTTTTGATCAAATCTGGCCTCAGTCTTTGAAGTGTCTGCCAAGCTTTGGAGGGAATTATGCAAAATCTTGTGGACCCTACTAAATCCATAGTGAAAGTAGATGGGCATTTGATAACATCATCATATCTTAGAGACTAACAAATTTATTAGAGCATAAGCTTTCGTGAGCTACAGCTCACTTAATCGGATGCATCCGATTAAGTGAGCTGTAGCTCACGAAAGCTTATGCTCTAACAAATTTGTTAGTCTCTAAGATGCCACAAGTACTCCTTTTCTTTTTACGGATACAGACTAACACGGCTGCTACTCTGAAACCTATCATCGTATCTGATGTTGGTCCCCCTCAGGATTTTCTTTTGATGTTGCTTAGCTTTGAATGAGACCCTCTTCTTGCTAAAGGTGAGAAATCAGGAAAAAAATTCTATGGACTTCGTACATAAGGGTTTCAGCTTTTCTGGCACCATTTATTAACATTGCTGAAGTTCAGTGACCAAATAACTTGAAGATGATTGGGCTGGACAGCTTCTTGAAATCTAATAATATCTTTCTCCTCTAACTGCTCAGCGTATTACAAAACTTAAAATAAATGTTTTAGCATTAGAAAATATTCTGGTGATGTCGGTACTATTTGTTGGCTAGATCAGGTGGATGGAGGGTTGGAGAAATGGTGATGGTACTCTTCCAAAGTCCAACATAACCTCCCCTCATGTGAGTCCCCAAAATGAGACACTGCTCCCAGCAGCCTGTGCAGATGTTTAAAATATGAGTGTATGTGGCATTTGGATCTAATGGATTCACTGAGCTTTTGTTTGCCTTCAGTGGGGTTTTAATATTCCGATCGGTTCTTTTAAGCTCCTTGGGCTTGTCTTGTTCTTGTTAGCATCCTTTTGTCTGCGAGAGATGGTGGGAATTGCAGCCTATTATGTAGATGGTTTGCAATGTCTCATGTGACTGAATAGGCCAATCTGAGATTTGCATGATCTTCAGCAGTTATTGCAAAAGTATATATCTTGGTTGGGCTGCTTGTTTCCTATGGACTCTTTTCTGTTCAAGCTGTGGCAGCCACCTTCTGTCATGGACTGCGATACACTGATGGAGAAAATGGCACCACTTGTTACGATCACTTGCCAAGATTTCCCATTGGTCAGGATCAATGCCAAATTCCTTCATCTCTCATTTGTTTATGTCTTTATAGCAAAGATTGGGATGTCCTGTAGTTGTTTTTCCCTCTGATGGTTCCCTGTATAGCATGTCCTTGGGTATGCATTCATCTTCCAACCTACTCAGATGGCCCAGCCAGCACAGTCATTTTTGCTTGAGCAGGGCTGTCACAGTTGGTAAATTTGCCCTTTGAAGAACCTTTGCATTGGTGACTGTATCTTGCCATTTGGTGTTGAGTATGTGGCGTAAACAACGCAGGTGGAAACTGTTCAACCTTTTCTCCTGATGAGCATAAGTTGTCCATGTTTCCCCACCATACATGAGAATGCTGAGAACGCAATCTTGGTACACTAGCATTTTGGTTACAAGAACTCATGGACTGCCTTTCAAGTACCTGTCAGGCATTTTCTCTCATCATTAGCATCAAGAAAATGGTTGCATTAGGACAGGAGGTTCCACAAGATCCTTCAATTACCTTAAATGCAAACCAGCTAGAAGTAGTCCAGAAGTTCAGCTATTTAGGTTCTACAGTGACCACCAACCTCTTACTGGATGAAGAATTAAATATTCACATTGGAAAGGCTGCCACCACCTTTAGCAGGCTAACTAAAAGAGCATGGAACAACTCAAAGCTTCTTATTGATTGGGGGAAAAAAAGAGGTGTTATCTTGTGAACACTTCCCTCTTTTGGCATTGAAATAAGATGTCACTCACAGTAAATTGTGCAGATTTGTGATCCAGTTTACATGAGGAATGAAATAGTTAACTATGTTGACAATTTAAATTGTCATCACCAGGGCTGGCTCTAGGTTTTTTGCAGCCCCAAGAAAAAAAAAATGTTGGCCGCTCCACTCCCCCTTTTTTTGGCTTTTATACGTTTGCACTTTGCAATGTTTTTTTGTTTTGCTTTGGGTTTTTTTGACTGTTTAAAATTTAAAAAAAATGAAAACAGAATTTGTAGTTAGTGAAAGAAAACAATTTCCTACTTGTGTATTCATTTAATTTTAACAAAATCACAATTATGAACAATTTGGCTTCAACTATACACTGTAATGAAAAACGTTAGTGTCTTCCGATGTGCCCAGTTTCTCGTAAATTAAAAGAATTTATATGAACTGAATTGTTCTGGATTTTATACTTGCGTAGTCTTTTAATAATTCAGTGAAATCTAAATTTTTTGCAATGATACTTTCAATTGAAATTAATATGAGTCCTGACAAACGATTTTGAGACATGGTGGACCTCAAATAATTTCTTAGTAATTTCAGTTTTGAGAAACTGCGCTCATCAGAAGCCACTGATACCGGTAATGTTAAAAGAATGTGTAATGCTATAGCACTGTTTGGAGTGAGATTCTCGGTACTGTACATCCCGCCCATGGGCCCTCAGCCTGATCTCAGACTCAGCCCCACCCCTGCAGAGGGGACAGTAACCCACAGAGCAGCTGGGGGGTGGGACAGCCGTGGGGAGGGGGGTGGACCGGAGCGCCCTCCCATTGCCGAGCTGCCCAGGGCAGCAGGTCCCTTACTGGTCGTGGGTCCTGCCCCGATCCCGGAATCTGCTCCGCTCATCTCCGGCTCCTCTGCCGCTTGTGACATGTGTGGCGGGGCGGGCAGTGGGGGAGAAGCCACATCGCCCCACTCCCCCAGCTGCGGGGGGCCAGGGCAGGGACCGCCCCTGGGCCAGGACCCCTGCTCTGAGCCTGACGCCCCACCCCATGCAGGGACTCATTGGTTGACTGAGCTGGGCTGGGGGGGAATAAAGGCTGGCCGGAATGCTGCCCCTGGAAATGTGCCACCCCAAGCACGTGCTTGCTTTGCTGGTGCCTAGATCCCGTCCTGGTCATCACTAGGGAATGTGAGATAACAGCTTCCTGAGATGAATGGGCAGTTCACACTTCTTCAAACTATTGTTTTAGGCTCTGTGAAGGCTCATTGGTTACACCCCTTTCCATTTTTGAGGTTTTTCTTCACAACCATAACATCTAGAAATTTACTTTAAAAATAACACACACACATAGACACACACACAAGCTGAATTTCCAAAATAAAAGACAGTAACTTCAGAAAAAGAAAAGGAGTACTTGTGGCACCTTAGAGACTAACCAGTTTATTTGAGCATGAGCTTTCGTGAGCTACAGCTCACTTCATCGGATGCATAGCATATCGTGGAAACTGCAGAAGACATTATATACACACAGAGACCATGAAACAAAACTTCCTCCCACCCCACTCCCCCGCTGGCAACAGCTTATCTAAAGTGATCATCAAGTAGAGCCATTTCCAGCACAAATCCAGGTTTTCTCACCCTTCCCCCCCCCCCACACACACATACAAACTCACTCTCCTGCTGGCAACAGCCCATCCCCCTTTGAAACCCCTCTTTATAATGCGCATGATAATCAAGGTGGGTCACCTCCAGCACTAATCCAGGTTTTCTCACCCCCCCCCCCACACACCCCCCTCCAAAAACCACACACACAAACTCATTCTCCTGCTGGCAACAGCTCATCTTACAATGTGCACAGCAAACCCCCCCCCCCCCAAGACGTTCTGGTTAAACTTGGATTATTGCTGTGCACATTGTAAGATGAGCTGTTGCCAGCAGGAGAATGAGTTTGTGTGTGTGGTTTTTGGAGGGGGGTGTGTGGGGGGGGTGAGAAAACCTGGATTAGTGCTGGAGGTGACCCACCTTGATTATCATGCGCATTATAAAGAGGGGTTTCAAAGGGGGATGGGCTGTTGCCAGCAGGAGAGTGAGTTTGTATGTGTGGGGGGGGGGGAGGGTGAGAAAACCTGGATTTGTGCTGGAAATGGCTCTACTTGAGGATCACTTTAGATAAGCTGTTGCCAGCGGGGGAGTGGGGTGGGAGGAAGTTTTGTTTCATGGTCTCTGTGTGTATATAATGTCTTCTGCAGTTTCCACGATATGCTATGCATCCGATGAAGTGAGCTGTAGCTCACGAAAGCTCATGCTCAAATAAACTGGTTAGTCTCTAAGGTGCCACAAGTACTCCTTTTCTTTTTACGAATACAGACTAACACGGCTGTTACTCTGAAACCTGTAACTTCAGAGAGTCGTTATGCTGTATGGACATGTACCAGTTGTTTTTGGTATCCTGGCCTACTTACAAATTATACATATAGGGCCAGATGCTCAGCTCCAAAGACTTCAGTAAAATTATTCATATTTATACCAGATGAAGATGTAGCTTTGATCCCTGTTGTTCAAGATAGGCTACATTAGGTTACAAGCTTCTAATTCTGTAAGTGTCTGAACATGTTCCCCTATTTGTCTTTAGAGATGTTAGGCACTTTAGCAATGTAATCACATACTCACAAAGTAGATAAGAAGAAAAACAATAATCAGCAGTTTTAGAGGAGAGTCACTAAATAATGTATAAATATTTCATAAATGCCCCAATTGTTTGCAATGAAGGCTTCACAGAATAGGCAAATTAAACATTGCCAACACTATTTGACACAAAATACAGTTTGATCTTAACCTGCTGTTGTATGGCAACTAGAGTTTGATATATCTTTGTCATTTTCAACATCTCACTTTTGATTGTCACCGTTGGTTCTTTATATAGTCTATCTAATCAGATTCCTTCAAAAACTAGAATGCTGTACACAAAACAATGTTGTTTAGCATAATGTTTTTTGTGAATTTTTTATATTAGAATAGATATGCTGTTTACAGGAGAGGCTGAGGAACTGGGCCTCTCTCAGGGCATGTCTACACTACAATTGAAAGTGTGATTGACCATTGCTAGGCATATTTGTGCTAGCTTTAACTGTGCTAGCGTGCATAACAGTAGAAACAGAGTGGTGGCATAGGCTAGCAACTAGACTAGACTGCTCCCTGGTGGTTAGTGGACCTGTACTCTGGTTGCTAACCTGTGCAGCCACATCTACACTGCTATTGTTATCCGTGCTAGCTTGATTAAATCTGGCATAGCTATGCCTACCCATGCTACAATCACACCTTCATTTGTAGACTAGACATACCCTACATTGCACTTGTGCCATTCCAGTGGTGCAATGGAGAATGAAAACTACCTTAAGGAAGTAGTTGAAAACTCCACTTATTTAGAAGAATCATTAGCCAGAATAGGGCTGATAAGCCCTTTGCCAGTTGCTCATGACCTTCTGGGACAGGAGACATTTGTGGGTGGAATGGGAGAGTCTCAGAGGATGTTAAAGAGGAAAGATGGATGGACCAGTGGTAGGGCATTAGCCTAGGAATTTGCAGACCAGCTTCTATTCCCTGTTCTGCTACAAGTTTCCTGTGTTACTTTGAACAAGTAACTTGGCTTTCTGTACCAGTTACTCCACCTGTAAGATGGGGATAACAATATTTCCCTGCCTCACAAGGGTGTTGTGAAGATTAATATATTATTATGATGATCATTAAAATATTATGAGGTGCTGGGATGCTGCAATGATAGGGGCCATATAAGTACCTAAGAGAGACGGGCCAAACTACCATGTGTTCCTGCACTCCTAAGTCTGATTGAAATTAAAATTGGGGCCTAGGTATTCCCAGAATTCTGGGGAAGGACAGAAAGACAGTGGAAAGCCACCTCTGGAGAGCCTAGGCTGAAATCCCCCTCCCCACTCCCATCATTTTGGGTCCTACTTAAAATTGTGCCCTTGGCTTGGTTTGTTTGTTTTTTTAAAACAGCACAAAGGCTAACACCAGAGTGCATGGTTTAGCAATAAAGATTTATATATATGCCCGATAATACAAAATGTATTCTGTCTGAAAGTACAATGTTTTTCTGGCAAGGTCCAGGGCTCTGGATAATTCTGCTTGGACCATAATAATAATGTCAAATTTATTCTAATTTCAGTAGTTTACACAGTGACTGCTATTTTACCATGGCAATTATATTATATTGTCTCATAATGGAAATCAGTTATGCAATTATGCATGGTCAAAGATAAACTAGTTATTCCAATATACACATGGGTAAACAAGTTTATACAGCCAGGATGCAAACTAGAACGAACGATAGATTATCACAGAAATAAATATTGCTCCGTCCACAGCTGTCAGCTTTATGTTATTACATCAGCATTTCCCATGCCCTAACCTCTTACAGGCCCCTATAGCTTTTAGATCTGGAAAGAAGGCCAACCATTTCCAATTCATGATATGTAAACGGGTAATGCACAGTTTGACTGCCAAATTACTTCAATGAGTAGCTTTGTAAAAACTTTCAGATTTTCTCAATAAGCCTTGCAGGTCCTAATATTCTGGGGTCTGTAAAGAAACTTTAATGGGAATTACTTTTAAAGAAACATATATAATATTTAACAGTTAGGAAGATCAATGGTGAAGGTCAACAAAGAATAAAGATGTCGTCTTGAGTTCTTATTAGTGTTATTTGCCTTAGTCTATTCAACTGCACATTGTTGAATAAGTGGCCATTTTGAGTCAAATTACCTATCTAAATGAGATATACAAAAGCTGGCTCAATTTAGTTGCCTACTTTGAAATTTGTACTTTGAATTATTCATTTTAGTGAATAGTTTGCTGAAGACTAGCATTCAAACAGCATTTGCCATTATCTTCTTAATAGGCCCTACTGCTTTAAATCTACTAGGAATGCAAATAACTGATAATTCTGAACTCATTAAGGAAATCTCCAGTGACTTACTTTGGTTAAATGTTCCAACAGGCATGTTTAGCACTTCTATTGGGATTGGTAAAGTTCCAAAAAAATCTGTAAATTAAAGTTCTGCAGAGTGCTATAAAATATGCATAATGAAGCCCTGGATGTAAATTAAGAAGATTTATGTAGCTGCATTCTGCTTATGTTATTCAGTCTGAATGCTTCACAGGTTTTTATGAAGCAAATAAACTGTTCTTTTTCTTGAATTTCATTTTAAATGGTCACCACAGATTCATTTTTACTTTACTTGGTTCACACATTAAAGACTGAATTGTCCTTTTTAATCTATATATCATACTAAAGTTTTATAGCACCATATATTCAAAGCCTACGAGGTACTCCATGTAGTAGTAGTACAGTGAATTTGGCTATGAGTAATTCAAAAGAGAGCTGAAAAATAAAGTGGAATATTCTTGTGCATAAAATCCATGGATTCACTTGAAAAGTGTTTGTAACCTCTTCTATTCATTATCAATAAACATTAGCTGACCTACGTTTTGTTCTCATGGACATTTATGGAAAGCACGTGTGTTGTGAATAGAGTAGTTTGAATAACTGATTTTACAGCTTGCTGGCTCTTCCAAAGTCAGGAGAAAATAGTTTGGGCTGACCTGAAACATTTTTTTTTTAAATTTACAGCAAAAGTGGGTGGGGGGATATTTTTTTCTCAAATGAAACATAAGGTTCAACCTGAAACAAAAGTTTTATTTTGATTTTGAGCTTTAAAGTTTTAATTTTTAAAAAAAATGAAGGAAATTTCTAAACAAAAAGTAATTTTGAATCAAAAATCAAAATGTTTAGTTCTGCAAATGTCAAAATGCAGTCATTTGGGTTTTGGAGTTGTTGTTTTTTTAACTGAAATAATTTGGCAAATTCAACACAAATTCACTAAACATTTTGGTGGAGCTGAATCAGTATTCTTCACTGTAAAAAAAAAAAAAATTGGTCCAGAAATTTCCCCCAGCTTCAGTTGTGAATACTCACGTAAAGGTATATTCTAGTGAGTATTCAAACCGAGCCTACCCATATAGCTACCCTAAGAGCTCTTTGTGGGCTGGAAGTGGGAAGCGGATGGTAGTGCGAGATTATGTGCAGTTATCACCAGCAGCTTCAGCAACTGCAGATTGGCAGCATTTCAAGGCAAGGAATACTCTTAGTTACTTTGGCACTATTCCTGGTCAGGTAAGGAGAAAAGGGAAGGATCAGCTCTGCACAGATGCACTCTGGTATAAAGCAGGAAGGTCTGTATATTGCATTACCTCTTGGTAGGCCACTGCATAGGCCATAGAGAGCTGGTTGTGCTGTCAGGTGTATGGAGGAGAGGTTGAGAGAAACAGCAACAGAGAAGAGGAAAATAAACTACAGAAGCAAGCAAATGTAGTAGAGAAGTATCTGCATGCTGCCTTTGATGCTAGCATCTTCTGGATTATGGCACTTGTTTGGGCCTGGTCAGTTGCTGACAGCAAGGGAGAGGACCTCTGGCACAGAGTACACTCATGGATGTCATGTAGCTGCTGGTAATGTAGGAGAACTGTGGCTGAGGAGTGAATATCTGCTGCAGCATCATGCTGCCATGTAGGAGGAGGTTGCAGTGGGCTTTGGTGAGGAGATGTTCATCTTCAGCCTCTCTGTGTACTTGGTATTTTTCTGGATCCCAGTCTGGATGGTGCTGTTGCATCATTGAACAACACAGGATCTTTCAGACTCATGCTGAACTGAAATAATTATTTTGTTTAGCACTGTTACCTTTCTTGTTTTGTTCAATTAAAAAAAAAATGCCCATACAGCCTCTTCCTATATGGGATTCCGTTGGTGCTTCAAGAGCCTGATCCATATCACCCAAAACTAATGCCCTCCTGAAGTGACTTCTCTCTGTGCTCAAGTTTCCTCTCTGTTGCTGCTTGCTCTCAGAGAAGTAGGGCTCTAAGTGAAGTAGAAATTCCTCCTACTCATCCCTTTGGTTTCTACTCTACAGGACCCCACAAGAAAAAGAGTGCAAAGTCTGGCAGCAAATGTAGTGGAGAAATATAATAATATAATGAGATGTGATTATTTCTTAAACAGTTATCTAGTTTCAGGTTCACTTGCTAGAATCATTCCAGTTCATCCGGAAACAATTTGTATGCTTGATTTCCTGGGGGGAGCGAGTCTTTGATAAGTTCCTTAAGGGCATCCAGATTGCTAGCTCTTTGGAGCAAGGACATGCCACTCTTGTTTTCTGTGAAGCACATAGCATTCATGGGGATGGTAAAAAATAACTACTAAAAATCAGTGCAAATCTTTCTTATTATATTTCTCAACTTCATTTCCTAATAGAGCTTGTGGTCTGTTTTTCACATGTTTTTTTTCAGGGTGGCACCTCTAAAAATTGGTGGAAGCTCTACTCCACAGAAGGTCTTGTCACTTTTCTATCAGTAAGTTGTGAAGACTGTTTCTGCCATAATAACCTGCTTCTGTGCATGCAAGCACAAGCATACACACTCACCATGAATATATCAGGTAGTAAGACCTTTGGGATGCACTAGGAGTGTTCATAGAATCATAGAATATCAGGGTTGGAAGGGACCTCAGGAAGTCATCTAGTCCAACCCCCTGCTGAAAGCAGGACCAATCCCCAGTTTTTGCCCCACATCCCTAAATGGCCCCCTCAAGGATTGAACTCACAACCCTGGGTTTGGCAGGACAGTGCTCAAACCGCTGTGCTGTCCCTCCCCCGAAGTGTAATTCTTGCACTCTACTCTGCACTGATTAGCCTCAACTGGAGTATTGTGTCCAGTTCTGGGTGCCATATTTTAAGAAAGATGTGGAGAAACTGGAAAAAGTCCAGAGAAGAGCAACAAAAATGATTAAAGTTCTAGAAACCATGATCTATGAGGGAAGATTGAAAAAAATGGGTTTTTTGCCCAGAGAAGAGAAGACTGAAAGGGGACATGATAACAGTTTTCAAGTACATAAAAGGTTGTTACAACGAGGATGGAGAAAAAATGTTCTTCTTAACATCTGAGGATAAAACAAGAAGCAATGGGCTTAAATTTCAGCAAGGGCGGTTTAGGTTGGACATTAGGAAAAACTTCTGACCTGTCAGGGTGGTTAAGCACTGGAATAAATTGCCTAAGGAGGTTGTGGAATCTCCATCACTGGAGATTTTTAAGAGCAGGTTAGACAAATACCTGTCAGGGATGGTCTAAATAATACTTAGACCTCCCTTGAGTGCAGGGGACTGCACTAGATGACCTTTCGGGGTTCCTTCCAGTTCTATGATTCTATAATTCAGTTCAACCAGCAGAGATTCTAAACTGCCTTTGAAACTTAACACTTGCTGGAAATGACAAAATATCTTTTGTAAGGAATAATATGACAACAGATTAGTATTTGAGCATTTGGACCACATTGTGGAGTGATGCTAGCACACATCTAGAAACAATTAGCTCCATGGTGAAATATGAGAATGCAGTGCTCAATTTAAGGAAACTTTTGTAAGAGACTTTTGTAAGTGCCTGTAAAGCACTTCATATTCACAGTAGGAACCCAAATAGAATTAAAGACAAATGATGGAGATAAAACCTCTTAAAAAATGGAAGGGTTATATACATACATTTGCATGTTTATGCACACATTCATCCAGAAATAAGTAATGTATTCTGTATGAGGCCCTGGTAAGTGGCACTCTTTCTATTCAACATTGGAATTCAGTTGCAAGACCTACAGAACCCAAACTGATTTAATGTGACATTCCATCATGAAACATATTGGGACTCCTTGAATTAGCAGCAATTAGATTTGACGGGCTCTGGCATAATTCCATCACTGTTTGTAACTAGCTTATATGACATAGGTGAATGGGCCAGACTATGATATTACTTCCCAGGTTTAAGAGAGGTGTAACTCTGGAATAAAACTGGAACAAGGAATATCAGAATTGAGCTCTACGATTTTAGTACTTTGAATGAAGGGACTGTTGCTGATCACTAACAAGAACAGTTAGTGATAACAATTATAAAAATCACCTTTTACCCTTCTTGCCTGGATTAAGGTAATAAATAGATGTGAGGCCAATCATACAAACTTTGGGTCCAGAAGCCACAAAGTTCACGACTACTCAGATCTAGCGTTCTAGTTTGAATCCATCATATGTACAACATCTATAGTTCAAATCCAGATTAGCACTTTTCCAAAGGTAGAGGAAGGTCATATTTGAGTTTCCACTTCAGGCCCCTCTGTTATAATAAACTGTGGTTATGGGGTGATGTAGAATAAAACAGGGGGGAAAGTGGATAATAGAAACAGATTTACACAAAACAGTAATAATCTCAACTAGGCCCTTTGCTTTACTAGGCCCTTTGCTTTAATTGCAGAAGGCAGGATATTCATTTTGCTGATGGCTCACTGGAAGTATAATTTAGGGAATTATTTTGCCTCTTTGTGATTTTTATTTTCCTCACTCCAGACATCAGAGACCCAGAAGGTACAAGAGCCGGTCAAAATGAAAGAAGTTTCAAATTTTGTCAAAATAACCCCAAACCATTTTCACTGAAAATTTTGGTTTTTTAACCCATTTTATAAAGGAACATAAGGAAAAAAACCCAAAACAAAACCCACATATTTCAAAAGGAGTGGGAAGAGACAACTGAGTAAATAGTCCCATGAAATCAAAACTCTGAAATGTATTGCACATAATTTAATTAGTGTACAGAGGAATTAGTTGATATTAGGACCAGAACAGGACAAAAAAAATTTGACATTTTGCTTTTGCCACAAAAATGTAGCTTCAGCAACAGCAAAATGTTTTATGAATTGCTGTTGGTTTTGCTCAATATTTGTGTCCAATTTTTTTTCCAAAATCCCAAAATGTTTTGTTTAAAAATGTCCTTATTTTAATATTAAAAAAATAGAAGTAAAAATTGAAATGAAAGGTTTTGATTTTGTGGAAACAAAAAAATTGTTCAATCAAAGCAATTTCTTTGCCCCAATGGATTGAAAAATCCATTCTTCACCCAGTTCTAATTAGGACTTGATTCTATCAGAGGGTGAGCATGACCCTGGAGGATCCCACAGGAAACTGAGGTTGTTTGGAACTAATAACAAAGCTAAGTGTATTTTATATTAGCATACATCTAACAAAATGCCATCAATTATGTGACCCAAATTTAACATATCTCAGGTGCAGTTACAGCAGAATCATGTACAGAATAACTATTATCTACCTATTCCATGAAGTGATGCTTTTAAGGAGCCCACCTTTGTGCATATGTAGCTTGCATGTGTTATTTTATGATTAATTATTATTTTTTAAAATGCAGAGTAGTCTCTTTCCTTGCTAGAGAGGCAGCTATCATTTTGTACACACACACACACACATGCACACCCCTCTTGCCTTCACTAGGGAATTTTTTGAAAATTTTCTCCTTGTTGCTAACACGGGTGCAGCTGAACTTTTGTTATCAACATTAGGAGCTCTGGTGTAGACGGTGTTTTATCTGTGACACCATTTTCAGCACCATATCATCTAACCCTTCTGGTCTAATGGACACAGTGCCAAATGCCATCAATGCTCGGGCTCCTAATTTTGCTAATAACCCAGCTGAAATGGGGATAGTAACAGTAGGTAGCTTTTCCAAAATGTTGCTTCTGTAAAAGAGAGACAGTGCATGTATTCTTTCAAGGGCTTTTTCTTGTTTGGATGTTTTCTTAATACATATTAAAGGTAATTCAGGGGAAAAAAACATATGGTTGATCTTTGTGTAAAGGAAAACATTTCTTTGCAATCATCTCATATTTCAAAATTCTCTCTAATTTGCTGTCAACACACACCTCGGTCTCATTCAGCTGTAATGCTTCACTAGTTTGCCTCTCCATTGTGTAACTTTCAGATTGTATTTTCCTGGCAGTACTAGCATGCAGTTTTCAAAGCTCTATTTCACCTGTGGTGTAAATCTGCTTTGTGTTTCCTAATGATTGATCAATTTGCCTATTTACAATTTGGTTTTCCTGGTCTAGGAATTTGCCATGATTCCAGCAATCAATGGCTAGCCACTGCTGTACCTACTCTATTGCCAAACTCCAAGGATAGACAAGGAAAGCTGTGATTTCACTGGGGTATCTTATCCCTGCTTGAAACAAGGTATGCAGGGAGTGGGAATTGTGGATTTCCTTATCTACACCAGAAGTTTACACCAGTGCAGCAAAGTCCAAATTGTATAAGAGACTTCAATTACTTCAAATGTACTTCAAGCCCTTCCAACATTTCCTACAGAATAAAAAATCACTAGAGTGCACTTCACACATGTACAGCCTTTACTTAGGTCTGGACTGTAACTAGAGGTGGTACTATCTTATTGGGGGCCCCAAGCCGTACACACACACACACACCACATACTAAAAAAGGAAATAGAGGTCCCCCCCCCCCTTGAGCTGCTCGGGGACCCTAGACAATTGCTTAATCTGTTTATGCCTAGCGTTGGCCTATAAGGTTATAGTCAAAGCCAACCGGAGTGAAAGAGAGCACATAACTATGCCGACCGAGGTGGAGCGCAAGAACCAGATTATGACTCAGATACAATTTGCTCACACCAAGCCAGCCCTTTAGCTAGCACACTTCATTTCTTTCCAGACCAGTGCTGGCCAGTGTATTGGGGTGAGTGTTCCAGATCCAATTGTCACACCACAATGGCCTCCTCCCTTAAGGGGGAAGGCAGATCAGCATTGTATATTGCTAACGCTGTTGCAAGCATTGCAAGACATTTTGGGAAGGGTCAAAAGTGTGAGTGAATGTGGATGGAAGATTCTTTTGCAGGCTGCAAAAGGCCAAAGGGGGAAGGAGAAAGAGAGCAAAGAATGGGTTAACTCAACACTGCCCTAGCAAGCTCAGTCCAACTATAAGAGCTGGCCCCAGTCCAAGGTCACGGCGCTAGATGAAAATATTATCTCAACCAGCCACAGCCAGCCATGAGAAAAGAAAAAGTACACTGAACCAGGGCTGCAGAGATGGAAAACACCAGTGAGCCAACGAGGGGGAGGAGCAGAGCTTCGCATCCCTGGAGCCATTGTGTTTTGGGAAAGCAGAGAAGACCATAGAAAGCCAGTTTGGACTGGCACAAAGAGCACCAGGAACAGAGGCCATGGAATGGAACACCCCCAAAGGAGCCCAGGACTTAAAACCCTCCTCAGAGATGGAGCAAGCCAGAGATCAACAGCAGACCTGGACAGCCTGGGCCCAGGACAGCACTCTCACCCATCCTTTCCCGCCCCTCCCCCCACTTCTTCTGATGTTACACCCAGGCCTTGCCCGTCTCAGGTAGTGTGGGTGTGAGTATGAAAGTGGGCTAGGACTTGGGGCACTAACACTTTTTTCCTTCCCTTGAGTGATGTGGGAGTGTTCCCAGCACTCTCTGCTGTTATTTATTTTATTATTTTATCAATAAAACTTTAAAATTTAGACCCTTGGTATGTTCCATCATCTCCTCTCTAAAGATCCTGCGGCCTCAGCCTGATCACCTGATGCCTCAGGCAGATTGGTAACTTAAATTTGTCACACAAGGCACCAACCCCTTCCCTGCATTTGTCTGTTCACCTACGTGGGAAGGGGAGCAATATATCTCCGGCAGCTGCTTTCCACCCAGGCTGGGTCTGTTGTTGCAGGAAGGGGAGTAAAGGGGCTCATACAGCCAGGGTCATAACTGAGCCTTTAGAATGTGACCTATTTGCAGTAGAGTCTTTTCATAACAGGAGACTAAAGTATTTACCACAAGAGGGTTCAGATCTCTGATTGGGTCCTCTATTCTACTGTGATACAAATAGTAAATACAATGACAATGACCTTAATTCATAGATAGAAACATTGCACATGTTCTACATAGAATTGCTGAGCCTTCAGTACCCATTCTTGATATCAGTGTTTGCCTCTCACTGCTTTGTTTCTTCCCTTGCTGGAACCTGTTAGGCTATACCTACACCAGAGAGCTTACAGTGGCACAGCTGTACCAATGCAGCTGTGCTGCTGTCATATCTCTTGTGTAGCTGCTCTATGCTGACGGGAGAGAGCTCTCTCGTTGACATAATTAAACCATCACCATTGAGCAGCAGTAGCCATGTCAGTGGGAGAAGCGCTGTGCACGCTACTACTTATGCCAGTGAAACTTATGTCACTCAGGGGTTGGTTTTTTTTCACACCCTGGGATGACATAAGTTTTGCCGACATAAGTGGTAGTGTAGACAGCCTTAGTGTCAAGGCTGTTAACGAAATCCTTTTTGAAGTTCTCTGTCCAGAGCTAATATTCTGAATGTTCACACTTTATCAAGACCTAATTCTGCTGCTCAATACCTAGGTTTATCACTCAACAGGGAACTCCTATTCGGTTCAAGTTCTCTCTGTATGGGTTTACTCTGTTGCAGCTTCTTCTCTCTGCTGATCTCTCTGATATTGAGGAGTCTGATTTGGCTTCATGTATTAGAAGGGGTACACAAAGATAAAAGGCAACTAATTGATTATGAAGGCAATCCAGACTACCTGGTTGCTTGAGGAAAATAATGTTTCCCCTCACAACTGTCACAAGCTGTGATGCTTTGAAGATTTAGAGGAAGATAATGATATCAGGAGACTGTGATTAAGGGGGAAAAGGCAGATGTTGATTGAGCAATGGGATTTGTCACTAATGTATTCTATGCAGAAGTGTAAAACTCATCTAATATCTGACTTTTGTCATTATATTTTTAATGAAAATTACAGTATGCGGCTGTGTATACAAATCCTGCTAAGTAAGCTCACTGCATACTTAAATTCCAATTACTTTTAAAGAACAACTAAGCAAGAGGCATGTCATGCGTGTAATCATCTTACTAAAGGTTTAAAGTAACAAAATTATAAGCTCCTTTTGGTTTTCTTGCCATATTTCTGTTTTTCATGCAATTATCTATTTTGTACTTAAAAATAGTAATGAACAATTTGCATTTTTGCAGTACAGCATCTTTCAAACAAGGATCTCAACTGGTTTTGCAAACATTAACTAATTTAGACTCACAGCAGTTTTGTGAACCAACTAAGTAAAATATTTGGATCACTTTATTCATTACTAACTTACACTCACCTCTGAAATAAAATGCAACAGATGGCACAACAGTTTAGGACAGGAAGTAAAGAAGGAAACTGAATCAAGTTAAGATATGACATATTTAAAGAGGCAGAAAACAATTAACTGACTTGGGATTAGTTTAGGATAGTGGAGTTAACACCTGTATGAAAATTGCCCTGTGGTTTTTAAATAGCCACACACTTCCTTGTTTTGCAGTTCATTGGAAAAGTTTAGTTCAGTACTTCTAAGGGACAATGGGAATAATACTAGCAGTTGCTGTTTATTTTTCATATTTCAATGACATTCTCTCTTGCTCACCATCTCACATCTATGCATTTCACCAATATATAACAGATGGACTTGGTGACAAGTTGTTTACTAGTTTATCCGTCTAAAATATTGGTAAAGCAGCTGGTGGTGATTCTAGTAGTGAAAATCCTGTATTTTAACAGGAAATAATAATGTTATGAGCTAGGTGAAACCTTTTTATGGAGTTTAGCTAAAACCTCATTAAAAACAATATTTGAAAACATCCTTCACTTAGGATACCAGAAACACTTAAGGTGCCATACTTAAAACAAGTCCTGAGAGAGAGAGAGAGAGAGAGAGAGAGAGAGAGAGAGTGAGAGAGAGAATGGAGGGGCAGTGTGTGTGTGCACACACGCACATGTGCGTGTGTGAGTAAGAGAAAGAGGCACGAAAAGAGCCAAGTTGTAAGCATGATGTGACCACTGGCTAAAGAGGGTCAGGGCTCTAAGTTAAAAAACAATACCTTTATTGTTAAAAATTGTTTCAACACACCCTTAAGATTTTGTATGGGCATATCTATATTTTTGGGCAGTAGAAGTATTCAACAGTTTTCCCCTTTAAGAAAAAAAAAAAAACTATAGCAGAAATAGAGTATATTGTATCCTAACTGTTTGATGCCTACTCTGATTTGCTGTAGGTGTCTTTCCCTATGCAATTAAAAAAAAAAAGTCTAAACCCATCTATTTGTCTCATTAAGGTCTGTGTTTATATAATACTTTGCTTTGAAATGAATATTTCTAGCTCACATATCACTTAACCAAATCAAAAGCCAGTTCTCTTTTGCTTATCATTTTTAATTAGTTGATTAGTAGGCGGGAAATAAAATAAAAGCTACTATATTAAGCTGCTATATTTGGGCAAGTGGCTTATTTCCCTAGCTTTTTGCTTTCCTCTCTGCTTCTTTATATCATTCCTATATTTATTCTAATAAAATATTATATATATTGAAATGATTACTCTGAATTGGATAGACAAGTTAGCAACATGACATTTATCTTAAAGGTATATTTGATTCATGAAATATATGCATTTGCTGATGCTTTATTACAGTGCTGTGAGAAAGTGAGTGTTAGTGTGCACATTTGATATTCCTTACATGCTGACACATTATAAAATTTTAGGTCATCATGTGCAGAACTTGGTTTAAAATGAGACCTGAAGATGTTATCACAAATATCAAGTGACTTCTCTGGGTACCAACAATAATCAGTCACTTTAAAAAAGTGAATTTCTAATAAAGGGGAGCAAAATTGCATTTAATACATTTGAGGATATTTTAGGGTAATCTCTTAAATGTGGTTGCCTAACAAAAGTGGTTTCTTGTATGGGTTCTACTGGATGGTGAAAAATTATGATAAACAGCAACAATGTAAAATTAACAACAGTCACTACCACATGTTCAGACACTTATTCTTTCTTTCTCATTCTTGGAAGGGACTGCAGGAGGTCATCTAGTCCAACCTGCTGCTCAAAGCAGGGCCAATCCCCAATTTTTGCTCCAGATCCCAAATGGCCCCCTCAAGGATTGAACTCACAACCCTGGGTTTAGCAGGCCAATACTCAAACCACTGAGCTATCCCTCCCCCACACACCTGAACATTACTGGGTGTTCTTTTATTCTTTTAGTCACACAAACCATTTAAAATTTTTAAGGATAAGAAAATAAACTATGTCCATATAGATGGTTTCCTGCAAGTCCATGGGCTCAGAAAACATTATCATTCCAGGTGATCTTGTGAACCACATATATATTGAGCTATGTCTACATTAGACACTTTCCTTAACATTCACCATTATGATAACAATGCTGAAAGTGCTAGTATCGGTCAGTTGCTGTTCATGTGCTGGCATTTTACAAACATCTTGGGTGAAATTTTGGTCCCAGTGAAGTCAATGGCAAACCTCCCATTGATTTTAATGTAGCCATGATTTCACCTACAAGTCTTCTAACATTGTGCAGAGGAGGTCTAGGCAATGTGGTGGTTAAAATGCTGACAGCATATCTACACGTTTGCTTCCACCTTACTACCACTAGCTGAGCTACATGCGTAGTTGTAATGTTTCAACAGCAACAACAAAAGTCTAGTGGACAGAAGGCCTGCAGAAAGGGAGACTAGTTTTTCTGCTTTGACTTTTGTGTTGTTGCAAATGCAAAAACACATAGGAGCTGCTCCCAGCATATGGAGTTACCTTAGAGTTGGACCCAACCCATAAACTGGGATATGAACACTGCAAAACTCTGGGGTGCATTTGAAATCCAAACCAGTATATAGGGATGGAATTTTTAAAATGCCTAAGGGATTTGGTTGCCCCACTTGCATTGAAATTCAGTGTTTGTTAAGCTCCTAACTCCCTTAGACTCTTATGAAAATCCCAGCGCAGACCCAAAGTTTGAAAATGGTCTCTGCCTTTAGAGTGGACTGAATCTAAAACTCACATCTAAGTATGCCGCTGCTATAGGCTGTTCAAAATCTGTATCAGAATTTTGTAGCCACTTGTGATATATGCACCTCTTTTTAAAACAGTTTTTATATGACAGGTTTCAGAGTAACAGCCGTGTTAGTCTGTATTCGCAAAAAGAAAAGGAGTACTTGTGGCACCTTAGAGACTAACCAATTTCATAGAATCATAGAATCATAGAATATCAGGGTTGGAAGGGACCCCAGAAGGTCATCTAGTCCAACCCCCTGCTCGAAGCAGGACCAAGTCCCAGTTAAATTTATTTGAGCATAAGCTTTCGTGAGCTACAGCTCACTTCATCGGATGCATACTATATGTAGCAGGATGAGTGACTTTGTTTTTTCACACTATATATCAAGAAAAGTTTAGATTTTGTTACATATGACTGCATCAGGGCTGAATTTTACATAGGTACTTGAGAGTGTGAATTATCAACTATTGACAGAGGAAATCTCTCTCTTGACTGCATATGTGGAGGCAAAACATGAGTCTTAGCACCAACGAGGCAGTTTCTTGCTGTCTAGTAATAGAAAACAAGTTTCCATTTGTCCTGCTACATGCAGAATGCTGCAAGATTTGGTAAATGAGTCAGCACAGTGTATATGCCTAAATAATAATTTAACTCCTACATAGCTTTCATTTAAGGACCTCAAAGCAGATTATGGGTAGGATTTTCAAAAGTACTGTGTTGATCTAACTCTGCTCCCGTTACTTTTGAGTTTAATGGGAACAGAGTTAGGCCAACAAGGATTGATTTTAAAAATCCCATCCTATGTATTACTGGCCCCAGTGTTACAATTTGAGATGTCCATAAATTCTTCTGTTTTCATGCCTTTTGTTGTATTGTAGGTATTAACCATACACTATCATGACTGGGTATTCAAACATTATTTTTTCCATGAGTTTTGAGCCTAATATAGTGGAATACGTTATTCCCCAAACAGAAGAATTCACCTTTTTTGACAGCATTACCTGTAAAATACTGGTATAGTCAGTAGCCTAGATTTAAGCAGGCACAACTCCACTGGACTGTCTTAAAAGAACAAACAAACAAACAAAATCATCTGTCCTGGAACAATTTTTGCAGCATATCACGCACAAAATTGCTTTTGATCAACACATAGGCATCAAGCCTCCTCATCTCAAGACACTTACTTATTCGGTCTTGGAAAGAGTCTGCACATTTTAGCAAATGCATGAAAAAGCCTATTCTTCACTGATGTTTGAGTACAAAACCTGCTCAGAACTCCATGACTCATGTGACAAGTATCCTTTTAAATCGGTGCTTCGTTATCTTTTATACCTGTGAGATTTCACCATTTGCTTTTGACCACAGTACAAATCTTTTTAACACAAATCACAGCCACCTTCAATACTACCTGCAGCCTCCCACTTTGTTTAGATATTTTTTTCTACCAGACTGAAGGAGAATTCATAAAAAACAAACAGAATCAGTTTTGCTTCTACTATCTTTTTAATCAACTTTTGTAAATACATCTAAAGGTAACATTCAAAAACACCACTAATTGATATAATCAGATCCTATTGCCAATTAATGGACAATGTCAAGTACATGGTCAATACCACTCTGATTTAAGCACCCAGGCCTTTGAAAGTTATTTCTAGCACATTCTAGTGGCATAGTGATTACAATCTCCTATATGGGATAATATTACACAAACAGCATTCACAAAAACATACACACGCCAAGTGATAAACAGCTTTCACAAATACTCCTGATATTACAGTTTAAGTGGGAGTCCTATTTTTTTAATATCAGAGGCTGGAAATAGCTTGTTTAACATGTAATTAATCTCACATCCTAAAGATGTTCTTGGGAGTTCTAGGGTTTGTTCTTGACTAACAAACTATTGCAGGAAATATAAGGGACATTTTAAGGCATTGGAGTTGTCATATACATCAACCTCTGTAACAGCTATAGAATAGATGAAGTGGTCATACTTATACCTGCCTTCTGTCAACCTAAAGTTATTACTATATATTTGTTTTTAAAGCCCATCTCTGTAGTGCCTCAGTGTTACCTTCTCCTGTGTACCCACTTCATTATCAAGATCCAGAGGAGGGTTTGGATCATGATAACAAAGTGGATACATAGGAGAAGGTAACATATTCCAGTATCCAGAAGTGAATTCATATTCTTTTACAGATTCTATGGATAAATTCAATATGCTGCCTAAACCACCTTTCTTCTAGGATCGTATATACTATCCTTTCAATCACATAGTAAACATATTGTGCCATGATTTCTCCTTGACTGCAGCAAATCCATCTGAATGCATTAGCTTCAGAGATCAGGATAGTGCAGTCTCACATCTATCCTCAGCCATTATGTGCAAGGGGAAGAGGTTAAATATGTCGGACTGCAGTAACACAGGGACAAAACAAAGAGCTGTTTCTCTCTGTCTGTTGCTTAGAATGCTCTGTGGGTCTTTAAATAACCAAAGACTGAAAAGATCATAAGCCTGCAGATATACTACCTTGAGTACTTATCTCATCAGATCTTACAAGCTAAGCAGGGTCAGGCCTGGTAAGTTCTTGAATGTTAAATCTCCATGGACAATCTAAGTGAGAAATTGTTCCATTAAAAGAGTAGATCTTCCTTCTGGTGCATTGCTAGGGAACATTGTACCATTGTTTTCACCATTTTTTAAATGAAACAAAAACAACACATCTTGACATAAAGTATGCATTAAAGGTCTTAGGGCAATTTTGGAAAGAGTAGAGTGTTAGCGCTGGCCAAATTCCAGCCTGAGCAATCAGAAATTAGGCTGATTTAAACTTTCTCTTCTAATTTTAATTGCATGTGGTATGCATCTTAATTTTTTATGCCAAGTACTATTGCACAGCACTGATTTGTGCTGTTAAATACCTGTCAAATTTCAGCCCTGAGGTGAACATTTGTAAGTGAAGGATAAACAGATGACTCTTTCGATAGCGAAGTCTGGCCCAATGTATGTATACTCCAAAAGATGTTCCATATATGCTGCAAGCACTGAATTTGAAGATGTATCCACGCTGTGACTGACAGTAGCTCCTGTACTATCCTTTTGCCAATTATTTTATACCAATTAATTCTGTTTTGTTCACAAATAATTGGTAAGGGAGAAAGGCAGGAACGAGTAGATGTCCTTATTAAGTCAGGTTTTGCAAATCCTATAACATGCAGGCCACAGTGCTGGTCCCAAACAGCACCCTGGAAAGCCCTTTCACAGTTACCGATATAGCTGCTCTAGGGAATGATGTGACACAGCCAGGAATGTGTTAAATGCTACCTGCCTGTCATATGACCTAGCAGGTGATTCAAGGGAAGGGTATGTCCTCCTGAGAGAGAGAGTGAAGGGAAAAGCCTCTGGGAACTGCAGCCCATTATGGGCAGAGGAATTGCTTTGTTTTGGTGTTACTCTGAGTTTTCTGTTTAAACACTAAACTGTGCCCTGAGGCAAAGGCCTGAAACAGACTTGAGCCTGGAACTGATTCCTTCCTGAGCTCATGAGATAGCTCACCAGCTTACAAATTTTGGGGGGGGCTGACCCAGGACTGACCCAGGGCTGACCTAGGACTGGAAAATGTCCAACCTATGTCCTCCTGCTCTGCATGATTTCTACCAGATGCTGCCTCAACAGTCCTCCATCATTTGGATCATAGTTCATAAAACAGTTTGCTATATATACACAAACATTTAAATTATTTATGATTAATAAAGTTCTATGCTCATCTATAATTATCACTGTATGAACCACCTACCCCTTAAATTTCTATTAGCAATTTCCAGCACAGAGGGCTGCAGTCGCACAATGACTTTCAAAAACCCTTCTACTTTCTTCCGTTATTCTTCATGTTGCAAATAGCAATGGAAGACCCTAAGGTAACAGCACCAAACACTTCCCTGGTGTAACTTTGTTGTTTTCACTCATGTTACCAGGTATGTGTTTGGCTCAGAGTAAATTCAACAGTAAGTAAACTTTCTCGCTCCTCAATGCAAAGTCTAGAAGCTGTCAAGCCTCTCTTCCCAAAAGTATCTGTCATGTTATTTCAATTTAAACACAAGGAAAGCAAAAAAACAAAAACAAACCCACCACCTATCCACAGCCATAGGTGCTCTGACTATTATTTAGAATTATGATGCACCATAGAATAACAATCACTGTACTCACACCAAAATTAAATAATTTAAGCAGCCTACAATTCAGAGCAACAAAATATATGCATTCCCACCCCATCCAATCACCCTCAGCCTTCACCAAAAGTCCTATAAGTAGATCCTTAACTCTTACTTCTGGTTATTTCAGACCAATCTATTGGGGAAGCAAGTCCAAAGTTAATGTGGATCCTCAGTGGATCCTTGCACACTGATGTCAAAAGCTTATCCAATCTTAGTGTCACATCTCAGGTCTTGGGTCTGGGAAGACAGCACAGCATCCTGTTGTCTTCCTGTTCCTTGCAGCAGATTCTTTCCTTTCTTAATATAGAACCACCAACAAGGGTCATCTGTTTTCTTTGAGTGGTAGGAAATCTCTTTATGGATATGTTTGATTTTCTTATGGGTTGTGCTGAGCAGCCATTCACAGATGAATCCCATACACCTCTCAATTCCATTTGACCAGCTGGATATCTTCCAGTTTCCGTGTGGCTGACAATATATTTGTGTGGAATTCCTTCTGTTCCTCTCTCTAATAGTCACAGCTTGCCTATCCCTCTTTTGACTCCAGCTCATCCTCTTCCCTCTGGTGATTACAAACTCACGCATCCTCTTTGATTTCCTCTCTTTTTGGATCCTTGGTGGCTGGTTCCTTACTTCCTTGAATCTGGTGTCGTGATACTTCCCAAATTTAGTTGTACAAGAACTCCTCAGCAGAGCCAGTTGAATCTCAGAATTGCCATTTTTCAGGAAATTTCAATATTTCAAAATTTGTTTTCAGTCCAACTTGGAACTGGACATTCCAAAACAAAACAAACATCATTCTGAAAAATTTCATTTCAGTAGCCGTTTTCAATATCCTGGAAAAAATATTCCAGGTTAACACATGGATATCAGAAACAGCTATTCCTCTAACTATCACACTGAGTGCTTATCTTATTTTCTGTCATTGTTCAAAGAGTTTCATTACAACACAGGAAGCACTTTGATCTAGAAAATAAGATAAAATGTTCAATTAGTATTAAGTAGCAGCTTCCCATCATTATTTTTAAAATAATATACCAACAAAATAAATTAATAAGAATATTTTATCTATTATGTCATAAATAAAGTCAGTAGCTGTACTGCATAACATGCCATGACATCTCATTATGTACTACTACCAACATGTCATGAGATAATGAAAATAATACAATATTAAAAAGGAAACAAAATAAATTGGGAAATCTCGTTCTGAAAATTTGTTTTTGCATGTTAATTAATCGAAATAGATATAATTTTATTTAAAAAAATGGTTTTGTTGGAAATCTGTTTCAGCAATTTTTTTCCAACCAGCTCTATACCTCAGCCTCTTTGAGGCTCCCTGCTGTCTGGACTTGTCCTTCCAGTCAAAGTATATTTTCTCCCAGCAAAGCGACCTTGTGATGGGGTGCTCACTACACACAAGGACTGAAGGGGTAAATTAGGCCAATTAACATTAGGCTGCACCTGCAGGAAACCCAGGGAGTGCTAGGGCCTAATTGCTGATGAAGTCCACAATGGGGAGGAGTGGGGTGAAATCTATAAAGAGAGGAAGTTGGTAGGCTGCAAGGAGGAAATCTGCAGTCATATTCCTGGAGATAAGGGAGAAGAGCAGGAAGCTGTAAGGTCAGAGTAGGAAGCAGTCCAGGGAAGGAAAAGTAAGGGATGGAAGAGTAAAAGCCCAGAGCTGCTGGGCCAAGGGTCCCTGGACTGGAACGCAGTGTAGAGGGCAGGTCTGTGTTCCCCTACAAGTCACTGCTGGAATAACACACTAGGAATACCCATGTGGGGAAGGCTGGAAGCAGTCCTTGATGATTCCCCAGAAGAGGGAGAACTTTAAAGTGATTTTACAAGAGGGTTAAACCATGAGGAAGAACATTCTGCAGCTACTGGTGCATGATAAGCATAGGAGTAAGTGAGGGGAACAATGGGCTGAGTAACCGCAGGAAGGGGCATCACACTAGGCGGCAGAGCTAATTCCTCAGATGAGCCCCAAGGAGGTGCCGCCAAGTGGTAAGTACAGCAGACCCTGACACACACACCCTTGCACTTCATACAGAGGAAGTCCCTTCCATCAGGAAAGAAAACATGACACATACTTTTCAGGTCAAGTACTAACCCGTCTCTCGCCATCGTGGAATTGAGTGTACAACTGCACTGAGAGAGAAAGCCTCTCTCACTCTCTCCGCTAGCTGCATACAAAAGTCCCCTCTTCACCTGCACATAAATTTACCAGGCAACTGGCTTATATACTAAGCCTCACTGCCCAACTCCATGCCCTCGCTAACAGGAGGGATTAACTACTGTTCACAATGCAACACATGATTTAAACAACAATTTTCTGTATTAGCATCTGAGTGGATGTAAATTGTACCCTGCCAGAAAACACACTGAAGTAGTTTAGTCTTTTTTAAAAAACATTTTTAAGTAAAGTTACAATAAAATGTTAACATACTGCATTGTACATTACTTATTATTACTCATTCAGGATCAGGTTAATATTCAAAGAACCTGGCTATGTGATAAGGCATAGATAACAGTAGCAAGGTCCCCATCTGAGAGGAAAATCTGCAACCTCCTACCCAACCAGAAACAGAAAAAAATGTCCTGGACAGCTCTAAAATGATAATCTAAAAGCATTTGGGAATCAAAACCCACTCCTGAACTGGGAAATTAGGATATGAAGGCCGTACAGACAATCTCAGTCAAACAGGCCGATATGAACTCTGACATTTTCTTCATCTAAATCTCCCAACTCACCATTATCATTTCACTGCTATCAGGATAGAGCTTTAGTCAGCTTGCCATCAACCATCATCAAATCTTAAATCAGACTTTAGCTAAGTAATAGCCCCATCGTGTGAGTTGGATGAGGCACAGAACTGTTTTGAAAACACCCCATCCTAAGCTTCCTCAATAAACCTTCTAATTATGCCATATGTATCCTTGGTCGGTTTATTTAACCATTTTTTGCTCCATTTTACACAAATTTTCATTATGAGAATGGAAGTTTTCCATGGCCATTGGACCCAGTTTTGTTAATTCTTATTAAAATCTCACACAGTTCATAGCTTCATAAATTCCGAGACCAGAATGAACCATTATGATCATCTAGTCTCAGCTCTTGTATTACACAAACTAGGAATCGCACCTAGTAATTCCTGTATCAAGCTCAGTAGAATCATAGAATCATAGAATTGGAAGGGACTCGTGAGGTCATCTAGTCCAGTCCCCTGCACTCAAGGCAGGACTAACTATTATCTAGGCCATCTCTTACAGGTGTTTGTCCAACCTCTCTTAAAAATCCCCAATGATGGAGATTCCACAACCTCCCTAGGCAATTTATTCCAGTGCTTAACCACCCTGACAGGTGGGAAGTTTTTCGTAATGTCCAATCTAAACTTCCCTTGCTGCAATTTAAGCCCATTGCTTCTTGTCCAATCTTCAGAGGTTAAGAAGAACAATTATTCTCCCTTCTCCTTGTAACAACCTTTTATGTACCTGAAAACTGTTATGTCCCCTCTCAATCTTCTCTTCTCCAGACTAAACAAACCCAATTTTTTCAATGTTCCCTCATAGATCATGTTTTCTAGACCTTTAATAATTTTTGTTGCTCTTCTCTGGACTTTATCCAATTTGTCCACATCTTTCCTGAAATGTGGTGCCCAGAACTGGACACAATACCAGCTGAGGCCTAATCAGCGCAGAGTAGAGCAGAAGAATTACTTCTCATGTCTTACTTACAATACTCCTGCTAATACATCCCATAATTATGTTTGCTTTTTTTGCAACAGTGTTACGTGGTTGACTCATATTTAACTTGTGATCTACTATGACCTGCAGATCCCTTTCTGCAGTACTCCTTCCTAGGCAGTCATTTCCCATTTTGGATGTGTGCAACTGATTGTTCCTTCCTAAGTGGAGGACTTTACATTTGTCCTTATTGAATTTCATCCTACTTACTTCAGACCATTTCTCCAGTTTGTCCAGATCATTTTGGATTTTAATCCTATCCTCCAAAGCAGTTGCAACCCCTCCCAGCTTGATATCATCCACAAACTTTATAATTGTACTCTCTATGCCATTATTTAAATCATTGATGAAGATATTGAACAGAACCAGACCCAGAACCGATCCCTCTGGGACCCCACTTGTTTTGCCCTTCCAGCATGACTGTGAACCATTGATAACTACTCTCTAGGAACAATTTTCCAACCAGTTATGCACCCATCTTATAGTAGCTCCATCTAGGTTGCGTTTCCCTAGTTTGTTTATGAGAAGATCATGCGAGACAGTATCAAAAGCCTTACTAAAGTAAGATATACCACATCTACCACTTCCCTCCTGTACAGAAGGCTTGTTACCATGTCAAAGAAAGCTATCAGGTTGGTTTGACATGATCTGTTCTTGACTTATCACCTCATTATCTTCTAGGTGTTTGCAAATTGATTTCTTAATTATTTGCTCCATTATCTTTCTGGGTACAGAAGTTAAGCAGATTGTCTTTATTTCCCTTTTCCATCTTCCATGACTTTTCAGAGATAACTGCTAATGGCTCAGATGTCTCCTCATTCAGTTCCTTGAGTATTCTAGGATGCATTTCATCAGGCCCTGGTGATCTGAAGAATCTAACTTGTCTAAGCAATTTTTGACCTGTTCTTTCCCTATTTTAGACTCTGATCCTACCTCATTTTCACTGACATTCACTATGTTAGACATCCAATCAGCACCAACCTTCTTGGTGAAAACCGAAACAAAGTAGTAATTAGGCACCTCTGCCATTTCCACATTTTCTGTTATTGTCTTTCCCCTCTCATTGAGTAACGGGCCTACTCTGTCCTTGGTCTTTCTCTTGCTTCTAATCTATTTGTAGAACATTTTCTTGTTACCTTTTAAGTTCCTAGCTAGTTTGATCTCATTTTGTGCCTTGGCTTTTCTAATTTTGTCCCTACATACTCGTGTTATTTGTTTAAATTCATCCTTTGTAGTTTGACCTAGTTTCCACTTTTTGTAGGTCACTTTTTTGAATTTTAGATCACATAAGATTTGGCCAGGGTGGTCTCTTGCCATACTTCCTATCTTTCCTATTCAGTGGGATAGTTTGCTCTTGTGTCCTTAATAATGACTCTTTGAAAAACTCCCAACTGTCTTCAATTGTTTTTCCCCTTAGATTTGATTCCCATGGGATTTTACCTACCAACTCCATGAGTTTGCTAAAGACTGCCTTCTTGAAGTCCATTGTCTTTATTGTGCTGTTCTCCCTCCTATGATTCCTGAGAATCATGAACTCTACCATTTCATGATCGCTTTCACCCAAGTTTCCGTCCACTTTCAAATTCTCAACCAGTTCCTCCCTATTTGTCAAAATCAAATCTAGAACAGCCTCTCCCCTAGTAGCTGTCTCCACCTTCTGAAATAAAAAAAATTGTCTCCAATACATTCCAAGAACTTGTTGGATAATCTGTGCCCTGCTTTGTTATTTTCCCAACAGATGTCTGGGTAGTTGAAGTCCTCCATCACCACCAAATCCTGTGCTTTGGATGATTTTGTTAGTTTAAAAAAAGCCTTATCCACCTATTCTTCCTGGTTTGGTGGTCTGTAGTAGACCCCTACCATGACATCACCCTTGTTTTTTATCCCTTTTATCCTTACCCAGGGACTTTCAGCAAGTCTGTCTCCTATTTCCATCTCAAACTCAGTCCAAGTGGATACATTTTTAATATATAAGGCAACACCTCCTTCCTTTTTACCCCTGCCTGTCCTTCCTGAGCAATATATACCCTTCTATACCAAATATTCCAGTCATCCATATTATCCCACCAAATCTCCATGATGCCAACTAAGTCATAGTTGTGTTTATTTACTAGCATTTCGAGTTCTTCCTGCTTATTCCCCATACTTCTTGCATTAGTATACAGATATCTAAGACACTGATTTGATTCTCCCCCTCACTCAGTTCTGTCCTGTCTCTCCCTTATTTCTGCTATAACAGCCCATGTTTCCCCCAGATTCCAACCCTTCTCCCAGGTCTCTATGTTTTTGACTTACCTGTGGGCTTTGGACATTCCCCCATTGAACCTAGTTTAAAGCCCTCCTCACTAGGTTAGTCAGTCTGTAACCAAATATGCTCTTCTCCGTCCTTGATAGGTGGACCCCATCTCTGTTTAGCAGTCCTTCTTCCTGGAACAGCATAACGTGGTCAAGGAAGCCGAAGCTCTCCTGGTGACACCATCCTTGCAGCCAGGCATTCACCTCCAGGATGCATCTGTCTCTGCTGAGGCCCCTACCCTTGACTGGAAGGACTGAAGAGAATGCTCCCAACTCCTTCACCCTTATTACCAGAGCCCTATAGTCACTTCTGATCTGCTGAGGGTCATACCTCGCAGTATCATTAGTGCCCACATGGATGAGTAGCATGGGGTAGTACTCAGAGGGGCAGATGATCCTCGACAATCCCTCCATAATGTCTTGGAAACAGTACCCAGAAGGCAGTATAACTCCAGGGGTGCCATGTCAGGGCAACAGATGGGTGCTTCCATCTCCCTCAGAAGAGAGTCTCCAACCACCACTACCCTATGTTTCTTCCAGGGAGTGATAGCTGTGATTATCCCAGCCTTGGGGGTACATGTCTTCTCCTCTTCAACCTTTGGGGGTGATTCCTCATCACTCGTTGCCAGGGCAGCATAACAGTTCTCCATTACCACGGTGGATGGGTTGTGAGTAGGGGTGGAGCACTGCCCACTGCCAGAAGTAACCAGTAGCCAGTGTCCTCCCTGTGTCAGAGCCATATTTTCCTCCACCGGTGGCATGATGGCAGTCCTCTCTAGCTGTATAGCGTCCTCAGCCTTGTAAGTCTCCATATGAATACTGTCAATGAATTCCTCGTGTGCACAGATGCTCCTCAGCCTAGCCACCTCCTTCTGTAGCTCTCCCACCTGCTTCCTGAGAGATTCCTCCAGCAGGCACCTCTCACACTGGATGGTCCCCAGAGTCTGGCTTTCTGTGCATGGGAAATGCAGGCCACAGTCTCTGCAAATCCACACCAGGATCTGGGTAGAGGCATCCATGGGTAGATTCTCTGTCTGGATGCAGGCACAGGTGGAAGAGACAGGAGCAGTGTTGGCACTGGAGATGCAGCCCTTCCTAACCATAGCAATTTTATTATGTCTCCATCTCTCAAACTCCCCTGTTTGCGGTCCCCTCTTTGCTAGCTCCCCCTGGTCGCTTAGCCTCTGGCTTTTAAGGCCTTCCCCCCTAGGTCAGCCCTACCCCCTTGTTTATCACACAGTTGAGGCTGATCAAGGATGATCAAGGGAACAAAGGCTCAAACAGTCCCCAAACACACAATCCCAATTGACCCTGGAACTGAAATAACCTGAAAGACAAAGAAAAACACAAACAGCCAAACAAACTCACTCACCCCAAGGTTAGGACTTGCACTGTGTTTAAACTAGAGCATTTTTTTTCAATCTGCACTATGGAAAAATTGATCAGTAAATATATCCAGTATCTAGAGCTCTTTCCAATGTACTAGAATTAATGGAAGGACACTTAAATGTGAAATTGTTCATTAATTAATTTGAGTGAATATTGCAGAGACAATACTTTCTTACTGTTCAAGTTAATGACCCAATGTATTGCTAGCAAAGACACATTTGAGGAAGACATACAATAGTAATCATAATAACAAAATTTGAATACCTCTGGTTATATTATTTCTGAATGTCCTAAGGCAAGGCTATTGCCATTACTTTAGTAGATGTAAGCTACTTTAACAGTCATATTTTAAATAATTTCCAGACATGATTGTTTTAGATTATATTGTTGTTAATGGATCTATGTTAATAAAATGTTAAAGTTATATTGCATATCATTCAATTAAAATGCACTCTAGAATCAACACGTTACCTGAACTCAATTTTTGGATGAAGGAATTTAAAAGAAACCAAGGAGTTGACCTAGTGAGGTGCTGAGTATTATTGAAGACTTTTTATTCACCATAAAAATAGCTGATCTTCTAGATTCCCACTAAACTCTTGGCTTACATGATATCTTGTGGCAAAGAGTACCACAAATTAGTTATGCATTCATACGTTCTGTAAAAAAAAGTTACTTTTAATCAATTGTTGCCTTTCAGTGTCATGGGATATTGTCTCCTTGTTCTTGTATTATCAAAAAGGTTAAACAGAATCTTATTGCTTACCAACTAAATACTATTCACTGTTTTGAATACTTGTCATTTTATCCCTTAAAGGTCTTCTCTCTAAATTAAATAGTCCCAATCTTTTGAAACCTCTATTAACATAAAAGTCTCTCCAGGCCACTCATAATGTTATTCCATGTTTTTGAACCTCAGCTGTACCTTTTTTGAGTTAAAATGAGAAGAACTGAACAAAGTGTTCCAAGTGAGGCTGTACAGTTCATCTATGTAATGGTACTACTTTTTTTAGTATTTCTGTCCCATTCTTTACAGACCCTAACACTTTGCTCTTTGGACTGTCACTGCGTACATTGAGCTAAGGTTTTCGGTGACCTGTCTAAAATGACTCACAGCTATGGAATCAAGGTTTTAAAACTCTGTTGCAGCCCATTTACAGCACACTGATCTCCATATCATATATTCCATCTGTTACAAATATCACATTTTAGTATCTCTGTCCATATATTCCATTCTGTATCTGCAAGGATGATTTATGGAGAGAAGATGTTTGTGAACCATTATATTAATAGTCATGGACACAGATTATCAGGAAGGCTCACAATACCCTTCTTATACACTGATCTCTCAGAGATGGTGGAAATCAGCTCTGATCTATCAATTCTGTCTTTACATTATAGTGAACTACATAGATCATTAATGACTTCAGAGATCTCAGAAGAGAGCTAAAGAAGAGGAAAGTCAAACTAGTCTTCTCACAGATCCTTCCGGTCCCACAAGTGAGAGAAGGTAGAAAAAATACTTGAAGTGAACCACTGGCTACATGATTCATGTGAAGCTGAAGGTTTTGGTTTTGTGGACAGTTGGGTAACATTGAGGGGACTGCACACCAAAGACAGCCAGCATCTCACAGGAGGGTTAGTCTTCTCTTTTAGAGATTAGCTGGAGCAGCCAGAAGAACGTTAATCTAACAATGCAAGGAGAGACTTCTAACAGGGCAAATGCAGTACAAACTTAAAGTCAGTAGGTCATGAACAAATTGAACAGAGGTGACAAAGAATGTGAAGAGAAAATCCTATATAAATGCTAAGAGTCTAGAAAATAAGAAAAAAGAACTTAAAATTCTCACGGATGAGAATAAATTTAATATAACTGGCATTATTGAAAGCTGGTAGGTTGCTTCCCATGATTAGATCATTCAAATAGTTGGTTACAACATGTTTAGGAAGGAAAGATAGAGTGGATAAAAGAGGTGGGGGAGCAGCACTGTACATTAAAGACTCCATTACCTGTTTTAGAGTTTCTGATATGTCCAAGGCCACTTTCAGAAAACTTCCCTATGTTATGCACTGTCAGTCTCTGTGGGAATCCCCACTGAAGCTGGTGGCCCTAGCTTCTCGCTTGCTGAGTCCATTCCAAGTTCAGTCCCCGCCTTCTGGTCTGCCCAGGTGCAGTGACGCTCCTTATCCCTGGCAGGGGAAATGGGTTGCTAGAAGTGAAGCAAGATCAGGCAGCCCTCATGGGGGAGCCCAGGTATGGGAGCTGGCCCCACGGCAGTGGTTAGGAGCAGAAGCACTGGGTCCAGTGTGCCTACTCAGTTTTGGCCACATCGCACCCCACAATAATGGAGGGACTAAAAGACCAAAATGAGCAGTGCTGAGACCCCCTCATCCCTGGAAGCTGCAACACAATCATTCTGTTTTTTCCCCCATGGTCCCTCCATTATGACATTGCTCCTTCTGTACCAGCACTGATCTCCCTCCCTACTGACAATGGTACACACCATGTGTAACATGGATAGGGCTGCAGATGCCACTGGATAATTCAGAACAGCAGGATATTGAATGCATATGGATGAGTGTACTTATAAAGCTCAGAAAAGGGTACTGGTAGGGATCTAGAAAACAGGATAAGTTAATCTTAAAGTACATATCTATAACGTGAAGATTAAAAAATGGTGTTATCACAGGGGACTTCAATTTGGAAGACATATGATGCAGCTAGTAGTAAAACATCTGTTATATTTTTTAGAAATTCTAATGATCATTTTGTAACACAAAAGGCATTGTACCCAACACAAGGTAACTATTCTGGGCTTCATTACGATGGCTAAACATGAATTGATCACTGCATTGGAAGTTGATAGTTGCGTAGGTACAAGTGATCATGACCTGATTACATTCATTATAGACAAACAGAGGACAGTCCCTCACAGCAATATACATAACTTGGTGCTTCAAAAAGGGCTAGTTCCACAAAGCTGAGGAAAGTTACAGCTGAAGTGATTGGGAGGAAGAATTAAGACAGAAAAGGTTAATGAAAATTGATGAGTTTATAGCCATCCAAAAAGACATAATTCCACAATTGAAAAAGAGGAAAACTTTGGTTAAAAGCCCATCTTGATTCAGAGGGAAAGTGAAGAGAACAATTAGAAATCAAAACATATTTATAACAAATGGAAAATAGATGAAAAACAAAGATCAGAAGCTATGAAATGTGGAAAACTGATAAGGGGAAATAAAGACACAGGGAAAAATCCATTGTTGGCAAGATTAAGGAAAATAAGATTAAGGTTTTTTACAGTACATGAGGAACAAACTGTAACAATACTAGAGGCCTATTACTATATGAAGATGGTAAAATTGTAAATGATGCAGAAGTGACAGAGATATTCAATACATATTTCTGTTTGGTATTTGAAAAAAAGCAGGATGATGTATTGATATTGCACAAAGATGATGAGCTTATTTCCAATCCATTAATAACTAAGAAAGATGTTAAATGGCATCCTCTATGGGTAAGGATTGTTAAATCAGAAGATAACTTGCACCCAAGAGCCCTAAAAAAGAGTTGGTTGAGGAGATCTCTGACCCATGGATAGTAATAGTTAATACATCTTGGAAGATTAGGGAATTTCCAGAAGACTTCTAATGTTATACTAATATTCAAAAAAGGCAAGCGGGATGACCAGAGTAGTTACAGACTGGTTATCCTGACAAATCCCTGACAAAACAAAGGAAAAGTGGACATAGGGTTCAGTCAATAAAGAATTAAAGGATAGGAATATAATGGCAGCCAAAATAGTTTTTATGGAAAGTAGGGCTTGTCAAACAAATCTTTGAGATTACAAATTTGATTAATAAAGATTACAAAAGTCTATTACATCTATCTAGTTAAGCATTTGAACATTTTGTAAAAGCCTCGGATTGGTACTCTATTAAACATTTTTTCATCATTGATCTGAAAGTAAATATAAAAGCACTGCTGATAAAGTTTGTGAAAGTCACAACAGTTGGCAGAGTGGCAAATAATGATGAGGATGGGCTCTGATATTGTTAGAGTGATCTAGATCACCTGGTAAAATGGGCCTATTACAAATGTTTTAATAAAGCCAAGTAAAACAAGGAACAAAAGGTCAATAACACCCTCTATCTTTATGTCCATTCCAGAATCAAATCTAGAATGTTCCCACCTCTATTTGCTGAGCTTCTCACCATGTGGGATAAATTCATGGTAATCATAGACTCAGTTGCATCCCAAGTCAACCCACAAAACCCATCATCACATAGATATTTCAATCAACCAGCTCATTGGATCAGTATCCACTATTTGCAAACATAATATATTAAAATTGTTTTTTTAGTAATGGTATCAGGTATGAGCCTTGTTATATCATAATTGCATTAAAGGATCTATGGTGGCACCAAATTTTAGTGTATTTTTCTGCTTTTTGATTCCTATTTTAATTCATTTTCTATATCTAAGCTTTGTTTGATCAATCCAAATAAACTGGAGTTGGATTATAATTCCATTTGCAGAGGATTAAATGTTTTGCTACCACTGGACAATTAATTCATCTACTAATGCTTATGCTTGGCCCTTTCCTATGTCAAAAATAGATTAAGAAAATAGAAGCTAAAAGCATAAAACAAAACTTGTAAATATTCATTTCTTTGTCCTGATGTCTTTTAATAATAGTTGTATTACTTTAAGGCCTATGTTTTCAAAGATACATAGAGTACTTTTGACACACATTAATTTTAATGGGAATTTAATATCCAAATCCCATAGGCAGGCAGCTTTAAAATCTCAATTTAAATGCCTTGATCATTGCAGTAGTGTTTTGTTGGTTTGTTTTTCCTTTTGCACAATAATGAGGAAAAAAGAGTCCCTTAGACAATGTACTTCACAGCAACTCCAAAAATAAAGTATCCGTGGTGTAAATTTGTGAATCCAAATTTACCTGTATCCTAACCAGCAAGCTGAAAGACCACTGGCTCATTTTTATTTAAAATTGTTTAGTTATTTACTATCAACCCAACTTGAGTGAATTAATGACTCTGGATTTCTAGTTGCACTAAGCTGCATTAAGCACAATTACACCAAAAAGAGACTGACATTTTTTTAAGTGACATAGAGGGACCAAAACAAATATTCTGCCCATGCAGCAACCTTGTTTTCTTGCAGACTTCTATCAAAAACTTGTTTTGTATGTGTTCTGCAGTTTGTATAAAAATGCAGAAAGTAATGAGGCTCATCTTTATCATGCCATTGTCATTTCAAAGCATTGAAATGCAAAATTAGCATTACCATTAGTTCCACATGTTCTTTCCTTGGAATTAAAGCCAATTAATCATTATAAACAAAGTGGTTTTAATTCCCTGGAAATGAATGAATATATGGGACTGATGCAGGAATTACAAGGCATAATTCTATGTGGCCTACACTGAGCAGGAGGTCAGACTAGAAGATCATAATTTTGTCTTCTGGTCTTAAAATTGATTAATTTAATGGCAAAATTATCTCTCATTCACAGTCATGATATAAATTATTGTGACAAAATGCATCCTGGCATTTATACCTGATAGTATAGAATGTGTCCTTATGCCAATTTTAAGGTCAAGAAAAACCAAGAATACATCCTGAGTATGTCCGGGTATGCTTGTAAAATGTTATTTGCCAATTATGACTATGTTATTAAAATGGCTGCCACAGCCAACATGGCATGAGTTGGTGATGTTCCCATACCTGAAAAATCTATATTAGATCATGACTTAAGCCTGTGGAAAATTTCATACTTTTACCATAAACCCCACATTTCCATCTGTTGGACAGTTCAGAGGCAATAGTGTGCTACTTTAACTCCTCTATGACCCTTTTAATTTTACATACCAGTGATCTGGTTTTGTTTTGGTTTAAGCGGAGTCTCTCCTTCCCTTATATGCTTCTCCTTTCCCAAAATGTTTCCCAGTCCCTAAGAAGCCTAAAACCCTTCTCCTTACTCCAACGTCTCATCCACCCATTGAGATTCTGCAGTTCTGCCTAACTGGTCCTGCATGTGGAATTGGAAGCATTTCAGAAAATGCTACCATGAAGCATTACCTGGACTTCAATCTCTTACCTAATAACCTACATTTGGTGTCCAGGACCTCTCTCCTACCTTTCCTTATGTCATCGATACCTACATGAACCATGGCCATCAGCTCCTCCCCAGCACTGTACATAAGTGATCCGCAACCTTTGCACATGACAGGCAATTCACCATGCTGTTCTCCCGGTCATCGCAAACCCAGTCATCTATATTTCTAATGATCAAATCCCCCATTACTATTACCTATATCTTCCTAATAACTACGATTCTCTTTCCCAAAGAGGTATCCTCAGTGTGAGAGGATACCACATCATCTGGAACGAGGGTCCCAAATATGTAATGTAAATATGTATGTAAAATAAATTTTCCTCCGTTCCAGTTGATGTTCTCCTTCCCCAATACTGTCAACCTCCTCAGCTGTACAGAGGCTGTCAGACTAGGGGTGGGACCGCTCTTCTGTCTCCCAGAAAGTCTCATCTATGTAACTCTATGTCTTCCTTAGCTCCTCCAGTTCAGCCACTCTTGTCTTAAGAGCCCATACTCAGTCCCTGAGGGCCACGAGTTCCTTGTACTGAATGCACACATACTCCACCTGCCCACAAGAGAGGTAATCACACATGCTGCATTCAGTGCAAAAAACTGAATAGTTCTTACTTTGCTGCTGGACTTCAGCCTGCATTATTTTTACTGTTGCGGCTTTGTTTTCTTTTAAGTTGTGGGGTTTTTTGTGTGTGTGTTTCTTGGTCTAAGTTTAGAGAATGTTAGACATAGCTGGCTCTCTTGTTCCTTCTCTAACAAAACTGACTTTTGCTGATCCTGCTTGCTAGTCTCATGTTTCACCTAATAGGCGTGCCCACCGAGTAACTGTCAGCAGTCTGCACACCTTGCTCCAAAATACAGGCACACAGTATACCAGAGATCTCAGGGAAGATGTGGGTCTTCATGGGATATGATAAAATGGTGTGAGAAGTGAAAACTAGAAAACCCAGTGTTCCACTTTGGGCACACCACACTTCGTCTGCAGCTTCTTATACTGACCTGTGTTCTGTCAATCCACCAGGAAAACTTAGCTCTCTACATTGAATGCCTTGGAAAGTTGTCATCCTGGTTATTTGCATAAGATTGTACTAATTACACTCACATGGTACTTGTTCACCTCCAAAAAATGGTATGCCTTCACACAGTACATCCAGACAGAGCTAGAGAATTCCTAAAGGAGATGTTCACAAGACACAGAATTCAGAGTAACAGCCGTGTTAGTCTGTATTCGCAAAAAGAAAAGGAGTACTTGTGGCACCTTAGAGACTAACCAATTTATTTGAGCATAAGCTTTCGTGAGCTACAGAAGTGAGCTCACGAAAGCTTATGCTCAAATAAATTGGTTAGTCTCTAAGGTGCCACAAGTACTCCTTTTCTTTTTGCGAAGACACAGAATGTTTCCTCTGCAATTGTGCTTGACCACGCCCATGAGCAAAATTATGGCATAATCAAAGGAGATGATGGAGATCTTGGTTTCACACAAAGTGCAGAGTCACTTTGGTGCTGGATGATAAGTGGGACAAGAGGTGACCAGGTTGATAAGAGAATATGAAGTTTCAGCAAAGACAGGAACCACCTGAAAAGGGTCTAATACAAAGCATAATGTGCAGGTGAAAGATGCCCAGGCTTCTTTTGCATGATATGTCAAGGCACTTGTTGAGGTCATAGAAGACATGGGCAACTCTTTCTCAGAAGAGAGTGTAGACTTAGTTAAACTGGCACCAAAGACATTGCAGACCCTTATGTGAATGTTTCCATCAGGGAGTTTGAGAAGATCGGGCAGTATCAGTATACCACATTTGTAACAGATAGATTGCAAGACAAAACCAAGCCATTAACAGAGCTTATCAAGTGAAATAAACTCCCCTTGTTCACCAGACCTCCTGCAAGGGAGCTATCGAAGACCAAATTGCAGCTCTCCTCTTTAAATAATGACTGATCCCTCTTATCAAAACTGTACATAGCTTGCCAAACACACGACGAAAACCTGAATGATTTCTTTCAGCATGAGAATCAGGCACGCCCCCTCTGTTGTCTCAGATGGGAAAACTACATCTTGGCAAGAAATCTGACTGGACAGCTATTCTGGAGGACAGTGTTTAATTGCAAGATACAGCTCCAGCAGCTGATGGCATAATTTTTGATGGGGTAGCTCCTATGAACATGTTGAAACCTGTTGCTAGTAACACATCTGATGATTATGCTATAAACGTTTTTTTTCATACCTCAAGACATAGCTGAAGTGTTGTAGAAGGATGGCTATAGTGTGGGATGTTCACAGTGCCAACAGTTTCAAGGCCAAGACCAGAAGCAGGAGAGGAAAGGGAATCAAAAGCAGTGCTAAGCCTTACATTTCTTTACCACTAAGCTGGCAAGAGTTTATGTGCACCAATGAAAATAAAAACAAACTCTTCTGCTTCCTTCAAAAATATACTGAAAAGTTGGTAATAGAAGGCAAGGGGGTAATCACCAGAGATGGTCAAGATGTACACTCCAGCTTTGCATATTATAAGACCAGCCTTTTCTCAGGCAACCACAAGGAAGCAGATACCAGAGGCATTCAGTCAAGGAAGTTCTCATATGCACAGTTGACACAGATATGGTAGTCCTTGACATTACATATGTGCAAAAGCTTCAACTTCCTGAACTGTGGATCAGATTTGGGAACGGCCAACACTTAAGTTATATACCGGGTCATGACATAGCTTTTTCACTTAGCGCAAGCAAGTCAAAGGCTTTACTGATGTTTCATGCCTATGCTGATCGTGACACAGCATTTCCCTGTGCTGGAAGAGGAAAGAAGTCCACATGGAAGACCTGGAAGGCATTTGAAGAAGTACCCCTTGCTTTCATGGATTTATCTGCTGCATCACAGTCTATAGAATGTTGAAACTACGTCTCTGTTGCAGTGCTATGTCGTGCTTCTGTATGACAGGACAATTGGCACTGACAGTGTTGATGCCCCCCCCCCCCGACCCACCGAAAGCAGCTCTTTACAGAAGGGCATGGCTATGGAATTTCTCCCTCCAACCAAACCTGCTCTGGTTCAGCGCGGTAGGTGAGCTGCATACCAAACAGGATACGGCTGGGGTCAGGCCTTGATACCTGCTCCTGAGTATCCCTCACCCAAAGAATGGGGATTTATTGAGGGCACTGATAGATCCAGTCTACTGTGGAGAACCCTCCCAGAAGCCGGTAATTATTGTGAACTCATCAAATGTGACTGCAAAATGGAGTAACAGGCAAGGTGCGGGTATGTCAAGGCAGCACTGAGTTACACTTCCCTGTGCCATTGGGTTGGAGAATGAGATGTCTGAATATATTGAAGACTGTGAAAGACTTTCTTCATTTTAGGCTGCATGTTTATATAAGCTGCCTTTTCAATCTTTTTGAAATGCCACAATATCCTGTTATGCATAGATCAATCTGAAATATCAGCAAAGAGAAATGCAACTTTCTTTTCATGAACAGAAACTTGTAAACTTACTGGGTTCTTTTTCTACACAATAAATATTTTCATAAATATTCCCTAGTGACACACTACAGAGCATGTTAATTTTTAACATATTTGTATCATCTCAAGCCATCACAATTCATTGCTTTATTTTTAAGACACCCAAGACAATAGGAATATAAATGTACAAAAATTAAAACCCACTGGGATGATTTAATACCATAAACAACCAGTATCACAAAAACATCAGCAGAAAAAAAATGCATTCAGAATTGAAAATGGCTCCCACAGCCAAGATAGCATGAGTTGGCAATCCGCACATATCTGAACATTTTTATTAGGTTATGCCCTTAGACTCTAGCAAATTTCATGCTTTTATCACAAAATCCACAATTCTTTCACAAATCTGATCTGCTATTAAGACTCATCTATTTACAGTCTTCCTTGAACTTACATTAATTACTAAGAAAGAACAACAAATATTCATGGTTGATATCAAATCAACTCATGAATGCACATAATCCAGCACAATTTGTGTAGAATATTATTCACTGTTGAACTGCTGTAATTGTTTACAAATAGCAAAGACTGGCTCTTATATTTGGTGGAGTAATGTATCTTTCAGGACATTGATCTATTTGGCAAAAAGAATCCACTTCTTATTAGACTGAAATCTTTTATTGTTTAGATGTGCAATTTATTTTATTTATTAGAACTGCTTTTAAAAAAAAAACTCTCTTTGGTAAATTCAAAGGAAGCCTTGGCATTTTTAATTTAGTCTTTTCATTGGGTAACACATCCATTACATTTCTCTAACAATATTCAGTAATCTGAAGAATTAAAAAGTATTTTTATTTAAAAAGATGAAACCTGAAATTAAAAATAACTTTATTAATATAGTATGACACAATGAAATTATATTCCAGATTCACCAGTAGGAAAATGTGTAGATATTTGTCAAATGGTAATAAATAAACTGACATTACTATTACTCAGCTTTAAAAATTGCCTGTACTGATTTTCCCATGTACTTGAAAACACATCATTACAGATCCATTTATCAGGTATGTTCTATTGGGCTAATTTTATACTGTCACATGTACTTTACAGAAATATGTAACAGTTGATCAAGTGAGAGAATATGGATATTTATATATTTAGCAGCATAGGAATGCATGACATTTTATGGAAAAATATTAAGAAAGGGATGACAATCCATCCCTGTCCTGGTACAGAGCCCAGAGCAGGGACCAACTGCTTTTAGGCATTGCAATGCTTAATTTTTAGGGTGCCCTGCCTCCTAGTGGATAGAGCGCTCCGTGGATACAACTTTATATCCGTGGATGCGGATATCTGCGGATATAAATCGGTATCCGCGGAACCACAGGGCTCTCCCAGGAGCCGCAGTAGCAAAAGGAGCAGAATGTGGGGCTGCTGCTCCCAGAAGCCCAGCGCCGCATGCTGGCAACTCCTTCATTGTGGCTGTACCACCATTAGCCGCACACATTTGGGCAGGCACCAGGCTCACCGGCAGCTGTTCCTGATTGCGTGCTCGTGTTCAAGCAGTGCACACGCCCCCAGACAGGAGACGAAGACAGCTACATGGAAGGGTTGGGGGCGGGGCTGGGTGCCTAAGAATAGGATTCTCAGAACCCAACAAGCTGAGCAGAGAGCTGCCTAAGCTAGTCAGTAGGAAATGTTGAGAAGAGAGACAGAACTTAGGTCCCACCCCACAAAAAGTAATTAGGATATGTCTATACATACAGCATTGCAGTGGCCCAGCTGTACGGTACAGCTGTACCACTGCAGCGTGTCTGGTGAAGATGTTCTTTGTCAATGGGAGGAGCCGTCCTGCCAACATAGTGCTGTGCACACAAACACTTATGTTGGTCTAACTTATGTGGCTCAGGAGGGTGGAATGTTCACACCCCTGAGTGACATAAGTTTTGCTAACATAGGCTGTAGTGTAGATATAGCCTTAGATGCCTAACTCTGCTCTAGGTTCACAGCTATGAACCCTCTCTTGGAGCTGGGGGCCTAAACCAGGTCAGTCCTTTCTTACAGAGAAAAGAAAAAGGGACGGGGATACACACACACACAAACACCATCCCCTCATTCTGCCAATATCACAGTGGTTAGGACACTCACCTGGGAGATGGAAAATCTGTTTTCCAGTCCTTGATTTGATTGGTTTGGAGCAGTCTCCCATATGCCACGTGAGTGCCTGATGATAGGGTGACCAGGTGCCTGGTTTTCGACTGGAACACTCGGTCGAAAAAGGATCCTGGAGGATCTAGTCAGCACCGCTGACTGGGCCGTTGACTGTCCGGTTCGTGGCACCGCGCAGCAGGACTGGCAAGTTCCTGCTAGCCTCTGTACCGCACAGTTCCCGGGAAGCAGCTGGCACGTGCCCCTCTGGCTCCTACATGTAGGGCCAGCCAAGGGGCTCCACACGCTGTCCCCACCCCAAGTGCCACCCCTGCAGCTCCCATTGGCCAGGAACCACAGCCAATGGGAGCTACAGGGAACTGGTGCCTGTGGACGGGGCAGTGTGCAGAGCTGCTGGGCCACTCCTCCACGTAGGAGCCAGAGGGGGAACATACCACCGTTTTCAGGAGCTGCTTGAGGTAACTGCTGCCCAGAGCCTGCACCCTTGACCCGAACCCCCTGCCCCAGTCCTGAACCCCCTCCCACCCTCCAAACCCCTAGATCCCCACCTGGTGCCCCCTGCTGCACCCCAAACCCCTCATTCCCAGCCCCACCCCCCACCCCAGAGTCTGCACCCCCAGCCAGAGCCCTCACTCCCTCTCACATCCCAACTCACTGACAGCCTGGAGGCCCTCCCACACTGTGAACTCCTCATTTCTGGCCCTACTCCAGAGCCCACAGCCCCAGCCAGAGCCTCTTCTGCACCCCAGCCCCCTGAGCCACTCCGGTGAAAATGAGCAAGTGAGTGAGGGTGGGGAGAGCAAGTGACAGAGGGAGGATGGAGTGAGTGGGAATTGGGCCTCAGAGAAGGGTCAGGGCAGGGCAAGGATGTTCGATTTTGTGAGAGTAGAAAGTTGGCAACCCCACCTGTCCACCACGCTATTTGCTATTCTGGGGTAGTTCAGTATTAATCTCTTCTATTGAAGCTGTTCCACTTTGTAAAACAATAATTAAATATTTATAGTAGCTGGAACTTTAATTTGGTGTGGTATTAGGGAATAGGCCTTAAGTGCTTCACTTCCTAGAGAGACAGAGTCTGGGCAGGGTGGTATGAAGCTCTTGTTGTTATGCATGGTGGGTTGAAAGCAGACACAGAATAAAGAAGATCTCTTACAAACAACTTAAGCGCAGAGTTATCCCTGAACACTACACTGGGATCTTCCACCTCCCAGATGACTGCCCTAACTACCAGGTATAGAGAGTCATACTTGCTCTACAATGAGTACTTACTTATTTATACAAAGTGGAACAGCTTCAACAGGAGAGACAGAGAGTCTCACCCTAGGCGACCCAATAGTTCAGTGGCTAGGTTACTCCCCTCGGAGGCAGGAGGTTTGGGGTTCAGTCACTGCTCCAAATCAGGCACAATGGGATTTTGAAAACAAGTCTCCCATGTGAGTGCACTAACCACTGGACTATTGGGCATTCTGGGGGATATGGAAACACACTAACAGCCAAATTTTTGATCTGGTCATCCCTATCTATATTTTGAGCTGGTTAGGTGGTATTCTGAGCATGCCTCCTGGATCAGGCCATGCAGATGAGATAGACAGGAGAATGTCTAGTTTAAGAAACCCACTGGACCTTAGGTGTGAACTAGGGAACTGAGCAGCTTGGCAGCATCAGAATGTAAGCAATTTTGCTTATGCCTGATGGCAGAAACTTAGATGCCAAGGGACCTATTGGTGCCTGCTGGGTTAGGTGGCAGCTGAGCAATGGTTTTGAAAATCTCACCTACATATTGAACTTAAGCCCCCAAAGTGGCAGTTAGATGCTCACGTGCTTTTGTGGATCTAGTCCTTAGTGTCTCCCCAAACCTGAGGCTGTTGGAGGCTGGTTTGATGCCTGATGCTGGTCATGAGAGTCCTATTCTAAGTCAGACCATAGCATTTATATTTTACTTTTCTCTTGTTTTTAGATGGTTCAGAATGTCCATGACTTTCTGAACTGTGGAAACTAATGTTAATCTTCTGGTTTGACCCATAAAAGAAAGTAACTGTGGTTGTCTCATTTTACTCTTCATGTCCACCTCACAGAGTTTGGCACAATCAGCAGGCTTCTTTCTGGACAGACACACATAGGGTTGAAACAGATTGAGTAGGACAGAATCTCATTACACTAGGTTGAATTCACTTGTGTGTGGAGGGTCAGTCCCAATTAAGCACTGTTTTAAGGGCATACATGGAGCTATTGTCAGAAGATGACTATTGCTTTCTGGCAACATTTGTGGTTTTGAAATATGTTTATTCCAGTGTAGAACAAAAACAATGTCCCACACATGGTTCCACTTTTGCACAATTTCACTAAAATGTAAGAGATGTAAGTTAGAGACCCTGCTCTGCCCTATTCAAAGCTGGGCTCTTCATCCCAGATCACTCCAAATCTGGCAGAGCAGGAACTTGAGTCCCAGTCTCCTACTTCCCAGGACAGTACCCTAATCACCTAGCGATAGAGACTCAGTCAACCTCAGGGAAGCTTTATTGAAATAGACAGATCTTGATGAAACACAATATTTTGCCAAAATTTAATTTTGGTGTAAATGTTACAGCGAGCTCTAGTACACAGCCCTTGTGTTTGTTTTCTGCACACTGGATGAATTTCACCCGCTATGTCCAGCCCATTCCATTGTTGTTAGCTGTTCCACTGTCATCAATACCAAATCCACCCCAACACTTCAAAACAACAAATCACTAAAATGACAAAATAATGTTTACATTCCCAAACAGAGTCATAGACCCTAACACAAGGAGCTTGCAAATGAAATAAATGAAATAAAATAGGGTCCTCTCACATTCCTTGTTAGATAAAAAAAATACAGGAATCCTATTTCTAAATATCACAGAAGTGTATTTTACATTAGTATTAGTGCAATTACATTTGTGCCTCAAGAAGAGAATATATCCCAAAGCAGGTGCTATTCACTGGCAATATATTAAAATGTATAAACCATTAAATGTGTGGTGTGTGTGTGTGTATTAAACTTTGTATGAAATAAATCTCAGTTCAACTTGTACTTCATACAACTACATGGAGCACTGGCTACAGCAAGACCTCAGGCTTTCTAATCTTTTTTAAAAACAACAAGGAATCCGGTGGCACCTTAAAGACTAACAGATTTATTTGTGCATAAGCTTTCATGGGTAAAAAAACCCACTTCTTAAGATGCATTGAGTGAAAATTACAGATACAGGCATAAATATACTGGCACATAAAGAGAAAGGAGTTACCTTACAAGTAGAGAACCAGCATTAACAAGGCCAATTCAGTCAGGGTGGACGTGGTCTGCTCCCAATAATTGATGAGGAGGTGTCAATACCAAGAGAGTGAAAATTGCTTTTGTCGTGAGCCAGCCACTCCCAGTCCCTAGTCAAGCCCAAATTAATGTTGTTAAGTTTGCAAATGAATTGTAGCTCTTCAGTTTCTCTTTGAAGTCTGTTTTTGGAGTTTTTTGTTGCAGGATGGCTACTTTTAAATCTGTTATTGAATGTCCAGGGAGATTGAAGTGTTGTCCTACTGGCCTTTGTATGTTACCATTCCTGATGTCTGATTTGTGTCCATTTATTATTTTACGTAGAGACTGTCCAGTTTGGCCAATGTACTTGGCAGAGGGGCATTGCTGGCACATGATGGCATACATCACTTTAGTAGATGTGCAGGTGAATGAGCCCCTGATGGTGTGGCTGATGTGGTTGGGTCCTCTGATGGTGTCGCTAGAGTAGATATGGGGACAGAGTAGGCAACGAGGTTTGTTACAGGGATTGGTTCCTGGGTTAGTGTTTCTGTGGTGTGGTGTATAGTTGTTGGTGAGTATTTGCTTGAGGTTGGGGGGCTGTCTGTAAGCGAGGACTGGCCTGCATCTCAAGGTCTGTGAGAGCGAGGGATCATATTTCAGGATAGGTTGTAGATCATTGATGATGTGCTGAAGAGGTTTTAGCTGGGGGTCGTACGTGATGGCCAGTGGTGTTCTCTTATTTTTCTTGTTTTTACCCATGAAAGCTTATGCCCAAATAAATTTGTTAGTCTTTAAGGTGCCACCAGACTCCTCGTTGTTTTTGTGGATACAGACTAACACGGCTACCCCTCTGACACTAATCTTTTTAGAATATGATGTGCTGTAAAAAACTATCCCGCTTCTTTCCTGAAATCCTAAATACAACTTACTTTAATAAATCATAGTAGTGGGGCTGGAAGAGACCTGGAGAGGTCATGTAGTCTAGCCCCATACACTGAAGCAGGACCAAGTATATCTAGATCATCCCTGATAGCTGTTTGTCCAGCATTTGTTCTTAAAACCTCCAATGATGGGGAGTCTGCAACTGTCCTGGGAATCCTATTCAAGAGCTTAATTATCCTTATAGTTCGAAAGTTGTTCTTAATATCTAATCTATATCTGGTGCTGCAGATTAAGCTCTTTACTTCTTGTCCTACAGTCAGTGGATATGAGAACAATTGATCACTGTCCTCTTTTTAAGAGCATATTTGAATACTTATCATATCCTTCTTCCTTCTTTTCTTAAGTCTAAACATGGCCTGATTTATTTATTAATCTTTCCTCATAGGTCAGGTTTTCTAAACTTTTAACATTTTTTAAAGCTATCTTCTAGACTGTCTCCAATTTGTCCACATCTTTCTTAAATTGTGACACCCAGGACTGGGAACATTATTCAGCAGTGGCAAGGTCTCACGTGGGGTAGAGCAGGACAATTACCTGTGACAAAATGGCTGATGTTGGTATGGTGGGTCCTGCACTTTTCTTGGCAGGGGGCTAAGATGCCACTCCTTGGCCCTGCTCTTGGGGTGCCAAGAGCCCCGCTAGTGGCCCAGGAAGGTGGTAGAGGATAGAAGCAGGGGAGGGGACTGGGTTTGCTCCTCACTCAGCCCTAGCCCCTCTCAACTGCTGCGGGTTTCTTACCCTCTTGGGTAGGGTTACCCTCTATCCTTGATGCTGGGGGAGGGAGTCTCCTTGCTCTGCTGGGGCAGGGTCTCCCTTCCTTCAGTTCTCTGGTCTTTCAAGTCTCAGCAACACACCCAGGGGTGAAAGTAAGTTAGAGGATTTACCGGTACGCCGGAGTCCTGAGCAGGGGGCGTGGCCTCAACTGGAAGAGACAGGGCCTTAAAATCCCCGGGCCCTTTAAATCTTGATTTAAAGGGCCAGGGCTCCAGCTGCGGTAGTGGCGGCTGGGAGCCTGGGGCCCTTTAAATCACCCCCGAGCTACCATCTGCAGAGGAGGCTGGGAGCCGCGGGGCTCAGGGGCGATTTAAAGGGCACAGGGCTCCAGCTGCCACTACTGCAGTGGAGCCCCGGGCCCTTTAAATCACTGAGGAGCCCTGGGGGCTCCCGGCTGCCACTGCTACCCTGGGACTCTGGGCTCTGGCAGAGCTTTAAAGGGCCTGGAGCTCTGCCCTGGTAGCAGCTGCTGGAGCCCCGAACCCTTTAAATCCCCACCTGAGCCCTGCTGCCCGAGCCCTGGGGTAGCAGTGGCCAGGCTCCATCGAGGATTTAAAGGGCCCCGGGAGGGTAGCGGGGGCTGGAGCTCCAGGGCCCTTTAAATCCCCGCCAGAGCCCCGTCACTGCCGCTACCTCAGGGCTCGGGCAGCAGGGCTCAGGCGGGGATTTAAAGGGCCCCGGGGCAGCAGCGGCGGCTGGACCTCTGGCTGGCACCCTTTTAATCCCCGCCAGAGCCCCGCTGGCGCTACCCCGGGGCTTGGGCAGCAGGGCTCGGGCCGGGATTTAAAGGGCCCCGGGGGAGTGGGGGTAGCAGCAGCTGGAGCTCCGGGGCCCTTTAAATCCCCACCGCAGCCCCACCGCCGCTACCCCAGGACTTTAAATTGCCCTCTCAGAAAGCCAGTCCTGGTACGGTGCACCGGCTCTTACCGGTACACCGTACCAGGGCATACCGGCTTACTTTCACCTCTGAACACAACTCTAAACTCCAGTCCTCTCTCCTTCCTTGCACCCCTGACTGACTGAAGCAGGGGGTTTTATTAGGTTCCTGACAGGGCCTTAACTGACTATAGGTGCTCCAATTAACCTGTAGCAACCCTCCCTAGTTTACAGGGAACCACACCTTAATTAGCTAGGGCTTATATATCTCACCTCAACCACTCTCCCACTTCTTCCTGGCCCTCCTGTATCATACCTCCTGACTTTAATACGTCTAACTTATCTAAATATTCTGTAAATTGGTCTCTCTCTATTTTGGCTTGTGTTCCTTCCCCCTTGTTGTTAGTATTAATTGTGTCAAATATCTGGTCACAATTTGTCATTAACATAGTAAAAAAAGGATAATTTCTTTTTACTGTTCATAGGTATTTAACTCATGTAATTCAAGATAATGCCACTTCCACAGATCATATAAACCATTCATGGCACTTAACTATTTCACTGATTATGGCCCTGTCTCAGCAAAACTTCCTTTGACATAAATAGGTCATAAGCACATGCCTAATTTATTAGTAATAATCATATTATGAGTCAATTAAAATTAAAATTCCAAATTAATATTATTTTTCTAGTAGCACTAAACTTTAGGTATTAGGTGCAATTCACATCCCACTGTTTGACAAAAATATAGTGTATACTTGTTCTTGATATAAAATTAAACATCATTTTCACTTAAATAATGTAAATTGGATAGTCTCTCATCTGGACTATAGTATACTAGGTATGTTGAATTAAAATGAACATGTCAGTATATTCCATTAAAAAGTCAGTGACGAATGAGAGGTTTTCCAGTAATACAAATATTCAATAGGGCACCTCAACCCATGGTATTCACCATCCACTTTTAATCAGCTGAAAATTCACAAATATGCATGACAAATTGTAGTGCTTAATTTCCCCTGAATAATGCTGAAAAGATTTAAATGTCATTCATGAAGTACGAGCAATCCCTGGTGAATTTAGACAATTCCACCTACACCACAGACTCAACCCAGACAGGAGCTAAGAGGTTAGGGCTCAGATTTTTTAAAAGTAGGTGCCTAAATTTAGATTGCAAAACTGAGATTTTCAAATGAGATTAAGGGAGCTAAATGCCAGCTCACATTGTGCTGAATGTCTAAATTCCTTAAGAGGCTAAAGAAGTGGCCTGGTTTTCAGAAATGCCAAGCAAACAGCAGGTCCCGAAAAGTTTAAATGCATATAAAACAATAGCTGATCTTTTAGGAGTACTATTGCTTTTCATTGAATCTGCCTGGTGCCTTAAAACTTCAGGCCAAATTAGGATTTGAACATGTCTACTAGAGCAATGCATAATGTACAGGGGAGGCCACAACCCAGACTTCCATGTATTTTGAATTCTGCTGCTATCTTCATGTGTGTCCATGCTGCAGAGGGATCAGCATCAGTGCACATACCACTATGATTTTCTTGACAAATAAAAGGTATTTCATCTTGGTATTTTCATGATAACCATAGGAAGGTTTTCCGAGGGAGAGTGCTCAAAGCAGTTTTATAGCAAGAGTCACAGAAAGAACCAAAGGTTTTAAAGAAAATATGTGGTTTATGTTCATCATGAGCCCAGAGATTGCTGAGGGTGTTTGAGGGTAGAAAGAGAAGGAAACTGATTGATAGGGCCATGGTTGATGATAGAGAGTAGGGTTATATATATGTCGTCAACATTACTGCCAGCAAGTATGGGGAAGCCTCAAATGGTATCAATCTCTGTAGAGGAGGTTGAAGAAGCACTGAATAAGATGAAGAATGGTGAAGCATCTGGTGAAGAGTAGATAACTGTTGATATGATCAAAACAGTTGGAGATATTGGAGTAAAGTACCTTCAGATTACTGCATGTTTTCTAGGATCAAACAAGGATACCAGATGATTGGAGAATGGGATTGATTGTGCCTCTTTGGAAGGATAAGAATGGTGCATATGATCCAGTCACCTATTGGGGCACCACCCATTTAACTCATCGTCAAAGTCCTTGAGAGACTTCTGGAGGCAAGGTTGTGGTGCAAGGTGGAGGATAACACAGGAAAGAAGCAACATGGCTTTAGAAAGGAAGGAGTACTATAGAATATTTGCAGTGAGATAGACGTTTGAAAGAATGATAAATGGAGGCGATTGCTGCGTAGCGTTTATTGGTCTTGAAATAGCATATGATTTGGTTCCACAGGAATTGATGTTTGGAGTTTTCAGATGAATGAGAAGGAATCTTCAGGAAGCAGAGATGATAGAGGCATTCTATAGAGGATCAAGTGGTAAGATTGTAACAATACAATGCAACAATACAAAACATGGAATTTGTGAGAATTTTGAGATGGCTGTGGGATTGAGACATGTATTGAGTCCATTTCTCTTCATCCTAATTATGGGTTAATTAATAGGAGAACCACACAAGTGGACACAGAGAAAACTAATGTATGCTGGCAATCTAGCCCTTTTAGCTTACATCAAAGGGGAATTGATAAATATAGTATCAGAGTGGTCATCTGCGTTTGAAGACCATTGTTTGAAGGTAAATATAAAAGAAAACTGAAATTAAGCAAGTAGGGAAGGTTGAAGAAGAGCTGTTTATTGAAGTTTCAGGAAAGAAGCTGAAGCAGAAGAAAGAATCTGTGTACTTGGGAAGTGCACGTAGTACTACTGGGAGACAACTGAAAAGAACCACCCAATATGCAAGGGCAGCAGTGGGAAAAGGTGGTAGGAGTACTGTGGGACCAGCAATTAAGTAAGGAACTGAAAGAAAAAAGTGTATGATGTGTGTGTTTATTCCTATCTGCTCTATGGTTTGAAAATAGTGGATCTTATTGGAGAGAGAAGGTATTAGGAAATAACATACTAAGGAGAATGGCAAACAAGCAGTGGGTAGCTAGTGTGCTCATGGAAAACAAATAGATCACCAAGATCATATTCCCCCCTATCTCAGAGATAGATAGTTTGGAGAACACATGTCTGAAGTGGGCTGAACATATGATACGAACTGGAGAAGAATGACCCAGCAAAGAAAGCATGGGAGGAAGAGGACAGTAAGAAAGGATGTGGAGTACTGAGGCTGTAATGGAAAGATTCTCTCAAGAAATGTTTGAAGAAAAAAGGACAGGAATTTCAAGACCCGTGAACCAGTGCCATGGATTGGAACGAGTGGGCCCCTCCAATCCCATGTAAAAGTGAAAAAGGAGCCAAGAAGTGAAATTAAATATTTTAACCGATGAGTTTAACCTTTCCTCTGCTGACCCTTCATAAACGTCCTTCTATTATATTAAAAGCAATGGAATTAAAATAAGTAATTATGACAGAAGATTAAGACATATACAATGATTTTATTCACAAAGCAGGTGTGTTCTGCTGCCTCTATCAGCAATTGGCAAAACATTAATGCTAAATTCTCCTGTGAAAAGAATAAGCAAGGATTTTCCCCTTAAATCCCTTGTTTCTCTCTGTAGTTCAGAGGAGCTTCTGCTATAGTCATAGTTACCTCAGAGGCTTCACATAAGTGATGTCAAGTGGCTTAGAATGAGATGAACCTGCCAGTTTTAGAGAAGCTGCAGATATGTTAGGCCCCTAAGGACTGCTAGTGGTTTTAATATAATCCAATCTAGTAGCAACCCTTGAGACAGTCATGTTTACGTAGTAATATTTGGATTCATTGTAGGCTGCAGACAGAAACTGATGTGGTCACACACATATACACACATACAGTTGAGGAAATCTGACCTTACATTCAGAAGAGAGCAGTGATACACAACATTGCAAGAGGACAAATAAGGAGATAAAAATTTAATATATTCATTTTAAATCTTTTCCTCAACTTATGCATTTTCATTTTCCTCTACATATGAACCTCAGCAAAACTAACATGATTAATATGTTCCGACTCTTGGAAATGTTGTTCAGTTAGGGAACTTTGCTGTTCAGTTGGAAAAGGGGGGGGTGTTGGGGGGGGGTGAGAAAACCTGGATTAGTGCTGGAGGTGACCCACCTTGATTATCATGCGCATTATAAAGAGGGGTTTCAAAGGGGGATGGGCTGTTGCCAGCAGGAGAGTGAGTTTGTATGTGTGTGTGTTGGGGGGGGGGGAAGGGTGAGAAAACCTGGATTTGTGCTGGAAATGGCTCTACTTGAGGATCACTTTAGATAAGCTGTTGCCAGCGGGGGAGTGGGGTGGGAGGAAGTTTTGTTTCATGGTCTCTGTGTGTATATAATGTCTTCTGCAGTTTCCACGATATGCTATGCATCCGATGAAGTGAGCTGTAGCTCACGAAAGCTCATGCTCAAATAAACTGGTTAGTCTCTAAGGTGCCACAAGTACTCCTTTTCTTTTTACGAATACAGACTAACACGGCTGTTACTCTGAAACCAGCCAGAATGGGAAACTTTAATTGATTTCAATGGGCTTTGAATTGGGACTACATTGCGCAGGCTGGCCTGGAACCTTAAATAACCAATCATATTGCACCCCTAGAACCTGTTCCTGCAGGTTAACTCTCACTGGACCCAATTCACAAGGGGCAGGGCTAAAGCAAATCGGACTCACTATCTTTAATGAGAGTTTTGCCTATATTGAGACTGCAGAATTGAGCCTTAGTCCTAAATGTATGAAGAGTTCCAAATCTGTAACATCTACATCCCCAAGCAGTGACTTAAAACAAATGTGCTAATGCAATCAGTTTGCATGTACACTTTTTTTAGTGTCAGTTTGGGTCTTGGGTTATCAATTAGGTTTGCAAGAATGGTGTCAAAAGCAAACAATTAAAAATATGTGGCATTGCTTTCTTTTAGCACATAATTTTACAAGTCCCATTGGTAAACAAACATGATTAAGTGTTTTCTCATTTCTGTATACAATAGAAAGCATCGTAATCTAGCTCAGTGACCTATATAGATTCATAGATATTAAGGTCAGAAGGGACCATTATGATCATCTAGTCTGACCTCCTGCACGATGCAGGCCACAGAATCTCACCCACCCACTCCTGCGATAAACCTCTCACCTATGTCTGAGCTATTGAAGTCCTCAAATCGTGGTTTAAAGACTTCAAGGAGCAGAGAATCCTCCAGCAAGTGACCCGTGCCCCGTGCTACAGAGGAAGGCAAAAAAAACCCAGGGCCTCTTCCAATCTGCCCTGGAGGAAAATTCCTTCCGGTCCCCAATTATGGCGATCAGCTGAACCCTGAGCATGTGAGCAAGATTCACCAGCCAGATACCCTGGAAAGAATTCTCTGTAGTAACTCAGATCCCACCCCATCTAACATCCCATCACAGGCCATTGGGCCTATTTACCATGAATATTTAAAGATCAATTAATTGCCAAAATCATGTTATCCCATCATATCATCTCCTCCATAAACTTATCGGGTTTAATCTTAAAGCCAGATAGGTCTTTTGCCCCCACTATGACTATAGTGTGTTATGATATGTAACTAACAACACAGTTTCTAATGCTGGACTGTAATGATTAAAAAATGTGTCTGTATTGTGTGTGCATGCATGCGTACAGGGCCGGCTCCAGGCACCAGCTTTCCAAGCAGGTCCTTGGGGTGGCATTTAGAATTGGCTGGCAGTCCGTGTCCTGCGACGGCAATTCGGCAGCAGCTCCGCCGCTCTTCCCACCACGGCGGCTTTCGGGCGGCAGTTCCACCGCTGTTGCGGCGGTGGCAATTCAGCGATGACTGCTTGGGGCGGCAAAATTGGTAGAGCCACCCCTGTATGTGTAAATTATATTTTAAGCATGAAACCAGTCATGTGAGAACTCATCTGTTAGGTACATATTATATTTAAGTTCAGGGGTCAGTTCTCATCCTATGCTACCTACAATTATTGTTGTAAGTAGAGTCAGTTCACCTGCTGGCGAAATATAAGAAGATTGTATTTTACTTTTAAGCTTTATTGGTTATTTTATATTTTCATTTTAAAAAAAATCTGTCCATCATATTATACTACCCTAATCTCTTTTGCATCTCCATCTGTACTCTGTCCTGTGCTGCACCTTCCCAGCTCCCTAATATGCATCCTCACCCACTCTACCTGCAACAGTGATCTATATTCCTCTTGCAAGTGAGTCTGTGGGATGCATGGATTTTCCCACAGCCACTTGCTTTGGCAAGGTGGTTGATGACATTCAGGGCTGATAAATTTACCCCAGCCACAATTCTTCCTGCATGGTGGCCAGAACATTTCATTTTAAACCCCATGCACATAATGTTCATCAGCTGAGGTTCTAGCCCTTAAAGTAACACATTTCGAACTATTAATGTGTGGGTTTGGATAAGTTATCACATATTCCATGTGATGCAAGTTAGGTGCATAGGAGTTGAAATTAAATATTTCAGCCACTGTGTAGAAAGTATGTGGTTGAAATAAAGTACCAGCCCTGATTACATTCTGCTTGCCTAGAACATCTGAAAAAGTTGTCAGTCCCACAAACTCAGTTATCATTTATTTCTACGGAACTAAACAGATGTATGCCAGATGTGGATCTGGGCCATAGAGTTTTGTATAAATCATTCATACTTTAAAACATGCCATAGTAAATGGTCACCAGAAAGCTTCCAGGAAAATATATATAGGCTTTACACCACATCCACGAATACAAAGTCAAAGTTTCAGAGAAGCCAAGAAATGGGAACTGAGTCACATGACATTTAACTCTCCTCATTCCACGTATGCATTAGGGGTAAAATCCATGAAAAATTGACTCTCTGGTTGCTGGCCGATGCAAACTCCCCAGTGGCAGAGGTGGGGGAAAGCTGAGATTATTAAAATCAAAATGACCATTATGATGCAAAATTCTGTGGTTATTTTTGTGTTATGTTTTCTCTGAGGTTTTTCTTGGTTTTGTGTTTAATGCCAGCACATTTAAAAGCATTTTAAACTGCAGGGACTGCATGAATGTAGGGAGAGAGATGATCTCTCCTATAAGTGATCTTGGAAAAGAAAAAGAGTAACAGGTGACAATTTTGGGGGGGAGGGGATCATGTCTTCTTGTGTTGTTTTCTTTTTTATAATCATTATCAAAATGGGTGACTTTTGGGACTGCCATAGTACAAATAATAAATGAAGTAATAAAAACAAAGGCATAATTTAGGGAAACTTTGTTTCGGAATATTTTTCTTCCTGTTTTTCAGACATAAGGAAATAAAGATATTATGGTCTGGCTTGACTATTCCTTGTAGTCCTTCTACCTATTCCAAATGAACAAAGCAGCATAAGCCAAACTAAAGCCTTGTCTACACTTCAGGGGGAGATCGAATAAGTTACGCAACTTCAGCTACGTGAAAACGTAGCTGAGGTCAATGTACTTAGATCTACTTACCGTGGAGTTCACACTATGCTATGTCGACGGGAGACACATTCTCATTGACTCCCCTCACACTTCTTATTCCGGTGGAGTACAGGAGTCGATGGGAGAGCGATCTGCAGTCAGTTTAGCGGGTCTTCACTAGACTGCTAAATCGACTGCTAATGCATTGATTGTCACATGTCAATCCCCAAGTAAGTGTAGACAAACCCTAAGTTACTGGCTTCACAGAAAGAGGAAGGAAGGTTTGTGGTTAATGACCTGATAAATGATCTGATGCTTCTGCAGAGTTCATGTGTGACCTTGGGCCAGTCACTTAATCTCTCTTTCTCAGTTTATCTCGCATAGACTCTCCTAGGTACTCACTTAATATAGTGAAGGGCATGGTATAAGAACCTGAATGGAACAGAAAGAAGGCTAAAGTTATTAGAGCCAATCTTGTGGCCAGTTGTTGATAGCGTTTGTCTGGTAATGTAGCCCAAATATGAAAAGCCCATGGTATATGGAAGAATAATGGAACCCATTATAGGCTTCTTCACAGAGACTGGCTTTCATTTACAGGGTTTTACCAGATTTCTAGGTTTATCTAATGACTTAGTGACTTTAATTACAGACTTTTTTCAAGTTATACTTTTCTTGAAAGGGAATACATATAAGAACTATTTAAAAAAGAATATTTAATGTTAGGCAAATGGTAATTAGGAAACTTGTACACCTCACAGTAGCTTCCTGTTCTAGTCTGAAACCACACAGAAGTGTTTGATCAGGTCCATTCCCTGAAAATGATGACATGCAGTGCTTTTCTTCAAAATGAATAAATATTCAATCAATCCTTCACCTTTTAGCTCGTCTCACTAGTTTTCTGATTTATTCAGAAAAAACAGTGTTTGACTGAAGAAGTGTTGGTACTGAGGCAAGATAAACAGGTGTTTCATGTAAAACTTACCACATATAAAGTAATGATAATATACAAACCAGTAGTGCATAGATTCCTGTAGAGCAAGGGAGGGAGCCTTAAGATATGTTGTTAAAATATCACTATCTGGTGGAGAGGCAACCTTGATTGTCGCATTTCCTAACATTTGAACTCTTAACTTTGCACCTTTAATACTGTTTTTAACAGTGTGTGTGTATGTATGTGTGTAAGTAATTGACTAGGTTTTTAAAACATCAAACTGAAAAAAAAAAAAAAAAGAAATTCCACATCGGTATCCTATGGATTTTCACATGAGTTGGATCATTTAGACCCACTGAACAGACCTCTTCACTTGATCTAACATAATAAATTGACAAGTTGGTTGTCATTCTCTATCTGGACCATCATTAGGGGGCGATGGAATAATTTGCCAGTGGCTTTCACAGATATTTCCTGAGAGCAGAAGAATAGTAAGGGTTGATTTCACTATGGGGAGATCAATGCTGCTGCACTTGATGCAGCAGGGATCAATGTAGTGAGTCTAGTGAAGATCCACTAAATTGATGGCAGAGCGCTCTCTGGTTGACCCCAGTACTCCAGCTCTGCAAGAAGAGTAAGGGAAGTCTACTGGAGAGTATCTCCCATTGACGCAGCACAGTGAAGACACTGGGATAAGTCAATCTAAGCTACATTGACTCTAGCTATGTTATTTATGTAGCTGGAGTAGCATTTCCCCCCATAGTGAAGACAAGCCCTAAGACTCAGAGATTTTGGCTTCCACTTCAAGTTCTGAAGGGGCGCGTGCTCTAGTAGATTCTTCTGCCCCACACCCATGTGATACTTTCTACCCTGTCCCCTCCAGCCGATCTTTTGCCCCAGTCCAGTCTGTTCCCCACTTTTGGTGCCTAATCCTAGTTCCATTCTTCTCACTTCGGCAGTCTCAGTCTTCATGACTCAGGCTTCTCATCCCATCTCCAGTCTCCTTGCACAGCCAAACCCAGTCCCCATAGCACTTCATCTGATTTCAGTCTCCTTCTCACCTCCTTGCTCCCCTCTTACCTCCCCCGCACCATTTTCCTCCCCTGCTCCTAGTCTCCAGATTCTTGCCTATCCAGTCCCAGGCTCCTCGCAGGTTTCCAGTGCCAGACCTTCTGGTTCCAAATGTCCAGTTTCCCCATCTTCCAGCCTCTAGTCCCAGTCTCCCAATCCTGCAGGCTTCTTGTCCCAATCTGCTTCCCCTGCATTGAGTACACATGAGAGATAGGCTCACTGCTCTCAGTTCAAGTGCCCAGAAAGGCCTGCAAGAGCCGAATGCTGCAATTGAATGAAAAAAAATCCTGCTCAGCCCTGAGCTGGAGCATGCCCAGTACAGATGGAATTTTCAGGGAATTTAGCTATTCAGATCTAAAAGTCTCTACTTAGCATGTGTAGAATGTGATTTTTCAAAGACTTATATCTTGGCCAAATGTGGGTGAATTTTAATATGGATGGCAAAAGGCAGGTCCCCCATAAAAAGGCTATCCTCCACCAAATTTCAAGTCTCTGCTCCAAAGCATGGGAGCACCAGAGCGTCTCAAAGAAAAGTTTGCCAGCAAGGAAAACATTTTTCCCTAGCCTCACCCTTGGAAATGGCTACCCAGTTTTCAATGATTTATTTTATTTTATTTTTAAATCAGGCTGAGTCAAACATGGAACATTTCAGCCCAAATGGTTAAAGTTTGGCAAAGTTATAAAGAAGTGAACACAAGGTGTTTTCATGAAAAGTGGGAAGCAGCTTCAATAATAAGCAGCCTTGCCTATAATGAACGATGGTCAGAGTTTCAGAACATTAAGGCTTTAAGGCTTAATTCTGCTCCCACTGCAGTCAATGGAAGAATCTCCTCACTCTAACTGGAGTCACAGTTAGTCCAATATTGAGTGCTTTTTAAAATCCAAACCAAAGGTCTAATAGGAAGTGCACAAATGACTTTTAGTCTGGTGGTTTTAGTGCATATATATTTACATTTCAACCAATCTGAACTTGCCACTGGTACATTAAGATATTTTAATACATAAATTCAGACAAACCTGACATAGGTTTGCACTGTGACCGTATAATTAAACACTACATCACAATGCACAAGGGGGCAGAATTCAGGTTGTATGGATAGGAAATGCCAGAACTGAGACTAACTAAAGTCTCCACTTTGCAACTTTAGTATTCTTAACTTATTTCTACATGCATAGCATAACTCCTCCGCCCCACCACCCAATGATAAAGGCCCTGGAAAATCATGAACTTAAAAAAAAATCATAGCAGTGTCGTAGGTAAGTGTTTTAATTTCATGGGATATGCATGGCTGCTAATTTCCCTGCTGAACTGTTGCAATTTTTCTAACTGTCGGCATCTCTGCTTCTACTTCCTCCCTGAGATTGCAGTTGCTGGCGGGCGGAGGGGATTATCAGTCTGGTACCATCCAGAAAGAGAAGCGGAAGTGGCAGGCCATTAGGAAAACAGAGGAGAGGGTCTATCACCACATGACACTGGCCATCCAGCCCTGCTCACACAGGGATTGGGGCATGGCTCACTCCATACTCAGGCTCACTCTGGCTCAGTCTGCCACTGCAGTTTCCTGTCCAGCAGTTTCCTGTCCAGCTGAGACCACAGCAATTAGGAGCCTCAGCCTGGTCCACCCACAGTGGCTCCTGGTGGCCCCAAGGGAGACACTGCAGCTCTGGCTGCTGGGGAACTGAGACTCGGATCCATTAAATCACACCCTGATACCCCGCCGGTGCAGGGCCCCCTCATGCACCTGCTCATGTTCCAAAGATAGGACTCGCCAGCTACTTCGTCACCCCCATCCAGGGTGGAAGCGGCTCACTAACCCTCCTTGAGAAGCTGCAGCCTAGTGGAGAGGCAGAAACATATATGCTCATTTCTCCATCCCTGCTGTTGGAAAAATCATGGTACTGGGCTAACTTCATTATTTCTGTGCAGTTCATAAACTAGGACTTACCTATGATCTTCATTCATAAAGTGATTACAAAAATTTGTAAAGAAATTTCCTAATTGTATAATAAACCACTTAATATGCAAGTTTAATGTTGCCTTTTACTGAAGGGCAACAGAACTACTCAACTCTGTGTCAGAGATCCTTTACTGGTAACTTAGGAATGTTCTCCTATAGCTCAAATCACATAAGCCTCCTCTGGAGCATATGAAATGAGTTCTTTCCTTGCAATGGAGTCCTGAGTGGCAAAGTTGCACAGCATGACAACAGCCATGAAATCCTAAATGTCTGGAGCTTTGTCAACAATGGTTATGTAAAAATAATGCAGAGTTATTTCTTGGCGTCAAGAAAAGAATTGTATAAAAAAATGAGCAATTCATGGTACTACTGTCTAAAAAGATCAGTTAAGCAGAAAAGTTTATCATTGAAACATAACACTTTTTGCCCTGAACACCACAGGCAGCTTCAGAAGTATAAATTATTCCTCTGCTAATGAGCATCAGGGTCACACATTACTTGAGAATCTAAACCCATGTCATTATTCTAAAATGTATTTGTGAAGAAAGACTCATGTCCTATATAGTGAAGAAGCTTTTAGGGTTTGCTTTTAAGTGACTTTGATTAACCTTAACAAGAGCTTAAAAAATACTTCAGAGTCAGAACTTTTTGCAGTGGTTTAAGATTTGCATAAATGAGTGAAGGAAAAAATTCAGAACCAGCACCACAATGCTGAAGGGTGACTGTGTAAGTTAAAATTACCATAAACCCATAATTAATAGAATTATCACCTGCTAAAAATTCGTAGACTATCATAATTCTATGTTTTTAATCATTTTGAATACAATGGTTCATTAGACAAATTATATATCTGATATTTATATACATATGATTTTTATGTGATTTCAAAAAGTAAAACCTAGCTGAGAGAATTAATGAAGACACCTTGATGTATATCAAATTCACTGAATGTCAAATTGTGTTATTTCCATAATGCTAAAATAGCACTTAATGGACTTTGATGAAGCAAAATAAAATAGGTGTTTTCTTTGATATGCATGTACAGAACAAAAATGGCTTTGAAGTCTGCTTTTTGTACTCCTGTACAAAAGCAGAGATAAACTGACATGCTGATAATAAATTTGGATTATTTGGAAGTACTAAGGCACATGGGACCTAAAAGGGAAAGTAGGACAATGTTCTTCATAAAAAAAGTAATGATATCTCTAATGTCAGAAATGTTAATTTCTTATGCTTGAACTTTCTCAATACTTTTGGTAATTAGCATTTTTAAACTAAGGGATACCATTGTGAACAGACTTCACTTTGCTTCATAATGTGAATATGTGTACTTGGCAGAATGAATGAATTAAAGTTGACTCCTGATTCTTTTTTAGATGTAGATATTATTTGCCAGTAAATGATGGAAGCATCCAAGAATGGGGATTTCTAGTCACTATCACAATACTTGCTTCTTATTAGGGGGGTGATGGATGAAAGTGGGGTCTTTGAGACCCCTATTTAATGCCTTTTCTAAAGCTAACTGATGCAACAGTCCAGACACTGGCCTCTCATAAGATGGTGCAAATTGACTTAAAGGCAGCAACTTAGCATGCATGAGCTGACAGAGCCAGCTGTATGCTACAATTTTCACTGGTGTAGTGGGAGTCCCAGGTAGGATGGGGCCAGAGTGTATTATGCTCCGGTGATCCCAGAGGGCAGAGTGGCTTCTGACTCTCCTCTTACTTGCACTGGATCAGATCAGAATAGAGGGGAGTAAACATGGCATAAAACTTAATTTTACAGTCTTAAGAAGTTTTGCTAGGCAACCTTAGCAATCTGTTCAATTTGGAAAATAATGACAGGATGGATAAAAGGGACAATCAGGAGGAAGAATCACAACTATGAGTCAAGGACAAACAATCCAGTGAATAGGCCTCTCCAGTTGTGGTCTGGAGATCTGGGTCTGAGTGCATATGGAAACCCAGCTGTTTGAGGATCGGAAGAACCAGCACCAGCATGAGGAAAGTGAAGGAGGAGGAGTGTCAATATCAGCTCGAAATAGAGAGACTGCACCAGCAGGATCAGGTGTGGAACATCAGCTCAGGATGGAGAAACTGCACTGATAGAACCACAGTCCGGTATGTGAAACCAGACCCCATGTACCTGTCACAGTGAGTGGCATGGGCTCCAAATTACTTCCTCGCGTTAGAGACTGGGATGACATGGATGTGTTTTTAAATGCTTTTGAAATGGGGTATGAATTGAACTAAGTGGGACAGGATGACATGGTATTGTAGCTCACTCCACTAATGCCAGGGACAAAGGCTTTGGACATTTTCATCCTTATCGACAGAGAGGACCATAGAGATGATGAGCAATGTAAACAAGTTTTGTTACAAAAGTTTAAACTGACTTGTGGACTAGATTGGAGAAGATTTCGGGAAATTCAGAAGAAAAGGGGACAGGACCTGTGATCGGGTTTCAACTCAAATGAAGGGTTAGGTAACAAAATGGTGAACTGGTTGGGGGTTTTCATGGTTGACGAAGCCTATGAATTAATGGGTTTAGAACAGTTCTATAAACTCTTCCCCCCCCTCATCCTGAAATCATGTTTAACAGTCAAAGATCCTAGAGATGTGACTGTAGCTAGAAAATGGGCCGACCAAAATGCAGATAGTCCACCCAGGTTTGAGTGAAAAATTAAGGGGAATTGGCACAAAGCTGGTTCTCCGTCAGGACTCCTTTAGAAGGGAGAAGGGGGAACTCCCTGGAAATAAAAAATAGGCGAACCCCCCTGACTTTGTGGGGAAGCAAACATTAACAGGGGCCCAAAGAAAGGAACCCAGGGAACTGATATGCTTTTATTGTCACAAGGCTGGTCAGAAGGCAATACAATGCCTGGTGCTAGGGAGATCAGGGGCTAATGGTAGTCTACAGCAGGTCCAGGTGGCAATACTCCTCCATCAGTGGAACCAGAACCAGCCCTAATGGTCCAGTCAGTAAACCTGACCTACTCAGATCCCAAAGGGGAATCAACTAAATACTGTGTCCCAGTGGAGATAGATGGGGGAAAAAGGCTGAGGGATGGAGCACAAGTAACTCTGGCATGCCCCCAGCTGCTGACCCCTGGAGGATCATTCAGGATAGAACAACCACCAATAGTAGGACCTCCTATACAAGTCCTGGTGGCTCAGATCCATCTGAAATGGGTGACAAGGAGGACCTAAGAATGTTGGAATACACTCCCAAATACCAGTAGATATCTCGCTGGGAAATGAGCTAGAGTCCTGGGCACATTTATTTGGTTAGAGCCAAAAGTAGAAAATTATAGCATTTGGCTCTGATACTGAGCAGAAAGCAGACAGGCAGAGAGGCAGCTGTGAGTGTGTGGCCGGGAACCATGCAGAGTCCTGCTGATAAAGGGACCTCAGGTGGTGAACTGGGCCTCCCATTGATCAGACTGATAGGATCCTCTCAGCTCCTGCTTTGGAATTCCAAACTCTGTAGTAAACTCTGTAGTAAAACCCAGGGCCACAGTGGACTCCCTTGACATCCTCCTAACAGGAGGGCATCTGGAAAGGTTTCTCTGGGATCAGGGGCTGTGCTATAAAGAATCGATGCCCTTAGGGAATATAGAGCCTAGGGAAAAATTGATATAATTGGTGATACTACAAAAATACCCTCTTAGGCTACTCAGCTTGGCCATGTTATCCCCTTCTCAAGGCACTTGGGAACATAGCACACCAAAGAGTGCTTACTCCAGAATTTCTCTGGACCTAGGGCTTTTGAGGCAGTATAAAAATATTTTAAGTCCTGTGACTCATACCAAAGGGTGGGAAAGAGCCAGGATATGGGCAAGGCAGCCATGATTTCCCTTCCCATCATAGAGAGAGGGTTGCTATGGAGACCTTTGGGGCCCCTTGGCAAATCTTCCCAGATGAGGAAAAATATTTTCTGGTAGAAATAGATTTGAAAGCAGTAGTTCTGTCCTCTATATAGAGGCAGACATCTTGAGTAGGGTTTCCCCCAAGAGATTTTGACTGATCAGGGGACTGATCCATGTCTGCCCTGGATGAAGGATGATGGGAGAAATGTGGGGTTCAACACTTTGTCATCTTTCTACCACCCCCAGACTAATGAGCTAGTTGAGAGATTAAATGGAACTCTTAAAATGATGTTGAAAATTGTGGTGAACTAACATCCTGGTGATTGAGATAAATATTTGTATTACTTGCTATATGCCTATTGTGAGTTCCCTAGGAATCCACAGGATTCTCCATTTTGAACTGCTCAGCGGGAGGCCATAGGACTTGCTGGACCTGAGGGCGGAATGGGAAGGTATGGCCTTTCCTCACAGGGAGTCTGTGGTGGAGTACGAGTTAGCCTTCCAGGAAAAAGCCTCATAGAACTCATAGGTTTTGCATATAGGAATCTAGTTGGAACTCAGGAGGAACAGAAAGTCTGGTATGACCGTACCAGGTGGCTTTGAAGCTATGGAACAGGGGACCAAGCCATGGCGCTCATTTTGGTGCAAAGGCATAAACTCCGGGTTACCAGAGAAAGGCCCTTTGAAATCATCGGACAACTCAACAAGGTAAACTATGTGGTGGAGATGTCTAATTTCTCCCACTGGTGTGGAGTGCATCATGTAACATGATGAAACCCTATTACAACATGGATAATCTGACCTCTGTGTGGGTACTGGAAGGAGAGAGGGGATGTCCTAATAGATCTACTGGCAAAACAAGGTCCAGCCCCTCCCTAGATTTCAGAGCCCTCTTTGATAACTTAATCCTCCACAGCAAACAAGGGTGCTGCAGGCTTATCACCATCTGCAGGCTTATCACCTTACTTGCCGTCCACTGGATAGGGATGGGAACCAATGATTAAAAGTTCACGTTTCAGCATTACTGGGAAAACAACCCAGAACCTGGGGAAAGAAATCACTGATATGTTGGAATTAGGGTTGATCCAACAGTCAAATAGTCCATGGTCCTTCACCATTGCACTGGTACCTAAGGATGGGTCCATTAAATTGTGTGTGGATTATGGAAAGCTCAGTACTACCACAGTGTCTGATGTGTGCCTCATACCTAGAATGGATGAGATACTAACCTCACTAAAGGTTTTTGGCAGGTGTCTTTAGACTCAGATGTCAGGCTCACATAAGCATTTACCCAACAGAGCTTTATGTTCCTGGTCCTACATTTAGACCTCAAGGGACCGCGACTACTGTCCAGCAGCTGTTAGATTAGTTACGGAATGGAATCAGAAAATTTGCCCTGGCATATATAGATGCTATTTGTATATTCAGTCAGACCTGCGAAGAGTCTGTGACCCATGTAAGAAGAGTGCTTCATAATATTCAGACAGCAGGCCTGACTGAAAAGACTGAGAAATGTAAGAGGGGGGTGGCAGAAGGCTTTCTTCGCCTTTGTCTTCACGAACAAGGTCAGCTCCCAGACTACTGTACAGGGCAGCACAATATGGGGAGGAGGTGACCAGCCCTCTGTGGAGAAAGAAGTGGTTCAGGACTATTTAGAAAATCTGGATGAGCACAAGTCCATGGGGCCAGATGCACTGCATCCAAGGGTGCTAAAGGAGTTGGCAGATATGATTGCAGAGCCATTGGCCATTATCTTTGAAAACTCATGGCAATCGGGTGAGGTCCCGGACGACTGGAAAAGGACTAATGTAGTGCCCATCTTTAAAAAAAGGGAAGGAGGAGGATCTGGGGAACTACAGGCCAGTCAGCCTCACCTCAGTCCCTTTCAAAAATCAATTTTGAAACACTTTGAGGAGAGGAAAGTGATCAGGAACAGTCAGCATGGATTCAACAAGGGCAAGTCATGCCTGACTAAGTTAATTGTCTTCTATGATGAGATAACTGGCTCTGTGGATGGGGGGAAAGCAGTCGACGTGTTATTCCTTGACTTTAGTAAAGCTTTTGATACTGTCTCCCACGGTATTCTTGCCAGCAAGTTAAAGAAGTATGAGCTGGATGAATGGACTATAAGGTGGATAGAAAGCTGGCTAGATTGTCGGGCTTAACGGGTAGTGATCAATGGCTCCATGTCTAGTTGGCAGCCAGTATCAAGCGGAGTGCCCCAAGGGTCAGCCCTGGGGCCGGTTTTGTTCAATATCTTCACTAAAGATCTGTCTGCTATGATAAACATACCTTGTGGCTGTCAGAGAGAACATACTCCTGGCCTAATACCCCAATTGCCCATGCTGTATGAGGGACACAGGTGAAAATTCCAAGACATCTCCTCGCGGCCTTTGGAGATGACACAATAGCCATTGGCAAACATTGACTGTTGGAAATTGCTCGAGAATGCCTGAAGCGCTGGTAAAACTTGATAGAAAGCATGGATGTGACCCATAACAGCAAAAAAGCATGGTTAAACATATGTAGACTCAAACAATACAAGGATTGTTGGACATTTCAACATTTTGGCCGATCAGGTTGCCCATCAAATGCTACTCAATGTGAAGGTTAAGCGCACCATGACCAACTGGTCATCACTTTGGCTATCACCATTAAACTCCTAACATTATCTCCCAAACAGACAAGGGTTCAGTTATTGCAAATGAGAGTAGAAAATGACCCTGTAGCCTGTGCACCAGTCAAGCACCTACCATGTAGCGCTGGTCAACCCTGGACTATATGGCATTGCCTTAATTGACTCTGCACTGGAGTTGGCCAGTCTGGAGACATGTGATCAAGTGCGGCTACATCACTTGCTCCAATACCTGTGACTGTGTCAGAGAGCCTCAACATGTGAAGCATCTCCTGCAATGGCAGTTGCTTGAGCATGAATGCTTTCAGGGTCCTGCTGGAGTCCAATAATTGGTAAATCACATGTGCATGGATGTGGCAGGAAGCAGTATAAGGACACAACAAGAAGACAACTCTAGTTACATTCATTTCTTTAGGGGGAAGAAGTGACAGATAGACATTTCCTGCAGTATCCCTTGAAAAACTTGTTGACATAAGTTTATATATGTTTGGGGTCCACTGTAACAGATGAATGATTTGTGTATTACTGTGGGATGGGATTGTATGTAACCTCATGGAGGGGGAGAGGTGATGTGAACCCTGGGAAATGTTATGAATGTCAAAGGACTGTTTTGAACAATGTGCCAGATAAGAATGGAATTTTGGGATAAAGGGAGTCAAGCTGGGGAATCTCTAGGGCAGGGGTCTCAAACATGCGGCCCACGGAGTTATTTCCTGTTGCCCGCCATAGCTCTCCTCACCCCCCGCCCCCCACCTCTGCCTCCCCGAGCACGCTGCATCCCCGATCCTCCACCTACGTCCCAGTGCTTCCTGCCTCCAAACAGCTGTTTGGTGGCACTTAGGACTTTCCAGGAGGGATGGTGGAGAAGTGAGAATGCGGTGCACTCAGGGGCGGAGGCAGAGAAGAGGCATAGCCAGGGTGGGGATTTGGGGAAGGGGTTGGAAGGGGGTTGGGGAAGGGGTGGGAAGAAGCCGGACAGGGGCGGGGCCTCATGGAAGAGGTGGAGTGGGGGCTGGGACAGGGGAAGGGTGGGAGACTTTTGTATCTTTGTATGAAAAGGTGTCAGTTATGTGGCCCTCAGGCCAATGCACTAGTCCTCATGTGGTCCTCGTGGTGATTTGAGTTTGAGATCCCTGCTCTAGGGGGAGGCAAATACAAATTCCCCCTCCCCTCCAGTTATGCAAAACAAACAAACAAACCACAGCCTCTTGAAGCTACTCCCTGAGGAGAAGGCCTTTGTCTGCTGAATACCCATTCCTGGAGACTGGACATCAAAGGCCAGAGCTGTATAAAGAAACAGATGAACTGCCCAGCTGGTTGTCTTTGTTCTGAGCTAAAGCTATTATGAACTTGTAACCACAGGGGAAAAAAAACCTTGATGGGGTTTGAAGGACTGATTCCTACCAGAGCCTGAAGTTGGAGACCTCTGATGAACTTGTGTTTGTAAGTTCTTTAATTGTTTTTAATATGTTTTTTCTGTAATGCTTTCACCTTAAGAATAAATGTGTTTGCTCATAAAGGGCATCAAGAGATGTGAGTCTCTATCCAAATGAGGTGATGGCTGAGGAGTCAGGAGCCTAGAGTGGTACCCTCAAGGTACCACAGAGGGGGAATACTGGTGCCGTTGCCCTGAACTGTGACACTATGCATCTGAGAGCCAGGCCAATGGAGTGAGAAACCCTGTTTGGGTTTGGTCCTCTTCTAAAACTATTAGGTTCCCAAATTTCTTAAAACTCAATGGAATGCTGCTATGGCTTTCTCCTCAGAGACACATTATAGAAGAGAAGCTCTATGAGGGCTCCCTGCACCATTCAAAGCAGCAAGTAAGGCTGCTGCAGGCAGAGGAGAAGCCATGGCCATGTTCTTCTTCCCTAGACCAAATCTAGGAAAATGAGGATTTGCGTATACGTACACAAATATAGTATCCTTTATTTTAGCACCACAGATAGGACTGTGAACAAAAACAGCTAACAATTCCCCTTAATACTAAATATTTATTTAAAAAATGCTACCCACTGCAGAAGATTTACTGAAGATTCACCTCTCCATTAATGTTTGTTTAGACTCAAAATATTGCTGAAAATGGACATCTACAATAAAATGTAGAACTGATTAATTTTAGCTGAGGCCAAGTTGTAACACTTCCTTTAAAAATGTATTATGAGAATCCAAAGATAAGGTACATAGAAATTTCAAAAGGCATAAAATCTGACACAATGTGAAATTTCACATGGAAAGGCCAGCTAGTAATCTGGAATTTATGCTCCATTCTAAACCCTTTCAGAGTGAAATTTTAACAGTGGAGTGCGAACCAGTACCCCATAACACATAGGAAGGAAAAAACAAAAAACTCTTGGTTTAGCTTTGTTATTTCCACACACATTTTCTTTCTTTGTCTAATCCTCTTCGCCCTTCATTATTGTGTGCTATATAATGTAGATACCAGTGGTAATAGCAAAACCTCCAATTCCTTTCAGGAAGCGAGGAGATAAACTTGTTTGGGAAAATAGGACTCCCTTCCCCCAGAAGAGGATACAATTTCCTTGTCGCTATACAACTCTACTACTTAGCCAACAAAGAGAATAACTATGTGTCTGTAAGAGACAGAGATAAATCATCATCATTTTAGACATGGTGAGAACACCTGCATACACCATCCTAAAACTATTTTTTTAATTGTTGAGCATTCACATAACAAAAGAAGCAATTACCCAATTAAACTAAAAAAGACTGATGAGAGAAATGATCAGTTACATAAAAATGCAGCTTTTGTATAATTTCACATCACATTTTGCCTTCCAAAAATATAAAACTTATTTAAATTAAATAAAAATATGCAGTACATAGGAAGAACAAAATGAAAATCTCCAATCATATTTACTATGCTAATGAGATATCCTACATATAACAATAACTTGGTAAGATGTCAAGTAGAGAAGTACTAAACAGTTGTTGAAATTTATTAGAATTTTACAAGAGAGAGGCAGGGTAGATGAGATAACACATTTTATGGGAGCAACTCAGAGCTTTTCCTCAGAATCTTGTTCCTTCCATCACCAGAAATTGGCCCAATAAAAGATATTATCTCACCTATCTTGTCTCTCTCTTATCCTGGGACAAGATATGGCTACAACACTTCAAATAAACTTCAAATTAGGAAGTTGAGTTGTAGAAGAGAGGAGACAAGAAAAAAAAAAGTTAAATAGAAAATCATCTCATCCCAGTGTGAATATTAGTCTGCATTTTTTTTTTTTTTTTTAAATTTCATAGATTCCAAGGGCAAAAGGGAACATTATGTTCATCTAGTCTCACCTCCAGTATAACACAGGCTATAGAACTTTCCCAAAATAATCCCAAGAGCAGATCTTTTAGAAAAAGAAATCCAATCTTGATTTTAAAATATTCAGTGATGGAGAATCCTCTGCCACCCTTGATAAGTTGTTCCAAATTTAAGTATGCTCACTTAAAAAATTACACCTTATTTCCAGACTGAATTTGTTTAGCTTCAGCTTCCAGCCATTGGATCTTGTTACACTTTTCTCTGTTAGACTGAAGACTATTATCAAACATTTGTTCCTCATGTAGACACTTGCAGACTGTAAATCAAGTCACCCCTTCACCTTCTCTTTGTTAAGTTAAATAGGCTGAGGTCTTTGACTCGATCAGTAGAAAGCATATTTTCTAATCCTTTAATCATTCTTGTGGCTCTTCTCTGAACTCTCTTCAATTTATTAGCATCCTGCTTGAATTGTGGGCACCAGAACTAGATGTAGACTTCCAGCAGTGGTCACACCAGTGTCAAATACAGAGGTAAAATAATCTCTCTAGTTCTACTTGAGATTCTCCTGTTTATACATCTCAGGGTCACATTAGGTCTTCTGGCTACAGCAATGCACCAGGAACTTATGTTCAGCTGATTATCCACCACAACCCCCAAATCTTTTTCAGAGTCACTGCTGCACAGGAAAGGGTACCCTCTCCTATAAGTATGGACTGCATTCTTTGTTCCTAGATGTATACATTTACATTTAGCCATCTTAAAAAACACATTGTTTCCTTGGATACAGTTTACCAAGTGATCCAGATCGCTCTGTATCAGTGACCCGTGTTCTTCATTATTTACCACTCTTATACAGTTCCAACTTTAAATGAATTTATCACATTCACCAAAATCAAATTGCTCACATAGGACCAGATCATGCCCATTCAGGGGTCTAACCATATGGCTCTCATTTCAAAATCTGGGCCAGATTGTGTACTTCTAGTTTGCTGAGAATGCATTCAACTGCAATGTTGGAAACTCATTTTTTCAAAGCTAATGCTGCATCTGTTCCTTGATTTTTCTGCCCTTTAAGTTTTCCCATACATAATGTTTTTGTGAACTGGGAACGGACTGTACTTGTAAATTCATTTCTATTTTTACATTAATTGATTAGGATTATTCAAAGACATAGAATGGAGTGAAAACCACGCATAAACAGCTAAATTTAAAATGAATTTTGTTCAATATTCGGTCACTACTGCCTGTAGGGAGAGGATGAAAAAATGAAGGCTGTTTCTTTTAAAAATCTGGACTTCACAATATGCCTATTTCCATTTGTTGATACTGAAATGTGAAAGAGTCCATTTTAGAGAATTAAATAATTAAGTTATCCTCTTAACAAAGAAAGCAAACTTCCTCGCATAGGTCTCCTAAGAGAGAAAAAATGGTTAGGGGCAAATAAGCAAACCAACTAAACGAAACCATTTCAGCCACATAAAGATGTAGCCTTTCTACTGGGCAGCACCATAGGAAAAGGTTAGTCAGGTAAAAAGTCAGACATAGCAAGACAAAATTAGGGTGAGGGTGGGCTTCCCTAATGGGGATCATAAATTCACATATGGGGGCTCTGACTGTTCAAGTGATGGGGTATATACACAACCACATACACTTCAACATCAGTGCAGTATTCCAGATTTTCAGTCAAGTTCAGTCCTGTTGAAACACTAATGATCATATTCATGTCACAATTTCACATTGATTCTTTGCCATGACTCTCAGTGTGGGTGGATGTACAACAGACTACAATGTTGAGAAACCTAGTGCCTTGTTTATGTAGTGGCTGCATGGGTCAGGGAAAAAACCCTGTTACTTTGAGAGACAGAGACAGAGACAGAGAAAGAGAGACTAGGCAAGGATTTTTCCCAAACGTTTCCAACTTTGTTTCAAATTATTTGTCGTATGTTATTTCCACCAACAAAACCAAACGGGCCCAGTGCATTCTAGCATGTAGTTGAAGTGCTCTACATTTATCACATCTGATGTCATGGTGGTGAGCATAAGCTGAGTTCTGGGACAAAGATGCACATGCCCCTGTTAACATTCTGATATGAATGAGTTATGCCACCTACTGATGTGGTGTAAACATCATCCCACCAATAAAACATACAGGGGTGAGATTAGACTGATAAACCTCATGCCAGCACAAAAAGGGTTAAAGAGAGCCTATGGGCCCAGCTACCCTCACCCTGCTATACTTTCAGCCAATGCCAAGCCTTGAGGGGGAATAAAATGAGACAACCTGGCTCAGTTCAGGAGCTAGTCCTTTCCTACATGAGAGGGCCATCACTAGGAGCCTGGTAGTAGGGATAGCCACCAGGGAAAAAAACACTGGATCAAGGAATAGCCAGCAGTGAGAACTGTGTGATTTAACTAGAGAGACATTGTGGGTTTAGATACCTCCAAACTTATGTCCACTCTGCCCAGAGGGCCCTGAGGCTGGAGCAGGATACCACAAAAGGTCCACAAAGGGGGCACTACTTGATTCAAGCTACTACAGACTTCTTTGGACTATAGGGCCCATATCCAGACTGAAGAAACAGAGGTAGGAAGTAGAGGTAACAGGTCTCAGATGGGAGGGTCCTGCTGGTGTTGCTTTACACAGGACAGAGATCTGGGACTCAGAAGAGAGGGAGGGATTGGGTACCCTTACCACACCTCCTTAAGGACTGAGGCACCTGCTGTCTGAGAACCATATCACAAGTTTTTTTTTCTTTCCACTACTAATTGGAATGAACCAGGGGATAACATTTTTATTCTCAGTGCAGGGCAAACAAAAAGGCTTAATCTATCACTAATGGAAGATTTCAAATCTGGATAATTTGTCTGTGGAAAGCAAGTAACTCAATTAAGACTTTGCTAACAATCAGAAAAGGAGTACTTGTGGCACCTTAGAGACTAACCAATTTATTTGAGCATGAGCTTTCGTGAGCTACAGCTCACTTCATCGGAGCTGTAGCTCACGAAAGCTCATGCTCAAATAAATTGGTTAGTCTCTAAGGTGCCACAAGTACTCCTTTTCTTTTTGTGAATACAGACTAACACGGCTGTTACTCTGAAACCTGCTAACAATCAGTAACTTAAACCAGTTTTTTTTCTTTTCTTTTTTTTTTAAAATGAACAGAGTAGAGAATGCTCTATTCCATCTTCTGAGAAGTATAGTGAATTTCAGGTCCTACAAACAGCTATATACCAGTATAGGACATTTGTATTTCTTGTATTGCTGTACCTCTGAGGTTCCTGTCAATCCCCATGGACTATATGTCATTGAGATGATTGTATCATAGGGCATGTCTACACTGCCTCTGAGGGCAAGCCTCCCAGCCCGGGTCCAAGTTCTGGGGTAACTTTCAGGAGCTCAGCGAAGTGAAATCCTATACAAATAACATGGGAGTTCCTAACCTGAATTATTTCAGTTACTAAGTGGCATGTGACATGCAGAGCTTGAAAACGAGATACATGTTAATAACTTTGTCCACTCTACCATCTTCTAATTCACACAAGCATTCATAATGCTCCCTTGTCACTCAGATTTCATGCACAGATGCTGTAACTTAGATGCCTCTAACATATGTGCAGTAGATACAGTTTTAAATGGTATAAATCTTTGAATTGCAAGTGTTACAGTTTTAAGCACCCAGCCCTGAAAACACTAATGCCTCTGAGCAACACTATTCACACACATATTTCACGGACTTCAAAGGGACACCAACATGTCATATATAGCTTGGTGAGAACAGCAAAATACTCCACAGCAGCAGAACAGATAAAGAAAAGCAACTGAGGACATCACATTATTTTCCGATCTAATCCTGCAGCTGGCAAAGCTATTGCTTGCACAAAAACACAGAAATTGACTCTGCTTAGAAAAAATATTTACCCAAAAATCTGCATTTTTAAAAATGGCTAAGTGTTCCCTATGCAACATTAGTTTCCAAAAGATGTCACCAGGAAACTACTACAAGACAAATTAGATTCTTATATGGAAGTCTGCAGAGGCATTCAAATCCCACTAATATAACTATGGGGAGGAAAGAAATTCAGTTTTCCATCCCACCTCTCAGCTTTCCCAGTTATTGGATCTCATCTTGTACTTTGTTTTATGTTGCAGAAATATCAAGGATTATTTTCTATAGATAGCATGCTTTATTTTTAAAAAAATCAATTGTCCCTATTTGTAATTGCATTGATTTTTTTCTAAATGGATGAAATAAAGTATTCACAGGAGAAAGCCTAATGGCTGGTTGTACATCATTGTCCTACCCTGTAAATTAAGCTACTCTATCCTTTCCATCAGTAATAATCACAGTAAGTGGGCCTTTTTCTGGTATAGATCAAGAGTAACTCAATGAAGCCAGTGGAGTTTACCAATATTTGAGTACAGAAGCAGGTGTAATATATGGCTCCCATGTTATAATGTGACTATAACTTCGGCGGGGAGAGGGAGGGAGGAAGAGGGGGAATCAGAGTAATATTTGTAAACATTCTAAAGCAAATTGTGAGATTTTCCCACAGGTTCAATTGTAAATTGCAGAAACAGGATTGAGCATACCATGAAACAGAGTAGGTCTAATAGCAAACTCAAGTTCTGTTCAGATCTTCTTTTGGGATACAAATTTCACCAGTATAAATCATGAGTAATTCCTTTGAAGATTCCTTTGGCACCTCCAGAGTCCCATTGGAGCTCCATGCAGCTACATGGCTGTGCCCACAAAGAGCTCCTTGCAGGGTTAAGGCCTTACACTGTAGTTGAACTGAATCTGAGCTGAAAGGCAGGCATTAAAGAATCTAGTTTTTGCTTCAGATGACCTCTGCAGGTGGGTAAACTCTCGTTATTGACTAAAACTTTTAATCTGAATTTCAGTCTCATTACTTCAGCGAACATTGGGGTAGTTTAAAATGCATACTAGTATAGTGCGAATATTGTCTCTAACCTGACTACATACTCATTTGCCAAGTTATGGCTTTGTCATTTCATTGGTATGAAATTTAGCATTTTTATCACTTTTCTTACTCCCTGTAGATTAATACACTGACACAGAGCAATCAAGTTCTAAATCATTTGTCTACATGCCCCCATAGTTCGGATTACAAGAATGAAAGTTCCAATGTGCACTGGTGTGCTGCATAGTAACTCCCCCATGTGGACACTGCAGGTGTGAACTAAAAGTACCTAATTCATATTAATTTAGTCCTGTTTAAAGAGGACTAAGTTAATGTGAACAAGGAGTCTTTTAGTTTGCAACAGCAGCATCCACACAGGGCATTTACAGCACTGCATGCTAGTGTTGACTGCAGTTCACACCCCAGCAATCTGAACTGCAGGGCCATGTAGGCCTATGGTTCTCAAAGCCGGTCCACCGCTTGTTCAGGGAAAGCCCCTGCCGGGCCTGACCAGTTTGTTCACCTGCTGCATCCTCACGTTCAGCTGATTGCGGCTCCCACTGGCCGCGGTTCGCTGCTCCAGGCCAATAGGAGCTGCTGGAAGCAGCGCGGGCCAAGGGATGTGCTGGCCACCCTTCCTGCTGCCCCCATTGGCCTGGAGCAGTGAACCGCGGCCAGTGGGAGCCGTGATTGGCAGAACCTGTGGATGCGTCAGGTAAACAAACCAGTCTGGCCCGGCAGGGGCTTTCCCTGAACAAGCGGCGGACCGGCTTTGAGAACCACTGATATAGATGACTCTTTAAGTTAGACACACAAACTAATATTCTCCTTCACATACAGATCTACCACTATCATCAACAGGCACTGAATGCAACAGTTGAATCTGCCTAAGTACAGATAGATGAATGGGAGATCTGCATTTGGGAAATGGTAGAATGACATTATCAATAATAATGCAAAAATGTTCAATACATTTTTCAGTTCTGTATTTGGGGAGGAAAAGGAGATGATGTCATATGATAACACTCTTCATTCCACTACTATGTCAGGAGGATATTAAACAGCAGCCACTAAAGTCAGACATTTTTACATCAGCAGGTCTAGAAAACTTGCATCCAAGAGTCTTAAAAGAGATGTCTGAGGAGCTCACTGGACTGTTAATGCTGATTTTCAGTAAGCTGGAATTTCCCCAGTGAAAATCAAAAGACTGGAAGAAAGCTAATGCTGTGCCAATTTTTAAAAGTGTAAATTGGATGATTCGGTTATTTATAGGCCTGTCAGTCTCACACTGGCCAAGGCAACATAATGGAAAAGCTGTCAGGATGCTGGTATGGAACCCAGGCCTGCCAGCTCCTTAGATAGCCACCTTCACCGCTATTCCATAGCAATCCGCTGAACCAGCACCCCTAACCAACAGCCTTAGTGCTAAAGGCCTACAGCACCTTGGGCCCTGATTGAATGGACAGGCTGCCCTCTTATTGGGGGTTTGGATTATATAAAAGCCCCAACAGGAAGAAGAAGCTATCTGAGTAATAGACCAGTGCCTGTTGGGTGCTGCTTAGACTTCCTTAGCCTCCCCATGTAACTAATATGACCCATTGGATTGTATCTTCTGACCACTGACACCTGTGAGAAATTCAACCATTGACCTGGACTTCCTCTGATACCAATTGACCTGCCAGCTATCTGACCACTCATGTGCACGTAACTACTGCCCGGGACTGCCCCTAACCTGCCTCAGCCCTTAGGTATTACAGTGGCTGATGAGAGACTCCATTAATAAAGAATTAGATGAGGAGAATATAATTAATGCCAATCACCATGGGTTTATGTAAAATAGATCCTATCAAATTAACTTGATTCTTTTTATGAGATCACAAGCATGGTTGATAATGGTAATAGTGTTGTTATAGACTTTGAATCTGTACAGAATTTGACTTGTTACCTATGTGACATTTTGTTTAGAAAAGTAGAATATAAAAGTAACATGGCAGATATTAAATGGATTAAAAACTGGCTAACTGATAGGTCTCAAATGTAGATGTAAACAGGAAGTCATCAGCAAATGAGTCTGTTTGCAATGGGGTCTTGAATATTTAAGCCTATGATATTTAACATTTTTATTAATGAGCTGGAAGAAAACATCAAATAATCACCAATAAAGCTTGCTGATGACACAAAAATTGGGCGACTGGTAAGTAATGAAGTGATACAGAGCAATATTGATTGCTTGGTAAAATGAGTGCAGGCAAACAATACACATTTTAAGAATGTAGGCCATACTTGCACGATAAGGGACTCTGTCATGGGCAGCAGTGATAATGATTTGGGGGCTATCGTGGATAATCATCTGAACATAAACTCCCGCCCTGTGGGCAAAAGGACTAATGTGACCCTGGGATGCATAAACAGGGGAATCTGGAGTAGGAGTAGAGGTTATTTTACCTGTGTATTTGGCAGTAGGGCAACTGCTGCTGGAAGACTCTGTCCCGTTCTGGTGCCTACAATTCAAGAAGGATATTAATTAATTTGAGAGGGTTCAGAGAAGAACCACAAGAATGATTAAAGGATTAGAAAACATAGCTTCTAGTGATAGTTAAAGAGCCCAATCTATTTAGCTTAAGAGCAGATTAAGGGGTGACAGTCCATAAGTATTTACAAGGAGATAACTATTTGATTATGGGCTGTTCAATCTAGCAGAAAAAGGTGTAATATAACCCACTGGCTGGAAGTTGAAGCTGAACAAATTCAGAGGGAAACTAGGTGTAAATTTTGAACAGTGAGCATAATTAACCATTGGAATAAATTTATCAAGGGTGGTGATGGAGTCTCCAACATTGAATATTTTTAAATCAAGATTGGATGTTTTTCTTAAAGATTGCTCTAAGAATTATTTTGGGGAAGGTCCATGTCCTGTGTTATACAAGAGGTCACACTAGATGATCACAATGTCCCTTTCTGGTCCTGAAATCTATTCATCTTGGAGAAGAGCAGAAATGAAAGTTTAGTACATCTATGGGGATCCAAGAGGAGAATTTTGCTTTCAGCAGTTGAATTTATTTTCTCAAGTTCTAGGAAACTTTTATCCCTTCCCCTTAATTTTGCACTGTATTTAGTCTCCACTCTCTTCTGACAATTAACATTAGAATTTTTTTATATTACAGGAGTCTAAATAGCTCCAGTTTTTATAATAAAGACAGAAGAGTGATTTGTTCTGGACACTGCACAGAGACAGACAAGACCCGAGGAAATGTGGTTTAACTGGGGTGCACGTTTATTAAGTAGCACACCTGGGAACTATCTAGCAATAACTCATCGAGAGCAGGTAGTCCTTCCTTTGTAAACTATACCATCTGGGAAAGGACTTCAGCCAGCCAGAACCATTACTACACATACCACATTGCTCTGGTCCCAAAACCATTGCTGGGACCCCACTTCCTTTCCCTCATATGAGAATTAATGGGGGATGGAGAAAGAAGGGATTGTCTCTTCATTGTACCAGACATTAAGAGACCCAACCACATTCTCCACCTTCTTTAAGAAATTCCTTCTCCTAATCCAATTCCATTTTTTCAGGTAACCAAACCCCCTATTGATAGATTATCTGTATTGGGCACTTACCAAGTTACACCCACAATTTTTACAATGTAACCTACCCAGCAGGTCCCTGGGATGCTGAGAGGAAGATAAAAACAACAACAACTTGCTCTGGCCAATCTGGCAGAAGGCAAAACATCCTTCTCAGCCCCCAGAAGGTAACTAGCATGATGCCCACAGCAAGGCACCAAAACTCAGTCCTACTCTGATCCCAAGGAGGAGCTTTTCCTCAGAGTACAGAATGGTTCCCTGGGCTGGGGTTTGGGGATCTTATAAGCCCTCCCTTTGGGTGCACATGAGCCAATAAACTTACAATGCAACCTTCAGTCCATCCAATCAGCCCCCTTCCCTTCCTGAAGCCCACAGAGAAGGGGAAACATTCCAGAGAGGGGGCATGTTTTTTTCTTCCTCTGCTGGCACAGATAAAGTCTCCCTCCTCAGAGGCGGCAGGGCATTCTGCATCACATCTTCAAATAATGAGCAAGTGCAGTGGAGAGATTTCTTCTCAATAAAGCAAACTAAATTCACTTCACCAGTAAAAGGAACAGCCCCAATAACCTGCTCACAGCTATGGTGAAATTGTCCCAGTAGTGTACAAGGAGGAAGAGCAACAGACTCCTTATCTAAAACGGGACTAATTCTGAGTGCATTTTGTATTAGATTCAGGTTTAAAACTGGTCCAAATTCTGCCTTGGTTCTTGAAAACCAAGAAGCTTAACAGGCTTCAGGAGGTGAATGTCACCTAGATTTAGAGCAAGTAAAACGCAAAAGGGCCCCTCCCCATCTCAGACAATTACAAAATTTTCAACCAGCTTTCCTACACTTTCTGATATTAAATCATTTATTTAGATTAAGTCAAAACAAACAAAACAGATTCACACAAACATTCCCGAGAATTCATCTGGAAAAGTTGCAAGTGTCATCACTCCCATTTGTTTTACTTTCTGGAAAAATGCTTGGTTGCCTTGTGGCAAATTCTCAAGACCAACCACATTATGACCTGGTACCTATGTCCTTTTTCCTGCCTCCTTTTTCTTCTAATGGCTACACAGCATGTTTCTTTATGCTTATATCACCAGCATATTTTACCCAAATGCCCTGAAAAGGGTCAGGAGCCAAAGAACACACACAGACTATATGAAATGTAACAAAACATTTGCATCCATAATTCATTCAATTCAAGGTGCATTTGTTTTTCTATACATAAGTCTGTGTGAAAAAGTAATTTAGAGATATACAGTATAAACAATGTAGTGTGTTGATAAGAATAACTGGACAGATAAATTTATTATTCACAGTTCAGAAGCATTACAGAACCACATGAGTTACCTACTTGCTGGTTTTCCTACTCCAGCAGGAAATTCTTTTTAGGTTCATCTGAGAGCTCAGCTGGTGAAAGCTGTATCATTAACTTCTTAATCACATGAGACCTGGTCTTGCAATTCTGACTCAAGCAAAGTTTTCATTTATTTCAATCAACTAATGTAGACTTCAGCACCAGCTTTGTCTGAAGTAAGGCTGCAGGACTTGGGTCAGATTCAAGTATCTATACATAAAAAGTCATCTCTTAAAGAAGTGCTATGTGTTATCATTTTCATTGATTTGAGGCTCCCAAAATAGTCTTTAGTGAATATTTAACCATGTTACATAATTGGTAGTCTCTGTGGTTCAGTTAGTACTTGAGAAGGAATGGATTCTACCATTGCAGTGCACTGAGATGAGGAAGATACACCAGGTAAGCCCCCAGGAAGTGGGGTATCCCCAGTAAAAAGGTATCCACTTTCTTTTAGCAGTGGAAAAAACACCTTCCTCTGCGAGATGGATCCTGTCTGCTGGGAGGGCAAGAGCACAGGAAATTTACCTGGGCCCTTACTGGTAAAAAGGGGGGTTGCTGACTGGAAGAAAAAAAGAAAAGAAAACACATGCTGGAGGGGACAAGAGGGAGTAAGAATGCTGATAGGAAAAAGAGGTTATACCACAAGCTACAAAAAGGTAAATGCAACCTCTGTCAGTGTAGTAAGTGGGAATTGTATGTGTATTTTGTTTGTTTGCTGAATTTTTATTCTAAAATGAGGACACAAATAAGGGAGCAAGAGCAGCAGAGCTTGTGATGAGAGATGAAAAAGCCAAAGTCATCCTCAAACACCTGGGAAGTCTGTCCTTCTAAATCTCAAAGATTATAGGTTGTTTGTCTTGTGATAGGGCAATCCTGGGCAACGTACACTTCACTGGGAGAAGCTGCATTTATTGCAAGTATGTTCATTTCTCTTGACAATTGTCCCAAGACTCTGAAGTGGGGTAATGGGGTGCAACAACTAGCAATACCATGGAGACCTGTAGTGGCAGAATGTTCCTGCACGGAGGGCCAATGATCCCTGATGAACCTTAGCATTTCTTCATAGTCACTCCTCCCCATGGACTTGTTCCACCCCTCTGTGTCTCCTAGTGGGGGAGTAGTGCCTTGGGATCACAGAGCTGGCTGCTTTCTTTTCTGCTTTCTTAGGGTTTCATTTGTGATGTGCTTCACAGTACTCAGACTGGCTAGTGGTGGTTGGTTTGATCTCTCCTTTAATATATTTTTAATAAAGAGAGGCTTTTATAGGAACCTTCCCTGGCTCTCAAATGAGAGTTCAAACTCTCTCAAAAATATTCTAAGGGGAAAAATGATTGCAAGATCATATGAATCTATTCTTGTGACAGTCATTTGAATGAGAAATAGTACTGTTGAATGCCAGCTGTGGTCATACTATCTCTGGAAACTCTTAAGTTGTGGTATATCTCAGGCTGCATTCACAAATGAGATTCAAAGTAGTAGTTACCATTAATGGTGTAGAACTAAATCACATATCACGTTACACAGTTTAGATTAAATGCAAAAAACTCAGGACTATAAATAATTGAGTAAAAACATATGTATATTAAATGAAACGTTCACTTTATATTTTAAAAGCAAATTAAAGTGTTAGCAAACTATTATCCAAGCCAGCCTCCCACTCAGCTCACTGCAGCTGTACCTATGAGTCAGACTATTACAATCCCCTTTAATTAGTTTCTGTATGGATCTCTGATCATATAAATTAAAAGAAGGATGTAGACTGCTGGAATCACTATCCCCAAACAGAAATATTTTAGGAGGAACCAAAAAGGAAGATCAAAAGTGAAAATAAGAATCTTAAGACAATGAAAGCATGTTTGTAAAACTACTTACAGAAACAACTAAAGATAGAAGGCCTAGCACTTGAGAAGTCAGACTCCAGAAATGATCATTCTACAAAATTAATCCAAATCTTGGGCTAGGCTGTTTATCAAAAGTCAGGGTTGTACATAGATACTGCAGTAAGATTCTAAGGGCCCAATCCTGCCAAACTTTACTCACAGGAGTATAGCTTACTCTCAGGAGACAGGATCTACAAGACCAGTTCCCAAGCAAAAAAAAAAAAAACAAGCTGTTTACAGACTATTGTACTTGTAGACTTGGGAATTAGAAAAGAAGTTACTGATACCATGAATTCCTGATGAGTCACTTTCTGTAACTTCTTTCTAAATCTCTCTCTAAACAGAGTCAAAATGACTTCTGCCTACTCCCTTGGTTCAGATAATCAGTAAATCAGACCAAGTACACCTGACCTAAACTATGTGACTGTTCTCTCTCAAAACCACGTTTAAAACACAGCAAGGCACCATGACAAGCTCCGCTTCAGGTTGGTGTGTGTGTGTGTAACAGTTCCTGGCATTGTGAAATCTAAAAGGACAAAGTTGGAGCATTTTCAGTTTCACTACAAATATTCCAGACAGCTCTATTTAGCAGCATTATAAAGTGTTTTCTGAAGCTCTTTTATTTATACTTGTCATAGCCAACAAAACTCTCTCTAGACATAAAAAAAGTAGACTTTGCAATTATTGAATTACAATGACATTTTTAATCTTAAATTCTGCTCTTCAATATTGCATTTGGGCTTCTTCTACAAATTATTTTCTGTTATAACTGTTTTTAAGATAATCTGTTAGTTTCTCCATAAATCTGGATATTTTATGGAGTTGGGCTAAGATATGATCAGCATGATTTTTATGTTTGGAGATTATTAATGATGGAATTATAAATTCTTTAAAATGATTTGCCACTTAGGGTAAAATTTTTAAAAGATCTTTTGTCACATTTTCAAAAGTGCCTCATTGAAAGTCAATTCACAGCCCTGAGTCAGGTGCCCAGGTTCCCTATACAGTGCTTGAGGAGAGCTAAGCACCTAAGAATGGGATTCAAAGAAGCCCGCTAGCTGAGTAGGCAGCTGCCTAAACTAGCCAGTAAGAAATGCCAAGGAAAGGGGATGTGCTTGTTCCCATCCCTCAAAGGGATCTAGATACCCTACTCTGAGACAGAGGGAGGCACTTATCTCTGCTTGGGATTCACAGCCCTGAATCGTCTCCTAGAGTTAAGCACCTAAACTAGGTCAGCCATTCCTCATGAATAATTGAGGAGCAGGAGAAGGTTCCCTCCTTTTCCATCCCTCTTATATGCAGAGTAGAGCTGCTCTGGAATTTTTCTGATGAAAAAATCTTTTAAAAAAAATTCCATTGGGGAAAATCAACCTGGGTGATGTCATTTTGATTTTTCCCAACAGAAACTTTAAACTGACATGAGCCTTCCAGATGGGTAGCTGAAAAATTCAATGTTACAGCTCCTGAAATGGATTTTTTTAAAAAATCTCCTACTGTAAATAAATGTTGTCGTTTGGGCTCTGTGTCCTAGTTTGGGATGACAAACTATTCAAAAATGAGAATTTTTTCATGGGAAGGGATTTCCATTTTCTGACCAGTACTACCCAAAAGCCCATTGGTCAGACCATGCACCGAGGGTGTGGGAGATGCAGGCTCAGGTCTTTACTCTGCCTGATTTACAGCAGAGACGGTTACCCAGCCCTCCTAATTCCCAGGTGAGTGCCCTGACCATTGGGCTGTAGGGTGGGTTTCTCTCAGTCTCTCCTGTTGAAGCTAGTTCACTTTGTATGAAATACTTAAACAGTCATTGAGCCAGGGAGGGAATGACTCTACCCCAATGGCTAGGCACTCACTGGGACATCTCAATTCCAATCCATACTACACTGGACACTTAAGAAATTTATAAAAAGTGAAATAAATTATTTTTAACTTGGTGGCAGCTGGCGGTGCTAAAGTAAACTACTGTTTTGTCTCAAATATCCCCTGTCTAGACAAGAAAAATAAGTTGGTGTGGTTTGATTTTTTTTTTAATGAAATCTGTTGTTCAATAGGTTTTAACTGTGTTTTAAACACAGTTTACCACTAAGTGTAGACTGGGTTTAACATCTGCAAAAATGTTAGCTAATTAAGATGAACTTGTCTGCATGATTTTTAATTAATAACATGGTGCTAAGCTAGTTTAACAACTAGTTTGTTCTAGTAGTAACAACTTGAAAACATATTTGCAAGGCCCACTTGCTGAAGGTCACATCTGAAAAAGAAAACTGAAGTTGGCAAAGAGTACTTTATTTTTTGTATTATATACAGTTATAGAAGAAGGAAGTGCAAGGTGCTTTACTGGAATTGGACTAGTTTTGCAAAGCTGTTCCACATCTCACACTTTACAAAAATGGGGATTTTTCTCCCAGTTTCCATAAAATTCCAAGGATGGCTGATTACATTGGGCCAACTGCAATAGCTCTGCTGTGCTATGAGCATTTCATTTTAAACCAAAATGAGTTAATTCCTACTTTGGAATCATGCATGCAAATCTAACAGAAGTCCTTTGTGAATATTACTAGATCACACACTTTCTTGCTCACTTAGATTTATATCTTCATACAAAGTAAGGAGAACCCCAGAAACACATTTGAACTCACATTTTTCCTCAATAACACATTGATTATAATAAAGACAACTTTTTAAAGTATTTATAAAGAAAAATCACAAATCCAAACTTGTGATTCAGTGTGTATTTGCAGAAGACTGAAAGATGGCAGCTTCAAGGTACATTATAGTTCTGAAGTTACAAAACTTTAAATGAATTCCTCAGTTTTAATTGCAGCAGTTAGTGGTTAAAAATGTGAGTAAAAACTAAACTTTCTCAACATTTGCATTTCTAATTATCCAATGCCCCATTTTTACTAAGGATTACATAGCAACATAATTGTTTTATAATAACTTGTCTGTCATATTTACAGAATTACTTTTTTTACTTTAGCTGATTTACATTAATTTACATAATTTATAGTGGGATCTCTTTTGTTCTTGTTTGCTTTCTTGTTAATTGTTTGAATGTCTAACTCAACATTTGACAAATCCAGCTGATTTATACATCCTTTTTACTAGTCCAGTATTATGATTTATATTTCAGCATATAAATCCTTTTTCTTTCCCAAAATTGATGAAATGTTAGATTAACATGGTTCAAAGAAGAAGAAAGGGAGTAAAGAATCAGTGCACAGTAATAAAAGAAAAAAGGGTCCAATCAAAATATAATCCACCTGATGGGTAGAATACTAGCAAAATGACTTTCTGCACAATTAAAAATGTATGAGGCTTCCAGTTTTAAGAGATTCCTCTAGTCAAAGCTTACAAATGACACTCTGTATGTACCACTTAATAATGAATCTGTGAATAATTTTAATATACAAGTTTAAACCATGAAGATGAACTGGAGTAGAAGTATCGAGCGATACAGAAATTGCTATAGGGTATCCCAAGAAATGAAAAGGGAAGTGGATATCTAGAATTGAAACAAATATTATAACGATCTCCTTCCACATACCCGAAAAAAGTTTCCAAAACCCAAACGTTTTGCCTAACTTGGGGAAATGACTCAAAAGACTCTTTTTAACATGAGCAGTGCCATCAGTGTTCAGTGTGACTGATCACGTGAGAGTTTTTATAGGATCCTGTCCTATGTAAATTATCATTTCATCATGATAATATTATCATGGCTTTTTTTTTGATCCATATAACACAATATTTTACAGTTGTATATTTTAAAAAGGAAAACATTAGAAATAAGAATCTAAGGCTATTTAGCAAAATCTCAGCACACACTTTTTTGTTTTGTTTATCGGACAGGCAACCAGAGCATAGAAATGCCAACACTATATTCTTTTTTAAAATATGCTTATATTTAGTTTGGCCTTGGAATAATTCGTGTCTGATTGTAACAGGTTGGTTAAAACTTGGAAATGTTGGGATTAGAGCTGCTAGGGGAAAAAAAAAACGAGAAGTTGTCCCACATTAAAATGTTAAATTTGTGTTCAGTTCAAGGTGACCGAAACTTTCTCTGTATGTGTGTGTTACTTAAATTATCAAAAATATGGTTATTGAAACTCAGGTTTACCAAAATTGTCCTATAGAGATGTGACAGGAAGTTTACATCCTCAGGGCTGTTGTTCTCTAGATTTAGGCATATGAAATTGCATAGGTTACATTCAGGTCAGGTTTTCTAGCTTTAATTGTGGTTTTCAACATGCAGTGTGGTAAAATAGATTGAGTGAGTCAACAGTTGGTATGTGGATTGTAGGTGGGGTTAGTATTGATTTGTCCCATACTGGACATATAGATGGAGTATCATATTTAGGATTAAGGGGTTGGGAATCTTTGGGCTGTAGGTGGGAAGTAGTTGGAAAAATTGAGACAAATTTAGAATCTCCACTGAACTTTTCCTTTTCAAATTGTAATATTTCTACTCATCTACAGAGGCCTGTATATTCTCAACCTCATGTCTGGAGACTTTTATCGCCCTCCTATTTTTTGTGTTCATGCCATAGATGTCAAAAATAGCGGAATGAATTTTTATATGTGTATATATATTCATATAGTATAGCTTGTAGCATTGACTATTATAGTATCGAGCACCCTTAAGAAGCCAAAGTTCAGCTGTTTGGGTTTAAACTTTCAATGCCAGGTGTCTGCCTCAGGCTGAATTTTTGTGGAAACTTTCAGCCAAAATGGTTCAGCTGTTTCTGAGAACAAGACTTGGTAAAATACATTGTTTTGCCACTTTAAGTCTGCTGTTGACCTTTTATTTGAGAAGCACTAGCATCCCCATGCTTTGGAGCAGGGTCTTGAAATTTGTCAGTGGCCTTTGTGACTGGGATGTGCTTTTTGCCGCTCTTGTGTAAATCTGTCTAAATTTGGCCAAGTTATAAGCCTTTGGAAAAACCTCAGTTTGCACGTGCTCAGTAGAGATGTGCTACTGTTTAGCTAAAATCTGCAAAGTTCTAACCTCAGTGAGCATGCTCCATACTTTCACAGCTTCTAGTGCTGACCAGACTGCACATGAATCATCCCAACAAAACAGCTGAACAGGCTCCTTTCCAAGGCTTCAGCTCCTCACTGCTAGGGGTCAGGGTGGGGCTGGGTACCATGAATGAGAGCAGATACCTTGTCTCTCCTGTGTTTTCAGTGCCCCCCCCTTCCTTTGTTGGCACCCAGGTAACGTGCAGAAGGAATGAAATATTGAGGTTAACTACATGTCATTTAGGCAAACGTGCTATATGCCTGAGTGCACCGTTTGGGGTGAGTCAAAAAGTGAGAAGACAGATGGCTAACCATACTCTCAGCCTGCTTGGAGCCACTTTAGAGAAGAACTATGGAGGAGAAGCATCACTGTGCAAATGAGTTGAGAAATGCTATCGCTGGCTATATTCGCTATTTGACACTTTGAAAAACCAAGTGCAGAAGCTCACACAAAACAAATGGTTTAATTCACAGCAGCAAAAGCTTTCTGGCAGGTTTGTTATGTACATAAACTAAAATATTGTAGTCAGGGCACAGAGGGTTGGAGACTGGAAATGAGGAAAGCCTGAAAGTGAATCTATTACTGGTCATAATAATCATGAAATTGTTTGTTTAAATGATTCTTTTAATCTAGACTAAGGCATTTAAAAATATTAAAAATACAAACCTGTAATACAGGTGTCACTGGGTATAGGGTTTTTGTGTGTGTGTGTTTGACAGGCTATTGTACTGGACATACACAAAACTCACAGCCGTGTGCATCCAGCTGCTGCTACTTATTTTATTTACAATCATTTTAATGTCAATTCTTTTGTTACAGGTGACTTAAGTTAGAGGGGGAAAATATATTAAGATTTTTCTGGGTAGACATGGCTTGGATTTTTTAAAGTAGAATAAAATCTTTAAGAAAGAAAATCTGTTCAGGTTGCTTTTCTGCATCATAAGAAAGACAAAAGAGGGAAGAAATATTTTTTTGTAAGTCACCTTGAAAGAAATGGTAAAAATGTCCATTGAAGCACCTTACCATTTAAAAAATAAGGTATGTATTGGGAGAGATTTCCATGAGTAATAAAATAGGCCTTGGTAATGTTACTGGATACTAAACTAATGTTGACATTTTTTTTGTTCATTGTTGTTGATATCTCCCATAAATATGACATCGACTTGTGACCAAGAGGCTTTGAGAGGATTGAGTTATGCTGGCTTGAGCACTGAGCAAAAGGCACAGCTCCTTCTCTGCTCTTGTGAAGTAAGTGAGAGGTGCAGTTTACTCCCTCTTTGTGCCTGGTAAGCTACTCTAGCCAGTGAGTGGGTGGAGCCAAGACTCCACTCACTCTCCACTTTTTTGAGCTCGCCCTCTGCTCATCGGAGGCATCATAGGAGAGCACGGACTATGCTGCGCCTCAGATCCAAGGTGTGTGGAGGATTTACCTGGACCAGCACAGAGGGGAGAGGGCTTATTACCACTTATTGCTCTGCTTGACCAATTAAGACAAAGGGACAATCTAGCCCACCATGGTTTCTGTGTGGCTGACATCACAAAGTTTATTTTTATAACTTTTGAAGCATGTAGTTCTTTTACTGGAAAGTGGCTTGAAATGAAAGAAATTAGGCTGAGAGCTTGTCTATGCCCTCAATTAAATGAACACCCCAAAGGACAGCTGTATTTACACAACATACGAAAGGCACAGACACTATATGACAAAGAAATATGCAGCAGAAACAAGTAAATTAAAAAATGCAAACTGTGCTAATTAAAGTAAATACAGAGGAAATAAACAGTCACGTTTTTTTTCCAAAACATACAGATGCTTGTGTTTTATTAACCTGAATTTTACAGTAATTATTTAATCCTCAAATTTCCAGATCTGGATTTTTCTAGAGTGTTCTAATCCTAAGGGTGCTCTAGGAAAGTCAGGGAATACAGATCTCCAGTAGACCGTATTGTGTTGTGATTAATGTAGCTATCCTAAACTCATACCAGTTAAACCATTATATAATGCTATGTCCGCAAAAGAGTATTAAACCTGTGTAGGTATAATAAAAACATCCAAAGTTACACATTTTTATCCTGTTTTGTGTAAGCGATATAAACCCTCATACTTCAGGGGATATGTCAACCTCTCACTGCCTGAGGCTAAGAATAAAATTCCCATGTAACTAGCTGTCTATTCAGACTTTATTATGTCTTTCATTGAAGCATCTGGTATAGTTTGGTATTGGAAACTGGAGAAAATGGACTACTGTTCTGATTGGGTATGGCAATTGCTATATTCTGGAAGTTTACATACTACAGAGAAAAATTCAGTCTATATGTACAGTTAGAGGCGAGGAATGGAGCAGATCTGTGTTTTGGATAAAACTTTGCACTCCATTATCTGTTTTCTCTCATATTCAATTCTGTTGGTATCCAAAATTAGGCTATTTTTGACCTGTGTCTCTTTAACAAGCATAATAATACAAGTTTGATAGCTAGATGCACCCTTCTTTACAAACTTAAAATGCTTATTTTATGTCACAATTAAAGTTGTTAATTGGTTGCAGCTTTAATTGTTAGGTTTAAAATTTCATTTCAGTTGGGTTGCTCGTGTTGGCTAAGCTGCACTCACAAGGACTCAGCTCGGCCTGCTGTCCTCCTCTTCTTAGGTGAGTAACTGCACTAGACTGATTCAGGGTTTAAAAAGAGGTTTTGTGTCATTGTTTATTAAAATAAAAGCTTTGATCCTATAACCCAGCGCTAACTGGTTTAGAAGAATTATTATTTTAACACCTTTTGTAAGCTCGGAGGAAGCTCTGTGAAATGTATAATGTGCAGTCAAATTAACATGAAAGCTCAGTTTGGCACTCTATAGAATGTGTCCTGTCAATATAATTTGAGCTACAGTAAACTGCATGACCTCCTTTAATCTACTCAAATGTATCCCCATGATAAATCTAGCAAAGTCATTTTAGTTTGTAGCTGAGTCTGATGTTTCCTTGGTTAGGTCAAGCCCATGTGTCTTTAATAAAGCAACTGAGAGCTTATCTACCTTGTCTCTGCAGTGTGTTTATGCTGCATCAAACGTAACTGTGCTGTGACAGTGAGATTTCCGTGGGGAGACAGATGCACTCAGCAGAAGTACCGTAGTGAGCTGTGTGCCAGTGAAGTAATAAGAGGAGGTCTAGGTAGGAAGCTTCTTAAACATGGGGTGTTTTTGGTACTGTGGTAATTCCTGATACAAAATAAAGAACGTTAAGCCAAACAGCCATATTGCTATGGTTCAGGTGAATAACATAGCACACTTGTGAGCACTATCACACTAACAATGTAACTGTTCATGGTGTGTTATTACAGTCACTGCACGCACAGGATATTTACTATTCCAGCGATTTTTTGAGTGGGTGTTTTTTGTTTTTTAACGAGTTCTGGTTTATACGAATGTATCAAGTCTACACCTTTAAGGCTGAAGTAACAGATACATTCATAATGAGAGAGAGAGGTGGAATAGTCATGATGTTATTTAGTATAAAAATTCTATTGACACAAAAGTGGAATAGAAGTTATAACTGTTTTGTTGGGGTGTGAGGCTGGGAAAGAAGGAATCATGATTATGAAAAGGGCCAGTTTATGGCCATTTGAATCCCAGTGGACAGGACACAGGGTTGGGACTCAAAAGACGTGGCTTCTACTGCTGGTCTTCTTGGTGACCTTGTTGCCTTTCTGCTGTACCTCAGTTTCTGTAAAATGGGGATACTGATTTCCTTTGTGAAGTGCTTTTAAGATCTTATGGATGAAAATTAAGTATAATTATGTGGCCCCCTCATCATGTATCCAAGTGCCTGAAGAACTGGAATGAATCCTTCCAACAACCCTGTGAGGTATGAAAGCATCCCTGTTTTATAAATGGGAAACTGGGGCACAGAAAGGTTAAGTACATTATCCTGGATCACACAGGAAGTCTGTGTGACAGCAAAAATCAGAACCCGGATAGATTTAATCTCAGCCCAGTTCTTTAAACACATCCTTCCTATGCTAATCCTTATATGGTGCCTAAGAGAATCCTCTTTCCTTTCACTCTTGTGAATTGCTGTTCATTCTTGCAGTCCCAATGATTTCTTGCTAAGGGAGAATGAATCAAAATGAAAGGAGAACCTTTACATAAATACACACAAAAATATATTATTACCATTATTAATAATCTGATTCATGTAGGTAGCAATACTAATGCTACAGTATATATTTTGCATTTTGCCCTCTTCATGATTCAAATAAATCATAAGCTGAGAGCCCTGGAAAAATGTGGGAAATATTACTCTTTCATGAGAAATACGTTCTATGTGGTAGTGGATACTGTGGTTCCATAAGAGCCTTAAATTTAGAGAACAGGTGATCAGATATAAATAAGAACATGCTTTGAACTGTCAGGACCTGCCTTATTGTTCTTGCTGCATTTTTGTCTATTAACTTTTGACCAGTAATATGCGGAAAGGAATAAGAGTATGGCTTACTGAGTAGCAAAGGTTCAAGTCTGACCCCAGAACATGTGGCCCTACCTACTTCCATAATGTATTAAGAGGAGCATTGTATTAGCTGAGATCCTGCTGAGATATTAAAGAGAAATCCCTTCTTCTTATAACTCCAGAAGGAGAGCATCAATGCTTTCTCAAATATACTTTCTCTCCATGAAACAAATTCCAGAACACAAGGGTGTGCCTGAGCTATTGCTGCTGAACTGTTTTACTTTCATTCATGTTTGCTGCAGCCTTGGTTTGCAGGGAGTACTTCATCATGCCTATTTTAAACTTCATATATTTATGAAAAACCTTTGAATGGGTGGGAGGAATAGATGACAAAATTGAAAGTTGTGTATTAGGATAGTGGAACAAACAGTAATTGGACTCTGTGTGTATACAAGTTCAGTTCCTGGCTCTGCCACAGACTTCTTGCATAACCTTCTTGCATGCATAGGCATGTCACTTAAACTCACTGTGCCTCAATTTCCCCATATGTAAAGTGGGGATGATAATACTTTGTCCTCACACTACATCAGTATGAGGTACAAAACTCATTAATCTTTGAGTTGCTCATGTTCTACAGAGATGGGGTCTCTACGAGTAGCTAGATAGTCTTGATTCCAGAATTTATAAAAGCCCACTGTTGTTTGCATTGTTGTTGTTGCTGTGTTGGTCCCAGGATATTAGAAAGACAAGGTGGTAATATTATTTTTTAATTAACCAACCTCTGTTGGTATTTGATGAGAGGTAAGCTCAAGAGCTTAAGAGCTGAAGGGGAGCTCTGTGCAAGCTTTAAAGCATGTCTCTCACCAACAGAAGATGGTCCAATAAAAGATATTACCTCACCCACCTGTTTCTCTAAAAGTCCATTAGGCATGTAATACAATTTATTTTATGTATTCAAGAATCTGTAGAATGAAATAACTGCCAATATAGATGGATGAAATTAAATAAGAGAGCTCTCAAAAATGTAATGCTGCTAAACTAAGGAAAGAATTGGTTACTTACCAAGAATCACAGAAAAATAGGGCTGGTAGGGACCTTGAGTCCATCCTGCCCCGTGCTGAGCCAGGACCAAGTATAACTAGACCAGCCCTGAGAGCTGTTTGTCTAACCTGTTCTTAAAATACTCATGTGATGGAGATTCTACAACCTCCCTTAGAAACAGTCAGGGTTCCCTCCCCACTTTGAACTCTAGGGTACAGACATGGAGACCTGCATGAAAGACCCCCTAAGCTTATTTCTACCAGCTTAGGTTAAAAACTCCCCAGGCACAAATTTTCCCTTGTACCTTGGGTTTAAGTAACGCTGCCATCACCAAGTGATTTAAAAAGAACCAGGGAAAAGGACCACTTGGCATTCCTCCCAAGCCCCTACACCCCCTTTCCTGGGGAGGCTTGAGAATAATTTCCTAACCGATTGGTTACAAAATGATCAAAGACCCAAACCCCTGGGTCTTGGAACAATGGAAAAATCAATCAGGTTCTTAAAAGAAAGGTAAAAATCATCTCTGTAAAATCAGGATGGAAAATACTTTACAGGGTATTCAGATACAAAACACCGAGGATTCCCCTCTGAGCAAAACCTTAAAGTTACAGAAAACAGGAATAAACATCCCTCTTAGCACAGGGAAAATTCACAGAAAAAACAAAAGATAAACTAATCCGCCTTTCCTGGCTTACCTATACTGGTTGCAATACTGGAGACTTGGATTGGGATGGGTTGGAGAAGATGGATTTCTGTCTGGCCACTCTCAGTCCCAAGAGAGAACCCCCCGCCCCGCCAAAAAAGAAAAAAAAGAGCACAAACAAAATCTTCCCCCCTCCCAAGATTTGAAAGTATCTTCTTTCTCCATTGGTCCTGTTGGTCAGGTGCCAACCAGGCTATTTGAGCTTCTTAACCCCTTACAGGTAAGGAGGAATTCTAGGCTACCCTTAGCTGTATGGTTATAACAGAAACCTATTGTAGTACCTAACTATTCTTATATTTAGAAAGTTTTTTTGCTAATATTTAACTCAAATCTCCCTTGCTGCAGATTAAGCTTATAACTTCTTGTCCTACCTTCAGCAGGCACACAGAACAACTGATCACCATCCTCTTTATAACGACCCTTAACATATTTGAAGATTATCAGTAGGTCTCCTTTCAGTCTTCATTTCTCAAGGCTAAACATGTCCAATCTTTTTTTCATCATTCCTCATAGGTCAGGTTTTCTGTTTGTCCATATCTTTCTAAAAATGTGGCAACCAAAACTAGACACAATATTCCAGCTCAGGCCTCACCAATGCTGAATAGAGTGGGACAATTAGCTCTCAGGTTTTGTATATGACCAGCTCTTCTGTACCGATCAGAGAAATGTGCAGTCATTGAGACACTTGAGAAAACCTGAAGCTATTGAAATGAGATATTTGAGGGCAGTAAGAGAGGTGACATCATTGGACTACATGCAGAATGATGTTATCAGGAGTGAGACCAAGGTCTGCAATATTAGAGCAGCTGCAAGAGAAGAGGCTGACATGGTTTGCGCATGGAGGAGGGAATGCTAATAGGGAGGCATTTGAGAATAGATTTCCATGAGTGAAGAACAAGATGACAGACAAGTAAATGGCAGGTTAATTGTATACGAAAGGACAGAATGGATATGGAGTGAGCATTGGATCAGGAAGCCTAGAAAAGACTGATCTGGTGACCTGACCCAGTGTAGCTGGGAAAAGGAGAATAATTCTGAATTCTAATCATAGAACCATAGAATATCAGAGTTGGAAGGGACCTCTGGAGGTCATCTAGTCCAACCCCCTGCCCAGAGCAGGACCAATCCCCAACTAAATCATCCCAGCCAGGGCTTTGTCAAGCCTGACCTTAAAAAACTTCTAAGGAAGGGGATTCCACCACCTCCCTAGGTAACGCATTCCAGTGTTTCACCACCCTCCTAGTGAAAAAGTTTTTCCTAATATCCAACCTAAATCTCTCCCACTGCAACTTGAGACCATTACTCCTTATCCTGTTATCTGCTATCACTGAGAATAGTCTAGATCCATCCTCTTTGGATCCACCTTTCAGGTAGTTAAAAGCAGCTATCAAATCCCCCCTCATTCTTCTCTTCTGCAGACTAAACAATCCCAGTTCCCTCAGCCTCTCCTCATAAGTCATGTGTTCCAGACCCTAATCATTTCTGTTGCCCTTCGCTGGACTCTCTCCAATTTTTGTTGGATCATATTAAAGAAGTTCTGTATTAAAATCACAAATGAGTTTGATTCCCCATAGTTTAAATTCCAGGGTATTACTAATTAAGAGGTCTCTTGGTTTTTGGTACTGTTTCTCCCCCTCTATGTATGAAACTTGCAAACTGCTAATTGTGTTAGTAGATTCGAAGACACAGTCTGTTCTCAAAGCAATTCTTTGTAACAACAACCACTCACACAGAGAGAGACTCAAAGCAATACTCTGTAACAACAGAAACAGCACCCAGAGGCTCCCCGCCCTTTTGTTGTACTCCTCTCACTTTGTTAACAATTGTGATTAAAATAGAGATAGAGGATGTATGTGGATGGATGCTTGGTGTGGATAATAACTGAATGATCAGGCAGGTGCCAGCCTAAGAATCCAGTGTCCATTGGCTGAAGAAGGCATCAAGTGGAAATAACCAGAGGACCCCCGGAGGGCAGACTGGAATCCACCCAACAGCCTCAAGAATGGGAGAACCAAAGAACAAGATAACATCTAGCAGCATGGAGCCGTCAGGAATGTGACATCTGCTGATTGATTCTGTATTCATCAGCAACAGCATGATGAAGCAATTCCCATAGACTGGCATAGGAAGAAATTCCTATAAAAATGGACTCTAGAAAGTGAGAACTTTGGGGGGGTCTGATTCTGCAAACCAACTTCCAGGAGCATCAGATGAGCATCTGACAAGGCCCTGCTTCCTCCTCATGTCCAGGCCACCTGGCCAATGGCTTGGCATGAGCAACTCTAAGGCTGGTAACTATGATAACAACCTTGCAGAACCTGTGTGTGTGTGTTTGTATGAATGAATGTGTGAATAAATACGAGATTGAATGGAATGTTATAGCTATAACTAACTGCTTACTATGATTCTTTCTGTATTCACAATAAATGTGGTATTTTGCCTTTTTCCCTTTAATAAGATCCTGCTGGTTTTTATTTTATTGGTATAACATTTTTCCACATCCCCACATCCTTCTTGTAGTGTGGGGCCCAAAACTGGACACAGTACTCCAGATGAGGCCTCACCAATGTCGAATAGAGGGGAACGATCACATCCCTCGATCTGCTGGCAATGTCCCTACTTATACACCCCAAAATGCCATTGGCCTTCTTGGCAACAAGGGCACACTGTTGACTCATATCCAGCTTCTCGTCCACTGTCACCCCTAGGTCCTTCTCTGCAGAACTGCTGCCTAGCCATTCGGTCCCTAGTCTGTAGTGGTGCATTGGATTCTTCCGTCCTAAGTGCAGGACTCTGCACTTGTCCTTGTTGAACCTCATCAGATTTCTTTAGGTGGCCCAATCCTCCAATTTGTCTAGGTCCCTCTGTATGCTATCCCTATCCTCCAGCGTATCTACCACTCCTCCCAGTTTAGTGTCATCCGCAAACTTGCTGAGGGTGCAATCCACACCATCCTCCAGATCATTTATGAAGATATTGAACAAAACTGGCCCCAGGACCAACCCCTGGGGCACTCCACTTGATACCGGCTGCCAACTAGACATGGAGCCATTGATCACTACCTGTTGAGCCCAACAATCTAGTCAGTTTTCTATCCACCTTATAGTCCATTCATCCAGCCCATACTTCTTTAACTTGCTGGCAAGAATACTGTGGGAGCCCGTATCAAAAGCTTTGCTAAAGTCAAGGAACAACATGTCCACGGCTTTCCCTTCATACACAGAGCCAGCTACCTCGTCATAGAAGGCAATTAGATTAGTCAGGCGTGACTTGCCCTTGGTGAATCCATGCTGTCTGTTCCTGATCACTTTCCTCTCGTCTAAGTGCTTCAGAATTGATTCCTTTAGGACATGCTCCATGATTTTTCTGGGGACTGAGGTAAGGCTGACTGGCCTGTAGTTCCCAGGATCCTCCTTCTTCCCTTTTTTTAAAGATTGGCACTACGTTAGCCTTTTTCCAGTCTTCCGGGACTTCCCCTGATCGCCATTTCAAAGATAATGGCCAATGGCTCTGCAATCACATCCGCCAATTCCTTTAGCACTATCGGATGCAGCGCATCCGGCCCCCTGGACTTGTGCACGTCCAGCTTTTCTAAATAGTCCCGAACCACTTCTTTCTTCACAGAGAGCTGGCCACCTCCTCCCCATGCTGTGCTGCCCAGTGCAGTAGTCTGGGAGCTGACCTTGTTCGTGAAGACAGAGGCAAAAAAAGCATTGAGTACATTAGCTTTTTCCACATCCTCTGTCACTAGGTTGCCTCCCTCATTCAGTAAGGGGCCCACACTTTCCTTGGCTTTCTTTTTGTTGCCAACATACCTGAAGAAACCCTTCTTGTTACTCTTTTAACATCTCTCACTAGCTGCAACTCCAGGTGTGATTTAGCCTTCCTGATTTCACTCCTACATGCCCGAGCAATATTTTTATACTCATCCCTGGTCATTTGTCCAATCTTCCACTTCTTGTAAGCCTCTTTTTTGTGTTTAAGATCAGCAAGTTTTTTTGCTAATCCTGTCTTCCAAATGGCTTACAACCCCTCCCAGACTGGTGACATCCATAAATTTTATAATCATACTCTCCACTCCATTATCCAAATCATTAATGAATATGTTGAATAGTACTGGACCCAGGAAAGACCATTGCAGGACCCAACTAGATACATCCTCCCAGCAAACCATTGACATGTCTGACAGCAAACTACTGATAACTATTCTTTGAGTACAGTCTTTCAACCAATTATGCACCCACCTTACAGTAACTTCATTTAGACCACACTTCACTAATTTTCTTATAAGAATGTCATAAGAAGCCATACGCATCAGATTTCATTAAACATCCGCTAATGATTGCATGTATAAAACTATGGGCCCAGATTTAGAGATTGTTCTGTCAAAAAAGATGTACCTTGTCTTATCAAGAGGTAGAATTTGACCTTTAGAGATTAAAGTTGTTGATTCTGCAATCATATCTACTAGGGTGGACACGTTCATCTAGAATCTACACTTTAGGATCTGGCTGCAGGCTCCGAGCCTGATTGGGGAATCTGGTGGGCAATTATGTAATGCCAGAAAGTAGCCTGCCTCTTAAATTCTCCCAAGCCATTCAAAAGCTAAACTTCTAAATGTGCAGTGATTTAAATAAGCAGAATATCATGACATGTAGGGTAGAGTACTATGCATCCAAAAATCTGTATATTCATTATTCTTGTTCTACACAGGTGGTGGAACCATGGTACATATTGAAAATGTTCTTGTGCTAGAATTGACTCCCCAACGCCCTGGAAAAACATATTTTCTCCGTTTTGTGTTTTAAGTAATTCCAATAGATATCACTGTAATATCTGTGAAGAGCAATTTGAAAGTGTCCTGAGCTAACATGAACAGCCCTAACAGCGATCTCCTTTTTCTAATTTGCAGTCTTTTGTATGTTGCTTTTCTGAATGCATGCTGTTAACAATATGGCTTGAATAAATTAAATGCAGATTTCATGGTATTTAACATTTTGTGCATCTCTGTTAAGAAGCTTCTGTATTCTGATAAGTAACATTATACCACCTCTACTTTGAACATTCATCAGCCAAGCCAAATGGCAGAATAAAATAAATAAAAAATACTTTATATTAGCAACCTTAATAGCATGGCAAAGATGATATTCAATATCAATAAATCAGGCATTTGATGTGTCCTGTGCACACTGATCCAGAAAACAAAATGTGGACCACAGTTCTGGTAGTGTCTCCTAAAACTTTCTTTCACTCTGTCCATTCACTTGGTGTTTTACAAGTGTAGATTGTAGAATCCAGAACCTCATAATCTTTAATGTGATTATCCACAGAGCAACACATGAAGTAGAGAAGTTTAGTTATCCCTATTTTACAGAGGGACATCCGAGAAATAAAGATGCTAAGTCACTTGCCCAGGGTCACACAGGAAGTCTGTAGTGGGGCAGGGAAAGAACCCAAATTTCCCTAGTCCTAGGCTAGATCCTAGTCACTGGACTATCCCTCCATCTAGATTATAGACAATTTATTGGAATGTTATATTTCCTGTGAGCATCCCACTCCCACTGGCATACTTTACAAAATTCTAGGTCTCTCAATTATCATAAGAAAAGCTAGTAACTCTGGCACCTGTAAAATACACCATTGATATCCAAATAATGCAGATGTTTTAGCATTTACTTCAATCAACATTTTAAACATGAATGCCTAAAGTTAGGCATGCCAACTGATCTTTTGGTACTTAAATAAGTGGCCTAATTTTAAGGGCTGTCATGTATACACGTACCTCATGTTTGAAAATTAGAGATGCCTAATTTAGGTGCTTCTATCATGGGTTTCAGTATCCAGCTTTCAAGCTGACACATTTTTAGCCTTTTTCTGAATCAATTTTAAATTAAACTTCCTTGTATATACAGACACACTAACATAATGGAGACAAACTGGCATCTTCATCTATGCCTTGGGTGTCACTGTACAGCAGTGTGTGTTCCAGGGAATAGGCCAAATTTAGTACACTGAGTTTACTTCATTATGTTTTCCCTTTACTGAACTTGCAGGTGTAAGTTTATATCGACAATAGAATTAACCCTAAAAACATATTTATTTTTCTTTAGTCTTATGACCAGTGTGAGAACAATCTACACGTCTGTTGCATTTTCAGATGTTGACTAAACAATACTTGTTTTTTCTGTAGATAGATGAAATATTGTCTTGCTCCTGTATCACCCTTGCAACCCAACTAAAGGAAAAATCTTTCGTCGACTGCTTTCCAAAAAGATTCCCATGAATATTTACACAATTTTAAATATGTGCCATATATGTTACCCTGCTGATATTTCTGTCCTGATATACTGAACAGATTTAGCAGGACTGGCTGGCTTATTCAATTAACAAAGGGGGCATGGAGAGGGGAAATATAAAGCTTCTTTTCTCCAGGTTACCTTTGCGAATTTTTGTTTTTGTCTCGTTCATATCAACCCATATCCTACCATTACAGCTGGTGCTTCTGGTAAAACTTTTGGTAAAGAAGTAATGAATTGAACAAATATGGAGACTGAAACCTGTCTATGAAGCTCATCTATGAAGGAGATGGAGCATTCTGTAGGGCCAGTCTGAGATTACAGGACAAACTTCCAAAGAAAATAAAGACCAGTACATAACTTACCGCCTTCTTCTCCAAGTGAAGGCACACCTCTTTAACTTTGCGTTCTCTAACATGAATACAGAGCAACATATATGTATTTAAAAAACAAAACCCTAATTTAAAAAAAAAAAAACATTTCACCTCACTCACCAAAAGGATGAAAAAGAGGAAACAAATAATACAGGACAGGTTACATAATGCAATCTCAAAAGGTGCTCAGATACCGCAGTGCGGATGCTGGGATAAGCACCGCTACAGAATAAAAGAGAACCTCTCACACCTAGAGGAGGTTACTCTCTACGTTAGCATTCAGGCACATGGACAGGCCAGTATGAGTAAACTTCTACTGCTGCTGAAATTCTGATAAGCATCTGTGTCCAGAGCAGCCAGCCTGACCCTTTCTATCTCTGACTAGTTCTTGATTGCAAATTTGACTTCTTCCTTGCTCTATACTCCCCCCACCCTCCACCCACTTTTATCTGAAAAGGAATCGACTGTTGCCTTTTCAGGGTCCTCTTTCATGAGCTCTAAATTCCCAGGATTTTTTAAATTTAAAGTTTAAATTACTGGGTTGCTGATTGTCTTTGAACTGATATGCCCTGAGGTATATGTGTGTTTAATTTAACCATATTTCTTAAAATCCTAGTAGCTTAAAATAATGCAGAAATTTAAAAAGCGTGTTTATTAAACTATTTGGCATGCAAATCTATTTTAGAAGGATGTAGATTTAATCAAAAATTCTCCTAGAAGGAGTTTATTTGTTTTTAAGAACAACTTTTCCTGGCTGTGAAACGGGATGAAGTTGGTGGAGTTAGCAGACAAAGAATAGAATCCAGGGCCAGCTGTCATCAGGCCTGGAAAACTACAGTAGAGCATAAATAAAAGGTTTCATAATTATTCTTAAGTATTAGCTTCAATAATAATTAATTCAGTTTCTCCTCTCTGGAAATTAATCAGTCTCTCTTCTTTCCACTAATCCACATATAATCTTTGGATCCAATCTTTACAAGTTTTATTATTTGTAGTAAGATGAGAAGATAAGAGAGAGACTTTTCTTTTTTTCTTTTTCATCTTTGTGTGGAAACTTTCTGGCCTCTTCTGCTAGACAGAAAGGAGGGTGCTAACTGCAGACTTCTGTTGGACAAACACTATAACTTGCTTTAAACACAATTGTGCCCATAATTGAGCCAAACAAACAGATGGCAAAAAGTGTTGAAATAAAGCTGTGTAAGCTCCACTGAGGCAAAAAAATAAATAAATCTTTCTTTTACTTTTGTTTTTTTTCTTACAAGAATGGCACCCTGGGGAAGGTTCTGTCACTGAGTTTTATAGGCCAGGTGTTCTACTGAAGGAAGGCAAAAAGAGGTAAAAAAACAAAAAACCCACAAACTTTTTTTTCTGTGAATGTTTTGCAGGGGAAATCGACAGGCGGGTCAAATATTAACTTTAAAAATACCATAATTGGCTTCTATATAGTGAGTCTTTAAATGTTTCAAGGCTTATTGATATTTATCAATTTTTCTTTTCTCTCTCAGAGTGTAATAGTTGCTGCTTTAGCTGACTGGAAAAGTAGCATTGAGAAAATTGTTACAACAACAGACATTTTAAATTAAAAAAACCTGATCATTTTTTTCTATTTCTTTCTTGACATACTTTATTATTGCACAGTTAGGAAACAACTTTTAAGACATATTCGTTCCTTTTTGCTTATAAATGTAAGCACTGTTACAACTAATTATAGCAGGAGGAAAAAAGCAATAATGTTGCTATTTAGTATTAATTGACTGGGAGTCTGACTTTAAAGCCAGAACAGACCTTCATGATCATCTAATCTTACCTTCTGCACATTACTGGCCACAGAACCTAACCCGCCCACTCCTGTAATAGACCCCTAAACTCTGGCAGAGTTATTGAAGTCCTGAAATCTTGATTTAAAGATTTCAAGTTATGCAGAATCCCCATCTTCTTTAGTTCAAACCAGCAAGTGACCCATGCCCCATGCTGTAGAGGAAGAAAAAAAACAACAACAAAAACCTAGGGACTCTGCCAATCTGACTGTTGGCAAGACTCACCAGCCAGATACATGGGAAAGAATCCACTGTAGTAACACTCCCCATCTCCAACCATTGGAAATATTTGTTACCAGCAGTCATAGATGGGCGGCACGCCATTATAGACAATCTTGTCGTATCACCTCAATAAACTTCTCAAGTTCAGTCTTAAAACAAGTTAGGTTTTTTGCCCCCCTCCCTTCAGAAGGTTGTTCCAGAATTTCACTCCTCTCGTGATTAGAAACCTTTGTCTAATTTCAAATCTAAAGTTGTTGATGAGCAATTTTATATTCACTTGTTCTTGTGCCAACATTGGCTTTTAACTTAAATAACTCCTCTCCATGTTTATCTCTCTGATGTGGCTAAACAAGACAAGTTCCTTAAGTCTCCACTCATAAAGTAGGTTCTACGTTCTTCTGACAATCCAGTAGCCCTTCTCTGCATCTGTTCCAGTTTGAATTCACCTTTCTTAAACATGGGAGACCAGAACTGCACACCGTATTCCAAATGAGTTCTCACCGGTGTCTTGAATTATGGTAATAATACTTCCCTATCTCTACTGGAAATAACTCACCTCACTTGCTTATTCATGGCCCAATTCTGTCATCCTTTGTCATGTTGACTAGTACCTTTTGCTCCTGCCCTTGTAAAAAAAAGTCCTTGATATCAACAGGAATGCTCATAATGCATGAAGTTAATTATGTGTTAGTCTTTGTTGGATTGAGGTGTTACTCTGTGATAATACCTATTGGTTTGAATGGGAGCAATTGTGGAATAAGGTACTACTCTGTGAATCAAGGATGATAAAGTAGAGCACTAGTCATTTCAGTGATTTATGCAAATCAGGCAAAGAAGTTATCTATGGCCTATAGGAATAAAGCAAAATGTGGAATTGGTTCATATAAATGAAATTACTGTATCAAAGCAAAACATCTTTAAACTACCTTGATTTCTTGGCTTGACTCAGTGACCGATAATATTTATTGTTTTGGAGAAAATGCATAACGTTGTAACTTAAACTGAAGACTTGTGAAGATTGGTACAGTTTTAAATATGTTTCACCAAAAACCTCTTGTATCTAACATCATCACATAATATTGCTGTAAGGCACAGAATCAGCTATTAGATAGTTATGATTTCTATGGAGCAGACAAAACTCTTGTAAAGTAACTTTTATACACAAGGGACAGAAATATGATTGCACTGTCTGAGTAGTCCAACTGACGACAATAGGAATACAAGCACAAGAAAGGCAATCACAATCTAGTTCCTGGTCTTCTCTTGGTAAATATCAAAATGCCAGTTGGCTTTTCACTATGAGCATAGTTTAATTTTATGCATTAACCCTCCCAATTCTATCAGAATATATGCCATGACTGACAGTAAAGTACAAATATGTGGTGTTAACTTTTCCTAGAATGACCCCATAACATAAGTTAAACACTTCATTCTGACTGACTGACAGATTACAAAACTCTGCATTGTTAAAGGCACTTGCATCAATCAATTCCAATCATTTTCCTCGTTTATTCTTACTGGTTCAATTGCCAAACTTAACAAACTAAATTCATTTGGGATACAGGGATAGTAGAAGAGGAATTAAGCAAATTATAAGGGATAACCCTTCAAACATATTGGTGGCTTTTGCCTTTTTTATGTACATACAAACAAAATGCTTTTCCTTAAAAATAAAGAGATATGAGTTAAAATTGCCATACACAAATACAAGATTTTCTTTTGTATCAGAAGACGTTATCAGTATTTTTTTTAAACCCACAAAGTGTAAAATACTTCAGGTTTTGAAAGCTCTGTAGGGCTTAGTGGCTTATGGTAGGAAAAATAATCATCTTTATCTAATGGTAGAGTTTTAGTCTAGTTTTTCTCAAAGTAGGAAACTAGTAGCCTTCACACAGTCATTTCCGATAGCCATGGATGTTCAACTTATTGCTGCAAATGACTGCAAGTTGAAGGGTGGGCATGTGATTGATTTCTGCTTTTAAAATGTAACACATTAAAAAGAATAATCTCAACAGATTTGTGCCTTAATATCATAGTTATTTCTACACACAAACATCAAAATAATTAGCTATGGTTTGTGGTAACAAATAGTGAAGTTTGTGAGTCAGATGTTTAATACCTGAATCTAAAATTCATTTTCTAACATGACCCTACACACAATGTCCAGCTGAGCTACTAGCAGCATCTGTTTACTGCTTCAGTATGGTTAAGCTGTATCATCAAATTTAATCCCCCAAATTTCTGTGCCTGGAGAGAGGGAATTCTGTGGTCATCTTCCTGCAGAGACATCTGTAGATTTTCAAGTAACAAAAGAAGAATTCTGAGGCATTCCCCCATTGTAGGCACTGATAGGGGCTCACATCGCTTCAAAACTAGGGGCTTGCAGAGGGGCAGGTAGTCATTCCCCTCTGCAGATTAGGCTGGGCTTTGCTGAGGGAAATACCTTAGATTGTTCTATCCTGTGGTGCACTGGGAGCTCAGGGAGGGTGCCCTCTCTTTGGGCAGTGGTAGTGTAGTGACTTGCTCAATTTCTAGATGTGTGGTGCAGGGTTTTTTTATATTTTTACTTTATTTGCCAACTGCAATATTGAGCCCTTAAATTACTGAAAGGTACTCTCAACCTTAACTTCATTTTAATAAAGTTTTTGTTTTTTAAATCTGGAAACATATACCTAATTTCACCCTTTCTGAATGGGATTAGTGCACTGGTGAAGTTAATAAGATTTCATATTATCTATCAAACCATAAAATGGGTTTTGATGAGCTCCTTCTCCCTGTTTCTGAAATTAAAGGATCAGAAGTGTTCTGTTCTCTCGATTACAAAATACTGTTTTGTTTGTTGCACTGCAAAGACTGTTAGTATGCACACCCTATTCCGTTATGTGGATAGGCAATGGGAAATATGTTATTTGAGGAGACTTGGAATCAGTCAACTGGGATTCTAGTCCCAATTATTGTGGCCTCAGTATATTATGCTGGACAAACCTGTTAACAGCTCTGTGCCTCAATTCCCCATCTTAAAATGGGGCGATTAATGCCTACCTTTTTAAAAGCACTTTGGGCTCCTTATATAGAAAGGGTGATCTTCTGAAAGGACAAAATGCTGCTCTCTTTACTCCCCACTGAACTTTCATAGCAAAATAAAAATATTTCAAACAGGAAAAAAAGTGAGTTGTTCACAATCGATAGCATAAATAATTCCTGTTCCTAAAATTCCCCTGATGACTCAACTTGAGGTTGTCTCACTTAAAATGGGCACCTAGATTACTCACTCAGGCCCACATTTTTGCTAGTCCTTCACACGTTTGTATGCAGAATTTGTGGATGCACCTCTTCTGCCTATGCTAAATGAGTTTGTTTTGAATTGGTGTTTTTTCTATCCCACTGTGTGTGTGTGTGTGTGTGTGTGTGTGCGCACACGCACATTCATTCTGCAATGATCCAGATCCATAAAGGATACCAGTCTCTATATCTGCCAGCTAGGGGATTTATGGTAATAATTCATATTGATTTCAGTGGGGTCAGGGTTTTACTCTTAGTCTTTTAACTAAAGCTGTAGGGGCTCATGCTTTGGTAGTCCCCAGTTTAGTCCTCAGGGATGATCAAGATGGCAGGTGTTATATTTGCATAAACCAGTACACATTTTATCTGCATAAAGGAGGAGCCAGCAAACATTATAGGTATATTTATAGAAGCCAACTCAAAATTTGGCCCTAAATAAGCACTTTCCAAATTAGGAAACCATTGATTGATTGCTTTACTCATGTCTCCTACTTCTCTTATATTAAAATCTGCTAGTTCTGGTTTAAGGTATATAAAATTATGACCCTAAAATACCAGGAGGAGAGAAAAATACATATATTTTAATGAAAATACCAATTATCTCACTATATTTTTAAATTGCAGAATACTCAACATACAGTATAAAAAGACAGGCAGTTCTCCAAACTGTTCATGATATTCAGGGGCTATACATGATTTACATTTAAACAGCTGTGTGAAAACACAAAAATACAGCAACAGATCAAATGTCAAAATGAATTTGGACACAGTCTGAACCAATTTGGATTACTTCACTTAATAAAAACTCTCATGAAGACTGATACAGGATAGGGGGTCTTAATCTGAAGTGGAGATTATTACTCTGTTTTGATGTATGTTGAACATTAACCAAAGGCATATTACAGAAAAAGCTAATTCTATAACTATAGTGTGCAAGTTGGCTGAGTACCTGGATCGACCATTTTCTAATTCTAGATGTTAACATCTAGCAGGGAAAGGAAAGATAGCCTTGTGGTTAAAATGCAAGGCTGGTACTCTGGAGATTTGCATTCTACTCCCAGCTCTGCTACAGGGTGAGAGCTAGATTATCAGTAAGGGATAGCGGGGAGACAGTGACACATTTCCAGGAGTTAGTTCTGGATCCCTGATTCTTCAAGCCAGTCCAAACCCTGACACAGCTTAAAGCAGCTAAGAGGTAGTAGTTCTGACACACTCACTTCCAGCCCTTGATACACCTCTGCTCTAGGAGAGCGATGGAGACAGAGGCAAGAGCCCAGCTGTGGTACAGATGCGCCAGCAGGAAGTTCCCCTCTCGCAGGGGACTATGGTACAGGACATCTGTAGCCTAATTATGTCCCTTTTAGAACACTGTGGCCCTAAACGAGCTAGAGATTCTGACCTTTGCTATGTCCACATAACCTATCTATGCCATTTTGCTTGCCTATAAAGGAGAGATACTACTTGTGCTATTTAACTGGGATGTCATAGAGAAAATTCCATTAATGTGTGAGGTGCTCAGATATTATGATAAATAGTGTATAGCAATAATTGTAATTTGTAGGTATTAGTGTATTTACAGTTTATGAAAGAGGGCATGACCAGCTTTTTTTCTTTTGGTAAAATTCTCTTTTGTCCTCTGAGGTACAGATCACTCAGCTGAATTGAACCCATGTATTGAATATTCTGCACATGTTGTACAGACTAATAGGCCCAAATCCTCAGATGGTGTAACTTCATGGAAGTCAATACAACTATACTTGATTCACCTTTTTGATTGAGGATGCAACTCATATATAATGTTCATTAATGTCATTTGGAATTTTAATAAAGGACTGAGTTACAGAATATGCACAACAGAGATGCACCATATGGATGAGGTATACAAAGTGTGGATGAGAGAGGGGAATTTCAGCACTTGGTTTGTAGAATACAGCATCCTGAAAATTAAATAATAAAAAAGTGAGGAGGGATGGGGGTGCGGGAAAGTGATTTAAGTAGAAACTATTTAATACATTAAAAAGCATCTCACATACAGATGATTTTTCTCTGACAGAAGCTTTGTGTTTCCAGGGATTTGTTCCGCATTATAAAGTCAACTGACGTTAGTCTGATTAAACCATAATTTCTCATTTTAAGTGCAGCGTTCTGTTACAATAAACCTACAAGAAAATAGGTTCTAGGCATCTAATTGGTCTGTTTTGAGTTCCTGTAGTGAGCCAGTTAATTGACAAGTGATTTAGTTGATTAATTTACTGGAACAAAAAGAACAAGAGATGAATTACTTCATTGCTACTCTCTTTTTTTCTGGTGGGAAAGCTCTTAAAGGTACAGCAGAGCACCTGATCTGCTGTCATATACTTTTTGTCTGCGACAAAGAAAGAGGTAAAAATATGTAAGTAGACCTCCTATTGTTCACAGCTGATATACTGTAGAGTAAGAATTAAAACATAAGGAACAAAGAAAATCCATCAGTCAAAATTCTGTTTTTTTCCCCCTATAGTTATTTCAGTAAGGTTATACGTTTGTGGGTCTATTATAAACTCTTCTTATAAAATCTTGCTCTCCTCTCTCCAAGCCCCTTAATAACTCATCAGTTGTTCCTGGTGATGTTATTCTGACCCATGCAGCTTTGGGCTTCTCTTACAGACAAACATTTTCAGACTTTGGGGATCATTTAGTCTACATTGCTCCTGTCCATCCCCGCAGCCCTTCTTTTTTGCCTCCAGACTACTTGCCAAGGAGTTGCTTTCATTGTATCCTCTCAATTCATCTCAGTATGGCTAAACTCATCAAATTTATAACATATCAATCCTCTTCCAGCTCTGAGCTATCCACTGTTTGCAATCTTAGGTCTGTCCCAGGGCAAAATGCACAGGCTTTTATCGGGCTAGTTCAGTCAGATCTGTTTTTTAAAGTGTTGGGTTTTTTTGGTCTGAAAATACCAAGGTTATTCTTTTTCCAATTAAAAAAAATGGAAATGAGTTTCCAAAGAAAAGCAAGTGCTATGATGAACTCAAAGTAACTTGCAGAGGGTGTATATTAATTAGAGAAGGAATTTAGGTCAATTTTAAGTATAATATTTGGAATATTTACTTACTGACTTATGAAAATCTTTTCTGCATCTAAGGTCTTCAGAACAGAGTTGTGCAGAAAGTTCCACAGAGGTAGAAAAAGTAGTGTAGTGTGGCTATTTTTATGTTTCATGACTAGGTAGAAAAGTGGGGGGAACTTTCAGTTGATGAAATACATCAGTCCATTCTTCAAGTGAAAATTAAACAACCTTTTTGATCTGTGGAAAAGAAAGCACTTGTATCAAAAAAGGGGTGGGGGAAATTGCCTTGGAAGACATTGACTGTTTTCTCCCTTTCTATCTGTTGTTGTTGTCTGTTATCTATTACAGTAGTGCCTAGAGGCCTGAACCAAAACAAAGTGCATGGTAGTAGGCACAGCGACATTCACCATGGCATTCCTATAGATTCATAGATTCATAGATATTAAGGTCAGAAGGCACCATTATGATCATCTAGTCTGACCTCCTGCACAATGCAGGCCACAGAATCTCACCCACCCACTCCTGCGATAAACCTCTCACCTATGTCTGAGGTATTGAAGTCCTCAAATCGTGCTTTCAAGACTTCAAGGAGCAGAGAATCCTCCAGCAAGTGACCCGTGCCCTATGCTACAGAGAAGGCGAAAAACCCCCAGGGCCTCTTCCAATCTGCCCTGGAGGAAAATTCCTTCCCGACCCCAAATATGGCGATCAGCTGAACCCTGAGCATATGGGAAAGATTCACCAGCCAGATACCCAGGAAGGAATTCTATGTAGTAACTCAGATTCCATCCCATCTAACACCCCATCACAGGCCATTAGGCATATTTACTGCTAATAGTCAAAGATCAATTAATTGCCAAAATTAGGCTATCCCATCATACCATCTCCTCCATAAACTTATCAAGCTTAGTCTTGAAGCCAGATATGTCTTTTGCCCCTACTGCTCCTCTTACAAGGCTGTTCCAGAACTTCACTCCTCTGATGGTTAGACTACAACAGCAGTTCAGCAAAGGGAGAAAACAACAAATGTCTGCCAAGGCAAAGATCAGTTTTTGGAGATTATCTTCACATTAGCTAAGGATCAAATTATAATGTGTATGTGTTGGGGTGGGGGGTGGGGAGGGGAGTGGGAATCCTTTGACTATTTCATAATTTTTAGGTCTAAAAATGGAAGTTACTTGAAAATGGGATGAAATTTTTGTGGGGTATGTTTTCCAATAAGTCCAGAATACTTCCCCCCTCCCCCCCCCAAAAAAAAACCCATGAAGAGATTTTGCAGAGTTTTACTTGTAATTAACCATATCCTAATCCTAGCCTACAGCAGCTGTTAATACTGTTGAAGGCTTAGTGTGCTAAGTATGATTACTTTGTCTTAACTCAAATTTATGAAATCTCATCAAATATATTTTCTTTATATCAGCTTTCTATGCCATTTGCTTTACTCCCAGAAACTAAAGAGAACAGTTTTTTAGCAACCTTTGTTGTTATGACATTATATCAGATATAATAAAAAGAAATATTTGATAGAGAGAAAATTTGCCTACAGAAATAGGAGAGTTATTACAGTCTGTTGCAACCAATTATAATCCTGACAGATCATTACAGGTGTATTTTTGGCCTAATGTGGCATACTAAATCATCATAATATTTCTAGAAAGACCCAGCAGACATAGTACTTAAAGATAATGCTGACAATAATGTAGTAATAGTAATAATAAAACACCTGAGGCCCATATTTTCAATCTTAAGTGTTTATAGAGTGATTTTTTCAGTTATCTGTATACAACTGAAGTTTACTCAGTTATGTAGATAACTTTTATTCATTTGGGTATTTAACCTCAGTATAAATAAAAGTTTTGTTTATGTAAATTGGTTGGGAATTTTGATTTTGAGCTCAGCCTGACAAGTTGGAGTAAGAGAATACAATTCCTCTGCAGATATCTGGGCCAAAGTATACAGTGATGAAATTATCAATGTTGGGCCAAATTCTGCTCTGTTACACCAGCATAAATCCATCTAACTGCATCTGAATATGGTCATTTGGATGTGGTCAGAAAATAGGAGTAAGTGGTATCTTAGGCCCAGATCCTCAAATGTATCAATTCCCAATGGAAGCATAGTACTGCAAAGTAGTAACTCCCAATGGGAGTTATGTGCCTAAATTCTGTTGAGGATCTGATGCCTCAGTAAGTAGTAACTGGCCCTGAGGAAGTGGAAACTTAGGCCCAGATCCTCAAATGCATTTGGGCCTAATTCCTACTGAGGATGTGGGCCTTAGTGCCTGTTGTACTAAGCTGTATAACTTTCACCAATTAAGCATTCAGGAGGTTATAAAATAAGGGCGAGTTACAAGCTGAGGTGGTTGAAGAGAGTGGTAGTGGGAAAGGCAACAAAGAAGGTGTCAGTTGAAGCAAACTCCTCCCTATCTCGTGTATTAATTAAAATAAAGTAAGAGGCTGACTGCATCTGATTATAGATGATCTTCCCCCTGCTTACCCCCAAGAGTGAGGAGATGTAGTCATAGGCCTGGTCTGTGGCCACACTCTGAGAGGCAAGGTGTGCATCAATGTGCGGGAGCTCAGACTAGACTGATCATGATGGTCCCCTCTGGCCTTAAAGTCTGAGATGAGAATCTTGCCCAGTGCTTGGTGGTGGGGAGCATTTAAACTCTGTCCCAGATATTATTCAGGAAAGAAGTTTCTCCTTTCCAAAGATATTGACTCAGCTGCTGGGAAAGTACTTGAGTAAATCAGCAGAGGAGACAGAGTCATTGTTACTATGTGTTCAAATGATTCCCTGACATCTGCATACAGGGGACCTGTGGCGTGTAGATCTTCCACCCCTATCCAGAAAGGGGGCTCTGCCACCACCAGCATCCCCCTTGCTACAGATTCCACAGAGGGGTCTTCAGTGGTCAGTGAATCCCCCTAAAGGGAGAAGGTAAGCCAGGGAGTGGACAGTGTTCCCCTGCCTCCCCGTACAGTTTGGGGCAGAATACAATGTGTTGGAACTGTTACACTTCTGAGTTGCTGCCCTTCGTCAGCCATCTTCCATCTGATGTGGGAACCTCTCTTAAGAGATGTCCCATGAATTATCTCTGTCTAGGGAAACCCTCACTGTTCATTGCTCATTGCTGGAACTGAGCGTCTCCCTGGATATAGTGCTGGTATTGAGTTGCCTTTCACCTCTCCTGCAGGTTGGACTGTAGGAAGGAGGCAACTGGGCCTTGTATTGTTTATGTTGCTCCCTTACTGTCAGATTTCCCAAAAGAGCTCTGCTTCCACTGTGGCACCAAAATGTGAGGCCAGATTTTCAAAAGAACTCAAAACATTGGTATTGGGCTGTTTGGAAAATGTGGCCATAAGTGTCATAATGGGAACTTCTGGATGTTGAGCTTTCTTTAAAATCTGTCCCCTAGTGTACACAGTGCTGTACAGTAGATAAACTTTTCCAGTAGATCACTTCCTTGAGGTGCTTATAATTTTAATTTATATGTGTGCTATAGAGCTGTTTTGCCATACTGAGATTGTCAATTAAAAAGTCAGCATTTGTCAACACTTACTACAGCATGTTATCTGCAATTAGCAGTTTTCTCAATACTTGCCTTCTGCTCTAGTGCAAGAGGAGTTCAAAAGGCATTTAAAACCTGGATGTGTTTTTGTTGGTTGATATGGAGATGGCCAAATTATACTGCTGCGTGATGGTGTGACAGCAAGCTGCTTGCACATGATATTATGGTCTGTCCACATCAAGGCTAATGTTACTCATTATCTGCATTTTCAAAGCATTTTCACATTATGTGTTTCAGAAGATTCAGCTCACTCAAGAAAGATACGTTAATGGAGAGACAGAAGTATTCAGCACAGTTTGTCAGTAGATACTAAGGAGACATGGAGATGCATTCTGTAACAACCCAGAGGAGGCACACTTTGAAATGAAATCAAGTAGTAGTACAGAGCTGATAGTCACCCAAGAAAGACGCATTTTGTAGAAAGTTCAAATGCTGCAATGGATGCTTGAGATAGGGGTTAGAAACAAATGAAATATCCCTTTTCTATCTTGAGAAAATGCTACCTTCCTTTATCAAAACACTATTTAGTTAGCTCTCTGAGTCTCACTCCATTAACAAATTAAGGCAATGAACTACTCTTCCCTTCAAAACCAAGATGCATAGTGAAAAGTTTTCATTAGAGGTAGATAAACTAGTTTTATAAGTGCTATGCGTAGTCTCAGCCAAACACTTAAACAAAACTTTTTTTTTTTTTTTGAATGTAAGGTTTGGACTTGTTCAGGTAAGCCCGGATCCAGAAAAGCACTTATGGTGCAATAGACTACTCACATAATTAAACTAAGCTTGTGCTTTAGAGTTTTGCTGTATTGGGAAATAAAGGTGTGTTCAGGGATCCTTCACTTTTCCCCTCATTTTCTTTCATATTGTACCAAACTTTCCCTCATTGTGAGAAGGAGGGGCTGGGACATGATTGTCTCTAGAATCTTTCTGTCAGTGCTACTCATGTATCTTTCAAGCTGCTACCTCCCTGTGACAGTGTCCCCATAAGGCTTTATGGAGATATGCTTATAAATGTATATATGACATAACTATAATATGTTTTATGCTACATATGCCATGTAACATATTTCTGTAGAGGTTATGATCTACTGAATCTATTAATCCTATTTGTATGCATGTGTCATTTTTGTATTTGAAGTTATGAGTATTGGCTGTGTACTGGCTTGATTTTTAAGTAACCTTTGTAAAGCATTTGGCCAGCTTCTTGAGAAAGGAATGTGCAAATCAAGAAGCACTTAAAGTACAATGGATCTTGGAATGCTCCAATCCACATAAGAAGTCTACTTGAGGACGTTCAAGGTAGCATGTGACCCATGGCTGCTACCTGGTAAGAAACTGAGAGTCATGCATGTACATGTGACTTGCCCAGGTGACTTCAGAACTCCACCTTGGAACTGGAATTTGCATAGGAGAGAGGAGGGGGTCTTCACCCACAAAAGAAAGTCTATTTAAGTCCGTGGGAGACCCCTCCATTTTGTCTTTAGCTGGCTAAAGGGAGAGCCTTTCCACCCCCAGGAAAGAAACTGGAACAAAGGACAGTAACTACAGGGGGTGTGAGTGATTGCTGGACCTGGACTAGAACGAGATTAGTCTGTAAAAGGAAGCTTACTGGATTTGTCTGTATTCAGTTTTATTAGACGTAGACTTGGGTGTTTTATTTTATTTTGCTTGGTAATTCACTTTGTTCAGGCTGTTACTACTTGGAACCACTTAAATCCTACTTTCTGTATTTAATAAAATAACTTTTTTACTTATTAATTAACCCAGAGTATGTATTACTACGGAGGGGGGAAGCTGTGCATATCTCTCTATCAGTGTTATGGGGGTGAACAATTTATGAGTTTACCCTGTATAAGCTTTATACAGGGTAAAACAGATTTATTTAGGGTTTGGACCCCATTGGGAGTTGGGCATCTGACTGTTAAAGGCAGGCACACTTCTGTAAGCTGCTTTCAGTCAAGCCTACAGCTGTTAGGGGATGTGGTTCAGACCTGGGTCTGGGTTTGCAGCAAGCTAGCGGGTCTTGCTCAAACCAGGCAGGGCACTGAAGTTCTAAGCTGACAGGGCAGGAAAGCAGGAGCAGAAGTAGTCTTGGCACATCAGGTGGCAGCTCCCAGGGGGTTTCTGTGATCCAACCTGTCACACTCCCCTTCTATTGGCTCTGAGCGTACCCCTTTCATAGTACTCCCAGCCTTGGGAACAAGTTAGCAAGATCATGAACTGAAATTCCTCCATACAGCAAAGAATCATTCTGCATCTAATCCACCATGCCATCCACTGTTATGAAAGTTTCTGTGTCTGAACTTGATGCATTCCATTAACCAGGGAAAAAATTAGACCCACTTTTCAGCCAAAGAGATACTACACACAGAAAAGCTGTCAGATCTTTACTGCAAACATAGAATTGGTAGCTCCTTCCTTTCCTGTATTCCCTCCCCATTTCATATCCTGATGCTCATGTTGGTTCAACAACAAAATAAGCATTTCTCTCCACATTAGTCCCTGACTAAAATGATAAACTCAAACATTACTGTGTAAGCTATCAGGACAGTTTGTAATGTAAAATTGTAATTTTTGTCAGTAATTTCCATAAACCTGGGAGCAATAGTTGATTGGTATGCTTCTCAGTTGTGATTATTTACATGGTGACTGTTTCCTAAAGTTTACCAGAGAGTAGATCTATATTGTGCTATTGTGCACTGTATATTAATCTGTAGTTGTACTGAGTCCAAAAATAAGTTGTCCAAAAAATAATCCTTGTTTCTGCTAACTTATTTTTTTTTCAGAGCAATCCTGACCACCTTTCAGCAATCTTAACCAAAGGGCTGTATCTTCCTTGCATGGTTGCAAAGGAGGATAATAGCTTTCAGTCACAAGAGCCATAAGGACAACCCTCCAATGGCATGAGATTGTTCCATTCCAAAGTTGTGAACACTTCTAATAAAGAATGCCTTTAGCAGCAAATACACATCCAAGAGCTTGAATGTATCCAAAGACTCTTGTTAGATAGGAAATACTTTAAATGAGAGCTCATAAAAATGTAGTTCTATTTGAGTGAAAGAAGAGTTAAACCAGTTTGCTTAAAAATACTTTCTCTGAGGGGGAAAAATAGCAAGTAAGATTTAAAAAATGTTTTTTTTCTCAAGAAACAAGCATATCAAATTGTCCTCACACAAATGCAATAACATAAAATAATGTGTGATCTTATCGTATTTGCCAAGCTAATCAGAATGAGTTAACTTGTAAGGAAAATCTCTTTATTAATAATAATTAATAAAAAGTACATATACCTAAGTTCTCCAGAAAATGACACTGGTGATTTAGTATCTGGCTGTGTTACCTCAAGTATTGACTTAAACAATAGTCTCAGCATTATTATTTGTAGTATATTTCCATAGTGCCTATGAGCCTGGGTCAAAGACCAGGACTCCATTGTGCTAAATGCTATGTACACTAAAATAAATATGTACACTTTGGGGTCCTGATCCCAAAGAGACTACATTCTAAGTTATTGGGGGAATCTCATGATGTTGCTGTCTCTTTAAGTAGATAATTCCATGGCACTACTTGTCCATTTTGTTCACTGGCTAGAGTTCCATGCTGTCTGCAGGATCCCATTGTAATGATTGTCTGTCTGCTTATTAAGAAAGGAGATCTGACTCACCTGTCCTCGTGAAATCAGTGATTATTTTTTTTAATAATCTTGGGTTATGAATCTTGGGTTGCCTTATTAGAAGTGGAAATAGATTGCTGTTTGATCGAGATAATTATCACCACAATTGTAACCCTGTCTCTTCTGCTCTATCTTCAGGATGAAATGAGGAATTGTACTCGACATAGACTTCTTTATCAGTTTCTGTTTACTGAATCTCTCGTCTAGTCTTTTACTTAACTCAGTAAGACAAATTTTGAATTCTGTTGTGTCATATTTTATGAGATGAGAATTCAGCTAAATGAGTCTTGGCTATTTTGAAGGCCTGGAAAGGTTGAAAGACTTCTAAAAGCACAGCAGCAAAATGCAATGCCATACACATAGTTCTCTGGAACCATGTGATTGTAGAATTAAAACACACACACACACACACCGATTTATAAATATATTTCAAAGCAGGCACCAAGTTTAGTTCAATATTATTTATGAGCTTTTGGGCAAGAATTTGTGATAATATCTAAAGATGTGCATTGTATGTAAAGTGTATTATGTATTGCTTTTGTTTAAAACATTTCAGTCAGTCGTTCAGAGAGCAGAAGCAACACCATGTGGCTTAACTAACTCATCACACAATGAATCAAGCATAAGCATACAGTTTGGAAATAAACCATAGAATGAAAATAATCAAAAAATGAACAATTCAAAACAAATAAATCAATAAAAAAGAGTAAATTCTTAACAAATAATAAACCAATAGTTTGAACAGCTGTCCTCATTGGTTGGGTCATCTTATTCATTACCATTCAAACAAAGCTCAATGCAAATAATCTTTTGAATGAAAGTATAGCTTATTATTATTTGTTATGTTTAAACTCATTGACAAGTTTCAATTGCTATACAGAATATAAAGTACACTTCCAGAGCAGGTCACATTTCTGAGGTCAAGCAACAACAGTCTTATCTTTATTCTTCTTCTTGGTTTGTGTCCTTTCGATTTTGTGAGTGTTTCCTTTTCTTTCTAATAAAAGACAGCTATTAACACATTATACTTTCTTCTCTAACTGAAGGGATGTTTTAATCTTGTTTTTTGTGGTAAGAAGTAACATACCAGGGCCCCAATCCTGCAGAGTAGGCAACTATTTGCACTCTGTGAGTAATCCCACTGAAGTCAGTAGGGTTACTTGCAGTGTGTACAGTTAAGCAGGTGTCTAAGCTTTTGCAGTGTGTACAGTTAAGCAGGTGTCTAAGCTTTGGGGGCCTACATTTGTTTATATGGACCACACACTGCATGTGGGTTGCATTTCTATCATTACCATATCATAATTAACCACTAGATTATCATTCACAAAACATAAACTGGTGCAGTAATCCAGAAACTAATCAATAAAGCCATTGTCACCACAGTGAACTTCTAGCATCTTAAATTCTTGACAGGGCATTCAGAAATATTCCTTTGACAATTTAGAAGTGTTTCTATTATTGCTGTTCAAGAAAAGCTTTTGTTGGCATGATTACCACTCAGCACTGCAGCATACCATAGGTTCATACAAGATGCAAGCCACTGATCAGTTGCCATAGTATCTGATTAATTTTGCAATGTGTGAAAGACGTACAACTCTTTCACTGCAGACAGCTGTGGTTCAAGGAATTTTGATTACATTTATCTGTAATATAGAGGTGCCATGGTGATAAGTATTTATTTTTTATTAAGATAACTGCAACTCCATGAAAGGGGAAACTAAATAGGTCCTGAAACTAAATATACTTTCAACAAGACTTTATATGTCGATAACATATTGCCTAATGTGACCAGTTACCACCCGGAACATTAAGAGATTCTAAGGTCAGAAGGGATAACTGTGATCTACTTTGACATCTCTTGTGCTTCTATACCCTTTGTTTGTCTGTGTTTTGATCTTTAACATGAGGCTCTTTAGAGCAATACAGAGTTTATGTTGGAATTGCACTTCCTACATTGTCCTTAGCCTCACCCCTCCTCTGAAGGAGCTATTCCCACTCCTCCAGTAATGAGGCATGATGGCATTCCTTGGTCACCACAACTGTACTTTTTCAGGCTGCAACCACACACAGTCTCTTCTCTAGCACCGCACATAGGAGAGCACCTTAAGGGCTTACTCACTGTCACACTATTTGAGCAGTTATGCCTGGTACCACTGAGCAATGATGGGTCTCCCAGGTGAAGTGTTGTGGGCTCCACTTGGTGATAGGTGGATATGGAGCTGGTGGCTATGGAAGATGTCCCTTGGGATACCTCAGTGCCTATGGGTGCCCTCAGCTGGGACCTGATGTGCTTCCCCCTCCCCCCCCCCCCCCCCCGCCCCGAGTATGCTGGGAATGGAAGCCCCTTTTACAGTGAAAGTGAGGCAGACAAATGTGGCTACCTGCCATCACTGAAAAGTACTCCCAATTACTGAAATAGAGACACTATCTGGAGCAATGGGAGGCTCCTTTCTCCTATTACTACTATCCCCTCCACATCCCTCCATCACTCCTCCTTGACCCCTCCCCTCTCATCAATCATACTGGCCATATTTTTAAGTCAGTGTCAATGTCCTACTTCTTCCCACTCTCCAACCCTCCTCTTCCATTCCCTGACAAAACGAGGCACTGAAATTGCACACAGTATGACCATTAGTGGAGTTCTCGTTCTGGTTCAAAAAGGCCAAAACATAATTAAAAGTTTTAAAATGATTGAAACAAACATTTTGCTGTTTCTGATCTTTGTTTATTTTGTTTTGTTTTGTTTAAAATCAAACATAACTGACTGTGACCATTCTGGGCCAAAAGTTGTTGTTCCTCATAAAACGTTTAACACAAAATGATATAAGTTACACCCAAAAGTTAAAATGTGTAAGAAAATAAAGCATGAACTTTATTAATAACCATATGGATTTCAAGGCAGTCGGTTTATTGTAATGCTGAGTCATGTGAGTTCTTGGCAAACTGTGGTTTTGGCTAGAGAGAAAACATTAGTTGTGCTGATTTTTTTCTTAAAAGGTGTGTGTGTGTGTGTGTGAGTGTGTGTAAAAAATTCCTCTCCTTTCCTACTTTACCCTGGATACATACGATCATCATGGAGAGGCGGTGGAAACTAGATTCCATTATAAAGCCTTATTTTTAGCTCTCTAAAACTATGTATTTGGGGGGGGGGGGCGGGAAATGGCCTCAAAACTGACAGATTTACCCTGAAGGTATGGGTGATTGTTTCTGTAAAGTTTGAAGAAAACTGGTCAGACTGTGTTTGATTCACACGTTGTTTTTTTTAAAAAAATACATTAGCCTAAAATAAACAGTTGAATTGTATGTTGTTTGTTTTTGTTTTGTTTTTTGCAGGGGGAAGGGGCACTTAACGTTAAAAAAAAAGGCCCAGTACTATCTTTTCATATCTTCCATATAATCTCCCTAAAGCCTCAAGCACCAGATATATATGAGCTATAGATAATAAGTTTTAATCAGGAAAACATTAATTTGTTTTTCTTTTCTTGTCTTGGTCTAAGAGTTCTTTGCCATTGACTTCAACAGGAGCACAGTTGGGCCCCAATTCAGCAGAGTACTTAAGGAATTGCTTTTTAGAGTGTTATATTTATGTCATGTCATGTCAACAATGTAAGATTAATTTCCTTGCCTTTAATTGCTTGGGGGATGTGAATATAACAAGTGCTTTGTTATCACTTAAGAACTATAACTGCTATGTGAAATGAAGTTTTTGTTTCTGAAATTATTTCAACTGCTCATAACTTGAATATCATTATGACAGCAACTGCATCTTTTGGCCAGCAACAATTTATTACAAGGAGCGTTTTGAAAACTGGAGGTTCAGGTTAGGCCCCCGTGTCCATATTTAAACAGTTGCCAGATCATCCAAAGTGCTGAGTCCCAACATCTATTCATGAGATCAGTGAGGAAATTCTCCACCTTATGCATGTATGGGGAATTTGGCTGCTTTGTGCTAGCAGAGCGACCCCAAATGGCTGTAGTATGGCCATGAATACAGCTCCAGGATTATTATTTTCCTTTCCCATGATGAACCTAGGAAATATAGGAACCCTAATGACCACAGTCCTGTTGCTTTTCCTACAGCTGAATTTGCCTCCAGCTGTCACTGCTTTTTCGCCACCATAATTTCCTCCTGATGGAATCAGTACTGCCTCACAGGAGGCACTCAGTCCATCACTGTTAAATTCCATAGTTTACAAACTAAAAAAGGGGGCGGGTGCCCTTTTAGGGACCAGTTCTGCCATACTTGCTCCTGTTGAGTGGTAACATATAGTATAAGCAAAGGTGGAAGAATCAGGCTCTCAAAGACTCTGGAATTGCCAAATAAAGGTTCTCAGTCAGAGCCGAGCATTGATAATTTGTTCTTCATGCCCCTTATATCCTAGAGAGAGAGCATCATTTGTCATGTGATTCCTGGAATTGCCTTTGCTCAAAGTGACAGTTGTATAATGAAATTACAGTGCCAGAAACACTGAAGCTTTTGATCTTGTTCTCAGGATTACTACTACTTTTCTTGGATGTTAAAGTCCATAATGACATCACAAAATTGAGGCTCACTATTCTTAAAAACATGAACAGTTTTGAGTAGTTAGCATAGTTATTTGGGTGGTAGCCCTTCTCTTTAATTAAAACAAAAGTAAAAAAAAAAATAAGTAAAAATATTTTTCTTTAATGTATGTAAAAATTGTAATACTGACGCTAATGGAACTGTCATATTGGCATAATTCTAATATTAGCTGTACATTAATGTGTATCATACCCTATAACCGAGTAATGACAATCCATAATCTCCACTGGAAACTCTTTTAAATATTTACTTAGCAGTTATACCTAATTATCATCTGCCAGAAGCAGTTTACTATACAAATGTAGAATAAACCATAATTTATTTTGATGTGTAATAACAGCATGATCAAGCAGCAGAGAGACACTAGAGCTACATTTCATATTTATTCACACTATCACACAAATAATTAAGTGTGACTATAGAGTAGATATTTCTTACAGTAGAATAAAATGAGCACAGCAAACCAGATTCTCCCTTCCATAACATACAATCCCATTGCAGACGTAAGAGTTTACTTCCATTAGTGAGAAAGGATCTGGCTCAGTAAAAAGATAAAATTATAGTAATAGAAATTATTTTATTACATATACCTAGTAAAGTTTTGTAAACTAAATTTTACGTTTAAAAAAAAAAGCTTTTCTTTTCTTTTTTTCCCCCCTGAAGGGTTGTTCCACAATTATTGATTTTCTGTATTGGATGAAGTCTTCTGAAATGATCTGTCAGTGTGAGGATCATTGCTTACACAGCCTGGAAAATCTCAGCTATGACAAGTAAGTTTTCTTTTTATTACATTTTCTTGTTTATTTTCTAATTTATTTAACAAAATACTTCAGAAACTGGGGTTTTTAGAAAGCAATGTAATCATCAGATCTGTGAGTAAAACCATGTGCATATAAAACAATTGAAAATAAATTCAGTGGCGTTTTCATATATTGCATTAGGAAACATGGCATAGCAGGTTGACATCAAAGTAAACCTTGTACAGATATTGACAAATGTAAAGATTTAATATATCACTTGGAAGGTCACTCCTGCAAAATATGTTGTTTTTCTTAACCAGTAGTTTAAAACATCCAAAATATCTGATTTATATATATTTTCCTTGGGAAAAGTTTATATAAGTAAAGAGTTAACTACAAAAATAATAATAAACGAAACCAGGCTAAAAAATAGTGGTATATGTAATCAGCCATGTACAAGTCTTCCAGGAGTGCATCAGACTTAGAGCACAATGTGGCATGATTCTACTGCACTCAGTGGACACATGACCAAATTCTGTTCTGGTACACCAGTTCAACCCCTTTGAAGTCAATAGAACTGCTCCAATGAGAGCAGAATTTGACCTATTTATTCAACAAGGTATTCGTGGCTGCATCATAAAATTTTTGCATACCTCAACAATTGTCTTGAAGAAATATCAATCACACCAAATAAGGGAATTTATATTTATAAAAAAATAAACTAACTTTGTGTGTCATAACACATCACATTAACAAAATATTTTCCGGTTTAACAACAACAAAAAAAGCCTGATGGTTTTTTTTGGTTACCAAGAATATTGTAAATTAAGAGTTAATAGCAGGGGAAACCCAATAATCCCTGACATACAGGGATCATAGAAACAGCCTGGTCCAAAACGTATTAAAGTCAATGAAAATATTTCTATTGACTCCCAAAGGACATTGATCAGACTCCAGGTTCTCCAAAGTTGAAGAACCTTTGAAAAATAGCTTGGAAGGAGGGGAAGACAAGCAGGAGAAGAGCTAGAGAAAGGGATTTCAGATGGAAGATACCTGGAGAAGGGATTAGTTTTTGGAGGATTTCAGGTGAAGGGAGATCCAGGGTGTGACCCAAGAACCCCTAAATGGCAACTTGCAAGGGGGTTAAAAGGTGATCCTTATTTATCCTTCTGGTTCATCAAAGAACGTTATGTGAAATCTGAAAGAAAGCAAAGGCCATGCTTTGAGCAGGGGGTTGGATTAGATTACCTCCTGAGGTCTTTTTCAACCCTAATCTTCTATGATTCTATACTGGACATTAACATCACTGTGAAATGTATATTCAGATATTGTCAGGAGTTATATATGTTTATTGAAAATATGTTCCTATAGTCTGTAGCACAGCAGAGGTGGAGAAACAGGTTTCCTGTCAGACAAAATATGTTTACTTGCCTGTTTATCTGCATGTAAATTAAGTGTTGTAAGCTTGCACATTTATATACGAAGTCAGAGATACAAAGTCAACAAGGAAGAGCACACAGGTGAGGAAGAGAATCTAAACCTGACATATATTTCAATGGTTTGCTAGACTATATTTGGGGAACAGAGAAGACACTCTGTCATCCTGCACCCAGGAAGTAAATGAACAGTGTGCTTACTTTCATGAAAATGGGATCTCAACCAACCTTGGTTGAAATGCTGCAGCTGATATGTGGGATGAGAAACTTCTTAAGACAAGAGGCTAGCTGTTAAGTTTAGTCTCTACAAAATGTGTTATGATTTTGTTTTATGTGACCTTTTGCTTCCATTATCCTTACTCACTATCTCTTGAATCTTTTTGGTAATAAACTTATCCTTGATTTCACTATAAATATCTCTAAGTCCTGTGATATTAAAATAGGTCCTGATCCTGAGTTGAATCACACAAGCAGGTGTGTACACTATTCCATTGGGGACAGCAAACCTAGTATTTCTGTGATTTTTTTTCAGTGAATAAGGGGCTGGGCATTACAGGGGAACATTTCAAAGTGGCTTGTTAATCTCCAAGGCAAAGTAAAAGGCTGGAATAGCCCCGAGGAGAGTGTGTGGGTGCCTAACAGGTGGTTGTGTTAGGGAGCTGACACCCAGTTAATTATAAGCAAGTCTACCTCATGCTTGAGGAGGGAGGGTATCAGCATGACTCTCAGTCCTCCTGGATACCCCAAGAACTATTACATAGGGATAGTAAGTAGATGGGAAAGACCAGGGGAAGGGAACTAGATAGGAGGGAGCTCACAGAGGGGAATCTGAAGAGAGTTCATAAGGGGGTTTGGGGATAGATTGGGAGGAGGAATCTGGGGTTGGGGGAGCATGAAGAACAATTTACTCTGTCACTGTAATAGTTTTTAGAGGTCCTCCCCATTTTATGGTCCTCTGTTCTTGTGGTCTCTAACTTATTAGTCACACAAGTAGGAAAAATCATTACAGAAATCAAAACTTCTGTTACATTCATTTCAAACAATACAGACCTATGTGAGTGCTGCAGTTTTCCTCAGAGTGCAGGGCAAAAGACAAAGGATGAAATGCCTTGAAGTGTGATAGTGAAGTACTTTTCACTTTGAAGATATAATGGGCCAGCTCAGTTGGAGTAAAACTGCAATGATTGATTTAAAACACCTGAGGATCTAACCCAATACATCTTTTGCTCTTACTTAGCACTTCTGAGAAGTGAGGCTCTCAAGCTGCTTTATGAAAACATTACAATCCCCATTGAACAGAGGGGGAAATTGAAACCTATCTGTCTATCATATCTACCACAATAGCACCTGAGCCCTGAAGAGATAATTTAGATCTGCAAAGTCCCAGACTGGACTTGACAGTTGATTTTACTCTACTCCTCACTGGGGTTAAAATAGCACTTCTGGGGTCTGGGTGTTTTTTCTTTTCTTTTTTGTTAGTATTTCCTTGATTGTTGTTATGGAAGAAAGGCATCGGCAAATAAATGGATCTCCGAGCAGGCTGTGTTCTTATGTTCAGGCTTTGGCTTACTCCTACCTCTTCTGGTTGCTTTGGTATTTACTACGTACACTTATAAACCTCAATTAGCTATATTTTTTTTTTCCAGAAGAGGTCATCTGTCTCTATGGGCCATGTATGGTGAATCAATTTCTAATTAAACTGGTCTTGCAGCTTCAAACCAAAGCTTTGAATTGCTACTGGGAGCTAACAGTGGGTGTGGTTTAGTCTGATCTTGTTATCTCATCTCTTTAATGATCTGGGTGACTACAAGAACAGTGAATTACATTAGTCCCGTCTGGAAGTAACAAAAGCATAGATCACCATCCTTGTCCTAGAGGGTAACCACCCATCACTTCCTACTAATCTGGAGCTGGAATGGCACATGTCTTTAGACTGCTGTCTCAACATTCAGTGTTAGTTATGAGTCTATCAGAACGTTGAGGCGTCATATTACTTCGACAAATGGAAGACTGCAATAAAAGGAGAGGCTGGTTCTTGAACTTTTTCCCCCCTTCCTAGCAACATCAGAGATTGAGTTGTGCAAGGCCATATAGTGAATTATTGTCAGCATTAGGAATACATTTCTTGACTCCTACATTTTGCTCTAATCACTAGATTATGCTGCCTTCCTTAAGCATAACTTCAAATTATCACTTCTATTTTTATATTCTATCTTCCATTTTGTATTCTCTGTTGGAAAAATCAGAGTGACCCTGACAAGGTCAGGTCATTAAATTTCATTCCAGACAGATACTGGACACATAGTTGAATGACTATGACTAGGAAGTCATCACAGTGATCTAAGTGATCAACTTTGATGGTCTGTTGACTGCTGACTGAACCCCATTGAGCAACTAACTCTCTACACAGAAGCCTGACTGGGGGAAGGGACTGGCGTTTCTCAGGGTGGGCATGTGGCTAAAGAGAGAAAGACAGATTGTATTTAAAAGGCAGGGGGACCCTACGTTCAAGAAGAACTGACTAAAGAGAGAGAGAAGACAGGAGGGACCCTACCTACCCCTAAATGCTAACAAGACCCCAGACATGAAGGAGTGAGATCGGACTAGAGGGGGAGTGGGGTGGGTAGAGAGAGTTTTATTCTGTAATTCTTGAATTATTTTTAAAGGTAAAGACACTGTTCTTAAATTCCTTTGCTAACCTGTGTTCCTTATCTGCCTATAAAAATGGGAGGTACCAGGACAGTATAGTACCACATCCCAAAGAAAAGCTCAGACAAGGGGTCTGAATCAGGGAGTGTACCTTATTGATCCAGAGCTAGGACCAGTGACCAGGCTCTGTCCAAACCCAGCAGACTTATAAGCATGTGATACCAGCAGTTGGGTCCATCACAACAAACTGGTGTCCATCCAGAGAGTGACAGTGACAGGACTCACTTTTGACAGATGGCATCAATTAAATTATGTTGAGGGTAGTTAAGCACTGGAACAAATTGCCTAGGGAGATTGTGGAATCTCTATCATTGGAGGTTTCTAAGAACAGGTTAACAAGCACCTGTCAGTAATGGTCTAGTTATTTTTTTGTCCTGCCTTGAGTACAGGAGACTGGACTATATGACCTACTGGGTCCCTTCCAGTCCTACACTTCTATGATTCTATTAGTTTCAGCCATAGTCATCTTTCTGTCATGATGAGTAAAAGAAATCTCACATTTCTCCCTGCTTCTCAGGTGCATCAGACATTAAGCAGCTTGGTGATACTGTAACATTTCGCACTTAATGACAATCTAGATAAATTGGTAAGAACCACCTTGCTCTTTGTGATAAAAAACTTTCATTTGAAATACTTAGGTCTTTAAACTTATGGTCTCTGCTATTGGCATAAGAAGGCATTGAATGTCTGAATCTCACAGCTTGTAAAATGATCCCAACTGTTATCAAGTGACCTTAAGGTTTTCCTCACTACTTTAGCTTGAATAAAGTGAATCCTACATTTAAATGACCCTATGACAGCCATTAGGAGAGAAAATTGTAACTTCTTCAAGAGTAAAGGTTCAAACTGTGATGAGTATACCTTTTAGCCCCACAACTGGCTTTTACCCTGATCTCTGTAAGCCTGTTAGCTTCATCATGTTGAAGAGATTATGACATTTTCCTAAGTACCTGGGGGAAGCATTTCTTTTCAGTTCAATGACTAAGCTGTTCTCTGGATAGCAGTATCACCCAGCTGCGTCCAGTCTTTTTACGCTGAAGTCATCCTAATGTTTATAAGGTTCCACACAAATGGAAAGGGGGGGAAACCTGTCCATTATGACGTATGGTTATAGTTTTTTTAAAAAATGTACTTATTCAGAAAGCCTCAGATAGACAGAAAAGTCAGAGTGTACAGGAGACATGGACTAGCTTATCTTTAGTCATATACAATTTATGCAGTAGGTTTGTGAGGAGAGTTCATAAAAATGTACCTTTGAAATAATGCGCTTTTTGTAAGTCAAGACTGACTGTAGTTACATAGTCAAACTATATCATCTTAGTTACAAATCTTGAAAATCACCTTTCTGTCATATCACTAGGAATGTCTTATTCATTAGAGGATGTTATAAAATAGCTAATAAACAACATCAGCCTGCAACAAAACTTGCATTGTAATAATAGTGGAAGTTTCAGTTTCCTCATTAAACACAGTCATTCACAGTCCTTTCTATGTCAAAGAAAGACACATTTTATAAATCAAGTGTCCCTTTTGAATTTGTGATAGCAATCTGATATAATTGCTACTGCTAAACTCAGTTAATTGCTCTTGTCTGTGTTCACCTGTATAATGCAAGATACCTTTTCAGGAACTTCTGGAATAAGGGGCAATTTCAGAAAGTGTGAAGAAACAAGAATGTCTTGTGGGATAATAGACTCCTTAAAATCAAATTATTGGTATAAAATCATGTAAACTTACCATTATCCACACAAAGTCAAACTAAACCTTTTACTGAAAGTAATGTTTAATATATTGATTAACTCTTTTATGCTGTCAATTACATGAGGCTTTCTTAAAAGTTGGTTTTGTGAACTGGGCACAGGTCTAGGATGGTGAGCTCCTAGGTTATAGATCTGTCTGACGCTTGCCACATTATGTGGTCTTGGGCAATTCACCAAACCTCTGTGAACCAGTTTCCCCAGCTGTAAAGTGGGAATAATAATGGTTACCTTGTAGCAGTGTTGCTAGGCTTAATTAGTTACTTTTATATTCAAGGTGTGGTACAACTATTTACAGCATTTGAAAGAAGGGATGAGAGTTGATTAGCAAGAAGGTAAACCAAGCAAAGAAATGGATTTAGACCCTCAACTTGCAATCAGATCCACCTTGGTGGATCTGATTGTAGGATGGAGCCCAAAAGTGTTAAAAACATTCAGATTCAAAGCAAAAAGAAAAATAATGTAGAAACAAAGGCCATGATCCTGCAATCACATATACATATGAAACAATACCTCCTCCCACCCCACTCTCCTGCTGGTAATAGCTTATGCTCAAATAAACTGGTTAGTCTCTAAGGAGCCACAAGTACTCCTTTTCTTTTTGCGAATACAGACTAACACGGCTGCTACTCTGAAATCCATATACATATGAGTAAGTATGTGAGGAGCCCTATCAAAGTCAATAGGACAGCTCACGTTCTTAAAGTTCAGGAGGAGCTGAAGTGCTTTGCTGGACTGGGACCATGTGTATGGTTTGTTTGGAGAAAACAAAAAAACCCAAACCTTACTGTAGTAGGAAGGTAGCCCGTGGAAATGAGGGGCTGTGTTTGGGGAAGGTTGTAGGCAGACACTCTGAAGCAGGGAGAGAAAGAGACACTCGTTTTAGTATCGTTTTCTATGTTTCGTGTTAGAAGAAAGCGAGTCTTGAACCCACTGGATATTGTCAATGAAATGTCATTGAATCAAATAGTATTTCTATTTCTGCTTCTTAACATGAAAACAATGATTGTAAGCTCTTTGGGGGCAGGCACTACCTTTTTTCATTATGTCTGTGTTCAGCATGTCCCTGATTGGGGCCTCTAGCTACTATCACAATATAATTAAACAATAATAATATGAAACAGCTCTGCTTATGCGAAGATGTTCTTTGACAATGGGTTAAACTGCTGCCTGTCTCTCTCTTCTTTCTGTTTTAACCAGTTTCTGATCTTTACAATCCTTTCTTCCTCTTTTGTTAAGTAGATAGAATAATTGCTTTCTAAATATTTTCATGCTTGGCAAGCATTTTTTGAAAAAATGAATTTGTAAATTCCTCATTGTCTTCTCTCTCTTCTTTTACTCACTGCAAATAGCATTTGTGTGCTGCCTTCATTGTCGGTGCTAATGACAGCTAAGAAGTGATTGCCATTTTAATGTGAATGATATAAATTCTGCCCTTAAATCCAGTCACAGATCATATGCCAGTCAATACCCTCTGTCTCTGAACTTTGACTGTTACTATTCATGGGCTACAGAACAACTGCTTTCAGGGCATTCCATTATTTCACAAGATGCTATTTTGTGATTTAAAAAAAAAAAGAAATTTGACAAAAATGTTAGAAGACTGGCAGAAGAAAGGTCTTAGCCTTCAGAATCTCTCAGAGTAGGATGGCGTTTTAAGTGCTTAAAAAGGTACAAGTGCACAGGGCACAGACTGTTTAAATAGGAGCAGTTAAAGTAAATCATGCATTTGAGAATAGAGAATTTGTATGTACAACTCTGTGCCCAACCTGAGCAGCATATACATAATTTTCAGAAATGTTTTGTGCTCATAATTTCACCCAGATCACTTGTCTTATGATTCTTTAACAGACACAACCCTCTTCGATTTGCATCTTTATTTTCACAATGTAAACAGGTTATAATAGTCCTTTTCAAATGGTGATTGTAAGCAAGGGAAATATTACTAGTAGTTAGCAAGCTTATTTTCACTGATACTGAGACAAAAGAATTAATTGATGTCTCCAAATGATCTTTAACTATTTTCATTTATTAATTACAGTTTCTCTGTCCTATCTCCTGAAATACTATTTTTGAAAGAGCTAAAAAGCCTAACTCTTTGCCTATGAAATATATTAGCAGGGCAAAAGCACTTTCTCTCTTCTTAGATTCCTCCCCTCTGACAATTAATCTGATGAAAACATAAGAATGTCAGGATTTATACTCATAGCTTTAGCATCCTTTCACACTCTTCTGATGAGGGTCAAGTCTAATGACTGACATGAGTAAGTGTCTATGGGTCTTAGTGAAGAAGTGAGCCTTTGAATCAGGAGAAGGTGGGTAGAGTTGGCGCACTGGAACTGGGATGCTTTTCCATATGTAAGCACAGCATGGAAGAAATCATGAAGATGGGAGTGAGAGAAAAACACAAAGGAAGCATTTGGGCTGGTATCACTAATAGAGTAAAATAGCTGAAAAAGTATGTGATAAAACGACAGGATATAAGCTGAGGCAGAGTTGTGCAGGATCTTAAAGGCAAGGAGTTAAAGCTTGATAGCATGAGCAAGGGGAAGCCAGTTGAGGGATTCAGAGCGGGGAGTGACCTAGTCTGATCAGAATGATGATTTTGTTTGTGAAGTTTGGATGAACTCATGGTAAGACCAGAGTGGAAGAAGTGTCCTGGAGTCCAGCTTTCAATATTAAATAAATAAGTAAAGATAAATGACTGGGATGAAGTGGAAATATCTTTCTTGCCAGTTGTAATGACTGTTCAGAGATACCTTCAGGAATTTGTTCTAAGACATTTGGTATCTCTTAGGTTACTGTAGAATTAATTTACAACCTTAGGGCAGGATTGCGATCTGCCCTTTTGACACTGCACAGGGGAATACTATATCCAAAAGCACGCTCTTATTCCGTTGCATGAGCTACCTCCATCAGAGATCACAGCACAGGAGAACAGGAGGATATCAGCTTCCATAGATCTACTACTCTACCTTCCCACAAAGGTGGGTGATGCAGTTGAACAGTTGAAGAAGGGAATAAATTGATGACGTGTTGGATCCACCTCTGGACAGCAGAGCTACAATGGCATAGAAGAGGAAGTAATCTGCTATTAACCGCAAACTATTTCTCCCATGGAGGAAGAGAGCAGCCAGGGAGAGAACTGTGCCTCTGAAAATCACAGTTTCCTGCCTGCTCTGTTTCAACAGCTATCTGCTGCCCCTTACTGTGAGCAGATTGTATTTCAAAATCCAGCCTTTAATTAGCTGGTTCATTTAATCAGTGTCTGCAGGAAAGCATGTTGGCAGCATTGCTCCCCATCAGAGCATCCATCTGAGAGTAACCTGAAAGACATATCCCCATGTTCCCTTGCAGAATTGTCCCAATGTCGTCAATGAAGTGAAGACTACTCCTATGCATAAAATTAGTATATGCATAAGAACGTGCATATGCTGAATTGGGACCTGAGAAAGCTAGCACTTTTTATATGCTTTTGGGCACATATGAGAGGTTTACAATGCATTCTTTTAAATAAATAGCTTGTCTGAGATTGGGACTACTTTTATGGTATGTTGATTTTATTGTTTTTACGGCACCCAGATGTTATGGCAAAGGACACAACAATAATAAATATAGTCTAAATAAAAAAGTGAATTTCATGCAGATACAAAACGAACTCTCCATAAAATCATTTCAAGATAATTTGTACCTGTGCTTGCTGCTGAAAGTCGATATAAAGCAAGCCATAAACTGTTATCATATCTACTTACAAAACTTACTTACAAATAACTTAGGCTTGAATAAAGACTGGGAATGGATATATCATTACACAAAGTTAAACTATTTCCCATTGTTTATTTCCCCTCCTACTGTTCTTGTAAAGTGCTGGAAATGGCTCACCTTGATTATCACTACAAAAGTTCTCCCCGCCCCCGCTCTCCTGCTGGTAATAGCTCACCTTTCCTGATCACTCTTGTTACAGTGTGTATGGTAACACCCATTGTTTCATGTTCTCTGTGTATATAAAATCTCCCCACTATATTTTCCACTGTATGCATCCGATGAAGTGAGCTGTAGCTCATGAAAGCTTATGTTCAAATAAATTTGTTAGTTTCTAAGGTACCACAAGTACTCCTTTTCTACTTACAAAACTGGCACACTCAGATGTGACACTTCCTCATATACAGAACTATTTTGGAAGGCTTTCAATTTCTCGATAGTATAATGCTGAGATCAAAGAGATCTTGTAGCTCTGGCATGTTTTCTACAGACAGTTCACCTAGGCCTAATATGTAATTATATATTTTAAAGTGTATTGTCTGCTTGCACTTATAACTGGCTTGTAAATACAAACCTCCCTGACATATGGATTACACTTTCCAGAGTTGGATAAAGGATGCACTAACACCGAGCATGGAAATTCCAGCATTAGAATAGCTCAATACTGTGGTGTAACATGCTGCTGGGGATACCCAGAGCTGTGAGCCACTGGGACACCTGTCTGCCTCAGCAAGAGTTAACTCTCCGCCTCAGCTCCCTGCCACACTAGTCTGTCTCCCTCACCAGCAAATTCCTCAGTGCTCTCCAGGCCTAGACCTTGCCTAGTAGGTAACAATAAGTGAACTGCAGTCCCTGAGTTCCTCAGAGATGTTTATCTGCAATTCATAGCCCCTACCAGTGTGCATTCACAGAAGACATTAAGTTTGCTGTTCTGTTAAAGAGCCAGTACATCACAACTTATTTATTTAAATCGGGTAAATACACTCCTCCCTTCATACACAACACTAAACTGCTTTAGAGTGAAAGTAAAACAAGTTTACTAACAAAAGAGCGTAGATTAAATGACATCAAATAAAAGAGATAAAGGCAGAGATGGCTACAAGCAAATGAAAGTGAAAACACACATCTAAAAGTCTAAAACTTAGTCTAGGAAGATACAGTTTTTGTTTAAGATGGTTTCTCTCATCCATAGTCTCCCAGGACCCATCACAGAGATTATATCACTTGGTTTCTTTGTCTCCTGATGTAAAGAATAAAGATGAAGTCTCTCTGTGTTATTTATATCCCCAAAAGGATGTCTTTCAATTACAAGTCATGAAGGCCTCGTGGGGATTCAGTCTCCTGTGTGTCTCTGGGTGCAGGAGTCATGTTAGTTCTCTGTCTCTTGAGTTCAGGTTTGAAATAGCCTCTGTGGGTTTAACTCAATAGCTTTGTTTACTGCTAATATGTATATTGAGGCAAACCCACATTCCTTTGTCTAGGAGAGACCTATTTATCATCTTTACCTAGGACTGTCTTATCTTAAACATGTTCAATTATGTTTGCCAGAAGCTGTGAATGGGTGAGAGGGGATGGATCACTTGATGATGATTTGTTCTGTTCATTCCCTCTGAAACACCTGTCATTGGCCACTGACAAAATACAGGATACTGGGCTAGATGGACCTTTGGTCTGACCCAGTACGGCCGTTCTCATGTAACATCATATAGAGGCAATTCATAACTTCACATATAAGTTTAACACATTCATTTTACAATTATATTAATAGCCAGAATCTTCCTAGCTTTCATTTGATACCTCACAAGGCATATTTTGTACAAATATCATTGCAGTAGTATGCAAGGTGTGAATACAGAGGTACCTAGGGTCACATACAGCAAGGCAATATTTGTTTAAATCTGTTCCATTTAGTGTTTGTGCATGTCTGGGACTGGAAGCCGTGGACTCTCCTGTCTACAGAACAAGCGTGACACACAGAGTTGCTATATGCTTCCCCATAGTGTGCCTAATTTCACACCTCTAGAGCAGGGGTTCCCGAACTTGGTTTGCAGCTTGTTCAAGGTAAGCCCCTGTGGGGGCCATGAGACACCTTGTTTACCTGAGCGTCCACAGGTACGGCCGCTTGCAGCTCCCATGGGCCACAGTTCGCCGTTCCCGGCCAATGGGAGCTGGCCAGGAACGAAATATATGATGCCTTTTCAAACAAACTGTTATATATGATGCCTTTTCAAACAAACTGTTAACTGGTGGAGTGATTGGAAAATACTTTGGCAACTTTGCAACTCTGGGCCAGATTCTCTTCTCACTTATCCCGGTTTTCAACTAATGTGAGTCTATTGACTTCAGTGCACTAATTTCAATTTACATAGGTGTAAATGCAGAATCAGACCAATGTTCTTTTAATAAAAGACATTAAAGCAAATAAGAAGGATCCCTCTATTGATATTCAACCCTGTTTTATCTTCAGCTAAAATTATAAGAGGCCGCATGCCAACCTTTTCCCTGTCTCTCTATAAAGGAAGAGGGCCCTTCTAATGATTCCTCTTTTTTTTTTTTTCTTTTTCCAGTGACTTATCATTGTATTCATAAAAAGAAAAGGAGTACTAGTGGCACCTTAGAGACTAACCAATTTATTTGAGCATAAGCTTTCATGAGCTACAGCTCACTTCATTCATATCCTTTCACCATTCCCAAGTCTCTCTTTATATATATCAAGGGGAAAAAGAGAGAGATTATGAGATTATCTCTTTCTTCTTCTTTTCATCCTCTCTGCCTCTACCTCTTTGTTTTACCTTGACTTCTTTTTCATTCTTATTCCATCTCCATTCTCTCACTAATCATTCTATCATTTATCTCCTATTTGTCCACATGCTCGCTCTTCCCAAGGGTTCCTTCTCTGTACCTGCTTTTCTTCTTTCCCTCCCATCTTTTCTTCCCATCTCCTCTCTTTCAGATTGCATCTATCTATCATTATCCAGGATTCTAATACCCCCCCACTCCCCCTTTCCATTATTTAAAACCTGATTTTCAACACAGTTCGATCAATTATCTTGTTCCACACTCTTAAACAACCCTGCTGACTGTTCCCATGTGAGCAAAGAGGATGTCCTTAAAAATCATTACATTTTATTTTTCAATTTCTGACTCTTTAAGTTGAGAAAGCTTTTGAACATGAGTTCTTTTAAGAAACATAATACCCAAATCCAGACACTTGTCAGATGGAATAAATTTGAGCATGTCTGAGTATAATGCTTGTCCTACTCATACCACAGGCTTTCACTTTACATACCTACTTTAAAAAAAAAAGTCACAGCAAAAGTGACAGAAGATTTGCCTCTGCTCTATTTGTACATCCCTGAAGACAAACCCAGAAGAATCTGTCAACTAGTAGTCGGAAGATTCAGAAAACTGAAAATCACATGAACATACTAAGGCTGCTACCTGATTAATATATCTCACTTAAAAAAACAACCCAGCAACCTTGTATTTGCTATATAGGAAGCTGCAAATGCTCTTCACAGAAACCAAATGAATATTTAAAAAACACAAGAATAAAATTGATTTTTTTTAAAAATGTTAACCTTAATGTGAATGTTCTAATGATAATCACTGCTTTACTGTATATAAGATTTAGAGCAATGGTACCTGGACTATAGCAGTCACACTAGCACCTAACATTTACACACAAATGTATGTGCATCCTCCTTTTGGCATTGCAGAATAATAAGCTCAAATCCAATCTTCTCATTCTTGTTTGTATACTGAAAACATTTAGCAGGATACACAAGTGAGATGAATCATTTTATCAGCTCTCTGTATCATATTAGAATCTCAACAGCAATAGAAAGAAGCGATGAAAAGAGAATAAACCAAAGGCAGGTGCCAGCAAAGCTAGAGGAATGATGTTAAAAGATTGCTGGGATCCATTTAAAAGTGACCATAGGAGAAATTGTTCTCACTGTATTCAATGCAGACTGCCATGTTGCAGTTGCAATAACAATTACACAAAGAAAAGGAGGACGTGTGGCACCTTAGAGACGAACAAATTTATTTGAGCATAAGCTTTTGTGAGCTACAGCTCACTTCATCGGATGCATGCAGTGGAAAATACAGTGGGGAGATTTATATACACAGAGAACATGAAACAATGGGTGTTACCATACACACTGTAAGGAGAGTGATCAGGTAAGGTGAGCTATTACCAGCGGTGGGCCGGGGGGGAACTTTTGTAGTGATAATCAAGGTGGGCCATTTCCAGCAGATGACAAGAACGTCTGAGGAACAGCGGGGGGAGGAATAAACCTGGGGGAAAAGTTTTACTTTGTGTAATAACCCATCCACTCCCAGTCTTTATTCAAGCCTAAATTAATTGTATCCAGTTTGCAAATGAATTCCAATTCAGCAGTCTCTCGTTGGAGTCTGTTTTTGAAATTTTTTTGTTGAAGAATTGCCACTTTTGGGTCTCTAATCGAGTGACCAGAGAGATTGACATGTTCTCCGACTGGTTTTTGAACGTTATAATTCTTGACGTCTGATTTGTGTCCATTTATTCTTTTACGTAGAGACTGTCCAGTTTGGCCAATGTACACGGCAGAGGGACATTGCTGGCACATGATGGCATATATCACATTGGTAGATGTGCAGGTGAACGAGCCTCTGATAGTGTGGCTGATGTGATTAGGCCCTATGATGGTGTCCCCTGAATAGATATGTGGACATAGTTGGCAATGGGCTTTGTTGCAAGAATAGGTTCCTGGGTTAGTGGTTCTGTTATGTGGTGTGTGGTTGCTGGTGAGTATTTGCTTCAGGTTGGGGGGCTGTCTGTAAGCAAGGACTGACCTGTCTCCCAAGATCTGTGAGAGTGATGGGTCATCGCTTCAGGATAGGTTGTAGATCCTTGATGATGTGTTCGAGAGGTTTAAGTTGGGGGCGGAAGGTGATGGCTAGTGGCGTTCTGTTATTTTCTTTGTTGGGCCTGTCCTGTAGCAGGTAACTTCCTCAGCTCTCGTCCCCTAATGCCTCTACTCTACTTGCGCTACATTGATGACATCTTCATCATCTGGACCCATGGAAAAGAAGCCCTTGAGGAATTCCACCGTGATTTCAACAATTTCCATCCCACCATCAACCTCAGCCTGGACCAGTCCACACAAGAGATCCACTTCCTGGACACTACGGTGCTAATAAGAGATGGTCACATAAACACCACCCTATACCAGAAACCTACTAACCGCTATGCCTACCTACATGCCTCCAGCTTTCATCCAGACACACCACATGATCCATTGTCTACAGCCAAGCTCTATGGTACAACCACATTTGCTCCAACCCCTCAGACAGAGACAAACACCTACAAGATCTCTATCTAGTGTTCTTACAAATACAATACCCACCTGCTGAAGTGAAGAAACAGATTGTCAGAGCCAGAAGAGTACCCAGAAGTTACCTATCACTATCCACACTATCAGGGGCTCATTCACCTGCACATCTACCAATGTGATATATGCCATCATGTGCCAGCAATGCCCCTCTGCCATGTACATTGGCCAAACTGGACAGTCTCTACGTAAAAGAATAAATTGACACAAATCAGATGTCAAGAATTATAACATTCAAAAACCAGTCAGAGAACACTTCAATCTCTCTGGTCACTCGATTACAGACCTAAAAGTGGCAATTCTTCAACAAAAAAACTTCAAAAACAGACTCCAATGAGAGACTGCTGAATTGGAATTAATTTGCAAACTGGATACAATTAACTTAGGCTTGAATAAAGTCTGGGAGTGGATGGGTCATTACACAAAGTAAAACTATTTCCCCATGTTTATTCCCCTCCCCCCACCCCCACTGTTCCTCAGACGTTCTTGTTAACTGCTGGAAATGGCCCACATTGATTATCACTACAAAAGGTCCCCCCCCCCACTCCTGCTGGTATTAGCTCATCTTAAGTGATCACTCTCCTTACAGCGTGTATGATAACACCCATTGTTTCATGTTCTCTGTGTATATAAATCTCCCCACTGTATTTTCCACTGAATGCATCCGATGAAGTGAGCTGTAGCTCACGAAAGCTTATGCTCAAATAAATTTGTTAGTCTCTAAGGTGCCACAAGTCCTCCTTTTCTTTTTGCAGATACAGACTAACACAGCTGCTACTCTGAAACCTGTAATTACACAAAGGTTACTGGAACAACAAAAGTGAGTACTGCAGACAGGAAAATCCCATCTATTCTAAGGAGTTGCTTTGGGCCAGTGTACAGTATTTTTCTATCCAAAGAACCAAATCATCAACATTGTATAATTTAGACTTCTGAAAATGACCAGCACAGAAAACCTCCCCTAGTCTGTGCTTTATGAAGGACGCAAGGATTGACAGAAACATAAAAACTGGCTGCAAATAAATAGTTTTGATATTTTGTAAAGACTAGGATGGCTGTAATAAAAGGATAACAGATAAAATATGTGGTAGTTAAAGTAATTTATATTGGGAAAATTCACTAGCAAAGATAGTGATCAATTGCAAATAGAATCTAAAATCCCCTTATATATTGTATGTGGTGTTTATTGAGCTAGAAAAAAAAAAGATATTTACTTAATCACTATTTAAGTGAGGCTAGAGATAAGCAGTGATGTTTACAACTGTTTTGAATAGAAAAATGAATGTTAGAATAAACTATGGTGAGCAACATTCTAGATACAGTATCTAGGGAAATACTTACCTATATTTCTATCAGCCAGCACACTTTGTTGTATTATGTGAGGAAAAGTGACTTGTTGCTGTAGAATATTTTCCACTACATTCGAGATTTTCCTTTCAATGAATACATGTTACCAGTTCTAATAATGTCCCCATTACTCCCATGTTAACAGACTCCCATGGTCCTGCTCCTGCAAACCTATAGGGACTACTCATGTCTGTAAGGGCTTGCAGACTCAAAAGCTCCATATTTCTAAGTGACCCTTCTTGCTGATTTGGAGGTCATCTCCTGAAAATCAATTAGATTTCCTGTCTCCATTTCTCTTTTGAAAAATCAGAAAAGTTGCTCCAATATAGAAGTTTTCTATTTGTGGTTCTAAGTAAGTTTGCCCTACTCAAAACTGCAGCACTCTGCTCTGCTTTGAATCCCCACTTCATCAGAGCTTTTAGTTACATGATTAACTGTACGTACTTGCATAAGTCCCATTGATTTCAATGTTTCAGACTTAAGAACACACTTAGCTGCTTTGTTAATGGGGATGCAATTGGACATATGCTTTGCTGAGCTGGGTCTTAAGGATGAACCCGACATGGAGGGAGGTGTGGAGGCACGTTGCCTCAGCAGACCTGAAAGGCCTTGTGCTTGAACCAATGGAACAGCATCTGCTGCCTCCTTTGCATTCCTGCTCTGGATCGGTTAGTACCAGGGGTTAACAGTAGCCTTGAATGAAATAACCCCATGAGAAGGTACAAGGACATGAGACAGAAAGTTATTCACATCAGGGACCCTTCTAGAAAGCCCAATTTTTGTAGCTTGTTTGGGCAGTATTTATTCCATTAGTGAAACTGGTTATGGCAACTTGTAGTAGTTTTGCCTATTTGTCTGCATAAAAAAAGTTCATTAGTAACTCTGAGTTTTAATATGGCTCTGCAATGTTCAAAGCTCCACTAAGATTTTAAAGCCATTTGCAGATTTAATATTCAGCTTGAAGTCTTTCACTCATTTATTTCAACTTGATTTGGCTGCCTTTAAATGTGATTAACACTTGGAGCCTACAGACCATTGATTAAATGGGGGTGGGGGACAAAAAAAACCAACCCCCCCCCCTGAAACCTGCAGCCAGATTTAGCTGAAAACCTTGCCTCAGTAAATAAAAATAATAAAGAATCTGAAGATAAAATTATATCAAAGTATGCCTCTGAGCTTAAAACTCAATCTGCCCAATTTTTATTGAGTCAAGCTATATGTTTACAGAGCTCTTGGAATTATTAGTTCCAAGAAGGGGAAAAAGAAATAAAAACAGAAACAAAACAAAAAAAAGCCTCTGTAATAAGAGAATGTGTAAAAGTAAATTATAAAAAGCATATAGAAAACTCTTCTCTGGGATTATTGAAAACAGTTAATTTATCTTTCTTCCACAATGGGATTCTAGCCTGACCTGAAGTACACTTCTGAGATACAAGAAATGATAATGATACCCAGAGCTGCAGTCTTTAATTAAGTCTGCATCCCATCTATCCATGATAGATGAGTAGGCACTTGACAGGAGATTAAAATTAAATAAAAACTCATTACCTGTGCGTGTGTGTGTGTGTGTTCAGGGTTTGTTGTGTAACAGCTTCAGAATTGAAAGATAAAAATACAAACAGAAATATCTGGCTGTATGTATTTAGTAAACATTAAATGGCACACTTTTTGTACCAGAATTGTACCTTTCTGAAACCTGGGCTGATTTCTGATTGCCAGAGGGAATTTTAGCTTTTTGAGTGAAACTGTTATCTGGTTATTCCCGCCCCAGATCTCACTTCTCCAAATTAGGTCACACATTTTCCATCTGCTGTGGCCCAGTTCTCATTAACGCAATATTAAAATATTACATTACACTCTTTCATAAGTCAGTCATATGCATAATTTGGTTTAACGTTTCTGAGTGATTGTCCACACATTTTTAGAGCAAGATTATAGCAAGCTTCTCTCAGCTGATATCCTCCTGATGGCTGGAATTACAACTGAAACTCAATTATTTCAGAAAATTTACACAGGACAAAATTTAATTATAATAAATTCCCAAAATGGGATTTTAGAAGCTAGGGCAAGAGACATATTGGCTACATAATAAATCCTAAAGTTTTAAGAATTGCTTACAATTTCATTAACTCATTACAATACAGCTGGAATACCTGACAAAGAGTAAATTGTGGAACTCATGCATTCCCCTGCCTGCAAATCAGATACAAGGTATTGGTGAAATTGAATAGCTGCAGTCAGTATTTATTGGGTCCCTATGCTTACTCCAGCCTATACCTCCGATAGGTAGATATAGATTATATATCTAATCTAATCTAATCTAATCTATCTAATATAATTTATTCATATGTATCTTATGAGATAACCCCCAGGTGATATGACTATGGAACGGGCAGGTGAGAAAGCAAATAAGGGAAGGAAGAAGAACATGCAAGGCTAGAAAATAGAGCAGAGGTGTCTCTTCTAGTTCCTGGTCCTTGGTTTACTGTAGAGACTTGTTGCCTAATCTGTTGGTTATGCATTATTTAGATTTCCCAAATTAACATCCCTTGGTTTGCCTCTAGAACAGCCACAGTATTACAAGTAGTTTGAGAGCGACGACCACAGTGTGCATGGGAGTGACACTTCCACTTTGGGAAGACTTTTTGAATTTGAAATAGTTTTATTAGCATAATCAGCAATACCACAAACATAATACAGATGCAGATAATACAAGCATCCAGAAATTCCACTCACCATGCTTTGCAGGGAGTCTTGTAGTAGGTAAGATGACCCACAAGTGGTGCTTGGCCTGGCGGGTTACAGGGAAATGTCTCTGGCGTCCCTGGGAGTATGCTAATAGCCACTGTGCCTCGTGCATATTCAGTAGAGTTTTCAGTCCCTTTTCCTTTTCTGAATTTCCTCACCCTACTGATGTTAGGGTGCCCTTCTTCCACAGGCTTTTACTTCAAGCTTATTAGCATATGTGTCAGTTACCATGGCATTCTTGTGCTTGGACATCTGCTGATGTTCCTAACTTAAAATGTCTAAAACTGGTATAAACTGGTATCTACCTATCAGCAGTTTAGCAACACTTGTGTATAACAGCACTCCATCTTGTGATATGGGGGTCACTTGCTGGTTGATTGCTTATGTCAAGTCTTTAGGCCAAAGGCCTTAGTTAGTTTGGCTAAGCTATTGTCTTACAGGCTGGAGACCTATAGGGTCGGTTTACTGTCTTAATCATGTCTATACCTTATTTAGCATATGCCCGCACATACGTACAGCAAAATAGGAGGCTATAGGCTAGATGGTGCTATTGAGTGTCATCTCTCCTTTTTCCCTCAGTTCCCTACTCACAGCTACTTTCTTCCTGCTCTATCAGTTTAGGTTCTTGGCCCTGTGGTGTAAGAGGATTTTCTGACCTTCATGCTCCATGCCAAAGAAAGGAGAATAGGAACCTCAAACAGAAAGGGTCTTTTAGCTCATCCCATCAAGGTACAAGAGGTGGTACTTCTCCTCTTCTTCCTTGAAACCAAGATTTGGAGTGTGAGGGATGTGAACTAAAGTTTCAAACTTAGTATCTAAAGTTATTAATCTTGCAGCACTAGCTGTGAGCTCTTCTCCACCCCTCAACCTAATTCATATTAGAAAGTGGCCTGGAAGGAAGGGGGTGATAGAGGAGAGGAGAGAGAGAAGAGATGGAATGGCCAGCGTTCAGGAACATTTTGTGAGATTGTGAGCAGCAGCGTGGACAAAGCTCATATCTTCTGGGAGGGCCAGGTCCAAGATGGCATCCCCGTTGTCATCCTTTGACATGAATGAATTAGTCTTGTTAACTTTCATCTGCTTCATGATATTAAAGAAGGGATGTTAGGTTTTAATAAGACACATTGGGGTACATGGGGACACAAAGGGACACCTGGGAGAACAAAAAATGGCAATTTTGCATCCTGGTTTTGCTTTTTGAGCTGAAAATGAAAATGAAATACACTTTTTCTGTGCAACATATAATTAAGCCTTGCAACTCATTATTGAGGGCAGGAATTTAGCAGGATTCAGAAAAGCATTAGACAATCATATGAAACATGAAAGATTCTATAGCTATACTACATAGGATACAAAATACTGATATAAAGACTCATGCTTTAGTATGCTCTACTGACTAGGGTTAGGAAGAAATTTCCCCAATGAAAAGTTATTCTGTAATTGTCCCCCTATGAGTTTCTTGCACCTTCCTTTGAATAATCAGGGACTGGTTACTTTTACAAACAAGATTTGGTACTTAGGTAAACTACAAACAGTAACAAAAGTAGGCAGAATGGTGAAATCTGACATTAGAACACCAACTAAAATTGATCAACATAAATTCTAAAATTAGGTAATAGCCTGAAGATTTTTAAGGTGACAAAATGTGGGGATGAAAATTCAAGTTTGTTTGTTTTTTAACAGCAACAAAACCTGTTCCAATGAAATTCTGTGTCATGTTGTATCTAACTCTACTGGAGAAAACACGGAAAGGTCTTAGAAATTAAGTGGATGGAAAATGGTGGAGGTAGATCTCTCCCCTCCTCCCCCAGGGATTAAATACATCACTACACTAGATTGAATAGTGTGCACTAAAAGTGGAAAAAGTAGATCTTACTGTTATGAAGAGGAGAGTTTTACTGCAGTAGCTCATCCAGAAAAAATCAAGGATTTAAAGTGTCTGCTGTCATTATACCCTTTTCTGTAATTAAGCAGCCAATAACCAGTGCTTAGTTACTCCTGTCATAAGTGTGCATAAATGCAGAAGAGATATAGTAAGCCAGATGTAAGACTGTGTGTATAATGCATAAAAGCAACCTTGTAAAATTGTCCTAGAAATTTAACAGCCCAGACACAACTATCTAATCATCTCTCTCTTACTATGTTAATGATAATGATAATTATATTTCTGTCGTTCATCAAGGAAAAAATATATTCACCAAAGGAAGCAGGCACCTATACAAGCAGAAGTTTTCAATACCGTCTTAGTGTCAATGCCCTTACTTTAAAATATGAAGTCCAATTAATTAGAAATGTGGACAAAATGGAGCTATGTGGATTTGAATCAGCTCAGAATATGGCTCAGTGTCTTGTATTCAGTAATTTTATTTATTTCTGTATTTATCTCAGAATGAATCTTTTTGGTCTAAAGGGTAGTGTTTTATAAATCTGAAATCAGTTGTTGTTGTTTTAAAGAAGTTGCAGAAGAGATGATTTGGAGTAGTTAGCTGATGCAGGATTAAATATCACACTGAATTTTCTCAAATTCAAGACTGTGTGTAGAATAGTTTCTAGCAGATTTTTAAAGGGAAAAAATGGTGTCTCATTTTGTCTTTGCACAAGCAATCACTTCCTACTAAACAGTTTAGTAAATTTAGAAAAATACATTGGGGGAAGAGGCTGATAAACTTCTAAAATTGATGAGGAAAAACATCCTTTACTTTTATTATTTTTTTATTGCAGTCTTACCTAAAGGCCCCAGCTGATATCAGGGCCCCATTGTACTAGGCATTATGTATTTACACTATTTGATGCTCTTAACTTGGAAATGTAGTTGCTCCTTATTAACTGCTACACCATAGAGTACTAGTGCTATTTCACTATTACTGTCTTATTTATTTCAGTAGCACCTACACACCCCAAATGACATTGTGGTCCCACTGTGCTAACCATTATATTTATACATAAGACCCAGTCCCTATCCCAAAAGAGTTTACAATTAAAATAATGAAATTACTAGGAAAAGCCACATGATATCAAAAGTCTCTTTCTGTGCCTTATTTTTTTTCTTTCCCTATCATGAAAGCTACTGTGAACATATGTTGTTGCTGTATTTCAGTACTGTTCATTCTTAACGCCAGTGATCTGAAAGTCTCTCACTTCACTTTTCGTGTCATGCAAAGTTTAAAATACATGCAGACTAATTTTTCTATCAGTATGAAGGGAGCAGTTTCCAATGCTACCTAATTAGAGGGTGGACATTTTAAAACCAAATATGAGTGTTTTGGGGTCGGGGGCAGTGTGGGATTAGCAGGGTGTGTGATAAATTAAATGGAAAGAAAAGTAAAGGGAGAGAGGACATTGAAAGGAAGGGGGCAAAGGGGACAGGGAAGAGGGAGAAGAGGATAAGAGGTGTACAGTGAACCTGAGGTGAAGAGACTGAAGAAGGTGGAGGGGGGTTAGGAGGGAAAGGGTTGGAGCCAACAGCCAGTCAGCACAGGGCAGAGACAGTCCAGTCAAAACTGTTGAGAGTATAATTGTAATTGGAGTGTGTAGCTGCATACAAACTGTCTGGTTTGGATGTCACATTAAGAAACCAATTCTAATTTATTTTAAAACATAATAAAGGAAGGGTATTTAAAATGTAAGATTTTTTTTTTTTCAATAATGTGCAATTTACTGAAAGCATATGTTCATTCGTTGCTTAAAAGTTGTATTTCGGGAAACAACATAAAGCATATGGATTCCAACATGATATTGTGCTCTGTAAGGTATTCTACACAACAAAAGCATGAATCAATATGCTCTGAATTCCTAATTTCTTGTCAGTTATATTTTCCTCACTTACTTTCGGATTGGTTTTTTTTAAATTTTTTTTGGCATTGTTATGAGCATTGGTTCAAATGTATCGTTTTCACTGTAAAAAAGCTTTACAGTTTCAACTATGGAGCCTGATCCTGCTTTATTCTCTGTGATAGTCCCAGGGGCTTCATTAAGAAGATAAAATAAAGGCAGCATAATAAATTATAATAGTAGTTTCCTTTGCATGTTCATACTGTATGTAATCTCTTAAGAGAGAGTTATTCATAGTTCGGGTGCCATATGTCTGGATAAAGTAAAGGATCTGCCACATAAGGAAAATCTCTCAGCAATTTATTTACTGTCTCACCTACTTCTTCTCCTGTTATCACTTTAAAACAGTTTCTTTATTTTCCAAGCTTTCTGTTGACTCTGGCGGTTGGGGGAATGAAAACGGAACAGGCTTTTTTTTTTTTTTTTTTTTTTTTTTAAACAAAATCTAGCTCTGCAATTTCCATCAGAAAATGTTTTTAAGAATGCAGTTAGGATTTCAAAAAATTGTCAAATAACAAGTATCGTATTATATGGTCCATGGCATGTTTTGAGGCCTTATTTTGCCTTCAGCCTCAGTGGCATACATTTGTGTTCTGCCTGAGCATATGACGCTCTTTGTCCCCTGTTTGTCAGCCTGATTGAAGAACAAGCAAAGGTTTGAGCTTTCATCACTGGGAATTCTGGAACTCCCTTGAGGCTGCATAGGCATTTGCACTGGAGACTTAAATTGGCCATCTGCAGGGATATCTAAGTACTGCTTTTAATGTGAACAGCAGGCAAACACTCAATTTTAAACAATAATCTTTTATTCTAAAGTAAACTAGAAAAGGCCAAACCTAACTAATGATGGAAGTGAAAAATATAGTTTTCTCATAGGGGAACAGAGTTAAAACAAACAAACACGCAAACATTGTCTGTGCTTTCTTGCTTTAGTCATGTAAGTAGTTTTTGTTTCTAAAACACAACAAATGTAAGGCTGTGTTGGGTACTTCCCATGTTCAGCATGCAGAACACCCATGAAAGTCAAAGAGAGGTGTTTTTGAGGCTACATATATAGTGAAGAGGAACCATGGTCTACAAACATACTGAACTGAATCAACACTGGTTAAGGTTCCTCCCCCACTCTGAACTCTAGGGTACAGATGTGGGGACCTGCATGAAAACCTCCTAAGCTTACTTTTACCAGCTTAGGTTAAAACTTCCCCAAGGTACAAATTAATTTTATCCTTTGTCCTTGGAATATCCACTGCAACCACCAAACACTAACTGGGTTTACTGGGAAACGTAGTTTGGACACGTCTTTCCCCCCAAAATCCTCCCAACCCTTGCACCCCACTTCCTGGGAAAGGTTTGGTAAAAATCCTCACCAATTTGCATAGGTGACCACAGACCCAAACCCTTGGATCTGAGAATAATGAAAAAGCATTCAGTTTTCTTACAAGAAGACTTTTAATAGAAATAGAAGTAAAGAAATCACCTCTGTAAAATCAGGATAGTAGATACCTTACAGGGTAATTAGATTCAAAACATAGAGAATCCCTCTAGGCAAAACCTTAAGTTACAAAAAAGACACACAGACAGAAATAGTCATTCTATTGAGCACAGTTCTTTTCTCAGTCATTTAAAGAAATCATAATCTAACGCATACCTAGCTAGATTACTTACTAAAAGTTCTAAGACTCCATTCCTGTTCTATCCCCGGCAAAAGCAGCATATAGACAGACACAGACCCTTTGTTTCTCTCCCTCCTCCCAGCTTTTGAAAATATCTTGTCTCCTCATTGGTCATTTTGGTCAGGTGCCAGGGAGTTTACCTTTAGCTTCTTAACCCTTTACAGGTGAGAGGATTTTTCCTCTGGCCAGGAGGGATTTTAAAGGGGTTTACCCTTCCCTTTATATTTATGACAACACTATTAATAGATTTTAATGGCCCAAACTTTGTCCTGCTGAGCGCGGGTGCAATTCCCTTTACCATACATAAAGGCTGAATTTAGTCTCTTGTATCTCTGTTATTCTCTAGTGTCTGAATCTACTGTTAGACCTCTTCAGCAATACCCTCATTAAACATGTCCCCTGTACTCTTATCTTGATCTGTTCCCTACATTCATGGATCAGAGTGTAGCAAACAAGTGAAATGTCAGTGCGCACTCTCTTTTACTCTAATTCCAACTCACCTAAAAGTTAATGGGAGTTTTCACTTAGAATTTAATGGGAACTGGATCAGGCTCTTAAATTCTTACTGGTCCTGGATAAAGATTCTGCTGCATAAATAGCCTCAGGGTTACAGAGTCCTAGAAAGATTGCATTTCTCAAGATTCAGAGTAACAGCCGTGTTAGTCTGTATTCGCAAAAAGAAAAGGAGTACTTGTGGCACCTTAGAGACTAACCAATTTATTTGAGCATAAGCTTTCGTGAGCTTCACGAAAGTTTATGCTCAAATAAACTGGTTAGTCTCTAAGGTGCCACAAGTACTCCTTTTCTTATTTCTCAAGATTGTTCTCTTTAATTAGGAATTCTAAAAACCCCAGACTGTCTTCAATTTTCCTTTTACTTGAAGGACTAATGTACATGGAGTTGACATGATAAATAATACTGCATTAACAAGAGAAAGAGCTGTAACAACAATGGACTTATGCACGCAACTCCCCAGATACTGCTTTGAAAATTGACTCTAATGGGATAATTTATGATGCATGTATTTGGCTAGTAGCTAGTGAACTATCCATGAGCTGGCAGGTAGAGGATAAACTATAACTACAGAGATTATTTTTGGGTAACTTGGCACATCTGTACCCAGGAGTTATTAGGAAAGGGGCAAATGAAGCTGGATCAGCCTGCAGTCCTAAGAATTGACTTGTTTATCCTTGAGAAATATTTACAATGTCATCTCTATGTGCAGCAGGCCTCCGGGCACAAAGAAACAAAATAGCATTCATTAGAATACCCAATTAAGGACAGGAAATTTGGAAAACTGCTGTATTCAATTATTTCCCAAAGAGACTTCATGTAACTCTCTTCTCATTGCTTTGAAAGTGTATCCCATTAGGTTGCAATGTTATATATCCTAATAATGTGAAGCAAACCCAAAGTAATATGATATGACACAAACTTGCAAATGTTTTTTTCTCCTTATTTGGTAGAAATAGGTCAAATGATTATGAGGCAAGTATTGTATTTTAAAACTGCAGACAGTGATAATTAAATCTTAGAATATCTCTCATTTAGGATCTGCTAGTGGGATCAACATTAAATATTTCCATTCTGGAAGCCTCTCAGATTCTGCTAAAGAAAATATTTTAATGAGATATATTTCTGGCTTGGAAATAGAAATAGAGGAGAAATAGAGACGAACCAGCAGAGATTTGGATATCTTTGAATCTTTGTGGGATGTAGCAATCTAAAAAGTGTGGAAGGCAGAGAGGTTGTGTTTTGAAAATAGTGAGTTTCTGGATAATGTGTTCCTGCTTGCCTTGTTGTAACCTGTGCATCTCTGGGTATAGTGAAGGATTCTCCACCTTCCAGATAGAATGTTATCATTGCCTCCCTTCCAACCATACCTGGCACGAGGGAATGAAGATGATGTTGAGGTTGGATTTGAGTCAGTGGTCCTGTCCTTTCTGCAGATGTTGAGAGATCTAGAGGCTAATATTCAGGCTATTTTGACTGGTGCATGCACCTGAATATCATTAGGAACCATCTTGGATCAAAACATCTAACAAATTTAGATTAGAAATAAGGTGCACATTTTTAAAGGTGAGGGTAATTAACCTTTGGAACAATTTATTGAGGGTTGTGAGGGATTCTCCATCATTGGCAATTTTTAAGTCAAGATTTGGATGTTTTTTCTGAAAGATATACTCTAGTTCAAACATGAACTAACTGAGGACAGAGCTGTGCTTGTGTTATTCAGGAGATCAGACTAGATGTTCACACTGATCTCCCTCCTGGCTTTATAATCTATGAATCCATGGAAAAATAAAAGTTCCAAAATGCTGTCTGTACATTTGACAAAGGGCAAAGGGTCAGTATGTATTGTACAGGGGACTTAAAAAGCTGGAAAAGCCCCAAATTTTATCTTCAATAAAACTGATACCATTGTAGAAACCACATGTGTCTCTGTGCTCTCCTTACTTGTGTACCACCACAATATGATGTGGGTGTTATTGAGGGCATGTTTTGGCCATTGGTAGCTCAGTCAGTGCCTCTATTTCATGTATTCTAATCTTCTTCTGTTGCTTCATCAAGTTTTGTACAACCAAGAACACACAAGAGCTTTGCTTGATTCTTGTATGTTCTTTTTCTCTCACCCAGGGCACATCCCATTCGAACAAGATTACAGTGGATGGCAGTGGTGTTCAGTCAGCAAGTCTAGCGGTCGGGGCCTGCAGCTCCAGTCTCTCTTTTAGTTCAATGTGTACTGAACCTCCTGAATGGCGTTCAGCAGAATCAGCTTCATTGTCAGTACCCAGGGACCTAAAAGTGTGATAGCATAGGATGGCCTATGTTCAGCCTACCTCCTGCTCATCTTCCTGGGGGCCACAGCTGATGCCTCAGTTTGAGGTGTGGCTGCTGTTTAGTTATAGACCCTTGCTTCAAACCCCAGAGTCTTGGGGCTGAGGCAGGAGATGCACATGGTTCTCCCTGCCTCTCAGGTGATGTCTGAAAGGAGGTGAAGGAAGACTCAGAGCCAGACTTCCTCAGTAGGAGCTGCTTCTCCTGTTGCAGGGCAGTGCTCCTCCAGGAAATGGATTCTCTCCTTCTTTCCTTTGTCTTTGTTTCTTTGGTGCAGCAGCTTCATCATCAAAGGTTATGGCTGCCACTTTTCTTCATTTTTAGCCACGGTATGGTTGATTTTTTTATTTTATTTTAATATCCTTTCTCTCAGTCTAGCGTCCGTAATGAAATACAACATGCCTATTTTTACACTATTCTATTTCCCTGACATTCTCACTAGTCCCTTTAGGGAAAAATCTTTGATTCCAAGCTGACTCAATTTTTCATAAAGAAACTTTCTTTCCATAGAATATTGCCCATAATGCCATAGAATATGATCAACAGTTTCTGTGGTTTTGCACACATCACACAGCCTATTTTTATGTCTTTTTAATAAGTTTTAATTTATCATTTAAGGCACAATGACCTGTTAACACTGTAAAAATTACTACTTCCCCTTTTCTGTCTTGACTGTGGAGTATAGCATTATCTTCAGTTTTTAAGCATACATCATAAAACCTTCTTCCTTTTGTTTCTTTAATCCATAGTTCTTCCCATTCCTTTGAAAGCTCCTTTGGGACCACACTTTTAAATTCTTCTCTGCTTAAGGTTATCTTAATATCCACATCCTCATATTTTAGAGTTTGTTTTGCTGCCTTGTTAGCCAACTCATTTCTGGGTATTCTGATATGCACCAGCATCCATGCAATTGTTACACAGATACCTGCTTGCATTATTTCCATTGATAGGAACATTATTTCACTTATGTCATTTCTGCTTTCCAAAGTCCCTGTTCTGATTGTGATTATCCCAGGCAAGGAATCAGATAAAATTACAGCTGCAGCTGGTTGCACATACCTTACCCAGGCTAGTTCTAACATTATCCCCATTAGTTCAGCTGCCAGAATGGTCACATAATTCGATAGCCTTTTAGGTTTCTGGATTCCAAGGCTAGAAATATAGAGAGCTGTTCCCACTCTATCTGTGCTGCCATCTTTGATCTGTCTATATAGACTTAGCAAAGTGGCCCCATTCTTCATAGTTTCAGAAATTTTGTTGATCATCATGTGTGTTGTTTTTTTCCTTCCCTGCATTTTTTCATACCTTTCCAAATCCACAAATGGGGGAATAACTGTCCAGCTGTAATTTCATTGTCCATGACTAAACATTCTTCGTTGTCTCAATTTTTCTTTTTACATGTCTCCTTTTTGAATTTTTGATGCTGACGTTATGAGGAAGTCTGTGGCAACCCATATAATTTTGTATACCAAGTTCCTCATAAATCTATGAAAGGGGTTCCTAGACTTGGTTCACGGCTTGTTCACGGTAAGCCCTTGGTGGGCTGCAAGATGCTATGTTTACCTGAGTGTCTGCAGGTACAGCCGCCTGCAGCTCCCAGTGGCCACGGTTCATCGTTCCCAGCCAATGGGAGCTGCGGGAAGCGGCGCAGGCTGGGCCACCAATTCCCACAGCTCCCATTGGCCGGGAACAGCGAACCACAGCTACTGGGAGCTGCAAGAGGCAGTACCTGCAGACGCTCAGGTAAACAAAGCATCTCATGGCCCTCCAGGGGCTAACCCTGAACAAGCTGCGAACCAAGTTTCAGAACCCCTGATCTATTAAGTACTTCTATTTTCATGATCCCTTTTACCTTTGCCCAAAAGTTTAGATCTAATAGTTTCATCCTCAGATTTATAAGTCCTTCAGTGGCTATTGGCAGCATGCACATGGGTGGTGTTATCATAGTGCCATGTGCCCATTGGAGAGATTGGATCTGGAATAGTTTCAAGTTTCTATAAGTTGTTTTGAGGCTGATGCAAAAGATTGGCATCTGTAGTCTAAAATTGGTCATAAAGTTCTATACATCATTATCAATATGTTCTTATCTGCAGCCCCATTTGTTTCCAGCTACACTTTTCAGTAAGTCCATCCTATATTTAAGGTTTTGCATGATATTATCGATGTGACCTTTCCAAGTTAATTTATCATCAAACACTACTCCTAGCACAAAAATTTGTGTTCCTATCTGAATCTTTTCACCATAAAGAAATAAGACCCAGTCATCCCATTCATGCATCACAAGCATTCCCTTTGTTTTTGTTTTTTTGTCCCAAGGGAGACTTTAAATCACCAATTATTTTCCCACTTGGAAATTCTCTGGAGTGCCTAATTTGTTGTCTCCAGAGCTACTTTAAGTCTTTTGTGGTTAGTCCATATAGCACAGTGGTCTGTGAAAAGGGAAATACCTATTCCCATCTGCACACTTTTCAGGAAGTCATTTATCATAAGGAAAAAAAGTATGTCTGATAATATTCCCTTACGGAGTGCCATTTGTAAGTTGTAGGTTTTTGATAAAGCAGTTCCCACTTTGATTTGGCTAGTTTATATAGGAGGCCTTCTCTCCATAACATGTTATATGCTTTTTCAATGTCCAGGAATAGCATTATCATAATGTTCTTGGTCATTATGTTTTTTGGTACTTTAATTCCGGTCTCACTTTTTGGTCAACTGTGCATCTTTTCTGAAACCACTTTGTACCTCAGGTATAATATCATTTTTCTCTAAGTATTCCACCAATCTTACATTTATTTGAACTTCAAGTGGTGAACAAGTTCACATACCTGGGGTCCACTATCGCAGTCAATCTTTCACTTGAAAAGGAACTTAACATCCGCATTGGAAAAGCCGCCACAACAATGTCTAGATTGAACAAGAGCATAGGTGCGGGAACTAGGGAAGCAGGGGGTACTGCAGCACTCCCAGGTTTTACTTAGGGCTCTGCTTCTGGCCCCTAATGCAGGGTCCCAGCTGCCAGCCCCTAGCCCAGGGCTCCGCTCCCGGCCCCACAAACGGGGTACAGGCACTGTGCCTGGAGTTCTGCTTCTGGCCCCCAATATGGGGGCCCAGCTGCCACCCTGCATCCAGAGCGCCACTCCTGCCTCTGCACATGGGATCCTGGCTGCTGGCCCCAAGCCCAGGGCTCTGTTCCTGGCCCTGCATGCGGGTCTTGGCTGCCACCCCAGCTCCACTCCCAGCTCCGCATGCAGGGTCTGGGCACCATGCCTGGTGTTCTGCTTCTGGCCCCCCACGTGGGAGCCCGGCTGCCACCCCGCACCCAGGACTCCACTCCTCGCCCCACACATGGGATCCCGGCTGCGGGCCCCACATCTGGGTCTCCCCTCTTGGTCCCTCATGAAGGATCCTGGCTTTTGCCTCGCACCCGGGGCTCTGCTCCTGGCCCCGCACATGGGGTCCCCGCTTCCGTAAAGAGAGCCCTGCTCTCAGCACCAGCTCTGGTGGGAGGACGCAGACAGGTGTCTGGCTTTGAGCATTCCCACTAGTAAAAGTGTTCCAGTGCCACTGAACAAGAGGGTATGGCAAAACAACAAACTGACAGAACACACAAGATCGTGCATGTGTTATCAGCACACTTTTGTATGAGAGCAAGACATGGCCCTTATATGCTCATCAGGAAAAGAGGCTCAACAGCTTTCATATGCATTGTCTTCATCGAATCTTTGCAATCTTCTTAAGCGACAGTCACCAACACTGAGGCGCTCAAGCAGGCCAGCATACCCAGCATCCTCACACACAGATGCCTCCACTGGCTTGGGCATGTGTGCCGAATGAATGATAGGTGCATCCCAAAGGACATCCTCTATGGCAAATTTGTATCTGAAAAAAGACCCAAAGAATGCACAAAATTGCGTTTCAAGGATGTGTGCAAGCGAGACCTCAAAGAAATGGACATGGATGTGGACAAATGGGAAGGTCACACTCCAGACTTCAGCCTTTGGAAACAAGAGCTTAACAAAGGTCTCCGAAGTTAAGAGAGGAAGCAGTCCAGCTTAGCAGAGGAGAAACGAGCTCCCAGAAGGCAGAGCCCAAAGGGTCGAAACATCACCCTTAAATGTGAGAAATGTGGCAGAGATTGTCTGTCTTGAGTGGGTCTCTTCAGCCACAGCCGCAGATGCCATAAAACCAACTGAGTAAATTCTTTACCTCTCAGGGGTGCGTACCCATGGCCTCTGGAGACTGAAGGATGCCTACTATTACTACTACATTTATCATTTTATCCATGATTTTCCCCACACATGATGTGAGGGCATTAGGCCTATAAAATCAAGTCTTGTATGAACCTTGCCTGGTTTCCTAATTGGTATAACCAATGCTTGTTTCCATTCTATTGACAGCAGTCCTTTTTTTCCCACATGTCATTACATACCTACAATAGAATCTTTAGATTTCCTCCCCGACAACTGTTGCAGAATTTTATTACTTATAGTATCTTTACTTGGAATTGTATTTTTCCTTTTTTTCTCATGGCTGCCATAAGCTCCTGCATCCTAAAAGTTTTGTTTAACACATCATCAGTATATTTTCTCCAGCCATTTAATAGGTCACAGTTGTCCTCAAGAAACCTCCTTTTTTCCTCACAAAACTCATTGCTTTGATTCCTGTCACTATTCACCTTGTGGAATTTGTTTGCTAAAATGTCTGCCTTTCCTAAGTTGGAGACCTCAGTTTCATTGTTTATGACAATGCCGGGTATACATTTACTTTGAATTTACTTCTATATTTCCAAAAGCTTTGGATCTTTGTTCAAGTTCTCACAAACATTTCTCCAACTTTCTTTTTTTTGTCTTTCGACAATCCTTTGTGCCACTGCCTTACATCTTTTATAATTCCTTTTCTTTACTATCCATTGTGTGTTGTGCTTGTTTGTATGCCCTGTTTCTTTCCTTGATTGCTAATTTGAAATCTTCATTCCACCAGGGAATCAACTTTCTAAATTGGAGGCAATTTGATGTTCTGTAGATGGCCAGATCAACTGCTCCTGTAATTCCTTTTATTCCATTATTACAGAATTCTTCTACATAGCACTTATAGTGTTACTATATAAATAGTCATCACATTTAATCTTGAAAAGGCCCCAATGAGATTTTTGAAAATTCCAGTTAGGAACCCTTTTTGTGTTTTCAACATTTCCGTGGCACTTAATAAGTATAGGGAAGTGATCACCTCCCAATCTGTCATCTTTTTTTGCCATATTATTTGTTGCAATTTCCAAATTAAAAAAAAAAAAAAAGGATCCATTCAGTGAATAAAATCTAATAGGTTCCCCTGTAATCAGTATTACCAGGTTATGTATATAAATGAATTGTTTGGCACATTTACCGTTTAGGTCAGTTTTCGTTCCTCTCAATAGCTCATTTTGACTATTAAACTCTGCACAAATTATGAATGGATTTTTGACATTCATTAGTTTTTTTAATTATAAAAAAATATTTTACATGGATTATAAATCTGTAGTTGTGTTTTTGTTCTGAATGGGAATCTCAATAGCATTATATTCAAAACTTAATTTCTGCACATCCATTTCTAACTAAACTAAGTCCCTCTTTTATAAATATGCAGACCTCCAGAAGTCTTGCTGTCCCTGTGGAGTAAATCATATCCTGGCCTATTGAACACAAGTTTACCAATTAGCCATGTTTCTTGCGCACACATTACATTAGGCTTTTCTCCCATTTCCAAGGTGGCTTTCTTAAATTCCTGTCTATGCATTATTAAACTATGTGCAATCCAGCTAAGGATTGTTAAAACTATGTTATTTAAACTGTATTATTGCTTTCATTTAAAAACCACATGAATGGGGTCTAATGAGCTCTTTTCAATCATTAGATATTTTTTTTGTGCTGCTTTTGCAATGATATTAATCCTTTTAGTTTTTTCCCCATCTGCAAGGTGCAGTTAATTACTTCTGTAAAGAACACTATAAACTTCTCTTTACCTACACGCAATATATCATTTCCTATTCCACTCATATTTTCCTCCCTGATCAGAGATGTGTTCTGCTGCCCCCGTACATGTTCTCTTGCTTGAATATTAATCTGTTTCTATTTTCTGCAGTGAGTACCTTTTGGTAGTTTCTGCACAAGACAATTTTTGAATTATTTTAATTTCCTGTATTTCTCTAACTCATGCTGCTACTGCATGTTCTCTGTATGCTGCACATTGCGTTCCCCAGAAATTGTTTCATTTTTAGATTCTGTTCCTTCTGCACTGATCTCATATGAATGATTTCCTCCATATTTACTGCACTTCAGCTTGCTCCTTATGTGTACATTCTATCAGTAGACCTCCACCCTGCACTTTTTTAGCTCTTTGTACATCACCAACACGTTGCTTTATACATTCTGCCATTTTCTGGAGGTTACCATCTCCTATTTTCACATCCTCTGTCACTGATCTTGCAATTATGAAATGTTGACTTTTATCCTGTTTTGTTTTTTTCATTTCTGTGCATTCCTTCTTCAAATCCTGATATATCTAGTCTTTTTCCCAAGCTAAGACCATTCCTCATCTCCTCCCACTTCTCCTTTATAGTCCAAGGCAACTTCCTTGGATGGGTTTTTTTGATTGCTTTTTATGAGTTAGGAATTCCTCACCTCTCGGTTAATTGCAGTTGTAAGAAGACAACAACTTTGCATAGCAGAGGCTTCTTGGTTTTTCCCTCAAAGATTTTAAATACCAACAAACACAACACTCTAAAAAAGCCTCATGTCAAATTATATTTCATATATAATTTATGTGGGCTTAACACAAATGACGTTGACAGTTTATATATTACATCAGAAAATATATGATTGCTTCATTTTAGTAATAAATATATTAGAGACTGTAGTTTTCCCATACTTGACTTTCTAAATCAAAACATTTGAGAGAAATGAATAAACCAGTGTAGTCAAACAAGAAAACAGAGGTTGCAAAATGTATTTGAAATAGTTCAGGAATATGCCCACTTCTTATGGATTTACACACAAGAATAGGTTTCAGAGTAACAGCCGTGTTAGTCTGTATTCGCAAAAAGAAAAGGAGTACTTGTGGCACCCTAGAGACTAACCAATTTATTTGAGCATAAGCTTTCGTGAGCTACAGCTCACTTCATCGGATGTGAATAAGAACAAGAATAGTCTCTGAAGAATGTACATGAACATGCTGGTAATATTTTAAAAAACAACATATTTCTGTGTGTTGTTTAAATAGATGGTATTTGAAGAAATACAACTTACAAAGATAATTTTGTTCAATACAATTTCTATGCCAGCAGTTTGGGGGCGGGAGATTATCATGCACAGAAAACAATTGCTCTGAAAGTGAAACTGGAAAAGAGGTTCAGCAACCAAATCTCATTCATACCCTGATATTTTTTTAAATCACACAAGAAAATCATTTCCTTGTCATATTTTAAACCACTGGCTCCATCTCAATAAGACTTCATAATTCTCGTCAAAGGAACAGTTAATCTAAAGTATTAGAGGTCTTTGTGGCATCATATAACAACATTTTCAAAAATTGATAAAAGCTTCCTTCACCATCACCAAATGTATTTATTGTTGTACAGCTTCAGAGCCTCTGATACATTAGAAGTCTTTGCTTTATTGCTGTTAGTAATGTACATGTGAAAAACAATTATTTATTTTATGTGTGCTGTAACAAATGTTGCCAGGGTGACTTTAGAAAGGACTAGAGCAATCTTGCATTTAATATTTTGAGAGAGATTTCCCTAGTAGGTACCTGGTATTCTGCCGCCATGTGTTTTGTGGTTTGAACTGTTGTCCTACATGCTCTGTCTGAGTTAGACTGTAAGCTCCTTAAGGCAGGGACCTTGTTACATGTGTCTTATGTTGTAAGCACCATTCACAGTGTACTTACAGTGCTTTTACTATTCAATTCCAATTTCAGCAGTAATTCTTGCAAGGTCATGAGAATCCATAACTCCTGTTGGCTTCAGTGGGAGCTGGAGGCACTCAGTACTTTAGAGCAGGTGTTCAGCACCTCACAGGATGGTATTTAAGTCAAATTTCATACCAAGCCATTTCTTACCAAGTTATTTCAATTTTTTTAGTCATGACACACAGCAATATTAGCCAGAAGAGAACCCAGAGGGAAGATATACAAATAAAATGAGCATCAGTCAAACCCTCAGCATAGCTAAAGTCTGAACAATTTTTTCAGTTCCACTAGGCACACACCTAGGGGCTACAATTAAAGACACAAATGACCTTGACGTGACATTTACTTCAAAGATGTGTAATATTAAAAGGCAGCAATGAAAATAACTATAAAACGCCCTTAAAATGGAACTGAAATATAAGCAAGTAAAACTACAACTATATTGTAGCGATCAGACTGAACCTTTCTGGAAGATATGCTTTAATCACATACAAGTTATTGGGCTCTGTACAGGGATAATGGGGTGACATTTGATGGCCTGTCTTACGCAGAAAGTCAGTCTAGATCAGTGGCTCTCAACATTTCCAGACTTCTTTCAGCAGTCTGATTTGTCTTCCATACCCAAGTTACACCTCACTTAAAAATTACTTGCTTACAAAATCAGACATAAAATACAAATGTGTCTCAGCACATTGTTACTTAAAAATTGCTTCCTGCCTCATTTCTACCATATAATTATAAAATTAATCAATTGGAATATAAATATTATACTTACATTTCAGCTTATAGTACCTGGTTGAGAACAACTGATCTAAATGATCTAATGGTCTTTTCTGGCCCTACCATCTACGAATCTGTATGACCCAGTGGCACCGATAATGCTAAATACAAATCCAGACTGGTTTGCTATATCCATGTGAATTGATTTGAATAGTCTGTGATAGTAAGTACTACACTTAAGAATACTCAGGTCCATTTGCAGTGTGTGTATTAATGCACTACTTTAGCTCTATGGCAGGGGTGGCCAAACTGCGGCTCATGAGCCGCATGAGGCTATTTTACAGTTACAGTGCAGCTTGCAGAGCCCCTCACTCCCCTCCCCACATTCTTCGCCTACTGGAGTGGTGGAGGGAGAGCACAGGGCTTCTACCCTGCGGTGGGGTGGTGGGGCTTCAACACCACAGGGCACGCCTGCAGGGGCTCGGGGCTTCAGCCCCCCCAGGTGCTTCCCGAGGGGCTGAAGCTCCAAGCCCCGGCAGGCATGTCTGGCTCTCAGATGTCTGAGAATTATCGTACGTGGCTCGGAGGCAGGGCCGGCTCCAGGCACCAGCGTTCCAAGCAGGCGCTTGGGGCGGCAGTTAGAAAGGAGCGGCAGAGTTTCCGCTGTGGTGGCAATTTGGCGGCAGCTTCTCCGTTCCACCGGCCGCAGGGGCAAATCGGCGGCAGCTTCTCCCTTTTGCCGTCGGCAGCGGCAATTTTTTTCACTGCTTGGGGCGGCAAAACCTGTAGAGCCGGCCCTGCTTGGAGGGTCAGTAAGTTTGGTCCCTCCTGCTCTATGGCATTTTTTCTTGCTGTATTGATCACCAAATTCTTCAGAAGGAAAGTTTGTATGAAATCAAACAAAAGGAGTTCAGTAAAAGCCTGTTTATCTCTGTTACATGTCGTGTAAATCTATGATGAGCAAATGATTCCTGTGGGTCCTGGTAATTTTGTATGTACAATGGGTTTAGTCCATAACATGTAAGGGAAAGCAAGGAGTAAATGTGCCTAATCTTCTCCTCATATCCCACTTTTCCACCCCAGACAGCTACTTGCTGTCCACCTCCTTGCCTCAGCCCACCACCTTACTTTCTGTCCTCTTTTCCAGCCATTCTGTTTATATACCTGCCCAATGTAGGCCTATTTGCATCTCTTGGGCTCTGGTGCTGCTGCACTGCTGTCATGGTGACATTCTTCCTGTTTATGGAGTGGCTCAGTGATATCTGTTCTGGGCCTCAATGCACCATCTTTCTGGGATACCCCATCTAATATTAGCTGTATGATACCATGGTAAAATGACCAATGAAATAGCCAGCCAACAGAGGTTGAGGCTGTGGTATTTCCAGGGTCACTACAATTTTAACACAAACATTCCCTCTTTCTCATGATCTCATTCATTTTGGTCATATGCTTCAGGCCTCTCTCTCTCTCATGTTAAAAACTATGGTTTTAAATTGAGTTTGGATTTTTCTCCGTTCTAATGGGGGCTTATATTCCTACTAGTACCTTCCTGAATAGTCACTCAGGGCACTGATCACTAGCCTCCTTGAGCGTTAATACACGATTTATAATTGGAAAATTAACATTTGGGAAAACTGAGCATGGAGATTTTTAAAACAGAACTGGTGAGTTTTTGGAGGTTACTTTTGGCTAATCACCTGAAATATGTTTGTGCAAGCTGTTATAAAAATGCTGTGGATGAATATCAACCTAAGAATATTTATTAACTTTCAGTAAAGCAATAGGTAAATTATTGTGGTGAGATTATTGTAATTATAGTTCAAGCCAATATAATTTAATATAGTGATTTGAATGTCATTTTAATTAGCTACAGTCATTTTATTTTTTCTTGAAATTCATATGGAAAATGCAAGCAAACTTTTCCAGGTTGGTTATATAAACACAACACGCAGTGGAGTTGGACCTGGGATGAATTTGTACCTATGAGAAGGTTCTGTACCAATCTATTATGTGCCATGTGCAACCTGTGGCATATGTTATTTTCACAGGTTGCTCTCATTTTAAGTTTGTGTTGAGAGTGAAAAGTTTAGGTGAACTTTGTAGTAACTATTAGTTTATATGCACACAGTTTACTATATCCAACAACACAATGAGAGCAACATGAGCACAACATGAGGATTTACACACACACACACACTTCATTTTCACTATTTCATGTTATCTCAATTTAGTTTTCAAAAAGTATATTTTTAAAATTTGTTATAAGGATATAGCAATTTCAGTATATTACCTATTGCAGTGGAACCATTACAATTTATCTTTTGTTCTTGAATTCAGTCCCTTTGTATTTTTCTTAAAGTCCTGGATGACACAGCTGAAATATCAATCTCTTTTCCTCTGAGCATGGCAATGCATTTTCTATAATTTTCAGGAAAATGGTGTCTGTAAGACTTGCAACGTAGTACAGAATACTAACCCACGGATATTTTTATCTGTGTTCTTGCATTGGGAGGATTGAGGAAAGAAATAGAAGCCAAATTCCTTTTGAAACCTAAATCCTTCATACTCATTTTTGGCAACATGAAGCATTCTTTGAGATATAATGGAGCTCATCAAGCTGGAGTGAGTTAATCCACTCTTCAGTAATTCTATGCTCTAAATGCTAAATTGTGCTGAATAATAAATCAATCAATTATTAGTTGTCAGAAATTATTACACCACGGTAAGGAATTATTAACTGAAAATCTGTGAATGGACCGTCTGTTATAAATAAAATGGTCATGTTCAACTCTATAAAAGTCATGAGTAATTCAGCACTCAGGCTATGTACTAGGTAGTGGTGGAAGTCTATATGTTTGAGACGAGATAAGAGAATTTGAAAGTATCATCCTTCAGACAAGTAGGCTTTATTACGAGCCTGGAATATGGACTCTGAGGGGAAAATATAATAAACCTAACATGGTTTTGGAAAGATGTCATCTTTGTAGTCTAGTACAAAGTCAAGAAATGAAAAGAAAAAATGCTGCTGTACTTTAAGTCATCAGAGAGGAATTCCTGTATCAACCATTTTTCTTTACAAAGGACAATGTGGATTATCTATTTCTACAATCTGTTGTTCATTTTAGTATGCTGTGCCCTTTAGCCATGATTAACACACACATTGTGAATGTGCAGAGATAATTTAAATGCAGTTGGCCCACTTTTGCTTTGATTTACAGGGTGTAAGTGTACAGAGAATGTGGTTCATTGTTTTTGAAAACATTGAAAAAAAATGCATTTAGTTATTCAGACAAGATAGGTTGTCAAATCCCAAAGTACTTACTTTGTACCTAGACAAAATCTCATTGAAGGGAATGGGTAATTTGCTTGAATAAAGTCTTCATTAAAAATCTAATGCCCAAATACCAATCGGCATTGGATACTTTGAGAACATACAGCTCTCATTGAATGCCAGAGTTGCATGTTCTCAGTTAGGCTGTCAGAATATGAGCCCTGATCATGCGTCCATTGACATCACTAGCAAAACTCTCCCTGACTTCAGTGTTGTAGAATCAGGCCTAAAGCTCATTTACATTATTACTGCGTCTCTGTACTACTTCCGCAGCTATCTTAATGCTGCAGTTTACACCTGATTCGGAGTACTGGTTCTACAAGATGTGCAAATTGTGACAAATAAATATTTCCCCAGAACTTTTGCTGCAATAGGCTCCCACGTTGATGATCTGCCTTTTATGAGATTTGCCTCAGGTATATATCGTAACACTAATACAACTGATCTGCAAGCATGAATGAGCCATAGAGGTCATGGAATTAGTATCTTCCTGGGGATTGCTTTTTGAAAATCCCAATCTAAGTTTTTATTTAAAAAAATTACATTTCAAGCTCTTCAGGCTGTGAAGAGAAAATCCAATACTAAAAGGAAAACCATTATATATTTTTAATCTGCAGTCAGATTAAAACAATCACATTAAGAAATCCTGATAATTCCACCATTACCTTCCACCACCACACCCTTAACTTTTAGCAGAGTGTCTAATTTTTAAGTAGGATTATGAAACGCTACAACTTAAACTTAAACATAACCTCTGTTAGCTGCTGGAGATACCAGATAACCACAGGTTTCTAGTTAACCTGAATATCTCTGTATTTTTATGTTCCTATAGGTTGTGTATTCATTTAAACAACACACACAAACTATATAAAAATATGGCCAGGACTGTGCCATAGCGTATGAGTGGAAATACACATAAGCCTTCCAAAAACTGTTATCTATTCCCATGGTGTCCTAATTAACAATTTAATAGCTATGTATCCATCACCACATAAAATTTCCATTGGTGCAATTAAATGACACCATTTATCTAATCTGCAAACACCCTGTGCATTTATTAGACTCAAAGAGAAAAACTGTGACTAGCCAGCTAGTAAATTAATCATTTTTGCAAAGAAAAACTTGAACATAAACAAAAGAAAACATATTTCATTTTAAAAGACTTCAGCAAGATTCAGGAGAACTCTGCCTGTGACATTACTTTGAATCAAGTTCAGAAGAGCACAAGCAGAAGTGGCAAACCAAAGACATCTAAAGAGGAAAGACAGGAAATGACTTTTGTTTAGCAGAGCAGAGATTCATACAAATCTTAAATGCAGTCCAGCAAGCACAAATCAATAGCTAGTTTCAAGTACTGAAGATATAATGAATGTATTTTTATTTCATAATTGTGGAAGTTGCATTCATGTGTAGATACAATACTGTACAAAAGAGGTATTCAACCTTGAGACACTAGAGAGAGAGAGAGACTTCAGCATCACAGGCCAGCATGGACAAACAATGTAACATCCTGTCTGGCAAAGTACATTTTTGGTCTCACCAGCCTCAGATGTTTTTAACCTTGGTGAGGCAGGCTTGGGTAAAACAGTCCTTCCAGGATGCACAGGGGCAGTCCATTCCTTCTCTCAGCCAGTCTTTTAGGCTTGTTTTTCTTCCCTTATAGGAAGGAATACAGCCTCCCCACCTAGTAAGACTCATTATCTTGCTGTTCCTAGCCCACTAGCAGCTTGACTCCTTCTCCCTCTTCTCCCAACAGGGGAGGGGTTTAAAAAGGTCACAGGCAGCCCTTAATTGGAATCAGCTGATCTTAATTGACCTCAAGTAACTCCCTCTCAGCTAATCCTAATTGAATTCTCTGGTAACCCCTTCTCAGCTGAACCTGATTGACCTGCAGTTACCCCTCCTCAGTTGATAGGAAGGAGGGCCTTTTAACCTTCTAGGGCTGTTTTCTACCCCGCCCCCTGCAGCTGTCTGTCCTGAGTTTATCACATCTGACATTTTCTTGCAATGTTTACTCAACAACTCATTAATACAAACTGAAGAAACATCATGACTTGGGCATTGCAGAATAACATCTGACCAGCGTGCTATGATTATTTCCTAGTTCTCTGCAGCTCCATCTGATGACACTGTTTTCCTGGCTGCAGGCAATGCAGTAAGTGTGCATAACTAATAAGGACACTTAGGGAAAGATACCCCACTAGAGAATAGCTCAGAGGCTAGAGAAGGCATAACAGAGTCACATCTGGCTCTAGAGCAGGGGTTCTCAGTCTTTTTCTTTCTGAGCCTCCCCTTCCCCAACATGCTAGTAAAAACTCCACAGCCCACTTGTGCCACAAGTGTTTTTCTGCATTTAAAGCCAGAGCAATCATTAGTGAGTAGCAAACAGGGTACTTACCTGTGGTCCCACAGCATAGGGGGCCCTGCTTAAATTGCTTAGGCTTAAGCCCTGCATAGTGGTGTCCGAGGTTCTCTGCTCGGTGACCCCGTCTGGTTCCCTCCGTCTGACCCTTTGATTGAGGGGAAGAGCGAGAGACCCCAGCCCCAGCCGTTGCCGCTGTGGATACCATCATTACTGTCACCTAGGAGGGGTCCTATCACACGTGGTGTACATCCCCCCCCCGCACCTCCAAACCACCCACCCCACCGCCGTGCCCATCTTGTCGGGCACTCTCAGGAGAGGGATAATCGGTGACACTGGGCATGGCACTAGGTAACTCGAGGGGGTGGAAGACCATGAGTGTCGAGGAAGCCCCCCCGCTCTAAGCCACCAGGTAACTCAGGAGGGTGGAAGACCACGAGTGTCGAGGAAGCCCCCCCTCCCCGCTCTGGGCCCAGGCTAGCCTGAACACTTCTCCCTCCTGAAGGCTGCTGTGTTATACCTTGTGTTTGCTTTTGTTGCATAGTTTTGCTTTATCCTTTTTGGTGATTCCTTGTAAGTGTTACACAAATAAAATTCTTTTCTGCTTCCAAAAAAAAAAAAAAAAATAGTGGGGCTCTGGGCTTCAGCCCCATGAGCTTCAGCTTTTCTGCCCTAATGCTGGTCCTGCTTGATGGTCCCCCCTGAAACCTGCCTGTGGCCCCTTAGGTAGCCCCAGACTCCTTGTTGAGCACTGCTACTGTAGAGCAATGACTGGGGACTTTGTACTTCTAGCAGCACAGAGCATCTGTGTTGCTGTGTTTAACCTTACAGTAGAATATACATTTTTTTAAGTGGATTCAACATTTGTTTCATTACCACTAACAGCATCGTTTCACTGACACTAAGGTTAAAAAGCTGAGGTAGAAGACAGCAAATGAGGCCCCAGCCCTGCACTCCGTTCTAGTCAAGAATTCCAGTTGGGTTTGTTGATAATTTTGTCTCAGTGAGAACCGCAGAAAGAGAGCTAGTGAGTTCTTAAAGAAAGGTATTATCTAGTACCATGTTTGGAGTTTGTTTTGTAACCATTTACTTAAAAAGAAAGAAAAGACAAGTTCTGGCACTCTTTCAGCCAGATACTTAAAATGTAAAGTAACTCAGATGTTTGTTGCTAAGATTGTGGATGCTAATACTATGAGACAGAATGTTGCTGCTGAGAGATTGACATGCCTTAGAGACAATATACAAATATATAGGACCATAAAGGACACCACATTGTCATTATATTACAAATCTAGGATGAAGACCTTTTCTTTCATTTTTCACTTCTGGACCGGGTCATTGTTTTAAACCTGCAAATGCACTTACCACTTTCTGTAATTGATATCTGAAAGACTGAAGCTTAAAAAGGTAGCAGACAGTTCTGAAGATAAAGTGAGAATGCCTGGACACTTGTAATGATTTATTTGTTCCTTGAAAGGATTTTGGAGCACAATATTATGTTGGTCTGATAAGGGTAGACTGCTGACATGAGGTTTTACATGGCTATAATATATGTTCATCATTTGAATGGTAGAGCAGATCAATGCTATTAGTTGTTCTGTATAATATTTAATAATAATAGAGTGATTCAGGTAGGAAAATAATTATGCCAAAGCAAACTGTTCTGATAATAAGTTATCTGTGTTTTATGATTATTCACTGTGCTAGCTCTCTAAGGAAAAAAATCCCATATCCTTCTCCGTTACTTGAATTATTTAACTAGCTGCTGATAGTTATTAAGCAACAGTTAAATATCTGCTAGAATAGTTTTGACAGTCTGTGACAGCAAAGGGGAAATCAATTAGAAAACAGTCAGAAAGCCTGACTACAACAGTTTAAGGTGTTTGATCTTGTCATGAATGGCAGATGATCCATTAAGAGAATACATAATTTCCCACATTTAGTCAAGGGTTTGGATGCAGAGGAGATCAGGAAAGACAGAAAGGTCTGTATAAGAAACTCTGTGAAGATATTCAGTAATAATAGTGGGAAACAACTAACCACACCTACTGCAGTAGGAAGAGAGCCTGAGACATAAGCTCTTGTATCAAAGGCCTGGTATGAGGCAGGACCTGCTCACAAAATCTGGCAAGAACAGGTTGATATTGCAAAAATACACATTCCTAAGAAGTGCTAAGCACAAAGTACTTATGCAAACCCACCCCGATATGAAGTGGTACCAGAACACCCTGATATCAAGGATGGTACAAAAACATTTCCCAAGGATAACAGGAACACACTGAACCCTCCTAACATATAACGTGAGGATGACATTACATAATAAAAATGCTTTTATTAAACCAACATGTACAAGGTGATAACTAGCCATGTCAGGGGGTACTGACTAACTATCAGAGGCAGTACTAACTTGTTTGTATTAGGGTATTAAAATGTATTTCAGAGGGAGTATCTTTGTCCAGCAGAGGGGGGAATGGAAAGTCCCGCCATTCACTGAGCTGCGTTCATTGTCATGGGCATACATGTCTTAGTATTCTCGTAGAGTCTGCCAGGTGCTATTACCGTGGTTTGCTGACAATAAACCTGGCCTGGTACCTTCACGGATCTTTCGATCTTTGGGCAGTTCACTCGAGGTCCACTGTGCCAGCTGTTTGCACAGAGCTGGGGCAGCACACAAAAAGAACAGACACGCAGCCAGACATCTAACCACACTGGTGACCCACAACCACTGATCTGGTAAATAAGCGAGCAGTCCTCTGTAGGAATCCCAATCTAACATGACAGAAAACCACAGGCTAGGGAACCCCCTTATGCCCTCCCTGCAAATCCCCACAGAGTTTGATGGAATTTGGACCTACTGGATTGCCAGCAAAGGCGGGGGAGGGCATATAAATTTAAAAAAGAAAGTGGGGAAACAGGGGCTGGAATATGTAAAGTAATGGCAGAAACTGAAGCTTTGAAAACTAATAACAAAAGTAAAATATGTAGAATCTTTCAATTAATGGCCATGGCAGTGAGATGGCTTAAACAACATGCCATAACAGGCAAGTAACGGAAAAAAGAAAATAGGGAAATAAAAGTGGTAACCCAGACTTTGGAAAAAGCATCCTAGGCTGTCAAGCACTGGAAAGCCCAAGGTCTTTTAGCAGGGCAGCAGGAAATATCAACAAAATAATGTTATTGTAAATTCTTAGTTAAATTTGAAAGTGGTTGAAACTTCAGGGGGTAAGTTGAGGATATGTCCTCCACTGATGCTCTGGCAGGAAACTCTGATCTTGTCACACCATCAAAATGGTGGCTCTTAAACCTTTGCTAACCATATGTCATCCTTATAGGGTGTCTTGGTTTACAACGGATTTGTGATGAATGAAATACATAGGGCATACATTAGAGTTAGAATGATGGAAATCACATTGAGAATATGATCAGAGAGAATATGATCAGGCATGGCACAGAGTGTTTTAAAGTCCTACATTGTAGCAGAGGTGGGGGAAGCTTTTTACAAAAGTCACATCCCCTGCAGTTGTCCAAAGTGGTGAGCAGGCTGGTGAATCAGATATTCCGTGCAACTGGGAATGCACTATCTTCTTTACAGAGAGGATAAGTTATTTAATCCAGACTGGGTAACCCATCATTAATTGACATACAATTTGTTATGGTTGGAACAGGGACTGGTAAAAGTTGTGAAGTTTGAGGTGTTGTGGACCTCATGAACTATATTTTAGGTTTGTTAGATTGGAGTATGAGTACTGCCCCCTCCCCTGCCCAATGATTTAAAACATTTTATTTCCAATGATGATTTGATTTAAAAGCAACTTCATATGCTTTTCTAGTTAAAAATGCCTGTGCCATATATCAGAGACAGAAAAGTTTGGGTGGCACAAGTATGTGCTCTAAATGGAGTATATATCAAGGGCATAGCCATAGGTGGTCCTGGGTTGGCCACAGGCCACCCAGTTAGCACTCGGGCTCACCCAAAACTGAGCAGTTGTGTAGTGCTGCTGAAACAGTCTGGAGCATCACCCCAACACCTGAAATCCAGGACAGAGCAACACTATGACACTTCTGAAAGTATGCTATGGCTGCTCTGCTGTGTCAGGGTTTTCTGAGACTTGTATCTGCTGCCTCAGTTTCCTCTTATTGGGCTCCAGAGTAACTTCACATAGACTCTACAGAGTCAAGTAACATTCCTTGTGTGGGGATGGTTTATTAAAATAACACCACAGTTCAATGTCAACTCAACTCCAAAAAACAAACCTTTCCCAGATTCTTTAGTATCTTCTTGAAACCAGATCTTGCTGCTTGGCCTTTCCTAAACCTTTTCCCATTAAACATTCTACACTGATTCCCTGCATGTATCTCTCACCACTCCTTCCCCTAACTCTGTTTCTTCTCTTTGAGCAGCCTCTTTCTTATAGGAAGTGCCACCCACCGGCTGCATCATATAACTTTTAGTGACCTTGCTTGGCCTCAGGCCAGAACTTTCTAACAGGTTGTAACACACACATGCACTCAAACACCAGCCCCCATTTTAGACCCATTATCTCTGTAGAAACTTACTAAATTCTAAAGAAGTTCAAGAGACGGCATACTAAATTCATACTAAATGAGCTAAACTATGATGACAGAGTGAGAAGGTTAAAACTGTTCTCTTTTGATAAAGGATGGTTGAAGGGTGGTCACAAACATTTAAACTAAAAGAAAAGGAGTACTTGTGGCACCTTAGAGACTAACACATTTATTTGGGCATAAGCTTTCGTGAGTTACAGCTCACTTCATCGGATGCATTCAAAGTGAGCTGTAGCTCACGAAAGCTTATGCTCAAATAAATTGGTTAGTCTCTAAGGTGCCACAAGTACTCCTTTTCTTTTTGTGAATACAGACTAACACGGCTGTTACTCTGAAACCAAGATTTAAACTGAAGATCAGCTGGTGCTAATGACAACATGAAAACACATAGAAAGTTCTAGACGTTTTAAGAAGAGTTTGTTAAATATATAGTATGTTAAATATATTGCATAATATGTCCCAAACCTCTCCAACCCTGAAAATTATCAGGATTTACAGTTATCTTCACCAGAAATACTGGCAGAATTTACTTTAGTAGGATTTTTTTTTAATGGAGTGTCACTTGGATTTGATTATTGACTCATCTGGCAATGTGATTAGTCGCTTATTTATGATTATTTTTCCATATACATAGTTAAACTGATCATGAATTCTGGAGTTGGGGATGCATTTTACACAAGGGGAATATTATCAGGGGGCTTGTTCCCACCAACTCCACCACTTTCTTTTGAATAATTGAAAAGGAATTATCTGTCAAATTGTGTGGCTAATGAATCTCTTTGGTTGACTGGCAATTTGTGGGTATGGGGGTGGGGGGGGGGGAAAGAAATTCTGGTTGACATGAAAATAATTTTTTTTGGTGATATGAAAAGTAAAAAAAATCATCATTTAGGGTTAAACTGAATGTTTCATTTCAACAAAATCAAAATGCTTCATTTTGACCATAACCATGTTTACATGTTTTGTTTTGTTTTTAAATAAAATTCAAAGAGATTTCAAAACCAAGTGCTTTAACTGAAAAATCAAATCATAGAATATCAGGGTTGGAAGGGACCTCAGGAGGTCATCTAGTCCAACCGCCTACTCAAAGCAGGACCAATCCCCAACTAAATCATCCCAGCCAGGGCTTTGTCAAGCCTGATCTTAAAAACCTCAAAGGAAGGAGATTCCACCACCTCCCTAGGTAACGCATTCCAGTGCTTCACTACCCTCATAGTGAAAATGTTTTTCCTAATATCCAACCTAAACCTCCTCCACTGTGACTTGAGACCATTACTCCTTGTTCTGTCATCTGCTACCACTGAACAGTCTAGATCCATCTTCTTTGGAACCCCCTTTCAGGTAGTTGATAGCAGCTATCAAATCCCCCCTCACTCTTCTCTTCCGCAGACTAAACAATCCCAGTTCCCTCAACCTCTTCTCATAAGTCATGTGTTCAAGTTCCCTAATCATTTTTGTTGCCCTCGGCTGGACTCTTTCCAATTTTTTCACATTCTTCTTGTAGTCTGGGGCCCAAAACTAGACACAGTACTCCAAATGAGGCCTCACCAATGTCGAATAGAGGGGAATGATCACATCCCTTGATCTGCTGGCAATGCCCCTACTTATACATCCCAAAATGCCATTGGCCTTCTTGGCAACAATAGCACACTGTTGACTCATATCCAGCTTCTTGTCCACTGTAACCCCTAGGGTCCTTTTCTGCAGAACTGCTGCCTAGCCATTTGGTCCCTAGTCTTTAGTGATGCATGGGATTCTTCCGTCCTAAGTGCAGGACTCTGCACTTGTCCTTCTTGAACCTCATCAGATTTCTTTTGGCCCAATCCTCTAATTTGTCCAGGTCCCTCTGTATCCTATCCCTACCCTCCAGTGTATCTATCTCTCCTCCCAGTTTAGTGTCATCTGCAAACTTGCTGAGGGTGCAATCCACGCCAACCTCCAGATCATTAATGAAGATATTGAACAAAACCGGCCCCAGGACCGACCCTTGGGGCACTCCTCTTGATACCGGCTGCCAACTAGACATGGAGCCATTGATCACTACCCGTTGAATCTGACAATCTAGCCAGCTTTCTATCCACCTTACAGTCCATTCATCCAGCACATACTTCGTTAACTTGCTGGCAAGAATACTGTGGGAGACTGTGTCAAAAGCTTTGCTAAAGTCAAGGAATAACATGTCCACTGCTTTCCCCTCATCCACAGAGCCAGTTATCTCATCGTAGAAGGCAATTAGATTAGTCAGGCATCACTTGCCCTTGTTGAATCCATGCTGACTGTTCCTGATCACTTTCCTCTCCTCTAAGTGCTTCAGAATTGATTCCTTGAGGACCTGCTCCATGATTTTTCCAGGGACTGAGGTGAGGCTGACTGGCCTCCCTCTTTTTAAAGATGGGCACTACATTAGCCTTTTTCCAGTTGTCCGGGACCTCCCCCGATCGCCACAAGTTTTCAAAGATAATGGCCAATGGCTCTGCAATCACATCTGCCAACTCCTTTAGCACTCTTGGATGCAGCACATCTGGCCCCATGGACTTGTGCTCGTCCAAAAACGTTTCAGTTTGAAAATGTTGAAATGAATTGTTTGGAAAGTTTCAGGGTTTTTTTTTTATTTATTTTTTCAACTGAAACAATTTGGTTTGGGGTGACAAGAATTTGTGAAACATTTTGGTGTCCCCAACTCTGTGTTTTTTGCTGAAAAGTTTTGTCCAACTCTAATTTTTCATTGGAAAAACTTATTTTCCTGTATTTGCAAGGAGAAGTCCAAGGTAGACCTGGGCACTCCAGACTTCTATGTTTCTGTTCAATTTCTTGAACAGAAGCAATAGCTCCAGTATCCAGCATAGAATGTAATCTAAAGGAGGAAAGAGTCATAAATAGTACTAGTATTTTGAAAATCTGACCTGCATTCTTAAAGTCTTTGATCAAACAAAGCCATGGAGCTAGAATTCAGTGCCCAACCTTCCTCCCACAAATAATCAGCAGTGGTTAAATATTAACTTTAACTTCAATGATGGCCCATGAATTTTGACGTACTGGATGTTTGTCTTAGTTATCCACATATAAGTCTGACCCTGTGAATGATAACTATACAGATGGGGACTGAGGAAATACAAATCACTACCATGTTTTGACTGTCTGTCCCCGTCTCTGCTGCCAGATTCTTTAAAATTCCTGCCGCTAAGGTTATGGCTGAGACCTTATTTCCTTCTTCTTTTTTTTTACAGTTTGTCTGAAAGAGGGGGGAAATGATTGAGCCACAGTGCCAAAAACTGTATTGCTGAAAGGAAATATTACACCAGTGTTTGCACATTTTAATTTTCTTAAGCTTTCCTTCAGTAGTTTTTGCACCCCAATGAGCATTAAATGATGCATTCGTCTAAATCTGAATTTTTATATTCTTCTACATGATGTGCTATTCCAGTCAGAAAAACAAATGGATTGGTTCCCATTAATACTTAGGTCCCTTTAAATTTCCTCTTCCCTTTGAAGAGGGCTTGGTGTAAATGAATATCAGTTCCAAAGCTTCTTAAACTGTGAATGCAAAATGTGTGTTGCTTAAACTATAAGGATTGTTTTAAAGCTGTTCAATATTTTCCTTACCCAAGGATCAAATTGTTATACTGATACACATTGCACAAATTCTGTGTGTAAAGTTCACTGCAATACATATAAAGGTGGTGGGCAACCTGAGGCCCGTGGGCTGCATGTGGCCCATCAGCGTAATCCCTTGGTGGGCCGCGAGACAGTTTGTTTACATTAACAATCCACAGGCACAGCCGCCCACATGTCCCAGTGGCCACAGTTCACCATTCCTGGCCAATGAGAGCTGTGGGAAGCGGCAACCAGCACTTGCCTGCACCTCTTCCCACAGATGCCATTGGCTGGGAATAGCGAACTGCGGCCACTGGGAGCTCCAGGCAGCTGTGCCTGCGGACGGTCAATGTAAACAAACTATCTCGTGGCCTGTCAGCGGATTACCCTGATGGGCCACGTGTGGTCCGTGAGCCGCAGGTTGCACACCACTGACATATAACATCCCAAATGGCTTAGTGTTGTGGTGTTTGTGTGTATAAGGTAGTATTTGTAAAGACAGGTGTCTGTATATTTTGCCATTCATCTCATGTGAACCTGAAAATCACTTTTGTAAATCGATCTCCTCAATAGGTTTCCACATCAGGATAAATCCTGGTACCAGTGGTAGCAAATGTCTGGATAACACTGAACTGTAAATATAAATACAGCGTACATATATTAAGTCTTCCCAATACCGCAAATGGCATAAGGATAGTTGTGACAGAGTGGCTTTCCCTGTGGCTTGAAGAGCCTGAGGCAAATCCAACCCTGACTACAGAATAAGCCCCATCTATGAGGAATCAGGTGATTCCAGTATAAAAGGAACAGGACCTTTAAAGTGAAGGGGGTAAGCATAGGAAACTGCAACTATGCCTGCAGGGCACTACAGGGAGTAGTATGAAAGCTCCAGGGGGAAGGCACCCCCTGAGAGAGCTGTGGAGAAGGATAAACTCAAGGCAGGAGGTACTGAGAAGCCGACAGACCCTTGGGGAGGAGGGCCTGTGCCCTGCTCAAAGTGGGATGAAGACTGAAAGTTTATGTTCTATTTTCAAAGACTTTGTGTTATTTTGCATTAGCAGATGAGACTGAACTAGGGTTGGCCCTGGAGCTGGAGCGCCAGTGTGTACCCAAACCACTACATGAATGGGAGCCCATGTGGGGATAGTTTGAATTACCTGTGGACTGTGGAGTTCTTCAGTGGCCCTGAAGAGGAATAACAGAGGGAGGCCTTTGCAAAAAGGAACTCTGGCCATGAGGGGTGAGCTCAGCGGGCGGCTGCCCATGTTACACATATATATGGCCTAACAAAACATAGGGATGTGAGTTAGGAATAGACTGGCAAATAATACATCCATGGACATCACTCTAGTTCAAAAATAATATGCTTTGGCCATGCTCACAACCCTTTTCTATTCCATTTAGTGAACATATATTCAGTTAGGTCAGATATGCAATTTGAAAAACAGCAGAAACTGACTTAAATTAGCACCAGATGTGTTTGTACACTAATTCAATTAGGGAACAGAAGCAATACCATGTGACAAATCACAATTAACACAGCTTGACTAGCAAATGTTGAAAACTCATTAAGAAATGATCACAGACAATCCACAGAGTTAAAAATAATCACAGACAAAACGGTTCATGAAATAATTTCAAATAACAAATACATTTCAAGCAATAGTATGCTGGCTGCCATGGATACTTCATGAGAATAAGAGAAGCTAAATTCAGCAGGTAAATTATTTGTTGTAAAATGTTCCTTTAGCTATAGTCAGAAAACCTGGGTTCTGTTCTCAGTTCAGCCACAGACTTCTTGTGTTGCTCTAAGGAGGCCTCTTTGGCCAACATTTTCAAAAGTTGCCACTGACCGTAAGTGTTAATCTTAAGAGATCTTCAGTCTGATTTCAAATGTGCTTTTTGGAATCTCAGGTTCAACATCTTTGAAATGTCATAATAAGATTACCTGCCTTATGTAAGGTTAGCTCACTAATGTTTGTAAAATGCCCTTTGGATTTAACAGATATCTGTTAGACTAAAGGCTTATATTTTAATATATTTTAGGTAGTGCTCTTCTCAAGGCCTAAGTGCCATTTTCAAAATTGACTCGGGAACTTCGGAACCTAAGTCCCATTGACTTTCATGGACCCTTAGGCTCCTAAGTTCCCAAGTCAATTTTGAAAGTGGGACTTAGCCTTAGATGGGTATGTCTATACTACAGCTTATATCGGCATAATTATGTCGCTCAAGGATGTGAATAAGCCACACCCCCCAAGTGACATAAGTTACACAGATATAAGTGCTGTGTGGACAGTGTTATGTCAGTGGGAAAGCTTCTCCCACAGTCCTAGCTACCGCCTTTCAGGAGGTGGTTTAATTATGCAGATGGGAGAGCTCTGTAGACCCCATTGTGCCACTGTGGCGCTTCTAGATTAGACAAGACCAAAGTCACATAATATTGCAACACTGAACAGAACAAGACCTAAATACCTTTAAAGGGTGAGATAAATTCCTTTGAATTCAGATGCTACAGTTAGAAAAGGCTGACTATGGTGTCTAGTTCAACCCTTATATGTGCAAATTTTTTCCCTAAAAGTGAGACTTATGGGAGAGACATGACCTTAAGGAAAGCTAATAACAGTCTTTATTCCAAACTGTCAAACCACCTACTTTCTTTCATATGATAAAAATGTTTATAATGTTGGTATTCGTAATCCCAGATCTCCAAAGGTTTCGGGGTTTGTTTCAAATAACAGAAAAAAACTGCAGCTGTTTCCAAAGACCTTTCCTTTGGGAAATCTTTACATTATTTTTGCTTTAAGAGAAACTTCTGGTTTTCATCTTCTAAACATGCTATCAATTTAGTGACATTTGGAAATGTCTATCTCTAGTCCTAAATGTACCATTAAATAGTCCAGTGCTTAGTGCTTTACACCTAAGAGGTTTCAAACTTGGAGTAAGCTATTAAAAGCTCAACTTATAATACATGAATCAGGCAAATCAATAAGATTTGGAACTATATTTACCCTTATTAAATCACCCTGAGTAATACCATAGGGAGAAGTTTAGTCAGTTTGTCCTTCATTCTGTCTGCTACCTGTTTGCTAATAATACAAGACACATTGGAATTAGACCCTCACTAACAAATTCCTGTCATTACTCCACCAAAACCAGCCTGAAGCCTTTTAGAAAATTGGATTTGTCAACATTATTGAGTTGTGCAGCTGAATACACCACAGATGAGGAAAAAAGATTATAACCTAAGTACATAAAGTCCTATAAAAAAAGTCATCAGGATTTATGGCTGGGCATCCTCACCATGTGCACAGCAGGTGTGGTGGTGGTTGATTATTTATAGCTGGGTTCTTAGGTGTTTGGTGCCTCCTATGTCTTTAGTTGACAGCTCGCTTAACAGAATATTACTATTTTGTGGTGGTCTTATGTTGTATTTTAGTATAGGGATGAAACAGTTATTTTATGGCAACAGGGCAAGTATCTATCTATCTATCTCTCTATAGAGATAGATATATTGCTTTGAGAGCCTTTGTGTAAAGTAAAACCTTACTGGGACTTGTGACTTATTTTGGTACTTATGCCATTTTAAGTTGACAACTAGACAGTTAGTGACTAACTCAGCTACTTTTTATGCAGTAAATTATTCATAATGTGTACTATGCTGCTAAAATTTTTTATTTATGACAAGACAAGGAAAATATATGTGAAATGCTAGATCGTGCTCCCATCACCCACAGATACATAAGGGCAAGGGACTGTCCACCTAGAGATATCCCCATTCCTTGAACTTTACAGTGCTCTCGTTCTCTTCTCTGCTAGTGCAGCTGGTACAATGTTAGGGATAGGGGAGGAAGATGGTCCCAGACACTGTGGGATGAGAGTTCCCACCAAGTTTTCTCCCCCTCTTCTCCATTGACCCTGCAGCAGATGAACTGCAGCTGATGGAGGAGGGAGAAGTGGATAGCAATTATAATAAGTGACACACCCTAGTGCTGTTAAGTGGCTGATCTTTATTTCATGGCTCCAGTCACAAGACATAGATCAGTAGCCACTGATTCCCTCTGACCACCCCGACCCCTACCCACACCCCCACCACCCCAAACCACCCCAAACTCCCCTGCCCTCTATCCAATCCCCCCTGCCCCCTTTCCGCGCTGCCTGGAGCACCGGTGGCTGTCGGTGCTACAGCCGCACCACCCAGAGCACCAGGTCAGGCCCCGGCTCTGCAACTGTGCAGCCCGGCCTCCCAGAGCGTTGTGCCGGTGGCACCATGAGCTGAGGCTGTGGAGGAGGGGGAACAGTGCGGGAGGGGCCGCGGACTAATCTCCCGGGCCAGGAGCTCAGGGGCCAGGTAGGAGGCTCCCGTGGGCTGGATGTGGCCCACGGGCCATAGTTTGCCCACCTCTGCCCTAGAGAGACAATTTTTGAATAAAATACACAATTACCTTAAAACTTAATTATTGATCATCAAGATTAATTGCAGTAGACCCCAATGGACCCAGCAGCTGGAAGCCAAAGTTTTTTGCTCTTACTCTTTCCAGAACCCCCCTCTAGCCAGTCACTCACAAACTCTCCAGTGCAAATTTTGAATTATATGCATATTAATATTTTAGCCATGCTGATGTTCATGCTGCTAGTACAGATTCCATAAACAATCAGACTCAGTGTGAGTAATGGGATTTTTAGGATCACATGAGAAGATATGGATGGTGGGATGAAGGTACTTGTATTGGCCTTTTCTGTTAATAAAAAAGACCCTCCAAAAGGGGGCCCTCTTTGTATCTAAAGGTCTGCCCGAGCTTGTTTAAACTCCAGGTGAGGGGAAATCAAGGCAGGGGTCATCTGTGGTGTCATACCTGGGCACAAGGGGGCACTCTGGGATGGCCTGCACTAAAACACTCCTATTTTAAATATAGGAAATACTGTTTAAGTAACTTTCTGGTTAGTGGCAATCATTGTCTGTACTATAGATACATACTTTTTCCCTTCTGGGACCCTTAGAATCATTATCTCTCTTGTGCATGTGCATACAAAAACACAGTCCCTACATTAAATGAACATTAAAGTTGCAAAGTCAAACATTCAAAACTTAGGAAATGATAGATATAAGGTTGCCTATGCAACCTTAATTCATTCCCCCCACCCTGCTTGTGTGTGTGTGTGTGTGTGTGTGTGTGTGTGTGATGATCTTTAATTAGGTGATCACTTACTATGTTTTCCACAGGACTACTGTCCGTTGAGTAAACAGGAGGAACCTAAACTAGGAATGAATAAGCGTTGTTTAGTGAAGAACTGTGTTTCCTGTAGGACACTGCCTCATTTGCTTCAGGAGTTGGAAAGCATGTATTGAAAGAGGCAAAGGTTTTCAAGAAAAGAAAGGCCAGTCTCACAATTAAGGCAATTGAAGAGTTCCCTGGAAAACTGGATTGTATTCCTGGGTCTACCATAGAGTTCCTGCGTGTTTCTGGGCAAGTTACTTAAACCAGAATGTTCACACTTGGACAATAATTATGTGTTCTTCCTCATGGAAACTATATTAAAGGCTAAAATAAGCAGACACACAGATACACATGATATGTTGGGGAAGAGACAATTCAGCTTTTATAAAGGGAAATCATATTTCATCTATTAGGATTTGTTGAGGGTGTCAACAATCACGTGGACAAGGGTGATCCAGTGCATATAGTGTACTTGGACTTTCAGAAAGCCTTTGACAAGGTCCCACCACAAAGGCTCTTATGCAAAGAAAGCATTCATAGGATAAGAGGGAAGGTCCTCTCACAGATCAGTAACTGGATAAAAGATAGGAAACAAAGGGTACGAATAAATGGTCAGTTTTCAAAGTGGAGAGATAAATAGTGGAGTTCCTAATTATCTGTACTGGGACTGGTGCAGTTCAACATACTAATAAATGATCTGGAAAAGGGGGTGAACAGTGAGGTGGCAAAATTTGCAGACAATACAGAATTACTCAAGGTAGTTAAAACCGTAGCTGACTGCAAACAGTACAAAGGGGTCTCACTAAATTGGATGACGAGGCAACAAAATGGCAGATGAAATTCAATGTTGATGAATACAATGTAATGCATACTGGAAAACATAATCCCAACTGTACATACAAAATGATGGTATCAAAATTAGCTGTCATTACTCAAGAAAGAGATCTGGGAATCACTGTGGGTAGTCCTCTGAAAACATCTGCTCAATGTGCAACAGCAGTCAAAAAAAGTTAACAGAATATTAGGAATGATTAGGAAAGGCATAGATAATAAAACAGAAAATATCATAAAGCCACTATATAAAGTCATGGTATGCCCACAGCTTGAATACTGCATGCTGTTCTGATTGCCCCATCTCAAAAAAAAGATATTTTAGAATGGGGGCGGGGGGAGTAAAGAGAATGGCAACAAAAATGATTAGGGGTGTGGAACATCTTCCACAGGAAGCTGATTTAAAAGAGTGGGACTGTTCTACTTAAGAAAGAGATGACTAAGGAGGAATATAATAGAGGTCTATAAAATCATGTATGGTGTGGAGAAAGGGAATAAGGAAATTTTATTTACCCCTTCATCTAACACAAGAACCAAGGGTCACTCAATGAAATAAATAGGCAGCAGGTTTAAAACAAAATTAAGGAAGTATTTCTTCATACAATGCACAGTCATCCTGTAGAACTTGTTGTCAGGGGATGCTGTGAAGTCCAAATATATAACTGGGTTCAAAAAAGAACTTGATAAGTTCATGAGGGTACGTCCATCAGTGGCTATTAGCCAAAATGGGCAGGGATGCAACCCCATTGTATAGGTGCCCCTAAACCTCCAGGTGCCAGAAGCTGGGACCAGACAACAGGGATGGCTCACTTGATAAGTGTTCTGTTCTGCTTCTGCTCATTCCCCCTGAAGCATCTGGAACAAGTCACTGTTGGAAGACAGGATACTGTACTAGATGGACCATTGGTCTGAACCCATATAGCCATTCCTGTGTTTTTAATCTATTGAGTTCATAGGCTTGATTCTCCTTTCACTTATGGTTAGTCAGAAATGACTCCACTGAAATATCAGTAAAACTGGTGTAAGGGAGAACTGAATGAGGCCTCTGGAGTTAATACGCACTTACAGTAATTCCTTGAATCATGTTAGAATTTAGCTATGTTCAGAGTACCATTACCAATCTACTTTTAGCCTCTTTCAAATTCTTTCAATCATAGTTTGGAGAACTAAATTAACCAGATAACAAAGTTTACATTTCAGCTTTGATCCTCTACTCTCAAAGGTCACCACTCTAACTTTCAAGATATCACAAATGGACAAACTATTTACTAAAGTTGTGCAGAGAAAATAATTCTGTTTCACAGGTGATTTTGATATTTCAAAATGAGGTTTCAGTCTGATGTGAACCAAAACCCCCGAATTTCAAAATTCTCTTTCAAAGTGAATAGAGGTTGCCCCAGAGCAGCATACCCTGGAAGCTCTGGGGTCTCTGATTCCATGGCAGTCTTCATGGTGAGATACTGAGGAGGCAGGCAGGCAAGCTGACAGGAAACCAGGTTTCCTGTTCCATTTGTAACCAGCCTGCTTTCCAGAGAAACTTCAGCAAAATCAACCTGTCTCCACAAACCTATTTTGATTTTGGGAACTGGTAATTTCCAGCTAACCATTTTTCATTGAAGTTTTGCCAGCCAGCTCCAATATTTATATTCATCAGCTAAATCACTTACCATGAGCATATGTTCTTCAAACAACTGGCCAGACTTCAGAGTGGAAGAGGGCAACTGCATCTGCTCAAAAGGAGATAGAGAACAAATTGGTCAGTACAAGCATATTTAAATATTTGTTATTTCACTCTCTCTCCTGTGAGTAAAGTAGCTAAGGTAGAGTAGCTACCAAGGAGGTTTAAATTTGTGATCACACTCACAATATAGAACCCAAGATGATTTGGATCAGAACACCATTAATAGGTAGAGCTGGGGAATACTGCACAGAAATATAAATAAATTGTCAAATAGTCACGCAAATTTAAATGCATTCATTTCAGCAATGCTCACTCCCATTTTGTGTTTGCTTTCCATGAACATCAGCATGACTGAGTTTTATTTACAGGTAATATCAAAATTGCATATTCAACCAAATATTAAATTAAATATGCAAAAATCAGCACTGGATTATTCTCACTTATCCCATCAGGGAACTGAAACAGGCTACATGTTATCTGACTAGTTATAACTAATGACCATTGCTTGTATACCAAGTACTTGCAGCAAACTGTAAATGCTCAGTGAATAGAGTTAAAACAAGTCAAGGGGAAAGAAAATCTTCAAAATACTTCCAAATAATGAATAACTGTGAAGAAATCATTATCTTGCAGATGTTTTGTGAGAAAAGAAAGGGGCTAAATTCATCACATAAATCCAATTAATAAAGTAGTTTGGTAGAAAGCCAGGATTAAGCAAATGATCGAAATTTTAAATGCCATAGGCTCAGACCTTTGGTGAAGTGCCCTGAGTTACGGAAGAATTCATTATATGAAATTCTGGCAAAGCTGAATTGCATAGATTGTTTCAGCATTAGTGAACTCATAGCCTTGTATTCTCCCTGGGGATATCCATTGTGCTGTGCATTTATAAGGAATTAAAATTATTCTAGCATAATACCAGTGGGCTGATCATGAACAGTATCTTAAATATTTATTTGTTTCTGTTATACAAAACCAGAACACAATGATGTCTCCAAATGCTGCAAATGTCCATCCTGTGTGTTTTTCATCTCAAGTGTTAATGTTTTGCTGATCAAATTCAAGTCCAATTATTTTGGAAAGCTCTTGATATTGTCAGTTTCAGTTTTTAGTAACCGAATAATAAATGCTTATATCTTGTTAAAACATGAAAGATGAACAACCCTCAGATACGAAAAAGGTTTTTTTTCTTTTTTTGACAAATCTGCCTGAACTTTGGCAGCTCTGTTAAACCAATGATCTTTCATTCATTTGGCTTCATCTTCTTCTCCTGTTACTCATACAATTGATTAGTCAAACAATGGAGGACATGAAGATGGTAGAGAAGAGGATGGGAGGCTAACAGACCATAATACATAGTTGCCATGTTAATTTACTGTTTAAATTTCCCCCCTATGGATTCAGTTCTTTTGCTTAATGTGGCAGTACTAAGGGCATTGGACTTATCTATAATAGAGTCTTAAAGGGATTTTGACATTCTTTTCACCTCAGCAATTCCTCCTTCTAAAAGAAATAGAAGGGCAGTATGTAATAGTCCCTTGCTCCCTCCAGGACCAGAGTTCGCAGGGCAGCCAAGAACCCACAATAAGGCTGGGCGACCAATAATCAGTCAGGCTTTAACCTGGTTTTGGGTGGCTCAAGCCGTCAGGCCTTAACCAGAGTCTATAGCTGAGCGGGGGCCTGGGCTTGAGAAGGCTCAGGCAGCCAGCAACAGTCTATCAGTGGGCTGGGGCCTGGGCTTGAGGAGGCTCAGGTGGCCAGCAAGCAAAACAGTCCGAGAGCTGGCTTTAGGCTGGGCGGGGCTCAGGCAGCCAGCAAAGCAAATAGTCTACAGGTGAGCTGGTAAGGGAGGCCCTTCTTCAGGGCTAGAGCTTCCCTGCACAGTGTAGGGAGTCAGCCACCCTGGAGTGGTGTGGCAGGGGGACGCGGGCCCACCCTACTCCACTGTGTCCCAGCCCCACCCCCAGCCCGGGGCAGGATTGGCTGCCCCTGCATCAGCAAGGATCCAGCCGCAACATACCAACAGAGCCACACCTGGCTCTCCAGCCGGCTGCTCCATGGCTGCCCCTGGGCCACTTCCTGTCTCCCCAGGGTTTGGTACCTGTGGTCTCCAGGCCTCTTCTGGCTCCTCGAGGTACACAATGGCAGGCACTCTGGGCCAGTCCTTATCAGTGACTGGGGATCAGGAACAGTCAGGCGTAGGTCCCCCTGGGATGCTGCAGAACAGGCATAGTGTCCTTCTCCTCCGCAGGCTCTGCCCCAACTGTGCTGCAGGGCCTGCTTGTTATACTTCCAGCCATGCCCAGGTACTTCTGGCGAGGGGGGCAGAACAATCTAGGCTCCACCCTCCAAGGAGACTGTAATCGTCCCTTGCTCTCCAGCTTGGAAGGAGGCCACTCAGCCTCATTACACAGTAATTTTCAACTGTATTGACTTGAATTACTTTGATGTATGACAATCAAAGTTATTAGGCGACTTTGGAATCGCCTGAGATGTGTGTTTAAAACTGGGAGATGAGAAAGTGATAGAGTTGGCATTGGTATATAAACTATGTCAACATGGATTCTACAGGGTATCAAATACTGTTGATAAGATAAAGCTCAATTCCACTATCACTAGAAATAATCCTGAGCTTTAAAGTTTCAGATTTGTTTTGAGGGCTGAACAAATATTTAGACTGACTTTTTTCCCTTTCATGCTCTCAAACCAGTACAACCATCCCTAGCCACTTCTACCTTTCTTACTCTTTCCCTAAACTTGTTGGATTTCACCATTCCAAGAGGTTTATTTCTAAATTTAACAATAGCAATACAAATATATATATATATTTTTTTTTTACAGTCCAAACAAAAACAATTCCCTCCAAAGTTCAACAGCTCCTTTTTTTGGAACACCTCCTCAGATTCCTATATATACAGAAATTTTTCACTAATATTTTTCCCATTTATCTTTTGATGTTACTTTTTTTAATGGCATCATTTTAGCCCAGATCTTATCTGCACCTTTTTATTTACCAGACCACCCATATTTTATGTATTTTAAATAATGTAATCTAATAATGATGACAACGTGAACATCCCAGTAAGGACCACTACTTTGTTTCTTTTACAGTACATGTTCACATATTCTAGTTAATTATTTGCAAGTGAGTAGTCCATGCTTTCTTTTAAAAGTTTATCTCTTTCACAGATTCACATATCTTCTATGGCATGTGCTAATTTTGTGATCATTAAACTATCTTGCCCTAATTACTGTTTATTTACTCATGCCTAACTTCACACTCTGAGCATTTATTTCAGTGGAAGTGTTTGAAGAGCCTATAAACCAATCCCAGCGACTTCAGTAGATTTTGGATCAGGTTCCCAGTGCCATTTATGTAAGACCCCAGTTAGCCATTTATATAAGTCTTTGCAGAATTGAAGACTTAATCTGTGCTAGGGAAATGGGTGACAATGGATTAAATGAAGAATGAAGCGGGGCAGGAAGCAAAAAAGACCCAAAGGTAGAAAGAGGGAATGTGTAATAACCATAGGAAGATTCTTTCTACTGTGCTTTGGAAATGTAGTTCTAGGTTGTGATACCTTTACTCATATTGAATAACACCTTATTTAGAGCAATTAAATCAATAGGAGTACTTCTGAAGGAAAGTATTATTCATCATGAATGAGGTTATCGGAATTTGGCTAGTACCTAGGCGTGGGCTGCGTAAAGTATTGTTAAAATAAGTGAGCTTTGAAAGAGATAACTACAATAATAACTAAACTTATATTCAGGGTAAGGACATGCACATATTCTGCCTTACGATTTTGTAATATACATGTAATATACAATATGTGGTGTTTTTTTTATTTGAACTGAACAGAATGATTTGATAGTAATTTGAAAAAGGCAAAAATTACTTCATAAAGTTGGCATAATATGACATAATAGTCTAATAAACCATGGCAATAACAATTAAACAAAACTAAGCTCTACAGCCACATGAACATAATATTTTCATCAATAGGCTGCTGTGTGGTCTGAATATTTTGCAATGGCAACTAATAATCCTTTGTGATCAATTAAAAGTGTGCTTGGAAAAAATGCAAAATCAAGAGAAGAAGCACAGTATCAAAGTTCTGACCTCTACTATGGAGTGAATTCTGCTATCTGGCAGTTCCAAAGGTTGATGAAGCTCCTGTTACATTTCTTGTCAAAGAAAAAAAAAATCTTTCTATATTTAGTTCAAATCGCAAAGGGCCTACTAGTCCCTGCTTTAAAGTCAATGGCAACAACCTCAGTACCTTCTATAAAAGGATTGGGCCCACACTAGCTCAAGTAATTAGGACAACTCCTGGGAGTTGCTAAGCATCCAAAACTCCCATTGACAATTTGCAGGGGAGGAGGGAGTTGGGAGAAAATAACTCAAAATTAGTGAAACTTTTACACACTTAAAATTTTACAATTATGAGCAATATGTGCTGTGGGAAGGCTGAAAAAAAAATGATTCTGTGGTATTTGAGTAAGGCTGCACCTTCGAGGTAATGAACTTCCTGAGAAGAGTTTAACCCATAGTTTAACCCATTGCCCTTTGTCAAGGGTTCTGTTAAGGTAAGGGACTTCTAAACAGATAGTTGGGTCTTTGTAGGATCACTGCTGATGGAGAATACCAAGCACAGCTACTGGGAATTTAGTCACTGCCAATGCTGCTTTTGGGTATATGCTGTGTGAAACAGGCCCTGTGGCAGAGCTGGGATATGGTGACTTTCTGTGGGATTGCAATTTCCACCTTCATTTGAACTTTTCATCATTATGGATCCACAGTGCAGGTTCTGCAAATAATAATAATAATCAAGCTCTATATGTACCAGATTTTTGGTCTACTGACATGGAGCTGGACACTTTGAAAAACAGCATTCAAATGCAAGACAGTCCTCCCAGTGCAGAAAAGAACCACCCATGGTTCAGCATTCAGCATTTGTCCTAATGGCAAGGAAAGTAATTTTCTGTTAGATCAGACCAACGTCCTGCTTTTTGTTGTTGTTGTGACCACTTTAAAAAAGAAATTATTGTTAAGCAGCACTCCATAACTTTGTAAATTATTTGAGCTCAAATAACTTCACCAAGAATCAATATTTTGAGATAATTTCAAAATTGTGAAGGCACAGATGCCAAATATATTTCTGATCAATTTACTAGAATGCCTGATTATCAGCCCACTATCTCATGCTTACCTGGGTAATATTCTGTCCTTTTCCATTTTCACTGGCTACATTAAATGTAAACGGAATAAGTGCTCAGTTTTTACTGGTGGAACAGCAGATATTTATTGCTGGTCAAAACTACATTTCTAGTATTACTAGTTAATAATAGGAGATTTTGAAAAGGTTCGGAGTTGTGCTTTGGTTTAGATTAACATCTAATTTTTGGCTGCTTTTCTGGAAATATTCAAATATTTGAAACTTAAGCAGATTTCTAGTGTGTAGGGAAGAGGGAAAGGAAATTAAAACATTGTCAACACTAGGTTGAAGAGAAGGCAGGTGGATTTGTATATACCTATTTCTGAAAAGATATAGAGGCAAAATAAGCTGATTATCTCAAGAACAGAACCTCTACTGTAAATTAAAATTCTAGGCCGAGCAGTTTTACCATTATCTTCAATGGTGTTTGGCTTGGACCCTCAGATCATTGTTGAAACTGTTCCCTAGTCCATAGTCACATATGATCTGGACAAACTGGAGAAATGGTCTGAAGTAAAAAGGATGAAATTCAGTAAGGACAAATGCAAAGTACTCCACTTAGGAAGGAACAATCAGTTGTACACATACAAAATGGGAAATGACTGCTTAGGAAGGGGTGCTGCGGAAAGCTAAATACGAGTCAACAGTGTAATGCTGTTGCAAAAAAAGCAAACATCATTCTGGATGTATTAGCAGGAGTATTGTAAGCAAGTCATGAGCAGTAATTCTTCCGCTCTACTCTGCACTGATTAGGCCTCAACTGGAATAGTGTGTCCAGTTCTGGGTGCCACATTTCAGGAAAGATGTGGACAAATTGGAGAAAGTCCAGAGAAGAGCAACACAAATGATTAAAGGTCTAGAAAACATGACCTATGAGGGAAGATTGAAAATATTGGGTTTCTTTAGTCTGGAGAAGAAAAGACTGATACGGGACATGAAAACAGTTTTCAAGTACATAAAAGGTTGCTACAGAGAGGAGGGAGAAAAATTGTTCTTCTTAACCTCTGAGGATAGGACAAGAAGCAATGGGCTTAATCTGCAGCAAGGGCAGTTTAGGTTGGACATTAGGAAAAACTTCCTAAGTGTCAGAGTGTTTAAGCACTGGAATAAAATGCCTCCATCATTGGGGATTTTTAAGAGCAGGTTGGACAAACATCTGTCAGGGATGGTCTAGATAATACTTAGTCCTGCCTTGAGCGCAGGGGACTGGACTCAATGACCTCTCGAGGTCCCTTCCAGTTCTACGATTCTATGGCTGCTATACTTTTCACTGATCTCGAGGCCTTCTCCCTGAATTCTTCCAGATATTTTGAAGCCCCCTACTGCAGTATGCATTACTTAGATCAACATGCTAATGAACTTGCTTCAGTTTTCCAGATGAAAGGTAAGTGTTAAATCAATTATGAAGTTATGCACAAATATTGAATGAAAGAAGTAGTGTTGTTTTTTTTAATGCTTCAAAGTGTTGGGATTGGCCTAATAACAGAACTGCCACTTCTTAAGGATCTGTTAGTTTCTCAACATTTTCTTAAGGATTAACAGGTCCTTAAGAAGTGGCAGTTCTATTTGATCCTTTTGATCATTGATCACATTTTCTTTAGAATTGCAGATATTTTCAGAACAGATATTGCTGGGTGAGTAGCCAGAATGTTTGGTGGCCATAACTTAGAGTACTAAGTGCTTTTATCCATATAGCATGGCAAAGGGCACCGTTATTCATTTCTGCTAAGTGACTGGCCATGATGGTAGTTAAAGAACACTACAGCAGTCTTACTCATTTTGATACATTAGTTTCAGTTAAATGATCTTTGTGATACCATTTACATTCACAAAGTCTGTTGATTTGTCTGTGGGGAGGTAAGTGCGGAAGAAGATCTAGCTGGGCGAGACTTCTCAGCTGGCCGGGCATGAGTGTAGCTGAAGAAAGTGAAAGCTAGTTTATTGAAATATCAGTATTTGCATTAATTATTTTAAAATTGCCTAATTGTCATCTTTATCTGTGTCTGTTGTTGGACGTCTTCCCCCAAGTGAACGTCGAAAGGAATAGCTATCATGGAGTCTCTTTATTCCCTGACTCGGGGTTTATCAGCTAAAAAGTGCATCAACAAAGTTCTAAATGGAAGGCAGTTGTCAGAGGAGTCCATTTCCTTTCATGTCATCTAGTTTTCCTTTGTTGCCTTCAAACATGTTGAAAAGTGAGAAAACTTGACTTAATATTGAAAAAATATCACTAGCTTCTTCAGCAGACAGATAATTTAGTTCCTCGTATAACATAAGTGTTCCAGCATGCTTCATTGGGCTTCAAGGTAGAGCAATATTTTCCCTGACAATGTACCTTCAAGGCTCTAATGCATGCAGTCATATATTCATCTCTGATGCCTTTTCTATTATGCCCCTAATAGTGTGCCAACCTTTTTTAGCATCCCTGAATATTATGGACCTGAATCTGATCTTACATACCTCAATATAAATCTGCTGAAGTCAGAGAGGTAAACTGGTGCAAATGTGATCTGAATCAACCCTTCACCAACTCCTTCCATTCAGATTTGTCTTTTTTCTATTTCCCGCGTGCCCCATGTCAACAACAGTCTCCATTCACAGTGAGCCTATCCACCTTACACTCTTTCAAGTTCTTCTTTCAAGTTCCTCCTAAAACTCACTACTCTTAGCTAGCTTTCAGTTGCTAAATCTCCTGTCCCACTCTCTTGCATACATAGGCATGGGAACTAGGGTGTTGGGGGTCCTGCAGTACCCCCCAGGTTTTGCTCCAGGGGGCTCCTCTGCTGGCCCCATGCCTGGGGGCTCTGTTGCAGGCCCAGGGTCCCAGCCGCTGGCACCGCACCCAGGGTCCCAGCCTCCGGCCCCATGCCCAGGGGCTCTGCTGCTGTCCAGGGATCCTAGCCACCAGCCTCTCACCCAGAGCTCCACACCTGCCCCCAGCTGTGGCCCCAGCCTTGGCTGCCTTACCCCTGTCTGCATTCCCCCCTCTCAAATCCATGGCCCTACTCCTGGGGTAAGGGAGGGGGTAAGGAGGGACGCAGCTCAGCACCCCCATGCTAAAAACTGTCCTAGTGCCACTGCTTCATACACTTTGCATGTCTGTGTATGTGTGTGTATACATATTGGGCCAGCTCTTTAACTGACATTACACAGAGATGGGATTCCATCTAGTTTGTATATTTTGAATCAGCTGCTAAAAGTTTTACTAAGCTGGATTTTGGCTCATAGAGGGACTAACATAAATAAAAATGTTGCACACCTTACCTAATAGTATACAGGTTTCAGAGTAATAGCCGTGTTAGTCTGTATTCACAAAAAGAAAAGGAGTACTTGTGGCACCTTAGAGACTAACCAATTTATTTGAGCATGAACTTAAGTGAGCTGTAGCTCATGAAAGCTCATGCTCAAATAAATTGGTTAGTCTCTAAGGTGCCACAAGTACTCCTTTTCTTTTTGCTAATAGTATACAGTAAGAGGGAAAGGGGAAGGGACACCTCTCCATAATTTAAAAAAAAGTTTGTCTCAAAAAATAGACATTCCCTCAGCAGAAAGTCTTGAGTCAGGTGTGTAGTGTTTCATGTATAATTTATGTATAGTTTTTATATGTCCCTCCATTTCTGTAGTGTCTGAGCACCTTATAGTCTTTACTGTATTTATTCTAACAACACAGGTATGATTAAAGAAGTACTACCGTCCTCTTTTTGAAAGTGGGGATCTGAGTCACAGAGAGACTAACTGTATGACAGGTTCACTCAGGGAATCTGTGGTATAGCGGGGAACTGAATCCAAGTCTCAAGTGAGTGCCCTAAACACTAACCCATCGTCCTTGTAATCAGGCAAAAAGTGATGAGTAGGGCATGGAGCACATGGGAACTTCATCCTGCATTTGTGACATCCCTGCTTAGTGGCCAAGCCTTATTACTCTCTTGTAGCAGTAATAAGGTCTAAGAGCAAGCACACAGTTAAGTGGCTCAGTAACATTACACTTCAGGCTGGGATTTTCAAATGGTCTTAAATCACCTAGGATCCTAGTTTAAGATAATTTTTTCCCTAAAACTTGTCTATTCTTAGCCTTCAGTTTCACCCTATTATCCTGTGCTCTTTAGGGTAAAGCAGCTACCATGTAACAGGCTAGCCGCTAACTTCCACTCAGTCAGAAGGACTATATGTGTTCAGGGCTTGCCCTTACTTTGCCCACATATGTTCTCGCATTCACTGGAGCGCTATAGCCTTGTGCTCCCTGTTTGACACCATGCAGGGAGCTGCAGAGACAGATACTAAGAATGTGTTGATCTCTAGAGCCACATGACTCTACAAGGAACAAATCTGTCAAACTCAGTGCATAGAGGGTGGCAGAACACTGCATGTGGCTACCTAGCAACTATCAATTTAGATTTAAGTACTCCTTCAGATAGATCGGGCATAGCCAGGGTCCAGTTCAACAATAGATATTGTTATATGATATAACACACTAAAGGAGGCAGTAAAAATATATATAAATTTAGAGGTATTGAGTTAAAACGAGACATGTTAGTGCTGAACTTCACAATACTGACAGGAATGGAAGGGGGCTGACAGTCCACTCCCATCAGAATAACTCAGTGCCAATCCATTTCAGCTCACAGCAAATGTGCTAGACTACTGCATGTCACATCATGTTGTTACATCAAAGACAACCAGGAAGACAAGCGAGAAAGGAAAACCAATCTGACAGGCCTCAGTGAGGGTCAGAGTGAAACAGGCACCAGAAACATAAAGCCACTGAATAATAGCAGATGCTAAAACATAACAAAGTCACAACCAACCCCTTGTCAACAAGTGCAGTCAGCTATCATGCAGTGTAGATCAGAGTCCAGGTTCCAATGGCTTTTTCCTTATGTACTGAGCAATGAAAGGCTAAGGGAGAAAATTTCCCTTCCTCCATTTCCATACCACTATGAGGGAATGTGCCAGCCAGTTTTGCCAGTTCTTGTAATTTTATAGCAATTCTTTCAATATTTGGTCTTCTTCCTGAAGCCTCAGCTCCCAGAGAATTGTGATTACACAAGAATCTCAAGTTTCATTAAAAAGAATAGTAAGATTCTAGCCCTCATGATTGTGCAGAAAATCTTAAAAAACATGACCCAAGTGTACCCTAAATGCTTGAGAATCATAGAATATCAGGGTTGGAAGGGACCTCAGGAGGTCATCTAGTCCAACCCCCTGCACAAAACAGGACCAATCCCCAATTTTTGCCCCAGATCCCTAAATGGTCCCCTCAAGGATTGAATTTACAATGCTGGGTTTAGCAGGCCAATACTCAAACCACGGAGTTCTATCATAGAACTGGAAGGGACCTCGCGAGGCAGGCACTCAAGGCAGGACTAAGTATTATCTAGACCATCCCTGACAGGTGTTTTTCCAACCTGCTCTTAAAAATCCCCAATGATGGAGATTCCACCACCTCCCTAGGCAATTTATCCCAGTGCTTAACCAGTTAGGAAGTTTTTCCTAATGTCCAACCTAAACCGCCCTTGCTGCAATTTAAGCCCATTGCTTCTTGTCCTATCCTTAGAGGTTAAGAAGAACAATTTTTCTCCCTCCTCTCTGTAACAACCTTTTATGTGTTTTAAAACTGTTATCATGTCCCCTTGTGACAGATTTTTGTTACCAATCTGCCTGGGGCATCAGTTGAGCAGGCTGATGCCACAGGATCATTTGGGGAGGAGGTACTGGAACACACCAAGTGTCTAAATTTAAAAGCTTTATTGATAAAATAATAAAATAACAGCAGAGAGTGCTGGGAATGCTCCCTTGTCCTTCGGGGGAAGAAAGAAAGCATTAACGTCCCAAGCCCTAACCCACTTTCATACTCACACACACACACTGCCCGAGACTGGCCACGCCTGGGTGTAACGTCAGAAGAAGGGGGTGGGGGAGAAGGGTGGATGGGAGTGGTGTCCTGGGCCCTGGTGGTCTGAGGATCTGCCGTCGATCTCCGAGTTGCTCCAGCTCTCAGGAGGGTTTTAAGTCCTGGGCTCCTTGCGGGGGGGGGGGGGGGGGGAGAGGGGGGGGGGAAATGTTCCGTTCAGGGACCTCTGCTCCTGGTGCTCTTTGTGCCAGTCCAAACCGGCTTGCTGTGGCCTCCTTGGCTCCAGAGACTTTGTTTTCCCTTCTATTGGCCTTCACTGTTGCAGTCTTATTTGCTCTCACTGTTCTCGCTGCTATCTTTGCAGCTCTGCTTAACTTAGTTCTCCTCTTCTTATGGCTGGGTAGCTGCTGATTTCTCTTCGAGCCCATGACCTTGGGCCGGGGCCAGCTGAAGTGTTGAGTTAACCCATTCTCTGCTCTTCTTCTTTCTCCCCCCTGGCCTCTCGTAGTATGCAAAGGAAACTTCCACTCTTCACTCACACACCTTTGACCCTCCCCAAAATGGTTTGTGATGCTTGCAACAATGTTAGCCACATACAATGCTGATCTGCCTTCTGCGGGGACTCCCTGAGGGAAGGGGCTATTGGGGTGTGACACCCTCTTAGTCTTCTCTTCTCCAGACTAAACAAACCCATTTTTTTCAATCTTCCCTCATAGGATACGTTTTCTAGACCTTTAATAATTTTTGTTGCTCTTCTCTGGACTTTCTCCAACTTGTCCACATCTTTCCTGAAATGTGGCACCCAGAACTGGACACAATACTCCAGTTGAGGCCTAATCAGCGTTGAGTAGAGCGGAAGAATTACTTCTCGTGTCTTGCTTACAATACTCCTGCTAATACATCCCAGAATGATGTTTGCTTTTTTTACAACAGCGTTACACTGTTGACTCATATTTAGCTTGTGATCCACTATGACCCCCAGATCCCTTTCCAAAGTACTCCTTTCTAGGCAGTCATTTCCCATTTTGTATGAGTGCAACTGATTGTTCCTTCCTAAGTGGAGTACTTTGCATTTGTCCTTATTGAATTTCATCCTATTTACTTCAGACCATTTCTCCAGTTTGTCCAGATCATTTTGAATTTTAATCATATCTTCCAAAGCACTTGCAAACCCTCCCAGCTTAATATCGTCTGCAAACTTTATAAGTGTACTGCCTATGCCATTATCTAAATCATTGATGAAGATATGGAACAGAACCGGACGCAGAACTAACCCCTCCGGGACCCCACTCATTATGCTCTTCCAGCATGATTGTGAACCATTGATAACTACTCTCTGGGAATGATTTTCCAACCAATTATGCACCCACCTTATAGTAGCTCCATCTAGGTTGTATTTCCCTAGTTTGTTTATGAGAAGGTCATGCGAGACAGTGTCAAAAGCCTTACTAAAGTCAAGATATACCACATCTACCACTCCCCCCCATCCACAAGGCTTGTTACCCTGTCAAAGAAAGCTATTATGTTGTTGACATGATTTGTTCTTAAGAAATCCATGCTGACTGTTGCTTATGACCTTATTATCTTCTAGGTATTTGCAAATTGATTGCTTAATTATTTGCTCCATTATCTTTCTGGGTACAGAAGTTAAGCTGTTTGGTCTGTAATTCCCCGGGTTGTTCTTATTTCCCTTTTTATAGATGGGCATTTATACAAAGCTTATATTTGCCCTTTTCCAGTCTTCGGAAGGCAAAGGAAAAAAATATTATTTTTAAAATCTCATGGGTTTAAAGCTAATCCCCTGATATTTTGGAGGGAATTGGCACATGATTTGAGAGCATTTGGAGTTTGCAGCATTGATACTGATTTCCACCCAAGAGGTGGCTTTTCAGTTGAGCTGTGTACTTGTTTTCTGGTCCTTTCAGGTGAAAGATAGTATATGAAAGAGGAAAAACAAAACAAAAAACCTCTTATTTTATTTAGCATAAGTGTAACTTTGGTGGCACCTTAAAGACTAACAAATTCATTTTGGCATAAGCTTTCCACTTCTTCAGATGCATGGAGTGAAAATTACAAATACAGGCATAAATATATACTGGCACATGAAGAGAAAGGAGTTACCTTACAAGTGGAGAACCAGCGTTGACAAGGCCAGTTCAGTCAGGGTGGACGTGGTCCACTCCCAATAATTGATGAGGAGGTGTCAATACCAAGAGAGTAAAAATTGCTTTTGTCGTGAGCCAGCCACTCCCAGTCCCTAGTCAAGCCCAAATTGATGGTGTTAAATTTGCAAATGAATTGTAGCTCAGCAGTTTCTCTTTGAAGTCTGTTTTTGAAAGTTTTTTTGTTGAAGAATGGCTACTTTTAAATCTGTTATTGAATGTCCAGGGAGATTGAAGTGTTCTCCTATGGCTTTTGTATGTTACTGTTCCTGATGTCTGATTTGTGTCCATTTATCCTTTTACGTAGACACTGTCTGGTTTGGCCAATGTACAGGGCAGAGAGACATTGCTGGCACATGATGGCATATATCACATTAGTAGGTATGCAGGTGAATGAGCCTCTATTGGAGTGGCTGGTGTGGTTGGGTCCTCTGATGGTGTCACTAAAGTAGATATGGGAACAGAGAAGGCAACAGGGTTTGTACAGGGATTGGTTCCTGGGTTAGTGTTTCTGTGGTGTGGTGTGTAGTTGCTGGTGAGTATTTGCTTCAGGTTGGGGGGCTGTCAGTAAGCAAGGATTGGCCTGGCCTGTGAGAGTGGGGGATCATATTCCAAGATAGGCTGTAGATCGTTGATGATGCGCTGGAGAGATTGTAGCTGGGGCTGTACATGATGGCCAGTGGTGTTCTGTTATTTTCCTTGTTGGGCCTGTCCTGTAGTAGGTGACTTCTGGGTACCCATCTCGCTTTGTCAATCTGTTTCATCACTTCCCCATGTGGGTATTGTAGTTTTAAGAATGCTTGATAGAGATCTTGTAGGTGTTTATCTCTGTCTTGATATTGACACTGCCTCATTTGTAATTTTAACTACATGCATCTGCAGAAGTGGGTTTTTTTACCCATGAAAGCTTATGCCCAAATAAATCTGTTAGTCTTTAAGATGCCACCGGACTCCTCATTGTTCCTGGATACAAACTAACATGGCTACGCCTCTGCTAAGTGTGACTTTGGAACCCAAAGAATTGCCAGATCCTTGTGGAGAACAATGTGTAATGCTGAACTATGCCCTTCTGTGCCATCTTAATTTGTAAAGTAATCCTTCTTGACCAGACCCAAATCCAGGACAATCCAGAAAAAAGCATAGCCTTCAGGGCTTCACAAGAAAAGTCACCGAATATCATGGTCGAATCCTCGTAGGAACTTTAATGTGAAAATATATGAAACTAGTAACCAAAAATTAAACTTTAGGCAAAAGCATAAAAGTCGAAGTAAAGTTTTCTTATGGAAAGAAAAAAATCAGTGAAGAATGAAAGATGGAAATAAGCATTCCTAGAAAATTGGAAATAACTCAACAAAGCAGATTTTTTTTTTCACCCACCTACTGCTGAAACAATTGTCAAAATTAAAAATAAAGAGACAAGATACAAACAATATATTTCAGGGATAAGAAAACAAGTGGGGGTGGAGCTGTTTTTATCACACTCCTCTGTGACATAAGGTATACTGACATTAGTGATAGTGTAGATGTAGCCTTACTTTACTGTTGAGTTATGACACAATCATCTTGTTCTACTTGCCCAGAGTTCCAGGTCCATTTGGCTCCTATCTGCTCCACTGTTTCTCTGTCCCAGAGAGGAAAGATCATCCATTGGTTAAGGCAGTAAACTGAGCTGTGGGAGACCCAGGTTCAATTCCCTAGTTGGTCACAGACTTTGTGTGTGACATTGGCCAAGTCACTTAGTTTCTCTGTGCCTCATTTCCCCATCTGTAAAATGAGGATTTTAATAGTAGATAATAGTATTTGCCTAGTTTATAACAGATAAAATATCATGAGGAACACAGATACTAGGTGGGGCCTTATAAATACCTAAGGGCTTGTCTTCATTTTGGGCTAAATCAGCGCTGCTGCAGTCGATTCAGTGGCTTTGATTTAGCGAGTCTGGTGAAGGTGTGATAAGTCAATGGGAGAGCATTCTCCTGTCAATTTCAGTACTCCACCTTAACAAGAGGCAGAAGCTATGTTGATGGGAGAGCATCTCCCGCCGATATAGCATGGTGCAGACACTTAGGTAAGGCAATGTAAACTATGTAGCTTAAGCTGTGTAACTTACATTGACTTACCCTGCAATATAGACAAGGCCTAATATAGATACCTCCTCATTGCCCAACACAGCAACCAACACAGCATCAAGGGCTCAGTCCTACACAGTACTGAGTGCCTTCAGCTCTCATTGAAATGGATCAGGATCAAATCATAATGCCTGATTCTATGACCATTGAATTCAATGGCAAGGTTACCATTGACTTTAACTGTGCAGACTCAGACCTCTAATGTTCAACTTTGGGGGTAGGGAAAAAATTATACAGCCATTTGTGTGGGGCTTACAGCTAATTTAATATGGTGGAATTATGATGGATGTAAACCTTGCTTTCCCCACTACATCCAGATGCTCTGCCCCATAGGTTTCTAGATATGACTCTAAATTTACATGGGTTATATTCTCATAGGTTTTTCATTCCAACCCAAGGATATGTCCTCATCTTCAGCACTGTACACTACCTTTTAAATGGTTGCTGTCAATCTTCTGGGGACTGTCTAACCTTCTAGATCTTACCTCTTTCAAGAGTTTTTTCACAGATAGAAATATGTTATTTTAAGAAATCAACTCTTCTACCCACCTTTTACAGTTTACCTTTTTTCACATTTTTTTCCACTAAAATTTTGTGTTAAATTCTCCTTGAATCAGAGCAATCATCCTTAGCTGCTGTTTTGTGATTGTTTTCAGGCCTTGTTTCTTGTCACCATTCCATTATTTGTTTAGATTCTCTTGCTCTGACATTAATCAAATCCCATAGGGAAACTTTGATATTGTGCTCTATTACCTTTTCTGTGTCAGTTTCCCTCCCCTTCCCCCCACCCCTCTCCCAATCTGTCTAAACTGAAAAAAGGCCTATTGAGAAGAATAGTTTTGCATTACTCATGACTGCAGAAACTTTCTGAATAATATGTAAATTAATAACTCTTACGTTCAAAAGTAATCAGTGTTACATACCATTAGTAGTTTCTTTGTACAAGTGCATTTCTCATCTACAGCTGGCTACTTCACTTCATTCTCTTTCCTCTTCTGGGGACAATTGCAACAATTTATCAGCCACTCTTTGTATTTTGCATTATTTTGCCAAATGCATATTGATATTTGGATGGACAAGGCAGATTTATACTTGGGCAACTAACATGATTTTGTCTTATTATCAAACCACTTTAGTCCTGGATGGCATCCAAAATTAAGCATGTGACTGTGTCTTTTCATAGCCTTAATATTTGCATTTAAAATGGCCGTATGTCAAGCAAATATATTTCAGCAAAGGTAATCAGGAGCAGAATTAAAATAATTATTTTTCAAAGAAAAAAAGCTATGGTGATGCTTCCAGTTCCATCATTTTAATTTTTCAGACACCTGCCGTTTATTGTGTCACTACTGAAAGCACATATATTGTGTGCCATTGTCTGTAGCTTTATTGTAAAATCCTTTCATCTGGACAGCTGTTTTGCAAGGACAACAGGTAGCTGAAATTGACTCTTTATCCCTGGAGAATGTTTCCTACTATTTAATCTGTGGAGATATTAAAGTATTTACTTAGCTCGTAAGTGTTCCTTAAACTTGATAGAATATGTAAGATTTTGGTATTTTAAAATGAAAATAAAACAGCCAGTTTAATAAAATACACTGGGTCAAAATCAGCCCTGGTGGAATTCTGAAACTCTGGAGCTTATACCAGGCTACTTACACAATGCTAAATCTGGTATAATTTCTGCAATTAGAATATTGATAGCCAAAACAACAACAAGAAGAAGAGGGAATTATACCGGAGTGGAAAGTTGTCCACTGTATATACATGAATAGATTTTTAGAGGGAGTTAGATGTCTGTCTCTCATTGAAAGTCAATCAATGTTAGGCTCCTATCTCCCATTTATGCCTTTGAAAATCTTCTCCAAGTCAAATGCATAACATTCAAGGAAAACAATGGCAATTCCAAAATGGAAAGTCAGTCATTCTTGTTGTTCGAGTAGAGTGGAAGCAGGGCTGGATTTGATTGTCTGAATTTAAAACAACCAAACAAAAAAAACCATACACAACTCAAGGCTCCAATTCAAAGCCCACTGAAGTCAATAGTAATATTTATTTTGATTTCAATGGGCATTACTTGAGGCTCAACAAGTTAACTTGATCATTCACATTTTAGGTGTTTTCTGTGAGCTAATTTCTTCCTATGCAATATTATTCTGAAGATTAAAAGGAATAGCAGTTGGGATGTTTTTCATTTATAACTAGAGCTGGTTAGAAACTTTTCAGTGAAACCAAGTTTTATCAGAAAATGCTGATTTGTGGAGCCCAGACTGTTTCACCTGAAACCCATGGGTTCAATAAACTTTTGGTGAACCCAAGGCAGGATTCCCAGATAAACCTTCCTGGAAACCAGCCCTCCAGGGCTGCTGTGGACTTGGTGCTTCTAGGGTCTGCAGTTCAGGGGCAGATCCACCATGGGGATTTCCTCAAGGTCAAGACTCCGGTGCTTTCAGGGTCCACAGCTCTTGGGCAGACCTACCATGCCTGGGCTTCCATGGTTTCCAGAGCCCTGATTCTAATTGGGGCTTGGCTCCTGGTTCCGGGGCTGGGAACCTGGAATCCCTGACAATCCTGACTCAAACCAGTGTTCCCAGGGCTTCCAAGTTCTCAGAGTTTGTGGCTCTGAGGCAGCTCCACCATATGGACGGCTCCAGGACTAGGGATTTCAGAGCTTCCAGACTCCAGGTTGGCCTGCGAGTCAAAGTCTTGGTGTCCCCAACCCTGCTGCAATCCACATGGCAGGGCTGCCCTGGGAGCTATGACACTTGCTGGATGAACTTGATATTCTTGTCAGTTTCACTCAACAGCATCTGGTATTGGGGAAACAAATTTTAATTTTGGAAACCCCATGTCCAGTGTTTCCAAAATGATTTTTTTCAGGTTTTTCATTTCAAGTAGAATCCTGAAAAATCACAGTTTCAGTTTGATCTGAACAGAATATTTTTTCTGATTTTTTTTTTTTTTGGTTCAGCCCCCAAACTGGGGGAAAAAATCTTCTCTCAGTTCTATTTATAACCTCTGTATTGCATTTGGATGTATAAGTGATGTAAAGGATAATGGTCCTGATTCTCCTCTCACTTACACCATTGCAACTTCACTGATTTTGCTGGAATCTCTCCTGCTTCATACTGGTGTAAAGAGAAATGGTCCATTATTTATAGTCTGACAATAATAATATAACAATACCTAGCTCTTATGCAATGTTTTTCTTCTGTAAATCTCAAAGCACTTTACAAACGAATTGAGTACCATTATCCCCATTCTAACAGGTGGGGGGAATAGTTATGTATAATTGTATCCTCTGGTTTATACTTTGGTTTATAATAGAGTTGCAGAATAATTATAGTGGTGTGGGAGCACACTATAGTTAAGGTTGTGTCATGACATTTGTTGAAAGGCTGATCTTTCAAAGTCCTCTAAAATCAGAATGGTTAGTCAGATCTCTTTGAAATTTTCTGTGTCTCGGGGGGGGGGCAGGGTAGGGTTAGTAACCCAAATTAGGGGTCATTGGAGCTGGGGCTTCTAGTTACATATTAGACCTGGGAGAACAATGGTATTTTAAAAGACATTTCTAGATGGGTTTTCTAGAGATCAAACAATTTGAGACCGTTTTGACCCACAGCTCTTCATCTGTCAAGTTAAGGTAGTGCATGATACTCACTAAATCTTTGAGGGACCCAGACTAAGAACAGTATTTTTAAAAAATGTAATTTTTTACAATGCATGTATCAGTAAAGAAAAAAAAAAAACAGCTAGAAGTTTCCATTCCATGCCATTGTATATGCTTTATAGCTCAACTATTGTAAGTGTTCTAAAATCCAAATGGTTAATCTGTTTGTCTTGAAATTTGGGAATCTCGTGGGCACATGGGGTAGTGTTACTGTTCCAAATTTGGGATCCTTTGATCCAGGGGTTCCTGAGTTACAGTCTCCCCCAGAAAAAAAGAACAAAAACTGGTTCCCTTTTGCTTTCTTGTACTGTTAAACTGAGAGGTACTAATGATTGGCTGAATCACACACCTCTTGATGGGTGTAACTTTACCCTTCAGTTAACATATCTAAGAATAAATTAATCAGAACCCCCACCTAAGAATGATAAAAGGACTTATGAAACGAGTGCCTGGAGATTGCTACAATTTGTGAGTCCTGGGTGGCAATTTCAGTTTTGCGGGAATGTAGTCAAAGTATTTGCAGGGGGGGAAGAGGAGAGGGGATAAACTTGTGAATTCTGCCTTTGAGGGGAGGTATATTAGGGGGCCAAGGGAATAGGGAGAGATGAGTTTGGGGGCTTCACAGCTCTTCAAGTGCATCCTAACCTGTCTGACCAATACATCTCTGCCAGTGCACCCCAGTGACCTTGCACCAGACCTGCCTGGATCCCAAGGATCACCTGGTGTATTCCAAACCTCATCCTAACCTCCTCTACCTCCAGTTCTGCCAGTGCACCTCAACACTGTGCATTCAACAGCTCTGCCAGTGCACCTCCCAAAGTCTTTGTGGAAATAAACTAGACTTATGAGTGCTTCCGGGGGGGGCGGGGGAGTGTTGATTAGGGGGAGAGTGGTTTGGGGTTGCAATGAATGAAGAGGGTACAATGGGTTTGTGTGGTAGGGGAGAGAGATTAGGGGGTCAAGTAAGGGAAGCTTGAAAGTTAGGGGGAATGGAGGGGCAGGGCAGTGGGAGGGGAGATGGGGTGAGTCACGGGGATGGGGCACAATAGGGGAAGGGAATCTTTCAGTCCCATGTTCTGCCATCTTGCATGTGTGTCCAGATCTCGGGGTGTGGGGGGTGTCTTTCTAGAAGAGTCTGCTTCCTCCTCTCTTCCCCCCTTCTTATATGAGCTAGGATATGGAGTGCCTTGCTCCTCTGTGAGTATCTGAGTCCCTTTGTGCCCCCCATGTGTGTGATGGGATCTGGGGAGCCCATGCCCATCTAGAGGAATTGGCACCCCCTCTACTCTCATGTGAGCCAGATTCTAGGAAAGCTTGACCTTTTGGAAGGATCTGAGGCCCCCTTCCCTGCCCCATGATCTGGGGAAATCCTTCCCCCTTGAGACTAAACATACCTGATGCATATTACAGTCTTCTAAAGCACTCAGCATGTGTTCCCATCCCCTTCCTGAGATGAATAGAGCAGTTCACCTGTCTCAGAGCTATTGCTTCATGCTGTATTCATCTCCATGGGGTGTTCTCATTCAGCTGGGAAATCCCATTGATATGAATGAACTGCTTCACACCTTTCAGAGTATCCTATGCTACAAACAGATGTGTGGAAGAGCCCTTTCACTTCATTGTCCCTTTATCCTTCATGTTTAAAAGATGACACTTGTAAGTGCTCTAAAATCTTCATGCTTGTATGGGGTTTCTGATATTTGCTATGCTTTGTGGGGAAACAGAGAAGGGTTAGTGACCCAAATGTGACACATCACCTTCATATTGGTGCACATAACAAATTTCATGTAGTGGGGATGGGGCCAAGGGGTTTGGATTGTGGTATGATATTACAATCTGCTGCCTACCTAATATGTCATATATCTAATGATCTCATATTGAATATTTTGCTTCTCTACATCTATGTCTACACTGCATGTCATCGGTGGAGGAGTATAGGGTATGTGTAGATACACACTGAAGTGAAAAGCAGAGTGTATTCACACTCCGATGTATAGCTACATGTCAGAGCCTTTCCTTGCTGCCTCTCCTCTGCCAAAGACTTTTCCTGCTGCCAGAGCCCTCCCGTGTGGTGGGGAAATACTCCATCAGTGGTACACTACATTGCTCAAAAGCAGTGTAGGCTGGGGAGGCACTGCTTGAGCAAGTAGGGTACATACAGAGTTCAGGCATGCCCTTACTCTACTCACCTAAACAGCACCTCACTGTCCACATAGCTGTTTATACCCATGCTAGGGGGGATGTAGTGGATGTACTCCACACGCCTCTCAAAGGAGTGTGAAGTGTAGACATGCCTTACTAAGGCACACAATATTCCTTTCTGAAAATCTACACACACAGGTGTGATGATTGTATGGATATGTGTGTAAGCAGCATAGAGAAGTGTCTCTTACATGTGAATTGTGCTGTCTTCAACCTGTTGATGACACCCAGGTTTATATTACACTCTCTGAACCAGTGGGCCTCAGTGAACTGCCCAGCAGAAAATGGGGTATGGATGAGTTTAAGCTGAACTGAGGCACCAACAAACAAGACAAAGATATTTATAGTAAATAGCGGGAAGTAACCAGGATATATGGGAGAAATTACATCAGTATCCCTCACTGAATGGGTGTGTTTTGCCAGTTATTACACAGGCACAAATTCTATGGGGTTTTGTTGGCTCTTTCACTGTTGGTGAAACAGCACCAGTTGTTGAGTGCTTTTTATCACTTGTGCTTGGCAAGAAGAATGCACTCTTTCCTGTTAGATGAGGATCTTGCATTGTTGCAGCCCTGCCTCACTCATGGTATACTAGTTGTAGGGCCAGATATTCAAACGAGTTCAACACCTGACACTTCTCTATTTAGGTTCCTAAATAAATGTGAACCTAAGTAGAAAAAATGGTTCCATTAAAATGTCTCCAGATAGCTCTGAATAAGGGGCTGATAGGTTAATTGCAGAGCTTTGTACCACCATGCAGTCGGGTTGCAGCAATTACCATAAATCATGAGCTGCACAGCTTCCCCAGATTGTGGAAAATAATTTTCCCTTGACACTCCTACAGTTTCCCCACACAGTCTTTTCCTCTTTTGAATATTCTGTTGTTTGGATTTTCTGCAGGTAAAAAATAAAAACAAGGTGATTGGATTTGTTGGAAAGTGAAACTGACCCATGCATTGTTGTTTGTTGATTTTTAGTAAGCTGTTTGCCCTTCAGCTTTTATCTGAGTTAGTAGCACTTCTGAACCAAAGCTCATGGGTATTCAATACATGTCACTGGTTGGCTGCTCATGTGTAGTGATACATGTTATGCTATTAAGGTAAAACCCAGCCATCCATTGACTAACTGTTTTCAGATGTAGACCTTCATTTCGGTAAAGACTTCTCATCCTGGAACTGGAACTTTAGAGGGTTTCTTACAGTGTTTTCAGGAAGAGCTACCTATTTTACATCTTTAAAAATAATCAGTTAATCATAGAATGATAGGACTGGAAGGGACCTCGAGAGGTCGTTAGTCCAGTCCCCTGCACTCAAGGCAGGGCTAAGTATTATCTTGAATATCCCTGACATGTGTTTGTCTCACGTGCTCTTGAAAATATCTAGTGATGGAGATACCACAACCTCCCTAGGCAATTTATTCCAATGATTAACCACCCTGAAAGGAATTTTTTCCTAATGTCCTACCTAAACCTCCCTTGCTGCAATTTAAGCTCATGACTTCTTGTCCTATCCTCAGAGGTAAAGAAGAACAATTTTTCTCCCTCCTCCTTGTAACAACCTTTTATCTACTTGAAAACTGCTATCATGTCCCCTCTCAATCTTCTCTTTTCCAGACTAAACAAACCCAATTTTTTCAATCTTCCCTCACAGATCACGTTTTCTAGACCTTTAATCTTTTTTCTTGTTCTTCTCTGAACTTTCTCCAATTTGTCAACATCTCTCCTGAAAAGCGGCACCCAGAACTGGACACAATACTCTAGTTGAGGCCTAATCAGTGTGGAGTAGAGTGGAAGAATTACTTATCCTGTCTTGCTTACAACACTCCTGCTAATACATGCCAGAATGATGGGGCAAGGCAGCAGGCAGACCTGATTTTCAAAAGCACTGAGCATACAGCACCTCACCTTAGTATGTGAGTATGTGAGATGGGGTGCTTATTTATGTGAAGAAGTGAAATCCATGGAGCAAAAAGTACTGGATAGCAAACTAAAATACCTTCTTTCAAGCTATTGCTAGCTTCTCTGTGACATACAAAACAAAGTGCAACCAAAAGAAGTTAGTGGCACAAGTCCATGCTTTGACACTTATTAGATAGTCCAAAGGGAGTCACATTGGGAAGTAGAAAGGACAAAGTGAAGAAAAGGAAGCAGTGACAAAGCAGACATTGATTTCAGGTGGTAGACATGTCAACTGCTGACACAGCCATCCTAGCTTTGTATGCATCTAGGTAAGGAAAAAGCAATAAGCTGGCTAGTAGATGCATTTTTCCTGATTAAACTTACACACACACACGCACTGCAATGATGACAATTGGAATGACAACAGTTCATACTTTTTCACTTTTGATCATTATAACAGAAATATCCAGTTTTTATTTTTAATGCACCTTGCTCAATGGTAATAAAACTTACACATGGAAAAAAAGATATATTGGAATTGGAAAAGGTTCCAAAAAAGGCAACAAAAATGATCAGGGGTATGGAACGGCTGCCATATGAGGAGATATTAATATGACTGGGACTTTTCATCTTGGAAAAGAGATGATTAAGGGGGGGATATGATAAAGGTCTATAAAATCGTGACTGGTGTGGAAAAAGTAAATAAGGAAATGTTATTTGCTCCTTCTCATAACACAAGAACTAGGGATCACCAAATGAAATTAATAGGCAGCAGAGGTTTAAAATGAACAAAAAAGTATTTTTCACACAACACAAACTCAACCTGTGGAACTCCTTGCTTGAGGATGTTGTGAAGGCCAAGACTATAAAGGTTCAAAAAAGAACTAGATAAGTTCCTGGAGGACAGGTCCATCAATGGCTATTAGCCAGGATGGTCAGGGATTGTGTCCCTAACCTCTGTTTGCCAGAAGCTGGTAATGGGCAACAGGGGATAGATCACTTGATGATTACCTGTTCTGTTCATTCCCTCTGGGGCACCTAACATTGGCCCCTGTCGGAAGACAGGATACTGGTCTAGATGGACCATCGGTCTGACCCAGTATGACTGTTCTTATGTTCTTGTGAAAAGACCAGTTTAGGTCACTGCATCCATCCCTTGAGGTGTCTTTGGAATTGTTCCTTGTAAATACTTTTGTGGTTTGTCCAGTCTACTGTTAAATGTTTCAAGCTAAGGAGCTTCTAGAGCTACCCTGGGAGATTATTATCACAATTATCTTTTTCTGTATTTTTTTCCTATCCTGTTTTTTCTTTTTTTTTAGTTTGATCCTTTTATTCCTAGTTATACTCGAGAGCTCTAATACCCAACACAAGAAAGACCTCATCCCTAATCAGGAGAGCAATTAAGTATATGTTTAAAATTAAATGGATTCTTAGGTGTTATCCTTATGCCTCCCTCAGATCTTTCCTGATAGGAGACCCTAAGGGTGGTAGCCGTCAACAGAGAAGAGACAGGAATACAGAAAAGCTAGCAGGGGTAGAAGAACAGAAGAAGAAAACTGGAGGTAGAGAGCCAGTGGTGGAACATGGAAGGGGGAGCCATAAAAGGAGACAGAACATGGTGGATTGGTGGACTTCCCCACCCCCCACACACTTCATTTAAACCACAGACTAAGCTATCTAAATTCCCTTTTGGTATTGTGTATTTCCATCAACCCCATAACATTTAAAGGAGGGATTTTTTTCCTCCTTATTTAAGGTGCACTGAAATTAATACAATCTAATTCTGTGCAGATTTACTGTCCATGCAATCCTATTCAAGTCAGTGGGATGGCATAGATTAGAAGGGCAAGGGGTGATTTGGGGGAGTAAGTATCAGAATTTATCTGTGTGACTGTGGTGCTTGGAGGGGCCACACTGAGAGTGCTTACTCAGGACAAACTAAGGAATAGGACAGACAATTCCCCAAACTGGTGGTTTATTCTATATTTAGATTAAACAAGCCAGTAACAGAACAGCTTCTGTAATACCACACTCTTATCAAAAAGCCAAACTACAGTTCCCTTTAAGCAATCCAGCCTTTGGCTCCTATCCAGACAGCCAAGTCTAATATAGTGAGAGATTATGGAAAATTTTATTCACCATGTAATAGGAAGAGAGCCTGAGCCTTGTATCAGAGACCTGAGCTAAAGTAGTGGTCAAAGATTTGCTAATATAAAGCAAAGTCAGCAAGACAAAGGCTGTCTAAGCAGGAGTCAGGCTTTGCCTGAGTACACACTCACAGAGCCTGGCAAGAACAGGGCTAGTGTCAAGATTCCTCCCCCACTCTGAACTCTAGGGTACAGATGTGGGGACCTGCATGAAAACCTCCTAAGCTTACTTTTACCAGCTTAGGTTAAAACTTCCCCAAGGTACAAATTAATTTTATCCTTTGTCCCTGGATCTCCACTGCTACCACCAAACTCTAACTGGGTTTACTGGGAAACGTAAACACATTTGGACACGTCTTTCCCCCCAAAATCCTCCCAACCCTTGCACCCCATTTCCTGGGAAAGGTTTGGTAAAAATCCTCACCAATTTGCATAGGTGACCACAGACCCAAACCCTTGGATCTGAGAACAATGAAAAAGCATTCAGTTTTCTTACAAGAAGACTTTTAATAGAAATAGGAGTAAATAGAAGTAAAGAAATCCCCTCTGTAAAATCAGGATGGTAGATACCTTACAGGGTAATTAGATTCAAAACATAGAGAGTCCCTCTAGGCAAAACCTTAAGTTACAAAAAAGACACACAGACAGGAATAGTCATTCTATTCAGCACAGTTCCTTTCTCAGCCATTTAAAGAAATCATAATCTAACACATACCTAGCTAGATTACTTACTAAAAGTTCTAAGGCTCCATTCCTGTTCTATCTCCAGCAAAAGCAGCATACAGACAGACCCAGACCCTCTGTTTCTCTCCCTCCTCCCAGCTTTTGAAAGTATCTTGTCTCCTAATTGGTCATTTTGGTCAGGTGCCAGCAAGGTTACCTTTAGCTTCTTAACCCTTTACAGGTGAGAGGATTTTTCCTCTGGCCAGGAGGGATTTTAAAGGGGTTTACCCTTCCCTTTACATTTATGACAGCTGGTATTGCAAAAACACAAACATTCCTAAGAAAGGGTAGGCACAGGACACTCATGCAAACACATTCCAGAAGGATTGTACCAAAACACCCGGATACCAAGTATGGTACAAACACCCCCATATATAACAGGAACACACTGACCTCTTTTAAAGATAAGGTCAAGATGACAGTGTTATGGATAAAGATGTTTTGATCAAACCACCATGTACAAGGTAATGGGTGGTAACAACCCACATCAGGGTGTAACAGGGTCCATGACCCACCCCTCTTCCTGGGGCCTGCTTGCTGCCCCCAATAAGGCTCAGAATGGCTTCAGGGTTGTGCAACACCCATGTCTTTATTTACCTGCAGTTATCCCACCACCAGTGTTTATCTATTTACAAGCTTTACAGGATTATTCAACCTGTTTTACAGGCAGAGTCAGCCTTCAGCTAGGAGGTCTCCAATTCCCTGACTGACTTCTCACTCACTCCCAACCTTTATAGCCCTTGGCTTGTCAGGCCAGAAGGTGTTGCCAATCCTCAGGCCAGCATCAGGCCTTTTCCATCAGCCCCAATCTGTTTCCCCGATTGGAGCTGACTGGGCAGGGGCTAATTAGGTGCTTTTCCACCAGCATCCTGCCACCAGGGGGCAGTAACTAACTATGTCAGAGGGGCAATACTTAACTTGTTTATATTGGTGTATAAAATGGAGTTTCAGCGGGAGTATCTTTGGCCAGCCGAGGGGGGAATTGAAGGTCCTGCCATTCACTGAGCTGTGTCCATTGTCACTGGCACACGTCTTAGTGTCCTTGTAGAGTCTGACAGGTGCTATTGCCGTGCTTTGTCGACAGTAAAGCTGGTAAGGTACCTTCGTACCTTAATGGATATTGGGTCATTGGGCGGTTTACTCAAGGTCTGCTGTGCCAGCTACCTGTGCAGAGCTGGTATGGCATACAGAGGGAACACTCATAGCCAAACATCTAACTACAAACCATACTTAAAGTACTACCAATACCAAAAGACCAGACACATTGCTCACCAGGTCAATGAATATTTCAGATCTCACCCAAATACACACAGCCAATCCTTATTAACTAAATCTAAGATTTATTAATAAAAAGAAAAATATAAAGAGTGTTATATATAGTTAAGAGATCAATAAACATACAAATGTGTGTAAATTTCTTAGGTTAGTTTCATAGTAGAGATGGTGAGGCTGCTGATTTGTAAAAGTCTTTCTGGAATCAATTTAGAAGGTTGCAGTCTAGGTGTAGAATTTGTTCAAATTCTGTCATGTGAATTCCAGGGTGAATCCAGAGTAAACCTGGAGACCACAACCTTGTGGCTTAGACTTTCCCTGTCAAAGTTGTAGTGATCTGAGATTAAAAGAATCAGGCCAAAAGTGTTCTTTATAGTTCTCTAAGCAGGTTGATAGCATCTTTACAGCAATCATCAGATCAAGGCCTTCCTCAGAAAAAGACTAGGTAATGTATATTGTTGCTTAGAAGCTAATCTCCTGTTTCCTACGTATACACAGGTAACTAGTTGTATTCACTCACACAAATCAATTAACCATTCAGACTATCAAGGCAGTTCATTATGGCATAGACCAGGGGTTCCCAAACTTGTTCCACCGCTTGTGCAGGGAAAGCCCCTGGCGGGCCAGGCCGGTTTGTTTACCTGCCGTGTCTGCAGGTTCAGCTGATTGTGGCTCCCAGTGGCCGTGATTCGCTGCTCCAGGCCTATGGGAGCTGCTGGAAGCGGCGCGGGCCGAGGGATGTACTGGCCGCCACTTCCAGCAGCTCCCATTGGCCTGGAGCAGCGAACCGCAGCCACTGGGAGCCGCGATCGGCCAAACCTGTGGACGCAGCAGGTAAACAAACTGGCCCGGCCTGCCAGGGGCTTTCCCTGCACAAGCGGCGGAACAAGTTTGGGAACCCCTGGCATAGACGATTAAGCTGAAGATAATGTAAATAATGTTATCATTTCCTACAGTATTTTATATCTTTGATCTTAAGTTAAACTGAAACATCCACATGCAATTAAGACATGAAAGGGAATTAGCATCTACAAGCTAATCTGGTTACATTGTTAACTTCTAACAAGGTATAGGTAAACACAAACAAACACACTTAGCATCTACCCTTTGATTCTCTAACAATACAGGCCAACATGTTAAAGATTAGAGTTTACTTAACATGGCTTTGAAAACTATCCACAAGGAATGGCCCTGTTTATCACTTCAGTGCCTACTGTTAAGTTGTTATGGGTCACAGACCAGTTGACCAGTCTGTCAGTGTCACAATGCCACTAAAGAGAATTCACAAAGCCTTGATTTTATTATATACAATTTTTCACTAATTCAATGCTGTCAAGAACTGGGAAATATTTGTATTGTTTTTATAACTGTTATCTACACCTCAGTGTATCTGTTTGATACTACCCTGCCTGGATGCAAAGAGTTAAATCAAAAGTGGTTGTTAAAGAAACCAGTCAGGAAAGGTAAAATAATGGCCTAGATAAGAAGCATTCCACCAAACACTCAAACATAATAGTCAAGTTTATAGCTTTGAAAAAGTGGCTCCTGAGACCCAATCAGGGTGATAGGTCTGTTTGAGGGAGATCAAAAGACACTGATCTGTTAAAAGATCAGCCCTGGGGAGCTGAGAGCTGCAGCAGGCTGACACAGACTGACTGAGAACCAATGTTTTCAGCAACTAGGCTGTAACTTGGTCCCCAAGAGAAAAGGATGCATCAAGGCTAAGGTCTACCTAGCAGCTAAAGAGGGGAGTACTAATCAAGGTAAGTCAGTATACATATAGGTCTCTCTGTTGCTTTAAGTCCATTTCTCTCTGTGCTAGGCATCTTTTGACAAAACAAATCATACTTTGTTTTGAAGAGGCTGCTTCTGTGTTGCTGCATACTGTTATTGTCCACAGCTTCCCAAGGGAGCTCTTGGGTCTTCCAGGTATCACATTTGGAAATCAAGGGGGTGAAGTTGGGGTGAAGATGGTGGTGCCCCATCCCCAAAAGAAATGGAGGCACAGACCTGTTACTTGAAAGGAGTTTACTTGGGGGGACTAGAAAAGTGTCTCAGAAGGGGCAACGTACCCTGGGACTAAGACAGGTGTAAACCTCCCGGTAACCAGCAAAATAAAGGTAAAGACACAATTTTAAGTGTTCGGGGGACTGACTGAGTGAGAATTTACATGGGCTTGAGTTCTAAGGACTTTGCAATAAGTTGTGGTTTAAAACCTGATACTTGGCATTAGGATTTTAAAAGACAGTCAGAAAAAAAAGATGTAACGATGGTCCTTGCTTTGTTAGTGTTACAAAACCTCACCTGGTTGCTTAACAAGCTGGGATGACCATCTCAATAGCTGACACTTCTTTCAATAACCTGAAATCAATGACTGTATTGTCACTGCTTCCTTTTCTTTATTTGACCTTTCCACTTCCCAATATGACTTCCTGGGACTGTGTTTCTAAGCATCAAAGCATGCACACAAATCACTAACTGCTGTGGATGCACTTTGTGCGTAGAGAAAATACTAATGACCCAAAGGAAAATGTTTCAGTTAACTGACAGGTGGTTGGATCAGTCCACCCAGCTTCACCTCTCTCCACAGATCTATCTCAGTCCATTGATTTATTATTTATTAATAATTTATTTGTATGGCAGTTATTCCTAACAGTTCCAGCCCCATTGTGCTAGGCACTGAACAAACACATAATAGAAAGCTAATCCCTTCCCTGAGGAGCTTAGAGTCTAAGTAGCACAATCATAAATAGTTTTAGTTTTAGTTTGTATGTCTGTGTCACTTATGATGCCAAGAAAACAGATGCATTAGTGGTATGATAAAGTACAATGGCTAATTTATTGGCGTGACAGTAACTATTTTAAGGAGGGATGTGATCAGCTTTATCCTGGATGCACAGGGTAGGGAGAAAATGCACAACTCCTGCCTACTGTGCTGTGTCCAATGCAAAGACCCGTGACAAATGCAGTGCCTGCACACAAATACACATCTTCCTTTGGGGGGGAAGGGAGAGGTGGAGAGGCACCGCTCCTGGGACATCAACCTGGAACAGCCTATGCATGCACCAGGGTGCAATTCTGCTCTCCCCATCATTGAGGGCTGTGTCTTAAGGCACAGTCTACCTTTCAGTGAACTAGACAAACAATATACAACCAATTCAAAAATCCATTAATGAACTGCTTTGCCTTCCCTTTTCCTATTTTAATAGTAGGTATCATGCAGCACTTTGCAGGTGGTAGCTCCAATTTGTTCAGTCATTTTAATTGCAAATTAATATTTGCAGTGGCAGATTCTCAGTCCCCACATCATCATCCATCAGTGTCACTTAGGACCACCATGAAGCTCCTCTTTCCTTTTCTGCAATAGCTGCAATGGTATTGATTTGTTCAGGGACTCTCATGTCTCATTTTTACAAGTTAATATAAATGAAATAATAAGTGGATCACAACTTCATTTATAGAAAACAAGTCACATTTTGTCCTTTTTCTCCCTCTCCTCTGTGGCACGTATATTTAATTTTTTTCTGGGGGAATGGTTTCTGAATTATATATATATATATAAAAGGGGGCTAACGTGGGACTCCAGTCTCCAGAGATCTGAGTTCAGTTTCCTAATCTTCCACAGACTTCCTATGTGACCTTGGACAAGTAACTTAATATCTCTTTTCCCTATCCGTAAAATGGAGTGTTGTGAGCATGTTAAAGATTGTGATGCACTCAGGTACTATTGCAATGGGATGATATAAGTATCATAGATAGATATTACTAAATCATCCCAAAGCCTAAACTTATGTTTTGATTGCAGAAATGTTGTACTATCTCAGGACGTTAAACATAATATGTGAGGAACACCGGAGCACCCTGTTGAAAGTTGTATCAGATTTGGCTGCTATGTAAACTCTTCTTGTACTTCTGGAGATACTGACCCTGAGTCTCCTCTCACAGACACAAATTTCACATTGTCTGGTTTTGTGGCAATCTGTGACAAGAGACCATGACAAATTTAGTAACTCAAGAACAGAGACTACGTTTACACCGCAGCTGGGAGTATACTTAACAGCCTGGGCTGACAGGCTCACGCTAGCACCACTTGGTGTGCTAAAATTAGTGTGCTAAAATTAGCAGTGTGGACACTATGGCATGGGCAGCAGCTCAGGCTAGTGACCCGAGTCCAAGCCCACCCAACCCCCTGGATCTTAGTTCAGGTGGCTATCCTGAGCCGCCACCAATGTTGCAAAATCCACACAGGTATTTTTAATGCACCAGTTCGAGTGCAGCTAGCACGACTCTGTCTATCTGGGCTGGGAGGCTGGCTCCTAGCTGCACCATACACTTACCCAGAGTGACTGAGGGAAGGCTGTTGTTGAAGACTTAAGTTGTACATTTTGGCTTTTGAGGGCTTAAGTTAGACCCCCAACTTTATTTAAATGCATTTTTATATTGAATTGTAATCGTCATCCTACTTACCTCCCATCTGCTAAGCTGCTTAGAAAATACACTTTATGTACTGCCTAAGTAATAGGCACTGAAAATAAACTGTCAAAGATCCATTATAGGATTATTCTTTTGTTGTAGTTGTCATTAGATGAGCTGCTCTCCGTGTGCTCTCTGAGTGATATGACATTTTAAAAATTTCTTGCTTTTCATGCTAACGTATCCCTGATCACTTGCTGTAAAGCATTATGAGAAGAAAGAGCCTGATTCTGCAGCACTTCTCCCTGCCTGTCAAATGGCTAAATTACAAATGCTACAGAGCTAGAAAGCCTCAGTGTCTCTGTGCACAGAGGACTGGATTAATGAACCGTGTGATCTGGCTGGCTTGGAATGAATGGCATGCAACAATTTAAAACCATATGGGGTCAACTAAAACTCCTTTAAAAACATAGTTTTCTGTGGTCTTTAGGTGTTTCCCTGTGCATCTTTCTGACCACAGATCCACATACAATACTCAGGGAGAGAATCTCTGTTGCATCCGATGAAGTGAGCTGTAGCTCACGAAAGCTTATGCTCAAATAAATTGGTTAGTCTCTAAGGTGCCACAAGTACTCCTTTTCTTTTTACAGATCTAGAAATAACTAACATTGCCTATATTCAATCATAATCTTCACAAAAGTTAAAGCCTTGTCTTCCTAAATTGCAAAGCAACAAAACGACAGAAAAAATTCAGATTTACTAACTGGTCAGATAATAATTACTATCTTCAGTACATTATTTTCTAATGATTTAACTATTTTTTAATGTTTAGGGCCCTGATCATGCAAACATTTGCACATATATTTTATACACTGTTAGCAGCTTTGTGGAAGTCTACTTGGAGTACTCCCAGTGGAAAGTTGAGCATATACAAAAGACATTGGCGGATCGGGACACAGGTTTCTAAGCTGTTTTGAATAAAAAAATCCATTAAGATAATAAAATTACTTTGAAACAAATTGCTGACTTCATGAGAAATGCAGTATTTCCATTGTGTGTTACAAACATGATGCTACAATAAGGATTAAACAAAATTGGAAGAGATTTAATCTTCCAGGCTTACGCCAATTTTTCAATTATGTGGTTTGGGAATAAACTTTTACTACAGGCAGGTTAACCCATTGTAGCGAGGCGGTATGGTGCCCCACCACCCCGCAGAGGGAAGAACCTCCCCAGACACCAAAGTGGGCAGAGCCAGTGGATCTGTGCCCGCCCCCCAGAGGTCAAGGCACAGGACAGAAAGTATAAAAGCCCAACCCCAGAGATCACTTGGGCTGCAGCCGCTGGAGAGGCCAGATGCCTGTGGCCTGGCTCCGGCTTGGGAGACCCCAGCAATCCACAGACAACCCTAGGACCGGCTGGACGGGCCAATGCCTAATGCTGACTGGTGCATGGAGGAGTGGCCAAGCCTACCTGTCGCCCGCTACCCAGAGGAGCTGCCAAGCCTACCCCTCACCAGCTACCCAGAGGAATTCATGGTGCTGGAACCCTCCAAGGACACCACCCTGACCCAGGTACCCTATGGGGGGGAGTCCAGAAGTGGCCCAGGGGCAGCCGACCCTTGTCTGGCTGCAGCACTGCCAAAGCCAATGTCAGTGTGTTGCGGCCAGGATCCCCACTGACACAGCAGCGGGTCTTCTGCCACTGCTAGGGCCCCAGGCTGGGATGCAGTGGAGTGGGTGGGCCTGTGTCTGGCCCATTATATGGATCTGTCAACTTGTAAGCACAACTCCTTAGTGACTGAATGAAAGTTTATATTGTGTGTATAAATTAACTTCTTGGCTTCTGGGGTGGGGTTACCTCCTGTTCTGTTGAGGCAGACAATAGATTTCCCTTCTTTTGTCTTGCCTTTAGGGTATATCCATACTTCCAGACATGAGAATATCACAGTTCAGTCTACCTGCACTGACATTTGAACACCACTTGGAAATGTGAACGAGAGCTCACACTGTAGCCTGTTAACTTAGCTGGTCTTCTTGATGGAAGTATGTTACCCCGATGTGTCAAAACCTGCTCTGAATTTCAGTTCATTTTGGATGTAATTCAGTTGCTGAATTTGATCTTGTCATAAATATAAAGGGAAGGGTAACCACCTTTCTGTATACAGAACTATAAAATCCCTCCTGGCCAGAGGCAAAACCCTTTCACCTGTAAAGGGTTAAGAAGCTAAGATAACCTTGCTGGCACCTGACCAAAATGACCAATGACAAGACAAGATACTTTCAAAGCTGGAGGGGCGGGGCGGGGAAACAAAGGATCTGTCTGTCTGTGTGATGCTTTTGCCGGGAACAGATCAGGAATGCTCTTCAGAACTTCTGTTAAGTTAGTAAGTAATCTAGCTAGAAATGTGTTAGATTTCCTTTTGTTAAATGGCTGGTAAAATAGCTGTGCTGAATGGAACGTATATTCCTATTTTTGTGTCTTTTTGTAACTTAAGGTTTTGCCTAGAGGGATTCTCTATGTTTTGAATCTGATTACCCTGTAAGGTATTTACCATCCTGATTTTACAGAGGTGATTCTTTTACTTTTTCTTTAATTAAAATTCTTTTCTTAAGAACCTGATTGCTTTTTCCTTGTTCTTAAGATCCAAGGGTTTGGATCTGTGCTCACCTATTCAAACTGGTGAGGATTTTTATCAAGCCTTCCCTAGGAAAGGGGGTGTAGGGCTTGGGGGCATATTTTGGGGGAAGTCGTCTCCAAGTGGGCTCTTTCCCTGTTCTTTGTTTAACACGCTTGGTGGTGGCAGCATAGGGTTCAAGGACAAGGCAAAGTTTGTACTTTGAGGAAGTTTTTAACCTTATCTGGTAAGAATAAGCTAAGGGGGTCTTTCATGCAGGTCCCCACATCTGTACCCTAGAGTTCAGAGTGGGGAAGGAACCTTGACAGATCTAAAAAGCCACTTTTACTGTGGGATTTGTACCCTAAAGATCACTTCTCTGTACATTACTTCAGCAGCTGAGATAAATCTATTACTCTTGGTTTGACAGTCCCTAGATTTGTATGCCTGGCTGCTGGAGCTAAGGCCTTCTTCAGAAGAAGGTTTTAGACTCTGGAATTTTTCTCTCTTTAGTTCAACAAAGCCTAAGTTTGTTGACTTTGAGAGTAAACAAAGGCATGACTTTTTATCCATGGTTCTGAGGTGGGTGTTGTAGTGGGGTAGGGTGCTTTGGTTGGAGACAGAGTCATGTTGTTTCGTTTACTTACATATTGCAGTTTTTATTTTATGGTCACTTGAGAGCTGTAATAGGCATATTGTATAATAATAATTTAAATAAAACTAAAGCTCTCATGGCACTTTTTATTAAAGGTTTATCCTAGCTTGGTAACTGCCACAATTCTTTGGATCTAGCTGAAAATCTTATGCAACTAAAAGCCTGGTTTATCCTTTATAACACATTAGTTACCCGGAACACTGCAAGGCATTTGCTTCACTTCTAGGAGGTGGATCAGGGTATTGCTGTGGTTTTGGTATTTTTGGCAAATGCTTCTATCAGCAAAGCTTTGGAATTCAGCAAGTCAGTCTGTTTAATCTTCCCTATCATCACCCTCATGATGTGCTTGTTTCTTTCACCACCACCCACTCTTGTTCCCTTGTCTGTCCCCGTCCCCCCGCCCCCTGGCCCAGCCCTGTGGAGGACATTTGCCTTATAATTGTTGTTCAAATAGCCTCCAGGTGAACACCAACTCTCTATCCCTTTTTCAGCTACAATTCTGGTAGTAAAGATGCTTTATTCCCCCCCTGGGGACAGGCTGTTTCATGACTTTTGCAACTGTGCTTAAATGTGAAATTGGACAGTAATCCCTCAGAGTGCTTGGATAAAGCCCTCAGGGAATGATAATGATATTGGCTATTTTCTAAATAGCTGAAACACCGCTCTGTTTGAAGGAACTATTAAAGAGATGAGTAATCACTGGTGACAGATCCTTACAGTAGTATTTCAACATCTAATTAGGGATGTTGTCACAGCTAGTGGCATTTCTTCTTCGTAAAGCTCCATGCAAAGTAGCCCATATATTACACAGTACTGTGGCTGACAGCCAGTGATGTCTATGAGGTCAATGTGCAGTTGCCCAGAATAGTGAAGGAATGATTAAATGGAATGCAACCGCAGAGATAAGGATGTTCTCTGACTAATTCTTGTAAGATTCTGACCTGTCATCTCATGCTGATCTGAAAAATGTTTGAAAATGTGATTCCTTATTTGTAAAAAGGTAACTTTCAATAATGCAATAATAAAGCAGAGTTTTATTAAAGAGAAGCTCACTCATCTTGCCTAGTACCCAGGCAGTGAACAAGTAATCTTAGACAGTGAAATTGATTATTTCTATATTATCATATTTTCCAGACCAACAGTTCATCTAGACAAGACTTACAGGGGTGATAGCAGAAGAAAGTGTAAGAATTGGGTCAGAAGTTCCAGCAACTCAGCCAACTTAAAATAGCTACTCAGTAGCAGAGCTTATTTTGTGGGAGCCAGAAGTTCTCTCACATAGCAATGGCCCTTTCCCTCATTCAGCAGTTAATTAAGGAGGTGTGAGGTGTCCTTTTGACATTCATGCCTTTGCTGTCCCTCAGGACCCTTGGATAACCAGTAATTTGTACAGACTCAAATAAGGTAAAAAGAAAAATGATTGAATTCATGTATTAGTGATGAGGGGAAGTAGAGGAGGCAATTCTCAGTGTTACTACTTAGCATTCAGATATAGGATGTAAAATGACAAACATGTTTCAGTAGCACAGTGATTTTTGATAAAACTGAATAGTTTAATATTCAGAATTGTTATTTTGAACTTGGGTCATCTGAGCCATAGGCAAGCACTCTAATAATTGCACCATCCTTCCTCTCAGCAAACTGCACCTTGGTAGGCAGCCCATGTCATCTTGTGGAGTCCTATTGAAGTCAAAGATGTCCTGTACATAGGCAGGAGTCTGCTACCTGGAACAGCTTACAGAATTGTGGCCTTTATCCATTCCTCATTTGTACTCACCGTAACTGATATAAATGATAAAGTACCCTGCTAGTCACAGATCGGTAGAAGATAGCAAAAGAGTCAGACCAATAATGCTGCACTGTGCTGTCCCTCAGAATATACAAACTCCCAAGCTTCAATTTCTTAAAGAAAATCAGAACTAAAAATATCAGAGATTGAGGAAAGTTGCAGTATAAATAGAAAGTATTGCTAGAATCTGAGCTCTTGCACTTCTCCCTTGTATTTTTTGTCCTCTAGATTATTTTGCTAATAGAGTATGCAACAGCTATAAAATGACTTCCTAGCTCTTATTAGTATACAATAATGATAAAAGTTGCTTAAACATTTCAAGAACTACTGAGCTAGAAAGAATAAAGAAAATACTAAATCAGGAGTTATTGTTCAGAGTAGCTTACTTTAAATGGAAGAAGGCACACTACATAAGCTACAGAAGTGTATATACTGCAATCAATTACAGCTATTGTTTCCCTTTAAACTGGGAATGTGTTCTTAATTACTATTGCAATGTTTTTATGTCAGAAAGTAATGGAATATTGTTTAAGGTCATGATCAATCCCTTCAGTCCTGCTGAAGACTAGATTTTGCTTGTCCATTTTGTATGAGTGAAAGCTACATCTACACTAGCACTTTTGTCAGCAAAACTTTTGTCACTCGAGGGTGTGAAAAAAAACCTCCCTGACCAACATAAGTTTCACTGACAAAAGTGCCAGTGTGGACAGCACTGTCGGTGGGAGACGCTCTCATGCCGACATAGCTACTGCTGCTTGTTGGGGGTGGTTAAATTGTGAAGACGGGAGAGCATAGAGTGGCTACACAGGAGACCTTATGCAGTGGTACAGCTGTGCTGCTGTAAGATATGTAGTGTAGATGTAGCCTAAGTCCCAAATAACTACAAAGCTGGAACTGTATTCCCTCCACTCTGGGAAGTACCAGGGCTGCCCCTTCCTACTCTCTCAAGCACTCAGTGCTCCGAAGAGTAACGGGAGGAAGTGAGAACTGCCCACACCATAGTTTTCCAGGACCAGCACGTACAGGGGAGGATATTGCAAGCCACAAAGAGGGGTAGTATCAGTACATGGTCTAAATTTAGTTTTTCTTAGGGATATTTTCATTAAAGCAAGGATATAACTGAATCACGATAGAGACCATTATAATTCGGAGGGCCCTATAGTGCAGATCTTAATACAGTGAGATTCTAGTGGGATTACTCACATCATAAATGGTAAAAAAAAAAAAAAAAAAAATCACACCCCTAAATTGAGAATACTATATCAGGAAATGTTTTAGATGTAGCTCTGGCCTCAGTATGCAGAAGAATTATAAAAGTTGGACAAGAGAGAGAAGTAAAGGAGGAAAATCCTGCACTAGCAAAGGGGATTTGGAAGATATATGCAATGAAAACTCTGATGGTTAAGTAGAGTGTGGTGGCAAAGGGAGGGGGCCTGGATTATAAGGCCCCATTCCTGGAAGGCTTGTACATGTATCTAACTTCGTGCACTGTGAGTAGTCTCCTGGAAATCAGTAAGACTACTGACAGTGTGTAAACTAAAGCATATACATAAGTCTATGCAGGATTTGGACCTAATAACAAAATTTGCCTTTCACATTCACCTGTTTTACACTGGTGTAACTCCATTGACTAAAGTGGAGTTTCTACTGATTGTACACTAGTCTGAATGTATATCAGGAAAGGAAGAAGAGTAAGAAAAATGGGGCCCTGTGAGTGTATGATATAGGTATGGGACATTAGAAACCCAAAGAGGCTGGGTGGAGATGTGTAATACATTGAATATATTGTATTTGCATTGTATTACAAAATAAATAAAAATGTCTCAAGTGTTTGTATTTGCATTTATGGATTTTATAGGCTTTTTCTCTGTTTCTCTTACAGGAAAAAAAAATTTCCAAGCAATTTCTCTTCCTTCTATTTCTCACAGAGTTACCATGAAACGTGAAAGGAGAAAGGGAGACATAGGACAAAACCTACTCTTGTTGTTCCTCTCAAATTCTTTCAGCCTCCCCTCTGTTATCCTGGACAGCTACTAAATTTATATCAACCTCACATTACAAAACAGAAACCAATAAGGGGAAGAGGTGTGCAAGAAAGGAGAAATAATAGTTTTAGGGGAAAAGAAACAAAAGTACAAAAACAACAAAGCGTTGCCTAATTAACACCATATTGTAGTCATTCTCTATTACCACAGGCCTTTTATAGTATGTATGATGTGTTGTAGATTGATTAAAATGAGGCTTGTTGACACTGAGATAAGCCAAGAAAGATTTTAAGGTTCACTTGGAATAAGACTCCCATGATGCTTTGCAGTTAAGACAAAGATGTCTAACAAAGAATGGAATTTTACTGTGCAGTAACCCTTAACTTATTTTGAAGGCTGTTTTAAGATATATGTAGTCTATAATGTACTAACTACAAAATGTATAATGAATTAAATTATCTAAAAAAGGGGCATAAACACTGACTAAACACTAGTTGTTGAGAGCGTTGGAAAGATGTAATGGAACAGGGAACCCTGGAAATAGCTTAAGTTAAGCAGAAATGTGTACCAAAAAGAGGAAATAGACAAGGTCCAGAATAATACACAATAAGGGTAACAAGGATATAATTGGCCCTAAATCATAGGGGAAGTAACACTACCTGCAGGCTGGATGTGGACCATCAGAAACTACACCAAAGGTCTTCCACAGCACTCTGCATATGCTGTCTACTAAATGTGTGATTAATAAATCCAATTAAAGCTGACTTATCCAAAGTCTTTTGTGCTTAAATGAATTTGAATTCAAAGAATGCTATCAAATAAATGAATAATCATAAGGAAGACTTATCAATTATTGGTTATTGGTTAATGATAAATTGATTATGAATTACCAAAAGTCTACAGTCATCTGAATGGGAACTTTTGTCATTTTACAATTACATTAACATTTAAAGAGCCATCTAATTTCTTCCCTTGGACTCCTAAATCTAGTGTCTAAAGAGCTAGGAACTTACATATAAGCAGAAATGTAAGAATTAAATATTTCTAAATTCCAGCTAACATTTCAGAATGAGTTATAATTGTGTTACAAAATGTCTTTACTTTCAGAATCAGAATCTAAATGGTTATGTAGATGAATATGTGAAAACATGAAATAAAGTATGGCCCTTCAAAGAACAGGCTTTAGTTGGGTTCCTAATTAAAGCACAAGGCAGAACTTAAACAAAAGGCTATTCCTCATTTCAAATTTTACTTTTATCACTATATTTTTCACTCAGCTCGAGCAATGATATGAACAGCAAGATGTCAGAATAAAAAGTGATACTCTGTACTAAAGAGAGATTGATTTAAGGATTGATTTTAATAACTGATACTCCTGTACAATTAACTTAAGTTTTATGAAAGATTTGGATACTTTTAGCTAGCATTTTTACAGTTAAGCAAGATTTAACAGCTTGTGCCTTGATACTAGCACCTCTCAGCTGTTCTTCACTACTATGTCACTTACTCATCTAGAATTAGCTGCTGGCTTCTTCATTCATGTAATTTGACATCAGAATGTCCAAATTATGTAATTGAGGTTATAGACATGTTAAATATAATCCCCATCTTTGGGTTTCCTTTATGGTTCCTCATTGCATAGATGTTTCCTTTATTTAAAAGAAATTGGTACATATTTGGAATGTGGAAGGTTGTGAGCTATGCTTACATGACCTGAGAGGTTGGGAGCAGGAAGGAACCATGACTGTTGGTAGTAGAGTAGAGCAGAAAAGGGTCTGACCATCCTTGGGACTTGGATCTCTTTCTTCCTATTGAAGATCAGGATAACTGAAAACTGCTTGGCATTACCTCTGTGAAATTCCAGGTTTGGCAGCATGCAGTGGTGATGGTTGAATTTTTAAAAGAGATGTCTAAAGTTTGTAAACATTTTTCCCCCCACTAAATTGGAATTTATCATCAGCTTTAATTATTGCACCATACTTATCCATATGTGAACAATATCAAAAATTTGAATCCTAGAGCTGGGTGAAAGGAGATTTGGGTCAACCAAAACAAGCCAGGAATTTCTGTTGATTTTGGTAAATTGTTAGTCATCAAAATGAGCAAAGAAACAAATGTCAGAAATGTCTAAATGAATCTTTTTCACATTATCAAAATGAACTGTTTTAATATATTTTAGGCTAGAATGTCAATGGGATTTAGGTATCGCTATACCCAGTGGCTCCTTCTCAGTGGTTAGGTCAGTCACCTGGGATGTGAAACCCTGGTTCAAATCCCTGTTCAGAAGCAGGAACTTGAATCCAGGTCTTTCATATTCCAGAATGAATGCCCTAGCCACTTGGATACTCTGAGGTGGTCTTTTTTCAGCTTCTCCTGCTGAAGTTGTTCTACTTTGTATAAATACTTAAATATTAATTGTAGCAGGGACTGGAAACTGAGTGTCCCCTTCCCAGGTAAATGCCCTAGGTCACCAATCTAAAGAGAAATTCTCACTCTGCTTCTCTGGCCCAATGGCTGTTCAAGTATTTTATACAAATTGGAACAGCTTCAACAGGAGAGATTGTGAGAGGCCCATCACAGAATATCCAATAGCCAGGTTTTAGGGCCCGGGGAGGAGCAGGGGAGAGACCAGGGTTGAATTCCCCCTCTAAAGCAGAGACTCAAACACAGGTTCCTTACATTCCAGGTGAATGTCCTAATCACTGGACTGCTGGGTATAAAGGAGGTGCCACCACCTCATCCTCCTCAGTTATGTGAAACAAGCCCTTTCTTTTTTTTTTCTAAAGGGACCCAAAACATTTTTTTGACTCTTCTGATTTGCTAAAAATTCTGATAAATTTTGGGTTTTTGTTCTACCCAAACCATTTCTCCCCCCGCCATTTTTTCAAGCTGCTAGCTAATCAGAAAATCAGTTAATCACTGAATATCAGTAGTGAATAAGAACCATGACATTCATACACTGCATTTCCGTGTGTTTATCAATGTCTCATTCCTCTCTGAGGTACAATAGCAAAATACAACCAGCTCTTTGTAACTTGGAGAAGGCTTCTTCAGAAAGCAAACTTGCTTATGCAATGAAAGAATAAACTAGTGGGAAATAATGCTTCACAAAAGTACAGGTTAACAGCTTTTCTTCCACTTTATTGAGCACAGCAATTGGTTACAGTATAATGACTGTGTCTTGAGTAGATGACATTCACAGGGCAGCATGCTCTGCCCTAGAAACATATGTAGGTAGCAGTTATGTTCTGCATTTAGAACTTAAACAATAGAATGGTATAAAGTTCCGAAGCTGAGATCCTAACTGTTATTTGTGTGATTTTCCAGGGCTGAACATGTTTTTTCTTCACTTCCTAATTATCTTGGTGGCTCAGTCAGCAGCTGAGCTGGAGTCCCATATTTCTGACTCACTTAAACTGGCCATAATAGCATAAATCTGATATATCTCTGTGTCTTTTCTAATTCATATCGGCAGAAAAGAGATGGCAATAGAAAGAAAGGCACTTCATTTTGACTTTGGGGCTGAATTTTGTCAAGTAAAATATTCTGTCATATCACTGTTTATACAGTACTTGAAGAACCAGATCAACATTTTTTGTGCATGGCCATGTTCTGGCTGGTGTTCAGTCAGAAGAGCAATGGACATATGCCCAGTTCCCAATCCCTCCACCTCAAGAAGGTGGGTGGAAAGGGGAAAGAAATGGGTGGGGAGTGAATATATCTCTGCTCAGCCCCTCAGTGCACTGGCCAGGAGAGCTAAGCTGGCACAAGTTGGGGAGGTGGAGGAGTAAAGTAAATTGGAATTTGTGACTGGCTGCAGTAAATTACTTCTCCAGACCATTGGATCAATGGGCTGTCAGGGATGTCACAATTCCTTCCCAGGGCTCTTCATGGGCTGACACAGCTTTGTGCTGACCCTTATATAGACTCAGTCTGCTCAGTTGTTATCTGATATTTCCATGTATAAATATATTTTCCTCCAAAATTTTTTGGGGAAGCTAGTCCCTCCAGATGGAGAGAAACTACCTGCTTTTCTATAGATACTTTGGTTGAAAACATATTTATTATAGATGAGGCTGGTAGTCACCCGTTTTTAAGGTTGCCAGACGTTTCCTATTATAAGACAATGTGCTCAGTTGCTTGTTACTCTGCCAAACTTGAACAATTTTCCATGAAAGGTGTCCGCCTCAGGCTAATTTTTGGGAAAATGTCACCCAAAATGGATCAGCTGTTTCTGAGAACAAGGCTAGAAGGAAATAAATAAAAAAAAATCTTGCAACTTTTTTCTGAACAGATCTAGAACCACTATACTTTCTAGAAGAGACTTAACATTTGGCAGGTGGGTTACCTTTGTGTCAAGAATGTGCCTTTTACTGTCCTTGTTAAAACCACCCCAAATTTGACTAAGTTATAAATCTTTGAAAAAACCCAGTTTGTACATGCTCAGACTTTTTAAATTTTAGCAGCTAAACTCTCCAAAGATTCCACCCTCACTGAGCTTGCTTCATCCCCTCACAGCTCCTATGTGTGACCAGACTATGCATGTGACATCCCTACAGAGCAACTGAACATGGTCCAGCTCAAAGCTATGTGGGTGAAGCTAGTTTTTCCTTATAAAGGCTAATCCCAGCTGCTCTTGACTAGGTTGGGGCTGGGCTCTGGAACTGACAGCAGTAAGCCTTTCTCTGTGGAGCTCTCAATGACCCACCCTTGCTGGCAGGAGGAAGCTGTCTGATTCAAATGCAGAGTGGACAAAAGCCAGAATCAGGGGGAGGGAAATGACTAAGTTGGGCCAAGGAACCTGGGGAAACTGAGATTGGAAGGGTGCGGGGGAGAAACTGGGACTGGCTGAATAGGGAGACTGGGATGATGAGTGTGGGGGTGAGGCCCCTCACCGTGAGGGGTCTGGAATGGGGAGGAAGGAGAAGTTGGGATTAGAAGCTGCTGGGGGACAGAAGGCAGGGCGGTATAGAGAGTCGGAGGGAGGGATGAGAGGTGGGGAGGTTGGATCTGGAAGCTATTGGGAAGGTAAGAATGGGACTAGCTAGTCAAAGAGACTGGGACTGGGACCTGGTGATGAAAATGTGGAGAGGACTTGAAGCCAGTTGGCTGGAGGAGAAACTTGATACCAGATGGGGAGATGGGAGGAGTGAGGAGACTGGTCCTGGCTGGAGAAGGAGACTGGGACTAAGAGCCAGTGGTGGGCTGGGCAGTGAGAAGGGGAGACAGATCTGACAAGGAGCTGCAATGCAATAGGGATCTGGGACTGGCTGGGCAAATTGACTGGGAAAAGGAGCCAGAAAGCAAGTGATGGGGAGACATTTAGAACTGATAAGAAACCTGGGAGGGAGACTAGGATGGGAAGCTAGTGGGGGTGAGGAAGGGAGATTCAGAGTGTCTGAGGAGCCTGTATGGTGGAAATGGGACTGGCTGCACAAGGAGACTAGAACTGGGTTTGGGGACGGGGAGAAACTCTTAGTGGGAGAGAGAAATTAGAACTCCGAAAGCAAGCCCCCAGGATAGACTACATCTGGCTGGGCAAGGAGACTAGGTATGGGTAGCCAAGGTGATTGGGACTGGGACAAAGAGCCAGGCGTGGGGAAGAGAGAGAACTGGGATAGGGACAGTTTGGAGGGTATGGGGCAAAACGGTTTAAGGTATGGAGGAATGTGAAAGAGTCTGTTCCCACTAGAGCACATTGCCCTTCAGGGTCTGGAACAGGACGCAAGATTTCGGAGTCTCACCATTCCTCTGTCAGAAAATATTTGTGAAACTCACTGGCAAAGTGTATCTTCTCCTCTAGGGCTGGTCCCTAGGATGATAACCTACTACTGCCAGCAGTTACTTCATTAGCTCAAATAGCAGTGGGCCTGAAGGTTCTAACCCTGCTGATGAATCATATGGTGTCAATACGACACCAAATAATGGAATTTCTGTTTTCTCAGTTTGCTTTTTTAAAAACCTAGGAAATTACACAGGAAAACCATGTTAACATTATGAAGGTTGCAAAGTCAAGCATTCAGAATTGAGGAAATGCCAGAACTGAGGTTGCATAGAACCTTAATTCATCGCTATTCTGCATATGCATTAAGATACTGTCTTTTATTATATGATCAAATGCTATTTTTACACAAGATTCCTGTTTAGTGAACAGGATGAATCTATGCTGGGAATGTATCAAGATTGTGTAGTGAAGACTGCTGTTGTCTGTAGGACCCCTGCCTTGTTTTTTTCCAGAAGATGGAAGAAGAGTAACAAATGATACAGGGAATTTCAGGAACAGAAATGCCAGTCTCATTGTTAAGGCAGTTGAATGCTGCCTTGGGTAACTGGATTCTATCCCTGCCTCTGCCACGGAGTTCCTGTATGATGGTGAGCAAATCACTTACACCAAACTTTTCACAGGTGGTAACTAATTATGTATTTCTTCATTTCCTAGTTTTGAGAGTCTAGGGTCTTACCTGCAGAAGTGCTGAGCACACACAGCTGCAAATGAAGATAATGGAAGCTGAATTTATTATGCAAGTATGCATCCAATGAAGTGAGCTGTAGCTCACGAAAGCTTATGCTCAGATAAATTGGTTAGTCTCTAAGGTGCCACATGTACTCCTTTTTTTTTTTTTTTAAATATCTTCGTACACTGAAAATCAGGTTCTAGGTGTCTCAAATTAGGCCCTTAAAATTAGTGGAAACTCTTTACATTGATCTTTCTGTGTTTCAGGTCCCCATCTGTAAAATGGGGATAATATGCTCTTTCATGTCATACAGGTGTTGTGAAGAGTTATTGTTTATGAAGCATTAGTGATGAGTTCCATAGAGAAGCCCATGGGACAATTAATAATTCTGTCTTCAGACCAGGGTTTGGACAGTGTGCAATAAATAAGGCCTGGGACTATACACTGAACCATAAGGATTAAACAAAATATTGAAAAGTTGTTCATTCAGTAATCAGAGTCCATCCTGTGCACTGAATGATGCTGAGGTCCCATGAAAAATATAGTACATGATCATATAATTAAAGACTGTATCATAATGCATATTGCACAAGCTACCTTAATTTTGGCATTTCCTAAGTACTGAGTGCTTGATTTGTCAACTTTCATAATGTTGACATTATGACAAGGTGGGTGAGATATTATAATATCCAATAACTTCATCAGAAGTTGGTCCACTAAAAGATATCACCTTACCCACCTGGTGTTTCAAGTATCCTGGGACCAACAGAACTACAACTATACTGCATATAATGCTCTTTTAAGGTATTTTTGTTTTGTTGCTGTATGTAATATATATAGTGTGTGTATGTATTATTCTATTCAGATTCTTTTATCATATTAGCCACCCAAAGTAAATAGTATCTCATTGGCTTAGTACTATCAGATTGATGAAAAAGGAAAGAAAAGCAGTATGCTTGAACTAGAGAGGAAATGAGCAGTGGAAGTACAAATGTGTAATTTGGGAATATCATATTTTTCATTTGTAAAGAACAAGCATGAACTGTCAGTCTGTATGGCTTATTTAAGATGAAAGATAACAAATACAATGGAACAAATGTAAAATCTCCAGGAAAGAGGAAACAAATTCTGGTTCTGCTCAGCAAGATCCTCATCTTGATTTTATGAAGAACCTTGCCCTTTAGCAGTCAGGCCAGTAGGTAGGCATGCAGTCCTTTTTTACATATGGAGCTGTATTGCACAGAAAGCAGAACTTCCCATGTAGGTTATGGGCATAACTGAGGGTGAACATCTCAGACAGAAAACATTTTGTCCCCTAAAGCTGCTCATATGTGACTGTGTGCCTTCTATTATAATAAAAGGTATTTCCTGTAACATATATATCATTGTTCATGAAAACCTCTATTGAGATTGCTTGGATAGCTCTATTCTGGTCCAAAGAGAATATGTCTAATTAGCTAGCCATATGCTTGATTTAATTTATAAATGGAAAATTAGGCTTTTTTGCTGCTGATACTGCCATTGTTGTCATCTCCTGCTGCTGCGGGTGTCACTGAAGCAGTTAGTTTCCTTAGTCTCCTCTCTTCTCCAGTATGTTAATTCTCGGAATGCATTCTGCTTCCTGTGATATATTTGGCAGTCACAATAGCATTCTTGCAACACTTGCTTATGAAAATATCTTTTTGAAGATCTATGTCTGCAATGAATGCAAGTGTGGCTTAGTGTTTTGCCCTTGGGATACAGATCTAGTCATGCTGCCAACACACATTCTTCTCTTTCAAACATTTAATCTATTCTGGGACCTCTGGAGAGCCCAAAGCCTAGGTGTCTTGTCAGGATTATTACAACAGTGTCCCATTTACTTATCTCAAAAAAAAATTGCATAAACACTTACATGGAAATAGATTAAACTTGCATCTTTCCCAAACTAAGAATAGGTGAACTGATTCAGAAAAAATAAAAAAAAACCCAAACCTCCTCTAAACGTTTGCTCACTTCTTAAATGGAACTTTAAATTTAAACATTCATGGTATGTCTGTGCTACAAATGCAACAGCAGCAGTGCTGCAGTTACGCCACTGTAGTGCAGACACTACAGCAATGGAAGGGGATTTTTCTTTGCCGTAGTAAATCTAACCCCTCAGGAGGTGGTAGCTAGGTTGGTGGAAGAATTCTTTTTTTGACCTAGATCCATGTACAATGGGGGTAAGGTCGACCTAACTATGGCACCCAGGGAGCAAAATTGTTCACAATCCTGAGCAATGTAGCTAGGTTGACCTAAGATATGTCAATACGTGTTTTAGCTCTTTTTCATTGCTGGATCTGGCTTGAATAAATTCAGAAATAATGAGAAAACAGCAACTCTTGAAGTAATATATTTACAACCAGGAAGGGGAAAACAATATGGGTCTGTTCTTGAATTGTTTCCAGCCCAATTTTGTAGGTTCAGGAGTTGCAAATAGTTTAGATCAGCATTGTATATGAATTCAAATTTTTGGATACTTACCCAAACTCCAAAGCTTGTTTGGTTCATCCACTCCTGTCATAAATATAAAGGGAAGGGTAAACACCTTTAAATCCCTCCTGGCCAGAGGAAAAACCCTTTCACCTGGAAAGGGTTAAGAAGCTAAAGATAACCTCGCTGGCATCTGACCAAAATGACCAATGAGGAGACAAGATACTTTCAAGGCTGGGGGGGGGGGGGGGGGGGGGGACAAAGGGTTCTCTGTGTATGTGTCTTTTGCCGGGACCAGAGCAGGAATACAGGTCAGAACTCCTGTAAAGGGTTAATAAGCAATCTAGTTAGATATGCGTTAGATTTTCTTTTATTTAAATGGCTGATAAAATAAGTTGTGCTGAATGGAATGTCTATTCCTGTTTTTGTGTCTTTTTGTAACTTAAGGTTTCGCCTAGAGGGATTCTCTATGTTTTGAATCTGATTACTCTGTAAGGTACTTACCATCCTGATTTTACAGAGGGGATTCTTTTACTTTTTCTTCAATTAAAATTCTTCTTTTAAGAACCTGATTGCTTTTTTCCTTGTTCTTAAGATCCAAGGGTTTGGGTCTGTGTTCACCTATGCAAATTGGTGAGGATTTTTTATCAAGCCTTCCCCAGGAAAGGGGGGTGTAGGGCTTGGGGGGATTTTGGGGTGAAAGACATTTCCAACTGGGCTCTTTCCTGGTTATATATCTGTTAGATGCTTGGTGGTAGCAGCAATAAAGTCCAGGGACAAAAAGTAAAATAGTTTGTATCTTGGGGAAGTTTTAACCTATGCTGGTAAAAATAAGCATAGGGGTGTTTTCATGCAGGTCCCCTCATCTGTACCCTAGAGTTCAGAGTGGGGAAAGAACCTTGACAACTCCTATCAGACAACATTTCAAAACAGTACTACGTATGACCCAAACAGGCAACCGATATTTGGTGAAAAATAACACTACTTTTCTAAACTGTTTTATATTGGTGGGTTATTTGACTTGTTTGCTTGTTTGTTCTCTGTGTACAGGCAGTCTAGCTAGGCCATAGTCCCCGAGTCAGAGCATTTAAGTCAGGTTTGTTTGTTGGTGCCTTGATAGGGGCTGCAAAGCTCAGACTCTTGGAGCTTTATTCAGTCCCACTGTTTGAAGTCTGAGTGGTTAATTGCTCCCTAGTGGTGAGGGGCAGAGTTGAGCTGAGCTAACAGGGAGTCTTGGTGGGGAAAAAAAGGTTACTTGCTAGACAAACTAAAGACCCACAAATAGAGGCAGCAAACAGGAAAGTTTCAGAGGGAGTTGAGAAACTAAATGTGAGATGCTTTCCTTCCAGGTTCAACTCTGTGTGCGATTTCAAGATGCCCCACAATAGAAGACTGGGGATGATCTGCAATGGATGACATGGAAGTTGGTTGTGCTGGAAGAAAAGATTCTTGGACTGGAGAGGCAAGTAGATGCACTACTGACAATCAGAGAAGCTTAGGAATTCTTAGACAGCCAGGTTACAGAAACCTCAGTACCCCAGGATCAAGGAAGAAAGGAGCTGGCCAACAAGGAGTCAGAGGGAGAAAGAGGAATTCAAAGACTAGGCATGGCAGTTCATAACTACCAGTGGCAATAGGTCATGGCAGCATTTCTATGTGGCCTGAGATAGATGAGGATGGCCAGGTTGTGCCACCAGAGAGAGGAGGACAAGAGGAACTCCACACCGCTAAAAGTTTCCAATCAATACCAGAGCCTCAATGTGAAAACTGTGAAAGATAGTTCTCAAGTTCCAGCTGGCTCAAGAGAATGGAGCGGTATATGGGACACACCAGTGGATGGTAGTTTAGCCCAACCTTTAAGAAAAGCAAGCTTGCCCACAAAGAATTCTCCATCCATCCAATGAAGACTGACAACCTTGTTGAGGATCCAATAATCAGAAGAATCAAATGAGCATTCTGCAAGGGATTGGCGGACAACAGGATAGCGTTCTGCCTTTCTGGAGCTAAGGCGTGAGGTGTCTGCCTTCTGAAGCTGACAAGCAAGGATCCACTGGTGATGGTTCATACTGGCACTAATGACAATATGTTGCAGGATATTTCACCGATAGGTGACTTCAGGGAACTTAAAAGTTTGCTAAAGAAGAATGTCCAAAAGATTTTCTCTGAGCTCCTTCCTGTCCCATGAGAAAAGGAAGACAGAATCAGAAGATTCTGCAAGTGAACTGCTACAAAGTGAGTAGTGTAGAATGGAGGGGGTTGGCTTTCTGCAACACTGGTCCACCTTACGTGGGAAGAGGGGCCTGTATGGAAGAAAGCTAATATATCAATATTTAAATAGGGTGAACTGGATGACCTGGGTAATTATAGGCCTGTAGGTCTGATATCAACCCCAGGCAAGATGGAGTGGCTGATATGGGACTCAATTAATAAAGGATTAAAGGAGGGTAATATAATTAATGTCAATATGGGTTAACAGAAAATAAATCCTGTCAATTATTTTTTTACGAGATCACTGATTTGGTTGATAATCGTAATAGTGTTGATGCAATATACTTAGTCTTCTGTAAGTCTTCTGTTTGACTTGGTGCCACATAACATTTTGATTACAAAACTAGAACAATATAAAACTAGCATATCTCAGATTAGTTATATTAAAAGCTGGCTAACTGATCTCAAAATGTAAGTATAAATGGGGAATAAAGATCAAGTAGATATGTTTCTAGTGGGGTCTGTCAGGGTTTGTTTCTTGGCTCTTCACTATTTAACATTTTTATTAATAACCTAGAAGAAACAATAAAATCATCACTTAGAAAGTATGCAAGTGACATAAAAACAACTGGGAGAGTGATAAACAATGAAAAGCACAGGTCACTGGATGTTTTTTCCCCTAAAAGATATGCTCTAGGAATTATTTTGGGGAAGTTCTATGGACTGTATTCTACAGAAGATCAGACTGGATGATCACAATGATGCCTTCTGGCCTTGAAATCTATGAATCCACGAATTTTCTCTATGATCTTTAACACACAGGTAGGTAGAATTCTGATGTGAAATTTTTGGCTTAATTAGTTTTAGGGCAAGTTGTTGTTTAAGGGGGAAATGCTGCCCCACTAGCTAGGGTACAGAAGGCCCACTTGCCGCAAAACTAAGGATTTCTATCAAGCATGAGAGCTGAAGAGCATGGGGAAGCTGTGTTGGAAATATTCCTTGATACTCTGTCCAGTGGGGATGTGGTTCTGTAGAGTGGAATGTGGATGTTATGACCAAAGATTCATGCACTATGACTTTTCTCATGAAGGGAGAAGATACCAGTGCCATGAAGATTACTCCAGCCCATAGCATGAGTAGGGGCTATGGCACAGTTCTTCTGCCACTTCTCAGCTATAACTCCTCAGATAAGGAGTTTGTTCATCCCCCAGTCAGGTTCCTAGGCTGTCCACTTTTCCATGGTTCCATGTTAATACAGTGATGACCAGGACTGATTCACAGATCACCCCAGCTGGAGGCTATGCTCAAATGCTTTGCAACAGTTTTCTACACCCTTTATCTTTTTAATTACCTCTCTGTTCAACTGTCCCTTTAAAAACTATTTTAAACCAAACAATCACAACAAAACCAGAAATGTTCATCACCGTGGCTAAACAACATTTGCATGGCTGACACGTCTAGCTCCCCACTCCCCTTGCCTGAGTTGAGATATTTAGCAGTGCTTTGTTGTTTTATCAACACTCCACAATTCAAGAAAAAAAAATAATCTACATGAAAAATTAAATCACACCTGATTTTTTTTTTTTTTTTTGCGGGGGGCGGGGGGGGGTAACATAGCAGCTTAAATCCTGGACACACTGGTCAAGATTTCTTAAATAATGAGTTGAACAACATTGCCAACAAAAACTGAATAAAATTCCATGTATGTCCCCTTACATAAATTCTGCAGCTGTTTTAGAAAATAAGCCTAAAGGTTTCTAATTCAGGAAAACCTTAGATGAGTCAGAAATATAATTGCTCTATTATGTCTGTTGCTCCTTATTACCAGCGTTGATATTTTTCTTTCTTCCATTACTTATAACCTACCATAGTCTCCCTGCAGCCTCAATGTTTGAATCAATATTTCACACATCTATGGTGCCTTTACAAGCATATGAATGAATTAAGCCTGAGTCATAGACAAGTTAAATGACTTTCTCTGTGTCACACAGGAAGACTGTTGCAAAATTGCATAGGTTCAGATCTCCTGCCCTAACTCCCAGAACTCCATTTTCACTTGATCATTTTCAGCCATATTGTTTCAATTGGTCTAGTTTGTTCTATAACCTTTGTATTTATATTATTGTAAAGATGGGGAAAAAAGAGAGAAGAATAAGATGGAGGAGATCCCCACTAGGATATTGAGGCTCTGTTGGCTTATAAATAATTGGCAACACTGAATACAAATTGCATAAATCAGAACTATTTGGCTGCATAGACCAGAGAGCCCTGTCCCAGGCCTCTCAGAGAGTACAAAGGAGAGAACTCATCAGGAGCTGTATAGCTGTGGAAGTCGGAAAGGGGCATAAGACCGGGACACAGTGCAGCAAACCTCCGCAAGAGAACATCGCAATCCTCACTAAAATGTCTGCACTGTCAGACAGATCCAGACCCTTTCTGAATCAAGCTGTGGAGGGGAAGTCATCCCCATTTTCTCATTAAAATAAGATCATTTTACATCCATGGACTGAAAGGGGGGGGAAAAACGGGGAGAGACTAAATGCAAACTAAGTGGGGAGATTCAGTAGGTCCTTAAGTGAAGAAAGAAGAAAAGAGGTTTCCTCTGCTCTTTGGAAGTCTTAGAAATGCAGCATCCCACAGCAATGAAGAGAAGCAGGAAGAGAAAGAAGCACCATTTATGCTCCATTTATGTCACATATATTCCCGAGCAGAAGAGTGTAAAATTAAAGTGTCACACCACCAGGTTTTAGGAGGTTGGAAGGATTGGTGGGAGGATTGGAGGTTACATTATCTACCTTTAGGAACCCTGCTCTCAAAAAGCCATTTAATATATATACACATCAAGCAAGAGGATGAAAAACCCATTCTTTGCAATAAAAGTTCCCTTGGACTTTGTTCTATAATCCCAAAGAAGTAAAGAAAAACACTCCATAATATTAATTTGGGGTGAAATCCATTTCTTGATAGAGGACCAGCATAAACCCTATGTGCCACTTACTCTCTTTTTGGAGGACTTAAATGGAACCTAAATACAGTAGAACACCGTTTATCCAGCCCTCCCTTATCCATATTAACCAACCAACCATCACACACAGGTCCAGAACAGGCGGTCTCTTCTGTGACCACTAGATGGTGTTGCAGCCTCATGCTTTCCCATTCCACAGGTTATCCGAATTTTGGATGATCCGATCTGGCCCTGGTCCCAATTAGATCAGATAAACAAGGTTGTTCATAGGTTTTTGTTCGTCCCCTGAACAGGGGAAATCTCACCCATTAAACCATCCATTTACTCTAATACAAAATATTAAAATATTAAATGTTAAAAATATTAGAATTCAGACATGTACAGGAACTTTAACAGGCTTAATCTAAGCATGATTTGAAATGCCTACTCACATTCAACCTTTACATATTTATTCTAGTCAATAATAAAATTCTGCTTCTTATGCCAAAATATAATGCATGGAGTAAAGTTAAAGTTGAAGGAATTTAGAAGAAACAAATCTTATTAATTAAAGTTTGCAGGAGTGAGAAGCAAGGCTGGAATTTTCCCTGGAGCCAAATGGAGTTAGGTGCCGAATCCCATTGGCTTCTTCGAAAATCCTAGCCAGAAAGTATAACATATTAATGTTAGCAACATATACTGAGAGTTGTTGGGGTCTGGAGCAGTTAATAAACAATATTAAAACAGAACTTCACAGATGTCTAAAAGGGAAGTTCTCCGTTCAACATTCATGGTATGATATAGCTTAGTGGGTTGTGTTTCAGAAAATTTTATGTGGATGTGTTACGGACCTGGGGTTTTTCATTTATGAACTTATCCCCTCATTACCATTGTGCAAAACTGCATTTTTTTAATGAAATCTGCTATTTTATTTATAATTGTTATTTATAGTGATTTGAGAACCCACAGGTAACACATACCACCCACTCCACTGCTGCTGAAACAATCTGCAATATTCTTCTGGAATATCAAGTTTCAAGTTTAGGGTTATTCAGACTCCATATCCTGCTGTTATGGTCTGGGTGAAACCTTGTTATGGGTCAGTGTGAATGCACCTTTCAATTAGCATACATGTAAAGATAAGCTCCCTCAGGACAGAAGGTGTATATGAACCCACCCTATATGTTTTTAATGAGTATTGTTTTGGGAGGCTGTGTGTGCGTGCACATGCACGCTGGCAAGAGAGAGAGAGCTTAACGAGCAGCTGAAAGCTGACCCTGAAAGAATCCTGGGGAGAGATTTTGGGTCAAGAAAGCAGGCTGGAAAGAATGGCCTTGGTGCAGTGAGCAAAAGGATCTGTTTACTGCTATTTGATTCCTTGTGCCTTTAGAGACAGAGGACTTGTATTCTTTCCTAAAAAAAACCCCCGTAAACAGAGCACAACATCAAAGAAATACGTGACTATCACCAATTTCTATTCCAAATGGAGAATACCCAGTGCCCAAAACTTTGACTAGCCACTTGGGTGGAAAAGGAGTTTCCAAGGAGAGAAACAGAGTGGCATTCCTGTTGTATCAGGATGGAACAAATAATCGAGTTGCTTTCAGAAATACAAAATAGCCAGCAGGATTTAAAGAAAGCTGCCTGGATGCCTTTGAAAGGGAATTAAGACAAGACAGGACAAGGACACACACCCTAAAACAAAAGCTAGAGCTTTCCTCAAAAAAGGGTTCAGAGAACTTGCAGGGACAGATGAGATGTTGGAACAGCAGTGATGAAGTGCTCAGACAAGATTGGGAAACACAGCTGCAAAGCTCCTCCACTGGAATGACAAGACAGATCAAAAAGGTGACCAGCAACCTGACTCATAGATGAGGTCTTCCATGAAATAGTGGAGACCAGGCAAGCTGTAGCTAAATTTGAATTTGCTAATAGAAATAAGCTGCAGCAAAGAATTAAGAAGCTGAAAAGTCAGTTTCAGAAGGAAATAAAGGGGTCACAGACCAGTGGAACACTGCTATCAAGATGAGGAATTGAGTCAACCAGAGGACTTGACAACAACTTTCTTCTTGATCTGTAACCCACAGAGGCCCAGGAGGAGAGGTCAATCTGTCTCAACTCAAATGATGCAAAAGACCCACTATCTTTGAGGAGAAAATGCCCTTGATAGCTTATTTGGCTCAAATCAGTGGCTTGAGGGAGGGACAGAAAGGGACGTGACTCAGTGTTACCATTTCAGATTTTGGTGGGGAGGGGAAACAACTTTAACCATGATTCAGGGGCTACTTAGGCACCTGAAAACTCTAGGTTTTTTTTTTTTTTTTGCCAATAATAACTTAGAAATTAGTGGAGAGGAGCACTGTATCTAATTACTTTATTTAGAAAAAAAGAGAATTAAATAAATATTACACCCACTTAGCTCTAATACTAACATATTCTCACATCTTGTGTGAAGTCAGTTTAGGGATTCTGGTTAGGTTTACATTTTAATGTATATTCTTATTTTGTTACCAACTCTTGAATACAACCACTGGAAAAAATTGTAGAAAAATCTACATTACTTTCTATCACCTTTTTGCAGTTCACTAAGAATGGAAGCATTTAACTTTGGAAACATCCTATTAGGGCAAAGCCCCCTGAGTTTATACTGCACTTGCCTGGGGCTGTAGGGGTGTTACCTCACTACAAATAATCAACTAGAAACTGATAGGCGTGAAAGTGATACGTTCAAGTCACTTTTATAGTATTGCCAATCCCAAATATTCAAAAATCATGAATCAGGCTCACCAAAAATCATGAGATTGGCTTTAAAATCATGAGATGATGTAAAAATAATAGATTTGGTGTTCTTTTATTTGCCTTCTGCTTTTTGAGCTTTTAGGGTTCACTGGGGGTCACATTCTGAAGCTTTCTCCACAGCCATAAAGGCTAGAAACTTCATTTTTTCTTGAAGAATGAAGGCTGAAATCGTCATATATCCATTTGAGTCTGGGAGCTGGGGCTTGAAGGAAAACAATAATTAGCATGAGATTCATCACAAAATCATGAAAATTGGCAACACTGTTTTTACTTCTATTTACAGGCTAGTTACTTTCCAGGAGGCTCTTAGACACAACACTTCCGTGACTGAGGTGCAGTTCTCACAGGAGAATATTTAAAACCAAACATCAAGAAAATTCCACATTTTAAAATTGAGAAAAAAATTGAGACTTCTGAGGTATATCAGGGTCACTGCAAGCAGGGAAGGAAAATAAACAGGCAGGAGCCTCTGGGCAGCTCTTCCTCTGGAAAGAAAGTTGGATGGTCAAATCTTCTAGTCCTTAATCCATTAAAACTTCTATTGTCATCATCACCTCCACTCATAGAAATTAACATCACAGTGAACATGTGATAACTATGCACTTCATACTTAAATATCTGAGCCATCTTATCCAGGGTTACTCATTTTATACATATTGGATCAGGGACTACATTTTCTGACATATTCTGACCAATACTGAGCACACAGATGATGCCCAGTGAATAATACAAATTACGGCAATAATCATTGATTTTAGCGATTCTGGGGATGCAGTTTCTGGTTTTTGTTATGGAATTAGCCTGGATACAGCTGAAGCCCTGAGAAGTTGAGGCATGAACGCATCTGATACTCATATGACACTTTCTAATTCCTTCCTTTTCTCAAACTCAGAACAAAAAATGTTTTTCAGTTAAAGTGTAGAATTGCACAGCAGCCATTGCGCTACAACCCAGCCTGGGACAGAATCTGCTACTTCTTGGGAATTGTGTACTTTCTGACTCTCATTCTCAATTGTGTCATCTGACTCTTATTCTAAATCATTCCTGACTCTCTGCTGCTTTTTATGTTGTCAGCCATGACATCCATCCCAACCCCCGGGACCATTTGCTGGAGTCTCAGAGAACTGGCTGCCTTGGTTTTGCTCCCAGTTATCGGAGTCCTCTTGTTCTGTAGCATGCAGCAGAGAGATAGGTTGGTCTGCTGGATAGGGAGTTAGCCCAAAAGAGCTGGGTTCTACTCCCCCACATGGACTTCCTGTATGACCTCAGGCCAGTGACCTAAGGACAGAGTTTCAAAACCTTTTCGGGACCCAAAGATGCAGCTAGGCATCTAGTGGGGTTTACAAAGCACCTAACATTCTAGGCACTTTTGAAAATCCCACTAGGTACCTAAATACCTTTAAAAAACTTGTCTTTTGTCTCTGTGTGCCTCAGTGCCCCATCTGTACAATGGGGATAACCGCACTGCACTATCTCACTGAGGGGCTGTGATGAGAAATAGGTTAGATCTTGTGAGGCACTCAGATACTACGGTGATGGGGATACATAAGTACCACAGGTAGAGTGGGGACTTCTCTATACTACTGCTATCCATTCCTCTGGTTTTGGCCCCTTCTTTTCACCTACACCCCCAAATCTTCCCTGTTTCTGAATGTAACCTTGGTTCAGAGGGCTTGGTTGTATTTTTTTCTGAGACCCCTGTGTTCTCTCTAAAACAACCCCTCCTCCCCCCAATCCCCCAGGGATTCAGGCTAGACACATACAGGCTAGACTTCTAGAGCCTTAATTTAATCACCAGCCCTTTCTTATCTTAATCACCCTGCCTCTGTTTGTAAACAAAATACTGACTCCCTGCACCAGGGGCACCTCTCCTCTGCACAACTTACATTTCACACTAGTGTGCCATAGTTAAGAGTTCTACCTGGTAACATGAAACCGGGGGTGTGGGGGGGGGGGCTCCTGCCCCCCTAAATGGCACCCATGGCATGACTGACATTGGCTAAAATATCACAGTTATTAAACTAGCTATGCTAAAAAGGCTAGGGAACAGAGGATGGAGCCACCTAATTGGTCTCAAGTGGAGACCATGGCTGTGGCAAGGGCACAGGTCCAAAGATTGGGTTTGACAATTGGAATACAGGGAAGAAATCTGGGAGCCTGAAATAATGCATGAGCTAACAACAAGCTTGGATTTCATTATGGCTATGTAATCAATATCTGGAAAGGTGTCTTACAAATTCAGTCTGTGGAAATTCCGTTTGAAGTTATGGCCTAGGTAAGACAATGGGTTTGCAATGAACAAGTTGTGTCCGGCGCCTGGTGACAGAAACTATTATAACAACTACATGCCGAGGTAGCTTTCCAGCAAAGGAAAGATGGGAAGTGGTTGAAACCTGTTTGGAGACCCTGGATCTTGGAGGAGTCTCCATTGCTACAGCTCTTGTGAATCTAAAACAAGAACTGATCACTTTTCATTTGCAGACAGGTAGCCAACAGTAAAAAGGAGGAAATCATTTCCGTGCTCAGCAAGGTTGATTTAGCATTTTCAGAGTTGAAAAAGGCTCTTGGGACTGCTTCTGTGTTGGCCTATCCATGTTTCAATACCCCCTTCATAGTAGGCATGGATGCTAGTGCTAGAGGGACAGAATTTCACCTTGGCTGCACCCCATCTCGGCAAATCTGAGAATGTAGTTGTAGAGGTTGAGACTGGGAAAGTTGTTACAGAGGTGAATTCCCCATTCAAACAGAATGGACAGGGTTTCAGCCAGGAAATTCCACAGAAACAATGTGCATTCATCAGTGGCTGAATAAAAGGGGGTTCCTCCTTGGTGATTGAAAGAAATTCCATCAGGGAGGTATAAATCCTACAGGGGTTTGGGTGAGAATAAAAATCAATTTGGGTTGGTGATGTGAAAACATCTTGACCGGAAGACACTGTAGATAACAAATAATTAAGCCTGTGTCATTTGTAATATATCGAGTTATTTCTTTTCTCTCTATTTGTGATCAGTTACTGGTAGCCACCATTTTAGCCTGAGACAGAGTGGTATTACGAGCTGGGTGAAAGTTTGTGTTGAATTAAAACCTAATAGAAATTGATAGGTGTGAGCACACGCACACCCTTCGATTAACATAACTGTAAGGATAAGCCCTCACATAGAAGAAATGAGTATGTGAACCTGCCCAGCAGTTTTTGCTGAGTGTGGGGGTGTCTGTGTGTGTGTGCTGAATGCAGAACTCAGAGGACTGGAGAGAAACAAAGACATCCAGAAGGACCAACTGAAATCACAGTGCCAACCCTGGAAGAAACCCGAGGATAGTTTTGGGGTTAGGTGTCCACGTTGAAAAGACTGTTCTTGGTACAGCGAGCAAAAGAAGCTCTTTACTGCTATTTAATTGCTTTTGTATTTAGAGATGCAGAACTTCATACATTCTTTGTAAATAAAGAAAACTGCATCAAAGAAATACCTATAATTAATTTCTACTCCCAACTGGGCCCCAAACTTTGACTAGCCCAGTTTGAGTCGAAAAGAGAACACTGGCAACATTTTAAAGATATAACCAGATAAATCCGGACACAACTTGACAATAGCGACTCCATTGCTTGCATAAATAGTGCATGTAGATTTGATTTGATTTTATATATGAATCAGGAAGCCAAGATAATGCCTGCATAAAGAAGCTGGTCAGCACAAAATGTTCTTTAATCAATGCCTGCAATTTAGAACATAATTTAAAGTTATTTTCAAACAAGCTTCTTAAAGAAAAAAATGTAGACTTACTGACAATTTAATTGCATGGAAAGCTATTTCCTTCAAAAGAGCTTGTATTTTTTGTTTGTTTCAGCTAAAAATCTCCAGATTTCCTTAGTATTGTGAAGGTACGTAAACATAGTCTCCAAAGCTATATTTTCTTTCTTGCATATTGTAATTGTATCTTTTCATAATTATATTTTAATTGTATTTATCTGTTTAGCTGTTAATGATCAGATTAATATTATGTCAGAATGAAACCAAGGGCAGTACATAAGTATCCATAAATAATGCATATAACTGATCTATGTACCTGTGTGATATTACCATTATCCTCCTCATCCTTATGTCCTGCTCTGTCACTTGTTGTATCTTGTTTCAAATTAGACTCCTATTCTGCAAACACTTATTCATGTGCTTAACTTTGCTGTCTGAGCATTAATTAGAAGACATTGTGGTAAAGTGAAACACGTGTAAGTAAGTGTTTGCCAGATTGGGGCAAGGCACTGCAGAGCTGGATAGGGTCATGTATACCCCCTTTTTTTAACTAAGCCAGCTTTCTGGGAAGGATAATCTGATAGGTGTTTTTTATTAAATCCCCAATAAATATGTAGCTCTTTTTCTTGCTAACTGAATAAGTTTGAAAGTAATATCCATTTCTGCAGAAGGAGGCTGGGAGAACTGCAGAGTGGCGGGGAGGAGTAATATTGTATTCACAGGAAAATGCAATTTTGCTCCGTCCAAAATCATTTGCAAATTCATGTCAAGTTTGCTGAATAGTTTCCACCAAATTGAAAAATCAAAATGTTTCAGAAATGTTGAAACAAAATGTTTTGTTTCCACCTGGTCTTCACAAAAAAATTGTTTTGATTTTGGGCAACCACAAAGGAAGACTAGATTCACAAAATGGCTGGAGGAAGCAGTGCTCCTCATAACTTTTTGCCCAATCATTAGGGCACTTACCTAGGATGTCAGAGACTTGGGTTCAGTTCCACCCTTTGCCTGAGACAGAGAAAGGATTTAAACTTAGGTCTTCCATGTTGCAGGAGAGTGTCCAAACCGCTGGGCTCTGGGACATTCTGATACGGGTCTTAGTCTCTCGTGCTGAAGCTGTTCCACTTTACATAAATCATAGGATGCGGGAGACCCATATTCAAAGTGAGTGCACAAACTATCAGGCTATGGAATTATTCTCACCCTTTTTTTCCCTAGCCCAATGGCTATTCATTATCATTATGAATTGAAGCCTGCCTCCCTCCCATTGCTGCCTGCCTGCCTGGCCCAACTTGGAGCATGAAACACTGCTACTGGGAGGGAGCTGGTAGCCTCAAACCTATCATAAAGTCAATAAGGCATCAGTTGTGCACTAATGACAGTTTTAATGTCCCCTGGATATGCATGCACTCTATAGGCTGTATGAATTGTGCATGGAAATGTGCTGTACTCAAAAAGCAGTGAAATACAAAACAGAAAAATATGGTTTCAATATTTTGTAATGAGAAAACAAAAATGGTAAAGGCAAACACTGTCAGTTTCTCTTACAAGATAGAGTATGTTACAAGCCTGATTTTGATCATGTATGAGGCTAAACTTCATGAATGATTTTAACTGACATAGAAAAGGAGCACATTTGTTGTTCCTTCCTTGTTCTTTAGCAGATAAAAAAAATTCTGTATTGTGTGGCTTGTTAATCTTGGCAAAGAACATGAGTTTATCAGTGCTGGATGCCACTTCCTGCAGCTCCCATTGGCTGGGAACAGTGAACCACAGTCACTAGGAGCTGCGGGCAGCCGTGCCGGTGGATGGTCAATGTAAACAAACTGTCTTGCGGCCCGCCAGTGGATTACCCTGATGGGCCATGTGCGGCCCGCAAACTGCAGGTTGCCCACCACTGCCCTATGTCCTATCAACAAAATAGTTATAAGCATTGGCCCAATACTCATAAGAGGATCAGACTCGGGAGATGCTATCCCATCACAATCTGACTCCAAAGGGGTAAGGAACAGCTCTGACAAAGAAACCTCTAAATACCTTGCCTTTTATACAGTATAACAAAAAAGTGATGTCATTGATGATTACTAGACTTTGGCTAAAGTCAGAGGAGGCAGTTTAGGGTTGAACTCTGGCCTGGTTAAGATGAGATTAATGGCTGGGCCCCTCTTTTCAAGGTTTTCCTCTTATTTGCCATATTTCTCCCTAACTACTGGACTAAGCATTTCTTTATATTAAATTAAACAAACTTTTATAACCAGTTACTTACTGCACCTGGTACCCAATTAACCATGCTTTCTTTATTTCTATTACCTCAGCCCAAACCTTAAATAAGATAACACTGGTATTTCAATGGTTAACATAAATTTATCACAAACATCCTTCTTTCTCCTGATTTAATTCTTTTTGGTCATGTGCTTTCCTATCACTTGTGCTAATACTCAAACTTAATTTAAAACCATAGTTCACAGAGGTTCAATTTAAGCCTATATTCTTACAGGTGTCACGAAATAAATAACCATGATGGATGTCAGTTTCACTTATTGCAACAGTAGCAAATGAGCAGAAGTCAAACAGCTCTCATCGTGTTTTTATGTAGATCACAGAATTATAGAACCAGAGAGTTAGAAAGGACTGCAAGGGTCATCTAGTCTAACCTCTGCCAAGATGAAGGATTTGTTGGTCTAAACCATCCAAGACAGGTAGCTATTCAGCCTATTTTTTGAAAATCTCTAGTGAAGGAGCTTCCATGACTTCCCTGTGTAGTTTGTTCCATTGTTCTTACAGTTAGCAAGTTTTCCCTGAGATTTAATTTAAATCTGCTATGCTGTAGTTTGAACCCATTGCCTCTTGTCCTGCCCTCTGTGGCAAGAGAGAACAATTTTTCTCCATCTTTTTCTCACAGCCTTTCAAATATTGGAAGAACTCTATCATGTCACACTGAATCTCCTCTTTTCCAAACTACACATGCCCAGTTTCTTCAGCCTTTGCTCATATGGCTTGTATTCCATCCCTTTGATCATCTTTGTTGCTCACCTCTGGATCCTTTCCAGTTCCTCTAGATCATTTCTATACATTGGTGACCAAAACTGTACACAGTACTCCAGCTGAGGCCTAACCAGTGCCGAGTAGAGCGGTACTATCATGTCCAGTGAGTTGAATGCTATGCCTCTCTCTGTTAATACAACCCAAAATTGCATTTGCTTTATTTCCAACAGCATCACATTTCTGACACATGTTGAGGTTGTGATCCACCACAAACCCAAGATCCTTCTCATCAGTGCTGCTGTGAAGCCAGTTTTCCCCCCACTCTGTATTTGTGTATTTGGTTTTATTTCCCTAAGTGTAGCACCTTACATTTTCCTTTGTTGAATTTAAATTTGTTGTCTACAGCCCAGTTCTCCAATATATCAAGATCCCTTTGAAATTTAACTCTATCTTCCAAAATATTTGTCAATCCCTCCCCCCAGCTTTGTGTCCTCTGCAAACTTGATCAGTATGCTCTCTATTCCTATATCCAGGTAATTAATGAAGATGTTAAATAACACTGGGCCTAGAACAGGTCCCTGTGGAACCCCCTTGAGGTCTCCTTCCAATCTGATATCATTCCATTAATAGTTAAACTTTGTTTGCAGTTGTATAACCAATTATGTATCCACTTAATAATAGTTCTACCGGACCTGGATTTCTCAAGATAAACTTGGTATTTAAAAAAAGAAAAAAGTTTGGGACATTATTTTGTCTAAAGCTAGTTATGAAAATCTAGCTTCCCATTCCAGACTTAGTTTTTCCCTTTCCATGCCTTTGGGAGTGGGAGCATTGCAAAGCACTTCCTGCAACTCCCATTGGATTGGCCAGGAATGGTGAACCACAGCCACTGGGAGATGCAGGGGGCCATGCCTGCAGATGGTCAAAGTAAACAAAATGTCTCGTGACCCGCCCGCCGATTACCCTGATGGGCCATGTGCCGAAGGTTGCCAACTCCTGCAGTAAAGGTTGATTACCTAAATTTATTTGGAAAATTATTTCCAACACCACCCTTTAACTATTGTGTGCATACATCTATGTCTACACACATTTGAGACCGTTAGGAAGATATTATCTTTTTAAGCTGCATAAACATTGTCTTGTTTTAGATACACTGCGGCAAATGTTTGATACTTTGCCACTGAAAGACTCAGATTCATTTAATATTCTTTGAGACTGAAATATTTCAGACCCAGGTGTTAATTATTTCATATGTATTGCTTTTCTGACATCAAGTGTGCTTTTATAATCTCTGTTCTTCTCTCCTCAAAAAATTATAATATTGAGGTTATACAGTAACATTTTGTTTATTAAGTGAATTTGATAGTTTGTACCCTTTTAGGAAGTTTACTGATGCCATCGCTGGAAATTTTTAGATCAGGATTAGATTTTTTTTCTGTAATTTATACTCTAGTTCAGAATTAATTCAGCGAAGTCCTATGGCCTGAGTTATTCAGGAGATAAGACTAGATAATCACAGTGATCTCTTGTGGCCTTAAAATCTATGACTATATTGGGGATTATATCATGGCCCCATTTAAGTCAATGGCAAAACTTCTGTTGACTTTAATTGACCAGTATTTCACGCTATGTACATTGTACTTCTCTTCAGTCTAGCTATTGCTCTCCATTTGTCTCTGTCATATATATTATTTACCAGGGTAAGGTCAGTTTTTAACTAAGCACAAATGGGCCCAATTTTACTCAGTCAAGAATCCATTCATTCTACGTGATTCCCATGTGAGAGTTAGAGTATGTCTACCTAGAACTTTTGACTGAGCCACTCATCACTGGTCAACAGACTTGGGCTTGTGCTACTGCTCTAACAATAACTGTATAGACTGCACTGTGAAGCTGCAGCTCGAGTTCTGAAGCCCACTTCCCACTTCAGGGTTCAGAGCCCGAGCTCTACCTCAAGCCACAAGTTCAAAGCACTGTCTATACAGCTCCTTTTAGAACTCTAGGGCAAGCCCTGCTAGCCTGAGTCTGTCAATCCAGTCTGGGAGGGTCACTCCAAAATGCTGGGTAGACATACCTTTCAAGACTGGTGTTTTGTTTTGCTTTGTTTTTCCTCATGCTGATGTTTAAATGTCCGCATACTTGTGTGTTATCATTTCTGGACTGCCTTAAACTTGACATCATGCCAAATTAAGCTCTGGTCCTCAGGGCACCAGTGTTCCATTGAGCTCTTCCAGATGGTCCATGGGACTGCTTCTGTCACAATGCAGGAGCATGTCATACAAAAGTGAAGTCTGCTGCTGGCTGAAACCCACCGCAGGATGCTTTGGCCTGGTCTGCACTACAGCATTTCATTGTACTTGAACATGCTTTTGAAAAATCATGTTAGTTGACACAGTGCTGAATGTGACTCACCAGTCAGTGTGTTCATCAGCATGTCATCTGCTTCACTGAGAGTTTAATCCTGATTAGCTGACACAATAGTGAATGTAGTTTGTTGTGATCTACACTGGCCATTAATAGCATCAGCATTGTCAGCTGACATGATTGCTCACAAATGTGTTCAAACACAGTAAAATGTTATAGAGCCTGACAGGCCTTTTATGGCTCCCACAGGCTTTTTTGGACCAACTATACCCAAAGAAAGACAAACACTTCTCTTTATCTTGCCTGGGTGCATCATGCCCTACTTTGTTAAATGTTTCTTTGCAGTGGTGACCACATTTTCAGATTGCACCAAAATGTGAGGAATAGCAAATACACAGGCAGTCAGAACAGAACTGCAACAAGGGGTGAATTAGAACCAGACTACAACAAGGGGAGAATTAGTCCTGACATGGCCTCTAAACTGGAAAAGGAATGAAATAGCACAAATATCAAACAAAGGAACTTAACCACACAGTCACAACCATTGTATTCAAACAAATTTATCTCCATTGTCTCTCCTTAATATTGTCCTGATATCTTTTATGTAACCAAGCACTCTAGTGCAGGGAAGATTGCCACAGGGCTCTTGACTGTTATGTGCTTGATGCATGAATAGGATGGTGAAATTCTAGGGCTTGTGCTATGCAGGAGGTCAGACTACATGAACATAATACTCCCTTCTGGCTTTAAACTCTGAGTCAATTAACCGAGAGGCTGGAAGGACAGACTGTTCAGAAGAGAATATCTTAAGAAACAGTTCAAAATTTAAGAGTTTGAAAATAATGTTATCATCAAGTTCTGGGTTGCTTTCAGCACTCACATATATTGCTGTGTTCACTGGCAATAATTTGGCACCAAGAAATTAATAATAGCAGCTAATTAAAATGTGCCTATAATACTCTATATTTTTAAATAAGTAACATAAGAAAAGAAAGTATATATTGTGGCCAGTTATGAATATATAACTGGCCACAAGTCAATTTGTTATGGAAATCAATAATAAAGATTATAACCATCAGAGGGGTGTGCTTCTGGAACAGTCTTGCAACAGGAGTAGTGGAGGGAAGAAACCTAACTGGTTTTGAGATAGAGCTTGATATGTTTATGAATGGGATTATATTATGTGGTTGCCTGTTATAGCAGGGGACTGGATTCAGTGACCCAGGAGATCCCTTCCAGTCATATGTTCTTATAAAGAAAAAATTACACTAGTAGTTGGTAACAGAATTTTATTTTATAAGTGTGCGTACAAATAATTTGCATGATATCAGCTGTGCTAAAAATAAACATCTGGAGTGTATGAAATACAGTAGCAACTGGTTTAAGTGAAATTGATATATTGTAAATGCTGTATGAATGTATGTGCACTCTCTCTCCATGGTACATACTGTGACAAAACTCTGTCCTTGCCTCCGTGGGTCCTGCATTTCCTGGAGGATTTCTCTAACCTCAGAGGCTCACTGTGACTCTCCACATAACCTTTCTCTCTCTAGAGACAAGGGTCACAATCTACTGAGCCATTTTCATCATAAACCAGCGAGGGAGGTGAGGAGAAGTTATCCTTCCTTGCACAGTCTCTGGTGTCTCCCAGTCTCAGTGATTAATCAGGGGGCAAAGGTGGGGGGGAGCCCAGGCCCACCCTCTACTCCGGGCTCCAGCCCAGGGACCCTAATAGTATCAGCTATGGTAGCTGACCTTTTAGAAACATGACATGTACAATTCCCTGGGCTACTTCCCCCACAGCAGCCCTCACTTCCTCAAGCTCCACTTCACCCTTACCTCAGGGCTTCCTTCCTTGTGCCTGATATGGTGTGTACTACTCCATTTCTCCAACAGCACAACTTCCTCCCACAGCTCCTGACATGCACACCCACCTGACTGACTGGGAGGCTTTTAACTAGTTTCAGCCAGCCCCTGATTGGCCTCAGGTGTCCCAATCAACCTAGCGTTCTCCCTGCCTTCTGGAAAGTTCTTAATTGGCCCCAGGTGTCTTAAATGACCTGGAGCAGCTGCCATTTCACTTATCCTGGTACCAGGGATTTGTTTAGCCTGGAACTAATATATCTATCTCCCACTACTTTTCTATAGCCATCTGGCCTTGCTCCGTCACAATACATACAGAAACAGTATACCATAAAACATACAGGCACCCAAAGTTTGAGGCTTGTTTTCCAGTATATACCTAAACATACTCCCTTCCTTCCAAAATCCTTTTAAAAAGGACTTTCCCATCTCAGACCGTACTGTTGTGATTTGTGGGAGAGGACACTTGGTTAAAATTTGAGTTCATTTAGAAAAGCTGTTTTTGAGATATGGAACTGAGAAGGAAATACTTTTCCTCATGTAATTTTCGTTTTATGATAAGCTAAGATGTTATTTGAAACAACAGTAGAAAAACGTTACTTGGCAGGATCCACACAACATTCTATCACCAGTTACACAAGCATCACAGTCTGCAGAACTAGCAAATCAGTCTAGGAGGCCTATGAAATGGGCACTTAACATGAACAGAAGAAAAGGTAGTGAGGTGTGAAGCATCACATCTGTTACCTGAGACATTATTAAACCAGTTTTAAAACATTTGATCTGTAGTGCACATTTTGTTACTTCATCCTCAGGTTGTACAAAAGCAGCGTCTTTTAAGATGCTCACAAACTCAGACCTCAGTTTTCTTAAAGCCATTAAGAGGGAGGGGGGGAGGAAGATGATGAAGGGAAAGCAGGAAGATGGCTATATCAGTAAAGTTTCCCCCCAAATCATAGAGTGGCAATGACCTCAGATGTCTTACAGCTCATAGAAGAAGCCCTTGATTCAAGAGTAACAAATCATTCCTGAGTTGGTCTCAGAATAAATAAAGCTTATGTTGCCAAAGGGACAGAGCTGAACTTTCCAGACAACCTCCACAAAGTGCATTAATGGTCCAAGTATAAGCATCCATTTTAACCATTTTGTCAAAAAAATAATTCAACATGGTCATAAAAATAAGTTGATAAGAATTGCATATCAGATAATACAATAACATTGTGATCCACCCCTAGATTTTAGGCCTTCTGGGGGGAAAACAGGGAAATTTGCTTTCTTCCACTAGGTTTCAAAGATGTTACTAATGAACACAGATCACCATCCAGTCTAGTGGTAAAACATTAGCAGGGTCTTCACTACCAAAAGACAGAAGATATCTATCTGCGAGGAAAACAGAAATATAGTTGTCGTTGATCTAATGTATTTAAGACACTGAAACAATCTTCTCAGTGGTCTGAAAAAAAAGAGTTGTATTTTTAAGATTATGGGCCTAATTCTGCTCCCAGGTCCACAGATTTTACAACTGATTTCAGTGGAGTTACTGTAGATTTATATAGATGTGACTGATACCAGGATTAATCGTAGGATGTTCTCCCTCATACCCCCAGCTAGATATTCTTACTCATCTTAAACAGCTTTATTTATGTGTAAGTAATCTATCAGAAGGACAACAATGTAAAACAACTTTGCTGTGGTGGGACTAAGGAAGTTGTAGAACAGTACTGGGCCAAGATGAACCTGCCCCTCAGCAGCTGCAGAGCATGCTCCGAGTGGAGGGCCTGCTCAAAAGGAGGCTCTGATAGGCAACTGGGGAGAGATTGAAACACACCGTCTGCAAGAAAACAGCCAGACTGCAGCTTCTGGGACAGGATCTACAGGAGAAGGACATGACCCTCCTATCTTCTCCCCGCTTCTTCCTGACAAGGGAGAGCAAGTGGACACTGGAAATTGAGCTGGGAAGCCCCAACTGACTGAATTATTGAGCCTTTCCTGAGAGGGAAGTCAGGTGCTGGGACACCACTGAAACTGAATAGAGAACAGGGGGAGCCATGAACTGTCCAGGAGAGGCTGGTCTGTTGTACCAGATAGAGGGGAGTGAGACTGTCCTCGCCCCTTTCCCCTTGGATTCTGGGCTGGGATCCAGTGGAACAGAATGGCCCAGGTCCCTCTGTCCTTTTCCCCTCCTCTGCCAAACTGGATGAACCTGGGGAGCACCAAGGTATAGTGGGCTGTAACTCAGCTTCTGGGACCTCAGATTACCCAGCAAGGCAATCCAAAGACCCTGAAAGACTGCTAAGTGATGGCATGCCCACTAGACCTGCTGGCCCAAAATGAACCCAGCTACAAAGTATTGGAGAATGCAAGCACCCTAGAACAGAGGGAGAGAGATCTAAAGATGGAGTGTGACAAACTGCTGAAACGAGTCATGGACCATTAGTAGAAGCAGTAGCAGGTAACCTAACTGCTTTAGCAGCTGGCCACCCAGCAACAGTAGCAAGCCTTGCAGTGGTGACAGCAGCAACTTAGAGAGTTAGAAGTACAACAAAGAGAACAACAACAGCTGGTGCAGCAGATGGCCATGCTGCTACAGTCCCAGAGTATGCCAGGGAATGCAGCTGCAGGCAGCACTGGCCTGGGTTCCACCCTCAGCCTCCCACTAAAGCTAACAAAATTGGGGCTTCATGAAAACCCTGAGGCATTTCTGGTAACCTTTTAGAGTTTTGCCATGGTGGCCTACAGAGAGCTGATACACCCTGCTTGACCCCTTCCTAACCGGTATTGCCCAGTCTGTGTAACCAGAGCCTTGAAGTGAGTGCTGCATAAGTCTACTCTCAACTTAAGGCAGACATCCTAGATGCCTTCAATATTTGAGAAGAAACTCATCACCAGTGATTTGGATGGGAATACTTCCCACCCAGGACATGACCAGGGACAGTAGCCCACTGCCTGAGAGAACACTGTTGGCAGTGGCTTCAGCCCAATTAAAAAACAGGAGTCCGGGTAGCTGAAAGAATGATCTTAGAGCAGTTTATGCAGACTCTCCCATCTGGGGGACAGGAGTGGGTGATGTGTCATTGGCCCCAAACCCTCTCTGAGGATATACATTTAGCTGAGAATTGTCAGCTCACCATGAGACCTATGGCAGAGACTCCATGGAGTGGTCTGGCCCCACATCAGCCAACACAGGTGGCAGAAGGGGGGTGGAGAAGGAAGGTGCAAAGAGGATATGGCAACATGATCCTAGCAAGACCTGAGCTACTGAGCAAGAGTGGCAGGTGATGACACCCCACCAGGACCTGGATCTTGGAAGTGTGGTGAGTTCAAGGAACATCCCTTCCTGAAACTAGCAGAAGATGCATTAGACCAGGTGGAACCGCTCTCCCCCACCCCCCTTCGGTGACAGGAGATTACTTTGCATGTGGGCAGTCAGGCCACTTCCACTTAGATTGCCCATACATGGACTCTCTGTATACCCAAGTATCTGACCACAGGACCTGTAAAATGGGGCTGAGGAAACTACTAGTGTCCATATGAGTCAATCACAAAGAGGCACAAGGGTTGATAGAATCATAGAATAATCAGGGTTGGAAGGGACCTCAGGAGGTCATCTAGTCCACCCCCTGCTCAAAGCAGGGCCAATCCCCAACTAAATCATCCCAGCCAGGGCTTTGTCAAGCCTGACCTTGAAAACCTCTAAGGAAGGAGATTCCACCACCTCCCTAGGTAACCCATTCCAGTGCTTCACCACCCTCCCAGTGAAAAAGTTTTTCCTAACATCCAACCTAAACCTCCCTGTAAAGGTTCGGACTCACCCCTGCAGCACCTCCTACTGGTTGTCATTGGGAATTAGCTCATCCAGCCACCAGTGCACCCTCTGCAGGCTGGTGATCCCCCCGTGTCCCTCCCAGGACCAGGTGCCCCTTTCTCTGGGGTGCTGCCCCCTTGGCAGTACCCCCACACTCTCTGGTTCTGGGTCTCCCCACCCAGGGGAACCTCCACCCTCTAACCCCACCTCACCTCAGTCTGGGCTACTGCCAGTTCCCACTTAGCTCCTTGTATCAGGGGCAGACTGCAGTGTGTATGCCACTCATCACAGACAAGAGGGATTTGGACCAGCTGCCTCCGCCTACCCATGGGCTGCCCCTCTGCAACGCTGCACCTATTTGGCCTGTAGTCAGGCCTGCAGCCTGAGGCTTTCCAGGCCGGAGCTCCCAGCTCCTCTGGCCCTTCCCCAGCCCTGCTTCAATCTAGGTATCCTGCTTGGCACCTTGCAGCCAGGCCCTTCTCCCTCTACAAGCAGAGAGAGACTGACTAGGCTCCTGGCTCACAGCCTCTTTTAGGGACCAGCTGGGCCTGACTGAGCTGGCCACAGCTGTGGCTGCTCCCTTAATCTGGTTGGGCTTTTCCCCACAGGCCCAGCCCTGTCAGGGCCGGAGCAGGTAACCACCCCACTACACTCCCCCACTGCAACTTGAGACCATTACTCCTTGTTCTAATAGACTTAGATTGCTGCCAAGCTCTGGTGAGCGTTGATCGGTTAGAGAGGTTAGGAGCTGCCAGTAATATCACCAGCCTCAACCTAACCAGGGGTTACTGGTAGATTCTCTCGAGTCCAAAATCCTGAGAAAAGGCAGCCTTCCACATACCATTCAGTTTGTACCAATTTAAGACTATTCTCCTAATGCATAAGGTGCTTCAGCCGCACAACCAACATGTAGCTGCAAAGATTGATGATATTGTATCTATAGCAAGTCCTGGAGTGAACATTGGAAGCATGTTGCGGCAGTCTTGCAGAGCCTTAGAATCTCTATCGAACTGGGAGCTGACATACCTAGGATATACAGTGGGGAGGGAGCATCTACGTTCATTGTTGGGAAAAGTCTAAGCCCCAGCAGAATTCACTAAATCCACAGCAAAGAGGCAGATACAATGTTTCCTGGGATTAGCAGGGTATTACCGATAATTTATTCTGGATTTCAGCACAACTGGGGCCCCACTGACAGAGCTGGTGAAGGATGCAGCTCCCAAGAAGGTCCGATGGTCTCACGACCTGTGCCATGGCCTTCAGAAAACTGAAGGATCAGCTAACTCAGGAGCCCTGTTCTGTTTCACCCTGATTTTTTAAAACTCTTTGTTTTGGATGCCTCTGACATTAGCCTCATGACTGTGTTGCCTCAGGAGGTGAAAGGAGAAAAACACCCAATTGTTTACCTATGCTCATATTTGTTCCCCTGAGAAACTTCTTACTCAATAATCAAAAAGGAGGCTTTGGCAGTGAAATGAGCTATCCGTGTGCTCCACTATTACTTATGGGGACAGCCATTCTGTCTGGCAATAGATCATGCACCCTTTCTATGTCTGCATGCCATGAGAAACCATAACCCTTGGATCATGCAATAGTACCTCTCACTGCAGCCATACAGGTTTGAGGTACCAAGCAGAAGGAGACCACAATAATGCAGACTTCTTCTCGCTAGATGCGGGAAACTTGTCCACACAGACAGCTCTTCAACATCCAGCCTGAGAGGGAGGGTGTGTGATGGGATTAACGGACCCCACACAAAGGCTAAGGGAGTTGTTGAGTGGTATTAGGCTGAGAAGGACCTGCCACTCAGCAGCTGCAGAGCATACTCCAAATGGAGGGCCTGCTCAAAAAGGAGGCCTTGACAGGCAATCGAGGGGAGAGTAAAAGAGAGACTGGCCTGCAGGAAGACAGCCAGACTGCAGCTTCTGGGACACTAGAGGGATCTACAGGGGAAGGGTTCAGACTGTGGGTAAAACCCAAATGCTGGGCCAAGGGCCTGACCCTCTTTTTTTCCCCACCTTCTCCCTGACAAGGGGGAGGAATTGGACACTTATAATCAAGTTGTAGAAGCCCCAACAGACTGAACTATTGAAACTATGAAAGCAATCCTCTCCTGAGCCAGAAAATGGGTGCTGGGGACAATGCTCCAAACTGAAGAGAGAATAGGGGGAGGTAGAAAGTGGCCCAGGTGGCTTGTCTGTTGTACAAGATAGAGGGGACTGAGATGTTCCTCGGCCCTTCCCCTTTGGGCCTGGGATGGGACCCAGTGCGGTGGTAGGGCCCAGGTCCCCTTACACTTCCCCATCATCTGCCCAGCTGCGGAAATGTAGGAAATACCAGGGGATGGTGGACTGTAATTCGGCGACCAGGCCTTCCAGTTTCACAATAAGGCCATCCCAAGGCTTCTGAGAGACTGCTGAGTGATGGCCTGTTCACTAGCCTGCCCCAAGAGAACCCTGCTACAATCACGCAAAACTGGTAGTCAGTTTGTATTCAGGGGGATCCAGTAATCTGGACTGCTCCCCCTTGTTTATAGATTCATAGATACTAAGGTCAGAAGGGACCATTATGATCATCTAGTCTGACCTCCTGCACAACGCAGGCCACAGAATTTCACCCACCCACTCCTGCGAAAAACCTCTCACCTTTGTACACTTTAGATGACTAGCAGGGCCACAAGAGTGTATCCTATAATTTTGTGTTGCCTATTAAGGATGAAACTCAGCTTTACAAAAATTCAATGAGGAGGTTTTTTTCTCTTTTGCACAGTTAAAAAGCAAAAACAAGAAAACTATATGGCATTTTTCAGAAAGTTTAACAGTGATGGATAACTTTTTAAACATTCTACCGCTGTATACACTTAAATGTATTTAATTTGTATTTAATAGGAAAGTTACTGTTTGTTAAATATAAATCTGATTAATACAGAATACATATATATATGTATGCTATGCTTAGCAAGTATAATAACGTGTCTTATTAATGCATAGCTTTTAAACCTCAGTAAAGAGAGTGAGGCACTTCATTTAAAGGGTGACTAAAGGTTTTTACTACAATCATTGCACATCCTAATGATTTTGTAATTAAATATTGTAATTACATTCTAAGTTAACATTCTATGTATGTGATTACAAGTAAGCATACTTAATGTGCTTTCTGATTTAATACACAATTACATTATACTGCACATAGATAAATACCCCCCAGCCTTTCCTACCTCCCCCGCAAAAAAAAAAAAAACACTTTTAAATAAGTTCAAGTTAAGTAGATTAAGAATCTTAATATTGTTCAAAAAGAAAAGGAGTACTTGTGGCACCTTAGAGACTAACAAATATATTTGAGCATAAGCTTTGAGAGCTACAGCTCACTTCATCAGATGCATTCAGTCGAAAATACAGTGGGGAGATTTATACACACAGAGAACATGAAACAATGGGTGTTACCATACATACTGTAACCAGAGTGATCACTTAAGGTGAGCTATTACCAGCAGGAGGGGGGGGGGAACCTTTTGTAGTGATAATCAAGGTGGGCCATTTCCAGCAGTTGATAAGAATGCCTGAGGAACAGTGGGGCGGGGGGAGATAAACATGGGGAAGGGTATTACCTATAAACACAATCAGTAAGAATCAAGGAAATCCAATTTTAAGTAACATTAACACCCACAACCATCAATGCTCACATTTTATCAGTCAAACACCATTATAACTGAACACAGCCCTGGTCTACACTAGGAGTTTAGGTCGAATTTAGCAGTGTTAAATCGATGTAAACCTGCACCCGTTCACACGATGAAGCCCTTTTTTTCGACTTAAAGGGCTCTTAAAATCGATTTCCTTACTCCACCCCTGACAAGTGGATTAGCGCTTAAATCGGCCTTGCCGGGTCGAATTTGGGGTACTGTGGACACAATTAGACGGTATTGGCCTCCGGGGGCTATCCCAGAGTGTTCCATTGTGACCGTTCTGGACAGCACTCTCAACTCAGATGCACTGGCCAGGTAGACAGGAAAAGGCCTGCAAACTTTTGAATTTCAATTTCTTGTTTGGCCAGCATGGCAAGCTGCAGGTGACCACGCAGAGCTCATCAGCAGAGGTGAGCATGATGGAGTCCCAGAATCGCAAAAGAGCTCCAGCATGGACTGAACGGGAGATACGGGATCTGATCGCTGTATGGGGAGAGGAATCCGTGCTATCAGAACTCCATTCCAGTTTTCGAAATGCGAAAACATTTGTCAAAATCTCCCAGGGCATGAGGGACAGAGGCCATAACAGGGACCTGAAGCAGTGCCGCGTCAAACTTAAGGAGCTGAGGCAAGCCTACCAGAAAACCAGAGAGGCAAACGGCTGCTCCGGGTCAGAGCCCCAAACATGCCGCTTCTATGATGAGCTGCATGCCATTTTAGGGGGTTCAGCCACCACTACCCCAGCCAAGATGTTTGACTCCTTCAATGGAGATGGAGGCAACATGGAAGCAGGTTTTGGGGACGAGGAAGATGATGATGATGAGGTTGTAGATAGCTCACAGCAAGCAAGTGGAGAAACCGGTTTTCCCCGACAGCCAGGAACTGTTTCTCACCCTGGACCTGGAGCCAGTACCCCCCGAACCCACCCGAGGCTGCCTCCCGGACCCGGCAGGTTGAGAAGGGACCTCCGGTGAGTGTACCTTTTAAAATACTATACATGGTTTAAAAGCAAGCATGTGTAATGATTAATTTGCCTTGGCATTCGCGGCTCTCCTGGATATACTCCCAAAGCCTTTGCCTTATTGCGTCCTCCATGGTAGGACACTTTACCACTCCAGGCCTGTAGCACGTACTTGGGAATCATTGTACAACAAAAGCATTGCAGTGTATGTTTACTGGTGTTCAAACAGCTGTTCTTTATCTCTGTGTTATCCTCAGGAGAGTGATATCATTCATAGTCACCTAGTTGAAATAGGGTGCTTTTCTTCAGGGGACACTCAGAGGTGCCCATTCCTGCTGGGCTGTTTGCCTGTGGCTGAACAGAAATGTTCCCCGCTGTTAGCCACAGGGAGGGGAGAGGGGGTAGGGGTTAGCCACACGGTGGGGGGAGGCAAAATGTGACCTTGTAACGAAAGCACATGTGCTATGTATGTAATGTTAACAGCAAGGTTTACCGTGAAAGAGTGTACCCATTGTTCTATAAAATGTGCCTTTTTAAACACCACTGTCCCTTTTTTTTTTTCTCCACCAGCTGCATGTGTTTCAATGATCACAGGATCTTCTCCTTCCCAGAGGCTAGTGAAGATTAGAAAGAGAAAAAAAACGCACTTGTGATGAAGTGTTCTCTGAGCTCATGCTGTCCGCCCACACTGACAGAGCACAGATGAATGCGTGGAGGCAGACAATGTCAGAGTGCAGGAAAGCACAAAATGACCGGGAGGAGAGGTGGCGGGCTGGAGAGAGTAAGTGGTGGGCTGGAGACAGGGCTGAAGCTCAAATGTGGTGGCAGAGTGATGAGAGGAGGCAGGATTCAATGCTGAGGCTGCTGGAGGATCAAACCAATATGCTCCAGTGTATGGTTGAGCTGCAGCAAAGGCAGCTGGAGCACAGACTGCCGCTACAGCCCCTGTGTAACCAACCACCCTCCTCCCCAAGTTCCATAGCCTCCTCACCCAGACACCCAAGAACGCGATGGGGGGGCTTCTGGCCACCCAGCCACTCCACCACAGAGGATTGCCCAAAAAACAGAAGGCTGGCATTCAATAAGTTTTAAAGTTGTAAACTTTTAAAGTGCGGTCGGCATTGTCCTTCCCTCCCCCACCACCCCTCCTGGGCTACCTTGGTAGTCATCCCCCTATTTATGTGATGAATGAATAAAGAATGCATGAATGTGAAGCAACAATGACTTTATTGTCTCTCCAAGGGGTGATTGAAGGGAGGAGGGGAGGGTGGTTAGCTTACAGGGAAGTAGAGTGAACCAAGGGGTGGGGGGTTTCATCAAGGAGAAACAAACAGAACTTTCTAGCCTGTCCAGTCATGAAACTGGTTTTCAAAGCTTCTCTAATGGGCACTGCGCCCTGCTGTGCTCTTCTAACCGCCCTGGTGTCTGGCTGCGTGTAACCAGCGGCCAGGCGATTTGCCTCAACCTCCCACCCCGCCATAAACGTCTCCCCCTTACTCTCACAGATATTGTGGAGCGCACAGCAAGCAGTAATAACAGTGAGAATATTGGTTTCGCTGAGGTCTAACCGAGTCAGTAAACTGCGCCAGTGCGCTTTTAAACGTCCAAATGCACTTTCTACCACCATTCTGCACTTGCTCAGCCTGTAGTTGAACAGCTCCTGACTACTGTCCAGGCTGCCTGTGTACGGCTTCATGAGCCATGGAATTAAGGGGTAGGCTGGGTCCCCAAGGATAACTATAGGCATTTCAACATCCCCAAGGGTTATTTTCTGGTCTGGGAATAAAGTCCCTTCCTGCAGCTTTTGAAACAGACTAGAGTTCCTGAAGATGCGAGCGTCATGTACCTTTCCCGGCCATCCAACGTTGATGTTGGTGAAACGTCCCTTGAGATCCACCAGAGCTTGCAGCACTATTGAAAAGTGCCCCTTGCGGTTTATGTACTCGCCGGCTTGGTGCTCCGGTGCCAAGATAGGGATATGGGTTCCGTCTGTGGCCCCACCACAGTTAGGGAATCCCATCGCAGCAAAGCCATCCACTATGACCTGCACATTTTCCAGGGTCACTACCTTTGATATCAGCAGATCTTTGATTACATTGGCTACTTGCATCACAGCAGCCCCCACAGTAGATTTGCTCACTCCAAATTGATTCCCAACTGCCCGGTAGCTGTCTGGCATTGCAAGCTTCCTCAGGACTATTGCCACTCGCTTCTCAACTGTGAAGGCTGCTCTCATCTTGGTATTCATGCACTTCAGGGCAGGGGAAACCAAGTCACAAAATTCCATGAAAGTTTGCCCTTACACATGCGAAAGTTTCGCAGCCACTGGGAATCGTCCCAGCCCTGCAACACTATGCGGTCCCACCAGTCTGTGCTTTGTTTCCCGAGCCCAGAATCAGCATTCCATCGCATGAACCTGCCCCATTAGCACCATGATGCCTGCATTGGCAGGGCCCATGCTTTCAGAGAAGTCTGTGTCCATGTCTTCATCACTCACGTCACCGCGCTGACGTCGCGTACTCGTCCGGTATCACTTTGCCAGGTTCTGGTGCTGCATATACTGCTGGATAATGCGTGTGGTGTTTAATGTGCTCCTAATTGCCAAAGTGAGCTGAGCAGGCTCCATGCTTGCCGTGGTATGACGTCCGCACAGAAAAAAAGGTGTGGAATGATTGTCTGCCGTTGCTCTGATGGAGGGAGGGGCGACTGATGACATGGCTTACAGGGTTGGCTTACAGGGAATTAAAATCAACAAAGGGGGTGGCTTTACATCAAGGAGTATTTCAGGCAGGACTTTACGGAGGGTTCCAATAAGAAATGGTGCACCTAAGTAATTGTTCTTGTTGGAACAAGCAGGTTTGTCTGGCCTCTGATTGATACATGGCTAGATTTACCTCGCTGCACCTTCTCTGTGAGTGACTGCACTGTGACCTAGAAGAATGAGTCCCCTAGACGGGGGGGGGGGGGGGGTGGGTTGGGGGGGGAAGCAAATGAGTACAAATCAAATCTAGTCTATTTCTTGTCTATTTCTTGTTTTGATCCACTCCATCTATCTTTTACATCTTTGGCTGGCAGCAGACAGTGCAGGACTGCAAGCCATGCACATCTCATGGCTGCTCGGCAGAAGATGGTGCAATAGGACTGACTGCAGGACTAAAGAGAATGACCTGGTCGAGTCACTCCTAATTTAGTCCCTGCACCCATGTCTGCCCAGGCTCTCCTGATCGACCTCACAGAGGCAACCAGGAGCACCTCGGACACGACGATGACGGCTACCAGTCCTATTGCACCGTCTGCTGCCACAAGGCAATGGGTTGCTGCTGCTGTGTAGCAATGCAGTACTGCATCTGCCAGCACCCAGGACACATACGGTGACCGTGAGCTGAGCGGGCTCCATACTTGTCGTGGTGTGGCGTCTGCACAGGTAACTCAGGAAAAAAGGCGCGAAATGATTGTCTGCCGTTGCTTTCACAGCGGGAGGGAGGGAGGGAGGGCCTGATTACATGTACCCAGAACCACCCGCGACAATGTTTTTTACCCCATCAGGCACTGGGATCTCAACCCAGAATTCCAATGGGCAGCGGAGACAGCGGGAACTGTGGGATAGCTACCCACAGTGCAACACTCCGGAAGTCGACGCTTGCCTCGGTACGGTGGAAGCACTCCACCAAGTTAATGCACTTAGAGCATTTTCTGTGGGGCACACGCAATCGAATATATAAAAACGATTTCTAAAAAAATGACTTCTATAAATTCAGCCTAATTTCGTAGTTTAGACATACCCGCAGAGTCCTCAGCTCAACACCCAGTTTCCTTTCATTTTCATTGTGGAGCTATCCAAAAGGCACACATCCAGTTCCTCAAAATTATATTCAAGCACATATCCTTAAAACAGTCTCAGTAAGATGTTACAGAGAGATGACTTTAATTTAAAGGGATATTGCCTCTAACCAATTTTAAATTCAGAGTCAAATTTGTGTCACTGAGAGTGATTTTGATGAAATAGCTGTATACATTGCAGGTGTAACTGAGATCAGGATTTGGCCTGGATATGCTGAAAAAAGTGAGCATGTGACAGTGTTATACACACATAAGGTGTTCCACCAACTGAATGTCACAAAATCAATATCGATTAATGCTGGTCAAAATTTTTCAGACTAAACTGTTTTGAATGGAAATTTGAGATTTCAATGAAACATAACTTCTCTCTAAAAAAAGACTGCTTTTGAGAAAAAATATATATATTTGGGATGGGATAGGGGGTAAAAAGAGAATGCCCCAAAATTAAAATATTTCAGGTGAAATTTTTCAGTATTTTAATTTCCACTGGAAATAAAAATTTTCCATAGGAGCTGCGGTATGGGGGAAACAACCAGCTCCACTATCAATTTAATAGTGAATATGCGTACAGGTTATAACCTTTCATAAATTAAGGTTATGATTTTATTAGCTTATTCCAGCCAACCATGGTTGGGTATAATTGATACTAAAATGGAAGAGAAGGGGCTGCAGAATATTGTACTGGGTGATTTGGGAAATGGCAATATTTGGCTTCCAAAAGTACCCATTTGGAATGATACTTTCTTTCCTTCAAATTAATTACAAACAGATGTTGGTAGAGAAGGAAATGTATGTTACCGTGGCCTATGAACTAGTCGAATTACAGTTAATGCTAATATCTTCATACTCTAAAGTGCAAGTGTTATTCACTTCACTGACTTCTACAACTATATATTGAAGAAAAGGGCTTTAGGTTTATATTATGTTAATACATGGTTGCAATGCCCTGTTGTAATTTTTTTTATTTAATTCTTTTAAAAAAAGCTGAATACAGCAGTAAAAAAGAAACAATATACAACAGAGAGATGACAGAGGAAAAGAAACCAGAAATAAATGGGAGGTCTGCTTATAGTATGCATCTCATAGGTGACTGTTTTGCAGAAATTGCTTTGAAAGAAAGCAAAATATGTTATGTTAAGTCTCCAGAGGCATATGAGTCACCAGTAGCTAGATTTAATCGCCAGGCAGATTTTAATTAGACAGTACTAGATTAGGCAGTATTGCAAGTCTCAATATACCAAATCCTTTAAATGTTGCTAGGAAGTTTGTTGATTTTTCCTGTTTGATACAGTAAACATCCATTACATGCTGAAGAGAGTACACAAATATCCCACTGATCTGCTGGTCCTTGATAAGGTGCCAGTGTCTCAGTACCAGCATTTGCATAAACAGCTGGAGTTTTTCTGGACCTATTTCTGTCATAAAGCTGGATGCCTTCCTGATCGTTTGTACTTCATCATATCTCAAATGAGCCCCTTTGTTTATGAGATATCTGACAACTTCATACATAGAGAAATGGATAAACTTTCCAGTCATATTTCATTTAAGCAGATTTAGAAATAAATTAAGTGAAAAGGACGGACTGGAACATCCAGAGTTGTCAAGGTTCCTTCCCCACTCTGAACTCTAGGGTACAGATGTGGGGACCTGTATGAAAACCTTCTAAGCTTACTTTTACCAGCTTAGGTTAAAACTTCCCAAGGTACAAATTAATTTTACCCTTTGCCCTTGGATTTCCACTGGCACCACCAAACTTTATCTGGGTTCCTGAAAAAAACGTAGTTTGGACACGTTTTCCCCCCCAAAATCCTCCCAACCCTTGCACCCCACTTCCTGGGGAAGGTTTGGTAAAAATCCTCACCAATTTGCATAGGTGACCACAGACCCAAACCCTTGGATCTTAGAACAATGAAAAAAGCATTCAGTTTTCTTACAAGAAGACTTTTAATGGAAGTAAAGGAATCACCTCTGTAAAATCAGGATGGCAGATACCTTACAGGGTAATTAGATTCAAAACATAGAGAATCCCTCTAGGCAAAACCTTAAGTTGCAAAAAAGACACACAGACAGGAATATTCATTCTATTCAGAACAGCTATTTTCTCAGCCATTTAAAGGAATCATAATCTAACACATACCTAGCTAGATTACTTACTAAGTTCTAAGACTTCATTCCTGTTCTGTCCCCGGCAAAAGCATCATACAGACAGACACAGACCCTTTGTTTTTCTCCCTCGTCCCAGCTTTTGAAAGTATCTTGTCTCCTCATTGGTCATTTTGGTCAGGTGCCAGCAAGGTTACCTTTAGCTTCTTAACCCTTTACAGGTGAGAGGATTTTTCCTCTGGCCAGGAGGGATTTTAAAGGGGTTTACCCTTCCCTTTATATTTATGACAAGAGTAGAGTGCTCTTTCTGCGTTTTCACCAGTTATTAGACAGTCACAGGGAAGTACTGTAGATTGCAGTAATTTGCAGCTTTCTTTATAACTGAGATGCTGTGTATAATGTTTGTGTCATGCAATGGCTTGTCTTTATTTAAATTGCTTAATTGTTTGCGATACAAAACAGTGGGTTTTCTTGCGCATGATTTGTTCCTTTCCTCTTAGTGTTTAGTTTCCAAATCAGTGTTATAAGTATGCAAAGGTGAACGTGTGTGAGCAGGAAATGTATACTAGAGGCCACAACCTGTACATATGATAGGTCTTAACTGGTACTTAAGAAAGGGAAGTACTATCCATATCCAGTCCCACTGAGGTAGGAACATGGACAGGAGTTCTAAACCAGTGATCTATCAACCACTGGAGGCACCTGCAGTTTTGTGGTCTGTGAACTGCTTGTTTGTCACATGGTGCCAGTTCTTCATTTTGCTTCTGGTCACTAAATCACATTACAATACAGTTAAAAAGACCATAAATATTTTCCTAATATTACTTTTCCATCTAAGCAATTGCTTTTAGTTTAGTATGCATGTTTGGAGAGGGAAAAATTTTCTTGGGGCACTCTCACTGCTCATGAAATACATTGATCCACCTAACTATTCTTCTGACAAACTATCCAAAGTTAGGAAACTTAATAATACTTTCCATCATTAGTTCAGAGTCTTGTGAAAGAATGTAAATACAAGAAATGCAAGTAAACTGTGTTTTGCCACACTGCACTTTAGCAAACAGCATGAATTTGAATGGCTCAAGAAGAAGAAGACATGAATGAAGTTGACCAAATATATTGCCATAGTCATGTGCCTGGTATGCATCTCTCACAAAGTAACATCACCTGCAAAATCACTGCATATATAATGTTCTTATGAAAGGTAATTTACAGAAGGAACAACCAAGTCCAGTCAAGCATCATGCACTTACCAACAGAATACCTTTGTTCTTGAGAGAGATCTAACATGTGCGGAGTAAGAAAATATAGGGCATACATCAGAAATTAGAGAACTGCTGTGACCCCAGGCTCCTGTGTATTTGCACCCTACAGTCTACAGCAATAATATTTGTACACAGTATACTTTGTGAGGTATTCTGTAAATGCGAATAACATGCCTGCTATTAATATTATTCTAAAATGCATGTATTGATCTTGTATGTGAAGTTATGAGTTCCCTCTTTATGATGTTTCTAGAACAGGTTTAAGACAAGACAGCCTAGAATCATAGAATATCAGGGTTGGAAGGGACCTCAGGAGGTCATCTAGTCCAACCCCCTGCTCAAAGCAGGATGAATCCCCAACTTTTGCCCCAGATCTCTAAATGGCCCCCTCAAGGATTGAACTCTCAACCCTGGGTTTAGCAGGCCAATGCTCAAACCACTGAGCTATCCCTTCCCCCCCCCCCCCGCCAACTTTACCTAGCCTAGGTAAAGTTGATAAACAGGTCTGTCCTAGACAAAGAAATGTGGGTTTATCTCAATTTACATATTAGCCATAAACAAAGCTATCTAGCTGAACAACGGGGTGTTATCTTGAGCCTAAATTTGAGAGACAAAGAATTAATGTGGTTCCTGCATGCTAGAGTCTCTGGACCCTAGATTAGGTCCCCAGAAGGCCCTCTTGACTTGTAAAATCAAGACATCCTTTTGAGAATAGATGAAACGGAGAGACTCCGTCTTTACCCATCACCTTACAGAGACAAAGAAATCAAACAATTTGATCTCTGTGATGAAAATGCTTGAAAGGAAACTATGGGTGAGAGAAACCACCTTGAACAAAGAGTGTATTTTGCGAGACTTTTAGACTTTTAAATTTTAAATTTTAGACTTTTAGATGTGTGTTTTCACTCTTATTTGCTTGTAACCATCTCTACCCTTATTTCTTTTACTTGATATCACTTAATCCATGTTGTTTTGTCAATACACTTGTTTTACATTTACTATAAACCAATTCAAGGCTGTGTTTGAAAGGAAGGGTGTATTTATCTGAGTTAAATTAATAAATTGTAATGCACTCTCTCTTTAACAGAGCAGCAAACTTATTATCTTCTGTGGATGTACAGTGGTACAGGCTGTGCATTGCAGAGAAACATCTTTGAGGTACTCAGGAGCTGGGATTCATTGATTCTTACCTGCTAGAAAAGGTTTATCCTGGGAAACCCTTGAGGAGTTTGCTGGTGAAGGAGACAGGCTGGTGTGGCAGGGAGATGACACAGTCTAATCTCTAGCAAAACTCATGCTTGCTGAGGCAGAGAGGTAACAGTGGCTCACAGCTCTGGGTATCCCTAGCGGCACATTACAACCGTACTTGGAGTTCTTAGAGTTCTTATTAGCAGAAGAGTAAATAAATGCATCAGAAGAAATTAGAATAAAACAGATTTGAACATATATCAGATAAGGGATGCTAGTCTGAGAAGTAGATATTACTAAAGAAGGGAGAAAACTGTGAGGCAAAATTGTACTAAGAGAACAAATTAGAAAACTGTTTTGACAGCAAGGAAGATAATGTGCTGAGTATATGTAGTAAGAAAGAGGAAGAGGTGGTATTCCCTAGAAAGAGTGAATTTCTGCAAAATAGAGCTAAATTAGTTTGGTTTCTACACAATTTTAATGAAATCTTTGAATGGCGATACAAGAAGGATCCCGTAAATTGTCTTTGGTATGCTCTCTAGAGTGTGGCCCATCAGAGAAATCTGAAACATAGAAATGGAGAAAAATACTTTCTATCAGTGTTAGCTAGTGATTTTGGATGAGAATCAGAATGAGTCCAAGTTTGGAGGCTTGTATTAAAATCTCTGAGCCTGGAATTAATATAAAATTAATAAAATAGGATAAAATCCTTATCCTCTGAAGTTTTTCATTGTCAGTGATTATATAACACCTACAATGTATGACTGCGAGATGGACAGTTTGTCTGAAATGTGTACTCCCTCCCATGATATGTTTCCTCCACTAAGAGTTCCAAAATTAGACCAACTTCTTGTTCTCTGTCAAGATAGATCTTTAGGAGGACAAAATGAAATATTAACAATGATAGAAAGAATTAAGTTCCTTAAAGATTCTTTTTATTGTAAACTGTTGATAATCATCTTTCGAATATAAAATTAATTTGCATGGGAAAAGTGAATTTTAAAGATCAATTTCCAAAATATTTGACAGTAAGTCTTAGTATTAGATTGGTGAGACCATAAAGACTTGTGTTTGGTTAATGTGTGACATGTTCTCCCCCAAACCTCTTCTATGGAGGCTTCTCACAGGGTAAGGAAATCCCTTGATCAGCAATATCAGGGAATATCTGTGATCATTTTAACAGTTAATGTCAGAAACCACAAAGCAATCATCTATTTGCAAATAGACAGAAACATCATAAGGGTTAGAAAGAGGAATCCACGGGATGTTATATAAACCTCAATTCAAAATGCTTGTGTGGAGCCCCGTCGTCTTAATGAAATCTTCTTCTGTAATACACAATCTAGTCTGAAGCATGTAAATATGTATCCATTCTGTTCTTTTATATTCTATTCTAGTTTCTCATGATGCACCCATCATTGTGGTATCTGAGTGCCTGGTTGCACCAGGTGCTTGTGACAATAAAAATTGGAGGGAATAAGAAAGAAACTTCAAACTCATTGGCTACTGGATCAAAGAAGCCAAAGATGGAAAAACTATTAGATCATCTTATCTTTCTGCCAAGGTACAGTTGTTCCCTCCAGTACATTTTTTAGTTCTTTGCACAGACAGTGTAACTGTCCCAAATAATGGAGCTTCTGTCACTTCACTAAGGAACATATCCCATAACCTCATACATCTCATATACTATTTTTTTTTGCTTGATAGATTATATTTTCCCTGTCTTGATTTAATCTCATATCACCTAGTTACACAAGTAGTACCAGACTAGACAATGTTTCTTAGTGTTTGGTGTTTACACCCTCAAATATTTTAAAAAAATATTGTTATGTCCTGCTTGTGTTGCCACTTTTTAGCTTGTGATTCATACTTATCTCTACTAATCCTTAGTCATAATCAATGCCTCTAGTCCTCTGATTGTTTACATAAAAATGTTAATTCACAGCCCATGTTGGATTTCAGTAGCAGTTTGTTCTATTTTTGTTTGTTTTTAAGACAGATGCTTATTTTGGCGTCATTCTTACATTAGAGTGAAAAGAGAACTTAAGTGCACATCAAAAAGAAATGAGACTTTAAAGTCATATCAGTCTCAAGACTATTTTCCATTTGACCAAATATATATGGAATTCTCTTGATTTACTGGTCCTACTATAGCAGTGACTATAATGTAGAGTCTAATTCTGAACACTAGACTTGTAATGGGTATCTTAAGTTGTATTCCATATTTTAATTTTTTGTATTCCATATTTTCCATGTTTTTCTTTCAGGGGTTAAGAATGCTTTTTATTTTATGTCATTGATGGGTCCTGGCAGGGCTATTACCTCTTGAAGTCAACATTTGTTCTCCTTCTTTGGTTCCTGAGTACTGTAATGTGTATGCTGTTTGGAATTGAGCCTATTAGTGGTACTAGAAGTATTTTGTTATTATTTCTCACTGGGTTTCTCTGTATCATTTTTCTTGTATTTGTTTTGATTTCAGTTTTCAGTGCTTTCTCCTTCTTCATTGTGTACTGTTTTGTATTTCCCTGAGGCAGAGAGTCGCTCTACTAGCATTGTGTAATTTGTTTTGTTCAACAGATTTCTTGACATGCATGTACGTAAAGCTTCTTTCAACTCGCTTTCAAAACGTTGTTCCCCTCTGGTGATTGGTTTTGCTTTCTTGTATTTACTTGATGACTTCTGGCTAAGGTAGACTTCTGGCTGGCTGAACTTCAGTTGAAACCTATCCTACTATGACAGGTTTCAGAGTAACAGCCGTGTTAGTCTGTATTCGCAAAAAGAAAAGGAGTACTTGTGGCACCTTAGAGACTAACCAATTTATTTGAGCATAAGCTTTCATGAGCTACAGCTCACTTCATCTACTATATGTTGGTTCAATGTACTCAGTGTTATATGAATCAGTTGGGGGTTTTGATAAAGTCACTTAGGTTTCCCTACACATTAAAATGGTTCAAAAACAGTGGTTCTCAACTCTGGTCCACCGCTTGCTCAGGAAAAGCTCTGCTCTGGTCCACCACTGCTCCAGGCCAATGGGGGCTGCAGAAAGCTGCGTGGGCCTAGGGACGTGCTGGCCGCCCTTCCCGCAGCCCCCATTGGCCTGGAGTGGTGAACCACTGCCAGTGGGACCTGGCAGGTAAACAAACCGGCCCAGAGCTCCAGGGGCTTTCCCTGAACAAGCGGTGGACCAGAGTTGAGAACCACTGTTCTAAAGAATGTGTGCTTTCTGAACCTAATTCCAAGTTAATAATAATACCTAAGGGGCTAAGTTTTAAACAGGCTCAAGTCAATGGAACGGTACCAATCTACACCAGCAGAGTTTGACCTGATAAAAGATAATGAGAAGAATGAAAACCCAGTTTTGTGAACTTCGGATTAAAATTCTGGGTTAGATGAAGGTTGATTGGGCCTCCAGGGTTGTGCTGACTGAAGAGCCACTGCTGCAAAAGTTTATCTTCAGTCCTACATAAACCTAATTTATTATTTCTATTTAGAGTAGCACTTAGAAGAGGCTCCAGCTGAGACTGAGGCCACATTGTGCTGCTAGATGCTGTACACATACAGTGAGAGGCATTCACTGACCTTAAGCGTTTGCAGCCTCAATAAACAAGCAGTAGGAGAGGAAAGAGAGCTACGATGCCTTGCTCAAAGTTACAGAGCCAGGAATGGAATCCCAGTATCCTGACTCCTTGTGCTATTCATTGTACCCTAGGACTCCCATTTTACAATATTCCCTATCCTTAGATCTACAGGATGGAAGCCCCAATTAGCTGAAAGCCTATTTATGCAAAGTGTTATAAAATCAAAGTTTTCCACTACATCTGTCTCATTTAAACGCCATTTACTCTTCTCCTTACTATATAATTCTATTTCATGTCATGACATTGTGGTTTGACGGTTTAGCAATGTAGTGGGAGTCAGTTTAGGGATCTATTTCTATTCCCAATTCTACCATTAACTTACCATGTGGCCAATTAATCTCTCCAGGTCTCATTTTTACCTCTTTAAGATAACTCTGACTCCATGGGTATTTGAATTTTTTTTAAGTTTGTAAACTGCTTTAAGATTCTCCGCTGAAAGACACGATATAACTCCATAGATGTGCCCATCAGCTTAAATATCTCTAAAGATAGCTTTGAACAACACGCAGTGTTTTTATTTTATGTTTGTCTTCTCTATGTAGGATTAAATATACAGACCTACAGGTCTATAACAAATTTAGAACAGATAATGATAAATCTGTGCAGATGGATTCTCACTACTCCCTTATTTATTAATCCTAATTGGATTCTCAATGAACACCATTCAAAGAGCAATTTGATCTCCTGATTTTCATGTGTTCTGTCTCATTTTGAGGGAAAAGGGGATTTCATATATCTGTGTAGATAAACTACCTTTCTTTTCTGTCTATCCCAGAAAGTATATGAAACATACACCCAAAGCAACTGTAACTCCCCATGCACCCATCAAAACAAAGTACTGTGAAGGTCCTTAAATGTTCTGAGTCTTGTTTTGCTTCTCCAGAGTGTTTCTGGATATCTGGAAATGTTCACTGGCATTTTATAATAATGATGAGCTGTAGAGGTTTCAGGCAGTCCCCTGTTTATATAATCTTTTGAATCCCAGAATTATTTTTAAAGTAATGTTCTACCCCTTTTTCTTGTGAGCTGTCCTTGAAAATGTAGACAGACCACAGATGTAAACTGATTTCTAAGACTGAAAGGAATATACAGTGAGGCTCTGTGTGACCAAGCATACTACCGTCCTTTAAGGAACAGGTTAGAGCCTACAGTTGGGAAAGGCTGGGGGATACTCAAGGCAGACCTGCTTAGCACTAGGGCTGGGCCATGTGAACAGGAAGAGGAAGCTGAGCAAGAGATAGGAAGAGTAAAAGTCATGCAGGATGCAGTGGGTCCAGGAGACCAGCCTAACCAGAGGCTCTGTGTTGTGGATTTTAAATTAGGAGCGCTAAACCCGTGTCCTCAGGTGATAATCTGATGAACTCTTTATTGTAATTGCTCCTGTCCTTATTAAAAGGAGACATGCTATTCTGTTAGTATATGTTGGCTTCTACTTGCCCTGGGTGGATAAAGTAAGCATGTCACCACTCCAATCGGGGGAAATAAATGCAGGTTCACCTGCAGCACAATATTGGGCCACAAGGGGCCATGTGGGGATGGCCCACAACATTACACTTTGCTTCTACGGAGACATAAATATTCCCCTAAATATATAAATGCATATACTCTTAGGTAAAAAACATGGGTCAGTTAAGTTTGTAACCTTAAGAATTATAGGTGACATTCTGGCCCCACTGAAGTCAATTGAAGTCTTGCCATTATGTTCAGTGGGGCAAGGATTTCACCAAACCTCCCCACAATCCTCTGATGGGCCTTGTGTGTAGTGGTGTGATGATCATGCAGAGATATTGGTTGTGTTTGGTGGGAGAAAGAGGAAACAGCCAAAAATTCTTTCGTACTCTGAACACAAATACCAAAGCCAGTTCTAGTTAAAAAGTTTATTTCATTTTGAGAGCACGCACTACTCATTTTACCAGGGTAGGTGTTGCAAAGAAAACTACTTCCTTGCATCTCCAACTGGTATTTATAAGAACACACTGGGGATTTATTGTGTAGGCCCCACAGCTCCGTCAAGGTGTTCCAGCAGTGCAGGGAGATGAGAGGAGATGGATACAAGCTATTGCCACACTGAACAGAAGCCATTTGGCTACTGCAGCCTACCAGGGTCTGTCTACTTAATCCCCACCCTTCAGCCTTGGGTAACATGTCCCCTTATCGACACACCCCAGGTATAAGAGACTTCTAGCAGTCAAGGGAGACTTATTCCTCTCAGGAAAAAAACAAATCCACTCTTCAGCTCCTCACTCCACCCAAGATCCAAAGGGGACTTGCCCCACACTCAGATAATCATCTGCCATCCAGAACCTGCAGGTTTTCCTCCCTGCCATCGTTACTAGTAGCAGAGAATGCAAAAGGACAGCCCTCATTCTATCACTGCTGCTGTGAGGAAGAGCTATGAAGTAAGGGAGAAATCATGAGGAACTTCAGAAGGAAACAGGAGTGTTGAGAAATACTGCTAGAGAGGATTGGTGGTGAAAGAAGAGATGCACTTGGGAGGAATAAGAGTATGGAATTCATGTTTTTAGTTGCAGGGAGGATATTGTAGAGGTGAGACGGGGTATTGTTCTATCTGGGAATGTTATATCTGTCACTAGATGAGAAGTGAATTTTGAGGGAAGCTCTTGTTAACAGTTTGGCATTATTTTATGCTGTAGAATAACATCACAATGTTTGCAAGAAGTTATTGGGGTTTTCTTTAACATTTGTACAAAAACAGTTAAAATAATTAAAGCTCCAAGCTTTGCAAGCAGGTTGGGAGGGCAGTCTCTACATAGTAATTTTTCAGATTTCTTATGCCCTGGGTCTACAAAGCCTTGTCATTTAAAAGCTGTAACATTGTATTATTTAAGTGCTATAATTTTACAAAGACTAGCTAATTCTGAATGTCTGTTGATTATAGATGGGCAAATATTAAAAATTTCTGTCCAACAGAGTTTTCTAGTTACATGTATTATTCCAACACCACATTTCTCCCACATTTCAACAGTTGTAATAGCCAGGTTTTGAACAGGTTTTCTGAAAAGAAAATCATGCATGTAGGTGGAGCTACAAGCTACTATTTTATGATTGAATGTTGCCAATCGAATATCACACTGCAGTAGGTCCAAATGTAAAAAGAATGGCATTTCCACTGCAAGAAAGTCTCTGTATGAAAATGATTTTACTGAAATTTGTATGATTATGTAATTGGCCAGCTGAATTTGTCTTGTCTTGTTGTGATACCCTATTATAGGCAAGGTCAGTAGGAATGCCATTATAAGACCCTGTGAACAGTTGCTTATAATTTTTCCAAACTGTAACCATTTGGGCTGAAATTTTATATATTGTGTGTCCCACTCAAGAAATCTTTGGGGAAGCCAGTGTGGGAAGGAGAAATGAGGTGTTGTGGGGACGACTGGAAGATGGGGTAAAGGGAGAGAGATTCAACAGGGAGTTGGGAGGGTGGAACTGGTGCTGAACAAGGAGACTGGGACAAGGAGTGATGGCAGGAGCTTGGGTTTCAGACAGAGGAGAGACTAGGACTAGCTGGTCAAAGATACTTGGACAAGGAGAGAAGGGTGGGGAAGAGACTGGACTGAGACAGGAATAGGTAGGAAGGGATTGGGTACAAGGTGCCAATCTTTGGGGCAACATCTCAATAAACTCCCTTCCAGAACCATGACTTTTAGAGGACATTCCAAACCAGAGCCTGGAATGGAACCCAAGATTCCTGAGTCTCATTTTCCTTAGCTTTATCAATATTTCTGAAACCCTCTAACAAAAGATGTGTCTCATCTGCCTCCATTAGCTCAAGTGGCAGAGGACTGTGCAGTGGATCTGGAAGTGCTAACCCTGCTGTTGTGTTGGAATTGTGGGGGTTTTCAGTTTGTTTGTTTTTATAAAACCTAGGAAATTGCTTCTTCTTTTTTTTTAAGTCCATGTTAAATGAACAATAAAGCTTCAATTTCAAGCCCTTAAAATTAGGAAATGTCAAAATTAAGGCTGTCTGTGTAACCCTTAATTCAGCTTCTTTGTGCATATGCATTATGATAGGGCTGTAATTACATTATGTAATTTAGACTTCAGTAAGAAGGAAGCATTACTGTAGCTGTGGATCTCATTGAGAAATTGAAACACACAGGTGGAATTAGAACTTTGCAGATGGCATTACCACTGAATAAAGGACTTTAAACAAAGAATGAATGGAACTATGCTGAATTTATGAGAGATGACAAGAAGGATTCCAGATGATTTAATGTTGGTTCCAGTTTTTATTTTATTATGGAGGGGAACTAGTCCCTCCATAATTAAAGATGGAGTTAGCTCCCTATTATTTTTTTTCCAACACCCACAACTCCACAGAAAATCCATTTGCATCTCCACAGTAAAATTTGTTTTGTACTGTATAATCTACATTCTCTGGTGCATTAGTCTACCACCTCTTCCTGCAATGCAATAATCATAATACAGGAATAGGTTAAATGGAATGGGGATCTGTGTAGAACAGCATTCACAGCAATAGCTAACAGTACATGCTATTCCAGGAAATGCTGAGTCACACAGGAGACTAAGTATCAGTGTGCATGCTTATTCCAGTAATTTCACCAGAAAGAACATAGATAATTGAAGTTATTTCTGAAATAAACAGCAGTATATTGAAAAAGACACAAAATAGGCATGGTTCTGGAGAATGAGGGTGAGACTGTGCCTAACCCTTGTACCAGTATGTGGGGGATGGGGAGTGAGGCGGGACAAATGGCATGGACTTGGATGCCTGTGCAAGGTGTATAGAAGGAAGCACAGTGTGTTATCCTAAAGGATGATGGAATATACATGCCCTGTTCCCCTATTGTGCCTGTGAACTCCAAGAAGGATTGTGCCTTCTAGGGCATAATCTCCTCTAAGAACAACTCCTACTACAAAGAAGTTCCATCCCCAGTTTTAGTCTGCGCCTTCAGTGTTAGAAAACAAAACATAAGCCAAACCAAATGTTCTAGTGATACATTGGTAAATCTTGCTCTTTATATATAATCACTTTCTTTGACATATGAGGATAGGAGTAGACCCATTTCTTTCTTTCTTTCTTTCTTTCTTTCTTTTTCTTTCTTTCTTTCTTTCTTTCTTTCTTTCTTTCTTTCTTTCTTTCTTTCTTTCTTTCTTTCTTTCTTTCTTTAGTTATACTTTTTCTGCCGTGCCATATTATCTCTCATCTGTCATATCTAAAATAGAACTCTGTTTCCTGAGTGTGGATATGGATGAAAGCTTTCACATAGCACAATTATGTTAAATGTTCCAGCACAAAGGCAAACCCAGTTTGCATGAGAGGTATCACCACCTACTGAGAAGTCTGCAGACTCCAGAAGTGATTGCTTTTGCAAACATGTTAGGCATCAATCTCTATTCCAGAGCTGCTTTCTGCCTGATAGGAGCATTTTCTGCTGCACTTAGGGCCTCATCTAAAGCTCATTCAAGTCCATGGAAAAACTTCCCTGGACTCCAGTGGGCTTTTCATCACCACTTCAACGAGTTTGCACCATCATATTTAAGCAAAGCATGTATTTTAGAGCTGAGCCAAACATGGATTATCTATCACACAAGATATGACATTTCATTGTTCGTTTTTTGTCTCAAATCAGGATAAAATATTGCAATTTATAAATTTGTCAAGAAACAGAAATTACAAAATGTTTGAATTGGAAATGTTAGGCTCCACCTAACCCATTTTGCCATTTAGGCTAGGTTTCCTGACTGGCTGACAGCTCCCATGACATGCCCAGAATCTGCAACTCACCCAAGATTTCAGAAGGAACTCAAATATGAAATTGCAGAACTACTAATTGTGGCATGTAACCTATCACTTAAATCAGCTTCTGTACCAGACTGGAAGATAGCTAAGACACTGCTGATTTTTAAAAAAGGCTCTGGAGGCAATCCTGGCAATTACAAGCCAGTAAGCCTAACTTCAATTCCAGCCAAAATGGTTGAAACTATAGTAAAGGACAGAATTGTCAGACACATAGATACATGTGATATCCTGGAAAGAGTCAAAACAGCTTTTGTAAAGGGAAACATGCCATAGCAGTCTATTAGAATTCTTTGAGGGGATCAAACAAACATGTGGAAAAGGATGATCCAGCAGACGTAGTGTACCTGGACTTTCAGAAAGCCTCTGATAAGATCCCTTACCAAAGGCTCTTAAGCAAAGTTAGCAGTCATGGGATAAGAGGGAAAGTCCTCTCATAGATCAGGCTGCTACTCTGAAACCTGTCATAGATCAGTAACTGGTTAAAAGACAGGAAACAAAAAATAGGAATAAATGTTGAGTTTTTACAATGGAGAGAGGTAAATAGGGTTCCCGCAGGGATCTATACTGGGACCAGTGCTGTTCAACATATTCATAATGATTTGGAAAAAGGAGTAAAGTTTGCAGATGACACAAAAGTACTCAAAATATTTAAGTCCAGAACTGACTGTGAAGGGTTACAAAGGGATCTTGCTAAACTGGATGACTGGGTAACAAAATGTTCAATTCAATGTTAAATGAAAAGTATGCACATTGGAAAACGTAATCCCAACTATAGATATAAAATTATTTAAATATAAAGATATTTAAATTAGCTGTTACTACTCAAGAAAAAGATCTTGGAGTTATTGTGGATAGTTTTCTGAAATCATCTGCTCCATGTGCAGCAGCAGTCGAAAAAGCTAACAATGTCAAGAACTATTAGGAAAAGTGGAAGGAAAAGGCCTGGGTAGAGACCGTCGAATCGTGGAAGTCAACGAATGGCTATGCAGGTGGTGTCGGAGAGAAGGCTTTGGATTCTTTGACCATGGGATGGTGTTCCAAGAAGGAGGAATGCTAGGCAGAGACGGGTCCACCTTACGAAGAGAGGGAAGAGCATCTTTGCAAGCAGGCTGGCTAACCTAGTGAGGAGGGCTTTAAACTAGATTCACTGGGGGAAGGAGACCAAAGCCCTGAGGTAAGTGGGGAAGTGGGATACCGGGAGGAAACACGAGCAGGAACGCGCGAGAGGGCAGGGCTCCTGCCTCATACTGAGAAAGAGGGACGATCAGCGAGTTATCTCAAGTGCCTATACACAAATGCAAGAAGCCTGAGAAACAAGCAGGGAGAACTGGAAGTCCTGGCACAGTCAAGGAATTATGATGTGATTGGAATAACAGAGACTTGATGGGATAACTCACATGACTGAAGTACTGTCATGGATGGATATAAACTGTTCAGGAAGGACAGGCAGGGCAGAAAAGGTGGGGGAGTTGCACTGTATGTAAGGGAGCAGTATGACTGCTCAGAGCTCAAGTATGAAACTGCAGAAAAACCTGAGAGTCTCTGGATTAAGTTTAGAAGTGTGAGCGACAAAGGTGATGTCGTGGTGGGAGTCTGCTATAGACCACCGGACCAGGGGGATGAGGTGGACGAGGCTTTCTTCCGGCAACTAATGGAAGTTACTAGATTGAAGGCCCTGGTTCTCATGGGAGACTTCAATCACCCTGATATCTGCTGGGAGAACAATACAGCGGTGCACAGACAATCCAGGAAGTTTTTGGAAAATGTAGGGGACAATTTTCTGGTGCAAGTGCTGGAGGAACCAACTAGGGGCAGAGCTCTTCTTGACCTGCTGCTCACAAACCGGGAAGAATTAGTAAGGGAAGCAAAAGTGGATGGGAACCTGGGAGGCAGTGACCATGAGATGGTCGAGTTCAGGATCCTGACACAGGGAAGAAAGGAGAGCTGCAGAATACGGACCCTGGACTTCAGAAAAGCAGACTTTGACTCCCTCAGGGAACTGATGGGCAGGATCCCCTGGGAGAATAACATGAGGGGGGAAGGAGTCCAGGAGAGCTGGCTGTATTTTAAAGAATCCTTATTGAGGTTACAGGGACAAACCATCCCGATATGTAGAAAGAATAGTAAATATGGGAGGCAACCAGCTTGGCTTCCCAGTGAAATCCTTGCTGATCTTAACACAAAAAAGAAGCTTACAAGAAGTGGAAGATTGGACAAATGACCAGGGAAGAATACAAAAATATTGCTCGGGCATGCAGGAGTGAAATCAGGAAGGCCAAATCACACCTGGAGTTGCAGCTAGCAAGAGATGTTAAGAGTAACAAGAAGTTTTTCTTCAGGTATGTTAGCAACAAGAAGAAAGTCAAGGAAAGTGTGGGCCCCTTACTGAATGAGGGAGGCAACCTAGTGACAGAGGATGTGGAAAAAGCTAATGTACTCAATGCTTTTTTTGCCTCTATCTTCATGAACAAGGTCAGCTCCCAGACTACTGCACTGGGCAGCACAGCATGGGGAGGAGGTGACCAGCCTTCTGTGGAGAAAGAAGTGGTTCGGGACTATTTAGAAAAGCTGGACGAGCACAAGTCTATGGGGCCGGATGCGCTGCATCCGAGAGTGCTAAAGGAGTTGGCGGATGTGATTGCAGAGCCATTGGCCATTATCTTTGAAAACTCATGGCGATCGGGGGAAGTCCCGGATGACTGGAAAAAGGCTAATGTATTGCCCATCTTTAAAAAAGGGAAGAAAGAGGATCCTGGGAACTACAGGCCAGCCAGCCTCGCCTCATTCCCTGGAAAAATCATGGAGCAGGTCCTCAAGGAATCAATTCTGAAGCACTTAGAGGAGAGGAAAGTGATCAGGAACAGTCAGCATGGATTCACCAAGGGCAAGTCATGCCTGACTAATCTAATTGCCTTCTATGATGAAATAACTGGCTCTGTGGATGAGGGGAAAGCAGTGGACATGTTGTTCCTTGACTTTAGGAAAGCTTTTGACACGGTCTCCCACAGTATTCCTGCCAGTAAGTTAAAAAAGTATGGGCTGGATGAATGGACTATAAGGTGGATAGAAAGCTGGCTAGATTGTCGGGCTCAACGTGTAGTGATCAATGACTCCATGTCTAGTTGCCATCCAGTAACAAGTGGAGTGCCCCAAGGGTCGGTCCTGGGGCCGGTTTTGTTCAATATGTTCAGAAATGATCTGGAGGATGGTGTGGATTGCACTCTCAGCAAGTTTGCAGATGACACTAAACTGGGAGGAGAGGTAGATACGCTGGAGGGTAGGGATAGGATACAGAGGGCCCCAGACAAATTAGAGGATTGGGCCAAAAGAAATCTGATGAGGTTCAAGAAGGACAAGTGCAGAGTCCTGCACTTAGGACGGAAGAATGCCATGCACCGCTACAGACGAGGGACTGAATGGCTAGGCAGCAGTTCTGCAGAAAAGGACCTAGGGGGTTACAGTGGACGAGAAGCTGGATATGAGTCAACAGTGTGCCGTTGTTGCCAAGAAGACCAATGGCATTTTAGGATGTATAAGTAGGGGCATTGCCAGCAGATCGAGGGACGTGATCGTTCCCCTCTATTCGACATTGGTGAGGTCTCATCTGGAGTACTGTGTCCAGTTTTGGGCCCAAGACTACAAGAAGAATGTGGAAAAATTGGAAAACGTCCAGCGGAGGGCAACAAAAATTATTAGGGGTCTGGAACACATGAGTTATGAGGAGAGGCTGAGGGAACTGGGATTGTTTAGTCTGCGGAAGAGAAGAATGAGGGGGGGATTTGATAGCTGCTTTCAACTACCTGAAAGGGGGTTCCAAAGAGGATGGATCTAGACTGTTCTCAGTGGTAGCAGATGACAGAACAAGGACTAATGGTCTCAAGTTGCAGTGGGGGAGGTTTAGTTTGGATATTAGAAAAAACTATTTCACTAGGAGGGTGGTGAAACACTGGAATGTGTTACCTAGGGAGGTGGTGGAATCTCCTTCCTTAGAAGTTTTTAAGGTCAGGTTTGACAAAGCCCTGGTTGGGATGATTCAGTTGGGGATTGGTCCTGCTTTGAGCAGGGGGTTGGACTAGATGACCTCTTGAGGTCCCTTCCAACCCTGATATTCTATGATTCTATGAAATATCATATTGCCACTATATAAATCCCTGGTATACCCATATCTTGAATACTGCATTACCCCATCTCAAAAAAGATATATTAGAATTGGGAAAAGTACAAGGAGAAGGGCAACAAAAATTATTAGAGGTATGGAACAGCTTCCATATGAGGAAAGAGTAGAAAGACTGGGACTGCTCAGATTGAAAATGATGACTAAGTGGGGGGATGTATGACAAAGGTCTATACAATCACAAATGGTGTGGAGAAAATGAATAAAGATGTGTTATTTACCCCTTTACAAAGCAGAAGAATCAGGAGTCAACTGATACAATTATTAGGCAGTAGGTTTAAAACAAAAGTAAGTACTTCTTCACACAACACGCAGTAAACCTGTGGAACTCATTGCCAGAGGATGTTGTGAAGGCCAAAAGTATAAATGGGTTCAAAAAAGAATTATATAAGTCCATGAGGATAGGTCCATCAATGGCTATTAGCAAAGATAGTCGGGGTGCAACCCCGTGCTCTGGGTAAATCTCCACCTACCAGAATTTGGGACTGGACAACAGGGGGTGGATCACTTGATGATTGACTTGTTCTGCTCATTCCCTTTAAAGTGTCTGGTTCTGGCCACTGCCAAAAGACAGGATACTGGGCTAGATGGATGATTGGTCTGACTCAGTATGGCCATTTTTATGTTCTTATGACTCCCATAACATACTACACAATGCAGATTTCCCTCTGACTGCCTATCCTCTTTATCTTTATAAGGGGCAATGATTGCACCATTCTAATTCAACAGTCTAATTTACTATCACTGATTGAGGCCTAACTCTTGCTATGTTGCAGAGAACTCTATTCCTTGATCTCTCAAACTGGCTGTAATTGAATTCACACTTTTGAACCTATACCATTTTTATCCCATCCATTATATCTAGTATCTCCCAGAAGTTAAATATCCTTTATTGGAGTGCATGCCTAAAAAAACTGGGGTCTTTCTCAGCTTTTTTATACACTGGGAAGCCACAATCAAAATCCTGGATGGCCTTGATGTTGCTATTGCAAAGGCAAATGAAGACTGAGATCTTGCCACACAAAAAAACGTGGCAGCCTGAGCCCATCCCTTCCTTTACAGACAGATGTCCATTGTGGGATCAACAGCCCTTGTAAAACTTTGCAGTGATGTTGGTCTATCCTTCAAAAATATGCAGGATAAATGACTTTTTTGTTTTAATCCTTTTTTGATTGCTGTTCATTTTCTGTGCCTTAATAGCATCCGGCAAGTGTAGCAGTGCAGCCGAGGGGTAAAAATGTATTCTGTATTCTCTAAAAATATGGCTTTCCCCAGAGTGATCAATCAAGATGTTCCGTTAGCTCAGAACCAAACTGCATTTCTTTCCCCTGCACAGCCCCCGCCAACCTCTTTCTAGTGTTTTAATTATCTTGGGATACAAGCCCACACCATTTATCAGCGTATTTGCAATAAATGTCCTCTTGCATTTAGAAAAATATGTATTAAAAAGCAAAAAGATCAATGACTGTTAATGTCATTTGAAGGGAGAACTAATAACATCTCTATCGCTTGAATTTGTTTACAGTGATTGCTTTACTTAAAATAGTCACTATTTCTAGACATTATTTTGATGATTCATGCCCACTCCCTGAATGGTTGCAGGTAAACAATTATTTGACTTTGCTAGTTCAGCTTAATGGCAATAGTAAACTCAATGTGCATTAGTTTATAAAAGACAGGCCAGAGGACAGAGCTGAAAAGTTAACATTTTCTAATCTCTATAGGCATCTCTCATTTCATTTTATGTTCTCTGGATGATGGACATTTTCAGCAGAGTATATTGCCTTTGAAGTTTCAAATTGAATCAGGACATTTGTTCAGCCTCCACTCTGTCCCGCTTGTACTCAGCATACTCTCTGAGGATTAAAGAGCTGCTACTTGTCACCTTTATCTGCCAAATCAAGAAGGAAGTACATATAGTGTAGCACTTGATCATTAAAAGATTTGAATCTCAGTTTCCTTTGGAAGAATCCTTGTGTTTATTAAGGACAAATCTTTTACCAATGGAATAGGCAAAGGCAACAAAATATATCACTTCATGTTCTTCATTTTTCAAGTCTTTACTGTTGTGTGTTAGGGATACTCTAAAAATCAACTATTTTTTCCTGATAATAAAACTGTATTTGCCCCATCTACATGTTCCGCTTACCACATGAATATAAAATAAGCTCATAACAGCAAAACTCCTGTTTGTCATCTCCCTAATTGGTTTCTTCCGTGTACAACATCTTGTGTCTGGCTAACAATCTTGCATTTGCAAATCATCCCCTCCAACTGCTTGGGTTCAATGGCTCAGGACCTATACTTTATCAGAAAGCATGGGCAACGGTATTTTTTCTTCGCAGCACTTCCCCCACAACCTGCCATCAGGCCTTCCAACAATAATTTTTAATGGTACTTGTATTACAGTAGCACCTATTGTCATTAGCCAAGATTGGAGCCCTATTGTGTTAGGCACTGTATATATGCCTAATATGATAGTGATTGTTCTAAATCAATTAAATTGAAATAGAGAAGACAGACAAAAGGTGGGAGGAAGGAAGTGATACCATCCCAATTTTATAGATGGTGAACTAAGGCACAGAGATGATGAAGAGACTTGCCAAAAGTCACATGGAAAGTGAGTAGCAGTGACAGGTATTGTACACTGATCTTCTGAATTCCAGTCTAGTACCTTAATCCTCTGCTGGATCTGGGACAAGCTATACCAATATTTTCATCAGCATTCTTACACACAATGGAGTTGAGCAATTGGAAAGGTTCAGAAAACAGCTTCAAGATCTGGAAAACCTGCCTTAGAGTGAGAGACTTAAAAAGTTCACGCTATTTAGCTTATCCAAGAGAAGTTTAAGAGGTGACTTGATTGTAGTCTATAAGTACCTACCTAGGGAAAAAAATTCTGATAATACAGGGATCTCTATTATCTGTCATACAAAGGCATAGAATGAAATCCAGTGGTTGGAAGCTGAAGCTAGAGCAATTCAGACTAGAAATAAAGATTTCTTTTAACAGTAGGGGTAACTACTTAGGACAGATATGGCAATTTTCTACAGTATCTTGGGCAAACTTTATTGAATTAAGTTCCTGTATCTCTGTGGGCAACAGATTGTAATTCCATGGGTGCGGGGAACCATAGCCCTCCAGGAACTAAAAATCACAAGGCGAGCATGGGGGTAGGCAAATTCACTCAGGTGGTAACACCTCTAGAGAGCTACCACCACCTGCAGAGAGTCTCACATATACTGGTTCAGACTGAATTCTCCAGGGACCAAGAGACAAAGAAAGGATTTTTGGCTAAATAACTTGAGTTAAAACTGACTCAGGGCCTTTTTTCTGATTCAACAAATGAATAGGACCTTCTGTCCAAGTACCCCTGTGCTACCTGAGAAAGGCTGGCAGGATTTGGACCAATCGGTATGCTTGTTCTAAGCTAACAGCTATGATGAACTTGTGACCACAGAAAAAACCTCTTGGTGGGGTGTGAAGGACTGTTCACTGGATGGAGCCCTTGTTGGAATTGGGGTGAATACTGGTAAACTATTAGCATGCCTGTAGGCTCTATTATTGTTTTTAATGTTTTCTCTGTGATACTTTTAGTTTAAGAATAAATGTGCATGCTTAGAAAGAGCTGTGTTATAATTTAACTGTAGCAATTACATTGTTTACCATCTCTGAGGAGAAAAATAAAGCAGCCTGAACAAAAAAGCCAGCACAACAGAGAGCTCAGTTTCTATCATCTCCTTTATCTGTATCTCCTTCTCTGCTGGGTCCAAATATAACGTTGTGCAACAGATTTCTATCCCACTAGTGTGCAGTCCTCACATTGCCTGAATGAGAAGAAGAAAAAGTAAGCAAATAATACTATAAAAAAGGGGGAAAGCTCACCAAGAGGCACACAGTGACAGACTGCAGCTTTTTGCTTCTGGGACAGCGTGAATCAGGCACCTGGGTTGGGGGGAATGCCAATTAAAAACAGAACAAAGGAATAGGCTGCTGCCTGGAGCTTCTGCAAACAAGGCAGTGAGGGGGAAAGCAAGCAGCCAGATTGACTGACCATGTGCAAGCAGGCAGAGAGAGAAACAATTTAGTCAGGTACTATAGCCAGTAGAGGGTGTAGAGTTCAATCAAAGTAGAGTTCTCCAGTTTGCAGTGTAAACACACAGCCAACAGAGCATGACTGAACACAAATAGTGCAGTAACAAAAACAACAACAACAACAACAACAAAAAGAATGTCCCCATGACAAAAAAGGCGTTTAAGAGACATGAAGTCCAACAGGAGAGCAGATAAATAGCAATTTTTGTGGGCAATGTTGGTGAATTTGATGACAACCACAAATCATGAGCAGTGTACCTCAAACATTTTGAGCAATTTGTAATCTGCAACACCATTCCAGATGGACAAGTTTCAAACTTGCTGACAGTGATGGGTCCAAAGGCATATTCACTGCTTTATGACCTATTGTCTCCAGCTGTGCCTGGAACTGCCACATAAGCCACAATTACAGCATCAGCAGAGGAACATTTTTCTCCTACCCCACTGATGATAGCAGAATGATATTGTTTCCATCACCGACATCAGGGAGGTGGAAAGTTGGTAGTACAGTTCATTGCTGCTCTAAGGAAGTTGTCAGACCATTCTCAGTTTGGACAAACATTGATGCCCTGTGTGACCAGCTAGTCTCTGGATTATGCAGTGACCATCTTCTGAATAAGTTATTGCCTGTACCAGTGCTTACATTTAAAAAGGCTGTTTGAAGTGGCTGTCACAATGGAAACTGGTGAGAAGGATTCTCTGGAAATTAGTGTGAACCAATAAGTTCATCTTCTGAATCAGCAAGACAGAAGACCATGGGAACATAAGGAATTTCCGTGCATCCATTGTGCACAAACTACACTGGCTGAGAAGGATTGATGGGCATGCCAGGTCACTTGTCGCAAGTGCCAGAAGAAAGTGCATATGGCTGTGACCTGTCACACTGTTCAATGATCAGCAACATAGAAAAATCATCCATCAAAGAACACATCTATGAAGCCTGAAATTAAGAAAGGATTGAAGTTGATAATTCAAATCTGAAAGAAAAGACAGCAGCTCTTGTGACACTCATCAAGATCCAGCGCTATAGATGATTTTGGAATCTGGAGTGAGAGATGGCATCTGGGTCACACCCTTGTTCGGAGGAGTTCCTTTGAGAATGGATCTTGATACTGAGCTGCTATTTCACTTATTTTTGTATCTACCTATCATCAGACTTTGTCACAAGTTCCTCTGGAGGAAACTGCCAAAGTTTTGAAGACTTATACTGGGGAAAAGTTAGTCCCAAAAGTGATACTCTAAGTAAAAGATCAGCTAGATGGACAATCAGTTGTTTTATCCTTATATGTGATTGAAGGAAAGTATCCACTATTATTAGGTGGATCTTGGCTTGAGAAGCTCTACGTGAACTGGACTGAGATTAAGGCAATCATGAAAGCACCTCAATATCTTCAGGAAATGCACACTCCAAAGTTTTTGAAAAAGGACTTGGATAGATGAGCAACATATTAGTGAAGCTCACTTGTTAAGTCTGCCAGCCAAAATACTGCAAGTCCAGGATTGTGCCTTATTCTCTGAAGCCTCTCATGGAAGCTGAATTAAATGAAAATTGGAGTCCTGTCACTGGTTTCATATAATGAGTGGGCTACACTCATTGTACCAGTAATCAAGAAGAATTATTCTTTCACGTTTGTGGAGATTTCAAAGTGACGCTGAATCCAGTTTTGTGTGCAGACCTTTATCTATTGCCTCATATCGACAATTTGTTTGCTGCTCTTAGTGGAGAATGGTGTTTCAGTAAATTGGATTTGCTCAATGCATACCTACAAATGGAGATTGATCCGACATCTCACAAATATCTCATAACCAACATGCAAAAAAGGCTTATTTTGTGACAACAGGTTGGTTTTCAGTATCACAACAGTATTTGCTCTGTTTCAGAAAGCCATGAATGAAATTCTGAAGGCATTGAACATAGCTCAGTGCTATTTGGACAACATCCTTGTTACAGGAAACGATCAAGACGATCATCTTTGAACTTTGGAGGTCATTTTGCTATGTGTGGAAGACCATGGACTGAAAGTACATTGAGATAAATGTGAGTTTTTCAAACCATCAGCTGAATACATGGGACAAGTATTGATGCCACAGGCTTAAGGAAATCACCAAGGAAAGATAAAGCAGTTCTTGAAGCACCAGCAGCAGAGAATATGACACAGTTACATTCATCCTTAGGAGTGCAACTACTATGGTAAATCTTTGCCTAATCTGGTGACAACATTGGCACCTTTACATGAACTGTTACAAGCAAATTAAAAATGGAAATTGACTAAAGAGTGTGAGTGAACATTTAAGGAAGCAAACAAACTGTTGATATCAGCTGAAGTTCTAACACATTTTGATGCCTTGCTAGTATTGCAATAGGCTTGTGATGCCTCACTATGTGGAGTTGATGCAGTCCTTTTCCACATTTTTCCTGATGGCATGGAGAAACCAATTGCCTTTGTATCACAAATACTCATTACGCCTGAGAAGAACTGTGCACAAACAGAGTGAGAAGTTCTCAGCATTATCTTCAGGATTCAGAAGCTCCATCCCTATGTATACAGTAGACATTGTACCTTGCTGATGGCTCATCACCCATTAATTTAAATTTTTGAACCGAAACGTGGAGTTCCGTCATTAGCTGCTGCTTGTATTCAATTATGGGCATTACTACTTTCAACTCATTCTTCTGCTATTCAGTTCCATAAAGGGACTCAGCATGGCAATGATGATTCATTTTCATGCCTGCCTGGTCCAAGCTTCCAGCAACCCAAACGAACTTCAGACTAAGTCTCCGTTACCCATCACTAGCACAGATATCAACAAAGAAACCACTAAGGATGATGTGCTTTCTCTTGTGAAAGGAATGATACTACAGGGTACAGTGTCAGATCAGAAGAATCCCCAGTGTGCACAATTAGTGTCACATCAATGTGAATTATCTGTAAATCACAATTACATTTTATGGGAAATGCAAGTGATTATTCTGAATTCTCTTCAGTCTCAGGTTTTGGAAGCTCTTCCTGAAGGTCATTTGGGCACTGTACAGATGAAAGCTATAGTCCAGGTGGCTGGGGATCAACAAAGATTTTGAGAGGAAGGCAAAGTGCTGTACTATGTCGGCAAAATTCAGCATTATTATGGCACAGCTTGTCTACAATGTTGGATGCTTGCCTCAGACTTCTTGGACACACGTTCACGTGGGGAGTTTGCTGGACTGTTAAAGGGTTATATGTTTTTGGTCATAGTCAATGCCAATTCAGAATGGCCAGAAGTTTTCAGAATGAATTCTACTACAGCTACCAAGACCTTTGGATATCTCTGTACCTTGTTTAGCAACTTTGATTTACAATTGGTGAGTGACAATGGACCACAAATCTGTTCTGAGGAATTTCAAAAGGTTCCTAGGTTCAAATGGAATTCAGCATATACACTCTGCTCCATTCCATCCTGCTACGAATGGACTAGTGGAATGTTTTGTACAAACATTTAAGCATGGCTTAAGAGCTAATAAGTGTCTTCTGAGTCATCAGCAGAAATTGGACAACATAGCACATGCTACTACCCAGGAGTCACCTGCAAGCATTTTCTTGAAGTGATCTTTACATATTTGTTTGGACCTGATTTGTCCCGATGTTGCCTTGTGTGTTGCAAAATCCTAAGCTGTGAAAATCAGTTGATGACATGAGATTTGTCGTCATTCTTTTCAAGTTGGAGACTTCGTGTGGACACACAACTCTGGTTGCAGAATGCAATAGATACCTGGAGAACCTGTAAAATACACAGGACCTGTTTTATTTGTGGTAAAACTAATGGTATTTTATGGAAATGATTATGTCACAGTTGCAGCCTTGACACATACCGGAGTCCAGAAAGGTTCCAGTAGGACTTTCTGTTCCTCAGATTGATCCTCTTCTGTTACAAATCCTTACCTCTGGCTGTTTCTGTTACTTAGGACACTGCCACACTGCCATCACCACATTATCCCAAGAGAGTAGAAAAACAAGTGGCTTGCTTGAACTTATACATTGTTTAGTTAGTGACTTGCTATTCCAGGGCAGAATAGTTCCTTGCAACTTGAGAGTCTGTGGTAGTCCATGCACAGCTTTCAGTTAGGTTATATAGTGTTTTATGTTAGCCATGTAAACAATGATGTGTATATATTAAGGATTTTTTTTAAGTAAGGTGAAGGATTGTGATGTCCTGTCCCTTTAAATGTTTGAGCACTTCATCCACCTACACATCAGTTTGCCAGTTGAGAAAAATCCCCTCCAGACCCCAAAACTGGTGATCAGCCTTACCTCCAATATCATAGGGCAGCCTATACTAGATCTCCTATGATATTGGAGGCTAGGCTGAGGGACCCCACAATAGCCACTCCATGCAGGCAACAGGATGGCGTCACCTCTTCCCCTCATCATCACCACTTGATGGGAGCTAATTACCTGACCCCAAATCATTCCCTCTCCCAGATCCACTGCTCAACAGCAGTAGTGATGGGTGGATCAAGCCCCAGAGCCTGCAGTTGCAGCAGGACATGACTGCTTCTCTCCCACTCCCAACACCATGTAGCGCGAGGAAGGGGGAGGGTGGAAAAGGAAGTGGAGGTGGAGTGAAGCAGCATTAGGGTGACCAGATGTCCTGATTTTACAGAAACAATCCCAATAAGGCTCTGTCTTATATAGTTGCCAATTACTCCCCACCCCCAACCTGATTTTTCACACTTTCTGTCTGGTCACCCTAAGCAGTATCCCCCAACCCAGTTGAGGTGAAGGGGTAGGGGAAAAGGAGGAGAGTACATGGAATGCTTTCTGAGCTGTTCCTGGCCAAGATCTCCCCTCCCACCATGGAGGCTGTTGCTGACTACTGTGGTGGACATTTTCTGTTTTCTTTCTGTTTATGTTAATGTATTCATATTATTGTTTCCAAAACTCACTCATCACCCCCAGCTTAAACATCATTTTATTTCTTATAAAGAAATAAGTGACATCAATCCAGGAAAACACAGGACTATATGGGACCATCAGTTCTTACGTAAGCAGCCAATTTCATCCATGAGACTGCAACTGCTTTTGACTGACTAGAGTGTACAAATCGATGTCATGCTGGTGTGAGTTTTTTGTTTGTTTGTTTGTGTCTTCATTTTTAAGATGATACCGCCACTCTCCATTCCCTAGAGCTGTATAAGTGCTGAATTGAAAGATGTCTACATGTGTGCAGGGAAGATGAATTTAGAAAAGTCACTAAAAAGCCCATTCACACACTAAATGTACAGTCCTCCAATCCCAACTGTATGTAGGAATTCAAGTATAATGGGTATATAGGTATGACTCTATAAGTGCCTATAAGAAATGACTGCACCTGAAACAGGGGGAATGTTGCCTGTGCTTGTAGAAGGAAGGCAGCGGTGCTTTATGGCGGGGAGGGGAGGAAGGAGGTCAGAAACTGCTGCAAAAGGTGAGCGGTGGTCAGCTTTGCAGAGCTGACTCACCTCTCCCCCTCCCCCCCACAACCTCCTCCAGAAATGTAAGGTCAGAAGGCTATAAAAGTGCAAGCCCTGGTTGCTGGAAGCCCTTTTTTCTACACAGCAGACAAGGCAGCAACAGCTGCAGAGGGCAGAGGATCCAGGCTCATTAGGCATCATGGCTCCATTTGCATGCAGAGGGTGAGAGTGGGGAGAAGGGGGGCTAACAGGTAAAGAGAAGAACAGGCAAAGTCAGGGTACAAGCAGCAAACAGGGAGGGTGAGCAAACAGTGAGTCAGCAAGTGAAATTGCTCAGATTCTGATACAGTCCCCAGGCATTGGGAGAGGGAGGCGAGGGAGCTTAACTCATGTGGCAGCCAGGTTGTGAGTAGAGGTATGAGGGATCGGGTTTCACCTTTTTCCTGCTGTGAGTAGGTTAGGACTGGGGGGGATGTACCTTCACTGGGAGGGGGAGAAGCAAATGCTGCACAGTGCAGTCTGAATGGAGCTCAAGGGCTAGAGGGGGACCCAAGAGTGGGATCATTGCAACAGGGGCAAGGGACTGTTACCAGGACAGGGGTTGGTGGAGCCCACCGTGGTGTGTCGGGTCATCCAAGGCAGCCTCATGGACTGAGGGAGGGGGTTGCTCTAGGGGAAGCATCCATGCGTGCAGGTGGGCAGGCTGTGTTTGCTAATGGGACGATCAGCAGTGCTGTGGTCAGTGAAGTTGTTTCTGAGGTTGTTTCAACAGCATTGCAGGGCTTCCAAAGTGTACAGGGTCACCCAGAACCAGGATGTTGTTCTCCACTGAACTCAAGAGATGGGGTTGACACTGATTCAAGGGGTGAGTGTGATCTGCAACAGACAGAGGTTGGGAGGATGGTTGGCACAGATGATATTCTTCATTGCAGTGTGGCAATGGGTGGTCGTTTCAGGGTCCTCAGCGAGGTGCAGGGTCTGGGCTCAAACTGTCCCTCTGTTAGTTTACCTGGGGGGGGGAAGGAAGTGGACCTGGCGGGGAAATAAATAGGCCGGGCATAGGAGCGAGAGTCTCAGAAGTCATAGCAGACCCATATGGGGTGCACACCCGTGGTGGGGACACTAATGGTATTACACAGCTGCTGCAAGCTAATTTTCAGTTGTTGCAACAAGTTCAGGCATCTATTGGTGAGGGGTCTGGATGGGGCAACATGGTAGGCCAAGCATGGGCTCAAGTTTGAGAGGCAGGAGATAGGCAGGTGGGGCAGACTCCCCTCTCCTATGGGTATGGGAGCCCATGGTGGGGATGAAGCCCCTCTGCACATTTTGACTCACTGGTCATTAAGAAATATAACTTCATGGGACAGAGTTGAGGTTCCTGGGGGGGCTGTGGGAGAGCAGGGCACTGAGGATATCCCATGAGTCAGTCCCGAGGGGGGAATACGTGGACATATTATCCCTGTTGCAAGGGAGGTGTTGACAGAGAGTAAGCATGAGCAGAGCAAGCAGAATAGGGAGCTGCCCAGTGACCAGGGGTGAACATGGGAACATTGAGAGGCTGTCTTCTTTATCTATGCAGGTGTTATAGTACAGGCTTACCCAGAAAGAAGCCCTGCCTTGTTTAAGTATATGGACATAATCAGGAGGGCATGTCCTGGTTTAATTATGGTGAGCAGTTTCTACTGAGGACAGCAACACAAACTGGGATCAGGTGGGACATACCTTATCAAACACTGTGGTTGGAGTAGATAACTCCGAGGGGACCAGGAGTTCACACAGACAGTGGCTTGTTCATCCCACAGCAAGCTCACGAGGGGTCTGAGTCATGTAATGATATTTGCTGGGCATTTAATGAGACTGGTTGTTTTTGCCACACCTGTAAATTTAGGCACACTTTCCAGACATGTTTTGGGACCCATTCAGCCCATTCTTGCCGGAATGGTAGGGGACTGTCACATAGAAGAAACAGGGTTGGGGGTAGTTCAAGTACCAACCGCACATTTGGCTCAGTTGGAACAGGTTCTCGGACACAGAACACAAGCAAGGGAGAGGGGTGAGTTGGGGGCGGTGAAATGGGCACAGGCACCAATGCAGTTAGTCTGAAAGTGTTAAGGGTTCTCCTATGGAATTACCCTAATAAAGCAGATGGGGAATATTTGTGGAAGGGGTTTTCTGTGGGATTTCAGATCCCTTTTGCGGGGAATAGGACCCATGTGATGTCAAAAAAATTTGAAGTCGGTATTTGGGATGGGACTCATTGTTCAAGAAGGAGATTACACAGGAATTAAATGAGGGCAGGGTGGCAGGGCCATTTGATCAGATTATCTATAGAGAACATAAGGGTTCCTCCCTGGGTTTGGTCCCCAAGAAGACTCAAGGGAAATACAGGTTAATTCATCACCAGTCGTACCCACGAGGTGGCTCTGTTAATGATGGGATAGACCCGGCACTATGTTCTGTGCGCTCTTCCTCCATTGATGAAGCCATTCATATGGTTAGGGCTTGTGGCCTGGGGGCACTAATGGTTAAGTGTGATATCAAGTCTGCTTTTCTACTGCTGCAGGGGCATCCACTGGCCTTTGACCTTTTGGGTTTCTCTTTTGAGGGACAATTTTATTTTGACAAGGTCCATGGGTTGTTCGGTATCCTGTTCAACATTTGAAAAATTTAGAACAATGTTACACTGGGAAGTGGTGCAGGCAGCTGGACTATGCCAAATAGAGCATTATTTAGACAACTTTTTTGTTTGCAGGAGGAGCTGGGTCAGATGAGCATGTTCGCTTGTTGGACACATTTCAGGTCCTGACTAAACAGTTGGGGATACCTCTAGCAGAAGAAGACATAGAGGGCCCTTCCGCTACGTTGACCTACCTGGAGATCAAGTTGGACACCAGGGTGGGCATATCACAGCTCCTTCAGAATAAGCTTCAGGAGCTATTGGGGTTGCTCAGGAGAGCTGTAGGAGCCAAGAAACTCATGCTACGAAACCTGCAGTCTACTCTGGGGCACATGAACTTTGTTTGCCCCTGAGTGGGTATTTTGTGCCCGGCTTGCAGCAGCAACAGTGGGCATAGCCAGGCCACACCATTACATATGAGTTAATAGAAAGATGAAGGCAGACTTGAAGGTCTGTGAACATTTTTCTAGTCAATTTAATGGGGTGTCATTGTGGAGAGAGGAATGATTATTACAGGAAGTTTTAAAAATCCATTTGCATGCTTCAGGGGGTACAGGTTTTGAGGTGTGTTATCAATGCAGCTGGTGTACACCGAAATGGCCTGCCATCTGGATGCAAAATGGGGTTATACATGACATGACTTTCCTGGATTTTTTCTCCATTTTAGTTGCAGTGGTTATTTGGGGACCGGAGCTGGCTAATAAAAGGATGTGTTTCTGGTACAACAACATGGCAGTGGTACAGGTTATCAATTGCCAAACTTCCAGATCACACAGGGTTATGAAGTTAGTGAGGGTATTTGTTCTACAATGTTTAAATCTTAACATCTGGTTTTCTTCCAAGCACATGCCAGGGATGGATAATGGCATAACAGATGCCTTGTCTCATTTTCAGTTTGACAGATTTCATGAGCTTGCACCAGGAGCTAGCAATGGACCTGAGCAGATGCTGCTGGCTCTGTGGAGCCTTGGCATATGATGTTGTCGATAGCATGGAGATTCTTGGCTCCTGGCACACAGCTGAGCTATAAAGAAAGTTTTAATGAGTTCTTCCAATTTCAGGATCTGGAATGCTAGTCACCGATATTGCCCCCACAAAGAAGGGTGGGTTTTGCAGTACCTGGTCACTGACAACCCAGCTGCTGGCGTCCTCAATGATCCTGATATGGTGCAAGGGACAACGGGTTCTTTCTGGATAATGGGGCTTTACCTATTTGGACTGCTATAAAAGAAGCCACTGGGAGATGTCTGGGAAGCTGACTGGGTTTGGGGGAGGCAGCCAAGCTAGTTGCTGGTGTCTGCTTGTGGCAGATGTCCAGGCAGGTACTCCATAGGGAAGGCGTCCAGTGATCAGATAAATGGCCTGGTAAATGGACTGGTATGGTAGGGAGCCAATTCCCCCTTCCCATTCTTGTAGACTACTTTAACCGTCCTACAAGGGGGGGTGGATGGCAATGTTCAAGCCATGGATTGACTGGGGGACCAGGATGGAAAATGTAGGAGGGCTGGTGGGATGCCCCGGGTAATGATCTGAATAAACATGGATTTGCTTGCACTATACACTTTATCTGCTGGGTAGTCCCAGACATCTATATAATAAAGTTGCGACCTGATTAAAATCTATATCAAGTGTCTTCTGTCCTTCTTTCAGTTTAGCCAGACAATGACCACCTGAATAAATACAAAATATTTTAATATATGTGCTGATTAAGACATAACACAAACCTAAGCTGCAAACAAGCAATTTTGACATCAAATTATGACATTTAAAGTTAAGAGCTATACATTCCAAAAACCACAGAAAGATGTGATAAAAGCTTTTCACAGGACTTTTCCTTCCACATGACATTCTAGGAATAGGGGCTTCTAATGAGAGCTTTTTAATGTAAAGGAAAACAAGATATACTGCTTATTTGGATGTTTTGGTAGAATCTTGTAAAGGTTACATGAGAAATAAGTTAATGGACTGAAGTTTATAGCTGTGTGTATAACTGTCAAATCTCTGTGTAAATTACCTTTCTCTTCTGCTGGCTGGAATGCAAAAATCCAATAAACTGTTAATAAAAATGGAAAGGTCATATGTAAATACCAGAGATCTTGAAAATGAACCAGAAAAATATGATAGTTTGCACAAAAAAAATCATTTCACATTCTGTTTCATTGTGTTTGAAATGTGATAGGGCTTTTGAAGTGTATTTCTATCAATATGTTGAGAAAAGTTTCTATTAAAAAGAAATTTGCTTTAAATCTGAAAGCAAGCATTTGAGTACTAATTTTTCTGCTGCTTCAAAACAATTGTTTTATCTGATTAAATGGACTCAAAACAGAGATTTATGAAATTATTCCAGTCAGACACAAGAGCAGTTACAGTTGTTTGAAGTCCACAAAGCATAGAGGATGGACCCATTCATCTCCTGGTGTCCAGGTATCTTTTTGAGCCAAAGTGCTACATGTTGCACTCACTCAAGTGTTAGGGGATCACATTAAAGAGGATACAGTGGAAAAGAAATCCTGGAGGAAATATTCACACTCCTTAGACTGGGTCCTCCGACTACTGAACGCAATACTACTTAATGTGTATATGCTCGAGGATTTTGCAGGAAGCTCATTCTTCTGCTCAGAAGAATTGAGTTTGGCCAAACGTCAACTTCAAAGCAATCTTGGGTGCCATTATAGTTTACCCTGGAAATGCTATCAGACTCCCATATTTATAAAGCAGGAGTCTCTTGTTTATTTGTTTACGTGTAGCACTTGCAAGTAAAGTAGGCACTTCTTTAACTGTAGTCTTTGCTGATGCCTTAGAGATCTGGCTGGTCAAATGATATTAAAGCTTTACCTTTTCCCATATTTTCAAGTGGATTAAAAGAAAGCTAGAACTATGTTAAATACTTTCCTAGCATTACTTTTCTAATTAAGAAATTGCTGTAGATTTTGAAGGGATATTAGATCACTGCAAAATGTCAAGGGAGGTCATGCTTATAATTGTGACTGGTGGAGGAGGTTGTCCACGAGATAATTGCTCTGTTAGAATGAGCTCCAGGCTAAAACAAAGTTAAAATTACCTTGTGCTAACTGCTTTGTAGTCAATACATGGATGATGGGTCCCTGTCACATGGAGTTTATGGGCTAAATGGTGCTTAGATATCACATGGGTGCTCATTATGGTGATAGCCATATAATTACCTAGACAGACAGACAGATAAATGATGGATTTGACAGAAAACAAGGATAAAACAAACCAGGAATTGGGTGGGGAAAGGAAGGACACAGATTATAGCAATAGGATTACACAGGTATTCAGTTTACAGTAACAAATATCTTCTAGGTTGTTTGTTTTTAAAGAAGTGTTTATTGTATTTATTTATATTAAAGTGCTCATTTTTGCATGTTCATGAACCTGAGAGGTAGAAGGAAAAGATCTCTAGTGCCAGTACCAGAGCAACTGCTGGATTCTATTTTTTTCTATGAATTTTCTTTTATGTATTTTAAGGATTTTCTACCTTTCACAGCTGACTGTTTTGGGTTGTTGTTTTTTTTTTAAATTCCATTGAGGTTTGTTTCTGACTTCCAAAAGATGCCCCACCAAAAATGAAGAGTCCAGAGAAGCTAATGAATACTTTCCCTGAGTATCATCTGAGATGGTCTAATTGGTTGGTGAGGTGACGAATGCCATTCTGTACCTGAGGAGGGAAGGGAGTGGAGTCAAATAAAACTGTGAAATCTAATTCTGCTCAACCAACTAGCAGATGGAATGGAGTGTATATTAATAGTCAGATGCTTCAGAGTGGAAGGAACTCTCTGCTCCTTGTGTTGGTGGAAAGGAAAGATAATGTCTATAGATAGCTTCATTCCCAACTCACAGGTTCCTAGAACCCGGGCTCCAGCCCGAGACTGAAAGTCTACACCACAATTAAACAGCCCCTTAGCCTAAGTCCTGGGCTAAGCGCAAGTCAACGGACACAGGCCAGCCCTGGGTTTTTAACTGCAGTGTAGGCATTTCCCTCTCAGGGTAAAGGAAAGAAGCAAGGCTATGTCCCAAAGCCTAGATGTTCTTGGCTTTCCTCTTCTGAAGATCCTGTGGTGGAGAGACAACTCTTTGGCAGAGACCTGCAGGGTGATAACAGGGCTGAGGTGGCTTCACTAAAGTACTCTCTACCACCTTAACTGAGCTGAATCACAAAGCTGGGTCAGGTGATGGTGTATTAAACCAGAACTAGGTAAGCAGCTTCAAGAGGGCTGGAATCAGATCTGCAAATAGCACCACCCTTAGACACCTGGACTAACCTGAACCACGAGTACGGTTTGTAGTGGGTGGAGTGACGTGGCCAAGGAATTCTGGCCTGTTGGGTATTTGTAAAAACCAGTGGGGATGGAGCTGAATGCACTGCTGCAGATTTACTGAGTGCTTTACTTTTTATTTGAATGTTAAATTATTGCTGAGTTTTTCCAGATTCTATGATCCTGTTCCCCCTAAAAAAGGTTATCTGGTGTTGTATATAGACTCAGAGTGCTTGTCATGGGGGGTGGAGGGGCAGGTTCTGCATGTTAGAGGCTTCTAGAAAAGGATTTATTTATTCTTCCCAGAACTCAAGATACCTTTGTTATTCTTTAAGAGGGACCCTAGACGCATTGAATCTGATCTTTACTGCTGCCATTAACCACTTGGGTTGCAGCTGGGGTGTCTGCAATATGAAACTCTTCTTTGATCCTACCCTGGTGAAGCCAGTTTGCACTGATGATCCAGGAACACATGCACTTCAACTATCTACCTTCATAATGCTGTGTACTGTACATAGTTCCCCCCCGCCATTGTTTTTTTTTTTAAACTTTTCTGGCACAATATGATTACCTTTCCTGTTCTCCAGAAACACTATAAATTAATCTGCACTGGAACCATTTAGGGCAGGGGTTCTCAAACTGGGGGGTCGGGACCCCTCAGAGGGTCACGAGGTTATTACATGGGGGGATCACGAGCTGTCAGTCTTCACCCCAAACCCCGCTTTGCATCCAGCATTTCTAATGGTGTTAAATATATTTAAAAGTTTTTTTTAATTTATAAGGGGGGTCGCACTCAGGCTTATTCTGTGAAGGGGTCATCAGTACAAAAGTTTGAGAACCTCTGCTCTAGGGAACCTTTGTTTTGGGATGTTTTATGCTAATCAACAAAAGAACCTTGCAGGTCTCCCCTTCTATTACAAGGTACTCCCAATACATAGGGCCCTGTTTTTTCCACCTCACCGAGTAGTACCTTACTCTGCACATAGTCCCAATAAAATAATTGAAAACTACAAGGAAGTTATTCACTTCATTATTCATGCCAAATGATGTAGTCCCAGAAATTTGTGAAATAAAAAAGCACAGAAATAAACGAAAACATTTCAGAATCACTTGCTATTTAATCTCATCTCCTGAAAAGACTGATTTACAAATTCAGAATAAAGTAGCAATGTTGTTTTATGATACAGCTAAAGTGTGCTGTTACCTAGAAATGCTAAAACTGGTAAACAAGCTCCAGTCTATTATACATCCTTACATATCTTCAGTAGTTTACAGATCAGTATCACTACTAAGTACTTATTGTATTGCCATGTTTTCTATCCATTTTAGGGAGTATAACTGGCAAAAGTAATGCTAGGTCCACTCCTTATTTAAATCATTATGAGCATTTTTTTTGTGCAATTGGAACAATGGCTATTTGTCTCTAAAAAAGAAACACATTACTTGTTATTCACTATTTAGCTATTTAGCTATTTGTTATTCATTTTCCTCTTTAAAAGTTTTCCTCCATCCAAACAGGGAGCAGAAACAATACCATGTGACTTACATGACCCATGATACACCATGAACATTGACAAATAAAAGATTTGGATCAAGCCATAGTCTGATATTTTTTATAAACTATTAGTCAAAGATTTACAAATACTAAAAAATATCCCTGTAGAATTCATATGGAAAGGGAAAAAAAATTGTCTGAAAACTGTAATGAATAATTTCACCATCTCTGTTGAAAAGGTTGCTGGAAAGAAAGATCAAGAGTTAAGATGCTAGTCTGGGATTTAGAGGCCTGGATTCAATTCTCTGCTGCAGCTCAGGTCTCCTGTGTGACCGTAGGTAAGTCACTTAGTCTCTTGGTGCCTCAGTTCCCCAATACTAGTACTTCTCCTACCTCCTAACAGTGTTATGACGTTAAATACATTAAAGATTGTGAGGTGCTCAACCACTATGGTAATGGAGCCATGTATGTACCTAGAGTAGGAGAACTGCACCCTTTATAAAAAGAAACCCACCTGTCAATGCCCTTCCTATTGCTTACATAATATCAGGTAAGAGAAAATGAATAGCAAACATTTCAGTTCTATTCCTTTCAGCATATTAGCAAATCAGTCATCCATGTGATTTGGTAACAAAAATTTTCAGAATCTTTATTTTTTGTAATGCAAACACCAGAAATTATTTTCTATCCACTTGCATGTAGATATATAAGAATGCATATATTATAAACTAGCACAAGACAGCAGAGTCTAGTTCTTAAGCCATTTTGCCCTGAATAAAACAATGTTTCAGCTGTAATTTTAAGAGTAAAACTACCACTTAGAAAGTAGTAAAACGACAAATTTACTCTCGAAGATTCCAGTGTAAATTGCATGTAAGTGAGAGCAGTTTTCATCTCATGTGGCAAATTCCTTGTACTGGAATTCATTTCCTTGTACTGGAAAATATGAACTGAACTAAAAGGAGCACTATTTAGATTTTCCCCAAATAAAAAGAGTCCATTTTGTTAGGAAGAAAAGTTTTAAAGATATGCTACTTATTGTCATAAGGACTTGGAGATTTGCTGAAAAATCCAAGCCCAAATCTTTGTTCTCTCATTAGTGTCACAGTTTTTTTAAAAAAAATCCATCTTCCCACCTGAACAATGGTGCTGAGTCTTCTGAACTCTGGAACTTTTACAGGCAAGGGAAATGAAATGATCAAATAATCTTTAGAACCACCTCTTGTCAATTTTGCAGTGTATGTGCAATTCTCCTCCCCATATGTCAAATCAGGCTGAAGGAGGAAGAAGCACAGTCTGTAATCTTAGTAACAATAATTGAATTAAACACCTCATATTTTGACTAGCTTTCAGCATTTCCAAAATGTTATACTTTGAAGACTCTAGTAAGTCCAAGGGAAAACTTGAAAGTGTTTTCAATATGTGTGCTTCAGTTTCAAGTACAAAACAACAACAACAACAAAACACCCCAAACTGGACTTTACAAAACTTCTAGACAACTAAATAGTAATGGTACATCATTAACAGATGCATGGCCACTGGCAAGCAATACATTTACATATGTCATATTTACTTCTACTCTATGTAAATGTTTTCTGAAGGTAAATGCTCTAGCCTGTTTTTGGTTTTTTTACACGTTTGAGTAATTTTATCCATAATATTTATAGTGAAGAGATTTTATAAAATCTCTTTCTTCAGGGCAAAAATTGGTCAACTAGAAGGGTGAGGAAGTAAAATATGTCCAAGTAAATAGCTTCTATCATCTACTTAGTCCATTTTCTTTATACTAAAACCATAAACTGAAAAATCAAAACCCCTGTAAACTGAAACCAAGAAGCAGCTTTGTTATCTGCCAATGAACTCATTTTGCTGAGTTAAATTCCACATTATTGTTCATGTCAGGGTTAATTTGACATCACTGTTCCAAATATTTTGCTTGAAAATGTGTGTTTAATTAGCCGGACCAATGCAGCAGCATCTGTGCAATGTGCTGGTAGGCAGAAACCCAAGGCAAGTTGGACTTTTGAGCATTCCAGTCCTTGTGCCAGAAAAGCTTGGTGTGTCAGGCGGAAGACAGGGTCACTGTCCTGGTGGGGGTGAAAGCACTGACCTCATTGCTTAGATGACACCTCTTAGTGGATGATTCATAGAGAGAAAATTCAAAAGTAGCTCCAGATGGTAGCTGCTGTACAGAGCAGTATGAAACTGCCAGTTTTCTCTTTGAAGGTATTCACATGCAAAAATATATTTGTGAGAATCCGTAAATTTGTCCCTGGATAACATTTCTGCCAGTGAACAGAGCTTTCTGCTGAGAACACTAAGATTTATTTTCCCTAGGCAAAAATCATGATTTCCCCCTAGTTTTTCCAGCATAGAATATATATTTTTTTCATAGAACCATAATGCTGGACTGACTGTCTTCCCAATGAGATATGCTGCTGTAGCTGCTGAGGCTGATACAGAAAGGGGACACGATATGAAGACACAAAATATAAAATGTATGGCCTTTGTTACTGGAAGAAAATATGGATATAGTCAACTTTTTCACCTGTTGTATGTCCTTACAACCAGACACAAAGCAGATCAGCTGCTGTTCATGTTTGGCTTTTAATGAAATGTAAAAAGGAAGACAAAACTATAGTCTATTTTATTTAAGTGTATTCTTCTCTTCTTTCTTAAATTGGAACTATCCCAAAGGTCTCAGTCCTGCAATGAGTTGTGCAATGCCTTATTGATCTCATTTGCTTTGCAGCAAGCGGAAATGACAACAAAAATAATTTATGAAAAAAACACCTCAATGTAACACACACATGAAATTCTCTAAGAGTTACTTGCATTTTTATTCCCAAATAATTGCATTTTTTAGTTTTCTTATCTAATTTGTAACTTATTCTATTCCCAGGGTTCATGGACTCTTCAGAACCCTAAGAGAGTTTTTTTTATCTGACCTGTCTAAAGAAGATGCTATAACGTTTGCCACTTGCCTGATTCTACAATCCTTACAATACATTGTGGCACTTAGCAGGTGAGTAACCCCATTTATTTCAGTAAGGCCGTTCATCTGCTTCAATACAAATAAGGGTTGCAGGATCAAGCATCATGCTAAATTGTTTTAAGTGTAGTACAAATGGAAATCTGACACATATTCTTCTCTGGTTCATTTTGCAAGAATCTAAGATCATAAGAATGACTGAAGCAACAACAAAATATTGCATTATTACCTGATGATTAGCAAGCTTCAACTTATTTACAAGTACATTGAACATCACCATCCTGATTTTTCCATTTCCCTTGTTCTCTTTGATGCATGCCTTTAAAAGAGTGCTACTTAATAACTATAATTTTAGGAGAAAGAAAAGGAGTACTTGTGGCACCTTAGAGACTAACCAATTTATTTGAGCATAAGCTTTCGTGAGCTACAGCTCACTTTATCGGATGCATTCAGTCGAAAATACAGTGGGGAGATTTATATACATAGAGAACATGAAACAATGGGTGTTACCATACACACTGTAACCAGAGTGATCACTTAAGGTGAGCTTTTACCAGCAGGAGAGCAGAGTTGGGGGGGAACCTTTTGTAGTGATAATCAAGGTGGGCCATTTCCAGCAGTTGACAAGAACATCTGAGGAACAGTGGGGGCTGGAGGGGGGGAATAAACATGGGAAAATAGTTTTACTTTGTGTAATGACCCATCCACTCCCAGTCTCTGTTCAAGCCTAAGTTAATTGTATCCAGTTTGCAAATTAATTCCAATTCAGCAGTCTCTCGCTGGAGTCTGTTTTTGAAGTTTTTTGTTGAAGTAACAGAATGTCACTAGCCATCACCTTCAGCCCCCAACTAAAACCTCTCCAGCACATCATCAAGGATCTACAACCTATCCTGAAGGATGACCCATCACTCTCACAGATCTTGGGAGACAGGCCAGTCCTTGCTTAGAGACAGCCCCCGAGTCTGAAGCAATACTCACCAGCAACCACACACCACACAACAGAACCACTAACCCAGGAACCTATCCTTGCAACAAAGCCCATTGCCAACTGTGCCCACATATCTATTCAGGGGACACCATCATACGGCCAAATCACATCAGCCACAATATCAGAGGCTCGTTCACCTGCACATCTACCAATGCGGTATATGGCATCATGTGCCAGCAATGCCCCTCTGCCATGTACATTGGCCAAACTGGACAGTCTCTACGTAAAATAATAAATGGACACAAATCAGACATCAAGAATTATAACATTCAAAAAACAGTTGGAGAACACTTCAATCTCTCTGGTCACTCGATTACAGACCTAAAAGTGGCAATACTTCAACAAAAAAACTTCAAAAACAGACTCCAACGAGAGACTGCTGAATTGGAATTAATTTGCAAACTGGATACAATTAACTTAGGCTTGAACAGAGACTGGGAGCGGATGGGTCATTACAAAAGTAAAACTATTTTCCCATGTTTATTCACACACCTCCACCCCCCCCCCCATTCCTCAGATGTTCTTGTCAACTGCTGGAAATGGCCCACCTTTGATTATCACTACAAAAGTTCCCCCCCTCCATCCCCCGCTCCCCTGCTGGTAATAGCTCACCTTAAGTGATCACTCTGGTTACAGTGTGTATGGTAACACCCATTGTTTCATGTTCTCTATGTATATAAATCTCCCCACTGTATTTTTGACTGAATGCATCCGATGAAGTGAGCTGTAGCTCACGAAAGCTTATGCTCATGTAAGCAGAGTCAGGATGAGCTCCACCCTGACATCTGGTGGTGAGGTGTGGCAAGTTGTGGAAAAGAACTTCAGGGGCTGATCTCATTTGCATAGGCACACCCACCCCGCCTAGAATGAGGCCATAGCTGCCCAAATGGTCACTTTGGCTGCTGTGGGATCCCCAATGTCTCTGTTATTGGGGCAGGAAGAATAAATTGTTATTACCCTGATTATGGGAATCAAGGACAGTGGAACTGTACTTGGCCTTTTGTTATGATGGAGGGACTCACCATCAACTAAGTAGCACTCGCTAGGCAAGGGACATGGGTTCCAAAACTCTGTGAATTGAGAATGGTTGGGGACAGGTGTTAATACTTGGTGGTATGGGACCCCTGGTGAGGGCATTATATGCTAATTGCACTTCCTCCTCTCCACTGTGGAATATCTGAGCTAATTTTGATTCTATTAGGAGTCTACTTACAGACTGTTGAGCTGAATTTTCATTTTGCGCTAATGGTGCACCAGCACTGAGGCTCCCCTACTACAAGCTGAAATCACAAAAGAGCTAAAGTTACTAAGAGCTGAAATCACTGAGTGTTGTGTTAAGTAGTAGGGGAGCCTGAAGATATATGGTGGAGCAGTTTGTGGGACGGCGAGTAGAGCAGCTTGTGGAGCAGAGTGGCTGGTGGAGCAGAACAGTTTGTTGGATGCCTAGAGCAGCTCGTGGAGTGGCTGGCAGAGCAGAGCCCCATGGAGAGGTGGGGCAATCAGCTTTGGACCATGTAAGGTGCCCCTTAACACCCCCCCCCCCCACAGGTTGGGAGGTAAAACTCTGCAGATAAACTTTCAAACTCTGGGTCTGCCCTGACCAGGGACAGAGATTTTTGGGTCGTTGGACTTTTGGGACTTTGGGTGATTTTGGGTTGCTGGACTCAAGAACCAAAGGGAAAGGACGTGCCCCAATTTGCTTGGGGTGGGTTTTTTGCTCATGGGTTGTGTTATGAATCCTGTTGGTGGTGTTTCCCCAACATAATGCCACACTGTTTCTCTCTGTTATTAAAAGGCTTTTTGCTGCACTCAGACTATGTGCTTGTGAGAGGGAAGTATTGCCTCTTGGAAGCACCCAGTGGGGGTGGTATATATTTGTCCCAGGTCACTGGGTGGGGATTCGAGCCGGTTTTGCATTGTGTTATTGGAATGGAACCCCTAGATACTGAACCCTGCCCTTGTTGCTGCCAACTCTGACAGGCAGAAGGGTTACATTCAAATAAATTTGTTAGTCTCTAAGGTGCCACAAGTACTCCTTTTCTTTTTGCGAATACAGACTAACATGGCTGCTACTCTGAAACCTATAATTTTAGGGCTTGGTATGGGTATTAAAACCTACATGATTTACAATAGTTTTTCTGTTGGCAAGCTTTCAATAAAGGTTTAGTATAGCACTTGTACTGTACAAGAAATCTGCAACTAATACAAGGAAATTTCACTCTTTGCTCTTAGCAAACTTGTTATTATGTTGCTCAGAGAGGCTTATGGTGACAACGACCACTGTGTGGCAGGTGTTCCATGATGTGGGATAATAAAATCCCTATGGGGAAGCTGTGTATTCTCCTAATGTCAACACCTTTCTGGCAGCTCCAGCTTTTGCATGATAAATGTTGCAATTAGAGCTATTGAGTTCTGCATAAAATAACCTGCCTGATTCCTAGCTCAAATTAACCCTAAGTGTGTTTGTGATATAATGGAATAAATCTGAAATGTTATTCTCAAAAAGAATTACATTGTTTCAAACCTGACATACTTCATAGCTCCAGAGTGAAAAGAGAAACCAAAGAAATTTTCCAAAAGAAACCTGTCACTTTGAAGGATGCCTTGAGTATTGCTGAAGCTGGTGAGAAGATCACTCCAGTTGTCATTTTATTCAATTTCAATCATAAATTACTGGATTAATGTTGCTTTCTTGTTTGTCCAAAAGGTTATGTTTTGGCATTAACCCATTTTACTGAAGACTAAAAGGATATAAAATGTTTATTTTCATAACTATATTGTCTCTAGGGAATGGTCTTTTTGACATGTGGCCTTGCTTCCTTAAAAAGCTGCTGCTCACCTTGTATGTGAAATATATAACTTTATCTGGAAGTAACTCAAAGTACAACTTGATAAAATAGCTACATTTTACTGGAGGATTGAGCTGGTGCAGATAGAGCCAGAACTGCGGGAGTGCAAAGATAGCTTAAAATCACATTTGCAGTACCCCTTCTGTCTTGTGCTAAGTGCTCATGGTATTGGCCAATATCTCTATTGTAGGTCACTGGTTCAAATCTAGCTAAACTCAGCAGTGATTTAAGTCATTAATATCTGAAGGGTGCTTAGCCTCTGTGAAATAAGGAGGGAGTGCCAGTCCACTTTGTAGTAGAAAAGAGCAAAAAACACCCCCCCCCCCATGACTGAGGATTGAAAACATAGAACTGATCTACCTTCTCAGCTATGGTGGTGGTCACCTCAGACCATGGTTGTGGCACATTGAGGGGAAGAGTAGGAAAGCTTGCTGTGCTATTGCCAGTGCCATGCCAATTATATGGATAAACAGAATTAGTCTTCAGAGTTGTCCATCTGGCAGTTTAAATGAGATTAGAGAGAATATAAAATTTTCACACCAGATTTTACCTTTGTTTTTTAAATATCTGGCTTCACTTGAATGCCTATTACCCAAGACGACCTAGGATAGAATTTTAATGCCTGTTATGATTACCATTACAAACCCACAAAATACTAAAAATCCAAGAGTGCCCAACAATCCTACTGATATGCAGCCAAATTAGAACAAAGGAATCAAAGAATGCAGCCAACCAACAAACCATGTCAGAAAAAGATAAGCGCTTTCTAGTTGATTATATGCGTGCCATGTCAATTAACCCAGTATCCCATTAATAAGTTACTCATGTGGATCCAGTTGCATCATCAATAGCACACTACCTTTTTCATTGCCAAAAGTATTGAAAAGCATTTTAATTCCCCAGGAGGAGTTCACATCCAGAAACTTTCATATCAAAAGATTCTGAAGATGTTGCAGGGATAAGGGAAAAGTGAAGGCATGGAGCTTAATTTTTCTTTCACTTACATTGGTTCAAAAAAGAAGAAACTCCATTAATGTAAAAGGAGTTAGATTAGTGTAAAAAACTGACTTGAGAGGACTTTCAAGCCAATTGTTTCATTATTATACAGATTGTCATAGCTGCAGGTTGAACTACACCCTAGACTCTTCTTAGTCCCCTTCAAGTGCACCCCTTAGGTGACAGACCTGGCTTCCTACATCTCACTTTGGGTGGAACCACATAGTTTAACCACTCTTAGACTGCATCTCTGGGCTCCAGCTTAGGCATGTTAACAACACAGGCCTGATGTGTTTCTAGCATCTGTGTGAGTTGCCTTCAGGACGCTGTGACAGTTTGAAGTAACACAGAAAAAGTGTCTTAAAAACAAAGCATTATTTTGTTCATTCCTTAAAGGTACAAGCATTTAGGAAAATGGGTTAACACAATGAAAGACCTGCACACTTGGGTATTACTTAAACCTATGTAAGTTCCTCTCAATCCAACTAACTCCATCTCTGGCAGGGGAAAAGAAACTGCCCTTATTGCAGTTTCTACCTCTCTCACTCTGTAAGCTTTTGCCAGCCTCTCAGCTTTTCACTAGCACTCTGGACAGTCTCTGCCCACTCACTCCAACCTCACCTATTTCTAGGCCCTAGGGATGCACTATTGTTTTAGCATTCCCTTTGATCTCTCTCTCCTTGGCCTTGGAAAAATAGCTATGTCACCAGGGTTGGGAACGGGGGGGGGGATCATTTCTTCATGGTAAAAACCTGAGTATTATGTATGAATGTTTGGGATGTTGCTGATCTAGAATCATAGAACCATAGTGATAGAAGGGACTGCAAGGATCATGTAGTCTACCCCCCTGCCCAGATGCAGGATTTGTTGTGTCTAAACCATCCAAAACAGATGTTTAGCTAGCCTCTTTTTGAAGACCTCCAGAGAAGGAAATTCCATCTTGGCTGTTGTCAAGCACTTAAAGGTTAGGAAATGTCATGTGTGAATGTTTGATCATACCGTCTGCATTTACATGATCAAACTTTTCCCATGAACCCTTGCCCCATTCAGTGCATAGGAGGGACTTGTTCTGGACATGAATCAGGGTTGTGTAGTGAAGGAGACTGTTGTCCATAGGACCCCTTCTCATCTTTTGGAGAAGTCATAAGATGTGTAGTGAATGAGGCATGAAAGAGAAGGAGTGGTCTCATAGTTAAGGCAGTTAAATGTGCCACTCTCAAGAAGTGGATTTTATTCTTGCTACACCTAAGTGATACTGGGCAAATCACTTAAACCAAAGTATTCTCGTACATGGACACTAATTGTGTGCTTCTCATTTTCTGGGTGCCCAACTTGAGACACCTGGAGCCTGATTTGCAGAAATGTTGAGCACTCAGAACTGCAGTTGAAGTCACTGGGAGCTATGCTTAGAACATATAAAGTTCTATAAAAAGTCAAAGGACTCAGAAAAATCAGACCTCAGGAATCTCACGATGAGTAACCAACCTAGTGGACATTTGACAATTCTGGCCTTATTTGGTGCCTTAGAGTCCCACCTGTAAAATAGTAATAATACCATCACCACCTCACAAAGGTATTGCAAATGTGAATTCATTAATGTTTGTGAAGTATGCAGTACAGTGATGAGTATCATAGAAAAGTCAGTTAGAAAATTGATACTTCCATACTATACTTCCATAATAATACTTCAGTGTTTAAATGGTATGCAGTAAATAAAACATGGGACAATATGTTAGTAATAATAAAAAAAGAATATTTAACAGCTACTCATTCAGAAAGAATCATCCATCCTGTGCACTGAAAGAGGCAGGAAAAAATGAGTATGTGATCATATAATTAAAAATTGTATCATCATTAAAGCTGGCTAGAAAATGGAATTTCTGTCCCATGGGAACATTTGAAGTGTTTGAGATTTTATTTCATTGTGAATCAGAATGAAATGTTCACCCCCAGACTTTTTTGAGAAAGGGTGTATTCCAATTTGGGAATGTACTGGTCCTACTGCCACCTATTCCAGTTCTCTCTGACCCCCAATATTGTTCCTTCCTCCTGCATAGTGCCCTGATAGCATGAGATGAGGGGGGAGAGAAAACACAGGGCTGATGACTGGGAGGAATATACTAACCATGATAGAAGGAATAAGCTCACATGTTCCCTCAAAACATTTTGATTTTGATGTAACAGCGTTTTCTAATGGAAAACAGTTCTGTTGGGAAAAAAAATTCAACTAGCTCTAGTCAGAACACATATGCACAAGAGGCCCAATTAAGGTTGCATGGGATCTTGTAAACTTCCTCTACCCAATCCCCAGTGAGATTATAAATTTTGTTGATAAATGTAGTAGTGCTGGTGTAATATGCTTAGACTTCTGTAAGGCTTTTGACTTGGTACCAAGCAACATTTTGGTAAAGAAAATAGAATGACACAAAATCAATGTGGCATATATTAAATGGATTAAAAGTTGTCTAACTGACAGGTCTCAAAATGTAATTGTAAACAAGAAATCATAATCAATCAGGTGTGTCCTAGTGGATTTCACAGCTATTTGCTAGACAGCAGAAGAATGTTGAGACTTGGGAATCTTGGATGCAGAAGGGTAATGTGCTTTAGCAGTTGCAAACCCTTCTTTCCCTGTCCTTCCAATCTGTTCTTGTGCCCCTCTGCTCCTATCCATCCTGCCAGTTCTTGTCCCTGTGCCCCTTAGTTCCTGTCCCCATGCCTCTCTGCTTCTATTCACTGTGCCAGCTCCTGTCCCTGCTGTCCTCTGTTCCTAGAGCCCCATACCCCTAGCTCTTCTTGGTCTCAGTCTACTTCTCTCCCCACTTTGCTCCTTACCCTTTTTCATTCAGTTCAAGCTGCTATCTCCTCCTCCTCCTCCATGCAGCCTAGTCTCTAGTTGCGGGGGGGGAGGGGGGGGGGAGGGTCACTGAGCCCAGTCTGCAAAGGAGATGAATGTGTGATGTACAGTGTTTTTTGCTTTCAGTTGGAAGCAGAAGGAAGCTCCTCCTGACCATGCAGAGTCTGCAACTGTCAGTGAAAATTAATTGTGTGATCATTATTGTGTTCAGAGGGATCCCACAATTTGACATTTCCTTGTTTATTACGGTTTCCATTGGGCAGGATATCACAACCTTATTCCCTTTTAAACAAAGATTTTCTTTATATACATAAACAGAAATTCATCCAGTAAAATATATTACCTCACCGATCTTGTCTATCTAATATCCTGGGATCAACACGGCTGAAACTACACTGCATGAAGGAACAATGGCATTTAAGACCCCGATCTTGCAAATACTTGCACAGGTGCTTAACTTTACAGACATGAGTAGTCCTATTGATGAATATGAAATTCAATGAAGACAAGTGCAAAGTACTTCATTTAGGAAGGAAAAATCAAAGGCACAACTACAAAATGGCAAATCTAGGTGATATTCAGATCCTTTTCAGCAGTACTATGAGTTGTCAATGTGATGTAGTGGCAAAAAAGGCTAATATGGTTCTGGGATGTATTAACAAGAGTGTTGCATAGAAGACACAGGAGATAACTGCCCCACTGTACTCAGCACCTGTGAGGCCCCAGCTGGAGTTCTGCATCCAGTTCTGGGCACCACAATTTAAGGTTAATGTGGACACATTGGAAAGAGTCCAGAGGAGAGCAATAAAAATGAGAAAAAGTTTAGCAAATCTGACCTCTGAGGAAAGGTTAAAAAAACTGGGTATGTTTAGTCTTGAGAAGACTAAGGCGGGACCTGATAACAGTCTTCCAATATGTTAAGGGCTGTTATAAAGAGGACAGTGATCAATTGTTCTCTATGTCCATTGAAGGTAGGTCACAATGTCATGGGCTTATTCTGAAGCAAGGGATATTTAGTTTAGATATTAGTAAAAAAATTCTAACTAAAATGGGTAGTTAAGCTTTGGAATAGGCTTCCAAGGGATGTCATGGAGTCCCCATAATTAGAAACCTCTAAAAACAAGTTGACAAACACCTGTCAGGGATGTTCTAGGGTTACTTTGTCCTTCCTCAGCACAGGGGACTGGATGTGATGACTTCTTAAGGTCCCAGCTCTACATTTCTATGATTCTATTGACCAAAACATTAAGCACAAGCATGTTTGCTGGATTAGGATCTGAATGACTTCTGTACCGCATTGAGATTTAATGTGGTCTAGTGGACTGAACACAAGTCTGGTTCCCAAGATCTCCTGTAGTCTAGTCCTCACTGCCACTGTCTCACTATACGAGATTGGGCACATCATTTAACCTTTCAATACCTCAGTTTACCCATGTAAAATAGGGATAATACTTACTCAGCTGAAAGAGGAGTTGTGAGGCCTAATTCCTTAATGTTTGTGATGTTCTTATACATCTTTTGAGGGAAGCTGCTGTTTAAGTGCTAAGAACAATATTATTGGTCATTTCTCTTATGATCATATATGATGAAGAACCAAATCATTTATTTATCATGAAGTACCTGTCTGAGTGTGGATGTTCCAATGTTGGTTGTCAGCTTGCCACAGAAAAGTTTAGATTCATTTACAAATAAAAGTAAGCAAATCTGTTTATTCATGTCTGAATATTGTTGACATCATAGCATAAATTCATCTACAATTTACAAATATTGTTACCAAAAGAAGGAAAAAAATACTACTCAGAAGGTTGTTTTCATTGATGCAGGTCTGTAGGTGGAGACATTAGACCATATTTCAATTACAAGGCCGGAGGAGGGGGACGACTGCCCTACATGGGAAATAGGCCAGTTAGTTGTGATTTTTGAATTTGTGTGATTCATAAATAAATAATTTTGTATCTTCAGTTGTTTCTCAGCTCAATTTTCACAGTAATGACCATTGATGTTATATTTGTTGCAGTTGATAAACTATCTTTGATTCCTGTTTAAATAATGTGACTAGGTGAACAACATTGTCATTCAATGTTTTTATCTTATTTACAGTGCTGTGCCTGGTATCGCCCCTTTTCTCACCAACCCCATTCCCTGAGATTTTTCTTTTTTCCACAATCTGGTGACTTTATCCTAGGCCATTGTTGATATTAGGTAATTTTCTGCTACCTAAAGTGAGTTTTTGGGCTTCATTTTTCCTTCACTTTGAACCAGTATAAATCCATTGGCTTCAGTGGAATTACTCCAGTTGCTCCAGTCATTTATATTCTGTGTTATGATTACAGAATGAACAGATTAAGTGAGTAATCTCTCTTGTGTCAGAGATTTATGGGATCATCATATAATACCCAATGTTGGATTGAACATTCAAATCATTATGAATATTATGAAATGGTATGGCTTCCCACAGCTTGGTCTCCCTGGGACATAGCTATGGATTTGTTCTGCTTTACAATAGTTTATATACTTCCATTTGTTTTTTGGTGAAGCTATGTCCCTTTCAGTATAGGTTTTCAATGTCATCTTTCTATTTTTCTCTCCAAAGAATATAAAGCAAGAGAAGTGCTATATAATATGCATATTAATACAATATATTATTTAAAAGCTTGGTAAATTCAAGACACATCTATGGATTATAAGGAGATATGTGTGTGTGTGTATACACACACACACACACACACACACACACACACACACACACACCAGTTCCCCCTGGACTGTAAAAATTGTAAAAACAACGGGGTGTGTGTGTATATATACACACACACACACACACACACCCACACACACACACACACCGTTATTTTTACAGTCCAGGGGGAACTCAGAGCAAACCAGTGGCATCAGCAGAGGAACTGAAGCCGTGGTAGGAAGTGGCCCAGGGAGTAGGCATAGGGCACCCCCCCCCCCGCCCAAGCCACACGTTCCATACTATTTACTGGGTCCAGGGTTGGGACCTGATGGAGTAGGGAGATCCCAGTTTACCCTACTTCCAGCCTCTGGCTCTCGCCGCTGGACAGCATGGCCATGTATGCTCGCGACTAGGTGACACAGCTCAGAGTATCATCACTATGTGGTACTGCCAGGCTCAGACACCAAACTTCCCCCAACATGTGGTGGAGAATACAGGCAACATCCAGGTCCTGTTAAAAGGACAACTGATTTAATTGAATTGAAAACTGATTGAATTGTTCTAAAAGGGACTACGGAGACCAAAACACTGTTGAAATGGATGCTGGAGAACCAACAACAAAACAGGCACCCCAGCAACAACAGGGCCAGATACTATAGTAGATTGCAGGTCAGCAGCAACAGCAAGCAACCCAGCAGTGGCAGCAACAGCTGCTTCAGAAGCTGGCAGCCCAATATCATGCACAGCAGGAATGCCTGATCCAGCAAGTGGGGACACTACTGCATCCCCTACCCCCCTTCCCTGGGGCAAATCTAATATTGTGACACTCAGACCCATGGGGTTGCCCATCAGGCTTATGAAAATGTGCTCCAGGGATGACCCAAAAGCCTTCCTGGTTATTTTTGAGTGCCCAAAAGCCACCAGAACAGTGGGCCACCCTAACAGACCTGTATTTGATGGGCCCAGCACAAGCAGCCTATCAGGGCCTGGACGACACAAAAGCATTAGAGTATTCCAAGGTAAAGGCAGCCATGCTTCACTACCTGGATATCAACCCCAAGATGTACCGCCAAACATTCTGCAAAGAGAGATACCCACCTTGAGCCTGGCCCCAGGTGGCGGCTCAATGCCTAAAGTAACATTGTTGGTGCTGGTTGGACCCAAAGAAGTGGACCAGAGTAGATCAGAGTAGAAGTGGCAGAACCTATAGTGTTAGAGCAGTTCATCCAAATTCTCCCAGCTGGAGGGAAGGAATGCATGAAGCACCTTGATTCTGATGGAAGGACTTGATTCTGATGGAAAATCACATGCCAGCCAAAGATCCATCCTCCCTGACACTTAGGCCTTGCTGACACTTAGGTCCAGGAAACAAGATGCCAACCCTGAATGAGGGCCAGGCTAGGAGGAGCAGCCCAGGGAAACTAAACAGGCAGCTGAGGGCAGCCGAGGGAAAGCTGTATCCCAGGGAGTTGTTCCTGCCACCAGGTTGGGGGAGGCCTTAACCACTGAGGTGGAATGTAGGGGAAGCTGAGATCTTTGGAGAAAAGGATGTACCCCACCTGGAAGACCCATAGCCTTGGGAGCAAGCAGTCACTGGGCACACCAAAGTGCAATTACTTCAAGTGTGGACAGGAAGGACATTTTAGTTGGGAGTGTCCCTTCATTGGACTGCAGCTACAGGCAGGCACGGATAACAAGCACCTGAGTCCAGCCAAGGTGCTACTGCCGATATGAGTGAATGGCACTTGAATGATGGGTATGGTGGACTCTGGGTGTAGCCACATGGTCATACAAGTGAGCTTAGTAGAGTCCCCTGACACGGTGGGTTCTCCAATCCCAATGTATCCACGGGGATGTGCAACCCTACTGTGAACCGGTGCCTGGTGTGGGTCACAGCTGAGAATGCCAAATTCAGGACAGACTGATTATAAAATAGGGCAGATACACCCTCACTGGTGGTTATTCTAACATAAGAGTTCACCAAGCCAGTAACAACATAAGCCCCTGATCACTACACTGCTTAAAATAACATAAAGACACAGTCTCCTTAGACAATCCAGCCCCTATCATCACCCAGACATCAGGTCTTTATGATCCAAGCTTACTGAAAACCAAATTCGCCATACATAAGATTCTACCGATCCCAAGAGATCAGACACTTACCCCCGGTCAATATATATTTCAGATCTTACCCAAATATCACTCTGTCAGCCAATCCTTAGTAAACTAATTACAGATCTGATTAATAATAAAAAAGATAAGAGTTATTAAATGGTTAAAGGAATCATATACTTTGCAACTGATTTCAGAGTTTGTAGGTCAGGATAATAGCAGTGATGTTGGGGGTCATTCAGTCCTTTGTTCAAAGCTTCCTTAGAAAATCACTATCCAGAGATGAGAAGCAGGAATGAAGACAAAGGAGTGATGTCACAGCTTCCCTTTATACCTCAGCTCATGTACATGGAAAGTTACTTGCAAAAGTTGGAGTCTTAGATCACACATCTTCACATGCTTTGCTGAATTATAGGGGTATTCATTGAGTAACTGTTCCTTGAGGAGTTTTCAGGAGGGTCCTTAGAATAGTTGTCCTTAATGGGCCATTAGGGAGGCTGGCTAACATTGTTGCAAATCTGTCTGGTGTGGGGTGCCACCCAGGAACACAACACATGTTTAAGATACAAACACATAGACAATGTTAATAACTTCAGATACAAAGATGAGACATGCATATAAACAGGATTATCATACTCCGCAGATTACAACTTTTCCATTGATACCTTACATGACACATTTTGTATCAGACTTAGTGTAATTCTGCAACAATGGTGATATACTAGTGATTGTAACAGTAGTGTACACCTGGTTATCATTCTTTCTATCAGTGTCACACCTACCCCATGACAAAAGTGCAGCTGGAAGTGGGATGATGCATGGAGACTTGGCAAGTTGTTTTAGTGGTCACTCTGGCCTATTCCATGATATTGGGATAGGACTGGAGATTATTTGGGGAGCTCGTGCAGCAGTAGAACAAAGACCCCTTCATCAGAAACAACCGTCACCCAAAAAAGACTATCACCAATAGGCAACACAGCCCAGAATATCATCACTAGGCAGTACTGCTGGGCTCAGACACCAAACCTCCTCACCCCCTGATAGGAACAAATCTTCACCAAAAACCCAAGCAAATCAGAAGCTCGTGTCTCACTTTTGTATAGCACTCTAGCAGAAGATGATAAAGCTCAATTTGTGTCTTACTCCACAAGGAAGGACAGAGAAGAAGTGCACAATGCTTGAGAGACATGGTGTTTTATGACAAAGAAAAGCACACCTTAACTACAAGTCAAGGGATAAACACAGATGCAGTATAACCTGTCACTGGGGAAGCAAAAGCCTCAGAATAATAGGTGAAGTAAAGTCTTTGCATGTGTGTCTGAGAAAAAATTCAGTGCAAACAATCATGAGGAGAAAGGATGATTTAGGTATGTGTAAGAATACAAGAAAATATTCAAAATGAAATCTTCTTTTAAATGAGATTGTGGATTGAGAATACTCCCAGGAGAGGCTAAGTCTGACCTCCAAACATTCAGGAATTTAAATCCCCACAAGGCACAGAATACAATTCTAAAATAATAAATCCACTGACATACAGGAATGTCACATTCATTTTAAGGGATTATGTGACATCAGAACCAAACCTCCCTTCAGTAGTAGGTGGTTCCTCATGCATATCAAGTCTTATGATGAATTGGCTTCAATCAGAGGTAATATCTTTATTGTATTCCTGCCCTCATCTTCTCCTCAAGGAAGGATTTTCATCTGGTGCCTGTAAAATACTATGAACCTTGGGATATTGTTCACTGAACAATGGTATCCATAAACTTTAATTTGTTTACGAACAAGATTTCATGTAATCTTTGGATATGGGACCATGTGAAGTTTTCATTAGGGTACAAGTGAATGCTTTAATAAACTCGGCACTCAATATATCAATCAATTTCTTCATGATTCTGTTGGATAGATTTGATTAGTAACTAAAAGGTTGATTTCTTTGGGGCAGTAAGACGTTTAGGATTACATGATCAAAACCCCAAAGTACATTGAAGTGTCATGCAATGAATCCTACAGAACAGAAATCTACAAGTCCTGAGGAGTTAACATTCAGTAGGTCAAAACTGAGAAAAATTCCTCCGAAGATGGAATTGAAAAAACAAACAAACATAATCCCTGAATGAATTTAGTGCATATAAAATGTTCTGGCTTCGTCTGCTCCAGAGACCACAGTCATCTCTCTTCATCCCCAGAAAATGCACAGCGGAGGTGGCAGCTATGCAACTTTCATAAACTTTCTTGTTAATGTGAGATAAAAGATGGATCAGTGACTAACAGAAATTAGTGTGATTTTGAATAATTAAGTAGGGAGCAGTAAAAGGGGAATAGGCTACTGAAAAGTTAGACCAACAAAAAAGGAGGATAGGTAGATGGCAGTTTGCCTTGTGGTGGCTGCGGGGGAATAAAATCTGGACAAAAATGGAGGGAAAATGTACATAGCATGTATATACTATACATACGGTGAGGTCTGAAAGAGATATTACTGGTAAATAAATCTGACATATAATTCTGGGAGCTCAAGCTGATGATAAACTTGGATTCAGTTGTTTAACTGTGTGCAGTCGACCCCTGGGAAGCCCTGCTAAGGGGCAGAGGAAGATCGTAAATGGTTGTTGGAAGTGAAAAAGGTCTATTGGTATCCCCATTATTAACAGCTCAATGGTTTTCTCGGGAGCAGTGACTCAGACAGGCTGTTCAACCTTCCGACATGTAAGTGTGTGACAAAGGCTGTAAAAATGTGTGGCAAAGGGTCAAAATGTGGACACCTGTTTTTGTCAGGTGTAACATCATCATTTTTTCAGTGACAAAGTTAACTATAGAAACAGCATGTTTTTTAAAGGCTGGTCTTCTAGTAGTGGCACTCAACTTTCATCTTTCCTTCCTGTCCCTCTTTGCAAATATTATTATTCTTTATTTTATTAATATATTTATTTTGTTTATTATTTAGTTATCACATAATAGGAGCTACCATAAGTCTGAGCTTTCCAAACACTGAAGAAAGATGATCCCTTTTCAATGGAGCTCACACTCTAAAGAATGACAAATAGTCAAGTAGATAGAGGCAAGCCAGAAAAGGGAGCAACAATAGACAATTTGTTTCACGTCAGTTTGATTCACTGTAAGCAGTATGGCATATTAAAGAGGTGTCAAGTATCAGGGGATAGCCCTGTTAGTCTGTATCCACAAAAACAACAAGGAGTCCTTAAGGACTAACAGATTTATTTGAGCATAAGCTTTCATGGGTAAAAACAGCACTTCTTCAGATTCATGGAGTGAAAATTACAGATGCAGACATAAATGTACTGGCACATGAAGAGAAGGGAGTTACCTCACAAATGGAGAACCAGTGGTGACAGGACCAATTCAATCAGGGTGGATGTAGTCCACTCCCAATAATAGATGAGGAGGTGTCAATTCCAGGAGAGGCAAAGCTGCTTTTGTAATGAGCCAGCCACTCCCAGTCCCTATTCAAGCCCAAATTAATGGTGTTAATGAACAGGCCGGATTATGAACAGGAGGTACCAGGCAACTCTCCAACTCCACATTCTACAGGCCACTATCCTCTGACCCCACTGAGGAGTACCAAAAGAAACTACACCATCTCCTCAGGAAACTCCCTGCTACAGCACGGGAACAAATCTACATGGATACACCCCCAGAGCCCCGACCAGAGGTATTCTATCTGCTACCCAAGATCCATAAACCTGGAAACCCTGGACGCCCCATCATCTCAGGCATCGGCACTCTTACAGCAGGATTATCTGGCTATTTGGACTCTCTCCTCAGACCGTACTGTACCAGCAGTTCTAGCTATCTTCGAGACACCACCGACTTTCTGAGGAAACTACAATGCATTGCTGACCTTCCTGAAAACACCATCCTGGCCACCATGGATGTAGAAGCTCTTTACACCAATATTCCACATGAGGATGACTACAAGCTGTCAAGGACAGTATCCCTGATGAGGCCATGGCACACCTGGTGGCTGAGCTTTGTGACTTTGTCCTCACCCACAACCATTTCAGATTTGGGACAATTCTATGGGTACCCGCATGTCCCCACAGTATGCCAACATTTTTATGGCTGACTTAGAACAGTGCTTTCTCAACTCTCTTCCCCTAGTGCCCCTCCTCTACTTGTGCAACATTGATGACGTCTTCATCATATGGACCCACAGGAAAGAGGCCTTGAATAATTCCACCTGGATTTCAACAATTTCCACCCCACCATCAACCTCAGCCTGCACCAGTCCACACAAGAGATCCTCTTCCTGGACACTACAGTGCAAATAAGTGATGGTCACATAAACACCACCCTATACCAGAAACCTAGTGACCGCTATACTTACCTACATGCCTCCCGCTTCCATCCAGGACACATCTCACAATCTATTGTCTACAGCCAAGCCCTAAGATACAACCGAATTTGCTCCAATCCCTCAGACAATGACAAACACCTACACGATCTTTATCAAGCATTCTTAAAACTACAATACCCACCTGGGGAAGTGAGGAAACAGAGCGAGACGGGTACCCATAAATTGCCTACTACAGGACAGGCCCAACAAGGAAAATAACAGAACACCACTGGCCATCACGTACAGCCCCCAGCTAAAATCTCTCCAGCACATTATCAACGATCTACAACCTATCCTGGAAAATGATCCCTCACTCTCCCAGACCTTGGGAGGCAGGCCAGTCCTCACTTACAGACAGCCCTGCAACCTGAAGTAAATATTCATCAGCTACTACACACCACACCACAGAAACACTAACCCAGGAATCCCTCTAGTAAACCTCGTTGCCTACTCTTTCCCCATATCTAGTCTAGCTACACAATCAGAGAAACCAACCACATTAGCCACACCATCAGAGTCTCATTCACCTGCATGTTTACTAATGTTATATATGCCATCATGTGCCAGCAATGCCCCTCTGCCATGAACATTGTCCAAACCGGACAGTCCCTACGTAAAAGAATAAATGGACACAAATCGGACATCAGGAATGGTAACATACAAAAGCCAGTAGGAGAACACTTCAATCTTCCTGGACATTCAATAACAGATTTGAAAGTAGCCATACTTGAACAAAAAAACTTCAGAAACCGACTTCAAAGAGAAACAGCAGAACTAAAATTCATTTGAAAATTTAACACTGTTAATTTGGGCTTGAATAGGGATTGGGAGTGGCTGGCTCATTACAAAAGCAGCTTTTCCTCTCCTGGAATTGACACCTCCTCATCTATTACTGGGAGTGGACTACATCCACCCTGATCGAATTGGCCCTGTCAACACTGGTTCTCCATTTGTGAGGTAACTCCCTTCTCTTCATGTGCCAGTATAATTATGTCTGCATCTGTAATTTTCGCTCCATGCGTCTGAAGAAGTGGGGATTTTACCCATGAAAACCTAAGCTCAAATAAATCTGTTAGTCTTTAAGATGCCACCAGATTCCTTGTTGATATTGAAGAGGGACTTAAATGTGGATAAAGGGTAAGTCGTTTATAGATGAGCTAAGGGGAACTGTACAGTGCATAGGCCAGAAGATGGTATGGTGGTGTCCTGTGAGCAGAGACGGAGAGAAGAGAAATGTTGGAAAAAAATTGTTAAAGGTATGTCTTGATGTGTCTGTATCTATTAATTCATATAATTTTTTGCCTCATGCTCGTATTTCATTTCCTAACCCTCCTACCTGTCCTGCTGGGGCATGGAGTTTCCTAATCTGAAGCCAGGATGGAAATACCGTACCTGCAAATCCCATGTGCACTCTTGATTACCTCAGGCCACAGTAACAAACATAGCAGCACTCTCACCAGTGCTTATCTTCATGGTAATAGACTGGAAGTAGTGTAGCTTATTGCAACTCTTAGGGAATTGACATGGATTCCATTTTACCAGTCTCACTTGGAATTGCTGCATTTAGCTACTTGGAGAGAGCATTCCTCCCTCTATGAAAGGGAGCTGGACCAAGCCAGTGTTGTTACACCAGGGATGAGTTTGGCTCAGTATACAGAGAGATCACTTTTCCTACTACTTATACACAGTCGCATCTGTGAAGAAAAGATGGCAGAGTATTACCCCAGAGCAGACTTTGCACAGATGTAGGACTGAAAATGATAAATAATTTATCCAACTGAAGTCCTGGATAAATATTTCATAACTGCCACTTTTACATCTTCCTCAGAAAGTAGAAAGTTATAGTGTCCACATTACTATTATTTTATTATTAATATATTAATTTGTCCATTTCTTTCCAATTCCTTGCCTCATATCCAGTTTTTATTAGCTTACATAGCCCTACCTGCCAAAAATTGATGTCAGCCAATGTTGTATTGGCCCAGAAGAGCAATCATCATTTTAGCTAATAAGGTTATAATGACCATTTCTGTCATTACAGTTCATAGTTGGCAGAAGCGCTATAGCAGGTGGATTGAGACCTCCTTCTAACAAGATAACATCAATGTAGTCATGTTGTGTTGATAACTAAACGGCTATCCGGTATTCCCTATATTATAAATGTTTCTTCAGTTGAATGCCTTGATTCCAAGTTAAGCATTTTTGCAGTTGACAGTTGTTGATACAATTTGGAGATGGTCTGGGAATACTTACTGTCTATCAGAACCTGAATACTGTGTGATGAATTGTTTTTGGAGGTATGGTCAAGAATGTTTTGCTCAAAAGTCAACCTTTTCCTCAAGTTAAGGAAATAAAACGATAAGAAGTGTATGAAAAACTGTAAGTGAAATAGATAAACATTTCTAATCAGTTCCTCAGCTGAGGTAATTGGCCAAGCTCCACTGACTTCAGTGAAGCTATGTCGAATTACACCTGCTGATGATATGGCCTTGTATTTCTGATAAAAAAAAAATCCTAGTTAAGCCTCTTTGCCACTTGCTTCATATTAAGTGCCATACTTAGTTTTATTTCAAAATATAAACTATTTGGCTTGTATGTAGGCTTTAATATCAAACCCAGGTCACCATATCATGTCTTATGTTACAGCTATTTACTCTAAAGCTTTGAAACATAGATGTTACTTCTTTACTGACCCCCTGCTATTCTTCCTGATATCCTTTAAATTCCAAAGGGATTCTCACTTTAACAGCCAATAGGTTCTTTTTAAAAACATATTTCACACATTTTCCACTGGTTCTTTGTTCCAATGTTGAAACACCAAACCTGAGATTGTTGTCATTTTGACAACCACATTACATTCTCAGATACACATGAATTCCTTGCTGCAGAGGTGAACAGGGAAGCAGTAATTCCATGACAACAGTACTGATAAGAGGAAGTGAGCAGAAATAAAGAGCTCTGGATGAGAGAGAGAGAGAGAGAATGATTATTTGTGATATGCTACAAAATGCTGCATGGCTACCCATATTAGTCATATTTTTCTCCTTTTTCTTTGATTGTTTTCCCCTTTTTGTGCTATACAGAGCTCTGCTATGGGGTTCTGGAGCCATCCTTTCCTTTTTCAGCTAACATACATTATTTGCAAAGCTTTTGTTTTTGATTTTTACCAATATGCTTTGAAAATATTGCAAGCTCTAGAGGCAGGCACCATTTTTGTTCTGTTTGTTCAGTGCTCAGTACAGCAGGACCCTGAATGTGGCTACTAGGCACTACTACAATGTTACTACTGCTAATGATGATGATAAAACAATGTACTAACTTTTTTAACTAACTAATTTACCAATAAATATGTGCTTTAATTATCTATCTTGGCATCTGTCTCTAACTATGTAAACTCACATCCATTGCACTCTGCAGAGTGGCACTAATTTGATGGCCACTGGCATGAAGGCTGGGACTAAATAAAGTATGCAAACAGGAATTAAACCATGATGCCTATTCTCTATTGCCTCTTACTCCTAATTATGGCAGCCAGTGTTCACATAACTTCTATTCCTATCTACATAAATGTGTCTTTCCAAATAGTGTTATCACCTTTAACCTAATGACTTTCAATATGATCAGTGGCTGGTACAGTTAGAGCTAAGTGGAATTGATGAGGCACATATTTCTACATTTAAATGCTTGCTTATTAGGCATGCAGCAGTTGAACAAAGAGATGAAGGAAGTTAATTAAGCAACCTTAGAACTCAGATAGCATAACTAACTGTCCTGCAGGAAAGTAATCTGGGGATTTTTGTTCTTTGGAATGGCTATTATAAACAAAGTGAATCTCTCATACTCCAGTATTAAGGGTGAAACTTCCACTTCATTGTTTGCCTCCCCTGAGCAACTGTGGGGAAACAAGGCTGAGAGGGACGGTGGTGGTGCAGAATAAAGGAGCTGATGAAACATTAGAATTCCCCTTGGGCAGGATAATACCCTGAATTCACAGGCTCAGAGAGATGTGGGCTCAGCTGGACATGATGCTGGTGTATTCAAGAATCCTGTAATCTGCATTCCCTGCCACAAAAGACAGAAAGTTAATTTGGGGCATTGAACTATTTTAAAACCTCAACAAAATGAAGGAGGAAAAAAAAAACCGCTGTAGATGCAGAAGTTGTGTTATTCACAAAGTGTGAAATAAACTCTGTATTGTCCTTGCTTCTTTTGTTTGGTTTCTATGTAAGCAGTATTGGTGAAATAAACAAAGTGAAATTCTGCCAATGCCATTGGTGTGGTAAGATGTATTGCTCACACGGTGCAGCTCAGATTCAGCAACTCATTTTCAGCATTTATCTTCCCCCCAAATCCCATCATCAGCAACTTTGGTGAAACACAAAAGGATCAGATGACTGTCCAAGGTCACATGATAATTCAGTGACTCTGACAGGAATTAAACCAAGCTGGACCATTGTGGTTCCCTCACTATGGAGCACAAGGCATCTTCAAATAGTCTTAGTGCTTAAAGAAGAGATGAACAGGCCTGCAACTATCCATTGCCCACAGTATCCCAAAAATCTTAAGTGTAAACTTTTGTGAAGCAGTCTTTGCAAACACCAGAACATTGTTGATAATATGTAATATAAAGCCAGACAAATAACAATAAGAAGTGTTTAAGAAAACTAATAACTGGAAAGTTAAAGTTTTAATTAAATGAATTTTTGAATTAATGCAGTGAACTCTGGATCACCTAAGAAAATTTGTTCCACCAAAGGAGGTCCACATGGAACATGAATACCTAAATTTTATACTGCAGAAATAAGGGATATGCAGAGAGAATTTATCTGGCAATGTAAAAATTCAGAACTGGTAAGATGAGTGACATGACCAAAATATACCACCTAAGTTCATCATAATTTAGTACTTAAAAATTAGCACAGGGCTTGAAAATTCCACCCTCCCACGGTGGCCACCCATGCTGTAGAGGAGACTTTCCATTGAGAGATATCATCCTCTGCAAGATCTGAGCATTAATTTACAATTGAAAGAATGTTTTAGCCATTATGGTTGCTAAAGTAACTCTCCAAATATACACTATGTAGTACTGTCTTCCTAGGTCAGCCAACAGACATTTCCACTTGCTCTGATCCTAGCTCCTCCACACTTCAGCAGAGTGAAAACTTGGCTTGGTGCTCTTCAGGACCCTTTATGCAGAACTAAAACTATAAAGGACTCTGCTGCTACTTAGAAAAGGTTTGAGCACCAGAGACGCTATTCGCTGAGAGGGGGAAATACCTCCCAGTGAAACCCATTCATGGAGCAGCTGAGATCGTGGAGTGCCTCTTCAGGGTCTGAGCAATGAGCACTGACTGGTGAGATCACATCATAATGCAGGTTTTGGATGGCAAACAGTGGCTGCAGAACTTTTGGATGTCAAAGGCCACACTCCTGGATCTGTGTGCCACGCTCTCCCCAGCTCTCCAGCACACAGATACCAGAATGAGAGCTGCATTGTGATTTGAAAAGTGAATGGTGATCCCATTGTGGAAGCTCAAAAAGCCAGAGTGCTATCAGTCTCCGGGAAATCATTTTGGAGATGGAAAATCCACAGTGGCGGCCATTGTCATGCAAGTGTGCAGGGCCATTAGTTGTCTCCTGGTAAATACGACTGTGACTCAGTAATGCGCAAGACATAGTGAATGGATTTGCAGCAATGGGGTTCCCGAACTGTGTTGAGGTGGAGCACATATCCCTATTTTGGAATGAGTCCACCTTGCAAGAGAGTATATGAACAGAAAGGGCTATTTTTCTAAAGATATGTAAGTATTGGTGCATCACTGGGGATGCTTCACTGACATCAGTGCAGCTGGTCATGGGAAAGTGCATAATGCTCGCATCTCTAAGAACACAATACTGTTCAGAAACATGCAAGCAGGTATGCTCTTTCGCAACAGCGGATTACCATAGACAATTTTGAAATGCCAATAGCTATCATGGGGGACCCGCCTACCCTTTGTTTCCCTGGCTTATGAAGCCGTACACTGGACATCTTGACAGCACCAAGGAAAGATTCAACTGCTGGCTCAGCAGGTGCAGAATGACATTGAATGTGCTTTTGGGAGACTGAAGGGGCATTGGCATTGTTTATGCCCAAAACTGGATCTCAGTGAGAAAAATATTCCAGTGGTTATGACTGTCTGCTGTGTCCTACATAATATCTGTGGGGCAAAGGGGGAAACTATTGGTGCCATTGAGGAGGGCAGAGGTGGAGCCTGTGTCTGCTGAGTTTGCACAGATTCAAGAGCTATTAGAAGAACTGAACATGGACTGTTAGGAATTGCGTGGTGCTTAGTGTACATTTATGACTAAACACTGTCTGTTTATGCACCCATTTCAGTGCTTGCAGTACTGTATTTGTCACTGATCCTGTGAGTGCTGTTGCCCTGAACAATAAACAGTAGACGGTGCTTTCAGTAGCACTAGACATTCTGCAGCATGTGTTATGAAGAAATAAAGATGAGTAAGTCTGCGTTTATTAAACCTGTAGGTCAACAAGTGTCTGCAGTATCTGTGTTTGCCACTGGAGTAGGCCCATGATGGCCGAGTGTATCTGCCTCTCCTTTTCCTGCTGGGATTCCTGGGCCTTTTTCTTGTCTGCTCTTTCCATCTTCATAATGTCTGAAATATTCACCTGACATGCCCTCTGTTTACAATCTGATGCAGCACTGGCTTGCAGGATCTCACTGAACATGTCCTCCTATGTCCTCTCCTTTCTCCTCCTTATTATGGTCAGGCATTTCACAGGTGTGGAGTGGGGTCCCCTCAAGGCCATAACAGCAGCAGCTTACAGGTAAAACATACAGAGGTATTGTATTTGTAGTCACACTGGAAAGTGAACGTTAAGCTCCCTTCCCTTGCTCCCCAGAACTTTTAAACAAGACACATTTATTGACACTTCAGCTTTAAAGTGCCTCTCCACAGCACCACCCTCCAGTTCCACCCACGGTGAGTCTGGCGCAACAGGGGCAGTGTGTGTATGTGTGTGGGGGTTGGAATGAGGCGGGAATGGTTTGTCTTCAAGAAACAATAACATTTTGGCCCTGATTTCCTTGTATATGAGTGCAGGACAAAGACTCTGAATACTGGCACTATTTTCCACAGGTAGTGATGATTTTAGCTGATCTCTCACTCCATAGGGTAACAAATACTGGGGCCCCTATGTCACTAGCCTGTTAATTGCAATAGTGCCTGCTGAAGTCATTGCAGAGTAGCATGGGAAAATATCCTACCACGGAGGAAGAAATAAGGCTGCCATCTCAGAAACCTTTGGGAGAGGATTACAGAGTAGCTCCAGGAAAATTTCATCAAGATGTCTCAGGAAGATTCAAGGATACTGTGTACATAAATAAACTGCTTCACTCCCCACATGCTCCCCACCCCATGAAAAGCAGATAACAAGTCTACCTCTGTTTATTGTACCGCTACCTCTAGGATGAGTAAAACCATGAAAAGTCGATACTTGTGTCCTGCTAAGTTGGTGTTGGGCACCATCTGTACATTAAACTTTGTAATGGAAAATGCATGCAAAGACTAACCCAAGGGTCTGTCCACTGTATTGCACTTGCCTGTGCTCAGCAGCCAGGACTGGCTAGACTGCAGTAAAGTCTCGAACAGGTCCTGGATGTGGCATAGCTGGACTCCCTGGTCTCATATCACCCGATCTTCCTCCTCCTCTTTGTTCACGGTAGGGGATCTGTCTCTCAAGGTCCTCAGAGGTAGCTAAAGTGCTCTGTGGAGTGCTTGTGGGATCTCCACCAACTATGGTCTGCAGTTGTTTGTAAAAGCTGCAGGTCTGGGGCTCCGCCCCAGATCAACTAGTGGTCTTGTCCTTCTGGTATGCTTGCCAGAGCACCTTCACTTGCACACAATGCTGCTCCTGATCCCTGTCATACTTCATCACTTTCATATCCTGTGCAATTGGCTTATGGCTGTCCACATTTCTACAATTGCTCTGTAGTTGTGCTTGTACAGCCTTTTCTCACCACAGGCCCAGGAGACCCAATACTTCCTGTCTACTCCAAGCAGGAGTGCTTCCAGAGTGTGTAGCCCGCATGGTTGATTGGGCAGTTGCACACAACAAGGGAGAACTGCTAGGTGTACTCACCAAGCTGAGCAATCAGCAAAAGGCATTTCAAAAATATGCAGGATTTTTAAAATGGAGGCAGCTTCTGGTCTCTGTGACCCTGGGACAGTGAAATTCACAATTGTGAGGAGAGCAGTCAGGGTTGGGCATTGTAGGACAGCTGCTGGAGAACTTTTTATGTTGACGTAGGTCATGCAGCATATACACTTGCACTGTGTTGAGCACAGTATGTCAACCATGCTCAATGCCATTCAAGGAGGTAGTGTTACTGCATTGCCGTAACAGGGCACTTACATTGGTGGGAGGCAAATTTGAGTGTAGACACATGAGCAACTAGGTAAAAGCAAAGCAGTTTGAATCAACCTAACTTTGTAGTGCAGAGCAGCACTTAGATTTCCTGATATTTTTATTTTCTTCCATAGAAAAATGTATTGAACAAGGAAAAATATCTGAAGCAATCTTAGACGGCTTTTTAGGAAATAGTTTACAAGCAGGATTGAAATTAATGTTGATCCAACTTCAGAAGGTATAGACATTTGATTTAGATAAGCATCCTAAGTGTGACTGCTTATTTGATCCTAATAAATTTTTTTAAACCATGCTTGTATTTTGAATCCAGTTAACTGTCTCTGTTGTAGTGGGGGAAATGCAAATGGGGGAAAACATGTAGCAATTTATTTTTTGTCATTAAAATCTTCAGAGATAACTGATAACACTCATGGAGCAGATTTCTTGAATTAAAAATGTGCCATTTTTACGTAGTCACTTTTCAGAAAAGAAACATACTTTAAGGCTCAGAGAAATTGGTGAAATTTCAAAAGGAATTTTTGCAGGTGTTCTCAGTTAGGAATGAATCCTAAAGATACAGAATATGACCAACATAAAGCACTAATTGAAGATAAGCCTTAGAAGCACACCAGGAGATTTCTGCTAGTTACCTTTATCTTCAGCTTTGGGGGAAGTCTTAGAAACTATTTTGGGAGATCAAATGAGGAAACACTTTGAAAAGCCCAGCTTGATTAAGAACAGCCAATACAGATTCAGGAAAGGAAGGTCATTCATTGCTCACTTTTTGGAATTCTTTAAGGACATCACTACAGGTAGTCAAGTGGGGAGAGGAATTTAAACTTATATGTTGAGAAAGCCTTTGACAATTTTTTCCACAGGTGTATCATATCTAAGGATATTGAAAGAAGTGGGAGACTGGTTCCTTGGATTGAAGAATGATTTAGAAAGGAAACAAAGGAATCTGAAAGCCAATAAAAAGTTTCTAGCTGGGAGTTTTAGGAGCCATTGAATGTTGCCTGATAGGGTGGCACAGCTGTAACTAAGAGCAAAATTTGACCTAGTTGGGCAGGCTGTGTGGAAGCTTCCCCGATCATCTCTGCTGATATTTCCAGTTTTAAGACTTATTAGGAGGCTCTTAAACTAGTAAAGTATTAATTAAATTAAAGCCCCAATCCTGCAATCTGATGCACATAAACACATGCCTGAGCCTAGCTGGACACCTATTGACCTCAATGGGACTCTGTGCGGGCATAATGATATGTCAGAGCAGATCAGATTGAAGGTATGTGTCCTTAGTCTATAATGAGCAGATAGTGATTTCCTTGAATTTGATATCTGGAAATTTTCAATAAATGTTTAACTCTCTGGATTGATTGTGAGGAGTTGGCTGTGTGTATCTGATATTCAATATTCACTCTTCAAGTTCTTGTGTAGCTATGATTTGTCAGGTGAAATGTTATATTATTTCTGTTCCCTGATTAGATAAGTATGCAGGAAGTATTTTTGCAGTGTTGCCCACTCCTGCTGCTTACACTGTAACTGCTGGACCAAATGATGAAACACGAATGAACCTAGTGCCAAAAATATTCTCTCGTCTCACTTTCCTGAAAAGATTTAATAGCAGAGTGCTGTTTAGAAGTCTCACAGTACTCATCCTTCATAATTTTCACGAAACACACTGAAGTACATTATAAAGTACTATAAATAATTAAAATTAAACTTCAGTTGTCAAATAAATGAAGAGAATGTATTTTCTGATGTATTATCATTGCTTTGTTTTAAATTACGTCTGATAATTTACAAGTTAATTCACAAAATTCAGTCATTTGAAATTGGCCTCCTAGATGTTTTTGAAAATTAGCATAATGAAAGTGTATAGGAAACAATGCTGAAAAACACCAAACCTACCATGGGCTTGTAAACTCAGGGGGAAGGTAACTTCCAGTTATGTGCTGCAGTAACTGTGCTCAAACATGAGAAACATAATAAACAGGAATAAACCACCAATACCAGATGAAGTTCATCCTCCAATACCACACTCGTTAGGTAATGAAAAGGGATAACTCTTTGTCTATCTGTCCAAGGCACCCATCACAATATTATCTAGGCAAAATGTACATGAATTTGTCTCATCTGTTTCTGCCCCAAAAAAGATCTAAACTTTCTGTTCCCTCCTTTTTTATCACCACTAGACCTGATCGAAAAAAGTTTGCCGAAACTTTTTTCTGTCAGAGAGACTGTTTCTGTTTTGTGGAAACATATTGGCTATAATGAAAGTTTATGTCATGACCCCATGGGTCTCAAAACTGGGTTCATGGTGTTTGCAGTCAACTGTACGTCCTTGTTCCAGTCCAGCAGCTCACTACTACCTGACTGAGTGGAGAGGCCTCCTCTGGGCCTGTCTGAAGGAACACCAGGATTTCTGATTGATTGGGGCTTCCTATTTAAACCCAGTGAGAGGCACAGGATGTTGTCTGTATAACTGGGCTCTACTTGGCTGCTACATTTGATACTGCCTTCTAACCTGACTCCTGGTTCTCGTTTTCTTGCCTTCTTCCTGATCCTTATCCCTTGTCTCCAACTCTGACCCTTGGCTTGACTCTCTGATTCTGGCTCTGACCGTTAGTTTGGCTTTCTGACTTTGACTCCAATTCTGACCCTTGGCCTGACTCCTGGTTCTTGCTCTAACCACTAGACATGACTGCCTACAACCTGGTCTCAACAGTTTGTGCAGCCCACAACTCTAAAAATGGGTCCTGGGAAGGAAAAAGGATGGAGCCACTCAGTCAACCTTGACTCTGAGAAGAACTTGGCTTGTTCAAATGGGTTGCCACCCTCCAGACAGACAACCAAGCATTACAGACTCATATTGTGCAATTGACCTCTGAGAATCAACTGTTGTGGGAGCCTGTGAGTCAACTCTGAGGGCAGAAGCTGCAATAGCCACCCCAAGCAGGGTCCCTCGATACCCCTGCTGGAAAAGTTTGATGGTAATTGTCAGCAATTCCAGGGTTTATATATCAATGCCATCTCCAGTTCTTCCTCTGTCCCCAGGCCTATGATTCTGACCAGATCAAGATAGGCCTGGGAATTAGTCTAATATCTGGGGAAGTGTTGGATTGGGCCTACCATTTTCTGGAAGGCAATAGCCCAGTTTTGTCAAACTAAAACACTTTTCTTCAACTGATATTATAAGAACACTCATCATTCCCACTCAGCAAAAGCTGCTTTAAGGAAGCTTCAGCAGGGACAGGGCACCATCACCTCTTACATGGTACATTTCTGCCAGCTTATTGAAGACACAGAATGGAATGATGCAGCACAATGGTACCAGTTCTGAGGGCCTGGGGGAGGAAATTATGGTCTGGGCAGAGAATCCTGCAGGCTGGACGCTTTTGTCGACCTTGCTATTCAAATCAGTGAATGATTGTGAGAAGGAGAGAGGGGCAAAAAGAGTCCCTCCAACCACCTTGTACCTGTGCAGGTCCATCAGTGTGTGCCCTGCCTACCAAACCAATTCAGATAGACCTAGCCCACCAGCAGCTCACCCCCAAAGAGAAGGAGCGGTACTCTTGCAAAGGCACAGGGCCAAGTAGATTTTACGTCCCTGGGCCTATTACTCGTATCACTCCAGTAGAGCAGAACTATGAAATCCTGGACAAAAGTACTTCTAGCCATCAAAACAGCCTTTGAGGAATGGTGTCACTATCTTGAGTGGTTCCAGGATCCAGTCCAGGTTTTTACTGACAATAAAAATGTATAGTACTTGCACAAGGCTAGAGCACTGAAGCAGCAACAACTTTGGTGGGCCTTGTTCTTTTCCCTGTTCAATTTTGTATCTCTCACCGTCTTGGAATTAGAAATGGCAAAGCCAATGCCTTCTTCCAAAAGGAGAATATGAACCAGAAACCACCTCATATAATTAAAACCTGTAATTTCCTGAATGGTGCTGTCCGGCAGGATTTATTTTCTTTAATTCATTCTGCCTCTGCTAAACTAAAGCCACATTTGCCAAACTAAAGCCACATGAAACTCGAGAGGGTATCACATTTGTGAAGGGCCATATCTACATTACCCCCGATCCCCCACATGTGGCACTATGCCACCACTTCCCACTAGCGGGACCTCGGGGGCTATTCAAAACCCAGTGTTTTGTATCCCATTTCTTCTGGTGGCCACGTATACATTCTATTACATAGTCATTTGTTGCTTCCTGTAATGTTTGCATTCATGCCAAAACACCACCTGGTAAACCCTTCAGCCTCCTTTAACCCCTGGAAATCCCACCTAGGACTGGGCAGCTATTACATTAGATTTTATTGTAGAATTGTCAGAGTCCAATAGGTTTATAATGGTCTTGATACCCATAGACCACCTTACAAAAATGGGCTATTTTGTTCCCTGTGCCCACATACCCTCATCCAAAGAAACAGCCACTGGGCTGTTTGGATAATCCCTGTTGTCCATCTCTATGGCCTCTGAGGTCACATTATCTCTGATCGTGGGCTGCAATTCATTTTTTGGTTCTGTCAGGAGGCATTGCAAATTCTGGGGGTCCACATACACTTCTCGTCTACATCACATCATCAAACAAATGGCCAAACTTGGAGCAGTGCCTATGATGCTACCCCAACTACCATCAGCTCCTCACTATTACCATATGCATATTTGCATCCTCCTCCTACCCAGCAGTGTTGGATTGGATTCAAGAGATCCATCAGACCCAAGAGAAACTGAATGGTAGACCATCTTGAAAAAGCAAATCTGGATTATAAAAGGTTTGCACACCATTATCATCAAACAGGTCTCTCTTCTTTAGTGGGTGGTAATGTGTGGCACTCAGCAGAACATTTTTGTACAGATAGACCTTCCTGGAAACTAGACTACCAGTTCTGGGAACCCTAGAAAATCCAATGACAGATCAACCCTCGACCTCCACCTGCCTCAATCCCTCAGGATCCATCTGGTTTTCAATATTTTGTTGCTAAAACCATATATGGAAAACCCCTTCCCTCATGAGGATCAACCACCTCCTCCACTGGTACACATGCAAGGCCATGAAGAGTGCATTGTCAATGAGGTCCTAGATTTCAGGATTAAATGAGGCAAACTTTGGTACATAATCAACAGGGAAGTGTATGGCCCAGAGAAGTGTGGTGGGGAACCAGCAGAAAATGTTTGTATGCCTGCTTTACTCAAAGTATTCCACAAAACCACTCTGAGAGACCCAGTCCAGCACCACCCCAAGGGTGCCTCTAAGAGAGAGGGTACTGTCAAGAATCCATGGATCTGGGTCTATGGAGTTCCCAGTCAATTGTCACCTCCACATCCACTTTCTACTAAGTAACTGAGTGGAAAGACCATGATACCTGAAGCTACATCGGTAAGAGCACTCCAATGCCAGCTGGCACACTGTTGTGATATTTACCCAAAGTTTGACATGTAATGTATCATTGGAAAACTCATAACTCACTGATCATTAATATTATTGTGTGGTGCATATATGAGTAACATATGCATAATTACAAACGTGCTCAAGTATGTTCTTAAAATGTGTGTCAGGCAGGATATATGTTACCACACCCTTATAAAATAATGTGGTTATGCCGGCTTGAATCTGTCTCCCAAATAAAAATTGAGAGATATTGGACATGCATCTACATAAAAGTAAATGTAACCCACACACCTCCTGGGTGTGGTATTCTGTCCCATCTAGTGGCACCGAGAGGTAGGTAAACTTATGGCTTTTATCTCATGCATTTAGCTCCAGAGGTCCCAGGTTTGATCCTGCCCGCCAATGACCAGGGTCTGTTGGCGTTACAAGTGGAGGCTCATCTGGGATTTCAACTGGGAAGTCACTGAAGCTCGGGACGTGCTCCCTCAGCTAGGGGAAGTATGTAACCCGCACACCTTCTGGGAGTGATGTTCTGTCCCATCTAATGTCACTGAGACCACATAGAAAGAGAGAGAGAGAGAGAGATTTATGAGTCTGCTCTACAGCCTTAGCAAATAGCCGTATGGCTTTTAGCTCATGCGGTAGAGGCTCATGCACTAAGTTCCCGAGGGGGCAGGTTTGATCCTGACGACCAGGGTCTGTCGGTTTTACATAAACAAAGCCAACAAACTAACCAGGAGAGGATGTAGCCATTCAGCAATCATCAGCAGGGAAGGAACCCGCATGAAGTATTCACCAGACCACATGGCATCTCTTCGCAGCAGGAGAAAAAGAACTTTATCTGAGAATATATTTCAAAAGTTTACTGGTCTATAAAAAGAGGGGGAGTGAACCCCTAAGTCGTCCTTCACATGAAGAGATGAAGGAATTAAGCACTTTGAGCTCATAGACTTTAAGGCCAGGAGGGACTATCATGATCATCTAATCCAGGGGTCTCAAACGTGGAGTTATTTCCTGTGGCCAACCATAGGTGCTGACTCCACCACCAGCCAAGCTTCCCAACTCCCCTCCTCCCCCCTCCCAAGCGATCTGCATCTGCTCTGCCTACCTCCTGGTGCTTCCTGCTGCTAAACAGCTGTTTGGCGGCACTTAGGACTTTCCAGGAGGGAAGGGGGAGGAGCAAGGATGTGGCACACTCAGGGGAGGAGGCAGGGAAGAGGCAGGGCTGGGGCAGGGATTTGGGGAAGAGGTTGGAATAGGGGAAGGGAGGGGGTGGAGTTGGGGTGGGGACTTTGGAGAAGAGGTTGGAATGGAGGTGGGGGAGGGGTGGGAAGAGGTGGGGAAGGGGCAGGGCCTCATGGACTAGATGAGCAGTCTGAGGTATGAAGTTCAGCATGTATGATTCTTTGCTATGAGTAGTTGCGAAGAATGTTTGTTAAAAGTGGCAACGTATTTGGTATGAATAGTTGCTTTAAAAAGTTCCTGCCATTACAGATATGTTGATCGACTGTTATTGTAGATCATCATCAATGTTACTGACCACATAAGGAATAGTTACAGGTGTTTATATTTTATTAAAACCCCTCTTCGCATTACAGTTTTTAAAAAGTTAATACATTGACTTTTAATAGCATACTATATTAGTCTTAATTTTTTTCATTTTTGACTATACTTTTGTATAGTTGTATGAAATGGTTTCAGTGATGTGGCCCTCGGGCCAATGTACTAGTCCTCATGTGGCCCTCGTGGTGATTTGAATTTGAGATCCCTGATCTAGTCTGACCTCCTGAACATTGCAGGCAACAGAACCTCATCCACCCACTCATGAAATAGACCCCTAACTTCTGGCTGAGTTACTGAAGTTCACAAATAATGATTTAAAGACTTAAAGAAACAGAAAATCAACCATTTATACTAGTTTAAACCTGCAAGTGACCTATGACACATGCTGCAGAGGGAGGTGAAAAACCCCAGGGTCTCTGCCAGTCTGACCCAGGAAAGAAATTCTTCCTGACCCCAAATATTTTGATCAGTTATACCCTGAGCATGTGGGCAAGACCCATCAGCCAGACACTTGGGAAAGAATTTTCTGTAGTAACTCAGAGCCCTCCCCATCTAGTGCCTCTTCTCTGGCAGTTGGAGATATTTGCTGCTAGCAGTCACAGATTGACTACTTTCTGTTGTCGGCAGTTTCATCATACCATCTCCTCCATAACATTTTTAAGCTCAGTCTTGAAGCCAGTTAGATTTTGTGCCCCCACTGCTCCCCTTGAAAGGCAGTTCAGAACTTCACTGCTCTGATGGTTAGAAACCTTTGTTTAATTTCAAGCCTCAACTTGTTGAGCTCCGTGAAGGGTCCTAGCCAGAGAGTTTGGTCAGCCATTCTGAAAGAGACGTGGTGAGAAACACTTATTTGAACAAGAGAGTCTAATTTTGTTAAATCAGGTTTTAGTCTTGGAAGCATATTCTTACTTTTGTTTGCTTGTAGCCCTTTCAATCTTTATTCCTTATATTTGGAGTCACTTAATCCTATGTCTTTTTGTTAAATAAAGTTGTTTTACTTTTAACATAAACCAATGAATTGCACTGATTGAAGGGAAGAGTATGTTAACCCTAGTCGAACTAACAGGCTGCAGTGTATGTTCTCCCTCTTTAAAGGAGCGACAAACTTAGTAACTTCTGTGAGTGTTCCAGGAGAGGGCTAGACACTACAGGTCAGATGGTTTGGGGGATATTCAGGATGCGGGGAGGGGTTGGGGTCACCCTGCAAACAGTAAGTGGATGGTGGAAGCCAGGGTATGGTCTGCATGCTTGTAGTCTGGCTGTTAGTGTCAAGGCTATGAGCCCCAGCAGTATAGCATTTAAGGCCCCCACAGTTGCACAACAGGTGGTGACAAAATCCCTTACTGGTCCAGGTTGAAACCTAAAGTGTCACAGAGGCCCTGAATGGCAGAACATCAAGACCTCTGATTGGTCAGGGCTTTCCATTTAAACTCAAAGAGAGGCACAGGAAGTTGTCTGCACAACTAGGCTGCTACCTTGGACCCTGTCTTCTCACCTGCCTCCTGGGTCCTGTTTCCCTCCCTTGTTTCTGATGCCTGCTTGCCTGACCTGTTCCTGGCTCTTGCCTCCCTGCTTTGTTCCTGATCCTTGCTTCTGGACTCTGACTCCAGCTCCAGCCCTTGGTCTGTCTCCTAATTCTGAAAGCAGCTCTCAACCTTGTCTTGACTTCTGCTCCAACCACTAGAACTCTCTGCTTACATCCTGCCCTAACAATTTCATCTGGAAGGTGTCCCAAGTCAAGGATGGAATTTTTCTGGTCAAAACCAAAGCAAGAGAGAGACAGTGCACCCAGAATAGCCCTGACGTTAGGGGTCTCAGCTAGGAGACCAGGTTCAAATCCCTGCTCCAAATCAGGCTGTGCAGGGACTTGAACCTGAGTCTTCCCATTTCAGGTGAGTGCCCTAATCACTAGGCTTATTGGCTATTCTGGGGATATCGCTGGCTCATGTGTTTGTGGCAGATGAGGGGAAAGAGGGAGTGGCAGGACCTTAGCCCATTTTCAAACCCAAAGGTTTTGGGGTGTCGAAAGGGGGACGGTGCCACATGAAAGATCTCCATGTGCACCCTGTGAGTGTCATTGAATAGACCAGGTCTAAGGGAGGATGTGAAACTGCTCTAAACTGTGTATTCTAAACTAATTGTGATGGATTAGCAAGGGTGCTAAAGGAATCTTGAAAGTGCCTGGTAGGCAAACTGCCAAGGAAATGGAAAAGATGCTGTGGCATCTATGGATAATATTGGTGGGTTCAAACTTGCACAGGTCAGTGAGCTCACAGCATGAAGTGGGGGTGCTGAAAGCTCCGAAGTTTGGTCCCAGGAGGTTGTGAAGCCAAGGGGCTTACCCCCAGAGAAAGAGTGTGACCCTGGGGGGGGCTGATATTTTGAAGAGGTCCTTCCAGGGCCTCTTCAAAATGTCTCCCCTCCAAGAGCACCGGACCTGTGGATCCATGACAACTTCTAAATCCATATGTAAGAATCTAAATAAATTGTTTAATTTTCAAAGATATCCAGCTGATCCCTTTGACTTCAGTGCAATACACTGGGGTCTGCACTAACAGATTGCATTACAGAACTGTTGCCTTTGTGCCCTATTCTGCAAACGCTCATTCATAAATTTAAGCATGAGTAGTTTAAACTCTTTCTCTGGGGTAAGCCTCTTGGCTTTGCAACCTCCTGGGACCAAACTTTGGCGCTTAAGCATGTGTATAAATTAAGCATGTGTATAAGTTTTTGCAGGATCAGAGTCTTAAATTATAAATTCTCTGGAGAAAGGTACTTGTCTTCATACATGCATGTACAGCATCAAGCACACTGCTGGCATTTTACCAACTACAATAAAGCCGGCTGCTGTTGAACATGCTGGATCATCACTGACAACTGTTAATCCCTAGTTCAACATCTAGCCAGCAGAGGGCTCCATAAACTCCAGAGTACAGGAAGGAACCATGGCCTGATGTTAGTGAGGACCAGGTGCTGGAGGGAGCTGGATACTGTATGTGAATAAGAGTTGGCATCTGGGGATTAGCTGTGGTGCATACCATCAGACCAAGCAGCCTGGGAGCTGAAGCTGACGGGTCTGATACCTGGGACTGAAAGGCCAGAGAGCTGGACAGAAATTCACCCTATTGCTGGCAGGGGTCCAGCTGCAGCCACAGCAAGACACATGGCTGAGACCTGAGGGCAGGAGAACAGTGTGAAGTGGTCACAGTGCAGTGTTGCCAACCCCCAACTTTCAGTCAGGCCTCAAAAAAAAAATCATGAGATTGACATAAAAATCTGGAGATTTGTTTTAATAATACGTTTTGCTTTTTATTTGCCTTCTGATTTCGGAGCCTTTAGTGGACACTTGCTTCATATTTACTTCTATTTAATTATTTATTTTTAATGAAAGCTGAGATTCTTATTAAGGTTGCCAATTTTCTAATCACACAGAAACAAACACCCTGCCCTGCCCCCTTCCCCGCCCCTTCCCCAAGGCCCTGTCCATGCCCCTCCCCTTCTCTGAGGCCCTGCCCACACTAGATCCATTCCCTTCCCTCCATCGCTCACTCTCTCCCCCTCTCATTCACTTTTACTAGGTGGGGCACAAGGTTGGGGTGCAGCTGGCAGCATGAGGGATCCAGCTGGGAGTGTGGGCTCTGGGGTGGGGCTGGGGATGAGGGGTTTGGAGTGCAGGAGGGATCTCTGGGTTGGGGTGCCAGAGTGGGTGTGGGCTCTGGCTGGGGGTGTGGGCTCTGGGGTGAGGCCAAGGATTAGGGTGCAGGAAGGGTTTCAGAGCTGATGCAGGGGGTTGAGGTGTGTGGGGGTGTGCGGGGTGCAGGCTCTGGGAGGGAGTTTGGTTGCAGGAGGGGACTCCAGGTTGGGGCAGGGGGTTGGGGTGTGGGAGGGGGTGCGGGGTCCCGCTGGCACTTACTGCAGCTCCCAGGAAGCGGCCGCCAGATCCCTGCAACCCCTAGGTGGATGGGCGGCCAGGGAGGCTCCGCATGCTGCCTTCATGCCCACAGGTGCTGCACCCGCCGCACCCACTGGTCGTGGTTCCCAGCCAAAGGGAGCTGCAGAGCCTGCCTTTGGGGCGGGGGCTGACTGGGAACTCCCTTAGCCTCAGGCCCCTGCTGCGCCGCTGACTGGACTTTTAATGGCCCGGTTGATGGTGCCAACCGGAGCCGCCAGGGTCCGTTTTTGACCAGGCATTCCGATTGAAAACCAGATGCCCGACAAACCTAATTTTTGCTCTAATGGCAGTCTTTTGATTCCAGCAGTGGGGGGCTTTGAGAAGAACACCATATACCGTGAGACTCAAAATAAGATGTCTAGAGCGGCAAACACTGACTGGGGTGAGTTACAACCTCTGCCCTTAGGAGCTGGCTTGGGAACCACTAGGTTTATCTTTTTGAAACTGTTAAAGCAAAGTGTATCTACACTGTTTGCAAAACTTTATTTCTGGCAACCCAAGCTGAGGCATCCTACATTACACAAAATCTGCAAGTACTCTCTGAGGGCTACAGCCTGGTGATTCTGCTGTTTAAGTGTCTATGAGTACAGTCTGCATGCTGGATTACTGCAACACTCTCAGCAGCTCCCTTCAGTAGGGCTGGTTACAGTATTAGTATATGCATGCACACTGTCATGAAAATAGACAATTAACTAGACAGCATCATTGGTTTCTCAAACAAATGTAGCTGTTTAAATATCTTCACAAAATGCAGATGACTGTATGTGTATGATAAAGACAACGAAGGGGCATAAGATCCCCTTGGTTCACCCACGCACATTTTGCACAGCGCTGAAGATTTGTCCACAATTGAGGGGAAAATTGATGAGGGAGAATGAGGCCCATGCACGTGCAGGAAGGATTTATTCTGAAGCAGGGAGGGAACTGTGCTAGAATGGGATGTGACTGTGTGATGCTGGGGCCTGGGGTCTCATCTTGAATATAGTAACCTACAGTGCAATTTACTGAAGAGAGGTATACTTGTCCTTAGGGCCCTAAGGGGTAATATTTCTGCTCAGTCTCATTCTCTCTGGTCCTGAGTTATGACTCAAAGAGATGAGCTTGTTTTGTAGTGATTTGTTTGGAGATTCCTGCTGAGTTTAAATACAGCCTTCAAAGTGATCTGGTGAAGATATGCCCTGATCAACAAAGGTTATAAATCCTATTGCAAATACCGCAGTAACATAAGTTACATTTCATTGCATTGGTTTTCTTTGAACGGCTATTTACTTACTTTACAAGTTATATGAATATTTCCAAACATTCCCAGTGAATTGGCATTACCCTTGCTGAGTATTTTGCACTGATGCTAGGCAGGCATGACTATAGAAACACCGTATTGACCAACTGAGGTTATTATCCTGAATAAAATATTAAGAAACAATTAAAGTCCTAATAATTTACTAGATATTTGTTTGCATTCAAAAATATCAGGGTCATTATTTTAAAGTACGTTATGTGTATGAAATATGTTTGAGAGACCATATTTTGTAGCAAAAATTGTTCAGCACAAAGATTTACCTCCACCTGTTGCCAGTAATTGGAAACAGATCGTCTATTTTGATTCCTAATGGGTAAAGAACAAACAAACAAAAAAAGCCAACAACAACTGAAGCTGACAAAGAGCTGAATGTATGAAAAATATTGGTATAATTTAAAAGTGTATTAGTTTACTGTTTAAAATTAAAAAAGCATTATTGGAAGTAATTAATTAAGAAACATCTATTTATTTCTCTGTTTCATTGGTTGTAATTAAGTTTTTATTTTCCACATTGGCTACTTTATTAAGGAAATGGCAGTACAGTAATAACTTACAAAGGCATGCACAATATATAGTTGATTAACTGTATTTTTTTCCTTTTTATATATTTTTTTACTATCTTTAAAGTTGAAATATTGTATTTTATTTTTATGTATGGGCCAAATTTTGCCCTAGGATGTGTGGCAGAAGCTTTGAACTGAAGGCAATAGGAGTTCTGTAAATATATACTAAACGGAGAATTTGGCTGATTATGTTACAACTTGTCCACCAAAATTCTCACTCAAAGGATGGATTTCTGCCCTGAGTTACTGTGTGCAGTGGTAGGGGGGCTACCTGGCCTTACTAGAGATGCAGGTGAGGCCCCTTCCTTCATCTCCTTGTGTAGCAGCAGATTATCAGATGCACCGACAGGGATTTCCTCTGTTTTCTGGAGAGGCATGGGCAGCAGCAGGGCTGTTTTTAGTCCAGCAGTTGTGATGTACGTGGGTGGTGTGCCAGCTCCACAGGAGTTGTCTCCTCCTGCTGCGCACACACAGTCCTCCGTTGATGGAGGGTATTGGCGTTAACCCCCCATTGAGAGGCCTGGGGAAGTTCTAGAGTTGCCAGCCATCTGGTTTTCGACCAGAATGCCTGGTCGAAAAGGGACCCTGGTGGCTCCATTCAGCACTGCTGACCAAGCCATTGAAAGTCTGGTGGGTCGCGCAGCAGGGCTAAGGCAGGCTCCCTGCCCAGCTCTGCGCAGCTCCCCGGACCCCTCCCGAACTCACCCCCACTCCTGCACCTCAATCCTCTGCACCAGCCTGGAGCCTGCTCCCACACTCCAAACCCCTTGACCCCAGCCCAGAGCTCCCTCCTGCATCCCAAAGCCCTCATCCAAATCCCCACCCCAGTGTCTGCACTCCCAGCCTGAACCCCTTATTTCTGGCCCCACCCCAGAGCCTGCACCCACAGCTGGAGTCCTCCCCATCTCCTGCACTCTGTCCCAGCCCAGTGAAGGTGAGTGAGGGTGGGGGAGAGCGAACGACGGAGGGAGGGGACTAGAGTGAGTTGAGTACGGGGCCTCAAGGGAAGGGGTGGGACAGGGGTAGGGCCTCAGAGAAGGGGTGGGGCAGGGGGCAATGCAAGGGTGTTTGGTTTTGTGCCCTTAGAAAGTTGGCAACCCTAGGCAGTTCACACTTCTCAGAGCCATTGCTTCAGGCTGTCCACAGTTTCAAATTACATCACTGCATAGGTTACACTCTGGTTGCGTTTTCAGACTTCTCTTTTGCAACCATGAGGAATAGGGATGAGCACTTCACCCCTACTTTGGTCCCTGTACACCAGGTAAAAGACCACGAATGGCATAAAAGGGCCCTAAAATCTCTGGATCTGGCCACATGAAGATTCCTCCTCTATAAGAACTGCAGAAGAGAGCCAGAGATAGCCTTCCAAGGACCTTCTCACAAGCCTTGGTATAAGAGGTAAGCTGAGGGCAGGAGAATGTGTCAGAGTAAGAGGGGCCTCTCAGGTGTGGAGATGCAGCACACAGTGCTTCGGAGATTCTGAGGTGTACTGCTGCCTTCAGAGCAGCCTGGATATCTGAGCAAGGCCCACTCCAGTCCCCAGAGCAACCTGGGATAAGGGAGGCACAAAGGTGACAGTAAGCCATCTAACACCTCTCCAGCTTCCCTCCCATGTGTGTGAGTTCTATCCTGCCTCAAGACCTGCTAGTGCAGACGCCTGCAGCCAAGCAGGGTCCCACAAAGGGTTATACTAGCAAAGCTTCATAAGTTATTAGGGCCCTTGACTTCAGTGAGGCATCTAATTTAAGTAAGGTGAGCAGGATGTAGTTTTAAGGAATAAGTGTGATGGCCTCCATCAGAGATTGAATGGGGGACCTCTGAGCTAAATGCATCAATCTCTGCAGCTTGCACTAAAGACCCAAACTCCCAACTTGAGAGTTTTTGCAGACTCAGATCTTCTGTAGAGCGGGCACACAGAAGTTACGTTAGCTTTGAATAAACATATTTTAAAATATGCAGAACAGTAGAGCAAAGCTATTTTATCTTTGCAAATATGTATTTTTCATATTGCTCAGAAATACTATTTGTAACCTCTGGAAAAGGAAGATTTTTACATATTAAACTATATCCCAAACACAGCAGGATTAAGGCCTAGGCACCATAGACCTGTACCTAGGGCCCTGACTCCTGGGGTCATGTAATTACATTAGAATCGCATCTTTCGTTTTCTAAATAGTTTCTAGGGTGATCTTCTGTGCCACAGCACTCGGTGGTGCAGCACAGAACTCATGGCCAAGGTGAGCAAAACGTATTCCACGAACAAATTTGCTTGCAGATCTGCTGCAATTATCTGACGAAAATTATGCTAAAGGTGGATGTAATAAAAATATATATGCTAATTCTTTCAAGAGAGATCAAATTCGTTTTTGTGACTATTATAAAATGAAAGTGGCATTTTCACTTCATTTTCCACCACTTTTTTTACATTTTTTTCAAATGTTATTGCATTTAAATGCAAATGATGAAATTAAATCTGAGTCCAAAAGTGAACTCTCAAAACGATAGTGTATCTGTTTTTACAGTTGCCATTTACCACACCCTCTATACAGCAATTGAGCCACTTGACACAAAAATTAAAACAGTCTCTGCATTTCCATTCTGGGTCACGTCCATTGTTAATGCCTAGAAGTGGGAGGGGTCCTGCATACCTGTGCTCTGCTATGTAATTTCACTGACAAACACAACTTTGTGTCTACTGCTGTTATGCCTTGCCTGCATCTTCTAGCCAGAGACACTAGCATGTATTAGGGAAATCAAACAGATGATGAATGGGTAAACTCAGCAAAACTGACTCACCACATTATGCATTAACAATGGACGTGACCCAGAATGGAAATGCAGAGACTGTTTTAATTTTTATGTCAAGTGGCTCAATTGCTGTATAGAGGGTGTGGTAAATGGCAACTGTAAAAACAGATACTCTATCGTTTTGAGAGTTCAGATGCATATAAATACAGAGATACACAACTCCTATCAATCAGTTAAACTATTTTCATACTTCAAACACCAACCCAAAGCATCTAAACACTTTGCAAGACTCAATTCAGAGAATTAACCATTTAACTTCAACACAAACATCATTCTACAAATGAATATCCTAAACTTTTTTCCTTAACGACCACTAGTATCTCCTGAGACTCGTAACTTTGCCAAAGCAGCTTTAAGACAGTGGCTGTATTATTCTCAGTTCTTATGAATGATAATATAAACATACATCAAGCTATGATATTCTATTTCCTTGAAAATATATTTCTGTTACAGACTGTTTGTTATATACAGGTTTATATTTATAAATGTTTTTGATGGTATGAGAAATATTTGTGGAAAACAGATTTTAAAATGTAACTGATGCCAGTAACGTTTTTTATGATTGTATACTGAGTAGAAATGTATAAAAAGAGCTTAGTTTGGAAGATAATTTAGCTAAAAAAAGTGCACCTGTTATGCAGAACTGAAACACAAACAAAGCAGTATGGAAAACAAAACACAGGAGGGTTTCTGCTTCTGAACAGCTCTCATGGCAGTATAGTTTCACTGCTTGTGCCCTTTGCCGGCTGTTAATACAGTCATCTCATTTTATCACACACACAAAAAGAAACTTCCTCGTGGTTGTCTGCGGCATGCTTCAAAAAATACACAATGCATGTGTGACCAGGTGTGCACAACAGGCAGGAGTTAAGAAGGAGCAGTCAGAATGATAACAATTTTGTCTTGATGAGTTCTTGTTATTTTAAGGCACACCTGCTCCAAGTCAGCAGGATTTCAGAAGAAAATCAGAAATGTGTTGGATGTGTCCCAGGGCACATAAAAGATTGAATTCAATTCTGTCAAGCTGGTGTTTTGAAATTTACAGCAGTGCTGACTGGGCTGAATTGAGTCTTGCAAAGTGTTTAGATGCTTTGGGTTGGTGTATGAAGTATGAAAATAGTTTAACTGATTGATAGGAGTTGTGTATCTCTGTATTTATATGCATCTGACGGGGCTGGTAGGCAAGACGGACATTGTTCAAGTTCAAAGGCCATCTTCTAGTCAGAGACACTAGCATGTATTAGGGAAATCAAACAGATGATGAATGGGCAAACTCAGCAAAACTGACTCACCACATTATGCATTGTATCCAACGGTACTTTTGCCAAATCCCTACCTCACCATCTCTGCAGTATTTTGGTGCTCATTGGAGATGCCCACAGCAGTCAAGACTTCTGCTCCAACACTTTCTTTTCTACAGAGCTCCTTAAGTTTCCTCTGTCCCCTCTTGCACTCCCATATCCACAAACAGGGGTCTGTTACTACTGCTGCTACACCAGTGAGTTGGTGTTTCTTCCAACCCCTCTCAACCTGTAAAACAGGTAGCACAGAGAGAAGGCACCCACACACTTGGATCCTGCTAGCTCACGCAGCATTGTCAGGTCTGCCTCCCTGTTTTGCTTACAGGCAAGGTGGGAATGAAGAAGACACCTCCATGGGATATGGGGCTGGGGTCCAGTTGCAAAACAGAATAGAGTGAGAAAAGGAGGCAGGCGATGAGACGCAGAGCTGTCTCTCCTCTGGTTTTTGGCTGCAGGCACTGGCTTTCTGCTGTTATCTCTAGTCCTTTGGCCTGCTTCCTCCTTCTGGCTTTCCTGTCAGCCAGCCACAGAGTGTTTTGTTTTGTTTTTTGGCTTGCTGTTGACATTTAGTATTTTAAGGAGCTTTTGCTCCTGGATGCCCTGGAGAGTCTGCCAGCCAGGCTGACAGGAGGCAGCTGACTCCAAGACTCCTCCTTGCCGTTCCCTGGCTCATCTGTTGTGCAAATAGTGAATAGAGTGATTGACAGTTTAGAGGCAGAAAAGCCAGTGGAGTAACAAGATATTGAATGGAAGGAAAAGGTAGAGAGAACAGTAGAGCTGGGATGGGCTGAATAGGGAGTGGTAGGGAGTGTTGTAGAGATCCATATTCTAGAGGCTGCCAGGAGAAGGAAGGACTGGAGTTCATATGCTTGGCCAGATTTAGGGGCAGACGACCACCTAGGATGCCACGCTTGGGGTGTGCCAGACTCGGGGTGCTGTTTTTGTTGTTAGTGACAAAAGGGAAAATAGAATGTTTGAAGTAAAATGTTTCATGTATTTGATATGTGGATTCATTTTTCACTAATCACAATGGCATGAACATGAAAAGAAGAAACAGTGGTGTCCAGATGAGGATCCTGGTGCTGAATCCAAGAGCTTTCTTCATGCCTGTGGCTGCCATTCCCTCAACCTGGTTGTGTCAGATGCAGCGTCATCTTCTTTAGATTCAGTATCTGTCTTCGGAGTACTGCAAAGGAGATACGTCCTGTTCTCAATATAAATTATCAGATGGAAGATCCTCACAGACAATGTTACAAATCTGACCATGAAGCTGCTAAGTGACATTCTTTGGGAGATCTGCATTGACAGTGTAAGGCTAGTGAGGTACCAAGTGACTGAGGTTTACGATGCCCTGATGGAAGTGAAATAATCAAGTAAAGTCAAGGCTGGAATCTGACACGAGGTGCAAAGACTGGCAAACCAGATCACTGATTTCACGTTTCGGGTCTCAATTATGGTTTGGCACAATATTCTGTTCCAAGTAAATGTTGTAAGCATGGCATTACAAACTCAGTAGACAGACATGATGACCACTACTACTTTGATGAGAAGCTGCCTTGATTTCATTGTGGCCTACAGAGACAATGGTTCTGAAGGTGCCATCTCCGCTGCCAAAGAAGTGATTGAAAATATAGGAGTTGAGCCTGTCTTCAAGGAAACTCATTTTCATCGGAAGAAGAGACAGTTTGGTTACAAAGGCAGAGATGAGGTGATGGGAGAAAAACTTCAAGATGGAGTTTTTTGCTCGCTCACTGACACTGCTCGAGTATCATCAAAAAAAGGTTCAGACAAATGAAGCACCAGTAAAAGACCTGGTGGGTTTTGTATGACCCTAGTAAGCTGCCGGTAGACAGGAAAACACTTTTGAACAATTGTGCGGATCTTCACTGGGTGTTGACATATGGGGAATATTCGGATGTCAGTGATAAGACTTCTATGCTGAACTGGATAACACCCATCATATTGTGCAACACAGGAAGCATTCTGCACTCCATGTTCTCCATGATGCAGAGCTGAAGGACAGTTTTCCTAATGTATGGATAGCTTTGAGGATTCTGCTCACGCTGCCGGTCACAGTCGTGAGTGGTGAACACAGCTTTTCGAAGCTCAGGCTCATTAAAACATATCTTCCCTCAATGATGGCTGATGAGAGATTGACATTGTTTGCTATTTTATTACTTGAAAGTGTCATTGGCCAGTCTTTGGATCTGACGCTGTGCTTCTGTTCACAAGGGCAAGGGCGAGAAAAGTGTCCTTTTGAACTAAAGGACTAGGGTTAACATTCTAAGGCTGTCAGCTGTAACACTCTTTAACACTGGTCCACCCAGTATTGGTGCACAGTTCAATTTCTGGATGTTAGTACTTTTCAATTATTCTTAAAATTTAAAAAGTTTCTATAAGCTTAGAGGAAATGAAATTTTTATTTGTTTATATATGGCATGAATAAATATAGATTTACAGATTCTGATATGCAAATTTATCATCTTATATGACAGGGATAAATCATGCAATCAAATTGTGCATCAAATTTGTGAAATGGGCTACAAATGCAATAAAAATAATGTATTCAAAATTTTAACCAATCAAGGGGTGGCGCCGAAGACACTCCTCACCTGGGGCACCATTTGGTCTAGATTCACACCAAACCTTCCAGGAACGGGGGCTTATTCTCTGCAAGGCTGAAGAGCCAGGGAATTAAAAATAAAACAGGGGGATCCAGTGAAAGAGAGCATGAAGGGCAGTGTGTGGAAAGCAGCCCCATTCTGAACTAGTTCTTGGGAGCCAATCGAAAAATGGTTACGCTTCTCAGCCTAACTCATTGCACCGGATTTTCTAAAGGCATAAGGAGTAGGTATATTTTTGCTTTTCAATTTAACAAATAGCATTCCTATCCCTTAACATCTAAAATAAGCAGTTCTAATGATAGTTACTGGTTTTTGTATTTATATTAAAAATAGTTCCAAAATGGATAATGATTTTTGGTGTTTTCTAATCTAGGGTGTATTCTATTTTTGATGTGTTACCTTGAATTCTGTTCTACTCAGGTTTTAGAACAGAAAAAAAGTTAAATATGTCCTTTTTAAAGCTTCTGTCAACTTCATCTCCCTGATTCACTCTTTCTTCCTTGAGTGTGGGTTGGGACCCAGAATATTACTTGCTTTTTACATTCATATAATCAACTAAATATCAACTATAAACTCAGTGAAATTTCTAACAAATATTCTAATTCTTAATATAATTCAGCTGCATTTTACATAGCATGTTTCACACCATCTCTCTCTTGAATTCTTCACATCAAGACTGGATACCTTTTTAGAAGACATAGCATCATAGAAATGTATGGCTGGAAGGAACTTTGAGAGGTCATCAATTCCAGGACTAAGTAAAACTAGACCATTCTTGACAGGTGTTTGCCCCACAAGTTTGTCAAAACCTCCAGTGATGGGAATTCCACAACCTCCCTTAAATGCTTAACTTCCAGTGCTTAACATCTCTTATACTTAGAATTTTTTTCTTAATATATAACCTAAATCTCCCTCACTGCAGATTACTTCTTGACCTACTTTCAGTGGACATGGAGAACAATTGATCACAATCCTCTTTGTAACACCCCTTGAATATATTTGAAAACTGTTACCAGGATCTCCTTCAATTTTCTTTTTTCATGACTAAATATGCACAGTTTTTTAACTTTTTTCAAAAGACAGGTTTTCTAAACCTTTTTTTTCATTTTTGCTGCTCTCCTCCGGACTCTCTCCAATCTGTCTACATCTTTCCTGAAGTGTCGTGCCCAGATTTAGACACAGTACTCTAGCTGAGGCCTCACCAGCGCTGAGTAGAGTGGGACAATTAATGTTCATGTCTAACATACGACACTTCTATTAATACACCCCAGAATATTAGCCTTTTTCACAACTGCATCACGTTGTTGACCCTTTGTGATCCACTTTAAGTCTCAGATCCACTTCAGCAGAATTACTGCCTAGCCTATTCCCCATTTTGTAGTTGTGCATTTGATTTTTCCTTCCTAAGTGTAGTATTTTGCACTTTATTGAATTTTGTCTTGTTGATTTCAGACCAGTCAAGTATATTTTGAATTCTAGTCCTGTCTTCTAAAGTACTTGCAAGCCCTCCCAGTTTGGTGTCATCTACAGATTTTATAATCATATCCTTTATTTCATTATCCAAGTCATTAATGAAAATGTTGAGTAGTACCAGACCCAGGACTGACTCCTGCGAGACCCCACTAGGAACACCTTCCCAGTCTGACACTGAACCGTTCATATACAATCTTTGAACCAGTTAAGAATTCACTGTGACGGGATCCCCGGGGTGCACCCTGGGACTGTGGGACCACTGTACCCCCTTAACTCTCCAGTCTGGGCTGTGTCTCACAATGCTTTGCTAGTGACAAGCAGCAAACCCCTCCAGGCGCTGTTATCGCTCAGCACAACCACATGTGGAGCCCCCCACCCAGCTAGATTGCATGAATTCTCCCAGAGCCACTCATGACTCACAAAGGGAAAGGCACCAGCCAGATCCCCCCAGCTCCCGGCACTGTACCTCAGGAATATACTGTCTTGCACTGCTCAAGATGAGCAGTGCAAATGTATTAATTGGTTCACCGCTTCATCAATGGAAAGTGGATATACACCCGTCTTTGCAAACCTGAGCAATTTTGCCACACACTTCACACAAACTCACTGGTAAAGATAAACAGTAAAAAAATGTATTGACTACAAAAAGATAGATATTAAGTAATATTAAGTGATAGGCAAAAAGTTAGAGTTAGTTACCAAAATAAAATAAAATGTAAGCACGCAGTCTGAACTCTCAACCCTATTTTACTGGACAACATCTAGGAGAGCTGAGGAAGCGTTCTTCTAAGTCAGCCATAAAAATGTTGGCATACTGTGGGGCCATGCGGGTACCCATAGCACTCGATTACAGACCTAAAAGCTGCAATTCTTCAACAAAAAAACTTCAGAAACAGACTCCAACGAGAGACTACTGAATTGGAATTAATTTGCAAACTGGATACAATTAACTTAGGCTTGAATAGAGACTGGGAGTGGATGGGTCATTACACAAAGTAAAACTATTTCCCCATGTTTATTCCCCTCCCCTCACCCCCACTGTTCCTCAGACGTTCTTGTCAACTGCTGGAAATGGCCCACCTTGATTATCACTACAAAAGGTTTTTTCCTCCTGCTCTCCTGCTGGTAATAACTCACCTTAAGTGATCACTGTGGTTACAGTGTGTATGGTAACACCCATTGTTTCATGTTCTCTATGTATATAAATCTCCCCACTGTATTTTCCACTGAATGCATCCGATGAAGCGAGCTGTAGCTCACGAAAGCTTATGCTCAAATAAATTTGTTAGTCTCTAAGGTGCCACAAGTACTCCTTTTCTTATTGTGGGACTGTATCAAAGCCTTGCTAAGAGGCAACATGTAGGGGCAATGTGGTGGGCCAAGTCCCCCTCTAGATTGGCCTGCCAGTGATGAGGAGGCAGAGGGGCTCTGTCCTTTGCTCCCTTCGCCTCGCCCACAGCATGTTCAACCACTCTCCCTGGCAGCCAGGTAGGGAGTGAGACAGAACCACTGCTGCCTGTGAGAGCTTGCCTGGGAAGCAGCAGCGGCCCAATCCCTGCCCAGACATGAGCGATGGGGACGGGGCCGAGCATGCTGGAGGGAGGAAGGGGGGCTCCAGCTCACATGGCCCCTGTCCCCAACAGCTGGGGTGGCACCCAAATTGCTTTTCACATACTGTGACCATATTTCCCCAAGGGAAAACAGGACACCATGTGAGGCTGGCCCGAGCACCCGTCTTTGCTCCCACATGAGAGTCTGGGGTCACTGGAACCCTGCCTCCTTCCCCCGCCCCCATGAGGCTGGGATTGCTAGAACACTGCCTCTCCCCCACGCAAGCCCTACCTCCCCACTTGCCAAGGGGGGGCATCTCTGTTTAGCCCACCCCACACACATTCCTCCGCACTGCACCCTACATTTTTGACAAAAGTGGACATTTCTCCTGTTTGCTCTTGACAACTGGATCAGTTGGCAAGAGCAAATGGGACAAATGCCCACTTTTTCCATAAAAGTCAGCACATTTGGGACAGGGCTTAAAAAAGGGACTGTCCCGGTGAAAACAGGATGTATAGTCACCCTCCTTTTACGTTCAGATTTATTACCAATGCCTCTATATTGCTCATAATCAAGTCTAAAATAGCTATTCCCTGGTTGCTTCCTCTACTTTCTGAAACCAAAAAGTTGTCCAATACATTTTAAGAAGTTAATGGAAAGTCTGTGTTTTGCCATATTACTTTTCCAACATGTGTCTGGGTAATTAAAGTTCTGAATTACTACCAAGTATTCTGTTTTGAATATTTCTGTTATTTGTTCTGGAAATGCCTCATCCACCTGTTCTTCCTGATTTGGTGGTCTAAAATAGACCCATGATGTCACCCCTATTTTTTACTATTTTTATCCTTACCCAAAGACTTTCAGTTAGTCTGCCTCTCACCTCCTTCTGGATTGCAGAACAAGTGTATATATTCTTGATGTATAATGTAACACCTCCCCCTTTTTTAATTTTCCTGTCTCCGTGAACAAGTTAAAGCCCGCCATCCCAATATTGCAGTTTGGAGAGGTATTCCACCACGTCTCTGATGCCAGTTAAGTCATAATTTAGCTTATGGACTAATATGTTGAGTTCTTCATGTTTATTACCCATATGTCTTGCATTTGTGTATAGACATCTATATCAGATGATCAGATTCCCCCACAGATTTCCTTCTTGTTGCTCCTATGACCCTATTCTAATGGTCAATTTCTCCCTGACATCTAACTCTCTCTTAAGATTGCCTGTTTGTATGCTTACCTGAGGGTTTTTGTCACCTGCCCCTTTTGAAGCTAGTTTTAAGTCCTCCTCACTAGGTTGATGAGTTAGTGAATGAAGATTCTCTTCTTCCTCTTGGTCAGGTGGAGCCCCTCTCTTCCCAGCAGACCTTCTTCTCACAATAGCATCCCATGGTCGGAGAAGCCCTTTCGTTGACACCATCTGTGCAACCATGCATTCCTGTCCATGTTTTATTCTGACAACATTCTATGGGCTTTGTTATACTGGAGTTCAGACTAGATGATCTATAAGTCCTTTCTGTCTTTAAAATCTATTAATCTGGTTCAGTTTTGATTGGTGATGTTATTAATTTAAACTTGCATGGCTTTAAATATAAATAATCAGAAAACCAGATAATAATTTAAGCCCCATTCAGGAAAGCACTTAAACATGTGCTTAGGACCATCCCTATTCAGGACATTATTTCAGTCTGTGCTTAACTTTAATATGCTAAAATCCAATTCGCTTCGATAAAAGTTAAGTGCTTGCTTATGTATTTTCTTTAACAGAAATACTTTCCTGAATCAGGGCTGTTATAGTAGCCTAACTTCCAAAATGATAGGGCATTTCTTTAGAGTGTTTTTCAGTAGTTTAAGTGAATCAAATAGTATCTGCAAAGAGTGAGAAAATTTTGCTATCTGTGAAAAGTCAGCTATATCAGGCATATTTTCTCTTTCTTTCATCTCTCTGAAACATATTTCATGTTCTGGAGTCATTAAGTTTTCAAGTCACCTACAATTTGTCAGGTCGACAGTTTTTTGTAAGTATTATGTTCAGCTATCAGATTATACCTTTTATGGAAAAAGAAAATAAAGAATGTTAGGCTGAGATGATATCTTTCATTTCCTGCCATTTTAGGTATGATGGTTCCTGTGGTTTTCCAGTTTTTCAGAAAAGTTCACTTGTAAGCAAATGGAGTATTGCTTAATATATCAGAATCACTAAATAAATATTTTCTTAATGAAGAAAATTCAGTAATTTTTTTTTTCAAAATGTTGGAATCTTTTTTTTTATATACATCACTTCTGCTGCCCAATCATCATATTTCATTTATAGCTAACAAGTAAATAGACTTTATTTTTAAAGTCAAATAGACTTTATCCTCCTTATGAGTGTACTGTGGGTCAGATTGCCTTCTCTACCTCTGTGGGCAGTGGAGATGAAAATCTAGCAGACTCCTGGCTTGGGGTCAGCCATTTCATAGCTATTGTACCTTGCTGTGCTCAAACCATGCCATGGGATCTGATCTTGGAGATTGCGTGAGGAAGTTGGAAGGTGAGGGAAGTTGCATAATACCTCCCATGGATTCCCCAAGAACTGTAGGTTTTGGGGCTTAACCCCCCTGCTTATTTGGAGGGAGTAGGTAGGAAATTTTAACCCCATGTTTGTCTGGAAAACAGTATTACATGCTATTAAATCATCACTGGTGTTTGAGTGACATATTATAAAAAAGGCAAATCAAACTTACATCCGAAAGCCTCACTTTAGTCCTCATGTATCTTTGGCTTAGAAAATTGGTTTGGCTGAAAAAATGGACTTATTTTTTTGGAAAGAAAATAATATTTCTGCTAAGTTTAAAGAAAATTGATCAAAATGTTTTTCATTTACGTCTTTCAAAATTAACTCTTGTTTAACATTCAGAATTTTATCTAATGTTCATTTGTCTCCCTCTAGCTCAAAGGAGTCTTGTTAACTGCCTTCCAGTAAGAGTAAAGTTCATCTGTGTGGGGGCAACATCTTTCTTCGGAGTTGGTCTGAGACTGTGGAATGAACTCCCACAGGAACTAAGGGCCATCATAGACCTCATCATAAACCTTCCCTATGAGTGCAAGGTGCAGTTCTTTGATCTGCCTTCTCTAACATGAACACACAGCAATGTGTATGTTAAAACAAAACAAAACTACCAAAATAAGACACTCTACTGCACATGCTTCTTGCTGTGGGAAGCGAATGAGAGAACAAACACATGACAGATGTGAATCCCGTCGCTTAGTGCACTACCGGAAGGTGCTCAGATATTACATTGATGACTGTAGAATCATAGAAGCTTAGGGTTGGAAGAGACCTCAGGAGGTCATCTAGTCCAATCCCCTGCTCAAAGCAGGATCAACACCAACTAAATCATCCCAGCCAAGGCTTTGTCAAGTTGGGCCTTAAAAACCTCTAAGGAAGGAGATTCTACCACCTTCCTAGGTAACCCATTCAAGTGCTTCACCACCATCCTAGTGAAATAATGTTTCCTACTATCCAACCTAGACCTCCCCCACTGCAACTTGAGACCATTGCTTCTTGTTCTGTCATCTGCCACCACTGAGAACAGTCTAGCTCCATCCGCCTTAGAACCCCCCTTCAGGTAGCTGAAGGTTGCTATCAAATCCCCTCTCCCTTTTCTCTTCTGCAGACTAAATAACCCCAGTTCCCTCAGCCTCTCCTCATAAGTCATGTGCCCCAGGCCCCTAATCATTTTTATTGCCCTCCGCTGGACTCTCTCCAGTTTGTCCACATCCCTTCTGTGGTAGAAGAACCTATATAAATAGAATTCCACATAATTAATTTACCTTGAAAACTTGTGTATATTAAGCAAAGTTATTAGTAATTTGTGCTGTGGATATTTTCTTCTGGATAAAGGAGGTTATGAGCCAAATCCTGCTGTCTTTGACATCAGTGGAAGATATTTTACCATTGACTTCAGTGTGAGTAGAATCAGGCACTACCATGTTCTGTGTATGTGTGAGAAAGAATGCTACTATCTAGACTGCAGCCTGTCAGTAGACTGCCTAGAATAGTCAGGAGATTGTGAAACTAATGACAAACAGGGAGTGTAACAAATGGGGGAGACCTGAACACTCACTTATCACAAAATCGAGATGTGAGACCAAAATTACTCAAGGAACGAAAGGACGTGAAGAGGAGTCTTTCTTTAATTTCCTATATATCAGTGATAGGACACTTGGTAACCAACAAGAGGAATTGGAAATGCTTATTTATGAGCATAAATTCAATCTAATTGGTATTACTGAAATCTGGTGGGATGATTCTCATGACTGGAATGTTAAAATCAATGGTTATAACCTGATTAGGAAGGATTGACTGGGAAAAAGGGGGAGAAGGAGTGGCACTCTATGTCAAAAATGACATTTCCTGTTCCTGAGTGACTGACACCTCAGAAGAAAATGATCTTGAATGTTTATTGATCAAAAAAATAAAGAACAAGGTGAGGTGTTAATTGGTTTCTGCTGCAGACCACCAAATCACATCAGTTGACCATCTCCTTAAGAATCTATCTATCATGTCTAGGAAAAAAAGCTGTGATCAAGAGGACACTTCAGTTTAAGTGGCATATGTTGGAGATCTCATGCCTGCCAGTACAAACATCCTCCAAATTTCTTAATATTATAGATTACAATTTCCTAACTCAAAAAATGTTGCATTCAACATGGGAGAATTCATCTTGACAGATAAATAGGAACTGATCACAGAACTTAAAATTAATGGTAATTTAAATACAAATGATCATGACTTGATTACATTTATAATGTAATATATATTACATTAATATATATATACTTTGGCAAATTTCACAAGGCTGAAAATAATTGAGTCTAATTAACATGTTTTAATATGGCTAAATATTAATGTATTCATCTAGGAGTAAAGAATGCAGGCCATACTTACAGGATGGGGGATACTATCCTGGGAAGCCGAGACTCTGAAAAAGATTTTGGGGTCATAGTAGATAATCAGTTAAACATGAAATAGTACAAAATATTATACAAACTAGTATGCAAACAGGAGTTATTTGTGGGGAGTTCTAGGACCTGTGTTATACTGGAAGCAGACTAAATTATCACAATTGTCCCTTCTGGCCTTGGAATCTGTGAGGTTGAGCTCCCATTGCCACTCTGTGACCAAAAGAGCTAATGTAATCCTTGGATACATAAACAGGGGACTTTTGAGTAGGAGTAGAGACGTTCTATGAGTTGTGTCCCTGTGAGTAAAAGAAGCAGTGAGAGGTAAAAAGGCATTCTTTAAAAAGTTAAATCCCTATTGAGAAAATAGACAGGAGCATAGACTCTGCCAAGTGAAGTGTAAAAATACAATTAGGAGGGCCAAAAAAGAATTTGAAGAACAGCTAGCCAAAGACTCAAAATGTAATAACAAAAACAAATGTTGAAGCAGGCTGTTAGTACATAGGTCTGTTTCGTAGCCTGCGATAGAATTTTGGGTTTAACTTTTTGATACTCTTATACTAATATGTGTAAACAAAGGACAAAGATACTGTGATGTTGCTTCTGCCTAGTCAGCTGGATTTGTTAGTACAATGGGAACAGATAAGAGCAGTTAAAGTGTTATTGGAGAGCACACTTTTAAGATTGCCTCAACCCCTATCTCAAGGCAAAGTGAAGCAACCAGTGGGGAAGGGGCAAAAGGACTTGCTGGAGAGTGGGGGGGACGTATAAAACACTAAAAGACCAAAGAAATGCCTGTCCTTGACCACAGCATAACCTCACTCCTTATCCCTCCCATGGGGTACAAAAGAGGTGGGACTTAGACCCCAGACTCACAATGGAACATGACCCTAAATTGTAAGGGGTGGGACTGTGGGCATATATTACAGGTATATTTGGGCCTGTTAAGAAGGAGGAGGTGGGAATAGGGGAATTGGAGAATGGGGAATGAGAATAGGGAAAATGAAAAATGGGGAATGAGAATGGGGAGTAGGAAACAGGGCAAGGCTCTGCGGTGTCAGAGCAGGGAAGGGGGAGATGGGCTAAATGCTCTGCGGTGTCACAGCTGGGAATGAAACACTGGGAAATGGCCTCTGTGGCATGTAGAGCTATGGACTTGTTTGCTTGGAACTAACCCCAATAAACACTGCATTGTCTGCACTTTGGACTTCTGCCCTTCTGCTTTCTGTCTGAATGACAAGAGCCAGGGGAGGGAGTAAAGGAAAAACCCTCTATCACAGGCAGCCAGTGGGACCATTGGATAATTGAGATGCTAAAGGAGCACTCCAGGGCAATAAGACAATTGTGGAGAAACTAAATGAATTATTTGCATTGGTCTTCATGGCTGAGTTTATGAGGGAGATTCTAAAACTGGAGCTATTCTTTTTAACAGTGAGCGTAATTAATAATTGCGACAATTTTCTAAGGGTTGTGGTGGATCCTCCATCACTAGAAAATTTTAAATCAAGATTGGATGTTTTTTTCTAATATATATATATATATATTCTAGGAATTATTTTGGCGAAATTCTATGTCCTGTGTTGTACAAGAGCTCAGACTAGATAATCACAATGGTCCCTTCTGGCCTTGGAATCTATGAATCTGAGGGCATGTCCACATGTACAGTGCTGCAGTGGCACAGCTGTATTGATGCAGCTGTGCTGCTGCAGTGCATCTGGGGAAGATGCTGTATGCTGACGGGTGAGCCGTACACACCAGCACTTATGTCGGTGTAACTTATGTCACTCAGGGGGGTGGTTTATTCACCCCCCTGAGCGACATAAATGATGCCGACAAAGGCTGTAGTGTAGACATAGCTTTAGTTAAGGTCGCAAGTGAGTTTTCATTATAAGTCTGAGTTTTAATGTAGACAGCCTAATTGCAGTATTGTTGCCACTGTAATTTATAAAAAAATTGTAAAAATGTAAGTGCTTCTTTCCCTTTGAGCTAGAGAAAAGAAGGAACTGTTGGGCTAGAGGAAAGAAGGTTTGTGTACTTGTCCTTTTCTCCCCAATTTTTTTAAAATATAGATTTCTCACATTTTTTTTTCATTTTGTTTTGTGACTTTTAACCTCAACGGCTTTCAAGGGCACTTCAATTTAAGAACCGCAGCCACAGCAATAGGAACAGCAGCAGTAGCAGCAGCAGGGATTTTGCCTGGGCAGCTATGAGGAGTATTTCAGTAATGAAAGGGATAATGGTGGCTCCCTGCCTCTGCTGTAATTGAAAATCTAGTATCGTGCCTTTTCAATTTAACTTTATTGCTTGAGTTCAAATCATTGTACAGGAGGGAAAGCAACAGTAGAATAATCTCTCTAATGTTGCTTTCCTGTCCATTCACCAGTTTGAAACCTAGCATTAAAGTTAAATGAAAGAGGCAATTAGATATATTCAATTATTGCAGTGTGAGATAACGGCAATTATCAATTTCATTACTTAAAAAGTATTGCTTGTCAAATATTTACTCACTAGTCTAGCTACTAGATTATCTCCACCAGAGTGGAAAACTAGTAATATTTTAAAACAATGGTCCAGGTATTTTATGCTGAATTCCAACAGAAATCTTTTTTGAGTATAGTACTTCCAATAACATGTTCAAAAATGGCTGAAAATGTTCTATTAACTGAAAAATTAAGATCCTCATTCAGCAAAGTGCTGAATACTCTCATTTCCCATGGTCTTAATTGCTGGTGAAGATGCTCAGCACATTATCCAGGCCCACATCCCTAATGACAATTACTTTTTTCCATAAAATTGTTTTACAACTTTCCAAACTCACTTCTGGTGACCTGGTTAGTGAATTTCAACCTCACTGTGCATAACATCCAAATGCACCCCAAATCCTTATGAAATATAAATGCCACGTATTTAGAATCCCCTTTATATTTGTCTAAAAGGATTCACTCTGAAAATGGGTAATACATATAGCTTTAGACAATATCTTTGCTTCCCTCCCATAATTCAATGATCTATACCACTACATCCTCCATTTAGGGTGAAATGGAATCAGTTATCCTTTGTTTTCACATTAAGTAGATTTTAAATATTCTGTAGAAATGAATTTGGTGGGCCCAATTCTGTCCTCATTTGTCCTGATGTAAATCCAGAGTATCTCTGTTGAAATTAAGGGAGTTACTATGGATTTACCTCAAAATAACTGAGCAGAAACTGGTAAAGCATATTTATAGTGTGGGGTCCAGCAAGACTCTAAATATTTTGTAGCAGCAGCCAAAATGATCAAAACAGGGATTGGATCCATGTATCTGGAATAATAAAGCTGTTGACAGAGAGAAATCATATAGTAATGATTGTCACTGATCTAGCTTTTTGAACAGTGGCATGGGCCTGTTTAGCTGCTATTTAGCAAAGGGGGCCTTTTACTATTCTTTTTGTAAAGTCTCTAAATGATTATGGGGCACTGACTTTCAATGAAACTTGTGCACTGAAGTCACGTAAGTGTTTTGAGAATCCTATATATATATATATCTATATATATATATATCTATGAAAAATCATATTTCATTGTGTCCAGGTGTTATGAAACTTTATGTGACTATAGGGGTTGGATGTGAACACAGAGGTACAAACCAAATTAAGACTCTAATGTTATTTATAGTGCCTATCAAAGTGACTTGCATGAAAAATGTTGTTTAATAACAGTGGATTAATTAGTCTAGACAAAACAACAAAAAAAGCAGGATAATGGAAAAAGGCAGGATAGATTTAGGAAATATAAAGAGCAGTGTCCTTTCTGTTGTCCACCACTAGTCTAGCAATTAAACATATTTGGCCAACACCTCAGCATAGTGTTGAAAAGTTATTCAGTTCTTTGCTCTAAGGAAGAAAGCAGGACATCACAATTTCTCCTTGTAATAAAATCTGGATTTAATTTAGTAAACTTTTTTCATGAAGAAAAACTTTGCAGTAAGCTTAATTAATAATATCACTGAGAACTTGGTTGTTCTGCCTTGTTCTCTGATCTGAAGATTTATTGAAGGCATACGTAAACAAGATGTCCATAATATAAAATAATGTGATAAAAGTGGGAAAAATATGTGGTATACTGAGGTTCTTTTATTAATTTTTCTTTACTAGTAGAAAAAAAAATCTATGCACATATGCACAAATGAAAAAATAGCATTGGTTTTCATTTAATTTGATAATAAATGGCAGTGTCAATGACAATTTTATTGATTATTTGATATACAGCAAGTGATTACAGAGGCTACCCTCTCAGCCACACACAACTGTTTGAATGAAGACCTGGTGACATTCGCTAATGTAATAGCACCAGCAACAGATGAAACTACTGCTATGTGAAGAGTTATACATTCATTTTTCCCTATATTTAAGGAAGAATGGCCAAATATTTTCCATATATGTTGCATGTAGTGATACAGAGGATTTTTCAGCTGCTCTCTGTGTGCTGAATACAGGAAGTCCTCAGATTTATGACGCCCAACTTATGTCAGATGCCACTTATGATGCTTTTCAATCTACTGCCCATTTCACCGCTACAATGCTTTTTTCACCCTTACGACTCTCAATTTGCATAAAGTTCACATGAAATCACTCCATGGTTGTGTTATACTGTTATGGAGCTGGAAGGGGTCACTTTGGATTGGCTTTGAGGCAGCAAGGTAGCTTGTTGCTTGGTAGAGTTGCTGCTTGTTTTTGATTGGCTCCCAGCCCCAGGCTTAGCCAATCAGGAAGCTTGATCAGTTGTTTGGCTGAGTCTCAGCATGTGTTCCATTGTCCCTGGCTTTCTGAGCCTCTGTTGCCAGCATTCTGAGCAGCATTTGTGAGTTTATATGCTTATTTGAATGCTGTTTACAAAATACAGTGTACAGTAAATACATTGATGTCACAACATTAGTCATCTGTAATTCATTTAGTACAAAAATCTGGGTTATTGTGGTGAAAATAGCGTATCAAGCCTCGGCTCAGGAACCAGTCCCCCCTTCATACCACTGATTCCTGTGGGAAAAGTGGTTTCGACTTACAGTGTTTCGACTTACATCGCAATTCTGAGGAACGAATTGTGTCATAAGTCTGAGGACTCCCTGTATAGCTGAAAATGCTGTTCAGCACTAGGCACTGTCCAGCATCAATGGTGCTAATCTGTCATAATTAAATGAAGCAGGGAGAGATCATGATTTGGGCTTGATGTAAATTAGTGAAACTGGAGTGGTGTCAGTGAAGCACAATGCTAAGGTGTATAGAAATATGTAATTTGTTTGGAAATTATGGGAGTTTAAATAATAAGGATAGTTTTAAGCGGTCACAGTGAGGGAAAATAAAATGGCTGCCGCAAGGAATCAGAGCTGTGAGAGGTCTTAGAATGTTCAGCCAATGGCAGGTAGGCAGAATGGGATGAAACAAAGGTCACTCCAAACTTCTGAAGGGAGGGATCTATCACGTAGAACACAGGTCTTCAAACAGGTCCAGCTCTAAAGGCAAAGCATCTTAATCAGGTCCACATTCTAAAGGGCTTGAAGTTGATTGGTGGGACAACTGTATATAAGGCAGAGTGCTGGCAGGCTTCAGTCAGTCCATTTTATGTGGGTGGAAAGTGCCAGTGAGCAGAGGAGTCGCCAGAGGAAGAAAGATCAACAAGAGCTGAAATCATGAAGAGAGAAGGAAGGCTGAAGCAGGAACAATGGAGTGGTGGATGGCATGAATTCACAGGGCAAAAGGACCACCCAGAGGGAGAGAAGACATCAGAAGAAGTAAGTCTAATGATTTTAATAGACTTCTATTGAAGTATGTATGCCTGAATTAATAAAGCTGGATGCCTGTGTGTGTATGTGTTTATATGTTTAATGTTTTAGTGTTTTAATGGCTTGCTGTCAGCATTCTGCATGTCACTGGCCATTGCATGCAGTATTTAACCATTTGAAACTGTGTAAATTACATATGTATGGTATAGTATCACAGTAGTGGGTATTGAATATGAATATATGCTGATAGAGTTTGTTTATATTCTAATTTATGCCAGTTATGTGTATGGTTTATTCTTTTTGTATATCTGTTAGACATACTGTAATGGGGATATTATATGTTAAATAAAGGTTATTTAGTTTTCAAATAAATTACTGCTTGAGTGTTATTCCTTTGAGAGGAAGGCTGTATCCATATCCTCCTGCTCTGGGGAGTCCTCTGATGGTCAGAGACAAACTCCTTGGTAAAACCTGGGCAATTCCTCTAGAGTAGGCCACCTCCCGTTGCACACCAAAACAGACGAAACTAACAAATGAGTTGCTAGGGTAGGAAAGCAATTGCGGGGTGCCTTAAGTCTGAATTTTGGGGTAACAGTACCGCATTGCAATATCACGTGCTACAGATGTAGTTAATACCTGTCTGAAGGCATGGAGCAGTTATACAAAAACATCCCCCTTTTTTCCCCCTAACAGTTGTAGCAGGGTACAACTTCATACAAGATTTGAAGAATCTGTGAAAACAGATATCCTGAAAATATTGCAGAGACTGTCCATCAGCTGACTGACATTTCTTGACTGTTGAAAGGATAATAAACCAATATGATGTGTTTCAGTGCTACAGCAGTTGTAATCATCAAGTGAAGCTGATAATTTGGTTACTATTGAATATATCAGCCATCTACTATCAGACTCTGTGATGAAATGCTACTTACTCTTACTAGCCATTCTGCCTCTATTCACATCCTCAAACAAATGGTTCCAGTTAAATAATCTAATTCTATCTGGATAGCACTTTCAAGTGAATTGGCTGCTGAGAGAATTTATGGGTCGCTACATAACACCACAGGCATTGGCATCTGTCTCAGAGCAACTATTTCATAACTGTAACCAGCAGAGCAGGCAGAATTTCAAATTATTGAACAAATATGCACAATTGGCTCCTAGTCAAAACTTTAAGTGGAGATGGTAAAACATTCTGTGAAGGTCAAAAAGTTTATGGTGGATATAATTGCATTTTACATAAATCCACTTGGTTCTATTAAGAAGAGAATGCCAGTAAAGAACGAAGTTAAGTCATTCTGCTTTATTTCCATCTTTCAGCCATCATAGAAAACTAGTGTCCACTTGTCACAGGTCATAAAATTGGGAAGGTGCCCATCACAGATCACACAGCTTTTCACTCTGGACAATTTAGAAACATAGTTTATTTTTTAGGGGGACAGCTCAGTGGTTTGAGCACTGGCCTGCTAAATCCAGAGTTGTGAGTTCAATCCTTGAGAGGGCCATTTAGGGATCTGGGGCAAAAATTGAGGTTTGGTCCTGCTTTGAGCAGGGGGTTGGACTAGATGACCTCCTGAAGTCCCTTCCAACTCTGATATTCTATGAATTTCACATGGCTGGAGTAAGCAATTTTAATACTGAAGACCATATGACAAATAATAGTTTCAAATGAAGAAATTACTACACAATCCAGAAGAATAGATTTCTATTACTGTCAAAACTCATCAAGACACTGATTACATTCTCTCTACTGTGCTATGTCTTAGAGAGTATTTTTTCTTCAATGAACTTAATAAAGATTGGTATCAAAGTTAGCTAGTTAGCTTTATTTGCTGTTTTAAATGGACCAGTGCAAAATACAAGTGCTAACAGCCTAAAGGTTTGAATAAGAATGTATGTTCTATTCAAAGAAGAACTAAGAAATGTGGATGATTAGTCAAACTATCTGATCCATAGGAGTTTGCAAAATTGGGAAGGAGTTTTCATAAGATTTTCTTTAGAAAGTTCTAATTCTTCTTGTTTCCAAGCAGGTTAGAAGTACCAGTGATTTGTGCATAGGCCATTATTTGGATATGGAAAAGAATCAGATCGTAGACAAACAGGAACATAATTCACACTGAATAATTGCTAGAGATGAATGGATATTGGAAATATACTTCTACAAATATTCATTTGAATTCCAACTGTTTATGACCCTTTCATGTTTGCTTTCCATCAGCGTTCGAGCATTCAAGTTTTACTACTGTGAATATGAAAGGGGACTTTTAAGCTTCAAATCCATTAATATTCACAGAAAGTAAATTTCATGTTGTATATCTGAATTGTAATATTTGAAACACAGCTTTTGCTGTACTGTTGAGTTACTTACATTTGTCAGGAAAAGAAACAAGTCCACTACTAGATGCTCTAATTAAAGGAACGGGAAAAAATAAGGGAAGGATTAAAGAATCATCACTAACATTAATGTTGTCAAAAATGGGAAATGACCTGACAATAGGTACATACATACATACATACAGGGGGAAATGTGCTATTGGGGTGTGATGCTCCTTTCTGCTCTTATACCCTTTAGCTCCACTATTAATTTACCTTGAGGTTACTGAGATAAGAAATGGCCTAATTAATTCTATGTCTGAATAGAAAACAGAATATTAAACCAGATCCTGAGCTGGTGTAAATCAGCATGGCTTCACTGACTTCACCAATTTACACCTCAATATACAGCTCAGGACCACAGTGTTCAAATTGTTGAAGATGCCATCCAAGAATGTGTAAAATAGTCTGACAAGGATGTCATTTCCATTTGATCAACAAACAAGAATAAAATAAAGATGATAATTTCTCTCAGGTTGCAACTGTCCTAAAGTGTTGGTGTATGGTTGTTCAGTACACTCCCTGAGAAGTTTAACACCTACCACCATCATAAAGGACATTGTAGAAATTCAAAAATTCTTCTGCCACCATCATTAGCTTCATTTAATTGTGAATTAAATGTAAAGTAAATTAAAGGGTTGGTGACCCAGCTTCTCCCGGACACTCAGTGGAAGTCTTGGGAAGATTGTGTCTTCATATGTATCCAATATAATGCATAAGTGTGATGACATTTGCACTGAGCATGAGTGGGACTTTTGATCAAAAGCTAAGATACATTTTACACGAAAGGGGATTCTACTTGGAGGTAGTGTGGCAGCTTTGCCACCCACAAAAAGGATAAAACATGTCTTCCCTATCATGAGGGCTCAGTTCTACCATGATTCAAGTACACTCTGGGATCTCCAAAGATAGACTTAAGTAGACCTTGTGTTTAGAGTCCTGCACACGCCAGGGCCACCCAGAGGGTGGGGCAAGTGGGGCAATTTGCCCCTGGCCCCGGGCCCCGCAGGAGCCCCACGAGAGTTTTTGGTGGCACTTCAGTGGTGGGTCCTCCAGTGCCGCTGAACGTACCCGGAGTGAAGGACCTGCCGCTGAAGACCCCAGGCCCCCTGAATCCTCTGGGCGACCCTGGCACAGGCGCACAAGACTGAGGCCAGGGACAGGGTCCAGGCACATGCAAGCCCTAATAATGGGTTGCTTTTAGTTATGGGCAAAGATTTGATTGTTATTTAAAATGAATTAGTTTGCTCTTCCTAGTTTATCTAATTTTGACTTTCGGAACTTCAGTTCCATTTCTGTTAGAGGGAGCTGTGGTAGATTTTCATGTTTTGGTAGGTTTTTTTATCCCTTTGCCTGTAAAGTATAAAGATCAGAAACACTGTTATTCGTATTGGGAGCTCACAAAGTTATGCTGTTTCTAATGGAACTTTGCAACTGAAAATGGGTTTTGTTTTGTGACATTCTAAGAAGCGATGGAATATGTCGTATTATTCATGGCAGGATATTTTATGATTGTATACTGTAAATTACTGTGGAAATCTGTGGATATAAAGTTCTGTAAAATATTATATATTATGAACGGGGAACCAGAAATTAAGTTAAAGAACACTGTAGCCATAAAATACAACAATATTACAAATAGAACAAAAACTCTAAAAAATTTAACAGAGAATTATGGCTTTGAAAATTTTCATTTGTTCAGGTGAATATCATTCTTATATATTATAGACAGTACTAGTTGAGTAGCCAACTTAAAATGCTGTCAATTGCTAATAAAATTCAAATTTGATTTCTGCAGATGTGCACTGGCAGATTTCTTCCTTTACTTGCTATCTCTCTTGGTGTAACCAAGATAAACCTTAGGGCAGGGGCCTCACTTGGCCCAGCTCCCTGCGGCCCCGCCGCCCCTCCAGCATTTACCTAGAGTGGCTCCGGCCCGTTGCACACTGGGGACAGGGCAGGCTCCCTCCCTGCCTGCCTGCCTGCCTGCCCTGCCCCCACGCCACTCCAGGAAGCGGCCGGGACCTGTGGGGCGGGCACAGGGGTCTGTGTGTTGCTCTGGCCGCTCCTCCAGGTACCTCCCCTGAAGCGCCCATTGCTAGATGCTCTAATTAAAGGAACGGGGAAAAATAAGCTGAACACCCTGCCCTGAGCTCCCTGACGCACCCTGCACCCCTCCTGCACCCCCTGGGGGCAGGGAGAGGGTGGAGTTGGGGTGGGGATTTCAGGGAAGGGGTTGGAATGGGGGCAGGGAACGAGTGGGAAGAGGTGGGGCAGGGGCGAGGCCTCACAGAAGGGGTGGGGTGGGGGGCCAGGGAAGCGGCGGGGTGGTCAGTGGTGCGGCCCTCGGGCCAATGTACTAGTCCTCATGTACCCCTCATGGTCATTTGAGTTTGAGACCCCTGCCTTAGGGGCATTTTATCTCCTTTCAGCTCATAGGGCTTATGTGCTGGGCTATGTGAGGTGTTGAAGAATGTGCCAGAATTATTGTGGGGTTTTTGTCAGTAAGTAATAGTAGTTCCAGTTACTGGTAATTCTGCCAAGTATTCTCTGAGCTGATCAATCATTGCCCCTTATTTTAGTTAGTGACTAATTTATGTTGTCAGAGATTTACTGCCTACTGTTTGGCACATGACAAAGTGTTTCCAAACTGTACTGTAAGAGTTACTTTAACTGCAGCAAAGCTGGAGTAATTATGGTATGGACTTAGTGGAATTTCAATGGAAGATGAAAGATAAACCCAGACAAGCGTGGCAGACTCTTTCCTTTTTACATGTATGTGATATTAGTAGTATACTTGAGATTAACCAGAGAAATCATGCTGAATGTAATTTTTTTAAAAATAAAGATTACATTTGTGCTTATTTTCCTCATTGATCTGTGTAAATATTTACTTTGGTATATACAATGTTATGTCTTGTTAACAAAAAAATTCAAGTCAAAAGTACCAGAACATAATGGGTTTGACTTATGAACTATGTAAAGAGATCGTGATATGCTTTAGACAATGGCATTGTAAGAAAAGATGGGAGTGTTATTGGCATATTGGTGTAACCTATGCTAAGTGTAACTGTTCTCTAAATCGTCTGAATTGGGTAGGGGGTAGAGGGCAGGGTGTGCAAGCAGGAAAAGGGGGGTAGTTTAGGCATATTCCAGGGTTTGTTTTTCCCTTCTCCCCGTATCCATTTTGGCAGTTGTGTTCATGCGCTAGTGTTGCAAACAGTAAAGATGACTACTCTCAGTGTTTAAATTAAGATAGTCACTCCTTTCCCAGTTTGACACATAGTACAAGGTTCCAGCCAGTATGCATAGGCTGTACCAGCTCATGCACAAAGACTTGTAGCAGGCTCCACTGAAATCTTCTACTACTTAAGCATGGTATGGCAGAATTTTTGATTCCTCAGGGTATACTCAAGTTATACTGTTCAAGCTTTTCTCTGAAACCATGATGGCTAAAAACGTCCTTGTGAAGGAGGGGGAAAAAATGAATGCTACATTTCACATGAGGTCTGTTCATTCCAGCAGCTGGGGCTTTAAGAAAAAAACACCAGTATTGTAAGATTAACAATAAAATCACAAGTTATGAAAATTCTGTTTTTATTATTCTTTGCCCCTTGTCTGTCTCTAGCCTCTGCTGTCACTGATGCGGTGAGAGATAAGGATTAGACTGGGTGAATACTGAGATTGTCCTCTCTTTCCAAGGGGCTCTTTTTCTCTCAGTAGCTTCCCAATAACAGTGTTCTTTACAAATTCCATGATGGACCAATAGCATCTCTTCTAACCCTGTCATTGGCTGGTGGGAGGCCCAGTGGTGTGCACATTCTCCAGGTCCTGCCCCACAAAAAAGCACCCAAAACCCCCTCAACTAAACTTTCAAATTGTCATTCTTCAGTAAATCATTGTGTGCAATGCAATATTACATTATCACATGACTCAGTTTGAAACTAACCATAGCCTACCTTACTGAAATACTGTCCTGTACTAAACTTTTAGTGTTAATGCCTCAAGTAAATCAGCCAACCTTGTTGGATTCCACACATTGGCAAAAGGTTAAGCAAATCTCCATGCTTTTGATACTTTTAATTTATATCTTTAATGAGTTGTAGCATCCCCTAGATTGCCCCTTTGCTTTCTTTATATTTGCCTACATAACACTTAATTTTACTTTTGATCTATTTGCAGTCATTTCATATGTGAAGAAAATATTAAAACATATAATACAGGGGAAAATTCTCAAATAATGTGATAGATTATAGAAAGCTTGTCTCATTATGCTCAGATGATGGCATTTTTCCCTAAACTACAGTGGACCACCTGTCCACACAAGCAGGAAATTATCAGTAATCTCAGAATTAGGATTTCTTTTAATTAAAACCTTTGCAACTATTGGCAATAATTGTAATACTCCGCGTTGAAATAGTAAAATTGTAGGCTTATAAAATGATGATTCTGTTTGCATGCAGATACCACTAAACAATTAAATATTACATTTTATGCCTCAAGCATTAGATTTTATAACTTACTCATCATTTATAATCCCTTGTATCATAAAAGGGTTTTTCTCATATACTCTCTCTCTATAAATATTAGTAGATTCATCTTTAAGCCTACTGTTGGTCTTTTCCAGTGAAAAATCTCTGTGAAGATCAATGCCAAACTGGTAGTAAATAGTAAAATAACTTTTAATGTGCTTCTGCTAAAGTCACTATAGATCAAAGGATAATATTTTGTGGAGATGTGACTGATAGCAGATGGAGAAATTTGACAAAGAATAGCAAAACTTCATATAACTGGTGTGAATAACAAATGGTGCTTTCTCAAATTACTGATTCAGCTTTTCTGGGATATTTCTAGTCTAGCTATTGAGAAATTCTTAGAGACCGTTTTCTCCACAGACTAATTTTTCACTCATTTACTTTTTTTTATGCTTTCACTAGTCCTCTTAAGGACTAAATTATTGATGTTACATGGAACTGAGCTGAACTGGTGTCGTGAATTTGTGACCAAAAGAGTATAATAATGCTGTGCAGTAGTCAGATACATTTTGGGTTTTGTGACAGATTCTGTGACCTATTGCACTCCTTTTACACTACACAAGAGATGCAAAGGGAGCAGAAACTGAGCTCATCTCTCTAACTGGAGATTCCCCTAGGGTTGAGGAGTCCCCAGCTAGGAAAAGCAGATAATCAGCCAGTGTCATTTCTGAAAGAGCAACCCCTAAAGTGGCTGTACAAATCAAACATTAGACCTTACTGATTCAATGATATAATACGAATCCTTAACCTTTTAAAAAGTACTGTAAATATATTACTATACAAACATAGTACCTGTCCAGTGCACTCCCTTTTCTTCTTTTCATGCAGTTTATTCATTACTGTACTCCCAATTAAAGAATATATTTAAAGAATAGACATAGAAAATTTTACATCTGGTCAAAGTTATTATAAAAAGATTTTGTAGTTGTACAGGCTCTTTCATCTAAGGATCTCAAAGTGCTTACAAAGTGCAAACAACCCTTTGAAAAACATCAATCTTTTTACTAAAGCTGATTGAAATTTTTGGTTGAAACATTTTTTGATTCAGAAAATTTTAATTCTGGCCAAAATGTTCTGGTTTTAATGAAACAGAAATTTATGTTTTTTTTAAAAAATCAGTTTACAACAAAATTCTTCAGTTTTCAGTGAAAATGATCAGCTTTGGGGTTTTCAAAATCTTTTTCAAAAACCATTTGTGTTTTCACCAAAAAACAGATTCATTTTTTTGTTGAGAAACTAAACATTTTTTGTGGGAAAATTTAGATGAGATTTTTTTCCAAATGTTCACACAAAAAATAATTGGCATTTTTTGGATAGTTCCAGTTAATATCTCCATATTGCAGATGGAGAAACTGATGCCCGGAGGGATTAAGAAAATTGCCTTGTCATGCAGTGAGGGCATGGGCAGTTACTTCAATGGACTTTAGATCTGGCCCTCAGTCAGTGTCATAGCTGTGATTAGAATCTAGGGGTGAAATCTTGGCGGTTCAAAACTGAGCTTTGCCACTGATTTCAATAGGGCTGGGATTTCATCCATGGTCTCTTGAGTTCCAACTCCGTGCTCTAGGGGCCATCTTTATGTTCTGTGTGTGCACAACATCTACCACAATGGCCTCCTATTCCCTGACAAGTGCTCTTAGGAGAGGAGTTAATACAAATAAATAACGTTATCACTCCAAGTTGCTTTCAGAGTGCGATTCATATTGGATTTAACACTTAATAACGATCTACATATATTATAATGAGCAATTCTTTTTGGATTTCTTCAGATAGGCTCATTATTTTTTCTATATGTGAACTGAACTGTTTTAAAGATAGGATTGAAATTTGGTTTCTGTTTGTATGAGAATATGTTTAAAAAAGAAGAAGATAGAATGTTCAAGTGAAAGAGTTATCAAGTGTTTGTTTTAGCGCTGAATTTTTTAGACTATAATAGTTTTCTCACAATGTAGAGGCTATTTTACAAGCTTTAAATATTTGTTTTGTACTTTTGTGTGTTTAGGAAAAATAAATATATATATATTGAAAGAAAGAAAAAAAACATACAAGATGGATTATTTTCCCAACTTCTGGACTGCACTGGTTGTTTCTGTGCAGTAGCCTGACTAAAATCAAGTCCTAATAAACAGACCTCATAAGTCATATAAGTGGAAATTGCTGTTGATAGACACAATACAAAATACCTGTACAGAGCAGTGATCTTTCCAGACTTTGATTGGATACATCTCTTTGCCACTGATTTAGTTAAGAATCCTGGAGTAATTTTGGTTTCCTTGCTTTATGTTCAAGCACACTCTTATCACTTTAAGCTCTACTATTTGATGAATAAGAGTTTCATTTTTTAACTAATGTAGAAATATTTGCAATTTTATTTCCTAGAAGATTGATTACCATATTTTCCCCTTTTTTCTTTTAGTTGCTGTTATTCAAACTGTCAGCATGAAGCAACTAGATTTCTTTCAGGAGGCATACTTTCTTATCAGATTATTCTCATGCTGTAGCGGTGGTATTATGTTACCAGAGTATGTCAGTAAGCTGATTTTAAAGGTACCATTTTCTGTTCAAATATCACTGTATTTCTCTAAGGTGTTTACATTCTGCAGTGTGAAAATTCCACTAAAGGTCCGATCCAAAGTTTAACAAAGTCAATGGGAGATTTTCTGTTGACTTCAGTGGACTGTGGGCCAGTTCCATAGTTTTGAGACCATAATGTGACTGGATGTTAGCATTAGAAGCCAAATCCATTCCTGGTCTCATTCCATTGAGTTCATTGGAATGAGATCAGGAATGTATTTTCCCCTATTTTTTTGCCATGTTGAACTTCTTCCAGTAGGAGTTTCCTTTTCACTCGTATTTTTAAGGGTAATCTGAGATGTTTCTGTTTTCATTTGACTTGTGAATTAAATGTTGATTTGAATAGCAGGCACAGAATGATGATTCTATGAGGCACCAAACAAAATATCGTATATGAAGCTTTTATTCTCTGTTTATCTGGTGCCCCTTTGAGCCTGCAGTCTCAAAGTTTAAACATAGTTGCACTATTAGGGATCTAAAAACTGTTTTCACAGTGAAAGTTCAAAATGGAAAAAAAAAGTGTCTGAACTGGAGCTCATACTCTTCATTATCTGTGAGGAATGTGTATGTTGCAACATTAAACAGAATAATGTCAATGATGTATCAGACGTTTTCAATATGAAAAGAACATAGCACAGTTTGATGCATATTCCCTGTTTGTTTAACACATTTTTCTCTCTTGGTTCCATTTGTACAATACATTAGAATTGGTACTTATATTTGTTATTCTGTTGCCTTTTGGGAATGGGTAGGTGTTTTGACCTTAAAACATGATGAAATTACTAAGCTTTGCTTTCTTCACTCTCTTGGGAATCAAATGTTGCTGCACCATGAAATGAAACCTCCAGAATTCAGATTTATGAAACCAAAGGACTGTTGTAATGTACAGAGCAGATAAGCAGATATTTTAGTGAGCACTGTGTTTGTAAACTGATCTTAATGTCCTTGTAGTTAAAACAAATAAGATAACAATAATATACAATGACAATATTTAGTTTATATTTGTTATTTATTTATTCTAATACACTCATTTCACAGAAAGGAGCCCTACATGTTCCTTAACGCCTTTTAAAAATACAGTTGTAAAAATAAACTATCCCAGTAACCTTTCTTGTCCCAGTGATAAACATATATACTAATCTAGCATCTGAAAACAGATGTAAAGATCTTTACAGTCCCCCAGCAGAGTCTTTCCAGTCATTCACAGCCAGGGAAAACAAAGGAGAGCCTTGCAGCATGCAGCAAAGGTTGATAAAGTAGATCTATTTCAAACCAGTGGTGGAAAGCGAGTTGCAAGTCAATGGGCCCACACAGAGAACACCCTGCCAGCTGCCCCTCTGCTTCAGTGTTGATCTCAGCTGTAACAGTATGGCATCAAGACAGAGTGGTACATCAAACAAGGAGGTCCCCCTATTTAAGGCTTTAAAGGTCGAAACAGGTTAAATTCTACCCAGTTCTGGGGTACAATGTGCTCCCAGAAAGATATACCCTGTAATAAACAAGCTGCTGAATTCTGTACCAGCTTCAGTTTTTGGATAGATTACAGATGTATTCCAATATAGAGCAGCAGATTAATCAATATGGGAATCATAACAAAAAGGTGATTCAATATACCCAAAATAAGAATGATTAATAATTTTATTTATATTGTATCTTGTTGCTTTGGATTAAAAAAAACAAGTACAATGTAATGCAACCATAACAAAACACAATACTAATTAAATTATTATATTATATTATATTATATTATATTATATTACATTATATACGTGGGAGACTTTAAACTCTTTTATAAAAGAAAGGAGGGGGGAAATGAGCAGGAAACCCTAAATAGTAAATGGTGTATGAGCACAGATAGCCATCAGCAGCACAAGGCTCAAGAAGCAAGTCTCATAGGTAGCTCAGGCCAATACCATAAAGGGATTTAAAAACTGCCTGTGGCACTCTAAAGTCAATCCATCACTTTGTAGGAGCAGGGTAAAGAATGCAGGGCAAGCACAATACCAGTATAATAGTTTAAACCAGTGATGACTGTGCTGCTGCATTCTGAGCAAGCTGAATGCAACGTAGCAACCCTCTGAGGAAGGAATTACAACGAATGAGCCCCTGGTTACAAGGGGAATGTGCTGCTCTTATGAGGTTGTAACAGGGTAGGCAAAAGAAAAGTTGTGACTTGAACAATGAGTTCTGAGGACATAATTTATGAATGTGTGCGAAAAATGGAGCTGCACAGAGTTCACATTGACCTGTTATCCTGTTCATCTTTCAGTAGCCTTTTTTTGTTTGATCATGGCAGCAAAAATCAGGGAAGGACAGAAATAAGAATCTATATGGTGCCTTTACTTTACTATTTTCTTCATTGTCATGAGATCTTTTTATTAATCATGTAGGGAGAAAACCCAGTGTTTCCGGCCAAGCCTAAATTAGCCCATCAGGATATATTGTGAAGTTGGCCACTGTTTAATCATCACTAAAATCAATCCTGTAGTGCAAGACAATGAATCACAGTGCAACTGAACATGTACCTTCTTGTAACTGGGGTTATAATAACATGCTCCAGGACAACATGCTAGAACAGAATTAGTCTACCAAGGCAGTGCTGAAATTAGGTTAGTGCCTTCCTAGGAAGAAGTATATTTAAAACAGTTCTGCCTCACATGGTTTCTATCCTTGTATGGATGGATTCTAAAATAGGGGAACTTTTTTGTGTGTGGTCACATTGACATTGGTTATGTCTACACTGACACGCCTACTTGAGTACCGGACTGTGTACATCCTTGTGCATGCTCCCCATACCCACCCCAAGTGTACACATTATCCTGCGCTGGGCACATGTATAGCACTATGTACATGCATATACCTGCCTTTACACTGCCAGTGTTGTTACACAACATCAGTGCTACCATTTGGTATCCCAAGGTTCTATACATACAGGAAGACACTGTAGGAACTGCTTTGCTGTGAGTTGTTGGTACTATCCTTTGCCTTCACATATTTGCTGATGGCAGTTCCTGATCACATCTCCCTCACTGTTATTCCCTACCAAACTGTGTGAAAGACATGGAGCAATGGGATGATAGTCTGGTTGTTTCTGCTACATATGGTGGGACAAATGGTTATGTAGTGGAGTAGGCAATTGGCAAGTTGCTGGATGGAATTTGGACAGAACATTGACACTTCAAAGACAGCTGACCTTGAGGGTCATTGACAATTCATTCAGCTCACATGGTACAGAGATGGTGAATGCTGGTATTGCCATAGTATGCCCTTAGATGGACCGTCACTTCTGGTGCAAAAGAACTGTCACAGCATGGTGAGATCGCATTATTTTCAAAATCTTGAGTGACCAGCAGTGGCTTCAGAACTTCCAAATGAGGAAACAGATCTTCATGGAGATGTGTGCAGAGTTTGCAACAAACCTCCAGAGCCAGACCACTTGATTCAGGAAAGCCATAGTGGTAGAGAAGGTGATTATTGTCCTGTGGAAGTTGGCAACACCAGACAGCAATAGGTCCATTGCAAACCACTTTGGAAAGTTTGCTATTGGGGTCATGGTTGTGCCGGTTTTTGAGGCAATTAACATTGATCTACCCATAGGCGGTTGCCAGAAATAATAGCTGGATTCAGAGGATGGGGTTTCCAAACGGTGGAGGGGCCACCAATGGCACCCACATCCCAGAACTTTGCCTGCCACAAGGGGCAAGCATGTGAACATGAGATGTTATTATTCACTTGTTTTTCAAGGCTTAGAGAACCACAGAGGCAGATTCATGAATACAAACATGGGGAAAACTGGAAAGGTTTGTGATGCCAGGGTGCTGAGGAGTTTGGGATTGTATTTATGGGGGGGGGGGGAAGAAGGAACTTTAGTCCCTAGAAATGATATTGCTCTGTATGATGTGTCTATGCCAACTGTTATTTTGGGGGACTCTGTATACCTGCTCTTAACTTGACTCATAAAATTACATCCTGATATCAATGACCTAGAAAAAAGGAATTCGGTTACAAGGCAGGAGCTGCGGAGTGCTTGTACACTGTGTTTGATAGGCTGAAATCGTTTTAGCGCTGTCTATGCACCCAACTGGACGCCAGTGTGGCAAATGTCATTTGTGTAATTGTTGCCTGCTGCACACTCTGTAATGTTTCTGAGGGTAATGGGGAGTGCTTCCATCCCTATTGGTCTCAGGACAAGTCTGATTTACAAACTCGGTACAGGTTTCAGAGTGGTAGCCGTGTTAGTCTGTATCAGCAAAAAAAATGAGGAGTACTTGTGGCACCTTAAAGACTAACAAATTTATCTGGGCATAAGTTTTTGTGGGCTAAAACCCACTTCATCAGATGCATGCAGTAGAAAATACAGTAGGAAGATATATATACACAGAGAACATGAAAAAATGGGTGTTGCCATACCAACTGTAATGAGACTAATCAATTAAGGTGGGCTATTATCAGAAGGAGAAAAAAAAACTTTTGTAGAGATTATCAGCATGGCCCAAACTCTGTACAGGCAGCCGGAACCCACCCATGTGTACACTGGTCCTGGTTTCCAGCAGGCAGGGGAAATCAAGGGATGCACATCAGGGAGGCAGAGGATGACTTATGCCTGTGCTGAGGGACACTGCAAGACGCTGTCTAGCTACTGCAAAGCACATAATGGAATGGGGCTTGTGGGGCAAAACAGCTTTATGAGGGTTTTGTTCCCCTGTAAGCAAAGCTTATTAGCCATCTGTTCCTGTGACAATTAATACATTAAAGACAATCATCATAGGGCACTTCCATTGGGTTATCACCTTAGAATTGGGAACTGTACTGTGGAGGGTGTTGGCAAAATTGTAAAGTGGTCATTATGCAAAGTTTTGGGGCTAGTCTACACTAGAAGCACTACAGCGATGCAGCCACACTGCTGTAGCACATTCGTGAAGATGTTTTATGCCAATGGGAGAGAGATCTTCTGTTGGCATAATAAAATCACCTCTGTGAGAGGTGGTAGCTATGTCAGCAGGAGAGGCTCCCCCACTGACATAGCGCTGTCCAACTTATTTCGCTCAGGGGGTGGCTTATTCACACCTCTGAGTGACATAAATGGTAGTATATACAAGCCTTGAGTCTTCACCATTCATACTTTTTTGCAAACCTTACTAGGAGCATTCAATCTCTCTTAACAACCTTATCAACATTTGCTTGTGGGTTAAATTTCTGTTAGCATTGAAAACTAGTAATGCTTTCTGCATGCATATAACACTCACTGCACCTTTCCCATCCCTACTATGTATCCTTTGGATATTTCTGGCCCTGGGGAGGGGAATAGACAGCCAAGTATTTGCAGCATTATGGCACCAGATTGTTATACAACATTCAATTTAATGTGCTGTGAATCCAGGGGCACAATCCCCAAACCTTATAATATCTTCAGTTCATTATACTTGGGAAGGAGAAGTCACACACAATCAAGAAAAATATAATATTTATTAAAAGTACTAGCTGGAACATGTAACTGAAATATTTTTAAAAAGAAAGTCAACCAAAAACCTTTAAAGATTAAGGGAATGCAAGTAGGAACACTGACCAAATGTTACTGTCTCTGCACCCATCTCTTTGCCTTCCTCCTGCCCAGAAAGTATGTTTGTGGGGGGGGGGGAGAAACAACGGTGGGAAAGTGACTCTTTGGGAAAAGCAGGGACATTTCCCATGAGGAGTTTCATGGGCAAGCACTTGTTAGGGTTCTAGGAGCCCTGCAGGCTCTTTTTTCCCCAGGGGAGTCCCTCTGGGATGGATTTGGGTGCTGGTGGAGGGTAAGATCCTGGAAGTCCTACATGCTCCATTTTCTCCTCATGGTTACTAGGGTTGGGGGATGTTCTTGAAACATGATAATCATGGTTTAGCAGCATATTGGGCATCAGCCAAAAGAGATGGTGGTGGCTGCTGAAAATTCAGTGGTTCTGTGGCCTCAGTAGCAGCCCAAAATCATTTGGCCACCAATTCTATCAGCCTCTCCATTAGGGAATGCTTCCACTCCCTATGGTATGCATGCGTCTTGTTCCATGAACTGGTTCATCAGTGTCTCTTCCTGTTAAAGAGCCTTCCTCTCCTGTGACCTGAAGAATTTGAACTGTTCCTGGTTTCCCCTGTTCAACCCTACAATCAGCTATTTAAGGATCCTTCTCTATCTGCCTCTGCCCTCCTGGCAGAATGGTTTCCCTCTTGGGAGACGAAGATCCTATCAAATTAAAGACAAGGGTGGCATTATAATTTTCTTCCTTTGAAAGAAGCTGAGAATCCCTCCTACAGAACATAATGTTGCTATGGAAGGCCACAATATTGATACTTCTTAAGCATGCCTGGAACGCTATTGGTAGACTATCCTTGGTTCTCAGACAACTTTTTCAGCCCAGGGGGAAGGAGCAGAGGGTACTAATGGTAAAAAACCCAATACTAACTTTTTTATTATTATTTATTTTAACTGTACATAGTGTCTCAAGGGGAGGCAGTTCCTTCTGGGGTGCTATGTTGCCAGTTTGCAATGTCTTCTTTAAATGCTGGACAATATTTGGAGAACATAGCAGTTTTCAAAGTACCAGAATGGAAAAGAGATGGGGTTTTCCAGTCCTGTGGAGGAGATGTGGCAATCTATTCCAGACAGCAGTTTTACTAATGATCACTCTTCTATATATTGCTGTATGGAGGGGTTTGGTCAGCTATGAAAGTGGACTGAGCACTGCTATTGAACCTGAAGACCAACCCATCTGGAGTTTCTGCTGTACCAGAAATTTGCTGAAATACGCTCAGAGGACTGGGAGGAAATTTGTCTGGAAATTGACTGCATTTTCAGATGGAATATGGTGTTTCCATGCAAAGGGAGATACAAACCCCACACACCACCCAGCCACCTCCCAACATCACCAGAAAATCCTGCCTCTGTCCCTGCCTAACAGTGTTGAAATGGACAGGGAAAGAAAGGCATGCTATAACCGTAATTGGTTCCCTGAAGTGTCAGATTAGCACTACAAGACCCTAAGCTCTCCACTGGAAAGGGACACTTCACTGTTTTCATCCAACCATGTGACTGGATCCTTCTCCCACCCCCTTTTCTCCCAGGTTCTGCAACATGTCTCAATGCTGTGCAAACCCAGATACCAGGAACCTTGATGATGAAAATTTTGTAATCTTCCAAGGGAGAAAACACAAACAAAGTGTTCTATAACCATGTTATGTTCTCTTTCCCCTCCAGGACCCATCTATCCCTCCACCTCTAGCACCCTCCCTTTGCTCCCCAGTTGTGTGCAGTGCCTGTTTGTAAGGGGATGGTAAGATCAACAGTGGGGTGGCAAAAGCACTGAAACTGTAGGTAATCTTGAAGCAAACAAATCAGAGAAAGGCACCTGATAGTTAGGGCATAGCCTAGAATGTAGGAGAATGCTCTGCCTGAGTCAAAAAACAGTTTTTCATGCCAAATCTGACTTGCATCTACCACTCACACATCCAAGGCCAGTGCTCTAAACATCAAGCTACTCAGAAAATCTCTGTTTCTCTGTGCCCCAGGACTGAAAACCTTCCTGATGAAAGTTTTATAGAAACAAAAATATTTTAACTTCAATGAAACAGCATAAATGACTGAAAAATCATTGTGGCAAAAGTGTTGCATCCAGCTTAATTGTGGGTCTCAGACTAATAGAATTAAATTAAAAGCATAAATCCTGGCATGTTGGGAGGTATGTCTGATACAGTCTGCTATCTAGTAAGTATTTTACTGATTTGTAGAACTGCTTATATCCTGCTTTATAGAGCCTCCTTCCTCTCTCCAAAAAAGAAAAAATATATATAAACCCAATACATTAGCTGTCACCACCACCAACCTTCCTCTCTGCCACCACCACCAACCTTCCTCTCTGCCACATAACAGACTGTTCACAGCCTAAATATGTTTTTGATAACAGGATCTTGTTTAAACACTTATGCTGTGTTAACAGCAGCTCATTGGCTCTTCCCACAGCTGAAAGAGTAGCTTGATTATCCCAGCAAACTGGTGACAATTTTCAGCAGATTGTACAGTCCCTTTATGAAATGGGTCTAACAGGCAGAGGATTTGTTTAAATACAAGTTTTTTTAAGAGCCTAACCAACAAAAGACGGTAGCTTCAGAGCACAAAGCATTGTGGTTTGAAGAGAATTTGGATTACTTTACTTCAGATCATGAGGCAATTTGCTATAGTAGATTTTTTCCTGTAGCTTATCTGTTTTAAATATGGTTTCAGAGTAGCAGCTGTGTTAGTCTGTATTCACAAAAAGAAAAGGAGTACTTGTGGCACCTTAGAGACTAACAAATTTATTTGAGCATAAGCTTTCGTGAGCTACAGCTCACTTCATCACTCCAAAAAGTCCAGTGGAATACAGCAGACCTCTGTCATACTTTGTCCAAAATAACCAAAAAACATCTCACATAAGTATCCAAAGTACCCTCCATTAAAACTTCAGAAAAAACAAAAGTGTGGAAAGGCAAGGGGAGAGGTGGAAAGAAACCAATTAAGCCTGTCAGGTCAGTTTAAAGTATAGGCTACCAGCAGCAAAGTAAGTAAACCGAGGAAAAGAAGAAGGAAAAGAAGAAAAGGACATAGTTAGCTCTGAGCCAAGAGTAGGCTCCCTGGGTTGAAACAGTTGGGAACCCTTATCCCCAGGTTCTCATTCTGGCTCTGGGAGAAGAGTGGGGGTTGTTACCTGCTCCTGCAAACCCTGCCATTTTGCACTTTGAAATTTTTTTTTCTTCCCCTTCTTCCTTTCTTTCTCTGCATTCCACCAGGACCAAGTCCCAGCTCCAGTCTCTAAAGGTAGTCTGTTAACTCTGCTTTTGACTTTAAACCCTTTTGTGCCAAATCATCTTTAACCATCCCTAATTAATTTACAACCCTTCAGCAGCCATTGCTGAAGCAGCACCAAACTTGAAAGATTATTGGCAGCATCCCATAATGCTGCCCTTCCTTCAAACCTCTCACAAACAGACTGAAGTGCCTCCTTTCCCTGGAAGGCATTCAGTCCCCATGGGCAGGGACCTTCTTCCACTACCCATATACCAAGGAGGGTGGGCTCCTCAGCCACCCCCCATCCCTCTGGGTCCCCTAACACTTCCTCCATTTCCTTTTTAATCTCATCCCAGGGTGACCCCTGCACCTGGTATGGGCCCTGGTTCTTGAATGCATCCGATGAAGTGAGCTGTAGCTCACGAAAGCTTATGCTCAAATAAATTTGTTAGTCTCTAAGGTGCCACAAGTACTCCTTTTCTTTTTGTTTTAAATATGCATTTCTTATTTTTCAGAATTTTTTTTGATGGGGGTAGGGCAAGGAAAGAACAAATTACATAAAGGAATACAAAATATAGACCATCTATAGCCGCTACTATTCTTTGCTTAAGAAGACCATATAAACAGTCCATATTATTTTCTTTTCTATGGAGTCTCGTCTACTTGCATTGTACACTGCATTTAACTTTGAAGAATGGACACATTCTCTTTATGATATAAATACTGCTCTGTATTCTCTCAGACAAGGACATTGGTTGACTACTTTGGAAGATGTTGTGAAGAGGCAGTAAAGGAGACTGTAGTAAAGTCAAACAGAAGAAAATATACAGCATACAAACAAATAGTAGCTTTGAGGCTTTGCTCCAATTTTTAGCTTGGACTTTAAAATTACCAAATCCTTTATGCTTACAGAAGCATTGATAAAATAGCCAACTTGTCATCCTGCTATTCCAAATATCCAGACTGTCAAGCAGGCTCAGGTGGGATTGTGGTTCCAAGGACCAACAGCAAAATTACAATGCATATAATTATATTAAGTGCTATCTTTAAATACCTTTATCACTTCCAGTCTTGATTATAACAATTCCTTCCTATATGGTCTTCCCACATCTCTGCTGTTGAAGTGGCAGGGGCCCAGATTGCTGCAGTCAGCCTACTCTCTCATTCTAGGAAGTGGAATCAAATCAGCCCTATTTCCTGTCATCTTGACTGTCTTCCCATCCAAATTTAATTCAAAACTGTCTTCTTGTTTCCTCCATAAACTAAATACAGAACACTTTTCCTCACCTCCTATTCTTCAGCCATTTATTCTGTTTTTCTAAACCAGTGGTTACTAACCTTTTCTCTTCCCTGGTACATCTTCAATTATTCTGAGGCTCACCACTATATTGTCTCCAAATGAACTTTTGAGTATTCATGAGACAATCCAGAATAAGGCTACTAGGGTTAAAATCAAAACAACCATGGCAGCTAACATTAGATCGTGATCTGTCTTTTGTGTCAGAATTAACATTTTTAATAGTGGAAATTAACATTAAAGCTAACATTAAAGCTAAACATAAGAACTCTGGACAAAAGCACGCTAAGTGAAGAAAGTGATCCATATTTGAGAAAAGAAAAGGAGTACTTGTGGCACCTTAGAGACTAACCAATTTATTTGAGCATAAGCTTTTGTGAGCTACAGCTCACTTCATCAGTTGCATCAAAAGCTTATGCTCAAATAAATTGGTTAGTCTCTAAGGTGCCACAAGTACTCCTTTTCTTTTTGCAAATACAGACTAACACGGCTGTTACTCTGAAACCCATATTTGAGAATAATATTTAGGGATGGCAATCAATTGATAATTAATCATTTCTTCTCATTCCCAAAATAGTCTTCCCAAGTGTGTGTAACTTTTTCCCGACGTAAAAGGATAAATGGACACAAATCAGATATTAGGAATGGCAATATACAAAAACCTGTAGGAGAACACTTCAACCTCCTTGGACACACAATAGCAGATTTAAAGGTAGCCATCCTGCAGCAAAAAAACTTCAGGACCAGACTTCAAAGAGAAACTGCTGAGCTTCAGTTCATTTGCAAATTTGACACCATCAGCTCCGGGTTAAACAAAGACTGTGAATGGCTAACCAACTACAAAAGCAGTTTCTCCTCCCTTGGTGTCCACACCTCAACTGCTAGAAAAGAGGGCCTCATCCTCCCTGATTTCATTAACCTCGTTATCCCTAGCCTGATTCTTGCTTGCATATTTATACCTGCCTCTGGAAATTTCCACTACACTCATCCGACGAAGTGGGTATTCACCCATGAAAACTTATGCACCAATACATCTGTTAGTCTATAAGGTGCCACAAGACTCTTTGTAACCTTTTCTGCTGTTTTTAAATGCAATATAATTAATTAAGTCAAACTCAGACTACTGCCAACCTCAAGGGATCAAAAAATAAATGAGTCAGACCCCAGCAAATCAGGAGATTGGCCCCCAAAACATGTGGCTATTTCCAAAGACATTACATTGTTTTTTCAGTCTGTCTAACAATTGGTGAACTGCCCCTGCCCATCCCCAGAGAGAGAGAGAGTTAGTACTGCCCATGTCGTGGGAGATGCCCATGCTCCCAAATGTACTGGGGATGAGGATGTTGGCCGCTGCTGCAGGAGTTCTTACCCTCACATCCAGGGCTGGCCTAGACCAAATAATGCTCCAGAAAAGGAGCAACTTTGGCGCCTCCTCTCCATTTGTTAAATAGCTGAATACCTTATTTTTATCATATCTGTAGCCCATTTCATTACTTTGATGCATGATTTGCATGCATGATTTATCCCTGTCAAGTAAGATGATAAATGTGAATGCTAGGATTTGTAAATCTGTATTTACTTATGCCATATATAAGCAAATTTAAAAAATGGTTTCCTCTAAGGTTATAGGAACTTAATTAAGAATAACTGAAATGTACTAACATCAAGAAATTTAACTGTGTGCCAACATTAAATCAGTATTAAACAGTGTTACTGTAGGTGACAGCCTTAGAATTTTAACCCTGGCCCTTTACTTCAAAAGTCGCTTTTCTAACTTTTGCCCTCGCAAACTGAATCATAACATCAGAGAGATCCAAAGACCAGCCAATGGCATTTTTAAGCACTAAATAGCAAGTGATAGCAGTCTCTCATTGGCCATCATTGATTGAGATATGTTTTAATGAGCCTGAGCCTCGAAAAACTGCACTCACAATTTGCGACTGTGAAGAGAAGCGTGAACAGAACCCTCAAAGCTATCCACACATTAGGAAAAGTGTCCTGCATCAGGAATGAATAGGAGAACTGGCAGTGGAGAATGCTTCCCGTATTGCAAAATATGACAAATGTTGTCCGATTCGACATAAAGGTCTTTATCACTGATGTCCAAACATTCCCCATACGTAAAGTGTTCGGTGAAGGTCTGTACAATTGTTCAAGAGTGTTTTCTTGGCTGCCAGCAGCTTACTAAGGTCATACAATGCCCCCCCAGGTCTTTTGTGGTGCTTTATTTGTCCAAACCTTTCTTCAATAGACACTTGAGCAGTGTCAACGAGTGAGCAAAAAAATTCCCTCTTGAGATTTTTATTCTGATCTTCCCATCACCTCATCTCTGCCCTCGTAACCAAATTGTCTCTTCTTCCAATGAATATGAGATTCCTTGAAGATGGGCTCAACTCCTAAGTTTTCCACCATTTCTTTGGCAGTAGGAATGGCATTTTGAAATCAGTTGTCTCTGTAGGCCACAATGAAATAAAGGCAGCTTCTCATTAAAGTAGTAGCAGTCACGATGTCCATCAGCCTAGTTTGTAATGCCTAGCTTGCAACATTTACTTGGAATAGGATATTATGGCAAACCACACTGAGCCCAGAAATTTGAAGTCAGTGATCTGGTTTGCCAGGCTTTGCGCCTCATGTCAGATTCCGGCTTCAGCTTTACTCGACTGTGCCAGTTCCATCAGGGCATAGTAAATCTCGGTCACTTGATACCTAGCTGGCCTTATGCTGTTAATGCAGCTCTCTCAGCAAGCGTCACTTAGCGGTTTTATGGCCAGATTTGTAACATTGTCCATGAGGATCTTCCATCTGATAGTTGATGCTGAAAACAGGACATTTTGCAGTACTTCAAAAGAGATACTGAATCTAAAGAAGATGACGCTGTACCTGACACAACCAGATTGAGGGAATGGCAGCCACAAGGCATGAAGAAAGCGCCAGAATCCTTGCCTGAATGCCGCTGTTTCTTCCCTTCATGTTCGCACCATTGCCATAGCCTTGGCCATGGCCATCCTGAAGCTTTATTTTATTCTCATTCAAAATATTAATAAACACTTCTGTTAGGCATTTTCCAACAGAGTTGTCCACAGAATAGAAACAAATGAAAAGTTCGTTTACTGGATACAGCCATCCTCATGATCAACAAATCTTACTGTAAATGACATCTTTTCACTGTTGTAAGGACAGCATTTTATAATTATACTATAAAAGTTGATATAAACTTTGAATTAATTCTGCCACCACCCTTTTTGAATAACAGAAAGGAATGACTGTCTGAGATTGGGATCTTGTTTCCTATATGCGTTATAAACTTCCCTCTAGTCATTTCTTTGGTTTAAGGTTTAGTGAGTAAAAAACAGGATCTTGTATTGTGTCTGTGTTAATTAGATTAAAGAAATGTTAAAGGCCTGAGCCACAGTGTAAACTGTTTTGACCACAAGATTTAGTGAAGTTTAATTTACAATGTATTCTGCTGAATATAAAATACTGCTGTCTTCTCTGTGAGAGATTGTTTGTGTGAATGAGGAATGCATGCATTAGGAAAAGATAAGGTATGAAAGCCATCACAAATGTCCAGATGGTCCTTGAAATCACTGCCAGGGCTCCGGGGTAGTGGCAGCAGCTGGGAGCCCCAGGCCCTTTAAATAGCTGCCGGGCTGCACTGAACAGCTGCCTGCAGGAGTCTGGCCCCAGTCCCGCCCCTTCCGCCTGAGGCCCCGCCCCTTCAAGTTGAGCCCCCCGCCCACTTGCTCAGGACCCCGGCCGCACTGCATACCGGTAAGTCCCTTAAATTACTTTTACCCCTGTTAATATGTTATCAAGCATCTTCCTTGCCATAAGGTCAATCCGTTCATTTTGAATGGTTTTGCTCCAGTAATGGTCCTTAGCTTCTTTATAAACTACTTGACATGGGTGCTCATGCATCACATCATTGTATTTCCCAAGGAGCTCTACCAAACCGAGGAAATTCCGTTATTGTCAGTGAACAACTTATCCGACGAGCCCTGGAAAGCCAAATTATTCTTTGCAAGGAAGAGGGTAATTGAGATCAGACATTTGAGCACGTTCCTCCAATGCTGGGTTTCTACATTACTGATGCACTGGTTTTCTGCATCTAAGCATTTATTCAGCTTGACCATGGACTCAACCTCTATCCATGTGGAGGAGGCTGTAAAATGGTCAGGTGACTTTTCTTGTTGCTTCAGAGCATCGTGTAAATTATGCCAGTAATTGTACCCAGAAAGCACAAGCAATGATTTGTCAAATATTCTTGTCAAATATTTTGCAACAAAAATAGAACACTTTGTCAGCTGATTTTGAGTAAATTAGCCAATGCCGATTCATTTTCTCACCATTCCTGAGCATGCTTTTGCAGTGTGACTTTGAGAAATTTCTCTTCTGCTCATTTACTGGAAACGTCATATCCTCGATTTTGCCCAGTCTGTTCAAAATTGTGTGATAAATATCAGTGGAGTTTAGGATCACTGGCCATAAAGCAGGATCTGATGTATCGATTTGTGGTGTGCAGTTTTTCTCACTGCTGTTTCAGTCATCATGCGAGGCTGAGTCTTCTTTATTGTTTATCTCCTTTTCATGTGAGGCACATTATTCTTTATCATCACTCTCCTTTACACTGCCAGGAAAACTGGATGATTTTCCATCACTTTCCTCACATTTCCATTCCTTATATTCACATAAATTTGCTAATTCCTCAGTAAAGGACTTCCATAATTTATGCTTTGCTCCTCAATTTCTTCTGCACTGGGACAATCGTTACTCCCTAAAGCCCAGTCTATGCTGTTCTGTTTCAGATATTTTCCCATCAGATTTGTCTCTTGCTCCAAACTAGATTGCAACTGAGCGTTTTGCTTTGTATACTGACCTCCTGAAGGCTTTTTTGGAGGCATCTTTTATTTTCTACGGTGGAAAACAGACAGTATTAGGGGTAGCAAAAGCCTAGGTCAGTGGTGGGCAACCTGTGGCCTGCGGCCCATCAGGGTAATCTGCTGGCGAGCCTCCAGACAGTTTATTTACATTTGCATGGCCGCCCACAGCTCCCAGTGGCTGTGGTTCACCATTCCTAGCCAATGGGAGCTGTGTGAAGCAGAGGCCAGCACGTCTCTGCAGCCCGTGCCACTTCCTGCAGCTTCCATTGGCCAGGAATGGCAAACCGTGGCCACTGGGAGCTGCGGGCTGCCATACAAAAGTAAACAATCTGGCAGCCTGCCAGTGGATTACCCTGATGGGCCATGTGCAGCCCGCGGGCTGCAGGTTGCCCACCACTGGACTAAGTTCTGCAGTCTTAGAAAGTTATCAAACATTACGTGTTAAGCATGGCAAAAAAAGTAATAGTATTTATTTTATATTGTTGCGTAGATAGGGGTTCGATAGCTATCTCCGGTGTCTCATTAAATATGTCCTTTATTAGTTGCTACTTCCTCTCTTCAAGTCTTAAAACATAGGTATACTTTTGAAATTATACAATAAAATAAGGTTCACAGAATCGTAGCTGGGCTCTCCCTTCACTTCGTTCTTATATCTCACTGACTGACTGGCGACACCCTGCCCCTTATATATCTGTGAGGGAATAGCTGACAGCATTCTAGGAGGTTCAAGAAAAATGTAGTTCTCAGAAAGTCTGGAAGGTTCCATGAGATTCTACACAGGTTCAGAACATTCTAGGAGTTTAGTGAAAAATGAATCCACATACAGAATACCTGAAACATTTTACTTCCAACATTCTATTTTCCCTTTTGTTGCTAACAACAAAAACAACACCCCGAGCTCAGAACCCCCTAATCCCAGCATCCCAGGCAGTCACCTCTGGGTCAATTTCACCAGTAAAGTGCGTGAAACCGCTACTGCTTATTGCTAAAAGCAGCCAAGTCAGCAGGACGTAAAGTGGCCATGGAGCAGCCTCAGCTTCACCAAGGCAGGAGGGGAAGGGGGTTTGGGTGCCACAGAAAGGGCAGCCTGACCCCGCGTCCTTTCTGATAAGAATTGTGTTGAAGTTGCTGATATATGCATCTTAGAAGAGCAGGATGGGCCCTCTGGTTTGCTGCTCCAGGCCAATGGGAGCTGCTGGAAGCGGCGGCCAGTACGTCCCTCGGCCCGCGCTGCTTCCAGCAGCCCTGATTGGCCTGGAGCAGCGAATCGCGGCCACTGGGAGCCGCGATCGGCCGAATCTGCGGATGCAGCAGGTAAACAAACTGGCCTGGCCCGGCAGTGGCTTTCCCTGCGCAAGCGGTGGAACAAGTTTTCGAACCACTGTCCTAAAACCCTACCTGAAATAAGCATCTAAGATTAAAAATTGTAAGCAATAATGAGGAAAGGCATTAGACTATCTTTTGTTTTAGCTTGTGCATTTTCCCTAAGAGGGAGGTTTATTCCTGTTTCTTTGTAACTTTAAAGTTTTGCCTAGAGGGGAATCCTCTGGGTTTTAAATCTTATTACCCCGTAAAATTACCTTCCATCCTGATTTTACAGAGGTGCTTCTTTTACTTTTTTCTTTATAATAAAGTTCTATTTTTAAGACTCTGGTTTTTAGTGTCCTAAAAACCGAAGGGTCTGGTCTGTGCTCACCTTGGTTACCTATTTGGTTGGTATATTATTCTCAAGCCTCCCCAGGAAAGGGGGTGAAGGGGCTTGCGGGGAGATATTTTGGGGAAACAGGAACTCCAAGTGGTCCTTTTCCTGAATCTTTGTCTAACTCACTTGGTGGTGGCAGAGATACTGTCCAAGGACAAAAAAGAATTTGTGCCTTGGCGAAGTTTTTAACCTAAGCTGGTAGAATTAAGCTTAGGGGGTCTTTCATGCTGGTCCCCACATCTGTACCCCAGAATTCAGAGTGGGGAGGAACCCTGATAGGGGCTCTAACTGGTTCTGTTTTATATTGTTAAAAGGAACTCCTAGATATTGGTATATATAAAATTTGTTTCCACTAACATTCAATAGAGCCATTTCTTGGTTTGTACATTCCATTGTACTTTTGTTTTCAGGGGTGGGGTGCAGGGTACTGGAGAACCCTGCACTGTTAATGTCATCTGTAACCTGGGTGTAAGCATTGCTCAGGCTTTTGGTATGCCATGCCCAGGACCTAATTTCCATGGATTTGGTGTCTATAGGTGAAATTCCCTTCTCTCACAGAGTCCCAGTTACTCAAACTTTATGCATGTGAAGTGAAGGATGAGGTTTATGTGTAAATGATCTTCCATCTTGGAGCCAGACCAGAGCCCTCCTGCTCATAGCTGCTACAGCATTCTTAGACTGGAGAAGCTGCTACAGTCCCTCCATGCCACTTTAGTATTGTGTCATTAGATTGCTTGTCTGTGCCCATAACTGCCTGACACACAGAGCATAAGTGAGGTCAGAGTGAAGCTGCTTGTCCATTGTACAGACAGTGAAAAACACCCAAGGATGCTCAACTCATGGCTTCTCTGAAAAAAACAATGTCTGGGCCTTAGGTAGTGCAGAAGGCCTTTTATATGTCTAAGCTCTAAAACTCATAGCCAATTACAATTTGCTTTGAACGGTTGTTGCAGCAGGTGTCCTGCTCTTCCTCTTTCTCATACACAGCTTTTCCAGTTATGCTCTTGATTCACACTGAAATCAATGATTTGTTAAACATTAATAGTACTGAACTGGGCCTATAAATGGTAACTACTACAAACAAACCATGTTTCTTTCAGAGATTTGTTTAACAATAGATAATACTGACATATGACATTAGGGGTTACTGATATATAGCATTTTTCTTTTCAGGGCACTGTTCAAACAAAAACTAATTAAGTGATACACATAACTTATCATTAGACAAGTTTCAAGGGCTTTGTGTACAATTTTCTAATGGCTGTTAAGTCCCTTTGAGAGGTACGCCAGAAGGTTAATATTTAGTGTAGAGGCATCATTAGCCCTGTTTCATCTAGATTAGTTAAATTGCAATTATGTATATTTAAGATACACAGTGTATTAATAGTTTTCTACTGGTTGACTTTCCTTATATCCAAGTAACAAAAAAGATAAGTATGTATGTGAATAATAATTTCTTCTCTTTCTTTCCAGAGAATTCCTGCATGTTACATAATGGCAGAGGTATGTAATAGCAATGAGGGATGCTACACAATTTGGTTTGTGGTGTTCTTGTGAGACTTATCTGGAATGAATCGGAAGTGGGAAAAGATCTGGTTGTGTCATTGTTGCTCTCTGGTTTTGTTTTGATTTTCTTTTTTAAAAGGAAGGTGTATTTTAAAATGTTCTTCAAACTTTTGTATAAAATACATGATTTGGCAGGATGTTAAGATCTCCAAGACTTGAGATGGACATCATAGCTCAGTCCATAGCCGTATAAATTTGCATTTGATTAAAGAATTTCAACATGTACTACTTTTTCATTGCTGTGAGAAAGTGGTGATAGAAAAATATGTCTTTCTTTGCTTTGTACTTGGGGATTATATTACAATACCTATTTGCCCTTTAAAGTACCGCATAGCAGTGTTGTACTAAAGCTGGCAGCAAGTACATAGCAGCATCTTGTTTATCAATCTCTCACACATAGGGTAAAGTGAGTATAACTTATTGGAGAAGCCAGGAAGGTGTATGTAAATTCTTGTCATTTAAAAAGAAAATATTGCCAGAATACAAAATGAAGAACAGCCACTATCCCAACATAAGGTGTTACCTGCTAGTTTGCATTAAAAAAAAAAGACCAAGAGTGCACGGGGGTCCTAAATATCACAATTAGAAACAAGCGTCTGTCTTTCCTTATGCAACTTCCACAGTGCTAAATGCTTCCAAAAGTGGTCTTTTGGCTGTTGATATCATATCTTGTTTTTGAAAAACAAGATTACCCATAATCCCTCAACTTTTTCTTTCAAAGAAATAGAAAACAACTGACTCACATGAGAAGCAACTAGCCAAAAGGCAACTTGTTTCCATATTTTAATTTAAAACATATATTTTGTACATAAGAACATAAGAATGATCCGACTGGGTCGGACCAAAGGTCCATCTAACCCAGTATCCTGTCCTCCAACAGTGGCCAGTGACAGGTGCCCCAGAGGGAATGAACAGAACAGGTAATCATCAAGTTATCCATCCCCTGTCGCTCATTCCCAGCTTCTGGTAAACAGAGGCTATGGACACCATTCCTACCCATCCTGGATAATCGCCATTGATGGACCTATCCTCCATGAATTTATCTAGTTCCTTTTTGAAGCCTGTTATGGTCTTGGCCTTCACAACATCCTCTGGCAAGGAATTCCACAGGTTGACTGTGCGTTCTGTAAAGAAATACTTCCTTTTATTTGTTTTAAACCTGCTGCCTATTAATTTCATTTGGTGACCCCTAGTTCTTGTGTTATGAGAAGTAGTAAACAACACTTCCTTTTCTACTTTCTCTACACCAGTCATGATTTTATAGACCTCAATCATATCTCATCTGAAAAGTCCCAGTCTTATTAATCTCTCCTCATACGAAGGCATTTTTGGCTGCCGCTGCACATTGAGTGGATGTTTTCAGAGAACTATCCACAATGACTCCAAGATCTCTTTCTTCAGTGGTAACAGCTAATAGAGGATGGATCTAGACTTGTCTCAGTGGTACCAGATGATATAACAAGGAGTAATGGTCTCAAGTTGCAGTGGGGGAGGTTTTTTTCACTTTTTCACTAGGAGGTGGTAAAGCACTGGAATGAGTTACCTAGGGAGGTGGTGGAATCTCTTTCCTTGGAGGTTTTGAAGGTCAGGCTTGACAAAACCCTGGCTGGGATGATTTAGTTGGGGATTGGTTCTGCTTTGAGCAGGGGGTTGGACTAGATGACCTCCTGAGGTCCCTTCCAACCCTGATATTCTATGATTCTATGAAAGTAAGCTGCCATGGGATAAGAGGGAAGGTGCTCTCATGGATTGGTAACTGGTTAAAAGATAGGAAACAAAGGGTAGATATAAATGGTGAGTTTTCAGAATGGAGAGAGGTAAATAGTGGTTTCCCCCAAGGTCTGTTCTGGGACCAGACCTTAAAAACCTCCAAGGAAGGAGATTCCACCACCTCCCTAGGTAATGCATTCCAGTGTTTCACCACCCTCCTAGTGAAAAAGTTTTTCCTAATATCCAACCTAAACCTCCCCCACTGCAACTTGAGACCATTACTCCTTGTTCTGTCATCTGCTACCACTGAGAACAGTCTAGATCCATCCTCTTTGGAATCCCCTTTCAGGTAGTTGAAAGCAGCTATCAAATCCCCCCTCATTCTTCTCTTCCGCAGACTAAACAATCCCAGTTCTCTCAGTCTCTCCTCATAAGTCATGTGTTCCAGTCCCCTAGTCATTTTTGTTGCCCTCCTCAGGACTCTTTCCAATTTTTTCACATCCTTCTTGTAGTGTGGGGCCCAAAACTGGACACAGTACTCCAGATGAGCCCTCACCAATGTCGAATAGAGGGGGACGATCATATCCCTCGATCTGCTGGCAATGCCCCTACGTATACAGCCCGAAATGCCATTGGCCTTCTTGGCAACAACGGCACACTGTTGACTCTTACATTGTGAAAGAGCTTTTGGTGAGGGACCTTGTCAAAGGCTTTCTGAAAATCTAAGTACACCATATACACTGGATCCCCTTGGTCCCCATGCTTGTTGACCCCCTCAAAGAATTGAAATTATTTGATTTACAAAATTACTTATTTACCGGCAATGAAGATGGCCACCCAATTACTCAACAATGGTGACAGGAACACCATAAAGGAACACAGTAATCATGGCTAATGCTCCCTTCTCCTATTCTCTCTTTGGCCCAATTACTATTTAGGTATTTATCCACAGTGGACTAGTCTTAGAGCCAATGAGAGAGAGACAGACAGACAGACAGACAGACAGAGACTATCTAGTCCAGTGGTTAGAGCACCCCGCTGAGAGGTGGCAGCTCTTGGGTCTTGTCACCCTGTCCTAATCCCTCTTTCATTAATTAACCCAGAGTTTGACAGGAGAGAATGAGAGTCCCCCACATCAGAATACATCAATGGTTAGAGCAGTCTCCTGAGAGGTTGTTCAAATCCTTTCTCCCTGACTTGCAGAGAGGGGGGAAATTTAACCGAGGTCTCCCACCCCCCAGCTGAGGGCACTAATCACTGTGTCAAGTTATAAAGTGGGCACCACTTCTTCCTCTGCTGGCCATTTTTTGTGGAGTGACGCTCGTGCCTAATTCACTCCCTCAAAAAGTAGCTTAGATGCATACACCACCTGATTCCAGGAAAAGGGTTCCCTATTCATCGATCTCTAAACTGATATAGGTGACTCCCTGAAGCCTAGATTAAATCCCTATCTCAGAGATAGGCAGAGTTTAGCATTCATTCCTCTGGTCAATATCTATTATTGGGTAGCTTAGAGTGGGGGTTGCTCAGTGTGCTGTCTTTTGTGCAGAGGCAGACTACAGTTTTGTGGGGCCCTTGGCCACAGTAAGTGCCCCCCCACCCCCCACAAACTCCTGCCAGGGAAATGGGGTCTGGGTATGAAAGCTTGCCTCACCTCATCCCCCACCCATCGCTCCTACCAGGGAGCAAGGCAGGGGCGTGGGGGCTTTCCCCGCTCCCCGACAGGAGCACCAGGTGGGCAGAGCAGGTCAGGGAGCGGGGGTACAAACATTTTTACGGGGGCCCCACTTGGCTGGGGCCCCTAAGTATGGGCCCCATCGGCCCAGTGGCTAATCAGCCACTGCTTTTGTGGATCACATTCTTGGTTAACTATCTCTCCTCTTTCATCATATAGAGAGCATAGGCACCTAACTCAGGCTTTGTGGATCACAGTGTTGTTCTTATGATTTTCTAACACCGAAAAGTTAGGTGCCATGATACTCAACAACATGATACCTAATCTCTTTTTGGATCCCACTTTTGTGCTTCAGTGCCCCATCTCTGAATGGTGATAATAGAACTTCCCTACCTCACAGGGGTATTGCGAGAATAAATGTATTAAAGATTGTGTGGCGCTCAGATACTACGGTAATTGGGGACAGATAATTACCTGAGACAGAAGTACATTTCCTTAACCCTAATATAGAAGACAGGGGAAAGACCAGAAGGGACAATTACATCATTTAGTCTGAACTACTGTGTAACACAAACCCTAGATTTTCATCCTCTTTACTCTTGTAAGAAGCATGTGCAAATTATTATCCAAAATAAAGTTGTACTATTAAATAATAATACAAAAGTGTCACTTGGGGGGGGGGAGATTAAAATTGTCTCATATCTATTTTTAGTTGTTTCAAGAAACCCCTCTAAAATGCTTATTTGAAAAGGACTCTTGTGTAGAACTAAACTTACTGTTTCTTTATTGCATTCAAGTATGGAGAATACAGTCAGGACATATTTTGTGTTACAGCATTAAGACGAGGTCCTGCAAATATACAGACTCCACAACCAGTCTAACCCCAGTGAGGCTTTGTCTTATTGCAGTGGTCTGTGCTAGAAAATGCATTAGTATAGTCCAGGGCTATAAGGAGTATATGTTTTGTAACCATGCATTATTACAGTCTGATAGTCAATGACATTGAAAGATTAACAGATTATTTAATCACTAGAATCCATCATTAGCATAGTAACTATTTAAAATGATGTTCTATTTGTTAATTGATGGTATATATTGAAATAATATTAATCATGATGAACCAATTAGCTATTAATGTATATGGCATAAGTATTAATATGAGATTTGCACTGTAATACAGCATTGATTAACTGGACAATTATTTTAAAGTGCTACAAGAATTATACAATGTACTTGTCTGTTACTACCATAGCTCTCAGCTGTATGTAATGTATGCTCATTATAGTTTCCAAGAGTACATTTTTAGCTATGTATGCAAATGTTTGATCATCTGTTATTAATAAATCCAAATAAATCTGTTTATGCCAGAATCCAATGAAACAGAAAGCATGCTGCTGTATTCTTCACCAGCTTCAGTTTCCAGGTTGTTTTAGGGTGGGGACCATAGGGAAGTACTTATTTAAGAGAGGAGGTCACAGTCTCCCAACCAGATGCAGATAGAAGTAAGTAGTCTTGGTCATCTAACAGTCTAACAAGTTCCCAACATTATTTAAGAAGGCTGACGCACACCATTAGAGAGTCTGATATAATCTTTGCTATATCTTCTAGTTGCTTTCTCCAATCTGCTAACATCACCTCAAGCTTCTTCGAATTAAGCCTAAACTAAATTTCTATCGTTCATGCCTCACTCATACTAAGGACTGAAACAGACACTCATTTTCACCCCCTATGTTGGATGAAATGGAGATACAAAGCCAAGTGTCAATAAAAACACTTCAGCCCTTGCCTCCTTACTAGCTTTCCCCACAGCCCTAGACACATTTTGAACAAGGAGTGGAACCCAATTGAAAGAGCTATCTGGACAGAAAAACAACCTACTCTCTGGGATTTCTTAGAGAAAAGAATAAAGTCACTGTAAGACAGCCCTGTCTGCTCTCATCCATGCCTTCACACAAATGAAAACATACATAATTCACAGTACCAAGGCAGATGTGAGATCTGATAATGAGCATGAATACCTATATTTTGTTCATTGCTAGAAAAAGGTTAAAACCCAGTGCTATAATTATAGTTGTCAGTGCCATAATCAGGTCCCAAGGCAGACTGACAAAGGTCAAGGATATCTGTCTCCCAAAAACCTTAATCCGACATGGATAATTAATGATGCAGGTAGGCAACTGGCCAGATTGTCAGAATCAAGTTCTGCTTTCAACAACAGAGGTCATAAAGAACTAGTCTATACTAGCAAATGTTTGTTGGTAGAGCTTTGCTGGCAAGCCCTATTAGTATAGATGAAGTTTATATCAGCAAAAGAGTGTTTTTGCTAGTCTAGCTATACCAGTTCCCTGAGTGAAGAAAGGTATACTGACAAAATCACTTTTACGTTACAGTTACTGTGTCTACACTAGGCCTTTGCCAATATAGAAATGTCATAAAAATTACACTCCTAACTGGTATTACTCTACTGACAGAATGTTATAGTGCAGATATGGCCAAATATGATTTTTCAAAAGCTCTGAGCACTCCGCCCTCGTTAAAAGTGGCCCTGGTTATCTGCATCAGCTAGAGCTGGTTGGGAACCTGAATGGTTTTTGCACAAGAAATTCTGACACTTTGGGAAAAAAATTATTCCCAATCAGCTTGAAACTTCATGCAAAATAAAATTTTAAAAAAATTTGTTCAATCACTTTGATGTTGATTTTTAAAAACATATTTTATACATTTTAATATTTTTTGTTTATATATGTTTATTTTATTTTGTTATATTATAATTTTATAACGTGTAAAATTTCTAAATGAAAACTTGTTTTGAAACAAATATGAAGCACCCCCTTCTGATATTGTCAAATTGTCTGAATTGAAGCACTTTCTTTCAATTCTCCCCTCACTCTGCAAAAGAAATTACATAAAAGTCAACACATACACTTGGAACATTCTGATTTTGATGAATCAGTATCATCTTCAGAAAAACGTTCTACTGGAAAATTTTCAACCAGCTTCTCTACCAGCAAAGGATGTAAAGCCAGATTAAAGATATTTAGGCACCCAAAGTTAAATAGGTAACCAGCAGGCTAGTCAAAAGCATCTAAACAGGTTGGGTTCCAAAATCAGATTGATTTCAATTAGGTGCTTTTGAAAAAAAAAATCACTTTCTGCATTTCTAGGTGCCTAAATACTATTGAAAATCTGTCTCCTAGTACTTTCCCTATTAGTTTTCATTAGCAAGAAAGGACTTGGATTTAAAACAACAAAAACATTTTATTGTAAAAAAAATAAATTAGTCTTGAATATACATGAAAAAGAGTTTCCCTTTTGTAGATTACAAAGGGATATCATTGGTTCAAATTGCTTTTCAGATAAGCAGTAGCACACGTCCCTTGAGGGAAGGAGGAAAACAATGTCTCTCTGATTAGCAAGCACACAAGTGCATATGGGCTGTAGCACCTGTAGACAGTCAATGTCAGACAGATGCAAGGATCCATACTCTGTTTTCCAAAGACATCCCAGGCTGCAGGGTTCAAATGCAAAGTGCCACACAATCAGATCTAGAGCTCAATGAATATATAACAAAGATCGTCTAAAACACACATTTGATAACTCATTGTCTAAATAACTCATTTGATAAAATATGATTCAATTAATTCCATTCAGGCCTCTAAATGGTAAATGCTAGTGGATTAAACCTGACCCATATATTCCATCATTCTAGTATCTTTCTCACGTTAGAAGGCAGATTTCAAAGAATTTTGAGATGGAAAAACCCTATTAGCTAAGCTGGTCCAACTCTCAACAAGATCAGTTAAGCCTCAACGAAGATTATATTCTGGAGTCCAAATTTTGCCCTCACATTTACTTCTACAACTCCCATTTAATTCAGTGGGAACTGAATGCACATATAAGGGAGCAGTATTTGTCCCTGTAATGTAAGGTCTGGATTGTTCCTGGGACTGTTATCCCAGACACACAGAAAGATAAGATGCAAGGGATGTGGTTATGTGAGGCCACAATTTATCAGTTTTACTCATCTGGGAACTAGCCAGTAATGCTTATAAAGTGCAGGTCATCATCCCTTCTTTAATCATTTCTGCCTGGTGGAGCACTTCTGTCAGCGTCCCTCCCCCTTCCACTGCTGGTCCCAGCCCGTTCTCAGACCCCACTCTCCTCTCCTCATATGAGGATTACAGGGCTGGGGAAAGTCAGTTGTCTTCTTGCAGTATCAGAGGTTAGGATCCATCACCACATTCCCCAGCTTCTTCAGAGGGTCTTTCCCCCTAAGTCCTCTCCCAGTTCTGGTTTACTGGGGTACTGTACCCCCTATGGACACCGCCCATCAGAAGGTGCCAGCAATTAGCATGTTAATCTGAGTGTGAGAGGGGTCTCTGGCCAAAGAGACAAGGCTTATATACCTTCCCCCAGGCACACAGAGGGCCAATGGTTTACCAGAGCACCTCAGCTCAGGTGATGCTTCTTTCTTCCCTCCGCCCCCATCACCCTCCACTCCCAACCCCATGGGAGAGAGAGAGAGTCTTAAAGGGTCCACTCTGTCACTACAGACAGAGACCAGGCCTTTGAGGTTGCTAGGTGGGCATTATTCCAGTTATCAGTAATCTAAATTACAGAGCAGTTTCTTTCAGGCTTGTTGCCTCTGTAGAAGCTCTGCTAGGGTTTTTTTAGCAGTCTGTATAAATGTAGAAATGGGATAGAATCAGTGACACCAATACACAACTCAGTAGTATAAATGTTCATGTTTTGCATGGAGGTCAGATTTTATTCTATTTTTCAGGAGGTATTCTTTTGCTAGACACTACTCCATTGATATTAAAATGGCAGCAGCAGCAGTAGAGACTGAGCCTCCCAATAGACTAGAAAAACCTGCAAGAATCATATCAGAGAACAAATTCTTTAAATGGTTCATTTCATTGTTTGGACAAGAGAAACATGCAATATATGGCATTTTGTCCATGAAAGAAGATTAATTTAAAAAAATTAACGGAAATCAGCTTCAGCTTTCTGGATGAAATTTGAGGCTGTATCAAATTGACCAACAGTAATCATAAAATTTTGATTATGGAATTTTCATTATGGTTCCCTTTCTAGCAGGAATGTTTTCTCACTATGTAATTCTTCTGCTTTGGAGGCTGTCTGGCTAACTGACTGCAAAGTTAAATCTGATCACTTTGGAATCCTCTTTCACATATTTTGTGCTGAATCAAGAGAATGCTGACTGGCTTTAAAACTACTCCCTATATTGTGGAAGCAAGCTGGTGTTCATCTGAGGAAGCTCAATTATTTAAAAAGAAAAATGTCTGACAAATATCAGATGGGGAAAATAATCCAATTTTTATACATACTAGGAAGTGAGACATCTACTGTAAATTATTTCAGGAAGAAAGCTTAAGAATTATCAGGCTCAAAGTACCATATGCAAAGTAAGATTAAAATTTAATAACACTTCTATAAGTATGTTAGTAGAAACCAGATTTTAGACCATACAAATTCAACATTAAACTATTCTGGATTTTCCAAATAATTTATATATACACACATACAGCACTTGATCAGACATGCCTACTATCTATCATAAAATATTTTGTAAGCATTTTGAAAGATAAGTCAAAACACTGTATATATTAACAGAATACAATTTGCAGACACCACAAAAATGTAGTTATTTAAATTGTTAGTTACTTTGAATTTCATAATTGAGAAGGCTACAGCATATTGTTGGAAAGCTTGTGAATGAATATATTTAATTTATACATATTACCTAAATTAAATCTATTTTAAAAGCTATGTCTTCATGCAGATAACCAGTTTGAGTTAACAGGTCTCAACTTGCTTTGTCAGTAAGTCAACCTGACTCTTCACTTATTTTTGATCTATGGGAGGTTCAGAAGGAATACCTTGACTCGTGATTGTTTTCTAATTAGTAACTATTTGAACAAAAAAAACCCCTCTTCAATTTCTTTGTTTGCTATGAATTTGTGTGTATTTTTCCATGTTAACATTTCCATATAAGACTTAAAGATCCTGAGTTCACTCTTAAGGCTCTGGATAACCTATTTTCCAAACTACCTTTCCTCTCTTGTCTCTTTCCTGCTCTGTTCTACTCAAGCTATGCAACTAACCTTCCCTTTTGTCTCCTCTTCCATTCAGTACCTTAAATCTGTTGCCCCCTTTCTCCATGACCCGATCTGCTGTGCCACACCCTACTCCTTGAAGACCACTTTTAAAACACAATTTCCAATTAGGTTTATACACCCTAAATCCTTCCTGTAGTAAAAAGTTGATGAATTAACCCAAACAAACCCTGTGGAACTAACTTGATGCTTGCTAAACTTCACTGTACAATCATACAAGTCTTTGCTCCATGTTAGGATATAGATATTCAGGCCTGTCTGTAAAGGCCTATACTCTAAGAATTTTGGTGTATTCTTATCACTTGGCTAGTTATAGAGGTACAAAAGAGAATCAAAATCACTGTCTGCCGGTGTAAGGGCCTTCTCTTACTGTGACAGTTTGAGGCCCTGTTCTTAGGCTAAGGCCTCTGGCTAAGCAACAGAGGCAGCCATAAGTTGGGAAGCGACAGGTCACATCCTCACATTCCAAACTAGTCACATTGAAAGAAGGTGCTATTGGGCTGTTAGGAATACAATCCTGTCCTGATAATGCCTATCACCTCCAGAGAAAGGGAAGTGCCTAGAAAATGTAAAAGGAAACAGCATCCTGTCTGGCACGAACTCACTTATCAATACTGGGATGTGAAATCCTCACTTCTGTATTGTTTTGTCATTATAGTTCCCACTTTGCTATTGTTTGTCTGTATAATCTCTGTCTGGTTCTGTGATTGTTCCTGTCTGCTGTATAATTAATTTTGCTGGGTGTAAACTAATTAAGGTGGTGGGATATAATTGGTTACATAATCATGTTACAATATGTTAGGATTGGTTAGTTAAATTTCAGGAAAATGATTGGTTAAGGTACAGCTAAGCAGAACTCAAGTTTTACTATATAATCTGTAGTCAATGAGGAAGTGAGGGGGCCTTGGTGGGAGGGGGTGGGTGTGGGAGAGATGGGAACAGGGAATGGGGGTGGAGAAATTGGAATCATGTTTTGCTAAAGGGGGAAATGGGAACAGGGAATGGGAGTAAGGAAATTGGAATCATGTTTGGCTAAGGGCAGGAATGGGAACAGGGACATAGGTGTAAGGCTCTGTGGTGTCAGAGCTGGGAAGGAGGATACTAAGGAAGGAAACTGGAATCATGCTTGCTGGAAGTTCACCCCAATAAACATCGAATTGTTGGCACCTTTGGACTTCGGGTATTGTTGCTCTCTGTTCATGCGAGAAGGACCAGGGAAGTGAGTGGGTGAAGGAATAAGCCCCCTAACACTCCAACTCATCATCCATCCTTCATAAGTATTTTGTTTTATAGATCTGCGAAGAGGAACACTCATTGCCAGCACCACCTAATGCTCAAGCAGGAATGTGGCAAATTGTTCTCTTTCCAGGCATTCTCATTTCTTACTACTGTTCCACCTTCCAGGTGGTCTGTCCTTTCAGTGATTCAGCCCTCCAGCCAAATCACATGTTCAAGTCTAGCGCATTCAATGTAGATATGAACAGTCCAATAACGGGGTAGCGTTCAGGTTTATGTATGGACTCAGGGCTTCCTCCTTGATCAGACCACAAGATCCTGACCCCTTTTATTTTCAGGGTCTTCCCACAACTAGATTCCCCGCTAAGGGATAGGCTTCCATTGTTGTCCCTCTTTAGGGAGTGGTACGGGAACTCAAGACCATCCTTTCCACTGCTGTCCAGTCTAGAGCCCAGGGGTAGGCAGCTAAATTCTGCGCCCTGGAGTGCTATTCGGCTGCCTCCCTGGCTTACTTCTTACCTGTCCCCGCCTTTCCCACCAAGAAAAGTAAAGAATTAAACACCAGGATAAAGGCCTGGTCTATGCTAGAAAATTAAGTCAGCTTAACTACATTGCTCGGAGTGTGAAATATCCACACATCTGACCAGTGTAGGTAAGACAACTGAACCATCGGTGTAGACAGCGCTAGATCGGCCCAATAATTCTTCAGTTGATCTTGCTAGCTCCTCTCAGGGAGGTAATTGCCTACACTGACAGCAGAACCCCTCCTGTTGGCATAGGTACTGTCTACACTGAAGCACTACAGTGGTGCAACTGTAGCATTTAGTGTAGACAAGCTCAAAGTCTCAGCACAGGTCCCTTCCTTGTTGGCTTAGTAAGGTCACTATCACCAGGCTTCAGGCAGTAAGAGCTCCTGTGAAGAGATCTGTTCACCTTCACTATCTGCCAGCTAAGATATTCTGCTCCCCCTTTTAAAGCTCGTCCTTCATCCTGTGCATACTTTGCAGGTGCGGTGGGGTGGGACAACCTGGGCCCAGAGTAGCTCTTTAGCCTTTTTCATTCCATAGTGGGGTTTGTACACCTCTATCACAGGGCCCCAGTCTTACAGTGTGATTTGCATACACAGACCTAGCACTTATGGGAAGGCCATGGAATTCATGAAAACCATGTGGGTCTGCCTTCGTGGATTAGACTGAAGTATCAGAATCAGATTGTACACTGTTTGAGGCAGGGGATTTTATCTTCTTACATGTATTTAATGTGCCTAGCACAGTCCTAACTCTATGTAAATGAAAATAATGGGGGCAGATTCTCACCTCGTGTAAGTTGCTATGACTCCATTGATTCAATAAAATATGAAGATTTTAAGAAATATAAAACTTTTGTTTACATTTCTGTTCATGATGTAATGAAAGCTGAAGAATGTTATATTTGTGTTATACATTCCATGTTTCAAGGCAAGGATTTTTAAATCTGTATACTTCTTGCTATGAATGGCTACTCCATATTTTTCATTATTCAATCAGCTTGTCATCAGACGGCATGCAAAGATTGTATCAGTTGTGCCCTGTTAATAAAAATATGAAGTGGGAAGCCTCCTCAGATTACCTTTACATGCCGTGGACTTGTAGAACTGGCATCTTTACACTTTCTAAACAAAAAGTAGCATTGTTTATCACCAGAATGAACATTAAAGCATAAGATAAAATAGCCTATGCTGGAAAAGCATTCTGAGACTGTTAGATCAATACATGAAAGTTCTAAATTAATCTCTGGCAACGTCTCGTGAAATATCTTAACCATATCTGGCAGTTTCCAGTGAAGAAAGTAATTTACTTCATATATATATATAAACCCTTTTCTATTAGTAATAAGAATACTCCAAGAGGTATGTTTATTTTAAGATAATCATACTCCTGGTGGGAAAGATGCACTTAATGTAGCTGAACCTTCTGCCTTATAGTGCTTCAGAAGTCTGATTGATCTATAATCAACAAGCTTTGGATAAAAATACATGTGAAAGTAATAAAATACCCACAGAGATGAACTGTCTGTGGATATTACAAATTATATGTTTCTGGAGACTTTTGCTTCACATGATATCCTTAACATTTCTGAGTTTAATGCCTAGAATTTGAATTTGTTTCCACCTGTTTAGAAGTTAGTGCACAAAATCCCCACTAAAAGCATGTCATCAAGAAAAAGTCAAAAGCATAAGTACAACTTTACAACATAGTACAGCATAGCGTAACTGGCTTGGTTGAGGCTGAATGGGAGTGAAGAAGTGTGATCTAATGGTAAAGGACCTGATCCCAAACCCACAGAGCTCTTTTTCAGGTCTGGGAAATGTACTCAGAGTGTCACAGCTAAATACATAGTGGAGCAGATTGTTTAGCATAAGTAGTTCACATGTATTTCAAGGGAATATGTATATTGTAGACATTTTACTTTGCTGACAGATCAACACCTGTTAATTTCAATTTTTGAAGCAAAACATGGAGTTGTCTCATTAGCTGCTGCTTATATGCAATGATAGGCATTGCTATGTTCAGGTCATTCCTGTATTAGTCACTTGCAAAAAGGGACTCCACACAGCAGTGCTGATGGGCTGTCGCGCTTGCCACGCCCAAGGCCTGTGTCAACCCAAAGAACCTTCGGACTAGCGTTCTATCTCAGTTTGATGGGTAGGTTACACATCACTAGCACAGACATTAACAAAGAAACCACTGAGGTTGACGTGTTTTCTTTTGTGAAGGTCATGATACTACAATGTACAGTGTTGGATTAAAAGAATCCCCAGTTTACACAATTTGTGTCATGTCAACATGAATTATCTGTACATCTCAGCTGCATCTTATGGGGAATGCAAATTATCATTAACATAAGAACATAAGAATGGCCATACTGGGTCAGACCAAAGGTCCATCCAGGCCAGTATCCTGTCTACCAACAGTGGTCAATTCAAGGTGCCCCAGAGGGAGTGAACTTAACAGGTAATGATCAACAGATCTCTCTCCTGCCATCCATCTCCACCCTCTGACAAACAGAGGCTAGGGACACCATTTCTTACCCATCCTGGTTAATAGCCATTAATGGACTTAACCTCCATGAATTTATCCAGTTCTCTCTTAAACCCTGTTATAGTCCTCGCCTTCACAACCTCCTCAGTCAAGGAGTTCCACAGGTTGACTGTGCGCTGAGTGAAGAAGAACTTCCTTTTTTGATTTAAACCTGCTTCCCATTAATATCATTTGGTGGCCCCTAGTTCTTACATCATGAGACCAAGTCAATAACTTTTCCTTATTCACTTTCTCCACACCACTCATGATTTTATATACCTCTATCATATCCCCCCTTAGTTTCCTCTTTTCCAAGCTGAAAAGTCCTAGTCTCTTTAATCTCTCCTCATATGGGACCCGTTCCAACCCCCTAATCATTTTAATTGCCCTTTTCTGAACCTTTTCTAATGCCAGTATATCTTTTTTGGGATGAGGGGACCATATCTGTATGCAGTATTCAAGATGTGGGCGTACCATGGATTTATATAAGAGCAATAAGATATTCTCCGTCTTATTCTCTATCCCTTTTTAATGATTACTAACATTCCGTTTCCTTTTTTGCCTGCCGCTGCACACTGCGTGGACATCTTCAGAGAACTATCCATGATGACTCCAAGATCTTTCTCCTGATTAGTTGTAGCTAAATTAGCCCCCATCATATTGTGTGTATAGTTGGGGTTATTTTTTCCAATGTGCATTACTTTACATATATTCACATTAAATTTTATTTGCCATTTTGTTGCCCAATCACTTAGTTTTGTGAGATTTTTTTGAAGTTCTTCACAGTCTGCTTTGGTCTTAACGATCTTGAGCAGTTTAGTATCATCTGCAAACTTTGCCACCTCACTGTTTACCCCTTTCTCCAGATCATTTATGAATAAGTTGATTAGGATTGGTCCTAGGACTGATCCTTGGGGAACACCACTAGTTACCCCTCTCCATTCTGAAAATTTACCGTTTAGTCCTACCCTTTGTTTCCTGTCTTTTAACCAGTTCTCAATCCATGAAAGGATCTTCCCTCTTATCCCATGACAACTTAATTTACATAAGAGCCTTTGGTGAGGGACCTTGTCAAAGGCTTTCTGGAAATCTAAGTACACTCTGTCCACTGGATCCCCCTTGTCCACATGTTTGTTGACCCCCTCAAAAAACTCTAATAGATTAGTAAGACATGATCTCCCTTTACAGAAACCATGTTGACTTTTGCGCAACAATTTATGTTCTTCTATGTATCTGACAATTTTATTCTTTACTATTGTTCCAACTAATTTGCCCGGTACTGACGTTAGGCTTACAGGTCTGTAATTGCCAGGATCACCTCTAGAGCCCCTCTTAAATATTGGTGTTACATTAGCTATCTTCCAGCCATTGGGTATAGTAGCTGATTTAAAGGACAGGTTACAAACCATAGTTAATAGTTCTGCAGTTTCACATTTGAGTTCTTTCAGAACTCTTGGGTGAATGCCATCTGGTCCCGATGACTTGTTACTGTTAAGTTTCTCAATTAATTCCAAAACCTCCTCTAGTGACACTTCAATCTGTGACAATTCCTCCAATTTGTCACCTACAAAAGACAGCTCAGGTTTGGGAATCTACCTAACATCCTCAGCCATGAAGACTTGAAGCAAAGAATTCATTTAGTTTCTCTACGATGATTTTATCATCTTTAAGTGCTCCTTTTGTATCTGGATCGTCCAGGGGCCCCACTGGTTGTTTAGCAGGCTTCCCGCTTCTGATGTACTTAAAACACATTTTGTTATTACCTTTTGAGTTTTTGGCTAGCTGTTCTTCAAACTCCTTTTTGGCATTTCTTATTACATTTTTACATTTAATTTGGCAGTGTTTATGCTCCTTTCTATTTACCTCACTAGGATTTGATGTCCACTTTTTAAAATATGCCTTTTTATCTCTCACAGTTTCTTTTACATAGTTGCTAAGCCAAGGTGGCTCTTTTTTAGTTCTTTTACTGTGTTTTTTAATTTGGGGTATATATTTAAGTTGAGTTTCTATTATGGTTTCTTTGAAAAGTGTCCATGCAGCTTGCAGGTATTTCACTCTAGTCACTGTACCTTTTAATTTCTGTTTAACTAACCTCCTCATTTTTGCATAGTTCCCCATTCTGAAATTAAATGCCACAGTGTTGGGCTGTTGAGGTGTTCTTCCCACCATGGGAATGTTAAATGTTATTATATTATGGTCACTATTTCCAAGCGGTCCTGTTATAGTTACCTCTTGGACCAGATCCTGCGCTCCACTCAGGACTAGATCGAAAGTTGCCTCTCCCCTTGTGGGTTCCTGTACCAGCTGCTCTAAGAAGCAGTCATTGAAAGTATTGAGAAATTTTGTCTCTGCATTTCATCCTGTGGTGACATGTACACAGTCAATATGGGGATAATTGAAATACCCCACTATTATTGAGTTTTTTATTTTGATAGCCTCTCTAATCTCCTTTAGCATTTCATCATCACTATCGCTGTCCTGGTCAGGTGGTTGATAATAGATCCGTACTGTTATATTCTTATTAGAGCATGGAATTACTATCCATAGAAATTCTATGGAACATATGGATTCATTTAAGATTTTTATTTCATTCGATTCTACATTTTCTTCCACATATAGTGCTTTCCCCCCTCTTCCCTCCCGCACGACCTGTTCTGTCCTTCCGATATATTTTGTACCCCGGAATGATTGTGTCCCATTGATTGTCCTCACTCCACCAGGTTTCTGTGATGCCTGTTATATCAATATCCTCCTTTAACACGAGGCACTCTAGTTCACCCATCTTATTATTTAGACTTCTAGCATTTGTGTACAAACACTTTAAAAACTTGTCACTGTTTATTTGTCTGCCCTTTTCTGATGTAACAGATTCTTTATGTGAATGTTTCTCATCTGATCTGGCCTGTACTTTATTCTCTTCTGTTCTCTCCTCCTGACTAATACCAAGAGAATCTCTATCAATAGACTCTCCTCTAAGAGAAGTCCGATCCATGTGCACTTTGAAGCAATTGGCTTTCTCCCATCTCTTAGTTTAAAAACTTCTCTGCAACCTTTTTAATGTTAAGTGCCAGCAGTCTGGATCCACTGGAGCCCATCCTTCCTATATAGGCTCTCCCTATCCCTAAAGTTTCCCCAGTTCCTTATAAATCTAAACCTTCCTCTCTACACCATTGCCGCATCCATGCATTGAGACTCTGAAGCTCTGCCTGCCTACCTGGCCTTGCACGTGGAACTGGAAGCATTTCTGAGAATGCCACCATAGAGGTCCTGGATTTCAATCTCTTTCCTAGCAGACTAAATTTGGCCTCCAGGACGTCTCTCCTACCCTTCCCTATGTCATTGGTACCTACATGTACCTTCCCAGCACTACACATAAGTCTATCTAGATGCCTCGAGAGATTTGCAACCTTCATACCAGGCAGGTAAGTCACCATACGGTTCTCCCGGTCATCACAAACCCAGCTATCTATGTTTCTAATGATCAAATCTCCCATTACTAACACCTGCCTTTTCCTAATGACTGGAGTTCCCTCCCCCAGAGAGGTAACCTCAGTGCGAGAGGATACCCCAACATCATCTGGAAGAAGGGTCCCAACTATGGGAAGGTTTCCGTCTGTTCCCGTTGACTGCTCTCCTTCTCTGGGCCTTTCATCCTCCTTAACAGTGCAGGGGCTGTCTGACCAGAGGTGGGACAAATCTACAGTGTCCCGGAAAGCCTCATCAACATACCTCTCTGCGTCCCTTAGCTCTTCCAGTCCCACCACCCTGGCCTCCAAAGCCTGTACACGGTCTCTGAGGGCCAGGAGCTCCTTGCACCGAATGCACACATATGCCACCCGCCCACAGGGCAGGTAATCATGCATGCTACACTGAGTGAAATAAACAGGATAGTCCCCACTCTGCTGCTGGGCTTCTGCCTGTATTTTCTCCTACAGCTACTTAGGTAAATGATAGGATGTTTGTTTAAATCAAAAAGTTTTGATTATAGTTTAGTTTTGATTATAGATTATAGTTTAGTTTAAAGGTTTTAAAGAATGGCAAGTGTACCTCGCCCCTTCCAAACTCCCTCTTGAAACTCCCTGTTAGTGGTCCCTGGTCACTTGCTCGCTGCTTTATAAAGCGCTGGCCTTCTTGATAGCCCCGCCCCCTGACTAAGGCTCAGCCAATGAAGAGGCTTCTAGATTTCAAACCTTTTTTAGAAGCTCACAGCTTCCAACTGCCGGTCACAGCACACGGTCCAACAAACAAACAAACAAACAAACAAACAAACAAACAAACAAACAAACAAACAAACACAAGCTCAGCACACAGCAAGTAACCCCCAAACACAAACACACACTACAGACAGCCACTTACCCCAAGGGTCTTGTATTTGCTCCTCTTTCACCTGGAGAACTCCCTCTCGAAAATCCCTGTTAGTGGTCCCTGTTCGCAAACCCAAATCACCATTCTGAAGTCACTTCAATCTTACATTTTGGAAGCTCTTCATGAAGGTCGGTTTGGCATTGTATGGATGAAGGGCATAGGCAAGAGTCATGTCTGGTGGCTGGGGATCAAGAAAGATTTTTAGAGGAAGGCAAAGTGTTATATTATGTGTCAACATATTGAGCATGATTCTGGCCCAGCTCATCTACACCCTTGGTCATGGCCTCAGACTCCTTGGACACATATTCACATGGACTTTGCTATACATTTGGAAGGCTGTATGTTTTTGGTCATGGTCAATGCCCATTCAAAATGGCCAGAGATTTTCAGAATGATTTCTACTACAGGTACCAAGATCATTGGACAGCTTCATACCTTGTTTAGACAGATTGGTTTACTGTTACAATTGGTGAGTGACAATGGACTGCAATTCTGTTCTGAAGAATTTCAGAGACTCCCAGCTTCAAATGGAATTCTGCACATATGCTCTGTTCCATACCATTCTGCTACGAATGGAACACACTGCATGGGCATTTTGAGTCATCAGCAGAAATTGGACAATTTCTTGCTTTTCTACATGTGCACACTACATGCTACTACCCAGGAGACATCTGCAACTCTTTTCTTGATGCAGTCTTTGCATACCTGTTGGGACTTGCTACATCCTGATATTGCCTCATGTGTAGTCAAATCCCAAAGCAATGCAAATTGTTCAATCATGTGAGACTCGTCATTATTTTTTCAAGTAGCAGACTGAATGTGGATTAGCAATGATGGTTGTGGAGTGAAATGGGTACCCGGAGAACTTTTAAAATGCACAGGACCTGTTTTGTTTGAGGTAAAACTATCCCATGGTAGTTTGTTGAAATGACATACGGACCAGTTGCAGACTTGACAAGTATCAGATCCCAGGAATGTTCCAGTAGGACTTCCTGTTCCTTCAATAGAAACTTCTTCTGTTACAACTCCTAATTTTGAAGACTTGTTGGGAGAAACTTTAGTACCAGATCCAGCTGACTCCTTACCATTGATTGTTCCTGTTCAGGACACTGCCATAACACCATTACCACCTTATCCCAAGAGAGTGTGAAAACAAGTTGTGCACATGAACTTCTGAGTTGTTTAGTTAGTGAGTTGCTATTCCAGGGCAAACTAATCCCTTACAATTTGAAAGTCAGTGCTAGTCAATGTGCAACTTTTAGTTAGGTTATGTAGTGGATCATATTAGCCATGTAAAGATAATGTATATGTATTTGGAATTTTTTTGAAAGTAGGGTGTAGTAATGCGATGTCCTGTCTCTTTAAATGTTTGAGCATTCTTCCCTCCCCAGTGCAAAGACTCACTTTAATGTTAGCTTCAGTTTTGAAACCTATCTCCTTTTCTGCTGGGTCCAAATATAATAGCTTCAATAGTAAGATAAGTTAGTATTTTGAAAAATGGAGGAAAGGGTGAGAATTGATCTAGAATAGTTTCTTTTTTATGGTAGGTTTGCATTCCCTACCAGGAATGTTTGAGTTTCCCCAGGTTTCAGAGTAACAGCCGTGTTAGTGTGTATTCGCAAAAAGAAAAGGAGTACTTGTGGCACCTTAGAGACTAACCAATTTATTTGAGCATAAGCTTTCGTGAGCTACAGCTCACTTCATCGGATGCATACTGTGGAAACTGCAGAAGACATTATATACACAGAGACCATGAAACAATGGTCCTCTCACCCCACTCTCCTGCTGGTAATAGCTTATCTAAAGTGATCACTCTCCTTACAATGTGTATGATAATCAAGTTGGGCCATTTCCAGCACAAATCCAGGTTTTCTCACCCTCAGCCCCTCTCCCCCCCCCCGCCCCCAAACTCACTCTCCTGCTGGTAATAGCTTATCCAAAGTGACCACTCTCCTTACAATGTGTATGAAAATCAAAGTGGGCCATTTCCAGCACAAAGCCAGGTTTTCTCACCCCCCCCCTTCCAAAAACCACACACACAAACTCACTCTCCTGCTGGTAATAGCTTATCCAAAGTGACCACTCTCCTTACAATGTGTATGAAAATCAAGGTGGGACATTTCCAGCACAAATCCAGGTTTTCTCACCCCCCCACCCCAAAAAAACACACACACACAAACTCACTCTCCTGCTGGTAATAGCTTATCCAAAGTGACCACTCTCCCTACAATGTGCATGATAATCAAGGTGGGCCATTTCCAGCACAAATCCAGTTTTTCTCACCCCTCCCCACCCCCATACACACACAAACTCACTCTCCTGCTGGTAATAGCTCATCCAAAGTGACCATTCTCCCTACAATGTGTATGATAATCAAGGTGGGCCATTTCCAGCACAAATCCAAGTTTAACCAGAACGTCGGGGGGGGGGGGGTGGTAGGAAAAAACAAGGGGAAATAGGCTACCTTGCATAATGACTTAGCCACTCCCAGTCTCTATTTAAGCCTAAATTAATAGTATCCAATTTGCAAATGAATTCCAATTCAGCAGTTTCTTGCGGGAGTCTGGATTTGAAGTTTTTTTGTTGTAAGATAGTGACCTTCATGTCTGTAATTGCGTGACCAGAGAGATTGAAGTGTTCTCCGACTGGTTTATGAATGTTATAATTCTTGACATCTGATATGTGTCCATTTATTCTTTTACGTAGAGACTGTCCAGTTTGACCAATGTACATGGCAGAGGGGCATTGCTAGCACATGATGGCATATATCACATTGGTGGATGTGCAGGTGAACGAGCCTCTGATAGTGTGGCTGATGTTATTAGGCCCTGTGATGGTGTCCCCTGAACAGATATGTGGGCACAGTTGGCAAGGGGCTTTGTTGCAAGGATAGGTTCCTGGGTTAGTGGTTCTGTTGTGTGATATGTGGTTGTTGGTGAGTATTTGCTTCAGGTTGGGGGGCTGTCTGTAGGCAAGGACTGGCCTGTCTCCCAAGATTTGTGAGAGTGTTGGGTCATCCTTCAGGATAGGTTGTAGATCCTTAATAATGCTTTGGAGGGGTTTTAGTTGGGGGCTGAAGGTGACGGCTAGTGGCGTTCTGTTATTTTCTTTGTTAGGCCTGTCCTGTAGTAGGTGACTTCTGGGAACTCTTCTGGCTCTATCAATCTGTTTCTTCACTTCCGCAGGTGGGTATTGTAGTTGTAAGCATGCTTGATAGAGATCTTGTAGGTGTTTGTCTCTGTCTGAGGGGTTGGAGCAAATGCGGTTGTATCGTAGAGCTTGGCTGTAGACGATGGATCGTGTGGTGTGGTCAGGGTGAAAGCTGGAGGCATGTAGGTAGGAATAGCGGTCAGTAGGTTTCCGGTATAGGGTGGTGTTGATGTGACCATCGCTTATTAGCACCATTGTGTCCAGGAAGTGGATCTCTTGTGTGGACTGGTCCAGGCTGAGGTTGATGGTGGGATGGAAATTGTTGAAATCATGGTGGAATTCCTCAAGGGCTTCTTTTCCATGGGTCCAGATGATGAAGATGTCATCAATATAGCGCAAGTAGAGTAGGGGCGTTAGGGGACGAGAGCTGAGGAAGCGTTGTTCTAAATCAGCCATAAAAATGTTGGCATACTGTGGGGCCATGCGGGTACCCATAGCAATGCTGCTGATCTGAAGGTATACATTGTCCCCAAATGTAAAATAGTTATGGGTAAGGACAAAGTCACAAAGTTCAGCCACCAGGTTAGCCGTGACATTATCGGGGATAGTGTTCTTGACGGCTTGTAGTCCATCTTTGTGTGGAATGTTGGTGTAGAGGGCTTCTACATCCATAGTGGCCAGGATGGTGTTATCAGGAAGATCACCAATGGATTGTAGTTTCCTCAGGAAGTCAGTGGTGTCTCGAAGGTAGCTGGGAGTGCTGGTAGTGTAGGGCCTGAGGAGGGAGTCTACATAGCCAGACAATCCTGCTGTCAGGGTGCCAATGCCTGAGCTGATGGGGTGCCCAGGATTTCCAGGTTTATGGATCTTGGGTAGTAGATAGAATATCCCAGGTCAGGGTTCCAGGGGTGTGTCTGTGCGGATTTGATCTTGTGCTTTTTCAGGAAGTTTCTTGAGCAAATGCTGTAGTTGTTTTTGGTAACTCTCAGTGGGATCAGAGGGTAATGGCTTGTAGAAAGTGGTGTTGGAGAGCTGCCGAGCAGCCTCTTGTTCATATTCCGACCTATTCATGATGACAACAGCACCTCCTTTGTCAGCCTTTTTGATTATGATGTCAGAGTTGTTTCTGAGGCTATGGATGGCATTGTGTTCTGCACGGCTGAGGTTATGGGGCAAGTGATGCTGCTTTTCCACAATTTCAGCCCGTGCACGTCGGCGGAAGCACTCTATGTAGAAGTCCAGTCTGCTGTTTCGACCTTCAGGAGGAGTCCACCTAGAATCCTTCTTTTTGTAATGTTGGTAGGGAGGCCTCTGTGGATTAGTATGTTGTTCAGAGGTATTTTGGAAATATTCCTTGAGTCAGAGACGTCGAAAATAGGATTCTAGGTCACCACAGAACTGTATCATGTTCGTGGGGGTGGAGGGGCAGAAGGAGAGGCCCCGAGATAGGACAGCTGCTTCTGCTGGGCTGAGAGTATAGTTGGATAGGTTAACAATATTGCTGGGTGGGTTGAGGGAACCATTGCTGTGGCCCCTTGTAGCATGTAGTAGTTTAGAAAGTTTAGTGTCCTTTTTCTTTTGTAGAGAAGCAAAGTGTGCGTTGTAAATGGCTTGTCTAGTTTTAGTAAATTCCAGCTACGAGGAAGTTTGTGTGGAAGGTTGTTTTTTTATTAGAGTATCCATTTTTGAGAGCTCATTCTTAATCTTTCCCTGTTTGATGTAGAGGATGTTGATCAGCCAGGAATTTAATAAAGAATTGATTATTTCAAATCCCTCAAACTCTGGGATAGTGGATCTTTTAGTTGTTTGCTCAGGCACAGTTTGTGAAGGGGAAAAAGACAGTTTTTCTCTTCTTAATTATGCAGGGTTTAACCACCATTACAAGAAATAAAAAGTGATTTTTGTTAGAAAAAAACCCTGCATTTTGCATAATCCTCAACTATTTAAATATTGCATCAGTTCTGCTTGAGGTTTTTGAGGTTTTTGTGTTAGAACTGCATTTTCACTAACACTGTTTCCACAGTTGTTAGTACTGGTCTCTTTGTGCTGATGTTTCTTCACACCTCTTTTTAATGTTATAGCTTTTTGGGAGCTTTTTCAAATGTTTGGCCAGAATATTATTTCTGAGATGCAGTGACTGAGTAACTGACTTCCTCATGGAAGAGAGGAATTACCTCAAATATTCTCAAGTGTATTGTTAATGAGAATGTGTAGCTGAGTAAAAATATCATTTTATCTTCTCTATAGAAAATTGCACTCTGATACTGCAATTTGCATAGCAATTTCACTATAATGTTTAGAATTGTGCTCATTTGTATTCAGAAATATCTACAGTACCTACATCAGTGGCATTCGCTTCACATCCCATTCTTGTACATGACACAAATATGGCAATTAGATTCTAAACAGCAGAGGTCAGTAAAATGTCTTTTGCCAGGAAATCACAATGGATACTTGGAGAATTTGTAAAGCATTCCTTTGTATTATCATTTTCCATTGAAAATGAGTGTTTTCGGAATTTGTATAACCTATTTTTATGACTACGTCTGCCTTGCTTGTCTTCTGCTTACCTACATACTCATGCGTGGCTGTCAGCTATTTTAAGAGTCTCTTGGAATGTATAAGAGGTATAGTTCAAACAATTGTCAGAACCCCCTACTCTAGATAATATTTTGTCAAGTTGTCAGCCATTCTAAGATTGCTTGCTTTTTGACAGGCTAGCAGAAACAGCTACAGAATACACATGCCGTTCTTAATATATAGAAGTACTACAGGTATCTCTCAATCATGTAAACAAAAATTAACATACTGCATAATTATAAGATAAATAAGCACGGTAAATATAGTTGGTGATTTGTTTTGGACACATAGTGTATCATTACTATTATTTGATAAGAAAGGGATTAAGAAAAGTTGCTGTAGGCTAAACTGCATGATATCAAGAAAGATGGCAAAGAAATGGCTATGCTTGGATTTCAAATTTTAAATAAACACCTTCTCCTTTTGGAGCTAGATCGAAGCAGTTACTTTTCTACACACAGTGATTCTGAAGTAAGAGTTGGTAATTCATGGACGCTGCATCTGTAATAGTGATGAGGGAAGGAAATCCTAAGGGTGTTCACATGATTATCATCATTATTTACAGGTGCAAGTTATCTGCTCATTTTTTCTCTGGCTATCAGAGGTCTATTATGGAGAAGAACAGATAGATCAGAGAAGATGGACACTAAATGTACATATACATCTATTAAGCTGACTTGTGCCTATTTATTAGAATTTGGGGGATTTTTGGATGCCTTGTTAGGCATCTCAAAAAAGAATCAGACCTGGCAACTCGCTTTTAAAACTAGCTATATAATTGTCAATCTTTGCCCATCACCAAGAAGTCTGATCAACTATGTTCTCCCTGATACATGATTAAAATATCAGACACATATCTTGATGCAGTATTAAAGTTGCAAATTAAAAAGCTCAAACATCTTCAAATTAAAACTACGATTTTCACAGCAGAATTAATTTGGCCATATTGCACCTCCTATATTTTATGGTATACAACAGAGAGTAAAACATTACAAGGGAAGACTTTCAGAGTGGGTGCTTAATTAGGCTCCATATTTAGGCACTTAAATAACTGTCTGTTTCTGAAAGTGCTGAGCACTTAGGGGCTTCCACAGAATTCAGTGATACTGAGGGAAATGAGTGGGAGCTGGTGTCTGGTAAACATTTTTGAAAATCAGGCCATTCATTTACGTGTCTGGGGTAAACAGCTTTTTTTTTTTTTTTTTAAAGTAGTCAAAGAGTCCCTTTGGTCAAAATCATCTCCAAACACTACACCTGTGCAGTTTATCAGCCCCACCCTCTTCCCCGGAGGATGGGATGGGGAGGGCAGGAGCTTTCAGAAGGAGGAACTCAGGCCAGTGGAGCTAGCTTTCTGAGCCAAGCAGAGCTAGATCCCAAGGTTTTCAGACTGGGTTATGAGCTGGATAATACCATCAGCCTCTGAGGTAAGCATGTGATCTGGTTTGTTTCTATTGCCATGCAAGAGGGGGTGTGAGCTGCGATTTTCTGTGGGGTCTGAAAGACTTTCCCTTCCTTTATGTGAGGGAAGGACCATGGCCCTTTGCAGGCTGTGGAACAATTTTCCCTTATGTCTGGATTCTTGTATGCCCTGGGTAAGGGGGTGGACTTGCAAAGAGGTACCTCTGGAGAGCTATATTCCAGGACCACAAAACAGGACTGCTGTTGCTTGGGGAATGAGGCACAAAATAAGAAAGGCACCTGATTTCACCCAAAATGGGGGAACCTCAAGATGTAGTTTTTGACAAGGTGCCTAAGTATGGATTTAGGAGCCTAACTTTAAAAAAAAAAATCTTGACCAAGGCTACTGTATAAGATTATATTCTAAGTCAATCATAAAGTTTTGGTATTCCTACTGCAATAAAATAAGGAATGTAATGAATCATCAACCTTGATACTGCAGAATAAATACAATTTTGATCCATAATTTCAGAGGCTTCTCTGGCCTTCAGGTGTTTGTGTGAACACTTTCAAGCATATGTGCAAGTGTCTGATTCTCTCAAGACTATACAGAATTTATATACTTTTTTTCAGAAATGGCATTATTACTTCATTGAAATTCCATTGCTTCAGAACACTAATGATAGTGTACACTGCTTTCATTTTTCCATGTACACAGAAAAAAAGTTGGATTTATTTTTCAGGCTAGAGAACTTTTTCAGATTAAGGAAGACCCCCAAAAAGAACAAATATAAAATCTGCATGGAAAAATAACAATTATTCCTCTATCACTGCATTTGAACTGAACTATAAAGTGCCAGATGCAGTACATATCTCTACATTTAAAGATACATTACACAGATAACTGGATGACAGCATCTTTTTGTTATTAGCTGTCAAAATAAATTAATAAAATAATGCACACTATTGCTGAAAATATGGTCCACTTTGAATTAAAAGAAGAAAAACTTTCACATTTTTTATAGAAGGATAAAAATGGGATCCAACGCCAATATAGTGTGTGGGAGGGTTTTTTTTAAACAACAAAAAAAACCAAACACACTTATTTCAGTATAAACATTCTTTGCCAAAAGAACATTTAGGTTGAAGCTTGTTCACAGAAAACCAGGAAAGCTTAAACTTATGAAATCATACGATAAAATGTGGCCATAAAAGAGAACCACCCTGTTGTGCAGCTGCTATGTGTTCTTTGTAGCTGATGCTTAACATTTATGAACAGCTTTTCTTTTGGGGTGTATAACCAGACTCCTATTTTTTTTAAATGTAAGTTTGATGCTGCTTTTGCATCTTTATGCCACATACTGAGATTGACGTATCTTGCCACACAATTTTGAAAAGTAACCAAGAGTTGTTCCTGCACCATGATTGTAGCACCATTTGCTTTCCTGCAGCAATATAACACAACTGACCATTTGTGTTGTTTTTTAAGGAGCATCTGTGGCACTGGAGTTAGCAGCAGAAGCCACAGCAGGTATCCCATGTAGAGCATTGCAGGCAGCAGGGGTGATCTTTGGCAAGAGGCAGACTCAAGCATTGCTGCTGGCACAGATTGCCCATGAAGGTAGCTTTTTTTATTTCCAGTTGGCTTTTGTCAGCAGCTGAGAAAGTCCCACACACAGGGATAATGCTCTAAGGAAAAAGTAGCTTACTGTGAATAAGTTAGAGGTGGATCAGTGCCAACATATGGCTGCTTTTTGAGAACTGGGGTGCTATTATGATGGCATATAGGAGCCCAGCTTTACACTAAACATTTTCACAGAGATAGAGAGGAAGCCCAAGACAACAACAAAAAATAAAAAAGTAACTTGCTAGCAATCCTGGTTCTCTGAGACTGTGGGCTGTGCACTTTGATACTGTCCCAAGCCCAAGATACTACTGAGGTTTGGGAATCCTGTAGAAAAAGCAGAGCCTGTTTGGACCATATAGTCACCCTCTCATATTGTTAAATACTTGGAGATGAATTCTGGTGGTCCCTTAGTTCCTGCCTTTCTGCAGCTAGACATGAGCACAACAGCCATCACACAAAGAGCTTCTTGATTTCTCCTCTCCCCCACCAGGAAACTCTCATGAGTCCTTTTAGTTTAAGCATTTTAGATAAACATTTAGAATGTTATACTAAGTTAGATACTTTTAAATAGTTCAATATCAGTGCAGACCTCCAACCTATGCAATATCTCCTTCTGCATTCTGAGAAATGGGATAAAATCCTGGGCTCATTGAAGTCGGGAGCAGGGGTTGCCATTGACTTCAGTGGGTCCAGGTTTCACTTATTGTCTTTGAATGAGACTCTTGTGCTCTTATTTTACGAGATAAAGCAATTCCATTTCTTTGTTTATCATAGACTCTAGAGATAGAAAAGACCCATTAGTTCATCCAGTCCATGTGCCTGTTGTTCAAGAATCCTTCCCCATTGCGTATATGCTAGTGTTTTGCCCAGTGCAGTTTCTAAAGTGATGGAGTTTGTCATTTTTCTTGGTAATCCTGGACAAATGATCTCACCATAAGGACATTTTCTCTGATACTCATTGTTAGGAGTCTTAGTGATAATAATGTAGTATTCAGGCCTGTATATTTGCCTGAGATAGAATTTTGGGTTTTGTTTGCCCATTTGACTTTTGATATTTTTATATTTTTACGAATATGTGTGACTAAACAGATGGGGTGAAAAGAGCTAAGAGACAGAGCTAAAGTGTTGCTGGGTAGAGCGGGCATTTAATAAACAAGTGTACACTTGAAGGACATTCCTGCCTCAACTCCTCTCCTGAGACAAGATCAAGCAACCAGTCAGGAGGGGCAAGGGGGATGGGCAGGAAGGTATAAGAAACACTAAAAGGCCAAAGAAATGCCTGTCCCTGAACTGAAGCCCAACCTCACTCCTTACCCCTCCCATGGGATACAAAAGCTCCCAAGACTCTCCAAAACAGAATATGACCATAAAGAGTAAGGGGTGGGACCAAGGGCATGCACTGCAGGTATAATTATGCCTGCTAAGGAAGGGAAAAGGGGGACAATGGGGAAAAAGACTCTGCCAGCATGCAGAGCTATGGGTATGCTCACCTGATTAACCCCAATAAACATTGCATTGCCTGCATTTAGGACCTCTGGTTTTCTGCTTTCTGTTTGTGTGTCAAGAACCAGGGGAAGGGTGAAGGGAAAATCCTTAACACACATCTTAAAATTTTCACTTAATTAGCACATACCCCTTTTATTAGCCTCAAAAATGCCATAACCTTCTTGATACTTACACCTTTCAAATATGGGATGATAGTTGCCAGGATTATTTTATTTTTGAAGATTCAGTTGGTTTTCTTTCTCCAGTCTCTTTTGAAAATAGTTTTCCATAACTTGGTGTCATAAATATAAAGGGAAGGGTAACCACCTTTCTGTATACAGTGCTATAAAATCCCTCCTGGCCAGAGGCAACATCCTGTTACCTGTAAAGGGTTAAGAAGCTCAGCTAACCTGGCTGGTACCTGACCCAAAAGACCAAAAAGGGGACAAGATACTTTTAAATCTTATGGGGGTGGGGGGGAGAGGCTTTTGTTTGTGCTCTTTGTTTACGTGGTTGTCCTCTCTTGGGACTGAGAAAGGCCAGACAGAAATCCATCTTCTCCAACCCATCCTAATCCAAGTCTCCAATATTGTAACCGGTATAGGTAAGCCAGGCAAGGCGGATTACTTTATCTTGTTTTATGTGGATTTTCCCTGTGTTAAGAGGGAGGTTTATTCCTGTATTCTGTAACTTTGAGGTTTGCCCAGAGGGGGATCCTCTGTGTTTTGAATCTGAATAACCTGCAAAGTATTTTCCATCCTGATTTTCCAGAGATGACTTTTACCTTTCTTTTTTTTTTTTTTTTTTTTTAAATAAAATCCTTCTTTTAAGAACCTGACTGATTTTTCCATTGTTCCAAGATCCAGGGGTTTGGGTCTTTGATTTTTGTAGTCAATTGGTTAGGATGTTATTCTCAAGCCTCCCCAGAAAATGGAGTGTGTAGGGCTTGGGGGGATATTTTGGGGTGAAGACGTCTCCAAGTGGTCTCTTTCCCTGTTCTTTGTTTAAAACGCTTGGTGGTGGCAGCATAGGGTTCAAGGACAAGGCAAAGTTTGTACCTTGAGGAAGTTTTAACCTAAACTGGTAAGAAAAAGCTTAGGGGGTCTTTCATGCGGGTCCCCACATCTGTCCCCTAGAGTTCGGAGTGGGAAGGAACCCTGACACTTGGTATGCAAATCATCCAAATTATGTTTTTCTCTTGAACAGCAGGTGTTCCAAGTAGTCTTTGCCTATTCTTTATCAGTCACTGTTTTACGGTTTGTTTGAAAGTATTATTTCTATGGGCATGGTTACACTAGAAACTTCAAAGCGCTGCTGCAGGAGCGCTCCTGCAGCAGCGCTTTCAAGTGCGAGTGTGGTCACGTGCGAGCGTTGGGAGAGAGCTCTCCCAGCGCTCCTGGTAATCCACCTCCACAAGGGGGATCAGCTCTGAGTGCTGGGAGCACAGCTCCGAACGCTCAGAACCTGTCCACACTAGCGCTTTAAAGTGCTCAGACTTGCTGCGCTCAGTGGGGTGATTTTTCACTCCCCTGAGCCAGGAAGTTAGAGCGCTATAAAATGTAAGTGTAGCCAAGCCCTGAGTCTGGAGTTAGGAGAATAAGATATAAACTTGTGTTACTGATGTAAACCTGTTAAGTGTAAGCCATTAAGGATGCTTCAGAATCAATGAACTGTGAATGGGTTGGTTTACCTACAAGCCTTCCTATGTACCTGTCTTCCAGCTACTATGTAGTGGGGCAGTTACCCCACTCCTGTGAAAGGCTAGGCTGATTGGGGAAGCAGCCAGAGCTGGGGCCACACCCCAATCAGACCACAGCTGGCCCTATAAAAGGGCTGTGAGCTAGGAGCTGAGTCAGTCTCTCTTTCTCTCTGGAGAGAAGGACCTGGCTGCCTGGGAGAGAAGGGTACCTAAGGTACAGTAGTGCTGGGGAAAGGCAAGAGGAGCTGGGGAGCTCCATCCTGGTAACTCCCCAGGCTGCAGTCCTTGTGTAAGACCTACAAAGGTACTGGGGCTACAGAGGTGCAGCCTGGGAATAGGCAGAGGCAACTGGTCCTAACCCCTTGCCAATGATGAGTGGCCATGATAGACTGCAGTTTGCACCAGTGAGCAGGGGCTAGATGACAACTGGCAGTAGCCACTGAGACAAGGTGGATGAGAGGGTTGGGGGTTCCACTGGGAGGGGAGACCCAGAGCGTGGTGGGGTACTGCTGGGGCAGCACCCCAAGGTAAAGGGCACTGGGGTCCGGGAGGAACATGGGGGCCTGAGGCAAGTGAGACATCGCCCAGCAGTGGGAGCTCTGGAGGCTGGAGAGCTAATTCCCAAGATGTTCAGCAGGAGGCGCCATGCTGGTGAATCTCAGCTTTGCTACAACTGGGTAATGAAGAAGAAGGTCTTACAGTGACATGTGATCATGTCACCTGAACTGGAATCCATCTTAAACTTAGTGCTTTTCCATTTAGAAGGAGGGGTGGGGATCCACAGTGACAAAAGATTCCTGCCTTGTGCCAAAACTATAAAAGGGGGTGGAGCAGAACAAGTGGGCTGTCAGTCATGAGAAATCCCATAGTCACCACCTGAGCTGGAACTAACAAGAACTGTACCGGAGAAAGGATTGGGCCCAGACTAGGAAGGAGACTAGTCTGTGAAAAAGCTTATTGGGACATCTTTGAGGATGAGCTTTACCTGTATTCAGTTTCTTAATGTATTAGGCTTAGACTTGCATGTTTTTTTTTTTTTATTGTGCTTGGTAACTTACTTAATTCTCAGGTTTCAGAGTGGTAGCCGTGTTAGTCTGTATCAGCAAAAATGACAAGTAGTCCTTTGTGGCACCTTGGAGACTAATAAATATATTTGGGCATAAGCTTTCAAGCTTTCATAAAACCCACTTCATCAGATGCATGGAGTGAAAAATATAGTAAGCTGTATATATATCACAGCACACGAAAAGATGGGAGTTACCTTACCAAGTGGGAGGTCAGGGCTAACAAGGCCAATTCAATTAAGGTGGAAGTGGTCTATTCTCAACAGTTAACAAGAAGGTGGGAGTATCTGAAGAGCGAAAATTACTTTGTTGTGACCCATGCACTTACTTTGATCTGTTTGTTATTACCTGAAATGACTTAAATCTTACTTTTTATACTTAATTAATAAACAAAAGTGATTTCATTAACCCAGAATAAGTGATTAATACCTGGGGGAGCGAACAGCTGTGCATATCTCTCTATCAGTGTTATAGAGGGTGGACAATTATGAATTTACCCTGTATAAGCTTTATACAGAGTAAAATGGATTTATGTGGGGTTTGGATCCCAATCAGAGTTGGGTGCTGGAGACAGGAGTACTTGCTGAGCTGTATTCAGTTAAGTCTGCAGCTTTGGGGTCGTGGTTCAGACCCTTGGTCTATGTTGCAGCAAGCTAGCCTTTCTGCCTCAACAAGGCAGGGTTCCGGAGTCCCAAGCCAGCAAAGAAAAAAATGGGCTCAGAGGTAGTTTCAGCACATCAGGTGACAGTTCCAAGGGTGTCTCTGTGACCGAGCCTGTCACACTTACCTCCACAGTTACTGTCTAAATGTTTATTTTATCTTCCTAATTGAAAGCAGATTTTTATAGTTATTCATTTCACCACACTTATTTAATGGACCTAATTTCTCCTTTGTACTTTTGAGGCCTCTTACCCAATATATTTATAAACCATTATGTGTTAAACTCTTTCTGCTATTTAAAAGGTTATGCTTTTTTCATTACTCTTTGGCCTTACCCTGATTGGACAGATTGCTCTTCACCTCCTAAAGCACATCCTAAAGTGGCTGTGTGTTGTGCTGACCCTGGAGCAGCCTTGGAGGAAGATTGTGATCTTCTGAGTCACAGCCTCTCCGTGGGCCTCCTCAGTGATCTGGGAAGGAGGCAAATTTTGCACATCTTTATTCAATGCAGAGTGTGCTTCCCAATGAGCTACACTGCCTCATGTGCATGGAAGGTGGACCCCAGATTCTGCCTCTCCCTGATGCATCCAACCTCTTTCCAGCCACTTGTGTGAAGGGAAATGGGCTGCACAGTTGCTTTGTAAGTGGCTGCTGTACAATATGCCCACTTACTACTTTACACAGCCATTCCAGCTCTGTCACAATCAGGCCCTAAAAGTACAAACCTGTAAGATAAAAACTTCTGAAAATAGGGTAGATAATGCTAATGAGATAACTATTGCTTCCCCGGAAGAGAATAACAGAAATTCCATTGACTTCAGTGGTGCAGGAACAGGCTACATATGTCTGTTTTCTGCTTCATTAGTTTGTATTTAAATAAGGCATTTAGTTATATATGTATTTAAATTCTTCTGTTTGACAGTCCTTCAGAAAGGTACACTAGCCACTTAATCCTTGCATTGTTTTTTCTCAGGAACTAGAATATGGAGTACTTTTTTATGTGTTTAAGTTTCAGTGAGCTCTTCCATTGTGTGGTGAGTCCTAATATATCTTAGTAGCAGACAGTAATACCTACATTTCTTAATTTCTCAGATTTCACTTTTCTGAAAGCTGCCATTCTTCTGCTATTTCCAATTTCTATTTTGGTGAGAAGAACTTTTTTAATTTGGGGAGGGAAGCTGAACATCTGGGAAGAGAGAAGTAACTGAGTGATGTTTATCGTGGGGGAGAAAGTGCTTTAATAAATTGGATGTCAAGGTGGCATACTGGTAATGAAGGAGCCAGATTTTCTAACTGACAGGGAGCAGAGCTTTCTTCTTTGACCTCTCTGTATTCCCAGTTTTGTTGCAAGCATTGAGGATTGGATCTTCAAGAGAGATTTACATGACTTTCACTAGCTGAGGTTCTGCCCCCACCCACCCTTTTTTTAAATCTATTCATAACATCTGTAGTTCTTGTTTTCTGCTGATTTTGATTAAATGTTTATCAAATCATGGTGTTTGGTATAACTTACTGACCTCTTACACGATTTTGTTCTAGAAATTGTTACCTGTAATAATGTCTGTATCCAGGGAGTAATAGACTTGACTTTTTTTCATTCAGTTCCCTCTCTTCTGTCTCCTCCCCCCCCCCCCCCGCCCCGGTCTACAATTCAGAACAAAACTCTAAGGAACCTGCAGTGGGGTTGAATACATCCCATAGTTGCATCTATGTTCATTGTCAACATTTCTGTGCCATACTAACTCTGCTCAGATCCAAGCATCAGAAGTCAGCTGCCTTGGCTGTTAAAAATGACTCCAGGAAAATTAATCCAATGTGGAGATGTGCGTACATACGATTCCTACTAGGTGTGAGTGTAGGGGGTGTGTGTGCGTGTGAGTGTGTATTACTACTCAAAGTAGAATGAAATGTACACATAGCATTTGGTTTACTAGTAGCTGTCACCTCAAGCTACAATTAAACATTTGAAGTGAAATTCTGTCTTAATTGACTCCAGTGGGGCTAGGATTTCACTGTTTGTCCGATTTATCATTCAAAGACCTTCAAGGGATGGATTACCTCCATCTAATTCCTTTGGAATTAAGAGTGGAATATCTCTCAGGTATAACAAAGAAATCACAGGTGTAATCTGAAGTACTGGGTGCCCTTCCCATCCCTGCTCACCACCACCCTTTTGAGGCTGAAGATTTGTGGGGTCAGCCATGTTTTGAAAGGAATCAGAGTGCTGTGAAACTAGAGGGGGGAAAAACAAACAAAAAAACCACGTATGAATAAGTAGTAAAACAACTTCATAAATAGGGATTTTAGAGGAAGTGCAGCTCTCTATTTTAAACATTGATCAGCCCCTGCACCCTTTCAGTATCTCTGAATTGAGATATTCTAAACATGTGTTTCTTATGTTTCTGTTGAAAGCCAGATTGCTTGCAAAATGTGTGTTTTATGAAACAATTTCATTTGCTTTCAAAAATAAGCAGCACTGCCAATTGGAAATTAATCAAGCCTGCAGAATGGAATGGTTAGGCAGGAGGTACTGTTGCATTCCTGTTATAGCAAAGTATTTGATGTATTCCACCTGCTTTTTCTCTAGATTTCTACATAAATGTAGACATATCTTACCAAACAGATGACCGTTTCACTGTCAAACTAATCCATAGGTTTTAAACTGTTCTTTAGTGTTATCCTAAACACTTCAATAGCAAGTGACATCTGCTAATTTTTGCAGACCTTAAGTTTGGGTGGGATGTTCAAAATCACTTAAGTGGCTTAGGGCCTTATGTCTCACCACTGGCCTTAAGCCACTGAAGTGCTTTTGACAGGTTTCAGAATAGCAGCCATGTTAGTCTGTATCTGAAAAAAAGAAAAGGAGTACTTGTGGCATCTTAGAGACTAAAAAATTTGTTAGTCTCTAAGATGCCAAAGTACTCCTTTTCAAGTGCTTTTGAAACCCCCTCCAACAGTTTTAGAAAACCCACTCATAAGGGTACATATAAGTGGGAATGTTCACTTTGACATTGCCAATTATTTTCTTAAGTTTTAATTAACAAATACTATCTGCATTCTTGTGTTTATTTTAAAAACAGTTATTTTGTGGTAGGTGACTCAGACATGCAAAAGCAAAAAATGTTAGCCCTCTAGCTAGGCGAGACTGATGGATATTAAATACAAAAAGTAATGTAAATATGATGTTTGGGAAATTAAGCATTGTTTAGCTCAGTTTATTAAGCTATAACTTATATTTTATATTTGATAGCATTATTTAACATTTTAAATAGGGCCTTGTAACAGGGTGGGTGGTTTCTTTATTCCCCAACATGTGAGGAGAGGTAGCTTAATAACTGCTGACTCAATGAGGCAGATGTGGCTTGTTTAACTCCACCTTTAAAATCAGGGATTAGGGCGGTAGGAGTAGCCCATTAGAGAGCTAGTATTTTATTAAATTGGAGCCCCCTAAATTAGAAACCCTAGCATAGCCAAATTGGTAAGAAGGAGATAAAAAGTCAAAACTCCTTCTTGGGATTTATAAAAGGATACATGTACCCTTTTGTAGGACTAGCATTGAGAGTCCAAAAACTTAAAGACCTGAACTGAAACAGAAACACAACACCTCTTACACTCGCCTCATACATGCAGTAAACTACAAAGTACTCAAATCAATTACCTTGGAATAATGGTACGCAGACATATAGTTCCTTAAGGCAGAAGTCTTTGTATTTGTCATTGTCCTCAGAAATAACCAGTAAAAATATACCTTCAATGGATTACAATAAATTATTTAATCAAATTACTTTAATCCCCCAAATCCATGTTTGCCCATCTGTCAGTTAATAGAGTCCTAGAGATCATTGTGATAATCTAGTCCAGTGGTTCCCAAACTTTAACAACCCACAAACCCCTTTCACTAAATTGTGAAATCTCGTGAACCCCCTCCTAAAAATGACTATTTCCAGGGATTTAAGTTTAAATTTCCTCCGCACTCCGTGGGGCTCCTGCTGCTGGACCCCGTTGACTGCCCCGGTCAACTGAGCTCCACTTAGCTCAGGCTGCAGGTCCCGCTGATTGCTGGGGCTCGGGCTGCCAGCCCCAACGGCCCGGCCCCTCTCTCCCTGGGGCTCGGGCTGTCTGCCCTGCAACCGGGTCCCACCTGCTGCCTCCAGTGCCCTGGGTCCTCTGGCTGCCATTAGTGACATTTTTCTGGTGAACCCCTGTATCGTTCTGCACACCCCCAGGGGTTCACAAACCCCAGTTTGGGAACCGCTGATCTAGTCTGACCTCCTGCATAACACAGACCACAGAAATTCCCCAAAATAATTCCTAGACCAGATTTTAGAAAATGTCCAATCTTGATTTAAAAATGGTCAGTGATGGAGAATCCATCACAACTCAGTTACATCCCCAGTGTGACTCACCTTCCCAGTAACTTCCCCTGTTAACTGAACATCCATTTATCAGGATGTACGTTTCCCCAAGCATTTCCACCAAGCATGACTGTAGTATATATTTTTTCTTCTTATATGAACAGGAAAGTGGAAGACAGTATTCCATTTATTTTCACACTCTAACAGAAATTCTACCACTGTTATTTTGCCCCCCGGACAAGTTTTTCCATGAAATAAAAAGTTTTAATTATCACCGCAATCACTGTATTTTTTGTTAGAGAATAAATATCTGGATTTGTAATTAGGGAGACAGGCCTTGGGTTTTCTCTTTCATCAACATTGGTTTTATTCTTGATAGACTAGATGGAGATATAGCTACAGCATGTCTCAGGACAATGAGAAAAAAGCTCCATTCTTTTAAATCTACTCCAAAAACTTTATTAGAATAAGAAAAATAGTGTTATCCCTAAAGGTTCCCTGTCTTTGTTTTTTCTGTTTCACTATAGAGCTTTTGCACTTCCTGCATAGTTTTCTGCTACAGATTTAAAGAAACAGTATACATATCTGAGTATGAAAGATTCAAAGATGGTAACTCTAGGGAAACAGAATGTTTCCCTATTGATAAGTTTTACATTTATACTTTAAGTGAAATTTTTAAACCTCGAATAATTTGTAGAGCAAACAGACCAGCAAATGGCAATAACAACAGATAAGAAATAACATGCCCATTATTAAAATTAGATACAAAATAAATCTACAGACCAAATAAACATGATTAATAAAAAGGGATTTTTGACCTAGAGAATCTGTAGCGAAGGTAAAGTGAAAACAAACAAGCAAACATTTTAACTTTGCTCTTGCAGATTGAGGGCACATGAAGGACCTTTGTGTTTATACACGGTTTTATTATAATAATTAGTATGGAAGCACTGATAGGTCCAAACCTGGTACTTCACTGGTAGAAAAACCAGTAATGTTTAGTTAGTAATGTCTCAAGGAGTTTACAGTATAAATAGATAATACAGGCAGACTGGGCAAGGGTGGGATACAGTCACAGAGAGATGAAGTGAGTGGTTCAAGATCACAGGTGCTTGTTGTCCTGACTTCCAGTCCAGTGTCCTATTCACTAGACTGTACTGCCTCTCACTATTAATATGTTGATTTTAAATTGGCCCTTTATGCCTAGCAAATACTAAAGCAGGAAAAGTAAACTATGTAACTTGCTTGATTCAATCTGGGTTCTGTGAATAAGTCAATTGAAAAAATGTATGAAAGGTGGCCTAAAATGTTTGTGACTATTTGTAAGCTAATTACTTCTACCCAAATTGTTCCATGAAAGGACTACTTCTCACTGGGAGCAGTGCTAAGATGCCCTAGGAGTGGCACAAGAGACACTGTCTCCAGAAACTCTCTGGTCTGAAGGGTGAGACTGAGCAATGGGTCATCCCTTAGAGAGGTGCAGCTTGCACTCCTTCCATAGACAGTATCATTTCCTCTGGCTGGTATGTAGGGAAGGGGAGGTGTCAAGGTTCCTCCCCCATTCTGAACGCTAGGGTACAGATGTGGGGACCTGCATGAAAACCTCCTAAGCTTATCTTTACCAGCTTAGGTCAAAACTTCCCCAAGATACAAAATATTCCACCCTTTGTCCTTGGATTGGCTGCTACCACCACCAAACAAATACTGGTTACTGGGGAAGAGCTGTTTGGAAACGTCTTTCCCCCCAAATACTTCCCAAAACCTTGCACCCCACTTCCTGGACAAGATTTGGTAAAAAGCCTCACCAATTTGCATAGGTGACCACAGACCCAAACCCTTGGACCTGAGAACAATGAAAAAGCATTCCGTTTTCTTACAAGAAGACTTTTAATAGAAATAGGGGTAAATAGAAGTAAAGAAATCCCCTCTGTAAAATCAGGATGGTAGATACCTTACAGGGTAATTAGATTCAAAACATAGAGAATCCCTCTAGGCAAAACCTTAAGTTACAAAAAAGATACACAGACAGAAATAGTTATTCTATTCAGCACAATTATTTTCTCAGCCATTTAAAGAAATCATAATCTAACGCATACCTAGCTAGATTACTCTAAGACTCCATTCCTGTTCTATCCCCGACAAAAGCAGCATATAGACAGACCGAGACCCTTTGTTTCTCTCCCTCCTCCCAGCTTTTGAAAGTATCTTGTCTCCTCATTGGTCATTTTGGTCAGGTGCCAGCGAGATTACCTTTAGCTTCTTAACCCTTTACAGGTGAGAGGAGTTTTCCTCTGGCCAGGAGGGATTTCAAAGGGGTTTACCCTTCCCTTTATATCTATGACAGGAGGTCAGGTCCCTTCAACCTGCACGCTAATTAGCAGTCCCTACTACTTCATAAGATACTAACAGGTAGACTACCTGTACTTCGGTGAATGCAGGGACTGCAGTTGCAAGTGGAAGGCTCTCTTGTATGATCCCTTACCCTCTTGCAACCTGCACAGGGACTAGCCATACTTTGGCACTTTGTGAGTATTATCTTTATGGTTAACATGCCAGCATTTAACTCTCTAAATGTTCCTGGCCCTGAATTTAGGATATTACAGACAATAGAGTTCTTGGGTGTGAGAGAGATGGAGCACAAGTTACACCTTTGCACTATGTCACAAAATGTGTGGAGTTGACTTTCTGCAGATCCTCTATGGCTAGTATCACATAGCAACATCTTGAGGTAAGCCCAAAAATCCAGGGGCTTGGTACATGCTTTTTAGCATGTAGCCCCATTGTTCACTATGCTTCCACAGCAATGACTCATTCTCCTAATGTGTTTGTGTAGGGATAACCCAGGCTGGCCAGAATACACATTGATCCAAACCTGTCCACTGAAATTCAGATTTCTTGGAGATAAACAAAAAATCTCTTGGAAATATTTGTTTTAAACATGCTAAGTTGTTTGTGTAAAAAATAAACAAATACATAAATATTGCTTTCATACCAAAATAAAAACCAATTCTTGAAATTTCTAATTCACTATTTTAAACTCCCTGTAAAGCACTTATCCAGGAAGGACTGGTGTGGCTTGTGAATTCAGAAACTGTTATTTAGTGCAACCAACTGATTACAATTTCATTGTTCTTTTTCATGGTCTTAAATTTGACTCATTATAAATAACCACAGATGATGATAAATCTTCTGTTACTTTAATCTAACATGCAGGGAAAACGGTAAGTGACAAAATCAACTTTCAGGGGGTAGCCGTGTTAGTCTGTATCCACAAAAACAACAAGTAGTCTGGTGGCACCTTAAAGACTAACAGATTTATTTGAGCATAAGCTTTTTGTGGGTAAAACCCCCACTTCTTCGAGTTCATGGAGTGAAAATTACAGATGCAGACATAAATATACTAACACCAAAAAGAGAAGGGAGTTACCTCACAAGTGGAGAAGTGATGTTGACAGGGCCAATTTGATCAGGGTGGATATAGCCAACTCCCAGGAATAGATAAGGAGGTGTCAATTCCAGGAGAGGCAAAGCTGCTTCTGTAATGAGCCAGCCACTCCCAGTCCCTATTCAAGCCCCAATTAATGGTGTTAAATTTGTAAATGAATTTTAGTTCTGCTATCTCTCTTTGAAGTCTGTTTCTGAAGTTATTTTTGTTCAAGTATGGCTACTTTCAAATCTGTTATAGAATGTCCAGGAACATTTAACTTTAACACTTACCAGTAATGATGGAAAACATTAACCCAAAATAAGCTTATTTACAACCTGCTAGACCTGTCAGAGCAATTTCTCCAAAACCAAGCACTTAAATAAAATTTAAAAAAAGAAAAGGGAAAACAGAACCCTTACTTTGATAATAGGTAGATGGTGGTTATTGTCTGCAATTTTTTTTTGATCAGATGGTATGTCCTTTCCACATCTAAAATTCCTGGAAGTTTGGATTAGGAGGTATATCCAGTTCTCAGATGGGACACTAAAATAAAAGACTACAGGCACAGAGGATATCTTCTTCTTCTTGCTATAGCAGATTGTCAAAATTAGATAAATGTGTACTGATTGATTCTAGCATTCATAAAACTATAAATAACTTGAACATTTTCTTTTTCTGTTCAGTCTACATACTACCTTAATATTTTCCCATGTCCAGTAATCAGAAACTTAACAGGTGGTGGGTGTGAAGTTGCACTCTATATGATTTTATAAAAATATGCTGATGAGTGTGAATATAATGTAACTGGAATATGTTTCATGTAAAAGATCTCTTGTAAGGTATCATTACAAAGCTTATAATCTACTGAGTGTGGTCATCCTATTTGTATAAATGTACCAATCTTGTATCTTAAACTAGAAATATGAAATATAACTCTGAGGTCCTATTGTAGTTATGCAAAGAGTGGGCCATTAATGGCGGTTGGGAATCTTAATGGCTCCCATTAACCAGGACAACTGACTGTAGATGGCTCTGTTTTACTTGTCAGTCTTCCTGTATACTTGTGTGCTGGCAAGTGGGTAATGAAGTCTTACAGTGACATGTCATCATGTCACCTGAATCCAAATCCACCTTTAACCCGGTGCTTTTCCATTGAGAAGGAGGAGTGGGAACCCAGAGGGACAAAGGATTCCCACCTTATGCAAAAGATATAAGGGGGTGGAACAGAACAAAGGGAGCGGCCATCACGAGAAATCCCCTAACTAACACCTGAGCTGGAACAAGGGCTGTACCAGGGGAAAGGATTGTGCCCAGACTAGGAAGGCATCCAGTCTGTGAAAGAAACTTATTGAAACGTCTGAGAGTGAGACTTATTGGCATTTAATTTTATTACTGTACTAGGCTTAGACTTGTGTGTTTATTTTATTTTGCTTGGTAATTCATTTTGTTCTGTCTGTTACTACTTGGAACTACTTAAATGCTACTTTCTGTATTTAATAAAATCACTTTTTACTCATTAATTAACCCAGAGCATGTGTTAATAACTGGGGTGGGGCAAACAGCTCTGCATATCTCTCTATCAGTGTTATAGAGGGCAAACAATTTGAGTTTACCCTGTATAAGCTTTATACAGGGTAAAATGGATTTTTGGGGTTTGGACCATTGGGAGTTGGGCATCTGAGTGTCAAAGACAGCAACACTTAAGTTGCTTTCAGTTAAGTCTGCAGCTTTGGGGCACGTGGTAGGGAAATATGCTTATATGTAGTGATGGGGCAAGGCCATATGGCTATAGAAAAGTAGTGGGAGATAGATATATTAGCTCCAGGCTAAACAAATCCCTGGTACCAGGATAAGTGAAATGGCAGCTGCTCCAGGTCAATTAAGACACTTGGGGCCAATTAAGAACTTTCCAGAAGGCAGGGAGAACGCTAGGTTGATTGGGACACCTGAAGCCAATCAGGGGCTGGCTGAAACTAGTTAAAAGCCTCCCAGTTAGTCAGGTGGGTGTGCATGTCAGGAGCTGTGGGAGGAAGTTGCGCTGTTGGGGAGACTGAGTAGTACACACCATATCAGGCACAAGGAAGGAGGCCCTGAGGTAAAGGTGAAGTGGAGCTTGAGGGAGTGAGGGCTGCTGTGGGGGAAGTAGCCTAGGGAATTGTACATGTCATGTTTCTAAAAGGTCAGCTACCATAGCTGATACTAATAGGGTCCCTGGGCTGGAGCCCAGAGTAGAAAGTGGGCCCGGGCTCTCCTCCCCACACCTTTGCCCCCTGATTAATCACTGAGACTGGGAGATAACAGAGACTGTGCAAGGAAGGATAACTTCTCCTCACCTCCCTCGCTGGCTTATGATGAAAATGGTTCAGACTGTGACCCTTGTTTCTAGAGAGAGAAGGGTTACATTTAGGGTTACAGTGAGCCTCTGAGGCTAGCGAAATCCACCAGGAAACGCGGGACCCACGGAGGCAAGGACAGAGCTTTGTCACTATATATATAATGTGTTTTATGCTACATATGCCATGTAACATGTAAAGATTATGATCTACTGAATCTATTAATCCTATTTGTATGCATGTATCATTTTTGTATTCAAAGTTATGAATATTGGCTGTTTACTGGCTTTATTTTTAAGTAACCTTTGTAAAGAATTTGGTCAGTTTCTTGAGAGAGGAATGTGAAAATTAGGTGCCCAGTCAAGAAACACTTAGTGAACAATGGATCTTGAAATGCTCCAATCCACGTAAGAAGTCTGCCTGGGGACATTCAAGGAAGCATGTGAACCATGGCTGCTACCTGCAAGTTCTGAGTCCTTCATGGACATGTGACTTGCCCATGTGAGTCCAAAACTCCATCTTGGAGCTGGTCTTTACATAGGAGAGAGGAGGGGGTCTCTGCCCACAAGAGAGGGTCTATTTAATCCCTGGGGAGACCCCTCCATTTTGTCTTCAGCTGGCTAAGGAGATAGCCTCTCCACCCCAAGGATACCTGAAGAAACTGGAACAAAGGACAGTAACTACAGGGGGTGAGTGTGATTGCTGGACCCAGACTAGAAGGAGTCTAATCTCTAAAAGGAAGCTTAGTAGAATTCCTTTGAGGCGGAGATTTTTATCTGTATTCAGAGTTCTTACTGTATTAAACATAGACTTGTGTGTTCTATTTTGGTAATTCACTTTGTTCTGTCTGTTACTACCTGGAAACACTTAAATCCTACTTTCTGTATTTAATAAAATAACTTTTTACTTATTAACCCAGAGTATGCATTAATACCTGTGAGGGGGGCAAACAGCTGTGCATACCTCTCTATCAGTGTTATAGAGGGCAAACAATGTGAATTTACCCTGTATAAGCTTTATACAGGGTATACAGACCCCACTGGGCATTGAGCATCTGAGTATTAAGGACAGGAACACTTCTTAAATTGCTTTCAGTTAAGTCTGCAGCTTTGGGGCACTTGGTTCAGACCCTGGGTCTGTATTGGAGCAGACTGGCATGTCTGGCTCAACAAGAGAGTGTGCTGGAGACCCAAGATGTCAGGGAAATCAGGGGCAGAAGTAGTCTTGACACATCAGTTGGCAGCCCCAAGGGGGTTTCTGCTATCCAACCCATCACAGTGGGTTTTTTTGTTTTGTTTGTCTCTTTACCCATTCATAATGACAGGGTTCAGAGTAACAGCCGTGTTAGTCTGTATTCACAAAAAGAAAAGGAGTACTTGTGGCACCTTAGAGAATAACCAATTTATTGCATCCGATGAAGTGAGCTGTAGCTCACGAAAGCTTATGCTCAAATAAATTGGTTAATCTCTAAGGTGCCACAAGTACTCTTTTCTTTTTACCCATTCAGTTTAATATTTCTGCATTTATTCAACTTCTGCTTACAAATTTTCTGTTTGTTTGAGTGATGTGAAGTGTTGCCCTCACTCTCCATGGTCCGAGGCTGTAGTTTACTAACCTGTGGTTTGATTTATTCCTTCTTTGCAATGTCTTCAGTGTAATGTACTCTCTCACCAGATTTCAGTCTATATTTATCCTTCCAGTGCTTCCTTTTTAATTTCCTTCACAATTTAATTCACTGAGTCTTATTTAGAAGTGTTGACAAGTATTGTTGCTTTTAAAGCTCTTGTCCTTTTACCATATGTTGAGCTTTTCTTTAAGAACAGTATAATGCTTGCAGTTTGCTTTCTTAACTAGATGATTTTAACAAATACAACTTTGATTATATATGAAAAGAAATAATGATTGAGTGGTCTGAATCCTCTGAGGAGAGAAAATGTGCATGAACCTAATATTTCCTTGTCTTCCTCCCCTTCCCCCCATGAAGAATCAAATTTCAGGAAGTAATGATGGGCAAAAAATGATATTGTTTATGCTGGCAATTGTTCGTGGCTGCTATCAATGGGTCTCTAACTTACAGACAATCACTGCCTTTATTAAAATAGATGAGTGTGCTAGCCACCCTTACTTTGGGCTAAATGGGAGAGCAATTAAGCTCCTTTATGGAGTTTGATAACTGGAGACAGCTGAAGATATTTAACCCAAAGCAATTGGCCATGTGGCAAAGCCTGAGTAGGGCTAAGCTGTGTGGACTGAGAGTTTCCCTGGGACTGGTTGCAAATGGAGGGGTTAAGGTATTGCTTCATAAGCTGTGTGTATTTAAGGGAGAAAACTAGAAGATCATGCTCCCCCCCCCCCCCTTTTTTTGTTTGTTTGGGCGGTTGTGCTCTTGGAGCTTGGGGCGGCAAAAAACCTACAGCTGGCCCTGTTCACCACATTCCCAATTTGCATTTGCACCATATGAAGTTAACCAGTAATGTGTTGTTGAATTACAATGATTTTTTTTTCTTCCTTCCCCCCCACCCCCCCCCCCCCCCCCCCCCCCCCCCCCCCCCCCCGACACATCACTCTCTGATTTGGAACAAATTTATAAGTGCATTTTGCCTCAGGCTACATTTCTTTGAAACTCCTTATCCTTCTTTTCTCCTTTTAAAGTTTCACACTTTATTAAAAGTGTTTTTATTCAACACTGAAGAGCTTTGTCATTGTCAGTGTAAAGTTGACTGATGGCTGCAGCTTCATTTTTTTCAAATACATCCCTCACGCATATATGTCCAAAAGTCACTCACTTAATTAAAAAAAAAAAAAACACCTCTTTTCTTTTTAAGCTTCTTGATTTTCATCAAATCTCCAAAACCATTTCAAGTGTTATCTTTCTGCTACTGAAGTACATTGATCTTGTACTATGTCTTCAAGGTTTTGAGTTCAGTTGTAGTGTTTGTTTATTTCTGCCCCTTTCTATATTGGAGACATAATATCCAGTTGTAGCTGTGGCTATAAACTAGGATATTCTTGAGTTTGACACTACTTAGGGAATATATAAGCCATTTACTCTAGCAAAGAACTAATGTGCTTGTGGAAATTTACAGCACCCTCAATTTAACACATTTCTATCACCATTATGATTTTTATTGCCACAGAAGGCCCATAATCTGAATAAAAATGACAGAGGAGAGTACATAGAGACCAGTTGTCTGTCCAAAATATTTTGTTTCAGTTATAATACCTCTTCAGAGCCATGTGTGTGTACACACACAAAATTTGGAGATTTGGTGATATGAGATTTTCCAGTTCAGCTGAAGTTTTGTGGGAAACAGCTCTCATGTCTACCCGTTGTATAACTCAATCCCTGATCCAGTTCCATATTTGCTTCCTGTATATAACTCATGGGCCTTTTAATCAACTTTAAACACACCAAATTGAGACCCAGTGTGCTTTTAGTGTGGCTATAGGCATACATTAGCACCATAAAAGCAGCATTTAGGACCTAATCTTAGCCCCATGGAAGTCAACTGTTAGAACTCTCCTTTTCTTCATCTTGACTAGGAAGACCAGTGAGTGTAGGTCAGGTTTAGATAACATGAATCAGTTAAGCTCAGTCTAAACATCAATATTTTTCCTAATATACGTGCAAGGTAATACCTAGAGCGTTTTCTTTTAGCAGATTGAGTTGTGGCATAGGTTCTGGTCTTATTTCCCCTCCTCCCCCATGGGTAACCTGCATTACCTGTCCCCACGCAGGTGAGAAGAAGCAACTGGCCATGGCATTCCTGTTCCCATTCCAGCAAAAAGTAAGCAAGGAGCTGAGTATGCAGGGTGAGGTACTGGTGGAGCCAAGTATCCTTTCTATCCCTGCCTCCTATACACAAACGGGAGTAGCTAAAGTGGTAGAGAGAGGGAAGTAAGCTGTACCATTTACTTCATCTCCTGAACAAGGGAGAAGCTGGGGCCAAGCTGTAACTCAGTCACTGTCTTATCCCTGGATTTCTCCTGGGGAAGTGAAACCATGTGCTCCCATAACACTCTGGATTGTAAGGCTACAATCCATCCAAAAGACCTAGAATCCTCTCAGACTTTGAAATTGACTCCAACTGATCCTGCCCACTGTGCACCTCCCCCAAGACAGGCACTTTGAACATAATCCTGAGCTTTTATGCAGTACAACACACATGGAAGGGTTAGTGTTATCATTCCCATATTATAGGTGTGGAGATGAGGCCCAGAGTGGTAAAACTGTGATCCACCAGCACACCCGCAAGTAGTTCACTAAGCTTTCTGTACACATCCTGCTGGCTCTGCTTTGTTTCCAGTTCACTGAATCAGAATAGATGGGTGGGAGAGTTTAAATAAAGAAAACTAGATAATAATTAATTCATTTAAAAACCACTCATCAAATTAAGACATTTAATAATACCAACATTTTTTTTTCTAGGAAAACAATTGCTGACGTTGCAACAGGCAGCTAGTGAACAGGAGCGGCTAACAGGAGTTTTGCAAGGGAATTTACAGGGGGGAACTGTGTGTGTGTGGTGGGGGGACTAGATATACTTAATAATCTTTAACCTTAAAGCCCAAAACGCCCCCTGATAAAAACAAAACAACAAAGGAACGAGCTTCAGGATTAAAAAGAGAATGCAGGCAGAAGTCCAGCAACAGAGTGGGGGCTCTCCAGTTTATTGCACCCAATGCAGAATGTATGATTACCTGCCCTATGGGCAGGTGGCGTATGTGTGCATTCGGTGCAAAGAGCTCCTGGCCCTCAGAGACCATGTACAGGCTTTGGAGACCAGAGTGGCTCAACTGGAGGAGCTAAGGAAGACAGAGGTACATAGATGAAACTTTCTGGGAAACAGTAGAACAGTCCCACCTCTGGTCTGACAGCCTCTGTGCTGTTGAGGAGGATGAAAGTCTCAGGGAAGGAGGACATCCAACTGAAGCAGAGGGAAATGATCCCATAGTTGGGACTCTCCTTCCAGATGATGATGTGGTATCCTTTCGCACTGAGGATACGTCTCCAGGGCAAGGAACTCCAGTTATTAGGAAGAGACAGGTATTAGTGATGGGTGATTTGATCATTAGAAACAGAGAGAGCTGGGTTTGCAATAACCAGGAGAACCGCATGGGGCCTTGCCTGCCTGGTGCAAAGGTTGAGGATCTCTCGAGACATCTAGAGAGACGTATGTGTAGTGCTGAGTAGGAGCCATTGGTCGTGGTACATGTAGGTACCAGTGACATAAGGAAGGATAGGAGAGAGGTCCTGGAGGTCAAATTTAGGCTGCTAGGTAAGAGATTTGAAATCTGGGACCTCTGTGGTAGCGTTCTCTGAAATGCTTCCAGTTCTACCCTGTTGACCTGAATTTATGGGCTAGTTTTACAATGGCTCACCACTGATTTGATCAGAAGGTATTTTAGGTTCTTGTCCCAATTCAGGCTACAGAGATAGAGAATACAGAGAGTTCAATATCGAGAGGACTCTCAGGGTGTATGGCAAGGACACATACTGAGGATAATACCAAATTGTTAACATCTTTATTAAAATAAATGAAAGCAGAATAAATGTTACAAAACAGAGTCACAAACAAGTAATACAATTCTTTAATGCCCTAGTGGTAACATCTCTATTCTAAAAGACTACTTAAGCTAACATACTCACACCCTTCCCTGCAGACCTGGTAGTAGGAGATAGAGGACGAGCCTTGTCTTTGGCATGCCTGAGGAATTTATGGTCTAGGCTTCCCAAGTTGGGAGGGATTAGGTTTGAGTGTTGAGTAGCTAGGATGTGTTGCAAGCTGAGCTGAGAGGTAAATAGTGGTTGTGATGCTGCAGTCTGTATGATTTTATGAAAGTATGCTATTGAGTGTGAATATAATATAACTAAAATATGCTTCATGCAGAAGGTCTCTTGTCAGGTATCATTACAAAGCCTATAATCTACTGAGTGTGGTCATCCTATTTGTATAAATGTATCACTCTTGTATATGAAACTAGAAATATGAAATATAACTGAGGTCCTATTGTAGTTATGCAAAGTGTGGGCCATTAATGGTGGTTTTGAATCTTAATGGCTCCCATTTGCCAGGACAATTGACTGTAGATGGCTCTGTTTTACTTGTAAGTCTTCAGCTGGCTAAAGAGAGAGCCTCTCCACCCCAAAATATACTGGAAAGAAACTGGAGCAAAGGACAGTAACTACAGGGGGTCTGAGTAATTGCTGGACCCAGACTGGAAGGAGACTAGTCTGTTTTTTAAAAAACCAAACAAACAAAAAGCTTACTGGAACTGGTGAGGTTTTTATCTGTATTCAGTTTTATTCCTATATTAGGCTTAGACTTAAGGTGGACTATAAGGTGGATAGGATCTAGTCAGCTTTCTTAGTCTCAAAGGGTAGTGATCAATGGCTGCATGTCTAGTTGGCAGTCGGTATCAAGCAGAGTGCCCCAAGGGTCGGTTCTGGGGCCAGTTTTGTTCAATATCTTCATTAATGATCTGGAGGATGGCGTAAATTGCACCCTCAGCAAGTTTGCAGATGACATTAAACTGGGAAGAGTGGTAGATACGCTGGAGGGTATGGATAGGATACAGAGGGACATAGACAAATTGGAGGATTGGGCCAAAAGAAATCTGATGAGGTTCAACAAGGACAAGTGCAGAGTCCTGCACTTAGGATAGAAGAATCCCATGCATTGCTACAGACTAGGGACCATAATGGCTAGGCAGCTGTTCTTCAGAAAAGGACCTAGGAGTTACAGTGGACGAGAAGCTGGACATGAGTCAGTGTACCCTTGTTGCCAAGAAGGCTAACGGCATTTTGGCCTGTATAAGTAGGCGCATTGCCAGCAGATTGAGGGATCCGATCGTTCCCCTCTATTCAACGTTGATGAGGCCTCATCTGGAGTACTGCGTCCAGTTTTGGGCCCCACACTACAAGAAGGATGTGGAAAAATTGGAAAGAATTCAGCGGAGGGCAACAAAAATGATTAGGGGACTGGAACACATGACTTATGAGGAGAGGCTGAGGGAACTGGGATTATTTAGTCTGTGGAAGAGAAGAATAAGGGGGGATTTGATAGCTGCTTTCAACTACCTGAAAGGGGGTTCCAGTGAGGATGGATCTAGACTGTTCTCAGTGGTAGCAGATGACAGGACAAGGAGTAATGGTCTCAAGTTGCAGTGGGGGAGGCTTAGGTTGTACATTAGGAAAAACTTTTTCACTAGGAGGGTGGTGAAACACTGGAATGCGTTACCTAGGGAGGTGGTAGAATCTCCCTCCTTGGAGGTTTTTAAGGTCAGGCTTGACAAAGCCCTGGCTGGGATGATTTAGTGGGGATTGGCCTTGCTTTGAGCAGGGGGTTGGACTAGATGACCTCCTGTGCTCCCTTCCAACCATGATAATCTATGACTTGCATGTTTTATTTTATTTTGCTTGGTGATTCACTTCTGTCTGTTACTACTTGGAACCACTTAAACCCTACTTTCTGTATTTAATAAAATCACTTTTTACTTATTAATTAACCCAGAGTATGCATTAATACCTTGGGGGATTGGGGAGAGAGGGGGAAAACAGCTGTGCATACCTCTCTATCAGTGTTATAGAGCACAAACAATTTATGAATTTACCCTGCATAAGCTTTATACGGGGTAAAATGGATTTATTTAGGGTTTGGACCCCATTGGGAGTTGGGTATCTGAGTGTTAAAGACAGGAATGCTTCTGTAAGCTGCTTTCAGTTAAGCCTACAACTGTTAGGGCACGTGTTTCAGACCCTGGGTCTGGGTTTACACAGGCTAGCGGGTCTGGCACTGAAGTCCTAAGCTACCAGGGCAGGAAAGCAGGAGCAGAAGTAGTCTTGGCACATCAGGTGGCAGCTCCCAGTGGACTTCTATGATCCAACCCATCACAGTGGTGTCTCCCAGGGGGTCTATACTGGGACCAGTCCTATTCAACACATTCAAAAATTATCTTGAAAAAGGGGAAAATAGTGAGGTGGCAAAATTTGCAGATGATACAAAACTGCTCAAGATAGTTAAACCCCAGGCAGACTGCGAAGAGCTACAAAAGGATCTCTCAAAACTAGGTGACCGGGCAACAAAATGGCAGATGAAATTCAGTGTTGATAAATGCCAGGTATTGCACGTTGGAAAACATCCACTCAATGTGCAACACCAGTGAAAAAAGCAAACAGAATGTTGGGAATCATTAAGAAAGGTATAAATCATAGTTTCCCAAACTTGGGATGCTGCTTGTGCAGGGAAAGACCCTGAGGGGACCGGCCAGTCTGTTTACCTGCCACATCCACAGGTTTGGCCCATCACAGCTCTCACTGGCTGCGGTTCACTGTGCCCAGCCAATGGGGGCTGCGGGAAGCGGCAGCCAGTACATTCCTAGGCCCGCTCCACTTCCCACAGCCCCCATTTGCCTGGCACAGCGAATCGCAGTCAGTGAGAGCTGCGATGGGCCAAACCTGTGGACGTGGCAGGTAAACAGACTAGCCGGTCCCCCCAGGGGCTTTCCCTGCACAAGTGGTGTCTCAAGTTTGGGAAACACTGGTATAGATGATAAGACAGAAAATATCATACTGCCTCTATATAAATTCCTGGTACGCCCACTTCTTGAATACAGCATGCAGATGTGGTTGCCCCATCTCAAAAAAGATATACTGGAATTGAAAGAGGTTCAGAAAAGGGCAACAAAAATGATAAGGGGTATGGAACAGCTTCCATATGAGGAGAGATTAATAAGACTTGGACTTTTCAAAGACTGGGACTTGGGAAAGAGATGACGAAAGGGGGATATGATTGAGATCTATAAAATCATGACTGGTGTGTAGAAAGTAAATAAGGAAGTGTTATTTACTCCTCATAACACAAGAACTAGGGGTCACAATGTGAAATTAATAGGCAGCAGGTTTAAAACAAACAAAAGGAAGTATTCCTTCACACATTGCACAGTCAACCTGTGGAACTCTTTGCCAGAGGATGTTGTGAAGGCCAAGACTATAACAGGGTTCAAAAAAGAACAAGATAAATTCATGGAGAATAGGTCCATCAATGACTATTAGCAGCGATGATGTCCCTAGCCTCTGTTTGTAAGAATGGGAATGAGCGACAGGGGATGGATCACTTGATGATTACCTGCTCTGCTCATTCCTTCTGAGGCAACTGGCATTGGCCACTGTTGGAAGACAGGATACTGGGCTAGATGGACTTTTGGTCTGACCCAGTCTGGCCGTTCTTATGTTCTAAGGATACTGTGCTAATCTCAGAAAAGGACAACGAGGTCTATGCAATTATGAATGGTAGAGGAAGTGTACATGAGTCAAGTTTTCCATTAAGAGTTGATCCACATTATGAACAATATTGAGAACCCCTGTGTGATAAGGGCTTGGAAGTCCAGGCAACCTAGTGTTAGAGCACCCAACTTCCAGCCCCCCTGCCTCATTCAGGGTGGTAGGAGTGCCAGTTCCTAACCTTAAACCAAGATTATTCAATGTTCCACCCTCACCTGTGCCTCAGTCCTTATGGAGGGTGTGGTAGTGGAACCCAGACACTCCTTCTCCACCAGGTCCCAGCCCAGGGTTCTTCAGGAAGCAATATCAGCAGATCCTGCTTGCAGTCAGTCAAAGTCAGTGGTTCTCAACCAATGGGCCACTTGCAGCCCAATCAGCACACAGCTATGGCCCATGTGACATCCTCAGGTCCATACAGGTAGTATATATAGCGTATGGATGCGTCCCACATAACACACTGAGAGCTGCATATGCGGCCCACCATGGTAAATAGGTTGAGAACCACAGTTCTAAGTTCACATCCCTGGACTACTTCCTACTTATAGATTCCTTAAGTCTGAGGCATGGAACCTACTATCCAGTCATGTAAAAAAAAAAAATCCAAATGATCAGGAGCCTGAAATCCTGCTGGTTCTCAAAGCGAGTATTGGTTGGAGAAGATGTTGCCTATGGCCCTTACCCACTCAGTGGTGCCCTCTCAGGATCAACTTTCTGGCTGGTTTCCCAGTTAAGGATTTGTTTCTCCTACAGCACTTCTACCACCTTTTGCCTGGGCATCTGAGCTCCCTTTTAACCCACTCATGGTCCAGCTGGACCATATTCAGGAAATCTGGTGCGAGTAGTGTCTTTTAACCTTTTGGGGCCCAGTGTGACGTTTGGATATTCCATCACACCCTGCTCTGAGTGGTGTAGCCTTGGGAATCTGTATGTCTGCCTATAATGGTCGCTGGTTTACTTTGCAATGGTCTGGGAAATTTTGTGTTTAGCACTATTCCACCATGAACCGACAAACTTCCTTAAATCCATTGTTTAAGACCCAAGAAGGAAAACTTAACTTCATTTCATCAAGGCTGTGGACGTAATATTTTCTATTTCATTTGTCCCTATTAAGTGCCAGTAAATATACAGCTTCACATAGCTATTCTTAGTCAAGTGAACCTTGCTTTCCAGGGAGTCTTGCTCTACCACACTCTGAAATAATAAACTCTCACTGAGAAAGGAATATAAAATACAAAGAGATTATTACAGACAGAAGTATAAGAAATGGAGTTTCACCAATGATGGTCTTGACTGTAAGTGCTGAAACACTGGAAATCATAAATAATACTGAATTTTATGTTACACATTGTGTGAGTTTTCTAGTGCTAAAATAGAATACAAGAAGGAAACAATCAGACTCTTCCTAGGTACTTCATAAGTTGTAGGGGGAATTTTCCCCACTGATGCTATGTGAACTGACTCTTTGAATAGTCACATAAACAGCATATTTCACTTCTTTCCCAAAAGGTATGTAGTTGCCAATTTTAATAAGCAGGGGCTGATTAATATGTATCTTGCATGTCATTTGTTCAGTTCAATAGGCTAACTGCTTTTGTATCAAATTGTAGAGCAGGAAGCTTTGTGATAAGGCCCTTTAAGCCTTGACTATATTGATATGCTGTTCCATTTTCTAGAGCCTACACCATAAGGTTTCAAAAAAATGAAGTTTGGAGAAGCTACTGCCAAGTTGCTAAACCAGAGAGAGTTGCATGACCGAGCAAGTGTGATTTTTTTCCTTAATAACTATTCTGCTTTTGAAAGAAAATGTTTCCCAGTTCGTGATTCGGTCATGATTTAATGTACCAACAAAGCTAAAAAATATATTTTCTCCCTTGTGCCTCAGGTACTGATGATAGTTTCATTTTTGTCCATTTTCACAAACACATGAACATTTGTATCAAAATGTTTGACATTTGAATTACAAAATCTGTTTGAATTCCTACCTCTGTTCCTTGAAACTGTGTAAAAGCATCCACCTTAGAAAAGGGAAATTAAGGATGTTATATTAATACTTAGTAAACATATAGCTCTTTTTATCCACATCTCTCAAATCACTGTATAAACAGGACAAGACTCATTATCCCTATTATACAATATAAAAGGGCTCCTAAATTTAGCACTTCATTCAACTTGCTTTACTGTACTCTCAAAGATCATTGCTAATATAGTCTTCAAAGCAGGGAGTTCTCAAATGTTTTCTTAGTATGAAATACATCTTAATAGAGAATTTGCTTTGTGAATCACCACCTCCTCCCATCCACAATCAAATACCATCCTTCTAGCAACACATGAAAAAGTAACTTTCACAAAATATTTGTGTTATAGTATCAGAGTAGCTGAATGAATGAGTGACCACACTGTCTTAAAATGCACAATGGCCTTATCAGCCAAAGTGGGTTTATGAGGTGGGGCCTGGATTTGAAGTGCACAACTCTTAGGTTGCCAGTTGTAAAAGTCAGCCACTGGGGCAGTTCATCTTAGAGGAAGATTCTCATTGGGTAGTGCAGGAATAGACTCTTGTGTTAGGGGGCAGGAGAGAAGGTGAAACAGGGCAGTTGATATTAGCATGCCAGTAAAAGAGGGCTGCTGCCCCCTCCATTGTAAATCCCACCCTCCCTTCCTACCTTGGTGGTTATTGGGGAAAGTATAAATGCATCTGTGGTTTGTAGGTTGTGTTTTGGGTTTCACAGGACACAGCAATTCCAGACAGACATGTGCCACCTGAACTGCAGCAATTGGGTGGATAAGTGCTCAGGTACTGATGGAATTCATCGCTAATGACACGGCAATTCATGGATGTGGAGGGATTTTAAGATCACCTTGCTGACTTCATAGATTTCTGCAGTCAGTTGGTATAAGCATTCTGTGAACTCTGAAAACATCTGCAGTTTGTTGGTGTGGGTGCTTTGTGGATTTATGCAGTATGTTCACTTGGGACTGTTTGTTGACAGTGAGCCTGGGTTTTGTTTGGTTTATTGTGTGGTGGTGGTGGTGTTTTTTATCTCAGAGACTCACAACTCTGGGTGGTAGGTCCTGGAAGTAGGGGTGCCAACCCGCTCTGATTTTCAACAGGGTAAATACTGGTTTGGTGGTTGGTTCTCCCAGCAACACAGAGGTACTTCCCCTGAGAATTAGGCATCGACATGTGTCTCAGGAAAAGAGATTGGATTGAATACCTAGAAGCAGCCAGAAACAATGAGGAAAGCCAGCAGCATGTTCAGGCAGCTCTCCCCTGACCATCATCAAGTGACTAACTACAGTGAGGGAGCCTCTTCTTTAAAGTTTTAGGTTGTTGATCATAATCTCTGCACTATCCTATAAAAGAAATTATAATAGACTAAGAGTGACACCTCCCTCCCCCAGCACTCTTGCAGGGTTCAGTTTAAGCATAGGCTTCATAAGTGACTGTTTGGGACCCTTTGCTTTTGGAGAACCCTCAACATTTCAAAGCCTGATTTTCTTCCTCCCCTCAGCGACTGTTAGCTGCCTCTCCCTGTCAAACACTTTTAGCAACTCTCAGCCATACCTCTTGCTTGGGGCTTTGCAAGTTTTACGGTCAGCTTTGCTTTCTTGCAGGACAGCTGTTTTTTGAGACACTTAGAAGGTTCCCGTAACAGAAAGGGTTGAGACTGACTTTCACTTTCACTGTTCCTTTTCTCCTAAGAATTTCATATTTTGTATTCCATGTATATTCGGGAACATGTTTTCCCTTAACAGTTAAACTCTTGCTTTTCACTGTCCGGTTGATATCCCAATTTGCACTTGTATTGTCTCCCATTGAACTCTGCCACAGGAACTGACTGAATCTATATATGGTTTAGCTATAGCTGTTTGTGATCTGTGATGTTATCCATAATTGTTTCCCATAGTTACTGCCTTATTTGTTTGTCATGCTGTTCATTGTTGTAACATGCTGACTTGCTCAGGTACCCTGCTAAGTTGGCCTGACACCTAACTGATTAGCCAACCTTCAGTAAATATCTCTACTTTAAAAAAAAAAATTCTCCCACAAAGTTTACCATATTCATCCTCTCTTTCATGACTCCTAGCTTCCTTCTTTTCCTTCACCCCCTCTACCTTGAATTTTCTCCTCTTCCATCGACCAAAGAAATAATGCTTTCCCCGTGGTAACGTCCTCCATGGCTGCACCACAGTGCACAAAACCTTTGGGAAGATCTTACATTCAAATAACACCAAACATGTGGTTATCTTCTGCTCTCAGAAAACACATGGGGGGAAAAATCCATATAATTTCTTCAAACGTAAAGTTCAATCCACAAATGACGACAACTCATGGGAACTGGGATAGCACATTTGGATTCTCTCCCCTCCCAGGCTCTGTTTTTTTTTCTGGCGTATTTTGCTAGCATTGCTGTATTTCTGAGGTTGAGCTGAAAATTGAAATCCCAAATCTGAGTCAGTTTTCTATGTCATGGGAGTTCCTGGAGGCCGGGACACCAAATCTCCTGCTGCATCTAACTGTCCAGACTCTGAATCCATTTTCCGTTGTTTGGATGTGAGGAGATGCAGGGTGTGACTCTCCAGTGCCTGGCACTTTATAGCTGAACTGAAAAACTACCATTCTGAATTGGAAGCATTTTGCAGGAACTTGGCAGTTGTTTTAGAGATGTGTAAATTACCTCCCAAAATGTAAATGCAGGTAGGATTAGGAATCAGACCTGTGGTTTGGGACCAATGGTCACTTAGCAAAGGCAGTTAAAATGGAAGTCTCAGGCCATGTCTACACTTACAAGGTTACAGCAACACAGCAGTACTGATTACTCATGTAGCTGCATTATGTCAGTGGGAGAGAGCGGTCCCGTCAAAATATTAAAACCAGCTCAACCAGTGGTGATAGCTATCTTGGCAGGAGAATGTCTCCCATCAAAATAGCACTGTGCCCATGAGCACTTATACTGGCAAAACTTATGTTGCTCAGGGGGATGTTTTCTCATACCCTGAGGGACAAAAGTTTTGTTGGGAAGTGCTAGTGTAGACATGGCCTCAGTGTTCAAGAGTACAATGTCGCAATGCAAGCCCCCTCTGATTGCTGTACACATTCTATTTAAAGTCAGGTTATTGAGAACTCATGGACCTCCAGCAGTTTTCCCTTCCTCCAACACCATCATATTTGTCTGCACCATGGCAGCCTTTTCATAAATGAAACCTCTTTTTGACATGAAGAGATTGATTCCCCCCCCCCCCTCCACATAACCAGGTTAAAATATGCATAAGGGCCTTTGTTTCAGTTTTTACTATTTTTTTTTTTCCCACCCAAATTTTGGACCACTGAAGACATGAAAATAGTGTTTGTTAACAGAGTCCAATTAATTCCCTAATTGAAAATGTGAGGCTGTCTGTTACAGTGAAATGTAGTGGAAGATACACACGCCTGAACATGCATCTGTGTACGTTCAGTTCATGAAATAAAACACAGCATTAACTTTTATTTTCAGTGCTCTCACTTTTCTCTGTATGTTGCTTTTTTCTTTCCTCATCCGCGCCCCAGTATTAACCCCGATATTTACCCTGAAAACTATGATGATGCTTTTTATTATTATTTTATTTTGGTAATAAGGACTGATAAATTCCCAGAAAAATTTAAACAAAATAAAAAACTGAAAACGAAGGACCTTGAATATGAGCACACTTCTCAAAACCTTAACCTTATGAGCCTTCAGTGAATGGCATTTTGAAATATTTATGTGGTCATTATATGTGGTGTGGCTGCTGTTTGGGAAACAAAAATGAGCATGGCTTCATTTAGGTCTAGTTTTAAAATAAATGCCCCTACAAAAACAACTGTAATTTACAGTTCTCAAGTGTTTTCCCCATCAGCATAATCACTTAGAACCTTGCTCACACTGTCCTCAGTAGTGGATAGTTTCTTAGGAGCTGTTACTAGTCAGGAGAGTTTAGAGAAGAAATTAAGCTGCTATAAACTCTACCAGGGCTGACGTGAACCCAACATGAAGATCAGGGAGCTATAACTGGATCCTCACATCTGTTGTGCTCAGTGGAGACTGGATGCAGCAGAGAATCTGGGCCATTATTATTTACATCCTAGTCAAAACACTCCCTACTATTTCTCATCCGCTAGCTATATCTTAACATGTAGATTTCTGAACAACTCTCCCTCTCTTGGGGTACTTTCAAATCAGAGTTAAGGTTGTGTGTGTTTTCAGTAATTGCATGTGTGGATTGTGAGTGAGTGTAGGTTTATATTAGAAGGGCCTATGTTGGGAATGTGGATGTGCGTTGTGAGCAGTTTAGATGCTGATGGTTCCTAAAGAAGTGATTTCCTAATTTTTGGTGATAACATTTATGGGAAATGTACATTAGCAACCTGTAGCTGTAAATTAGCCATTTTTGTGTGTGTGGAAATGTTCTTGTCATTTTGAATGGTAAATAGAAGGAAATCCCTGTTGGCCCTATGCCCCTCTACTCCCATGTATCACCACTCCATGTGCTGTTGCTCTTCTCCTCAGTCCAACAGTATGTTTCCTGCCCTTCTGCACCACCATCCTTTTATGCCATACATTGAGCTCTGCCTCCATGTCTCCTCCTATGATTCATGTCATACCTCCTTTCCTGGCCCAGCCCCCACCAGCAGCAGCTTCTTTGACACCCCTACACTCCACTTGCATGCTCCCTCAATCCAATGCTTCCCCTTTATGGTCTTTTTCCTCTGTTCCCCACTACGCTTTTAAACTGTATGGACATTGCAACCTTTATATTTTCTACACTCATTTGACATGTATACATGATATCACAGACATATGTCTTATACAGGGAGAATGTTTAGTTTCAAATACTTTGAAGTGGAATGGGTGAGTGGCTGGTTAGGCATGAAAGGGAGCAGAGAAAGGAGGGGAACACATGGAACTAGAGGGACTTACAAGGTGATAGGGTCAGGAACTGGTTGTGGGGTGTTCCATTGAGCTGGTACTGGTGAGCTAATGGGGAAGGCTGCTGAGATTCCCAGCCAGAAAACAAACCTAAAAATCTTTTCTTCCTAGGGGATTTTTGCTGCAAGTCATCATCTCTCCTCACCTGTTCCCATCAAATATCAGGAAGAAGGGGGAATTTCACCTCAAACTTTCCCTAGTGCCTGCAGTCTCACTGGGGGCATGTTCGTCCAAGTCCTATGGTCAGTGAGACAGACTAAAGCGCTAATGATGCTCACAGTGTTTGTGGGTTGCTGGGGGAAGCAGGCAGGGTCACATAGAGAAGGTTGGGGTAGGGGCTATGGTAATGGATCAGGGTCGGAGAAGCAGGGATGCCCGTTGTGTTGTGGGACCAGTAAGCAGTGAGGAAGTGAAATTCTAAGTGTAGGTGCTTTAGGTTGGTGATGCTGTTATATGTTGTTTTTCATAGATAACAAGGGCTTTTTCCCTACTCTAAATTCAGCACAGTCTTAACTATGCAGTTGTTACCAGTGTCTCTAATATATTTCCATGTGTGAGAGCAATTTTTGCAGTAAAGATTTTCTTGCCTTTGGCAGTGACTAGTTCTCTCCTTAAAATTAAGAAAAGAAAGAATAATAAGCAAAAATGCAATGCAATTCAAGCTAAAATGATTGCACAAAATTGGAACAAATTTGTGTAGTTATCCTTCACAGAGTTCAATCATTCACCTCTAAATTATAATTGTATTTGTGTAATTTTCCAAGAATGTCTTAATAATATTTGCAAAAGAGACTAAGGTCTCTAAGGTGCCACAAGTACTCCTTTTCTTTTTGTGAATACATACTAACACGGCTGTTACTCTGAAACCTGTCAATAATATTTATTATCCAACTGTGTTACAGCACACTGAAAACTGGCAATGTGTCTCAATGTTCTTTTGTGAAAACCGAGGATGATGATAAACTTAATATATTAAGCACCTATCCTTAGAAGCCTCTAGGTACCTTAACTATTTAAGAAAAATATATTTAAAGATGATGAGTAATCATAATTGGCAAATTCACCAAATAAATTTGAGAATAGAAGAATGGCAGAAGCCAGTCATCATGTATGGAATAAGTTAATTTACACGGGAACTAGATATTTTTTGTTGTGTGTGAAATTCCATGATTAAAAAAAATGCTTTGAATCAGAACAATGCCTATTAACTAAATAAACAAAATTCTGAAAGAACTGAAAACTTTTTGATATATTTTTGACATTTTTAAAAGGTTTGCTTAAAAAAATGAAGTAAAATCAATTTTGAAATGGAAGGCCATTTTCAAATGAGAAATGGGAGGTTTCAACATTTTCTAAGCACTTTGTTCTGATTTTTTTTTTCAGAATGAAATGGCAAACTTGAATGTTTCTGCAAAATGTTCCCTTTTGACAAATTGTCTCTTTCCAATGGAAAATGTTCCACTGGAAAATTTCCAACAGATTCTATTTGTTTACATCTGCCACGATAGAAGAATAACCTGTAGAGTCATAGAGTAACAAACTCAGGGTTGGCAGAATTCAATTTTTATTTTTTATGATGTTAGCAGATAATATCAATGTTTATTTTAAGCATTATTTTTAGTTTTATCTATTTAAATTTCAATAGTTCCACACAATTATGGATTTAAAGCATTTTTTTATTTGTATTGATTTAAATTTTCCCAGTTGTGGGAAATTATGGGGGTCAGACTATAATTATTTAATGACAGTTGATGCTAGAGTCGAACTATTAGAGCTTCAAAAGTGTTAAAACACAAATTGTCAATATCATATGTCAACATATGAAGTAGATAGCGTTACACCAAAATCTAAGTTCTCAAGCAACATTTTCTTACTTTGCCTATCGGTAAATTTCTCGTATTAGTCAAGGAATTTTTCGTTGTTGGTTTGTGTGTATGGTGAAATCAACATTTATTGATTAAAAATTCAATTCTGCCAAGCCTGAATATACTACATCTCTCTTCCACTTTTGACTCTTCACCTGTTCACTGCCCATTAATCCATCTCCTCCTCCGTTCCAAACCTCTGAGCAGCTTTTGTGTAGCTCGTAATTTTGTTGTTCCTTAAAAGTGACTGACCCAAACATATTTTCTTCCTTCTCCCCAAATGTGGATCAGGGAAAACATGGACCCAAATCTGCCCTGAGACCAACTGAGGAAGACTCTGGTGCCTAAGTGGAACCCCACATGAGTTACATATAGCTCCAAGTAGTCACATAGGGTGTCCATGCAGGATGAAGGCCATTGTTGTAAATCACACTAATTCAGGTTCCTACAATAACTATAGCAAGTTCTGAATCAGTGCCAGTTTTAAGATTTGATATCTCATGAACAAGACTTGAACCATTCTTCCTTCCTCCCCACCCCCCAATTCTGATTGGGGTCAGTGAACTCAAAATTAAAAATAAATTGTACTTATTTTTCCCCTCTCCGTCTGAGACATGCACATTTGGATTCAGGGTATTACAAATGGCTAGATTCATAGACGGAGGGATATGGAAATGACATCTTTAAGACCCAGTGGATTTGAATGCAACATCTTTTCTCATATTTCATTGTTAACCAAGAAATGTATGTAGACTTATCTGTAACCCGAATTCAGAGATTAGCATTTAATGGAGATGACAGCTGGGTATAGGAGGTCTTCCAAGGTAGCCTTAGACTAACTTACTTTGGGTCAAAATGTTGTAAAATAGAGTGGTACCTTTATTTCAGTATTGCCTACACATTTTCAGGAACAGATAAGCCCAAACTTCAAAGTTAAAGTCCAGATTGAAGTTTCCTATAGTATGAAGTAAACTATGCCCAGGATATTGGCATGAGTCAACCTCTGCTTTCTGGTGTTACCAGCCTCTTTTGCAATATATAATTTTAAATTGTCATGGGGTAGGTACACCTCGTCATGGGTGCCGGGTCACGTATGGTGACAAGAAGGGGAAAAAACTGTATCGAAGCCAGTTAGGTCCTACGTTCATAACCCCAACTATAAAACACTGTAGTATGGTCTAGTGGCCAGAGTCAATAAGCGGCCCTTCCACCAGGGCAGCATGGCTTAATGGCCTGAGTCGATAAAGTACCCCACATCTGGGATTGCATGGGCAATTGGGGAAGCGGGTGCCACTTAGGGGTGTGTGGCACCCTGGGTAGGGGGGCTCGGGCCCTCCCTGCTCTTCTGAGTCCCAGCCCAGGGCTCTAACAGTGGCAGACTGGTCTGCCACTGGGTCAACGGGGATCCTCCTGAAACACACTGACCAGTTCCTTGGTTCTCCCACTGGGGCAATATCTAAGTCCCCATGGCTGCTCTCTACCCATGATTCTCTGGGCCCTCTGGGATCCTCCTTAAGGTGCAACTCCTGATGGCATGATCCCTTCTCTGGGTTAGTCAGTTATACATCTGAGGCTTTGCATGCCTAGGCTCTTGGGTCAGGGCCTCTAGCAGCTCCCTGGAGAGAGTCTGCAGTTTGCATCCTCCCCTTTTGGCAGTCTCCCCAACCTGATCTGGGCTGCTTCCTTTTATACTCTACCTCCAGACTGAGCATGCACAGCAGGGTCAGAAGAGAAGGGCTTCCTCAGCCTGCAATGCATAATTAACCCCTTTGGCACTGGTGCGGGGTAGGTACACCCTGTCAAAAACTTGTAAATAAGGATCACCATTTATGTCAGAAGGGGATATTTCTTGTTGTTACTTGATTTTAATTAATTTGTCACATGGAAATGAAGAGTACATAGTGTAGAATTTTGTTTTTAATGGAGTCTCCTCATTCATATTTGATGAGCTTGCCATGTTCTCCTCAGGGCACACTCCTGGTCCTGCTGAAGTGAATGATAAAACTCCCATTGTTATCAGTGGTTCAGGATGAGGAGCCAATGACTTTCTTGGGAAGAGTTAAGGAGGATCAGAGAGAGCAGTATCTCCATGTGGTTGGAGATGTGTCACTATTGTATCCAATTACATATTCTTTCATTCTTTCTTTCTTGTACATATCACACTAACATGTAGGAGTACCTATTCTTTCTGGATCCAACCTCATATATGTTGGTTCTTAGTCTATTTAAAAAAAAATAGGAGGATTCAATGCACTCTGACTGTATTGAGGTAAAATATGGTTTTTAATATTTTTTTTAAAAAGTGACTACATTTCTGAGAATAATAAAGTAATATAGTCAGATAGGAACTGACACACTTGAACTCTCCCTAACAAATCTGGTTAAATACTTCTAGACAAATTAATTACTTAGTGAATATTATAGTTTTCCATTGAATCATTTATTTGTCAAATAATTTGTATGGTCTTCAGCCTATTTTTTCTGGCTAAATACTGTTAATAGGTGCAGGGACAGATCAAATGGTTCTAACTGATTAGAAACTTCTCACATTCTTCAAACCAAGTTTGATCCTTCTGAGGGGGCTAGGAGGTAGGAGGGGAAGTATGGTACATAAGACTCAAATGAACCAGTTCCTAGCTGTTGTCTGTCTTGACAACCAGCCAAGAAATAACCACAAACAAAGGTTGAAATAAAGCAACACTGAGGGTTGATTTATTGGGATCCCTTACTTGTGCAATTACACACACACACACACACATACATATATATATTCATGCTGGCAGGCTGCAAGCATGGATGTTAATTTCGATTTCGCATGTGGCTGAGGCTGGCCAGATGACAGCTGCCCAGAGATTGGCTGCGAGACGAGAGCCCTGAAGTCCCTTCAGATCCGCAGGAGCGCTCTACTGCTTCCGGTCTGGTCCTGAGTTTAGTGTGCTGTTACATTTCCTTGTTGGTAACTGTCCCAGCCGCCTGTCTCAAGATTTATACCTTTACCAAGATAATACCATGGGTTCCATAAAAGGCAATATTTGCTTCTTTGTTTTACCATTGGCTGTCACTCACACTCTCTCACTCATTCCTTACATTAACTGATTACATATTCATAAGCATAAATACAATTGGTAATATAGAGCAATGCAGCTTTAAGCAAGCACCGAACATCATTTGGGAGCTTCTGCTGCTTGTGGCTTTGTAACAGCATAACAGGAAACTGTGCACACTGCACTCAAAAGAGCACATGGGGTGGGGGTCGCATCTGGCTACATTAGCAAGCCATTGTGGTAGTGGTGTTGCCTGGACACCTTTTTGATTTTGCTGTTGCACCCGTCCCCCTTGACTGGATGTCATTTATCAGTCATCTAGTATCCTGGCCAATGTGATGTCCACTAGTGATAAATAAATACACACAGCTGGGCTTAAAATCAGAGAGCCGTGGAGAATAGAAGGAGAGAGATGCTGTCACAGCTACTTGTATGGTCTGTTGGTCAACACAGCTATTCTGAACTAGACAAATCCAGCAAAGCCTGGAGGTTAGCTGAGCACGAAGAAGGGTACTACAATCCAAGAAAACGCCTGAGCCTCACTAAAGGTGAGCTTAGCCAAACCAAGCACAAGGTCCCATCTGAGCTGAGCTCAGCAATGTCCAGGGGTGTGAAATATAATTTTGGTATCACACTCAAACAAGCAGATCTTGGTTTATGGTTGGTGCTTGGGGAAGTACCTCTTCTTTCTTCCTCCCAATTTGAATCCTGATATTACCAAGCTAAGCTGAATAATGCTTTTGTCTCCTTGTCCAGTGGTGAGATGCTGTTGTCATTTGTGGGGTTAGTAATGGCATCCCAGAGAGCAGAGCACATCTAGTAAGGCCCAAATCTCTCAGTCTTTGGATTTATCCATATGCACATTGTGGTGGTATTGCTGAAGAAACCACCAAATGTGCCAACTGCAAAATGAGTTGCAGTGAGCTTCTGCTGTGTGATGGTACATGGAACCTCCCTCTGAGAACACCAACTGATGGGGAGGAGACGTGCTAAGTTACTCCTTCCCCCAAAGACTGCTCCTGGTAGGTGGGGCATCCAAACCTTGCTACAGCGTGTCCTAACAGCAGCGGGGAGAAGATTGCTAAATTTCTTCAAAAGAGTGCTGTTGCCAGTTGAGTGGGGTTCTCAAAAAGTCTGGCTAGTCCACAGGTGTCTTCCTTCCCTGACCCCTACTGCAGTTTTGCCATTGTTTTCAATGCTGTCAAAATCCTCCAGATGCTTATCCAAACCTTCTGAAAATACCCAACACTAGCAGAAACTTCTGTTTCTAACATGTCAGCGATGGTTATCAAACACTGTGGTGAGACGATAGAGCTCTTGTATACAGCAGAATCAAATAAATGCTGTGGTTCTTCACAAACTTCAGTATTAGAAGTAAGAAAAATTGTAGTGGGAGAACTGAAAAGTATGGGGACCTTTAAGGTTTAAGTATGAAATTGGAGAAAAACATTTTTGGAAGCAGCAACATACGGGTGTTTACTGTCACTCAGTAGAGGTTCTCTGCTCTCAGGCTAAGTATTTGGTTCATGAGGGGGGAAAAAAATCCTGACAACTGTCAAGATCATCAGTGCTCTCAGATATATTCCCTCTTTACCTCCAGATTGTCACTCAATGTCAGCTTGGGATAAAGTGCTAAATGTAGAAATATTAAGCTGAGAAATAACTAAACTCTAAAAAGTGAGGCATAGTGCTCTCATACAATGAACATAAGCAGACTTGATAAGCAGAGGCTAAAATAATTACACACACACACACAATATAAAGATGCTGCAACATAAAGGAACAAATTCATCCTTCCTGCAACTCAGGAAATGAAATGATATTGAATATTCAGAACTGAGATCAACCTCTGAGAGGGGGACTTTTAATTAAAAATTCCCCTTAATTTTATTTTAAAAATATCCAAAACGTTTTAAAATCAAATTTTAGACAGTTTTGTTTTTTATCAAAATAAAATGTTTTGTTCAACTCAAAATAGTAATACATTTTTTTTGATCTGCTTAATGTTTTGAAAATTTTCATTTGACCCAAAAAAGCTAATCCCAAGTTTTTAAAATGTGTGCAAACCAAAAAAATCATTATTTGCACAGATTTACTCAGGAGTGGTACTACTAATTTCATAAAAAAATGTATATTTCAAATACTTTTTACATTGTTGAATTTCCAGTCCATTAGTGACAGGTTTACATGACAGTTGTGAAACCCATGAGGAAAGAAAGGAAAATATATTGTGCAATCCTGCCTTGATCCCCGTATACACAGTAAATCCATTAGTGGCTATCGGCAATCAGATAGGTGGGTTAACCTGGAATTATTCTTCCATTGTCAAATAACTTTGTATGTCAATGGTCAAGAGTCGTGTGAAGTTCAGCATCATGCCACTCATGATTCTAGTAACAATTCAGTAGCGTAGGGCATACATATTGATCAAAGAATAAGTGACACAAAAAGGATACGTGCAAGAACAAGCTGCTTAATTGAATAGTTTTTTCATTATTGCAACTCTTGGCTGCTTGACAAGAGACTTTTAACAAATCAGGTAATCACACAATTCACCTTACACAGTTAATTCTTTTCAATCAATCATAAATATTTATTACCTTCCAACCAGAGGAGTGATTTGACACATGCCACAACTCAATCTATCTGCATTGATCCCAATGAAAGTTTGAAGTTGTAGTGAAGTGGGCAGAAACAACAAAACTCGTATTTGACTATCAAGTGAAGTTGGAACTGAGTTTATTGTTCACTTGACATTATTTGACTAATGTGAACAAATTGCTTCATTCACTTGGCAAGTAACATAGAATGAAATAGTTCATTTAGGCAATAATAACTGACGGGAAAGTCATTTCCTGCCAACTAATGAGCAATTGGGAATTGAAAGCCCAAGATGAAGTCTGAGGTCTCCTTGACCCAAACAGTCATCGGCCAGGCCCAGAAACAATGACTGTTGTTATGAAACAGGAAATATAAAAATAATTACTGTGTGTTGTGAAATGTTATTGCCTGATCATTGCCATGGATGCACATTTCTCTTTACAGTACAAGTCTTTCCCAAGCAGTTAAAGACCAACAAAAAACTGATAGAAAAGTAGGGATACAATTCCCAGGTCTGACTAGGTTCTGTTCAACACAAGATCCGGTCCACAGGAGGGCATGAAAACAATGATGTGGGTCCCCAGTCCTGAGTCTGAAGCATGATTCACTCCGAGCACAATTTAGAACTGCTCTAAGTTACCCATCTATTTGCATTGCTCTGTTGTCCATTAAATAATTAAATTAATTTAATTATTTAAATTAAACTGAAGCTCACACCCTCTTTTCCACTTACCCTGGAAGTATTGGAACCTAGAATAGCAGAAAAGAAATAGCTTTTATTTAAGTCAGATAGAATAACTAAACCCCTCTGAACTATACATTAAACTTACCTAAGTTCCATTAACATCCACCTATGCTGCATCTTCACATAAATTGAAAACAGAGGGTTGTATTGAATAATACTATCAGTATAGTGTTCCTTGTGGTACTGGTTTGAATGTGATGTTCAATTAGGTTATAGTATAACTGCAATTCAATATGCCACAGATTCTTGCATACAGAGTATGTAACTGCGCTGTAGTAATTGCTGAGGCACACTGGAGTCTTAGCCAATTGAATTGGGCACGATTGGGCTGTTTGGCACTGTGGGAGAAATAGAAGTCAGTGTATAGTTACAGAGAAGCATATTGGGCCAGCTTTTTCAAATTGGGGTACATTCCTTCACACCACTCAGATGGCATGAAAGATCCTCTGACAGAGTGCTCCACTCGCTGCAGGTGGACTCCCATCTGGCTGTTTTGGGGATTAGTTCCATGAGGCCAACACCCCCGTCCACAACTGCAGACCATCTCTCTGTCAGCCTGTGGCTCCTTTCTCACTCCCAGAACCTCAGCATCCTCTTTGTGATTGAGAACTCTGGCCAGGTCTATCAGCATTTCCGCCTTCTGGGGTATAGTCCTCAAAGTCTCTGTCACTCCCACAGTGACCCAGGTAGTCTTCCAGTTCACTACTGCACAAGTGTCACTTCTGCAGTGGCAGGTAAGGGAACCAGGGCCCGCCCTCTATACCAGGTTCCAGCCCAGGGACCCTACAATATGTGCCATCAAGGTCTGTGCGGTCCCTAATTTTGCTGCTTAGTTCCTGGGCTGCTTCCTACTTCATGTCCCAGAAGCTCTCTTCTTCCTGCTCTGTTCAAGGTATGCCTTTCCTCTGAACCAGGCCTCTACAGACCTACTCTTTCCTTGGATTCCCTCCATCCCTCTCCACTAAGCACAGAATAATCATGGACTTCCTTTCAGCCATTCTTACTACAGCCAGCATCCCCCTGGGTTTATAAGAGCCCATCCCACCTCTGCTCAGGTGAATACGTTCTTATCAAGGCTCTCTGCCCAGCCTGTATCTCACTTGTTTGCTGCTTAATAGGTAAATTGGACCTTCTGGCCTCCATTAACTCTTTCAGGAAAAGTCTGGGGTGGACATCTGGTCACAGGGCCAAAATTTAGCCACAAATACACAGCAGAGAATTCATTTTATATATGGGAACTCCTTACTGTCACATCTCTGCCATTCCCAGCCCAGCACTTCTATGTGTCCTCCCAGTGAGGGGGAAAGGTGGAACTCTGTTCTGTTCTGCTATTCTTCACTGTACTCTGCTACTCTTCATTAAGAACCCTACATCACTGTCACAAGTCAGAGCTGCCAGGTAGCAGCTCAATAGTTATAGTAGAACTGAATCAGTTATAGCAGAACTGAATAGCTGGTCACCTCTTCTGCACCAAGCAGAGCTTTGGTTTAGGAAAGAATCTAGACATTTAGGTACATATGTTTCTGCTGAAAGAATCAGTAATTAAATAATTAAGTGTAGACCTTTAAATTGTCATTGTTAGGTTTCATCAATTTCAAGGCAGAAACAATTATTGTGATCATTCTTTGTTACACAAGCCATATAACTTCCAATTCCTATTTGAACTAGAGCATATCTTTTTAGAAAAACCTCCAATCTAATGTACTCATTGTCATGTTTAGTTGCTGTGCAAAATACTCCAAGCTATTGTTTGGAGTAGTCTGTAGACTCAGGAAGGTTACACAGCTTTGCATTTGGAAATGCAATTGCTCAGATCTCTCCCCAAGGTCCCCAAATTCCAAGCCCTATCTAAATCTTCCCTTCCCCAACCCCTTGTTAACTCGAATAGTGAAGCGGAGTAAATTCCCCCACATGCCCAATGTATACTGGAACCTTCAAGATGCTAGTTTTTGCATTAAGACAAAACTGATCAGTGAAGAACCAAGCTTCCAAAGGTATTACTACACCCAAATGGGCTCCTCTCTGGTTCCCTACACCAACTTTCAATTTCCACCTCTCTTATTCTGAGTGACTTGAAAAATGTGCATTACCATTGTGGGCCCCTGCCTATTTTACCTCCTTCACCCCTGACTTGTTGTAGGGGTGCTAGGACTGAAAAGCACTCACATAAGGTTATGCTCACATCCCTTCCCAGATGTCATAAAAACTAAGGGAGTGGTAAATAATGAAGAGGACATCCAAGTCACTTGGTAAACTGTGTGCAAGCAAACATGCATTTTAATGCAGGTAAATGTGTACATCTAGGAACAAAGATTGTACGCCTTATTTACATGATGGGGGACTCTATCCTGGGAATCAGTAACTCAGAAAAAGATTTGGGAGTCAAGGTGGATGATCAGCTGAACACCGTGGCCAAAAGAGCTAATTTGATCCTGGGATACGTAAATGGGGGAATCTTGATTCAACATATAAGTTATCTGGAAAATGCGGTAAACAGTGAGGTGGCTTGCAGATGATACGAAATTATTCAAGATAGTTAAGTCCAAAGCAGACCACAGAAAGTTACAAAGGGATCTCATGAAGCTGGGTAACAAAATGACAAATGAAATTCAATGTTGATAAATGCAAAATAACAAATATTGGAAAACATAATCTGAACTACACATACAAAATCATGGGATCTAAATAAACCATTGCCACTCAGGAGAGACATCTTGGAGTCATCATGGATAGTTCTTTGAAAATATCTGTTCAATATGCAGTAGCAGTCAAAAAAGCTAACAGAATATTAAGAAGCATTAAGAAGGGGATAAATTATAAAACAGAAAATATCTTAATGCCGCTATATAAATCTCTGGTATTCCTGCACCTTCAATACTATGTGCAGTTTTGGTCACTCATCCTAAAAAAGAAAAAGAAAAAAGAAAAGAAAAAAATATATATATAAATAAAAATAAAACCAATGGAAAAGGTACACAAAAATGATTATAGTTAAACAACAGCTTCCATGTGAGCACAGATTAAAAATATGTACTGTTCATTTTAGAAAGGAGATGACTAAGGGGGGATATGGTAGAGGTACATAAAAATAAAAAATGGTGTAGAGAAGGTAAATGTTTATTTACCCCTTCTGTCATGGGGTTTGACTCACGGCTGTGGCTCCTCCTGCTGGGCATTTCAGGAATTAACTCAGTCCCAGCAGGTGCGCTCCCAGGTGTTGGTGGCTCTTCCATCCTTGCCTCCACCTGCCGGCCCATTACAGCTCCTTTCTCTCCGTGTCTGCTGCATGGCACAGCCCTCCAGCCATGTCACCATCCTATGTTAGTACCAAACATGCTCAAGATCTGCATCTTCCACAAGTGTGGAGTGTCCTTTGTGTATTCAGAATAGAAATCAGGCAGACAAAATGGAATCTGGATAATTTCTTAGGTATCAGGACCAGCTGGTCCCCTTGTACGTTCTTTAGCAGCCCAGTGGCAGGTGCTGGATGTGATTATTTTTCAACTCAGTCAAAATTATTTGGGAGCATGTAATGATCAAAGCTAAAAGGGATTTGGGGCAGATCAGGATTTTTTTTCCTGTGGGTGACAATTTTGGTCTGAAATGCTGTAATGGAGACTGGTGGGAAGCCATAAAACCTATGTGGGTTTATATGGCTAGGGAGGTGAGTAAATTCATATGTGACCAAGGGGAACTGGTACTTACTCATCTGGACATACCTGACTGGTGACTCAAGTTCAACAGGGAAGATGGGATACACCTACTAGGGAGTGGATATATTTTGTCCTATATTAACAAAACAATTGATGAATATCTGGTAACCTAGGAAGGATGTGTGTGGGATTGTGTGGGGGGAGGCAGCCAAGCTAATTTGCAAATGTCTAGCATAGGTATTCATTATGGAAGGGATACAGTTATCAAGTCAAATAAATTGGAAAAGGATTGAAAGGAAATCATCCCTTAAGGGGGATAGAGGTTTTAGGGCTCCCACAGCTGGTATAGCAAGGAGGTGAGACCCCTCTTTTTCTAGCTCCCTTAACCCTAATATGAAGGGAGGGCAGTGGGGTCCCAGAAATGGGATGGCTGGGATTTGGTTGGGGGTTATGTGAAAATGATGACCTGCACTATATAACTTGTTGCTAGGTACTCCCAGGTATTTTAAGTGAATGAAGTTGTGGCCTAATTAAACTATATTCGCTGCCTCCTGTCTTTCTTCCAGCACATAGCATTGAGAGCATAGCACTCCAGGGATTATAGAGTATTTCAACTATTGTGTGGTTACTAGGAGCATGTCTTCATGGAGGGTGTGTGATTTCTTAAGCTTATTAATGTATTGCACATTAATTGGTCTGTATGAAGCCTGCTGGTGCACACCAAAGGTTCCCTTGTGTGCTTTAACATAGTGCTGTTTGAAATGGTACTACATTAAAGCACACTAGGGAATCTTTAGTGGTCATCAGCAGGGCCTGCACAGATCAGTTAAAGCTCACTAACATATGCATTAGAAATCACATCTCAGTAGTGTGCTGTCATAAATATAAAGGGAAGGGTAAACACCTTTAAATCCCTCCTGGGCAGAGGAAAAACCCTTTCACCTGTAAAGGGTTAAGAAGCTAGGATAACCTCGCTGGCGCCTGACCACAATGACCAATGAGGAGACAAGATACTTTCAAAGCTAGAGGGGGGGAGAAACAAAGGGTCTGGGTCTGTCTGTGTGGTGCTTTTGCCAGGGACAGAACAGGAATCGAGTCTTAGAACTTAGTAAGTAATCTAGTTGAATATGCGTTAAATTCTATTTGTTTAAATGGCTGAGAATATAAGCTATGCTAAATGGAATGGATATTGCCTAGAGGGATTCTCTATGTTTTGAATCTAATTACTCTGTAAGGTATTTACCATCCTGATTTTACAGAGGTGATTCTTTTTTTACCTTTTCTTCTATTAAAATTCTTCTTTTAAGAAACTGAATGCTTTTTTCATTGTTCTTAAGATCCAAGGGTATGGGTCTGTGGTCACCTATGCAAATTGGTGAGGATTTTTATAAAACCTTCCACAGAAAAGAGGGGTAAGATTTGGGAGGATTTCGGGGAGAAAGATGTTTCCAAACGAACTCTTTCCTAAAAATAATAATACCGGTGTTAGACGTTTGGTGGTGGCAGTGAAAGTCCAAGGGCAAAGGATAAAATAGTTTGTACCTTGGGGAAGTTTTAACCTAATCTGGTAAAAGTAAGCTTAGGAGGTCCCCACATCTGTACCCGAGCGTTCAGAGTGGGGAAGGAACCTTGACATGTGCACTACTCAATCATATAGAGAAGCCATTAGGGAGCTCTGGTTATTCCCTTGCAACTATATCAGGGAGTACAGACTAACTGCATCAGGAAAGTATTTGTGTTTTGTTTTTTGTTGTTTTTTCTAGCCTGTAGGGCAGGGGTTTGTGAAGCCACATCCTGCCCCCTTTCTTGAAGTCCCATTAGGATTTGGAAGAGGGGAGAGTGATCCACCCTAAGCACACCTGTATCCACACCTTGCATGGTACTGTAATTAGTTTTTAAATTATACCTCACATGGTTAAGTTTGTAAAAATAGAACACACTTGTCAAAATCATTGTGAAATATGTGACAATGTTGTATGTGGAGACATGGTTGTCTTCTGATATTATGTTTTAAAGTCTGTATTTGAACAAAGTAGAAACAGGTCTGCCCATGTCTTGAATACAAAAGAAGCAGGGTGATCAGAGAGAATGGAAATACAATTTATATATACAGTAAACAGAACCATCAAAGCTCACAAGTCATTGGAGGTAGACAAGACACTTACTCCCAGAAGATCTCGAGGATAAATTGGGGAAGGAAGAAATAGGAGAGGGGAGGGGTGGTGCTTATGAATCTAGAAAAGGAGAATCTAGGGAATTGTGATGTACCTTAGCTGAGGTCTGTGAACACTTCAGATTTTTCCATTGTTCACTCGTAAGATTAGATTTCCCCCCACTCCATTGTATGTAATTTCTAGTTGAACATTGCTTTCACCACCCTGCTGGACACCTGTCTCCATGTCAACTAGATTGACACCACCAACTCATTTCCCAGGGCTCACCAAATAAACATCAGTTACTTGTATTGTGATTGTAATGCAAGTAAATCAAGTGCCAGCTCCAGCTAAACCTGTAGGCATTAAGTAAGAACTGACAAACTCATAGCTGGAAAACAAACCAGCTCCCCTGTATGTATGTTTGTTCAAACTAAGTCTTATAAGAATGTATTTAGTGTTTACACTCTATGAAATGCTTGTAAAATCTGCATGAATTAATCTCACTTTTATAATGTTTGCATTCTATAGAATATCGGAGTTGGAAGGGACCTCAGGAGGTCATCTAGTCCAACCCCCTACTCAAAGCAGGACCAGTCCCCAATTCTTGCCCCAGATCCCTAAATGGCCCCCTCAAGGATTGAGCTCACAACCCTGGGTTTAGCAAGCCAATCCTCAAACCACTGAGCTATCCCTCCCCTCTATAAAGAGCCCATGCTGTAAGGAAATATGTAAGTTTTGCTTTATGGCTTTGAAAATGTTTGCTCTGAACTTGTGAATCCAGACATGGGAATTCCTCTTCCCCCACACCCTCTCCAGCCCATTAAGGAGGCCTATCAAGATTAAACTGGTAATTAAGGATCATGATACAAATGGTTGGTGAATGGCCCTATCACACGTTGGCAATCCTATGTGCAAGGGAGCTTGTCTCATGAACTGGACTGCTAAATGTAAAAGGTTAAACTGGGTCAGAAGAAAAAAATCCATCTCTTTGAACTCTTATGGGACCAGAGACACTAAACTAAGGTAGAGATCTCCCAGGGTTACACCTGGCTCTGCCTTACAAGGCAGTTTGAATTGACAGATTACTACATCTGTAATCTTTATGGTAACTCGTGTGTGTATTTGCTTGCTTTAACCTGTAAATAACTCTCATTCCTTTCTCATAGGTAAGTCTTTAGTTTGTTTATTACAGGATTGGCTACAGACATTCTTTGGTGTAGGATTTAGATCTCGGGTAAGTGACTGGTCTCTTGGGACTAGAAAGTGTGTGGCTGGCTGTTTGGCTGGCTGGCCTGGCTGGAATGATAGACTGGAGAGTCTAAGGGGACTCTCGGGCATACCCTGGAGTCACAATTACAGTGATCCTAGAGTTCACATTTGTTACTCAGTTGGTGAAATCTGATTATAGAACATACCACCAATTTTGGGGTGCCTGAACTGTTTTTGACCACCTTCTCTGAGGTAGGCCCTCATGGTTGTGAGCCACCCCAGATACCAAGACCGTGATCTTTATGCGTTGTATAAATTATGTCTACTGGACTTCTAATTGCAATTTCTATAACAATCATGAAGGCAATAGCCTTGTCACTGCAGCATGTTCTCTCAGAGACCGATGGTTTTTCATCAAGAAATTATATTTAATTTGCCATGCTCTACAGGCTTATCCATCTACCTCAGCACTTCAGAATCTTCAAAACAGCAAGTAGTTTGTTGAAACACAGCACATGCCGTCTCTCTGTTCTATGAAAATCCATTAAGATCAATTAGTGCCTTTATTTCCATAGTCTTTCATAACTATTCTCTCAAAGTGTTTCACAAAGATTAATATTATACATTATTATTTTTTATTACTTACCAAATCAGTAACATTCTAATCACATACAGTTAGGCTCTTTATCATTCTGGATGGAATAATTAAGACATTAAATCAAGGAGTTTAAAAGCAGAACAACAGGAGAACTTCAGAGAGCCCATTGGCCAAACAGATTCCTCCCATTGCTCAGCTGGAGAGTGCTTTTAGAAACACCTTGTTAAAATTCCATCAGCAAACTGAAGGGAGGTTGGAAATGATTTCCTTGTCTCTTAGGGAGGTCACATCGACTCTGGATACAGCTAAATCATCATGAGAAAGACTGCTTTTATCCCTGGGCTCATAAAAGTATTTTTGAAGAGCATTTCCCCACTCTGTGTTAGTGTCAGGTATTTTAAAAAATGGGTGGTGGTGGTGAGATACCCACAAATTTCACTCCTTTTCAAGTGTATACAAGTTGATCACTGTACCTTACTATCAGGCTACTTTGCGTATGTTTCAGGAATGAAGTAGCAATCTATCCAGCAAGTGCATTAACACAGTTTTGTTTGCCATTTTGTGCATTTTTAAAATATAAATAAGACTTGTTTAAATAGTAGAATGAATCCATAAACTTTGTCCTCTACAAACATGTGTCCCTGGTATATGCAGTTTATCAGAGACCAAATGGAGACATTTTATGGGCACCCCTTAAAATGTCGGCAGCACTTCACTAGTACCATATGAACTTCGATAGAGCAGGTCTATCCTATTGCTTAAATCAATCTAACTTACATCACTCAGGGGTGCGAAAAAGACCACCCCCCATCAAGCAACGCAAGAAAGAGCAGTCTAAGCACTCCCCACACTAGTGCTATGTTGGCAGGAGACGCCAACATAGTAATTATGCTGGTGGGGAAGTGTTCTTCCATTTGCATAGTGTCTTCACAAGATGCACTACACCTGCATCAGCACAGCTGCACTGATGTAGTGCTTCTAGTGTAGACCTGGGCATAGATTGAACATGTTACAAGACTAAAGAAAGCTTGGATTGTGTCAGCTAAGAAATTGAGAGGTGTGTGTATTCAGAGAGGAATGATTTTCCATTATAATATAATTCCTAACATATATTGCATTTATACATTTTGTAGTGGATACGCTAGATCACAAATCTCTCAAAACACAGGCAGGCCCAGCCAGCACACATAATTGTTACTATTCCTCTAATAGTCTTAGGCTGGGTCTTGGGGGGGGGGGGGGGGAGAAGGGGAAACAAGTGTAGACAGACCCTTATGCCTGTTCAGAGATTCACTGAAGTTAATAGACACTTTGCGGGGACATAAGACTCCATTTCTGTAGATCCTTTTACAGAATGGAGGCCTTTGAATTTGCATGGAACATACATGTTATCTTACTATCTTCCCACCTCAGACCAACCCACTTTGTTTCCAAGCATTTTGAAGTATTCTTCTCCTTCACACATACATCAGAGTTGAGCATAGTAACCCATCATTTTAACAGGAGATTTTCAGTTTTATATTTATGGGTTGTGATGTGCATGAACCTAATTATATAGATTTAAAATAGTAGGGAGTTTTAAGTACACCTATTCACCACGTATAATTGCTTGTGTTTGCATGTGAACATGCACATATATAAAATGAACAGTCATTTAGTACATGGATTTCTGTAATTGTGATTTATTAGAATAATCTTCTTTTAGGGTTTCATAGTCCTCAGCCTTGTACTTGTACCTCACGCAGCATTCAACATATTACTAGCTGAATTTAAAAAAATCCCTTCTTCCTGATTTTGTTTTTGCATTTACTCTTTCTTCTGTGGCTAGTTTGGTTTGTTTGTCTTTGAGTTTGAATTGTGTAGATGTAAAAATATTTCAAAAGTCTCTCTCATCTGAAAGAGTCCTTGTGAATTTGTTCTGTTACCATTCACTGAAAGCAGTAAGGATTCACAGACTGGGAGCAAGAACTTTGCATTTTCCCAGTAATTGAAAAGAAAGCTAAAGACTTTCTTTTCTTGCATCCCCAGTCCCCAATACTTTTATGAAGCTGTCACAGAATATTTAAGCATTTCATGTGAGTAGTTATTTATGTGTTTCACAAATGTGCATGCCCCTGTCTAGCTAAACAATCTCTAAACCACAATCCAGCATGAGAGGAAATGTTTTCAAAGAAGTACCCAAGTCACTTTTTTTGGCAGATGAAATTCAATGTTGATAAATGTAAAGTAATGCACATTGGAAAACATAATCCCAACTATAAATATACAATGATGGTGTCTAAATTAGCTGTTCTCATTCAAGAAAGAGATCTCGGAGTCATTGTGGATAGTTCTCTGAAAACATCCACTCAATGTGCAGCAGCAGTCAAAATAGCTAATGCAATGTTAGCAATAATTAAAGGGATAGATAAGACAAAAAAAAAATCATATTGCCTCTACAGAGATCCATGGTAAGCCCACATTTTCAATACTACATGCAGATGTGGTTGTTCTATCTCAAAAAAAGATATGTTAGAATAGGTGAAGGTTCAAAAAAGGGCAACAAAAATGATTAGGGGTATGGAACAGCTTCCATATGGGGACAGACTAATCAGACTGGAACTTTTCAGTTTGGAAAGGAGGGGGGGATATGATAGAGGTCTCTAAAATTGACTGGTGTGGAGAACATAAATTAGGAAGTGTTAGTTACTCCTTGTAACATAAGAACTAGGGCTCACCGAATGAAATTAATATGCAGCAGGTTTAAAACAAAGTAAGTTGTATTTATTCACACAACACACAGTCAACAGATGAAGTAGACAAGGTTTTCTTTGGACAACTAAAAAGTTTCCAGATCACAGGCCCTGGTTTTCATGGGGGACGTCAATCACCCTGACATCTGCTGGGAGAGCAATACAGAGGTGCACAGACAATCCAGGATGTTTTCTGGCGAATGTTGGGGACAACTTCCTGGTGCAAGTGCTGAAGGAACCAGCTAGAAGCCATGCTCCTCTTGACCTGCTGCTCCCAAACAGGGAAGAATTGGTAGGGGAAGTAGAAGTGGGTGGCAACGTGGGCAGCAGTGACCAAGAGATGGTAGAGTTCAGGATCCTGACAAAAGGAAGAAAGGAGAGCAGTATAATACAGACCCTGGACTTCAGAAAAACAGCCTTTGACTCCCTCAGGGAACTGATGGGCAGGATCCCCTGGGAGGCTAATATGAAGGGGTGGGGGGGAAACAGTCCAGGAGAGTTGTCTGTGTTTTAAAAAAGCCTTATTGAGGGTGCAGGAACAAATCATCCTGATGTGCAGAAAGACTAGCAAATATGGCAGGTGACCCGTTTGGCTTAATAGAGAAATCTTCAGTGAGCTTAAACACAAAAAGGAAGCTTACAAGAAGTGGAAATTGGGATAGATGACTAGGGAGGAGTATAAAAATATTGCTCGAACTTGCAGGGGTGTTATCAGGAAGGCCAAAGCACAATTGGAGTCGCAGCTAACAAGGGATGTTAAGGGTAACAGAAGGGTTTCTACAGGTATGTTGGCAACATGAAGAAGGTCAGGGAGAGTGTAGGACCCTTAGTGAATGGGGGAGGCAACCCAGTGACAGATGTGGAAAAAATGGAAGGTGTGTTTTTTTGTTGCACCTTGGTCTTCACAGACAAAGTAAGCTCCCAGATTGCTGTACTGGGCAGCACAGTATGGGGAGGAGGTGAGCAGCCCTCAGTGGTGAAAGAACAGGTTAAGGAATATTTAGAAAAGCTGGACATGCACAAGTTCATAGGTCCAGATCTAAAGCACCCGAGGGTGCTGAGGGAGTTGGCTGATGTGATTGAAGAGCTATTGGCCATTATCTTTGAAAACTCATGGCAATTGTGGGAGGTCCCAGACTATTGGGAAAAGGCAAATATAGTGCCCATTTTTTAAAAAAAAAGGAAGAAGGAGAATCTAGGGAACTACAGACTGGACAGCCTCACCTGGGAACTACAGACTGGACAGCCTCACCTCTGTCCCTGGAAAAATCATGGAGCAGGTCCTCAAGGAATCCATTTTGAAGCACTTCAAGAAGAGGAAGGTGATCAGGAACAGTCAACATGGATTCACCAAGTGCAAGTCGTGCCTGACCAACCTGATTGCCTTCTGTGATGAGATAACTGGCTCTGTGGATATGGGGAAAGCGGTGGATGTGATATACCTTGACTTTAGCGCAGCTTTTGATACTCTCCCACAGTATTCTTGCCAGCAAGTAAAAAAAAGTATGGATTGGATGAATGGACTATAAAGAAGGATAGAAAGCTGGCTAGATATTCTGGGTCAATGGGTAGTGATTAATGGCTCAACGTCTAGTTGGCAGCCAGTATCAAGCAGCGTGCCCAAGGAGTCAGTCCTGGGGCCAGTTTTGTTCAACATCTTCATTCATCTGGATTATGGGATGGATTACACCCTCAGCAAGTTCATGGATGATACTAAACTGGGGGGAGAGGTAAAGATTCTGGAGGGTAGGGATAGCGTCCAGAGTGACCTAGATAAATTGGAGGATTGGGCCAAAAAAAATCTGAGATTCAACAAGGACAAGTGCAGAGTCCTGCACTTAGGACAGAAGAATCCCATGCACTGCTACAGGCTGGGGACTGACTTGCTAAGCGGCAGTTCTGCAGAAAAGGAGCTAGGGATTACAGTGGATGAGAAGCTGGATATGAGTCAGCAGTGTGACCTTGTTGCCAAGAAGGCTAACGGCATATTGGGCTGCATTAGTACAAGCATTGCCAGCATATCGAGGGAAGTGATTATTTCCCTCTATTCCAGGGGTGGGCAAACTGTGGCCCGCGGGCCGAATCCGACCCCTCAGGGCTTTGGATCTGGCCTGCGAGATTGCCCCCCATGGTGCCACAGGCCTGCACTGGTCTCAGAAGCAGCTAGCACCACATCCCGGAGAGGGGGCAGGGCAGGGGCAGAGGGCTTCATGCTTTGCCCTTGCCTCCAGGCACCACCCACCCGCAGCTCCCATTGGCCGGGAACGGGGAACCGTGGCCAATGGGAGCTTCGAGGGAGGTACCTGGAGGCGTGGCAAGGGCAACCCACAGAGCCCTGTGCGCTCCCTCGCCCTCAGGGGCCACGCAGAGCTGTGGTTCCAGCTGCTTCCCGGAGTGGCGCAGCGTGGTGCCCGGCCAGGCAGGCAGGGAGCCTGCCCTGGCCCTGGTGTGCGTCGCTGCCACCCTGGAGCCACTTTAGGTAAGTAGAGCCAGGCTGGAGCCCAAACCCCTCCTGCACCCCACCCCCTAACTCTCTGCCTGCACCTCACACCCTTCCTGCACCCCCAACTCCCTGCCCTGAGCCCCCGTCGCAGTCCGCACCCCTCCTGCACCTCTGCCCTGAGCCTCCTCCTGCACTCTGCACCCCTCCTCCACCCCAAACCCCTTCCCTGAGCCCCCTCATGCAACCCTCCTCTGCCCCAATCCCTTGCCCTGAGCCTCCTCCTGCACACTGCACCCCCTCCTGCACCCCAACCCCCTGCCCTGGCCCTGCATACAATTTCCCCACCCAAATGTGGCCCTTGGACCAAAAAGTTTGTCCACCCCTGCTCTGTTCAGTGCTGAGGCCACATCTGGAGTATTGCGTCCAGTTTTGGGGCCCCCACTAACGAAAGGATATGGACAAATTGGAGAGACTCTAGCGGAGGGCAATGAAAATTATAAGGGGACTGGAACACACGACTTATGAGGAGAGGCTGAGGGAACTGGGATTGTTTAGTCTGCAGAAGAGAGGAGTGAGGGGGGATTTGATAGGAGCCTTCAACTACCTGAAAGCAGGGTGGATTCCAAAGAGGATGGAGCTAGGCTGTTCTCGGTGGTGGCATATGACAGAACAAGGAGCAATGGTCTCAAGTTGCAGTGGGGGGAGGTCTAGGTTGGATATTGGGGAAACTATTTCACTAGGAGGGTGGTGAAGCACTAGAATGGGTTACCTAGAGAGGTGGTGCAACCTCCATCCTTAGAGGTTTTTAAGGCCCGGCTTGACAAAGCCCTGGCTGGGATGATTTAGTTGGGGTTGGTTCTGCTTTGAGCAGGAGCTTGGACTAAATGACCTCATGAGGTCTCTTTCAACCCTAATCTTCTATGATTCTAACCTGTGGAACTCTTTGCCAGAGGATGTTGTGAAGGCCAAGACTATAACAGGGTTCAAAAAAGAACTAGATAAATTCATGGAGGTTTGGTCCATCAATAGGTATTAACCAGGATGGGCAGGGACGGTGTCCCTAGCCTCTGTTTGCCAAAAGCTGGGAATGGGTGACAGGGGATCGATCACTTGATGATTACCTGTTCTGTACATTCCTTCTAAAGCACTTGATATTGCCCACAGTTGGAAGACAGGATACTGGCCTTAGACGGACCATTGGTCTGACTCACTATGGCAGTTCTTATGATGATCTTAACTTTTACCTTATATGAGAGTGATAAGAAAATCCAGATGGATGAAAGGGGATGAAAGACAAGAATTACTACAAAAATAACATGCTATTGATTTAGTATTATTTACATTAGTGGAGTGACTCACAAACAAACCTCAGGGCAGACTGCTAAGAAGGGTATGCGTTCTATACTTGGATTTCGCTAACCAAGTATCAAGCGTTAACTCCTCAAGCACTATAACCACCTTAACATGAAGTAAGAGTTCCCTTGGATACTCTGGTCTATCTTGCCATGCAGGCAAGCCTCCCTTTGTAACAGATGATCCCTAACACATCACTATTCAGGTTATTCCAATGCCAAAGTATCAGTCGCTTAACCCAGGTCAGTTGTACCTCAGATCTCACACCAAAGACAATGCTTGTAGCCAATCCAATAATAAATAGAAAAAATAAATGAGTTATTCAGAAGGTTAAAGCAAGTAGACATACAAACGAGTTAGTCTGAGGCTCCAAAAAGTAAAAGAAGCTGCTGTAATGTGCAAACTATATATCTGTTTTAAGACTACCCCAACTACTTAGCTTGGGGATTCTTTGCTTCTGCTTAGAAATATTGCCCTCTCCAAATTGCAAGCAGTGTAATAACAATTTCTTCTTGGCAAGTACTTTTATTCCCTTCCCCCCAGAGTTCAAGTCAGGTCAAGATGAGTGTTTGTGCACGTCCAGTCATGTTCCACAAAGGTTTGTCTGGTGCCTATAAGCCTTCTTTTGTTGGGGAGGAGATGACCGCTCTGTAGTAAAATTAGTATTTCATACTTGGTAATGCTTCTCTCATGGCTGTGGGGGTAACCAGTTTCATAGCAAACACATTTATATAGTTACAAAGCAAAACACTTAAATATTACCTTATAACATGGGGTACAGATATTATAAGTGAGATTAATGCGTGCAACAACTTGATCATTTCATAAAGTCTAAACACATCTCTCTAAATCTAATACTTATTTTAATAATAACACCTAGGTGATTCAGACTAGTTTCTAGCTATTCATTTGTCAGTGTTCAGTGTGGCCTAGAGCCCTTGACATGAGCTGGCACCTGCTCTGACAGTGTCAGTGATGATGTGAGAGTTTCTAGTAATGGCAGAGGATCTCTTCCATTCTCTTTGCCACCGTGATCTGATGATGATAGCAGCTAGGTAGGAGTTTTGCTACACAGTCCATGGCATGGTTCATCCCATATTTCCCTAAACAGCGGTGTCATAAATATAAAGGGAAGGGTAAACCCCTTTAAAATCCCTCCTGGCCAGAGGAAATCTCCTCTCACCTGTAAAGGGTTAAGAAGCTAAAGGTAACCTCGCTGGCACCTGACCAAAATGACCAATGAGGAGACAAGATACTTTCAAAAGCTGGGAGGAGGGAGAGAAACAAAGGGTATGTGTCTGTCTATATTCTGTCTTTGCCGGAGATAGACCAGGAATGAAGCCTTAGAACTTTTAGTAAGTAATCTAGCTAGGTACGTGTTAGATTATGATTTCTTTAAATGGCTGAGAAAAGAATTGTGCTGAATAGAATAACTATTTCTGTCTGTGTATCTTTTTTGTAACTTAAGGTTTTTTGCCTAGAGGGATTCTCTATGTTTTGAATCTAATTACCCTGTAAGGTATCTACCATCCTGACTTTACAGGGGGGATCTTTTTTTTTAATTTCTATTTACTTCTATTTCTATTAAAAGTCTTTTTGTAAGAAAACTGAATGCTTTTTTCATTGTTCTCAGATCCAAGGGTTTGGGTCTGTGGTCACCTATGCAAATTGGTGAGGCTTTTTATCCAACATTTCCCTGGAAAGGGGGGGTGCAAGTGTTGGGAGGATTGTTCATCGTTCTTAAGATCCAAGGGTCTGGGTCTGTAGTCACCTAGGCAAATTGGTGAGGCTTTTTACCAAACCTTGTCCAGGAAGTGGGGTGCAAGGTTGTGGGAAGTATTTTGGGGGGAAAGACGTGTCCAAACAGCTCTTCCCCAGTAACCAGTATTTGTTTGGTGGTGGTAGCGGCCAATCCAAGGACAAAGGGTGGAATATTTTGTACCTTGGGGAAGTTTTGACCTAAGCTGGTAAAGATAAGCTTAGGAGGTTTTTTTTCATGCAGGTCCCCACATCTGTACCCTAGAGTTCAGAGTGGGGGAGGAACCTTGACAAGCGGCAAGTAGGGCATTTGCTATGCTTTGGTGATCAGTTCGTTGGCTGCATTCTGACATTGGATGTTGGGTGGATGATTATTGGTTAGGACTGGCAGCCATACACGTTTTTGTTTTGTTTTTTGTTTGTTTGTTTCAAGATACCTGTGATCATTCTCATAGTCTGATTAATCTGGGTGTCTACTAGTCTAATGATGGGTAGAGTTTAAACAAACTGGGGCACAGTAGTCATCAACTGGGTGACGGAGACTGTACCCTGAACAACAGTGTTTGTGCATTGGACCCTAACAGTTTGTGCAGGAGACAGATTTTGCTCTTGATCTTTTGAGCTACTTTAGTGAGATGGTATTTACATACGAGTCTCAGATTTAGGGTGACCCTTATATACACTGGTTTTGGATTGTGTGCCAACAGCTGACCATTCAATGTTTAGATCAAGCTGGCTCAGTACTTTGGCTACAGTCTCAGTTTCTTGCAATAATCACCTGTGGCAGCCATATCACTGACTTCCAAAATATTGAAGAGAACCAAAACAAAGTCCGTTAGGTCAGTGGTCATGGCAACCCATCTAGGAAGAACTCTTGACACACTGTACAGTAGATCAGTGTGTCAGATGGTGTCATATGATGTAGTAAAGTCAAAAAAGACAAGGAGAAGGAAATTAGTAAAGCATTTAGTAGATAATGAAGCATCATCACTTTAGTGTTAGTAAAGGGGTTAACAAGGACCAGTGAAGACAGAAAAAGGTTGAGATTTATTAGTAAAGTGGAATGAACTACAGCATTATCCGTTTCTGAGGGTTCACATAAATCTTTGTGATCAAGTCACAGAATTTGCACTGCCCGTGTTTTTAGTTGAATTTAGGTTTCAATTAGTTTGGAACAAAACTCAGTGAAAATTGCCATCTTTAGTTTTGGAGGATCACATCAAGTACTGTGAACATCATTACAAGTGGTGGAGATTGAGACACAATTCAGTTAATGAATGAGCAGGTACTTGCTTGTCTTTTGAGATTGAGACAACTTCTGGGCAGATGGTATCGTTAGATGTGGTTGCTCAGCAGTTAGCACATTTTTAACTGTTACTAGAATACATATAGTAAATGTTCCTTGACAGTGAAACTTCTGTAAACATTTTTTTTTCAGTCCTTGCCCAGGAAAAGATGAAGGTGGGTACATTTTTTCACAATTTTCTACAGTTTAAGATAGATACTGCGGTGCTAACATCTTTCCCTGCTTTTCTTCAGCAGGCCCCATGTGAGATGGTCACACCAAATATGACTCTCTCTCTTTCTCTCCAAATAGAATTAAAGGTGGGATTTTTAGAAAAGCTTATCATTAGTCTAACTTTGCTCCCACTGAAGTTAATGGCAAAAATTTTATTGGACATCAATGGGAACAGAGTTAGGCCAATGCTACATGCTTTTCAAAATCCCACCTTAAACCCATGTTCATTCATGTACCATATCACAGAATCAGCCAGAGTTTGCTATCTCGACTATAAATGTATCTGACATACACTGCCTAAAAATCTGAAAATCAGAGCCTTCTGATTCATAATTTAAGAGTCCTCGGAGGAAACCATTCTATTTGTATCTAAATGATCAGCGGATAAGAAAGGACAGGTATTTTAGATTGCCTCCGGTGATGGAAAATACAGCAAAGTATTGTAGTCTTAAGAAAATACATATGAAGAGGACAAAAAAAATGTTAAATACTTTGTTGCTTGCATCCACCTGCAGCTTCTGTCGCTAATGCAAGCGAAGTGGCAGGGCTCTTTTCAGGCAACGTTGTGGATGGGGGTCTAAAATTTAAAAACCTGGTTCTACCACAACTCCCACTGAATCATTTTAAGGGATGAGATCAAACTGTGTTAGAATAGTGTTCAAAAACATGTTTGAGATATATGGCAATATTTTTTGTGACCTTTCATCTTGTGTAGTCATTTCTGCAAAATAGGTGTAACACTAGCATTCTGATTGGCTAGCATTTTACACTCCTTTTGAACAGATTATCTACACAATATGCAAGGCAGAAGAAAATCTGTGTGTGTGTGTGTGAACACTCTTCTGACGTGACTTGACCCCATCCATCCAAACTGTTTGAAAAATAAAGCGAGAACTGTGATTGAACCATGTTTTAAAAGATGATTTTTCAAATACAGCTCTGTTCTCAGTGTCAATAGGGCTTTCACTGCCACTTTTCAGCTGGAACACTGGCATATAACTACTCCTTCTGGGTGTTTGCACTCTCTCCACCCATGTGTTTTGTCCCACATAGCTGAGACATTAATAACAAAAGAGAGCTATCTAAAAGTGACCTAAAACTATATTAGTATTTTAACCTACAACTGGTTAAGGTGCTCTCCCTAGTCTCCTGCTAAATGAGTATCTGTGAGGCAGGGAATTGTAAGGAAAGATAAAAAGAAAAACATATGGTAGTTCAAAAGGAACTTGGAGAATTCAATAAGGTTTGAGGTTTTAGATCAGTGGGGGCCTTTCTGGTTCTCTTGAGCTTAAAATGACAGAAGCAAAATACATTTAGCGACTTTAAAAAACAAACATAACCCTTCCCCCTCCCCCCATCCTTTTCACTTATTTGACAAAGATCTCTTCCCGAGCTAAGTATCAGAGGGGTAGCCATGTTAGTCTGGATCTGTAAAAGCGGCAGAGTCCTGTGGCACCTTATAGACTAACAGACGTATTGGAGCATAAGCTTTCGACGAAGTGGGCATTCACTCACGAAAGCTTATGCTCCAATACGTCTGTTAGTCTATAAGGTGCCACAGGACTCTTTGCCGCTTTCCCCAGCTAATGGGCTATAGTCTTCAGCAATTCAACAAGTGTCTCAACTCCATGTAGAATCCAATCTTTTTATTTATTTTTAAAGTAAGCTTTGTGAATCCATAGAGGGTGTAGATTCAGCCATGCCAGTGTGTACATTCATCAGCCAATGGACACACATTTTGGTATACTTTAGTTCTCTTCTGAACTATCTAGTTTGTTTTTTTTGTTTGTTTGTTTTGGGTTTTTTTGGAAGCAACAAGCACTGCAAACGTCATTTGAAGTCAATTGGAATTAGACTTCAGGTCAGGTCTATGAAAGCCATGCCCTTAACTTATACATACTTTAAATTTAAAAACAGTGAGATAGATGAAGTGAAGGGATCTGACAATTTAAACCAGATGGGGGATTCTAGTGTGTCAGTCTTAAGTATCTATTTAAGATATTTATCTGTTTCTGTATATCTGAGCTTCTGTACTGATGATGCCCAATGATGGAAAAGGCTTTTGGCCTATCCTGTTAAAATGTGAGAGCTGGTTTCTGATCACACTTCTCCTTGCTTATCTGTGTACTGTATAAAGTACTTAAATACTATGACAGTAGGTGCAAAAAAACCCTGAATTCCAATTCTTGGTTTTTGGAACCAGATGTGCTATTTGAGAAGCAGCTCAAAACCTAAAGTTTTTTTTTTGCCTGAGGAATTCTCAATATGCACAGTGACACTATTTTGACTTAAAAAGTGGTTTTAAACTAAGGGTAGGTCTATACTTTAAGCTAAGAGTGTGATTCCCAGCTGAAGGAGAAATACTTGTGTTAGCTGATTAAGCTTGTGAGCTAAAAATATGCTACACCAGCACACCCAGTGGAGGAGGCTATTTACCCTTTTGTTCAATATCTTTATTAATGATCTGGAGGATGGTGTGGATTGCACCCTCAGCAAGTTTGCAGATGACACTAAACTGGAAGGAGAGGTAGATATGCTGGTGGGTATGAATAGGATACAGAGGGCCCTCGACAAGTTAGAGGACTGGGCCAAAAGAAATCTGTTGAGGTTCAACAAGGACAAGTGCAGAGTCCTGCACTTAGGACGGAAGAATCCCATGCACCGCTACAGATTAGGGACTGAACGGTTAGGCAGCAGTTCTGCAGAAAAGGACCTAGGGGTTACAGTGGACTAGAAGCTGGATATGAGTCAACAGTGTGCCCTGGTTGCCAAGAAGGCCAATGGCTTTTTGGGATGTATAAGTAGGGGCATTGCCAGCAGATCAAGGGACGTGATTGTTCCCCTCTATTCGACATTGGTGAGGCCTCATCTGGAGTACTGTGTCCAGTTTTGGGCCCCACACTACAAGAAGGATGCAGAAAAATTGGAAAGAGTCCAGCGGAGGGCAACAAAGATGATTAGGGGACTGGAACACATGACTTATGAGGAGAGGCTGAGGGAACTGGGATTGTTTAGTCTGCGGAAGAGAAGAATGAGGGGGGATTTGATAGCTGCTTTCAACTACCTGAAAAGGGGTTCCAAAGAGGATGGATCTAGACTGTTCTCAGTGGTAGCGGATGACAGAACAAGGAGTAATGGTCTCAAGTTGCAGTGGGGGAGGTTTAGATTGGATATTAGGAAAAACTTTTTCACTAGGAGGGTGGTGAAGCACTGGAATGGGTTACCTAGGGAGGTGGTGGAATCTCCTTCCTTAGATATTTTTAAGCTCAGGCTTGACAAAGCCCTGGCTGGGATGATTTAGTTGGGGATTGGTCCTGCTTTGAGCAGGGGGTTGGACTAGATGACCTCCTGAGGTCCCTTCCAAACCTAATATTCTATGATTCTATACCCCAAGTGCCATCGAAGACCCTAAGCATGTGTGGTGGCAACAGCTAGTCCCACCCACCACTTGCACCACTGTAGCTATATTTTATTTTGAGTATCCTAGTCAATCAGAGCTAGCACAAGTATTGGACTACACTAACAGCCATCAGGGTGGGGGAGTTTGCAGGTATCTGATCTTGCATTTCCAACTCCACCACACTCCAACCACCGACACTCTCAGAGATGCAATACAGAGCTTTCAGCCAAGGGGAAGAGGGTACTAAAATTGTTTTAATCCACCACTTCATTCTCAAGATCCTGGGCTGCTCTGGACCACCCTCCCTCCCCAAATAGGTAGGTTGTTTTGGTGTCCTAAACTAAGCCTCCTTGGGACCGCCCTCTATGTTGCAGCACTGCTTTGAAACTCCACATCTGTATATTGTTCCCCTCCCTTTGCCCTTCCCAATATGCCACTCCCTCCTTAGACCACACCTTTAGCACCTCCTCCATCAGAGTTTCTGAAAAGGTCTTCAGAAGACACCTTTCAGCTGTCTTCCACAGTGCCTGCACTAAGGAAATCCTTCCATAGCAGGTACTGGGGCTTTACTCTGCTCCAGGCCTTTTACATAGGAAAGGGGCCAGACCAAGGATGAGACGTTCACCCTCAACTCTGTATGAATGTAGCAGGTTTCACTCTCACACTATAAATCAATGGTGGGCAACGTGCGGACCCATCAGCATAATCCGCTGGCAGGCAACCAGACAGTTTGTTTACATTTGCATGGCTGCCTGCAGTTCTCAGTAGCCGTACCTTGCCGTTCCCAGCCAGTGGGAGCTGTGGGAAGCCGCGTGGGCTGCAGGGACATGATGGCCACTGCTTCCCGCAACTCCCATTGTCCAGAAACTGTGAACTGCAGGCAGACATACAAATGTAAACAAAATGTCTGGCGGCCTGCCAGCGGATTGCCCTGATGTGCCGCTGTTTGCCTGCCACTGGTTTAAACTCTAGGGTCAGAAATCAATGTGAAATATGCTAAATTTAAATCTGACAGACTATTTTAGTTTCATCTTTGTTTCCATTCACTTCTTTTTGTACCTCTTCAACTAGTATCTAGAAGCTTACCAGACCTTTAACTTCTTACATAAAATAAAAGCAGTCTATAATTATTTCCACTTGGAAGATTAAATGTCTTCCTCCATGGTAACTTTCCTTCCACACACACAAATCTTCAGTATGAGAAAAGAGAGACATATAATTCTAATATAATTCTAAAAATTCACAGACAACATTCACATTCTCATGAATAATCATTTGATTTCAAGTTAGACCAAACTCCATTTTTAAATCAGAGCACTGGCTAAACAGGTGTTTGTAAAGCTCTTTTCCATTATATCATCTGTTTTTTCTTTTGTATATGGAGAGGAGAAAAGTTCATAGCAAACTATTAAAAATATATTTAAAATCACATTGAGTTAGCGTGTCCTTCCAAAATTAAAATTGTACTTTTTAGAAACATTAAATTCCACTTGTCTTAATCAATCTGTGAATTATTTTATTAAATCAATTTCATCTCTGTGTTCTAGAAGCTAATGATTTCATCTGTTATCCACTGAGCAATGCAATTTGGGGCACTGTTAAAGGCACTGCTCAAAGGGGTCCCTATTAAAGGCATATTCTTATTCAAAATTGTTTACTTCACCTACATAGCCAAGGTCTGTATGTTGTTGTTGTTTGTTGTTGTTTTTTCCTGGGCAGAACATTGAGGGTGGTGATTAAGGGTGGTGGTGGGAGAAGCAAGTATCGTATCTGAGTTGATTGTTACATTCTCCTTTTATAAACAGCGGTAAATCTTAAGTGTTCAAAAGGTGTAAATATTTTATTTAGATTTATGAAGTAAAATGTGATTATTTTTTTTCAGACAAAAGGAAAGATTCAAGAAATAAGTTTAAGAGATTTTTCACAGTGCACTAGGAGCCTAGTTTTCTTTTGAGAACTGAAGAGAATAATTAGTTTTTACAGCTTCACAGGTAACACATTATCCACGTTTCTAAAGGAAAAGGAATAATTATCCTATTGGAAGACAACCTGTTTCCTGAAATCTCTTTGATAATGTGTTCATTTTAAATAATTTCTCCATAATATCAGTATTGTACTGCATTATGTGGTAATAGGGATGTTCCTGGCTGGAGAGAATTTAGGATGTCAGGCACTGTTCTTTAGGGGTGGTGGTTTATCTGTGAAATACACAGGAATGCAAAACTTACAAATCACTTGAACATCCCTTAAAAGTTTTCCAGCCATAGAGTGATATAGGCACATTTAAGAGCCTAATCCTGCAAGGTGCCAAGTAATCTCAACTCCACTAGGATACCAAGAGGTGAACACCTTGCAGGACTGTCAGTCTCATGAGATTGTTCCAGATGAAGAAAATGCCTTTTTCATTCCATCTCAGGGTGAGGCACCAGAAGGCCCTCACGTGGGAGAGAGGTGAACCTGTTATAAGAAGTACACAGGATTTTTATAGGGAAAAGGCAGCACGCCACATTTATTGAGAATACAACAGTTAGCATATGCTTTTCAATCTCTCTCACACACTCCTGCCAGTTGATGTTTATAGTTACCAGTCCAGAGTCTGGATCAATCTAGTGGCCAGCCAGATTGGTCGCAGAGGGGAGCAGGGCTCTGTCTGTCGCGATCCGATGCTCCTGGAGTGTGGCAAGATGAACCCAAAGTCCCAAGGCCAAGCATCCTGTTCTGATAGGGTTTTTTTATTTTTTTTTCCCTCTGTTGAAGTCTATGGATTTTGCTGTGTCAGTTTGTGACCGGTTACTTCTTAATTGGTGTATCTTTTAATGTAAACATTCCCATACACCTCCGAGACAGTCATCCTGTCCTGGTTCCAATTTAATCAATTGTCCTATCTTTAGGGGAGCCAGCCTTCACCTCAGGGTCATCAATCTGCCCTTCATTATGGATGCAGGTTGATGATTTTCTGGTGGTGTCAAGTCTCTTCACTCCTTCCTTGATCATCTGGCTACAACAATGGCTTTCACACCTTATCTTTTCCTGATGCATGCATTCCTCATTCATACAAACAGTCTTTTACAGAGACCTTTGAGAATACAAATAGTGTCAGTTTATATTGAGCAAAAGACATTGTAAATTAAGCCTTCCTCTAATCTCCTTAACATAAACACAATACAAGATCCTGTCTCTTACTTACTAAACCTTAAAACAAAGAAATAGTATATTTAACTAGAGTGCCTAATTTGTAATACATATAGGAAACCGTAGTAGACATTATGGTCACCCTTTTGTTTTAGGATACGGTATTATTAGTCATAAGGATTGTTCCGGTCTGTCCCTACCTTAACATCAGTACAGACACCGGCAGTCTGTCAGGATGAAATCAAATCATACATTAATTCTCATAGGTTTGTAGGTGCAGGATTTTATAATTGTACTTTCTTTCTATCTTTTGCTTTCCCCTCTCACTATAAAAGGGTGAAGCAAGCACACTTTTCACCTAGAGAGATAGAACTGACCCCTCAGAGGACACAGAGGTCTAACTGTCTTTCATAGACTGCCCTTAGACCCTGGTCAGAGGCCGCCTCTAAAGTGAATACTGGCATTTCATCAGGTAATTTAGCCTGGAAAGATTCTTCAAGACTATTTTTATAATTTAAAAAACATAAAAGCTGGTTATTTCCAGGTACTTAGCATAATGCTAAGACAGTAATTTAAGACAGTACCAGAAACCTTCTTAGTTTGCTTTTGAGCAGACAGAGAGCACAAGCACCAGCCCCAACAGAAAAAAATATAACCCTATATAAAACATTCATCTTGCATGCTGAAAAACATATAAAAGCAAGGCCAAGCACTACCTCTAATTACAGGGGACTGTCATACAGCAGACTCCCTTGGAGCACTCACCTTCATCAGGCTGTAGTATGAAAAGTGCACCTGCCTCAGTTTCCCTCCCTCTGAGTCCCCAGAAATAGTCCAAGCACTAGCCCAAGTATAGCCCTTGTGGGGTTCATTTACTATGAAAGTCCCATAAAGGCACATAAATCATAACAATAATGCCACAATCATAATCCAGAATTCCCCAGTATAGTTCAAACAGTACATGCAACATACAGTCCTGGCATCCCTTACCATGCTCTCCAGTGCAGCCCCAGCCCTCTTCTATCCTTGTTCCAGGATCAAAACTCTGGAACCAACTCTTCCCACTGAAGGGAAACCCCACTCTTCCCAGGAGGAACCTCCCACAGTCTCTCTGCTGGGAGCCTCCTTTCTAGCAGAGCATCCTTTCTTCCCCCTGGCCATTTCACAGTTTCTCTGGGTCTAGCTCTCCTGCCATGGTGCTGTCAGTAGGTAAGTTCCACCACTACTTCTTCTACCTTCAGCCATCTGGCTTAAGCAAACCCCCTCTTACTGCTTACCTTCCTTTCGGCCTCCCCGTCAGCCTGCTCGCCCCCCAAAACACCTACACATCTGCTTCCTTCAAGGACTGTCCATGGTCCCCTAACAGCTCTCATCTTCCCTTCCTGACTGAACCAGACTGCTTTGACTCACTAGGTCACCCTTCTCTTTAAGGCCCAGGTGCTGCCCTACCCTCTTAACTGGCCAGATGGGAGCACCTGCTCTGGCATACAGGTGCTGGACCTACTTAGGGTGACCAGATGTCCTGATTTTATAGGGACAGTCCCGATTTTTGGGTCTTTCTCTTATATAGGCTCCTATTACCTCCCGACCCCGGTCCCGGTTTTCACATATGCTGTCTGGTCACCCTAGACCTACTTCAGTTAGTGGGGCCAGCCACCTGGTGATAGAGGCCTTTTCCCAGACTATAAGGGATAAAAAAAGATCACTTTTAGTATCGTACATATAAGTCCTAAAATGCAATTAAAAACTAAATATGTCTTTTTTGTGCCCTCAGATACACTGCTATCTATTACAGTAATGATCTGGACCCCATTACTTTAATATCTGAATGCTTTCCAAGTATTTAAAAATAGAAATAACACTCGCCTTGTCTTTCTCCTTCCCAGCCTGTAGTTTGATTGATTTGTGTGTGTGTGTGTGAGAGAGATGCTCTGATGCACACTAGAACAGCAATCCTAAAACACACACACAAAAAGAAACAAGACATGCAGGTAGGTTGTCAGTCAAAACACATAAATATCATGAACTGCTTAGGTCAGCAACCGTCTGAACAAAATATGATAGCAGTCCAGACACGCAACGAGTAGCTGCATATGCACACAAACGTGCACAAAGACACACTCATGATGGTGTGTTGAGTGGCTGTGTGCAGAAGTTAACGAGTGAAAGCAGAGATGAAGTTTTGCAGTTAGTTCGCAAGATGGTTAATTCAGTGGTCATTCTTATATCCTGTGTGAGTTCCAGTCTTCATCCAGCTCCTGAGAAAGTTCTATATCATGAGCTTACAATCCTCCCCACATAAAGCTAAGAGGTTCATTGTTCCAGTGGAAGATAACTGTCATGAAAGGCCATACTCAGGGAAAGGAAATATCTCCGGTAGCTAGGGCCAATCCCATGGACAGTTAAGAGAATATCAGGAAAGGGAACTGGCCGGGATATATAATGACAAGACAGTGCAGAAAAATGGAGCCCAGCGGTAGTGTGTTCACGGTGACCTGTGCTGACTAGACCTGCTGTTGCATTAGTTTCAGTTGGGGTTCATTGTGTGTGTGTGTGTGTGTGTGTGTGTGTGTGTGTGTGATATAATGAGTCCTAATAACAATCTTAAAGACCAGTTTGGCCAGGTCTGTGCCTGACAGGCAGAGGCGCAAACTTCTGGCCAATTACAGATGGAAGTGTATGGTTGGTATCATCATGTCAGATTTGGCCATCTGACAACACTGAGGAATCTAAAAGGACCCCAAAGCATTTCAAATTGTGAAGTACCTGATTTTCACCTAATGTAATACAGATTTGGGAAACATGGCAATTTTTCATAAAATGGACTAACAGATTAAGCAGTGTGGTATAAGTGCTACATTTAGCTCCTATTGTCTGTAGTGCCAAATCAATTCAGGCCTGGGGGGTAGGGGGTTGGATTTGGATCAAATATTTATAAAAATAAATCCTGTCAATTTTCCTAACACAACTGATTTTCAACATATTACCAAATGGGACATAAAATCTGAGATTTCCTTATCTGTGGTGTCATTTGTTAGGGCTTACAAATTTAGAAATGATAGCGTCCCTGAGCTGGCAGTTCATCCGCTGCCCATGGTTGTCATTCCTGGCTGGACTGCATTTATATTTCCAGATTTAACATCTTGCGGGCCTACTCTTCCAGAATCAGACCAGTCCCATTCTCAGCAGGGGCATGGCCTTGGGTGGGCTGTAGCCCACCCACTTAGCATCCAGGCCCACCCAAATCTGAGCCGGGTTGTAGTGTTGCCACAGTGGCCTGGAGTGTTACTTGGGCACCTGAAATCCAGAATGGAGCTATGTGCCTGCCCTTCAGAAAGCTATGCTCCAGCAGCTCTGCCTTGCCATTTTCTGAGCCGCCCCATGCACATGCCCAGCTCAGCAGATGAAGCCCTGCGTCTGGGGGCACCAAAGCTAGGAAGAGGGTGTGGCATCGGAGGAGAAACTGAGCTAGCACGGTCTGTCATTGTCCGTCCACCAGAAAGACGGGGCCCACCCAAGTTTCCACTCCTAGCTACACCACTGATTCTTGGGCCACTACCTTGTGGCTGTAATGGTATCATTGATGTCCTACTGGCTGGGGCCAGCCTACTGGCATTTTAATAACAGCCTGCTAGTGGATGTGGGCTTTGTGACATCTTTCTGGGAGTTCTGTATGGCCTGGGGGGAAAGTAGGCGCCAGTTCTTCTGCTGCAACCCAGGGGCCAATTGAAGAAGGAATGTGCTACGAAGCAGTTGGAGTGTGAGGTTTTGGAGCTAGAGAGGTGCCAGCAGCTCATCAGGAGAATCCATCCCTCTGTAGCGAGTTTCAAGGGAAATGAGACAAGCTACAAGCCCTTGACTACCATTGGGACCAGGGCACTTTTGTTTAATTCCGTATCTAGCTCCTTTGGGAGATGGATTACAGCTCTTATTTCTTATATGCTCTGCAGAAAAAGAGGCGTGCCAAAAAAGCACATCATCCATCTCCTGGAGGAAGACAGCACCCCTATTACAGATCTGGTGGACATGCAGGAAATGGCTGGGGCTTTCTATATCGCCCTCTTCTCCCCGGACCCAACCAACAACAATGCTTTTGGGATCCTGTGGGATGAACTTCCTATCATAGAATCATAGACTATCACGGTTGGAAGGGACCTTAGGAGGTCATCTAGTCCAACCCCCTGCTCAAAGCAGGACCTAATCCCCAACTAAATCATCCCAGCCAGGGCTTTGTCAAGCCTGAGCTTAAAAATATCTAAGGAAGGAGATTCCACCATCTCCCTAGGTAACCCATTCCAGTGCTTCACCACCTTCCTAGTGAAAAAGTTTTTCCTAATATCCAAGCTAAACCTCCCACACTGCAACATGAGACCATTAGTCCTTGTTCTGTCATCTGCTACCTCTGAGAACAGCCTAGATCCATGCTCTTTGGAACCCCCTTTCAAGTAGTTGAAAGCAGCTATCCAATCCCCCCTCTTCTCTTCTGTGGACTAAATAATCCCAGTTCCCTCAGCCTCTCCTCATTAGTCACGTTCTCCAGCCCCCTAATAATTTTTGTTGCCCTCTGCTGGACTCTTTCCCATTTTTCCACATCCTTCTTGTAGTGGGGACCCAAAAGTGGACACAGTACTCCAGATGAGGCCTCACCAATGCAGAATAGAGGGGAATAATCACTTCCCTCGATCTGCTGGCAAAGCTCCTACTTATACAGCCCAAAATGCCATTGGTCTTCTTGGCAACAAGAGCACATTGTTGACTTATATCCAGATTTTCGTCCACTGTAACCCCTAGGTTCTTTTCTGCAGAATTGCTGCCTAGCTACTCCGTCCCTATTCTGTAGCGCTGCATGGGATTCTTCGGCCATAAGTGCAGGACTCTGCACTTGTCCTTGTTGAACCTCATCAGATTTCTTTTGGCCCAATCCTCCAATTTGTCTAGGTCCCTCTGTATCCTTACTGAGAGCGCAATCCATGCCATCCTCCAGATCATTAATAAAGATATTGAACAAAACCAGCCACAGGACCGACCCTTGGGACACTCCACTTGATACTCGCTGCCAACTAGACATGGAGCCATTGATCACTACCCGTTGAGCCCAATGATCTAGCTAGCTTTCTATCCACCTTATAGTCCATTCATCCAGCCCATACTTCTTTAACTTGCTGGCAAGAATACTGTGGGAGACAGTATCAAAAGCTTTGCTAAAATCAAGAAATAATGTGTTCACTGCTTTCCCCTCATCCACAGAGCCAGTTATCTCTGCTGACTGTTCCTGATCACTTTCCTCTCCTCTAAGTGCTTCAAAATTGATTCCTTGAGTACCTGCTCCATGATTTTTCCAGGGACTGAGGTGAGGCTGACTGGCCTGTAGTTCCCTGGATCCTCTTTCTTCCCTTTTTTAAAGATGGGCACAACATTTGCTTTTTTCCAGTCATCCGGGACCTCGCCCGATCACCATGAGTTTTCAAAAATAATGGCCAATGGCTCTGCAATCACATCCACTTTGCAACCTCGGATGCAGTGCATCCAGCCCCATGGACTTGTGCTCATCCAGCTTTTCTAAATAGTCCTGAACCACTTCTTTCTTCACAGAGGGCTGGTCACCTCCTCCCCATACTGTGCTGCCCAGTGCAGTAGTCTGGGAGCTGACCTTGTTTGTGAAGACTGGGTGAAAAAAGCATTGAGTACATTAGCTTTTTCCACAGTCAGTGCAAGCAACTGAGACTGGCTAGAGCACCCTTTCACTCTAGCTGAGTTCTCATAAACTCTCCATCTGATGCTCATCAATAAATCTCTGGGCATTGACAGGCTGACCATAGAGTTCTACCGCACACTTGACCTCAGAGTGTACTCCCCACTCAACCTTTATTTCTGGCCTTCCAGAGCTTGCCATTAGACCCTTGTTCCATGAGCCGCCCCGACACATAACATGAGTACCTGAATGCCATCCAGCCAGTCCGTCTGGAAACTGCACTCAGAGAACATCTGTATTTGCTCATGATCCACACCATCCATTTGCTTGCCCTGATGTCCCGTTCTGACACCAAATGGCTGTACATGCTGTCACCTGCAGGGGGCAGGGAGTTATAATGGGCCAGTTGTAGTCCACTCTAGTTCTGCTGCCCACTGAGCAAATTAAGTGGAGTCTCTTCCATGGAGCCATGAACATAGGTATGTCTTTGCCACAGTTCACAGAATCCCCAACACCTATCCCTTCTGTGGTGAGAGGGGGTCCCTGGTGCATGTCTGCATAGAGTGTATCAGGCTGTAACTCCTCTTCCAGCACCTCCATACCTCTTACTCAGGTTCTGGCTGCACTTTTCACATCACCTGTTTATCTTTGTGCACCGTATCTGTGGCCCCACAAAGTTGCAGGACCTCCTTGTTAACCTCCTCCTGGCACTGGCCAAGATAGCCATCTGCTAAAACAGGAGGCTGAATCTTGATGGGGCGGGAGGTGCGGGGGGAAGGGGATGTGCTCTGTGAGTATAGGGCTTATTTCCAGTACCTCATCAATTCATGCCTCTGGGAGGTGTCCACTGACTCCTTAGATACTTTTAAGGAGTGGGTGGGCACTGTGGGGATTGTCTGCTCAGTGTTCCTTGTGGTTCCCTGATTTTTAATCTTTTACCTTCACTCCTGTTCCTGTATAGCTAGGACTCTTTATCTTTCAAGAGTGGTGTAAAAGGTCCTTAGAATAAATAATAAGCAGGCCCGTGATGTCACATAGAGGGCAAAGCAATTCAACTACATAATTTAATTTAATTATGTGACATTGAAGCAGGAACTCAGAATTAGTTTATTCTACATTGCAATTGATCATGCAATTTTAGATATGGACAGGCAATTTAAGAAACAACAGCACATAATCAAAGAATTTGGGTATTTGTGTTCTTGACACATGACACAACACTTCTGAAATGAGTATACTTGAAATATGCAATACATTTGGCATTGACATGCATACCTAATTTAAACCGTGTAGGAGAATGACCAATATAACACTATGCTCACATCTCTCAAGCTGTGAGTCATACAATTCCCCAAGAGTATAATGACCTTATAACATTATATAATATTGTTTTGACCCTGATTATTATATCAGCTGAATATGTGAATGAACAGTCAGCAAAATAAAATTATTAAGTTAGCTGCGATTCATGGTGGGGAAAAATTAGTTGAAAGTTTTTATGATGATGATGTCAGTAGGTCATGACATTATGCCAAATCTGGATAATAAGTTTATCTGAAACTGGAATACCTGACCCTGAATAATCTTTTATTATATATAATATGTATGAGAACAAACCGTTGATTCATTGGTATATTTTTCTTCCCTCATGAACACGTCAATAAAAATAAATACAGTTGCTATATATTACATTTGAAACAAAAATATCAGTAGCAATTCATAATTTGTATAACATGGATTATATTTAATGACTTTTTCCTTTCATTGTCTCCAGTAATATTTGCATAAAAATACCAGTCAAGTTCTTAACATGTATTTTATTTTGTTCACTAAATGGGAACCTTTCTATGTTTTTTTTGTAAGTGGCCAGATTATCCTTATTTTAACTGCACCAGGCACCTCCCAAAACAGACTGAAAGACAAAGGGCTCCATTGAAGTTAATGGCAAACTCTTGTTGATTTCAGTGGAGGCAGGAATTTACCCAAGACCATTGTCTCAAGGAATTTACAAAGATTCAGACTTTGCAAACACTGATGTATGACTGTATTCTGATGAATAGTCCTATTGAAGGCTCCTTGTACTCACACATTTTGCTATAACAGTCTGGGTAAAGACAGTATTACACAACGTTCTAGAGTTCATATGGAGCAAGCAGTCACAAGTGAAGTGCCTCCTTTAACCATTGTCAAGTTCATGAAATGCTACTTATTTTATATTGTTTGTATTGTAACAGTATGGGATAACTGGCTCTTTAAGTAGTGTTCCCACTGTTTATAATGTGAAATCCACTGATGCCTCTGAATTTCCTTCTAAAAATTCCTTCCTTCCCCTGAGCCTACAACAATCTTGCCAGTTAAGTCTCTTCCATTTATTCATTATATCCATTTATCTAGTTAAAACCATAAAAAGTGGTCGACTTAATTGATAAGACTCTAGTAGGCATTGAGGAAGAAGTAAATTTTTAGCAGTGATTTAAGAGAAGTCAGTGGAACCAACAATATAAAATCAATGATAGAAAAATTGGGATTATTTTGGTTGTTTGAGTTTGTCAGCTGTCTGTTCCCTGATGATAGTTATCCTTCCCACCCTAGTTTCAGAGAATTTAAGTGCCATTGAAAGTTGGTTTTGAGATGAAGCGTTTGATTTTGACCACATTGTAAGATTTCCATGACAACTTCACAGGAGTTACACATTTTAAATCTCTCTGAAAAGAATGATTTTCAGTTTTTAGGACATCCATGTCTTTTTCCTAACAGCGAAAGAGATATTGCCTAACAAAGGATCATTTACTTTTTTTTATTTAAAAGGATATTAGTTTATCTTCTCTAATGACAGCAACCTTAGAACCTTAAAAATAACTCTCTTAAGATGCCTTTTTGTTTGGCATCTTAAGATGCCCTAATATTCTGAAGGAATAGCAGATGGTTAAATTTGAACATTTTGATAATCACAGTATCTTCAGTACACATCCTGTAATACTGCCTCTTTGGGAGCTAACATATCTCTATGATCCACACAGCCTCAATTACTTGTAGATAGTGTCTTGTTTGCTGCTGCAGAGATAGTATAGTACAAAGCATTTTATAAGTTCTAAAAAAAAATTAAGGTTTTGTGTGTGTGTGTGTGTGTGTTCGGTTGCTCAGAATTGATGGAGTTAACTATCAAAATAAACCCTCCAAAGGAGAAATCATGGCCCATTTAAATCAATGACTTAGGTGATAACTATTTTTATGGTGGGTCAGATGTTGAGTCGATAACTTTGATTGTCCTTTTGTTTAGCCATTTGCAAGAAGACACTCGAGCTGTTGGGCATGATCCTCAGCTGGTATAAATCAGTGCAGCTCCTGGCCCCTTATGTGTAGGGAAATGTTTTCTGATTTCAAGTGCAGTAGGTTTCCTTTTGCTTTGTAAAATAGGCAAGACCATGTGAGGTTACTAAAGAGTGGCAGCCAAGGCATAGGACCTTAACAAAGGATTTGTATGTGTTCTGGGAGGAGTTAAGTCACAGAGCAGTGTCTTTAGAGAAGCGTGGAGCAGAACCTGGATGCAGAACTGTCTTACTGGAGTTCTGAACGAATTGTTAGATCTGACAGTTAAGTCGCATATTACTGTTGCCATCTACTATCCCTTTCATATACCTGTGCTTATTATTATGAATAAATTAGATTAGGAATATAGGCACATACTCTGGTTATCTAAACTGGTTACTCCTTTGAATTTGGGCTGCGTACTGGCAAGAGGATTAGCCCTTAATTTCTTGGACCCAGTATTTTATATTATTTTGGAGGGGGTGTGTTAGACTGTAAGGGGAGAGCATTGAAAGTGCTAGACTTACATTATCCTTTCTCACCCAGGTAATCCATTTCAACCCGAAAGGCACTTTAAAGTGCTTTGTAGTGTTGAAATTTTACTTCCTTTCCCCTCTTACAACTAGAGGTAGCTGGGGGGAGGGGACAAAAAAAAAGAAGGGGAGGGGGGAGAGGAAAAATGTCATGAATTCTTTTAAAATATCCTTTTATTTTTGAAATGTAAAATATTTCAGTCAGCCCTATAACTGGACAAAAAGATAAAATGTCATAAAAAAAAGAGATTTCCCACTTACAAAATCATGTTAATTATAAAAATTTTGATGAGTTTGACCAGCTCTGCATAATATGCTCTCTCTGATTCCGTAATTGGTACTGTTGTTGAAGTGCTTCATTCTCATTCTTTCCCAACAAAATCAAAATGACCATCTTGAAGCAGTGATCTTGTTTTCCATACTGATGGCATTTTACTTCAGCAGGCCTATTAGATTCTGTGTGTATCATCTTTTGTTTCTTTCTCTTTGGATGTTTATATGTGCAATATTTCTTCATGCTCCACCAACACACAGTAGTGGGTTTTTTTTTTTTTTTTTTTTTTTCCTAATCAAATGGTAGAAGACTTCTGAGCTGTAATTCCTGAAATGGCTGTTTGTGCTGGAGGTATCTCAAGCAAACATTTTACTCTAACTTTACCTGATAAAATATTCTGGGGAAAGGCTACCTTGGTTCTGTGATTATATCAGCTAAATTGTCCCTTTGGCGCTCTCATTACATGAAAGAGGTTAATTGAGGCAGAAGCGGCTTGATGAGGCTCAGGCAGCACAGTTGTTTGGAGAAGCATGGTTTCTCTCAATTTAAACAAACTCAGGTTAGATTCATATAGACTTGGATCTGTTGGGATAGAAACATAGGATGCAATTCAAAAAGCAATTTCATTTCAAAAGCTACTTAATGCTGTAGGCCTAAATTTTATACCTTGGGGCATGCATGTGGCTGCCTCACTCTAGGTGCCCAAGCATGAGCTCATGTGTAAGTCCCAGAGTGATTCAAAAACAGGAGGAAGACAGGTGTTTGTCTGCCTAAGTTGCACCCCTACCCAGATTGGGTCCCATTCAATATCCAGCTGCTGGAGGAGGTGGTGTGTCCCTTATAACTTTTATCCTAGTGGTTACAGCACTCACATCAGTGGAAGTTCCAGGTTCAGTTTCCTCCTCTCTGCCTGCAGGGGGGAAGAGGATTTGAACAGGAATCTCTTCTCCCTCTCAGGTGACTGTTCTAACCACTGACCTATGGAATAGTCTGTTGTGAGCTCCCTCAATCTCTCATATTGAAACAATTCCACTATGGCTAAATAATTAAAGTGATTGGAGTAGGAGGATTGGACGCTGGGTCTCCCCAGTGCGTTCGCTAATGACTAGACTACAGAGTTATCCTCACACTCCCTTCCTATCTCTGGCCCAATCTATGTAAGTGTTTATCCATAGTGGGGGAGATTTATCCATCACTGGGGTGGGGAGGAAATGACTCAGTGGTTGGGGCACCCACTTGGATGTGGGAGACCTTGGGCCCAGTCTAACCACCACCACCTCCACTGGCTGTTGTGTGTAGCAGGAGGCAGGTGCCGAACTCATTCTTGGAAGAAGTGGGTTAGGTGCCTAAGCTGCCTGATTACATGCGGTGGCTTCCTGTTTGTGGATTACAAGCAGGATTAGGGGCCTCCCTGCAGTCTTGACTTAGGTGCCCATCTGTAAGAGATGGGGCAGGGCTGAGTCCACAGCCCATCTCCCATTGCCTAGCTTAGGCAGCTCTGCATTTGGTGTCCTTACTTTTGTGGATTGTATTCCTAAGTGCCTTTCTCTCCCCGTTTTTTGTATGTGGCACCTACGCATTGTGAATCACAGTGCTGTTCCTGTGATCTTTCTAGGCACCTAAAAATTAGGTACCGAGATGCTCACTGTTGTGAAAACTAAATTCCTTTGTGGATCCCACTCATAATTGTATTTCCTTCCAATGTTTATCGCTTTGGTTCCCATCCTTGTGACTGTCCGCAAAGGAGTACACCTAATAAGGGTCCCGATCGTGAAATCTGATGCAAGTAACCAGACTCCTTTGCTTGCAGAGAGCTACACTGAAGTCAGTGGGCTCTGAGAGTTTCGGCATCTGCCCATGTACATCACATTGCACTATGATGGGCTAAATCCAACAATCTGCAAGACTTAGCAGGTGTTTAATTTTATATAGAGAGAAATTATTTACATTTGGCTGACCCTCATTTCAGTCCCCAATTTCTCTGTCACTGTTTGACCCAGAGTCCCGTCTGCCTTTGAATGAAATGACCCCAATCTCAACCATCTCCACCTTAATTATTCTTTACTTGCTATCTCTGGGCTGCTGCAGTGCTTGACCTGTATGTTTGTACATGCATATAATTTATATCAAAATTGAAGCCACCCCTTCATGTGGGTCAACCATGACTTTTCTTGTGTGATTAAATACAATTGTGGAAAAGCATTTGGATAGCAGAACAAATACTTCTAGTGTGGGCTCATTCACACTAGAAACCCTTTGTTCTCTCAAATAAAAAAAACATCCTCATTGAGCTGCAGCAGGAAAACAACTTGCTCAAACATTACCTGAATCAGGATGTTCCAGCTCCTTGAATTTAAACTTATTATATGCCTGAGTGCACTCATACAACAGAGACCCGTGCATAATTAGTAGGCCAGTGCAAGATAGACCATATGAGTGCTATCCTGCCCTCCACACACTAGAATTTCATAGTTGTTCATTTCTCGTGTCCATTTAAGATCACTTAAAAATTGTGTTGATAATGACTTAAGTCAGGCCTTGCTATCTCTCAGTTATCTGTACCTCCTTTTTGAATACATGATACCCAGCTTTAACAGAAAAAATAATGTGAATTAAGAACACTTCTATGTGAAATAGCTTTCAAGCTGTCTGGAGAGATCAAAATCAGCTGGTATGTGACAGGGAAGACTGTGTCCTGGCAGCATTACATTAGCCCTTTTTAAAGCAGGAAAAATAACATCTTACTTCTTTGGAATACAGACACTGGATATTGAAAAGATGTATTTATAAACAGACACAACGAATCATGGTGACATCCTCCCTATGCATGCTTATGTACATGTGCTTCTCTAATGAGAAAAAGAATGTGTAAAATGCAGTGCAAGCACAGAAAGAGAAATGTTAACACTGTGCAATGTGTCTGAATTTAATGTGTGCATTACTTTCCTCTGCTTGTTCACATTCACTCTGAGGAAAACGGTGTGAGAAGCAACTTTTGTATATGGTCGCAGTTCTTTTTCCCAGAGCTCTTCTTGGAGCAGCACATACAATCCCATACTCAAGTCTGAGCCTTACCACTCCATCTAGCTCTGGATAATTTTCTTTGGTGTGAGTTCTCCATAAATGTGTCTGTTTGTCTTATTTTCCCCCTTAATTTACTGAGCTCACCCCAGAAGAGCCTTTACACTAATCTCAATATGAGGAATTCTGGTGTAAATTATTAAACAATAATGTTAAAAGGATAAATTAATGTGAGTTGTTAAGTATTGGATAAATATACAATACAAAAACTCATTTGCACAATCAAACTTCCAGTACTCTACAATAAAAATACTGGTATCCCTGGTGCAGTGGATGATGGGGCATATCACTGGGGGTGTGATTTCAGCATCTTGGCATGGCGAAGGGAATGAAAATCAGTGAGGGACCTAAGAGTGAACCGAGAAAAAAGGGACTGAACTTCACAGCATCTCTTTTCTCCCTTAACTCAATGGGTCAGACTGTCAGCTGTTGCGCATCAGCAAGCTAATGAAATGGCCCAGAGGCTTCTAAATCTGGGTTTGTAGCATCAAGATAAACTTTTTTAAAAAGAATCTCTTCTCTTTTACCAGTAAACTCAGACTTACTTTAGTTTCTCTTTAAATGTAGGAGAAGACACATTGGATAATATTTCAAAAGGTGCACAAGTGACTTACAAGCCTATATCCCATTTTCAAAGTTACTTAGGCATTCAGGAGACTAAATCTCACTGAAGGTAAAGGGATTTAGGTCACTTATTCACTTTTTAAAGTGTGAACATGCTGTCTAGTCTTTAAGACCTAGTTAGTCACGACATCTAGTTTGTTTTTCCCATTGTAAAATGGGGGATAATTATATGTACCTGTATCCCTGGGGTCTTGTAAGGCTTAACTTATAAGGCTTTATTGTTTGTACAGCTCCTTATGTTTTTAACTGGAAAGTGCAAATTATTGTAAAAAGAAGAAAAATGAAGTGCTCCTTTCCTCCTCAATGGATTGACCTCTTCTGTGGGAATCTGCCTTATTCTGGAATAAACTGGATAGTGACTAGTGTAGCACTTTTGAATATTGGTGCACTTCTCACAAGAGCTGGAAAAATTGATTTTTGTTTTTGGTTGGCTGGCAATTTTGAATACATAAACATACCCCCTTCATTTAGACTTTCAGGCATTTTGACAAAAGCAAGGAAAGGATTCACCCATGATTCTCATGGGTGACTTTAATTTCCCTGATATCTGCTGGGAGAGCAATACAGCGGTGCATAGACAATCCAGGAAGTTTTTGGAAAGCGTAGGGGACAATTTCCTGGTGCAAGTGCTAGGGGAGCCAACTAGGGGGGGCGCTTTTCTTGACCTGCTGCTCACAAACCGGGTAGAATTAGTGGGGGAAGCAAAAGTGGATGGGAATCTGGGAGGCAGTGACCATGAGTTGGTTGAGTTCAGGATGCTGACGCAGGGAAGAAAGGTAAGCAGCAGGATACGGACCCTGGACTTCAGGAAAGCAGACTTCGACTCCCTCAGGGAACAGATGGCCAGGATCCCCTGGGGGACTAACATGAAGGGGAAGGGAGTCCAGGAGAGCTGGCTGTATTTCAAGGAATCCCTGTTGAGGTTACAGGGACAAACCATCCCGATGAGTCGAAAGAATAGTAAATATGGCAGGCGACCAGCTTGGCTTAATGGTGAAATCCTAGCGGATCTTAAACATAAAAAAGAAGCTTACAAGAAGTGGAAGGTTGGACATATGACCAGGGAAGAGTATAAAAATATTGCTTGGGCATGTAGGAAAGATATCAGGAGGGCCAAATCGCACCTGGAGCTGCAGCTAGCAAGAGATGTCAAGAGTAACAAGAAGGGTTTCTTCAGGTATGTTGGCAACAAGAAGAAAGCCAAGGAAAGTGTGGGCCCCTTACTGAATGAGGGAGGCAACCTAGTGACAGAGGATGTGGAAAAAGCTAATGTACTCAATGCTTTTTTTGCCTCTGTTTTCACTAACAAGGTCAGCTCCCAGACTGCTGTGCTGGGCATCACAAAATGGGGAAGAGATGGCCAGCCCTCTGTAGAGATAGAGGTGGTTAGGGACTATTTAGAAAAGCTGGACGTGCACAAGTCCACGGGGCCGGACGAGTTGCATCCGAGAGTGCTGAAGGAATTGGCGGCTGTGATTGCAGAGCCCTTGGCCATTATCTTTGAAAACTCGTGGCGAACGGGGGAAGTCCCGGATGACTGGAAAAAGTCTAATGTAGTGCCAATCTTTAAAAAAGGGAAGGAGGATGATCCTGGGAACTACAGGCCAGTCAGCCTCACCTCAGTCCCTGGAAAAATCATGGAGCAGGTCCTCAAAGAATCAATCCTGAAGCACTTACATGAGAGGAAAGTGATCAGGAACAGTCAGCATGGATTCACCAAGGGAAGGTCATGCCTGACTAATCTAATCGCCTTTTATGATGAGATTACTGGTTCTGTGGATGAAGGGAAAGCAGTGGATGTATTGTTTCTTGACTTTAGCAAAGCTTTTGACACGGTCTCCCACAGTATTCTTGTCAGCAAGTTAAGGAAGTATGGGCTGGATGAATGCACTATAAGGTGGGTAGAAAGTTGGCTAGATTGTCGGGCTCAACGGGTGGTGATCAATGGCTCCATGTCTAGTTGGCAGCCGGTGTCAAGTGGAGTGCCCCAGGGGTCGGTCCTGGGGCCCGTTTTGTTCAATATCTTCATAAATGATCTGGAGGATGGTGTGGATTGCACTCTCAGCAAATTTGCGGATGATACTAAACTGGGAGGAGTGGTAGATACGCTGGAGGGGAGGGATAGGATACAGAAGGACCTAGACAAATTGGAGGTTTGGGCCAAAAGAAATCTGATGAGGTTCAATAAGGATAAGTGCAGGGTCCTGCACTTAGGATGGAAGAATCCAATGCACCGCTACAGACTAGGGACCGAATGGCTAGGCAGCAGTTCTGCGGAAAAGGACCTAGGGGTGACAGTGGACGAGAAGCTGGATATGAGTCAGCAGTGTGCCCTTGTTGCCAAGAAGGCCAATGGCATTTTGGGATGTATAAGTAGGGGCATAGCGAGCAGATCGAGGGACGTGATCGTTCCCCTCTATTCGACACTGGTGAGGCCTCATCTGGAGTACTGTGTCCAGTTTTGGGCCCCACACTACAAGAAGGATGTGGATAAATTGGAGAGAGTCCAGCGAAGGGCAACAAAAATGATTAGGGGTCTAGAGCACATGACTTATGAGGAGAGGCTGAGGGAGCTGGGATTGTTTAGTCTGCAGAAGAGAAGAATGAGGGGGGATTTGATAGCTGCTTTCAACTACCTGAGAGGGGGTTCCAAAGAGGATGGCTCTAGACTGTTCTCAATGGTAGCAGATGACAGAACGAGGAGTAATGGTCTCAAGTTGCAATGGGGGAGGTTTAGATTGGATATTAGGAAAAACTTTTTCACTAAGAGGGTGGTGAAACACTGGAATGCGTTACCTAGGGAGGTGGTAGAATCTCCTTCCTTAGAGGTTTTTAAGGTCAGGCTTGACAAAGCCCTGGCTGGGATGATTTAACTGGGACTTGGTCCTGCTTCGAGCAGGCGGTTGGACTAGATGACCTTCTGGGGTCCCTTCCAACCCTGATATTCTATGATTCTATGATTCTATGATTCACAAAATGGCTGGGGGAGAAGAAAGGGGGTGGTGGTGCTGCTATTACCTCTTTTTGTGTACGCATTAGTCCAGTGGTTAGGACAGCCTCTTTGGAGGTAGGAAGAACTAGTTCAGATCCCTGCTCCAATAACTCTTTTTATTTATTGAAAGTGGAACAACTTCAAGAGGAGATACTTTGAGAGCCCCATCCCAGAATATGCATCCATGACTAGGGCACTCTCCTGTGATGGGAGAAAAGAAGTTCAAATCCCTTCTTCATGGGAGGGAACCTGGGCCGCCCACATCCTAGGTAAATTCCCTAATCATTGGGCTAAAGCTCATAAGAGGCACTACTCCCACCTCCCTTTGCAATTCGTTGCTTGTTTTGATCAAAATGCCTGAGAGTCCAAATGAAGTTTTTTCAGGTTGAAACCAAATGGTTTGACTTTTTCAGTTTGCTCCCAATTTAGGGTGACCAGATAGCAAGTGTGAAAAATCGGGATGGGAGTGGGGAGTAATAGGAGCCCATATATAAAAAAAAGTCCCAAATATCAGGACTGTCCCTATAAAATGGGGACATCTGGTCACCCTATACCCACTTATTTAGTGAACTGGCATGAATTTGTGAATAGTTTCAGTTAACCTGAAACTGCATTTTTCAGTGAATAAACTATTTGTCTGAAAATTTTCACCCAGATCTACTTGTGACCTCACAGTATGTTTCGGAGATGCATATGAAAGGGGAGAGGTGCAGGGTTTTTTATATTTGACCATTCCACTGGGAAATACAGGAGGACGAGAGAAAACACTGAATTTTGATCCTTTGATTCTTTTGTTTGTTTGTTTTCTGGGGACTTACTGTTTGAGAGCCAACTGCATGGAAACAAGAAATGGCCTGAGTACTATTAAGTCAGATACAATTGGATCAATATGGAAATATGCTTCTCATAATCAGGCTCTGAAATATTGAAAAAAAAAAAAACACTCTCCTTTTGAATTTGAATTCCACTACAGCAAATTGGTATTTTTCATCCCCAATTCCAAGACCCTGCACAGTTTATCTCCAACCTACATTACTAACCTTAACTTGTAACATGTTTTCAAAAGTGTTCAGTTTTGGCCTAACTCTGTTCCCATTGAAATCAGTGGTAAAATTTTGGCCAAGACCCCAATGCTGAGAGCTTTCAAAAACCCCTGGATTTCGATGGAGGTGCTTTGTGCACAAGACTACTATTGAAATCAGTAATGGCTCATCATTTCTGAAAATCAGGCCCTTAGCACAGCACTGTCCCCTTAGATCCACCTTTGCTGCGCCACCAGTCGTATCAGCCTCTTTTTCAGGGCTTAACGCGCTACTGCTGTAGCCTGCCACTCATTAGTTGTCTTATGCTAACATGAAACCCAATCTCCTAATGCAGGGGTTTGTGACTTCTTCACATTGTGGGTAACATTTTAACACATAAATTATCTTGTGGCCACCTGCCCTGGCACCAGCAACTGCACAGGCTACCTCTTCTTCCATGTGCGGAAATGCAGGATCCCTGCGGTTATTGTTTACCTGGCAAAGTATTGTTAGGAAAACATTTAATTTTTTAGCTGCATTCTTTTTTGCAGCTCAGAATGAATAGGGCCTATCTCCAAGTGATAGCTCTCTACAGACCATCAGCAAGTGTCCCAGAGATCACCAGTTGTCCACAGACAAGTGGAGGAAGCTTTTTAGCGAACACATCTATATCTTGGTAGTGGTCTTATTTAAAGTGCTCTAAAAATGAACCACTCCTGTCATAACAAGTGGCTCCTCAAACAGCTTCAGTTATGTTTATGAAAAACTTTTCTACTAACAATATTTTTCTTATGTAGAATTGTTTAATTACTATAGTACTGTCATAATGACTTAGTTATATTACACAAATGATCTATCTGTAATACAGATTTGTGACACTTTTTTTTGTGTTTGCATCACGCAAATAATTCTTTCATCTATAGTTTAGATTTAAATAAATACAAAGGCTTTGTATCTGCTTTCTACTTGGGATTCAGCTGGGATTTTAAACCACAATTTGCTACTGTATATACATGTGAGTTCATCTGTCTATGAACAGATGCACACTGAGAGGACTGGGGCTTCAAGATAAATCTGCTTATTAGTCACATGCTGTGCAAGCTACTGTAGTGATAGCACCAGTGTTAACGCCATAGTTACAAAGCACATGCTACAAATTGGAGTGTATTCATCCTTCAAATGCCAGCACAGCTATCTTATCTCATCAGGAATTTAAAAGTTTAAGTCAGTACTTTTGTCAATAAGTGAGTGGAGATTCACATAAAGTGGAGCTCTAAGGTGCTCTCAAATTCATTATTTTAAATCTCAAAATATTCAGGAGGCAGCTGGTGAGAGTGTGTGGGGTGGGGGGAAGAAACTAAAACTAATGTCCTATGATTTAATCTATCCGCTTTCTGGAGTGAAAAGGGTGAAGAGAATGAATATATGCAAAATATTCACAGACTATATCTGAGACGCTGAATGCAATAAAGCTAAGATCTTTTACATGCATTGGGGAATTCCAGTAACATGTATCACTCAACATTTCTTCACTAGTATTGACCTAATGTATTGCAGACAGATTAATACCTTGAAAACAAACATTTTAATTTAATTTGTTACACTGAAAGAGGTCATTTTGGCAATAGCCCTTGGTACCTTAACTCACTTTCATCCATAAACAATGTGTTGCTGAGATGAGCAAACAAAGCATTATGCATTTATAGTTTTAAGAAATATTAACACATCATTAGACTGGCGGAAAAATGATCAACTTGAGTAGACCATTGTTAGATCGTAGTGTCTGACTCTGACCAAATATTATTGTCCTTATTCACTGGTTGGGCTTTTCTGATGAGGTCAAAGCATCTGCCAGCAGTATATAATTGGGACCATATCGCCAAACAAACCCTGTCATATCTATCCTTTATATTAAATGGGTTAAAAAGGAAAGCAGGTGGGGAATGGCAGAAAAGTGGAACTCCTAATATTTTCCCCATTTGTTTCCTTTTTCTAATAAGCGTAGTAAGAAATTTCATCTCCTATTTATTGCTGCAGCCTCATCTACCTGTGGCAGCGGTTCTCAAACTTTAGCAACCCGAGGACCCCCCTTTTGATTTACATTTTTTTGCGGACCACGCAGCCTCATGCTCAGCCCCACTCCAACCCTGCCCCCCCTTTTCCACCACGCTCCACCCCTGCCCATCTTCCATGCCTCTTTCCACCCACACCCCAAACACTCTCCGTTCCCACTCCTCCCTTTCCCTCCCAATGCCTCCTGCACACTGCTGAACAGCTGTTCCCTGGTGTGCAGGAGGTACTGGGAGGGAGGGCGAGGAGTTGATCAGCGGGGCCCACAGCCCTGGACATGATTCCACCCCCTCCCTTGAGAGTGTCCCATCCCCTCTCCTCCTTTTCCCTCCTAGCGCTTCCTGCACGCCAGGGAACATCTGTTCCCTGGTGTGCAGGAGGCTCTGGGAGGGAGGGAGAGGAGTTGATCAATGTGTCCTACGCCCCCCCGCCCCAGAGTACCCTCATGGACCCCAGGGGTCCACAGACCCCAGTTCGAGAAACGCTGACCTATGGGATCTTAAGTCAAGAAATGGAACTAGTAGTCAAGAGAACATCTTGTTAAGCTTTCCAAAGTTAGGATTCCTGTTCCTAAGTGCCTCTTTCTCCAATTCTGCAGGGCAATACAGCAAGGCTGGGAGGTAGACCTGATGGAAACTTATATGCCATTTTCTTTTTTTAAATGAAAAATTATTTTTTTCCAGAAAATTTAGGTTTTTTTAAGTTATCTCCCCCGCCCCATGGGAAAAACAATTGAAGCACTGATAAATCAGTTTTTTAAGCTGAATTTATTTTCCTTTTTCTTTTCTTTCCATTGTATCATTTTGCATTCTCCCACTGAAATGAGAGGGGAGACCCCCAAAAACCCAAGCTAACTTTTAAAAAATATTTTAAAATATGGGGGCAAGGGAAGTCACGAATATGTCCTGGGTTTGACCCACTCTAGTAGCAGTAATTTCCCTTTGAAGTCCCAATTTCATTTTTAAAAGTCTTTAGATGTCTGTTTCACAATTTCCCCTATGATGTTCACTAAGGTATTTATCCAAACCTTACTGAAATCAATGGGAGCTTTTCCACTAACTTCAATGGGCTTCAAATAAGGCCCTTACAGTCTACTAATGTACACCAGTTTGTGACTAATTACTTTTTAACAGCTTTTCATGCCAAGTGTGTGGTTTTTTTTTCTTTATATATTGAAGGTTACAGCATTCTCCTCAGCCCTCGTTCCTCCCAAAAGACCAATTAAATAGCATGGTGATATGGTCATTGTTTTTATTGTATTTAAAATCTGCTTATAAGACTGTTATTTTGTTACTTTTTATTTATCACTTACACTTCAATGCATTGTACAGTGTATAATGAATTCTCAAGCAAATGCTAAAGAAAGCTGAAGCAAAATGGCACGTTCAGTTTTCTGATAAGAGGGTTGATTTTTCAAACTGAGTAGGTTGCATTTGTGAATGTAGGAAAGATTTATGGATGCATACTGCACAGAATGAGTAAAATTGGGATAAGTACTTGGAAAGTCAGAAATTAGGTGCACATAAGGCTTTCTTCCATTTAAGCTGGGTCTACAGTAGCCCAACTGATTCTCAGCTGTTTGGGCCTAATGCACTAAGAGTTCAGAAGGGGTTTGTGGCTGCTCTGCAAAAAGATGCAGTCTATGGAGGTGCTCTAAGGAGAGGATGGGGAAAAATATGGAAATAGGGTCTGCTGTCTGAGTACCCCTTATGCATGATTTACTTTTGTCTCATCTTCCAGACCTCAGGAATTACTGAAGCACTGGTGCTCTAGCAAAATCTGTGGAAACAGGAGAAAAGGAGCAAGCCCAGCTCACTAAAGTGACCTAGGCCCCAAACACAAGAAGTCCCCCCCCCCCCCGCTTTTGGAGAGGTTCTCAATCTGCAATGGCCTTATCAAGGGTGTGCCTTTAGTTTAGCAGGCTCATGATTCAGAGTTGTCAGCTGAGAGCTCCATTTTAAGATGAGCAGGTTATTAAAGTCAGCTAGTCAGATGCCATGGAGAATCACACTCACTCCCTGCACTATGCAATGCCTAGCTCAGGGGTTCCCAAACTTGGTTCGCAGCTTGTTCAGGATAAGCCCCTAGTGGCCCGCGAGATGCTTTGTTTACCTGAGCCGGGCCACTGCTTCCCGCAGCTCCCACTGGCCAGGAATGGCAAACCGCGGCCACTGGGAACTGCGAGCAGCCATACCTGTGGATGCTCAGGTAAACAAAGCGTCTTACAGCCCACCAGGGGCTTACCCTGAACAAGCCGCGAACCAAGTTTGGGAACCCCTGGCCTAGCTGATATCATCACCCAAATACAGAAAGAAGTATTACCCTGAGCAGGGTCCTGGGTATGTCAGTGGTGCACCACAGGAAAGATGGAAATCAGTTGGGGATTGGTCCTGCTTTGAGCAGGGGGTTGGTCTAGATGACCTCCTGAGGTCCCTTCCAACCCTGATATTCTATGATTCTATGAAACATGAGCTGGTTGGATTTTTTTATATTTTAGACAAAATGTGTTTTCATCTAAACCAAACCTTTTTGTGTGTTAATGTATTAATTTCAACACAACTTTTGTTGGGAAGGTTTTTCAGGTTCAGGATGGATTTTTCTGGTTAAAACAAGATGGGGGGAAGAGACTGACCAACCCAGAATAAACAATAGCCTGGTAGTAAGAACTCTCTCCAGGGATATGGGAGATCCTGGTTCAAGTTCCTTCTTTGCCTCATTCAGAGTCAGCTAGGATGAAAATCTATGCTCTGAATCAGAGCCTGGAAACTATCTCCCGCACATCCCTGGGGAGTGCCCTAACCACTGGACTGTTGGCTATTCTGTTATGTGTGCGTCTCTCTTTAAAAAAAAAAAAAAAAAAAAAAAAAGGTCAAAGTTCTTGGTTTTGTTTTGCATCAGAACAAAAACAAATTTGGAAGCCTCAACGCTTTTCACAAGATGAAAAAGTTGTTTTCTGGCCACCCCTAGTGGGAACCCCTTCAGGGTACAAGAACATAAGTGTTCCACAGCACAGGTATGCTCCAGTTCCAGCAGAGCTTTTCACATCAGGGGAAGCAATGCCAGGATCCAGTTCTGTGAACATACTATTCATGTTTGTAATGAATGATTTAAATAAAGCATTTTGCTTTTCTTAACCACTGAGTTTAAAACTACCCGTTGTGAATGTTTAAATGACGTTCATATTAGTATGCCTTAGGGGTGAACACCAACTCCTACATAAATATTTGGTTTTTTTGCATTTTGTTATAGAAATATTCTTCTGTATAACTATAGCAAACACTTGTCCTGTTACCTCATTCACAGGAATTCTTTACTAAGCACATTGCTTCCCTGGTGGCTTGCTTGTTAATTTGAAGTTATGACTCTTTGGGCTCATCAATATCTTCTATCAACTTTTCTCACTTGTATTTACTTTTCCATTACTTTTTTCAATGAGACTTTTCAATGGGTAAGGAATGGAAAGTACTATGCTGCATATATACAGGCTGTACTGAATTATACCTCTTGCTTCATCTTTAAATATTAAAAGATAAGCAAACATATCTTGAAATATATTTAAACATGGGAGCTGTGGTTTTTGAATTTCCATTAAACATTTATATCTTTTAAGAAGTAGGGTTACTGTTGCATGCAAGAGCTATGAATAAAATCAATAGTAAGCAGCAGATTCAGCTATAATATAATACAACAAATGGGAATATTATACATAATTGTATGATTTTTTGAAAGTGAAACAAAATGAATGGGAAGGGCTTAGAATGCTCTGAGCAGAGATCATACAAAGATTTTTTTTTTTTAAGCTGAAATCTTTGTTGCATAAGAAACTATGCCTTGAAGAGGGAAAGCTGAGAAAAATATGCAACTTAGCAGAAGAAATCTGCAGTCTATAAAGAACACATGCTATAGTAATTACACTGTCAAAAATTGAAATCTGTGAGAAATTTGCCTGTGTAGGGAATACAAGACTCAGAACAGCAAATCTGGTTCATGACATTAGTCATATGTCCCATTCTCTTTTCATACTTATTCAGCAAATCCTGGCCCATTCCCGCCTGGATGCACGTGTAAGCTTGGCTGATATGAATTACTACTGGGGAAATTCTGCGCTACTGCATGCATGCATAATTAATGAGCAACACATATTTTTAACTTTTTGTGCAGAAAAAAGCATCTGCATGTTGCTGCATTTCTGCCTTTTGCCCACCAGAGGGTGCTGTGGCAATAGAGCACAGCAACTACTGCTAGCCAGCTAGGGAAGAGAAAGACCCTGGCTTCTTTGCAGAGCCTGTCAGGCCAGGTTAAGCGATGGACTATGGGGAGACAGACAGTGTCCTCAGTCTGAGTGGGGGTGGAGGGACACGTGGACAGGGGGAATAAGGACAAGTGAAGGTGCAGAAACACATGGGATCAGGGGCAGATGTGTCTGAATGAATGGGAGAGGCTAGAGGTCAGCCAGGGTCTTCACAGGCTCCCTACCAATCACTCCCCGCCCCCCGCCCCCGAAACCTATTCCATACTTTTCCCACTCATACCCAACAACCCGCCAAGTTCACAGCCAGGCTCCTTCCCAGCAATTTACTTCCCTCTCTCTCAGATCCTCTGCCACCTCTGACTCCCCCAAGCCTTTGCACTGCTTCTGAGTGATACAGGAAATATGGTTCTGTATTGTAGTTTAAAGTAATTATTACTCAGAGTTCTCTATTAATATGCCCAGTAAAGAATCTACTTGTAAAAAAAAGTTCCTGAATCTTTTTTAGTGTTTGTATTGTTAGACATACGTGTTGACATTTTGAAATAAATGACCAAAAATAATTGAAACTCGTGTGATTATATTGTGTTATTTTGACAAATAAAATATGCAGAATTTTAAAATATTGTGCACATAATTTTTAATTTTTTGTTACAGAATTTTAAATTTTGGGGCACAGAATTCCCCCAGGGAATGTCCCAATAACTTCAGTGAAACTAGTCACACGAGTCAAGGTTCTTCCTGTGATTAAGAATTAATCTAATATTGTAGACTCAGCATAATCTGGATTCAGGCCATGACATGGGATGGAAACTGATTTAGTGGCACTAATGGATAATTCCTGTTTTCAGTGAATGGGGGGCAGACACCCATTCTCATCCTCTACTCCTTACTGAGGCCTTCCGAACTTGAGATACTGCTGAGATATCAGAGAGGTGACAGAGATCCAAGAGACTATGATAAAATGGTTGAGTCCTTCCTGGAGGGACTCACCCTATAGATAGTGTTGAAAAACTGGTCCTTTACTACTACTATTTTACACTTCTGGAGTAAATTATTTCACTGGTCTATTCAATATCTTCAGGCAATCGCTAAGTGAACTGATCAGAAAACATGGACTAAAGTGTCAGCAATACATAGAGGACACACAGCTCTGCATATCATTTGTTACCATGCCACAATCAATAAGATAGGCCAGTGCATGAGATCAACTCATGGATGAAGAACAGCTGGCTGAAACTGAGTCCAAGCAAAACAGATGTTATGCTGGTGGGCTGAGGAAAGCACTGAAGAGTTTGCATCCATGGTGCACACCAAATTGGTCAATTCAGTCCATAGTTTAGGAGTGCTCCTGGATTCCTACCTGACACTAAACTCTCACATAGTATCATCTGACGCTAATGCTTTCTATCATTGCCTCTTGGCTAGAAGACTCCTAGCCCATCCTCGCAGATGATGACCTGGCCTCTGTTTATACTGCGTTCATGGGCAGAAAGCCTTTCATGCTTAGGAAACTCCAACTAGTACAGAATACTGCAGTTCGTCTCCTCAGTAACACAGGCTACTGTGAGCACATCAAACCTGTCTGCTGCCTCTCTATCTAAACAAAACACTCACTGCGCACACAGTTCTCCCTCTGAGCAGAGGATGAGGGGAAAAAAATGTTCCAATTACATGGCAATGGAATTATGGGGACTACCTGTGGCAGTTCAATGAACAACTTGAGTAAGAATTTAGATAACTAAAGAATGTGAATTCAGTTAAAAACTACCGTTCCTGGGTGATATTCATAGCCAAGATTTGCCACTTTGACATATGAAATTATTGCAGACTAACCCCAAGCAGTATATCTATTTAATTATTTTAAACTTATTCTAATTTCTCTGAAATTTCACCAGTATCGTAGGCTCTTATGCCACTTTAAACAAACGTTTAACCAGTGGTAAAACTTTAGCGTACAAACTGATTCAAAGCTTCATTTTATTTATTTATTTTTACTAAAGCTGTCAGTTCTCTGGACCATGAAATCTATTATTTCAACTAAAGTCTTTGAAACATGCAAGGTTTCTCTGACCTATCTTTTGCTGTAAGCAAGCACAGTTTCCTGTTAAATACTAGGTTTAGTGTAATGAATTTTTTTTAGCCTCAACACTCAATTACTTATTGATTAAGCTTAATTTCTAGATGATTGAGATTAAATTGGTGACTAAAATACAAGTAAGCATTATACATTTTAGTCATGCACAGGGTTTTAATTCAGGTATACTTTAAGAAGTGTTTAGCTTAAAATAACCAATTTTTACTTGGGTAAACAAAACATATGCATAAGTCTTTTTTGCTATTTATCAGTTGGACCTGGTATGAAGGTGAATTTTTAGCTGAGCTTCCTCTTTACAGTGACTATTTCCTTGATACATAGAAAATTAATTGTTAGTTTTAATTCAAGATATTATGTCAGTTGTAGTTCTTTCTGGGTTTCACAGTGGCAGTGGTTTTCCTAAGTAGAACTTCAGAAGACAGTCAATACGTTGCTTGTCTTATGACAAGATTTTACAGTTGGGGAATGTTTCCCTAATCAACCAGTGTCTCTGTTGTCCAGATGTTTTGGCTTCAGGAAGCAATATGTTGAACAAAACAGGTCATTTTATATATTTTCTACTGGGTGAAGTAACCTGATTCTTCCTCCTGGCAAAGTGGATGTGGACTAATCAGAAAATGACCCATGCTCTTGGTGAAGATATAAAACATCCAACAAGAATACAAGTTGTCACTTCTTGCCATCAGGAAAGCCAATATCTTCAAATGTCATTCTTGCAATCTGTCTCTGGAAAATTCTAGTATCTTTGTGCAAGACATCTTGTACAATGCCAGTTTCCATTAGATGTTAGGGCACACCAGTTTGTATAAAACATTTTATAACGTGCCTTGAATCCTGTGCTTGAGCTCTGATCAGCAACCTATTTCAGCTATTTGTTATCCGTGAGGCCCTCTTCTGGTGTGGTCCTTAGATTGGCCATCTTTGGATGACACCATGTTATTTCCAAGTTACAGCTTCTCTGTCAGCACTCACAGATGTCTGCAGATAGGTCCTTGTTGAAATTGGGATAGTTTTTATGTAAAGTTTCTTAATGTTCGAGGGTGCTACTTTTATTTAGTGTTTCATCTTGCAGCAATATAAAGCCACTTAACTCAATGCTTGGTCCTTCACCAATAAGATGTAAAAGTTAAAAAAAAATACAAAAACATACCTTTGTACCAGTAGTTTAGTAACTGACAATAGTTTAAGTGTAAATGAGTAGGATTGCTCTGTTAAGTTGTCTCTGTACAACTGCCAACCAGAGCCAATGAAACCTTAGTTATTTTAGACACAGCATTTTTGTTGGGTTCATTTTAAAGATTTTTCACTTCACGCTGGCTTCTCTGCGTAATAATTGAATGTTACTTTTAATGTAAAGCAAATACCTTTTAACAGATATGTTTCTTATTAATCACTGAAACAGGGTGGCTTGTCTCTTGCCTCTGTCCCATTCCCTCCAATCTGCCCTTACCTTGTCTCTTCTCCCCCGCAGCCCTATTCTTCTTACCTAGCCAGGTGTCTCATCAGTCTCCTTGCCCAGAAAGTCTTAGTCTCCCCCTTTGGACTACTTGTCCCCGTCCTAGAATCTGCCCATCCCAGTTCTTGCCCCTTCCCCACTAGTTCCTTCCCTACTTCCTGACTCTGACTCTGATTTGGATCAGGGACTTGAAGCTGAATCCCCCACATGCCAGGTGCATAACCGGGCTATTGGTTATTCTGGGATGACTCACTTCACTCACATACATTGTTTATGTTGTATTACTGTATGATTCAGTTTCACTATTATTTAAAATGTCATTATTTCAGAGCACAACAGTACTCTGATTTCAGCACGACTTGTCATTTCTATTTCTTTATTGTTATTTCCTAGGCAAAAGAAGCACTTTCTCCTGAAAATATTCTGGGAAAGTTTGCATATTTCAGTAGCAGTTCAGCAGTTGTCTTAGTCACATTTCTATATTTCACAGCTTGCAGCTACACAATACCATTAAACTTCTCTAATGGGAGGTAATTCTTTAAAACCACAAATCCTAATTATTTGAACATCAGTGGTCCTTAATTCATAACAGATTCTTCTGAAAACAAAAGATTCTGGTAACAAAGGATGAAATGCCTTTGAGGGGCACTCTCCGTTTATCAGATGATGAACTCCATTTCTGGAACTTCTGCTCCCATAGATGTGATAATTATCACAGTAAGAGGCCTGCCATCATTCCTGTTGCTGAAGCAGTTGGACAGTTAATAAATTACACAGTGGCACCCCCCATGTTCAGATATACCCATAGCATCTCATCTTAGATTCATTTTTAGGGAGAGCGAGTCCTGTTAAGTGTTCTTTTGTTTTTATTAAACTTAATTTTCATTTCATTGTCTTTCTTCTTTATGAACAGTGTGGGAAGAAGAAAACATACAATCAAAATAATAGAATAGCTGAGGTTTTTTTCTTTCTCCGAACAATTCTTATAATGTTTCTCTGACTAAATAGAAAAAAGATAATTTCAGACTACCATAGTGCTATGTTTCAGTCCATTTATAACAGACTGGCAGCCCTGATATTTTCCAGGAAGATAATACTGGGAAGCAATAAATTAGAGACACTGTTCCTGTGGAATACATTAGATTCACACTTTAAGGCCAAGAAAAATGTTCATGGTAAACATGACCCTGAGACTTCCCACAGTGTACAGCAGCAATATTCAATCAGCAGCCAACAGGCCCTATGTGGCCCATCAGCTCACCTTAAAAAAATGTTTATAGTTAAATTCACGAACAATGATGTGCTGCCTATTATTTGCTTATGACTTCCTTTGTAAGCAACGTACTGGCAGTGTTTAATTTGTAATGAAGCCTGGGCACAAATTAAGCACTGGCTGTGTGGCCGGAGAGTGGCAGCTGCTAGCGAGGTGCCCAGCTGTGAAGGTAGTGCCACCACCAGTAGCAGTGTGGCTGTACGTGTGGCTTGGCATTGCCGCCCTTACTTCTGTGCTTCTGCAGATGGCGGTGCTACCTTCAGACCCGGGCAGCCAGAGAATGGCGGCTGCTGGCTGGGAGCTCAGAGGTGTCGGGGCTATGAACTGCCAAGATCTTAAGTTCTCACAATAGCAGTGGAAACGACTGAGCTAGAACACTGGCCATTTTTTCCTTAGCAATGGAAATGGAGCCAAAAATGAACGTGAGTGGGAGTAAATGTTGCAAAGTCAACAATGAGAACTGAGCTTCTAACCCAAATTGGACAGCAGATTTTTTTTATGCTCCATCATTTAAATGCAAAATCTTTGTTTAAAATGCCAAACCACTTTATCCCTCTGTAAGGTCATCAGTGTGAGGCATCCCTTTGAATCAAAGCGCAGTAACTTCAACGTGGCCTGTGCTCCTAGCAGAGTTGTAAGACATGGAAAAATTGAAAATCTGAAGTCTTCGTATCGCTATACAATTGTAATTCTCACAACATCAGGAAAAGGAACAGCGGCTTCATTTTGGATAATGTTGGTACTAGCAAAAAAAGCAAAAGCCTTTCCTGGATGCTGAGCTTGTGAGGGAGTGCTTTAGGAGCTTTTTGCTGGGGATAAAACCAAAGATGACCTTGTGAACTGTGAAGCAAATTCCTCTGTCTGATTGCATGGCAGTGCAAAGACTGGGCATAATTTATGAGGATTGTTTGTTAGCACTGCTTTTCAATTTTAAAAATGCCAAATACATGTCTCTTACTTAAATCGCTTGATTTGTCCACTGTGACGCTGCCCAACTATCCTTGTTTGTTAGATGTCATGACAGTGAAATTTTCAAGGAAGCATTTTTGTGCTTAATACCATTACAAAACCTATACCGCAGACAAGATCATTTTTGAAAAGGTAAAAGGCTTTTTTTGAAAAAAAGTGGTTTAGAGCTGCAGAAAGTTAACTTGCTTGTTGTAGATGGAGGTCCCTCCATAACAGGGAAAGAGAAAGGCTTTGCTTCACTTTTGACAGCGATGCACCCTTAATTAAATAGATCTCACTGCGTCATTCACCCAACTGTTCTGACAGGTAAGTTGTCTGGGGACTTGAGAAAAACAATGGGTATTGTGATGAAATTAATGAACTACATACGATCAACATCTAGCTTGCAACATCATCTTTTTAATATTCTTTTATAAGACATTTCAGCCAAATGCAGTGACCTACTGCAGCACAGCGATGTTCACTGGTTAAGTTGGGGGGCACATGTTAGGGAGGTTTTGTGTGCTTCAAAAAGAAATAATAGAATTTCCTTCAAGCCACAAGATGAATAAGACTTGTGAGTTCCTAGAATTTGATGAATGATGTCCTCTCTTTCATGTAGCTTTTCTGTGCCACATTACTGGTTCCTTGAATTCTATCACCTTGCAACTCAAAGGCAGTGCAAGCAACATAGGCGATCTGTTTGGAAAAAGCATGTGCCTTTCAGAGGAATCTTGAAATCTTACAGATAGTACAACATCTTTCTTGTTAAGTCTTTCCCACATTGTGTTGTTGCTACAGATGAACATTTGATGAAAATGACGCAAGAAGTCCTAAACAATCAATACAACATTTCAAAATGTGATTTGAAAATTTTAAAATTCCAAAGGATTTGCTTTTATTTGTTTGTGATCCATTTGTTGTCTCTGCTGATGGACCTGCCCTTCTGAAGCTAAGAACATTCTTGATTCAATTGATGAAGGTGCCTTACAATTTCTAATTGAAAGGCAAGGCTCCAGAGCTCAGGCATACTTTGTGATTTGTGAACTAAACATGCTGACCAGTTTCAGAACAGCCAGAATCTAGCCATCTATCATTTGATGATGTTCAGATCAATGTGTCTCTGTGAATTTGGGTTTTCTACCATGAACATTATAAAAAAAAACCCAGCAATCACCTGACAGATGCACATTTTCACCAGTGCATGCACCTTGTCCTGACCTCTACAAACCACTCTTCACAAAGCTTGCTAAAGATCATTGATGTCACCTTTCCCATTAGAGATTGCCACAAACACAGGTGGCAATGCTGATTTATAAACATTGGTAAAAGATAAAAACTAGGGCTGTCAAGCGATTAAAAAATGAATCATAATTAATCATGCAATTAAAAAATCAATTGTCATTAATCGTATATCATTTATTTAAATATTTTTGATGTTTTCTAAATTTTAAAATATATTGATTTCAATTACCACACAGAATAAAAAGTGTACAGTGCTCACCTTTTATTATTTTTGATTACAAATATTTGCACAGTAAAAACAAAAGAAATAGTATTTTTCAATTTACCTAATACAAATAATGTAGTGCAATATCTTTATCATAAAAGTTGAACTTACAAATGTAGAATTATGTAAAAAAAATAACTGCACTCAAAAACAAAACAATGTAAAACTTTAGAGCCTACTAGTACACTCAGTCCTACTTCTTGTTCAGCGAATCACTCAGATAAAGCAGTTTGTTTACATTTGCAGGAGATAACGCTGCCTGCTTGCTTACAATGTCAGCTGAAAGTGAGAACAGGTGTTTGCATGGCACTGTTGTAGCCGGCGTTGAGAGATATTTACATGCCAGATGAGCTAAAGATTCATTTGTCGCTTCAAGCACCATTCCAGAGGACATGTGCTGATGACGGGTTCTGCTTGATAATGATCCAAAGCAGTGCAGACCGACATACATTCATTTTCATAATCTGTGTCAGATGCCCCCAGTAGAAGGTGGATTTTCTCTTTGGTGGTTCAGTTCTGTAGTTTCTGCATCAGAGTGTTGTTCTGTTAAGAGTTCTGAAAGCATGCTCCACACCTCATCTCTCTCAGATTTTGGAAAGCACTTCAGATTCTTAAACCTTGGTCAAGTGCCGTAGCTATCTTTGGAAATCTCACTTTGGTGCCTTTTTTGTGTTTTGTCAGATTTGCAGTGAAAGTGTTCTTAAAATGAACAACATGTGCTGGGTCATCATTCGAGACTGCTATAACATGAAATACATGGCAGAATGGTGGTAAAACAGAGCAGGAGACATACAATTCTCCCCCAAAGAGTTCAGTCACAAATTTAATTAACACATTTTTTTTAACGAGCGTCATCAGCATGGAAGTATGTCCTCTGGAATGATGGTCAAAGCATGAATGGACATATTAATGTTTAGCATATCTGGCACATAAATAACTTGCAATGCTGGCTACAAAAGTGCCATGCAAACACCTGTCCTCACTTTCAGGTGACATTGCAAATAAGAAGCGGGCAGCATTATGTCCCGTAAATGTAAACAATCTTGTTTCTCTTAGTGATTGGCTGAACAAGCAGTAGGACTGACTGGACTTGTAGGCTCTAAAGTTTTACATTGTTTTGTTTTTCAGTGCAGTTCTGTAACAAAAAAATCTACATTTGTAAGTTGCACTTTCACGATATCCCTACGTAAAAGGATAAATGGACACAAATCAGATATTAGGAATGGCAATATACAAAAACCTGTAGGAGAACACTTCACCCTCCCTGGACACACAATAGCAGATTTAAAGGTAGCCATCCTGCAGCAAAAAAACTTCAGGACCAGACTTCAATGTGAAACTGCTGAGCTTCAGTTCATTTGCAAATTTGACACCATCAGCTCAGGATTAAACAAAGACGGTGAATGGCTAGCCAAATACAGAAGCAGTTTCTCCTCCCTTGTTGTTCACACCTCAACTGCTAGAAGAGGGCCTTGTCCTCCCTGATTGAACTAACCTCGTTATCCCTAGCCTGATTCTTGCTTGCATATTTATATCTGCCTCTGGGAATTTCCACTACATGTATCCAACAAAGTGGCTATTCACCCACGAAAGCTTATGCTCCAATATGTCTGTTAGTTTGTAAGGTGCCACGGGACTCTTTGCTGCTTTCACGATAAAGAGATTGTATTTCAGTACCTGTATGAGGTGAATTGAAAAATACTATTTTTTTTGTTTATCATTTTACAGTGCAAATATTTGTAATAATAAATAATACAAAGTGAGCATTGTACACTTTGTATTCTGTGTTGAAACTGAAATCAATATATTTGAAAATGTAGAAAAAGATCCAAAAATATTTAATAAATTTCAATTGGTATTCTATTGTTTTACAGTTGTGAATAAAAGCATGTTTAATTTTTTTAATCCCAATTAATTTTTTTTTAGTTAATTGTGTGAGTTACCTGCGATTAATTGACAGCCCTAATTGAAACACTAATACTTGTGTCGTAATCAAGGTCTTTATTTATTGGAAGCTGAAGGTGGTGTTTTTTTTTTTTTTTAATTTTGTCAGTCTTCTGTGCAAATGACCAGCCTCTTGTCATAAATTTCTCAAATCAGCCTGCTGGTAGATCTAATTGAGTATCACTGGTATACAGGGCACCTTAATAATTTCTGATCCAGGAACAGACTGTTGTTGGGAGGCTTGTTTATTAGAGGCCCACACAGGCACCAGCAATGTAACAGAAAATCCCTATTCACGGTCCTGATCATGCAACCACTTACACATATGATTAACTTTATTCATGAGAAGACCCGCTGACTTCAGTGAAACTACTCATGGTAAAGTTGGGACAACTCACATGGGTAAAACTAAACACATGCAAAAATGATTCTACGATCAGGGTCTATATCTGCAAAACACAAGTTCTGGTCCTGAGAACCTATTGACTTTTCTCCTCTCTCTACAGAAGACAACTGCAGTTATGTGGCATTCTCTTTTGTTTTACAGTTAGTTTTATGTAACTATGGGATGGTTTAAATTATTGTAGAATCTTATTTATACATTACTAATATTTACATTTGTATGACAGTGCTGTATACATCTACCATCTTACACAGTTATTATTGGACAGTACATTTTGCAATTTTTATACAAAAAGCTTATTTAAAAAAATGAGTCAGAGACCTTGTAACAAAGTCTCTCCCTATTTCAAACTAATCAAGTTAAAGAATATATTATGCTATCAATATTCTCTGTATATTTTTTAGAAGAAACATTTCCATTAAATTCACCAGCGGCATTGCCTTGTTTCTTGTTCATACCAGGAACGAGTACCTTTTGTTTAAAGGAGTAATCAAGCAAAATAGACTTTTTTCTATTCCTTCACCCCTTTTCTCTGAGCATGTTCACGTGGTTACTTTGGGCTTATGGAAACCTTTGTTAAAATATATGGGAGCACATCACTAACATATTATTACTAAGCTGTAGTGCCATTAAAAACATTGAAATATTTGGAGAACTCTTCTATCTGGATAAGAGATGACTCTCAGGACTTGTCTACATTACCTTCTGGATAGACGGGCAGCGAACAATCCAGCGGTGGTCGATTTATCACGTCTAGTCTAGGCGCAATAAATCGACCATCGAGCACTCTCCCGTCGACTCCGGTACTCCACCAGGGCGAGAGGTGCAGGCTGAGTCGATGGGAGAGCATCAACCATTGACTTACCGCAGTGAAGACACCACGGTAAGTAGATCTAAGTAGGTCAACTTCAGATATGTTAGTCACATAGCTGAAGTTGCGTAACTTAGATCAAACCGCTCCACCCCCACACCCCGGAGCGTAGACCAGGCCTCAGTCCTGTAGCTGGTGGCATCAGAGAGCACTGTTCCATGAAGTATGGTGAACACAGAAAAAAGTTTTAACAGAACACTTGGATCAAAGATTTTACACTCTTTTAGTAGCAATAGTGCCATTTGTGGTAGTGGTTCTGTGGCCAGTGTGATAGTAACTTCTGATAGCTACTGCTCTGTGTGGATTCAAACTGGTGACATATTAGAGACTTCATGTTACATTGCCAATCATCCAGTCTCCTGTGCCCCAATTATTTTCCAAAGTAACTGATTTGTCTACTTCCCCCACGATCATAGTAGTTTAAGGATCAACTTTTGCCCCTCAGTGTGGAAACACACATCTTATCCATTCCATCAGGAGAAGAAATAGTAAACCCCGAGAATAAAGATGATCATGAAGCAATTTAAATTATATTTGTACCTTTGTTTTAACTCTGTCTGTGATTTATTTTTGTACACACTCTACTCTCTTGAGACTAGGAAATCACTTTCAATTTGTTCTGTTGCCTTCAATTTCATGCATATTAAAATACTAAACATGTGTTCCACTTGCCTTTTATACAGTACTTTACAGTACTGACAAGCATCCATCAACATAAACTCAACAAAACAATTTAAACAATGCCGCTAACACATTTAAAATGCTTTTTTCCAAGTACTTGTAAATTAGTTTGACAGCGTTCAGGTGCCTTTATATTATAACAATATATTTTCATGGTTTTTGAAAAGAGACTTAAAACTTATAATTTATGTTGTACAAAATGTCACTCTCCCTTTTTAATGGAAGCTTACAAAATCAAAGTTCCATATTCTTTGCAGAAATCTTTTTCCTTTAACATTTATACTATAAACTCACATCACACTAAAATTTCCCTTTTAACAAAAAAATCCTTTTCTCCATCTCTTTCAATTGCAAGTGTATGCTTTGTTTACTCATCTTAAACTTACATTTAGGATTCACATTTCTCCTTTATCCCAGTAAGAAACTGCTCCTCTGAGTATGTATTTGTAATCCGTGCCAATATTATCAAAATCTTTATACAATATTTTAACCTAATGAACTCACTATTCTCTTATAATCTCTATTAGAAGGAGTTAAAATAAATAACACTAATGAATTTCACCACTACATGAATTGCCCATGTCTCAGACAAATTGGGTTGATTCACTTGAAAAGTGGGCAGTGGGTCTAGACACACTGCTGTCATACTAATCTTACAGTTCTGTACCATCGTTTGGGGCAGCTTCATCTGTGGGAGCTTCAGGAAGCCCTGCTATGTCTGGCTCTGTAGATCTCTGGCAGTTCTTCAGTGATTCTATTAACTGCCATTTTGGCTAGCTGAAAAGTGTTTTAAAGAGAGCTTCTCTGAAGTTCCATAGCTTTTGGTAAATCCTCTGTACCTGTTCTTAATTCCTTTTGGCAGTTCCTCTAAGGTACTACTGATGATTTTTTTTTTCCCTCTTAGCATTATCTTTAGCCACTTGGCTTTCTCCCACAGGACCTAATTTATTTTCCCCTTGCTTTATACTTAACAATGATTCCCAGCTCATATGCTCTGCTCTAGTACAGCTTTTTCAGTACAAAACCCATCTTGGTCATGGCTCACTCTTCTCTATTTTTCCTATATAAACCATCCTAAAAAAAAAAAAAAGAAAAAAAAAAGGCGGGGGGGGGGGATGAGAAAACCTGGATTTGTGCTGGAAATGGCCCAACTTGATTATCATACACATTGTAAAGAGAGTGATCACTTTGGATGGGCTATTACCAGCAGGAGAGTGAGTTTGTGTATGGGGGGGCGAAGGGTAAGAAAACCTGGATTTGTGCTGGAAATGGCCCAACTTGATTATCATACACATTGTAAGGAGAGTGATCACTTTAGATAAGCTATTACCAGCAGGAGAGTGGGGTGGGAGGAGGTATTGTTTCATGGTCTCTGTGTATATAATATCTTCTGCAGTTTCCACAGTATGCATCCGATGAAGTGAGCTGTAGCTCACGAAAGCTTATGCTCAAATAAATTGGTTAGTCTCTAAGGTGCCACAAGTACTCCTTTTCTTCATCCTAACACAGTCCACTGGTTCAGATGAACAGTTCAAACTGCTCATGTGCTCTGTTCGTTCTGGCTCTGCCTTGATCCCTCCTGTCTTGAGTCCAGCAGTAAGAAAAGATAATGTAAAAGACAAGATTATTTAACCCATCTGTTTTCTTTTTGGTCATCTTTCTCCGAAAGCTACAGAATATGCTGATAGAGATAGGATTTTGTCTCTTCTAGAATTTTCTTTGACTCCAATTTTAGATCTGATTTTGGCCTGATGTCTGCGCTGGTTTCTTTGGATCTCTTTTTTGGTACTAAAACTCAAGTGGTTTTAGACCTGTTGACTTCAGACACAATTTGTTGATTATGTGATGGAGTTCATAGTTGTGGATCCTGGTTGCAAAAGGTTCCTTTTGAACCCCATTTTTCCTCTTTTTCAGAAAAATCTGAAGATCGTAATGGAAGTGTTTTTTTCCCCCAAGGGTCCGATACAAGGGCTACTGAATGGTTCTATTCTGTCATTTAGAAAATATGTATATGCCTTTGGGGACTTCTGTAGTTTTTAAGTGTGAGGGGTCTTTACTTGGTGCTATGATCATTGCCAAAGTTTCCTTGCTGGTGGGAAAGCTGAGCTGGAAAGCTAAAGTATAGCTCTACTCTTCAGGCTATCAAAAGTTCAATTTAACAAAAGAATCTATATGAAAGTCTGTATCTCCACTAAAACCTTCAAGGGAAGGCTGTGACCAGCAAGATAGACTGAATCAATCTTAACCCAGTCTCTCACTCTTTAGGTACAAAAAAGACATCTTCTATTGGTCCCTGAGATCTGAAGGGAATTCCTGCCCCCCTCCCTCTTTTGAGAGCTATGACATTTTACCCTAGATGACAAATCAGGAGTTGCATGCACCTACAAACTCTCCCATACAGGTAACAGGAGTTTCTCTTTCCCTCCTCTTCCCCCCCCCCCCTCCCCCAAGATACATTCTTCATCCCTGGCATGGTCCTTTTAGCCTCCCTCTTAGGAACCAGTTTGGCCCAAAACATCACCATCTTCTGGAGTTCTTTGACTCAGCAATCTCTCGCATTCATGGCTTTTTAAGTGGCTTTATTCAAAACTTCTCCCAGGCTTATTACCAGGTCATTGGACTGTACAGACCTTCCACTTTCCTAACAGTTCTCAAGAGAGAGACGCATGGCAGGTCATGCTCCCTCTCCTGACTCTCTGATATTAAAGAAAGGGAGCTGCTTAATCTCTATCACTTTTCCACCATGCTTTGCTGCGTGATATTCCAACTCCAGGATGTCCCTCTAGACTGCAAGCTTTGATATGCCGTACTCTCAGAATTGAATGGTGCCAGATAGTAGGTCTGGTTTACAGGACCAGTACACTTTGTCATAACACATTTTGGGGGTTATTTATAAAACAAAAATGCAGCATTTGATGTTTATGTACTTTTATTTTCACATAAAAATAACAAGACCTTATTTCATTTCCATAATTTTTAGAGCAGAACAATCCATGTATAACTGAAGATGATAAAAGAAAAGGAGTACTTGTGGCACCTTAGAGACTAACCAATTTATTTGAGTATGAGCTTTCGTGAGCTACAGCTCACTTCATCGGATGCATCGCTTATGCTCAAATAAATTGGTTAGTCTCTAAGGTGCCACAAGAACTCCTTTTCTTTTTGCGAATACAGACTAACACGGCTGTTATTCTGAAACCTGAAGATGATAAAGGATTTTGACATGGGAATCACCAGACTGTATGTTTACTTGTACAAGTGGAAGCAAGTACCTTTACTGATCTGACAATTACTATGCAGTCTTACTAATTTAAAATGTAACCAAAGCTCTAAATTCTCTCCTGAAATGTAGCCTTATTCCTAATCACTTTAATTTAGTACTTGCTTATTCAGACTCAGTGGCTTCTACTGGCTTTGACTCTGAAAACCCATGCTGATGTATTCATGTTAGCTTTTAAAAAAATGCAGTTTACTGTACCTAGCTCCCACAGGAATAATTAATATTTCAACATAGATTGTCTTTGGCAGCTGAAATCCTGTTTTTTACACTGCATCTTAGGCTATTACTTTGCACAGGTGTTACAGGAGCAAAAAGTTCATCAGTTCCAGATTCTGGCTCATGTGACTGACACCCAAGGGACTTGGAAAACATCATTGGAGAAACCTGCTCTCAGTCATCGGTTACATACTTCCAAATTGTTAATGGTCTCATTAGACATATTACAGAGAGAATGTCTGAGTTATTAATTGCAGCTTCTCCTATATGAAATTGCCTTCACAGATCCCTGGTCAGAGTCTTTTGCGGAGTCTCTCAGACTCCAAAATGTTGTAAAGCCATATAGTCATTAGTGGTCTAGTGTCTCCAGTTTGCTGTTGGAGACAGTGTCTACAATGTAACCTATCCCTAAGGCTTTATTTAATTATCCCGGTACTGGGTGCCACTGAAAACATTTGGTATGACTTTGATTTTGCATATTCATATTTAAAATAGTGCAGTACTTTGTTTTCTATTCACTTTTAATTGTTAGTAGCTTGTCCATATTTGATACTAAGATCATTTAAAACTCATGATATTTTTCTCCTGTCACAGTAAGTTTAGGTATGCTGTGTCTCCCTATTGACTTCATGTCCAGCCTGACTACCAGTTGCATTTGAAAAGCCACCTGGGAGGTTTTCTAATTAGATCTCTAAATTAGATTCCTGGATCCCAAATTGGATTTCTGGTGAAATTCAAAGCCAATTTGAAGTTCTATCAATAAGTCTTGCTTTTATAAATAATTGTTCTTCCATGTTGAGATAATGCTGTCATCACACTAACTCTCAGATCCACTAGCTTCAATGTCTTCTAAATGTTCTACATTTTCAGTTCCAAAGCACTGAAAGAAGGACACTACATGGACACTCCCCTCCTTCTGTTAGCATTTGGTAGCAAGAATGTTCTTGGCATGGGCACAAGCATTATATTCAGTCTTAGGCTTATCTTCTGCCTCTCTATCAAATTGGGCCCAATACATGGCCTAGGGCCCACCTCTTACCACAACATCTGCCTTAGCATTGATAGCCTAAACACTGACAATTAAGTCACATCTACTTTTCCATCTTTTAGACTTTCCTACCCTTTATTATGACAAGACACATGGTGACTTAGGTAGCTATCTAGTGTCTGTTTTCTCTTTCTTCAGCAATGCTAAGCTTATTGATAATCTCATTGACACAAAAGGTCATCTTAATATACTATATTGCTCAATGAATGAATTTGGGACCACCTTCTGCTTTAATACTTTAACATGTAGGAGTAATGATATGAAACAAAGTAAACAGAATAACAACCAAAAAAGGTAGGCTTCATTTCAGGAAGACATTTCTAATGGTGAGATCTGTTAGACTGCGGCATAAGTAATCTTCCAGGGAAAATGGTGGCAGCTTCGCTGGACAGAATGTTGTCAGACATATAATAGAAAATAATCCTGCATTGTCAGGGGGATGGTCATGAGCTACAATTAAAGAAATCAGAAACAGAAACATCATATGATTGCCTGGTTTGGTCAGAACTGTTTAATATAAGATATCAAATACCACAGTAAATATCCTAACCAGATAGATATAAAATTGTGTACCAGCGTATTAAATAGTGCCTTCTCTCTTTCTTGTTTGTGGAGATGGAATATGGTAACAGACTGTGATAGTCAAACTACTTTTGGACAAAATCTTGCCACTTTTGTTGCTCCAGTGTAAATAGATTCCTGAGGCAGGGATGGAACTGCAGTGTTAATAACATATCTAGCTCTTACATAGTACTTTTAAACAGTAGATCTCAAAGTGCTTTACAAAAGAGGTCAGTAGTATTATACCCATTTTGTGGATGGAGAAACTGAGGCACAAAAGGGCAGTGTTAGTCAATAAACTTTCCATAGTTTTCTGCTTAGGGTTGTAGAGTCAGCCACTCTATCTTCCTGGTGCTTGTAAGACCCTGGATTTTCCCCCTCTCTAGTACTTCATTTCAATTCAATAAAGCCAATGAAAAGTATGTCAGTTGGGAATGAAAAAATCTCATGCATAATTACAAAATGGGTGATAACTGGGTAGGTAGTATTGCTGAAAGGCATCTGAGGGTTACAGTGGATCACAAATTGAATCTGAGTCAATGTGATGCAGTTGTGGAAAAAAGGACAATATCCTTTTGGGGTGTATTAATAGGAGTATTTTATGTAAGATAAGGAAGGTAATTGCTTTACTGTACTTAGCAATGGTGAGGCCTCAGCTGGAGTATTGTGTCCAATTCGGGCACCACCTTCAAGGAAAGATGTGGACAAATTGGCGAGAGTCCAGAGGAGAAAAACAAAAATGTTAAAATGTTTCAAAAACTTGACCTACGAGGAAAGGTTTAAAAAAACAAACCAGGGCATGTTTAGTCTTGAGAAAAGACTGAGGGGAACCTGATAAGCTATGTTCCCTCTAAGATGTGTGGCCGCAAAGCTGCCTATTAAGCCCCATGAAGGGGCCCAGGGCTTTGGTGGGGAGAGGTGCCTGTCCCTGCTGGCCCCAGAATGGACCTGCCATGGCCGGGGGAGAGGCACCCCTCCCTCAGCCCGGACCGTCCGTGGCCGGTGGAGAGGTGCACCTCCCTTGGCCTGGTCCAGCCCTGACAGAGCTGCCGCAGCCGGGGAGAGACACATCTCCCCTGGTCCCAAGTTGTTGTAGTGAGAGAAGGCTGGGGGGAGTCCTCTCTCCCCAACGCAGCCTCTGGGCAGTCTGAACCCCAAACCCTGCATCCCTCGCCCCACTCCAGGGCCTGCACCCCCCCACACCCAAACCCACTGCCTCAGCCCTGAGCCCCCTCCCAAACCCCTCAGACGTGGCCCTACCCCAAGACCGCACCCCCAGCCAGAGCCCTAAATCCCACACCCCAACCCTCTGCCCCAGCTTTGAGCCCCCTCCCACACTCCAAACCCCTTGGCCCCACCCCCACCACATAAATTTTGTTATGTTTACCAATATGAAGGTAATGTGCACTGAGCAAAGACAGCAATTGTGAGTGGGGTTCAGAGAAGGCACGGGCACATTAAAGTGACTTTTGGTTGCTGGACTTAAGAACCTGAGGGAAAAGGACTTACCTGGGGGTGGGTCTTTTGGTCATGGTTTATGTTTAAGAACCCAGTCTGTGGTGGTTTCCCAAATTAATGCCAAGTTACTTCTTCCCTTTTTATTAAAAAGTTTCTTTGCTACACTTAGACTCTGTGCTTGCGAGAGGGGAAATATTGTCTCTTGGAGGCACCCAGGGCGTGGTGTGTAATTGTCCCAGGTTATCTGATGGGGGCTCGAGCTGCTTTTGTGTTGAATTGTTGAAAAGGAACCCCTAGATATTGAAGCCAGCCTTTGTTGCTGCCAGTGCTGACTGCCAAAAGGGTTATCCCACTGAAGGCAGGACAAGAAGTAATGGGCTTAATCTTAAGCAAGGGAGATTTAGGTTAGACATTCAGAAAAAAACTTTGTAACTATAAAGATAGTTAAGCACTAGAATAGGTTATCAAGGGAGGTTGTGACATCCCCATCACTGGAAGTTTTTCAAGAACAGGTTAAACTCCCGTCAGCGATCGTGTTGGTATTCTTGGTCCTGCCACAGAGCAGGAAGATGGAGTAGATGACCTCCTGGGGGCCCTTCCAGCCTACATTTCTATTACTCTGATTTGTTGCCTTTTCTGTTTGTCTTAAAGAATTATTCAGACTTTATCATAAGCAATCATACTGTTCCACTGTTACCAACAGTGTTTATTTTGTATATTTCACCTTAATATTATCATTTATTCTATCGGCCTATTTATTCTATCAGTATGTCTAGCAAAGGAATGCAAGTGTAACACCCCTCCTCTCCCCCCCCCCCACACACATACACACACAGCCCCTTCCTCCCTGGAAAAACAAAGAGGAGTCCGGTGGCACCTTATAGACTAACAGATTTAAGGTGCCACCGGACTCTTCGTTGTTTTTGTGGATACAGACTAACATGGCTACACCTCTGATACTTCCTCCCTGGGTTACTTGGGAGCAGGCAACACTCACCTGTGTGCCAGGGCGTCTGATGTTGACATTAAAGGAGATCCTGAGTATCCCAGTGGTTATCTTGGATAGGTGGGAATCCACTATCCACCCCTCTGCTGCAGTCCCTTTACTCCTAAAGGAATTTAAAATTGGCCATGCCTCCACCTGGCTGGCCCCTGGACATACTTAGGTCCCTTGGGAACCTCCAGGAATAAACCTATTCTAATAATAATAACAATCTGTGGCATGGGTGTCACTAAAAATATCAGTTATAAGGAATATACATCCAATATACTTAAATTAGAATTAACACACCTTTACTTAACAATTCAAAGAAACAGGGAATAACAGACTAAGATTAAATGTCACTATGAATTTAAATCCACAGGGGCACTGGAATTAAATCAATTAACAAATATAGTATAAAGTAATAAATTAAACGTATTTAACTGGGGCATTTACACTGCCAGCATTTACCCAACCCCAGAATGTACACTCCACTTGCTTGCATGGGTGCACTTGAAGATCTGTAGCTGGAGACAGTGCTCTGCTGGTTCTGTGTATCACTCCAGCCAAGGCAACACGCTGCACAATCCCTCTGACGATTGGAGTTGTCCCCACCAAACGTCAGCAGCTCTAGGTCCTGGTTCAGTGGGAAGATCACTCTGCCTCTCCTCAGACTCAGTCTCTCTGCTGTGCCCCTTCCCTTGCAAGTACTTTCCCAAACAAGGGTGAGGGTTACTCACAGTTCCTTCATTGCAGGCCCATCTCACTCAGCTCTGGCACAGCAACAGTCTTTGCCTGGCTCCAGTGAAGCCACCAACCTCCTCTGAGGCTCCCTGCTCGATCAAAGCCCCTGCAGGCTCCCAGCAGCAGCTTCTGACTTCCTGGCAGCAGCTCCTGGTATGGACAGAGCTCCACAGCAGCAATCTCACTCCTCTCCCAAAATGGAGTCCACCGACAGCTCCCCCTGGAAGACAAAGTCTCTCACTTTTTCCCCAAGGCATCATGGGAGTTAGTTGTACTCTCTAAGGCTAGATTGCAGTGCACAGGATCCTCCCAACTAGAGCATGCCCAATAAAGTTCAGAGGCCCGTTTAGTAAATGGTGTCTACACAAGGAAGCTTGTGTGTGTGTGTGTGTTGGGCAACTAGGTCAAATACTAGATGTAATAGGCTCAGAAACATAAGTGGCCCAAAATTTTTGAAAGCATAAGTGCTTATCTTGATGTGTACTTTAGTTTGTGCCCCGCTTGAGTGCACTCACAGACCTATATTTACTTAAGTCACAACTCTGTAAGATTCCTGCTGTTGGATCCTTGTGCTGTCACAGAACCTCCCTGAATGCTGTCGAGCTTTATGGGGGTGAAAAAGTATGCTGTGCACACCAGCTTGTAGTCTTGGACAGTCTTAGTAATTCGTGCCTTAAAATTAGGGCCTGAACATATTAGTTATTTGCTGGTCACATTTGATAACCTCAAATTTGTCTAGGAAATCTCTGCAGACAGCTGGATCCATGCAAAGAGTTCTATCAAAATCACAGCACAGAATAACGTGTAAGATTGTTGTTGCCTACAACAATCCACTGAAGCTCTGCATATCAGCATGCTGATCTTCAACAGAGGAAAATTCAACCACAGAGGAGAAAGAGATAAGAGATGGGATGTGCAGAGTGAAATACCGAAGGACATTTTTATAAAGAAGAAAAGGAGGTATAAAGTTTTGAGTAATAAAATCATCACAAGCAAGCTTGCCATTGCAAAATAATTATAATTCCTTAGCTTTATTTATACAGATGTTGTTGTGGGCCATACTGACTCATATATAGCTAGATATAGATATTTTTATTGACTATATTAAAGCTCATGTGCTATCCTAGTAATCTGGAAAGCTTAATTTAAAAAGTCCTGTTGATTTCAATGAGGCTGTTTTCCAAGCTTTTCCAGCTCTAATGAAGATGTTTTTTGCTATTAGGAAAGGTCAGGTCACTTGAAACTGCTGAGCCTTTGCACTTATGTCTTTGTAATGCATTACAAGACATCAGTGAGACACACACTAAAAATAAAAATAAAAAGTCACCTTTCTTTCAGCTGCAGGTGCAAATCTGTAGCATGTGGGTATATATTTATATCCTGGATTATGAATGAAATATTACAAGGACTACTTGTGTGTGTGTTTAATTCAGTGGCTCAGAGGTATTGGAAAGGTACCCCCCCACACACATTAAGAGCCTATCCATTCTTTCTTTCTTTTTTTTTTAATGTAATTGAATCCTTAATTAGATTGTACTTTGAAGCTTCCGTATGGATCCTGTGTCCTCAGGATAGGACACTTTTATATGCACTGGTGCCAGCTACTTTCCCCCCTCCCCCATGAGATGGATTTCAGTTTTTGGTCTTTACATAAGTGCACAGCCAAGTTTTTTGCATGGTTCAGCATTCAAAGATGAATAATCAAGTTGAAAACTTCTCTTCACTGCAATGATCTCCATCAAAACAAGGTGACCTTCTGTCAGTTTCTATTAAAAAAAATTTAATCTTAATGTGTTGCACTAAACTAAATTTGAATGTTAACTCTTGTTTCAAGGGGCGCATCAGGTTTAAAATTTCACTAATGTCTACTGGAATAATTAGTATTATGGCAGTAATTAGTAAAACTAAAACCTCCCTAGACACTTAAAAAAGGAAAAGCATGTAGTAACAATCAGATGAACATTAGCAAGATCCATGAATTCTGGTTTGTAATACTTTCAGGTAACATCAATTCTTTTAAAACTAGAAATATCTGAGCTCCTGCACTTTTTTTAAAGGAGAAGGTAACAGTAGTGATAATTGACTTCATCTGCTGACAGTGTTGCTAATCACATCTGCAGATACCATGATTTTTCAGTAGAAATAACTTAATCATTATACTTTCTTTAATTGCAGTTGTCCACTTTTTAAATTTGTAAGAACTGTTAAAAGCTTGCAATTCCCTATATTTATTAATCTCTTGATTTTAAGAATTGTGATTGAATGATGCTTTCTTTGAGAGATGACATTTCAATCTTTAAAAGCTGAACAGAACTTATAATAATCTACACAGTTAGCTCCTCATTTATAATATTAGGCATTCATAAAGACATAGAATAATTACCATATCAAATTGTTGTTCTATCATCCTTTTATTCCAAAAATTTAGAGAATTATGTTAGGAAAAAATATTGGAAGCGAAATCCTTAGCAAAGAGCAATGATCCTTCAGACTTTGCAGGAAGTCAAGGAAACCTGTGTTATATATTATGCTTTCTTTAGACAGATTTGCAGAATAACACATAGAAAAACAGCTATTCCGTGTTCACCACTGAATGTTAAAATAAGCTGATGATGATTTTTGCTTAGGAAGAACAATTGCATCACAATATTATAAACGGTTATTTGAACGTTGCATTAATCATATGCTAAGTTTCTTTGAGGATTGACTGCATCATAACAGCATCCAACAGCAAGGGGAGCTCTAAGACAAGTTGGAGTAAATGAAGAGGCTGGTGAGGGAAGATTAGAAATGCAGCCAGGAAAAGATGGTGAGAAGCTGGGGGAGGGGGAGGAAGGGAGCTGTTACTCACCCTAAGTCATGCAGATAGGGGTGTTTACAAAGTGCATGGAGGAAACGGGAGAGAAACTAAGAGAAACAGCCCCATAACTAAATAGAGATGGCCAAAGCACTTTAAAAAAAATCAAGCACAAAATGTGAGAGATGTCAGGTAGCTAAAAGAATCTCCTACTCATTATAGAGATGAGTATGAAATAGCTGAAATAAGGAGTTCAGACGTGGATTTTACGATGTGCAGCAACCTCCATAGATTACAAAGAAGATCACTTCTTTCCAAATAGCCAAGTGGAAATAGCCTGTGAATTGAAGTTATATTGCTTCCCCTCCCCCACCCCCGACCCCATTGGCATGAACACTAACACAACTTTTTGGCTATTTAATCTCAATTTGTGGTGTTTTTCACAAATATATTAAACATGTTTAATTTTATATTTTCTTTATCCTGAGATCTATGGTACTAACTTATGGCCATAATTAGAAAAATAGCACAATTTCTGCTAAACTGTATATATATTTATCACACTCTTATGTTTAGTATTAACAATCAAGTCCCTAATTTGTAATAACAGTGGAATTTTCTATTATCTCTGTCTATATGTAGTGTCTGGGTAGCTATATGTTATACCATATACTCTACATGTAGAGTTGTATGAAACATTAGACTGAACCTGCAAAAGAACTTGGCAGCTATAGAAACTATATAAGCAATTATACTGCATTTGCCACCTTCAACAAGCATGCATGGGAGTGTTTGCTTCCAACTTCTATGACCCAAACTGCAGTATTCAGCTTGAAAATCCTTTCTCAAAGACGGCATGGTTCACATGTGTGTGTGTGTGTATGCATTCCTTCACACTGTACATACACACTGAATTTTACAATACATGTCCAATAGCATGTAAGGGTTCCATTGCAGCTTACTGTATTAAGAAGCTATTTTTAAAGACTTTGTTGAATTGAAGATGAAATGGTCAATAGACAGCATACAGAAATAGTGGAAATAAACAGAGCTCCATCACAACGTTAGCAAAGATGGGATACCTTATTAGCAATCATGATAAAGAGAATGAGGTTCCTATTGCAGCAGGTATGCTGATGAGTTTTGATGTAGTCCCAAAATATTGAATCCAGTTTCTCATAGTCCTTATTCTTTCCACAGAAGTTGGTCATCAACTTCTCGAAGTCAGTAATATCCTTTATTTGATTAATCCACTGATCAACCTTTAGCTTTAGTATGTGGGATAAAGCAAGAAATCTTGTAGTTTGTGATGTAGGTGAGATGACTATTTAGTCCTCTGTTCTCTATGAAGAAGTTCTCTTTTACATGCCAGCTCAACAGAATCTTCATTCCCCATGCCAGAAGCCATTTAGATGACTTTTTAAAATAATCTTTAGAACCTTTCCCATAAACTTCTTACATTTGGGCAGTTTCAATAGAAATGTTAGGTACTAATCCAAGTTCATATTCCAATATGTATATGCCTTGAACTTTACATCTATGTCAGACCCTTAAGACTGGTCTAGAAGACCTTTAATATAAGCTATTTTGAGTGCTTGAGCGAAACCAATTAAAATAACAGAGACCAATTTAATATTAAGATTTACAGAAACTCAGGAGTTCTTGCCACCGATATTGAAACAGAATCCTCTGATAAATTCAATAGGGAGTTTTGCTTAGAAAACAATGACACAGGATAGCTCTGTGTTTGCAAAGCTTTGTTTTTACTGATTTATATATTTTTTCACAATCTGCAGTAAAATATCAATCTGATTTATCAAATGTAGTTTCAGGCATAATTGCTTACAGTTTCCATTACAATATGGGCCTGCTCCTGCTCTTGTTGAAGGCAATCAGATCATAAATTATTTCAATGAAAATGTTCTACATAACAGCACATATAATTAGAGGATTTTTATAGCAATCTAGTCCCTATAGCTACAAAAATAATCACAAACTGAATTAATTAATTGGACATAGTGTGCCCTGGTTCTCTTTATTCAGGAAGAACTCCAGATTATTTCGGTGGAGGGTTTTGCCTGAGTAATATGTTTGGACTTACGTCTGAAGTATAAAAATGAGGTAATGATGAAAAATAACATCACTATGATTTGAAATATTCAGTGTGGGCAGCATGAGAGAGAAGTTTACACTAGCAAAATAAATCTGCATGTGCAGAACAAAAAAAAATTGTTTGCAAAATCCTAATAGGAATTAATTTAAAACAATTCTGCATTTCTGTAACATTAAACAGTTACCATACAAAAAATTACATCCACAAAAATCCACTGTATACCATGCTGTCTAATAAAAATGATGGCATCTCACAGGGCAGGAATGGCAGCTAATAGATTTTTCTATATATTTTAATAGGAAGCTCAGTGTCCCAATTTTCAACCTGATTACATTTGTAATAGTCACCACTATGCTGTGGATAGTATGCTAGTGAAAAATCCCAATAGAAGAAGATGAATATTTTCAAACAAATGCATTTTTGGATTACGGCTATATATATGTATACTTTCAGGAAATAAAGTTGCCTTCTGAAAAACAAACAAACAGAAATAGAAAGCAACTGGCTGCCCATAAATTGAAGTTCATATTTGGAGTCAGAAACATCTTGTGAAATCACTTGTGTATGAACAGATAAATGCACTAAGGAAAAAAAGGATATTTAGGAACTGTCAATATTTTTTTCTACTCTAAAATGCTGTATTTCTATCTGTCTGGTGCATTCTATCTCATTGCTTGGCAACAGATTGAGAGGAATGGCTAGAGAAACTACACCACATAGCTGTAGATCCTAGAATGAACTCCATCTACAAAGCCAGAATGTGAGAGAATTGTCAAAGGTATATATTTTGCTAGAAAGGTAGCAGGTTTGTGTTGAGTAGAATAAAATCCTATGTCCTCCTTCATAGGATGTTTCCTCTAATTGTTTTGAAAGACCCCAAAATTCTGTTTTTTCTGTATTTATCAGTAATGGTGGCCAAATGTAGAAGGTAAAGATACATTGGATTGGGAATGTCTTCCTAACTGTAGTGCTGCCAAACTTTGATGCAATGATTGACATAAAAATAGGTATGTATCATCTATAGAAATTAAATTTACTGTGTTTTTTTTGTGTCAATAGTTTCTTTCATGTAGTATTTGAAAGAATGTGTAAATATCAATATGGCTAATGGTATCCACTGCACATGAAACAGATAATGGCCCAGTTGCTACTGAAGTTAACTAGTTGCTTATGACTAAGTTGCTGATGTCTTCAAACAGGGACTAATCAGCAGACCAGGTTATAAGCATAAGCTTTTTTTTTTAGGTAGATTTCTTCAGAAGGGCAGATATGTTTCAAGGGCTAGATCCTCAGCTATGTTTCAAGGGCTAGATCCTCAGCTGATAGCAAATCAGAGTAGCTCCACTGAAGTCAAAGGAGCTATGCTGCTTTACACCAGCTGAGGATCTGGCAATAAATCTTTGTTCAAACATATTATTGTCAGAAATATGAAGTCACTGGTTCAGTTGGTTAAGATGTAAAGCAGACCCACAAATGGTGTACAATATATTGCCATAACTAATACTTTGTAAAAGTACAATTATAAACTTTTTTTCAAACAGTACCATAAATAAGGTGGAATTTTTGATCAGGATTTTATCATCTAAATTAGATATGACATGTCACACAGATGATGACATGCAAGAGGAAGGGTCACATCATATTATATCATGTGGCTGTTTAAATCAATGACTTATGTATTATGTTGATTCATTAACTTTAAGATAGGTTTTAAGATATGCAGACATTAAGATTGGTTTCAGAGTACCAGCTGTGTTAGTCTGTATCCGCAAAAAGAACAGGAGTACTTGTGGCACAAAAGTTTTTTTCTCCGGCTGATAATAGCTCATCTTAATTAATTAGCCTCTTACTCCACCTTTTCATATTCTCTGTATGTATATGTGTATATATATATATATCTTCTTACTATATGTTCCATTCTATGCATCCGATGAAGTGGGCTGTGGCCACGAAAGCTTATGCTCAAATAAATTTGTTAGTTTCTAAGGTGCCACAAGTACTCCTGTTCTTTTTGGAGACATTAAGATTGTGTTCCTAGAGAATCAGCTTTCTATACTTGAGATCCATAACACTTCTGTGATATTTCATGTAGGAATAATACATACACTGAAATGAAGGATAGAAAAGAAATAGAAATCTGGTTTCCATCAAGCCATACGGGAAGGAAACAGAAAATTCTTTGTTAGGTACCAAGCTTGTTTTTTTTTTTTTTCACTAGGAGTGCAGAAATCGATGAACTCTGAAAATTTCCAGAGTGATAAATCTAGTTGAAGTTTTGATTCAAAGAGCTTTTGGCTGTAGATCAAGATATACTTTACTTTTTTTTCCTTGTCTCAGAAAACACACTCCTAAACAAAAGCACTAGCAAATGCTATCCATCATCTTAATAGAAACTCTCATCACCTTGATGAATTGATTTGAACACGTATTTCCTAAAATCAGAAGATCTGAAATGGCTGTTTTCTGAATGCAGCAGTGGGAGCATGATGTTTTCATAATTCTTTAATGAATTTAATATTTGATTTAATTCAAATGGCTACATTCACCATTGACCTACTGGAAAGAACCCATTTCTTGTGTGACTCTAGTTCAAAAGAATGAGTGACATTATCAATACTTTGATATATCACAAAATGAAAAACTAAAATGTGTCCGTTCATCATGGAAAGCCTAACCCACCTGGTTGAAGCATAAACATAAATACAGTGAGACAAAGTAACATTATGAGCCATCATTTATGGAGGCTATCAACCATTAAAACGTTGACAGATATTGTTGGTTGTGGAAAAGAAACTTGGTGTGGCAATGTGTGAGCTCAAAAAGCATGAAAGGTTTATGCCATATAGTCTGTGGGATGCAAGGTTTTTACTGGGATCAAGATGCTTATGAATATCTTTAATCTTTCCAGTTTCCTCACAGCAAATGTTGTAATGGTAGCTCTTTCTCCTGGCTGGCTATTCCAAACTCTTGCTAGTCCCGAAGTAAAAAGCAGAGATATATAAGAGATGAGGAATAATGTGGGGTGGAAATTGATGCATGAAGGAGGATTTCATAACAGGTGCTAGAACTGATTAAAATTTCCCCACTCTTTTATACAAAATTTTGAACTGAAAAATATGGAAAAATGTTGACAATTTTTTTGTGACATTTACCTCCTCTTTTTGATCTACAATAGAAATAGCTGAATTTGAACAGTTTTGAATTTTGGAGGAAATAATTGGGGAAAGATTTTTAAATATTTGCTTTTTTGATTAGTTCTAATAGAAATCTTATATGCACATGTCAAAAATTGCTCAGGATACAGCCATGGAGACAGTGATGTTATCTGCATCCTTATACTCATCTAATCTGGGCAGAATACCAGGAAAAAGATGCAATTGTGTGATAAACCCCTTAGGACAACCATATCATGGTGACTATGATGATGAAACTGACTCTGGTTAACAGGAGACTAATACTTCCCAAAGCTCTCTCTCTTTTTCAAATGTCAAGTGATCTCCAGAGTGGGGGAATCAAAGGAGTGTTCACATTGTCTTATCAAAATTGCCAAATCTTTCCGTTACACATGTATGGTTATCTCCTCTAATCTTAATTTTCTGATTTGGAGTCATAGCAATCTTATAAACTCATCAGGATTCTTGAAAAGCAGTCAGTAATGCCTCTAGTCCAGGTACACGTTTCATTCCATTTTTGATTACTTTCAACTGTAGAGCTGAGCAAATAATTCATTTACTGGTTTGGTGGCCAAACAATTTTTGTTAGGGTCAATCCGAAATGGATTTTTAAAAAAAATATTTTATTTTTAGTTTTTCTTGCTCAAATGAAAAACTGAAAAAAAAATACATGTTGGGTCAAACAAATAACTAGTTGACACAAAACTATTTTTTTTCTTTTGTTTGAGGAATGTTTTGCCATTTTTTATTTTTAAATAAATCTAGATAAATTTCAAAATGAAACACTTGGAGAAACAAAGTCAATATGTTTTTGTTTTAGAAATGTTGAAATAATCACTGACATTTTTAAATCAATTTTTGGCTAAAATAATTGACCACATTCAACTTGAATTTGTGAATAGTTTTGGTTGACCAGAAACTGCAATTTTCTGTTAATAAACTATTTGTCTGAAACACTTTTCCTAGCTCTAGTCAGAATTTTTGTTTACATATTTACAGATTAAAAAGACATCATGCTACATTTCAGTCACTTTGGACAATTTACCATGCCGGACAAAGGTGGGTTTCAAGATAGCAATCTCCCTCCCCACAAAAAACTATGGCTTTCATGGAAGTAATGTCTTCTCTTCAAGATTCTGATCACTTACTACAAAGAATCCCCTTATAATCTCCTTAGAAATCTGAGGCAGAATTCCTCCTGTAGCTCCTGCTACAGTAGTGGTGGAGCACTGGACTAGTCCCCATGTGAACCACTGCCTAGAAGACAACTAATATTTGGGTGCCTCTTGATCTGTACTGGGACAATAATGTTAGGGTGCATGAATAATGCTATGAGCTGGGTGAAACCTTGTTATGGATTGAATTAAAACCTGGTTGGGATCAATGGGTATGAATGTATGCTTTGAATAACATGACTGTAAGGATTAATTAACCACAGTCCTCCAGATAAAGAAAGTAAGAACAGCCATATTGGGTCAACCTAATGGTCCATCTAGCCAGTAACCTGTCTTCTGACAGTGGCCAGTACCAGATGCTTCAGAATGAATGAACAGAACAGGACAATCATCAAGTGATCCATCCCTTGTCATCCAGTCTCAGCATCTAGCAGTCTGAGGTTTAGCGACACCCAAAGCATGGGGATGCATCCCTGACGATCTTGGCTAATAGTCATTGAGGGAGCTATCCTCTTTAAAAAAATAATAATTTATTTTTGGCCTTCACAACATCACTTGGCAACAACTTCCAGGGTTGACTGTGTGTTGTGTGAACAATTACTTCCTTTATTTGTTTTAAACCTGCTGCCTAGTAATTTCACTGGCAAAGGGACTATATGAACCTGCCCAGGAGTTTTGCACTGTCTAGATGGACGGTGGTTTGTGTGTGTGAAGGAAGGCAGAACGCAGAAAATGATGGAGATTGAGACAGCAGCAGACTGAATAAATCCAAGCTGAAGATTATAAGCATGATGGACTCTGAGTGAGAGACTGCTTTTGGGTCACAGGTGCTGGCTGAAAAGGTTGGGCCTGTAAGTTAAGATATTACTCCTTTTGCCTTTTGGTTCCTCCTGCACTTGGAGAAGCAGGACTGTGTTCCTTCCTTGTACAAGTTGTAAATAAACAGGACAGCTTCAAACCAGACTCCCATCACCAGTTTCTAGTCTCAAATGGATCATCCCCAGGACGAACACTTTAACTAGCCGCTCAGGTCAAAAATGGGTAACGGTTTCCTTGAGTCAAGAAGCATAGCAATTTTTCTTCTGTGTAGCTCATGTGAAAGTTATATATTTAGAGAGCAACTATCAGTGAATTTAGAGGCTAGAGAAAATAAGTGATTGGCACTTTAGGAGCAGGACAGAGGTAAATGTGTGGTTGTTAGGAAACTGTTAGAACAGCAGATATATACCTTTGGGAAAGGTTATAAGAAGAACTGGAAACACACTCAGAAATTAGCAAAATAGCTTAGCTGCATCTCTGACTGTGTTATCTGTTCTGGAAATATATGGAGAACTATCTGGCAGTTTAGATTCAGTGATGAAAGATGACAGATTTCATTTCATTCTTTATTTCTTTGTGATTACACCGTGCTGTGTCTGTGTGTGTGTGTGGTTACTTGTATGTATTCATTCAGTTTTGTCCTATACATTTCTGTAGGAAGCACCAATCGAGAGCTTAAACTCTTAAAAAAAATGTTAAAAGTTGCTAATGACAACCCCCAGCAATGTTTTACAAGTTATTTTCCAATTTGGTTGCTTGGCTATATTTGAATTCAATTCCTACCAAAAGAAACAAAACAAAAAACACCTGACTCTGTCAGCTTGTGATATATTTAAACAAACAGTATGTCAAGATAGGATGTTTTGAAAAAACACCTTTTTGTAGGGTTTTTCTGAACTGCTCTGCCAAATAAATACATAAACCTTATTCAATGTTTTTATTTACTTAAAAAAAAAAACAAATTGAACTGGAAATAATAACACAATGAGACAAATGTGTAGCTCTGCTGGAGTCAGTGAGACGACCTGCATGAGAAAAACAACATGAATTAGGCCATGATAAAAAGCTTGTGCTGTGCAATAGATTTATGACATGGCTATTTCCTCTACATTCAAGTCTTATGGTGTAAAATGGAAATTGATAACACTGTACACTAACTACATGCCATTTAAAACTCAATAAAATTAATAAAGGCTAAGGTGAAAAAAAATGAACACATCATCCCATTATGTTTAAGCATAGGCATGAATTAGTATACGGAAAATATGTTCTTGCTTTAATTATTATGGAAAACCCTACCTTCTCCATAGTTAAAATTATATTGAATTTGCATCAAGCCCAGTTTCATTATACACCAATCCATTCCCAAAAATATTTGGCTTAGAAAATTGCTTTTTCCCTAAAAATTGTGGTGTACTTAGCAGGCAAAAAGGCAGAGTTTCTGCAAAGTTTGAAGAGTATTCAGTAAGTGGTTTTTGAATTGCGGATCATAAAAATGTACCCTTTTTTGAAATGTTGACCTTTGTCCAATATTCTTTGTCTCCCTGTAGCTCAGAAAGAAGTTTGTTACTCTTTTCTGTTTTCCATATAGTTAAACCTCTGTGTATGAAGAGTTTGTCCCTTCTTGCTCCCATTATTGTTACTGGGGAATTTTTGCTATTGACTTCAATATCAGGATAGGATATCAGGATCGAGATCAGGATCTGGTACCATGGCCTGTTTCTCCCACTTTTAATTTGGACCTAATGTTTATTGCCCCTGTTGGATGGCTACAGGTTGGGAAAAAGATAGGGGTCCTTAGACCCTGATCTGCATTGTCTCTCTAATATTCTGGCACTGACATGATTGCAACTAGGTTGACCAGATAGTAAGTGTGAAAAAAAGTTTAGGGGGTTATAGATGCCTGTGTAAGACAAAGTCCTGAATGCCAGGATTGTCCCTATAAAATCAGGACATGTGGTCACCATAACAACACTGCAAATGGCGTATGGGTCCTAAAGCTGACAGATTCTCTTTAAGTTCATGAGGCAGAGGCCTGAGTTTCTGGAGCTGTGAGTATACAGTTCTAGTCCCAGCTCTACAGGCTGGGTTTGATATATTATGGATAGGCAACAGCATCTTTTGTTAAAGTTGCAGCCACAGACCTTTTTCAAAGTATAATTTAGATCCCTCTTGTAACTTCAAAAAATGCACTCCGATCTTTAGGATTAAGTCTCCTTCACAGCTTTATTCTATAAAAATTAGAATAAGTAAACTTAATCCTTGAAAATGTTCCTTTCTGAAAAGTCCACAATCTGGTAAAACATTGACTGCTTCCAGAGTTTCCACCAAAATGTCCCCTTTCCCTAAGAATATGTGGGCCAATGCTGTCTGGGCCCATAATAAATGGGCTGGACTCATCTCTTCCACTTGGAGTTTTATCTAGTCTTTTATTTCAGTGCCTTTTAACATTTGATCATGTGAGGTTCACTCATCTTATTCTATTTTTTTTAAGTCGGTGAAAACCAATCACTGCGTGACATTTTTGAAAGTGAACCTACTTGTTTAGGCACCTTAACGTGGATTTGGAGCATCACTTGAGGTGCCCATTTTTTAAAAATCTTGACTAAAGTTTTTGATTTTGTAAATGAAAGGGTCTCAATCAAAATCTAGGAGCAGGAATAATGAGATGATTAAGGTTCTCAATTACTTTATTCCATCAGTCTCCCCTTTAGCCAGTTCCTTATCCACCTTTTAATCTCATCTTAATCCCCAATTTCTCCACTTCAATAATGTTCCGTGTGGAACTATATTAAATGCCTTACTGAAATCCAGATAGATTAGGTCTACTGCATGTCCTTTGTGCAAAATATCAGTTATCTTCTCAAAGAAGGAGATCAGGGTGGTCTGCCATGATCTACGTTTTGTAAAACCCTGTTGTATTTTATCCCAATTACTGTTCACCTCTATGTCCTTAAATACTTTCTCTTTCAAAATTTGTTCCAAGACTCTGTATACAATTGAGGTCAAACTAACAGGCGTGTAGTTTTCCAGATCACTCACTCCCCCCTCCCCTTTCTTAAATATAGGAACTATATTAGAAATTCTCTAGTCATAGAGTAAAACCTCCAAGTTTACAAATTCATTAAAAAGTCTTGCTATTGGGCTTGCAATTTCACTGGGTTTGACTTTCACCTCAGATGTGATAATCTCTGCCTCCATATCCTTATTGCCATTTGCCACCCTGCCACTACCCCAAGATCTTTATTATCCTCATTAAAAATACTGGCAAAGTATTTGTTTAGGTGTTGGATCTCCACCCCATCCTCAGTGCTTAGCAGTCCCACTTTCCTTGTTTTCTTCTAATATATACGGTGTGACAAAGTTCCTACTCTACCTTGATGGGTCTTGCGCTTATTGGTGGATTTGCTCACCTTGGAGCTTCACGGCAGCCCTCAGGTTGGCCGTTTTTCTGAATTCACAGTCCAGGTCGACTCCTATTGTGTCTGACCAGGAGTTGGGAGGATTTGGGGGGAACCCAGGCCCGCCTCTACTCCGGGTTCCAGCCCAGGGCCCTGTGGAATGCAGCTGCCTAGAGTGCCTCCTGGAACAGCTGTGCGACAGCTAAAACTCCCTGGGCTAATTCCCCATGGCCTCCTCCCAACACCTTCTTTATCCGCACTATAGGACCTTCCTCCTGGTGTCTGATAATGCTTGTACACCTCAGTCCTCCAACAGTCCGCATTCTCACTCTCAGCTCCGAGTGCCTCTTGTTCCCAGCTCCTCACATGCACACCACAAACTGAAGTGAGCTCCTTTTTAAAACCCAGGTGCCCTGATTAGCCTGCCTTAATTGATTCTAGCAGTTTCTTGATTGCCTGCAGGTGTTCTAATCAGCCTGTCTTAATTGTCTCCAGAAGGTTCCTGATTGTTCTGGAACCTTCCCTGTTAGGAGACGGAATCGTTCTTCGCTCGCTCCTGAGCTATCTGCTTTCCTTTCTTTCCTAAAGCCCCCCGGCCCGGATTTTTCACACTTTTCCTTTTGCTTAGTTTCCCCCCCCCCCCGCGTTTGGGCCGGACGCTTTGTTTTTTTGGTTTCGTTTTTTCCCATTTTTCTGAGCTGCGTCAGTGTGCTGGCCGGTCGCCAGCACCCCCCCCCCGACGCCTGCTTTTGGACTTTGCTCTTTGCTTAATTGAAACCCCCGGAGGAGGGGGGGGAGGACTGCCGACCCGCTGTCCGGAGAGGGGAGTGGACGCCCCCAGACCCAGCCGTTTTGTTTTTTGCCTGGACTTTTTCCTTATCATTACAACATTCCTAGCTGCCGAGAGCCTTGGGACAGAGCCAACAGCTGCAACAGATGCCAGAGGCCGGAGAACTCGCCCGGGCAGCTATGAATCATCGTGGAGAGAGGCCGTAAGACTGAGGGATTTCTTTTGAATTATACCCTCGGGGGCGGGGGAGTTGACTGCGTTTCAGCTGCGTCTGTGGCGGCACAGGGGTGTAGCAGGGAGCTACCCCCAGATCCATCGGTGCCCCCAACCCCCCCACCACTACTACAACTGTCACGGCCCCCGCTGCTTCGTCCCTGCTGGCAATCTGCCATCTGCCTTCGGATCCAGCTGTTTGCTTTGGACTTTGCCTTTCGGACCGGGCATAGCAACCAACCAAACGAGACTCTCTGGACAATTGTGGTGGGTCGTCCTCCCTCCACCCCTCCCCCCCCCGGATTGTTTATCCCATAACTTACCCCTACTACCGGACCCCAATTTTTGCCCCCCCCCCTCCTTCCGGTGTCTCCCTGTCTCTCCCTGCTTACAATGGCAGAGAAGGAGAGACGCAAGGCCCCTCCAATGAAATTGGTTGTCCCTTCCCCATCTCCCCCCCTGCCCACCCCTCAAGATCTCCCCACCGCCTCCATTGTTAGAACCCCTGCCACCGCCCCCGCTGGGGCATCGGCAGTGGGAGGCACCGGGGCGATTACTACTGCTGCTCTGGTTCTTGCCCCATTAGATTCTAGGCACCCCTCCCCAGTTAGATGGAAAGGTCGGGGCGGGCCAAAAGGGAAGGGCCCCGCTAATGCCGCTGGGCCCTCCATGGCAGAGGCCGCCCCCACCACTGTGGCCTCGTCATCGATCGTAGCGCCCCTCCCAGCTGTTCCCTCCACCAGCTCTGCGACCGTCCCTCCCCCGGCCCCCAGGACATATGCCCGGGCGGCAGCAGGCTCCCCCTCGCCTGCCGCCTCCTCATCTCGCCCACCCACTGCCTCCGCTACCATCACTAGCGACCGGGGCCCTCTTCCCGCCCTGACCAGGAGGCACGGTGTCCGTTGCCTCCTGGTGCCCGCCTCGCCCCACGTGGAGGCATACGTGCAGGCGTTGGCGAAGGTGGTAGGACCCATGGCCATTGTGGCGGCCTCCAAGATGTATGGGAAGGTCGTTTTCTTTCTGGCTTCGGAGACTGCCGCCCAGGAGGCGGTGGAGAAGGGCCTAGTGGTGGGGGGGGTGTTTATCCCCCTAGAACCGCTAGAAGATCTGGGCGTTCGCCTTGTCCTCACCTCCGTTCCTCCCTTTTTACCTAACATTGCCCTGTTACCTGCTCTTTCTGCCCTGGGGAAACTCGTCTCTGTCATCAGCCCTCTCCCGTTAGGCTGCAAGGACCCCGCCCTCCGTCACGTCCTTTCGTTCCGCCGGCAAGTGCAGATCTCACTGCCGGCGGGGGTGCGTGACGGAGAGGCGCTCGAGGGGTCCTTCCTAGTCCCCTACCAGGGAGCCCGCTATAGGGTCTTTTATTCCACCGGGGAGGCCCGGTGCTACCTCTGCCGCTCGGCGGGGCATGTCCGTAGGGACTGCCCTTTGGCCCGGGGGAGAGGGGCACCTGAGACCCCCGAGACCCGGCAGGATATCGGCCCCGTCGTTGCCGACACCCCTGGCCACCCGGCACCTGAAACCACCCCTCCTCCCACCCGATCCAATGCTGCCCCCGTCCGAGCCCAAGAGGCACCTCTCCAACAACGCCCAGGCGACCACGGGAGTCCCGCTCTTGCTGTAACCACCTCGGCAGAGCCTATGGTGGAGGGTGTGGCAGAGCTATTACCAGGTGCAGGAGAGGGCTCGCCCCAAGGAGAACCCCCCGCCCCTCATGCTGCCTCACCGCTGTCCCCCCGAACCCCTGAACCTTTGCCTCCGTGCCCCGCTCCGCCCCCTGCTAATCAATCCCCAGATGACGCTATGGAGGGCTGGACTGTAGTCCAGGGGAAGCGAGGCAAGCGGAAGGCTCGAGCTCCGCTGCATTCATCTGACGCGGAAGCCCCCCGGAAGACCAGGAAGGGAGGCACTGACCTTGAGCCTCCTGCTTCGGCCACGAGTGAGATCCATTCGCTGGTGTCGGGAGGGGAAGATAGACTGGCATTGGAGGGCGGAATCCCCCCTCCGCGGGGGACCCTCCCCTCCGAAGCCCCGGAGGAAGCCCCTTCTGCCCGGATACCACCTGAACTCCCTACGAACCCCGACGTGACCGTTGAGGCAGGCCCTAGCGGAGAGGACCCCGGGGTAGTGGGAGTCGGCCTCTCCTCTGTGTATGCAGAGATTGAGGCCCTAGATTTGACCCCGGTCACCCAGGGAGGGGATGATTTACTGCCGGCCGGCCTCGATTTGGGCAATCTCACCCCAGGCCCCCTTTCCCCATGTTCTCTCCCCCTGACTGCCTTTCCGGGTGAGCACCCCACGGAGAGTGGTTTACCACCTGATGCCATGGCTGCCACGACCACCCCGGAGCCAGCACCTAGCATCACTCGGAGCCCCCTCCCTTGCCCCTTAACCCCCGACCCTGCTCAGGAGGCATCTTCTTTTCGCTGCTCGCCTCCTGAAGCCCGGAGCCTTACCTCTGCCCCTGCCCCCACCCCTGTCCCGGTTCAATTTCCCTCCTCCTGCAAGGCTATTGCCGCCCCTGGGGTTATTTCTTTTCCGCCTTTTGCAGATTCCCCCCAGGGAGCAGTCTTTACGTTTTCTAGTTGCGACTCATCAGGAGTTGCACTTTTCCCCCTACCATCCCCGTCCACCCCAAGGCATGAGATGGATTTAATAACCCCAGCCTGTCAGACGCCCCGTCGGTGGTCCACACCCTGCCTACCCGCCTTAGCGGACCTCGAGGCTGTATTAAGAATCCCATCGGGGAGTACCCCGGAAACCGTAACCCCACCCCCCCATGAGCTGCGGCATGCACTACGGAAGTTCTTAGAACACACCCGTGGTGCCCGCAATAGGGCACAGCTGGCTCTCCAGCAATGGGGGGACTTTGATCAACTCTTTCAGGCCGCAAGGGCCCTTATGAAGGAGGGCAGAGGGGAAGGGAAGCGCGGTGCCGCGGCCTACGAGCGGGCCCGCGGCTTCCGGAGAGATCTACTTACTTACGGGATGGGACACGGGTTGCTACGCGACCCGCCGGGGGCCTTGAGTACCCCCACCAATAAGAACTCCCCACCCCCCCAGCCCTCCGCATGACACCTCTCATTATTGTAACCCTGAATACCAGGGGCTGTAGGATGGCTCTCCGCAGGTCCCAGGTGCTCTCCTACCTTCGGGAAGGGGGGTACTCAGTGGTTTTCCTGCAGGAGACCCACACGGACCCAACCGCCGAGGATAGGTGGCAGCTGGAGTGGGGGGACGGGGTATACTTCAGCCACTGCACAACTTGGCAAGCTGGAGTGGCGACCCTGTTCTCCCCCACCCTGCGGCCCGAGGTGCTAGGGGTCACTGAGGTCGTGCCGGGCCACTTGTTGCACCTCCGAGCTCGTCTGGAGGGGCTCGTGGTCAATCTTGTTAAAATCTATGCCCCGCAAGTGAGTTCACAGCGGCCACAATTCTACCAGCAGGTGTCCGATTTTCTCGGCACCCTAGATTCGCACGAGTGCCTGATCCTGGGAGGGGACTTTAACACCACCCTCGAGGAACGGGACCGCTCGGGGGCCGAGCCGAGCCCGGCCGCCGCGACCATTCTCCGAGACATAGTCGATTATCACTCCCTAGTGGACGTCTGGCGTGACCATCACCCAGATGACACTTCCACGTTTACTTTTGTCCGGGTGGAGGCCCATCGGTCACACCGCTCTCGGTTAGACCGTATTTACCTATCCCGTTTCCATCTTTCACAGGCCCACTCCTCCACCGTTCGGCCGGCCCCTTTTTCCGACCATCATTTAGTTACCGTCACGGTCTCCCTCCGTGCAGAGGGACCGGGGCCGGCTTACTGGCACTTTAATAACAGCCTGCTGGAGGACGAGAGCTTTGTGATGTCCTTCCGGGAGTTTTGGCTGGCCTGGCGGGAGCAGTGGCGTGCCTTTCCCTCGGTGCGGCGCTGGTGGGATCTAGGGAAGGTACTCGCCAAGCTCTTCTGCCGCAACTACACTCGGGGCACCAGCCGACGGAGAAATGCAGCGATAGAGCAGTTGGAACGGGAGGTCTTAGAGCTGGAGAGGCGCCTGGCCGCCAGCCCCGGGGACCCGTCCCTCTGCGGAGCGTGCCGGGAGAAGCGGGAGGAACTTCGAGCCCTCGAGGACCACCGGGCCCGAGGTGCCTTTGTCCGGTCCCGCATCCGCCTCCTTCGGGAGATGGATCGCGGCTCCTGCTTCTTCTATGCCCTGGAGAAAACGAGGGGGGCCAAAAAACACGTCACCTGCCTTCTAGCGGAAGACGGCACCCCCCTCACGGATCCGGAGGAGATGTGTGGGAGGGCCCGTGACTTCTACGCAAGCCTTTTCTCCCCGGATCCGACCGATCCTGGCGCTCACGGGGTGCTCTGGGAGGAACTCCCCACGGTCAGCGTGGGCGACCGAGACCGGCTAGAGCTGCCTCTCACCCTGGCCGAGTTCTCGGAAGCCCTCCGCCGCATGCCCACCAATAAATCTCCGGGCATGGACGGGCTGACCGTGGAGTTTTACCGCGCGTTCTGGGACATCCTCGGCCCAGACCTAGTCACTGTCTGGGCTGAGTCTTTGCAGGGCGGGGTCCTCCCTCTGTCGTGCAGGCGAGCGGTGCTCGCCTTGCTGCCGAAGAAGGGGGACCTCCGCGACTTACGAAATTGGCGTCCCCTCTCACTCCTTAGCACGGATTACAAAATCGTAGCGAAAGCAATTTCGCTGCGGCTAGGGTCCGTGATGGCGGACGTGATCCACCCAGACCAGACCTATACTGTCCCGGGTCGCAGCATTTTTGACAACCTCTTTCTAGTCCGAGACCTTTTGGAACTCGGGCGGAGAGACGGTCTGTCATTCGCCCTCCTGTCTCTCGATCAGGAGAAGGCGTTCGATAGAGTAGATCATGGGTACCTCCTGAGCACCCTGCGGGCGTTTGGATTCGGACCTCAGTTTGTGAGTTTTCTCCGGGTGCTGTACGCCTCCGCGGAGTGTTTGGTTAGGCTCAACTGGACCCTGACCGAACCGGTCAGCTTCGGGCGAGGGGTGCGGCAGGGGTGCCCCCTCTCAGGCCAGCTGTACGCTCTGGCGATCGAGCCTTTCCTCTGTCTCCTCCGCAGGAGGTTGACGGGGTTGGTGCTGCGGGAGCCGGAGCTGCGGCTGGTCCTGTCGGCGTACGCCGATGACGTCCTCCTCGTGGTCCAGGACCCGGGCGACTTGGCGCGAGTGGAGGCATGCCAAGCCATCTATTCAGCAGCCTCCTCCGCCCGAGTCAACTGGGTCAAGAGCTCTGGCTTGGCGGTGGGGGGCTGGCGGCAGGTAAGCTCCCTCCCACCCGCGCTTCAGACCATCCGGTGGAGTGCCGGTCCTCTGCTCTATCTCGGCGTTTACCTTTCTGCCACGCACCCTTCTCCGCCGGAGAACTGGCAAAATTTGGAAGGCGGCGTGATTGAGCGGATCAGGAAATGGACGAGGCTACTCCGATGTCTCTCCCTTCGGGGGAGAGCACTGGTGCTTAACCAACTAGTCCTGTCCACGCTCTGGTACCGGCTCAACACCCTAGCCCCGGCCCCGGGTTTCCTGTCCCACCTCCAGAGATTGATTCTGGAGTTCTTTTGGTCAGGATTGCACTGGGCCCCTGTTGGAGTTCTTCATTTGCCCCTGAAGGAAGGAGGGCAGGGCCTGAAGTGTCTGTACACTCAGGTCCGCGTTTTCCGCCTCCAGGCCCTGCAGAGGCTCCTTTATAGTGCAGGTAGTTCGACGTGGAGCATATTGGCGCATGCCTTCCTACGCCGCTTCCATGGGCTCCGATATGACCGGCAGCTCTTTTATCTTTGTCCGAGAGGTTTTCCGCGAGACCTCTCCGGGCTGCCGGATTTCTACCAGGACCTCCTCCGGACCTGGAAACTGTTTTCAACCACCAGGTCCGTGGCGGCCATCGTGGGGGCCGATCTCCTCACGGAGCCCCTGCTACACAACCCCCAACTTCGTGTGCAGGCGGCGGAGTCCCGCACGGTGCGCCAGAGGTTGGTCCTGGCGGGAGTTACAAGGGTCGGGGACCTCCTGGACTACGACCGGGGGGACTGGCTGGATCCCCTGGCGCTCGCTCGACGCATGGGGCTCTCCAGCCTTCGCACCCCCCGGCGCGTGCTTCAGGAGGTGGAGGCCGCTTTGACCCCCGCTGCTCGGGCTTATGTCAGCCGAGCCTTGCGCGAGGGCGCACCCCGCCCATCCTTTATCCCAGGCCCGCCGGACCTTTCCATCGGGCCCCTACCCTGCCGATCCCAACACACCCCTCATCCTTTCACTGCAAGCCGGCTGCATGAACTGCAGCCGGTCAGTTTTCAAGTTGCACCACGGCAATATTTATATACACTCACGCTTCAAACCCTTCACGCCCGCACCCTGGTGTCCCGCCCCGACACAAAGTGGCGAGATCTCCTACCACCTTTGGAGGGTGAGCAACCTCGGTGGACCAGCCTGTACTCCACCTTGGTCCCGAGGCCCATCGGGGACATCAGTTGGCGGCTCCTTCACGGGGCTGTGAGCACGGGCGTGTTTTTGACACGTTTTACCTCCATTCCGGAGACTTGCCCTTTTTGTAATGTGAGGGAAACCCTGGCGCACGTCTATTTAGAGTGTGCCAGATTGCAGCCTCTTTTTCGGCTCCTCACAAATATTCTTTTGCGCTTTTGGCTTCATTTCTCCCCTCACCTCTTCATCTATACACTCCCCATCCGTGGCCCCACCAAGTCGCGGGATCTCCTGGTTAACCTCCTCCTAGCCTTGGCTAAAACAGCCATTTATAAGACCAGAGAGCGGAGGTTGGCTCATGAGGCGTCCTGCGATTGTAGGGCCGTTTTCCGATCCTCAGTACATTCACGCATCCGGGCGGAGTTCCTCTGGGCGGCGTCCACCGACTCCCTTGACACCTTCGAGGAGCGGTGGGCACTGTCCGGGGTTCTCTGCTCGGTGACCCCGTCCGGTTCCCTCCGTCTGACCCTCTGATTGAGGGACAGAGCGAGAGACGCCAGCCACAGCCATTAGCTGCTGTGAATACCATCACTATTGTCATCTAGGCGGGGTCTTATAATACATGGGTGTACCCCCCTCCCTCCCAACCACCCACCCCACAGCCGTGCCCATCTTGTCGGGCACTCTCAGGAGAGGGAGGGTCGGTGACCCTGGGCGCGGCACTAGGTAACTCGAGGGGGTGGAAGACCACGAGTGTCGAGGAAGCCCCCCCGCTCTAGGCCACCAGGTAACTCAGGAGGGTGGAAGACCACGAGTGTCGAGGAAGCCCCCCCGCTCTGGGCCTGGGCTAACCTGAACACCTCTCCCTCCTGAAAGCTGTTGTGTTATACCTTCTGATTGCATTGTTTTGTTGCTAAGTTTTTCTTTATCTTTTTGTAATCTCTGTAACTGTTACAAATAAACTTCTTTTCTGTTTCAAAAAAAAAAAAAAAAACCTTCCCTGTTACCTTACAAAGGGAAAAGGGACCTACTTAGCCTGGGGCTAATATATCTGTCTTCTATTACTCTCCTATAGCCATCTGGTCCGACCCTGTCACAATGGCTATAGAACATTTTACTACTAGTTTTAATTCCCAGGTCCAACTCTCCTTGGCTTTTGGCAATTCTCATTTTATCCCTATACTTCCTTACATCCAAGAGGTAGCTCTCCTTGCTCATCTGTCCCATCTTCCATTGTTTGTAGGCTTTTTTTATTTCTTTTAACCACCTGCTTGAGATTTGTTTTCCTCCAGCTTGGTGTGCAACCCTTCCCTATGAATGTTTTCCCCTTGCTTGGGATGCAGGCTTCAGAAACCTATATTTCTCCTTCCTGGTCAGCAAGGGCAGCCACTCTTAGGCTTCTTGCTCCCCAGCCATCACCGCTCTTAGGTGGAGACAGATGTCTCTCTCTCTCCTATCTGGGGTGTTTCCAGACTACACAATTCCCTGCCCACACTGTGAATTTCACAGCAAAGTCAGACTGCCTATACAGGCTTGCTTTATTTTTCTCCTCAGAGGTGGTAAACAGTTTAATTGACACAATTAAGTTACACACAACTCTTTTTAAGAAAGCACATTAATTGTTAAGGTAAAAGCATTACAGAGGAAAACATATTAAAAACAATTAAAGAACCTACTAATAAGCTTATCAGAGATCACTCCCCTTCTCAGCTCCAGAAGGGCTTTGGTCAGCAGTAGTCCTTCCAACATTTCACTAAAGATTCGTAGCCTCCCCTGGGATGGGGGAACAGAAAGAAAGCCCCAAGTCAGGTTAAACTCAGGTTATTTATCCAAAAGTCTTTCTTTGTCTGCTGATCTCTAGAGAATCCAGTTTAAACAGGAATATGCATGCCTCTCTAATAATGGTGCCATCATATTCTGATCCACTAAAGAGATTAGAGTCTCCTCGCAAAGACTGCTTTACTTTGTGGATTTTTTTTTTTTAGATCAGAAGATGCTTTTTGATATTATAAATCATTAAAACAAAATTAGTTGATATACAACTTTTTTCTTGAAATGAGAGCCATGATAGAAGAGGAATAGATATGTTTTGAAAGAATACACGAAAAATATCTCCAAACACATATTGCTTGAATATCTACCTCCATGAGCTAGTTATTTCACTAAATCTCAGGTGTTTTGATCTAGTCTTGATTCATTTATAGACATTACTTTAATGACCTTATTTACTACAGTTTATTACTTATGTTCAACCAAAAAAACATATTGCATTATGCAAACTATCCTTCATGTTTACAGCACTCCAACTTTTCAATATAATTTTTTGTTTCAACTGTGCTTTTTTTGAGACTGGAAAGAGAAAATGAAATCTTAGTCAGGCAAAGCTGATATATTTCTTCCTCCACAATGAGCACTTGAAATGTATTCAGAAAAAAAAAAGAAGGCATTTGAGAGAGACATTAAGGAATGCAGGTACACAAGCTATTATCTTCAGACGTGTCCTGATTCAAAGCCCATTGAAGACAATAGAAAGATTCCTATTGACTTTAGTGGGTTTTGGATCACAAAAAAGAATTAATCTTTGCTCTTTCCCCTTCACTGGTTCTTTATCTCAATGGCTTTGCTCATTCCTTGGGACTTAAGGCAATTTTCATGAATTGAGTTGTACATGTTAAATATGGTTTTATCTGCCTGACATTCCATTTGCTTTGTATGTGTCTATTAAGGGCTTTTAGGTGGAACAGTGGAAACTTAAAGGACTCTAGCCCATTCACTGCCAATATTGTTGGATGTATACCCAAAGTAATTCATGAGTATAATAAACCACTGTGTTTTCATTGAAACATAAGGCGGTAAGGGACCTCGAGAATTCATCTAGTTCAGTCCCCTGCACTCATGGCAGGACTAAGTATTATCTAGACCATCCCTGACAGGTTTTTGTTGAACCTACTCTTAAAGATCTCCAGTGGACAATTTATTCCAGTGTTTAACAATCCTGACAGCGAGGAATTTTTTCCTAATGTCCAACCAAAACTGCCCTCACTGAAATTTAAGCCCACTGCTTCTTGTCCTATCCTCAGAGGTTAAGGAGAATAAGTTTTCTCCCTCCTTCTTGTAACAACCTTTTATGTACTTGAAAACTGTTATCGTGTCCCCTCTCAGTCTTCTCTTCTACAGCCTAAACAAACCCAATATTTTCAACCTGCCCTCATAGGTTTAATCGTCTTTTGTTGCTCTTTTCTGGACTTTCTCCAATTTGGCCACATCTTTCCTGAAATGCAGAGCCCAGAACTGGGCACAATACTCCAACTGAGGCATAATCAGCATGGAGTAGATTGGAAGAATTCTCCTGTCTTGCTTAAAACACTTTTAAGTTTTGCTTTTTTTTTTTTTTTTTTGCAACAGTGTTACACTGTTGACTCTATTTAGCTTGTGATCCTCTAGGACCCCCAGATCCCTCTCTGCAGTACTCCTTCATCAGCAGTTATTTGCCATTTTGTATGTGTTAAATTGATTGATTGTTCCTTCCTAATTGGAGTGCTTTCCATTTGTCCTTATTGAATTTCATGCTATTTACTTCAGACCATTTCCCAATTTGTCCAGATCATTTTGAATTTTAATCCTATTCTCCAAAGCACTTGCAACCCTTGCCAACTTGCTATCATCCACAAACTTGAAAAGTGTACTCTCTAGGCCATTATCTAAATCACTGATGAATATATTGAACAGAATCAGACTGAGAACTGATCCCTTCGGGACCTCACTCAATATGCCTTTCTAGCTTGACTGTAAACCATTGATGATTACTCTCCAGGAACGGTTTTTGCAACCAATTATGCATCCACTTATAGTACCTCCATCTAGGTTGTATTTCCTATGTTTGTTTATGAGAAGGTCATGTGAGACATTATCAAAAGCCTTACTAAAGTCAAGATTACCACATCAATCACTTCCCTCCTATCCACAAGCCATGTTATCCTGTTAAAGAAAGCTGTTAGGTTGGTTTGACACGATTTGTTCTTGACAAATCCATGCTGACTTTTACGTATCCCCTTATTATCTTCTAAGTGTTTGCAAATTGATTGCTTAATTATTGGCTCCATTTTCTGGGTACTGAAGTTAAGCTGACTGGTCTGTAATTCCCTGGATTTTCCTTATTTCCCTTTTTATAGATGTGCACTATATTTGCCCTTTCTCAGTCCTCTGGAATGTCTCACCCCCTCTCATGACAAATTGAATAAGGACAAATAGTTATATTATGGGCAAGTGGCTAATAATCTTAAGTAATATTGACTATTTCCTGCAACAGGCCTTATTTCATTTACCAGTTTAAAGCCCAAACATCAATATCTCATATACATATTTAATACTATAGTATATTGGTCAGGTCTTCAGATGGTGTAAAGTGGTGTATCTTCATTAATATCAAGTTACACCAGCTAAGGATCAGACCTGTTGTTACAAAATTGCTACTTAATGGGGCAACTATGCTTTTAAAATCAATGGGACTGCTGATTTAGGTAAAGATAAGCACATGCCATAAGCATTTGCATCAGGGCACCTTTCTGTGTGTGGGTGGGGCCTGGTGTCTGAGCGTAATAACGAGGTTAGTCATCCCATTTTTAATGCCCGCAAATATACCTTTCTTAATAAAAAGGCTAACCCCGGTGGATGACACATTTTTCACTTAACACATTGTTTATTTTCCATACTGTTAATGTTTTTCAACCATTAAAAGATTGAATATATTCCAGAAATACTTAGGACATTTTGAATAGCTTAGGTTTTCAGCAATCTCTCTTCATAAAGCTCTCCAGACTGGATTTTACCACCTTTTAAGGAAAGTATATGTTCTTATGGTATATTCTGGTGGTGCTGTTGCACATCGTCTTACAGGTTTTTTTCCCCTTAGTTTGTGAGCAAGTTTTGACACTTGGGAAGACATACTTGGTTTCAGTTTTGGGGTTATGTAAGTTATATATGTGTACTGATAGCTTCAGAAGAGAGGGAGCTGCAGAAGCAGCAGGAGGGTTTTCTCTCTGCCTTAGGCTCTGATTACAGTCAATTCTGGAAGCAGAATTGCTTCACAGGAACTGGACATTGGCATTGGACTGAAGAAGAGATTGCCCTGCATGATGTTTGATGATTGCATTTCAGGACTGGTATATGTGTATAAATAAAGTAAATTACACTTATGATATAATCCAGACTCCTGACATTGAATTTCTTTCTCTACTGGGAAGCTGACTTGCCTGGCCTGAGACATCTGCTACTGCTCAATAGAGGGGCAATACTGGTGTCAGAAGACAATAGTGAGTTGAAATAGACTGATTGTGTCCCTACCTGTTAGAAAGAACAATTAGGCTGAGAGAATGTTAGTTTTGACAATGGAATCCACCCAAGATGTATTTGTGTTAAACATTTCACTCCTGAACCTAATCTTTTTGAGCATAATGTTTCAAAAACAACCAAAATAATTACTTAGTAAAGGTTATGTTAGACTCCTTTCAGCTTAACCACTTTTTCCCCACACAATCTCGTGAAAATTAGCAACAAATAATTTTCCTTTTAAGATACAATTGCTGACTGAGTCTTTTCCGTGAAATGCGAGCTGCGGCTAAGAATGCTTTGTTTCCAGTACTCTTCAGTCACTTGTCACAGTGGTAGGCTTTTTTTTTTCATTGGAGTGCATAGCGTAGTTTTCCTAAGGTTCATATTTATGTTGCTTGTGAAATTTGGCAGATATTTGGGAGCAGTTACATGAATTATGGCTATAAAAGCTTTCTAGCTGGTTGACAAAGTCATTACATGGTTACATTAGTCGTCATTCTCTGAGTTTTTAGCAATCTTTTCTTTGATTTTAAATAGTTGTACCTCCCATTTAAATTACAATTTTGAACCCTCCCCAACAATCTCCCTCCGCCTCCTCCCCACAAAAAAAAATATTGGCCTGTAAGGTTGAAAATCAAATTCACACCTGTTATGGATTAAAGTGTCTTAAGATCTGGAATTCTCCAAGCATCTAGTATAAGTCTTACTGTCTGCATATAGCAAAAACTTGCAGTCACAGATATGGCTGGATGAAAAATAGCACGATTTTGACATTTAGAGATGGTTTATGAACATAAACAATACATTAGACCACAGTCTGCACAGTAACACAGGCTAAGTCAAATAGAAAGTTTTAGCATACCCATATGCATTTGTGATATCTGCATTTGGTTAGCAAAACTGTATGTATTTTACATACATACAGTTGAAAAAAAAACTGTTGAAACAGTTGAAAAAAAATTGAATTTTTTTGATGAAATTTCTTTTTTGATAACGTGCAAGTTTTCACAAGAATGTATCTAAACCTCAAATATTTCAACAAAAATAAAACCAGAAAATTACATACAAATTTTACAAAGTAAAACACTTTGAAGTAAAACAAAAATTTTTGAAGATTCATTTTTGACCTGCTCTAGTTGTTCACCTTCCTAATATCCTTTATCGGTTACATTACATAAGGTGTGCCATCTATCCCTAAATTACTTTTCAAGCTTGTCATTACCTACAAATCTCCCTTAGAAGATAACAGCAAAGGTATGTTTTCAAGAGGCTCCTGAACATAGAGTCTAGGTGGCCTTAGAGATCAGTTCAGGAAGGTGTTCTATGACTGGAGGGAGGCCTAGAGAGGTTTGTGCGAGAAGCTGACAAATTGGATGGGTAAGACTGCCATCACTGATGGAGTGATGTAAATGCAGGATGAAGAAAAAGAGAAGGGTGGATAATTAGGCAGAGCAGAGAAATACTGAGTTTTCATGGCAGTAAAATAAAAAGCCTGGTTTTATGTGGATGACGGGGAATCTGGTGGAAGGACTGAAATAGGAGGTGATACGGTCAAAATAACAGGCATCAAAGACTAACTTGGTGGTATCATGTTGTATGGACTGACTATGAGCATGTCAGGAATACTGGGAGGAGGAAGTTACAGTAATCAAAACAGGAGATACTGAGGGCCTGGATCAGAGCTTTTGCTATAGATATAGACAGAAAGAAAAGGATGGATCTTAGAGATGTTAAAGAGGAAGAAGTGGCAGGATGTGACAGCTTTCAAATACATTCCATTGTTAATTTATCTGGTAACTTAGCACAGCTTTAATTATGTCCTTTGAACAAACTTTCTTTGTTGTTTGTATTTCTTACTCTATTCAGCCAAAACAAAGTTTTATTTTTGTTTTTTAACTTCTACATAGAATCGGGCATTCATTTCTTGATCCATCCTGAACATGGTAAATACAGCAAAAAGCTCACTTTTCATTCATTTTTGGGATGGATAAGGTTGGGTGTGCATGTGTATATGTGTGAGAGAGAAATACAAGGTGCATAACTATCTTTTTATCTAAATGCTCCATTTCAAGACTAGTGCCACAGAGTGACATTTATTATAGCATTCATTGACATTCTTTAATAGCAATGTGTTTTATGGGGGAAGTGAAAAGAATTTTCTGATGCTTTGCATGTGCCCCTTTCCCCGCCTTCCAAAAGCATGCGCAATTGCCAGAAGAGCTGAGAATGCAGGGGCAGAACATGTTAGAACCCCAATGGAATCTCCACGTAGAAAATGCTTAGACTGTTCTGGATTGCATCTTCTTTCCTGATGCTATGGAATCATCTGGTTCGCTCATACAATTATTGACAGAACCTGATTCTTTGTTGCAAAATACAAGCCACACACATTATTCTCATATTAATTGTTGTCAGTATAACAAGGGAAATTTTTTCTTGTGTCCACAAATGTGTGAGCAAGTTGGTAATCCTTGGTTATAGATAAGGGATGGTTTGCATGTTAGAGCTGGTCAGAAGATTTCAATCAGAACGATTTTTTCTGACAGAAATGAAGCTTCTGCAAATATACATTTTTCATGTGAAAATGTTGATTTTGCTGGCAGGTGTCGGGGGGAGAGATTTCTCCATTGGGAATCAGTTCAACCAATATCAGAATATTTCATTCTGTTGAGCTGACCCAAAGCATTGCATTTCAAATCTGTTCAACAAATTATTAAACAACATTTCACTATCAGCACATTGCCTTATGGGAATTGTAGTTTTCGCCCTGGTTCCCTTTTATGAATCAGTCTGCCTGGAGGAATATGTATCCTATAATACAAGACAGATTTCTATCTGACAAATCTGTGTGGTGCATCATGGGAGACTCATGACAGTGTTCATCATAGGAGATGTAGTTTGGCCAGGGAGCCTGCCCCATAGGAGAAAACATGGGACATCAGACTCTCAAATTTCCACTCCCCTGTTGCACTGTGCTACTATGGGAAAATGCGGTATATATTGAACTGTCTTTTAATGAACCATTTAGGGTCATTTCAACAAATTAAAAAAAGATTTATTTCAAAATATAGAAATGCTTCATTTCAACTGAAAATGTGGAATGTCTATTCCAGGAATAATTTCTCAACTACAACTTTCCATCCCAATTTGTGATAAGAAACAAATGTTGAAATGTCAGGATTTCCTAAGAGATGGAACTTTGAAATATTGTTCAGGTCTATTTTAAATATTGTTTAATGGTGAATAATGTGCAGAGAGTTCCTCTTCACTATGGATTAATTAGTTATGGGGAATTTTTGTGAAGGGGGAAGATAAGAATATGCACATTAAAAATACCCAGGGCTGGAGCCTCAACTCACTTCAACACCTTTACAGTATGTAAAATAATTAGAGCAACCTAAATGTCACTAAAAGCTGCCCGGGTAGGATTCTGTGGAAGATAACTGTAAATCTGCCCTCCAAGTCCTGGCATAAATATGTTTGGGGAGGGGGAGGAAAGGGCTGGTGGGGAGAATAGGCCTATAAAGAATGAGAGACTGTAGCATACAATACTGTAGAGACTCGTAGCCACATTGTGAACTATAGGACAGCATTTTGCAACCTTTTGGAGCCTGCAATAACAACTGGCTTGTCTACAGGGCCTTCCAGTTTGGACTATCTTTACACTATGGGGTGTAAAGTGAAACGCAGAGTAGTGTGCTGTGCTGTAACAGCTCGTGTTCCCAGTGCCAAGACAGGGCAAACAGGTACCTAGGTCATGCTCACAGGATCCACACAATGCAGTTACATGCCGTTTGGCAGGACCTAGTGTCCTGGAACAGACAGGCAGGATAGTCTGGAGTAGCTTTCCTCTCCTGCCCTGATCTGTGCTTCTTAGAAAGACAGCACAGAATTTCTCCCCCAAAGTCTAAAAATAACGTTTTTCTTTCCTTTATGGTATACAGGCCATTGTTTTTTTTTGTTTGGTTTTGTTTGGTTTTTACACTGTACCCTCCTGTATACAGAATTGAAGTTATTCTCAGTTAAACCTCAGAAGCTATAACAAGGACAATGTGGTGTTAAAAAAAAATCTTCACTCTAGCACAAACATTAATTATATTATTCTAGCTTTTGGCAATTTTACACCTGCTCTTCATTAAGTGCCAACAAAATATTGCAAACTCAGCTGTACCTCAGAAATGGAAAAAAAATCTTTTCCACTTATATTTAGACCTCTCAAAAAGAGCATCAATTTAATTTGTCTCATAGCTAAGGGTTTTTTTTAATTATTAACTATTTTCAGATAGACTTATTAAATCCTAATGGATCATTATTTGATTGTATCCCACATTTTAATACTGGATGTGAGCAATGTCATCAATAATAATTAGTCTAAGAATAATTAACAGTTCAATTATACAATATTTATGCCGGGTATCTACTTTGACAAAATGGTTGCATTTAGTATAGTGCTTTGAAGGCTAATTTGAAAACAATGTGCTATCATTATGAGATAATTAAGTCTGAGAAAAAGAATTGAAAACCACAAAGGAAAGCTTTTGTGTCATATAAGTGATAGAACTAAGATAGAAAAGAACAAACTCTCCCAGATCATATTGCTCTTCAGCTCCATAAACTTCATTTCTGTCAAAATGCTTTCAACTTGCAATCTTCGGTCTTGAAAGTGTTTTCAATATCTGCTCAGCCTAACTTAGTAAAAGCCACCTAAATACTTTAAAAAATGATAAACCTTCAAAAAATGAAGCTTCATAACTGCAGAACACCAAACAGTTTTATTATTCAGACTGTTTTTTTTTCATTCTTTCAGCTAGACAAGATTATCATTTAAGAAAGACAAAATCTGTTCTGTCCTAAATTTTCAGTTTAAGGCCTTAACAGAACTCTAGTTTATCTAATTTTATTTGAAAACAAGAAATGCATTTCCAGCTCATCTATCTGACTGTGTAAAACCATTTATAGAAGAGAGGATACATGTATGAGCTTTTAAAATGATCTCTTGTAACCCTTTAGTCTCCAATAATAAATCTTTCCATAGTAATATGTAATAAATCAAAACTACTACATAGTTTCAGTACTGGTTTTCTATATTTATATACAAAAATATATATATTTTTAAAAAGTTTGATCCTTGGTGTAAATTGGTGTAATAATTACTTTGATGGAGCTATGCTGATTTACAACCACTGCCAGTTTTACCCAATGAATTGTAGCTCTTGTGCAAAGCACCAAATTGACAGATGTCAAGTCTAAGATTCTTTACACACTTACAACATAGGTAGGGTAGAGACATTGCAAGTGAAAGATGACCATTGGTACCTTGTTACTTACACAGAGACACCTCCTCTGAAAATGTCAGGGTGAGTCTCTGTTTGAAAGGATTGCTCAGATTATTTGTGTCTGGTTTTAAAACTGGTAATCTCTCATTAAATAAACGTCTACTGTTACTGAGGATTGGAAAAATAGCAAATGTTGCACCCATATTTAAATAAAACAAGGTTCTAGGTTCTAGCTAACTGTTAGAATGCATAAGGAATAGAATGGAGAATAATGCTGAAAACAGAATGTCTTTATATAACTCAATGGTGTGGCTTCACCTGGGATAGTGTGTGCAGTACTGGTCATGCAAAGGATATTCCAGAACTGGAGGGCGTTCAGAGAAGAGTTTGAGAATAATCCAAAAACTGAAAAAAACCTCATATGAAAAGAGTTTGAAGAGCTTGGGATTGTGTACTTTAGAAATAAAATAAATGAGAGACAACATGATAAAAATATATAAAACGATGAACGGTATAGAGAAGGTGAATCAGGCACTTCTGTTCTTCTTGTCTCATAACAAAAGAGTAAGGGGACATTCAAGAAAATTAAAAGGTAGGAAGTTCAAAACCGATAAAAAGGAATATTTTCACATAATATATAGTTCATCTGTGGAACTCATTGCCACATGAAGTTGTTGAGGCAAAGAGTCTAGCCAATTTCAAAAAGGGATTGGATATTTATGTTTATCAAGAGTATCAAGAATTCTCACAAATGAGAATAAAACGGTGGAAGGGATATTATTCATTTCAGGATTTATGCTAATTTCAAATTTTTAGATATCAGGAAGAGACCTATATTTGGGGACTATGATAGGGTGTGCCCTGATAGTGCTAATGAGAGCCTAATGCCAATTAATTCACTTGGTGTCACCTGAGAGAAGTGAGTGAAGCCCAGCTGGGGAAGGGCTAGGCTAGCCCTATAAAGCCAAGTGGCTGAAAGCAGAAGGAGGCTGCAGGGAATGGAGTCTGTAGTTGGTCCTTGAGAGAAAGGAGGCCTCCAGGAACAAGGAGGAAACTCATGGGGAGAATCCTGTCCTGGAGTAAAGAATCTGGCAAGAAGCTAGGAGGGGAGAAGTAGTCATGGGAAGTACAGTAGGCTCCAATTGTAAACCAAGAAGCAGGAAAGAGAACAGGGACTGAGGTCCTGGATTGTTAGTTATAGGGTTCCTGGGATGGGACCCAGTGTAGCGGATGAACCAGGGTTCCTCTGCCAGCCACTGCTATAGTGGCACAGAGCCTGAGCGAAGGCTGAACAATGGCTGGAGAGTGCACTCAGACAGTGGTGCTTTTGGACTTCATAACTCTGGAAGGGGTGGACTAAATGGTGCCCTGTCTGGAGGGCCAAGTTACCAGAAGAAAGGCAATTGCAGAGCAGACAGGGGGCACCCGATGCAGCAACATATATGTTCCCCAACCTAGATGCAAGGAGAGCTAGCAGTGAGTGACCACCCAAATACAAAAAGAAAAGGAGGACTTGTGGCACCTTAGAGACTAACAAATTTATTTGAGCATAAGCTTTCATGAGCTGTGCTCAAATAAATTTGTTAGTCTCTAAGGTATCACAAGTCCTCCTTTTCTTTTTGCGGATACAGACTAACACGGCTGCTACTCTGAAACCCAAATACAGGGGCAGATTATCCCACATCTACCTATTACAGAGTTCTTATGTCATCTTCTGAAGCATCTGGCCCAACCCACTCTTATGGGACAGGATATTGATCTGGATGGACTGTCAGCTTGATCCAATTAGCCAATTCCTAAGTATCTGTGTTCTCAATTCTACAAATAATGGTCTCTGAACACAAGTACATGATTAAAGCAGCAAACATTTTATACCAATGTTCAAGTATGTGAGTAGTCCTGTTACAATCAGTGGAATTAGGCACATTCACAGCTGTTTTCAGGATCAGGGCCAAAAACCTCTGAAAGCCTCACTTTTCCCATCTGTAAAACACTTCTAAAATCCTAAAATGTAAATCTATTATTTATTATTACTGCCACCTTTTTAAAAAAAAAAAATAGAAACTTTCAGATTTAACTCCTGCTGGTTCGAGCAACCACATTGTTGTTACTTGAATTATCTCTGTAATTTCCTTTCTTTTAACATGAGTTAAACAGCTGATAGTGCTGAAAGCATGGTGCACATGGTCATAAGTGACCTCTGGCCATTTAAAAATGTAAATATGGAAGTGAGATCCTTTACATATCAGTCCATCAGGCTTTTTTTGTAATATATATATATATATATTTTAAATTCTGTATTAGTTATGTAACAGCAGTAGTGAACGATAGTGACAATTAAAAACAAACAAACAAAAAAGCGAAGACAGTTTTTTCCAGCAAAGAAGCAATTAACTAGGCAGAGAAATGTGTTCACAATACTGAATATTTTGACAGTAAATAAACACCTGGAGAACACAATTAGTTCCTGTACTGCAGATAATGTTAGGGTGAAACCTTGGCACCACTGAAATTAGTGATAAATCTCTCTTTTACTCCAATGGGGATTAGATTTCACACTTCCTGTATCTAAAATAATAGGAAGTGCAGTTTTTTAAGTCAGCAAATATATGAAAAACATTGAAAGAAAACCCAAAATGTTAACCTCAGCTATGTTTCAAAGTGTGGATGAGTCTATTCATTGCTACAGTATAATTAATGCCTGTGTCTGCTACGTTGTTTCGATTTCTACATTTGCTTTAAGTGTTGTTTAGTTCCATGTAAGATGTTGCTGCAGCAACATAACTGGTTAGAGAAGAAGGGACAAATTGTGTCCTAAATTACTTCTTGGACAACCGTGAGGTGTGAGGTGCAAGTCCAGGTGACTGCATTTTTATCTAGCTAGCATAAAAGGGTAACCTAATGAAAGGCCAGTTAGTAGCTGTGATTTAGTAAAATCTCTCCTTGGAGCCTTTTGTTGTCTTCTGGCCATGTACATTCATCTGATTCTCTCTGGGTTTTCTACTCAGTTTAGGGAAAAAGAGAAATAGCAAAATGTAGTTTATGAATAAGAAAGAAAAACTTAGAAGAAATTGGAGGGAAGGAGTCAGACACAAATTAAGCTGTCATTCAGTCCGGGTACCTTGGCATTCCTGTTATTCTGAAAGAAATCTAAATAACTCATCACTGCTGATGTCCCAAGACAACCAGATGCTCTAATGAGAGCCTATGGTCTCCAAGATAGACTAGGGAGGGACTGGAACTTTGTCTTCAGTCTCATAGAATCCTTATAGAGGGAACAATCCAATTCTCATTTAAGTCAACAAAGACTCCCATAGATTTAATGGTAGTTGGATCAAGTCCTTAGTCCTTAAACATAAATAGATGCTTTCTGAGATGCCTGAATATGTAATATGCTCTTTCCTCCCAGATCTCATTCATAGTCACATACTTATTTACTGACCCTTATGTCAAGTTAAAAAAATAAAGTAAAAGAAGGAGGTTTAACACATTTATCCTCAGGAATCTTACTTTGTGTGGACTACAAAGGATAGAATTGTTCCTTTCCTAAAACAATACTTAGCAATGCAGCAATTATCCTATAAGTATGGCCTTGAAAAGGGAATGTAGCAAATATGCCTCCGAAAAGAGAAGGTAAGAACTCTAGTGGTAGCGGAGGGGGGCAGGGGGAGGATGGGAATATGAAGGGGTGAGGGATGGATAAATTACCAAAGCAAATACCTGAAAAGAACTTGAACTGCACAAATATGACCCCTAATCCATTATATGTCCCTCCTGAATGAACTCCCTTGCCAAGTTCAAGTGCCAATAAATTCCAGTCTCTCTGGAAAAATTGAATTTCTAATGTCCAGAGTAAAACAACATTATGAATTGTGTGACTGTGCCAGCAGACTCCTGGTGTATAAAATGAGTGATGAAAAAGCTGCCACAACAATCCCCATTTTAATAAATAACGGTGATGAAATAATAAATGTCCCTCTGGGCATCAGTGACTTATTTAAGCAATTTTTCACAACAGCTCTCATCAGGATTTTAGAGAGCTTTCTCCAAACAGCTGCCCAAAATATGCTGTCACACACAGTCAGATACCTTGGATTACCACAAATCCTTGCTGGGAAAACAAAGACTTGAAGGTTTTTCAGAAACTAATTTCTCCCCACTGCTGCAACCATTTGTTATTAGGATTCTCAGTACAGTCTCCTTCTCCAAAGAGCTATGAATGTTTCTGAAAACCTTGTTCTTCCAAAAAGGTTTACCTGGGAGAAAATGAAGAAATTAGAGATTGACCAAAATTGGGATCTTGAATCCAAGAATTTTTGACTTTATGTACTTCAGTTTTGCTTTCAGATTGCTTATATAAAAGCAGAAGGGAATATTTTCTTGTTCCACGGTGAACATGGCTGAAATCTCACACCAGTTCTCGGGAGATTTCATCATTCGAGATAGCCAACAATTTCATAGGATCAGTAGCTTTTATTACATTTTTGCCACTTTGGGGCAGGAAATCATGAAAAGAGCTCACAAGATCGAAGGTACTGCTAATCCAAATTTAAGCCTTGATTTGGTGTCAAAACTATCTTGAACCTAATCCAGTTCTTAATGCTTCTGTGATTTACCTCTAGGACTATATTAGACCCATCTCATCTTTGTATGAAAACTAAATTTCTTGCCTTGGATCTGAAACAATATTTATCTTTTTCTTTATTCACAGATCTGAGGCTATTTGCCAACACCAGGAAAACAATCAGCCTCCACAATAATCCAATGGCAGGTTCACAGCAACTCTCTTTCTTGATTCAGAGAAAGCTTGCTTGGGGTCGAATAGCTTTATCTCTTTGCTATTCTGAAATCTGATATTTGGAACAAAATTTATTAAATGAATTATTACTACTTTGGCATGTCCATGTCAGTGCCATCATATCATCTTTCAAACCCTTGCAACTAGCAGACGAAAAATTAAAGTTTATCCCCCTTGCTATTGAATCTTTCACTAGTGTTGAGGTAGCCTCTGAGACCTTATCCCCCAGGGGTATGTTGAGGTGGCTTCTGAGCCCTCCAGTTGGTTCACAAGAACTCACCTCCACTCCTCACTTCTCACTGAGGATTCTTTATTGGAGTACAATCAAACTACACTTGAGTTGATCAGGGGGTGAGTACATGGCATACCACATATCCAAAGTTATACAAAAATCCTTTTTCTTTATATACAGTTACACATTAAATTGTATTTACTATACATTGCATCACACATTTTGGGATTGGCTTGGCCACTTTGTAGGAACCAGTCCCTGTACAGCACACTCTGTCCATGCGTGGCTTACTCTTTACCTCATCTTATGTTCTAGGCATAGTTTATTCATGGCTATCTCGTCCATTGTAAATGGTTCCCTGGGTGTTCCCCCCATCTTAACGAGTGCATACATTCCATTTCCAACCTGCTGACCCATTTCCCTCCTTAATCCTATCTCCCAATCACCTGTGTCCAATTACTCTTGTCCACTCAGGTCTGCAACTAGAACAGCTTGTTCTGCTAATGATCAAGCACCCTACTATAGAGATTGTCACCCTAACCATCCACAGGGGCTCAAACCTGGTGCTGCACTGAAGTAAATGGCAAAACCTCCAATTGATATCGGTAGGGGAAGCAGATCTGGGCCTGAGTTAAAATATAGAATGCATTTTCAAGAGTGCCCTATGTTGGTCTAATTTTGCTCCCACTATAGTTAGTGTGAATTTTCCCATCTACTTCAATGGGAATAGTTAAGCCACCACTGAGTTCTTTTGAAAATCCCATCCATAAACCCTGATTTCCAGAGATGCTGAGCTCCTCACCTCCAACTGACTCCAGCTGATGGTATGGGTGCTCAGCACCTCTGAAAATAAGACTGATACCGTACACTGAAAATGTTCTTTTCCATTGATTTCGCTGGGGCTCACTGCAGGTATAGTTCCATATATATAACATTGCAGGCTAAGGACACACTTTATAACCCTGGGATATGGGGTCGATAGAGTTAATGAAGACACAGTCTGAAGTACTATATAGTGGTGTGAATACATCAGAATGATGGTAATTATCTTATTAAATTAGTAACTGGGCAGAAAATTGATTAGTTTCTTTAATAATAATGCCCAGTTATTAGGTAACATTTTTCATCCGTAGATAGCAAAGCACTTTATATAATCCCAATTTTTCAGATGGGGAAACTGAGGCATAGGTGGTGACGTGACTTGCCCTAGGTCACACTGAAGGTCAGTTGTTGAGCTGAGGTTAGAACCCAGATGTTTTCAGTCCCTGTCCAGTGCTTGCTCCGCTAGTCCACTCCACCAGCATAAATAATATATTAACTGATTTGACACAACTTTGTGTGGCTATTTTTTTGCTGACTTGAGACATGTATCAGTGCTTACAATAGGACATTAATAGGTTATCTTGTGAAATGCTGACTCTTGCAGCCAAAGGGTTAAAGCAATGAATTCACAGCTATATTAAATGACAATATTGCTTCCACATTTTTTCTGTTCAAGATTAAAGGGCATTTGTTCACATAGCGCCTGGAATATCTTCCAGCTTAATCTTCAAATTTACAAAATGTAGCAGAAGTTATCTTTCTGAGTCCCAGGCTTAGGGGGGGAAATCTTATAAGAAGTTGCAATGGAAAAGATTTTCTTTTGAAATTACCTCTCTCCCTAGTACAAATGTTCTCTTTTACAAATGTAAGCAACATAGAGTATAATAACAGGGTGGGGGAAAATAAGCCTTCACAAACAGGAAGGAAAAAAAAAAGCGTAAGCAGCCTAAAAAGGTAAAATAAAGTAACATATGGTCACATTCTGTAGTCTTACACCAGCAAAAACTATTAGCATTAATAGTATTTCTGACCTAAGAACTGCAGGGTTGGGTCCATAGGTATCCAGTTATTCATCCCTTTATTCATTCAAGTAGTTGATGTCTATCAGATTACTTATAAAAGTAAGGGCTTCTAAGCATGGGTGCTAGGTATTTAAGTTGCAACAGAATGAATCTGTGAATTCTGTCTGAGTACATGATACAAATTGATCTAAAATGTCTAGCCCAACAATTAGATTTCTAGCTTCTTTTCAGATGCATGCATATTTTAATATATGTCATAATTCCACCGTTCATTGCCTGTTAAGTGTCCATCATGAGTATTTCAACACATTCTTCAACTCTGATCTTATTGGATCCAAAGCACCAGATTAACTCATAGCATAGTTACTCAATGGAAGTACCACAGTTGCACAGATTAGGGTTGCCAACTTTCCAATTGCAGAAAACCAAACACCCCTGTGCGGCCCCTTCCTGAGGCCCTGCCCCTTCCTGAGGCCCTGCCCCTGCCACATCCCTCTCTGATGCCCCGCCCCCACTCACTCCATACCCCTTACCTCCATTGCTTGTGCTCCCCCCCCATCAATCATTTTTACTGGGCAAGTCGGGGTGTGGGAGGCGGTGAGGGCTCTGAGGAGGGGCCAGAAATGAGAGGTTCAGAGTGTGGGAGAGGGCTCCGGGCTGGGTGTGTGGGGGGGGAGCCTCCGGCTGGGGCAGTGGGTTGGGGTGCAGGGAGGGGGGTGAGAGCTCCATCTGGGGAAGTGGGCTCTGGTGTGGGGCTGGAGCTGAAGGGTTTGGAGTGTGGGAGGGAGTGCGGGCTCTAGGAGGGAGTTTGGGTGTGGGAGGGGGTTGGGGTGTAGGAGGTGGTGAGGGGTGCAGGCTCTGGAAGGGAGTTAGGGTGTGGAAGAGCATTCTAATCTGGGTTTGGGGGCAGGAAGAAGTTCAGGGTGCAGGCTATGGGTAGTGTTTATCTCAGGCAGCTCCTGAAAGAAGCAACATGTTCAGCTCCTAGGCAGAGGCATGGCCAGGCAGCTCTGCATGCTATCCCTGTCCACACACGCTGCCCCCATCCACAGGCAATGTTCCTGTCCACAGACACTGCTCCCACAGCTTTCATTTGCCGCGGTTCCTGGGCAATGCGAGCTGTGGAGCTAGCGCTCAGGGCAGGGGCAGAGTACAGAGCCCCCATGGCCGGGTCTCCACCCAGGAGCTGGAAAGAAATGCCGGACTTCCGGGAGCTGCGTGGATCCAGGGCAGGTAGGGACTCTACCTTAGCCCTGCTGCGCCACTGACCGGACTTTTAAAGGCTCAATCAGTGGTACTGACCGGAGCCACCAGGATCCTTTTTCGAGCGGGCGGTCCGGTTGAAAACCGATGCCTGGCAACCCTAGCATATGATCCATACAAGATTTTTAAAAACAGAATTCTGCTCTTAGGTCCACACTGCAGATTTCTAAAAAGTGTAGTAAGTGAAGCTTTTGAGGGCCTGTCATAATTTACAATATCTGCTCATAAATACTTCAGAAAGTATTCATATCAATACATTTGTGATTGTAAATCTTAGTATGCATATAGGACTGTACAATTTAAAGATTTCTATACACCTTAATCCTGAAACCCTCTCTATGAAATAAGTAACTATCCCCATTTTTACAGAAAGGAAAATTGTAGCCTATAGGGCTAGCCTGCTTGCTTGCTTGCCTATATATCTTTTCTTATGGATTTTTTATGGATTTGATTATATATTATAGTCTGTAATGCAAGAGACCTATAGGCCACATTCTGTATGTTGAGCTAAGGCAAAGTTAGCATACATATGTCTGGGACCTTTAACCCAGATAGCAAAGTTAGCATACATATGTTCGGGATCTTTTCACCTAGCTAGGTGGTAATGAGCTAATGCATATGGTCCATATACAGTTGCAACTTTTAACTTATATACATAAAGGATACTTACAAGCAGATTGGCATAGGGGGCTTCCTAAGCTCCTACCCTTAAATTTAACAGGTACACCACAATGAAAGAAACAAAATAACCAGGTAGGACAAAAATAGCAGATGTGAGAATGATCAAATATCATTAATATGTATGTATATGTCATCAATACATACCAACATACCAGCCTATGGAGTAAGTGTACCCAAACATTTTGTGAGTGAGGAAACTAAGTTTGGACATAGAAAGAGGGCCTAAATACTCAAGTTCTATAAGAGGGGTGACCCACCATTCCAAGGAGGCTTCTAAGTTTCTAAGTTTCAGGGTTTCTAAGTTTCATGCTTCAAGTTTCAGGCTTCTTTTTTTATTAGTCTGTTAGTTCTGAATGGTAAGTTTAAGTCAGTTAGTTAAGTAAAACTCTAAGTTAGCTTTGATAGCTCTTTAGCTCCTCCTAAGCTCTGCACCTCTCACTCAAGAATTGAGGAACCTGGACCTGAAACTTTTGGCATGCCAGAGGCGAGGCTGGTCCTTTGTCTCTTATCATCAGGTCATCAAGGAAGTGTGTGAGTATATTAATCAAACTTTATAGTATATAATATCACATATATCCCTAGAACTATATTATTGCATTTGTAACTCTGATTATTTTACCATATGATTACTATTTGAGTACTATTCCATTTATCTCAATAAAAGCCTTTAAGGCTTAGTGTGAGTGTCCTTGTAATACCCCCGAGTGTCCTTGCAAACTCTGTGTAGTGTGATTCTGGGACAAGAACCTTATTATCTTCTGATCAGATTAATTGGTGAGCCTATAACCGATATTATCCAAAACAATAACATTAACCTCCTAAAATCAGGCAACAAAATGTACACAGAGAAGGTAGGTGACTTGTCCAAGGTCTTTGTGCCAAATCAATGGCACAGCAAGCTCCTCTTCCCCACTCTTTTACTGGATTTGCTAGGTCAGAGCCATTGACTTTTGGGCAATGCTGCAAGTTTTTCAGGGAAGGGGTGGGTTTAAGGAGCTTTGTTTTTATTTTGCTTGGCAGCGGAAAAAAAGAGTGGTTTTGTTAAGGATTTTAACTGATTTTACAGGTTATGTTGTGATGTGATTGTGGGGTAGTGAAGTTTCTGTATTCAGAGTATTTACTTTTGTGGAAAAGTTACTTGTTTAGGTAGTTGGAATTTAGAAAAGGAGTCTTTTATTAGTTAACCATAAATAAATAAAATGTAGAGGGTAAGAATCTGAGCCAATGTAGTGATGGTACAAATCACCTTGAAAGGATTAATTTGTGCTCTTGAGCCTTTTCATCTGTGTAACCAATAGGAAGCTGTTGGGCTACATCATGCTTCACACAGCTTTCAGCTCAGTCAGACACCAAAATGAAAAACGCAGCACTCAAATAGATGTGAAAACGGCTAGATGGACTCCACACGCAGAATTCAATGGAAGGGTTACACTGATTAATAAACGGAGAGATTTTCACATGGGAAAAAAGTTAGGAACACTAACAATATTTGAACTTTAGTCAACTGAGTGAGAACACAACTGAAGGAAATTGCTCACATTCAGGAGCTGGGGGTATAATTTCCAGGTTGGGTAGACATACCATCTAGCTCTCATTGAGGTACCATGCTAAAAGTAGAAAAGTATAGCTGCAGCAGCATGAGTGGCAGAACCAGCTAGCCACCCTGAGAACAATCCTATTTGAAATCCTAGGTAACGTTCTCAGGCAGCTAACCCCCCCACACCCATGGCTATGTTTCTATTTTTAGTGTGCTAGCACAGGTATGTCTACCCAACCTGGAAATTACAGCTCCAGTGCAGATGTGCCCTGAATGGGAGAGATGGATGCAATACTTTGTGCCATGTGTCAAGGGAAGGCTTAGCATTCTAGAGGCCCTGCTGTGAATATGAAGTCGCCTCCGAGCTCCTACTGCCATTTCTGTGCCCCTGGCAGATCAGTGGTGGATTACTAAATGGAGGGTCCAGACTCACCAGAACAGGTTCTTGCTCCTCATTCCATGTTTGTGGCATTGTAAATTCACACTCAAGGTATAGCTAAGTAAGCTAAATACACAAGTGTATATAAAATAATATACACCTAAAAATGCTCTCCTCTGTTGCATCTCTCTACTTCTCTTCTACTTTTCCTTTCTCCTGGTTGGAATATAAGTACATAGGAAACAATCTGTCTCTCAGTCGCAATGAAGGAAGGATTCAAATGTGTTCTTCTCTTTGGCCCATCCATAGGGAACCTGCCTTTCTCCCTTATCAAAATACGATGATTTAGGTGGGATTAGTGTTTGCCTGCTCTCCTAAGCAGATGGGGAAGCTCAGGCATGGGGGTGAGGATACTGCCTTTCCTTCCCAGCCAAGATGAGGGTGAAGCTCTGCTCTCATCCATGGTCCATGTGTGGGAGTTTTCAGAGGTTGTCTTGATCTTTCCTTCCCAATCCAAGGGGGAAGCTTTGGGGAAGGAAGAGCCACAAGGGAGCCACTGCCTCTCTCTCTGGCTGGATGAACAGTGCGGGCCTTTTTTCTCCCTTATGCTCTCTACTTGTCTATTCTTGTGCAGCCTGCAGAATGCTCTGAGAGAACAAGGGGCATTTTCAAGAACAGGAAATGCGGAGGAGAAACTGCCAAACACGTTGTGCCACATTAATCACTACTGGCCAATGCAATAAATTTGTCCTGCTCCCCTACACCTACACCTCTTAAAAATAAACACACACAACCTCTAGCAACTGAGAAGCCCCCTTAAGTGAGGGGTACAACCTACTCAGTTTAGTGAAATATGTCACTAAAGGTACAGAATACTGCAGCAGAACATGAATGTGCTAGGAATATGGTAGAACATTAGTTCAGATATCCTTCTCTAGTCCTCCCCTATACAGCACCCCCAAGGGGAGCAGACTGTGGACTTAAACAAATTACCATCATGGTTCTAAGTCTTTAACAATTCAGTGCCAAGAAACCAGTCTCTAGTGGAAGAATGGGGTCTGGGTCAGAACAGGAATAAAAGAGTGTCATAAATATAAAGGGAAGGATAACCACCTTTCTGTATGACACGCCCCCCAAATCACAGATAGGCTGTGATTTCTTCCTGGAGCTCTAGGAGAAAACAGAGTTAATAAGACACATGCACCTCTAAATATACTACCAAGTGTATAAAGAAAACAATATTTTCCACATCTCAAGGACAATTTTAACCAGTTTATTCTGGGAAACTTTCACGGAAGAGTGTATCAGCCACTTTGTTAGAAGCTCCTGAGATGTGTTGGATGTCGAAATCAAAATCTTGGAGAGCTAAACTCCACTGAATATGTTTTTTGTTATTTCCTGTGGTGGTATGAAGCCACTGTAGCACAGCATGGTCGGTTTGCAGGTGGAAATGCCGTCCCCAAACGTATGGGCATAACTTCTCCAGAGCGTAGACAATGGCGTAACATTTTTTTTCACTGACTGACCAGTTGCTTTCCCTCTCAGACAGCTTCTTGCTGAGAAACACTACAGGATGGAATTCTTGATCCGGTCCTTCCTGCATTAAAACTGCTCCCACACCACGCTCGGACGCATCTGTGGTTACTAGGAATGGTTTGTCAAAATCTGGGGCCCTTAGCACAGGGTCAGACATACCACCTTTCTGTATATAGAACTATAAAATCCCTCCTGGCCAGAGGCAAAACCCTTTCACCTGTAAAGGATTAAGAAGCTAAGATAACCTTGCTGGCACCTGACCAAAATGGCCAATGAGGAAACAAGATACTTTCAAAGCTGGAAGGGGGGGAAACAAAGGGTCTGTCTGTTTGTGTGATGCTTTTGCCGGGAACAGATCAGGAATGCTCTTCATAACTCCTTAAGTTAGTAAGTAATCTAGCTAGAAATGCGTTAGATTTCCTTTTGTTTAATGGCTGGTAAAATAGCTGTGCTGAATGGAATGTATATTCCTGTGTTTTTGTGTCTTTTTGTAACTTAAGCTTTTGCCTAGAGGGATTCTCTATGTTTTGAATCTGATTACCTTGTAAGGTATTTACCATCCTGATTTTACTGAGGTGATTCTTTTACCTTTTCTTTAATTAAAATTCTTCTTTTAAGAACCTGATTAATTTTTCATTGTTCTTAAGATCCAAGGGTTTGGGTCTGTGTTCACCTATGCACATTGGTGAGGATTTTTATCAAGTCTTCCCCCAGGACAGGGGGTGTAGGGCTTGGGGGGAAGACGTCTCCAAGTGGGCTCTTTCCCTGTTCTTTGTTTAACATGCTTGCTGGTGGCAGCATAGGGTTCAAGGACAAGGCAAAGTTTGTACCTTGAGGAAGTTTTTAACCTAAGCTGGTAAGAATAAGCTTAGGGGGTCTTTCATGCAGGTCCCCACATCTGTACCCTAGAGTTCAGAGTGGGGAAGGAACCTTGACAAAGAGGAAAACAGGAAGAAAAACAAAAGTCCTGGGGACGGGGACATTAAACATCATACAAATTTGGAAAAAAAAGGAATAATCAAACTAAACAATAACTTGCAACTTATAATACACATAATATTTCAGGATGGTCAAAGAGGCCAAGGCCAAGCTCAACCTTCAGGCTGAGTACCCCACCCACATCCTGACTCATATAAACATCCTTTCAAAGTGGTTTATATTAAGAAGGAAATAATCCCCCTTAAAAATAAAACCAAGATTCAATAACAAAATTCAGTTAGTCTGGCAGTAAGAGTACTTGAAGGTGAGCGACCCAATATCCTGCATCAGCCAACTGATATGTCCGTGTTTGAAATGTGACCAGTACTAGCCCATGCATGTGAGGATTTCAGAAAATTGTATTTCATTTATACTGGGCCCCACATAGATTACACTGGATAGGCTTTGCCTAAACAGACTGCTGCTGGAGATGTGGGTCTCCCAAAACATGTGAGCCAGAGTGGTTCTGGGACTATAACTGGATATAATCCTCTTGGCTAGAAATAGGTAGGAGGATTAATTTGATTGTGGATGTCTCCTTAAAAATTACTTCTCAGAACTGTGTTTTTGGAATAGAAGCTTGGCACAGTGATGTGGATGACCTTCCTATTAAAGGCAACGTTTCAGAGAAGAGGGACCCCAGAAAATTTTGAAAAGAATTGGGCTAACTTTAGAAACTTCTGATTAATACCAAAATGTCACTCTTCTTTCCTCTCCTTGCCTCCCTTCCCTCATTTCCTTTCCCTCCATTACTATTCCTTTATTCTTTGTTGTTGTTGTTCTTTTGTCTTTTTTTTGTGATTATTCTCTCCTTTTTGTTAAAGAAAATAAATCAATATAAATAAACAAACAAACCTGAATGTGCTACAAAAATTCCACCCTTCCTTTTATAAACTTGCCACATTGAAGCCATTAGGGAGCATTGCTGACCTGTAGGCATTTGGTTAAATGTAAAAATCATGTTTCAAAATATGGGATTTGGGGGAAATATTATTGCTGACATTACCACAATAAATGAAGCTATAGGACAGGCTGACTTCTGGTCTGCATTCAAATTTGGTACTGAAATGATATCAGGACAGGAATAATAGACCTCCCTTGTAGCAGGGTAGAGAAGTGACTTCAGTGGCAGTTGTGGGATGCACAGTGCCTTTGAAATTCAGGGTACTTATTTATGTGCCTAAAATGCCCATTTCTGAGTTTCTTGCCCATAACATACTATATGAGCCTATTAATGTTTTTCACTGTGCTATCTAATATGCATACTAATTGATTCAATGCCATTTAAACTATGCTTAGCTTGTGCATAATTTCTTCCAAAATGCATCACTTTACACATTAAATTTCAAACTCCTCCTCTGAATTTGTTTGCCTGATCTGCTAGGAATATCCTATAAAACAGCTACTTTCTTGTAACTCATAACCACTTCACTTGTTTTAGTGCCATCTGTAACATTAATCATAGAAATGTAAGGCAGAAATGGACCTAGAACTCATAGAGTCCAGCTCCCTGAGCTGAGGCAGGACTATGTAAACCATCCCTAACAGGTGTTTGTCAAATCTATTCTTAAAAGCCTTCAGTGATGGGGATTCCACAACTTGGAAGCTATTCCTGTACTTAACTACCCTTAAAATTATAAAGTTTTCTAATGTCTAACCTAAATCTCCCTTGTTGGAAATTAAGCCCATTGCTTCTTTTCCTATCTCCAGTGGACATGGAAAACAACTGATCACAGTCCTCTTTATACCATCCCTTAACATTTGAAGACTGTTATCAAGACCTCCCTAAATAGTCTTTTCTCAAGACTAAATATAATCAGTTTTTCTAAACTTATTTTTGCTGCTCTCCTCTGGACTGTCTTCATTTTTTCCACATCTCTTCTTAAAGTGTTTGCCCAGAATTGGACTTAGTACTCCAGTTCTCAGCAGGGCAATTACCACCTTTATCGTACATACAACATTCCTATTAATAAACCCCAGCAGGATGTAATTTTTTTTCACAACTGCATCACACTGAATCAGATTCAATTTGTGATGCAATATTAACCCCCAGACATCTTTCAGCAATACTGTCACCTAGCCAGTTATTCCCCATCTTGTAGTTGTACATTTAATTTTTTCCTTCCTAAATGCGATATTTTGCACTTATCATTGCTGAATTGAGACCAGTTTTTCAATTTGTGAAGATCATTTTGAATTATAATCCTGTCCTCCAAAGTGCTTGCAATCCCTCCCAGCTTGGTGTCATCTGCAAATTTCTGCAAAGCATTCTTTATGCCATTATCCAAATTACTAATGAAAATATTGACTAGTTCCAGACCCAGATTGACTTTTGTGGAATCCCACCAGCAAACCATTAATAACTATTCTTTAAGTATAGTCATTCAACCAGTTGTACACTCACTTTACAGTAATTTCATCTAACCTCATTTCCCTAGTTGCTTATGAGAATGTCATGTGGGACTGTGTCACAAGCCTTACTAAAATCAAAATAAATCATGTCTACTGGTTCCCCACATCCACTAGGGCAGTAACCCTATTAAAGAAGGACATTAGGTTGGTTTAACATGATTTGTTCTTGACAAATCCTTGCTAGTTATTCCTTATAATCCTGTTATCCCGTAGGTCAGGGGTCAGCAACCTTCAGCACGCGGCCCATCAGGGTAATCCGCTGGCGGGCTGCAAGACATTTGGTTTACATTGACTGTCCACAGGCATGGCCCCCCGCAGCTCCCAGTGGCCACAGTTCACCATTCCCGACCAATGGGAGCTGCGGGAAGGGGCAGCCAGCACATCCCTGCTTATAAAGGTGAGCCAAGACAACTGATGAGGAAGCAAGATACATAATCAATATTTATCTTAACTTTATCCTAAAGCACAACTACATAAAAGTGAATCTGGGCCCTATCCAGTCAATGGAAGTCTTTTTTTTTTTTCTTTTTTCAGTTTACATCAAGACCAACATGGTGAGAAAGAAGATGAGTTTGTTGTTATTTTTTAAAACACCCAATTTGTAAGGAAGGAACAAATAATTAGAACAACAGCATAACATTCAGCGTTAATAGCTTGAAGCCAAAGGAAAAAATATACAACATAAAGAAAATAAGAGCTCCATGACTGCTTATGCCTGTGTAAAGCAACAATTCAGCCCAAGATGACACCCACAATCTTTATTTTTTTTAAGAGATAATGAAATCTTCCCCTCCCATGCAGTCTTCTCCTAAACTCTATAACTGAGATAGATACAGTGGTAATGGGTGCTTTGTTACACACCTAAAGGCATGTAAAGAATGCAGCTCCTTGCCTGGCTCTTCCTGTCAGTGATACTGTGGACTCTTCTAACAGAAAAGAAATCTTTGAACTAAACTCTCAACACTACAGGTTAAAAAATGTGGATTAACAAATACCTAATATGGATTTGATCTGTACATGAATCTAGTTTCTCTGAAGGTATTTGGATTCTGTCAGATAGCAACCAAATAAAAGCATACAGGAGATGATTTCTGATACAATAGCACATTTTAATGTGATATAACCTAATGTAACATTTGAACTACATGTTTCAGAGCAGCATGTTAGTCTGTATTTGCAAAAAGAAAAGGAATACTTGTGGCACTTTAGAGAATAACAAATTTATTTGAGCATAAGCTTTCATGAGCTGCAGCTCACTTCATCCGATGAAGTGAGCTGCAGCTCACGAAAGGTTATGCTCAGATAAATTTGTATCTCTAAGGTGCCACAAGTACTCCTTTTCTATTTGAACTTCATGTAACTCTATGCACAGTAATGGAAGCTTTCAGAGTTATAAAAAATACTCTTGCAAAACAACCTACCTAACTGTTAAAAAATAAAACGTTGACTGTTACAGCATTTTTCTAAAAAGCATTGCTAAAATTAAAGTCCTTTCTTAGTGCCCAGTCTAGCAGTGTTTCTGTCTGAGATTCTATTGTACTGGTAGTCAAGCATTTCACCCCTCCTTTCAAAAATCTGAGGTATATTTTGTGGGGGAAGTGATTGTTACTGTCTGATTACACCCTCATTTTATCCCCAAACAATGAAAGTCTTTGCAGTGTGGGATAAGGGAACTGGCTCAGATTGAGTCCAGACATACATAAACACGAATATGTGAACTGAGCAACACAAAACATGTACAACTAGTGTTGTGGCTCCCAATCTGTCAGTGACGTTGGGGGTTGTATTTTTCCCTTTTCTCACTTCTCAGAGTATTTTGCACTGAGAAACTAAATACTCAGTCTTCAACGTATGCTTAAGAAGAACCAAGGATAAATTTCATCCCCTGGAGCAGTGTTTCTCAAACTGGGGGTCCCGACCCAAAAAGGGGTTGCAAGGCTATCGCAGGGGGATTGCAAGATGTTACAGAATTGCCACCCTTACTTGCGTGCTGCTGTTGGTGGCGGCACTGCCTTCAGAGCCGGACAACTAGAGAGCGGTGGCTGCTGACCAGGCACCAAGCTCTGAAGGCAGCACCGGTGCCAGCAGCAGCACAGAAGTAAGGGTTGCATGGTATGCTACCAGCCCCTCCAGCTCTCCCTCCCTCCGTAAGTGTCCACTTTTGGGAATTTGAAATATGGTAACCCTACTTTACAATGTCTGAAACGCTTCCGCACCTTTGACTGCAGGGATAATGATTGCATGCCTTATTTAGTGTTCCTATGAGTATATACAGTAATTTGTTTTAACTTTTTTTGGAGGGGGAGGGGGAAATCATCACAGCCTGAAATATTTATTTTCAGGGGGAAGGGCCAGCAAAAAAAAAGTTTAACCCCTGCCCAAGAGGTAACTCTGCAACCTTAACAACTACCAGAAAAGTCAGATAGAAAAAGAGACACCTAGTTCTCCTAAAGATGAGGTTTGTGTCTTGCCTGGTCTGTGGGGCACTGTTATATAAATTAGAAACGGTGACTATAATAATCCTGGCATCGGCACCAGTAAAGGAGGCCATCCTGACAGCTTTGGAGCTCTCAACATGCTGCTAAAACCTGTCAGGGTTTGAGGTGGGCAATTTTGCATGGTCAGGGCCACTCTGCACAAGTTAATGACCCATTAGTTGTAATTTAATAGGTATTTAGGGGCAGGTGATCAGAGCCATTGTGTTTTTGCTCCTGTCCCTGCTCTGAGTCAGTTATTAATTTCCATAAAATTATAGTGTTTTTTTTAATCTCCTACTACAGTTTTCCACTGAATGCATCTGATGAAGTGAGCTGTAGCTCACGAAAGCTTATGCTCAAATAAATTGGTTAGTCTCTAAGGTGCCACAAGTACTCCTTTTCTTTTTGCGAATACAGACTAACACGGCTGCTACTCTGAAACCTACAACAGTAATGTTGTCCAGTCTATAGGGCATTGGGCTGGGAGTCAGGAGATCTCATTTCTAATCTTGACTCTGCTATTGATCTGCTGTGTGACCTTGAAGTCATTTCACTCTACCTCTGTATTGTTTTAGATCATAATTTCTTTTGGCCAGGGACTCACTGGGTGTATGTTCCGTATCTATTACAGTGGATTTCAGTTAGGATTTACAACGTACTACTATAATATAAATAATGCAATCCTTTTTCATAATAAGGAAACCTGCTGATTTTGCTCTATATACTCCTACATGCTATATTCCAATAATATTAATTAAAAATACATCTTTACCATGATTGGGGGTCCAATCTTGCAAACTATTGCAAGTGAGACTGCAGGATTGAGCCCTGAAACATCAAGCTTTGCTCGTTATTTTGGTTACATCATACTAAGCTTCCTAACAGTCTTTGATCCTGGCAGGGTAATATCCTTGCAGTGTTGAAGGTTATGATGAAACAGAATCTCCTAATTTTTTTTAAAAAATGACTCCCAACGCACAGGTAATTGGACCTAAATAATTTTAGAATCTCTTGCTCCTCACAGCTACAATCAATCAAAGACAGTTGAGAATAACAAGGCTTTACATGAAGCACTGAGTAAAACCATATTCTGCCAGTGCACTTGTTACCAGTCCCCTCAGAAGGAAAGATTACTAGATTAGATCAGCTATCACTGGAAATGATGAGGAGCATGAAGGTATATTAACTTAGCAGCACATAAAACATAATAGGTATGAAGGGGGGAAAAACGGATGCTGTGGAGTCCGAATACCATTAAGTGGATAGACAGAAGTCAAACTGCCTGGCTCAGAGACAAAATTAAACTTTATTTTCCACCTAAACTGGTCTTTCTTTCTCATTATATAACAGAAAGCCTCTACCTACTACACTGTACTTCCTTCCTAGTTTAGCCTTGCATCACCTTTGGGATGCTGATACCTTCATCTGAGTCAGCTGATGTTCATCTATTCCATCCTTCTCTATCCTATTGCTCGATCTTTCTTTTATATATAATAACCCAGCTCATTCTTCATCTGTCATATGCTATCTCTTGCCCTCTGTACCATCATCTTCCTGTCTCTGAATTGCAGTCCTAATTGCTTCCCTGCCTATCATACTGTCCTAATTTCTTACATCTTACAATACTGTTCTGTTTCTGTAACTCTGCACCCTTCTGTCCTTCATCTCTGCCTCCATTTGAATATGAACATCAAAGGGTAAATGTATTTTGAACCCAGAGTTGTAAGAGATTGAAAAATTTACAAAGATGTAGGCAGGGTGAGTTCATGCTAAAATGAAACATACTGGAAAGTAACAGAGCTTCTAAAGTTTAATTTAGAGACTAACCAATTTATTTAAGCATAAGCTTTCGTGAGCTACAGCTCACTTCATCGGATGCATCCGATGAAGTGAGCTGTAGCTCACGAAAGCTTATGCTCAAATAAATTGGTTAGTCTCTAAAGTGCCACAAGTTCTCCTTTTCTTTTTGCGAATACAGACTAACACGGCTGTTACTCTGAAACCTAAAGTTTAATTGTCTATCATGCATAAGATACCATTAGAAATTTTGAGAGTATGAAGGAAAGGAAGTTTTGAGACCAAAAAAGAAAAGAAAAGAAAAGAAAAACTAAACAAAAAAATCCTGCAGCCCAAGAGACTGGAATGTCAACCAAACGTAGTGTATCAATTTTTAAAGGTTTTCACAAGTCAAAACCACCCTTGCATGGCTTCTTTGGTATTGTCTGTATAGTACCTACCATAATAAGCCTACCCTGGCACTTGATTTGGAGTTCCTAGGGGTTACGATGTTACTACTCATAAAAAAAAAACCTATTTCTAATATTTAACAAGTCCTGAATATCAATGTAGAGGTTAATAATTGATCCTTCCTTAGATATGCGATTACATATTGTCCGATTTTTTTTTTAATTTTACAAGATAGGCACCAGTGTATCTGACATCTGTATTAACACTTAAGAAGGTGAAGAAAAACAATATCTGCTTTTATACATTGATTCAGTAAAGCATGTGCTTAATTATAACAATGTGAACAGTCCCACTGATTTCAAAATAAAGCAGGTGCTTAAGTGTTAATCTCCTTGCTTACACAAAGGACAACTAAGGTGGCAAGGTTAAATAATTAGACCAAGGCCACAGAAATTAAGGCCTTATTTTTTTAAACAGTAGAAAAACTTTATTAAAACTTCTGCCAGAGCAGCATGATGGGGTATGGTTCTCTGACAATAATAAAATTTATTTAAGCTGAGGGCGCAAAGCCTTGTAGAATCTGTCTTGTATGCAACCAAATAGTCCTGTAAACTATTAATTGCTGAGAACAAACTGTCCATCATTAGATAACCCTGGCAATTTAGGGTAGGTAGAGATGAATGGAAATAGAGGAAAACATCAGGTAAGGCACCAAATGCTATTTAAAAGTTAATTGGATATTTTATATTTTAACAGTGTGGCCAGTATTGATAGCAGCCATTGAATAAATAACTAAGGTAATGGTTTGCAAAAGTGCATGGTAATTTTCACCAGCCAGCAAAAGCAGCTTTTCACTTGGAGCAAATTATATTAGTTCTCATTTGGAAAAACCAGGAATAACATATTGCCTTTTTGTAAAACTGGCAAAAACATATTTCTATAGTTTCACTGGCTCTGCAGAATTTCTCACACAGCTGTAATCAGACCCAATGGCTATACCTTTTTAGCAAATGTGCTTACAAAAATTGCTTAGAAATACTTTGGTTGACAGTAACTCTGTTTTGAGAGCTCTACCTCTATGAAACAGGCTCAGCTTTTTTTTTTTTTAATTGGTCAATGGAGATTGGTTATTTCACAAAGATTTGATACCACGTAGAGTGTGGAGCTGACTTGCAGTCTATAACCAGCTAACTTAGGAAATGAGAATTGCATTGACTCCAGAGGACATTTACCCACAGCTCTGGATGGAGACTAAATTATATGATTATAGCAACCCATAAAGGAAGGTGAGAATAGAAATAACTGGAGAAAATAGAGGTAAAAATAGCTTTTTGTGATCAGCTCTTGAATCAAGTTGTCATTTTTTGCAAGCCAGTGCTCAATCTTCTATGATGCTAGCTTCAGTTTTACATAGAACTATTACAGGTGAATCAGTGGTTATAAAACCAAAGCTATGAATGTCTCCTATAAAACAGAAATGAACAACCTGCCAACACTGCATGTAGATGGCAATAATATTGAACGGTTGAATAGTTTTATCTATCTGGGTAGTCTGTTGACAGCAGGAGGTTCTATATCCAAAGAAGTCACACTTTGGATTAGTCTTGCATCAGTGGCATTTCAGTATCTTCAAAGGCCTCTGTTTGGCCAGTGGGATGCTTGCATGACAACTAAGATATGAGTGTTTGATGCCATAGAGATGACAACTCTGTTATATGAAGCAGAAACATGGCTGGTAAAAACAGCTGAAGAGAGGAAACTAAACAGTTTTCAGTGTCAAAAGTTACAGCTTATTCTTAACATCCATTGATTTGATTTTGTTACAAATGTGGAGCTACTTAGACAATCCTGGCAAGTTACAGTCTTGCACCAGCTGAAAACAAGATGACTGAAATTAGGATCCTGTTAAACATTCAGAAGAATGTACTGAAGTTTTATCAAATGGAGGCAGAAGGAAGCAGAGCACAAGGCAGCGGACAACTATGAGTGAGGTTGTAAGATGCAACTGGAAGAATCTAACAAATCCCCCCCTCCCAACCACCACCAAATCCCCCCCACCATATCAACCATATTGACTCTCGCCAAAGAATGAAGACCTGTGGGGGACCATTCAAAATGGAAGTCCATTCTATGTGCCACCATGGCTACATCATAGCTATGTGAATCTGCTGCTGCTGATGATTCACTAATTACTTTATCTAAATCAGGGGTGGGGCACCGCCCATTGCTTAATTTCATCCAGCCCATGGCAAGTCTCGGCGCTGTGGGCTGGAAACCCCAAGCCTCGGTATCCACCTGTGAGGCTGGAGCCACGAGAGCGCCGGCTCACCCTGCTGTGGGGGGAATCCCTGAGCCTCAATGCCCTGACCTCCCCTCTCCCCCGCCACGTGGGGCTGTGTGTGGCCCACAATTGATTTTTTCTGTGGGTCAATGGACCGTGATAAAAAAATGGTTTCCCATCCCTGATCTAAATGAATTAGCAGGTTAAAGGTATCCCTGACGTACCTCACAATAATTCAGGCTTAGACAGAGAACACTTTAACTTCTGGTGGACATGGTTAAATTCTAGACTGGAGTATCCCAACTCTGCCAATTAGTCATCAAAAAAGGATCTCAGAATTAGAAACTAGTAATAAGTTAAAACAAAAGGAGTACTTGTGGAACCTTAGAGACTAACAAATTTATTTCAGCATAAGCTTTCGTGAGCTACAGCTCACTTCATTGGATGCATGGAGTGGAAAATACAGTGGAGAGATTTTATATACACAGAGAACATGAAACAATAGGTGTTACCATACCCACTGTAACAAGATTCAGAGTAGCATCCGTGTTAGTCTGTATCCGCAAAAAGAAAAGGAGTACTTGTGGCACCTTAGAGACTAACAAATTGATCAGGTAAGGTGAGCTATTACAAGCAGGAGAGAAAAAATAAACCTTTTGTAGTGATAATCAAGGTGGGCCATTTCCAACAGTATCAGGGAAGGTTCTTGAATACAGGCCTCATAGGATCACAACAGTCTGAGCCATGGAGGAGGTAGGCAGCTAAATTCTGCACTAGTTGGGGTCTGTGCATCACCTTCACATTCAGCTTCAAATACAGTGAATTACAGAAAACCAGCCTGAAGATAAGTACAAGGATTACTGAGGTCAGGTCTTTGTCTGGGAGGAAGGGAGGAAAGTTCCTAGCAAACTGAAGGTGAACAAAGATATCTTTGAAATCTGATGCTAGAGTCAGACAGGACCCTGAGGATTCACAGCACTTCAATAAATGGAGACTGTGTGCCCTCAGTGGAAGGTGGGCACAACACCTTGGTCAGTTATTAAAAGCATTTCCCCTTTCCAACCAGCATCATGTTGGTTTTGCCTGAATTCATCTTGAGACAGCTTCTCTTCATCCAAAAAATTGACATCCCATGGGCAGTCTGACACACTAGTAGTGGAGGTGGTTCTCAATTGATGGAATGAGAGAGAGAGTTGTCTCATCCTCATACTGGTGTCTCATTCTTTCCCCGTGGGGTCATGTAAATATTAAAGAGAAGAGGGGGTATCATGGATGCCTGTGGGGCCCAACAGATGAGCCATCTGCTCCTGCTCTGCCATGTAAGAAGATTAGCAGAACCTTAAGTCTAGAGCAAAATATTTTACATTTTTAAACCCTGACTTAAAAGGCTCCTTTAGGGATCATTCAATGGAAAGGGCATACCTGAGGTTGTGAGTGTTTTATGAGGAGCATGTGTTTTGTGACAAATGTGAGGTTTAGAAGTTTTGTTGTTTGTTTGTTTGTTTTTGTTTTAATTAAAAATCACTGACTTACTCCTCTATGAATTGTACAGGTGTGATTCTTCTCTTGGTGCGGTTCTGGTGCTTTGCAATTAAAAAAAAACAAGCAAACAA